>NC_080678.1:25547485-28047485 GCF_030445035.2 Dasypus novemcinctus | reverse complement strand
TTAAGAAATTTCTCTTGTGCTTTCCTTTTTAATTCATGAATTATTCAAAAGGGTATTCTCATTCCCAAGTGTTTGAGGAGTTTCCTATTATCTTTTCATTACTGCTTTCTGGTTTTATTCTATGATGGTTGAAGAACCATCTGTAAAATTATTTTTTTTTACAGTTGTTGAGGTTTGTTTTTGGGGCCCAGGATATAGTCTTTCTTGCTATATCCCACAGGCACCCAAAAAGAATGTGCATTCTCCAGTTATTGGGTGGAGTGTTCTATAAATGTCAACTAGATCCTTTCAGTGAATGGTGTTGTTGAGTTTTTCTATACCTTGCTGATTTTCTGTCTAGTAGGTCTATCAATTGTTGAGACAGGTTTGTTGAAATCTCCAACTATAATTGTGAATTTAGCTATTTCTCTTTTCAGTTCTATTAATTTTTACTTTACATATCTTGAAGCTCTGTTGTTTAGCACATATGCCTTTATAATTATTATGTCTTCTTGGTGTGTTGACTCTTTAATCATTATATTATGTCCCTGTCTGTCTTTAGTAAATTTCTTTGCTCTGAAGTCTATTTTGTTGAATATTAATATAGCCATATCTGCTTCCCTTTGTTTAATGTTTGCATGATATATCTTTTTCCACCCATTTACTTTCAACCTCTCTAAATCATTATATTCGAAGTGAGTTTCTTAGGTCATGTTTTTAATCCACTCTGGCAATCTTTGTCTTTTAATTGGTGTATTTAGACCATTTATATTTAATGTAATTGTTGATATATTAGAGTTTGTCTACCATTTTATTTTTTGGTCTCTATTTGCCTTCTCTGTTTTTGTCTGTTTCCTTTTTCATGCTTTCCTGTGGGCTAGTTGAATATTTTTTAGAATTCCATTTTGTTTTATCTATAGTGTTTCTTTTTTTTTTAAGATTTGTTTTATTTTATTTTATTTTTTATCCGCCCCCCCCCCCCCCGTTTGTCTGTTCCCTGTGTCTATTTGCTACGTGTTCTTTGTCCGCTTCTGTTGTTGTCAGTGGCACCGGGAATCTGTGTTTCTTTTTGTTGCATCATCTTGTTGTGTCAGCTCTCCATGTGTGCAGCACCATTCTTGGGCAGGCTGCACTTTCTTTTGTGCTGGGTGGCTCTCCTTACAGGGCGCACTCCCTGTGCGTGGGGTTCCCCTACGCAGGGACACCCCTGCATGGCACGGCACTCCTTGCATGCATCAGCACTGTGCGTGGGCCATCTCCACACGGGTCAAGGAGGCCCGGGGTCTGGACCACGGACCTGTGTGCCCATGTGGTACATGGACACCCTAACCACTGGGCCAAGTCCACTTCCCTATCTATAGTGTTTCTGAGGGTATCACTTTGAACAGCACTTTTAGTGATTTTGGTAAGTATTACATTATATATGCAAAAAGTTGTCATAGTCAATTGGTACTATTTTACCAGACCAAATGAAGCATATAAAATTTACCTCTCTTTACTTCCCTTTACTGTACCTCATTTATAATATAAATGTATTCTTATTTCCTCTAAAGACATTTAGAACCACATCAGAGAATATTATTATATTGGCTTCCACTATCAAACACAAGTTAGAAAACTCAAGAGGAGAAATAAAGCCTCTTGTACTTACCCATATTTTTGGTTACCATTTTCTTTCTTCTTTCCTGATGTTCTAGGGCTCCTTTTTGAAAAAGGAATTTCTCTCCATTTAGAAAACTTTCTTTTGTCACTCTTTTAGGGTAGGTCTTCTGGCAACACATTCTGTTAATTTTCCTTATCTGAAAATCTCTTTAGAGCCACTTCATTCTTGAAAGATATTTTCACTGGGTTCTTTTCTTTGGGTGCTTGAAAAATATTGTACCACTTCCTTCTGACCTCCATGGTTACTTTTTCAAAGGCATTGTTTTCTAGATTTTCTTCCTTTTTAAAAAAAAAGTCAGAAGTTTAATTATGGTATGTTGTCGTATTGGTTTCTTTGGATTTATTGTTTATGCCTCTTGCCAAACATGGGATGTTCTCAGCCATTATTTCTTCGAGTATGTTTCAGTTCCACTCCCTTTCTCCTCTCCTTCCAGGACTCTGATGACATGAATTTTAGATCTCTTTTTATTGTCCCACATGTCCCTGAAGTGCAGCTTATTTCTTTCGGTTTTCTCTCAGTTGTTCAGATTGGGTAATTTCTCTTGTTATAGCTTTCATTTCACTGATTCTTTCCTCTGCCCCTCCATTCTGCTGTTGAACCCATCCACTGAGCTTTTTATTTTAGTTATTGCATTTTTCAGTTGTAAAATTTCCATTTAGTTCTTCTTTATATCTTCCATTTATTTGCTGAGGTTTTACAATTTTTCATTTGTTTCAAGAATGTTCATAATTATTATCAAAGCATTTTTTTTATCATGGCTATTTTTAAATCTTTATCAGATAAATATAACACCTCTGTCATCTCAATGTAGATATCTATTGATTATCTTTTTTCATTAGGCTTGAGATCATACTAGTTCTTAGAATGATGAATGATTTTTATTGAAACCTGGACATTTTCAGTTTATGTTATAAGACTCTGGATCTTATTTACACCTGTTTCATCTGGATTTCTATGGCATCACTCCAGCAGGAGAAGGAGCTTCAATTCTTCCAAGTAGAGATAGAAGTCCAAGTTCCCTTCTTAGCCTCCACAGACACCTAAGGAGGAGGGTATTTCAGCAGGTATATTAGACAGGACTCTCTGGGAAACAGAACCAACAGGAGATATCTGTAAATATTATGGGATTTTATAAAAGTTGTTTCACATGACAGTGGAGGTGCACAAGTCCAAAGTTTGTAGGGCAGGCTGGAGGCTGAGAACTCTGGTGAAGGTTTCCTATGAATTCCCCAGGTGAAGCTGGCTGACTGAAGTAGAGATGGAAATTCTCTCATCCGACTACTGAAATGATCATTTCTCCTTTTAAAGCCTTCAACTAATTGATGTCTCTTATTGTTCAAGGCAATCTCCTCAGTTGATTGTAGATGTAATCAATTTACTGATGACTTAAGTCCACAGAATGTCATCACAGTAACAATAAGGCCAGTGCTTGCTTCACCAAACAACTGGGCACTGTTACCTAACCAAACTGACACATGAATCTAGCCATCACAGCAGGGGTGGGAGTTCTTGTGGTTTCCACTGACACTGCAGGGGTGAGTGGAGGACCCTCATTACCAGCTGATAGGGAAGAAAGTCTTGGTTTCCTCCTCTGCCTTCTCTGACATCTCTGTGCAGGGGGTGATGTGGTGCCTCATTACAGCCTGGCTAGGGTGGAAGTGTAGGCTTCCACCCTGGCCTTTGCTGGCATGAGTGGAACTGGAGCCACAGTTTTCTGTGGTGTTTGGCTAGAGTAGAGCAGCTCTTGTCTAAAGGATTTTTGTCTTACTTGGCTGTCCCTTCTCTAGTCCTTTTGCCAGAGAGAACAGGCTTTTGTTGGGCCTTTTTTCCCCTGCATCTTTTGGTGTTTCTGGGTTACCAGCTTCTTCAGCTCAAAGTTGTAATGAGGCAAAAGGGAAAACCCAGGGAACTCATCATTGGGCTCTTCCTTGTGTCCTGAGGTCCCTCATCAATCTGCCTTCTTTTCTTTACCCTTCAGAATCATCTTATGTTTGTTTTTATATATAATGTGCAGGGCTTTTAGTCGTTCTTGGCAGGAAAAATAGATAAAAATATGTCTACTCCATCTTTCTGGAACTGGAAGTTTTTCCTCTTTTTACTTACAACTCTTAAACAAAGCAAAAACCTGCTGGAATTTGACTATTCAAACAATTAGCATAAGTCACTACATTTTTGAGTGATCAAAATGCTTTGTTAATAGAATGTCTCCACAAGATATTTTGGGCCCATCTTTTCAGAGAAATAATCAGGCCTGAATTATGCAAGGATCCTCTCTGGGTAAATCTGTTATCACAGTAAAATTAACTCCATCAAAAGGTATTAAAGAAGGAGTGGGTGTAGCCAGTGGTTGAGCCCCTGCTTCATATATATGAGATCCCAGGTTCAATCCCAAGTACCTCCTTAAAAAAAAAAGAAGTATTAAATTTTGGTAACTCAGGGATAGGAGTGTTTTATACTTAGTTTGACTGTCCTAAGAACACTGATATCTCCAGCTAAAAAGCAAAGGATTGACCAGCCTACTAGCTCTGTGCCTTACTTTACCAAAACTCCAACCAGTGGCTAACAATGTCCCTTAAATTAAATATCTACAGCACCCCCCACCTTCTGTTTTAATCTCCTGAGGATACTGCCTAAGTTCTTATTGTGTTTCTTTTCAACAAGGCAAGTTACCAAGACTAAATCAGGAACCTATCTCTGAATATTATTAATAAAGGAGGAGTTTCCTTTGAACTGGAATCTTTTTAAACTGTGTTTCCCAGAGATTTCCTGTGCAGCTTCAAAAGGAGTTCATGACCACTTTGATTAGGACTTTATCTCAGGCTCCACTGGAGACAGACATATTCTCAGAATAGCCATCAGCAGGAATGTTAGCCAGTTATGTCTCCTTGCAAAAAAAGCAACACAGCCCCCCTCCTTAGGAGCCACACTAATAAAATGACTTTCTGCATCAGAGATGAGAGGTGGCTGCTTCTCCAACTCTGAGCCCTCTAGCAGGAAAACTTCTGGAAACCCCAGAGAACTTTTTTGTTGGTACCTGGTTTGCTCTTAGGTCCACCCTGATGTTGAACAAACATGGACAAAATGGTGCCTATTGTAACCAGATTCTTTTATTGCAATATTATTAGCAGTGATTTGGGCATTGGGAGAAAGATGGGAGGTGGCTAATGGAGACAGATGGCCAATGCAATTATCACTTGAAAAACAGGTTTGTCCTTCAAAAATGACAACAGCAGTGGACTCTCAACGGCAGGTGAAATTTGAAAAAGGATTAGGAAAGGATTATCTAAGAGAAAAAGAACAGGTGCATCCAGGGTGCTCCAGTTTTGGGGGAAGGGACTTCAGCTTTTGAATGACACCCTCAAAATAGGCCCTTCACGTATTAGTTCCAGTTGCACCCATGAGCTTTGATAATGGTCAGTGTTGGTGAGTTTTGGTCATCTGAAATAAGAGCACAGAAGTTTCCCTCCATTCTTTGAAGGGAAAGAGTTTATGTTGTACTTTTTAGCAAAATAGAAGTCCATGTGTGCCTGGAGAAAAGGCAGGAAAGCCCACCACTCTCAAAGCTCTATACCCTGCATGAGCTCTAATGTTCTACCTCAGAATTCTTTTAAGGTAAGGACAGAATTTCTACAGGTGAACTGATCTCAAAGTGTTATGGATGGAAGTGACCTTCTGGCCTATCCCCATTTTACAAAGAAACTGAGAACTGAGATGCAATGATCTGCCTAGGGTCATTAATGTCAAAGTCACACATGGAATTCAGGTAGCCAGGTCCCTTGTGCCCAGTCTAAGGCCTTGCCTTTATGCCATGGGTAATCATGTATTAACAGGATTGGCCAAGTGCTCAAAGACAGAAAGTTGAGGCATCAGGAGAAAGGCCAAGGGCATCGGACCCCACATTCTGTCCAGCAGAAGGACTCCTCAGGGAACTCTGATTGTACAATAGTGCAGCCCCACCTGTATGTACCATCGGCACCTGCTCTCCTTTTGCTGCCAAGCCTTGGGCCAGGGGGTCTGCAGGGCCATTTTGGGAAAAGGTAGCAACAATGAAACAGTAACAGCTCCTTTTTAGTGCTTCCTCTATGCCAGGTACTGTGCGAACTCTTTATAAGCATTCTTATTTGATTCTGAAGGTAACCCTGTGAGGTAAATACAATTATCATCTCCATTTTACAGATGAAAAATGGTGGTTCAGAGAGGTTATGTAACTTGCCAAGCCTAATACTTAATAAATGACAGAAGCAGAATTTGAACCCATCTCTGCCTGTATCCAAACCCCAAGCTTTGTTTGTTTTTTTCCTGGGATGGGGATCCATGCATCAGTATATATTTTTAAGTTTCCCAGGTAGAGTTCCCAGAGAAAATACTGGATGCCCAATTAAATTTGAATTTCAGATGAATAAGGAACACATTTTAGTATAAGTATGTTCTAAATATTGCATGGGTCATACTTATACTAAAAAAAATCATTCATTGCTTCTCTGAAACCTATCCCATGTTTTTATTTGCAAACTCTAGAAACCTGTTCCCAGGTGATTCTAATGCACAACCACAGGTTGAGAACCTCTGCCCTATATGATCAACCTTCTTTTGAATGTACTTACAAGTTGGTCTCTGCTTCACAGCCCCTGGCCTGGGCAGCAGATATGTGTGTTTTCTTAGGACTTTCTGAGAATACTGGCATGGTGTCTGTCCTCTAACCCAGCCCGGGGCTAATCATGTAAAGAATAGGGCAGATACCATGAAAGGTCAGTGTGGGCATGAAGGGGAGATTGGTGATGTCTGGACATGACACCTGCTCCCAGCACCAGTTGCCACTGTTTGTAGTCATCAAATGCACATTGACTACATATTGTGCAGCTACTTATTGCTGGCCACTTGTTCAGCCCTGCAGGGGATGCCATGCCCTGCTCCAGAAGAGCTCAGGCCTAGGGAGGGAGAATCTGAGTTCGCTTTACTGGAGAAAGTTTCGATCCTGAAGCTGGTGAGCATCTGGAGCAAGCAACTTTGTTATGTACTGTTGGGGATTGAATCGTGCCCCCACAAAAGGCATGTTCAGGTCCCAATCCCTGGTCCTGAGAGTGTGAACCCATTTGTAAACAGGAGCTTTGAAGCTGTTGTTAGTTAAGGTGTGCCCACACCGAGTGAAGGTACGTCTTAATCTGATATGACTGAAGTCCCTGTGAGTGAAGGAAACTGGGCACAGAGACAGAAAGCCACCGGAAGCAGACAGAAGCTGGAAGAGAAGGGAAAAGATGCTGCTGTGTGCATTGCCATGGGATGGAAAAGCCAAGGAACCCCAAAATTTGAAGGCCAGCCAAAAGATCTTGACCCAGGGCAGGATGCAAACTTTCTATCCCCTAAAATCATGAGCCAATAAATTCCTGTTGTTAAGCCAACCCATTGTATGGTATTTGTTTAGCAGCTGAGAAACTAAAACATGCACTTCAACCTAATTAGCAAGATTGCATAAACTTACCCCCGACCTAAAGACCTAAAGGTGGCTGGCCAGAACTGAATGCAGGTAAGCGGGCTATGGAACAGGAAGGAGTTAAGGGCTGCAGCGCCAGGCAGGAGACCAAGGAGAGCCCTACCTCTACCGCCTGCTGGTTGTGCCATCTGGGGTAAGGCCTTCCTTTTCAGGCTCCGTTTCTTTGTCTGTAAAATGGAAGTGATGATACTAGCTCATAGAGTGATTATAAGGATGAAATGAAACGCTGCATGGAGCATAAGGCCTGCAAAATTAGACACATTCTACGAATACTAGCTCTTCTCATGACATTATCTCTAACACAATGTAGGGCCACATATATATGTAATTATACATGCACTAAAAGTGTTCATGTCCAAAGAATATAAGATTAAAACTAAAATGAGAAGACACTTTCCTTAGCATCAGTTCAGTGTAAGAGTTGATGGAGCCCAGTTCTTATAAGACATAGAAAAGTAAACCAAGAAACCAAGAAGAATTTCCCAATTCTAGCTTCTTGGCTTCTGTGTTTGTGATTTTTCTACTCAGTTCTACTTTAACAATGATGCAATTGACTATCAAGAGTCTAGGGCAGGAAAGCAGATGTGGCTCAAACAGTTGGGCACCTGCCTACCACACTGGAGATACCAGGTTCAGTTCCTAGTGCCTCCTAAAGAAGACAAGCAAGACAGCAAGCTGACAGGATAGGCTGGTGCAGCGAGCTGACGCAACAAGATGATTCAATAAGATGACACAATGAAGAGACACAACAAGGAACACAATGAGAGATACAACAAGCAGGAGTAGAGGTGGGCCAAGCCATTGGGCACCTCCCTCCCACGTGGGAGGTCCCAGGTTTGATTCCTGGTGCCTCCTAAAAAAGAAGACAAGCACACAACAAACAAATATAGCGAGCAGACAGTGACCACAAACAACAAGGTGGGGGGGCAGGAAGGAATAGCATCTTAAAAAAAACATCTAGGGCAGGGGAGCGGATGTGACTCAAGCAATTGAGCACCTGCTTCCCACATGGGAGGTCTCAGGTTTGGTTCCTGGTGCCTCCTAAAAACAAAAACAAACAACAAGCAAAACAAACGGATAAACCAACTCAGGTGAGCCAATGTGGCTCAGTGGTTGAGCACCAGCTTCCCACATATGAGGTCTGGGCTTCAATCCCTGGCCCCAGGTACCTCAAAAAAAAAGAAAAAAAAAAAGAAAAATCCAGAGCAGGGGAGTGGATGTAGTCTAGGCGTTAATGGAGGGGCTGAGCCCCTGCTTCCTATGTACAAGGTCCTGGGTTCAATCCCCAGTACCTCCTTAAAGAAAAAACCTTAAAAACAAAAGTCTATGGTAGATTCTTGCAACTGTTTGCCAGTGTTATTCTTGTTTGCCAGCCTGTCTGACAGAGTGTAGTTATATGGAAATAGCCCCTGATTACATTTCTGCCTTCCTAGGTAGGTTATAATTTCAGGTGGCTTTGATGTGACTCTTTGGCAGGGTACACGTATCTATGTGTATTCTCTGTGTACTCACGTGACATATGAAATTTTACACAAATTTAATTACTCTAACACCTAATGTTGTCTGCCTTCCTACTGTTGAAGAACGTAAAGGATCAGTTGTATACAAATACCAATTCATTCCCAAAGTAAGCATGAAGAGCCAAAAGATGAACATGAAGGCAAATGCTTCCTCATTCTCTTATATCACTATTTCTATGATGTGATGGTCCCTCTCTTTGAATTCTACTCTGGCCTGAACTTGGAGTTTATATTTCATTTTCTGAAAGACACAGCAATGAGTAATGTGCATGTGTGTGGCTGTGTGCATATCTGCACGTGTGTGCCTGGTCTCTATGTCTACCTATACACCTGGGTAAAGAAAGAAAGTCCCACAAGGATGGGGAGGTTTGGTTCTTTATTCAGAGCTATGTCTCTGCAATTAGAGCAAGCCTGGCCCATAGAAGGCTCTCGGTGTCCTCTGACAGAATGATGCGCATACTTCTCTTATCCCTGATAAACATTCCCACTTCAGAGCGCATCAACATTTGCCCACATAAGCTTTGAGCTTTGGGTTAGGAAAAGGAGAGGTATAATTTCCAGGCCTGGTGGGTCTGGGTCTAGCAGAAGGTCAGGAACTAGGAGCTCCCTGCTGGGCTACTGTTTTCCTGTAGATTTTGTCCACCTCCCAGTGCTGGCGGTTCCTTCCAGATTATTTCGTCTAGTGGTTCACGGTCTGATGTCCAGAGCTCCCAGGCCCACTGGAAAACAGGAATTGGGCTCCTCCAGCTATTTTTTAGCTAGTTTAGCTGTGGCCTACAAAGTGTTTGGAAATGTTTTAAATTTAAGAAATTAATTTAATAAATTAAATAAATAAGACACCAGTGGGAAGCAGGCTTTTCCCAGATAAGGTGGATCAGGTGACCTAAAATGCCGGTTTCTTTACTCGGCTCAGTGTGGTCATGCTGGTTTCCCCGTGCAGATCTGAAGCCCTGATGGGCAGTGACATCCCAGTTCCCCGTTACTAAAAATGGGGGAGATGAATTAATGGTGCTTTTTGAAATGCAGAGGAGAGGTAGACTCTGTGCCAGTGGGACCTTCTCTATATAGGTGAGGACACTGAGACCCCAGAGGGTGACATTATTTATCCAAAATTGCACAGTTGGGTAACTGGCTAAAGACTCTGGTCTTCTAAGTCTTGCTCCCACCTGTTTGTTGTTGTTTTTTCTTTTGTTTTCCCTAAAAATCTGCCAAGACTCTCCTAGCCTAATAATATCCTGCCATGTGCACAGAACTTTACAGTTTCCAAAGTCCCTTTATATATACCCATTCAGCAAGGCAAATACTGTTCTTCCCACTTTGCAGATAAAAACACTGAGGTTCTAAGATGTTGAGTGACATACAAGTTCAGCCAGCAAATAAACAGGAGGAATACCCTTTGCCACCTGCAATCTACCTTTCCTTTCTGTCTCCTGATTCCTGACATTTCACTATTAGAACTTCACTTCTTTAACTTCAGGCATTGACCACCTTTAATTCCAAATACTTTTGGGAAAGGTCATATTTAAGCTATTGTTAGTCACTGATACCTACGTGAATTTTGAACCCTTTGTTGAATTCACTTCTTAAAAATACAGAGACGTCGAATAAATGACTGAGAAGACACCCAAGGATGGGAGATGTGAAAAAATAAGCTTATTTACTTCCAGTTTGGCCTCAGGCCACTGCCTTCATTGCCTGGGGATTTTTAGAAATTCTCCAAGAGAGACATCCTATTACAGAAGAGACCCATCTTGTCACTAGATTTGCACAGCAGTCAGGGCAAGGGAGAGAGTGTCCAAGCCCCTGTACATTTTGGTAAGGGAACCTCAACCCATCTGGCTCAATGGGTTTCTGGCTTCTCCACAGAGGCAGCATTTAGATACTTAAACTTTAATGTGAGTGACTCAGGAATATAGTTTTGTAGACAGTGTCAAATACCTCCTCTTGCCACAGTGGAGCAAGGAGAGTCACAAAAAGCCTGACAAAGGCTGCGGCCATGCGAGGAAGGGCCTTCATTCCCTCCCCTGCTCATGGCTTCAGCCCCTGCTTGGTGCTACATGTGCTAGGTGTCAGGTGCCAGGGATGCCAGGGGGAGCAAGGCGTTCTCCCTGCCCGGGATGAGCTCATAGTCTCATGAACCCTGTGAGTACTGGGCATCGGATGGGAGAAGCCCAGGAGCTGGCTGAGCCAGGAAGGGCCTGGCAGCCTGAGAGGTCCACGAAAAGGGAGGGCAGAGTCCAGGAGAGCGAAAATATTGCTCCAGGAGCAGGTGACACCCAGGTGAGCTCCAGAGGTAGGGTGGAGGTTGTTTATCCTCTGCCCATGACTATACCACTGGTGAGTGTGGGGGTGGGGCGGGGGTGTGGGGAGTGGCTGAGGGAGGTCTGGTCAGCACTTTTAAGGCTGTCGGGTGTCAGTGGGAGAGGCAGAGTCCACAGGTCTCCTTGTTTCTGCTGCTCTGCTTGTGTCTGACAGTCCCTAACCCTCTATCCCTGGGCTTTTCTCAGAGCCACTCCTCCCTTCTATCAGATGACGGCAAGGAGAGGGAACCTTGAGCCAGTGTCTCCGCTCATTCCAGGTGATTCCTTTCTGCAGGGCAAGTTTGGCTAGGAAAGCCCGGAGGATTAAGCCTCAAATTACAAGATCTCTTGACCAAACCTGTGGTCTACAAAGACTACAGGGCAAAGAACAGAGAAGAGCCTGACTGGGGCATGCTGGCAAGGTCAAAGAAAAAGCTGGAGGTTGGGGTGGTGGGCTTAGGCAGAAGAGGAGGGCTCAGGAGCGCAGGAGCCAAAACCGTCCATGCCAGAGGAAGAGCATCCCATCCAAATGCACGGCGGGGAGGTCTTGGGGGCAACTCTCAGTAATTAACCAGCCTCTGTATACAGAAAGACATAATTACAGGCAAAACAACTCCTTTGATGTAAGAGTGTCGAATGACTGGGGGAAAAGAAAGGGACAAATAAAAGAGAGAAAAACCTTGCTTTAATATGCAAACAAGGCCGATGGAAAAATATTACCAACCAAGCCAACAAGCCAAACAAAGAAAAAAAGTTGAGAAAACAAGACCCAGGCTGAGCAGGCAGTGAAGATATCTTGGGCCCTGTGGGAACCTCGTGACTGGTCTTCCTGGGCATTCTCAGCAATGCTTTCCTTTCAAAGAGCTCAAGTGTTCTTACCAGGGCAGCTGTAGTCTCCTCCCCTACCTGTTTGCTGCCATCTCTGCAGAAATCCTCAGCAAATTTCCAAAGAAGCCTGTTTATTTCTGGAGTCCAAGCGCCAGAGAAAGTGAGGGGCAATAGGTTTGAATGGCTCCTCCTGGGAAGCAAAGCTAATCGGGAATGGAGCTGAGCTTGTAACTCAGCATCCTGGATGCCTATCCCGTGATCTAACCCCTGAAACACCACTCTCTCTGTTGGGGCCAACTTTATTGGAGGAATCTGTTAATTGGGGGATGGTGGGGGAGGGAGGAGGGCGCAATGCAATGATAATATGATTTAACACTTGATGGGCTCTGAAGAAAACGAAGGAAGGGGCTTTGCGCTTTTTCTTGGCACATTTATCGTTCCACATACATATTACCAAAATGAATATATTCAACTAAACTATATGTGAGACTCTGGGGCACAATAGCTCAGACTCTAAGAAACAAAAAGGCATTTCTCCTGCCTCCACTGTGTCTCTTGTGGTGCCATTGTCTGAAGCTAAGAACTCACATAATAACAAAAAACAATGCCCCTAAGATGGGGGGAAAACTCGATTTGGCACCAGCAGTGGTGTTTTCCATGGGAATGATGTTGGGGGCTGTGGCCGACTGTGGGAATAGTGCAAATCAGCACTATTTTGTAGATTTTCTTCAAGCCATTGTTTATTTTGGCTTTGGCTAGATCCATGGCCCAGCTTGAAGATTCCCACTGGGCTTTCTAAAGCTCACAGACCAATGAGAGATGGAACAGGGATAAATAAATAATTACAAAATGCTCTACCCCTGCCTCGTCATTCCTGTGTGGGGGTGTACCTGTCTCCGTGGATGTGTCTGTATACACGCAGATTTGTAGGACTGTATATTTGCAGTACTGTATATGTGCCCATGCTTCCACGGGGGAATTGAAGACCAAGTTTTCTCCAGGCTTAGTTGGTCCATTGTCTCAATATCATCTTTCATTTGGGGCAAGAGAGACCAGGCCTGTTTCACACAAGTCAGTTTTTACTAAACTGGAAAAAGTATGTTGGAAACTGTGCATACACAAGTCCTTAGATGTTCATAGACTTTTAAACATGAAGAACACAGATAGTGGTTCCAACAGAAACAAAAAAGTCAGTAATTGTTGTGGTAATGGAAGATGAACTTCTATCTCCCAGTTCTTAGGAGCGTCTACTCTCCCCTAGACAAAAAATGCAGGGATCAGCCATGTAAAGTTAGTCACAAGATGGAAAATGAGCAGAGAGTATGTGTAGTATGATTATATTAGGGTCCCAGATGTAAATACAATGACTTTCAAATGCCGTTTGCGGATTGTTCCTGTCATATCAGCAGCAGGTTATTGTATTTTCAAAGTGCACGAAGATTTTCTTGAAGGTTCTGTGAGGGTGTGAGTGAATATGTACTGTAAATTTATATGAGTGTTTCACAAAGAATGTGCTTTCCTTTTTTCAAAAAGTTTGCAATTCCAGTAAGAGTCTTCATGAGAAAAATGTGTAGGAAGCTGCCTCTGTTAAATAAGGTGGCTTCCCCGCACAACTCCAGGGGAAGCGTTCACTGTGCGCTTTAGACAAACTCCAGGTGCCCATGCAAGGCAGCCATATTTTGAGGGGCTCGCTGTAGGGATATATTCCAAGGAGGGTCTTGCTTTTGATAACTTGACCCCCACCCCCACCCCCGAGATGCGCATTACCACAAAGGAGGCGCAGCGGGCTCTTGGCTGGGTCTGAATTGGAAGGAGAAGATCTTAGGATAGGCTGGATAGTGTGCTCAGTGCAGATATGATTTAATCCACAAAAGAATCTTATCAGAGGTTTCACGGACGTGGAAATTTGGGCTAACAGAGGTTAAGGGACTTGCCTAAATGCACAGTTTGCAGTACAGCTGGGAGTTGAACCTGACGCCAAGAAAGGCACGTGGAGCGGCCCTTAGTTATCCCCTTGACGCCTACCTCACCTCCCGGGCTGGAAGACATCTATGGTTCCCACAAGTCCCTCGCTGGATGACAACAGCAGGAATGAAAATAATGTCAGTTGAGCTAGGGGGCTTCAGAATCAAAAGGTGGGTTTGAGTTGGGGACGGGCATCCCTGTGCTCTTCTTTCTGCTGGCTCCCAGGCAACTAAAAGGGAGCCAGGTGTGGAGGCACTCCAATGTGAGCTTTGCACAGCTGGACCACGGCTGGGAAGAGGTGCTTACATCTCCTCCCCTTCCTGGAAAATAACTTTGCATTTGAAGGATGAAAGAAGGGGAAAGTAAATCTGTAACCGGAGTTTGGGTGGCCTGGTAATTTCATTCCGCTATGTGAAGGTGCAGGGAAGTACCCCTAGGTGTGTGTGTGTGTGTGTGTTTGTATTGGGGGAGGGAGCTTCGGGTTACATGTGATGGCTTAATTCTTCTCATTTGACTTGGGCTTTTATTATTTAAAAAATAATCATAGCAGCTACCATTTATTGGGGCCCTACTATATACCGAGCTTTGTGCTGGACGCTTTACAAAGATATTATTTTTGAGAAGAAAAAAATCGCTAGTAGCTTGTTTTTTTGCAGGTGTACTCAAAGGCATCGTGTATTTTTTCCCCCATTCGGGTTAGAATACATTGCTTTACACTATGGTAAGATGTGGGGAGAGAGTATGCGGGGACGGGCGGGGCGGTCCCAGCCTCGCCTTTTGCCACCTTTTATTTTGACCGGTCCTCTGAGCAGGGCTCGCACTAGGACCCAGGCGCCAGAGCGCCTCCGTCTGTCCTGTAGGTTCATTCAATCTCCCATACACACAGACACACTGCGAGACCGACACACACTCACACACACAACTGCACGCAGCGAGGCTCGGGAAGTCAGGTCTGCTCCTCGCCCGGCGCCTCCTCCGCTCAGCCGGCCGGGTCTCCCCGGGGGCCTGGAGCTCGGCCGGGCCGCGCAGCCCCGCAAGAGGACGAGCTTGACCGACCCGGGTCCCTCCATGGGCAAACGCGGGCGGCCGCGCAAGGAGGCGCGCTGCGAGGGCGCGGGGCTGGTCCCCGCCGCGCCCCCGGCCGTGCCCCCGGCCGCGGCCGCGCCCCAGCCCCCCGCCCAGCCCGAGGAGCCCGCCGGGGCCAAGCCCAGGTGCCCCTTCTCGGACATTTTCAACACCAGCGAGAACTCGATGGAGAAGCACATCAACACTTTTCTGCAGAACGTGCAGATTCTGCTCGAGGCCGCCAGCTACCTGGAGCAGATCGAGAAAGAAAACAAAAGTAAGTTTGGGGGCCCCGGCTTCTCCTCTTTCTTCCTTGCCCACTTGGGCGTCCCGGGTCGCCTGATCGGCCGGCGGCACCCCCCCGCCCCCACCTTTCCCCAACACACATCCAGCCCTCGGCAGTAAAGCCGATGACACCAGAGAAAGGACACGCTTGCACAAAGCTGCTAAAGATGTAACAAAGACGAGCGAGGGGGGGGGGGGGGAGGCCTGTCGGTGCGTCCGTCTGTCGGTCTCCCGAGGCCTGGGAGGACGGCCCGGCCGAGGAGCGGGGAAGTGCTGTTGTTTGCTGACAACTGAGCCGAGAGCTCATCTCTTCGAGGTCGCTTTTCTTCCTTTTTTTTTTCTGGAGCCTTCTTCTCGAGCAGACAAGTGTTGTTTTTCTGTCGCTCGTTCTTGGGTGGGGTGGGGATTAGAAGCCGAAAGTTGGAAACCGTGGGCAGACCTCAGAGGTTGCAGAAAGAAAATACACACACACACAACAACAAAAACAACAACCAAACAGTCCTCCACGGCGCGGGCACGGGCGGACTCGGGCTCCGTCTCTCCCTTCTGCCTACTCCGCTTTTTCCTCCGCTCTCGGGGCAGTGCTGGGCTCAGGCCATCGCGTCCACGGACATAGTCCCCTTGCGCCTCCATTGCCTTGGGGTGCCCCCCTACCCCAAGAAACAGGCCGGCGGGCCCGGGCAGCACCTACAGCTAGCCCCGGACCTGTCGTCCTGCGCCCGGGAAACTTGGCGAGGGGAACGCGGCTGGAAGGAAACTTTGGGATCTCGCAGGAAACAATAGTTGGGGACGAAGGTGCGGGCTGTTGTGTGCGGTTTCTTTATTTCCCGGGAGACGGCTCCCGAATGCGCGCTGGGCGAGGAAGACAACTGCCTTCGTGGTGGATTGCTACCCCCGGCCCCTCCAGATTCAAGTGCAGCGCGATGCCTGGTTTCCTTTTTGTGTCGGTTTCTTTGCCTCTGCCAGCCGGGTCCCCTCAGCCCTACCCAGGCAATCGACTCTGCGCCTTAGCGGGGCCACGCGTGTGCTGCGCCTCCAGCACGGTCCTCACAATAATAGCTGCCAGGAGGAGGGGAAGGGGCCGGGGCAGACAGACCAACAGACAGGACAAACCCAGGCTTTTTAATCTGTCGAAACAAGTAGGAAAGATCTATGTGTGTGTGTGTGGGGGGGGGGGGGGGGGGGGAGATGGTCCGATTGCAACGTGTCAGATCTTACAACCCCCCCCCCCCAACAACAACAACCCACAAACACACAAAACACCTTCGCTGACAAACACTCCAGGCCTCCAGGGTTAAGGTAAACGTGTGTGGCAGCGCAGTTGTGCAGACGCTGTGAAGGCAAAAACAAGGATTTGTGTCGGGAGGTCGGCGGGTGCGTTCTTTTCTTTCTCTTCTCTCCTGTTTTCCCGGAGTGCTTGGGTTGCGAGCGAAGCGCATCGCGGGCGGTGTGGCCCAAACGCTCTGCGATTATTCACGGCGGTGGGGGTGGGGAGGGCATTCGTCCAAAGGCTAGTTTCTGAAAAGCCGTAACTGGTGGAAAGCTGGAGGAGGACGTGGTTTTGTTTGGTGTTTGCTTTTGTTGAAGGGGGAGGGGCGCGATTTCTTTAGCCCCCTGCCGCCTCCTAGCCCCGGGGCGCCGGCTCTGGCTCGGGTGCACCCAAGAGGGCACCTTGGCAGTGTGCGGTGAATCTAGTTTGTCGCCCCCCCCTCCCGCCCCAGCGAGGGTATTAGGGAGGCGACCAGAGCTTCCTCTGCGTTCCCCACTCCTTCGCACCCGCAGACAATCGGATCTCCTGCCCCCCCCCCAACCTCCTGGCTGCCGCCACCTCCTTGTTTACCCGGTGCCGGAGCTCCGGCGTGGCCGCCAGTCACGTAAGCAGAGGGCCAGGAGCACCCCGCCGGGCTGCCCCGCGCAGGGCGGGCCGGCGGCGGCGGAGCGGGCTCTCAAGGCAGGGGAAGCCGAGGGGCTTCCTGCCCGCCCCTCTCTCAAGGTGTCCGCGCGGCAAGCCCGCAGGTCCCCGAGAGAGGCTTGGGCACCTCAGCGCCTAGCCAAAGTCAACTTCGCGTGCGTAATCAGCCCCTCGGTCCCGCAGTCCCCCTCCTTTGGCCGGCTCCCCGCGGGAGTATTTTTAGTTCTCTCGCCTCTTTTCGCCGCCCCTGTTTGGTTCTGTATGACGTGATGCCAACAGCCCCCAGATTCCCCCAAGCGCGTGGGGGCGCCGCGTCGTGCCCGGCTCGGCTGCTGGAGAGGGGATCCCAGCTCCAGGCCCTAGCCCACTCAACAGCTCACCCCGGCGGAGTGACCCCAGCAAACTCCAGGCGACCATCCGCCCGCCCCTCCATTACCCCTCCTGAAAACAGGAGCAGCCCCCGGAGGCCACTTTACCCTGTCCACTCTCTGTACCACCACCCCCCCACCCCTCCAGCGTCGGGTCTGGGTCTCCGCGAACAGAAACAGCGGGCCCTACATCTGTCTGGCTTTATTGGGGCGCTTCTTCTCGCTGGCTGCGCTCGCCGTTGTTTTCGGCTCGCTGCACACAATGCCCGCGCGTCACGGCGGTCCGCGTGTGCACAGCAATAACACGAGTCGGGGTGGGGGTGGGGGTCGTGCGTGCGCCGGCAGCGGGCACTGCAGGTCGGTCCGCGCGCGAGGGGCTTGTTTTGCTCCAGAGCCCCGCTAGCCGAAACGCTTACATCATCCAGTCTTTGGGGGGAGGGAGAAGGATCTGCGCGTTCCGATAGGATTCCAGCATTTCCCAGGTTCCTGGTTTTCGGAAGGAAGCAGGGAGTCTAGCTTTTATTATATTATTATTTAATATTAGGGGGTTCAAGGTTTGTTGTGCACATTTTTTTAGGTCACTACTGCAAAGGGCATTGCTGGCTGGTTCAGGTGCACAACCTGCCCTCCTTCATTTCAGCCAGTTCCCCTGTAATCACTCGATCTCAGTTTCTCTGCCTCCTCCTCCTCCCCCTCCCAGTTAGAGACACATGGTTTCCACATGGAGACAAACTTCTTTCCTCTGACTGGACTTGACCTAGCTGCGTCGTTCAGCCAATCGGCAGCTTCAGCCTCCTCTGACATCACGCGTTGCTGAGGCCGGAGGCTGGGAGGTGGGGCCAGGAGGCCAGCCAGGAAATCTCTGGGAGCTGTAGTGCGGCCAGCTGGTCCAGTCTCTTCTTAAAGGGACGCTCTTCTCCCCTGAGACGGGTGTCGGGCCTCAGATCTCCATTTCGGGTTCTGTGCGACTTTCCCGAGATGCACCGAAAGACCCTGGTCACGAGTTCAGACGAACCGTTTTAACTGTTGTTTACAAGTACTTACTTGGCAGGAGCTTGCCTTATTTTCCATTGTAGCCAGACTGCTTTTCATTACCTCCTTGAGGTTTCTGTATGAGCAGAGCTCACCAAGTAAGGCCACAGTGCTGAATTATTTCCGGTAGATAGGGTGGGTTTTCTTGGGGAAGGAGGCTCAAATTATATCACCCAGTGTTGGCTGCCTGCTGTGTACATTGCGAGGGATTTCCAGGGAAAAGAAGGGGCCTTTCCAGCTTGGGAGATCCCACAGGTACAGCAAATCGCTACGAATCTTAAAGACTTCCAGAGATATTACTATTGATCATGAAGTCTGTCTTACAGTAGGCACTTAATAAATTCCTTGATGGGTTGGAGTTGTTATTTACTGGCTATAACACAGTGATTAGGTTTGAAGGCCAAGGAATACATGACACTTTCTTCAGACTTGGAGAAGAGTCAGGAATACTGATTTCCTTTAAGAGGGTCTCCTATAATCAACCACAGACTGCCCTTGGACCATAAGACCAGGGCCTGGCTTGGAGAACCAACTGCAGACAATTCTGAAAATCAATCAATTACTAGATTAAAAAGTAGGGGACTAGGCCATATATGCTAAAATTGAGGGTTTTTATGGTAGCTAACGTTCAAGCGGGTCACATTTTTGCAGGCCAGATATCATATCATTCATTCATTCATCCTACAAAAATTTACCGAGCCTCTACTATGTACAATTGCCTTTTCTTTTCTTTTTTTTTTTTTTTTAAGAAAACTGTAGTTTGATTTATAATGGGAGTGGGGTGGGATATTTGTTTACAGTGGAGTTGTGTGAAGAGCATTCTTAAATTTGGCCCATATTTCCTCTGCATCCTAACTTATGTGCTCTATATTCAATTACCTTTTCAAAAAATATGTTTTAATATGGTCTCTGCCCACTGGCAAATGCCAGAAGCAGACTTTTGAAGATACCATGGCATTCAGAGTCACAGAGCTCCCAGAAACAAGGTGCCCTGTGGAAGGGATCCATAGAAAGGGGGCAGAATTTATGGAGTAAGAGAAGCTGAACAGAGCCACTCTTGGCAGGGGGAGGAAAGTTAGGAGAAAAGGCTCCATCTGTCATCAAGGCAAAACAATAGCTGTTTACCCTTTTCTATGGACATACCCAGAAATGTGGATTTTCATCTAGAGATGGCTGGCCAAAAGTCTGGAAGTGCAACTGAGAATAATGGAAAGGGTGCCAGCATGCAGCAGCAGCAACTAATTGCATTGCATAGTACCAATACTGGCTACCATTTATTGAGTGCTGACTGTATACCAGGGGTTCTTAACAAGGGGTCCGTGGACTTGAATTTAAATTAAAAAACAAAACATTATTCTTATGGGGACATGTTGGTGTGAGTGTGATTTATTTATTAAATAATACACAGTATAGTGTGGACTTAATAAGGGGTCCATGGTTGTCACCTGACTGGTGAAGATTAAAAAAAGGTTAAAAACCCCTGCTGTATACCAAATATGAGACTAAATACGCATTATTTCCTCCAGCCTCCACAACAGCCCTATGACACATGCAATTTTATTACCTCCATTTTATGGAAGGGATAACTGAGGAGCAGGGGTGCTGGGTAATTTGCCTGAAGGTCACATGGTAAGTGGCAGAACTGAGTTTCAAACCTAAGCCTCTTATTCCAGAGGCTGTAGTCCTCTGGAGTAAGCATATATGTGTGTGCTCATTTTACAGCCAAGGAATGAAGTTTACAGAGGTAAAATGACTTGCCTACCATCATCCAGACACGGAAAGCAGAGCTGGTATCTGACACCCTGCTGACTGTTCAAGGTTGTGTCATACTCTGCTGAGAAAAGGTTTGGAAGTGAGGCTGGAGGCAGAATAGCCAACCAGAGAGGTTTTTTTTCCCTTCCTGGTTTTGTTTTTCAGAGTTGTTCAACTCTCCTGGCTCTAAGTCAAATTTAGGGCTCCTAGGAAACCTACCCCCCTCCTGCTACCTTTTCCAAGGCTGTCCTCTGGGCATATTAGAGGACTTGGGGCAGTTGCTATGGTACTGGGGCCAACAGCAGGTTTATCAAAAGCTGGGCCTTTTGCTTTTTAAAAAAAAAAAAAAAAAAAAGCCTGGCCCTGCAGAAACGAATTGGCCACAAAGATTTGCATCAGTCATTGTGGCTTGTTCTGTTTTAGATTCCCCCTGCCTCTCTACTCCACCCCCTCCTCCATACCACCACCACTTTCTATAAATACAGTTGGATAAATATTGATTTAAACTGGGTTTCTGGAGAGAAGCACATGCTTGCCCTGGCCTGGTCTTCACTTAGATACCACTAGTAAGTCAGGCCTGACACACCTACCTAAACCCTGATAGCTCTGGCTTTCTAATGACCCGCTTAGGGGAGGTGAGTTGTGGTTTTGTGGCTTTTGAGTTTTTTGTTTTTTTTTTTTTTAAGAAGGAAGGAAGGAAGAAAAAAGTAAAAAAGCAACAACCCATCAAGAAATGGGAATCTTCTTGTAGAATTAAGAAAGCTTTTTTCAGCAAGCAGAAGTGGTGGGAGGTTTATTATAGCCAGGCCTTCTGAACATTCTCGTTCCTTTCCCATTCTTCCTTCCCCTCCATTTGGGACTTTGTTTCTAAAGGAGATGGAAAGAGCAGAGCATCGGGGCCAGAAGGAGCCCCAGAGGTCACCAACCATCCATCATCCTCACTACACAGACGGGGCAGCAGAGGCCCAGAGAAAGACAGTGGTATTGCCCAAGGTGACACAGCAGAGGTAGAACTGGGTCCTACGGGCTGTGTTTCCTCTTTCTTGAAGTGAGAATGGGTCCCAGGCAGAGCCCCAAACTGGGCTTTTGTCTTACAGGTCAGGTGCTTATAAGTCAGCAATTCTCAAACCTGGTTTACTGATCCCAGGGTGTGTCTGGTTATTGCGAAGGTCATTGCAACATTCTCAATAGTCTTTCAAAATGAAGCTAATTTGAATTTGCCATACTGAAAAAATATTTTCTTTTATATTTGGGGGGAGGGAGGAACCAGAAGACAGTGACAGTGATGGGATGACTGCCCAAGCTTAACTAAGGAGGAGGAATTCAAGTCTTCCCAGAGGGGCCTCTTTCTGGGGGTGAAGGGTGGAGCTCTAGGCTGGCAGTGGAGAGAAAGAGAGAGAAAAGTGTTTTTAATTCCCTAGGGAGAGACACCTGCTCTCTGGCTCTTCTGCTAAATTTGAGAAGCAATTGACTCTGATATTATTGTCTCTGAGTGGCTGACCAGAGGTGTTAAAACTGTCAACAGCTGACTTGATCTCTCTGGCCAAAAATAATGGGCATTTGCCACTGGCATCCTAGACTGGAGGCTCCTTCTTTGCTTCCTCACCCTGGCAGAATGCTGTTGGGCCCCTAGCTTGTGAAACATTTTGAAAGTTCAGGTGACTCTTGCTTTGAGCAATAGATCTCCAGGAAATACATGTAAAGAGAATTTCTTTTTTAAAAAAAATTCAGACTAGAGGAACTCTCTTAAAAAGAGTCTTGCAGCATATATTTTGTAAAATGTGGAATGATGTTGCGTGCCCATAATGTTCCCTAAATTTGTTCTGAGTTTGTTCCTTAAACTGGTATTTAAGGAGCACATATTTACTCTACACCAGGCACTGTGTTTGGTCCTGGAGATACAGTCACTGGCCACAAGTAGCGTATACTCTATTTCAGTGCCAGATTTGGAAAAATCAATTGTCTGAAAGTGAACCCTAACAATGTGGGATTGCATCTGACTTAGGCTTTGTGTCTTTGGTTTTTCTAGTCGACATTTCAGACAGAACAACAGTTTATCCTGGGTTTCCAAAAGGATTAGTTCTACCCCTCCCTCCCCACCCATAGCATTTTAAATCTTTTGTGTTTGTCCTTGTAATTGCTGTAGGTCTGACTTTTTTTTTTTTTTTACTGCCTGAGCTTAGGAAGCCAAGTAAGCAGCCCTGTAAATAAACACAGTCCACTCTCATTTCTTTACAGATAGGGGCCTTCTGCTCTGGGAGGATTGTCTATACCTGTGTTTCTGCCAAGCCCACCTCCCATACTACCTGCCCTTGAACACACACCTCTAACTCCAGTGTCTGCTAAGGAAATTCACACACAGAATAATTAGAAAGATAAACACACTACCCTGAAGGTGAGGGAAACTGGGAAATTTAAGCTAAAGCAAAACAAAACAAAACAAAACGGGATTTGGATTACCTACTATTTGAGATATTTTATTTTATATCTTTATTGCAAGAATACTTGAATAAAGATGTCCTGGGACTAGGTAGACTACTGTATTAAAATGGGGGCCTTGCCCAGGGCTGTTCTGTTTCAGGGCATGGATGGCAAGTGGGAGCCGGTATTAATTTATTTTTACTTTTACAGGGGCCCAGAAGTAACTTCTGGGATCCTATGTTATCTCCCTCTTGCCAACACCACAGCCTGACCATCTCTACTCTGCTTCTTGACCCTGCATACAACTTGCTTTTCACCAGCTGAAAAATTTAGCTCAGTTCAACAAATAATTTTTAAAACCTACCAGGAACCAGGTGCTGTACTTGGTGCTTCCCAAGTGAAATCCAGATATGGCTTCCAGTTCCAATTCTAAGTTCCAGTTCAAAAGATGGACAAATTGAAGCCAATAAGTAGTTCTTGTCTGTCTCCTGAAAGTTTGATAACCTATCCCCAAGAGGACTGCTGACAAGTATTTGGTTTTTTTTTTTTCCCTCTTTTCCAAAGGAATAGTAAAAATGGCCCCCTTTTACTGAGTACTTACTATGTGCCAGCACAGTGCTAATGTTTTCCATGTCTTAGTTCATTAAATCCTCCAACCTTCCAATAGGTGGATGTTATAATTATCCTTATTTTATAGATAAGGAAAGCTAAGCCTTAGTAAGGCTGACTGACTTTCCCAAGGCCCCATGCTAAAAAACAATGAAGCTGAAATGAAAACCCAGTTTTTTCTGCCCTCCTAAGGAGACTCTGGGGCTCTGGAGTCAGCCTCAGGGAGCAAGACGTTAGTAAGAGGAAAGAACTGGAAACTGAAATGTTTCAAGTCCAGGCTGAAGGTTGTCCCCTTGGGGATGCTTCCCTAGAGCAACTTCTGTTTCTCCTCAAGCATCCTAGGACTGAGCGAGTGTGGTCAAAATCTTCCGGGGTTCTTTGGGAATTGAGGTCCCTTTCTCTGGAAGGTGATGGTCTGGAATATACCACCCTGCCCAGCACCCCTAGTGGAACTCACCCAACCAGTGTGCATGCCGGAGTGCTGGGAGTGTGAATCCACGCCCTGTCAAGCTGTACTAGACTTCCCGAAGGCGCCCAAGCTTGTAAGGCAACTGGGTTGGTCTGTGCTTGGAGCCAAAGGCTTCTGCCAGAGGAGCCAGCGGAGAGAGGCAAGTGTGAGTCGCAGAAATGAGCCTTAGACCCTGGCTGTGACTGTGACAGTGTGGGCCAGCTGGTTTCAGTCAAACAGTGTAGGTCCAACCTCTTCCTCTCTCTGCTTGAGATCTAGGAAACAGGAGTGATCTTAAATATAACTGGGTTCACATCACTGACTTGTTTACAGCCCTTCAACGGTATCTTTCCTGCCTTGCTTAAAATAAAATCCAAACTCTTTGCCATTGCCTTCACCCTCACTGCTCAGAGGATGGTCCAAGGATGTGTAGCCTTGGCATCCCCTGGAAACTTGTCAAAAATACAGACTCCTAGGCCCCACCCCACAATTTACCACATTTGCCAGGTGATTTGTATGCCCATGAAAGGGTGAGAAGCTGGCCTAGTCAGCCTTTGTGATCTTTCCCTGATCCTCTGTTCCCCACCCCCCGCCATCTAAAGATACTCTGCTTGTACTTCATACTACGTATCACAACTTGTAATTACTATACGTGTTTATTATCAGGCTGCAGACTAGAATATAAGCACCTTGTGGACAGAGATCACAAGCAGTTTTGTTCATTATTTCATCTTCAGCATCTAGCATCATGCATAATAAATGCTTAAGGAATATCTCTTGAATGAATGATGAGTTCTCTGCCTGTAAACTTCTGGCCTAGTGTTTCTCAATAAAGGACAGTTCTTCCATGCATTGCAGGATTTTAACCTCCTAGGTTCCCACTCACTAAATGCCAGGAGAACAGTCATTGTGACACATGAAAATACATTCCAACACATTTCAAAAGCCTCCTAGGAGGATGGTATTACCCTAACCAATTTTGTTTGACCTTGTCCGATTGAACATATGATGAATGCTGTGGGGTTTAAGAGTAGGAAAATCCAAGTTTGAATCCTTTTACTGTGAGACCTTGGGTGAGTCACTTAACCTTTCTGGGTCTCACCTGTAAAACAGGAATCTCAGAGGTATGTTGAGGATTAAATGAACTGAGGTAAGTGAGGCACCATTCACAGAGCTGGCACTCATTAAATGGCAGCAAATGGAGGCATATTATTCCAGGCTCTCTGGAGAATCCCACAATCCTAGAATCAGATTGCTGGAGCTGGGAGAGAAGAGAAGGCAAGATCACCAATGTCCATGGGGAGACAAACAGTGTTTTTATTATAAATGCTGTACCTGAGACTGAGAACTCAGACACAAGGCAGCAGGGGCTGGCTGTGTGATTTACTGGCCAGGGCCTGACTGGGCCTAAACATGACCCTCACGTTTCTGCTGCCTGCAAGGGGTGGTAATGCCAAGGACTGGGGGCAGGGCAATTCTAGGCAACTCCTGGCAGGGGTGGGAGGGTTTCCTAGGGCTATGGCAAGAATGTGGGCTATCCTCTTAGCAGCAGGGAAAGGCTTCTGGTGGCCTTTTTTTTTTTTTCCTTTCCTTAAATGTTTTAAAATCAAGTTCCATCTAACTTTGAAAGAACAGATTGTTGCAATACCCAAACCTGTTAAAAGCAACAAAAAGAAAATTATAGCTTATTCTTGCTGTTGAATATAGACACAAAAATTCTAAACAAAATATTAACTCATGGAATCGAGCAGTATATCAAAAGAATAACATACCATGGCTGACTGAGTTATATGCCAGAGATGGTTGAAAGTCGAGAAATCTACCAGTGTAAATTATTACAACTACAAACTCAAGGAGAATGTATACCTAACCATAGCAACAAATGATGACATGCCTTTGGAAAAAAGCACTCAGGAGGCATTCTTAAGGAAACAACTTAGATACAACAAAGATTGTTTACCTGTGGTGGTCTTTTAATTGAAAGTGATGTGGTAAGTTTGGGCCCAGGGCCAGCAGAGAAAGAGTTGATTGGGGGGAAACCTTTCCTTTAGGGAAGAGTGAACTTTGAACAGAAAGCAAATGCAGGCTTTGAATCCCACTGGAATATAACTTGATCCTGATTTCTGAAGGTTTGGGGTCCCACAGGTTTAAAAGATCAGAAAACTTACTCCATACATATGTGTTTGAAAACATAGCTTAACCAGAAAAAGAATTATGGAGATGGGAAGAGAGCATAGTACTAGAGTCTAAAGGCCTGAGTTCTAATTCGTGCTCCATCAGTTAGATAGATAGCTGTGTGACCTTGGGCAAATTACCAGACCTCTCTGAGCCTCAACTTTCTCATCAGAAAAATGGGGGCTGGATTGAGGGACCAGTTTAATGATATAAATTTATGTGAAATAAACCCTTAAGTGTTATTTGGGGGAACATTCAACTTGGTGTGGCCCTAGCAAAATCTTCCTGAAAATCTTATGAAATGGTCCCTAGTATCCCCCAGTGGGGTGCTCCAGAGTAAGCAAGCCACTTAGATGTGCATATTAATTGAGTCCTGCAATGCAGATTTTCCCCTAAGATCTAAATTCACACAAAAAGAAGGAAAAGGGCATCTAAGAGATTAACACATCCATTATAATCACTGAAATAGGCTGCTGTAGGAAGGGCCATTTAATAAAATGTAAGCCCTTTACTTAGGGGGAAGAGAGAGGCCAGGATGGAAGTCAAGTGCAGCTGTTTGAACCTCTGCCAGGGGCCTGATGGCACCAGAAAACTGAAGTTAAAAAACAACAAACTTCCAGATGCAGCGATCTCAGATTAACACTGCCTCCCCCTGCCGTTCTCCCCATCCCCCAAGGCCTTTTTTTCCCCTTTCTCCCCAGCTTGGGCACCTGGGTTGCTTGGTGTGTTTCCTTGTGCTTGGGATGTCAGCCGGCAGCCCTGACGACCCGAGCCCTGGGAGGCGAGGCGGCAGCTACCTCTCGGGTTTAGCATTACGTCATCCCTTCTAGACCCAAATTTATCTCGGCTGCACACAGAGCCGCAGCTCTGAGCCGCCGCTGACTTGAGGAGAGCTTACGCATGAAGTTAGGCAAGGCTGACTCACCGGGCAGAGGGAAAGATTTTCTGCTGCTCCTCACGTTTCTGGGCTCTGCGGGGAAAGGTGGGGAGGAGGCTGCTATTGTCATTTTGGGGTGGGGGGCGGAAAGATGTATAACTTGTGGTTCTCATGTAGGAACTCAGAGCTCCCCCTTCCCCCTTCCTCAACTTTGATTATTTGAAAAGCCCCATCCTTAAAGATAATGGCAGAAAACAGTGCCCTGCACGGCGAGCACTTGGTAGTTTGAGTTCTCCTAACATCAGGTTTCACCGACACAGTGACCTTGGACTTGTAACTTAACCTCTGGGTCCCTTCCCCTCTTCCCAGATAAAGGGTCCCTTTATCTGGTCTGCAGAAAAGATAGAACACTGACCAGTTCCTATTGTTCATGAGTCTGCAAGAAGTCACTTGGATATTTGTGTTTAGCACACTGAGCCAGGAAAGGACCCCTAGAGTTCAGAGGTTTGCTTGCTTTCTCCAGAAGGCAGATTGTCCTCAGCTGGGCTGTGCTTGTTATAGGCCTGGGGGACTTCTGGGGGACTTTTTCCACCATCAAATGGTTCTCTCCTGAGAGAGATAGTTTAGGGAGAAGACAAAACCAGCAACTGTGGGTGGTTTTGGGTTCTTTTGTCAGTAGGCTTATCTTTCTTCAGTTTTCCCATCTGTATCTATAATGTAATCTAGACTCATCTGAGCAGAAGAGATGTCATGGCTGCCTTTGGGTCTGGCATTGGGACTGGCACCGAGGGATGGCTTGTGGGTGGCATCACTCACCCAAGGATAAAGCCCTAAGCTTTGTGCTGTGGGAGGTCCTTGTGGCTGGTGTTTAAGCAAGGATCCGGGTGGCAGCCAGAGCAGAAAAAAGGAAATGCTATTTTCAACTGCTGCTGGAAAAGGCCTGATGTTTCTGTACATAAACCAGCCCTTTACACTGCCTGGTTCAATTCTTCATACATGCCCAGATGGCCATTTTGGTGACTCTTACCCTACTTCTCTCCTCTCCTCTCCCTCTTGACCATGGCTCTAGAAGGGCTGGGTAATTCCCCTGGACGTCAACTGTGAAAGGCCAAGCATGACCCCAAGCATCTAGTCTTCTTTTAATAACCTGCTAGTGCTTTATAATCCATGACATATGAATTTTAATCCATTTTAAATCCATGTATATTTCAGTTGTACTACTTTTCTTGATTGCACACCACACAGATTTGCCTCCCATTTGGTAAAACTGATCATTCTTTTTTCATAAAACTGCATTAATTGAGAAGTCTTTGGCAACTTGGAATCTTACTCTTAAAGGGGTTCTGCAAATGATGGAAACTAACTTTCAACCTAATAATTTCTACCCTCAACTAGCAGATGTTCTGAATGAATAGGTATTTTCTTTTAAATAGTTCTGCCCCACCCCTATCCAACATGTCCCTTGTTGAGAAGAGCAGATGGTTATTATCAACACCCAATGGGAAAGCCGAGATATGAAATGACCTAGCCAACAGCTGGAAAAGCACAGCCCAGATGTTTCATAGTCTTTACAAAAAATAAATTCCCTTGTGGTTTGTGTGGTTAGGGTCTCCCTGTATTTGAAGGAGCATCTATTTGGTTCTTAAATGTGGTGCCAAGTATAACATTTAAAAGAGCTGGCAGAATTTTACAGACTGTGACCTCATTGGAGATTATGTTCACTCTGCAAAAAAAAAAAAAAAAGTACAAGGGGCGAGGGTGTTAAAATGCAGCATGAAGCCCATGACATTTTTAAGAGGGTAGAATTTCCATCCTGAGATGGTATTTTCCTGCAGTAGCCATTGAAATGACTACAGAGAAGGGGAAATTCTCCCCTCACCAGGAACATCCTGTTATTTTAGATACCCATCAGCAGGTTAATATAATGAAGGTAGGGAAAAGTTATAGATATGTTTACATGGATCCAGGTTTGCTTCTAGAGCATTCAATAGTTATGACCCTTTTGGCCTTCCTTTCTCTGACTACTGGTTGTCAGTGGTGGTGATTTTATTCTGTCCCCACAGACAAATGTCTGGGGACATTTTTTAGGGGAGGGGGTAGGAGTGCTACTGGTAGGTAATGGATAGAGGCCAGGGATGCTGCTAAACATCCTACAGTGCATAGATAGCCCCCCCAGAACAAAGAATTTTTCAACCCAAAATGTCAGTAGTGCTGAAGCTGAGAAATCCTTCAGAGACTTGTTACATCAAGGACCTGAAAAGAGAGTGGTGGTGAGGGTAGTCAGTGGCAGTCTTTTAGTATGGTTCCTGCCTTGTTTCTAGCCACTGCTTCCAGTTATCTCAATGGAGGAGATATGAGAGGAAACAATCATCATCATAGCTTCCAATCATTGAGTGCCTTGTATATATTGAATCCTGGAATTATTTTATTTAATCTTCACAGTAAGTCCTACTAATTATATTCTCATTGAGAGCAGGGACCATGTCTGTTTCTCTGATTACGGTATGCCTATGTCTAATAGCATGCCTGGCATATGGCAGGCCCTCAGTGTCTTTGATAAATGGAGTAATTATATCCACTCTATCCATGAAGAAAAAGAGGCTTAAAGAGTCCACACAACTAGTGTAAGTAGCTGTCAGGATTCGAACTGAATCCTGAATAACTCCAGCACCAAATCACTTCCCCACTGATTTATATCCTTCACTTGCAGAGCAGGAGAGGTTTTCTCTAAAAACACTGGCTGAGGGAAGAGAAAAGAGTTTTTGAAAAAGATTTTAAGAATTACCCGTCTGTTTGGAAATTGAATTGGAAGAAGGGCTGAAGGAAGCCGTCTCAGGCTCTGGAAACACCAGCCCTTTCTTCTGTGAACAGTGATTTTGCCTTTTCAAATGTTGCTGTGTACCTGTCTGTGCAGGTGTTAGTCGCATTTTGTAATGAGGCACTGAAGTTATATGAGAAAGTAAGAGATAAGGGGACTGGAACATGGGACTTCGGATAAGGAATGCTTCAGCCCCGCGAACTCTCGGGGAGTCACTGAGAAAAAGCCCTACCCAATAGTGGACTCACAGCTCGCTCAAATCCTTCCCTCCGGCAGACAAGGTCCAGCCGGCAACTTCTCTTGCCTTTTGACCCATCAGAGAGAGCAAGATGCCCAGCGGGACTACATCTCCCAGGGGGCTTTGCGGAAAGCCTGCAGCGCGCAGGCGCTCTGAGCAGGCCTGCGTACTACGACTCCCGGCGTCAGTGGGCGGAAGGAGGGACTACATTTCCCAGGGGGCAGAGGAAGGGGCGGAGGGGGGCGGACCCGGCGCTGCTCCCGCTCCGCCTCCGTGCTCTCGCCGAGAGGTAAACAAACCGCGCGCGGGTTGCCAGCTCCGCGGCGGGGGCTACGCGGGCGGCGTGGGTGGCGGAGGCGGCGGGCGGCGGAGAGCGCGCCGAGCCGCGGCCGGGCTGGCCCGCCCGCCCGCCCGCCGCACATGTCCCAGAGCGGCGCCGGACTGTAGCCGCCTGCGGCGCCTCCTGTCGGCGGGGGAAGGGGGCGCGGAGAAGCCCCGGTCGCCACCCGTGGTGCCCATGGAGCGGGTGCGGATGATCAACGTGCAGCGCCTGCTGGAGGCGGCCGAGTTTTTGGAGCGCCGGGAGCGAGGTAACGGCTGGGCGCCGCCGCCTGCGCCCGCGCGCCCTTTCTCGGAGCAGGGAGTACGGGTCCGCGGGTGAGGGGAGTGCGTGCGAGGAGAGGTGTTTGTGTGAGGGGAGGAGCTAGTGTGAGGGGAGGTGCACGTGAGGGGAGGAGCGAGTGTGAGGGGGTGTGTGGGGGAGGGCTGCGGGGAGAGGGGGCGGGTGTGAGGAGTGGTGTGTGTGCCGGTGCCTGTGTGTGATAGGAGTGTGCACTTGCGAGGGAAGGTTTGTGTGTGTGAGTGGGGGTGCATGTGAGTTTGTGAGGGGAGGCGTGTGTGAGAGGATGCATGTGTGGTGAGGTGCATGGAGGGGAGGCGTGTGTGGAGGGGTGGGGATGAGGGTGTAGGGTAAGGGGATCGTCAAGTGCGTGAGAGGAGCATGAGGCGGCTGCTGGGAGAGGGGGAGAGGAGGGGTAGGGTTTAGAGAAAGGGCGAACTCAGAGCTAGGGGAGCAGGGGAGGGATGGCTTGAGGGGAGCCCAAGGTGAGGTGGAACCTAGGAGAGGGGGAGAGGCTCATGGGGTTGAAGGGGCGAGTCTTGGGACCAAGATGGAAGAGGCAAGAAAGTGCGGTAGGAAGGGGGCCTGAGCTGGGCTGGAAGAGATGGAGGCTGTGTGAACGTGAAGGAAGGGAAACGTCATTTGAAGAGGGGGAAGAGGATGCAGAATTATGGGGTAGGGGCCTCTGTATATCCGAGGTATGATGAAATGGGATCTCTTAAGAGATGGAGCCCCAGGGAGACAAAAAGTTTGGAATATAAAGAGCAGGACCTCTGAGAACTCAGGAGAGAAAATGCCCCTGTAGGACTAGGTGATTGAATTATTTGAATATTTATAATCGAGTTAAAGGGAAAGGGGAGTTTTGAGACAAGTGAAATCATTTAGGTGGTCTTAGAAATTAGCGAGTTTGAGTCAAGAAAAATCCTTGGAGAAAAGGATTTCTGAAAGGAGAGAGAAATTACTTAGTTTAGGGGAGATATTAGTATGCCTTCCAGGTGGTGATTTGGGGTTGTATATAATATCTCAAGATTGATGTCCAGGCAAGGACTAGAATTTTTATCTTACAACCATAAAGAATGGGAGATTTTCACCTCTTTCTTCTCCTACTTTTCACCCTGTTATTGCAAGGACTTCCAAATCTGTAGATCCATGAATTTGGGTGTATTCCTCTCATCATATCTTTTTTTCTTCCTCTCTCTTATTAGAGTGTGAACATGGCTACGCCTCGACATCATTCCCCTCCATGCCGAGCCCCCGGCTGCAGCATTCAAAGCCCCCACGGAGGTTGAGCCGGGCACAGAAACACAACAGTGGGAGCAGCAACACCAGCACTGCCAACAGGTAGCAAGCTGGGGAGGTTTAGAAAGGGGAACTGGAGAGAAAACACAAATTCAGGCAGAAGTGCCAGTCCTACTAAACTACATTCTGCTCTGATAACAGCTCTGGTGCAAGTCTGAAAGACTAAATGGTGTCCTTTACCACCATCCCTGGGAACTTGGCCTTTTAAAAATAATAGTGTTTAGGAATCATAACCTAGGTTTGTGTGGAAGGGAAGGAACAGAATCTATAAAGACAAAATCTTACTAGGGTTATTAAGATAGGGAGGTCTGTAACTGAGAGGAAAGTTGAAAGACTTGACAGCGTGTGTCCATGCATGTAACCATATGCTAAAAGTAATCTTCCACCAGCTTTCATTGTTTTCTCCAAGTTAAGGATGGCCCAAGAAGAATTTTTTAAAAATCAGTAATAGCTCTGGTAGGGAACAAGGCAGAGTCAAGGCTTTGTTAAAGAAATAAAAATATTTAGGTTCAGTAGGAAGTTAGTAGGCAGGGTCTATTTGTTGTTTAAGGAGTAAGGGGAAATTCATGTTGTGGAGTTTTCCCTATTTTTATTAAATAATATTGGATTGGAATAGAGGCTTTTAAACAAACAGACAAACAAACAAAAAGGAAAGCTGCTCATCCTTCAAGTAGAACAGATTTCTAGAAAATACCTCTCTGGATGTACTCAGACATAGTTGACTTCCATTTTTGAAAACTTTTGGTATGTCTGGCTGTTTCTTCAGTGTTTTTGTTCCAGGGAGCCTGTGAGTTCCAAGGAGTCATTTCATATAAAGATTTCAGAAGGCTTTTATTAAAAGATCAATAAATCATACCTTTTCCATTGATAAGAGGAAAATTAAATGAGATTTTATTCCTGATTCCTAAAGCTTTTTTAGAGAATAATAAACATTCATTTGAAGGCATAGAGTAATCCCTTAGTAAGTAAGTTTGTCTGAGGGATTTGGGGAGCTCCAGCACTTGGGGAAGCTGGTTGGGGAGGGAGCAGGAGCTGTGGCTCCTAATATTGGTGTGGAAAACCTGAGGTTCCTATAGATAATGTTCATTAGGTTAGAGCTTCTCACTCTGCATTTCTGGTAGCACTGAGGGAAAACTAAGATTTGCTCTTCTCCTTTTGACTTATCTTTAAAGCTGCGTTTTTCCTTTTTTTGCCGTCTTTGCTTCATTAAGACTATTCTGTAGTGTTTAAGCTTACCTTTTTAAATTACAGAAATAATTAGCCTTGAGCTTAATATGATATATGAATGTGTTTGTGTGTGAGTCTAGAGCATTTGTCCTACTTGAGATAGTATGATATGAAGCATTTAAAAAAGTAAGACTAGATTTGCTTGCCCTAAAAGTTTCTTTGGTTAAGGTATCAAGAATTAGGACATATTTAGGAATTCATGTTATCTTTCAATCCATATGTAGATTTTTTTAAAGTTTTTTTTTTTTATTATTAAACTTGGAGATATAGAAAGGGTACCAGTTAGGAAACCAGACCTGGGTTCTGTCATGCTGTAAGTATTTAGTAGTAAGTCTTTCCTGTTTTCCAGAAATCAGGTATATGTTTTCATCTGTAAATTGAGGAGATCGACCAGATACTCACTGTTTTAGAGCTGCTGTAACAAAGTACCATAAACTGAGTGACTTAAAGCAAGTGAAATTTATTATCTCACAGTCTAGAGACTAAAATTCTGAAATAAAGGTGTTGACAGGGCCGTAATTCCTCTGAAATCTGTAGGGAAGAATCTGTTCAATGCCTCTCTTTTTGGCTTCTGATAGCCCCAGAGGTTCGTTGGCTTGTATATACCTTTGCCTCTGTTCTCACATGGTTGTCTTCTCTGTGTCTGTGTCCAGTTCTCCTCTTCATATAAGGACATCAGTTGTATGGATTAGGGGCCACTCTAATCCGGTTTGACCTCATCTTGACTAATAACATTTTAAAAGACTATTTGTAAATAAGATCACATTCTCAGGACTGGAGGTTAAGACTTGAACTTGTCTTTTGGGGGGATACCATTCAACCACCAAGACTCACCAAGATCCCTTCTTCGCCTGAAGTTCTATGACTCGGATTTATTGATAGTTTTAAAGATTACTGTATTACTATATTAGTATATATAAAGTATATATACTATATTACTATATTAGTATATATAAAGATACTATATTATATTTTAAAGTTACTATATTAGTAACTTCTCCCCATCATGCAGATGTGACGTTTTTACTAACAACTCATGGATTATAAAGGCATATAAAAAGCATGTATTCTAGATTTTACCAATTATGTTACAGCTCATTAATAACGTCTTTGTTATATGTTGCCTTATCCTTTGCACAGCTTGGGGTTTTGATTAAGTGATATTTCCTTTTCCTGCTATTGTTCATGCTTTTTGGATGCTATCATTATGTGTGGGACTATATTGTGTATTTCAGAAAATTTGTAAAACTGCGAGCATGCTGTGTTGCTCTGACAGTACACAAGGAAAAATATCTATATGTACATTGGATCACCTAACATTATGGGACTATAAATAGCAAGAAAGAAAGAATAAGAGAGGAAGAGAAGGAAATAGATTTTAGAATATATTATCTCAAGGTCTACACATGTTTGAGGTACTGGCTAGGGCCTGTGGAAGGAACTGGTATGTTAAAGTGAAACACTAGAAATTATTTCCTCTTTGCCATTTATTTAAAATTTCTGGTTTTTGGAAGTAAGGGGGTGGAAGATTGAATTCTAAAACTGGGATATGTGGGAAATAGTGTTGTTTGTCCATTTGTAAGGGGTGACTGTAGGCTTCATGTTAACTTTAAGTTAATTTGACTTAATAGAAATTTTATTGTATCAGTTACTTGAGGCAGAAAGGTTTCTAGAAATTTCTATTAGTCGTATGAAACAAGGAAAGGAATAGAGTTGATGAGTATTTTGTGTATATGTCTTAACATTTTCCTGACCAAAAAGCTACCTTTGTGGAAGTTGCTGTTCCTTCTATGCATCTTGAACATTGATATCTTCTATGTCTTAAAATGGCATTTATTTCCCTGATATTGTAGCATTATTAAGATATAATGTTGGTTGTTTTTCTCCCTGATATTTTCAGGTATGTTATGATATTCCTGATATAAAATTATTTTGTAAATTTACTCTGAGTTAACTCATAATATTATGAATTGCTATTTCCTCTTCCCCTAAGTCTTGAAATCTTATTTTCACAGAAGTACAAAGGAGAGAAAATAAATGACTTAATGTGATCTTGCAAGTATGTACCTTGCAAATCCTAGTAATCTTATCATTTGAGATCCTTCTAACTATTGGGAGGCGGGACCTATAATATATAATTATAATTATAATATATAATCAATTTTACTATAGTCTTGGCTGCAGCTATCTGGCACATTTCCTAAAATCACCTATATTAAGATGTTGCTGCTGTTAGAGAATGTGGCTGCAATAGCCATCTGGCTCATAGAGGAACATCTCAGATACTTAGCTTCTCTCACAGCAGAAAAGATCTGTCATCTTTAAAACTCTAGTAAATGAGCCATGCTTCAGTGTTATGCTGATTTCCTCCTAAATATCTCTTGAATCTGCTTTCTTTTCTCTTTCTTCATTGCTACCCTCCTAGTCTAAACTACCATCATCTCTCACCTACACAACTGTAGTAACCTCCTAAGTAGTATTCCTGTAACAATTCTTTTTTTTTTAAAAGATTTATTTATTTATTATCTCCCCTCGCCTCCCACCCCCGCCCCGGTTGTCTGTTCTCTGTGTCTGTTTGCTGCGTTGTCTTCTTTATCCGCTTCTGTTGTTGTCAGTGGCATGGGAATCTGTGTTTCTTTTTGTTGCATCATCTTGTGTCAGTGCTTCGTGTGGGCGGCGCCATTCTTAGGCAGGCTGCACTTTCTTTTGCACTGGGCAGCTCTCCTTACGGGCGCACTCCTTGTGCATGGGGCTCCCCTGCGCCCTGCGTGGCATGGCACTCTTTGCACACATCAGCACTGCGCATGGGCCAGCTCCACACGGGTCAAGGAGGCCCAGGGTTTGAACCGCGGACCTCCCATGTGGTAGACGGATGCCCTAACCACTGGGCCAAGTCCGCTTCCCTGTAACAATTCTTATCCTGGATGCAATTCTGATGAATGATATTGGCTGGCTTTTCAGTTCCTTCAACATACCATGTTTCCTTCTACCTCACAATCTTTGTAAACATTCTGTTCTCTGCCAGGAATCATTTTTCCTCCCCCTTTGCCAGGTTATCTGTCTCTAACACCATTTTCCTTCAGCTCAATTATAACTTCCTCAGGGAAGCCTTGCTTCATTTACCAAAATAGGTCAGGTCTTCACCTGCATGGCACCCCTTCTTGTCCTTCATGTTTATCACCATTTGTAGAAATACATTTAGTTAATTTTTTGATAGTGTCTCATTCATTGGAATATAAACTGTATAAGGGAAGTGATTGAGTCTCTTTTGTTTAAACATTTTACATTTTATCCCCAATACTCCATTGCCCTACACACAGTAGGTGTTTCTAATGGAAGATTTTTAAACTCCAGGTAGATTGTCCTAAATCTACCTAAATCTTTTATGGCTGAGTACCATATTAGACTCTGGAAGGAGAAATAATGGGAGAATATGCAACTCCTACTTTGGCAAACCCTTTGATTACTTTCTCTTCTAAGGGATGTTAGTGATAATACATTTGGAAAGGAAAACAGTATGAAGTAGTAGAAGAATAAAAATCTCCGAACTGCCAATTCTTTTAAACAAGTATATTACAGTAGACTGCGGAATGCTAGAATTAATTTTGAAGAGCACTTATTGTCATCCTATATCTTGAAATTAAAATGATTTGAAAACTTATCTATATAAAGAACTAGAAGTCTGTCAAATTTTGGAAATAAATTTTGGCATGAGCCTATGACACATGCATAGTAATTGCATTGTTTTTAGGTGACCTGAAAAGTAGTAAATAACCAGTTTATGCTTGAATTTCAAGTTGATTACTTTCTTCACCTTAGTAGCCTTTGAATATTAAAGAATCTCAAAACAGCAGCAGGTACAGCTCACCCTACAGTACACCTGTGGTCCATGCCTCAGACCATATACTTTTCTCATTTTCTTGTTTCTTAATAAACTCTTTACTCCCTTGCCTAAATGAAAAAAACCCAGCAATGTTTCAATTCCACCTAACATTGAGGCCATTAAAAAACAGAACAACTTTCTTGTTTCTTATAATGCTTTAATTTAATCTTTCTTAAGCTACAGAAAAGGCAATTGTTTTAGTCTTATTTTAGAGGGAATGATTATTTTAATTGTGATATTTTCAGCTTTCTGTTCTTTTTGGCTGTATTCTTCATGGATTTCTGGTTTTGGGGGAGTAGAAAGGAGAATAGTTAGAGAAGAATTTTTTCAGTGAAAGTACTTTGAGATTTGTTTTATTTTTATTTTTTAATTCTTAAATGTACTTTTTTATTCATAGAAGAATGGAATGAAAGTTTATTTTTATTTTTTGACATTTTCTTTCTACTTTTCTATGTTTTTCAAAATTTGTGCATTAAAAAATAATTTCTAGGTCTTTGTTCAATAGAAAATTCCCAAAGTTTAAGGATAAAAATGAAAATTAGAGACAGTTAAACTCTTAATGATGTGTTAATATTGTTATTCTGTATATTTTCCACATGTTGTATGATTAACACTCCTGCATGATGTGTTCTGTTATTCTCTTTCCACAAAAACTGAGATTAGTGAAAATCCTCATGAATTATTTGTATGCCTCACACTAAACAAATTCGGACTTTCTATTAAATGCTTCATTAAAGCCCTAAGTTTGCTGTCACTGGGTTTCTTCAGGATGTATTCCTCTGTGGAAGTACTGCTAGAAGGACACCTTCATGATCATACCATGTAAGTTGGTATGACAACTGTTTTTGTTCCTATTTGATGAGAGACCTTACCAGAATACTGACTATACAGTGTGGAAGATCACAGATCATAGAAAGGGAATTCACATTTTCATCTGGTTTGATTCTCTGCTTTATGAAGGTAAGATAATAGCTCTTATTTTATGAATAGAGTTTATATGGCCTAGAGATGGTAAGTGATGTGCCTAATCACTTGGGTGTTGATTTTAATATCAAGCTGGATTTTACATAGTATATTTGTCATTCTTACCAGGCAGAATGTTGGCTTGAAAGCTTTTTCTTCTAGAACTCTCCTTATAAATGAAACATGCATTTGGGTATGGCTTGATTCTTTATCATTTCTTAATTGGAGACAGTTTTCCAGATATTCATCTAACCAAATAGGTTTGATGGTATGATTTGACAAAATGTATTTTAAGATCTCATTTTTAATCTGATTTTATAGGATTGGTATAATTTAAGTTTGCATGTTTTTTTGTTAGATTGCTTTTATTTTTTCATTTCGATTTCCTATATTTTAAAGTCCTGGCAGACTTTTTCCCCCCTCTCTGTATGCATGTGTGTTTTGTATTTATATATTCTGTATTTCCCTTCCCTCATGGAGTTTATAGTCTAATGAAGGAGATACATGTTATCACATAAACACATACTATTTCAAACTGTGATGAGCTTAATGAAAGAAATATAGGGGACCCCATGAGGAATATAACAGAGGACCTGATCAAGTTAGATGGATAAGGGAAGACTTTTTGCAGTCTTGCTTTCACTTATCCTGAATATTTTTCAAGTTCATAATTGCATATCTGTTAAAGTTTTTAAATTATTTCCAGATTTTTTCATTCTAAACAGGGCTACTATGAACATCTTTATACCAGATACTTTTGTGCATTTGTCCACCTAGATTCTTAGGATAAGCATTTTGAATTAGAATTGTTTGGTTAAAGGGTAGAATCAATCTATAATAATAGTAATATCTTGCACTTAATATACTATGTTACTTGCATACAGAGTCCTTTAACATACATTATTATCTCAACTGAAATTCAGAAAAATTTTGTGAGGTAAAGTGGAATTTTTTTCCTTGTTTTGATGAGGTAACTGTGGCATGGGGTACCAAGTAACTTCTATAGATAAAACTCACTGATTAGACAAATTTCTGGGATGTGTTATTCTGGGATCAGCAAACAGTCTTCAGTAATAATTTACTTGAAAACGAATACTCAGTGACTATAACCTGAAATTTATGTGTTGGTGTTCTCCTTCTCTGCTCTGCCAAATGCCTGAAATGTGCTCTGCACCTGCTGCTTTTAATGCTTTCCACCAGTGTTCTTCCTAATCTTTTGTAAAATTTGCATCCATTTTCACTTGAACTTGGTGTCTTAAAGGTAATTACTAACCAAATTTATTGAACTTATACTCTGTATACAGAACTGTTGTTATTCATGCTTTCTTGACATCAAGGAATTTAATGGTGTAATTGGAAAGATATGGTATACATACAGAAAATTGGTAAATAATACAAGTCAGTAAAATATTATAAGCAGTAGTATTTATTTGTATCAGATGCAAAGTACAAAGTAAATTGTTTGAATTTATGAAAAAAAGAGACTACAATAGCTTATTGTAGCATTATTATAGATTCATGAATACATAGTTGTCTGTTGATTAACTTCCACATGTCTTGAGGTATATGTAGGGATTCTGTAACTTGGTATTAGAGCAAAATTCCTTATGTTCTAGGTAACTAATTTCCTTATAAGAGAAAATATTTGGTGCAGTAGCTAATTTTGTTAATAACATTACTGCGTTCATTCTGGGGAATATGTTATGGATTTTCTTTTTTATTTTGTTTTAAGATGTTGAATAGAAGAGTAGTATTTATTTCCTTGCCTTTGTTTATCATTGGTAATATTTTCGGGAGTCTTTGGAGGAACTGTGTAAACGTTTTGGAGACCAAATGACTGGAGTTTTGAAGCCATTTGAAATGGACATTTTTAAATTATGGAAGAGCATAATTTTAGTCTTTAGTCATATATTTTGATAAAATAACTGATTTTCCTTTATTCTTATTTTGATTAATTAGTCGGGCAATTTAGGATTCTTTTTGAGAAACTGTAAAGAACCTTTTTTTTTTGAGTATAAAAGGGACTTTACTAGAGGGTAAAGTGTAGTATGTTTGTCTTGGTATTAAAAGAAATGTAGGAAGCGGATTTGACTTAACTGATAGAGCGTCTGCCTACCCCATGGGAGGTCTAGGGTCCAAAGCCAGAGCCTCCTGACCCATGTGGTGAGCTGGCCCATGCACAGTGCTGATGCACACAAGGAGTGCTATGCCACGTGGGGGTATCCGCCACGTAGAAGAGCCCCACATGCAAGGAGTGTGCCCCGTAAGGAGAACCGCCCTACGTGAAAAAAGCACAGCCTGCCCAGGAGTGGCGCCGCATACATGGAGAGCTGTCACACAGCAAGATGACTCAACAAAGAGACACAGATTACCCGTGCTGCTGAGAATGCAAGCGGACACAGAACACACAGTGAACGGACAGAGAGAGTAGATGGAGAGAGAAAAAAAAGAAATGTAAATTTTTGTGTCTTTCACTTTGATCACCATAGTCTTGTTTGATGCCATGTCTTCTATATGAATAACACAACTAAAGTGATCTTCAGTCTTCATAAAAACCCTGGACAATTTGTTGTCATTAATACCAAGACTGTTAGGATTAGTTTCTGTACTCTTTGTTGGTAATAGCAAAGTACATAAGTTAGTAATTTAAAATTTAGAATTCAGGGCCTGAATTTACTAAAACTTTTAGTAAATAATATTTACTTAATATTAAATACTTAATATTACCACTTTAATATCTGCATATTATTCAGTCAGCTGTCCTTTTAAAGGAAAGAGCACCATAATTCAAAAAGAAGTATTTGACCATCATGGAACAATCCGAACAAGAAATCAAGAAAACAATTCTGTTTACAGTAGCAACTAGAGGAATAAAACCTAGGAATAAGTTTAACCAAGGATGTAAAGGACTTGTACTTTGAAAACTGCTATCACTGGACGAAATTAAAGAACAGCATAATAAATGTAAAACTATTCCATGCTCATGGATTGCAAGATTTAGTATAGTTAAGATGTCAGTACTTCCCAAAGTGACATACAGATCCCAATTAAAATTCCGAGAGCTTCTTTACAGAAATAAGCTAATCATAAAATTCATATGGAAGAGCACAGGACTCTGAATAGCCAAAAACATACTGAAAAAGAACAAAGAGAACTCACTTCCTTATTTCAAAACTTAGTACAAAGCTACACCCAATTTCAAAACTTATTACAAACCTATAGTAATCAAAGCAGTGTGGTACTGGCACAATGACAGACATACAGACCAATGGATGGAATAGAATTGAAAGTGCAGAAATGCACACATCTGTGACCAATCGGTTTTTGGGAAGGGTGCCAGGTCCAGTCAATAGGAAAAGATCAAACTTCAACAAAAGGTGCGGGGAAAACTGGATATCCACATGCAAAAGAATGAAAGTGGATCCCCACCTTAAATTATAATACAAAACAAGAACAACAACAACAAACTTCAAAATGCATCCACAACCTAAATATAAGCACCAAAACTATAAAACTACTAGAAGAAAACATAAGTCTTCAGGATATTGTATTAGGCGTTGGACCCTTAGACTTTATATCAAAAACATGAGCAACAAAAGAAAAATAAATAGGACTTCATCAAAATTTAAAATGTTTGTGCATTAACAACATTAACAAGAAAGTGAAAAGACAACCAGCAGAGTGGAAAAAAATATTTGGAAACCATATATCTGATAAAGGTTTAAAATGCAGAATATATAAAGAACTTCTATAATTAAACAACAAAAAGACAGCAGCCCAATTTAAAAAATGAGCAAAGGATGTGAATAGACATTTCTCCAAGGAAGTTATATACAATGGCCAATAGGCACATGAAGAGATGCTCAACATCTTTGTCAATAGGGAGATAAAAATCAAAATCACAATGAGATACCACCTCACACCCAGTAGAATGGCTATTATTTTTTTTTAAAGGAAAATAACAAGCTGGTAAGGATGTGGAGAAATAAGAACATTAGTACATTATTGATGGGAATGTAGGATGGTGCAGCTGGAAATGTAGAATGGTGCAGCTGCTGTGGAAAACAGTTTGGTGGTACCTCAAAAAGCAAAACAGAGAACTGCCATATGACTCAGCATTCCCACTTCTGGTGTATATACCCAAAAGAATTGAAAGCAGGGACTGGAACAAGTATTTGTACAACAATGTTCATAGGAACATTATTCACACTAGTCAAAAGGTAAAAGTGCCCCAAATATCTATAACAGATGAATGGATAAACAAAATGTGATATATCCATGCCATGGAATATTATTCGGCTGTATAAAGTAATGAAGTTCTGATACATGCTACAACATGGGTGTACCTCGAAGGCATGATGCTGACTGAAATCAGTCAGACATAAAAAGACAGATACAGTATGATTTCACTTACATGGAATAACTAAAATATGAAAATTCAACGATAATAAGTAGAGTACAGATTACTAGGGGCTGAGGGAGGGGGAAAAGGGAGTGCAGGATTTCTCTTTTTCCCATTAGGGAAAATTCTAGTAATGGATGGTGGAGAGGAAAGCACAACATTGTGAATGTGATTAGATCCACTGAATTGTATGCTTGGAGTGGTTGAAATGATAAAGCTTATGTTGTATATATGTTTCCACAATATAAAAAAGAAAAAAGGAGGAACTAAAGAGACAGTGACAATTAATACAGTCCATGATTTCATGATCCTGAAAATATTTAAAAGGACATTGTTGGGACATATGGAAAATTTGGAATATAGATTATAACTTTATATCAATGTTAAATTTTTTGAACTTGATATCTCTACTTAAGATCGTTATATACATGAATATCATTATTTTTACAAAATGTACAAGGAATTATTAAGTGTTCAAGGAGCATGTGTACAAACTGCTCTCTTAAATGTTTAGAATATAAATAGATAAATGGATGGATGGGGAGATCAATAGAACAATAGAGCAAATACAGCAAACTGTTAAAAGTTGGTAGTTCTGGTATCTGGGTGGGGGGGGTGTTGGAGTTCTCTGTATGGGTTTTGTATTATTTTTGCAGCTGTGCTCTGTAAGTTTGAAATTTTTTCAAAATTAAAAGTTTAATAAAAAGACATAATTGAATTTCAATATACTATAGAATCGTTTTTTAAAAGCTCAAAGTCCAGTATTTTTATAGAATTTATTACAAACACCATATTTAATTCATTGACTGATAAAACAAAATGCTGTATATATAAAATACAATTTTAAAGTATGTGTGATTTTAATTAAATAGAATCATAGTAATTACATGACACTATAAGGATGTAGTACCAAAATTTAGATGATGGGATATGAACTCAGTTTACTCAATTATTTAGGTCTTTTAAAATTTCCGTCAGCAATATTTTAGTTTTTCAGTGTAGGGTGGTGCACATACTTTGTTAAATTTATACTTAAGTATTTCATGTTCTTTGATGCTTTTGTAAATGTCATTTAAATGTACGGTATATCGACCTTGTAAATTGTGATTCTATTAAAGTTACTTATTAGTTACAGTAATTTATATTTCTTAGGTGTTTCTAAATAGACAATAATGTTGTCTATGAATAAAGATATTTTTACTTTTTTCTCTCCATTTTTTATATTTCTTTTTCTTGCTTTATATTACTAGCCAATACTTACTACAATGGTGAATGGAAGTGATGAGAGTGAGCATCCTTGCCTTTCTTCTGATCTTGAGAAACTGTACAGTTTTTCATCATTGACTATAAAAGTAGGATTTTTAAAAATAGATATCATTTATCAGGTCGAGAAAGTTCCCTTTCTAAATTTGCTGAGGGTTTTTTTTTTAGTCATGAATGGATGTTGAATTTTATCAAATGTTTTTTGGGCAACTATTAAAGTTATACTGTGGTTTTTCTTTTTTATTCTGTAAATATGGTAAATTACATTGATTTTTTCAAATCTTAAACCAGTGTTGCATTTCTGGAAAACTTGGTTGGTTATGGTGTATTCTATTTTGACATGTTGTTGGCTCAATCTACTAATATTTTACTTACTTTTGTGTCTGTGTTCATGAGGGATATTAGTCTGTAATTTTTTTTCATGTAATTTCTTTGTTAGTTTTTAGTATCAGGATATTATTGGCCTCATAAAATAAGTTGGGAAATATCCCCTCCTCAATTTTCCAAAAGATTTTTATAGGACTGGTATTATTTATTCCTGACATGTTTGGTAAAATTTGCCAATCAAGACTTTTGGTCCTTGAGTTTTCTGTGTGGAAGGTTATTATGAGTTCATTGTTTTCAATAAACGTAAGGCTATTTGGGGTTTCTTTTTCTCCTAGAGTCACTTTTGGAAATTTGTATAAAGAAATTTGCTCATTTTATCTAAGTTGTTGAATTTATTGGCATGAAGTTCACAATATTCTTCCGTCCCATTATTGTGTGTAGGATCTGTGATGATGTGCATTCTTTTATTCCTGATATTGATAATTTGTGTCTTCCCTTCATCAGTCTTGGAAGGAGAAACAATTTTATTCATCTATTATCTATTTGGTCTTTATGATTTATCTTTACTGATTTTCTCTATTGTTTCACATTTTTCTATTTCTTTCAATCCTGCTCTTTCATTCACTGATTTTTATTCCTGAAAACTACTCCATGGTTTCTTGACCTTGATACTATTGGCATTTTGGTCCAGATACTTCTTTTTTGTTCATCATAGGATGTTTAGCAGCATCCCTGGCCTGTCCCCAGAAATTGCCAGTAGCACTCTTCTGGTTGTCATTATGGTGGGCAAAGGAGCCCACAGATCAAACTATTGTTTTATTTAGGGTTTAGTTGCTCCTTTTTCTAGCCTTTTCAGGTGGAATCTCAGGTCATTGATTTTCAACCTTTTTTTAAAATTTTACCCCTAACATAAGGATTTAAAGCTAAAAATTTTACTGTAAAAACTGCTTTAGCTGCATCCAACAAATTTTGATGTGTTTTCATTATTCAGTTCAAGATATCTTCTAATTTCTCTTTGATTTGTGGCTTATTTTCCAAATATTGAGATTTTTCTAGTTATCTTATTGTTACTGATTTCTAATTTGATTCTAATGTGATTAGAAAACTTTACTCTTTATATTTTCTTTTTTTTTTTAAGATTTATTTTATTTATTCCCCCCCTGCCATTCCCCCCATTGTCTGCTCTCCCTGTCCATTTGCTGTGTGTGCTTCTGTGTCTGCTTATATTCTCATTAGACGGCTCCGGGAACTGATCCTGGGACCTTCCAGAGTGGAAGAGAGGCAATGACTCTCTTGCACCACCTCAACTCCCCTTTCTGCAACATAGTCTTATTTTCTTTCCTCTGTGTCTCTTGTTGCATCATCTTGCTGCTCCAGCTCTCCGCGTCAGCCAGCACTCCTGCACAGGGCAGCTTTTCCACACAGGGTAGCACTCCCGCACGGGGCAACATTCCCATGTGGGCCAGCACTCTGTGTGGGCCAGCTTACCGCGTGGGCCAGCTTGCCCTCACCAGGAGGCCCTGGGCATCAAACCCTGGACCTCCTGTATGGTAGATGGGAGCCCGATTGGTTGGGCCACATCTCTTTCCCTCTTTATATTTTCAGTACTTTAAAACTTATTGAAAATTATGCTTTACAAAGTGTTTGTCAGAGACTTAAATTAGAGTGTTTGCTATATTTTAAATGGTTTTTGATTTTTACAGAATTCATTCAAATGTAAATTTTTTCATTTTTTTCTATTTATTGAAGTAAAATGTGCATACAGAAAAGTATACAAATCCTACGAGTACATCTCAGTGAATTTTCACAAAGGTGAGGAAAATGAATATTATAGATTCCAGAAGCCCCTCTCCTGACTCTTTCCAATTACTGCCACCCCCACCCAGGTTAACTACTAATCCAACTTTCCATAATTTACATATATTAGTTTTGCCAGTTTTGCATTTTATATGAATGGAGATGCAATATTTACTTTTTGTATGACTTTTTTCTTTCAGCATTGTGTTGAAATTATCAAGATTCATCCCAAGTTATTGCTTAATAGTTGTAGTTTGCATTGCTGTATAGTATTGCATTGTATGAGTATTTCATGAATTATTTATCCATTCTGCTACTGATGGATGTTTGCATTGTTTCCACTTTTTGGCTAGTATGCATAGTGCTATTGTAAGCATTCTTTTATATGTCTTTTGGTGAACATGTATACATGTATGTATATTAGTTTGGTATATGCAGATGAGTGAAAATATTACGCATGCATATATTTGGTTCAACATGTAAGCTTTAAGGAAAAAAGGTATTGATTATAGTTACAGTTACGCATCATTTTGAGACACCTGCTTTTTGTTGGCTTAGTTATTGTGGTTATGTTTTTGTTGTTAAGGAAGGAGTAATACATTCTTTATGAGGCATTTTTTTCTAAAGGTCTGCAATATTGAAGTTTTAAAATGCAATGTAGTTTTTGATGGAAACACATTTCCAAAAGTACCTTTCTGAAAGATTTGCTTTCATTGGCAGTTAGCATGACTTTCTTCTCTATTTCAGTGTTTATAAAATTTATTGATATACCACAAGCAGTAGAAAAGATTTTATATCCCCAATATGCATATTTATTTATAATTATATACATGTATAACTGTAGTAATATTTTATAAATATGGAACAAATTTCAGAAGAATCTAAGAATAGAAATAGAAATTTTACTATTCCTCTTATTCCAGTAGGTTTTCTTTCTCAGCCCCCTTTGGGTATATATATCTATTTAAGAGACCTCTGCTCTACTTTAACTGAACTTTTTTTTTCCTTGCCTTTTGAGTATGTGTATATGAAGTATAGGCTTTAGGTATCCTAAAGCTTCAAAGAATTGTATTGTTTTCATTGTGTGGAGGGCAACTTCAGTTAGACATTTTAGGATTAGAAAATACTAAGTAATAGGGAGCAGATGTGACTCAAGCAGTTGGGCACCCACCTCCCACATGGGAGGTCCTGGGTTCAGTTCCTGGTGACTCCAAAAAAAAACCAAGCAGACAGTGAGCCAACACAATGAGCTGATGCAGCAAGTTGATACAATAAGGGAACACAAAAAGGACACGCAACGAGTGGGAAGTGGATGTGGCTCAAGTGATTGGGTACCTGCTTTCCACATGGGAGGTCCCAGATTCGGTTCCCAGTGCCTCCTACAGAAGACAAGCAGACACAGCAAGCTGATAGTAAGTGCAAAACAACAAGCAGACAGATGAGGGAGCCATCTGAGGGTAGAATGAATGAATGAATGAATAAATAAACCTTTTAAAAAATACTAAGTGAAATGAAAATATCAACAAAATTGGGATTTGGCTCATTAATTCAACAAAGATAGAGGTCTTTTCTTCTGCTTGATGAGAGTATTAATTCTGGCAATGGGGGCTTTTATTTTCCTTCCTCGGTGGTGTTACTTTTGAGCCAGACTGCTATTTTGTGTAATTTCAATTCTTTGCATCATTTCACTGACTGCCACCAAACTACACTCCAAAGAATTAAAAGTTTATGTATTAAAGCTGTGTTGTAGTCAGTGAAAAGTCGCAGATCTGGTTGAGATCTTGACTCCCATCCAAATAGGTTATGCATTAGGATGTCTCTCTTAAAGTGATATTTTCATGAAAAAAATATTACCTGAAATTCATTGATAGAAATGTTAGAAATGTCTTTCTGTCCTTGGAAGTTGTTAAGGTTGTCTGAAAGGAATAAAATTCATTGGTGTTTGCTCTCAGAGGTGCAGTTTATTTGGAGAAGAAAAGTAGACTAATCACATGTATTATTTAGAAAATTCAGCATTACAGGGAAATTATTATAATTGAATATTTCAGTGGCACATTATTGGAAGGGCCTGATTTGGGCACACAGACTCAGAAGAAAAGGGGTTGTTTCTGAATATGCTAGTGTGTGATATGCTAAATCACTGCCAGGAATGTTTGGATCATTTTTTTCTCTTTATACCTGTAATTGGGCATCTTTCTTTCTGTCACACTCCTTAATTTTGTACTATCCTTACAACTGGCTGAATGATCAAGTGACTTCAAGCCCCTATATTTTCTTCCTGTTTCTTTTTTCATTGTTATTGTTATTTCCAGGCTAATTCCAAGTGTTTTTGAAAACATGGTAATTTGTTGTCCCATGTAGTAAATTTAACATTGTTTGGGGGTTGTCTATTCTTAGTCTTGTTAAAAATAATAAAAATACTAGCAGTAGCTAACATTTATTGAATACTTATTATGAACCAGGTGCTTTTAGATATTTTTCTCTAATTCTCACAGTAATCCAGCCAAGGCATGTGGGAGGCCTGTTTATTCCACTGAGGAAACTGGATTTGAGAGGTTTCACAACTAGTGTGAATGATAAAGTTAATATTTAAACCTACAACATTTTTCTTTTCACACCATGGGTCTTCAAGACCCATACATTGTTGTTCCCCAATTTCGCTCTCTATGTCACATTTCTGCTTGTTTATTTATGGTATCCCTTCCACTTGGAATGTGTTCTACTTAGCAGGTCTAGCCTCAACCAGTAGTAAATGTCCCCATCATTAAGCCCCAGGCCAAGTATCATCACTTTCTAAAGTTTTCCCAGGTAGCCCCATTTGGAAGTAAACTCTTCCTCCTTTGAAGTCTCTTGACATTTTGTACCTTCTTTATATATTTAGTTTGCCTTGAATTATAATTATTCCTATATAGGTCTTAATTTACCAACTAGAGACTGTCTTTGATTCTCTAAAAACTAAGATGGTCTTGAACAACATTGAAGGTACTCAGTATTTGTTACTTGATGTCAGGCAAAAAAAAAAGCCATCAACATAGGAGTAAACACTATGCATGTATTTTTTAATTGAAAACACATGTCCATATGGTAAAGATTAGTACATTTTTGTTTCTTGGTATTTGGAAATCGTTAAATGTTGCTTGTGGTGTAACTAAGTATGGCATGAATTTCCTGATTTGGTAAAAAGGTTTGTAGTTGTAGCTATCATTTTATTTTTTAGAAAGAAGATATATAATAAAGAAAACTCTGTTGGAGAGAGGTGGAAAGAACCTGCTGTTTTAATTTTGTTCACAGCAGTAGATCAGATTATGTTCTTTTGGTGCTGGCTTTGATTATAGGCTCAATATAATATTGAAATTCATCAATGGGTTATCTTTGGGTATTTTATCTTTTGCATTTATGGCTATCAGTGGGATTGCCAAACTATTTGGAATAAGTTTATGATAGTATAGTTTTCTCTAAATAAAATGTTTCCATTTATTACTTAAGCTTTTATTTCATATGTGGATTGTCTCTGTCATTTTACTTATTCTTAATTTTCTTTCTTTTTTTTTTTTTATTGATTTTGTAAAAATATTACATTAAAAAAACATGAGGTCCCATTCAACCCTACCACCCCCACCCCACCACTCCCCCCCCAGCAACCCTCACTCCCATCATCATAACTCATCCATTGCACCTGATAAGTACATCTGTGGGCATCTCTGCACCCCATGGTCAGTGGTCTACATCATGGCCCATACTCTCCCCCATTCCATCCAGTGGGCCCTGGGAGGATTTACAGTGTCCGGTGATTGCCCCTGAAGCACCATCCAGGGCAACTCTAAGTCCCAAAGGCACCTCCACCTCTCATCTCTTCCTGCCATTCCCCATACCCATCAGCCACCATGTCCACTTTTCCCACTCCAATGCCACCTTTTCTCTGTGGACCTCGGATTGGTTGTGTCCGTTGCACCTCTATGTCAAGAGGAGGCTCAGATTCCACATGGATACTGGATGCAATCCTCTTGCTTTCAGTTGTAGGCCCTCTAGACTCCATGGTGTGGTAGTTGTCCTTCTTCAACTCCATCTTAGCTGAGTGAGGTGAGTCCAATAAATCAGATTGTAGGAGCTGAAGTCTGTTGGGGCTCAGGGCCTGGCTATCATATTGTCAGTCCAGAGATTCAAATCCCCTAAATATATCTTAAATCCTAACACCAACTACAATTCCAGAAAAGTAGCATGAAAGTCTTGTGCAAAGAGATCCCATCTGAGTCCAGCTCCATCACGCAGAAACACCGGCTCCAAAGAAGGGCCATCTGCCATGGCAGTAAACCCCATCTGCCATGACCATAGAACCCGTGGGTCTCTTTAGCCCTCAAAGGAACGAATACCTGAGGTTGTATCTACTTTATCTGTCTCTTAGACTCTGCTCAGTTGTGCTTAAGGGCAATCCTTCTGACAGCCTCCAGACTCTTTTTTAGAAACTCGTAGCCATATAAACTCATTTCTCCTTTCCATTTCCCCCTTACATTAGGTCAAACAGCAATTTAAAGTCATGTTATTATATGTAGACAGTGATATTCTGCTGATCCGCATTGAACCGTCAATTAGTTTTCTTTACAGAGAGGGACAGTTAACCCAAAATGTACTTACCAAAGGGGAATATCTCATTCAGTCTATTCAAATGTTTAGGAAATTTTTTTGTCTTAAATCTCTTTAAAATATACCTTTTCCCTCTTCTGAGTTACTGATTTACATTTATTCAAACACAAGTAACTTAATCATACCTTTTTATAAATATGTATTTGGTAATAGAGGTTTGGTTATAATTAAATTGATTTATTGCATTTTGAGTTCTGAGTCTTTGTTAAACTAGAAATTGTTTTTTTTTATTATTTCTTCCACCTGAATTATACATGTACTTGCTATTAATTTGGTTGAACTCTTTAAACATGCTAACACTCTTTTTTTTACCTCCTTTGAAGGGGAGAAGTCCTTTCATTAAGAAAATCTCTTTAAAATGAGTATTAGTCTTTTTATCATTCCATGTTACTTGGACCTTATGAAATTGCTTATAAAGTAACTAGTATACAGGAGACAGCAACTCAGAGAAGCTTCTTGGCTCTTGAACCAAGACAGTGGGTAAAATTTCCACAAATTATGAGACTGGCAAAGAAAACTCCTATTGTTATGATTTGGAGATCTGATTATTAAATATCCACTGGAATAATAAATCAGATTAAAGCAATCAATGAAGTAATATTCTGAAGGCATTTGACACTAACCAGGATATATTAAAAAAAAAAAAAAAAGATGAAAGCTTAACTTTCAGTGAGAGAAACTTAAATTCTCCTTTATACAATTCCTTTTATTGTTAATGCTAAATTATTGAAAAAAGTAATACATGTTCATTTAAGGGAACTAATAAAACATAATCCTAATAGTAGCTAACTTTATGTGGCATTTTATTAGTTTGCTGTTCAAAGTAAACTTGTTTAGTCCTCATAGCAATCATGTAGGCAAATACTGTTATTTTATTTTTTTTCTATTTTATAGACAAGGACACTGAGCACAGAGAAATTAAAGAACTTTCCCAAGGTATTTGAATCCAGGCAGTCTTGTCTCAGAGCTTGTGCCCTTAACCTCTATTCAATATTATCTCTTACCAGATGGTTAAGAGCTTGGAGTTTAGAGTAAGATAGATTTAGGTTTAAGTCTTGGCTGCCATTTATGCTATGGGGAAAGGAGTATATATCTCAACCTCTCTCAAAATTCTTGTTTATAAAACAAGGGATGATCTAGGGATAAAATGAGATAATTTGTGTTGTGTTTTGCACAATATCTGACAGACACTACTCTAGTTCAATAAATGGTAAATATTAAGTGTTTTGCACAATATCTGACAGACACTACTCTAGTTCAATAAATGGTAAATATTATAGCAAATGCAGAGAAGCAAAAAGAAAATGTCATCAAAAGAAAACCATTGTTAATATTTTAAGGTGTGTTTTTCCAGTCTTTTAAAAAATGTTTGTTGAGTTTATTAATATATCTGCTTTTGTTTGTTTTATTCTTGTATTTCTTATATTCTTGTATTCTTTCATGTATAACTTTTTCTTGTTTATGTTTCACACTAAAGTCAGGAAAGCTCGAATTTGCTTTTATCCCTTAGCAGTAAGGGAAGCCTGTTTTCAGCTTCTATGCTAGCCAAAACTTTTTTTTTTTTGTTAGGGGTGGGTAGATGGAGATGGGGAAGAATATAGAAATACACGTTTTTGTGTTTTTTTTCTGTTTAAATAAAAATAGAATTATGTTTGAATTAAAATTTCTGGTATATCTACATATGAATGAAACGTTAGCTGCAAGAAGTAGGCAGGAGAGCCTATGCTAGTGTAGTATTTTATTACAAAAACAACGAAACTCTAGTTTGAGTATTCAGAGTTGCTCTCTGAAAGCACTGTATCTGAATAGACAGTCCTAGTGAATGTGGACTCTTTCCTCTTGATGAGTGAGATTATAGATGTATGTTTATATATTGCATTGTTACTTAAATTCAGTGGGTGTGGTATAGCAGTAACTAAACAAATCCCCTTTTCTATAACCTTAATAAAGCATAACTAATGCTCTTTTTTTCTTCTTCTTTTAGGTCTACACACAATGAGCTGGAAAAGAATCGGTAAGTGATGAGGTACAGTTTTAACTTCCGTTAAAATGCAAACCTCAGTTTTACCTGTGAAAATAATTTAATGGTGTATATGTAGTTGTAATTTTGTTTTTTAAATGTATGGTGATCGTGGTTCTGAATGTATTTGTTGTATCCAAAAAAAATGACTTTAAAAGTAAGCTTCTATTATCTAAACTGGAAGTAAGTATTTTAAAAGTTCATTTGAGTTTTTAGTTTATGGTGTTCCTTCTTTATTTCTGTCTCTGAACACAGGTTCACTGTGATAGACTCATGGCTTATATATTTTTTTGCTAAAGTATTAGGTTGCTGAAGTATAGGTAATAAACAAATTGGAGGACATTGAATTTCTCTTTGTGGTTTGTTCATTCTTTGATTTATTTAAATATTTATGATTTATTTAAATATTCAACAAATATTTGCTAAGCAGTATGAACTATTTTGTTTCATACAGCTTACAACTTGTGACTTTGTGGCGACACAGTAGAATTTTGGCTTTACCTTTCAACTGCTTTTGAATATAAGCCTATTTGAGGAAAGTAACTGACTTTCAAGAGGGTAGTTTGATTTTGTCTTCAATTTGAAAAGATAGTTCTCAGAGTAATTCATATTCTTGAAATTTTGTCGGTTCAATATATACAATATATTCATATCAGAAACTGTTTTTTCCTTTCTAGCTTGGTTCTAAAATCTTGGATATAAAGTTGCTCTGATTTAGTGGGGTTTTTTATTGGGGGCAAAAGCAGTGAGAATGAGAATAGGTAATTTTAAATTGTTATTGAATGAATGAGTTATTCCTGATGGCTATTTTAAACCAAGTCTTAAGATTGTTGAAGCCCAGAATTTGGCCTTGAGGAGACTATAGCCAACAAATGTTGAGGTTCAAACTAACTTCCAGATATTAGAGGGCAGCGTAATGGTGGAGATTTGGGCTCAGAAGTAGTTTGCTCTCCCCCACAATTACCCCAACATGCCCACAGCCCATTAAGGAACTTTACATAATTTGAGGATTGATACAGAAATTCAGATTCTTTCTTGAATAGGTCCTGGAAGCATATTTCTGCCCAAAACGCTGTTGGCTACACTGAGCCTGATATAGATGGTTCAGAGCATTTAGTTACCTGTGTCCTCAACCCTCTCTCCCTGAACCCACAACAGGTCATAACAGGCACAGGAGTTGGAGGGGAAGCTGAATATCTTTCGATGTTCTGCATTCTTCAGGAACTTGTGTAAATCATGTATTGGCTTATTTTATAATTTGGGTCTTTTGCCATAGAACAAACCATTCAGTACAGATTTTAGATCACTTCATTGCCTTTTCATTTTCTGATTTCAAATTACTGATGATGTTTTGGAAAGAGTCAACAACTTTAACAGTACTTTAAGGTCAGGAACTTTAGTACTTACTGCAGGACAGGTCATTCAACCTTAATAGCTGTCATTCATTTGAAACAAAAGGCTTACCCTAATTACAGCTTTGGCAAGCTGGAAGGGCCAAATGAGGATATTAGACTAAGACTTTTCTAGGCAGACCAAAATTGCCTGAATATTTGTGATAAAAGAGAAGGTTGTCCACTGAATGGTAGTAGGTATCCTCCATCTAGGGACTTTCTCATATATCAGAGGGGATATATGATGAAAATTTTAGCATTTGTGCTCCCATTATGCAAGTGTGGGTCAAAGTTGGCACTGAAATTTGGCCATTTTGACTGTTGTCTCTACAATTTGAAATAAGACGGATGGGAACACAAAACTACTAATTGTGATCCTATCTGATCAAGAATAAGATCACTATTTTAATGCAGAATCATTGCTCTTCAGCAATGATTAGTAAATACAATGTTTGGCACCGTGGTGGATAAAAACAGATACTGATCATATCTTATCCTTAAACTTAAGGTCATTATAGTTTGGAAATTTTATCTTTCATTACTATGATTTAGGTGAGTGAACAGTGAGTGTCCTATAAAAGTCCACTAATAGTGTTTTTTCAAACAGAAGTCTGAAACCCATTAGTGGTTATACGATAATTTTAGAGAATCATTTTGAAAAAGAAATAGAATAAAATAGAAAATATCAGAGGACATTTCATGAAGTAAACTTAAGTGAAGAATTATGGAACTTGTATATACTGGGTCATAATATAAAATACTATGGTTCATAGTCAAAAAGCCACTGCTCAGAATGTCTAAGAAGAATAAAATACCTACTAAGGCATGAAGAAGAGATAGAATTTGAATATAAGAAAAAAAAGACGGGTGGGTAGATCCATGGAAGCAGGAAGTTGCCATAATAAACTGTGTTCAGTAAAGAGTGAGTAGACTTCATATTGAGTGAAACAGCAGAGTTTATCAGATTAGTAGTGGGAGATGAGGTTGGAAAGGTAGTTTGGGACTAGATTGTGGAAGATTATTGAATGTCATAGAATTTGGATTTTGTTTTGTAGGTAGTATGAGTTACTGAGATTTTGAAAGAAAGAGATTGGCTTGATCAGTTTTGTTTCTTTTTAAAGCAAACAGAAAAAAAACCCTAAAACAACAAAAAAGCAAATAATAATAATAATAATAAAACTAGTCTAGCTGTAGGAGCAGGGGAGACCAGTTTGGATTTTTTCTAAGTAGTCCCTGTAATAAAAGGATGTGAGAGCCAGCATTTGGGTGATGAAATTGGGATCAGAAAGGAAGAGAGAAAACAAGCAATACCATAAAGAAAGGTGATTATTTTCTGTTAACTGCTACTTCTCATTCCTCCTTAGCATGTCATTCTTCACATAGGTAGCGAGAGTGATCTTCTCATGTGATAAGTCATGTCATTTTTCTATATATAATCCTCTACTGGCTTCCCATTGCAATGAATTAAAATCTGTGGCCTGCAAAGTCCTACCACTCCATTCCTTGTCTTCTATGGTTCAACTGATATTGCCTTATTTCTTTTCCTCAAACATGCCATGCTCATATCTATCTTAGGGGTTTTTTACTTGTAGTTCCTTTTCTTTGAAAAGCTCTAGCTCTAGTTTTTTTTGAGCTGCTGCCTCATCTTTCTGTACTTCTCAGCTCTTAAGTCTCCTTACAGAACAGTAATCATCCTAGTCACTCTCTTATACCATTGCCGTAAAATTGTTGTTGTGGAGGGTTTACAGAAAAATCATGCAAAAATACTGAGTTTCCATAAAGTGCCCTGTTAACAGCTTTCATTAGTGTGGTACATTTGTTACAATTCATGAAAGAACATTTTTGTAATTGTAATATTAACTATAGTCCATCATTTACAATAGTGTCATTATGTTGTACAGTCCTGTGCTACGTGTGTGTTTTTTAAAAAATTTTATTCTAGTAACTATATTCAATCTAAAATTTCACCTTTTAACTACAATCAAATATATAAATCACTGTTCATTATATTCACATTGTTTTGCTACCATCACCACCATCCATTACAAAACTTTACAATCAACCCAAATAGAAACTCTGTACAATTTAAGCATTAATTCCCCATCCCCTACCCTTTACCCTCTCAGTAACTTATATTCTAGATTCTGACTCTATGAATAACATTGTCTTTTATTTAACCTTAACATTTATTTCTGACTGAATTATTTGTTTGAGTTATCTGATCTCTTTCACTAGAATTCAGGTTTCTTGAATTCAGGCAGGGACTTTTGTCTTATTTACTACTGTAATGTCAGTACCTATCAAACTCTTAGCACATAGAAGTCATGTAAATACTCACTGAATGAAAGAATAATTATGTGATATTGAGTATATCTATAATCAACAGCTTATGTTATTGAGTTATATAATGACTTAAATGAAGAGTGACAAATATATAAAATACTTTTGAGACCTCAACACTTATTATAATAAAATAATTTCATAGGAGGGAAAAGGAAAATGTAATGAATTCTTAAAATGTAAATTAATTCTGAGAAAAATTGATAAGTGGGAACATCTTAGAGGGTTTTTATCAAGCAGGACTTTATCCTTCTTATAGAAGAGAATAATAACTTTTAAAAAGAGACATATTTACTTTGTATTTATCTAAGACAAATAGGCTATTTTGTAAAGAAGAATGGTTTACCTATGGAGTTCATGCATCACTTGTGAACTTTTTACTCCTTTTTTATTCCATGACTTTAAAATGGTAAATATTTTTAGAAGACAAATGTTTATGTATATTTAGAGACTGGAATTCCATTAATTTCAACTTTCTTTGCATGTGTTAGAATTTTTGATGTGTTACATTTGGCCTGATTTGGACATAATAATGAAAAAAATATTTTTTTCTAGACTATCTGCTGACATGGATATTTTGACAGAGTGATTGTCTTGGTTTGCCTTATCTAGTATATTATTGTATATAACATTTATCATCTAACCATTTAGGATTCCTTGGCAGGAACTTAACTGATTTTAGTTGTATATTTTGTGTACTTGTGTTTAAAAAAGAACATAAGCTTTATATAAAGTGTGCACATTCTAGAAAACAAAGTATACTTTTTTCCCTCCAAGACTCATTTGGAAGAACTTGCATTAAAAATCTACTTCAATTAATGGTACCTAAGAGGTATTTGCTTATGTGAAAGACTAGTTATGGGGTTAGGGAAACCTTTGTTGTAAGTTTAAAGTTAACCTATAACTGCAGTTGGATCAAAAGTCTATAGGGGAAGTGGACATGGCTCAACTGATAAAGCGTCTGCCTACCATATCAAGGGTCCAGGGTTCGATACCCAGGGCCTCCTGAACCGTGTGGTAAGCTGGCCCTACTTGCAGTGCTGCCGCACTCAAGAGTGCCGTCCCACATAGCGGTGCCCCGCGTAGGGGTGCCCCATGCACAAGGAATGCGCCCCGCAAGGAGAGCAGCCCCGCGTGAGAAAAGCGCAGCCTGTCCAGGAGTGGTGCTGCATACACGGAGAGCTGACACAGCAAGATGATGCAACAAAGAGATGCAGTTTCCCAGTGCCGCCTGACAATGCAAGCAGACACAAAACACACAGGGAATGGACACAGAGAGCAGACAACGGGGGAATGGGAGAGAAATAAATAAAATAAAATAAAATTTTAAAAACTTAAAAAAAAAGTCTGTAGTTTTGTTTTGGACCTCATAATTCTGGAAAGTTTAGTCAAAAGCTCTTCCTAGTCTTGTTTTATTACTAAGACATAAAAGGTATTAGCATGTCTCATATAAAAGTACCTTATTAACTTCCTCAACATGATAAAGAGCATCTGTGGAAAACTGAATTAACATACTTAATGGTGAAAGACTAAATGCCTTCCCCCTAAAATCAGGAATAAGACAAGATGTCTCCTTGTATTCAACGTTATACTAGAGTTCTAGCTAGGGAAATTAGGCAAGAAAAAGAAGTAAAAGCATCCAGATTGGAAAGGAAGAAGCAAAACTACCTCTGTCCACAGATAACATAATCTTATGTATAGAAGATCATAATGAATCCACGAAAAGCTGTTAGCACTAATAAGTTCAGCAAGATCAATATACAAAAATCAATTGTATTTCTATATACTAGCAATAAACAATCCAAAAATGAAATTAAGGAAATAATTCCATTTATAATAGCATAGGAAAGAATAAAATACTTATGAATAAATTTAACCAAAGAAGTACAAGACTTGTATTCTGAAAATGACAAAACGTTGCTGAAAGAAATTAAAGGAAGACTAAATAAATGGGAAGACATATCATGTTCATAGGTCAGGGTACTCGATAATGTTAAGATGACAGTACTCCCCAGATTGATCTACAGATTTAGTGTAAGCCCTATCAAAATCCTAGCTTCCTTTTTTGAAGAAATTGACAAGCTAATCCTGAAATTCGTGTGGAAATACAAGGGATGCAGAAGAGCCAAAATAGTCTTGAAAGTGGAGAACAGAGTTGGAAAAGTCACACTCCCTGATTTTAAATCTTAGCACAAAGCCATAGTAATAAAAAAGAGTGTGGTATTGGCCCAAAGATAGATTTATAAATCAATGGAATGGAATTGAGAGTCCAGAAGTAAACGTCATATTCATGGTCAATTAATTTTATATAAGGATACCAACATAATCCAATGTCTTTTCAACAAATGGTGCTGAGACAACTGACGATCTGTATGCAAAAGAATGAAGGTGGACCCCTACCTTATACCATACACAAAAATTAACTCAAAATGGGTTCTAGACCTAAATGTAAGAGCTAAAACTATAAAACGCTTAGAAGAAAACATAAGGATAAGTCTTACTGACATTGAGTTAGGTAGTGGTTTCTTAGCTATGATAGTAAAAGCATAAGCAATGAAAGAAAAAAACCTAATTGAATTTTGTCCAAGGAAAAAACTTATAAATTGAATTTTGTCAAAATGTTAAAAAAAATTCGTGTTTAAAGGACACAGCCACAGAAAATACAACCTACAGAATTTGAAAAAATATTTGCATCATATATCTGATAAAGAACTTTTAGTGAATATACAAAGAATTCTTACAACTCAACAATAAAAAGATAAATTACCTAACTTTTTAAAATGGGCAAAGGATTTGAATAGAATTAGAAATGCAAATCAAAACCACAGTGAGAAGCCACTTCACAATCACTAGGATGATTAAAATAAAAAAGTCAGATAAAGCAAGTGTTGGTGAGAATGTGGGGAAATTGGAACCCTCACAAATTGCCTGTGAGAATGTAAAATGGTGTAGCTACTTTGGAAAACAGGCATTTCCTCAAATTGTTAAACATAGAGTTACCTTATGACCCAGTAATTCTCCTAAGTATATATACCCAAGAGAAATGTACATATATGTTCACATAAAAAACTTATAGATGAATGTTCATAGCAACATTATTCATAAAATCCAAAAGGTGTAAACAACTCAAATGTCTGCCCACTGATCAGTGGATAAACTAAATGTGGTGTATTCCTACAGTGGAATATATATATTTTTTGTCTGTTCTTATTGCTTTTTATTTTTCTATAGTTGAATTATATAGAAATTCTTAAGTGGAATGTTATTTGGCCATAAAAAGGAGTAAGTTACTGATACCTATTACAACATGGATGACGCTTGAAAGTATTAATGCTAAGTGAAAAAAGGCAGTCATAAAGACCACTTACAGTATGATTCCATTTATATGAAATGTTCAGAATAGGCAAATCCATAGAAACTACATGGAAATCCATTAGAACCACATGGCGGAGTGGATGTGGTTCAGGGAGTAGAGTGCCTATTTCCCACACAAGAGGTCCTGGATTTGGTTCCCCATGCCTCCTAAAAAAGACAAACAACAAGCAGACATCGAGCAAAAACAACAAGCAAAAACAATGGGCAAGTCAACGAGCAAACAATGAGCAGAAAATAAGCAAAAACAAATCGCAGGGAGCAAATGTGGCTCAAGCAGTTGAGCACTTGCCTCCCCCATGAAATGTCCAGGATTCAGTTCCTAGTGCCTTCTAAAGAAAAAAATCAAGCAGACAACGAGCAAAAAAAAAAAAAAAAAGAATTTTGGTCATAAAATGGGATTGCTGGTCTTTAATGATATAGTAGTAAGATTTAGCTGGTGTAGGATTTCATAGATGATAAGCCACTAATTCTGGAAAGTAGCAAGTGAATAATACTAGACTTAATTAGTTACTTTGAATCAGAAAGAAAGTAGAGACCATTGTTACATATCCTTAATCTGACCTTTATTGGACAGATAGGATATGGTCATTGTGGTGGTAAAGAAGTATAAGTGACACTGAGATGGTTTGTTTTTAAAGAAACTTTCTTATTTGAAATTGTTATTTACTGCAGAGGAATAAGAAAAAAATACATTAAAAATTACAGTTTGTCTTTGGAACTAGATTTACATATACTGACTAACTCTTCAGCTAACCCAGTTCAGCTAGTTCAATTATTTTTTTCCATTTCTCAACAGTTTTTTATAGATGTAAAATGTGTGCTTGATGGCTGATAGCTTTTTTCTCTCAAGTCTAAGTAGTGTTTCTCACCAACTTTGTGTTTATCTGTTTATCATAACAGTCACCACAAAGAGGGGAAAGGTTCTGAAAAGTTCACTGACCTGGCAGTTTGGCACTTAAAAAGTCCTAATGTCATCATAGGCTAATGGCATTGCATGAATGACTATACATTTTATAATTACTTAAGATATGAACTATAACAAATGTATGATACTAATGCATGGTGTTAACAATAGGGTGGTGTGGCAGTTTGATATTGTTTATGAATTCAAAAAACAGATTTTGGATTATGTTTGTAAACTGGTCTGTCCCTCCAGTCATTTTAGATTATATTGGATTCAGAGGTTTCACTTTCACTTAATTAAATAATGATTAAGGCTTTGATTGGGCCACGTCAGTAAGGTGTTGCATCCCACATAGAAACGGCACCGCAGAGAACAGAGTTTGGAGTATTTCAGGAAGTAAACATACAATGAGGCAGATATGGCGGAGGCCCCAGGAAGAGAGACTAGGTGTTCACCTGATAGTTTACACCTGGCCTTGTGGAGCGAGCAAAGCAGCTGAGCCTGGAGAGAAGAAAGCCTTGGGAAGAAAGGAACCCAGGAAGCCTGAACTTTTGCAGGCATCCTCAACCATCTTACTCCAACACGTGGCAATAGACTTTGGTGAGGAAAGTAACTTGTACTTTATGACCTGGTAACTATAATCTCCTATCCCAAATAAGTAACCTTTATAAAAACCAACCAATTTCTGGTATTTTGCATCAGCACCCCTTTGGCTAACTAATACAGGTGGTTTATGGAAAAAATACACCAAATGTAAGCTTTGGGCCATAGTTAGCAGTAATATTTTGATGATGTTCTTTCATAATTTATAGTAAATGTTCCCCAGCAGTGCAAGATGGTAGTGGTGGGGTGATGTATTGGAATTCTGCATGTTATGCTTGACTGTTTTATAAGCTCACAACTTCTCTAATAAAAATAAAAATAAATTAATTTTAAAAGTTACTATGTCTCTACTCATTTAATAAGAGTTTGACTTTATGAAGTTATAGAACCAGATAGTATGGCTGTTATCATTATCAAATAGGATGAAGAATAGCCTCATCTTTTGTCAGGTGATGTGTAATTGATGCATTTCTTTTTGTATGCAGTAAATGAATATTTTAACTGTATTTTTATGTAGGAATGCTGAAAACTGTAGACCATCTAAAAATGGCTGTCAGAGTGAAGAGATAGGCACCTGTTAAGAGTTAGAAATGAATGTTCTGTGAGATAGAGATGACATAATGGGCGGGTTTGGGAGATAAAATTTATGGTTAATAGAGGAAGCATAGCCAAGATAAAATTACACATCTAAAATGCAGCCTGTGCAATGAAGTCATTGCAGTTGTGTAGATTCACAATTTCTGTATTGACCTTTGTCAGAAATAACTCATTAAGGCTAAACTTTCTACTCCCTGACCGAGGCTACATATACTGCAAAGTGATAGAGAGACTGACTCAGAGACAAGAATTGCATTCTAGAAACCAAGTTCTCATTTCTTCAGCTCTTCAGTTTCTAAAGTTTAGATCATTCTACACCTGATGCACAGGAGAGATAAGATCATTAGGGCTTAAAATAACCCAGAAATATTATAACATGAAACTCAGATCCTAGAATTATGTCTAGAAACAAATAATTAAAGAAGATGTAAATAATTGACAAAGTAGACTATAATAGGGAATGTGTGATAGCTTTTTGTTCAGGTGATTGCAGTGTGTGTATCTCAGTCCAACTGTAACTTGTTTAAGGAAACATTTCTTCTCAAACTATGAATTGGTAATTTAAAAAAATAATACTTTAGTAGTATTTACTGATGTATTTTAGATGATATATTATTAAAAATGTACTATATATTCAGTTTGGAGGAATGTGTTTGATCTGTAAAACTGACTGTACCTTTAGAACATTATGATGCTCATAATAATGATACAGCAGCAGAATTCTGATAGACTTTAAGAGAGTATGCTGTTTTGTTAAATTCTTTTGATGCATAATGGAATTAGTGTAATATAAATGCTCTAATACATATTTAATGTTTAATTATTTTAACCATAATTTAAATACATTTGTTCCCTTCAAACTACTGCTCATGCACCTTCTGCATTTAAAGAAATTTCTATTTTGGTCAAATTTTGGCAGTTAAACCATGCCAAGGAGGTACATAAATAAGAAATCTCTTAAAAATATATTGAGAGACTTATTTAGTATCTTGTATTTATCTTTTTTAAATGAAGAGATTCTTTTGTTATGTTTTAATTGTGGCAGGGGAGAGGATAACTATTTTGTTCTTGCTTGTCTACTTATTCTGTTGAATAACATCAATAGAAAATTCCATGTGTGTCACTAGTGAGAAACCACAGGTCTAAATGAGGATTCAATAAGGAAAATAGAATTTCATAATCTGGTTACTTGCTAACCAGTTCTTGAAGACAAATTCACTTGGAAAATAATTCAGCACTAGAACAAACATATGACATTGTTTATACTTGTATCTTCTAAATCAAGAAAAGTTGAACCTTAAACTCCTAAATGACATCCTTGTTTTGTTATTTTGGGAAAAGCGAATGGAGAAAGGTGGGTTTTTAATACTAAACATAGTTTAGGAGCCAGATTGTCAAAAACAGATACATGAAATTCAATGCAGATGGGTAGTTTGGAGATATATAATGTGTTGATATGAGAACTGTACCAGAAATAAGATGATGTAATTTTTCCTTTCATCTCTACTGGTAGGCTATGGATGATATATAAGTTACTTAACTTCTCAGAGTATTGCTTATTAGCTGTAAAAGAAAGAGACCTAGATTATCTCCGAAATCCCTCTGCAATGTATTTTTTAGTTTCAGTAATTATAGGCATATTGGAAACTTATTCTGTCTCTAAAACTTTGCCATTGATATAAATACATATACATATATACGTACATACATATTCCACACACACAAAATGAAAGGGCAGCTGGAAAATTACCTCATCCAAATTTTGGGACTTTAAAAAATTTCTAAAGATTAATGTAACACATGGTGCTGTAGCTACAATGATAAGTTCTTATTTTATAATGAAATAGTTTGATAAGTAGTAAATATTTATGCAAAACTAGAATAAACCTAAGAAACATCTATTTGTATATGTGTATAAATATAAAGATATGAATTCTGAGATTTAAATACTAATGACTATTTAATTTTCTGTCCTTTCTGGGAAAACACCATTGGCGTCTAAGGAAATATAACAAGCTAATATTTTTTTTGTCTTTTATTTTTTTAATATTACATTCCAAAACTGTGAGGTCCCTGTATACCCCCCACCCCCCTCCCTTCACTCCTCCCCCCATAGCAACATTCTCCTCCATCATCATGAGACATTCATTGCATTTGGTGAATACATCTGTGAGAATCGCTGCCCCTCATGGTCAATGGTCCACATCATAGCCCACACTCTCCCACGTTCCATCCAGTGGGCCATGGGAGGACATACAGTGTCCGGTAATTGTCCCTGCAGCAACACCCAGGACAACTCCAAGTCCCGAAAACGCCTCCACATCTCATCTCTTCCTCCCATTCCCCACACCCAACAGCCACCATGGGCACATTCTCCACACCAATGCCACATTTTCTTTGATTACTAATCACAATAGTTCATGAATAGAATATCAGTAAGTCCACTCTAATCCATACTCTATTCCTCCATCCTGTGGACCTTGGATTGGTTGTGTCCACTCCACATCTATATCAAGAGGGGGCTTAGATTCCACATGGATGCTGGATGCAGTCCTCCTGCTTTCACTTGTAGGCACTCTTGGCTCCATGGTGTGGTGGTTGACCTTCTTCAACTCTATATTAACAAGCTAATATTTAAACATTGTGGTCATATGGTCACATTTTAAAAATATTCTGTGACAAGTTTATATTTAAAGTTCAGCGTCTGGAAATCAGGTTTTGTGTTTATAAATGTATTTTATTGCTGTATCAAATAATTTTCTTAGGCCCCAGTGATTATTAGATGAGATATGCCATACCCAGAGGGGATTAAAATCACATATCTGTTGCACAAAACTTCAAGGAAGGAAGGCTTAACTTATGTAAAATATTTGTCTATAAGCAATATGAAGAAAAGGTAGCTGCAGATCAATATATTGGAATCTCTCTTCCTTATCATTTAGACAATAAAATTAGCTTTTCAGTAATGTCCTCACTGCTTTGATAAGTCTGCTAAGTGCATTCCTAATTCTCCACTGGTTATTTTTTTCCCCTTCAGAATTAAGGGTTGCCAGAAATCAGAGCTGTTGCTTACTGGTTCCATTAGAAGTTTATGCTATCTTTTATTTCATTTTCCTTACGGATTGGTCAATTCTAACATTTTGCTGTCCCTCAGTAGCATTTATCATAGTGATTATTCAAACCATTTTTTTTCCCTATCCCTCCTGGGGGTGGGAGAGAGCACATAGGTTCGAGTGTCTTTATCTTCTCATGTATTTCCTACCTTTATTATACCTTTGATTCCAATTTCATGCCCCTCCCCCCACTCCTTCCCTTCAAACTACTACTCATGCACAGAGAAGCATAAAGAAAAGTAATAAGTGTTTTTAATGACCGAAAATTAGAAGTACCCTAAATTTCCATCAGTAGGGGAATGGCTAAATAAAGAATGATACATCTCTACCTCACAGCAGCAAAAAAGAATGAGGTGGATCTGCAGATCTGTACATGTATATGTGGAGAAATTTTACAAGACATATTAAGTGAAAAAAGCAAATTGAAAAATAGTATTTCAAGTATGATCTCACGTTAAAAAAATAAGTTAAAAACATTTTTATATGTTCACATATAGGTATATAAATGCTTTTATCAGGTTAACTGACAAATTTGTTAACACTTGAGAAGGAAGTGAGATTCAAGATTTCAAGGGAAAACTGTCATGTTAATTTAGAGCTGGTTTTTTTAAAAGTGTTTTTATGAAATAATTTGAAACTTATAGGACAGTTGCAAAAGTAATACAAAACCCACATAGAGAACATCACCATACCCCTCACACAGATACCCAGATCCATCAACTCTTAACATTTTGCCATATTTTCCATATCATTCTATCTATATATTTCCTCCCTTCCTCCCTCCTATCTGGCTCTCTAAACATTTTAAACAATACTTCCATGTACATATCCTAAGAACAAAGATATTCACTATGTAACCACCTTAAATACAGTTTTCAAGTTCATGCAGTTTCACATTGGTATAAATTATAGTCTTTAGGGAAGTGGATGTGGTTCAAGCAATTGGGCTCCTGTCTACCATATGGAAGGTCCAGGGTTTGATTCCCGGGACCTCTTGATGAAGGCGAGCTGGCCTGAGTGGAGTGTTGGCCTATGTAGCAAGCTGGCCCGAGCAGAGAGCTGGTGCAGAAAAATGATGCAACAGAGACACAGAGAAGAGACAATAAAAAATGCAGCAGACCAGGTGGCTGAGGTGGTGCATGAGAATGAGCACCTTTCTCCCACTCCACAAGGTCCCAGGATCAGTTCCCAGTGCTGCCTAAAGAGAAGACAAGCAGATACAGAAGAACACACAGCAAATGGACACAGAGGGTAGACAAGGCAGGGGGCAGGGCAGAAATACATAAATATTTAAATACAATCTTTATTCCAGTTTTTTCTTTGTCCAATAATGTCATATTCTGGGCCTTATCTTTTCTATATTAGTTCCATACAAGGATCATGGATTGCATTTAATTGTCACTTTCTGTGTAGTCACTTTTTAAAAAAATTGCGGAAATATATATACAATATGAACAATCCCATCTCAACCACTCACAGGCATACACACAATATTGTGCTTCCCTTACCACAACTTTCCCATCACTACAGATAGAAACCCTGCACTCATTATGCATTAACTCCCTTCCCCCACCCCCCCCAGCCCCTGGTAATCCGTAATCTACTTTCTGTCTTTATGAATTTGCATATTCTAGCTATTTCATATAAGCAAGATCATACTCTATTGTCTCTTTAGAGCCTGGCCTATTTAAGTCAACATGAAGTCTTCGGGTTAATCCATTTTGTAGCATGTATCAGAACTTCATTCCTTCTTACGGCCAAATAATATTTCATTGCATGGATAAATACAGATATACCACTTTTGTTTATCTGTTCATCTGTGGTGAACATGTGAGTTGTTTGCACCTTTTGACTATTGGAATAATGCTGTTATGAACATCAGTATACAAATAACTGAGTCACTGCTCAGTTCCTTAGGGTATATGTCTACAAGTGGGGTAGCTGGGTCATAATGTAGTATCTGTGTTTAACTTTTTGAGGAACCACCAAACTTTTCCATAGCAGCTGCACTGTTTTATATTCCCACCAATAGTGTCCTACAAGGTTCCTATTTCTCTGCATCCTAATGTTTTCCATTAAAAAAAAAAATTTTTTTTTTTTTTTTTGAGGTACCAGGGCTGGGGACTGAACTCCAGAACTCATATGTGGGAAACCAGCACTCAACCACTGAGCCACATCAGCAGCCCTGAATTGGTTTTGTTTTTTTCATTTGTTTGCTTGCTCGTTTGTTTTTAGGAGGCACTGGGAACTGAACCTGGGACCTCCCATGTAGGAGCAGGTGCTTAACCTCTTGAGCCCATCTGCTCCCCATTTTCCATTTTAATATTAGCCATTCTAGTGAGTGTGAGATGCATCTCATTGTGGTTTTGAGTTGCATCTTCCTAATGACTAATGATGTTGAGCATCTTCTCATGTGCTTATTGGTCAGTTGTATATCTTCCTTTAAGAAATGTCTTTTCAAGTGGTTGACCCATGTTTTAATTGAAATATTTGTCTTTTTTTGCTGAGTTATAGGAGTTCTTTATATAATCTAGATATTCTTATTGGATATATAATTTCCAAATATTTTCTTCCATTGTTAGAGTTTTTATAGCTAGAATATTATTTGTGAAATGAAGTACAAATACAAGAATGTTCTTCTATGAACTAGAACAAATGTACATCACTAAGGTGTTGAGAATATGGTGATGCATGAAAAAATAAAATTAATGTAATTTATGGACTATAGTTAACAGCAATATTGTAATATTCTTACATCAGTGTCAGTAATAGGGAGTATGGGATTATTTCTTTTGGACTAAGGAATATGTCCAAAAATTTACTGAGGCAATGACTGCACAACTCTGTGATGAAAGTGAGACCAACTGAGTGTACACTTTGGATAAATTACACAAGGCATGGGATTGTAAATTACACAAGGCATGGGAAGATGGACTGTGGTTAACAGTACAAATATGAAAGTGTTCCCTCATAAACAATGGCAAATATACAATACTAATAATACATGGTGTTAATAATGGGGTGTATGGAAAAATATACCATATACCATACTACGATCTGGGCCATAGTTTGTGATAATAGACTAATGATGTTCTTTCATAATCTGTAACAAATGATCCACAACAATGTAAGGTGTTGGTGGAGGGGTGATGTTGGGAATTCTGCACATTATGCATGATTGTTTTGTAAGCTTAGAACTTCTCATAGAAATATATATATATTTTAAAAAGAATGTATTATTTGTGAAATGAAATAAAAAGATTCTTGAAAGGCAATCATTGTAATCCTATCTGTATATTTCCATAGATAACAAAACTGAAAGGAACCTTAGAAAATTATCTAGTCTAGTATTTTTATAGATGAGGAAACCTAAGTCCCTCCAAATTATATGACTCACTATAAACTAGTTAATGCTTGAGTCAGGATACAAGCCCAGGGTTTCTGATTCTCAGACCATGCTTTTTTCACTTTGCTTTCAAAGCATGGCTGAAATATACCTTTTTCACAAAGCCTTTCCTGATCATCCACAGTGACCTCTCTCAATTCCTTTCTGAGGTGCATTGCCTGTGTCACTTATATGCATTTTAACCCACACTACCATGTACTGTAATTTCCTCCATTCTTAGATCATATATATTCCATGAGGACAGGGACTGTAACTTGCTAGTCTTTGTGTCTGACACAATGCCTTATGCATTGCAGGTGCTCAGTGAATTAGTAATGAACATCTCTGTTAGCATTCTACGTACCCTTTTTTAAGATTAAGAGGAAAAAGTTGAATGCCAAGACAAATAAATAGCTGTGCTTTTGTTTTTTTGGTGAAATCTCCCACTTCAAGATAGAAAATATTTTAAGAAGGCACATAGTGAAATATTTGCTACGCTGCAAATATCTTCCCTTTCCAAGGAAAATAGTTTTGTTCTCCACTCCTGCTTCAGAAAGAACAGTTTGTCCCCATAGGATATTCTAGGTAATATGACCCACTTAGAAAATATGTGGTGATTTGCTTTATAAAGTGACCTCTGCTAAGGTTGTTGGACCATGTGAAAATGCCTCTTGAATGTGATGGTTTCACAAATGAAAGCATAGTTCTTTCTGAATTTGAATTGGTACAGCAGACCAAGAAACTCAATTATGACTTAAAAGTTTTACTATAAATAGCATAGAAGCTATGACAGATCCTTTTCTGTTGTTGTGGAAATATTTCCTCAAAATGTTCGGAATTTATACAGATGTCTTGCCCTTAATGTACTGTCTGTTCTGTCTTTAACTTGATATTAGCACCTTATTAAATTTCAGCTTACTTTTTGAGATATTGACTCTATGATTTTCATCTGCAGTTGTTATTAATCCTGTCTTCTGATTTCTCTTTGAAACTTCGTTTATTCTGATGACTGTTTAATTTGACATCATTAAAGCCTTTAGAATTATTTAAAAGAATAGATTCTTTCATGGAAGTTTCCATAATCAGTTGGAACACTGCTCTTGGGCAGGGCCTTGGGAAGACTTAATATTTTTTTGGAAGGCTAATGTCTCTCTTAGTTTAGAATTAATAGCTTTAGGGAAACGTCATAGGATGCTGGGAATTTCCATAAATGCTGCTAACCAAAGAGATTGTTAATGAAATGGCTAATGCGTGCTCATATACGTTTATCTAGAACCACTGTAATTTTGCCAGAATAAAAAGTGTGTGTAAGTGTGTAATTTGGGGGTGAGAAGTTACTTTGTTTTTTTTTTAAAAAAGCAGTAATGAGTGGCACGTTTGAAACATGTCAAGTAATCAAAATAAAGATAACAAGAATTTATTAAATAGGAAGTGATCTATAACTACTTTGGTGAGTTTCCAATATGGTATTATTGAAACTTGTTCTTGCTCTGTTGAACAGTTTATTAAAATATTAAAAAATAATTATGTTTAGCACATTCTGATCTGCTGTGCTTGGAAGAAATGATATTAGTGGTTGATTTTCACTGTCCTAGAAATCATAAATTTTTCTTCATACAAATAAGGATTTTTTAATGTAGATTAATTTACTCATGATAAATTGAATAGGCAGTTGCCCATAATTTTTGAAATTTTTAATTGGTCTTAGGATATGCGACAATAAAATTCCTTTTATTTCGAAGTTGTAATCAATGCTTAGTTTAGTAATATTTGAATAGAAAAAATGTTTTTGTGTTTTGTTTTTTCCTTACCCCCTCTCCGCAAGGAAAAAATGTTTTTTTAAACATTAGCTTGAGATCATTTTCTCATTAACACTTTAACTTAATAAAAATAAAAATTTTCACTTGTTAGTGTTCTAACAAGTAGAAACTTTTTTGAAAATGGTATAATGTGTTCTACTTCTATCTAGCATTTTTTAGTTTGGACATGGAAAAATTTGAGCTTAAACACGTATATTCTGGGAATGTGGCAGCTTCAGTTTGCAAAATGGTCCCCATCCTTCTTGGCAAGTGAGGCTTAATCAGGTTTCTTGATATTTTTAAAATAATTATGTACTTTTAATTGTAAAGTATGCAGATCATGAAAATAATTTAACCATTTAAGTGGGCATTCTTTGACATTAAGTACATTGACAGTGTTGTATAACTTTTACCACTCTATTTCCAGTGTACTTTCATCATTCCAAACCACAACTCATAATTATTTAACATTAACTCCCAATATACCCCTCCGTCCACACTTAATAACCATTATTCTGCTCTGTCACTATGAATTTGCTTATTTTAAGTTCTCCTTCATGTAGGATAAATCATATAATATTTGTCCTTTTGTGTCTGGCTAATTTCACTCAACAAGTTGTCTGCAAGTTTCATCCAGGTCGTAGCGTGTACCATATTCTTTTTTTTTTTTTATTTTTACTTTCCTGTATCATATTCATATAGCATGTACCATATTCTTTTTCTGCCTGAATAATAATTCCATTAGATGGTTAAACCACATTTTGTTATCCATTCATTTATTGATGGACACTTGGGTTGCTTTTACCTTATGGCTATTGTGTATAATGCTGAGGTGAACATTGGTGTACAAAATATCTGTCCCAGACCCTGCTTTCATTTATTTCTGGTATATACCTAGGAGTGGAATTGCCAGGTCATATGGTGATTTTGTGTTTAACTTTTTGAGGAACTGCAAAACTCTTTTCCACAGTGGCTGTACTATTTTACATTCCCATCAACAATGTAGGAATGCTCCTATTTCTCCATACAACCCTTTTTCTCACAACACTTCTTATTTTCCGTTTTTTAAATAGCGACCATCCTAAGGGGTATGCAGTGGTATCTCATAGGTTTAATTTGCATTTCTTTAATGGCTAATGATGTGGAGCATCTTTTCATATACTTATTGGCCATTTGAATATCCTCTTTGGAAAATTGTCTATTCATATACTTGGCCCATTGTTTAATTGAGTTGTCTTTTTATTGTCAAGTTGTAGGAGATCTTTATATATTCTGGATATTAAACGCTTATCAGATATGTTGTTTCCAAATATTTTTCCCATTCTATAGGTTGTCTTTTTACTTTCTTGATAATGTCCTTTCATGCACCAAAGTTTAAGTCCATCATATATGTTTTTTTCTTTTTCTTTTGTTGCTTGTGCTTTTGGTGTAAAATCTAAAAATCCGTTGCCTGCTACAAGGTCCTGTAGATATTTCCCTGTTTTCTTGTAAGAGTTTTAAAGAATTAACTATTATATTTAGATCATTGATCCTTTTTTTTTTAAAGATTTATTTATTTATTTCTCTCCCATCCACCCCCCCACCCTGGTTGTCTCTTCTCTGTGACTGTTTGCTGCATCTTCTTTGTCTGCTTCTGTTGTTGTCAGCGGCACAGGAATCTGTTTCTTTTTGTTGCGTCATCTTGCTGTGTCAGCTCTCCGTGTGTGCACGGCGCCATTCCTGGTCAGGCTGCACTTTTGTTTCGCGCTGGGCGGCTCTTCTTACGGGGCACACTCCTTGCGCATGGGACTTCCCTACGTGGGGGACACCCCTGCGTGGCATGGCATTCTTTGCATGCATCCGCACTGCACAAGGGCCAGCTCCACACAGGTCAAGGAGGCCCGGGGTTTGAACCGCAGAGCTCCCATGTGGTAGACAGACGCCCTAACCACTGGGCCAAGTTCGCCACCACATTGATCCATTTTTAATTAGTTTTTGTATACGATGCATTTAGTTGTCCACTTTTATTCTTTTGCATTAAGATTTCTAGTTGTTCTAGTCCCATTTATTGAAGAAACTGTTCTTTCCCCATTGAATGGACTTAGCACTTTTGTCAAAAATAACCTGGCCATAGATGTGAGGGATTATCTCTGAATTTTAAATTCTATTCCATTTGTCTGTATGTCTATCCTTTTACCAGTACCACATTATTTTGATTCCAGTAACTTTGTAGTAAGTGCATTTTAACCTCAAGTCCTCCAATTTTGTTCTTTTTCAAGATTGTTTTGAGTATTCAGGGTCCCTTGCAAATCCATTTGAGTTTGAGGAACAGCTTTTCCATTTCCTCAAAAAAGGCTGCTTGAATTTTGATAGGGATTGCTTTGAATGTCTAGATCATTGAAGACAGTATTGACGTCTTAACAAAGTTAAATCTTCCAGTCCAAGAATACATGATGCCTTTCCATTTATTTAGGTTTTCTTTAATTTCTTTCAGCAGTGTTTTGTAGTTTTAAGTGTATGAATCGTTTGCCTCCTTGGTTATATTTATTCCTAGTGTTTTATTCTTCTGGATGCTATTGTAAGTAGAGTTTTTTTAAAATTCCCTTTTCAGATTGTTGATTACTGAGATATAGAAATCTACCTAACCGCTGCATGTTTAGTTTGTATCCTATATTTTTGAACTTTGTTTAATTCATTTTTTAATTCTAGTAGCTTTCTTTTGGATTCTTTGTGATTTTCTATATATAACATCATGTCATCTGCCAATAAGAATAATTTGACATCTTCCTTTCCAATATAGATGCCTTTTTTTTTCTTTCTTTTTTGAGTACAGTTTCCAGTACAGTGTTGAATAACAGTAGTGACAGTGGCAGTGGCCATCCTTGTCCTGTTCCTAATCCTTCAGGGGTTAGGAATGCACGTTATCATGTTGAGAAAGTTCCCTTCTATTCTAGTTTTCTCAGGTTTTTTTTTTTTCTTTCTTTCTTTGATTTTTTAATGTTACATTAAAAAAATATGAGGTCCCCATATATCCCCCACCCCCTCACTCCACTCCTCCCCGCATAACAACAACCTCCATCATCATGACACATTCATTGCATTTGGTGAATACATCTCTGAGCACAGCTGCATCTCATGGTCAGTGATCCACACCATAGCCCACACTCTCCCACAGTCCACCCAGTGGGCCGTGGGAGGACATATAATGTCTGTCCCTGCAGCACCACCCAGGATAACTCCAACCCCCTCAAAATCCCCCACATCTCATCTCTTCCTCCCACTCCCTACCCCCAGCAGCCACCATGGCCACTTTCTCCACACCAATGCCATATTTTCTTTGACTGCTAATCACAATAGTTCATGAATAGAATATCAGTAAGTCCACTCTAATCCATACTCTATTCCTCCATCCTGTGGACCTTAGAATGGTTGTGTCCATGCCACATCTATATCAAGAGGGGGCTTAGATTCCACATGGATGCTGGATGCAATTCTCCTGCTTTCAGTTGTAGACACTCTTGGCTCCCTGGTGTGGTGGTTGACCTTCTTCACCTCCATGTTAGCTGAGTGGGGTAAGTCCAATAAACCAGAGTGTAGGAATTGCAAGTCTATTGAGGCTCAGGGCCTGGCTATCACATGGTCAGTCCAGAGATTCAGGTCCCCTGGGTATACATTAAACCCTAGCACCAACTACAGTTCCGGTAAAAGTAACCGGAGAGGCTTGTGGACAAAGATCACATCTGAGTCCAGCTCCATCACACAGAAACACTAACTCCAAAGTAGGGCCAACTGACATGGCACTGAACTCCATCTGCCATGACCATAGAACCTGTGGGTCTCTGTAGCCCTCAGAAGAACCAATACCTAAGGTTGTATCTACTTTATGTGTCTCTGGGACTCTGCTGAGGTGTGCGTAAGGGCAACCCCTCTGATAACCTCCTGGCTCTTTTTGGAAACTCAGCCATATAAACTTATTTGTCCTTTCCATTTCTCCCTTTTGTTCAGGTCAAAAAGCATTTTTTAACTCTTGGTATTATATGTAGACTGAGATATTCTGCTGGTCCGAGTTGACCCTTTTATTCAAGGTCATTTTCTAATTACATCATCAGCTGGTATTTGGTAGTAATCCCTTGGCACCAGGGAGGCTCATCCCCGGGAGTCATGTCCCACACTGGGGGGAAGGCAATACATTTACATGCTGAGTTTGGCTTCGAGACTGGCCACATTTGAGCAACATGGAGGCTCTCAGGAGGTAACTCTGAGGCACTCTGCAGCTCTAGGCCTTGTTCTAATTTCAGGTGCACAGGCTTACAAGCATAGTCATTAGTATCAAGGGTTCATTGTTGGACCTTCCTTCTTTTTTGGTCTTTGCCGTTGCACTTAGGAGATTGTTGCTGTTCCTTTAGGGACTACGATAGAGCTCCCCTGGCTAGGAACTCAGCACTTCTTCAGTTGTTGTTTTTAATTGTAACCACTATGAAAATATCCAAACATTTTTATGTACCCTGGATATATGCCCTGGAGAATTCCCTGCCAACCATGTGTCCCCTGTCAATAACATCCCAGAGCAGTATTTCTCCCCTGCCATTGTTGAACCTCTCTGTTATCCAAAACTTCCTCAAAAATGAAGCCCAATATATTGCCAGGTTCCATTAATAGTAAAATGGAATATAGTGATGAGTTTAAAGGTTAGATATAGAATACATATTAATTTAGAAAAATTAAGATAAAAATAAATTGGGGTATCAAAAAATTTAAAAATGCAAAGCTTTGTTTTTGATGTTTTGCCTTCCATCGCTGCAATAAGTGTTGCCCTGTATGCAAATTGGCAAGGCAACTTCTGTCTTTTCCTCGGTGTCTACGTCCTTTTTCATTTTTTTCCCTAATTATTGAGCTTATCTTTACAAAAGTTTTAGATCACAGTAATTCATATATACAATATACAGTACTCCCACATATCCAACATAAAACCTTTTCCCTTCCACAGCAATAATCTTTTTACATATTCATACTATATTTACTGAAACTGATGTACAGATATTGAGACAATAGCTTTCAAACAAGGTAACATTTGGTTTACATTGTGGTTTATATTTTAGACTATACAATTTTCTAAATTTTTAGTTATCTTATGTTTTACATTATGATTTACATTTTAGCTTATCAGCCCCTATATATTTTTGGTGTAATTTAACATGTCTTTTATCCATTCTTGCATACTCTTGTGGAACACTACTATTGCCCACACAGTTACATCAATACCTCTCTCCTCCTCCCCTTAGGGCCCACAGTGACAGTCAGTCTTCATTGCTTGAAGGACCATGTTCAGAGATACTTGCAACAGTGTCGAGGGCTTAACATGCTCAACTACCCTAATGCATTGGGAGCCACCATTTCTCTCGAGAGATACAATTCCCTCTATTTGAGGACATCAATCCTCCCCAGGATGTGGGTATACTGTCACCCTCATTATATGGGTCTCTTTCCAATGATATAACCTACTATGGCAAAATGAGCACTCACATACTCCCTAGGAGCCTATCCTGTCTTGGATCATCCCCTTTAAGCATCTTAAACAGGTAACCTTCCTTATTATATTTTTGAAAAAGTTTTCTAAGCATTATACTCTCAGCCACATACCTGATAATCTCCTATGCTCTTATGTTCCCCCACCCTCCCCCCAATTTCTTGGGCAATATTACCCATCCTCCCATCCCTAGCCCCCCTCAAGCCCGCAAAACCCTACCCAAAGGTAACCCTATTCCCCCATTTTATCCCTTCCTTGAACAAATACTTACCTCCAGCTTATCATAGATTTCACCCAAGTAGGTGTCAGCTTACATCCTTCCTATACCCCCCCCCAATTTCCTTTAAGCCTATCATCCAGTCTCTTTAGCTCTCTGTGGCAGCTTGGTTTACTTATTTCATATCATTGAGGTCATGTAGTATTTGTCCTTCAATGCCTGGGTTGCTTCACTCAACATAAGGTTCTCAAGATTCATCCATGTTATCATGTGTGTTTGTAGTGTATTCGTTATTAAAGCTGAGTAGTATTCCATTGTATGTATATACCACATTTTATTTATCCATTCATCTGTTGATGAGCATTTGGGTTGATTCCAACTTTTGGCAATAGCGAACAATGCTGCTATGAACATTGGTGTGCATATATCGTTTTGTGTCCTTGTTTTCAGTTCTTCTGGCTTTATACCCAGCAGTGTAATTGCTGGGTCATATGGCAAATCTATAGCTAAGTTTTTTGAGAAACCGCCAAACTGTCCTCCAGAATGGCTGGATCCTTCTGCATTCCTACCAGCAGTGGATGAGTGTTCCCATTCTTCCACATCCTCTCCAGCGTTTGTCGTCTTTTGTTTTTTTCATAGATGCCAATGTTATGGGAGTAAGATGGTATCTCATTGTAGTTTTGATTTGCATTTCCCTGATAGCTAGAGACTTGGAGCATTTTTTCATGTGCTTTTTAGCCATTTATATTTCTTCTTTGGAGAAGTGCCTGTTTAAATCTTTTTCCCCTTTTTAAAATGGGTTGTTTGTCTTTTTATTTTCGAGGTGTAGGAATTCTTTATATATGCAGGTTATAAGTCTCCTATCCGATATATGGTTACCAAATATTTTCTCCCATTGTGTAGGCTCTCTTTTCACTTTCTTGACAAACTCCTTTGAGATGCAGAAGGCTTTAATTTTGAGGAAGTCCCGTTTATCCATTTGTTCTTTTGCTGCTCGTGCTTTTGGTGTGAAGTTCATGAAGCCATTTCCTATTACATGGTCCTGTAGATGCTTCCCTACACTGCTTTCCAAAGTTTTTATGGTCTTGGCTCTTATATTTAGGTCTTTGATCCATCTTGAGTTGATCTTTGTGTGAGTTGGTAATCCTCTTTCATTCGTTTATATATGGATATTCAATTCTCCAGGCACCATTTGTTGAATAGGCCATTCTCTCCCAGTTGAGTGGGTTTGGGGGCTTTAGCGAATATTATATGACTATATATATGAGGATCTATATCAGAACTCTCAATTCGGTTCCATTGGTCTTTGTGTCTCTCCTTGTGCCAATACCATGCTGTTTTCACTACTGTAGCTTTGTAGTATGTTTTAAAGTCAGGTAGTGTGATTCCTCCAATTTCGTTTTTCTTTTTCAATATGTCTTTGGCTATTCGGGACCTCTTTCCTTTCCAAATAAATTTCATAGCTAGTTTTTCTAGTTCCTTAAAGAATGCTGTGTTGATTTTTATTGGGATTGCATTGAATGTGTAGATCAGTTTTGGTAGGATAGACATCTTAATAATATTTAGTCTTCCTATCCATGAACAGGGAATATTCTTCCATTTATTTAGGTCTTCTTTGATTTCCTTGAACAGTGTTGTGTAGTTCTCTGTGTATAAGTTTTTTCCATCTTTAGTTAAATTTATTCCTAGGTATTTGATTTTTTTATTTACTATTGTAAATGGTATGTGTTTCCTGATTTCCTCCTGAGCTTGCTCATTATTGGTGTACAGAAATGCTACTGATTTTTTGCACATTGATCTTATAACCTGCGACTTTACTAAACTCATTTATGAGTTCTAGAAGCTTTGTTGTAGACCTCTCAGGGTTTTCTATGTATAGGATCATGTCATCTGCAAATAATGAAATTTGACTTCTTCCTTTCCAATTTGAATCCCTTTTATATCTGGTTCTTTGCCTCAGTGCTCAAACAAGTACTTCTAAGACAATGTTAAATAGAAGAGGTGATAGTGGACATCCTTGTCTTGTTCCTGATCTTAGAGGGAAAGATTTTAGGATTTCATCATTGTAAACAATGTTAGCTGTGGGTATATACTCTTTACCATGTTCAGAAAATTTCCTTGTATTCCAATCTTTTGCAGTGTTTTTATCAAGAAAGGTTGCTGTATTTTGTCAAATGCTTTCTCTCTGCATCTATAGATATAATCATGTGATTTTTTTCCCCTTCTATCTGTTTATATGGTGTATTACATTGATTGATTTTCTTATATTGAACCATACTTGCATACCCGGAATGAATCCCACTTGGTCGTGGTGTATAATTCGTTTAATGTGTTGTTGAATACGGTTAGCAAGTATTTTGTTGAGGATTTTTGCATCTAGGTTCATTAGAGAAATTGGTCTGTAGTTTTCCTTTCTTGTGTTGTCTTTGTTTGACTTTGGTACTAGGGTAATGTTGGCATCATCGAATGAGTTAGGTGATATTCCTTCTGTTTCGATCTTTAGGAAGAGTTTCAGCAAGATTGGCATTAGTTCTTTCTGGAATGTTTTGTAGAATTCACCTGTGAAGCCGTCTGGCCCTGGGCTCTTATTAGTTGGGAGGTTTTTAATGACTGATTCTAACTCATTACTTGTGCTGGTTTGTTGAGATCATCAATTTCATCTTTCATCAATAGAGGCTGCTTATGTGTTTCTAGGAATTTGTCCATTTCCTCTGAATTGTCATTTTTGTTGGAATATAGTTTTTCAAAGTATCCTCTTATGATAGTCTTTATTTCTGTGGGGTCAGTGGTGATATCTCCTTTTTCATTTCTTATTTTGTGTATTTGCATCTTCTCTCTTTTTCTTCTTTGTTAGTCTAGCTAAGGGTTTGTCATTCTTTTTGATCTTCTCAAAGAATCCGCTCTTAGTTTTGTTTATCTTTTCAAGTGCTTTCTTATTTTTTATTCATTTAGTTCTGCTCTTATCTTTGTTATTTCTTTTTTTTTAAAGATTTATTTTTATTTATTTAATTCCCCTCCCCTCCCCCGGTTGTCTGTTTTCTGTGTCTTTTTGCTGCATCTTGTTTCTTTGTCCGCTTTTGTTGTCATCAGCGGCACGGGAAGTGTGGGCGGCGCCATTCCTCGGCAGGCTGCTCCCTCCTTCCCGCTGGGCGGCTCTCCTTATGGGTGCACTCCTTGCGCGTGGGGCTCCCCTACGCGGGGGACACCCCTGTGGGGCGCGGCACTCCTTGCGCGCATCAGCACTGCGCATGGGCCAGCTCCACATGGGTCAAGGAGGCCTGGGGCTTGAACCGCGGGCCTCCCATGTGATAGACGGACGCCCTAACCACTGGGCCAAAGTCCGTTTCCCTATCTTTGTTATTTCTTTCTTTCTTCTTCCTTTGGGGTCACTTGGTTGTTCTTTTACTAATTCCTCCAAGTGTACAGTTAGTTCTTCAATTTTAGCTCTTTCTTCTTTTTTGATGTATGAATTTATGGCTATAAATTTCCCTCTCAGTACTGCTTTTGTTGCGTCCCATAAGTTTTGGTATGTTGTGTTATCATTTTCATTAGTTTCAAGGTAGTTATTAATTTCTTTTGAGATTTCCTCCTTGACCCACTGTTTTTCTAAGAGTGTGCTGTTTAATTTCCATGTCTTGGTGTGAAATCTGGGCCTCTGGCCCTTGCAGATTTCCAGCTTCACTCTACTGTGGTCAGAGATATTATTTTGTATCATTTCGATCTTTGAGCCTTTCTTTGTGACCTAGCATATGGTCTGTCTTGGAGAATGATCCATGTGCACTTGAGAAAAATGTATATCCTGCTGTATTCAGGTGTAATGATCTGTATATGTCTATTAGGTCCAGCTCCTCTAATATACTGTTCAAAGTTTTTGTTTCTTTATTGATTCTCTTTTGAGATGTTGTGTCCAAAGTTGATAGTGGTGTATTAAAGTCTCCCACTATAACTGTAGAGGCATCTATTCTTTCACTTAGTTTTTTCAGTGTTTGCCTCATGTATTTGGAGGTGCCCTTGTTAGGAGCATAAATATTTATGATTGTTCTTCTTGAAAGATTATCCCTTTCATTAATATGTAGTATCCATCTTTGTCTCTCGCAATCGTTTCACATTTAAAGTCTATTTTGTCTGATATTAATATAGCTACTCCTGCCTTTTTTTTTTTGGTTATTGTTTGCTTGTAAGTTTGTTTTCCAGCCATTCACTTTCAACCTCCTTGAATCCCTGGGTCTAAGATGTGTTTCTCGTAGACAGCATATAGATGGGTCATATTTCCTTATCCAATCTTCCAGTCTGACTCTTTTGACAGATGAGTTTAATCCATTGACATTCAGTGTTATTACTTTCAAGGAATTATTTATGTTAGTCATATTTTCTTTGGACTTGTGGTTGTCATATTTTGTTTGTTTATTTCCTTCTCTTTTTGTCTTTTTTATTGTTCTTACACTCTCCTCCAACTCTCCCTCTCCTGTTTTTTTCTTTCTTCCTGCAGAACTCCCTTTAGTATTTCTTGAAGGGCAGGGTTCTTGTTAGCATACTCTTTTAATTTCTGTTTATCTGTGAATATTTTGAACTCTCCATTATTTTTGAATGCTAGTTTAGCTGGGTAGAGTATTCTTGGTTGGAAATTTTTTTCTTTTAGTACCTTGAGTATACCATACCACTGCCTCCTTGCCTCCATGGTTTCAGATGAGAAATCAGCACTTAATCTAATGGAGCCTCCCTTGTATGTGATGGTTCTCTTTTCTCTTGCTGCTTTTAGAATTTTCTCTTTGTCTTGAGCATTGGATAATTTGACAAGTATATGTCTTGGGGTAGGCCTGTTGGGATTTATGGTGTTTGGAGTGTGTTGTCCTTCCTGGACATGTACATCCATCTGTCTCAGTAGATTTGGGAAGTTTTCAGCCATTATTTCCTCCAACACCGCTTCTGTCCTCTTTCCCTTCTCTTCTCCTTCTGGGATGCCTATAATACGTATGTTTGTGTGTTTTGCATTGTCATTCAGGTCCCTAAGTCCCAGCTGGATTTTTTCTATCTTTTTATCTATCAGTTCTACTATCTGTTTGATTTCAGATGTACTGCCTTCCACGTCACTAATTCTCTCCTCTGCCTCTTCTAATCTGCTGCTATTTGCTGAGAGTGTATTTTTGATTTCTTGAACTGTCGTGTTCATCATCATATCTGTTATCTTTTTGCGTATGTCTGTAATTTCCTCTCCAAGTGTTTTCTTCATATTGTTAATGTCTTCCTTTACTTCATTAAGTTGGTCTCTAATATATGTTTTGAGATCTTTAATTACTTGTCCAATGTTCTGCTCCTCTTCCCGGTTTTTAGTTTGTTCTTTGGATTCGGCCATGTTTTCCTGATTATTGGTTTGGTTTGTAGTTTTTTGTTGCTGTCCGGTCATCATTTTATCTTGACGGGTTTAATCAGTTCTTAGCTTCTTTGTCTATTCTTGGGGATTAATTAGTTGTTGTTTGTGCGTAAGTGTTATGTCTTCTCTTTGTTACTTTGTTCTTCTTACTCTATTTTCTTGTTGCTGGCTAAGTTCACTTTGAAGGAAAATATTAGGGCCAGGGAAAGCAAAATGAGTAAAAAAAGAAAATGTATAAAGTAGTATTGGTAATAAATATTAACAGAGCAACAATGTAAGATCTAGGAGAATGGATATTAGACTCATGTAAGTTGTGTAGAGTTATAGCAGTAAGTAGAGTACCTATAGTGAGACATTCAACTGAATAAGGGGAGGAATATAGTATGAATTAAAAGACCAGTGTTTTCATGAGAGAGGGAAAGAGAAAAGAAAGACAATAATATCAAGAGTGGATAAAAGACAGAAAACAGAACAAAGGTATTAGAAATAAAAAGTCAGACAGTTTGGGGGCCAAAGAAAGGGAGGTGGAATGTAAGAGAAACAGTAGATGGTGAGGGATAGAAAGATGTAGGGGAAAGGGGATAGTGTAGGTGGCCAAAATCAATAAACACAGAAAAGAGGAAATGGAGAAAGAGGAAACACAGCAAATATGAAGTGTTCCCTGCAGCACCTATTATATAAAGAAAAGAAAAGAAAAAGAAAAGAAAAAAAAGAGAGAAGAGGAAAAGGGGCGGGGCAAAGAAAAGGAGGGGAAACATGCAAGAAAAAGAGGAAAAAAACTAAATAAATGAGAAAGGACCTTGGGGGATAAAATGGGAGAAAAGACCAGGAGACAATGCAATATTAGCAACCATGACAAAACAAAAAACAAAAACAAAACAAATAACAAAAAAGGAACCAATACTACAAGCTAGGAATCCTCTTTGCAGTTAAATAATACATTTAGGGATCTGACCTTCCCCCTTTCTCCCTTCCTCATTTCTCTCTCTCCCAGGGCAGCAGGAAAGCTGCCTGAGAGGTCCAGTAGGAGATTCAAGTAGGTTCTTGTTGAACCAACTCAACACAGAAGACTGTGACTCTTTATTTCCAGCGTGAGAGCACCTACACCTCACCAGAAACCCCAAATATGCTATTGGAAGCTTGGATAGCACATCCTACAGTCCCTCCCCATTAGGTGTGCCAGGGGAGGTCTAATTGATTTTCTGACTCCACCTTCTCCCAGACCAAGTTTCCTATCCCAGGATGTTTAGGTAAATTGGGCTTTCTCAGCAGATTCGCCTCTCCTTTCTTCCCAGAGTCTCCCCAAATCAGCTGATACATTCCTCCAAGCTCCAGGAGAAAAAAAAAAACGGAGGGCTAGGGTAATCAAGGACCTCAGATGGACCTCAGGGCATGGTGGATTTGGGGATGAGAAGTTCCTGATATTGCAGACTGAAGGTGTGTGAGTCTCAGGAGCGTGGGCCACCAGGGTTTAGGGGACACAGACCTGGGAACCACATATCTGGTTAACAGGGGTCCTGGGAACACTGCAGCACAACAAAGCCTTCAGGGATCCCTGTAGCTGGGCGCCAGCCCTAGGGGGAGGGATCCCGCCCACAACCTCTGACCTCCATGTCAGAAACCCAAAATTCCACCTCTCACAAGAATCTCTTCTGTCACTGTCTCACCAAATCGACATGTAGACACCTCCTGCCCTGCAAGCCCCTGAAACAGCCCGCTCAGGGTTTGGGAACACCACAGCACAACACAGATTTCAGGGATCCCGCAGGTCAGGCCACCAGCCCTAGGGGGAGGGGTTCTGCCTACAACCTCTGACCTCCGTGTCAGAAACCCAAAATTCCACCTCTTGCAAGAATCTCTTCTGTCACTGTCTCACCAAATCAACATTCAGACACCTTCTGCCCTGCAAGCCCCCTAAACAGCCCGCTCAGGGTTTGGGAACACCGTGGCACAACACAGATCCCAGAGATCACCGCAGCCAGGCCGCCAGCCCCAGGGGGAAGGGTCCCACCCACAACCTCTGACCTCCGTGCAAGAGACCCAAAATTCTACCTCTTGCAAGAATATCCTGTTACCGTCCCACCAAATCAACGTCCAGACACCTCCTGCCCTGCAAACACCTGAAACAGCCCAGTCCAGCAGGACTCCAAACCTACTCAGCCGCTCCTTTGCAGGAGAGATTGAGATGCACTCACTCAGACGCCATCTTGCCCCACCTCCCCTGAAGTTTTTATCATGAAAGGAATTTGAATTTTGTCAAATGCCTTTTCTGCATCATTTAAGATGATCATGTGTTTTTTCCCTCTTCTATTAATGTGGTATATTATATCAATTGATTCTCTTATGTTGAACTATTGCATTCCTGAAATATACCTCACTTGGTCATGGTATATAATTCTTTTAATATTAGGTTTGGTTTGCAAGTGTTTTGTTAAGGATTTATAAGGAATGTTGGTCTGTAATTTTCTTTTCGTGTACTGGTACTTTATCTGTCTTTGGTATTAGGATTATGCTGGCTTCATAAAATAAGTTAGAAAGTAAGCCTTCCTCTTCTGTTTTTTGGAAGAGTTTAAGAATGATTGGTGTTAAATCTTTAAGTGGTTGGTAGAATGCTGCAGTGAAACTGTCTGGTCCTGGACTTTCCTTTGTTGGAAGTTGTTTTTTTTTTTTTTTTAAAGATTTATTTATTTATTTAATTTCCCCCCCTCCCCTGGTTGTCTGTTCTTGGTGTCTATTTGCTGCGTCTTGTTTCTTTGTCTGCTTTTTTGTTTTTTTGTCCGCTTCTGTTGTCGTCAGCGGCACGGGAAGTGTGGGCGGCGCCATTCCTGGGCAGGCTGCACTTTCTTTTCACGCTGGGCGGCTTTCCTCACGGGCGCACTCCTTGCGCATGGGGCTCCCCCACGCGGGGGACACCCTTGCGTGGCACAGCACTCCTTGCACGCATCAGCACTGCGCATGGCCAGCTCCACTGTGCATGGCCAGCTCCACACGGGTCAAGGAGGCCCGGGGTTTGGACCGTGGACCTCCCATATGGTAGACGGACGCCCTAACCACTGGGCCAAAGTCCGTTTCCCGGAAGTTGTTTTAGTTTGTTTTTTAAGGATTGATTTATTTCTACCCCCTCCCTCCATTATGTGTTCTCTGTGTCCATTTGCTGTGTTTTCGTCTGTGTCTGCTTGTATTCTCATTAGGTGGCTCCAGGAACTGATCCTGGGACCTTCTGGAGTGGGAGAGAGGTGATCATTCTCTTGCGCCTCCTCAGCTCCCTCGTCTGCTGTGTCTCTCATTATCTCTCCTCTGTGTCTCTTTTTGTTGCGTCATCTTGCTGCGCCAGCTCTCCACATGGACCAGCACTCCTGAGCAGGGTAGCATTCCTACACCAGGCAGCACTCTGCCTGGGACAGCTCGCCACATGAGCCAGACTGCCTTCACCAGGAGGCCCTGTATCAAACCCTGGACCTCCTATGTGATAGACAGGAGCCCAATTGCTTGAGCCACATCACTTCCCTATTGGGAAGTTTTTAATTACTGATTCAATCTCTACTTGTTATAGGTCTGTTGAGAATTTCTATTTCATCTTGCATCAGATTAGGTAATTTGTATGTTTCTAGGAATTTGTTCATTTAATCTAGGTTTTTAAGTTTGTTGACATAATACCTTTTTATAATCCTTTTTATTTTTGCAAGGTGGTAGTATTGTCTCCACTTTCATTTCTGACTTTAGTTATTTGTGCCCCTCTTACTTTTTCTTTGTCACTGTATTAGTCATGGTTCTCCAGGGAAACAGAACCAACAGGATACATATATATGCTATATACCCACACACATATATTTATAATGTAAATATTATGAGATTTATTATAGGAATTGACCCACACAACTGTGGGGATGGGCATCTTCGAATTTTGTAGGGCAGGGTGCAAGCTGAAACCTCCAATGAAGGTTTTCAATGAATTCTCCAAGGGAAGCTGGTTGGCTGAAGTAGAGATGGAAATTTCTCTTTCTAACTCCTGAAATCAGCAGTTCTTCCTTTAAGGCCTTGAACTAATTGGATGAGACTTCTCTCGTTGTTAAGGCAGTCTCCTTGTTGTTGAAGGCAGTCTCCTTTCTTGATTGTAGATGTAATCAGCCATAGATGCAGTCAACTTACTAATGATTTAAATCCACACAATATCCTCACTATAACAACCAGGCCAGTGTCTGCTTGACCAAACAAATGGTCATAACTTAGCCAAGTTAACACATGAACTTAACTATCCCGGTCATTTTGTCTAAAAGTTTGTCAATTGTATTGATCTTTTTAAAAACCAACTTTTGGTTTTATTGACTTTTTCTCTTTTCTATTTATTTCATTTATCTCTACTCTAATTCTTACTATTTCCTTCCTTTTACTAACTTTGGATTTAGTTTGCTCTTGTTGTTGTAGTTTCTTTAGGTATGAAGTTAGATTTTTGAGTTGTGACTTTTCTTCTTTTTTAATGTAGGCATATAGAGTTATAAATTTCCTACTGCCCATTACCTTTGCTGAATCCCATAAGTTTGGGGTGATGTGTTTCCTCTTCTTTTCTTTTAGTCTACAGATATTTCCAAATTTCACTTGTGATTTCTTTTTTGACCCATTGGTTATTTAATAGTGTGTTGTTTAATTTCCACATATTTGGAAATGTTCAAGTTTTCCTTCTGTTACTCTGTTACTAATTTCTATTCATTCCATTGTGGTCTGAGAAGATACTCTGTATGATTTTAATATTTTTAAATTAAGATTTTATAGCCTTTCCAGGAAAATGTCCCAAGTGCACTTGAGAAGAACGTTTGTTCTGTGTATGTCCATTAGATCTAATTGATTCATGGTGTTAAGTCCTCTATTTCCTTGTTGATGTTCTATCAATTATTGAAAGTGGTGTGTTGAAGTTGCCAAGTCTTATTGTAGAACCATTTCTCTCTTCAATTCTGCCAATTTTTGCTTCATATATTTTAGGGCTCTGCTGTGAGGTGCATATATATTTATAATTGTTACATATTTTTGCTGGATTGAGCCTTTTACTTTCTTTGTCTCGTAGAATCTTTTTTTAAAAGATTTATTTATTTTATTTTTTCCCCTTCTCCGCCTCCCCCCCCCAGTTGTCTGCTCTCTGTGTCCATTTGCTGTGTGTTCTGTGTCCACTTATATTCTTGTCAGCAGCACCAGGAATCTGTATCTCTTTTTGTGCATCATCTTGCTGTATCAGCTCTCTGTGTGTGCGGCGCCATTCCTGGGCAGGCTGCACTTTTTTCGCGCAGGGCGGCTCTCCTTATGGGGCGCACACCTTGCGCATGGGGCTCACCTATATGGGGGACACCCTTGTGTGGCACAGCACTCATTGTGTGCATCAGCACTACGCATGGGTCAACTCATCACACGGGTCAGGAGGCCCTGGGTTTGAACCTCCCATGTGGTAGGCAGACGCTCTATCCATTGAGCCAAATCCATTTCCCAAATCTTTTCTGATATAACTATTTGAAAGTAATAGAGCCACTCTGGCTCTCTCTTGTTAAGTGTTTGCATGGAAGGCCCCTCCCCCCACCCCCCGCTGTTTTTGCTGTCTGTGTCCATTTGCTGTGTGATCTTCTGTGTCTGTCTCTCTTTTTGTTTTCTCATCTCATCTTCTCTAGGATTCATCAGGATTCGATTCTGGGGGCCTCCAATATAGAGAGTGGTTCCTGTCAATTGGGCCACCTCAGTTCCTGGTTTCTGTTGTGTCTCGCCTTGACCCTCACCTTTGTTTCCCTTTTCCTGGTGTCATCATCTTGCTGCGTGCGCACTGGCTCACCCCGTGAGCTTGCCTTTACCAGGAGGCCCCATGGATTGAATCTGGGTCCTCCCGTATGGTAGATGGAAGGCCAGTCACTTGAGCCACATCTGCTTCCCAGGAGTATCTTTTTCAGCCCTTTTACTTTCAGAGCTTTGTGTCTTTGTACCTAAAATGAGACTCTGGTAGATAGGATATAGAAGGATCATGCATTTTAATACATTCTACTCATCTCTACCTTTTATTTTAGTAGGGGAGTTTAATGTATTAATATTTAAGGTAATAATTGATAAGATGGGTTTACTTGTTTTTCGTATGTCTTTATGTTTTTTGTTCAGTTACTCTGTTACTACCTTTTTTGTATTTAGTTGCTTTTTTGTAGTGTTCAATTTGGATTCTCCTTTCTTTTTTTATATTTTTTAGTTATTTTCTTTGTAATTACAATTAACATCTTAAACTAATACCCTAGTTTGACTAGTACCAACCTAGTTTCAGTAGTATACAAACTCTCTACTCATATATTCCTGTTCTTCCCCTTTATATTGTTAGTCTCATATTACATCTTTTTTTTTTAAGATTTATTTTATTTATTTCTCTCCCCTTCTGCCCCATTGTCTGCTCTCTGTATCCATTTACTGTGTGTTCTTCTGTATCCGCTTGCATTATTCTGCGGCACTGGGAAACGGTGTTTCTTTTGTGTTGCATCATCTTGCTGCATCAGCTCTCCATGTATGTGGTGCTACTCCTGGGTGGGCTGTACTTTTTTCACACGGGGCGGCTGTCCTTGTGGGGCACACACGTGCGTGGGGCGCCCCTGCATAGGGGCCACGCTGCGCGTGGGCCAGCTTCCCACGAAGGTCAGAAGGCCCTGGGGATTGAACCCTGGACCCTTCATATGGTAGATGGACGCTCTGTCAGTTGAGCCACGTCTGCTTCCCTGTTACATCTTTCTACATTGTATGCCCATTAAAAATTTTAAATATTGTTTTGTTATTCTACACATTTTCCTATTAAGTCACATTGGGGAGGATAAGAGCAGTTAACAAACCAAATGTACTGTAATACAGGATTTTATAATTGCCTTTACCAGTGTTCTTTTTTTCTTTTTATGTCTTTGAGTTACTATCTAGTGTCCTTTAATTTCTGCTAGAAGGACTTCTTTAACATTTTTTTTTGTAGGGCAGATCTTCCAGTAGTTAACTCTTTCAGCTTTCATTTATCTATAAATGTCTTAGCTTCTCTTTCATTTTTGAAAAATAATTATTTTACTCTTACCAAATTGAATTTAAAATGACCTCACTTTAAAGGGAGGCTTGAGTACTAATGGATGGTATTTAAAATTTTTTTCACAATCAAGGTAATGTTTGCCTTTTCCCATGTTACTGTCTAATCTTGCCTACATGAATATTTAGTTGACATACTTGCAATTATATTAACAGAATTTTTTAGTCTATGCTTTTTCTTTTACAATGACAGGATATTCCCCCCTTATCTATCTCCAGATCATCTCCTTTCTCAAACCTGCCCCTCTTCTACCTCTAAAAATTTTTAATAACTTAGTGTATTCTTATATAATTCTTGATAAAAAGTAGCCAGTTATATTGAAGGTCATGTTTAAGGCCAAGACTTTATTGGTACTTAAAATTGTCCTTAAGTTAGAAATTAAAGCAAACAGATTTTTAAAAAAATTAAGACCACAAACTTAAAAACTTGACTGATTAAAAATATGAGCCCTTTAAAATTTCTTTATGCACAAAAGTGTACTAAGAAATGCTCTCATAAAAACAATGGAGAAAGAGCCAAAAGCTATCCAGGGGAACTGCTTTGGGGGTCAGCAGGCCAGGACAGTGCTACACAACTCCCAGGAGGGTGAGGGACAGAGACACTAAGAAGCTGAAACAAGAAATGTGAGTTACCAAGCCCCTGTGGGTAAGGGCTCCCCACCCCCACCCCAAGATATTAAGCTGGGGTAAAACACCTGGCTTACTGTAGCCAGCTGAGAGGGGAACAGATATCTGCCTCCCTGTCAGCTGTTTCCAGGGAAAAGAGAGGGGAGGTTGGGGTGCTTTTCTTCAGTGAATTTGGTCAGCAGAGCCCTCTTTGAATCTCGGTCTGGAGATTCAACACAAGAACACAAGAAAGCTGAGATTGAAACACCTCTGTGAAAAGGTGCAGTGACTAGTGCCATCTGCTGACTGGTCTGGAAATTGCATGTACAAAAATTTCCCACTCTCCATATCCAACCCCTGAGAGAAAATCTGTTCCCCATTAGTGAGTCCTGGACCAATTGTGAAAAAATTTAAGCTGGCAATTTTAAACACTGAACCAGTTATAAGTTGAACCAGTTATCAAAGAAGAGCTCTGAAAAAAAAAAAATAAGCAAGAGAGAGAAGTTAGCCATCAGAGTAAATTCACCAACATATTCAGATGCCTTAGACATCAGCAAAAAGCTACAAGCAATACTAGGAAACAGGAAGAGATGGTCCAGCCAAAACAACAAACCAGATATCCCGAAGAGATACTGGATTTAGTACAATTAATCAGTGATAATCACACAACTCTCCTAAATCACTTCAAAGAATTTAAAGAAAATATGACTAAAAAAATAAAGGATATTAAAAAGACACTAGGGGAAGCAGATGTAGCTCAAGCAATTAAGCTCTCACCTACCACATGGGAGGTCCCTGGTTCAGTTCCCAAAGAAGGATAGCGAGCTGGCACGATGGGCAGGCTCAGCAAGTTGATGCAACAGGATGACGCAACAAGAGACATAAGAAGAAAAACATGATGAGAGACATAACAAAGTAGGGACAACAAAGCAGGGAATGGAGGATTAGGTCTCTCCCTCCCACATTGGAGATCCCGGGTTCGGTTCCTCCTAAAGAAACAAGCACGATGAACAGACATAACGAGTGCAAATAGTGAGGGGGTGGGGAGAAATAATAATATATCTTTTTTTTTTTTTTTAAAGAAGACACTGGAAAGCATAAAGAACAATTTGAAAGCCTGTAAAGAAAAGTTACAGACCTTATGGGAATACAAGATATAATGGAAAAGATTAAAATACATTAGAGGAAAGCAGATGTGGCTCAAGTGATTGAGCCTCTGCCTATCACACGGGAGGTCCTGGGTTCGGTTTCCCAATGTTTCCTGGAGAAGACAAGCAAGAAAGCGAGTTGGTGCGATGACCAGGTGCGGTTAGCTGACACAAGTTGACAATGCAACAAGATGACAACATGCAACAAGATGATGATGATGAACAAAGCATACAGTGAGCACAAAACAACAAGGGGCAGGGGGGGGAAATAAATGGTAAAAAAAATAAAAGAGGGAAAAATGAGGGTGAGTTCGAAGTTTTCACAAACAAAAACTGATAGAATGTTACCAATACACCAGATTTGCAAGAGATACTAAAAAGGGTGCTGCAGCCTGAAAGGAAAAAACAAGGGTGTGAGAGATTTAGAGAAGAGTTTAGAAATGAAGATTATTAGGAAGGGTAAACTGAAGTATAAGAAGACAAACAATAGAATGATACGATAACAGAGAGCCAAAGGACAAAATGGATGAATTAAGTAATGCCTTTACAGTAATAACACTGAATGTTAATGGATTGAACTCACCAATCGAAAGACATACTGTGATAAAATGGATAAAAAAATACGAGCCGTCTATGTGTTGTCTACAAGAGTTCCACCTCAGACCTAAGGACACAAGCAGATTAAAAGTGAAAAGTTGGGAAACGGACTTTGGCCCAGTGGTTAGGGCGTCCCTCTACCATATGGGAGGTCCGCGGTGCAAACCCCGGGCCTCCTTGACCCGTGTGGAACTGGCCATGTGCAGTGCTGATGCACGCAAGGATTGCCCTGCCACGCAAGGGTGTCCCCCGCGTGGGGGAGCCCCACGTGCAAGGAGTGTGCCCATGAGGAAAGCCGCCCAGCGTGAAAAGAAAGAGCAGCCTGCCCAGGAATGGCGCCGCCCACACTTTCCGTGCCACTGAGGACAACAGAAGCGGACAAAGAAACAAGACGCAGCAAATAGACACCAAGAACAGACAACCAGGGGAGGGGGGGAAATTAAATAAATAAATAAATCTTTAAAAAAAAAAAAAAGTGAAAAGTTGGAAAAAAGGTATTTCATGCAAATAGTAACCAAAAAGGAGGTGGAGTAGACCAGAGAAATGTAAAATAACATTATAGTATATGAACAATAATTACTCAGTGCAACTGGCAGATTGTTCCTTTGATCAGTATTCTGTAATTTTTTCATACAAAATAAACATTTTTTCAAAAAGATTTATTTATTTATTAAATTCGCCACCCCCCACCCCGCCGTTGTCTGTTCTCTGTGTCTATTTGCTGCGTCTTGTTTCTTTGTCCGCTTCTGTTGTCGTCAGCAGCACGGGAAGTGTGGGCGGCGCCATTCCGGGGCAGGCTGCTCTTTCTTTTCACGCTGGGCGGCTCTCCTCACGGGCGCACTCCTTGCACGTGGGGCTCTCCCACGTGGGGGACACCCTTGCGTGGCACGGCACTCCTTGCGCGCATCAGCACTGCGCATGGCCAGCTCCACACGGGTCAAGGAGGCCCGGGGTTTGAACCGCGGACCTCCCATATGGTAGACGGACGCCCTAACCACTGGGCCAAAGTCTGTTTCCCGAATTTCATACATATTAAAGAGATTACCATTCATTGCTTTCTTGTCATTTTGAAAAGTCAATGACAGAGGGAAGTGGCTGTGGCTCAATCAGCTGGGCTCCCATCTACCATATGAGAGGCCAAGTGTTCACGGCCAGGGGCCTCCTCGTAAAGGCAGGCTCACCCACACATTGAAGAGCACCGCCCAGCCTTCAGACACCACAAAGAGCCGACTCAGCAAGGTGATGCAACAACAACAACAACAACAACAACAAAAAGGGAGACCAGCAGAAACACAGAAGAGTGCACAGCGAATGGACACAGAGAGCAGACAGCAAGCAAGCCGCAAAGAGCGGGGAGGGAAATTAAATAAATAAATACAGACACAGAAGAATGCACAGTGAATGGACACGGAGCAGACAGCATGCAAAGAAGCCTCAAGGGGGGGAGAATAAAAAAAAAGTCAATGGCAGAGTTGCTAGATTAAAACTAAAGGCATACAATAAAAATTTTTAAAGGCATGCAATAAATATTTCCTCACAATGATGGTAAGAAAGCCACTCAAAGTACCAGTGACATCATCAACAGGCATATCTTGCCACCCCTTAAAAAGAATAGCTGAAAAAGTTAAAACTGATGTTCTGAAGAATATGTAATATATCGGCATTACGATGGAAGTGTTGAATATGTTCAAGGCCATATTCAGATCATTAATCTGCATGCTCAGACATACTGTCTCAGGCTCAGCAGCAGAATCCAGGTCAGGAGGTGTCATAGCACAGGCTTTCCAGCAAACAGTTCTTTAATAGTGATGCCCAGCCAAACCTTTCTTGCAGGAGACTGAAAATGCTCCAAACATAGAGCAGATTGTAATATACACAAGAATGTTCGTCTGTCCATGGCAAGGTCCCACCAGGAAAATTAATATCAAGGATACAGTGACCACAAATTTTGCAAAGAACACAAAACCTAGATCACCGAGTTTGTGAGACATTTCATTTAAGGTCCCTATCTCCTCTTCTTTCGGAGCATGGATGACCATAACTGTAGATCTTCGAATACTTAATGTTCATGGGGAAATTAGGTGTTTGTTAAGTCTTGTTTAGAAAGTATGAAGAAAGAATGGCACTCACCAAGACATGAGGACCCAATGGAGTCACTAATGTGGCTGGAACAAATGCATATGCAGCGAAGTTGGCCACCTCACCAGCTCCCATTGACTGCAGTTCAGCCCATTACAATCATTCTTTAAAATATGCATGGCCACCTTGACCTGCTCTCATGGAGCCTTTTCTGGCAAGTCTCAGGAGGCTTTTTTCCCCCCAAATGAAACTCCCTCCAATGAAAATGCTGGAGCTCACAGCCAATCCCAGATCAATATAGAAGTTATACTTTCCATGCCCCTGGATCATTTTGATGTCTACTTAAGAGGTTCCTGCGAATCACATTGATCACAGAACAGAGAAACTGCTGGTACTGGAGGCAGGACAATGCAAGTTTTCAAATCGAGACAGCAGGCCAGCCACACGGCTGCCAAAATTGGTTTTATCGTGTTTTCAGTGTGGTTGAAAGGGCTTTTAGGAGAAAGGCTATGTATGAAGCTTTTTTACTCTTTTAATCAGTAAAGCTTACTTTTGCCACTTATTTCAGGGTAAAGGTGAACTTTCAGCTATTCATCATGAATAAGATAGATATGGGCCTGGGAATACATTTAGAGAATATGATAGGGCTTTCTTAATTCCTTAATCTATAATTACTGTCCTGGTATATATCTAATGACAGCTGTAAGGCAGTATTTTCTCTATAAAGGGGTGTCTACTTAGTCCTCTCTCTTTTGTAATGGCAATGTTGATGAATGCCCAAGTGATTTGTGAAGAAAACTTAAATGCTTCAACTGGGACAGAAAAATCTGCTATAGCTATGGGTAAATGAGGATAAATGAAAGTCCATTTCCTTAGCCCACCAGAATCTTTTGGATATTATTCTGTTTTAGAGTACTGTTGAAAATGTTAGTTTTATTCTAGTAAGCCCTATATGATGAAGAACCTAGTAACTTTTGAGATTATACCTTTCCTCATGTGCTTTATATTTCATCTAAATATCTCAATTTATCTTTTTTTTTAAGATTTATTTTTTATATATTTCTCTCCCCTTCGCTCCCCCTCCGGCCCCAGTTGTCTGTTCTATGTCCATTTGCTGTGTGTACTTCTTTGTCTGCTTCTGTTGTTGTCAGCGGCATGGGAATCTGTGTTTCTTTTAGTTGCATCATCTTGCTGTGTCAGCTCTCCGTGTGTGCAGCGCCATTCCTGGGCAGGCTGAATTTTCTTTTGCTCTGGGTCGCTCTCCTTATGGGGCGCACTCCTGGCGCATGGGGCTCCCCTACGCGGGGGACACCCCTGCGTGGGGTGGCGCTCCTTATGCACATCAGCACTGTGCATGGGCCAGCTCCACACGGGTCAAGGAGGCCCGGGGTTTGAACCACGGACCTCCCATGTGGTAGACGGACGCCCTAACCACTGGGCCAAGTCAGCTTCCCTCTCAATTTATTTTTTAACAGAGAACCTCAAACAAAATGTTTCCGTGGGAAATCCTGTACCTTTTCTAACTTTCTTTAGTACATCGGCTCTAGCTTATTGATTTTTTAAATATTTCAACCCACAACCTGTCTCTTTAAGCTTGCCTAAACAACTGAGGTTGATCAAGGATTTTATACCATTACAAAAAAATCTATTTTTCGTAGACTGCTTTATTTTCCAAAACTTGTATCCTAAAGTAACTAGAGGAAAACTGACTCTTTTTAAAAATCTAAAATTAAATGAGAAAGATAATGGCTTTCTAATCTGGAAATGCAGTTGCTAAATTAGAATAAGGGAGAAATCTAGAAATTAAGAAATTCACTTAAATTTGTTCACCAGAATCATAATGGCTAGAATTAGGTAGTGTAGTCCTTTGAAGCTTGAAGGAGGAATTTTAGGATTTAAACATAGTCATACTTTACATAATGAGTAGTAATTATGTAAAGACTTAATTCCTTAATGAAAAAATGAAAATAAAACCAAAGCAGCTTTGAATCAGCTATTTGATAAAATATTGCTGTTGAGCTCTTGTAAGAATATGTTAGGGGTATGTTTCTTTGATATGTAGGTCATTGGCATGGAGGACAGGTATCGTTTCCTCTGATCCATCCCTTGGTTTCACTGCCAAAATTATATTCTTTGGCATATAGATCCTTGGAGTGACCAATTGTGGTATTTCTCTCTAGGGTTTTAATGTTTATGATGTTTCTGTTTGATTCATTTTTTTCTAGCCTGATTCACAGTTACCCCTTTACACAACAGCAGAACAGCTTGTATTTGGCATAGCTGTAAAAAATCCAGTCTCTTCTGAATAAGGTTCTTTTCAATTGGAAGTTTCATTTTTGCAGTTAAAACATTTGTAAACATACCACAATTGAGATGAGCTGAATGACTTTGTAAGACTGCTATTTTTTGTAATGGAAGAGGCTTTTCCTAAGGAGCAGCTCTTAGAATTCCCTTGGAAGCAGTTGGAATTTAGTGCTGCTGTATTGAGTCAGATGAAGGAGGCTTCAGTATGTAGGAAATATTGCTGTTTTAAGAAGAAAATACTGAACAAATGTCGGGTCTTATTTTCCATAATTTCAAAGAATCCTTCATACATCTATTGCTCCCTGAGATGAGAGGTGTTGGTGATCCTGAAAGATATTTTAGAATTTTCATCTTGCAATTGCTGAAAGGAGATGTAGCTAAATTGGGCAAACTTAACCTCCAAATTCTGCCAGCTTCTTTTGTTGGAGCAAATTTTTCATGTTCTTGTTGTTGGGATATACTTAGACAAGAGAGCCACACCTGCCCTGATGAACAGCCACAATTTTGACTGGAGTGGTAACAAAATGGAACATGTTCTCTCAGCCCATCTCTTCCTTCTCCCCAAACCCATGGAACTATATAGATTTGTCAGGATTTCTCTCCTGAGCTATTATGAAATCAAAGTATATTGGCACTTGTGTAGTAGTCCTTGGGCATAAAAATGTAATGGTATTATTTTGAAGATGGGATCATACAAAATAAAAAGTAGATCTCAGATTCTGCATTCATTTAATCTTTTCCTAGGCTTATCCAGAGAAGAGTCAACTAAGATTTAGACAAATGTACATAGAAGCAAGTCACAAAGTATAGTATTGCAACCCAGTCATAATTTGAACCCAGTCTTCTATTTGATTAAAAAAAAAAAGCTTACTTTTTTACGGGACTGTTGTAATAGTTGTTAAATTAAGTTGAACACCTTTTCAGAAGGGTTTTAAAAAGTAGAGTCATTTTTAGGGCATGTTCTTTCTGCCTGCCTAAAAATGTTCATCTGTCAGTGCCCTAATAGAACACTAACAAATTTTCACCCTTATCTTAGACAGACATGCCCAGAATTGGTGAGGTGTTATGCTAGGCTTCTCTAGAAGTCATTCTCAAAAACTCCTCTTCAGTTGGGCACCTAGTTGTCAGAAAAAAATGTGATAGTGTCATAAAAGAGAAAGATCAGAACAGTTAGATACATTTAAGAAATAAAAAGATAAACCAAAGTATTAATTGTATGTCATGACCAGGACTATGGTATATTTAAAATTCTGTGAATCCTATTTTGCCAGGTGTTCCAGATGCCCTATAAATGCCCCAGGGTTGTTAAAAAAATAAACAATTGCTCTTTATTATTCTTTTCCTGCCCCACATTTTACCCCTTCCTTCTTTCCCCCTAAAAACAATAATACCTGAAAAATGCATTTTGATTTTGTAAAGTTGTACTTTAATTAATGACTTTAAATGTGGCTTTAAAATAATCCGTAGTTGTCTTGACTGAATTGGAATGTGTCTAACAATGCCAAACCATTTGCATTCTATCAGTGGTAAACCATGGTTACCACTTTTAACCATTTAGCACCCTATTTCAGGTTACTTATGGTCAATATAAATTATTGAATACTTTGTAGGAATAATTAATTCTTAGGCCAGAGTGCTCCATTTAATAAAAGGTGTCTCCTCCTAAGTGATGACTACACCTCTTTAAAATGAGCTTTTATACTAATCACATCTTATTAGTGCGATCTTTTTTTTTTTTTTTTTAAAGCAGGTTCTGGGGATGAACCCAGGACCTTGTATATGGGAAGCAGGTGATCAAACCACTAAGCTACACCTGCTCCCAAGTGGGGTCATTTTTTAAAAAATTTAAAGTATCTTTTATTAGCATATATCATTCATATATGAGCATGCATAAACAATAAGTATATAATAAAGGTTGTAAACTTACAAAATAAACATGCAAAACAGCATACCAGGGTCCCATATATCACCCTTTCACCAACACCTTGCATTGTTATGAAACATTTGTTACAAACTATGCAAGAGTATTGTCAAAATATTACTACTAACTATAGTTCCTATCTTATATTTGGTGTATTTTTCCCCCAACCTACCCTATTTTTTTAAAATATATTTTTATTACAGAGGTTGTAAGCTTACAAAACAATCATGCACATGTGTAGAATTCCCATTCAACTCCCCTTCCCTAGCACACCACACCGTGGTAGAATATTTGTTACAGATTATGGGATAATATCATCAGACTATTACCACCACCCACAGTCCATAGCATACATTTGGCACACTTTTCCATACTCCCCCCCCCCCCCCCCATTATCAATACAGTACATCTTAGGCGTTGATGCAAGAATATTATAATATTGCTGTTAACCACAGTCCATAGGTCACACCAGTTGTATTTTTCCCATGCCTCTCCACATTCTAGTGGGGTCATTTTTGAAGATTTATGCTATTTTCATTTTATTCTTCTAAATGAACAGTACATTACAAAGTAATCTTTGTGCTGTGTAAGATCTTCATTTTATTAGACATCAGTAACAATATTTCTTCATTTACCTCTGCTATCCTAGACTCCAATTTGATATAATAATACAGTTACACTGGGCTAGGAGTGAGACTGTGAAGATTACATTTAAACTTTTATAGAATAGACTAATGCTTGCTTTTTTGGATTTTGTATATAAAACTAGGGCAGTGTCTTATAGAGCGTTATCAGTTTGTCTCAGATCTGACTAGCCAGCACGTAGGAAGTTTGTTTTGGTTTCAAAATGTACTTTACCCCATGGTAGCTGGCAGGGTACAATGCTATTGACATCACTGTGTTTCAAATAGAAAATTAACAAGTAGCTACTGTTGTGATTGCAGATTGCCTTCCCAGTCCCTGTGAGAGAATGCTTTTTCTTTTGGACAGCAACACTTCTCAGCCCCTTGGTACTATTAAATCAGCCATTGGGGCTGCCAGAATAGAAATGAACAACAACAAAAGGCCAAAGTCTAGAAAAACTGTTAATAAGGCAAAAATCTTTCATCAGTTTCCAAATTGATGTGAAAGATAAATAATTTTAAAAATTCTTTTCTACCCACAGCTAAGTTTTGACAGAAGGCCAGGTTCAGAAGATAGAGCCTAATCTCTCCAGAGAGGAGTATCCTTTCCCTCCACCCAAATCCCTGGAGAGTTGCCAAAGGAAAATAAGCTATTTTGTATTTAGAACAAATTGCCACTGTTTTCTCCACTGATGTAGCCCTATTTCCCAGACTTTGGAATTTAGAATACAGAAAGTTCTTGTGTGTCCAAAGAAGAAATATGGTAGTGAATGATCAAGTTTTTTACCAAATCCTCATAAACAGATGAGAGGGGATATATGCCTAGAAGCTAAATTTAGTAAAGAATGGATGTCAAGTGAGCAATTTGTGTTAAATCACTTTGGCGATTGAGTTCCTTGTGGGAATTCTAGTGAAGAACATATGTCTCTGGAATAAGACTTTTTCTTCCCCCAAATGAGTCTGTCAAAAGTTAAGTTTACCTTAAAGGTGAATGCAGAACAATAAAAAAAAGTGTGTGTTCTATAGGCTTCAGCTGATCAGCAGTCCTAGGCTCTTGTAAAAGCATTGACACTAGTTTTCATGTTATCAGATGGGATAAAAGCTTTTTAAATTTTTTCTTCCTGGCATTTTTAGACTTTTCTCTTTTTTTAAAAAAAAATCTAGTTTTTAGGCTGTTTCTCTTCTATTTTCTCCTTAGTAATTACTTCCTGCCATTATACTTGTTATTATTGTTTCTTGAACAACATTTGGAATAGTGGGCCCAGTGTTTAAATCATTCAGATTTTCTACTTTTTAGGAGGCCTACTGAAGTGAGAAAGTTGAAATTGGTGCAAAAGATTGGGTTTTTAAGTAATTACCTGTGAATTTCATTCAACATTACTGTCCTAGTTCCCTACCACTGTAAATCATTTGAGGGGCCATCTGTTGGAGTAGCTGCAATTCTTAATCCCTTTGTTTCACTGTTACGAGAGATGTCACCTCTAATCATGAGTTAGGTTAGAGACTTTGTTAGTTACTCTAGATTTAGTTGTCTTTGATGGGGCTCATCCTAACATTACATTCACTGTTGACCACAACTGCACAAAAAAACTAGGTTGTTAGAGTTCTGGTATTCATGAGTAGATCTCACGAATGCTGGCCTGGGATCTGGTTATAGTCTTTGGAGGTCCCAGTATTGATTGTTTCTTCAACTTTGGTGAGCTGGAAAGTTCCAGAAACACCTACTAGAAATTATTTTATATCCTCCTTTCCACCATGTGCCATTTATTCTGTTTGGTACTGGAAGAACTGAAATGTCTGAAAATTTGGATTAGTCTTATCTAGAAAATAATGAAAATATAGTGTGATCAGTGTTAAAATCAATGATTAATTATATGAGAAAGGGTATGGCAAGGAATACCTCAGAAGAGATAATATGTTGGCTGTGGCTGATAAATGAGTTGAATGTTTACCAGGTGGACAGTAGAGAGAGGAGCACTCCAGGTAGAGATTGGCAAATGCAAAAGCACTTTTGGTTTGTGGAAGAAGTGTTATATGACAGAAGCAATGGGAAATAAGAATGGAAAGGTGATAGGCGGAGGGCAAGATTAAAGAGTCTTTAAACCAGGTGAAGTTACTACTGGCATCTTCCACCTTCCTCCCCCTAAATCCCAGTACAGACTGATCAATCTTCCCCCTCTCTTTTTCTCTCTACCTAAACCTTTGAAAAATATAATCGCAGTCTTGATTCAGAAATGATATTCTGAAATCCAGAGCCCTAATAGTGATCTATAGCAATTTGCTTTAGTAGTTTGAATATAGATTCCTCAGATCCTAAGATGTACTCATGCAAAATAATGTAGGTGGCTATACACATGAAATTTATTTGAAGTCTTTATCTTAAATGAGGATAATGCATTTAAGATAAAATTTAAGATAAAAGGCATTTATCTTGACTGCATTATCTGTGCTTGTTTTGTTGTTGTTGTTTTAATAGTTTTTCTTCCAAATCATTGAGAAAAATAAATGACCTTTGGAAGGCATACCGTATTTCACCATCTATCTTCAAATACCTCAGCTCAGTGTTGAGTATTCCTAGGGGTATGCATACCCTACCCTAAGAACTATTTAAATGTTATTGGAAGAAAGTTGTTGTAAAAAGTCTTCCAAGAAGGGGTAACATGTTTATTTCAACATTTACAATTTTAATTCTTATTTGTATAGAAATGAGGCGAACCCTTTAGTGCTGAATTTGACAATGTATCATACTAGAGTGATAACATTTTCTACTTCATTATAACACCTGTTGATATTCCTATTTGTTATTTTACATGAAATCAGATTGAATTAAGGGGACTATTGAGTGCAAGCAGCTCTTTTTGAAAAGTGAGCAGTAAAGGAGGGGCCCAACCATTCTCTACATTTTTATTTCTATCGTTATCAAGCTCCATAACCACCACAATCAGGTCTGACACTAGGGAAATACCAATTGCCAAGTTACTGCCTGGCAGTTAATAGATTACTTTCTGTGAGTTAGATAATAGATTAGTTGTAGGTAAAGCATATAATTATCAAATGCCATTTTATGTGAATAACTTTCTAGTTCTGTTTCACAGAATAAGCTTAACAGAATATGATCATGTTTGTTTTTGTAAATACAAATTTATGAGCAGCAGTATCTGTGGACCTCATGCTTGAGATCTCTAGGCTCATTTTTAAAAATTTCCTGAAGAATATCACCGATACATAAACAATAAATTTTAGTAATAATTATGAACTTATAAAACAAACATACATAACATCATACAGTGCTCTCATACCTCACCCTACCACCAATACCTTTCATTGTTGTGAAACATTTTTAACTAATGATTAAAGAGTGTCCTCAAAATATTACTACTAAGCAAAGTATTTTCCCCCAACTCACCCTATTATTATTATTATTAATATCATTTATATATGAACATACATAAACAATAAGTGTATAGTAAAAATTGTGAACTTACAAAGCAAACATGCATAATATCATACAGGGGTCCCATACAGCAACCCACCACCAGCACCTTGCATTGTTGTGAGACTTTTTTTACAAATTATGAAAGAAAGTTTCGAAATCTTTTTTTTTTTTTTTAAAGATTTATTTATTTATTTAACTTCCCCCCTCCCCTGGTTGTCTGTTCTTGGTGTCTATTTGCTGCGTCTTGTTTCTTTGTCCGCTTCTGTTGTCGTCAGCGGCACGGAAAGTGTGGGCGGCACCATTCCTGGGCAGGCTGCTCTTTCTTTTCACGCTGGGCGGCTTTCCTCACGGGCGCACTCCTTGCGCGTGGGGCGTGGGGGACACCCTTGCGTGGCACGGCACTCCTTTGCGCGCATCAGCACTGTGCATGGCCAGCTCCACACGGGTCAAGGAGGCCCGGGGTTTGAACCGCGGACCTCCCATATGGTAGAGGGACGCCCTAACCACTGGGCCAAAGTCCGTTTCCCTCAAAATCTTACTACTAACTATAGTCCTTATCTTACATTTGGTGTATTTTTTCCCCAACTCACCATATTATTATTTTTTAAATATATTTTTATGACAGAAGTTGTAAACTTGCAAAACAATCATGCACATGTGCAAAATTCCCATACAACACCCCTCCATCAACAGACCACACCATGGTGGAACATTTGTAACAGATTGTGAGATAATATCATCAGACTGTTACCAACAACCGTGGTCCATCATGTACATTTGGCACACTTTTTCCATACTCCCCCATTGTCTACCCAGTACATTCATGTATAGATGCATGAATATTACATTTTTACTTTTAACCATAGTCCATAGGTCACTCCAGTTGTATTTTTCCCATGCTTCTCCACATTCCCACCTCCCTGTAATAGTGATGTACATCTTCTCTAGTTCACAAAGGACACTTTTGAATCTGTACCATCAACCACAGTTCTCATCCACCTCTGAGTTTACTGTGTTATTCAGTCCCTAGATTATTCTCTGGCTTTCTGTCAATTGGCATTTACATCACTAGACTAGCCTTTTCATCCACATCCCCATTTATAAACCAGCTGTTACTCACTATAATGTGTTACCATCCACTGTATACATTTCCACACTTTTACAGTAAAGCAATTAAAACTTCTACATACTTAAACATCAGTAGTCCATCTCAGCCCTTCTCTTATCTCCTTTGAGAATCCACCACCTACTGCCTGGTCTTGAAGATATTTTCCTACATTTTCTTCTAGAAGCTTTATGGTTCTTGCTTTTATATTTAGGTTTTTAATCCATTGAGTTAATTTTTGTATAAGGTGTGACATAGGGGTCCTCTTTCTTTCTTTTAGCTCTGGATATCCAGTTCTCTCAGCACATTTGTTGAATGGACTGTTCTGCCTCAGGTGGGTGAGTTTGACAGGCTTGTCAAAAATCACTTGACAGTTTTAGATGTGAGGCTATGTTTCTGAACCACCAGTTCCATTCCATTGGTCTGTGTGTCTGTCTTTTTGCCAGCACTATGCTGTTTTTACCACTGTAGCTAGGTAATATGATTTAAAGTCTGGAAGTCGAGTCCTCCAGCTTTGTTTTTTCCTTTTTAAGATGTTTCTGGCTATTCAGGACCCCTTCCCCTTCCAAATAAATTTGATAATTATGTTTTCTGTTTATTTTTAAAATGCTGGTGGAATTTTTTTATCAGGATTGCATTGAATCTGTTTATCAATTTGAGTAGAATTGACATCTTAATGATATTTAGTCTTCCAATCCATGAGCATGGAATGCTCTTCCAATTATTTAGGACTTTTAAAATTTCTTTTAACAATGAAGTGTAGTTTTCTGAATACAAGTACTTTATATCGTTGGTTAAGTTTATTCCTAAATATTTGGGTTTTATCTGTCATATTTTATTTTTACCACTCTTTTGACACTTTTAGTTACTTTTATTTGTCATTTCTAGACTCTCTTCCAGGCCCCTCTCTCTTTTCAGGCTGTAGCACACCCTTTGTATTTCTTGAAATCTGGTCTCTTGGTTACAAACTCTGTTTCTGTTTACCTGTGAATATTCTCATTTTTGAAAGACAATCTTGCCAGATAGAAGATTCTTGGCTGGAAGTTTTTCTCTTGCAGTATCTTAAATATATCAGACCACTGCCTTCTTGCCTCATTGCTTCTGATGAGAAATGGTACTCAGTCTTATTGATTATCCCTTATATGTTATGCAGTGCTTTCCTCTTGCTGCTCGCAGAATTCTCTTTTTGTCTTTGGACCACTGCCTTCTTGCCTCATTGCTTCTGATGAGAAATGGTACTCAGTCTTATTGATTATCCCTTATATGTTATGCAGTGCTTTCCTCTTGCTGCTCGCAGAATTCTCTTTTTGTCTTTGGCATTTGACATTCTGACTAGTATGTGGCTTGGAGTTGGTCTGTTCCGATTTATTAGGATGGGAATATGTTGTGCTTCTTGGACATGGATATCTATGTCTTTCAAAAGGGTTGGGAACTTTTCTACCATTATTTCTTCAGATATTCCTTCTGCCCCTTTTCCCTTCTCTTCTCCTTCTGGAACACCCTGACACTTACGTTTGCACATCTCTTGCTGCTGTTTAGTTCCCTGAGACCTTGTTCAATTTTTTCCATTCTTTTCTTCATCTGTTCTTTTGTATGTTCACCTTAGAGGCCATTTCTTCAAGCTCACCAGTCCTTTCTTCGGCCTCTTCAAGCCTGCTATTATATGATTCTTGTATTTTTAAAATTTCATTTATTGTGCATTTGATTGCCATAAGACCTGCTATTTTTCTATGTATGCTTTCAAATTCTTCTTGGTATTCATCCAGTGTCTTCTTAATATCCTTAATTTCCTTAGCCACCTCACTGAATTTATTAAGGAGATTTCTTTTAACATCTATGATTAGTTGTCTCGACTCCTTTATGTCATCTGGAGGCTTATCTTGTTCCTTTAACTGAGCCATATCTTCCTGCTTCTTGGTGTCTTGGCATCTGGCTTCTTAGATGTATTTATTCTGGGTGCAGTTTCTCTCTTTAGTTTAGGGCTTTCTTGCCCTTTCTTGCTGGTCGTGTAGTAGAAGCCAAGGATATAGTTAGTTCTCTAAGCTGTGGAGCCTCAAGCCGCCCTCATTGCACCAGGGACCAATGAAATTTCTCCTTTGCCAGGGGTAGGGACAGAGCCCCAGCCATGTGTAATAATCCAAGTCATGTAGGCCTAGACTATAGTTTCCAGGAGAGACTGATGAAGCTTCATGCCCCTTTTCTCTTGGATGGAGCTGCACATGTGTGCAGCAGTCTATGCTGTGTGGGTCCAAAATGGCCACAGTTTTCCCGGTAGACTTCGGATTATTCAATCTGAGTCAGTCAAAGGTACCTGCAGTAACCAGGGGAGGCTGGTACAGGGCCTGCCAGCTTCCTCCCTGCCAGAGGTGGGTCTGGGGCTTAGGCTAGAGCTGCAATCTGATCTGGATGGAAAGGAGCCAATCCCTACCAGCACTGTGATTTTCAGTCCACCCCACATCCCCTTGTGCTGGGGGTGGAGTTAAAATGCCAGCTACTGGCCTCTTTCTGACTTGGACATGTTCAAACTTCAGCTGTTCTTAGAATTATACTTTAGCCCGCCGAATTTACTCATCCGTAGCTAAAGTTGGTGCCCAACAGTCTCTTCCTCCCCCGTTTTTGGGAAGTGGAGCTTCCAGTTCCAGCTGTAGAATAGCTCCCAAGGTGGCTTGTGCTGCCAGTGGACGATTGGCACAAGCCTCCGGGGTGTGGAGTGCTCTACTTACGAATATTCTCTGCAGATGGGCCGTCTCCTCCTTCTGTTCTTTCAAGGATGTTGCAGGATGCTCTTCTGGTGTCCTGGAGCCCCAGGCAGGTGCTTTAGATAGTTCTGGGTGATTACTAACTGCCCTGTAATATGAGCTGACTCTAGAAGCTCCTTACTCTGTCACCATTTAATATCATTTTGCGTAAGAAAAGGAGGAAGGTAGATTTTGTTTGGAATTTTGGAGATTTTTAGATTTTCAACACATTAAATTCAGAGAAACTTTGGTATGTAGACAGCTATCTCCTGTCATGTGCTCGAGTATATATGGGGAGTTGAGAAACCTGGCCACAAGCCACTATACCTTTGAAGAACATGGCTCAAGGGAGGACTCAGCCTCTTAAGTAACATTCAGAAGAGGAAATACAAGCTCTGTCCCCATCTCTTGACTTGTTTTCCATTTTGATATACTTACTTGGCATAGTCTTGGTATCCTGTAGTGGAGGAATGAAAGATGGCAAATTCCAGTGAAGAACTGCATCCCCAAGGATATCAGCCAATGGACGGTTTGTGGGGTTGGACTGGGGTTAGATTTCTTGTTGGGTAGAAGGATTAGCGTTTCCAGAGAAGATGTGGAAGAATTATTGCATGATACTTGCAATTATTTTGTGAAAGGAAATTCTTTCTTCTATCCTTCCTTAATACTGTCTGCTTCTTGCGGTTGATATACCCAGGCTTTAAAGTTATCACAGCTACTTGGAGGGGCCATTTTATAGTGAAATCATCTCCTCTTGTGCTCTGTGATACTTCAGTTTTGCAGTAGAGTTTATAAGGTTTGAAATCAAAAGCAGCATTGGTTCCATCAGGGAAATTGATCCCATTCTGCCAAAGTAAAAGCCATAGAAACGTTATTAGTTCCTTTTCCCACAAGGGCCTTGCCCTTTTTGAAGGTGAGGGTAATTTTGACAAGACCCTTCTCTTTTAACAGGGCTAATGACTGGGAATTGCCTCTTCTCCTGTGTAAAAGCCATTTTTAATCTCATTTTAAAACAGACCTCAAAATGTCTTTGGAAATAAAAGTACTTGGATATCTCTCCATTGTCTGTTGCCCTCCCTCTCAGCAAGGAGACTCCAGCTTTCTCACAATATCTAATCCTAACTTTGCCTTACTATCCTTCATGCTAAATTAGGAAAGATTTCAGCTGTGTAGTTTTCATTGAACTGTCCATATATTGTGAAAAGTTCAATGCTATTTTTTTTTCTCATTTCCCATCAAGTCTAGTTACATAACTTTTTACAATGTCTGGATTTTTCTACTTATATTCATCAGAATATTCAGAACAGCAGCCTCAACTTTCCCCAACCTTCTTTCCCTACTTTGACTAGAGGATCAGGACCATTCCTTTCATGCATCCTTATTCTCAATGTCAGCTACTCCACTCCCCAGAGACTTGAAAAACATCATCATATCATTTTCCCCCCAAGCCTTAGGATTTTCAAATTAAGCCAAGCGTTTTTCTTCTCTGTCCCCTGTACTCTTTCCCTTCTCCTGAAGTCTTACATACAGCCTATGATTTGGCAACCCTGTACTGGAGGCTCCTGAGCCACCAGTCACGAGAGAATGAAGGCAAGAAAAGAAAGTACCAGATGCCATAAAAAAATAGCCTTTCCAGGTTGTTGGTGGTTTAAGCTTGCAATCTGGTTACCAACAGGGAGACTATGGAGGAAAGGATGGAGAGTATCACCATTGTAAGGAAAAAAGAATTTTGCCATATGTTTGAAGAACATTGAGGAGAAAATGGATTATCTGATATAACTCTTTCCAATTTACAGTCACCTGAAGTCCATTGCTCTTGGAAGTGTATACATACCTGAGTGGCACATGTGGAAACTATGTGTACTGTTTGAATGGCTACTCTGAAAAGTATGGCTCCCCCTTTGTCAGCTGCTGTCATTCAGTTCCCATTGATCCTGTGTTATTTTCTCCAAATGCCTTATCCACTCACAAATACAGAAACTCAAAGAAATGACTTTTAGCTCCTACAGACACATACCTTCTTCCCACAAGAAAGCAGAGGGCATCATTCACCACTCATCCTACATACTAATACCTGTTTTAAGAGGATGTATTTAAAAAACAGAAAATGGCATCTCTAGCCTTTGGGAGACATGCTATCTCAGGGTATGTTTTCTTGGTGTAAGCTATATCTTAGAGCAGATTTATAATTATTTCAGTGAAAAAAATGTCCAGTAGTGGCTAGTAAGAAGGCATTCTCCCTTCTTTGCTGATTTACACATTATTCAAATCTTGATTCCTTTGGTGGATTGAATTGTGTACCCCAGTTTGAACATGATCTTGGTCTGCATTCTGGTGGATGTGAACCCATTGTAAATAGAACTCTTTAAGATGTTATGTCAGTTAAGGTATGGTCCAACTGAATTAGACTGGGCTTTAATTTTTATCACTGTAGTACTTCATAAGCATAGTGAAAGTCACATGGAGAGAGGAACCAGTGTCTTAGTTTGCCACAAACAGGGCTGCTGATGCAAAGTATCAGAAATGGGGAATTTATTAAACACTTACAGTACTGAGGCTGTGAAATGTCCACATCAAGGCACCATCAGAAATGCTTTCTCACCAAATTCACCTACTGGTGATCCTAGTGTCTAGCCACCTGGCTATTAGGCAAGATGGCAAATCTGCCAGTCTTTCTCTCCTTTCTCCTTCAACTCAGCTGCAGCTGATCAGTCATCCCTCCCTGGGTCTCGGCCCCTTGAGCCTCTTGGGACTTCTGTCCTTGAGCTCAGCTGTGGGCGAACCTTTAGTCCTCTCTCTTTTCTCACATGGTCAGATCAAATATGGCAGCTTCCTTTCTCTCCCTGTGCCTCTCTTTGTGTCTCTGTTTATGTCATACCCAGCAAGAGGGTGGAGACCCAAGCTGGCATATACCCCACTGACACTGATATCCATTCACAAGGGCCCCACACCCACAGGAATGGATTCGTTCAAAAACATTGTTTTTGGGATTCACCAAATTCAAACTATAACACGAGGAGCAACCAGAAGCTGGAAGTCAGTGGAACCTGGAGGAGAAAGGAGAGGACATAACCATGTGATGGAAAAAGCCAAGGAACCCCAAAGATTGCCAGCCAGCCAGAAGATACAAACCCCAAAAGGAAACAAACTATAGCCTCTGAAACCATGAGCCCAATAAATTCCTGTTGTTAAACCAACCCATTGTATGTTATTTGTTTTAGCAGCTAGGAAACTAAAATTCCTTGACCTGTGCAGCTCTTGATTTGACAGTGCTATTCCAGACCCTCAGATGACTAAATTAGGTGATTTCCTAATAGAATTCCAATTCAGTTCTTTTCCCTTGAATGAAAGAAAATAAGGTATTTTAAATTTTAGATTCAGGGAAGTGGCCTTGGCCCAATGGATAGGGCATCCACTTACCACATGGGAGGTCCGCGGTTCAAACCCCGGGCCTCCTTGACCCGTGTGGAACTGGCCCATGCGCAGTACTGATGCACTCAAGGAGTGCCCTGCCAAGTAGGGGTATCCCCCGTGTAGGGGAGCCCCACGTGCAAGGAGCACGCCCGGTAAGGAATGCCGCCCAGCGGGAAAGAAAGTGCAGCCCGCTCAAGAATGGCGCCACACACATGGAGAGTTGATACAGCAAGATGATACAACAAAAAGAAACACGGACTCCCGGTGCCGCTGATAAAGATAGAAGCGGTCACAGAAGAACACACAGTGAATGGACACAGAGAGCAGACAACTGGGGGGAGGGGAGAGAAATAAATAAAAAATCTTAAAATAAATAACTTTTAAGTTCAAACTTAGTCCTATCTATATATTTTGATTCTTCACTCTTCTTTCAATTACCTTGAAAATCTTTGCTTTTTCATTTAAGCAAATCTAATGTCTTTCAAGTCTGGAGTCAAATTTTAACCTCTTTAACAAGTCTACCTCCTTCCATTATAGTGTCTCCTTTTACTCCAGTTCTGTTGCCCTTGATAGCTGTATGACTCATTTCAGTATGAACCAAATGAAACAAAGCAATGTAAAACATTCTGTAGATCAGGGGTTCTTATGGGGTCCATGAGCTTGAATTTAAGTTCAAAAAAACATTATTCTTGTGGGGCGTGTTGGTACGGGTGTGACATATTATTAAATAATATGCAGTATACTGTGGGCTTAGTAAGGGGTCTTTGGCTTTCACCTGACTGGCAGAGTGGTTCGTAAAACTAAAAAGCTTAAGAACCCCTGCTATAGATTATAAATTCTTGAAGTTTACATTCTTTTTCACTACTCCCAGTCAGGCAAAGTCTGGTACCAGTAATGTCTCAAACAAGTGTCTGGTACATGTAATACATGACAAAAGTCATGTAGTATACAACCGAATGACTGATTTAAAAAAGAAAAAGGTAAGATTGTAATTTTAATGTTACATTAGTTGATTTTGCCTAGATTTTAATATAACTTTAACAAGTCTCACAAAACATAAAATTGGCCCACCTTTTTTTTTTTTTTGACCTGAAACTGTAGTAAGAAGTTATTTTGAAATTTCTTAATTCAAAAAGTAAAAGATATTTCCTATGTGTACTAAATTCTTGGGTTAAGTAATTTGAACAAAATTGACAAGCTATTCTTGTGGCAGTGTACTTGTTAACTTTACTAGGTGCTTTATCTTTTTTAGATGACTGAATTCAAAGCCCCCTTGAGAGCCTCTAAATTTATTAGCAAGAGAACCATTAGTCTCTCTCCATCCTGCAGTCATATCAAATGAGAACAGTTGTTAAGCATATGCTATTATGATCCTAATGAAGAGTTTAAGGGCAGTTTTTACTGTGGGTTTTTTGTTTTTCAGACTTCCCAGTAACGATCTGTGATTGTGTGAGATTGCTCACCTAAAAGCTTTTCCACTTAAAAACAAAAATTCTACTAAAGGCTTTCTATCAGGGGAGGAGAGTAACTTTAAAATTGTTAAATCTCATTGAGGGGATCCATTGATAGACCTTTAATTTCTAGGGTGGGGGGGAAGAAAAGAACAAAAAAACTCCTTTATCCAAAGGAGATGTGTCAGGTTTCAGCCCAGAGCCAATTACTAGACTTACGTTATTGATCTCAAAGAGATTTGTAATGGGAATACTAACATACTTTTAACTGTAACTGGCCTAGTGGATGCTGAGAAAATCTTGACAATTTATCAGCCAAATCCCTGACTTTACTACCCTTAATCATCTTTGCTTGTCAGTGACATAACTGACTGCTTATTGCTTTCTCCTACCCCTTTCAAATTGCTGACATTTGAGAATTTTATTAATGCTTGTGTGTAAAGACAGAGAAAGCACAGTTTGGTGGGTGAACTAGTAAAACCATTTTGGCTCTCTGAGGAGAAAATGGAGTACATGTTTTGTTCTTGGTGCAGTTTTGAGACTGTTGCTAAAAGCTCAGTTATAGCTCTTTGAGTAGGAGTAACCTATGAACACATTTGCAGATTTTCTGTTCAGACATAATGTTAACTGTAGAATTGTAGTATGTCATATGAAGCACACGACCAAAGATGTGGAGTAATATTTTATTATGAAATTATGTACCCCAAGTTCACTATCATAGTAATCATAGCTCCTTAGGGACACCGGGAAAGTAAATCCATGAGGTGCTCTGCTAGTATTTCCAGCAGAAATTTCCCTCAACTTCACATTTTCTCACAGGATGGGTCCATTAGAGAATGCAGTTGACTTTCAGTAGAGAATTTTGTCACCTGCTTTTTTTCCCTTTATGCAGATAATGGGGGGGGGGGGGGGAGCGGGGGCAGAAAAAGTAAATGCTAATGAGCTAGTATATTTAGATATTAAGAAGCCGGTGAGTATTTTATGGGTTGCTGTGTCAGTGACTAGAACTGCCCTCAGGACCATATATTCTGTCTGACCCTATCCTAGCTCGTGACAGGATTTTACTACTTCTGTTGGGCTGCAGCATATGAAATTGCCATTTTTATGAGAAATTGTTGAATACCAGAAATTTCTTATGGTTTAACCTAATGTATAATAAGATGCAACATTGTAGGACAACAATTACAGAGAAAACTATGTGTGTGTAAGTAAAGAGTGGAAAGGATGAAATGGAAACTTGTGAGTAGCAGGATATACCCTTTCAGAGGTACCCCAGATGAAAACCTCTACTTTAATCAGTGGTTTTAGGTAATCAAGACTACAGTTGCTCTAGTATACTTTTCTACCTCCATATTTGTAGAGTTGAGATATGTATGGGTGGCTGAAAAATAAACCATTTTGGACAGAGATTACCATAGAATTAATAATCTGAAGTGACTAGTATTTGCAGAGTACAACAGAAATGGTAGATCAGAAAAGCAGCCATGCCTGCACTTGCAGCTACTTTGAAACTGAAGAATTAGGAGTGTAACATGGCTATGGGTTGAATAATGTACAAAATATTATTCATCTGAAAATCGATTTTAGGCTGTTTCCAAGCTCTGATTTGACTTTGTCTTTCTTAGACGAGCTCATCTGCGCCTGTGTTTAGAACGCTTGAAGGTTCTGATTCCACTAGGACCAGACTGCACCAGGCACACAACACTTGGTTTGCTCAACAAAGCCAAAGCACACATCAAGGTGAGAATTTTTACCTTCATATTTGCGTGTAGTTCTCTTTAATTATTAGCAATGAGAGACCTATTCATATACATCAGCTAGCTCACCATGCCCTCCCTTAATAAATGACCTCAAGGGAAATCTACCCAAAAACTTATTAGCTAATCTGATGAGAGCAACATAACCTGATTAAATGAAATTGTTTTGACAGCGCAGCCATTTGAAGAACCAGGAACGCTAGGAAAATAACAATTACCCCCCTGATACCCAGAAGGAAGGCAGTTGTGCCCTCTGGTGGTGGTGACTTCATTTGGCTTTATTGTGACTTTCAGTATTTTTCCATCCACGGGCACACTGAAGAGGAAGTTTATCCATCATGGAGATTAATTTACAGATTTTAAGAATTCCATCTTGTGTAAATAATATGCCATTTGTTAAAAGTAAAAACAAACTATTTGGTTTTGAAAAAATACACATATATACATGTATATACATTCATGTATCCTCTTCCAAAGAACTATTCCGAGATGTTAGGTAGAATTTATTAAGTTTTATTGTTTGCACCAAACTATGCACAAATGTAAATATCATTTGATTATTTTAGAAACTTGAAGAAGCTGAAAGGAAGAGCCAGCACCAGCTTGAGAACTTGGAACGAGAACAGAGATTTTTAAAGCGGCGATTGGAACAGCTGCAGGGTCCTCAGGAGATGGAACGAATACGAATGGACAGCATTGGATCAACTATTTCTTCAGATCGTTCTGATTCAGAGCGAGGTAGGCAGTGTGTCTCTTTTCTAATGAAACACCTAAGAATCTCTGTATCTGGATTTAGGGAGGGTAGGTTAGAAGGCACTGTATTTGCTTTATTCTTTAACCTTCTAGGTTTTATTGTCTAGCAGCGTCTGTGTGCATTATAGGACTTTTCATTTTTTAATAAATTTCTATTATGAGATAGGTTTAGACTTACAGAAAAATTGCAAAAATGATAGTTTTCATATACTCTTCACCCATGTTCCCCATTGTTAACATCTTATACAACTGTAGTGCAAGTGTCACAACCAGGAAATTAATATTGTTATAATACTATTAATAGACCTTATTCACATTTTGCAAATTTCCCAATTAATGCCCTTCTCTGGTCTGGTTTCAATCCAGGATCCCATATTGTATTTACTAGTCATGTCTCTTCAGTCTCTTCTGATTTGTGACAGTTCTTCAGTCTTTCATGACCTTGACACTTTTGAAGACTACTGTCTGACCAGTTATTTTATGTACTGTCCCTCAATTTGAATTTGTCTGATGATTTTTCATGATTAAATTGAGGTTAAGCATTTGGGGCAAGGAATATCACAGAAGTGGTGTTGTCACAGAAGATGGTGTTGTGCCCTTCTCAGTGCATTGTATTGGAAGGTATTTGATGTTGATATGTCTTATATCAGATGTCAAAAGAAATGTCATATATGAAATGTCAAAACAATTTCATTTAATCAGGTGGTATTAATTAATTTATATATATATAAATACCCTTCATTTCTGTTTCTATCTATCCCAGGATATTTGTCTCTGGCATAATTAAAGACCAAAAATCAGGCAAAAAAAGAAACTGTCTGAATTTTATTGATGTACCTGTAACTATATCAGGTCTCACACTACTACAATAAAAGATCCCAGAGGGAAACGGACTTTGGCCCAGTGGTTAGGGCGTCCGTCTACCATATGGGAGGTCCGCGGTTCAAACCCCGGGCCTCCTTGACAGTGTGGAGCTGGCCATGCGCAGTGCTGATGCGCGCAAGGAGTGCCTTGCCACGCAAGGGTGTCCCCCGCGTGGGGGAGCCCCACGCGCAAGGAGTGCGCCCGTGAGGAATGCCGCCCAGCGTGAAAAGAAAGTGCAGCCTGCCCAGGAATGGCGCCGCCCACACTTCCCGTGCCGCTGACAACAACAGAAGCGGACAAAGAAACAAGACGCAGCAAATAGACACCAAGAACAGACAACCAGGGGAGGGGGGAAAATTAAATAAATAAATAAATCTTTAAAAAAAAAAAAAAAAAAAGATCCCAGAGCTCTGGTGATTTTAAGCTTACATTTGGGAACATATTGCTCATTTAGAGCTTGTGGATTCTAAAATACTAGATTTGTGGCACTCAGTTTTGTGGGTTTATAAAAAAGACTTCAATATTTTTTTGGTTTTCTTTTGACTTTTTATTATGGAAATTTTCAAACACACACAAAAGTAGAGACAGCAGAATAGTAAACTTTTGTATATTCATCATCCAGTTGGAACAGCTGTCAATATTGTCTACTTGTTTCATCTGTTCTTTGCCAACTTCACCCTCAACTTTTTTTCTGGGAATGTTTTAAAGCAAACCCCAGATAATGTTATCATTTTGCCCCTAAATACCTCAGGATGTATTTTTAGTAAATAGGACTTTAAACTTCGTATTTGTTGTAGTAATTGGGAAACTGGGCCATTTTTCTTACAGAATCCCCTGTATTCTCAGTTTGGCTGATTGAATCCTCATGGTGTCATTTAACAAGTTCTTTTATACTTCATAGTTCCTGTAAACTCATTAGCTCTAGTGACTTGATTAGTTTCTTTTGGGGGTCAGTAATACTTCATGGGTGGTGCTGTGAACTTCCTATTGCATCAGTATTATGTCTGGTTGTCCCAATTTCAGTGATGTTGAGTGATCACTGGATTCAGCTGATGTCATCTTGATAACTTACATAAAGATCCCCTATCAACCTTTCATTTCATGGTTATATCATTAATTGATGATTATTGCCCTGATCATAATTTCATTAGGTGTTATAAAATAGGGATTGTCTAATTCTATTATTATTCTTGCTTTTATTTATCGATTTTCTTCAATAAAAAAAGACTATTTCCTCATCAACAGTCCATACAGCGAAGGAGGGATAAATGCTTGATGGTGTTTTTGTTGTTTTATCAATTTTCCAAATAACGAAACCTTAGCAACCTTAGCAGCCTCCAGAAGTAACAGTTTTGTGTGTGTGTGTTTTCAGTATCTTATAAACTCACGTTTTCATGTATTGAATGTGTTCGAATCCATTAGTCAGGATTCTTTTTAATGTTCAAATTGTCCCAGATTGGTTAGTGGGAGCCTTTCAAACTGGCTTTTTAAAAATTTATTTTATTATTTTAATTTTATGAGGTACCAGGGATTGAACCCAGTACCTCATACTTGGGAAGCAGATGCTCAACCAGTGAACTTACACCCACTCCCCTCAAACTGGCTTTTGGTCCCTTTTAACACTACCCTAGGAGTCATAGTTTTTTTTGTTTTTTTTTCCTATACAAAAATAACCCTGAATTAGGAGGCAGACCTTGGCTCTAGTCTTTCCTCTGCTGCTTACTAGATGTGTGACCTTGTCAAGTGTTGATGCTTTTAGCTGTCTTTATGTTATCTCCTTGTACCCATCCCCATCTCCAGATTTCAGAGAGGGTATATCTTCTTTATCATTATAGGTTTTGTTTGTTGTTTTTTTTTTAGTACTCCCAGTGTGTTAGTACTTATACAAGAACCATTCTTGTTCTTATCTGACAACTCTCTTTTCCCAGTGTTAGAGGGACTTTTGGTAACATTTCTAGTCCATATGACTCAAGCAGTCTCTCATTTTACTTTTATTTGATTGGGTTCAGCATGTTCTATTGGACAGGTGTCTTGATTTTATGTCCCAGTTGTAGGTTGGAAAAGTGTTCTGTGGTGCTGGGAAACACTGAGTGGCCTGTGAAGCATTATGGATGTGAAGCAAATAGTTATGAATTCATAGGATTATTTGTACAGCTTGTTTGGACAGCTGTCTGGATTTTTAAAAGCAGATCTTTAAAACTTTTGAAGCATTGAGCCCTTTTGAAAATTATACTCTTTGAAATAATTTTACCCTGTCTTCTTGGACTCAGCAAAAGTCTACTTTTCCTGAAGCACTTGTGATCAGTGTGAACCCTTAGACAGTGCCAAATATGAAACATCAGATTTTGAGACTGTCTTTTCTAAGAGAACAGAAAAATCCTGAGTTCATTCTAACTTATATGATAGGGGAAACAATTTCTCAGCTGCATTTTGTTTTTAAAATGTGTATTTGCCTTTTATATATTATTGGTGATTATATGCATAGTATTTAACAGATGAGATATCTGTTGATAGCTTCATCATGTACATAGAGTTTACCCTTTTTGTTTTGCAGTAAAAGTTAAACACCACCAAAATGCCTTTACTATAATCTTTACTTAAGATCTCACTGTAATCAAGATAATAAGCCTCCAGACCTTATTTCAAACTTATTTGATGCAAGAAACTTACATTGAAGACAAATCCCTCAGAGTCCACTTTATAATGACTAGCTTATTTTGGTTACTGAATAATCAGAGATCTTCATGATGAATCCTAGAAATCTGTAGAACAATCTGTGGAATGATACCACCAGAAGTCTGGATAAATACATTTTCTAGTTTGCTTATGGTTTATTCTCCTCTCCCCCCACCTCTTTTAGGGTAACTGATTAATAAACAGTTCTGAGAATTAGTTTCTGGTTTGATGAAAAACAGATGTTGTCCAATCACATTGGGGCTGAGATCTTTTAAAATTAAGTACTAATTTCCAAATAGGCTTTTTTGGGGAGGTCCAGATGGGTCAAAGAGTTTAAATAAACTTGCTCCCAAAATTGAGACTACCACTGTTACCAGATGTTCTGCTTGCAAAAAAGGTCCGTGTCACTTCACCTTCAGTTCCTTTTCTTCTCCAGAGATTACTGATAATAAACTTGTTAAATAATACTTACTTTATTCCACAAAAAGTAACCCCTTCTCCCTCATTTTCTTACTTTTTGGAGGGTGCATAATCAGATTACTAATGTTCTTCCTTCATTTCTTTGGCAGAGGAAATTGAAGTGGATGTTGAAAGCACAGAGTTCTCCCATGGAGAAGTGGACAATATCAGTACCACCAGCATCAGTGACATTGATGACCACAGCAGCCTGCAGAGTATTGGAAGTGACGAAGGTTACTCCAGTGCCAGTGTCAAACTTTCATTCACTTCCTAGAATCCAGCTTGACATAACAGTGCAGGGCAAATAATTCACTGGGCCAATTCAATCCAAACAATCTCTTAAATTGGGTTCATGATGCAGTCTCCTCTTTAAAACTAAACAAAACAATACTTGAACAAAAGGGTCAAAAGGCCCGTATTTAAGCAAATATTTAGCAAAAAGTGGGGCAGAGCCTCCCCAGCAGAACAAATATTCATAATATTCATATTTGAAAAAATTATTATAATTTCTAATGGCAGCAGAAAACTTGTGTGAAATTTCCTTGATTTTATTTAGTTGATTGAAAAGAGGACATTGGAAATTCCATCCTCTTTTTCTTTTCTAGCTTGCTCATAGTACATTGAATAGATACATATCGGATAGGGTTATGAACCCTTCCTCAGCTTTATGGTCCTAAAAACAAACAAGATCAAACATATTGTAATGACAAGATAATCAGGCATTAACCTTGGATAGCTAGAGCTATTATAAATCAGCCTGGGACAGCTTATCGTGAAGCCTGTGGATGATCAATTCTTTAAGGAAAAAAAAAAAAAGCTCATTTCATGCTCTGCAAAAGGAGAGACTCCCATGAAGCCTGTTGAAAGGGATCATCATGCAGCTCAACTTTCTGTTGGATTCCATGCTAAGCAAGCTATATCCTGCATTGTTAGCATTAGGGCACCAAATCGCCAGCTCGCCAGCAAGCCAGCCGCCCCTAGGCCCCTGGGCAGCATTGGGGCGGTCTGTATATGATAGCCTCTACCATACAAGTCCTACTGAGTATGGATTGGGGAGCCAGAAGGAAAAGTTCCACATGCCTCTGTATCTGCGTGGGCCAGAAGAATTGTGTACGCAGATAAGCAGGACAAGGTCTGAGCCATGGCAGCATTTTTATTTCAAATTTTGATAACTGTTTATATGTGTTGAAAACCAAAATGACATCTTTTTAAAGCTTGTCCATTAAAAAACCTAGATGTCTTTTATAGTGGAAAAACACATGGGGAAAAAATCATCTATTTTGATGCAACATTTGATAATGATAAAACACCTCACACCTCACTCTTTATAGTGCACAAAATGAATGAGGTCTGGGCTAGGGAGAAAAAAGGTCAATGCTTGTTTTTTGTTTTCTTTTAGAATCCTTTACTCTTAACCAGCTTTTAACCATCTGATATCTCTAGCAGATACAGTATCATAGTTAACATAGTTAAGTTCAGCACTTGTCTCATTTTAATGTAAGGATTTGCTTCCATTTTCCTACAGGCAGTCTCTCTCCTTCCTCACAATCCCACTGTGCAGGTACTATTGTCACTCTTATGAATATTTTCAGAAATGTTATTTTCTTTAAAGTGAAATTTCTAGCCTGCACTTTGATGTCATGTGTTCACTGTCTTTTAAAATCCAAGGTTCCTCTCTGGCCCTCTCCTTTACCCCAGGAAGCCGCCTTGGAGACCTTACCCTTGGCTGTTTGAACTTTGTATACTTTAAATAATTTAACTACCCTTAATTACTTAAAAAAAAAAAAAAGCTTTATGAGTTTCATAACTTATTGCTGATTTTAATGGGTTGTTAATTTCAGTCCTCTAGTTTTGTTTTAGATAGGGCTGGGCAAGAAAAAGAAAATAAAGACAACCATATTTAGCAGTGCAGTTGATTTGTGTGTTAATATTAGACTATCCTTTGTAAGTAGCACATTAATAGCATTCACTGCTTCTATATATGAAGTGTACCACCTTGGTCATACATAAGGCCTCAGCTTATACTTACTTGCTCTTGTGTTCTTCATGTGCCTCCAAAAACATTCTGTCCTTGATCGTGCTAAGTTTGAGTGGAAGAAATTCTTTGAAGTAGTTGTGTATGGGAAACTGCATGCCTTTAGAAGCCCATTATTAGAACTTGCTACTTCAGGTGCTGGGGACTTAATGAAAAACACAAAAAATTCACTTCTGTGGCCCAGGTAAATTATTCTGGTTTCATTTATAATTACTCTTGGCCAGTTCAAGCTGTTGCTCTATATATTTGCTTACTTTTGACTTTCCCAAGTGAAATAGTATGAAGACCATGCTAACTACCGTGGAAAGTAAATGGAAGCCAATGACCTAGCTTCCATTTTATTATTCCCATGGCATTCACTTGTGTCATTTGACCTAGGGCTGGGAATTTGGGACTTTATTCAGGTGAACTTGAGGTGCTGCCATTTTGTTTCATTTGTTCAAGATGGTGGGCTGGCAAGCCTTTGTTGTGAACCTACAATACATATTTCAACTGCCCCCTAAATTGCTCCTTCCCTGGTTTTGTTTTCCTGGGGTGGCGGGGGTTGAATTGTATGATGAGTAGTAAGTATTAATTTTTAAAATGACAAATCAACTTTGAAGATACAAAACTTAATTGCAAGAAATAAAAATCGCAAGTGAAGAATAACACGAGTGCTTTTTGTATTACCCTTCTCTATGGAGGGAAAAATGGACAAGCATCATACCTTGAGGCAACTACTTCCTAACTGCCTGCATTGAGACATTAGTAGCTAGGAATTAATGGTAGCTTGATTTATTGCTGTTTTCTCTTCCACAATTTAAATAGGCACTGACCTGACAAATAACTGCACACTCACTGCAGATAGTTAAATATATCTGATAATCTTAACTGCTTCAGGTCAGATACAAAGCCATTTGTCATTCTCATTATCTGTTCTCCAAATAACTTTAGAGAATCCCTATGACTACATTATTATTCAAATACTTTTCAGGTCTAGAAGTTCCCAATTAGTTCCCAATAACTGGAGTTAAGAGTACTCTCTATATAAAATGCCTGTAAATGATGTTTTTGTTAATTCCAGGTAAATTCTATTTCAGTGCATATTATCACCAAAGGACTCTGATAAGGCCTTTGTGACCGTAGTTTATGGTTAGAACGTAGTTTATGGTTAGAACGCCTATAGAAATGCCTTTTCTGGTCCCCACAATTGCTTTTAGTATTATGAATGGATTTTAAGAAGTATTGAGGATTGTGGAGGTAATCCTAAAACCATGAACTCATGAAGAAACTATTTTGCCTCGTGGGGAAGGTTTTTTGGTGGTTTTAATTTAAAGAAGCAACTGCCTACTCTTCTTGTATTATCCTTCCACTTCAAAAATCCCCACCTACCCAAACCAAACTAAAATTTCCAAAACACCTAACAAAAACATGTGAGAACAAGGGTTATTGATCAGATATCCTAGTCTGAATATATGCAACAGACCCTGAACAAGTTACTTTATTTCTTCATGAGCCTATTTCCTCCTGAAAATAATTTAAAATACTATCTATGTATTTCAAGTTATAAAAGATTAAAGTTGATACATGTAAATTAACCCTCCACCCAACCCCAATTTTCTTTTGTAGCACCAAAAGAAAATTAAGAGGTACATATTTCTCTTAATTTATCGGATGAATGCAACTTTATAATCTAGTCTTTATTTTAAGTTTCATTTATTCTTAGCTCTTTTGTAGAAAAGGACTATTTCCAAATATTGGTTCATTTTAAAATTTCATGAGGTTATACTTTTTAAGAAGTCAGCTATGATGTCCTACAGAATATTTAAATAAAGATTGATGGATCACTGGTTTTAGTGATTACCTGATATAAAAAAAAAGGACTGAATTTGAGAGCATATTATATGCTGATGGTAACCACTGTGTAATAGACTGCCCTAGTTAATATTTAGTGCTGGTCTTGCCAAAAATATATAAAAAATACATATTGGTGGTTTTCTTGGCCCAGGTACCAGATCTAATAGGAAACTGGTTTTCTTATGGAATAAGCTATAAATAGGAAATGTACTTCACATACATGCATTGGCTGACTGCCTTTCTGTGGATTCTGATTATAGGCATACCTCATTTTGCACTTAGTAAATATTGCGTTTTTACTAATTAAAGTTCTGTGGCAACCCTGTGTGGAGCAAGTCTGTTGGCACCATTTTTCCCTACAGCATGTGCTCACTTCATGTCTGTGTCACATTTTAATTAAGGTATGTACATTTTTTAGACATAATGCTATTGCACACTTAAGAGACAGCATAGAAACTTTTATATGCACTGGGAAACTAAAAAGTCCGTATGACTTGCTTTATTGTGGTGGTCTGGAACTGAGCCCACCGTATCTATCTCTGAGGTATGCCTGTATTAGGGGAACTGGCTCAAATGAACCTTTCAGTACTGCCAACTAACTTTCTGTAATTTGGAATTTTTCCCCTCAAGTTCTTAGCCTTTTGCAATGGGAGAATGGTTAGTTTTACTACTTGGACAATTACTGTGATATTTTAGATTTTTAAATAGTATGCTTCATTAAGTCACATCAGGCCGTAAGAAGGGCATTTTATACAACAAATGCCGTAAAATATCTTTTATAGTATATAAAAATATAAATTTAAGAGGTTGGTTTTTTCTCAAATTTAAGAGCTTCATTGCACTTTGAAAACTAGGTCAACTAAACCTGACAGTGCTTTCAGAGGAAAAACTTCAGGCAAAGAACCAAAGGGATACTTACTCCTCCCCCAAACTGCTACTTCTGGGCAATAAGCAATTGCACAATTACCATCTAGTAAAGACTAGCCTAGCTGCAGGTCTCATGCTTCAACTCTAGTTCTCCCAGAATATGGAGTGTTTCCTCCAAGCCTGAATTCTTTGTTTCTCTGGTCAGAAATTGACTGCATCTTGCTAAAGTAAGTACAGGGCTTAAAAGAAGAAAAAACAAAAGCACATCTGTTTCACCAAGAAAGGAAAATCATGAGCCAGCAAAATAATAACTATGAGTTTGGGCCCTAAGTTGAGAAAGTAGCTCTTCAATCAAAAAGCCAACCTTTTTCTCCTAATGAGTATAACCTTGGCTCCTGGGAAACAAATTACAACAAATTGTTCCGGTGACTTTAAGTCTGTACTGGCTTTGTAAAAATGAACTGGTGAGATGCTTGGAAGTAAATGGCCAGTTTTTATTGCCTGGGAACTGAGAGCCGAATTAAGTATACACAGTTCGGTATTAGCTGCTCTGTCAACAACCATAAGCTCAGTTATTATCTACTTTACCCCAGTCAAAGCCAAAAAAGAGCAACCTTTAGTTATATAATCTGAAAGGCAGAAAAAGCTAATGAAAAAACCTTACAGAATTCTAATACCCTCACATCTTATGCCTTCTTTTACTAATTATGGCTAGGTCAAAACAAAAAATTCTTATACTGTCCCATCTACAAATTTGTTTCTAAACTTCTCAAGATGCTTCTTATGAATACATCTACACATACTTTAAGAATTACAGAAAAAAAGGGATTTTTTTTTATATTACCTATTTTGCCTGAAAGCTCTTCCTCTCCATTGCAGTAAAAATTCAGCTTAACTTGCCAAATCAAAAATCCTAGATATAGAGTGTTTATATTTACTGTTGAACTTGTGTATTACTATTTATACTAATTGGATGCTTCATAGTATACTAAAAATATTCAACACAGTTCAGCAGGTATTTGTTGACCCTCTCTAAAGCTTAACATAAATATAAAAACTTGGTTGGTTTTAATAGAATTTTTTCTTTACATTTCAGTTAATATCCAGATTGAGGCAGAAAGCCAAATCAATGTTTTAAAAACATTTTTTTGGCTGAATTTAAAGTTTTTCTTTACCTTTTATAATTAAAATCTACAGACATGACCAAAAACTTACAAATGTAGTCTTTCTTCATAGTATCTGATTGGTTTTCCCTTGATATTTTCAAGGCAGACACTCAGCATTAAAAAACTACATCATAAAGAGAATACACACACAAACTCTTCCTCATAACAAAAACAAGCCTTTTTTAAAGTGAGTTATAATAATTGATACATTTCATTTTGGCCTGATGCTTGGTCCTTATAAATAGGCTAATAAAACCATGCCACTTATTTTTTCATTTCAAAATTCTATCTGCTTTTTTACATTTAACACATGCTTGGCTGGATAGGTCTAGAGTAGAACCCAGACCCAGGGATCTTTTTTTAAACAAGCATTACAGGGTGATGATAAAACCTGCAATTCCTTCCCAATAAGAACCATACCCGAGGATATTCTAATAAAAAAATTGTCTTTAATGAATTTACTAAATACTGTCCAATGATAAAATTACAATTGAGGCCTCAAGTCACACCCCAGTGGATGTTTTTACCCATTGTAAATTGTTCTTGTTCAAAAAGATCAGATCTACACCCTACACCATTATCACTCTGCACAATAATAGCAAACACTTCTATAGTGCTTACCATGGACCAGGTACTTTTTTGTACACAGGTAATAAATGGGGGAGCCAAGATTCAAACACAAGTCCTTGCTCTTCAGTAGCTCTATGGCCTCTCAACGTTTATTAAAACAGCATTTGTTGGGGAATGGTATGGCTCAAGTGGTTGAGCGCTTGCTTTCCACATGGAGGTCCTGCATTCAGTCCCCATTGCCTCCTAAAAACAAAAGCAAACAAATGAAAAAATCCAACTCAGGGGAACCTATGTGGCTCAGTGGTTGAGCACCAGCTTCCTACCACAGACGTCTGAGATTCAATGCCTAGCCCTGGTACCTCAACAAAAAAAAACAGCATTTGTTATCGGTGATCGCTACTAAAATTAACATTTACTAATTTTGGGTGTGTTAGGACTGGTCTTGTCTTGAAATTGTCAAAACAACAAGCTTTGAGAACACATAACCATAGCAATTTAGGGGCCACAGATCAATATTAAGGTCTATCAGTTTCAGAGCTTCAAGTCCCATTTCTTAACAGAGGGGAAAACTTAACACTAAGTTTTTTAATAAAGCTTCAAAAGGTCACCAAGCTTCATATATGACTTTAGAATACGGAGAATTTCAACGCCTTGGTGTAACAGTTAAAATGCCATTTGTATCACCATGCTTTCCCTTAAGCATCTTCTCAAATTCAGAATAACTGTGAAAAGTACTCTACTTCCCCAGGGGCCCCACCTTTGTTTATACTCCAGACAAACCATTGTTGTCGTAACACTGGGATTTACCAAAGGGTCACATCTAGGTCTCTGACACAGGGGCTTCTGATCTCATCCAACAGGCCTATTTACAAAACAAATGTTTTATATGATACAGTCACTTTTATTCCTTTCATCTCTTCTGTGAATCTAAGAAGGTTAATGTGCTAAACGGCAGGCCCTATCAAGGGAGGCACAAGTCAGTTACAGGAGCCGTACTTTTAGAAACATCAAGTGAACTGCTATTCCAACAAATATACCAAGCAAATTCACCAAAACCATTTGGTGTGGCCACACAATTCTTTCCAGTGTTATTTAATTCAAAGGATTTTCCTTGTGATCAAGACTGCTGATTATTAGTATGCTCTTAAGATATGTTACATTGTTACAACTTTCAGACTAAGCCCTTTTTCAACTGTAATTTGTGCCCTATGTTTAAAAAACTACAACTTTTTTCCTGTCTTACATGGTTTCTATCCAGTGGCCAAAGCTTATAGGAAAAAAAATTAAAAACAAAAATGGGTGATGTGGGGTGGCAGAGAGGTAGAGGTGGAGGTAAAAGGGAGAGAAAGAATTCTCTCTCTTAAAAGTCTTTTTAAGATTTCATTCTACCAAAAAAATTCATGAAATTTATTTACCTCTTCTACCAAAAATTTACAAACACTTCTATACAAAACATAAGCTCTTATAATAAAATTAGTTTTGTTCTTCGGGATACTATTTCTTACGTCTAGATTACTTATGTATTTATTGAAACATTACATACTCAATACTTCTGCAACAATGTGTGCAAGTACATGAAGGCTTGGTTACTATCAATACTGACAGTTAAAGACTTGAACCTTTTGTTAACACACCCTGGAGATTTTAAAAACACTTTATTTAATAAAAGTTAAACATACAAAACTGAAATTAACACACAGCCTAAAAATCACCTTCTTCCATTAACAGGAAGACCCTTTTCTCTGCATGTATTTGGCTTAAACTCAAGACAACGGTGATGTTCAAATACACCAACAAATGTTGACAACTTGATCTATTAACAAAAATTATCAACTTAGCTACAGGAACATAATATACAGGGAAATTATGTCATATTAATGCACAAGAAATACAGTAAATTTTTAATGAAAACATTCAGTACTCTTGTTCATTAATTTAGCCTTTTTTTTTTTTTTTTTTTACAAAAATAGTATCTACACTGTATACAGGGCTATACATTAACTTTTTGTTTTCCCATATAAACATTACACATCCAAAAAATGGTATCACTACCATAAGTGAAAAATCAGATACAGGAAGGAAGCAAATATCCAAAAAGAAAAAGGTAGCTAGCTACTTTTAAACATGGTTTCTTACATAAAACTAAAAGCTGAATGAAAAAGAGTTGGGTCAATTTTAGAGATGGCCTAATAGGCTTAGGAAACAAGTTATTGAAGGAAAGTCCTCAAACTGCCATTTACAAATTTACCTATATTTAGGCTTAATTAGACAATAGCTAGGTTTAAGGTGAGGGTAAGGAAAATAAAGATCTCTTCAGCAAGTTGATGTTATGCCCTGATGTTCCAATGAATTACTAGAATTTGTGACAAGTTCAAAGGATCTGAAAATTCCACACTGACTTTTCAAAAAGTATATACCATCAGTTAAGCGGGGGTCCTGATATTAGGGAGATCAACAATTCATCTCAGTGCTGTATCTAAGCAGCAACTATCTAGAAAAGTTGCTTTATTCAACAAAATTTGAGGGAATTGTGGTGGTAATGAAAAAGGGTAAATGAATAGCAGTTCTCGAATCCAATTTCTTCAAGTTTCATTCTATTGAAGTCAAAAATTCACAATAATGTTATCTTCCTTACTTAACAAATAATTTACCTTTAGAAAAATATAAGGATAAAAAGGTAAATGTAAAGCCCTGCAGAGATGAAATCCAACAGTTTTTCTGATTATTGAGGCATCAAATGCCTGACATTGTATTTAGAGGTATCTTGATACTGCGTCATAGGTTTATCCGCAATCCCACAAGTTCCTACTCCAACTTTGCCAGTTACACTTTCAGGCGAAGCAAAAATACTCCTCTTTACCTAGGGAAATAAAAATCATTCCTGATTAGTTTTAGAATAAATAAAAGTTTCAAATTTTATGTGAAAATATACTGTCTCAATATATTTTTTAAAAAGCATATTGATTTCTTTGCTCAGTGTCAAAATGAGTACTGAAATGGTCCCATGCCAGTGGTTACTCAGACTTTTAAGTTGTGGAAAATAACATAACAATGCACAATTACACACACTTATAACATCTCAATGTTTTAGTTTTGTAGACTCAAATCCTCATTTCAGTTATGAGCTATCCATTTTAGCATGGCAGAACTCATGCTGTACTGAAGTTTACTATGGGCCTGTTAAGGAAAATATAACTTGTGTAGCCCTTTCACCTGTTAAAAAATAAACATCTTTAGGAAAAGGAAGCACTATTTTCCAGAAGCCATGGCTACAAGTGGAGGCAATATCTTGATAACGAAGAAAACTATCATGGGGTGAAAGCCAAGTTATCCTTATTCTGAACTTTCTATACAAATACTATGGATATCTTCTAATGTACACTTAAAAAGCAAAATATAAAGGGAACTTGAGTGCACTCTTAAATAAAATCTAATAAATGTTGACCACCACAAACAAATTATTTTTCAAGTTTTAGTTTATAGAAAGAGAAACCCCTAGACCTACTGTACCAATTTGTCGATAACTCTTCTCCTTAATCCATAATGTTTCTATTCTAGAAAAAGTGGCTAACAGATTTTTTCTTTTTTCCAGATTGTTTTTATTAAGCCAAACTGATGAGGATTCTAAACTCAAGATCTGATTATATTTCTTTAAACCTATGTACTTCCTTTTTAATTTTAAAAGTATTTTAATGGCAGCTATGCTTTTCAAATTTACAAAGAATGATGAAAGGATTTACTAACCTGGCCTTTTTTGTTTTTAGAATAGGCCCTGTTGTTGAACTGTTGCCATTTCACCTTCTGGTCTTCTCTTTCCTGCTCAAGTTCTTTTATCCTCTGGGCTTTTTTCAAAGCTTTCTTCTTTTTATATTCCCGCTGCTGGGCAATCATTTCTTTTCTGCATGAAAAGAGAGATAAACTCTAAGATTTAAAAGATGATTTTGAAACAGTAGAGGAAAAAACCCAGTAAACGTATATACCCTTTTCTTCATCAATAAAAAGTGATTCATTAAATGCCTACAGCCTGATACTAAGAAATAAATGTAAATACACAGTATCCTTGGAAACTTTCAAACATAACCACATCTATTACCCACATAAATCAGATATTCTTATTTGACTTCTACACACACTTCTGCCAGTTGTATTTTAGGAATAAGATGAATTTCAACATCAATGGCAGTCTAAACCTTGGTCACTTTCAAAACATAGGAAGTACAATGTGCACCATCTGGAAAAAATCTAGAGAGATTCAAAGCACATAAAACTTTCACCTAGACTGGAAATAATAGCACAAATGGAAATTATAACCAGCAATTCTTAAAACAAAAAACCCTAGGTTTTGCAAATAAAACCTTATTCTAAAGAGAATCAGAGCCTAAAGCTTTTACAATACCTTCTGCTCAGTTAACACCAACTTCTCACCAAGAAAAAGATGAATAAAGCAGCAATTAAAAGAAAAGCAAATAAACTCTGGACTCCCTTGTACCATACAATCATCACCATGAAGCTAAAGTGTGGCTTTTTGCACAGAGGTCGATGACTAAAAATAGAGATGGTACACACTGTTTTACAAGCTTTCATATTGGGCTGCTTAAATGAAATGTTACTTTAACATGATATAATTTCCCCAGTTTCAAATGTTTATATATAGGAACTTAAGCTTTGAAAATTCTTGCCAAATCCAAGGGTTCTGACCAATATGCAAAGGTTACCCAAAATATCATTAATTGTACCTCTTGAAATAAAAAATGCTCACTTCTTTCCATCCTCACTTCCAACTCCCTGGGTTTAGGCCATCATTCATTTTATACCTGGACAATATCAGTAGCTTTGCTCTGCTCCCAACAATCATTCTAAAACACCATCTGATCGAATTCTCTTTACTTTAAAAAAACCTTCAGTGGTCTACAGGATCTCTACCTCATTTCTTACCTCTCTAACCTCTTTTTTCAAACCACCCCTAGTCGCAAGGAATTACTTTTTGGTACTTCTACATCCTACTTTAAAAAAATAATAATAAAAATAAACGTTTACTGAACTCTTACATGTAAAGAACTGTGCTCACGTTTTATTAATGCTACCATTTGACCCTCACAACCTTGTAAGGTAGATACTACTACTGACCCCATTTTACAAATGAGGAAACCGAGACAGAGTTTAAACAGCCTGCCCTAGGTCTTAATGTTGCTAGATAAAAGGAGAGCTAGGATTCAAGCCCAGATATATATGGTTAACATGCCATACTGCCTCTAGTCCTTCACCTAGCTAACTCCTACTCTTAAGATATTTTTTCAAAGAAGAATGCGTCCTGACCATTAAGGTACAAGTTAGGTACCTCTTCTTTGTTCCCATAAAGCACCTGTCATGTCCCCTTCATAACTGACTAGCTTTATTATAAATGCTGCTTTATTTATGCATTTATACCTGACTACAAGCTTAGTCAGGGCAAGGCTGAGTCGGTCTTATTAACTGTGGTATAGTCCCAGAAACTGGCCTAGAGCCACCCACATAGTTATCTTCTTAACAGACATTTACTGCATGTCTAAGTGGGAACAAAAATGTCTTCACTTTATCTTATATCACTACTAAATCTTCAAGTACCCAAATGAGGAAGACTGCCCCTAAAATGGTCAAAGTCACTTACTTTGACATGGGTTTGTTGCCACTGTCCTCCTTTGCCTTCCTTCCTTCTTCTACAGGCTTGAGGTTCAACAATGGAGTCACTTCAGCATTCCCATAGCCAGCAAACGTGATTGCAGCGGTGCCATTTTCTTCATCTATCTCCTCAATCTCCGCTTCATAACACCTGTAAAGATATCATGGCTGTAAGCAGGTGAGTAAAGGTTTAGTACTCAGCCTATTTAAAACTTACACTGCAGTGATTCAACTATTTTATGTATCTAAGATGAAACCTCTGTAATCAAATAGTCCGTTGGGCAAAAACAATACACGGGTGGCTGGGGTTAAGCCATTTGCTATTGAGAGTCCTAATCAAAATACTGCCGGCAAAGTCTCTTACACATGTCTACTGAATAGGTGCTTTAGTTAAATCTCTGAAAGATAATCCTTATAAGGACTCTATAATTCCCGTGTATGTGCCTCACAGAAGTCTGAGACAGCTAACCACACAACTTCCAATTTGAGGTTTTTTACGTTATTTTAAAAAATACCCATTTTCCTCTGCTTTAATTTTTCCTCTCTAGAATCCAAGCCATTCTTCCCTGCCAAACTTAATCTTAAACTAAAAATTAAACTATATTAATGGTAACCACCCAAGAATCAAATTGGCTCTATAAATCATATATAGAAAGATTAAAATAGGGTAGTTCAAACTAAATAAAAACTTCTTACCATTGTATTTTATTATTTCATGTTATAGTTAGAGGGTTTTTTTTTCTACACTTACTGTCCATCTTCACTCCAGATTGCCATACACTTGTCTCCTACTTTCCATGAATGAGTGGGCTGCGTAGAAGCAAAGCTATCTGAACTTGCAAGAGTTTCAGAAGGTTGAGTTGAAAGAAGGTCTTTGGTTAGTTCTATAACTTCCTAAAAAGGAAAAACAAAAACCGTAAAATCAGATTATTTTTATAACCTATATGTCAATTATTTTAAGAACAAGGAAGTTTCCATTTTGATGATGGCCACTCTCACACCTTACAGCACTTAAGTACTCTGAATTTATTAATTCATTTGCAGTTCATAACAACACTGAAATAGGTACTGTGGCTATACCCACACAGAAACCGAGATATATTTTATACTACTAGTAAGTGGTAGAGCTGAGATATATTTTAAACAACTAGTAAGTGGTAGAATCTGGCTCTAGTCTGTGCTCTTTACAACACTGCCTTTCAACTTAACCACAAATACTAGTGGAAATAGGGCAGACTTAAATTTATACCATGCATTATTTCTAAGCACTTATTTTAGCTGAATAGATCTCTCTAAAGATGAGATACAAAGTCAAAGATTTTTTACGAAATCATTTTTATCTCCTATCACTGTCACCATGTATGTTTCATGTGTACAACTGTACTGTTTTACAGGACATTACTGGTCAGTAATATTAACTGCCTAGCCATCCCCCACCCCAAGAAAAAAAAAAATGAAACAGAAGCATGTGAAGTAATCTTATTAGTAACAAAAATGTATTTGCTCATACAGATTTCTACTAAAAGACTGGCAGGCATTTATAAAGAAACGAGTAGACTTTCTAGTCCTTCATTATGAACTTATTCCATTTGGGTAAGTAAATTACGAAGTTAGATAGAAAATATTCCAAATATTTTAATATTATGCACATTAGCACAGCTACTTTCAAAGGAAAAAACTAAAGTAACACACACAGCAAGCAATGCCTCTGTGTTTGGCAAATATTTCTCTACTTCAGGCTTACATTTACTTGCTTCATTCAAAGGCATCTGATAAAGTTGGCTAAAAAAACTTGACAACTAGTACCAACTGATAAATTCTGCTACCTACTGGACGTATTTTTACTATAATTAAGATCCAGACTACACATCATGCCATATGATTTAAGAGCGTGCACACATTTCACCCTGCCACTGTTGATTATAAATCACCTTAACACATCATATTGTATGTTTGGCGGGAAAAATTTAGCAAAGCTAAACCATGTAACTTGATTTCTTCTGGCTTCCACTGAGGTAGTGGTAGTTCTGGTTCAGTATCCAAGAGTGTTAAATATCATCACTCTCCTAAAGTTTCTAAATCTTCCTATTTCTGAATGGCTAATATTTGAGCTTTAAACAAAAACAAAACAAAACAAAACAACAGGATATTAAGCCCTTGGAAAAGGTAAGTTTTGTGAATTAAAAAAGACCAGATATATTAACTAGAAGACTCAGATTTGAGTTAAGATTCAGTAGAATAAAGCTCTATTGAAGTTTTTATTAGTTGCCAAGTATACTTTTTAATTCGAGTCCTTCACAAATAAAGCAAAGAACTTCTAAATAAACAGATCATTACTATTCAAAGGAGAGTAAATTAACCAGTTTTGTGTTCAGTTTTTCACTTTTAGGCCAGGAATGTAACCCTGCAAGCCTCTGACTTAAGAGTCCATAAATCCCTATCATTAAAGAATACTTCCATACCCTCCTAAGAATCATAAAACTATTTATTAAAGCAAACATGAATTCTGCTTCTTCAGGTCTCAGATTTAGAATTCTATTTCTCTTGGATAGAACATCTTCCCATGATATTTTCATAATAAGGAACTAAGTTTTCATTAAAGAAAAGAGTTCTGAAAAGCTATAAAGAATTTTCGCAGTCCTGTGCTGAAATGACCCTATTATTTTTAACGAGAGCATTTACCCTAGTGTCTGTTGAAGTCTGCCATGGTTTTACATACCCCCCTGCAACAAAATGAAGAACCTTCTAAATTACTTTTCTCCACATGTGCATATGGACTATTAGAAATAAACTATTTTATGTATGAGGGGGTTCTTGAAGGTACATACCATTAATTACTTTTCCTCCCTCAAGTCTGAGTTCTGAAACTGCTCCTTCATCGACAGATGGGCAGCAGTTACAGTAATCGGCAATTCCAGGAAGCATCAGTTGTTGTGATCTACATATCAGCAGGTCAAAGGGGGTGCACTCAAGCACTCTGCTTACTGAAGGAAGGCGTTTCGGGGATGCAGAGAGCCACTGTAATATATGAGACAAGTGACTTGACCCCTGCCTCCTTTAGAACCAGTTTATTCAGCAAAACAGCCTAATATATTGACTATTTTTTGTAATTATCATAGACTGGGGACCTAGTCAGCTGGCTAGCCTGGAGTTTTACTACACCCACTTTTTTTTTTAAGTGAAAAAAGACAGGCAGTTAAGACTTCAGTAGATTAATTTGCTGCTTGCTGAGCAACTTTATTCTTTGTGAAAGACAGTACATAAGAAGAAAAATATAGGAAACTTACTGGCAAAATGATAGTCACTGAAAAAAATGCAGAAAGAGCATTTCATCACAAAGCAAATAAAAAGCAACCAATTTCATAACCAGAATATATATCCATAAATGGAACTAAAGAAAAGCCATATAATGGTCTAAAAAATATAAAAACGAGATCAAACTCAATGCTCAAGAACTAAGTCTGGACAGATTTTTCACCAAATACATAACAGGCAGAATTAAATACCAGCAGCATAAGGTATAGCCCAGAAAGCAGAGAAGGAAAAAAAGATGGGGGGGAAAAAAAGAAATAAACCAATGGCAAATGAGCAGGTATAAGTGTAATTTCAATGTTAACAACAATTACTAAGTGGAAGAACATATCCAAACACTTTTCAGAATCTTAACTAAATCTTAAGAGCTGCCTTCTATCTTTTAGTAGTTTTTAGTTCAGAACAGACCTACATCTAGTGATCAAAATGAAAACTTTTTTCCAAGATAGAGTAAGACGAGAAAGAAACTGGATCAAGATTGGTCAGGAAAAACATTCTGTATTATCACTATGTAAGGAGATAGAATTTAAGCTTCCAAATCTGTGCATCCAATATGGTAATTGGATGTGACTATCTGATTAAATACAATAAAAAATTCAGTTCCCCAGTCACCCTAGCCCATTTTAAATAGTCAATATCCACAGGTGGCAAAGGCTGTGGTATTGAACAGCACAGACACAGAACATTTCCATCATCACAAAATCTACTGGATAGCACTGTTTTAAATGGTTATAGACAAGAGGATATTTTACAGAGAAATGACTCCCAGGTCATTAACTGAAGCCCAGGTAAGACATTACATGCTTACTAAAATGCCTACTACAACGTCTCTTTCTCTACAGTACTTTCCACTATAGGTCATGTCATAGTTAAGCAGTTCTGCCCAGACCAATGATGATTTTATTCAATAAATGTTAAAAAAACACCTCATTATTAAAAATACTATTTCAACCTCTACTTCCAATCCCCCCCAACGTAGTCCCACTTTCCCCTTCTTCCCACTACCAGGGAAACAATTTATCTAACATTGGTAAATGTATCATTTTCTTCAAAGAAATAAAGGACTGCTTTAAAGTTGGTAAGGACAGACTGGGAATGCTGGAATCCCGTTCAGCAGAAAGCTGGTACTTTACAAAGAGCACACGTATATAAAAGTATACGTGGTCAATGTTCTCAGTCTCCTCTCTAAAGCTATTCATAGAACATGTGAGTAAATCAAATGAAGGGATAGACAGCAAACTGTTGGTTTATTTTTACTGAATGTCTTGGAAGTGGGAGAAACTGCTCCCAAAACAACCTTTTCTTATCAACCGGCATCCTGAAAGCCATAGGCCTGACTTCTACATATTGAAGTTGGGTCCTGTTCATACTGAAATTATCCCAGATGTTTTTACTGTGCTTTTAAAAAATAACATATTATCCTTATCGACATTTATCCTCAGTCAAGAATTGAAAATCTAAATATTCAACTCATTTTAATTATGCCCAGATAAGGTCTTTCAAAATTCTGAATCTGGACCCCATTTCAAATAAGCTTATTTGCTGTTCTAATATCCCTAAAATAGTTTTAATGTGAAAAGATGATAAAGGGAAGGAAAGGATTATTTAGACAGGATAAAACTGATTTTTATTTTGTACTGAATCAATCAGTAAAGAGAGATCACCTAATCAAAATGCCCTTAAAATTTTTTTAAAGCAGATTTAGAATCTTCAGGAAGTTCTCAAATTTGTTCTGAAGATGAGAAGTCATATAAATTTACAAATATTATGTATAGTGTTTATGGCTTTATATTTATCTTGAAACTTCAGTATATAATTTCGAAAAGCAGGTTTATTAACTACCCAATTCTCCCTGACCCATAAAAACAAACAAAACAAATTAAGATCTCCTTTAAAGTGCATCAACCCAACTTTAAAAAGTATTAAGAAACTATTCTGTAAAACTTAAGTTCAAACACTCCTGTAATATTTATGCAGAGAACAAGTATCTCTTTAGAAATAGTTTTATAATTTGTTTTCAATACAGTGCATAACCCACTAAGCTTTGAAAACACACATACTTAATTTTCAGAGAATCTTGTGGCACTAAAAAAGAATCAAGTTAAACTGTTTTCCTTAAATCTTCGTATCCTTTGCCAGGTCTTTAAAAAATTTATTTTCCATTGGTGAGTTACATGTACCTCCTCTCTTGAAAGTTTAACAGAGATTTCCAAAATTAACTCTTATTTTTAAAAATAATATGAGCATACAAGATTTACGTAACAAAAAACAATGCTGTTTCACTCATTTTGATGTGAATACAAACTGAGGAAACAACCCTACTTCTTTGAGCCCTGTGTGCCTGTATGTATGCACATGCATATACACGTAGTATTCCACCCAAAGGATGCTGTGTGTACCTATGGATTCTAAACAATAAACCATTGGAAAAACACAGAAAAACTATTACAAGTAATCTAACTCCAAGTGTCTCCCCATACTTACCTGTAAATCTTTTTTTAATTTTAGCAAATCTTCATTTTCTCCATTTCCAGATAATGCAGCTTCAACTTGTTGGAGCTGGGCTTTGTAGCTTGCAAGCTGCTTTGCTAGATCCTCTGACATCTGGGGGGAGGAATAAAAGATTGTGAAAATTGATCCAAAGTACAAACCATAAAAAAAACAAATTTTCCCCTGCCTCCCACAATTAACCCCTACCAGTTTTGATCCCAACTCCTACCAATATCCATCCCTATTACCTTTACTCTGAGTTCTGAGTAAAGTTTTGACCCAAACTACAAATTTCAAAGCAATGGATTCTGAAAATATATCAAATAAACTGCATATAGAAAGAGAAACAGAAAAGTAAAAAAATAAAACTAGAAAAGGAAGTTTTACATTTTCTTTGCCATCCTAATATATAGCAAGCACTGTGGTCCACTCAAGTAACAAGATTATTTCTTTAAAAAAAAAAAAAAAAAAGTCACTAATCTGTTGGAAGAGTTGAGGCTCCCGAAAAATGTAAATATTTATTTTTAAGTACTAAAGAATACTTCCAAAGTCAATATGATTTTTGGGTTAACTACACTAATAAATCTCTCTACTTACGTTATTCAATTAATTCAATTAAGGGTTTATCTAGAAGCTCTTCACCAGAGCAAAATCTTTCACCCAGCCACTTAAATAATGTCGATGCGTTTCCTTCAGTAAAAAGGAAATCACAATTACTCCAGGAGCATTCTAAGGGAAGAAGCCTTTCAACCAAACCCGGCTCACTCCTTCTCCTGAAAATAAGATACAAATTAACCCTTTTAAAAATGATTTATAAGCAAGTACAGACGATTCCCGAGGTCTTTCTTACAATTCCCGTCGAACGACAGCCAGGAATCTGGAAAGGCTCCAAAGGCGTGAAAGCAGTCAGACTGCTCTCCCAGGCGCCAACACCTTAAAGCCCGCCACAACTTAGTCGATTATTTCAGATCTCGAAATGCAAACATTAGCTTCCAAGGAAACCGAAAACACAACTGAGCGGAACCCAGCAGCGCCGGAGCCTTGCAACCCCAGCCACACCGTCGCGGACGTACTTAAGCGGCTTCCCGCGTCCTGACTCCGCCCGACGGGTTCTCTAGATTAGCCGAGTTCGCCAACACGGCCCGGAGGCCCCAAACCTTCCCGGGGCCGTTCAGGGCTCAACTCAAGGTAGGAGAGGAGGCCGTAGCTCCCAACACTCTGGCCCCGTCCCCTTAGGCCCTGGAACACACGGCCTCGACCTCAGGCCTCCGCTTCCCCTCGGGAGAGGCCGAGGCCCGGCGAGGCCTTATTCCTCCTTCAGGGGTTTATTACCTTGTGTGGGGTTAGGGAAGGGGAGCCGGGAAGGAGAAAGGGCAACTGAGCCCAGTGGCGGCAGCGCGACAAGCAACAGCAGGAAAAACCTCCGCAGCGACGACAAGACAACTCCGTCTGAAATGGAAGAAATCGGTCGGCGATAGGGGGAGGGGAGGGAAGGCCGGCGCTAGGAGGAAAGACAGAGGCAGGTGGAATCTCGCGAGACGTCGCTAGACTCACGTGATCCCTCGTGCCGTCTACACGGCAAGTCCCTACTCGCGTTAAGAACGCGAAACGGGCGGGGTTTAGTAAGAAGGAAGTGGCGTAGCTGTGCTGCGCCAGACGCAGACTATAAATTCGTTTTACCTCAGTTCCGACTCGGAGTGGGGAGCCCTTGGGTGTTAGTGTTGTTGGTGTGTATTTCCTGGCTTTGCCTGAGGGCTTCAGGGCAGAAATGGGTATTCGTTCTTTGGCGAGCGGTGCTGCTGCTGGGAAGTGGGAAGAAAAGCAGTGTAATGCAGCCGTTGTACCAGTTGTTGGTTTTCAAAAATTTGGTCCGCGTACCAGCAACACCAGCCTCACCAGCCTCACCAGGGAATGTATTAGAAATGAAAATTCTCAAACCCCACCCCAGACCTCCTGAATCGGAAACTTTGGGGGTAGGTCTCAGTAATCTACGTCTATGTAATGCAAATGTCCTCTCACGTTGGAGAATCACTGCTTTGTATAATAAAAGCCTTAGAAGTAACAAAGCTTTTGGGGAGGAGGTTGATTTATTTACTATTTTTGTTAAAATCTACAATGAGTAAGTGGGTTAAGCCTACCTCCTTATACAGAATGATCCTTAAGGTATAGTCTTAAGTGAAAAGTAGGGTGTGGGATAACTTCCATTTATATTTAAAAAGATACCTGCATTATGTGTGTATGTAGTAATAATGCATGCTATTTCTGGACCGATTGACAAACCTATTCAAAAGACTTGCAATAAAAGACAAATATTTTCAGATTACCCTTTTTATTGTTTACCATTTTCTTTTTTTTTACTATATGCATATATTTTTAAAATTTTTTAAATTTATTTTTAAGAGATCACACAAAACATACATTACTTTTTGAAAAAGTAAAAAAACAAAAAACCCTAGTTAAGGACCTGAGACAGAAAGGTTTTATGGAGGTCAGGAAGTGCCCTTCCCTGAGGGTCTGTTGCTAGACCTTGAGAAGGTTCTTGGATGGGCTAACTCTTGCACTATGGCAAGATTTTGCCTTAGTACCTTGTTTTCTTTTGAAGAGACTTACCTTTTTTACTTTATACTTCATTTTTTTCTTTTTTATTGTCTTTTTAAAAAAGATAAATGACCAAAACGTTGCGTTAAAGAACATAAGGGGTGCCCACATACCCAACTCCTTCACCCCCTTTTCCCACATCAACATCACCTTTCACCAGTGAGGTGCATTCATTGCTTCTGGTGAATACACCCTGGAGCACTGCCACACTGCGTGGACCATAATTTACATTGTAATACTTTATTTTGATCTAATTTCAAACTTACAGGAAAGTTGGAAGAATAATACAAAAACTCTTACCCAGATTCCCAATTTTTTAAAACATTTTTGACACATTTACAAACATATACATATATGCATCCCTCAGCATATTTATTTGTGCATTTGTGCACACTTTTGAACCATTTGAGAAGCAAACAAACTAGAGATATTGTGCATGTTTATCTTTAAATGTTTAAGCATGTTTCCTACCAAAAAGGACATTCTCTTACATTAACCACAATGCAGCCATAAAAATCAGGAAATTTAATATTGTTATAATAATGTTATCTATTTATACTTTCTGGGTCCAGGATTCAATCTAGGTTCAGTCATTGCATTTAGTTTGCCTCAGTGGCCTTTAATCTGAAGCACTTGCTCAGCCTTTCATTGTCTTTCCTGACCTAGATGTTTTTTGAAGAGTACAAGCCAGTTATTTTGTAGGATATCTCTCAATTTGAGTTAGCTGCTTTCTTTTGATTAGATTCAGTTTATGCATTTGTGGCAGTACTAACATTGAAATGATGTTATGTCTTTCTCAATGCAGGAGGTTCATGATGACAAATTGCCTTAATATTGATGGTGGTGGTAGCTTTGATCAGTTGGTTAAAGCAATGTCTGTTTCTCCTCTCTAAAGTTACTATTCTTTTTTCCTTTGTGGGGAAAAATAATTTACGAGGAGATATTTTGAGTTGAGGTAAAAATCCTGTGCCTCATTAAACTTCACACATTAGTTTTAGCATCCTTCTATGGTTTTCTAACCCTATCATTCCTTCTATGTTTATTAATTGGCATTTTACTCTACAGAAAAGCTTTCCAATCTCTTCGCTTTATTTATTTATCAGAACACATATGTGAATTCTTATTTTATTCAGTGAGTAATAATACATTACAATCATTATTTATTTATTCGTGTATTATTTATTTATTTTTCCTAGGTACCAGGATTGGGGGTTGAACCTGGGACCTCAAGCAGGAGGCCAGCTCTCAACCACTGAGCTACATCAGCATCCCTGAGTTGGCTCTCTCATTTGTTTGCTAGTCATTTGCTCATTGTTTTTGTTCTTTGTTTGCTCATTGTTTGTTTGTTTTTCTTTAGGAGATACCAGGAACCAATCCCAGGACCTTCCATGTGGACGTGGGCACTCAACTCTTGAGCCACATCTGCTCCCTTTTTATTTATTTTGATAAATAATGATGCTCAATAAATTTGATGCTCAAATTGTTCCTATTTTGGGTCTTCCCTTTTTTTCCTTTCCATGCACTTAGCACTCATATTGAGTAAGATAACCAATAGACTGATGGAAACAAGATCAGTTTTGTCTGATTGGGGTGCAGCCAACTTGCAAAAATTGAAAATGCTACAGAGGGCAACAGTGTGTAGCTCAAATTCAGAGAGAAGACAAACTAGAAAGGATGTACTTTTCTTTAATAGAGTAGATATTTGATTAAAATAAAATGTTTTTTACAATGGCCCTTACCCTAATTGTGTATTTCAAGAACTAGTGCCAGGAGAATCTTCCTTAAATACAAAATCAACTTTGTGGTTTGTAAAAACCTCTAAAATGAGGGAAGCACGTGTAGCACCTGCTTTGCATGTATGAGGTCCCAGATTCAATCACCAGTACCTCCTAAAAAGCAAACAAAAACTCTAAAATGAGAATTCTTCCTGAATCCCTTTGATCAGAAAATGGGGAAATATTTATTATAAATTCCAGTATGGACTTATATATACCATCTTGATAGATTTTGTTTTCAGATTTTCCACCTTTCTGTCTGCAGCATAGCTTATGTTTGGGAAGAAAAGCTATATTGAATTTTAGTTCTCACAAAGAGATGAAACTAACAATTATATGTGTCAGTGATCTAAGCACTTTATATGTATAAATTCATTTAATTTTCACATTGATACTGTAGGCTATTAAAACTGGAGCAAGAACTCTGATATTGTTGGTGGAAAACCAGTTTGGCAGTTCATCAGAAAGTTAAGGAACAAGATTACCATATGACCTGGCAATCCTGACTAAACATCCCAGATTTGCCCACACATTTTTTCCTGTCTCGAAAAATAACTGGTGATAAATTAGAGTCATCTACATAGTCGTAATAATTGTTTATGCCCTTTGCCCTCTTCATCCATACTAGATTTTTTTTTTAAGATTTATTTATTTCTTTTCCCTTTCCCCCATTGTCTGCTCTCTGTCCATTCGCCGCACGTTCCTCTGCGTCTGCTTGTATTATCAGGCAGCACTGGAAAACTGTCTCTTTTTTGTTGCATCATCTTGCTGCATCAGCTCTCCATGTGTGCAGCGCCACTTCTGGGTGGGCTGCACGTTTTTCATGCAGGGCAGCTCCCCTTACAGGGTGCACTCCTTGCGCATGGGGCTCCCCTATGCATGGGTGTCCCTGCATGGCATGGCACTCCTTGATGCAGCAGCATTGCGCGTGGGCCAGCTCACCACACGGACCAGGAGGCCCTGAGTATTGAACCCTGGACCTTCCATATGGTAGGCAGGTGCTCTTATCAGTTGACCCACATCCGCTTCCCGATACTAGATGTTTTGAATGTTTGCATGGAGATTTACTTCAGCACAAGCTACTTGCTTTTTGTGTTTATTGAGAGTTTTTGTGAATAATGCACTGAATGCTTGTATTTTCTGGGATGACTCTTAGATGGCATCATCCATTTAAGGTTGACAGAAAAGCAACCTTAAGCAGATTCTCGTCAAAGCAGGTACTCACATGTTCATCAGTCATAGTAATCCTGAATCATTCACTTATATTTATAATGCCTTGCTTGTCTTAGAATGTGTATTCTCAGCTATTCTGTTTTACATGTACCACTACAGTATAGAATGTGTGCCACTAGAGACAGAAAGCCAGGATTCCTTCAGTTTAAGAAAGATTATAATCTAAGTCTTTGCAAGGATTAAAAATGGTAGTCATTCAAAGTTCTTTAGACCTATTCAGAAGTGTTTAATGGTACTCTAATTATACATTCTTAGTGGGACATATTCTAGGGCCAAGAAGACACTCCACCTCCCCAAAAAGAAAGGAAACCTTCAAATGTCACAGCTTATTACTAGTAGTAGTATTTGTAATATAATTTTGAAACTCTTATGTCTACTATAGATAAAGCAAATAATATATTTATGTTAGTAGAAACTGTAAGAAAAAACAATTACAAATATAAAATTTAAAAGTTATGGGGAAAAACCTGATTAAAATGTGTTAGAATTTTTCATATATATGTATACAGATTTCTTGGAAGTAATGACATCCCTGTAGATGGTGCCTAGGTCTTGATATCTAAATTTAATTCACCACTAAAATGAAATGATTCCTGGTCTGAGGTCCACAAAGTACAAAAGTACAAAGGTAAGCCTGGAATACCTTCTCCAAAAGAAATTATTCTTTCTTTTTAAAATATTTATTTATTTTTAAAGATTATTTATTTATTTCTCTATTTCTCTCCCCCTCCCCCCACCCTCGTTGTCTGTTCTCTGTGTCTATTTGCTGTGTCTTCTTTGTCTGCTCCTGTTGTTGTCAGCGGCACAGGAATCTGTGTCTCTCTTTGTTGCGTCATCTTGCTGTGTCAGCTCTGCATGTGTGCAGCGCCATTCCTGAGCAGGCTGCACTTTCTTTTGCACTGGGCGGCTCTCCTTATGGGGCGCACTCCTTGTGCATGGGGCTCCCCTACGCCGGGGACACCCCTGTGTGGCAGGGCACTCCTTGTGCACATCAGCACTGCGCATGGGCCAGCTGCACATGGGTCAAGGAGGCCTGGGGTTTGAACCGCGGACCTCCCATGTGGTAGACAGTCGCCCTTACCACTGGGCCAAGTCCGCTTCCCTAAAGATTTATTTTTTATTTATTTCTCTCCCCTTTCCCGCCCTCCCTCCCTCCCAGTTGTCTGCTCTCTCTGTCCATTCACTGCGTGTTCTTCTGTGTCCGCTTATATTCTTGTCAGCAGCACTGGGAATCTGTGTCTCTTTGTTGCGTCATCTTGCTGCGTCAGCTCTCCGTGTATGTGGCGCCACTCCTGGGCAGGCTGCACTTTTTTCATGCTGGGCAGCTCTCCTTACGGGGTGCACTCCTTGTGTATCGGGCTCCCCTATATGGGGGACACTCCTGCATGGCATGCATTCCTTGCGCACATCAGCACTGTACATGGGCCAGCTCACCACACAGGTCAGGAGGCCCTGGGTTTGAACCCTAGACCTCCCATGTGGTAAGCGGATGCTCTATCTGTTGAGCCAAATCCACTTCCCAGAAATTATTCTTAATATTATTAAGTGTGAAAATTATTTTGTGGTTTCTTAGGAGAATGTCCTTTGCTCAGGCATTTAGGGGTGAAGTGCCCTAACATCTGCAACTTACCTTCAAATGGTTCAGCCAAAAAATATGTGAATTTTGCAAAATTAATGTGTGTGCATACATGTGTGCACATATATATGAATATATAAGCATCCGTAGAGAGAAAGAGCAAAAGGAATAAAAAATGTGGCAAAATGTTAAAAAACATTAAATCAAGTTGAGAGTATGTAAGTGTTCATTGTTCTTTCCTTTTGATTTTTCTGTGTGTGTTCAATTTTTCAGAATAAAAAAAATGGGGGAAAGGGTTCATAGACTGGCCAGGACACCTTTGAAAATACTTTTGGAGAATGTTTGTGTATGTATAAGTACGTGGGTGTGTGTGTGTGTGTTTGGAGTAAGAGAATGATGGGAAGGAGCAGCAGGTAGTTGAGGGGAATTCTAGGAGTTAGCAATAGCTTAACAAGCTGAGTGGTAGAATGGGAGATTACAAAAGCATATGTGATTGTCAGAAGCAAAAGGCTGTAGAAAGCCGGATGGGTAGAAGCTTAGCAGGAAAGATGTGGGCAGTGGAGGCTGAAGCAGTCACCAGGAGCTCTTTGAAGGCCAGGAAGAAAAGCATGATTAACATTTGAAAGAATTACTTTGACTTCCCTCCATGCAGGAGAGAGTCCAGTGGGCCTTGCCCACTGATGTGGTGTTAGGAGCTTTGTTCGTTTTTTGACCATGTTTGGTAGTCGCATATAATACCTGCCAGCTGTGGTCTATAGGTGGTCTTTTAAATCCAGAGTTAATTGGGTTCATCCATATCATGTCTCCTAGTGCTGTCCATCTTAGAAAAAAAAGAAAAAAGCCTGAAACTTTTATTGTGTAGTAGATAAAGAACCATTTTTTGAAGTCTGCATAAACTAAACAGCCACTGCAGGGAATGCACTTTCCCAAAGTAGAGAGAGGAAAAAGGAGACAATTACTTGACTTTTTCCAGAAACCAAAATAAGTCCCAAAGTTTTTCCCCATCAAGACTACTGGTCAGTGGTTTTATATGGTTACATTGAGCTGTTTTGTTGGTGTAGTGTAAGCAGTTGACGGGAAAAGCAGCTTCCATGCAACGGAAGCCTTAATGCTCAAAAATTCCATTAGGTGGCAGTGAACACAAAGGCATTTTTGATGTCAGATTCCCCACTAAAGGGGCCTAGGTGAAAGAACATTGCCAGGCAACATTGGGAGAAGAGGGAATAGAGAAAACCAACCAACCAACCAACCAAAAATTTAAAAAACCAAACAACAAAAAACAAACATAAAAGCCCCTGGCCTATAGTATCCAAGAGATGAAGAACTGTAAATCACCTGTACTCAATTCTTGCTCTTAGTATAAATATACAGGTTTTTATTTGTCCTTGTTGCGATTCTTTTAATATAATAATTCATTTTATCCAAAGCCTTAAGACCACTTGTGTGCTGTTTACAATATGTCTCTGTTGTCAGTTTTTTAGCATAGGCTACCTGAGAGTAGGGAGTGTGGCTTATTTCGCTCAAGGCAGTACATTTAATGCATACTATTATGGTGATACCCTCATCCTCAGTAATTAACTGCTCATGAAAGGTTCTTTGCCATTTGGTAGGTGTCATAAGTTGGCTTTCCTGGGAAAAGGACCCTGAGGCTTCTGTACAGGAAGTTTGATTGGGAGTGCCTTTGGGAATCACCTGTGAGGGATGACAGGAATTGGTCTGGGCAGAGGAAATCTTGAGCTGGGATGCAGTTGCAACAGGTCTTGGCCAAATCTCTAGGAGCTCTGGAGCTGAAATGGCCCTTCAGTTGCCTTGCCATCAGGCAAGGCAGCCAGGGCTTCATCATCCCCTCTTCCCTCAGGGATCAGCCAATAGCTTGAAGGCAGCTGAGGGTAAATTGGCTGAGGGCTGCCAGCCGCCGTCACTCCCGACTGCTGGAAGAATGCATGCCTCAGTCCTAAAGAGGGAATCTGGCAGCACACACAGCACCCACACAGTGAGGGAGAGGGCATGCTTCTCCCATATCACCACCATGTCTGGTGCCCTGATGCTGCCTTCCTTGCAGAAGCTACCTATATTAGAAACCATGAAACAGTGTCATCTCATCTTGCTTTCCTCCAGGTAAGAGCTAATGGAAGAAGGATCAGCATTTCCTGCAGATGATACTGTGTTTGTTTCAAATTGATTTCTGATATATATTCTATGCCATAGGAGAGCTTGCTTGTGCACCAGCATATCAGGTATAAAGATTAAGCATTTCCTCTGTTGACAAATGCTCCAATTTTTTTGGCACAATGGGTGATTTACTCCAGCACATCAAAAGCCCTTAGGGTGAATTTTATAAAATAAAAAATAAATAAAAAAAGAGAGAAGGGAGAAATAAATGATATTTTCTGAAAATATCCTCTTTATAGGTAGTAAATACTTAGTTGACTATAAAGAAGTTTTAATTCAGGATTTGGAGCTGTCCTAGGTGGTGCTGCAGGGACGGATGCTGGACGTTGTGTGGCCTGTCATGGCCCACTGGCTGGACTGGGGAAGAGTGTGGACTACAATGTGGACCACTGTCCATGTGCTGTAGCAGTGCTCCAGAATATATTCGCCAGGTGCAGTGGATGTGCCACAATGATGGAAGAGTTTGTTGATGTGGGAGGGGTGGCATGGGTGGGGTGGGGTGGGTTATATGGGGACCTCATATTTTTTTAATATAACATTTAAAAGAAAATTAAGAAAAAAAATGAAAATAAAAGAAATAAAATTTATGTTTTTGCCTGACTTTGGCTTCTTTTATTTTCTGTGGCACCGATGCTCTTCCTTTTTATCCCCCAGGTTCATTTAAAGGAATCACTCTCCCTCCTTATACTCATTTGACTAATTCTACCTCTTAGCTGTCCTTTGGTTGTATTCCCTCATCTACCTAGCCAGAGACAATAGCCTAAGGCTGGGTTACTTCTCTGAGGTGCCTCCTCTGCACTTAGCTGCCAGAGTGCTTTTCTGAAAACCCTAATCTGAGCATACCTGCACCTCCATTTTAAAATCCCAGCTTGCTAGCCCACCCCGAAGGCCATTGGTGATAACTCCACCTGCCTCTCCGCTTCAGCACATACTCCATGCCTTGGTCTTAATGTCTGCTCCACCTTACATGCCCTTGCCCAGGCCCCTGCTGGGAAGGATACCTTTTAAAGACCCACATCAGATCTAGCCTAGGTTGCTGCTCACTCTACTTTGAAGGGCAGAGCTCCTTGCTCTCCTCTTTTGCTCCCTTAGCACTTTCACATCAGTAAAAACACCCTGCACTGCTGGTGCTTAGAACTGGGTTCCTCCATGTGTCATATCCAAGGATCAGGGACCACATCTTGTTCTTTGCATCTTCTACACCTGGTAAGGTGTGTCTGATACTAGCAGATCCTCAATATGTTCTGTTAAATTGAATTTGCTCTTCTTGAGAACATGGGGGAAGCAAACTTTTCCCTTTGAAGAATGTTCTAAAGATCTCTTTTAATTAGTGTTATGATAATTCTCTAACTCTTCAGCACATGATATCAGTTTCCTTATAAGGTTATTACCATAGTAACTTATATGGAGTTCATGTTTTGAAGCATTTTCAGGGTGGAGAGAAATTATGATTGATCCTAATTAATAATGTGCAATTTTACATGCAATTGAAAGTGATTTTTACACTCTTGTGTGATGGCAAAGACAGAGAGCAAAAAGGAGGACTGTAATAGCAGCTTAATTATAAGCAATTTAATGAATGTATCTTTGACTTAATTTTTTGGTGTTGCTGACTGGCTGCCCAAGTTTGATGCTTTCTCTGCAGGCAGAATAAACTGGAGCCAATTAACCTGACAGTCAATAGAAAAACAAAATTCTTGTGACTGAGAGAAGAGAGTGTCTACAACTTCTAGATATTCATGGCCATTGATCTTGTTCATAAAAAGTATTGAACACGGAGCCCATGTTTCTTTACTCTTTTACTGTAATTTGTAGAGTGACCTTGGTTAAGTCACTTGACCTCTTTGTGACCTATCAAAACAATGAGGATAATATATTTCCCTCTTTGTAAGATGGAAAACTTGGTGTGAAAATAATAGTGACTTCTAACAGTTTGTAAGCCCAGACAAATGGTCATGGGCTCTCTTTTTGCTTGTTACTGATGTGCTGTTTTGTCTCACTTCGTTTCTCTTTTGCACCACCCTCAGATCTCTATTTTGTGACCAAAAGACAACACGTCAGCCTTCTTGACTGGCAGGTAAAACAGCACATTCGTTCAGGAATCTGTAATTCCACTGTGACTTCTGCCTGTACCCTTCACCAGGGGAACCTTAACTTCAGTGCATCTCCATTTCCTTTTCCTTCTCTTTGGTCCCTTGCAGACGTAAGACCCTGTGCTTCTTAAGTTCATATAAAATTAAGAACATTGACATACAGTCTTCCCTGGTTGGTCCAGTCTGTGACTTCATCCTACTCCCTTCTCTTCTTCTTCTGTGTCTTTACTGCAGTATCTAGGGATACACGACCTAACCTTTATTAGTCCTTGGATAGTAAGCTCTAATAAGGCAAGCTTACATGTATGACATCCATGCCCCCCAATTGCCAGGTCTAGACATTTTATCCAAGCTAATGCCAGTTGACTGAAGTAAGAATATCAGTAACTCTACACGTATCTCTTAAGACTTGACATTTCCTTTTACTTTACGGAGAAAAGAAAGGTCATTTGGCAAGAATTTCCTTAGTTACCTCCCCCCTCCAACACACACACTACAAATTATTTGCATTGATTCATCCTTAAAAAGATGGAAAAATATGACTATATTAAAAATTAAATTATCCTCAGAGTAGAGAAATTATTGCAACATATGAAAGAAAGGATTGATATCCTTATTTTATAAAGAATTTGTACAAAACCAATAAGAAAAAAACAACTTTCATTATAAAATCAGGTATGAAAAAGTAATATCTAGAAGGGAAAGTAAAAATGATTTTTAAAAAAATCATTGCAAAAAATGTTCAGCTTCACTAGTAACCCACCCAATATATAAATTAATTCAATAGTTAATTTTTCTCTCAAAAGACCAGCAAAAAATTTAATTACATAAAAAAACTTAAATCATTTGTACAACCAAACACATCATTGAAAACTTAAACCATAGATCATGAGAAGATATTTGTGAGAATTAGTAACCAGAATATATATATATATATTTTTTAATTCCTACATATCATTAGGAAAACAGATAAATTACCCAGTGAGAAAAAATGAAAAGAATAAAGAGGAGGAGGAGTGGCACAAGGAGGAGAAATGAATAATTTACAAAATATGAACCCTAAACAGCCAATAAACATTCTAAAATACTCAAATGTACGAATAATCAGGGATGTGCCAAATAAAAAGCTAATCCATCAAATTGGAGAAATTTAAAAGCTTAAAGAAAAAAACAACAGAAAATGGGAATGCTCATATAGGACCAAAGGGAGTACATATCTTTACTTCCACTCTGGAGAGCAAATTGGCATTATCTAGTGAAGTGGTAGGTGGCAGTCTTAGTAAGCCAGTGGTTCCACTCTGAGAGAAGCTTATATGTGAACAAGGAGTTACATACATAAGACTCACTAACCCTTTGTGGTTTTTAAAAAAATTGAGTGAATAATTTTTAAAAAATGAATGAGGGAAGCGGATGTGGCTCAAGTGATAAGGCCTCCACCTACCAAACAGGAGGACTCGGTTTCAATCCCTGGGGCCTCCTGGTGAAAAAGATGCAGAAAAAATAGCTGCATGGCAAGCCAGTGCCTGTATGGCAAACCGAGTGCCCATGTGGTGAGCCAAGTGCCCACGTGACAGGCCGAGTGCCCATGTGGGGGCCTGCGCATTGAGCCAAGTGCCCATGCGAGTGCCTGCGTGGCGAGCCAAGTGCCCACACCGTGAGCCAAGTGCCTGCTCAAGTGCCTGCATAGTAAGCTGAATGCCTGCATGAGCACCCACGTGGTAAGCCAGTGCCCGTGCGGCAAGCCAGTGCCTGCGTGGCAAGCTGAGTGCCCGTGCAGCGAGCCAAGTGCCTATGCAAGTGAGTCATGGGGCAAAATGATGCAACAAAAGAAGGATGAAGAGGAGAGTCAAGCTGAAGCGCAGCAGAGACCAGGAACTGAGGTGGCACAATTAACAGAAAACCTCTCCTCATCAGAGGTCCCCAGGACTGAATCTCGGTGAATCCTAGAGGAGAAAGATGAGAAGAGAAGACAAAAAGAGAAATATGTACAGGTGATCACACAGTGAATGGACACAGACAGCAAAAACAGGAGGATGGGGGAGGGATGGGAAGGGGAAAAGGGAAGCAAAAAAAAATGAATGAAATTGCAGTACAGGTATCACCATGGATAAATCTCAAAAACAACATTCAGGGGAAAGAAGTAAATTGCAGAGTAATATGTACAATAAGAGATCAGTCATACAAATTTAAAGTCATGGAAAAATACAAATACTGTTTATGGAAATGCCTGTCTAGTCAAAGTATAAAATACCACACATGGGAATGGAAAATGCCAAATTCAGGATAGTGGTTGTCTCTGAGGAATAGGGAGGGTCATTGGGATCAGACAACAGTACAAAGGAGCCTTTCCACTATATTTGTAATATTCCTTTTTTCAATATATAATGTTTAAAAAGAGAAAGAAAAACCTAAAATCTCTTAAGAGTCCTCACTGGTATATTTATAGATATATATTTATAAGTTCTACACAAGGCCACTTCTTTAAAACTTTGGAAAATGTACCTCCTCCAGTGGCTTGGATATTGCATTAGTAGAAGATACCCATTTCTAGGAGTAGTGCAGCCCCATATCAGGGCTCATGACTTGGAGGGCAGAGTGACCCCCTTGACCAGTGGTCCTCTTAAAATGCATGACATGCACAATCATCTGTGGCGGCCCTGACTCTGTAAGTCAAACCAACAAACCCCTCTTCTCCATCTTCCTGGCCTCCGTGGCTCCTGCCCAAGCCCCTGCAGCTGGCCTGAGCTCACTTTGCCCCCACGCTCCTCTTTCATTGTCCCCTCATTCTTGCAGCCTCAACCACACTTCCTCATGGGCCCTTTCTCCTACGTTTCTGCTTCCACTGAGGTGTCGTTTCGACCTCCACCGTGACACTGAAATGACTCTCATCCAAGTAGATAGTTGAATACATATAAAAACTGGAAATATAAATTGAGTAGCCTTGGGGAGGAGCAGGTTTCCTGGAGGTGGGGAAGTCACCCTGGGCCTCCTAACTCTCAAAAGCCAGAGCCATTCTCCAGACCTCACTGTACTTGGTCATTTAATATTTGACCCTTTCCTTATGGAAACTCCTCTTGCAGCTTCTGTGACAAAATTCTCCCCTGGATTTCCTCCCTTCGGCTACAGGAACCTTCACCTGTTTTGTAGGTTCTCATTCCACCACACAGCCTGTATATGTTACATCCTTCCTTCCTCATCCATGCTTTCTTCTTGCTCAGCAGAGAGAGGCACTCCTTCTCACATGTATGCAGCATTCACATTCATTTAATGCATCTTTATTGAGCACATTCTCTGAGCTAGGCTCTTGTCTCAGTGCTGGGGATATAGTAGTGAATAGGTCCTGCCCTCATGGAGCTTACATGCTAATGAGGGAAGACAGGCAGCACCCATGTAAAAAGTAAACGTATGATATTTAGATGAGGATAAGTGTTATGGAGAAAAACAAAACAGTAAGGAGATAGAGCAAAAGGAGGGAGAGGGTTGTGTTATTTTATATCAAATGATCAGTGAAGCCGCATTGAAAAACTGACTTTAGGACCGGGACCTGAAAGGGTTGAGAATTGGGACCCCCATGGATATCTGGTAGGAGCTTGTTCCACGCAGAAGGAAGAGTAAATGCAAAGACATTGAGGTGGGCATGTGCCCTATTTAGACATGTTGGCTTTAAAATGTCTATTAGACATTCAAGTAAAAAATACCAAGAAGACAGCTGAATACGTATAAAAATGGGAAATATAAGTCAAGCAGACCCAACGAGCAGGTTTCCTGGAGGTGGGAGCTGGAGAGAATCCATTGCGTTTGGGGTAAGTTAAGTATGGCTGTCTACTAGAGATCTTCTTGGACCTGCAGAATGTTATCAAGAACTCACAAAGGCAATATTCCTATGGAGGGTCCAGCCCTTTATTTTTTTCTCTCTATTTTGTGGTAACTGTTTTTTTTTTTTTTGTCTTTATTAATTTTTTTAATATTACATTAAAAAAAATGAGGTCCCCATATACCCCCCATCCCCCTCACCCCCCTCCTCCCCCCATAGCAACATTCTCCTCCATCATCATGACACATTCATTGCACTTGGTGAATACATCTCTGAGCATCGCTGCACCTCATGGTCAATGGTCCACAGCATAGCCCACACTCTGCCACAGTCCACCCAGTGGGCCATGGGAGGACATACAATGTCTGGTAACTGTTCCTGTAGCGCCATCCAGGACAACTTCAAGTCCCGAAAATGCCCCACATCTCGTCTCTTCCTCCCACTCGCTACCCCCAGCAGCCACCATGGCCCAATCCATGCCTCACAAGTCTCCCTCACAAGGCAGAGCGACCAACTCTCTACTTCAGATGAAACTCCTTTAGTAGGAGGGAGACACCTTTATAGTTCTCTAAAACATAATTTAGAAGCAGTAGCGGTAGCAGCAACAAAGGCATATCAAAGAAAAATAAGTTGTCAAGAACAGTGAGTAATTGTGGAGTTGAAAAACTCAATATCTGTCCCCATATTTCTATTCAGGGGGTGCATCCATCAAAGTGAGTGGGTGACATTTGTTCCAGCGGTGCTTAGGGAGACAGCACTCAATGACTCACCTTCTGTGCTATCAGCAAACCACCAAGCCTCTGCCTGATAGTCGACGAACTCCCTAAAGGAAACTCTATCCTGAATGTGTCACTAATTGAATCTTTAAATGTAATCCAATTGCCAGCCAATTTACAGACTTCCTCCGAATTCTCCACTTTGTTTCTAATCTTCCCCCTACTCACTTCTGCAGCCTGGCTGGATTTGATTGGACTTATCTTTGTTTTGAGGAGAAACTGAAATGCCTGCTTCTCTAAGAAGATCAACACGTATCCCCTGCACAGGTTGGGTAGAAGAGAAAGGTGATCTCATAGGGTTTTTCCACCCACTGTATCTGATTTGAAAAACATAAATATGTGAAAGCCCCAGTCATTGCCTGTTAAAATCCCCTTTATGCTCAAAGAGGAAGCTTGATGAATAATTTCAGCAACGAATCAGGAGTATCGAATAGCACTGATTCACGGAGTTCTGGACACAAACCTGTTTCTACAGCCGCTGGTTCAAAATGAGAAAACTCTAAAGATGAGAAAACTTCCCCTCTTTCCCGTGTACTAACATGGCAACAAACCAGAGATCAGCCTGTCCTCTGACAAAGATGACACATGAACCTGCCAAGCGTTGCATCCCGCCCAGGCTCAGGCTGTGCCCTTCTGGCTGCACGGTCCCCCTGCTTCTCTGTTCAGACCTCATTGCTCTCGGGAGGTCCCGCTCCCTCCAAGGACCCTTCCCAGCTGGCTCTTGTGAGCCCTGCCTCCCCTGAACTCCTCTGGCACGTCGTAAGTCGGAATCCCTTAAGCGACCCTGCGTGTTGACTTCCCAGGGCAGGTGCCGTGCGGGTGTTTGCACACCCACGGAGGGGCTGCGCAGCGTGCAGCACTGGGGCGCAGTGCAGGCCGGGCAGCAGCCGGGCCGCTTGTAAGAACCACACATATCATTCCCCACCCCAGACCTTCTGAATCTGAATCACTGCATGGGTGTTTCTGATTTATTCCTGGGTGAGAAGTCCTGCGCTATCGTTATCATAAGGATTAAATGAACAAACATAGAGGCAGGCTCTTTTTTAAACCATAGACTTTCATTACAAAGGTTACAGTTAGTAGGAATGCTATGGTTGTCCCTACCTCCCCTGCACCCCACTTCCCATTCCTTTTTTTCCTTTCTAACAGAACCTCGGGGTGTTTGGAGCACTGTCTCTCCCATAAAGCCCCCTTGCTTCAGGGGGAGCCAACCCCACTCTCAGGGGCAGGCGAGGGTCTGAGGCTAAACCTACGGCTATGATTTAGGAGTGACGTGTGACCCAGACCCAGTGCTGGCCACTGAGACGCGGGAGTGCTGAAGGCGTCTGGGAAGGGTCTGCCGCGCTCTCGTGGGAAGCATTACTCCCTCTCCTGCTGCTGCGCCAGCTGCTCCTGGCAGCCAGCTTCTGGTTTTTTCTCCCTCCCCTCTCACCTTCCGCAAAGAGAACAAATCTTAGGACGAAGCTGTAATCAAACCTTTGTCCTTGATGATGTATTGAGCAAACCTGAGCGGATCTAACTTTGGAATTCCAGTTACATGTGCTAATAAATGCCTAATTGTTCAAAGCAATTCTGTCACTTGTGGCAGAAAGCATCCTCCCAGATACACTTGTTTTTATTCCTTCTCTCCTAGTTTCACCTGGCGCAGCGCCCTCTTTAATACATGCTCAATGATCATCTGTTGAATGAATGAATGAACGCATATTCCTTGATGTGATCATATTATATATGCTGAGTACTGTTCTAGGTGCTGGACATAAAGCAGTAACTAGACAAAGTCCCTGTCCTCATGAGTTTTATATTCCAGTGGGAATAAACCTGGTTCTCTAGAGAAATAAGCTTTATGTTTCTACTTGTCCAAGGAGATGGGTTCAATCAACACAAGTGGGTAGGATGGGAATACATGTGCCAAAGGATCACTGCCTAGGATTTCACCTGACCACCAGTGACTTTCTGAAGTAGGAGAAAAAGGAAGCTACAAGTAGAATCATTAAGGATACGTTGTCCCCAAGTTTGTGACTCAGAGGAAAACCTAAAGTGCTCTTGTTCCCAAATCTCAGCCCCAGACTATAACACAGGCAATTGCAGAGAACCAAATGGGCCCTAACCATCTGAAAGGACTAGGAAACCATGATTTTAACCAATGAATGAAATTGGAAGAAGGGAACACTGATGATCTACCGAATGTCCCTCTTGGAATTTGTGAAAGAAAATCACAAGAGGCGGTGATCAGCTCATCTCCACATCTTCCTTCTGTGCGGGAGCGAGCAGAGGGAAGGAGTCTTCACCCTAAAGACTTCACAGCACCAGTATGACTTGGGGCTGAGCCCTCCTTGGAGATATGGAAGCGCAGGGCAGGGGCTCTTTAGCAACTGACTTAGGTGCATTTGCACAAGGAAAGGGATGCCCCTCTTGCTTTTCACCAGCTGTGGTGTGCGCAGCCTTCACTGAAGATTTAAGAAGGGAGCCCTGGCAAGGAAATGACTGGCGTAAAGGCAGCTTTGGGTAGCAACAGGCCTGGTGACTCAGCTAGAGCAGGGGTGTATAGGGCGGGCTGGCAGGGAGCAAATTCAGGGAAGTAGAGCAGGAAGGAGCAGGCTGGCGAAAGAGGGTGAGGGCCCAAATCAGGAGGAGCAATGATGCCAGAAGGTGAAGGTGGGCAGTGGAGGTTGAGGGAGACCAGTGCTCCGTGGAGCAGGCCTCAGGGTCTTCACAGCCTGGATACTGCAAAAGCGAGAGTCAGGAGCTTTGGCCCTAAGGTCCAGAAGTCGGGACACAAACTAGGGCCTTGGTAATAAAACTCAGCACCAACTAACAGAAAGGAATCTGATGAAGGAGGTGGATGGTGTCATAGAGGCCTTGTGAGACATAGCATACAGTTGGTGCTATATAAATGCACACTGGGTGAGTGAGGTCACTGGGCTGGGCTGTATACTAGCAGCATGCAGACAATCCTTCATCCTTAAGCTCTGAAATGAAAGGGTCTTCTGGAACGGGCAAAATCAATCAGTAATACACCCTATATTCCCTGAAACAAAAGGATATTCATAAAAAAAATTTCCTCCTAACTTGCATCTCTTACTCCAGTGATAGCACTGCAGTTTTCTTTGGGAGGCCACCCCTCCTTTGCCCTCAAACCATGTGGTTCAAGTGATAGCAACTGCCAACCATACTCTTCCATCTAGGGCTGGGCACAAGCCACTTGACTTGGATAATTGACATATTCTATCCCTCTGGACACAGGGGTTGGGTCAGGGATAGGCATATGATCCAAATTGGACAAATGAAAAATCAATTCTGAGATTTTGCTGGAACTACTGGGCAGGAGCAGCTCTCTTGGTGCTGGGGCTGCTGAGCTGCAGGATGTAGAATGTAAGCCTGGAGCTGGCAGGAGCTGCAGCGTGGAGAGGGCCTGGCAGCAAGTGGAACCAACCAAGAGAAAAGCAAAGTTGAGAGAGACAGTGAGACAGAAAGGCAGAGAGAGGGAGAGGGAGAGAATGAGAGAGAAAGAGAAAGAGAAAGAGAGAAAGAGAGAGAGGGAGAATGAAAGACAATTCTGGTGGTTGAATATGACTTGAGCCTCTGGTGCCTACTGTGTTTGGAGACAGGCCAAACCATGGTCTTCTCTGTTACTATTGCTTAGAAGAGTCTCAGTTGGGTTTCAGTCACTTGGAACTTGGCTTCCTGAACTGGTAAATAATAGAGGCCACATTATCATAAATAACTTGACTTTACCATCTTCTCAGATAGAGTGAAAAAAGTCTAACCAATTAACTACTTTTGGAGTGCTTTCTATTGTCAGATACTGTTCTAAGCACTGGAAATACAGCCACAAACAAATACAGCCTTGCCCTCAAGGAACTTACATTTTAGCAGGAGGAGACAGCCATTAAACAAGTAAATGAATACATAAGTTGAGAAGTAAACAAGAGCTATCAAGGAGATTAAATCAGCTCGTGAGCAGGAGAGGCTCATTTTTAGCAAAGGCAGTCAGGGAAGGTCCCTCAGAGGAGGCGGCATGAGTTGACGTCATAACGAAGTGATAAAGAGAGGCAACTGTTCACAGGGCAAGCGGAAAGGCCCTGAGACAGGGACAATACTGGCATGGCCAAGAGATAGAAAGAAGCCCAGGGAGGTGAGAGCGCCGTGAGCAGGGGAGGAGTGTGGAGAGGCAAGGCTGGAGAGGTAGGCTGGGGGCAAGCCCTAGGCCCTGAGACAAGTTTGAATTTTACTTTGAATACAGCGGGCAGTCACTGGAGTGTTGATGTCACCTGCTTTACCTTTTAAGAACACTTTTCTGGTTGTCGGGGGGAATGTTGGACTAAAGGAAGGCAAGAGGGAAGTAAGGGAAACTTATTCCAGATGTTGCAATATTCCAGGGCAGGTGTGACAGTGGGAACTTGGACCAGAGTGCTGCAGCAGAGATGAGAAGAAAGACCCATGGGTGCAGGCCCCTTCAACAAGACGTACTGGTAGATTGGCTGGAAGGGATGGGCCGGGAAAAGAGCTGGTTCAGGCACAATGACGAAATTTTAGCGTGAGCGCTAGGTAGGTGGTAGCACCATTTACGAAAACGAGACCACCTGGATGAGGAGCAGACCAGGGGCAGGAAAAGAGTCGGTACCTCTGGCTCAGCTGTGTGCGACAGCCAAGGAGAGATGTCAGATGGGCAGTTGGTATATAGACCTGGAGTTCAGGGGAGCTGTTCCAGCCGGAAACATTTATTTGCAAGTCCTGGACATCTAGGTGGGCTGTGCAAGGACACCTAGCTAAAGAAGAGAGAAGAGACCATCAAGAGCAGAGGCCTGGGCTCTGAGTCAGAGGAGGGGAGAAGGTACAAAGGAGGAGGAGGGGCCGGTGAGGGAGGCGGAACACCAGGCATGGCCTCACAGATGTCTGGGCAAGTGCTTTAAGGACAAGACATCTGTCACTGAGGCTAGATAATGGAGATAATGGAGAAGATGAGGACAGACACTGGCTTTGGAAGATGGGCCTGATAAGGGCTCTTTAGTGGAGGGATGAGGACGAAAGCTGTGTGGCCGTGAGAGGAGAGCCGGAGGAAAGCACCAGGGAGTCGTGCAAGGCTTGCTGACCCAGCAGTGTAGGCTACCTGGACACGGGAATGTACCTTATTTTGCTAGGGATATGCAATCTTTTTTCTGTAAAGAGTTAAATATTGTTATAGTTTATTCACTTTTAGTTTAAATTTATGTACATTGGAACACACATATCTTAAGTGATTTCTTTTTAATTGAGGTGAACGTCACATAACAGTGAACCATTTTAAAGTCAACAGTTCAGTGGCATTGAGTATACCTACAGTGCTGTGCAACCACCACCCCTACCGAGTTCTTTTTTTCTTTTTAAGATTTTTTTTCTCTCCCCTTCCCCCTCCTCCCCCAGTTGTCTGTTCTCTGCGTCCATTTGCTGTGTATTCCTTTTTTTGTCTGCTTCTGTTGTCAGCGGCACGGGAATCTGTGTTTCTTTTTGCTGTATCATCTTGTGTGTCAGCTCTCCGTGAGTGCCACGCCATTCCTGGTGGGCAGGCTGCACTTCGTTTCGTGCTGGGCGGCTCTCCTTGCGGGGTGCACTCCTTGCATGGGGCTTCCCTATGCGGGGGACACCCCTGTGTGGCAGGGTGCTCCTTGCGTGCATCAGCACTGCGCATGGGCCAGCTCCACACGGGTCAAGGAGGCCCGGGGTTTGAACCGCCCTAACCCATGTGGTAGATGGACGCCCTAACCACTGGGCCAAGCCCACTTCCCCTTACCTAGTTCTGAAACATTACATCACTCCCAAAGGAGACCCTGGACCCTTCAGTGGGTACAGTTTCCTTTTGGGATATGCTATCTCAATGTACCATTTAATACACTCCAAGGGAAAACAAGATTCACTGGCTAGGTTCCCGTAGCTGAGCTCCATTAGTTCGGCCAAGCCAAACTAATCTGTGGTGGTAGCAGCCAGGATCATGTTTCCCTTCGAGGAGAGAGTTTACAGAGAATGGGAAGGGGTCCTGGGGTACCAGAGATGGTCTTTTACTTGACCTGGGTGGTGGTGACATGGATGTGTTCACTTAAATATACTTAGTCAAGCTGTACGCCTATGCACACTTTTCCATATGTACACTTCAAGGAAAATAGTTTTTCCTTTTTTATATTTCTAGAGAACCAACTTTTAGATTTGTTGACTCATGCTATTGTTTTTTAATTCTCTATATCATTAATCTCTGCTCTGTTCTTTGCTAGGTCCTTCTTCTACTCCCTTGGGTTTAGTTTGCTCTTCCTTTCCTAGATCCCCTAATTTTGAGGTCAGGTTTCTGATCCTTGTCCATGGGAGGCAGGCACTCAACCACGTGCGCGACATCCGTTCCCCAGTTCTGATTTTTAATGACGAAAGGAACCAGAAGGCCTAGGCTTCTGTCCCAGCACTGCTGTGGGAGCCCGGGCAGGTGACATGATTTCTCTGGGCTTCACGTTCCCTTGTGTCAGTGGGGAGGATTGAACCAGACACCCTCCACGGTTCCCTCCACCCCGCACCTCACGGTTCAGCCTTCGGGGTCCTCCCCTGGGCGCTGGCGCCGGGCTGGCAGCCTGAGACGCACGCCGACGGGGGCAGGGAGACAGGGCCTTCTCACGTTCCTCCTTCCTCAACCAACGTTACGGCTGACGTCTCTGTGGTGCCATTTGTCACCAGCAAGGCAGCTGTGAAGTTAATGATAGTACAAATAAAAAGCTGCTGGTAATTAGGCGGCTGGCTGTTCAAGCATTATTGTTATTTTTTTAAAAATCAATTAGTGGAAGAGGAAAATGCCACTGAGACCAACATTTATTTTTCTCCCTAGCATGGTTCCAGCTGGGTAGGGAGAGAATGTGATCAATTTCAGGAAGGGGCAAAGTATGTTTCTGATACAGTGGAACTTACTTTAAGCAAACAAAAACAAAAACTGTGTATAGGGAGATGAAGGCTTTTACTTTTTATTTCTTTCTTTTTAGTTTCTGTAAGGGAGGAAGATGCTTCCCAATAATCACCTGTGATTTGTGCCCTCTGCTGTCTTATTAACAAACCTCTAACTTGACAATAACCACGTCCCCGTTTCCTCCTTTTCAAATGTCTTTGACAACAACAAAATGCTTCCGGGAAGTCCGGGGTTGTCAATCAGCAGTCCTAGCTCTGAGATAAGACCTGGATGGATTGGGAGTAAGTCTATAAAATGAGAACAATAATGCACCCAAAAATAGTTCCTTTACTTTTCTAAGTCATCGTTCAGATAACTGCATTTAACCACGCAGGTGTGGCCCTGCGGCCATGCGCGTTCACAGCCCTGCTCGGAAGACTGCCCAGGTTTGCATCCTGCACTACCCCAGGACGCTGGGCAGGTTGTTGGACCTTCCTCAGCCTTAGTTTCCTCATGTGTAAAAGGTGTTGTGTATGACGTGTGTGTGCATACGTGCAAATTAGATGACATGACCCGTGGGAAATGCTTTATATACTCTCTGGCATATAACAGATGTTCAATAAATGTGAGCTATTTTTGCTCTTGGGAAGCTTACGGGGAAGGGGAAGGGTTGTGTTTGGCAGCAGAAAACGGGGCTGACTGTCTCCTTTTGTGTGGCTTCAACACCTCCTGCCCTCAACCCATCCTGGCTTGCAACAAGACCCCTAGTAGGGCCTCATTTTTTTTAGTGCTGGACTGCGGGTTGAACCCAGGACCTCTTATGTGGTATGCCAGTGCTCAACCACTTGAACTACACCAGTTGGCTCCCCAGCAGTGCTCTAAAACTTCTGTGTGTTTGTTAGTTCTCAGTCCCTGCTTGTTGCATTTTTAGAACCACAAATAGCCTGGGAGTGAGGGAATCAGATGTTCTGAATCTTCCCCTGCTAATGGGTGGCTGCACCCCTTGCCACCACAGCTGGTGACACAGGCCTTAAGCATAATGGCAGGCATTGGGGGAGCTATTTTCTCTCTACGCAGAGCATTACTCACCTCAGCCCTCACTGTCACAAGGAAGGAGAGGAGAAAACAATAAGCTGCCAAATATGAGTCACGTTTCAATAGAACTTCTCTGCTCCAAGGGCAGCCACTGCTGGTTCTTCTGCATTCCTGAGATCCAAACTGCAAAGCAAGGCCTGAACTCCTGCTCCTTTCCTCCTTCTTTTGGGGGAAGGGCAGCAAATGGAATTGTGTTTTGATTGTGTTCTTTCTAGGTTAAAGAATGAGGGAAAGAGATACTCTCAGAGCTGGCTTGCTCCTGAACACGGAGCTGACCTCTCTCCCATTCAGTTCTCACGTTGCACTGAAACATCAGCCCTCATCTGGACCCTTCCACTCTTCCTTTCCAGCAGTGGCCATGGTCTCTGATTTCTCAACTGACTCCAGATTAAAGAAAAGTGTGGAGAACTTCTCCCCTGACCGGTATACTGCTACGGTCTTTTAGCAGGTGTCTAATCTAACTGCTACTGTATTCATCTCAGGAGTTGAGAGCCTGGTTCATTGCCACCTTCCCCATTAACCCCCTATAAAAGTCTTTCCCCAAAAGATGTCAAGAAGGAGAAATGCTAAAGAGAAGAAAAAATTGTGATCAGTTTTATGATCATTTGGTGTTTCAGCTAAAGGATTTTTCTTATAACACATTGTGCTTGCATATATTTTCTTATTTCCATGGCACAAAGCCGTGGAAAGATGGGAGTGAAGGATGGGGTCAAGTTCAAGGTGTAGGGCAGGAAAGTAAAACATACAACGTTGTTGAATGAACCCAGCCTTTTGTTTGGCATGAGGCATATCCTGAGCATCTCAGAGGGTTGTAGGAAACAACTCTGCAGAAAGCATCAAGTTCAACCACTTGAACTGAATCAAGTTCAAGAATTGGTGTTCTTGAGTGCTACAGTTCCCAAAGTTGACTGAGCATGAGAGTCACAGGGAACTTTCTGATGATGCAAGTTTTGGACCCCTGCCAGGGAATTCTGAATCCTTGGGTCTTGATGGGAACTGTCATTTTAAAAATCCCCACAAGTAGCTCTGATGACCAGTCAGGGTTGGGATCTACTAAGTTGGGCCACATTTTGAGGGGAGATGGTTGCATATCATCTACCGTCATCCAAGGCAGCTTTAAGTTATTTTTAAGCCTTTGATTGTGAAATATAGCACACCTACAGAAATTCAGAAATGTGTCTCAATGATTTACCTCAAAGCAAACTCCCAAGAGTCCACCTACCAGTTTGAGAAATAGAACATTGCCACTGATATATTTTTGGCCAACTAAACAAAATCTTGAAATTATCCCCACTTGTAAATTATTGAAGCTATGCCAATTCTCTGAAAGCTGAATTGTGATCCTCAAGTTTGAGGTGCTTCTCTGATACACTGTTTTGATTTAAGGAGCTGACTTTTCATACTTCAAAGTCTTAGAGTTGCATCTGGTCATTACCCAGGAGTCAGAACCTTGGTTAAACCCTGGCTCTTCAGCAGTGCGATCCCAGGCAAGTTACTTCACAACTCTGCCTCTTAGATTCCTCATCTGTGAAGAAAGAAGGATAACAATGTCTACCTCCTAGGATTCTGTGAGGATTAAATTCATTGTGCAGACATTGCCAAACCCTCCTGCAACACCTTCCTGAGGGGCCCCATTTCACTTTTCTCCTCACCAAAATGGTCCTTTCTGCATCTGAGCCCCACATCAGGGGCCTGGATGCTTCCATCTTACATGCTGTCATCTTCAGAAGAAACAAGCAAGCAACAAAACCCTCCTTGACTCCACATCTCTCTTCTTCCATCACCTTATTTTTCTCCTTCCCGTAATGGGAAAGTTGAAGTATGTGCCTGCTTATTCACTCTCCCTTCCCTCCTCTACCCTCAGCAGCTGAACTTCTCTATTCCCTGAGACACCTGGGTTGCACCTGTCAACGTCACCCACGATGTTCTCATTGCCCAAGTCTAGTGATTCTTCTGGACCTTTGGCCCTTTGGCAGCACTGGATAAAGCTGACCATGTGGGGATCTGGAGGGAGAGCATTCTGGGTAGCGGGAACTGCCAGGGCAAAGGCCTTGAGACACTGTCAAGTTCAATGTGTTCTAGAAACAGAAAAGAAGGCCAATGTGGATGGAGCACCAGGAGGAAGGGGTGCAAGCTGAAAAGGTTTGCAGGGGCTGAATCGTGTACCTACTAGGCTGGAGGGAAGTTGCAGGCACCCCATCCACGTAGGCTGCTATTCTTATTGACTGCCTAGCAGGGTGTGGGGTGTGAGGGAGGAGGAAGGAGCTGGGTCAGGAAATGATGAGAAAATCCCAGGTGTTGAAGAGCTTTCCAGCTAGCTGAGGGGCTAGACAATACCCATTATCTAGATAGCTGGTCGCAAAAGCCTGGCATTTCCTGGTGGTCAATTTGTTATCATTCCTCCCCCCACACAACTTCTTGGTGAATTGTGCCTCATCCAGTGATTTGCTCTGGATAATTAAGGTTTATTTTTTAACTTGAAAGGGAGCAAGAATGGACCATGAGCCCTAGTGAAGAAAGAAATGACTAACAAGCTACCAACCATGAGATCACAGGAGGGCTGGGAACAGAGAGCAGCCCTGGTGTCCTCTCCACTTTCATCCATGTTACTGGAAAGAATGCCCTCCAGATAATAGCTGGTCTCTGCCATCTCGTTTTGTGCTAAGCTGCAAACCACACAAAAGAAACTGGGCTCTGCAAGCAGCCCTTTTTGCTCCTGATGCAACACAGGTGACCTAGAGTGGGTGTGCTTTTATCTCCCTGGTGTCCTTGTCACGCACATCCTGCAGACCCATGTGAGGACACACACGCACACTCAACAGAACCCCCACACACATTCACCACACCTAGACAGTCAACACACACACTGAGGACATATACACTCAACAGACACACTCACACATACACACGCACGCACGTTAACTCATACCCACTCAACATCCAGGCATGTTGAGACGCTCCAAACACACATTCAACCCATAACCACACCTCAACACACACTCAGCAGACACACACACTCAACACCCAGACATATCATATTGCACACAGGCACTCAGTACACACACACGCAACAGATACACACTCAACACACACATTCGCGCTGTCAACACACATGCATGTGTACTTACCACACACTCCACACATGTGCTCAGCGCCCATACATTCAGCACTCCCAGAAACATTACGCACAATCTGAACGTTTATGATGCTGCTGCTATGTGAGATACTTGCCATTTTCTTTGCCTTTATTTCCTAGCAAATTGAAAGCTTGGCGGTATGGAAAATTGAAGTGAGTTTGCAAAGAGTCACCACTTTCAATTATAACCTGATGCCTCTTACCTGCCAGGTCAGAGTCTGGTGGAAAGGAGAGCAAGACAAAAGAGCAGGTACTTCTTATAAATGAAGACAGAACTGCCTAGTGTGCACGCTCTCTCTTGGTTGTTTCTTTTCTGCCTCTCTCTGTCTCTATCTCCCATTATGGACACTGGCCCAGCAGGTGGCCCATTTCAAAATGAGCACAACAGAAAGTTAATGTGTACCATTGTTACCGGATTTCGTTTAGGTTCTTGACTATGCTGCAGAAATGAATATCAAGAGCACACCGGGTAAGTTAGGCCAGTAATTTATTCAGGTAGGGAGGGCCTAGAAATGTGAGAAAATAACAGAGCAGGGGTCCCAGGTAGAGAGGAAGGGGGTGAAAAGTGATAAAGGGAGCTGACTTACAGGCTACAATTCCCCACTACAGATTATAAATGCCCAGGTTTACTTGCATGGCCATGTGGCAGAGGAAAAACGGTGAGAGCCGTGTGCTGAGGACAGGACAGATCCACAGATGAGAGAGCACATCTGAGAGCGTTTTCAGGCCTCACGGTCTGCTTTATAAACTATTAATTATTCCACCCCTTTGCTAATGGCAGGGGAGGGGTTCCAGCTGTTTGCTGTTTTGATTGATTACCCCACCTACCAATCCCCCAGTGAGGACACAGTGATAAAGTCTTTGGGGAATATCCCAGGCTTTTCCTTGCTTTGTCTTTGTTTTGGATAGCAGAATCCTGGGGTGGGGGTCTTCCAGCAGCCATCTTGGGGGTTGCTGATGTCCCCGTGGACTCTGACAGGTTCCAGATCCGTCTATTGATTCCCTATCTTACTAGCCTACTTTAAAGGGGACCTGTCTGAAATGGGCCACCCCGAGTTTACTCTCACACAGCTTGAAAGTTGAGAGATACCATTAGGGCAAATCGATTGACTTTGGATTGATGTGAAGACAAGACTTTTAAGAAGAATCCCATGAACTAGTAGAATAGATGATCTTGTCCTATTGAAAATTAATTTGCTTCCACTTCCAAACTCTGATGCTAGCAGAGTTCTTCCTCAGACTGATAAGTCTACAGAGCATGCTGGATAATGGCATGTAAATGAGTAGATCACTGTGTTCCTTGTTTTTTTATTCTGGTAGACCATGTTCACATGGCAAGAAATATGCTAGGGTAGAATGTATTCCATTCTTAATCTGGTTGTTTCCAGACTTTCTTTCTTTGAGGACATTTTGTCATTATACCAATCTTTCTAGTCCTCCTTTTTTTCATAACTGGTAGCTAATTTTCTTTTGTCATGCTCCATTTTCAGCATTCCAGGCTGGAGTGATATCTTTATGCTCTCCATTTTAGATTCTAAAGCATCTGTTGAGTGTCTAAATGTGTCTGGCTTGATACAGGTGCTTCATTTGAAGTAAATCCAATAGACTCCCTCTCTCTCTCTTTTTTTTTTTTAATGTTTTATTTTTACATTTTTTTCCTTAGAGAAATTGGTTTCCAGAAAAATCATGCAGAGTACAGAGTTCCCACGTGTCCCGTCCTCACACACAGTTTTTCCTATTATTAACATGTATTAATGTAGTACCTTCATTACCATTGATGAAACAATGTTATTTACTATTATAGTTATACTATTAACTATAGCCCATAGTTTAGAGTACTGTGTTTGTGTTGTACAGTTCTCATTTCTGAAAAAAATTTTATTCTCCAATAGACTTTTAAAAGGCAAAGTCACAGAAAATGACTCAGCAAGATTTCCTTGACAATGATCTTACTATATATTTTTTGTTCTTTAAATTTTTTTTAATAATCTATTTTATTTTAAAACATATTGGTCTCCTGTGATGCAATTTTTAAAAAAACATCATAATTCATCCATCACTACAGATAGTTTGAGAAGCAATGAAACAGACAACATTAAAATCAAGAAATTCTATTAATATTCATGAATAGACACACAAAGGATGAAAAAACAGCCACAGAATGAGGGCAAGTGTTTGCAACTCATTAATTGTCAAGAAAGTTAGAAAAATCAATTCAAATTAAAATGGGCTGAAAGTACCCACAGACTATAGGAGGAAATCCTGTAGCCGATGAGCATCAAGCAACGCTCAACCTCACGTTCAGGGAAATGAACAGGAAGCCAACAGCAAAAGCCACGGAATCACCAGATCACCAAGAACTAAAAAGTCTCAAAATCCCAAATGTTGGTGAGCAGCAAGAGCTCTGGAACCCGGCTGGTAGGAGAGAGAATGTGTCAGAGCCCTTTAGGGCACTCCGTGGCAGCATCCACTAACGCTGAGCTGAGCGGTCACAGGCCCCTGGACAAGCCCTTGTACCTCTGGTCCTAAAACCCAACAGCGATGCGCATGCCAACCAGGTGATGATGGGTGCATTCACCGGGAGCGCCATTTTGATGGTCACAAAGTGAAACAAGCCAGATGACCAGCAAGGCCAGCTGCATAAATCAGTGGGGTTGGATTCCCACTGCAGAATAGTAAACCGCAGTGAAGACCGAGAAGCCAGGGCTTTGGGCAATGGCACGGACAAAGCTCACAGGTGGCATCGTCGGTCCCCTCTGGTTCCCTCGCAGAATCTGCAGGATGTTTCAGGGACAGCTTCTCTGATAAATTCCCTAACATCCTGGTGCTGGAGTCCTTCCCATCTACAGAGCCCACCCTGCTTGGTACCCAGATGCCGTAGGGGATAGAGAGGGTCCCTGACCCTGCCCTGAGTTCCCCACTGCCAGCCTGGCCCCTGGTAGTCACCGTGATTGTCCTTGCTGTGGACGGTGTTTGGCCTGAAGGTTCTTGAATGTCACCTGCTTCTCAGAGGCTGGACACCACTCTTCCCAGCTCTTTCTCCAGCTCCTGCTGCTCTTCTCTGCTGGAGACACTACACTTCCAAAGCTGCCTTCTCAGGGCCTGGGGATGGTGTGCGGCCCTTGAGAGTCTTAGGTTCTTTTGTCTTTCACTCCTCTGTCCCTTCCCCAAGAGCTTTGTGCATTTTTAAATGATTTTTTTCACATAGGGTTTTCCAGGCGCAAGTTGGTTGTCCAAAGTGGCCACCCCAGAGACTTTAGGGTATTAGGCAGTTGAGTTCCTGCCTCTGCAGACGTGGCCCAGGTTGACGATCAGATAGAAGACGCAACTAGAATGCTAAGCCATTGCTAAATGCACAGGGAGAGCCTGAGGGCATACCTTGTCTTCCAGAAAATGCCCACCCAACCATCTCCTCTCCAGCTGCAAGGCCCTTTTAAAAGATTGAATTTGAATTTTTCCTAATTGCCCCAATAGCCCTTCTGGCTTTTTCCTTCTAGGCACTCTTAAAAATGACTCCAAATTTGCTTCCCCCAAACCAGCCCTGGCCCAACCCTGGGTTCTGGAAGGAGCCAAGTCCCAGAATAGCTCTGGTTAAAAGCCCAGAGACTTCTCAGAAGCTCTGCTGAGTCTTTGCACTGAAATGGGTATATTTGTAGTTGTTAACTGGCATACTTTAAAAAATAGGTAGAACATATACTTAATACGGAACTCCAAAGGTAGAAAGGGTTACATGGTAAAAAAATAAGTCTCATTTTCATCCTGGTCGCCAGCCGCCCCCGCCTCCTCTCCAGAGGTCATACCGTCACCTGTTTCTGCTGGAGAAAGTCTACGCATGTGCAAGATTATATGGACAGAGAGCCTTTCTCTTTTTTAAAAGCCTAGAGAGCAACATACTACACGCAATATCTGCCTTTTCACTTAAAAATCTTCCGTGACCATTGTATCATACCGGGACATAGAACACTATCTTGTTCTTGTTACAGGCTTTGGAAAACTGTATAGAATTCCAGCAATGGTCATTTGGGATTTTGTCTGATTTGGGACTGTAATAAATGGGTCAGCAGTGAATAAGAACCTCTCTGTTTGAATCTTCCTTCTTCAGACTGAGTTTCCTAGGTAGTCTTTCAAACATTTAACGCTGTTTTTGATGAAAAGAGGATGTGGACAAGGGAGTGACCTTCTGTGGTGCCTGCTGGGAAATGGGAGCTCTTCCATCTCCCTGCCGTGTCACCTGGGGGAGTCACTTCTTACGTGGAGGTCTCCGTTTCCTCATTTGTGAAGTGGGAAAACACCCATAAGAACGATGTGGAGGAAATGCAGTAACGCGTCAGTCAAGATGCTTTGGAAGTGAAAACCTTACCGGACAGATCTTTTGAATCATGTACCGGAATCAGCCACATTCGTTGCTTTAGTTTTGCACAGATGATACCCACAAGACTGACTTATGGGAAAACTGGAAACTGAATTTATTATCTCATATAGCTTAGAGGGCCTGGGGTAGGGCTGGCTTTAGGCATGGCTAGATTCAAACACTCAGATGCTCTCCTTGGGGCTAAGGGATCTCTCTCCTGGCTCAGCCTTCTGTCATATCGGCTCCTTCTGTACAGGCGCCCTGCTGTGGGGACAAGCGAGCTATAGCAGCGCCATCGTCGTGTCCTCTCGGGCTCTAGTCCAGCAGAAAATGGGAAAAACCTTCTTCCCTAGTAGCAGAAACCAAAGCCCAAATGGTCTCCTTGACTCCGATTGGCCTGTCTTAGGTTAACTGGCCATTCCCGAACCAGACAGAGAATGTGGTTCTCTTGTTATTCCAGACTGGATGCCATGACTTTCCAGGACTCTAGATACGCCCGCTGCAATCTCGTGGGCTGAGCGGCAAGAGTAGATATATGAACAGAAATCCAGTGCTGTCCTGGAGTTAAAGGAATGGACCGTGGGCCACCAGAAGCCACAGCTATTCACGACGTGTGGGGACTTGCTGTTCATGAGCCAGTCATTGCAAAGTTACAGCTCAGACAGCTGAGGTTCCTTCAAGGAATATCTCTGCCTTCTGTTTTAGAGGGTGGGGGAACAAGAAATTAGATGCATGCATGTGGTAAAAGAAGTATTTACATATTGAAATGGCTCTTTTAAAAGATTTCTTCCTTTATGGGATGAGAAAACTTTCTCCTGTCAAGTAAGAGGTTTGCCCTACAAAGGGCTGGCAAAATAAATTCAGTTCTTAATCAGTTGCAGGGATAGCCACTTGTCTTCCCTCTGCACAGCTGAAAAGAGATTAGGTGCAGGAAACCCCAGTAATGTGTAAGCACATTTAAAACAGACAAAGAAGGAAAAAAGCCATAATTGTTTTTTTGATCAAACATGTGATTAACTTCAAGATAGGCTCAACTGTGCTTTTACTGTCACAAAGGGAAAGTGGAGGAGGTCCCCAAATAAGCTTCCCCATCCTCAAGCTTTGAAAGAGGCACAAATGAGATGCAAATGACCCAAAATTGAGCTAGAAAATTAACACTGAAGTAGTTGATGAGTGTGTCAACTCTCTAAATTTATTTTTTTCAGCGTAAAAATCAGTTTCAATTCCTTCTTACATCTTCCTTCTGTTCACTTTCCCAACTGCATCCCATCCCCACATCCTCAAGTCACGGGATCATCGGGAGGAAAGGGGAACCCAGCAGTGCTGGCAACTAGCAGCCTACAATTACCATCCCCATGTCATGCTCACACGCACAGCTTTCCTTAGAGCAGATTCTGGGAAGAGAATCCTGTGGCCCTGGAAGTTTGAGGGTGAAACAGAGGAGCTTCCACAAGAGGGAGGTGAAAAAGGAGTTGGGAGAAGAATATGCTGGACCTTCCCTCGTAGTTATCCCATAACTTGCTCCATCCTCAAGTGAGGGTCATAGAATCCACTCATGCCTTCAATTCAATTCCACAGGCATTTATTAAGCACCTAGTTGGTATAAGGAGCCACATGGATGAAGAGATGAGAGAGGCGTTCCCTCTCCTTGAGGAGTTTTCAGTCTTGAAGAATGTGTAGGACAGGCACACAGACAACTCTGACGCCCGGCACCACGCCAGATGTCTCAAGGGAAGGACGAGCCATTGAGAGGCACAAGGAGCCACATGCGCATCGTGGAGGCTCCACAGAAGAAGGTGCATTTGACCTTGCCCTGAAAATGCCGACTGCAGTTCCCTCCTTGGCTTTCCAATGGCCCTTAGAGGAATGACCCAGCTGTCAATGAGGGTGCAGAGCCCCACCCGCCCCATCTCCTCACTGGATCGCCTGCTCCACAGCGGCTTTTCAGGTCCTCAAACAAGCCAGGCACTGTGGCCCTCAGGGTTCTCACACATTCGGGCCCCTCTGCCCACAGTGCCCTCCAGCTTTCCCCCTAATTAATTTGCACCCTTCTTCCAGAGCTCCACACAAGTGACACTTCCTCAGGGACGCCCTTCCTGATGGCTCGAGACTAGGCCACATCTCATTGCACATGCAGACTACCCTGCTCTTCTCCTTCCGAGCACTTCCCACCATTGTCATTCAGAAACTACCTGTGCAATTGTTTAGTATTTGCCTTGGCCAACCCCCTCCAACTCCACCAAACATGAGTTCAGGGAGGGCAGTTACTCTGTTTGCCTTGTGCATTGTTATATCTCCAACGCCTGGAACAAATTGAGTGTTCTTTACAAATGGACAGACGAATTAATGAATGAATGGGTGAATGAAAGGACAGGTAGATGTCATCAAATGGAGATGGCAGGGAAGACCAATTCAGGGGAAAACTAGCATGGACAAAGTGTCAAAGTAGTGTTAGGCCTCAAAGCAGGGCCTTTATGGATAACCAGAAAGGGCATGAAGAAAACTTCAACACGAGAGTTAGGCAAACTCACATTTATTACGTCTGCAGAGGTCAGGAGCCAAGACCAGCCCAAAGTGACTCAGACCCGACTCCCTGTGCTGTAGTTTCACTCTTGTTTAAATACCCAAGTTGCTACTTAGCATTTGCTTTGATTATGCATTAGTTTTTATGCATATGGATAAGCACACATAGCTGGTTATATAATTGTATGATTAGTATGTTTAGGAAATCACGCTTGCACATACATTGCATGGTCCAGAAAGGGGTGGATAACTCCACCCCAGGGTGGGAATTTTACTATGTTAATTAAGCAAGTTGAAGTGAGGACAGCAAGGGGCTGCTTCTGCGCAGGTCTGGCCAACTGGTTGAATCTGGTTTTCATACTTCATTGCTTCAACAGGATATTCTTGACCACCAAAAGCAGAATTTGGCCCAAAGAGAGGGTTGCATTTCATTACCTTCTGATTTACATACAATTCTTTTCTTTGTATCCTAGCAACAGGGAGAGAAACAAGTTACTTTCAGGTATTCGGTCATCCTACATCCATCAGTAGTAAGGCATGGAGCTTACTTAGGGACCATGAGTCCAGGCCATTCACAAATTCCAGTCTCCTCTAATGGCTGGCCTCTGGAAGGACCCTCAGGGAACTGGAGGCTTTCTTACCACTCACCACTATGTCCCGAGTAAGTGCCAACTGTGGGCAGAAGAGGGAAGGGTTTCCTGGCTTCCATGGGGCAGTGCCACTTGTCCCCAGGAAATTCCCTTTTGTACTCCCTCTGGGAACCTTTCCTAAATGCCCCCACTCTCAAATAAAGGTCATTTGGTAAGAACTTCCTTGGTTTCCCTTTCTTCCATCTCAACATTGAGTCTCGGCAGCATCTCATCTTTGGTTGTTTGGGGAGAGCAGCCTTCTTAGGACAAGGTTTTCTAAACTTTTGTGGTCTTACCCAAATTGCTTTGGTTTGAGGTTTAAATGGATTCATTGATTTTTCTGACCTGTTCAGGAACTTTGCTATTTTTAAATAAAGGAGGGATGTGCCAAGTAATAGTGAAGTGAAACCACCTCTACTGGTGAAGGTCACCTTGAAGAAGGACAGACCAATTTTCAGAGGCCGGGCAAAGTCGTGGGAAGGACTCCGGGCTGGACACAGGAGCTCTGGGTGCTGAGCCTGTCTGCCCCTCCCAGCCCCCGCCGGGCAGCCCTGGCATCGCTGTCCCTTTCTGAGCTCTGAGGGGTTGGCCTGGTGATCTTGAGCCATCCACCAACACTGACAACCCACATGGGTCCCCTGAGCCCAGGGCCAGTGGATGTCACTTTTCCCCACTGCAGAGGAGTCCAGGAAAGCCCCAGAGAGTGGGTCACCCTGTGGAGGCCTCGTGGGATTACCCTCGCCCTTAGACAACCTCCGTGCCTGTCTGGGTGGGGGTGCAGCATGAGGCCCAGTTTACAGGAATGGGAAGAAATTAGAGAAGTGGCTTTTTTTTTTTTTTGCATTCTGAGAAGACTGTAAATGAACCAACCTCTCACTTCTACCCAGGGGCCTGTCACTCAAGAGGGAACCTTATGGTTGGGTTGAAACAAGGGTTTGCACACACAGAGTCTCCCCAAAGTCCCTCCAGGGTCCCCACCATTCTCCTCCCTCCTCTAGCTCTTGTCACTGGCTAGAACATGCTGGTGTGGTCAGTCGGGGAATGGGGAGAAGGCCTTCCCCTCCTCTCCTGAGCACCCCTAGCCTGGGAGGCTTGAGCCCCAGAGCCACAGAGTGATAGCCACGAGGACACACCATGGTGGGAAGGAAGACATTCCTGGAAGCCCTTGGCTGCATGGTTCTTAGGGCTTGGATGGTTGTTAATAATAAAACCCCACGGTTAATGCATTCTGGGACTGGAACAACTAAGATCCGGTCACCCCCAGGGCCCCAGGAAGCAATGGCAACCACACACAGGAGCCTGGAGTCTGCTTTGGGTTCCGTGTGGTGATGGGGAGGAGGTGCAGGTGGAGGAGGACATGGGACAGGGGCTCAGGACTCCATGCGCCAGTGGCGTAAGCCCTGTGATCAGACCTGGCCCCTGTGCTCTCATGGGGAATGAGGCTTTGTGCTCTAAGCAGTACCGTCTCCGAGCCCAACTGGCCTTCTGGCTCCAGGCTCAATCCATCTAGACCCTTCCTCTGTCTAAAATGTACTTCCATTGGCCTTCCCATACTAAGAAGACATTATGACCCTTTGATTTATTTTTTAACTTTTAAATTTGAAACAATTTCAAACCTACAGGGCAGTTGCAAAAATAATACAAAACCAATACAGAGAAGTCCAAAACACCCTGTACCCAGATACCTTGATTTACCAACTTTTAACATTTCGACACATTTGTTTTTATCATTCTATTAATATCTATCTATCCATCTAGCATCTAGCAAATTATCATCTATCTATGATTATTTATCTATTTTCTAAACATTTGAGAGTAGATTGTATACTCATGCCTTGACCACTTAATACTTCCATGTACATTTCCTAAGAACCAGGATATGCACTTATGTACCACCTTAAGTACAGTTATTAAGTTCACACACCTTAACATTGACTAAAGCTTGCATTCTATATTCCAGTTTTTTTTCTTGTGTCCCTATAATGCCCTTTTGGAACTTTTCTCCTCCATTATTTTATCCAGTCCAGGATCATGGATTGCATTTAATTGTAATTGTCTTTTAGCTGCTTTTTTTTTTAATTTGTGGAGACATGTATACTACATAGACTTTCCCATCTCAACCACTCCCAAGCACGCGATTCAGTGGGACTGATCACATTCATCATGTTGTACTACCTCACCACCGTCCATTACCAGCACTTTCCAATCACCCCAAATAGAAACCCTATACCCATTATGCTTTTATTTATTTATTTATTTATTTATTTATTTTTCCCATGATCTCTTTATTTTTTAAAATGTTACATTCAAAAAATATATGAGGTCCCCATATACCCCCCACCCCACCCCATTTCTCCCACATCAACCACCTCTTTCATTATTGTGGCACATTCATTGCATTTGGTGAATACATTTTGGAGCGCTGCTGCACCACATGGATTATAATTTACATTGTAGTTTATACTCTCCCCCAGTCCATTCAGTGGGTCACAGCAGGATATAGTGTCCTGCATCTGTCCCTGCAATACCATTTAAGACAACTCCAAGTCCCAAAAATGCCCCCACATCACATCTCTTCTTCCCTCTCCCTGCCCTCAGCAACTACCGTGGTCACTTTCTCCACATCAATGCTACAATTTCTTCCATTTCTAGTCACAATAGTTCCATAGTAGAATATCAGTGAGTCCACACTAATCCATTATGCTTTATTTATTTTTTTAAAGAATTTATTTTTTCTTTTCATTTATTTCTCTCCCCTTACCCACCCCCCCCAAGTTGTCTGCTCTCTGTGTCCATTCACTGTCTGTTCTTCTGTGTCCGCTTCTATTCTTGTCAGCAGCCCAGGAATCTGTGTCTTTTTTTGTTGCGTCATTTTGTTGTGTCAGCTCTCTATGTATGCAGTGCCATTCCTGGGCAGGCTGGACTTTCTTTCATGCTGGGCGGCTCTCCTTATGAGGCGCACTCCTTGTGCGTGGGCCTCCCTTACATGGGGGACACCCCTATATGGCAGGGCACTCCCTGCGTGCATCAGCGCCGTGCGTGGGCAAGCTCCACACAGGTCAAGGAGGTCCTGAGTTTGAACCGCGGACCTCCCATGTGGTAGGTGGATGCTCTATCCATTGAGCCAAGTCCGCTTCCCCCGTTATGCTTTAATGTCCCATTTTCCCTCTCCCCTCCCCTGGTAACCTGACTCCACTTTCTGTCTCTATGAATTTGCATATTATAGTTCATATAAGTGCCATAATATAAGAAGTCCTTTTGTGTCTGACTTATTTCAGTCAACATGATATCTTCAAGTTTAATCCATGTTGTAGCATGTAGAACTGCAGAACTGCATTCCTTTCTACAGCTGAGTAATATTTCATTGTATGGATACATCGCATTTTGTTTATCCATTCATCACGGACATTTAGGTTGCTTCTGCCTTTTGGCTATTGTGGATAATGCTGCTATGAAGGTTGGTGTGAACCCTTGATTTCTAAAGCAAAAGACGGCTTCCTACCCTGACAGACCAATGCTCAAGGGTATCACTGGTTCTCCCTAATCATGCCACTCCAGCCCATTTCCACTCCTGCTCTCTGAGTGCCACTTGGGCAATCAGGCACCAGCCTCCATGCCTGCCCACTCTGTTTCCCTGTGTCTTTCTTCTTTTTCAAGATCCATTCCCAGGCCCTCTCCTTCTTGAAGCCTCCCATCCACCTGGTCCCCATGGGTTTCTGCTCTCTGTGAACTACCATAGGAATGAAGTGCTACAACCTAATTCTGAGCCATTAAATTATAAACTGCATGAGGGCAGGGACAATTCCTGTTTTGTTCACCAATGCATAACATCCATCATCCATGAGAGTAGCTGACCCTTAGTAGGTGCCCATTGAATATTTGCTGATTTAATGAATTCTATATTTTATTGTTTATCTTGTTTCATGGATGTAATTTGGTTGCCCCAAGTAGACAGCAATCTCTTCAAAGCCTAATCCTGATTCCATAACAGATCTTTGTAAAATTGTTGTCCATTGATTAAGGCGGCCAACAAAGCCCAGAGGCAGAGGTTACCTTGTAGGCTTGGGTGAGGTTGAGTGTTTCTGCTGATGCTTTTTTTTGGAAAGTGCGGTCACCCCTCGGGCTGAAGCGTGGTTTGCTGGCCTGGCGGGGGAGCGGCCGCGGTAGGCCAAGCCGCTGCCCCCATAATAGGGTGGCTGGTCGGACTCACCGCCACCCCTGAAGGGAGCTCGGCATGGGCGCAGAGTGCCCTCGGGTCTCCCCTTCTCGGCAGCCATGCTTCCGCGGCCGCCCCTCCTCCCGGATGGCGCCACACGATGCCTTCCTTCTCCCTGCGCAGGCGCAGGGCAGAAAATTCCAGTCTGCCCTTTTCCCCTCCCCCGACAGCAACAACAGCCAGGTGTGGGCGGAAAAATCCAGCCCGCCCTTTTCCCCTCCCCCGACAGCAGCAACAGCCAGGTGTGGGCGGAAAAATCCAGCCCGCCCTTTTCCCCTCCCCCGACAGCAGCAACAGCCAGGCGTGGGCGGAAAAATCCAGTCTGCCCTCCACCCCAGCAACAGCAGCCACCAATCCCTAAATCCTGCCCCTTCCCCCAGCAACAGCGACAGCCAATCCCTAACCACCACCCCTCCCCCGTCCAGTACCGCCCACTGACCTTTCGCCAGCAACCAATCAGAACAGGGCGTGGCTTTGACCAATCAGCCTTCCCCAGCCCCTATAAAACTGTTGCCTTTCCCTCAGTAAAGTGGACTTGCGTGTTTACCTTGTCTCCGCAGTAGTTCTTCTGCCGTGCGCCCTCCAGTCCTGAGAGCCCCCGACAAGGGCCTGGCCTCCCTTGTCCCCAGTTCGTCGCCTGCTTCTCCGGGCGACCCCTTCGTCGCCGGCTTCTCCGGGCGACCCCTTCGTTGCCGGCTTCGCCGGGCGACCCCGTCAGCCGAACCGCGCAACCCCTTGTGAGACCGATCCCTCGTCTGCTGCCGGACCGACCCCTCGTCCCAAGTGGGACCGACCCCTCGTCCTGAGCGGGACCGACCCCTCGTACAGAGCTGGACCGACCCCTCGTCCGCAGCCAGACCCCACCTCTACCGACCGAGCAAGCCGCCGCAGGAAAGCAATTGAATATGAATCAAGAGCCTTACAACTGTACAGAACGAACTGAGATGTCATCAATATTAATAAAACGGTAGTAGCTGCAATTTGGTAAGCACTTACATGTGCCAAACACTCTGCCACTGGCCACTATACATATATTCATTCACCTAATCCTATGAGCCACCCCATGAGATAAGTATTATGACAACCATTTTACAAACAAGAAAATTGAGATGCAGAGGGATTTGTGAAACTTGACTATGATCACATCCTTGGCAAATAGCAGGATCAAATTTGATCTGGGAATGTCTGACTCTAAAGCCCACATACTGCATCCTTATTTATAATAGTGAAAAAATCATGAGTAAGAGGAAAACTAATTGAATTAGTTATGATAGATCAACAGATCAGAATATTATGCAACCACTAAAAATAGTGTTTTTGGAAGACATTAGAAATACTTAGATAGAAAGGTAAATGACAATAGTAAGTTATAGTAGTGGGTTGCTTGGCAGACACCCAAAAGATATGTGCATGTCAAATCCCTGGAACCTGTGAATGTGACCTCACTTGGGGAAAGAGCCTACAGATGTAATTCAGTTTAAGGATCTTGACATGAGATCATCCTGGATTACCTGGGTGGGCCCTAAATCCAGTGACAAGTATCATTATAAGAAGAGAAAGTGGTGTGGAGACAGTGGCAAAGATTGGAATGATGCCACTACAAGCCAAGAAATGCCAAGGAATGCCCAGAGCCACCAGAAGATGGAAGAGGCAAGGAAGGAATCTCCCCTAGAGACTTTGGAAGGAGCACAGCCCTGGTGACACTTTCATTTTGGACTCCTGGTCTCCAGAGCTATGAGAGAAGCCACCATGTTTACGATAGTTTTTTACAACAGCCTATGGAAACTAACAAATTTCAAACTACATCTGCCTTCAGATGCCTCTTCCCCGCCAAGGTGATCTAGATCCACTGCACTCTGACCCCCACCTGCATCTCAAAGAGACAAGCCTTCTGCAGAACCTGTCCCCAGAAGTGCAGTCCTTCTCCTGGCCTATGTCCCTTGAGTTCTCCGCCCAGCCTTGGAAATCAACACACATGCAGACATCTACTAATATGTCTGATACAAAAAAATCTGTACTTAATGAAAGCACTGGGACTTGGTTTGGTTGACATTGACCAAGTGCCAAGCAGCCTGCTGGCTCTCCTGACACCGTGAACACCCGCCTCCGCTTGCGTAGTGCTTTGGAGTTTGCAAGTCACATCCACGTGCATTAGTCTATTTGCTCTTCAACTCTAAGGTACAGGTTGTGGCTTTGAATTTGTGTTCCCCAAAGAGCTATGTTCAAGTTCTAACCCTCAGTCCTGTGACTATGACCTTGTTTGAAAAGAGGGTCTTTAAGGATGTGATTAGTTAAATGAGGCCAAACTGCATTAGACTGGACCCTAATCCAATATGATTGGCATTCTTATAAAGAGAAGGAAATTTGGACACAGAGACAGACACAGGGGAGAAGACCATAGGAGGATGGAGGCAGAGATTAGAGTGATGCAGTTACACGCCAAGGAATGCCAAGGATTGCTGGCAACCACTGGGAGCTAGAAGATGTAAGGAAGGACCCCCCCACACACACAGGCTTAAGAGGGAGCTTGGCTCTTCCAACACCTTGATTTTAGACTTCTGACCTCCAGAACTGTGAGGCAGTAAACTTCTGTTGTTTTAAGTCACCTGGTTTGGGGCACTTTGTTATGGCAGTCCTAGGAACTAAGATAATAGGTGGGACAGACATTTTTATACCTCTTTTGCAGATGAATAAACTGAGGCCCCAGATATATTAAAGGCCTTGCTAAAAGTCAGAGCTTAAATTTAGATTTCTTGCCCACTCTTTCCATGGTTCTAAGCTCCTCCCCAAGCCCAGTGCCTTGAAAGTCCAGGAGGGGGAAATTCAAATCTCAACGCAGAGATCTGGGCAGGCTTCTCAGAAGAGATAGAATTGGAGCAGTTTTGCAGAATGGTGAAACTGCAATGGAGCTCAGGGGTCAGCAAACTGTGGCCTGCAGTCTAAATCTGGGCAGCCTCCGGTTTTTGTAAATTGAGTTTTCTTGGAACACAGCCACGTGGGTTCATTTACAGGTAGCCTATGGAGGCTTTCACACCACGACAGCAAGGCTGACCAGTAGTGAAGGCGGGGTGGGGTGAACAGGACAGATTTAAATACCTATAAGTTAAGGAAATTCATAGCTCATGGCTAAAAATAACATTTAATTCCTTGAAGTGACTGTCTTTCTAATATGAAACATTCGCAAACTTGTATGATGCTTTCACATAACTCTTTCTTAATTATGCCCATTTTACAGATGAGGAAATTGGGGGTACAGAGAGATCATCCTGCCCAAGCTTGCAGAGCTAGCAAGGGGCCATGCCGGTGTGCGGAGGCAGGCAGGACGAGCCAGAGGCTGAGTTCCAGGTCACCTCCCTATTTCTTCTCACACCCTTAGGAATCCTGGGCATCCATTCATTCATTCATTTGACAAGAATGCGTTGAGTCTGGTGGTGATGAAGGCGCAGAGCCGGATGCTGTAATAAAAGCCAGCTGTTTCTTTCTGCTTAGGCATTTCCTGCCATTCTCCTGAAAGTCCCCCACCCCAAGCCCTGCCACTCACCTGCGAACAGAAGCACTGTTTGAGGGACAGGGACTCTCTTGTGATACACTGGCCCTGCGAGGTCAGGGAAGCTATGACAGAGAGGATGCAAAGGCTTTTCCAGAACAAAGACAAAGTGCTAAAGCCGTGACGCAGTTATCATAGGCAGAGTTACAGGTTGAGTAAGACAAGAGAGGCTGCCAGGCCTGCAATGACGCCTGGAGACGAGTCACCCTGGCCCCAGGGATGTCTCGGGTTGACTCGGCCTGCAGGACTCTGCGGAGAGCCCCATGGCGATAACTGGGGGTTTAAGAAGGACGGGCGCCCCGGCCAGCTCGGCATCTTCCCCGCATCAGCACCAACCAGCTATATTCAGCTGCCTAAATATCCTATCATGACTTATTTCTTGCCCCTCTGCAAAGGTGATTGGTACAGGAAAAGGAAGCATCGGGAGCGTCTGGTCGGCAGGCACATGATTTCAGGCCGATGGTTTCATCTGGGATGGGGGAAGGAAGGAGGCGGCTGTGTCCTTTTGAAAAGCCACCTGCTGAAATAAATGGGTTTACCTTTCGCTGGCCTCCGGCACCCCGGGGTCTGTGGCCAGACTCCACCCACAGCTGCTGGGGAAGGGGAGGGGGAGGAGAAAGTGACTGCCGAGGAGAAGTTGTCCCCACCCGCAGCCCTGCTCCCCAGGCAGCGAGGCTGGGAGGAGGAAACCAGGCTGTAGCTCAGTGCTTCTTTGTCGCATAAATCCTTCCCCTCCCCACTCACCAGCCCACTACTGAGAAGAGGAAGAAGAAGGAAGAATTTACCAGGGCTCCCTGGTGGTTGGGGAGTTAATCATACCAGGCGTCAGTCGTAGAGTCGTGGGCGTCAGGTTGGAAAAACAGAAGAATACACCTGGCCCCAAACTAAATGGAATGAAAGAAAAAATACGTGGGTACGAGCAACCGGATGCCCTCTCCAGATGGCTCCCTGGACCGAGACGAGCCCAGCAGGCAGGACCTCGGCTGCCGAGCCCCCCGCTGGGGGTGGGGGAACCCCCACAACCCCAAGGCCTGGGCTCTTGAGAAAAGGACGGGGCACCCAGAGCCCACTGGAAAACCCACGCAGCCTGGCTTGGGGGTGGGATCTGCCTGGTGCCTGCCTCTGCCCCGAGGCACGGGGCACCGCTCGCTGCACCTTGGCCCTCTCAGCCGCCCCCGCTCCCCTTTCCTGGGCGCCCATGAGCTGAAGGCCTGAGCCCGCTCCCAGCGCAGGCAGCTTGGCCAGGAGTCCAGGGACGAGCCGGGCGCTCCGGGGGCAGGCTGAGAGTCCTGGCCGGCAGTGTGGCCCGCCAGGTGGCACCGTTCATTTAAATCAGCGAGCAGCTGTGAAGGGCCCTCAGCTGCCAGGCACAGGGGCTGAGGAGCCAGGCCCAGCTCTTGCTCACGTGGGGCTTAGTGTCTAGTGGGGGGCGCAGACCTGAGACAGATGCAGAACACAGGACTGTCGCTGACACGGTGACAGGTGGCAGAAGGGGGTGGTGTGGGCACCTAACGTAGTTGGGGACCCGGAGGTGGTTCTCTGGGGAAGTGATGGCAGCTGTGCAGCTGTGTGTGTGGGGGGGGGGGGACAGGGGGGGATGGGCTGCTTGGCCTGGGGGCGCGGAAGTGGTGCAGGCAGAAGCTTGGGGCACTGAGAGGACATCAATAGGGGTCAAGGGGGGTGAGTGGGACATGGTGGGGGGGCTCAGGCAGGGCCTAATCTGATATGACTTCTACGGGGATTTCCCCAGAACTTGGAGGCCCTGGTCCCAACCAGAGCAGCCCTGAGTTTGAGAATGAGTTCGTTCTCAGGAGATTTGCATGTTATTTGCTTACGTTTCGCTCTCTCTTTCTCCACCCACCCACCCCCGCCTTTCTCTCTCCCTCCTTTATGTTTCTTGTACATTTATTCCCAGACGCTGCAGTCTTTTTCTTTTCTTAACTGTGTTCATGTTTAAATATCATCGTTTCTGTCCTCTCTGAACTACACCAGGCAAAAATATGAGTCTAGGAAAGACCCTCTGAGGGGACCTAACTTGGGGTCTCCTTCCCTGGAGACCCCTCTCTCTGTCGGGTGCTAAATTTGAAAGGCCGCCTCCGTGGGTGATGAGGGGTCAAAGGGCCAGGCTGGGGTCTTGACCCTGTTCCCAGCTTTCTGTGTGATCTTGAGCAGATCACTCGCCCCTCTGGGGATTTGTTGCCTCCTCTGTGAGATGAATGGATTGCACTGTCAGGAGTTCCTTAGTTGGGACACACAGATGAGCTTCAGGTGGTCTAAGAATCCTTGAAATTGTTTATAAAATCAAATGGGCGAGGGGAGCCGATGTGGCTCAGCAGTTGAGCACTGGCTTCCCACTTACGAGGTCCTGGGTTCAATCCCTGGCCCTGGTACCTTAAAAAAAAAAATCAAATGGACATAAGTGTGTGTTTTTCTAGGGAGAGTCCATAGCTCTCGCCCAATTCAAAGGAGCATGGGACCCCTGCCCTGGCCAACATTTAAGGGCCCACGGCTTTCAGAATCTTTGATTCTGGAGTCTCATCAGAGGTGTGCTTACCGTAAAGTGATGAAACAGCTTCCGGGCCCTTGTGAGAGCAGAGAGATGCTGGGAGTCAGCGAGTGTTACAGGCAGGGAAGGGAGGCCAGGGCGAACAGGAAGCATCTCTATAAAGGCACTTCTGGTAAACTCCCTAAAGAGGCCTCTGAATAAAGAGACCTGAATCTGCTCTGCGTGGGGTCAGCAATTTCATGCGACTTCCTCCCCCACCCCCAATCTAAACAAATATTCACTTTTGGTCTTAGTTTTGTTTCCATAATTGGTACCCTCTTTCTCACAGAGTGCCCCCAAATTTTAAGTCTTTGGTCCCCACACAACTTAGATTCATTCATGTGTGCCCCAAGGTTGGTTTCTACATCTTTTCCTTTCATGTGGAATCCAGGGGGTGGGGTGGAAATGACCCGAGTGAGGGGCCGGCCCCCAGGACAGCAGCGCAGTGTTTTTGACGAGGGAGTGACAGCTGCTGTGACTCAACTCGGTACCAGCCCAGGGTTGACGCCTCCTTCAGAGTAGCCACCACGTTTCGTTTCAGGCCACCCAGCTGCGTTCTGCGTAACCAAATTGGACACCTCTCACTTCCTCTGTGAGTGGAACTTGGTGTTTGGATGACGTGCAAGGCAATTTGGTTGTGTAAAATAACACAACTCCACCTACGGTCTCCCACCCCAACCCCCAAGGCCTCAAAAAGAAAAAAAAAAAAACAGAAGAAAAGCCACACCTGAGAGGAACTGGGTCTCAAACAGCACAACTCCACCTACCGTCTCCCACCCCAAACCCCAAGGCCTCAAAAAGAAAAAAAAAAAAACAGAAGAAAAGCCATACCTGAGAGGAACTGGGTCTCAAACAAGTAAAGACTTTACTAAGAACCACACAGGCCCACTGCCCACCCCACCCCCAGGACTGGAGAGCAGCTGTGGCGGCTCCTGAGACCTGCTGGCTGTGTGACCTAGGCTGGTTTACTTAACCACTCTGGGCCCCTGAGTCTTCATCCTTGGGACAAAGATTGACACGATTTTTGTTAGCCAGGGTAACACAGGTCATATGCCCCGCATCCAGCAGGCTTTCACCAAGGAGTCACACCCCTCCTGGGGTGGCAAGGAGGGTTGGGAGGTACGATGCCAGCCTCGGCCCTGACTTTCCCAGCCCTGGCACCTTCTCCTACCCCAAGTGAAGGATTAAGCCAGTGGTCTAAGCTTTAGCCCATTCCAGGGGTGGCTAAACCCTTAAACCAGAGAGAAGCCCGGGCTTCCCAACTTTACACGGTGCGAAGGGAACAGACGTTTTGGTCTCTGGACCTACCCATTTCCTTCCTGCTCATTGGCCTGAGAGCAAGCTTGTGACACCTCAATGAATAAATCCGCCGAGAACAATGTTCCTTTGAAGTTCTTGGCCAGGTTAAGATAAGCAAATAAAGGAAAATATCTGCACTCCGTGTGAGGCGGTCCTGGTTTGTAGCTGACTCCATAGCAGTTTCTGCTTAGCCACGCTAACACAAAGGCCCCATCTCCTCTCCTGAAAGTTTGATTTGCCTGAGGACCCTTGGAGCTAATCGGGCAGTGGGGTCTAGTGTTGACATCAGAGATCCAGAGTTAGTGCTTCAGGGCTGTGTGATACTCTCTGGGGCTCAGTTTCCTCTTTGGGGAGGACTTTAATACCTACTTCAGAGAGACATTTTGAGGATTAAATGAGCTGCTGTGTGCCAAGCACTTCGCAAGGTGTCCGGTGCATAGTAGGTGCTCAATGTGCACTCATTGCCCCTCCCCCTTTCCTTCTTCAGCCTTCCTTGCTTCTCCTTTCTAAGGCCCTTCTTCCTCTGGCTGCACCATCTCCAGCCATGCAGAGCTTGTCCTCTGGGTCATGCCAGCAGCGTTCAGTGGCGTCCTGCCCCCCTCACCCCCACATTCCACAGCCACAGTCTGAATTCTGTGACCTTTGCATCCTGCTCCCAAAACCTCTGCTGCTGCCCAGGACAGCCCCCATTGTTTCTCATCTCCAGTCTGGGCCCCAGCCACCACCTCCTGTCTGAACTGGTCCTCCTGCCCCCAGCCTTGCCCGCTCCCTCCACCCTCCCCAAGGCCCCTGACTGCCCCAAGCTCAGCTTGGCCTTCATGCCCCTCACCAGCCCTCCCCAGCCTGCTCTGCCCTGGCCTCACTCTTGGGCTCTGTCTGACCCAAACCACTCACTGTCACCTCCCTGTCCCAGCCTCCGTCCCACCGCAGGCCTCTGCTCCCCACCCACTGCCAACAACGCGGATTCCAAGGCTGGTTTCGGCGTTGCTTCCTTTTGAAGCCTGTGCTGCCACCACACCAGCCCTCTCAGCACTGACTACTCCTTTTTCATCCCCTCCTGGAGACTTGAACCCATCTATCTGAAGAACAGTACCTAGCACAAATACAGAACGTGCAACGAGCTAGGCCTGTGCTAAACAGCTTCTTTTCACATTTTAATCCTCACAAAATCTCCCTCTGAGGCAGGCACTGCTCTCTGCATTTTACAAATGTGGAAACTGAGACCAGAAGGGTGGGTGCCCCACACAACTCCCAGGCGACGGGACTCAAACCCGCCTCTGCGCTCTTCGACGCGATGCTATCCTGTCTTCCTGGACGTTGCTTTGCTTGTATGACGCTTCCCCTCCCCCATGCTGTGAGTTCCCGCGGGGTCTTTCCCATCTTGGAACCCCCTAGACCTGGCTCAGAGTCAGGCCAATGACATGGGCACCGGAAGTCCCCAGCGGAAGGCCCCGCCTCCTCCCCCCTGCCAGTCGCACAGGGAGGCTCCGAGAGCCCTCATTCGAGGGAACCTGAGTCCAAGTGCTCAGCCTGGCCCCCTCCCCACCCCTCAGAAGGAGGAGGAGGAAGAGGAAGAGGAGGAGGTCACGGCTCGGGGGTGCCTTCTCAGCTTTAGCAGTTCTTGGGAAGTTCTGGTAGAAGGAAGCTTCTCCTCAGGAGCGTCTCCTGAGGCCTGAGGTGGAGCGGGATCTCCCATCAGCCCCAGTCCTCCTCCCGCAGCCTCGCCTTCCTCCACCCCTGCCCTCAAGCTTATCCTCCCCTAACCCCAACGCCCCCAGCTCGAGATGGCCAGGAGCAGAGTGTCTGCTTTGCCTGGCATTGCACACTGTGGTCAGGTTAAGTTTGCAGCGTAAGCCAGGGTCCCAGCCCACCTGAGCAACGGCTCCCTCTGGTTTCTGGATGTTTCCGTCAAGGAGGAGTGTTGCTGGAATGCAGCAGCTCTTGACACCTGGGCTGTGGTTCCTCAGATGACAGGGCTTGCCAGACATGGAGCAGGGGCCCCTGGTGAACCAGCCACGCATTCCCAAAGGGCATTTCTCCAAGACAGCTGGCCCAGGTCAAAGCCACAATCTGTTGCAAGGACTGCCGCCAACAGCGATGAGGAAGATGAGCCATAGCAGCCAGCTCTGATGAAGCCCGTTCCATGCGCCAGGCTCTGAGCCAAGTACAACCCATGCAGGATCCGATTTAATCGTCCTAGACAACCCAGTAAGATGGTGCTGTTCATGGCCCCAATTTTGAGAAATGAGAAAACTGAGGCTGTAAGATGGAGCAACTTGCCCCAGGCCACGCAGTGGTGGAGGCTGGCCAACGCCTGTTCTAACCACTGTATTCCACTACCTCCTGGGAAGGGAGTGAGGCTGATTCGAGGCTGCAGGGAGATTTAGAACAGCAGGTTTAATCAGAACAAATGATGGCGTGGTTAGCAACCACCAGGTGGAAAAACTAATGGAAGGAACAGCCGCGACCATACCGCCCCTCCCAGCATCCCCGCTCCAGGCCACTTTCCTCTCTCACAGGTTTCCAGCCATCCTCCCCCATCTCCTGATGTCTACCAGAAAGGAGCAGAGAGACATTCAAGCACCTACGACGTGCCAGTTTCTCTCCATCAGCCATTTAACCCTCATCCCGGCACTGAGAGGTTGGGTGTCTTTCTTCCCATTTTATAGATAGAGACTCTCCAAGATGGCAAGGGACTTGCCAGGTCACAGCTGGCAGTGCTGGGTCACAGCTGGCAGCGCTGGGCCTGAACGAGAGCCTGCACTTGGTCTGCCACGACAGGAAGGAAGAGAGCCCCACGCAAGCAGTGGAAACGACTTCAGAACCTTGGAGAGCAGGGCTGAGCCAGGCTGGGAGGAGGAATGGTTTGGGAAGGACAGCTGTGTCCTCCTCTGGCTCAGCCCCAGTCCTCCCTGCCACTGAGAAGGAGGACTCCCACGTGCCAGCAGACAGGTGTCTGCAGGGCAAGCCGCCCATCACCTTGTCTCCTGGGTAGTGCATTTGGTACATCAAAACCCACCAGACCAAGAGGACACACTTGCCCACAGGCCATTCATCCAGTCTGGGCATGCGCGGCCTCCTGTGACCTCAGATTGCACACACACTGTCCACGAGGCTCCCCTGCAGCTCCCGAGCCAGCAAGTATCCCCACAGCCAAGGAGCCAGGCTGGGCTGTGTGACTCCCCAAAGCGGAGGAGCCCTGGCAGGGGCTACCCGGGCCACAGGCCCTGATGCGCCTGCCTGCTGCTCTCCCTGCAGAGACCAGAGCAGGCAGGCAGACCATCCCACAGGGCTGGAGAAATTTCCAGGAAGTACAAAGAGCTTTCAAGCCCATCGGCCCTGGGGTAAATCCTAAGACCTCCTCTCACTGGACAGTGATCTTGGGCAAGTCGCCTCGTGAAACCTCAATATTCACATCTGTAAAGGGTTATCAGTACCTCTTCTGCAGTAGTTTTGATTAAATCTGAAAATATCCATAACAGTCTATCCCAATGCCTGGCATGTAATAGGGGTTCTTTAAGGTAAGCACTGAATTTTTTTTGTAATATTAAATGCCACTAAGACCCATGCAGCAGGAAGCTCCAGAATAACCCCAAATATAGAGCAACAAAAGCCATTGATAATGGAAATAAACTCTATGACTAAGAAGTAAAATTATTTAGTCTAGAAGTAAAAGGACATTGAGCTCAGGTTGAGGCAAAGGATGGACTCCATCGGAGGTTCTGTGCAAGCACCACAGCGTTTGTGTGTATGTGTGTGTCAGAAGGAGAGGAGAGGCACCCATTCAAAAGAATAAAAGCCAGTCCGTGCCGTCAAGGCATGTACAAATAATTGGAATACAAACAAAATCAGCACCTGTAGACTGCTCGGTGCCACATGAAGAAGAGATGATGCAGTGGCCTTAGACTCGGGTGGGTGCTGGGTGGTCAGGGGTGCTTCCTGAAGGAGGAGCTATTTGAGGTGACTTTTAAAAGAAGGTGGGACTTCAACATGTGCCGAAGCAGGGAGAGGACAAAAGGATTGTTGAGAAAAGCCACGAAACAAAAGAAAGCAGGGGTGCTCGGAGAATCTCAGATGATACGAAAAATAACAAAATGTTCTTCGTATTGACCTCTGACTGGTAGGATTATGGTTGCTTTTTACATTTTTTGGGGGGTGCCTCTCTGAATATTCAAGATTCTTTAAATTGGGTATGTGTGATTTTTATATTTAGTGAGAAATCGTATTTTAAAAATCAGCAGCAATGAAAATGACAGCCGTAGGCAAGAAGAGACCATTCCTTTGAGGCTAGAATTGCTGAGGCATGAATTGTTAAAATCCAGGGGAAAGTGGCAGTAGAGAAGGCCCCGTCCTCCTGCCACCTGGCTGAGGACCTCAAGCAGTGGGGACAGCCCCAGAGGCACTGAGGGAGCAGTTCGCTCCTGCCCAGCCCCACAGCCTCACTCTTCTCTCTCCCTCTCCCTCTTTCTCTCCTTCCTTCCCTTTTTTCTCTCCGTCTCTCCCCGTCCCTCCATTCCCTGGCACCATCTTGGACCCTCTTCCACTCACCTGTTTTTGACTCCACAGGCTGGGCCTGCAGCCCCTTCTACCGTGTCTCATGACTGAGCTCCCAGGGGTCGTGGTGGCCGGAGCCTAACCTCTGCCTCAGGAGCCCCTCAGCCATCCAGGGCTGCCCCAGCTCCTAGCTGCCCCACCAGGAGCAGCCAGAAACCCTGCGATTAAAGTTGTTTTTTTTTTAAAAGTCATGGTAAATTTGAGGCACGACTGGCGTTGGTGCTTCCCACTCCTGCCCGCTCGGGCTGTGCTGCCGCTGCTCGAGCCAGCGGACCGGCCCGTCCAGAGCCCGAGGAGGATGGACCCCCTGGCGTCTGCACTGCTGCCCTCGAGCTCCTGCCCCTTGCCCCAGCCAGGTCCAGGCCAGCTCAGCGGGAAGGTCCTAGGGGGCGCGGTGCTGTGAGGGCCGCAGAGGGAGGCAGAGGGGCCCAGCCAGGTGCAGGGAAGCCGCCGTGTGCTCCCCACCCCAGCAGCCTGACCCGACTTTCTGGAAGCCTAGGGCTGCAGATACCTGGCTTTGAACATCAGCCAAATTACCAGAAAGAAATAAGGCTACCAACTGGTACAAAGATGAGGAAAACTAGATGGAAGCCGTAGTTCAGCTCTCTGACACGCTAGAACATTGCCCCTGCCCCCAGGATCTCCCCAGCCCCCTGAGCTGCAGGAAGACCTTCAGCTTGGCCGCCCCTCCCTCTCCATCCTCTTCTCTCACCACGCGTACCCCCAAGGGGGTGTCCCTGAACGCCCTGTTGGCTTTTGCCCTCTCGTCCGCGTTCTCACCCCCGGCCACGGTGAGGGCCGCTGCTTCTTCCCAGAGTGCTCTCCGCCTCCTCCCCGCCTGGCTAATTCCTGATCCTCCACAGGTCTCAGCTGAGAGCATCTCCTCGGAAAGCACCCCCTGCCAGCCCACCCTCCTCCACGCCACGGGCTGCTCAGGAGTCTTCCTGTGTGCCCCCTTTCTCTCCCCAGCATCGCACCCACCAACATTGTTCCCTGTCACTGTTTTTTTTTTAGATTTATTTATTTTATTTCTTTCTCTCCCCTTCCCCCACATCGTCTGCTCTCTGTGTCCATTCGCTGTGTGTTCTTCTGTGTCCATTTGCATTCTTGTCAGCAGCACCTCGATTCTGTGTCTCTTTTTGTTGTGTCATCTTGCTGCATCAGCTCTCCATGTGTGCTTCGCCACTCCTGGGCAGGCTGTGCTTTTTTCGTGCTGGGCAGCTTTCCTTGTGGGGCGCACTCCTTGCACATGGGGCTCCCCTACGTGGGGGACACCCCTGCATGGCATGGCACTCCTTGCGCACATCCGCCCTGCGCGTGGGCCAGCTCCACACGGGTCAGGAGGCCCGGGGTTTGAACCTTGGACCTCCCGTGTGATAGGTCAGTTGCGCCAAATCTGCTTCCTCCTTGTCACTCTTGAACTGCAGGTCCCTGGAGGGCAGAAATTATGTCTTATTTCCTAAAGCGACTCTGCACCCGACCTGACATACAATAGGTGATCACGTATTTTTTTAATGAATGAGTGAAGAAGTGAAGGAATAAATGAATACATATGTTTTGCTGCTCTGTGTGGTAGTAGCAGTGAGGAGATGGGGAGGATTAAGAAGTGAACTATTAAGTTTGTATACTTTTAGCTACTCAACCCCAAGGGGACAAAGAAAATGTGCTTAACTGAGCTGCCACCAAGCACAGTTAAGTTGAGGGCAAACCCGGTGCTTTCTGACTCGTGCTGCTGCCGTCCAGAAGCAGGTAAGGAACCCTTTGGATGACGCGATGTCCCTCCCTGCGGGCCAAGGAACTTGAGGCACGTGCTTAGGAAATGAGCACTTGTGCTTCCGGACGCCAGGATTGGCTGGGAGGATGCCTGGGGTGGGCTGCAGCCCCCGCCGTCTCTCTCTCCTCATCCATACCCCAAAAAGAATAGGACCCAGTTGCCCCCGAAACCCCTTCCTGGTGCCCGGGGCTCCAGGATGCTCCTCTGCCCCACCCCCACCAGTTCTGCTGGCAGATCCAGGAAGGCTCTCCTGAGGGAGTGACCTTTTAAGGAGGCATTGAAAGACATGGAATTTTCTATCTTCATGATCCAAATTGAGGAGTTCTTACAGGAAGGCTATTCTTCTTTTCCAAACATTCTTTGTAACATTCTTATGTGATGTCAATCAGTCCTATACTCTCTAAGGGATTAAATTACTCTCAGCTATGATTTTTAAAAATTCCATATTTCTCTAAGCCAGGGTTTCTCAGCCTTGGCACTACTGACATTTTGGACAAGTCAGTCAAGTTCTACCGACTCAGTTTCTGCCTTGGATAGTGGTTATGTCGGTGGCTTTCTATTGGGTTTTGGGGTCACATTTCCCGTATACACAATTGCAAGTGAGTCTGATTCATATCAACTTTTGAAGCATCAGCATCTTGATTCTGCAATTGGCTCCATGGTCTATGGACAAAGAAGAAGCGCTGCGTGATCAACAGACCACTAGCTACCCTTGGCCGTGGGACAGGGGGCCTGTCCAGACTTTCTGTCCCAGTTACAAGTCTTGACTAACCTCACGAATGGCTGGGGTCACACTCCATGTGCAAAGCTGAAAGAGGAACGACAGAGGGAGGCCTCTCCTGGGCAGCGTGGGGGGTGGTTATAATAGTCTGACTCCATTTCTTGATGTTCTACTACCAGCAGCTTTTCAGCCTTACCCCAGCCTCTTTCTTTGTGCCCCACTTCTGAGTGAGCCGATAAGGTCCTCTCTTCCTCGGCTCCAGTGGCAGTTTCGAGCCATGCATGGGGACCCCTCACCCCAGCCCTGTCTCTAACCACTACAGAAACTCCAAGCCAGTCTCCTTTCCCTGCTCTTTCAAGCCATCCTCAGTTTACCTTCAGAGTCGTCTTCCTTGCTCTTCCCAGAAAGTCCCTATGAAAGGTAATAAACACTTTCGTACCCTCTTCTTGTGGGGTGTCATCAGTCTTGACATTGAATCAAATTTTGGGTGGGGGCCCATTCTATTTCTGCGGGATGGTCATGGCAACGGTTAAAAAAGCACAGGCTCTGGGATCTCAACCTCAGCCCTTTTGACCTTTTGGCTGGATAATTCTTTGCCGAGGGCGTCTGCCCTGTGCTTAGCAGCGTCCTAGATACTACCCAGTTGATGACAGTAGCCCCCACAAACACACCATTTGTGACCATCAAAATTGTCTCCAGACATTGCCAAATGGCCCAGGGAGGGGCAAGATCACTACAGTGGAGAACCACTGCCACTGCTCTAACCCCCGGAATCTTTGATGGGAAGGAAATGTCATCCCTGGGTAATTTCTCTTTGTGCACAGAATGTGTGACTCCTTTACCATGTCTTTGTTAATCTGAAATACTTCCCTCTTTCCTCCAAATCCCACTCAAAACAAGGAAGCAGAGAGCTTGAACTGAGTTTACAGGTTTCAAAACTGCCTCACTGCCTGACCTTGAGTGAGCTGAATGGCCATTCTGGCCTCAGTTCACTTATCTGTAAAATGATGGGTAGACTAGATGAGATCTAACATTCTGTGAGGCTGTGTGTATATAGCAATCCTTTATTTTGTAAGTGAAGAAAATGCGATTTGGAAACGTATGGAGTTTTGCCCGAGGTCACATGCCTAACCGCTGGCAGAGCCATTACTGAAACACAGGTCTTGGGTAGTGGATGTAGTTCAAGCAATTGGGCTCCTGCCTACCATATGGGAAGTCCCTGGTTTAGTTCCCGATGCCTCCCAAAGAAGACAGAGAGCTGGTGGGATGGGCAGGTGTGGCAAGCTGATGCAACAAGATGACACAACAAGAGACACAAGAAGAAAAACATGAGTGACACAGTAAAGCAGGGAGCAGAGGTGGCTCAAGCAATTAGGTGCCTCCCTCCTACATTGGAGGTCCCGAGTTCAGTTTCTGGTGCCCCTAAAGAAACAAGAAAGACAAACAAACACAGCAAGTGCAAAACAACAAGGGGGTGGGGAGAAATAAATAAATAAAATAAAAATTTAAAAACCACAAAAAACCCAGGTCTTCTGGTCCCCACATACACCCCTCCCCCCATACATTCCTCCTCCCATGTCATCCTTGGGTTAGAAGTACTACTTCCTTGTGCCAAAGATAGATGGAAAAACAGAGAATGACTGGGCCAGGTCATTGAGCGAGCAAGGAGAGAAAGAAACCTCCTTTCTGTAAATAAAAACGACGTGACTGTGAGTGAGCCAAAGCACCACGCGGAAGCAGAGGGCTAATTGGCTCTTTCAAGACAGTGGAGAATCTGGGGGTGATGAATTGCATGCAGTTCAATGGCGGGCTGCTGTGACAGAGGGCTGCAAATGCCTCTCGGGGGATGTGTTAATAAAGGCTCCGCATGCACAACACAAGAGGCAATTACTCTGCTCTCCCTGGCACCAGCTCCTCCTGGCAGGAGAGCTGCTGACAGGGTTGGAAGGCAGGCAGTGGAAAGTTTCCGAGAAAGCCAAACGGCAAAGGATAGGACTTGCCGTCTTGACCAGCCATTCAACAAAGGCACTGAAGGCTTGTCCGTCCGCATGACCCTTACCCCAAATGAATGGGGAGGAGGCAGCCTGGTGGGCAGAAAAGGAGATTTCAGCTGGTGGTGGGAAAGAGAGCAGGACCACTTCCACCTGTGCAGAAGCTGCCATCTCCGGTAACTCTACAGGCTCTCGGGCTACCTTTCTTCCTGCCCTGGAGACGTCTTCAAGAGAGGGTGCTGTATTAGTCAGCCAAAGGGGTGCTGATACAAAATACCAGAAATCTGTTCACTTTTATAAAGGGTGTTTATTTGGGGTAGAAGCTGACAGTTACCAGGCCAAAAAGCATAAGTTACTTCCTTCACCAAAGTGTTGCCACATGTTAGAGCAAGATGGCTGCCGACGTCAGCCAAGAGTTCAGGCTTCCTGGGTTCCTCTCTTCCCGGGTCTTGCTTCTCTCCAGGCTCTGCTGCCCTGCGCCTCTGAGTGCTTATTTTCCGGACTCAGCTCAAAAACTCCAACCTCCCTTCTTTGCTATGCGGCTTCTCTCTGAGTCCCCCTGGGTGGGCAGGAACTCAACGTCTTACTGATGTGGCCCAATCAAAGCCTTGATCATTTTTTTTTCATTTATCATTAGATTTTATTCATTTGCCCTTTAGATACTGTAGAAAGTAAATAGTGGGGTTACAGATTAAAAAAAACAACAGTACTGGTACTTATAGTTATCCATGTCATTATCTTTACTGGACATCTTTATATCTTCATGTGGCTTCTGTCAATTGTCTAATGTTCTTTCATTTCAATCTGCAAAGCTTCCTTTCCTCAATCATTATTTAATCAAGTAAAGTGAAGCCTCTGAATCCAATATAACCTAATATGCCCAGAGGGATAGACCCGTTTACAAATACAATCCACCATCTCTTTCCGGAATTCATAAACAATATCAAACTGCTATGGGTGCCATGCCAGGAGCCAGGCCAAGACACAAAATAGCCAGGCAGGTGAGTCAGGAATGGGGGTGCACTGCAGATCAGCATGGGATGATTTGCCTGGCAGCCGCTTTACCAGCCAGCCCAGGGTCCTTCTCCCAGGCTCAAGCAGGAGAAAGCTTGTCCAAGGGAGAAGCTCTTCGAGGTTCTGGAAAGAAGGAGTTCACTTGCCTCTCCTGCTTGGGATCAGCCCTCTTAGTGGAATTGCCCAGACAGATCTGGCCCCTCCATCCAGGCCATCAGTTAAAAATCACATCCGCATGCAGTGGAAGATGGACTGCGGTTAACAGTACAAATATGAGAGTGTTCTCTCCTGAACTATAACAAATGTACAATGCGAATATGTGGTGTGCATAATAGGGGTATGGAAAAATACACCAAATGTACGCTATGGACCATAGTTAGTGGTAACAGCCTGATGATGTTCTTCATAATCTGTAACAAATATTCCACAGCAATGTAAGGTATTGGTGGAGGGGTGTTGTACAAGAATTCTGCATATTATGTGTGATTGTTTTGTAAGCTTGCAGCTTCTCTATTAAAATATATATATATATATATATATAAATCACATCAAGGGAGCGGATATGGTTCAAGCAGTTGAACGCCTGCTTCCCACCTGAGAGGCCCCAGGTTCGGTTCCCAGCTCCTCCTAAAAACAAAAACAAACAACAAGCAAACAAATGGAAAAACCAACTCAGGGAGCCGATGTGACTCAGTGGTGGAGTGCCAGCTTCCCACATATGAGGTCCCAGGCTCAATCCCTGGCCCAGGTACCTCAAAAAAATTTTTAAAAATCACATCATGGGCAGCAGTGAGGGCCAGTGAGATCCCAGAGCTGAGGCTGTGAGGCTGCGAGCGAGTGGGTCCCACGTGTTTCCCTGGGTGGTGCTGGTGATGGAGCTTGTGAAGGGTCTGTGAGCCCCAGGTCTTAGCAGCAAACCCTCCCCACCCCCTCCACCCACTCCCTGCTGACACGGCCGAGCTGGCCTGGGCCACGAGGGCTGCCTGCTGAATAATTGCCATGAGTCAGCGAGGCCTGCCCGGCCTGTCACGGGTCACTCAGCACCTGGCCCGCACACCCCCCTTCTGTTTCTACCTGTGCCTCAGAAGATGGAGTACCGCCTGACACCCCCACCCAGGAAATCCCCGTCACTAACCCGCAAAGCGTCATCTTGGGGCTGGGTACCTCGTTAGACGCTGGGAGTGCACAGGTTACCGTGAAGTTCCCAGAAGTGGGGAGAAAGGAGCCTGCTGGGGGAAGCCGGTCCGTGATGGAGGGATTAGTGGGGGCCGGAAGCAGCTTGTCTGCAAGATGACAAAGCCAAAGTCCTGGCAAGAGCTTGGGCTAAAATAGAAACAGCTTTCCAGGCCTCCTGTGAACAATCTTTTGTGGGTCTGGAGAGCTCCGGCCAGGGGCTGTGTGGCAAATTGGTTAGGCCCCAGTTGACGCAGGCCGATAGAGAAGCAGCCCCCAGGGCCTTGGGGGGGTGCTCCCAAAGGACAGCCCTGCCCCTGGAGCAATTCCAAACGCAGGGCCCTCCACCCCTCGGTGCCTTCTTCCTTCACGCCCTGCTCTCCCCAGCACTCACCCTTCTCCCCACTCTGTGGACACAGCAGCAGTTTAAACCTCATGCGCATCAGAACCACCTGGAGAGCTTGCCAAAACCATAGCTTCCTGGTCCCTCTCTGAGGTTCCGGTCCCGTAAGCAGGACGGAGGATGCTGCACTTTTAGCAAGCATCCTGGGAAATGTCCATGCAGGTGCTTCCTGGACCACACTTGGAGAACCTTGCTTTCATGGTCTAGAGCTCAGACGCTGAAGTCAGGCCAGAATTCAAACCCCAGCTCTGCCACTTACCAGCCGTGGGAACTCTGCGCCTCAGTTTCCTCAGGCATAAATGGGAATGGTGACGGGTGGCTTCCTCACGTGACTGCTGTGCGGGTTAAATGAGGTGATTTATTAAAGATACGCCAGACTGCCCCGGAGGCAGTAGGTGCTTAATAAATGTCCCTGGCCTCCCGCCCCCACCTTGTACACATGGGTACATGGTGTTCACTGACGTGGTTGTGTTTCTGACTCAAAGCTGTCCTGTTCTTTAGGGGAAATGGTGCAAGGGCCTTCGGGCTCATGTGCTCCCTGTTTGGGGAGGGTGCCTCGGCCACCACTGAGGGAGAACCCCATTTTTCCACCCCAAGGATGAATTAAAATCCTGGGTTTGGCCACCTTCCCGTGGACCAAAGAGGTGGAGGAGTTTCTCCTGGCCACCGGCTCCTTCCCCCCAGCCAGGGCTGAGGATTGGAAAAGTCCCTTTGATAGTTTGGTGCTGTTTTTTTTGGCTTTGAAAAGAAAACAGAAGTCTGCTGTGACTAGTCCTCGGCTGAACTCGGAGCCTGAGGAACAGGCATGCGCTGGGCAGGGCTAGAGCCAACACCGGGCCCCTTGCAAGGACAACAAGGCTCTCCAGGGAGGCTGTTGGTGGCCCAGCCTCCCCACCGCCCTGGCCTTGAGCCAACAGACCCTCCAGCATAGAGCCTCGGCCCTGCACCGCCAGCCTGCCAGCGTGCCGCCTGCTTTGTCGTGCTCACTCTCCTTCTCCCCTCCGCTCCAGTCTGCTTGCATTTTGGGAAATTGTGAACGAGAGTCCAGAGCAGCAGTTGTGCACATCGCCCAGGACACATCGGCCTTCTCTGGGAGCCTGGCCTGGGGCGGGAGGGGGACCTGTGTGGGCCGAGGACTCCGAAGGCCAGTGGTTCTAGTCAGGGCATCAGCAGAGGCCACCAGGCAGGGCGGGGGCCAAAGCAACCCAGGAAGGTGGGTTAGCTTAGAAAGGCCGCTCAGAACTGAGAGCTAGACTCTGCCACATTTCTCAAAACCTTTCTCACTTTTCTCCTGTGGGTCTGTCCAATAGAGTCTAAGCTGTAACACCTGGACAGAGTTACAAAGGTGACAACCCCATGGCTTGAAGCACCTGTCCCATCCGATGCCTGAAATGTCTACCATTGACTCCTGCAGGCTTTGAACCCCCTTAAACTCCATACACAACTCAGAGGTAACGCCGTGAATGCTAATACAGTGCATGTGTGGACACGATGCCCAGCACGCAGGAAGTTCTTAGCAGTTTCTAAGAGTAGAAGCAGAAAGTAGTCAGTAGTTGTCTTCATAACAGTCACTAGCACTTCAGGATAACCACGCTTCTAGTCCTTTGCAAAGAACAAGTTTGAGAAGAGAGGAAGAAAGAGAGCATCGACCACCAGGACAGAGGGAAAGGACTCCAAATAAAATCTGTGACAGAGCCTGCCAATTGGGAGCTCTTGGGAAAGTCAGCCAAATGCTCGTGCCTCAGTTTCTCTCTCTGGACAGTGGTTCTGGTGGTCCCTTGTTCCTCTCCTAAGACTTTTTTTTTTTTTTTTTTAAGGTAAAATGAAGTAATCGCTTTCTCTGGATTTGGACTCAAGCGCTGACTCCACACTTAGCCGCAGCGTGAGCCTGGACAAGCTCCTTCGCATCTCTGAGCCTCAGTTTCCTCCTAGGTAAGACAGGGGTCCCGACTGGTGCTCCGGCCAGGGCTGTGGTGGGCACTGATGAGAACCTGGGCCGCGGTGAAGAGGGGCCCGGTAACCCTGCTCACCCCTGCTCCGCTCCCTTTCCCTGAGGTCTCCGTTCACTGTACGTTCCGCAGATTTCTGCTTGTCTGTCTGTGTGGGGAGAAAGAGGAGGCCTCTCTTGAACAATGTTTCAGAGAAGAGCCTTGATTTGTTAGTGTTTCACTGAACCCACTGATGAGCCCTGGGGGAGAGTGAGCTCAGGGAAGCTGACATTTGGCCATGGAGAAGCCAGGAGGCGCTTCCCTTTTGGAGAAGGGCTGCTCTCAGTGTTTTCTTTTCTTGTTCCCTCAGGGCTCCAGAGAAGTGGCGTGAAGCGGTTCCCCGGGAGAATCCAGGGGCTGTGTCATCGCTGGGCTCTGACGGGGGCTGCAGCACAGAGCGTGCTTCCCAGGGCTCGGCTGACTCACGTCCACAGCACAGGAGCCGGCCCCTGGGAACACGCTGCCCTTTCAGGGAAACCCCCTGCTGCTGTAGGGGGTGCATAGCGGTATGAAGGGGAAATGGAAACTCGCTTGGCTGCTACCTCTCAACTCCTGTTTACTGTGTGATTACTTATTTAATGCCTCTCTCTCCTCTAGACTGTGAGCTCCTTGGGGGGTCACCTTGTTCACCCCTGTACCTTTAGTGCCAGAACAGTGGGTGCTCACTACAACCTGTTGACAGAATAAGTGGACGGATGGATCAATAGACAGAGGGGGAAGCGGACTTGGCCCAATGGATAGGGCATCCTCCTACCACATGGGAGGTCCGCGCTTCAAACCCCGGGCCTCCTTGGCCCGTGTGGAGCTGGCCCATGTGCAGTGCTGATGTGCATAAGGAGTGTCATGCCACACAGGGGTGTCCCCTGCGTGGAGGAGCCCCACGCACAGGGGTGCACCCCGTAAGGAGAGCCACCCAGCATAAAAGAAAGTGCAGCCTGCCCAAGAATGGCGCTACATGCACGGAGAGCTGACACAACAAGATGACACAACAAAAAGAAACACAGATCCCCTCTGCTGCTGATAAGGATAGAAGCAGTCACAGAAGAACACACAGCGAATGGACAAAGAGAGCAGAAAACTGAGGGGGAGGGGAGAGAAATAAATAAAAAATAAATCTTAAAAAAAAAAATAGACAGAGGCATGGATGGATAAATCAATAGACAGAGGGATGGATGGATTAATAGACCAATGGATGGATGAAGAATTGTGGTGCCATGCCACATTTGCCCTTGAGAAGCTTGCAGACCAGTTGAGGGGTCAATATACACCTAAAATAATTTGTGAATATAGAAAATAATCTTTGCTGAAGCATCCAATTGAAAGTATCATGAGTCCAATGCTTTTGGGAGTCCAGGAGCATACTCCTTGCAGACTCCAACTTTTGGAAGTCGAGTTAACTCTGGGCTCCAACTGCTATGTTCTGAAATCCGTTGCTGCTGGGGCCACACTTCTACAGCTGCCAGTGGCTGGGCACAGCAGGGTAACCAAGGCAGGCTGGTTCCTTGGTGACAGTGGGCTCCTCTGACAGTCGTCTTTGGCTGAAGATTCCCTAATATCCATGCCATCCCTTCCTTAAATTCTCCAACAGTCTAGGAAGGATGCTTTCACCCAACCTTCCTTCCCTCTCCCTTGCCTTGGGGCCAGATTTACATCAGGGCTAATGGCTCTTCCACTTCTCTGACTCCCTCCCCTTTTTATCCCACATGGGCATTTCCCTTAATAAAATCTTTGCATGTTTAATCCCATCTTGGTGTCTACTTCTCAGAAGACCCAGATTAGCACAGCTTTTGATGTTTCAAGAGTTCACTGTAGGGAAGCGGATTTGGCTCAATGGATAGAGCATCCGCCTACCACATGGGAGGTCCAGGGTTCAAACCCAGAGCCTCCTGACCCGTGTGGTGAGCTGGTCCACATGTGCTACCGCGTGCAAGGAGTGCCGTGCCACGCAGGGGTACCCCCTCATAGGGGAGCCTCACATGCAAGGAGTGCGACCCATAAGGAGAACCACCCAGCACAAAAAAAGTGCAACCTGCCCAGGAGTGGCGCCGCACACACGGCTCGCTGACACAGCAAGATGATGCAACAAAAGGAGACACATGTTCCCGGTGCCACTGACAAGAATACAAGTGGACACAGAAGAACACACAGCAGATGGACACAGAAGGCAGACAATGGGGGGAGGGGGAAGGGGAGAGAAATAAATAAATAATAAATCTTTAAAAAAAAAAGTGTTCACTTTCTGGCTAGGGAATTCAGAATAGGCTTAACAGAGGAGGTGGCACTTCATGGACCTTCATTACAGGGGCAGCCAGGGAGGAGGGGGCCTGGTAAGGGCGGCAGGAGGCACAGATTAAACGGCTGGCTCTGTGAAGGAAAGACTGTGTCTGTCTTCACTGAAACTCTTCTCCTGCACCTAACACGGTGCCCAGCACCTGGCAATCCCTCACTGGGTCTTGTAGAATAAATGAGTGAGCAGAGACTCACTCCCTAGAGCACCAGAATGCCTTGTGTATGCCTGTGTTCTAGAAACTGGCACTCTTTACTGTTGATTTTTTTAAAGATTTATTTAAAGATTTACTTATTTACCTCCCCCACCCCATTGTTTGCACTCACTGTCTGCTCTCTGTCTCCATTCTGTGTGTTCTTCTGTGTTTGCTTATCTTCTCTTTAGGCGGCACCAGGAACTGATCCTGGGACCTTCCAGAGTGGGAGGGAAGTGCTCAATCTCTTGCGCCACCTCAGCTCCCTGGTCTGCTACATCTCTTATTTTCTTTCCTCTGAATATCTTTTTGTTGCATTATCTTGCTGCCCCAGCTGTCCCCACAGGCCAGTACTCCGCACAGGCCAGCACTCTGTGTGGGCTAACTCCCCATGCAGGCCAGCTTGCCTTCACCGGGAAGTCCCGGGAATCGAACCCTGGACCTCCTATATGGTAGATGGGAGTCCAATTGCCTGGGCCATCTGCTTTCCACTTTACTGTTAAAGAAAACAGTTACTCATCTATCTCTGCCCCTCAGTACTTTGCTTCTTGAGTGCAAGGAGGTCTTATTCCAGAAACACAGAGACCCGGTTTATAGTTTGTTCCTGAAGAGGGATTGAATAGGGAAGCAGATGTGGCTCAAGCAATTTGGCTCCTGTCTACCATATAGGAGGTCCAGGGTTCAATTTCCAGGCCCTCCTGGTGAAAATGAGCTGACCTGCATAGATAGCTGGCTCAGCACGATGACACAACAAAAAGAGACACAGAGGAGAGACAATAGGAGATGTAGCAGACCAGGGAGCTGAGGTGGTACAAGAGATTGAGTGCCTCCCTCCCACTCCAGAAGGTCCCAGGTCAGTTCCTGGTGCCACCTAAAGAGAAGACAAGCAGACACAGAAGAACACACAGCAAACTGGACATAAAAAAGGCGGAGGGGAGAGAAATTAATAAATCTTTAAGGAAAAGAGAGAGATTGAATAGAAGGAACAATCACGGCTACAGGAGAAGCTGTTTGTGACGTTATTATATCTCAGCAGCAGCTCCTGGCTAAAGGTGGGGGTGGGATTCCCAGGTATTGGTCAGGTCAGTTTGCCTGTTTGCTAAGTGTCCAGAGGAAGAGCCAGCCTCATCCACCTCCTGTCTAGCAGCTAACATTCTGTGGTCACATGAAGACCTCTCATCCAATGGCAGCTTGTATTTTTCAAAGTCCCACCACAGACATGATTTCCTGGGAACCTCATGGCTTCACAGCATGGAGAAGTCAGCTACTGTCCCCAATTTTATAGATGCTGTGGAAATCTGTGGGTTAAGGCTACCATCACCACTAACAGAAGGGTTGGCCCTTCTGTTGGTAACAGCACCCCAATTTTGTGTTAAGGAACTCCCCTCCTCATTGGGCTGTCCTATGGGACTGTCCGTCAAGGCGCCCCACCCTTTCCCGGCCAAGGGACAGTCACGTCACTTGAATCAGGCCGATCAGACACACTTCCTAGAATGTGAATCTTGCACTGAGAGACACCATAATTAAAAACGGTTGGGGCTGATTCATACCCAATGCTCAAGTCTAGAAGAATCTGTTCATTAGTTCCTGCTACCTGGATCCCTGAATGCCCTTGTTTCTGTTCTGGGTTTGAACCTCAAACACGGGCCAACCATGTGGCCTTGGGCAAGTTCTTCAGCTTTTTTGAGCTTCAATGATCTCATCTGTAGGGTAGGGATAATAATTCCCAATGCATATTGTGGTTGGGTTCCTTGAAAGAATGCATAGCAGGTGCTTAGAGCAAGGGCTTACCTCCATAAAAGTAGGTGTATTGTACTTGAGTATAGCTTTAGCTCCTAAGCTCTTAAGATGTGACGTGCCCACATTCACATGACCAGTCATTGACAGAACTGGGACCAGGGCCAGACTGCTCAACTCCTGCTCCCCTGCTTGAGAGAGACAGAAATGACCTGGGAGGTCTTTACCTGCCCATTCCAGGCAACAATAGAGTTTTTGCATCAGCTATTTTGATATCTCACCCCTGAGTCTGTTCTTGGTTGAAAGAGAGAGCTCTTTACTCCTCAGCCATTCTTGTTTAGACACAAAGATGCTTGAAGGAAGGGTGAGCTTTGTCTCAACATAAGAAATGGAGAGGAGTAGGGAAACCCTATTCCAAAGACAGTTTAGAATCAACTTTGAGCATTTCTTGAGTTTCAACATCCTATCCCACAGGACTTTGTGGTGAAGATGTAATTAGGCTATAAGTACTGGCATGGTTCCTGGCACATAGTGAGGATACAGTCGATTACAACTGTCACCATTATCTTAACTGATAGGTGCTGTAGAGATGAGAATTCAAAGAATTTCAGAATGGTCCATCAACCCCCACTCTTTGTACCCACCCCTAAATGCTGCCCTACACGCTTCTGGAGCCTGAAATTCCTTGAAGAAGATCCAAACTCTTTTCTTCCATTTCACCTTGGGGCTGGGGCAGAAAGGCTAGCTGGGAACCTGGAGGCAGCCTTAGAGCCTCTGAGCGTATGAGTCACAGCCCCCATCGCCTCTGGGCCTGAGCTCTGGAGGGCCTCCAGGCTTGGCACCCCAGAAGTCTCTGTCCCTTCCCTCAGTACACTCCATGTTTTAAAGCTGATCTGAGCTGAGTAGTTGGGGGTCGGATATCAGGGCGTGAATCCCCAGTCCCAGTGGAGGGAAAGTTGGGAGTCTGGCATTCTCGGCTGGAAAATCCCATCATTGCTGGTCATTTGACACTAACGAGGCTCTTGTCAAGGACACGCAGGTGAATAGGAAAAGGTTCCTGTCCTCCAGGGCTTCTGTAGCCTCTGATGTTGGTACCATGTCCCTGTGCCCACTCTACTTTCAGCGGACCGTTCTTTGCAAGCTCGGGCTCTGCAGAGCTGGTGGGGAAAGGTGTTCCATCCATGTGTGGAGAAGGAAGGGGGCAGGAGGAGAAGTCCGCGTTCTTGGCCCAGGCAGCCACGCAGTCATGGCGTATGCTGTCACGCCATAGAAGCACAGGGCAGCTTTGCCCACCCTGGCAGGGAAAGGCCATGACTCAAACAAGCCCACCACACCCTGCAGTTTCATGCTGCAAAGCCCTCTGGGAAATCACCCCAAGCCCCTTCTCCAACGAGCCCCTCAGGCAGCCCAGGCCTCTTCCCCTGCTCCCACCCCCACCCAGCCGGATGGGCCCAGCTGGCCAGCTCCCCTGCCTCCCACCCGCGCCCACCACAGGCTCCTTGAAGGTGCCCTTATCCTTTAAAAGAACTGTCCCCAGCACCCATCCCTCAAAGGACGCCTGACCGGCTGCTCAACCCCATTTCATGATGTTTGTGTGTTTTTAAAGATAGCACAGAGGGGCCAAGAGGGTTTTTAAATTGCCTTTTTGTGTTCTTATAAAGGCGACTGCTTTGTGAGGCAGGAAGGATCCCCAGGGAGCTTATTATCTGGAGAGGTCACCTGGCTAAAAATACACCCCATTCACTCAGCGGTGGGAGAGGAGACAGTGCGAAGGGGGCCGGGAGAGGCGGGGGCGGCAAGCCTGGGCGTGGGGAGGTGGCCGCAGGCCTCTTCCTCCGTGGGCAGCCAGGGCCAGGACGCGGGGCCCCTCCTTGTGTGGATTCCTCCCTCGGTTGCAGCTCTGTCGCCGCGCTGCCGCGGAGCGCGGGTGGCGCGAAGGCCGGTCTGACCTCCACTCTCCAGCCCACACGGAAAGAGCCAGACAGCTGCCGGCAGCCCCCCTGGAGCAAGACACAAATCAGCAGAGCACCGCCCTGGCCACGCGACCTTCCCTGAGCAGTGACTCCGGCCGAGCCCCACGCCAGGCACACAGGCACGCACTCCCTTGTTTAATCCTCACCAGAGTGTAAGCTGCCATTATTATCTCCATTTGACAAAAGAGGAAACCGAGAGGCAGAGAGGTAGCCCAAGACCACGCAGTTAACAAGTGGCAGAAGAATCTGCGGCCCAGGAGGACCACGGGGCTGCCCGGGGCCCCGCAGTTAGCTGTTCCCATAATCGGTGGCTCTGCAGGCCTGTGTGGAGGGAGGGAGGGCGCACCCGTGCTAGTGAGTGTAAAGGCGGAAAGAAGGAGGCTCGCTTGCAGTAAAAGTAACCATCATCCCAACACCAGGGATGTTCCGAGGACCTAGTGTGTGCCGGATGCTTCGCGGGCTATTTCATTCTTACAAACCCCGTGATGAGGTGGGTGCGACAGATGCCATCACTGGGAGCCGTCCTCCCTCCCTCCCTCATCATTCCTTGAGTTCCCCCAGGGTGCTTGGCCCTGCACTATGGTCCAACGCCCCGGAGAGCCGCCCCGCTCTGGCCTGTGTCCACTAAAAAAGAGACCTCCTTGGGCCGGGCTCAGCTGCCCCAGGGCCCAAGCACGCGTGCTGAGCATCCTCCTCGGTCCATTGTCCGTGGAGGACCGGCTGCCCCCGGCCTCCTCGGTCCCTCCTGTGCAGGCTCTCAAGCCTGGGCATTGCCCACCCAGCACCCTGTCAGCCCCTAGCCCGCCTCCCAGCCTCCTGGCCAGGCACCTCCTCCTTCACCCCAACCCCCAGGCTGGCCGGGGAGAGTCAGCGGGCGGGGCTGGGAGCTCCGGGGACCTGACGCCTCGGCCAGGTTCGGCTCCACTTCCAGCATGTGCTCTCGAGGGCATGCTCAGTGCAGGCTTTGATGGCCTGGGGAGACCCCGCTGCCTCAGCAGCTCCCCACCCCCACCCCTGCCCTCTTCCCCAGGGCTCAGCATCCGGGTGTCCATCCAGGAAGTCTCTCCTTCCTCCCCATGCAACCTGGCCTTGGCCAGGGAGCATCCCCGAGAGTGGTTTCCGGAACCGCTGGGCCGTGGAAACGCCACCCTCTGCTCCCCTCCGGCCGCCGGCGCCACCTCAAGGTCATTCTCAAGTGACCTTCCTGCCCCTGGGATCAGAGCCATTCCCTCACTGCGCCAGCCCCCTCCTCGCCCTTCCTCCCTCTCTCCTCAGTCCTCCCACTCTCCGGAAGGGAAGGTCTGTCACCAGGCCCCACAATTGATTAATAGCCCAGTTTTCGCTGATAAGTTCACCTCTGAAGACTGCAGAGCAAGACAGTGGTTTTCCTTAAACAAACAGCCTCCTCACAAAGTAAAGTTGGTGGCCGAGACCTACTGACCTGGCAACTGTTTTAACCTTTTCCCTTTGGGTTCTCGCTGGGGCGACCCCTCTCCCCCCATCCCAAGTGCGTGGGAACAGCTCGGGAACCTACGTTCCCAAGGGACCCATGGGCCTCACTCTCCTTTAGCCATTCTCGAGCCTCTCTCTTTTTTTTTAAGATTTATTTTTCATTTATTTCTCTCCCCTTCCCGCCCGCCCCCATTGTCTGCTCTCTGTGTCCATTCGCTGTGTGTTTTTCTGTGTCCACTTGTATTCTTGTCAGCAGCACCAGCAATCTGTCTCTCTTTTTGTTGCATCATCTTGCTGCGTCAGCTCTGTGTGTGTGTGGTGCCACTCCTAGGCAGGCTGAGCTTTTCTCATGCGGAGCGGCTCTCCTTGCAGGGGCACACTCCTTGCGCATGGGGCTCCCTTACGCAGGGGACACCCCTGCGTGGCACGGCACTCCTTGTGTGCATCAGCACTGAGCGTGGGCCAGCTCACCACATGGGTCAGGAGGTCCTGGGTTTGAACGCTGGGCCTCCCTTATGGTAGGCAGATGCTCTATCAGTGGAGTTAAATCCACTTCCCTTGACCCTCTCTTGAGCCTGAGGAGCCCCCCCCCACCCCCAGCTGCACTCCCCCGACTACCCCTGGGATGGCTAGTTTTCAGTTCTCTGAGATGACAGTTTCTGGTCTCTGCTGTTGCTGCCCCTTGAAATGGCTCTAGCCACCCAACTCGAACAGGGACAAAGGTGACCCAGGCCAGCCTCATGCACTTCCATTTAACCCGCCCGTAGTTCTCTGCTGTCCTTTTGGCACTCTTGGATCTGGAAAGCCAAACAGTCCTGCTTCTGACACACCCCCTCCCCAGCCCTGGCTCCATTATGAGCTTGGGCCCACTTTCCTGCTTCAACCTCACAGCCTGTTTTTACATGCCTCCCCCAGCTTCAGGTTCTATCAAGAGGTGTCTTTCCTTCCCCATGACCCTCAGGACCTTGGGGACAGAGCCTACAGCACAAGGTCAAAACAGTCTTGGTGATTGAGGAAGCAGGATTGAGGGTCACAAAACCAGAGAGAGGGATGGTCTTAGCCCTGTGCTCTCAGTGAGACCCTCTGGCCCTGGTCTCCGCCCCTACCCAGACCACCACATCAGGTGACATGGGCACTTACAAGGATGGATATTTTTGGATATTGATTTTTCTCTTTTATTCTTCCCACACATTCAAGCAGGAGTAGTTTGAAAGTCATGGTGGGTTTTTATTTGCTCAAAGATCTAGGACAATTTGGGGGAGTTTGCAGAGGTGATAAATGGAGAAGATTTACGGGACGGACAAAAGGTCCTGGGGAAGCAGTGGGGAGCAGGTTCCCCAGCATCAACTGCTCCAAAACCAGAAGTGATTCCTCCAGCAGGAGAGGGGGAGGCCCCCAGCAGCAGGACCCCCACCCCTGCTGCCTGGCAGGGCATGTGAAGACAGCAAGACCTGGGGGGGATGACCCCTCACCATGCAGCAGGCATTTGGAGCCATCAGCACGGGGGTTTTGGACCTTAAAAGGGCAGGGAAGAGGGGAAGGGCACTTATCTTAGTGTCCTGGGCTGCTGCAACGAGATACACAAACGGGTGGCTTAAAGCAACAGAACTTCAGTATCTCACAGTTCTGGTGGCCAGAGGTCCCAAATCAATGTGTTGGCCGGACCCTGTTCCCTTCAAAGTCTCTTCCTGCTTCCAGAGGCCACCAGCAATCCTTGCTGTACCTTGGCTTACAGACGCATCACTCCAATCTATGCTTCTGTCTTCACACGCCCTTTGCAGCTGGTCTCACTGTCTCAGTGTGCAAATTTCCCTCTTCTTAGAAGGATACTGGTCATGTTGGACTTAGGGCCCACCCTAATCAGGTATGACCTCATCTTAACTTAATTACATCTGCAAAGACCCTATTTCCAGATTAGGTCAGGGAATCCGTATGGTCTCATCCAAGGTTTTTCCTTCTCAAAGTACCCACATTCCTATGTTACCTGTATCTAGAGGTCCATGGGGGACCTGGTGTCCTTTCCCGGCAAGTAAGAGAGGAGGAGCTCAGGGGTCTGAATTCTGGGTGAACTGCCACATTGGCTCTGGAGGGGCTGCACCAAATGCTCAGCTTTCCTTGTTCTCTCAGATGGAGGTGGTAGAGAAATGGGTGCTTCAGGACTGGGGTTGATACAGCTTTGGTTGCAAAGACACAAAGGAAGAAACTCTCCTCCTCTCAGCTTGTGCCACATAGATCACAAGTCATACTGGTCATGAGGCCATGTCCAGCAAGTCTGTGCTGATCTGGTGTCAGCTAGTGTACTGGGAACTGTGGTGGTTTGAAGCAGTATGTTCCCCAGAAAAACATGCTCTTAAATGTAATCTATTTTTGTGGGTGTGAACCCATTTTAAGTAGAACCTTTTGATGAGGTTGCTTTAGTTAAGGTGTGTCCCACCCACCTCAACCAGAATGGGTCTTGATCCTTTTATTGGAGTCCTTTATAACAGAATGTAAATCAGACAGAGAGGAGACAGAAGGAACAGGCAGAGGCTGAAATCAACAGAACCCAGGAGAGAAAGGGTAGACCAGGAGACGCCACCACGTGCCTCGACATGTGCCTTGCCATGTGACAAACTAGACCAGGGATCATGGGTAACCAGCCCCAAATCTCCTCTAGTCTTTGGGGAGAAAGTATCCCCTTGATGATGCCTTGATTTAGACTTTTTTAGCTTAAAAACCGTAAGCTAATAAATCCCCATTGTTTAACATGACCCATTTCATAGTATTTGTTTGAGCTGCCTAGGAAACTAAAATACCACTATTACTGATCCTTTCACTACTGATGGATATTTGGGTAGTTTTGCTTATTAAAAATAGTGTTGCCAAGTACATTTTAGTATATATCTTTTGCCTAACATATGTATGCATTTGTTGAGGATATACCCGGAGTAGAATTGCCGTGTCATAAGGTGGGTATATGTTCAAATTAAGTAGATATTGTTACTGTTTGCCGCGTTGCCCATCCATCCCCATCCACTCTGCACCCTGCTCTGTGCCCCTGAAGCCAACTTCTGTGGACTGCATCAGAGGGTGCCCTTGCTCTCTGGAGTCCAGTTGGCTTTTGGCTTTGGGACACTGGATGGAGATGGATGGAGGGAAGGAGGAGGGCAAGTTGGGGATATGTATTTTCTCCCTGCAAGGTTGCTGTGGACTGTCCATGTCCCTCCCCCAAAAGCTACAGCTCCTGTCAGAGGAGCCTTCCACGGAGCCCATGGTCCCCGGTTCTGGTATCTACCCTCCTCTCCCATTCAGGCCTGGGGGTGCTGTCCTTCCTGGCTTTCCTGGACCCCACTCACAACTTTGTCAAGAGTCCCCTTAGTCACTCCCTTCAAATTACCCAATTTAATTGTCCCACGTTTCGTGCTGGACCCTGACTGCTGCAGTGGGGAAGGGGTGGGGAGGCTGTAACCTGTGCTGGCCAAGAGTCAGGGTTCTGGTGTCAGAAAACCGTATTTTATTTAGAAGCATTAACTTGGGCAAGTTACTTAAGTCCTCAGGCCTCAACTTTCTCATCTGCAAAATGGAGACAATCAAGTATCTTCTTCAGATAGTTGATCTGAGAAGGAAACGGGGCAATAGTTTTTAGCGCAGAACCTGGCACAGACTAAGACACCCTCCACTGCAGACGTTAGTTACCGGCAGCATGGCGAGGGCTTCGCGCGTAAGAGGAGCTGGTCGGCTCCTTTGCCTCACCTCCCTGGTGTCTTCTCAATTGAAATCAGCAGCTGAAGCACCCTCAGTTAAGTGGCTGGAACAAGAAGGGAACAGGGCATTCCCCAGCACCTGTTCTGTGTTTGGGGGCTCGGGGCGGGGGCACAGAAGTCCAAGAGAGGAGCCTCCTCCTCGGAGCTGACCCCCAGGGAGTCAGGGGACGAGGGGCCTATTGAAGCCAAGCAACAGAAGTCTTGGCCGCTGTGGTGGGGCTTGGATCCATTCCACATAGCTCTGGGGACAGACCCGGTATCAGGAAACGGGTGTTCCTCCCAGCTCTAGATCCTGTACAACTCCCATTGGATAGCAAGCCAGCCTCCTTCAGGCTTATCTCCGGAGGCTGCTGGGGTATGACAGGAAGAGCATCGGCCTTGGGGGCTGCACAGACCTGGGCTGGCTCCTGCTTGCTGGCTGGGGGCCTGGGCAGAACATGTGACTTCCCTGGGCCTCAGCACCTTCTGCGTCGTGGCTCAAATGGGGAGAGTGGCGGCTCAAATTTTAAAAGAAAAAATAAATAAGTGTGTAACACCTGGAGTGCAGGGGTGTGGCTGGGTGGTGAAGGTCTGTGGGGTCTGGTCTGGGACAGGGAATGTCTCAGGACAGGGGGGATGGGGCCCCAGCTAAGAAGACACCCCCCGTGACTGGAGTAGAGGGGGCATCTGGGAGCGGAAAGACGTGAAATTGGAGGGGCAGGTTGTGTCCAAGCCACGCTTCCTAACGGGGACCAGGGTAGTGGCAGTGGGCAGGCACAGGTGACAGACAAGGGTGTGGGCAAACCCTGGGATAGAGTGTCAATAGCCACAGCAGGGTCCACACACCCAGCCATTCCTTTATTCAATCAGCGTCATGTGGCAGGTGTGGGAACACAGCAGGAAAACAATACAAGGCCTGGCCTCGAGGAGATAACAGTCACACGTGGCCTGTGTGGGCAGACCAGGTCCGTTTGCAGGGCCAGTGCTCTCTCATGAGCTCTGCGATCCGGGGCAGATGACTTGAATTTTCTGGATCTTTCACTCATCTGTAGGGACAGTGACTCCACTTCCTCCCAGGGTCAATTTGGAGGCATAACCTGCAAAATGATGATAGAAAATATTTAATACTCTCTGGGCATCAATAATATTGTTGACTATATTATTGATATTCATTCACATGTCTGTAAACTTAATAAAGCTTAATGGTAGCTTTCCTATTGAAACACTTCTACCTGTGCACAAAAAGATATTTATGCTAAACTTTCTTTAGCAGCCAAATATTGAAAACAACCTAAGTGTCCATCAGAGGGGAACGTTTCACTATGGTACATCCACACTATGGAATACTATGCAGCAGTTTAAAAGAAGGAAGTAAGCTCAGATTTATTGTCATGAAACGATCACCATGACAGAGCATTAAGTGAACAGAGAAAGTTGCAAAATAGGTACAGAATGGCCCCATTCAGTAAATCTACAGAAGAGATCTAGAAGGATTCACAGCAAAGTGATTTAACTGTGGTTACCTCTGGAGGGGTTGGGATTAAGAAGGGTGGACCTAAGGGAGTTTCATTTTATCCATATGGTTTAAATTCATGAATCCATGTTATTCTTTTTTTTTTTTTAAGATTTATTTATTTATTTTATTCTCCCACACACACACCCCGGCCCCAGTTGTCTGTTCTCCATGTCTATTTGCTGCGTGTTCTTCGTCTGCTTCTGTTGTCAGTGGCACAGGAATCTGTGTTTCTTTTTTTTGCGTCATCTTGCTGTATCAGCTCTCCATGTGTGCAGCACCGTTCCTGGGCAGGCTGCACTTTCTTTCGCGCTGGGCGGCTCTCCTTACGGGGCGCACTCCTTGCACGTGGGGCTCCCCTATGCGGGGGACACTCCTGCGTAGCACGGCACTCCTTGCGCGCATCAGCACTGCGCACGGGCCAGCTCCACACGGGTCAAGGAGGCCCGGGGTTTGAACCGCGGACCTCCCGTGTGGTAGACGGACGCCCTAACCACTGGGCCTGGTCCGCTTCCCCATGTTATTCTTGAGTAATCCAAAATAAATTTAAAGTAATGACTTGAAACACTTAAAATGAAAAAAGTAAAAAAGAAGATGAAAGAAAGGGAGGGAGAGAGAGAGAGAGGAAGGCAGGAAGATGAGGCAGAGGCAAGGAGACCTGACGTAAAGCAGGTGTTATGGAACAAAACTTGGGTTCTGTGGTCCTCTGCTTTTCTTTGTGACTCAACATGACCTGCTCTCAGGACACCCTAGCCCAGGAACACAGCCCAGGCTGATAAGCCCCAACTTGGGGGTGGAGGCATGCTACCCTGGGGTGCCTCTGAGATGGGTGAACCGGGGGTGGGGGGGGGGTGGGGGAAGAGGACTCAAAGGCAGGAAGTTCTTGGTGAGGAGACCTGTGGGTGTGCCCACTTGGCTCTCTCAGCCTCATTAACTGCTGGTTAATTTCCAGAATAACAGAGCCAGGGTTTCAAAAGAACGTCTGTCTTCTGGTCTTTGCTCTCTGCAAATGAATTGGATCACCTCTCACCTTTCTTTTGTATCATGAGGATTTTTTCCTTCTGATTCTAAAACTGATATGCCTAATAACTAAGGCAGAAAGTGGGGGGAAATAACAAAACTAACGTTATATCCACCATCCTGCATTCGTTGGGAATGTACCTTGTTCTGAGACTGTCCCAGCCTCCTTCACCCCTGCCCAGGTCTCCCAAGCCCCCACCCAGACCTTACATGGATATGGCTCCACTTTCAGACCAAGGAAACTGAGTCGTTAAGTAAAGTGCTGAAAGGAGTGGGGCTGAGCTCAACTCTGGTTTGCTTGACTCTAAAACCTATTTTGAATTCAGCCTCTATTTTGCTACTATTAATATGTGGGCTTTTATTTTTTTTTTAGCCTTAAAAAATAATTATTTTACATTTCAAAACTACCCTTAGAAATTTAGAGTCATTGGGTTATTTGGGGAACGGTAAAATATGCTATTTATAACACAATTTACTCACAAGATGCTCACACTGGGCGTTTCTAGAAACAGTTTTTAATAGCATCGGCATAAGCTTTCCTTTGCTGCTCTCCGTTCGGGCTGTCCCAACTCTGACCTGCGTGGGTGGCTTAGGCGGACGTTCCGCGGCCCGTGAGATATTTCAGGAGGCAGGTCAGCCAGGTTTGAAGTCATAAATTTTCTAGATGCCAAACTTTGAGCACAGTGTCCAGAGGTTGAAACCATAGCAACCTCCTCGCCCTATCACCTTCTGGAAGGGGTGACAATACATTGTCCCAGGGGCTGCTAGGGGGTGCCCAGTTGACCCCTGGCGGGGTCTTCCCACTTCCAGCTCCAGACAAGGCTCCGTAGACACCCCGACCCTCCGTGCAGCCTCAGGGGGCCTGGAGCCCTCCCTCTCGCTCCTGGGCTTGAAAAGGGGGCGGAGATAGCTCACCTCCAAGGCAGGTGATGAGACCGCGTTTTCCTTATTACCCAAATAATAAATATTAATATATATTTTTTAAATGGAGTTACAGAAAAACAAAAGAACAACAAAATTCGATAGCAATCTTATCACTTAGAACTAATGATAACATACACCTTTTGTGATACATATGTGTGTTCAAACTAAAAATAAAATCATACTATAAATCCTGTTTTCTTACCTGACTTTTACTCTCTATAATCTATTTTGAGCATCTTGCTAGCTGTGTGACCTTGGGCAAATTAATCAAACTGTACGCCTCAGTTTCTTATAAGTGACATGGGGATGTTGTGAGGATTAAATAAGTACTGGTTCAGGTACATACTTGTCCTCAGTAAGTGTTAGTTATAATTTCTTTTATCATTATTATTCTACTTTTTTTTTTTAAGATTTATTTATTTATTTAATTTCCCCCCCTCCCCTGGTTGTCTGTTCTTGGTGTCTATTTGCTGCGTCTTGTTTCTTTGTCCGCTTCTGTTGTCGTCAGCGGCACGGGAAGTGTGGGTGGCGCCATTCCTGGGCAGGCTGCACTTTCTTTTCACGCTGGGCGGCTTTCCTCACGGGCGCACTCCTTGCGCGTGGGGCTCCCCCACGCGGGGGACACCCTTGCGTGGCACGGCACTCCTTGCGCGCATCAGCACTGCGCATGGCCAGCTCCACACGGGTCAAGGAGGCCCGGGGTTTGAACCGCGGACCTCCCATATGGTAGACGGACGCCCTAACCACTGGGCCAAAGTCCGTTTCCCCTATTCTACATTTTTAATGGCTGTATAGAATTCCATTGTATGGACCACTGTTTCTCATCTAGGGCGATTTGCCCCCAAGAGACATTTGGCAATGTCTGGGGACGTTTTTGATTGTCACACCTGGGGAGGGCATGCTATTGCATCTAGTGAAAAGAAGCTAGGAAGGGTGCTAAACACCCTGCAATGCACAGGACAGCACCCCTCAACAAAGGATTATCCAGCGCAAAACGTCAACAGCACCAAGGTTGAGAATCCCTGGAGTTTTCCTGGTTTACGTAAGCAGTTCCCCTTTTTTGACCATAAACCTTGAGCTGATCCTTCCTATTCTTTTTTTAAAAATTATTTATTTATTATTATTTTTTTTTAATTACATTAAAAAAAATGAGGTCCCATTCAACCCCACCGCCCCCACCCCCCACTCCCCCCCTCCCCCCACAGCAACACTCTCTCCCATCATCATGACACATCCATTGCACCTGGTAAGTTCATCTCTGAGCATCACTGCACCCCACAGTCAATGGTCCACATCATAGCCCAGACTCTCTCACGTTCCATCCAGTGGGCCCTGGGGGGATCTACAGTGTCCCGTAATTGTCCGTGAAGCACTATTCAGGACAACTCCATGTCCCGAAAACACCTCCACATCTCATCTCTTCCTCCCATTCCCCAAACCCAGCAGCCCCCATGGCTACCGTTCCCACACCCATTCCACATTTTCTCTGTGGACATTGGATTGGTTGTGTCCATTGCACACCTATGTCAAGTGAGGGCTTAGATTCCACATGGGTACTGGATGCACTCCTCCTGCTTCTAGTTGTAGACACTCTAGGCTCCATGTTGTGGTGGTTGACCTTCTTCAACTCCATGTTAGCTGAGTGGAGTAAGTCCAATAAATCAAAGTGTAGGAGCTGAAGTCTGTTGAGGCTCTGGGCCTGGGTGTCGTATTATCAGTCCAGAGATTCAAATCCCCTACATATATCTTAAACCCAGCACCAACTACAATTCCAATAAAGTAGCATGCAAGTCTTGTGAAAAGAGATCCCCTCTGAGTCCAATTCCATCACGCAGAAACACCAGCTCCAAAGAAGGGCCATCTGTCATGGCAGTGAACCCCTTCGCCATGACCATAGAACCCGTGGGTCTCTTTATCCCTCAAAAGAACCAATGCCTGGGGTTGTATCTACCTTATCTGTCTCTTAGACTCTGTTCAGTTGTACATAGGGGTATTCCTTCCGACAACCTCCAGACTCTTTTTTAGAGACTCACAGCCTTATAATCTCATTTCTCCTTTCCATTTCCCCCTTACATTAGGTCAAACCGCTTCCTGAAGTCATGTTATTATATGTAGACAGGTATATTCTGCTGTTCCGCATTGAATCTTTAATTCAAGGTCATTTTCTAGTTGCTTCTTCAGCTGGTATGTGGTAGTGATCCCTTGGTGATCCTTCCTATTCTAAACAACACTGCAATGAACATGCCAGTGTTTACGGGGTGGTGACACAGCAAACTGCAAAACACGGGGGACTGGAAGAAGAGCACATAAGCGACTGTCTCCATAGCCAGCCCAGGACGTGGGAGTGGGGAAGGCAGGAAGGAAAACCTGAGGTGCATTGTCTTCACAACCTCTTGACTTCCTGAGCCCCTACCAGCAATAAGGAAAACACAGAGCTCAGGCATGTGACATCGCAGGTGCTAAACCTCCCCCTTGAGCACCCAACCAGGACTCCTTGCCCTGCTGTCCGGAGGGATGCACGGTCGGGACGAGGGGGTGGTTTGGAGGGGTGTTTTGTGCTGTGCTCTGGGCACCTGCACGGGGGAATAGGGCATATTTTCCCTTGTCTTATCTTCAGACTACAAACGGAAGGACCCCTTGTGATTGGACGTCAGAAAACACGTTTGTCCTAAATGATATTGATATTGCAGGGACAGATGCTGGGCATTACACATCCTGCCATAACCTACTGAATAAACTGGGGAAGAGTGTAAACGACAATGTAAACTATAATCCATGCGGTGCAGCAGTGCTCCAAAATGTATTCACCAAATGTAATGAATGTGCAGTGATGAAAGAGGTTGTTGATGTGGGAGGAGATGGGGTAGGGTGTGGGGTATATGGGAAACTTGTATTTTTTAATGTAGCATTTTTTGTGATCTATGTATCATTTTTTTTAAGTCAATTGAATTATAAAAAATTTTTTTAAAAAATGCTCCCTTTGCCGTTAAGTAAGCCTACGGTGCTCAGGAAGAGCAGGATGTGCTTCCCACATCCTGCCTGGAGAACTGTCCCCTCACCTGGCCAAGCTTCTGCCACGCAAGGGGCTGGCTCGCTCTGGCATGCGTGTGCTCCTTGGAGGCTCTACTGTGCTCCTCGGAGGCTCCCCTGTGCTCCTTGGAGACTCTGCTGTGTTCCTTGGAGGCTCCCCTGCGCCCCTTGGTGGCTCTTCCGTGCTCCTTGGAGATTCCACTATGCTCCTTGGAGGCTCTGTTATGCTCCTTGGAGGCTCCCCTGTGCTCCTTGGAGGCTCTGTTGTGCCCCTTGGAGGCTGTTATGCTCCTTGGAGGCTCCGCTGTGCCCCTTGGAGGCTGTTATGCTCCTTGGAGGCTCCGCTGTGCTCCTTGGAGGCTCTCCTATTCTTCATTGTGTCCATCTTTGTCCGCACCAGGCACTGGGATGAAATGGGGAACAAAACAGGCCTGGCCCCTGTCTTCATGGGGGAGACAGACCCTAAACGTGGGGTGAGCAGGTGACTCCAGCGGGTGACGGTGTGAGGGAACTAAAGTGGGATGAAGCAAATCCGGCTGACTGTCCCTCATGTCGATGTCTGCAGCTCCTCTGAGAAGGCATGTGGGCTGTGAGCAGCCAGGATGAGAAGGGCTGGGGTGAAGACCTGGAGGAAGGGTTCCTGAGCATGGGGAAGAGCAAGAGCAAATTCCCGGAGGTAGGAATGAGCGCGGCCCGTGGGAGGAAAGGAAGACACATTGTAAAGCAGAATGGCCCAACCTCGTGCCCAGCGCGGCCGCTTTGTGGCTGCGGGGACAAAGGCTGGAAGGAGGGACTGAGCTGTCCAGAGTCGAATGCGAGACATTCTCTGTCCAGGGCAGGGCTGTTCTCTCGGCGAGCCCAAGGTTCCCCTCCCAGACCCTGCACGCCCACCCCTGCAGGGCGGCCCTGGGGCTCAGGGACAGTCCCAGGAGCGCCCCCACTGCCCGCGTCTCCTCGCTGCCCTCGCGCTGGAAAGTGCGGCGATGTGGACGGGTGAGGGGGCACTGTCACCGCTACCCTTGAATCCATTCTCCCTATTTATCAACGTGGCGCCGTGACAATTGTCAGCCAAAAAAATAAAGTTGCTTGCAACTTGCGTCCTAACGCGTGAGACACCACACTGCGCCCTGGCTGGCCGGGCTGAGCTGACTCCGAGGGTGGTAGTGCCGCACCCTCACCCCAAGACGAGACGGAAGAGCGGGTGATAGCGAGGCAGGCTAGATGGATCTGGAACCGGCAGAAAAATCGCCACCGTTGAACGCGTGGCCACAATAACCCTCAAGACGGCTGTGGGAAGACCCTTGTGGGAAGCCCATTCCAACGAGATTCCCTCCGGAAGCCAGGAGAAGCCCGGGATATTCTCCAGAGGCCTTATCACTGGGCGCCCCGGGGGATTGATGGGTGGGGTAATCAATCAAAACTGCAAACAACTAGGACTCTCCCCCTCCACGGTCATTAGCAAAGGAGTGGAATAATCAATGGTTTAAAAAGCAGGCGGGAAATCAAACCGCCCCTGGTCTTATCTTCAGCCCTCGGCTCTTGCCTTCATCCCCCCTGCCTGGAACAAGAGGCAAGTAAAACCTGGGCATTTGTAATCTGTAATGGGGAATTGAAGTCTGTAAATGGGCCCTCTTATATCACTTTTTAGCCCCTTCCTCTCTTAATCTATTATTTTCTGCCATCTGTTATTTTCTCGCATTTCTCTTCCCTCCCTTCCTTAATTTCTGCCCTAACTAAACTGACTTGCTCTTGAAATTCATTTTTTGTAGCTTAGCCAAGAACCTAGAGAAAATCCAGCAACAATAGTAGGTTCTGGGTTCTAACTGTCCAGGGCCTCAGCTTCCTCATTAAAACCCAAACTTTAGTTAAAGTCTTGTCTTCTTTGGGGCATTCACCTCGTCCTTGAGAAAAGAGAATTCTAATTTAAACAAAGGAGCTTGTAACAATGCTTGATGGCTCTCATCCAATATTTAGGCAATTTAAATAAGAAAGTTCCTTAATGAGATGGATAAAAGGTCCATACAAAATGCAAACATGGGAAGCTGATGTGGCTCAAGTGATAAGGCCTCCACTTACCATATGGGAGGCCCCGGATTGGATCCCTGGGTAAAAAGAAGTAGAGAAAGTGTGCCCGCGAGGTGAGCCAGTGCCCATGCGGTAAGCCAAGTGCCCTGTGGGTGCACGCACAGCGAGCCAAGTGCCCATGTGGCAAGCCAGTGCCCACCTGAGTGCCCTTGTGGTGAGCCAGTGCCCGTATGGTGAGCCGAGTGTCCGCACAGCAAGCCGAGTGTCCAAGTGAGCCACGCAGCAAGATGATGACACAACAAAAGGGAGACAAAGGGGAGAGTCAAGGTGAACCACAGTAGAGACCAGGAACTGAAGTGTGACAAGTGACAGGGAACCTCTCTCCACATCAGAGGTCCCTAGGATCGAATCCTGGTGAATCATAGAGGAGAAAAAAACAAGAAGACAAAAAGAGAAGTAGATACAGAAGATCACACAGCAAATGGACACAGTAAAAACAGCAGGGCAGGGGAGGGAAAGGAGAAAAAACAAGCAAAATACAAACAGCTCTTTAATGTACAAGAGGTACTCATCCACCTAATAAAAGAAATGAAACTTAAAACTACGAGACACCACATTTCACCTGTTGGTTGGGAAAGACCAAATGTTTGCCAACACGGTTCATTGTGGAGGATACATTGGGACCTCTGCCAATTAGCAGGGAAAATTGGCAGCATCTAGTAAAATTATAAAGACTCATACTGTTTGATTTGATTACTCCACTTCTAGAAATTTATCCTACAGATAGACCCATAGGCATATTGTTTGTAATAACAAGTGATAGGAAACAACCTAGATGCCAGTCATATGGGACGAGCTAAATAAACTACAGGCCAGCCATGCACCAGAATACTATGCAGCTTTGAAAAAGCATAAGGAGGCTCTCTGTGTACTCATATGGCAGAGTCTAGTCACATTGTTAAGTGGTACATGGTGCTGGGAACTTTCATTCACCAGCTCTTCCTCCAAAGACCTACCTGCTCAATCATGGCCCTTCGGGCTCCCCTCCCCGGGGTGCTCCAGCCCAGAGAGCTGGCCAGAACCCTGGGGTTTGCCTCCAGAGTGAGGGAGCCTTGGAGCACTGGTGACAGGCTACCGGGCGCTGGGCCTGACTGAACCCTGCGGTCAGCTGCTGCTCCAGGGATGCTCACCTGCCGGTCAGTTCCAGCACAAGCTTTGTTCCTTGGAGCCCTTGGTCCTTCCCTTGTTCTCCCCTGCAGCATTCCTTCTTTCCCCCAAATCCTGGCCCTGCAGCCTCAGGGAGCGCACTCTGGGACTGGGCTAGCTTGCCAAGAAACTCACCCTGTGGCTCAGCTTCCCGGGGTGGGTTGCTCATATCCACGGGATGCTCAGGAAAGGCCTCTTGGCTCCCCGCCTTTCACAAACCTAGTTTTCCTCAAGAATTGCCCAATAGGTAAGTGTAGGGCTCTAGTGGCAAACAGCGGGTTCGAATCTTGGTCCTAGGATCCTCAATATATGTGAGCTTGGCAGGGTCATCTACCCTCTCTCTGCTAAGAAATGGAGCTACTAATTGTCTCTCTTTTTACAATCCACTTAGCAGCACTTGGCACGAAACTAGTGTCCAATAAATGTTACTATTACTTCATGGGCCACTGGGATGCTAGCTTGAGTCAATCCATGGCGTATTGAGAGGAAATTTATTTCCTCACAGTTTCCCTGAGCAGAACTCAGGAGGAGAAAGTCATTTGGCAACGCTCCACCCGGAGACTCAGCAGCCCCGCGACTGCGGTGGGTGGTGGGGGGATGGGGGTGGGGTGGCAGGCCTGCCTGGGGTGCTGGGTTCTGAGTTTTTGGAGGTGTGGTGGGATCCAAATGAGGCCTAGGGAGTGCCCCTCCCCAGGTTAGGGCAACAGGGGTCTGTCTGTGGCTGAGGACGGGGGAATCGGGACTGGCTGCAGCTGGAGGTCTTGCCAGGTCCCATGCAAGTCGCCCAGTGGGACCTTTCAATTCCAGCCTAAGGAGTCCTGTCTTGCAATTTCCATGCAGGTGAAAGGATCTGGGAGTCATGAGGGACCCGGGTGGGAGAGGAAGCCCTCCCCATCCTCTGCAGATGGTGGCTTCCCTGTAGAGTGGGTGTCGCCCCCGTGCGCCCCCCTGCCCCGTGCCCCACCCCCCGGGGCACATTCCTGTCTTCTAGTTTCACGCCCTCCCTACGGTGTCGTTCCTCAGCCAGGTCACCCCGAATGGGGACAGGAAGCCGCTCGAGGCCTGCCTCTCCCATTCTCCAGCCCGTCTTTTCCTTGATGTCCCCCATTTCCTCCTCCTGCCTCACTTCCTCTCAGCCTCACCCAAAGGCTCAGGCATCTTTCTGCCCTTTCATCTGGCTCCTTTATTCTAATTCCCAGATTTGTGACAACAGGACCAAGGAATCGCTAGGTGCTTCGAGGTGCGGGCCTTGGTGTGAAGACACATCTGCCCCCAGAGCCGAGGCCGGAACGACCTCGGCAACTTTCCTTCTAAAATAAGCAGTGAAGGCCACCCAGGGGCTTCGGGCTGCCGGGCACTTGGCCGCTCCCTAACTGTAAGGCCGAGGGGGTGGGGGAAGGAGCCCAGAGGGCCACGGTCCTAGCTGGGAATTAACTGAGGAAATGGGCCCGGGCCGAGGAGCCCCTGCCCTGGTGCGGCTAATGAGCGCCTACTGGTTGCAAGACTGCCATGGACGACACTGGCCCTCACTGGGAGGGCTCCCACTCAACACCTACCCTCTCATCACCGCGGGGACTCGCACGCCAGCCCCCCCGGTCATTGGCACACACATGTGACACACATTGCTCACACACTCCACACGGCTCTCCTGGACACCCAACAACCACACGCAAACAAGATTCACGAAGGCGACAATATTCCCCACCCGCGACCCCCTGTAACTGGCATGGACACGTACGATTTACACCCTACACAGTTCCCAGAGGGAAAAGATAGTTGCCCACTCCCCCCTCCCCATTTTCAGGGCACACACAGCTTGCTCCCAGCTAGGAAGGCCCCTCGTGGTCGCCTCACCACCCACACGCACCCGGCAGCGCGTGCTCGGCCCTGACCCACGCAGACAGCACACAGCTCTGCCAGCTCCCACCACTTACACCTAACAGCTCCCGCCACCACAGTTCCCTACTTGCCACGCACGCAGAGGCACACATGCGAGCTCTGACACACACAGGCACGCACACTCACGCCTGCATTCTCACACTGCCCCCCTCTCAGCACTCCCCACCCAAGTCCTGCAGGGACCAGGGTACCCTGGTCATGGAGGAAAGCAGCCCTGGGAAGCAGGCCCCCCTCCCTGGTGACAGGGACCCTGCACCCCAGCATCCCTCCCCCACCACCCCCGCCTGCCTCCCTCTGAGCTCTGGGAAGCTCCGGGTTTGTGGCCTCCCAGGAACGCTTTCAGTTCTGAGCAAACTGGGATGGCCAGTCGCCCTGTTGGGGAAGCACTTCAGGCCTGACGAGCCATCATCCCATGCCTCCAGGCCCTTCCTCTGAGTTTGCGCTTCAGTCTACGGTCTACGAAATGGAGCTGTGGCCTTTTCTCAACAAGGAGCCTTGGGTGAAAGGGTCAGACCCTGGTTGCCACCCTGAGTCCCTAGCCACTGTCCCCTACCTCCTGAGTGGCCTCCAGCCTGAAGGCGGGGAGATGTGTGGGCCAGCCATGCAGGCACTCATCTTGCAAGGCTCTAGGTTGATGGGTCTAGAGCTCCCAGCACAGCGGGGAAGGTGGGGCGTGCAGGAAAGCTGGAGAGGCCAGGCCTGGCTCCAGCAGGAGGCCACTGCCCCCAGCCAGGCTGGGAAGAGTGTTCAAGTAGGACCGCCTACCTGAAATCTCTCCCACTGCTGGCTCTTCCACCATTAAAGCCCCAGGCCTTTGGGACTGCAGACTCATCTGTCACCTGTGGTCACAAATCCCACTCCCTACCCCTGCAGAGGTCGTCCTGCCCCCGGGCCCTGCAGTCCTGTTCTTCGGATCTAGGGAGGATGGCATGGCTGGAGGGGAGAGGCAGGGGGAGCCCAAAAGTCCATCCTCCCTCCACCCGGGTTTGCTGAGAGCCTGTCGCATTTCTGTGCCCTGCCTCGTGGCTTAGAGGACAGGCCAGGCTTGGAACCGGACCCACTCTGCCTGAGACCCTGCCTCTGCTGCCTGGTAGCTGTGGGAACTTGGGCAAGTGTCTCTGCCACTCTGAGCCACTGTTCGTCCCTAAGATGGGGATGCTGCGGGACTGAGAGGGGACCTGAGGAGTAAGTCGGCCGGTCAGGGCGCACTGAGGCTCGGCCCAGCAACCAGCGCTCGGGAGGGGCTCTGGAGGTGGCAGGCCTTTCCTCTTCCCAGGGCCTCAGCGGTGCTCATTCCACTCAGAGCCCAGGATGGTCGTGTCTGGCGCAGGTGGGGTGGGTGAGATCAGCCCCGTTAGAACCAGCTGAACGGGGCCAGGTGAGAGGCAGCGTTTGGAGACCAGATGCCACGAGCTGGGAAGGCGAGGAAGCCGGGCGTTCGCGTCCTCACAGCAAAGGGGCTACACGGTTGCTCATTTTCAGGTTCATGGATCACAATCTCATCTAATTCTCATTGCTGCCCTGTGAACATAAGCGTTTGGGATCTCTGTTTTGGTGGATGAGAACCAGAAAAGTGAAGGGACGTAGCCAAGGTCATGCAGCTATTAATGGCAGAGCTAAGACTCAACCCCAGGTCTTCTGGCTATGATGGCAACCCCCTTTCCATCATGCCAGACTGTCACCCTGCTGTTTGCAGAACTAGGGTCCCTGGGGTGGGGAGCTCGACAAGGGTGTGATTGACCCTTCAGGAATGGCTTATGCAGCGGTAAGACCTTCCTGCTCCAAACACCTCCTCCCCTGCCCCCTGTACTGTAAGCTCCTTTGGGTGCACCCTCAGGGATGTAGCCAGCCAGCCAGAGGCAAGAAGGTGTGACAGAGGCACACCCCTGCAGCCCTCCAAGGCCTCCCCTCTCTTCCCACCTCAGCTCTCCCTGTCCCCTGGAGGGCCCTGGGCCCCGGTGCTGTGTCCCACCTCCTCCCCTCCACTCACGCTTTCTTCCTTCTGCCTGGAATGCTTTCGCTCCCATTGCCCACCTGGCTGGCTCCCATTTGTCCTTCGGTCAGCCCAGGTGCCACCTTCTCTGGAGAGCCCTCCCTGGCTTCCCTTCCCCCGAGATGCAGGCCAGCTGCTTCACCTTCGTGCTGCCCCTTATCTCCGCACCAACCACCCGAGGCCATAAGAACCCATTTTCTGGTCTTTCTCTGGAGTAGTCGGTAGGTGAGCTCGGCAAGGAGGCTCTTTCTTGGTGAGTGGCAGAAACCCACCACACACCAGCTTAGGTGAAAGAGAATTGGTTGCAAAAAGAAAAAAGATAGAGTGCCTGCGTGTGAACTGATGGACTGAAGAGCCCAGAGGGTCGATTTCGCTTAGAACAAAGCTGGAAGCCCAAAAGCGGTGCTCCGCCATCCCCTCACGGGGCTCCGCCATCCCCTCAGACGGCTCCGCCCTTACAGCCTCCACTGCGCTGCTCAAGAAGGCAGCACCCGGCTGCGGCTTCCGCCCTGCGCCGGGAGCAAGCGCTTGAAGAGGGTCTCCCTTCCCAACAGCGCCAGCCCAGGTCCCGGGGCTGGTTCCGATTGCCCAGACTTAGCTTTCATGCTCCCTCGGGGTGCTGAAGGGTGGATGAGCCCCGGGCTCCAGAGCACTTAGAGGAGAGGGGACATGATTCTCCCCAAGAAAATAGGGTCACTTGTACCACAAGAAACAGGGGTGGACCGAGGACAGGCAAAGCCAAAGTCCACTAAAATGATGCTTTTCAAACTTGAATGAACACACACATCTCCTGGGGATCTTGTTAAAAGGCATAATCTGGTTCCCCGGGGCTGGGGTCTGAGAGTCGGTGTTCCTGACACTCCCAGGGAACGGTGCGCGGCTCCAGTGCGCTCCACACCGAGGCCCCGCAGAGCCGACGCCGGGCCCAGAGCAGGCGGGCTGCTGCGGAACTCGAAGGGAGAACCAGGGCGCGGGTGGGGCGCGCCCCCCTCGGCCTCCCGGGGCCCAGCGGTGCCTCTCGGGATGCGCCTCCCGGCCAGCTGGGGAGGCCAGCAGGGCAAGCTCCCTCCCCCCTCCTCCCTCCCCCTCCGTTTCTCTTTCTCTCTCTCTCTCTCTCTCTCTCTCTCTCTCTCTCTCTCTCTCTCTCTCTCTCTCTCTCTCTCTCTCTCTCTCTCTCTCTCTCTCTCGTTCTTTCTCTCTCTTTCTTTCTTTTTCTTTCTTTTCTTCTTTCTTTCCTTCTTCCTTCCTTTCTTTCCTTTCTTCCTTTCATTGTGGTAACATATGTAGCTTAAAATTTGCCATTTTAACCATTTCTAAGTGTACAATTCGGTGGCACTAATTACACTTACAATGTGCTACAATCACCACCATCCATTACCACAACTTTTTCCTCACCTCAAACAGAAACTGTGTACCTATTCAGCAATATCTTCCCACTCCCTCTCTCCCCAGCCCCTGGTAACCTCTAATCTACTTTGTCTCGTCATACAATATTTGTCCTTACATGTATTGTTTCTTTCAGTCCAGCATGATGTCCAGCATGTTGTAGCACATGTCAGAACTTCTTTCCTTTTTATGGCTGAATGGTTTTCCATAGTATGGATACATCACATTTTGTCAAGCATGATTTCTTATTCCTATTTTTGGGATGAGAAAACAGGTTCAAAAAATTATCTGACTTATCCAAGCCATACCTATAGCAAGGGGTTGAGCTGGATCCCAGTTAACCACAGCTCTGAAGGTTCACCCCCTCACTTACAGGGAGAGGAAGAGACCAGAGAGGGGTCAGCTGTGCAGCCAGAGCCCCTCTGGGAATGCTCCCGCTCTTAGAAAGGTGTCGAAGAGCTGCCAGGGCAGAGAGAAAAAGAAGTGGACTGAATCTCCCTGCCACAGTCCCATTTCCCCAAGACTGGAAATTCCCAGACCACCAAGCAGAAAGCTGAGTCAACCCATGAGGTTTTTACAACCAGCACAGACCCAGGTGACCTCCTGGCTGTGTTGTTCGTAAATCACAGTTGCAAAGGGCAAAGGGCATCTGGGCACTCCCCAGTGCTAAGTTATTTTTAGCCTCTCCCTTACAGTTTTCTCCTTCCTGCTCTCTAGTGGGTTATCATTAATAGTCTCACCTGGGGTGGGGCCAGTCACACCTGGGCTCCAAGGAAAGCTTCGTGGTACTCCTGGTCACTGGGCCACCTCCCAGGGGAGGGCCAGGTATTTGCAAGTGATTTGAAGGAGCTGGCACAGGAGGTAGACGTTTGGGGCGATCCAAACATGAACCGCGATTCTGAAGGGAGAGGGATTTCCATGTCTCTGGAGGTATCAAGACAAGCTGAGGCTGGACAGCTGCTTGGCGGGGATGTTGTCCAGTGAAAATATCATGCCAGCTGCAAGGACGATTTTAAATTTTCTAAGAGCTACATTAAAAAAGTAAGAGGAAATAAGTGAAATTAATTTTGATCATTTATTTTATTTAGCCCAATATACCCAAAATATTTCAACATGTAATAAATATTAAAAAGAGCTATTAATGAGATGCTTTACATTATTTTCATTTGTTTTGCCCTGTCTTTGAAAAATGATGTATCTAATACTGACAGCACCTCTCGATTGGGACTGGCCACATTTCAAGTGCCCCACAGTCACAGGTGGCTAGTGGCTACCATATCGGATGGCGCAGGTCTGGTGTCTTCTCCCCTTTCTTTCTTTTTTTGTCTTTATTTTTTTTTAATGTTACATTAAAAAAATATGAGGTCCCCATATAGCCCCCGCCCCCCTCAACCCACTCCTCCCACATCAACAACCTCTTTCATCATCGTGGCACATTCATTGCATTTGATGAATACATTTTGGAGCACTGCTGCACCACATGGACAGTAGTTTACACTGTAGTTTACACTCTCCCCCAGTCCACCCAGTGGGCCATGGCAGGATATACAATGTCCAGCAACCGTCTCTGCAGCACCACCCAGGACAACACCAAGTCCTGAAAATGCCCCCACATCATATCTCTTCTTCCCTCTCCCTACACTCAGCGGCTACCATGACCACTTTCTCCACATCAATGCTACATTTACTTCCATTACTAATCACAATAGTTTCAGAATAGAATATCAGTAAGTCCACTCTAATCTATACTCTATTCCTCCATCCTGTGGACCCTGGGATGGTTATGTCCACTCCACCTTTATATTGAGAGGGGGCTTAGATTCCACATGGATGATGGCTGCAATTCTCCTGCTTGCTTCTCCCCTTTCTATCCATATGGCTTTAGGTAAGTTACTGAGCCTGTTAGAGCCTCAGTTTCTTCAGCTGTAAAATGGGGACAATAACGGTCTCTCCACCACAGGGTTGGCAGAAGGATGAAGGAAGAAGGATGTCCCCGTGCTTAGCAGGTTCCTGGGACATGGTCAGCCTCCCTAAGTGGAAGCTGCTGTTCTGGTGGAGGCCCATGGGCACCTGGTGGGATATTTAGAAGGTTCATGAAATCATCGCATTCCTCAGGGTGCTCACTGGGAACTGCACTCACACCCACCTCCAGGCTGCCCACTGGAGCCAACTTGGATCCACCTCCTCCAGGAAGCCCTCCTGAGGGTATTGGCCCCTATTTTAATCTCCTAGAGCACCCATGGGGTGTCCTACAATTGAACACATAATTGTTTGCTTTATCGCATAATTACACATGAGTGGGTCCTTCCTTCCGCCCCAATGCTTTAAGTTTCTTGAGAGCTGGGAGTTCCTCCTTGGGGCTTCACCTCTGGCCTCTGAGTTATGGGCCTGTTCAATCAGTTGGCCAGACAACAAACCTTTATTGGGCATCTGTCCTGAGTCAGCCACTGGGCACTGCTGGGCACAGAGTAGATGCCAACTGACAGGAGGCAGGTCGATTTAACTACGCGTCCCTCTCAGAAGCCCCCAAACTGGTGTCCTCTTGGGACCAGGGCCCATTGTTCAGCGTAGCCATACCAGCTGACATGACTGTGTGGGTGTGAGTTGGAGGGGGCAGGCGGCAGTGGGTTAGGAGGGCCCCTGGTCAGTCCAGGTCAGTGGAGGTCCCAGAACCATCCAGGGTAAAGAGGTCAGAAGGTGCCAGCAGGGACCTTTTCCAAAGTGCTTCGCCCCAGGCAAGAAAGGTTTCCTGCCATGGGGGGGCGGGCAGTGAGCTTCAGGTAGGCAGCTCAGGGGGCCCAGGACGCGACTGAGGCTGGCGGGAGGCTGTGGGTTGACCCTTGAGCTGCCCTCTGCTCCTGTCTTGTCCAGATGGCATTCTGTGGCTTGTTTACCACCTGTCACACCTTGTTGGAGGCCCGGCTGACTGGGAAGGGCAGATGAATCACCCGTACCTCCCAGAGTCACAGGCCCGCCGGCCCAGCCCGGCCCTCCTAGCCCACAGCCCCCCCGCCAGCCCGGCCCTCCTGGCCCACAGCCCCCCGCGCCCTCCAACTCACACCCACACAGTCATGTCAGCCAAGCGATCACCTAGGGCAGAGCCGGCTCGGCTCCGGGCAGGGCCAGGCCGGCTGAAACAAGACACCCCATGGGCGCACCAGGCCTCGCCCCTAAGCAGCCCCCCTTTCTTCCCTTCAGCTCTCCGATGGGACCACTCTCCATACAGGCCACAGAGGGGACATTTAACCCGGGAGCCAGTGCTGCAGATCCACCCCACAGGAATCTCCCTTGCCGCCTCTCTCTAATCCCCTGGAGGCAGAAGACCTGGGTTCCAACCTGATCCTGCCACCATCTGGCTGTGTGGCCTTGCTCAAGGCTCCAGGCCCAGAGTCTTCAACTCCCAAGTGCGGCTAGCAATAACCTGTACCCCACAGGTGGCCGTGACGTTTCAGTGAGATGGTTTCCATCGCGTGCTTGGTGCAGTGCGTGGCAATGTGGCAATTGTGCGTGTTCACTGCCCTTCGATGACCGCAGCGACGATGACCATTTTCTTGAATGGCATGGCAGGGGGCTTATTCTGCTACCAGAATGTACATTCCAATCCATTGCAAAACTAGGGAACATGATGTCAATTTTACCTGCTTTTTTTGGATTTTGCAGCTATGACTTTTTGTTAAGGAATTTGCACTGATACAAGACAACTTGTTCATTCTACAAATATGTACTGAGCACCTGCTAAGGAAGTGACGTGTTCTCGGAGGTCTCGAGCAGAACTGGGACATGGCTGAGAGGCGGTTCCTGGCAGGCGCCCAGACCCACATTGTCTCTCTGGGTCCCGACAAATCCCTTGCACACTCTGCTGAGCTGACGGCAGATTCTTTGCCTACATCCCTGGCCTGGAGGAAGTGTCCAGGGAGTAAGGCAGGAGAGGCCTGTGCCCAGGGATTTGGACCAGTGTTGGGGTTTGGGTCCCAGCTTCACCTCTTCCAACTCACGTGAATTTGGGAAAGTCAATTAGCCTTACCAAGCCCCAGTTTCATCTTCTGTTAAATGGGCACAATACTGACCTGCTGACCTCATGCGGTTGCTGTGAGCTCATGTGTGCAAAAGCCTCTTATAAACTATATTTGTTCATTTCTTCTTTCACTCACTCACTCATCCATCCCACCAACACTTCTTTTATTATCTCCTGTGGTTCAGATACTGTGGCAAGAGTGGGGGCTAGAGGGGGACCCAGACAGACACAGACAAGTGCTGGTCACAGGACTCAACAGTGTGGAGACCTCAGCCCATCTCAGCCCTCCTAATGTCAGCACCGGCAGACAGGAGCCACTGGACAAGTTCTTGGGACATGCTGACCCTGCCTCAGTCCAGCCCAGGGACAGTGCCCCTCTGAGCCCACACCTGGCCTAGGCAAAAAGGAACCCATCCTTCTGAGCAGCTGCCCAGGTGGACCTTTCCCAAGCCCACTCAGCCCCCCGAGCAGCAGAGCTCAAGGCTTGACTCTTGACCCTCTGTTTTCTCATCCCCTGGCAGGAAACGGGCTCTGAAGGAAAAGGGCTGGGTGGGCTCCTGCTTTGGGTTCCTTTCTCACCTCCCTCCAGCCCTGCTACTTCTAGGACACCCTAGCACCATATGCCTACTTGCACACACATTCCCTCTGAAGGGGGTTTGAAGGGAGGGGAGGGGACGAAAGGAAGGAGGAGGGGAACATTTTCAAGCATGATCACATTTGACCTTCATAGCCATTCATAACATTTTGTATATGAGGAAACAGAGGTACAGAGGAGACAATTAACTTGGTAAGTTTCTACCAAGGGTTCATAGCAGAATGTCTTTAAACGTATCAGAAAACCTCACTGTGGCGTAAACACTGGGAGTATGTTTTATCTCACATCATCTAGCGTCTGGAGGAACGTGCAGCTCCAGACAGCATGTCCCTGCTTAAGGCAGAAAAATAGGAAGAAGGAGAGATGCCAGCTACATCTGTCCCTTCTATCAGAAAAGCATGCTTTTTTTCAAAATTCACCCCAACAGACTTCCACTTCCTTCTCTTTGGACAGCACTGGAATATGCGGCCACCCCTAGCTGCGAGACAGGCTGGGGGCAGAAAGGAGTAGCATTATCATCATTGGCTTAGACAAAGGGTTGGCAAACTTTTTCTATAAAGTGCTAGATAGCAAATATTTTAGGCTTCACAGGCCATATGGCTCTATCACAACTATTCAGCTCTGTCCTTGTAGCAGGACCTCAGTCACAGACAACACATGAATGGATGGCTGTGGCTATGTTTCAATAAAACTTTACTTACAGACAATTAATGTAAATTGTCATATGATTTTCACGTGTCATGAAATATTCTTCTTTTGACTTTTTCCCAACCATTTCCACTACCCCCCTTTGCGGCGTGCTTGTCATCTGCTCTCTGTGTCCATTTACTGTGCGCTCTTCTGTGTTTTTGCTTTTCTTTCTTTTTGTTGCCTCACCTTGCTGAGTCAGCTCTCCATGGCGCTGGCAGGCTGGCGGCACTCCGCAGTGCTGGCAGGTCGGGCGGCACTCTGCCGCACTGGTGGATGAGCTTGCCTTCACAAGGAGGCCCCAGGATGTGAACCCAAGGCCTCTCATATAGTAGACCAGAGTTCAACTGATTGAGCCACAGCCACTTCCCCTCAACCATTTTTTTAAATGTAAAAACCATTTTAGGAAGTAGATGTGGCTCAAGTGATTGGGTTTCTGCCTACCACATGGGAGGTCCCGGGTTTGGCTCCCCGTGACTCCTGGAGAAGTTGAGGTGACGCAGAGGGCAGGTGCAGCAAGCAGGTATGGTGAGCTGATGCAACAAGATGCTGCAACAAAAGAGACACAAAGAGGAAAGACAATGAGAGACACAATAAACCAGGGAGCTGAGGTGGCTCTAGTGACTGAGTGCCTCTCTTCCACATGGAGAGGTCCCAGGTTCAGTTCCTGGTGCCTCCTAAAGAGAAGATGAGCAGACAGCGACCACAAACAACAAGGGAGAGGGAAATAAATAAATAAAATAAGTCTTTTAAAAAACATTTTAGCTCATGAAACCTACAAAAACAGGTGGCAGTCAGATTCAGCCCTCGGCCATAGTTTGCCAACTCCTGGCTTAGACCAGTCATAGCCCACTGCCCAGGATGGGTGTGCTGCCACTCCAAACAAACTAGGGATTTGTCAGCAAGGCCGGGTGTGTGTCCGTCAGGGGTAGGGGGTGATTATATAGGCAACTAACAACAGTGTTCACACAGCAGGATCTGACTCGAGAGGCACCCTCTCAGCTTCCATGCCAATGTTCCCTGCTCAACACCTCAGTGTGCTGTGAAGGTGGAGAGGAGAAGGCATGTGATTGGGCCTTGGGATTAGGGTGTCAGGCTTGTTCTCGAGGTTGCTCCCCCAGGGACACACACCTACATTAACGGAGATGGTCCAGCAGCTTTTCCTCTAGGAAGGACCTGGAGGGGAGGTCACCCAAGAGGGGAGGAAGGGAGGCACCCACAGGTGGCAAAAGGGTGCTACCTCCAGGAAGCCTGAGAGGAGCTCGCCCCCCCACATGGGAGCACACACCCCTGGGGCAGGCGGGTGCCGGGTGGCTGGAGCTTCCCTCTGGCCCTGGAGCAGGATTTCCTTTTTCCCTTGACACTGATAGACCGGAAGACGGGTCTTATTCCCACGATAGGAGAGGAAACCCCCGAGCATCTGACTCCTCTCCTTCTCTGCCCTTCCCCTAAGGAGGGTCATATCCAAAAGCCAAGGAGCCCAGAAAGATGTGAAAACAGAGAGAGAGAGATGCATTCTATCAGTCATTTAAAAACTCATTTTTTTGGCTCCTGTGCTATGACTGATTTTTTTTAATCGTGCAAGTTCCTGCCGAGTATGTAAACTACCCTCCCAGGTGGTCTACATTCTTTGACGCATGTACTGCTCCCAGCCACCCCACAAGGAAGGTGTTATGAGACCCATATCATGAGGGCAGAGACTGAGATCCAGAGAGTTTACACAATCCATGGCAGAGCCAGGATTGAGCCCAGGTCTGGCTAACTCCAGGGGAGGCACTGGGAAGAAGAGGGGCCGTGAAGGACAGAGGTTCAAAGCTCAGGTTCAGAAGTCAGAAAGACTCGAATTCAAATCCCAACTCTCTTGCGTTCTAGCTGTTTCCTTGGGCCAGTCACACTCAATCACTCTGCAGCCCTTCTATAGAAAACAGTATCTATTCTTTCTTCCTCAAGCACCGTGATTTCCCTTTGGGAAACCTCTATTTCCTGGACTTTCCATCCTTGTGTTTCTGGTGGTGATGACCCTACTTGCTGGCTGCAGGAGGGAGCCTGTGACCCAGGCCCAGCCAATCAGAGCATCCCATTCTCCTGACCTTCGTGATCACTTCTGGGATGAGCACATGACCAAACCCAGCCAATGAGAGTTTGGTTTGGGAGTTTTTGCTAGAAGGAAGGCTCTCTTTCAGCTGAGGCTACTAAACTGTAGGCATGTAAGTCTGGAGCTGCTGGTGGCCATATTGTCACTGCATGGGAAGAGCCTGTCTGAGAATGAAGCAAAGGGGAAAAAAGAGGGAGGACTGAGGGGTGTTAAGAGAGAGAAGAGCCCCAGTGACTTCACCTGAGCACCTGGGTCCACCATGCCTGAAGACGCCCCCTTGCCCTAGCCAGATAAGCCTACACACATGTCCAGACTGGGCCAAGATGTTTCTCTGACACTTGCAATCACTAGAATGAAATCCCCCTGTGAGGGCAGGGGTTTGTGCCCACTAAGTTAGTAGTGTATTCCCAGGGCCTGGAACTTAGAATTTTTGCTGAAAAAATAGACCCAAAGAGCTTTGGATAAAAAAATAAAAATTAAAAAAAAAGGTTTTATTTAGAAAGCATTGACTATAACACGCCAGCTCCTGGGATGTTGCGGGAACAAAGTGAACAGATTAACATCCAAGGCCTGGCCCAGTGCTGGACCTGGTGAGCCTTGACAACCATGATTCTGAGCCAGAATCTGTGTCTTCTGGAAGCTTCTAGTCTAGAGGGCTGCGTCCTTCCCACTGTCTCTAGGTAGGTGGTGGCGGTGGGACATTAGGTAGGGAGCAGCAGCCAAAGACCATAAGTGGGAGCACAAATCACCCAGCAGCCCTGGCCGTGCCCTCCTGGGCCCTGCTGTGCACCTTTCCAGTCTGTGGGCAAGCCCTGTGCCCACCGAGTAGTGCCCTGTGCTACCGTATATGGCCATAGCCTTTGCCCCTGTGCCAGAGGAAGCGCCTGTCTTGGTGCTCTGCCTTGGGGACCATGTCCTACTTTGGGCCACCCCCGCAGAGCTCTAACCTCTGAAGTCAGTACTGGAGCCCACCCTCCATGCCTCCTGCACCCTGCCACAGCCCCCTGGGCCTCTCCTGGTGCTGCCCATGCCCTCCTGGTCTTCCTTGGCCTCCATGTGCCCTCCCTTCATGTCGTCACCAGCCTCCTGGGGTGTCACAGGAGCCCGCACGCTGATCTACCCCATTTCACCTCACTTCCTGTAAAGCACTCCTTCAGACTGTGACCAGGGTGATTTTTCTACAATCCTGGAAACCCTGCAAAGACTGTTGATAACCTACAGGACCGGACTGTTAGGGACCTTCCTCCAGCCCCATTGCCTCCAGAGCTGGCAAGGTACTTAAGCCAAACATTTAAGGAGGTGGTCATGTGGGCTTTGTGCAAATGCCTTAGATGCCTCGCTTGCCTCACCCTAATCCAGTTCAGATATACCCCCAGTGTTGCCCCAGGGGAGTTCTCAGAAGGCCCCAGACTCTCAGACTGCCAGGCCTTTATTCGTGTGATTTTTTCAGCCTGAAGTGCCCTCTCCACCACCTTTGTTGCATGCCAAACTCCTTTTCCTTTAAGACTCAGCTCAAATATCACCTCCTCTAGGAAGCCTTCCCTGAAGCCTTCTGGGTCGGATTGGTCTCCCACAGCTCACCACATGTTCTTCCTCACTGAGCAGTGAGCCCTGTGAGAGCAGAAGCCATGGCTTAATCTGTCTTTGTAGCTCCAGCATACAAATAAGGTAATTAATGAAAAAGGTTTGGCACAGTCTGGGTATAGTTAAGATGCCTTGGCTACAAGGAACAGAAAACGTTACTCAAAATGGCTGTGGCCACAGGGAATGTATTACCTCACCTATCAAGAAGGCTCCAGGCTGCTGCAGGGTTGGGTCATTCAGGAGCTCAACAGTTTCATCAAGGACCCAGATTCTTCTGCCCGGCCATCTTCAGAGTGTCCACTGCATTCTCAGGAGAAGCCCCTTACATGCCTCACAGCTGCCAGGCCTCAACTCTCACCCCAAGACAAACACCATCTGGTAGAAAATAGGTGGGGAAGGGGCATCTCTTGTGTGTCTCATTCGGGGAACCAAAAAAAACCCAGAAGTAAAACGTTTCCCAGAAGCCTCTGGTCTCCAACCCAGCTGACTTCTCCTCACCACCCATTGGCCAGGATGGCATCACATGCCCACACCCACGCCAGTCTCTGCCAAGCCCAAGCTCGGGCTTCTCCGAGGACCTCCTCTTGTGCTTCCTCCCATGCCTACACTCTATGCAGAGCCAGGCGTGCTGTGGGCTCTCAAGGACACGGCTCCTTCCCTGGACAATCCTGCTCGAGAGCCGGGACCTGCCCCACCCACCCATCCGCACACCCTGGAGAGATGTGTGTTCCCCATTCCCGAGAAGCACCCGCGAAAGTTCCTGTTCTCCTTGTCACTTTCAATCTGGATAATTAAACTCAATACCCTCAGGGTGATTAAAAATTACAGCAGTATTCAACAGGCCAGGAAATGAAATTCAGTGGGAAACACACTTGGCAAGCCTGGCTAGATGTAATCAGAAAACAGACCTGCTGCGGGAAGAAGGGCAGCTCAGCGGCGTCAGTTGGGAAGGAGACCAGCAGGTTACACAGTCACAAGCCCCTTCCCGGACCTCTAATTACTCACTCTTACTCAGCTGCTGCTGACAGTAGCACGGCACAAGCAGTTGGCTTACTTTAATAAGGGTTTGTACTTCTCGAGCAGGAAAGGATCCGCCGGCACGTTTCTGCCCAAGCCTGTCTGAGACTTCATCTGCTGCCTCCCCCCACGTCCCCTCTGCTGACAGCCACTGCCATCCCTTCCCTCCCCCTCAGCCTTCCCCTCTGCAGCAGGCACCTTCCTGGCTCCTTTGCACCTTGCGCCTTGGGTTCCCTCACCTCCGGCCCCTGCTGCTCACCCCAGCCTGCTTTGGTCCTCTCCTCATTCAGCCCATTGCTTCTGGCTGCTGTCCTGTCCTCCAGGGGCGATCTCGGCTGCAGGTCAGCCACCCCGGGGGAGATTTCCAGCTCTCCTTGTCTCCCAGGCAACAGTCCCGCTGCTTGGCATGCCAGTTTGGAGGCTGGTGTTCCAGGATGCTGCAAAAGGGCACTTCCTTTCCCCATCTTGGAAGTCACCAGGGGCTTTCACACCTCCCAAGCCGTCCAACTTGCCCATCTGGTACCTTGGAATACTGTGGGCTGCAGGAAATATTCAGTTAACCCTCGAGGGCTAGAGCTTAATGTTTTGAGGAGCGCAGGAGCTTGTGGGCGAAACCAAGTTTGGCTCCAGATGATCCCTGTCCCTTACGGTGAATCTCTTGTTGGGGAGTTTCCAGGGCTTTCCTTGGCCTTTTGCAAGCACTGGACCAGCGTTGTACAACACAATACCACTCGTCACATGTGGCTATTAAATTTAAATTAGTTAAATACATTCGGAAGCGAACTTGGCCCAGGGGTTAGGGCGTCCGTCTACCACATGGGAGGTCCGCGGTTCAAGCCCTGGGCCTCCTGACCCGTGTGCAGCTGGCCCATGCGCAGTGCTGATGTACACAAGGAGTGCCCTGCCACACAGGGGTGTTTCCTGTGTAGAGCCCCACGCGCAAGGAGTGCGCCCCGTAAGGAGAGCCGCCCAGCGCAAAAGAAAGTGCAGCCTGCCCAGGAATGGCCCACACACACGGAGAGCTGACACAACAAGATGACACAACAAAAAGAAACAGATTCCTGGTGCCGCTGATAAGGACAGAAGTGGTCACAGAAGAACACACAGTGAATGGACACAGAGAGCAGACAACTGGGGGAATAGGGGGGAGAAATAAATAAAAAATAAATCTTAAAAAAAATTTAAATACATTAAAAATTCAGTTCCACACCTGCACATGGGGCTAGTGGCTACCATGACGGACAGGGCAGCTATAGAACAGCCATCACAGAAAGCGCCATCAGACAGCATTGCCCTGGAGCCTAAGCTTCAAAGCCTGGACTTGGAAGTGAAACAGACCTCTGCATTTACTCCGTGACCCTGGGCACAGAGCTTCCCTCCACATCTTTATCTCAAACAGTAACTACCTCAGAGAGTAATAAGGTCCAAACGTGGTAATCCAGATGCCCTCTGGGCAGTGTCGGGGCTGTTTAGGGAAAGCCGCCAGCTCTTGGAGTAGGGGCTGCAACTTGGTGGTGCAGAAGGAGTTAGGATTAAGGAGACAGTTCTATCTCCAACCGCAGTAAGCTGTAGGTGGAAGCGTGAGCCGGGAACCCAAATGCAACAGAATGAATCAAGAAAAATAAAAATGAAACAGAAAAATCAAAGCACAGCTTTTTCTCCAGAGCTTGAGAACCAACATGCAGCTGTGTGCTGGGCAGCTGCAGGCCCGTGCCTTACAGGGGTCATCTCAGATGGGATGGAGCATCTTCTCCGCCAAACCCGTCTGCTCCTCCTGCATTTCCTAGCTCAGAAGTGGCACCTGGTTTCCAGAAAGACAGAAATCATACTTGCTCTCTCTCCCTAATTTATAATCCTATCATGTAGTTAGAGTTATCACCATCTTACAGAGGAGGAAACTGAGGCCCAGAGAGATTACATAACTTGCTGGTCAGTGAAGAGCCAGGCTCCAGAGTCCGTGTGCTGGGAACCAGCTGGCTGTGCCTCCTGGCCACCGACAAACTCACATCTGTTCGTTCCTCTCCAACCCCATGGCAAGCATCCTGTTCTGGCCACCACGGCACCTGCCTGTCATAGCAACAGCCTCCTTCCTGGGTCCCAGGTGACCTTGCCGGCCCCCTCTCTTCACCCTCCCTGCTCGTGCGCCAGTCCTCTGTCCAGGCCGATCATCTGATGGCGTCACTTACCCGATGAGAATCCCTCAACAATCTTGCTCATCCTTGTGTCCCTGGAGCCTGGCACGCAATAAGTGATCCCCAAACGTTTGCTTGAAAGAATCAAATGTTTTGAAATGGGATCTCATCCAGGAGACTGTCAGGAAATCAGTGATTGGAATGTTTTGGGATCACCCAGACTCCAAACAAGGCAACCTGGATGACCCTCAGTGAGGTATGATTATAACTCTTTTATAGTACAAGCCAACAAATCATATTGTGTCTCTTCTGAGAAAGAATGGGCCAGAGAGAGTGGGGAAGAGGGACTGGTCTGCAGGAGGCCAGGGAAAGGAATTCAAAGAACAAAAATGTGTCACTACACCTTCTGGACTAAGTGATGGAAGATGTGCTGAGCAGCCTCCAGGGAATGGGGAAATTGATCCACTGGATTGTTCCATTTCCATTATCACTGATACAAGGTACTCTGATTTAGATTCTGATCTCCAGAGAGTTTGGTTACCTGAGCCGGGTCCCAAGGGAATAGTCACCTCTGGGTGCGCTTAAAAATCTAAAAATCTAGTTTCTGTTTCTGGGAAGCTAAGGAGCAGGTTCTGATTCAGAGGATAATTTTGGAATTCTGTGCCCACTCACCCCCATGAGGCCTTCCTGTGCAGTCAGCCTGACTGCCTCTGTAGCATCTCCAGCTGTGTGCCCTTGGACAAGTCATTCATTCCTCTGGGCCTCTGTGTCTTCCCCAGAAAATTGAGGCTTGACTAGATGACTTTTTTTTTTTTAAGATTTTTTTTTTTTAATTTCTCTCCCTTTCCCCCCTTTGTCCGCTCTGTGTCCATTCGCTGTGTGTTCTTCTGTGACTGCGTCTATCCTTATCAGTGGCACCGGGAATCTGTGTTTCTTTTTGTTGCGTCATCTCGTTGTGTCAGCTCTCCGTGTGGGTGGCGCCATTCCTGGGCAGGCTGCACTTTTTTTCACACTGGGCGGCTCTCCTTATGGGGCACACTCCTTGTGTGTGGGGCTCCCCTATGCGGGGGACACCCCTGTGTGGCAGGGCACTCCTTGCTGCATCAGCACTGCGCATGGGCCAGCCCCACACAGGTCAAGGAGACCCGGGGTTTGAACCGCGGACCTCCCATGTGGTAGGCGGACGCCCTAACCACTGGGCCAAGTCCACTTCCTTGATAACTTCTAAAGGTCATTTCACCTCAGTGTTTGGGGGCTGCTTCTGGGTATGGCAGCCATGGCCACCCCACACAGTCCACCCCTTGGTGTTCTCTTCAAACTCCTAGTAGAATAGACTCATAGGCCAAGAATTTGCCCATCTAGTCCTTTTTCCAAGGAAGACTCAAAGTTCAGACCCTTCTTAGCATTTGGTTAGACACAGTTTGAGGCAGGTAGTGGTGGCACTGGCCTGGGCATCAGGATGGCCAGGGACCTGTCCAAACTCAGTCGTGCCGCTGACTTGCTGGGTGTTTCAGGGAAGCTCTGCCCCTTCTCCATACCTTAATTTCTTCTTCCATAGACTAGAGGTTAGGAACTTCAATACTAGAAGACTAGTGACTCCCAACCAAGGGTCCCCAGACAATCTAAAGGGGAGGTTAAATGGAGTAAGCTGGTGGACTCCTCCTTAACCACATATTCAAACTTAGTAGCACAGATAATGGAACAAATTGGCATTTGGAGCCTCCTGATATGATGCCATGAGATTATCACCTATATAATATTCTTGCTAAAAGTACATGTATTTAATCTAAATCTAATCATGAGGTAACAGATCTAAACTATAGGACGTTCTGTACAATAACTGGCAGTGACTCCTTAAAAATATCAGTGTCATAAAAGAAAGAAAGGCGGGAGGATAACTGTTCTAATATATGATCTTTATTTGTATCCTAGACTTTTTAAAAAACAGCTCTAAAAGACATTATCGGGACACTTGGAGAAAATTTAATATGACATATATATTAGGTAATAATATTGCATCAATTTAAATTTATTGAATTATGATCACGGCTATGGAGGCAAGCACCTTTCTTCTTCTGAGATAACAGGTGATATACTTAGAGTTAAATTCTCATTGTCCTTGAAACTTATCTCAGGAGTGAGAGCAAAAGCAAATGTGGCAAAATGTGAATGACTGATGAACCTGGGTCAAAGGTAGAAATGTGCTCATTGTACTTACCTTTCAACTTTTCTGGAGGTTTGAAAATTTCCAAAATAAAAAGGTGGGAGGGAAAAAGGCTTGAGAGACATCGAATCCAGGATACGGCTGCTTTGAGTTAATCATTAAGCATTAGAACAGGAACAGATGTGACTCAGGCAGATGAGTGCCTGCCTCCCACATGGGAGGTCCCAAGTTCAATTCCCAGTGCTCCTAAAAATAACTACACAGACAGCAAGCAAAAACAACAAGCAGACAGTGAACAAACAATGAGCAAACAGACGAGGAAGCCAACTTAGGGGAGCTGATGTGGCTCAGTGGTTGAGCGCCGGCCTCCCACATATGAGGTTCTCGGTTCAATCTCCAGTCCTGGCACCTCGAAAAGAATCAGAGCACACATTTATTGGGTTTTTGCCATGACCAGACACTGAGAAGTGCTTCATGTGAATAATTTCACTTAATCCTCAAATAATATCACCCTTATGAGGTGGGACCATTAATACAGAAGAGAATCCTCAGGCACAGAGTGGTAAAGTTACTTGCTCAGGGTCACACAGCAAGGATGTAGCTGAGCTGAGATATGAACTCAGGCTGTTGTTGCTCTAGAGTTGGTTATCTTAACTGCCTTATTCTTGAGCAAGTCTTACTCTAGAGTGAATATAACCAAGAGGGCCCTGGGTAAATAAAAAGTTGAGAACAAGGGGGAAAAGATGAGTTCTGAAATCCCTGACAGCTCCAAATCTCCATGACAAAGGACCAGGTAGGGGCTAACTGCTCGCTAAGTGGTCATCTCTGCCCTGTGCCCAAAGCCTGAGCAACAAAAGAAAAATAGATAAATGAGAGTTTCTCAAAATCAAATATTTTTGTTCTTCAAAAGACTTTGTCAGACAGTAAAAAGGCAGCCTACTGAAAGGAAAAAATCTTCAGAAATCATATATCTGATAAGGGATTGATCTCCATGTTATATAAAGAGGTCACACAACAACAAAATGACAAGCAACCGCATTTTTTAAATGGGCAAAATAATTGAACAGACATTTTTCGAAAGTGGAAATACAAATGGTCAAAAGACACATGGAAAGATGTTCAACATAACTAGCTGTTAGGAAAATGCAGATTAAAACTACAATGAGGGAAGCGCATTTGGCTCAACTGATAGAGTATCCGCCTACCACATGGGAGGTCCAAGGTTCAAACCCAGGGCCTCCTGACCCATGTGGAGCTGGCCCACGTGCAGTGCTGATGCGCATGAGTGCCGTGCCATGGAGGGGTGGCCCCCGCATAGGAGAGCCCCACGCGCAAGGAGTGTGCCCCACAAGGAAAGCTGCCTAGCGTAAAAAAAAGCATAGCCTTCTCAGGAGTGGCGCCACACACACAGAGAGCTGATGCAGTAAGATGACTCAACAAAAAGAGACACAGATTCCCGGTGCCGCTGACAAGAATGGAAGCGGACACAGAAGAACACACAGCAAATGGACACAGATAGCAGACAATGGGGGGAGGGGAGGAAGAAATAAATAAAAAATAAAATCTAAAAAAAAAAAAAAGTGGTGTGCATGTTTAAAAAAAAAACTGCAATGAGATACCATGTCACACCTTACAGAATGGCCATTGTTAAAAGAACAGAAAACTTCAAGTGCTGGAGTGGATGTGGAGAAACAGGAACACTCCTCCGCTGTTGGTGGGACTGTAAAATGGTGCAACCTCTGCAAAAGACAATCTGGCAGTTCTTCAGGAAGCTAAATATAGAACTGCCATATAATCCAGCAATCCTGCTACTAGGAATATATTCAGAAGAACTATAAACAAGGACGTGAACAGATATTGCATACCATTATTCACACTAGCTAAAAGATGGAAACAACTAAGTGTCCATCAACCAATGAATGGATAAGCAAGATGTGGTTTATGATGGAATATTACTCAGCTGTAAGAAGAAACCAATTGAGGAAGCACATGACAATATGGAGGAAACTTGAGGATATAATGTTGAGAGAAATAAGCCAGACACTAAAGGATGACTATTGTATGGTCTCACAGATATGAACTAAATACAATGAGTAGACTTGTGGAGTTAGACTATGAACTGTAGGTTGGTGGGAGATAGAATGTGTCTGAAAAGGTAGAGAAGATGCTTAATGTATGTAAAATGTTTAATAAGGTCAAATGTAAATATGTGGTTGTATTAGTCAGTCAAAGAGGTGTTGATGCAAAGTACCAGGAATCTGTTGGCTTTTATAAAGGGTATTTATTTGGGGTAGAAGCTTACACTCACAAGGCCCTAAAGAGTCCATCTCAAGGCACCATAAGAGATACTTGCTCACCCAGAGTCATTTGCCATGTGTTGAAGCAAGATGGCGGGCAATGTCTGCGAGGGTTCAGCCTTCCTCTTCCTCTTAAGGCTCTGTGGTCTCAGCTTCTTCTGAACTCAGCTGCAGGCTGAGTTCTCCTTGGGGCTTGTTTCTTTCCAGGCTCAGCTGCTCCGGCCTCTTGACAAGGTCAGCTGTAGTCTATCAGGCTCATCTCTCTTCCTGGGGCCCCGCCACGTCTAATGGAACTCTCCCTTTCCTCACACATTTGCTCTATGCATTTACTTCCATGTCAGCGTGTTTTATCCCCACCAAGGGGCAGGGACTCAACCTTGCGCTCCCTAATGATATGGTCAAATAAAAGCCCTGAGCTCGATTTAATAAAATAAAAATGAGACTTCTGAATCTAAGACAATCTAATATGCCCAGAGGAACAGATCAGTTTATTAACACAATCCCATATCTATTTTTGGAATTCATAAACAATCCCAAACTGTCACAGTGGTAATAGTTGGACTTGATGGTAACACATTATAATGAATATAACAGACACAGTTGATTTATGGATGTGGCTGTGGCTGAAATGAGGAGTCTAGAAAGATTAATGTTAATTGAAGCTGGACGATAATATTGGGAATGTAAAACAATGATTTTGGAAGAAGGTGAGAATTGTGATTAATATTACAGATACAGGAATGTTCAACAGGGTGTTAAGAATGTGGTGATAAATGGGAAAATATAACTAATGTAATTATAGACTATAGTTAACAACATTGTAATGCTTTTGTAGCAAAAGCAAAGTTGGTACTGTATTAATTTTAAAGATAAAAATAGGGGTTTGTTTTTGTGAGATATGAACACCATTCAGCATTTTTTCTTGTCTTCATTTTTTTTCATTAATAAGGAGACCTGAACTATGTCATTCACTAATCTGTGTGCATCTGAGTGTCTTTTTGAACACTAAAGGAACAACTGAGTTAGCAGCTGGAATTAGATAAAAAATAAAAGTGCTGGAAAAAGAATTTTTTAGGAGTAATGTTTCCTTAACTTCTTGAGCTACCTTTGTTTTTTTCTCATCTTTCATTTTTGTGAATTTGAAATATAGCTGTTAATAAAAAACAAATTAAAAAAAAAAAAAAAGAGTAAATGCTTGGTTTGCACTATTTAAGTCCCTGCTATGCCAGCATGGCAGCTATCCCAGGGTCTGCTCCTCAACAAATGTGCCTTCCAGGCTACAAGGCCTGCAGAGCTAAAAACTACATTCCCCAGGCCTCCTAGAATCCAGACAGATGCAGGTCTAACCACTTGGAGGTACTCACCTGAAATCTGAAGGTGGAGCCCAGACCTCTTGCGGTTTCTCCTCTGTTTGCTGGCCAGCCTGTTCAAGGAACTCCAGGGTCCGGCATTGGCTTGGTGGGTGCCGAGAGGCAGGGTGTGGGTGTCCAGTCTGTCTGGGTCACGTCAGCCCATGGTAGCCCTGGAGCTGGCAGCAAGAGCAGCTTCGTGGCCAGGGTGTCCTCTGAAGGGGACGGTGGTGGCTTTCCCACTGCAGAGGAGGCGGCAGCTCTCTTGCTGCTAAGAATGACAGAAGGAGCTCGGCCTAGAGTCTGTTTCTTCACCCTTCCCCATGATTCCAGAAGCCACTTAACACCCTATAATAAGCCCCCTCCTCCTTAAAATAGCTAGAGTGGTTTCTCCTCCTCTCAGTTGAGTCCTAACTAATGTAAGTGGCACGGGGCCAGGCCCGGCGGGTACTGAATAAATACTCTAGTGATTGCAAAGCACATGTCTGATGCCCATTCTCCCTAAGGTGCTGCACTAGGTGACAGGGATCACTCGAAGGGTCCCTGCCCCAAGCCGTTTGCCGCTTAGCAGAGAAGACTACCCTGAGAGCAGGGAGGCAGGAATTCAGAAAAGGGAAAAGTTTCAATAGGGGCCTGTTGGCATCTGCTGTTTTGTCACTCAGCACGTGTTTGCCGTCTTCTGGTAAGTACACCTCAGTTTCCCTCTACAGGTAAATGAAGCCAAGTCCATCCACATCTCCAGTGGGTGCAGGTAATTTAGGTCTAGGTTAATCCATGGATTCCGTTCCCCCCGGATTGATCAGTTCAGGAATAGGCCCCTGACCCATGTCAGCCTCTTCAAAGACAACACCTCTCAATTCCCAGACCAAGTGTGAGCGATGGAGAGTAAGACTGGTTCTTTTCACTATACCTAACACTTGGAAGAATGTAAGGGCTGGAACTGCTGTGCCCTTTTGCTAGCATGTGGAGCCTAAAACTTCAGCCCTCATTAGAGAAATCAGAGCCAAGATTTAGAGTGAAGGAAAATACTGGCAACATTATTTGAGCTTTGAATCCAACCTTACCTGAAATAAGATCTCCTGGGCATTGGGTTTACTTGAGCCCCTCAAGATGCCTTTTATGTTCTTAAGCTTTTTTGGAGGACAGAGGGTTCTGCTACTTGCAACCCAAAAGATCCTAACTGATTCAGACAGTGTCCTGGTAGAGATGGAAGGGGAATGAGGCCCAGAAATATCAATGCATCTAGATAGGAGCAGTTAGGATGTTCCAGACAGAGAAACAGTCTATGGAAACCCGTGGACCAGGATTCAGATCCTGACTCTATAGCCTGGTAGCCTTATGACTCTTAACCTGCCCCTGAGCCACAATGGCCTCTTGGGGCCAATGAGTTTATGGGTATCAACATCACAGGACTGTGGAAACAACAGTAATACATGCTAGTGTTGGACAGCATCTAGTACAGTCAGTGATCAATACATGATTGCTGAACCGGCAAGTTCACCATTTCTGCTGGGCTAGTAAAAGAGAAAGGTGTAGGAGAGTCATAAGTGAACAGGTGTCTAAGGCGGCAGACTTGGCCCAGTGGTTAGGGCATCCGTCTACCACATGGGAGGTCCGCGGTTCAAACCCCAGGCCTCCTTGACCAGTGTGGAGCTGGCCCATGCACAGTGCTGATGCACGCAAGGAGCGCCCTGCCACGCAGGGGTGTCCCCCACGTAGGGGAGCCCCACGCGCAAGGAGTGCGTCCCGTAAGGAGAGCCGCCCAGCGCGAAAGAAAGTGCAGCCTGCCCAGGAATGGTGCCACCCACATGGAGAGCTGACACAACAAGATGACGCAACAAGAAAAGAGACACAGATTCCCGTGCCATTGACAACAACAGAAGCAGACAAAGAAACAAGATGCAGCAAACAGACACAGAGAACAGACAACCGGGGAGGGGAGAGAGAGAAATAAATAAATAAATAAATCTTAAAAAAAAAAAATAAGTGAACAGGTGTCTAAAGAAGGCAAGTTCATCTATTGAATCTCTGCCACGAGCTTTGTATCTCTTACATCCAACCCTCACAACAACCCTGTACAGTATTGCCATCACTTTTTCCAGAAAAGGAAACTGAGGCACAAAGAAATAAAGAAACTTGTTCAAAGTCACATAGCTAACAAGCACAGGAGCTACAATTCAAACCAATATCCAATTGACTCCTAGTCCATGGTTTTACCACCGTAAGTCCTTTGTGGGTTGGGTCTGAGACCCCAGGGCCCTCCGCTGCTGGCTGAGCAGAGGGGCCTTCATCCTCTAATCAAGAGCACGTTGCCAGCCGCGTGGCCGGCAGACTGCATGGCCAGCAGACCGCCTGGCCGCTCGCTGGGACCTCGCCCAGTGTCTCTTTCTGGGACCTCCCCTTGGCCATGGATATGCCAAAGAGTCCTTACCTTGGTCTCACTGTTGGGGGGTTAGCCAGTAACAGCTGGGGTCCATCCCATTACCATTAGGAAGGGGGAGGAGTAATTAACAGTTTAAAAGATAATCACAGGAGGAGAGCTCTCTCTGCCCAGAGGAGCTGCACCAAATGTTAGGGTATATTTCTGTCTTTCTCTCCCATTTCTCAGAAAACTCTGTCCTTTCCCTCATTTCCCGAATAAATTCTTTTTACTGGTCTAACTAAAAAAAAAAGCGCAAACTGCCAGATTCACAATAGCCACAAGGCAGAAACAACCCAAATGTCCATCAACTGACGAATGGATAAAAAAATGTGGTCCACCCCCACAATGAAATATTACTCTGCCCTAAAAAAGAATGAAGTGCTGATACATTTTGCGACATAAAAGAACCTTGAAAGCATAATGTTGAGTGAAATAAACTGGATACAAAAGGGTAAATATTGTACGAACACATTTGTAAGAAATATTCAGAATAGGCAAGTTCATAGAACAGAAAGCTGATTAGTGGCTGCCAGGGCCTGAGGGCAGGGCATCATGGGGAAGAGCTGCTCACTGGATATGAGTTTTCCTTGAGGGTAATGAAAAAGCTCTGGAACTAGATAGTGGTGATGGTTGCACAATATTGTGAATGTACTGAATGCCACTGAACTGTACATTTTTAAAAAATAGTTAACATGATAAATTTTGTTCCCCATATTTTACCAAAAACAATCTTTAAAAAAAGAGCAAGCTGTCCAGCCTGAGGCAAATATGGGAAGGAGTGATCTATCCAATACTAGTTAATTAATAGGCCAGTTCAAAGGTCAAGCATGGAGTGAAGCAGATGTGTTCTAGCCCTTGCACCCCCCCCCCCCCCCACATGTGAGTCCCAGGTTCGGTTCCCAGTGCCTCCTAAAAAAAAGAAGAAAAAAAAAAATTAAGACAAGCAGACAGTGAACACAAAACAAGGAGGGGGTGGGGATAAATAAATAAAATAAATCTTAAAAAAAAAAAGCCAAGCACAGCCAGGTGAGGACATTTCAACCAGCCAGCTCCCCAGCTGGAGAGCCCGACCCTGGCACGGGGGGCTGGGCTGCACACACCCTCTCGGAAGCGGGTGGGCTGAGCCAGCCTAGGATTTGGGGAGTGATTGGTCTGAGGCTGGAGGATGCTTAAGTCTGTGACCACCTGCATCCTGGGAAGTATCGCTCCCCACCCAGCTCAGCCTTTTGGGCTCCGTGAAGAGGCCCGGGGAGGAGGTGCGGGTGCTGCCCGATGAAGCACTGCCCTGGCATCAGGGGACAGGCCTCCTTCCCGGGCCTTGGATGTGCATGTGTGCTGCAGGCCTCTGGGGGGAGGCTGTTTGCGGAGGGGGCAGGTGTGTGTGCTCTCTGTGCACGGCTTTCCTTCTCCCTCTCGCCTTCCCCCTTCCCTGGTCACTAACTGGTAGAACCCGCGGGCCCGTGTCCCTGCCCGGGCACCCTCTGGGATGTGTCCTGGGGGCCTCCTGCACGCCTGGCTTGGCCCCAGCAGCCACAGGGACTGAGAGCCTTGCCCCCAGGGCTGCCATGTCACAGACTCCCCTGGACACACGTGAGGCTTGTTGCTCTTTACTCTTTTCCTGGTGACTTGACGGCCATTGGCCACAAAGGTGCAGCTTCCTGGGGTCCTGCAGGGTGAGGAGGCTGAGAGGCCCTGGCCCTCATGCAGTGCTGTTTTTAAAAACAGTATTTGTACTATGAACTCTAGTGCATCATTTGCAGAAGGGTTCACTGTGTTGTACTGTCCTATGTCATTGGGTTTTAAAATTTTTATTCTACTACCATACACACAACCTAAAATTTCCCCTTTTAACCACAGGCAGTGCTATTATTACGTTCACATGGTGCCCACGCAGCGCTTCAGCGCTCCCCAGTTGCTTTCACCTACCCTGGCTCACCTGATTCCCACATCAACTCTTGGTGCATCCCTTCTATTTCCCAGGGATAAACTGAGGCCAAGAAAGGGAGAAAGACTTTCCCAAGGTCACTAAGCTAACAAGTGGCCTGGCAATGGCCCGCATCCCAACCTTTTGACCCCCAGTCTGAAGTTCTTTCCATCTGAGCCAGCAAAGGTAGCCCCTTCCGCCTGGAGGTGCTGCCTCCTCTCTGATACGGGACCTCAGTTGCCTTGTCCCTTGGGGCCTCGCAGGTGCCCACGGCCAGGCTGCTTCGACTCCGGGTTGAGGTCCGCAGCCTGGGGCCCTCTGTGAGGTCCCTGCTTCTCTCCTGGATGATCCCCGGGGCTGGCCCAGTTCTGTGCTCTATGCCAGAGAAGGCAGAGAGAGGCTCCTCTCCCGAACTGGATCGCACTTTGCAAACCAAGCCCCAAAGAAGTTTTTCCCAGCAGTCTTCTCTCCAAGGGGAGAAAGGGGGCCAGTGTTTCTTGCCAGCCTGTCCCATTCGCTCACTTCCAGTAACGGCCTCGGTCAGTGTGTGATCCCAGTGAAACTGTCCACATCACCACTACAGCCAAACTCCCCATACCATGCCCTTCCCACATACCCAGATCTGGGGGCAGAGCTTGGGACCCCACCAATCAGTATATTCCATCTGTCTGGCCACGGTCATTGGTTAGTGGTGGGTTCATGACCAAGTCAGGCCCACCAGAGCCAATGAAACCCAGTTCCAGAACTTTGAGCTCTCAGGGACATAGACTGATTCTTTGTGCTGGTAAGAGGGTATGAGATATGGAGCTTCTGCAGCCATCTTGCCCTCACGAGGTAGAGCCAGCCTGTGATGGTACTGTTACCCAGAGGAAAATTGAGCCAAAAGAAATGGGGAGCACCAGGCTTTGGTGACATTATTGAGAGCCCCTGGTCAAGCTTTGTCTGGAGACAGCCACACACTTTGGACTTTATTACTAAGGCCATTAGATTTCGTTTTTACATTAAGCAAAAAGTTGGGTTTCCTTTCACTTGTAACCAAAATTCTAGTGATCCAGAGGGTCAGACTTGGGTCCCTGCTTCTCCTCCTCCCCCACCCCTACTGCCTCACAAAGCACCCACCTTGGAGGCCTACTTAAACTCATGACAATTAACACATACACATAGTCCTTAGGGCCTTTGTGCTATTAGAACTATTTGCACTATGTTGAAAAGTTGCCCTGATACAGCCCATTCTTGGGTTGGGGGCAAGGGCGAGGAGTGGGGGTAGAGGAACAAGGTACAATGGCAAACGATGGCCCTGCCCGAGTGGACTCAATCCCAAATTATTCCCGCCATTCCTAACTGATGGCGTCCACAGTCAGATGCGCCCAGGGCTAGGTACACAGTAGAGCCCAACGAAGGCTTCCTCCTTGGCTTGGTCTTCCAAGCTGGAAGGATGGGTTAGAAGAAAGAAGACTCCGCCTATCAAGTTGCTGTTTTCTAAAGCTGGGTTCCTTCCCATGATTTATGCCTAAACTGAGAGGACTCCGACACGTTCGTTTCTCCTCGCAGCCTCTGGCCTGGCTTCTTCTCAGCCGCCACCCCCATGCCCAAACAAGTCCAAGCCCTTTTCCTTCATAGAGCAGATGCCTGAGCATGAGTCAGTGCCTCATTCCCTTGATTCTTTCCTCATTGGTCAGGCCTCACCCTTCGCTGTGCCACCATCTGTAACATGTCGAGTCCCAGACCATTCCCACCAGGCCTGGCTGGGCGGGCCCTCTGTGTGGACAGCTCCTGGGGTCTCCTGGGGGGCCCAGGCCCTTTGGGGGTGGGCCGCAGCTACTGGATCTGTTCCAGCCCCTCAAGAAGGTCTTTCTCCGGAGCCTCTCCCAGCAGGCCCTGTCTGCCGCCACGGGCCTGCGCTCCTGTCCTTGTCTCACAGGAAGAGGAATGAAAGCTCCTCTTGCCAGGGGGTGGATTCTCACAACACTCCTGCAATGTAGCGCTCCTTAGCCACGCTTGGGGAGTGAGAGGACGCAGCTCGAGCGGGGGCTGTTGAAGCACCACCTCTGCCTGGCTCAGTCCCGGGCTGCCGAGCTCACAGGGGCTGCTCGGGGCCATGTCCCTTCTCTGTGCCATCACCTCCTGCAGGCTCTCCGCGGGCCCTAAGCCAAAGCTGGATTCTTTCACACTCTATGGTCTAAATCAAACTGCTCCAGGAGCAACCCCAGTGGTCCCCCGGCCTTATTTGGAAGAAGAGCTGGCTGAGAAGTCATCTATGTGCCAACACGCTACCTCTTATGGGCCACATCACAAATCCCATCACTCCTCGTGTGTGGGGAGTTGGAAAAAGATTAGGATCCAAGGGGCTGCCTTGTAGGGCCCCAGAGAAGGGAAAATATTTGTGGGTGGTAGTCATTTTCTCCTTGCAATTAAAGAACACTCAACTTAAAAAAAAAAAAAAAGCCACGGGGAGCCCCTGCAGGGACCCCTGGGAAAGTTATCAGAGAGGTGAGTCTGTGAGGAAGAGTCTGCAGGGGCCGTTCAATCAAGAGGGAGTCTCTGAACAAGGATTTACCTCCGGCTCACTTATGGGCATTAAATCATGAAAAGGAAGGCTTAATGAGCACAGGTAACCCTGGTGTCTCCAAAGGGCTGTAGAATCTTGTAGAATCTTCTGGCAGCAATTCCCAGCCCTGGCTACACATTAGAATCACCTGAGGAGCTATAAAAAGTACTGATTCCTGGGCTCACCCCAGATCATGCTGGGGTGGGGCCTGGACATCTGTATTTTTTGGTCCCATCAGGTGACGCTACTGAGCTGTACTGGGCCCTGACCTAGACCCACCAAAACAGAATCTCCCGGGTGCCTCATAAAGATCTGAATCTCTGGGGAATGAGGCCCAGTCATTTGCATTTCTAACAGGCTCCTGGGGGGGGGGGGGGACTGAAGCTTGAAAACCAAGTTTCTAGTGCAAACCTTTTATTCACCCAACTCTGAGTCAGCCCACTCCTCCTTCTAGCCCCACGGGCCTTCCCTGTGACCTGAGCAGGCATCCCGTTGTCTTCATAGCACTTTTCACTCCTTGTAATTGTGTATTTATTTCTGTGTTTGCTGAAGGCCCTTGTGCCTCTTAGACTCTAGACTCGAGGAGGTAAGAACTTGGTCTGCTAGGTGTTCCGTAGCATAGGGGTTGCTATAGAGTCCTGAGTGGGGGCTCGGGAGCTAGACTGCCTGCCCTCACATCCCAGCCCCAATATACACCTGTTCCTTGACCTTGGGCAAATTGCTTCAGCATTCTCATCTGCAATGGAAATTGTGATTATAATCCTTGCCTGCCACTATTAATGTGAGCATCAAATGCCATTATATGTGCAAAACATTGAACATAGTCCCTGTCATGTAGGAAAGAGTCAATTAAGGTTAAATATCAGTTATATTTTACTACCTAACAAACCACCCTAAAACTTAGCGGCTTAAACTATAACCAGTTTTTTGGCACACAGTTCTTTGGGCTGACAGCTTGGGCAGGGCTCTGCTGGAACGGCTCACCAGTGCTCCGGGCAGGGGGTCTGGGCTAGCCTTTCTCTGGCATTGCCAGAGACTGGGGGATGCGGGGCACCATGTGGCCTGGTTTACATGAGTGGTGGTTGGCTGAGGTTCTCGGCCAGGGGACCTTGGTTCTCCAGGTGGCCTCTGGAGCAGGCGAGCTCGGCCTTCCTGGTGCGGCAGAAGGATTCCAAGAGGGCACGAGAGAAATGCCCTTGCGGCATTTCATCATCAAAGCAAGTTACAAGGTCAGTCCAGAGTCAAGGGATGGAGAACTAGCACCAGTGCTTGATAGAGGGAGGTACAAAGACTTTCCGGACATGTTTAATTTGCCACAGTTGTTACTTGCCTATACCTAGCACATTTAGACAGTTGTCTTGTCCGGTATACATTCAACGTGTATTTGTTAAAGAAGTAAATGGGCAAACAACGAGAAACTGGAGACCCAAGAGGAGAAGTGACTTGCTCAAGGTCACACAGCAGAGTGGCAGAAGCAGGACCAGAAACTAGATCTCCTGGTGCCCACTCCTGCCTCTTCCCATTACCCCAACCTGCTCAGGCAGCTGCCTGGGGTGGGGCTGAGTTCTCGGAATAACTGCCTCACTCCTCAGCTTCCTTTGAGCCTCTGGAGATGTATCGAGACTGCCAGGACTCTGCTTGCTTCCTGAAGAGTCTGGGATGGATGCCCTTTTCATCTTCCTGGGCATAAAGCATCGCGGGCTTTGCGTGGGCCCATGGCGCAAGGCAGGCTCCAGTGGAGATGTCAAGTGGCCTGCTTGTCTTCCCGCCAACCAGGCCTGGGCACACCCATGAGCACATGCTCCCCTCGCCTCTCTCCTTCAGGCCTGGGAGAAAGCTTCCACCCACGAGGTTGGGCGGCTGGACTAGGTGACTCCAATTTGGCCTGGATCAGCAATTTTAGGGCTTTTGAACTGCAAGGTTGTGAGACAGGAACAGGGAGAAAGTCAGTTTGTCTAAGAAGCATTGCAAAATGTACATGACATTTCTGGCTCTCAGCCTCTTTCTCTTGTCCTGGCACCTGAGAAAAACCAGGGTCAGCAGGCACCACGTTTCCTCCATCCAGGAGCTTCCTTTGAGCTTGCGGCATCTCCCACCTGCTGCGGAAGAGCCCAAGGTAAATGGGATCCACAGTCACCCAGACCACGTGCCCTTGGGTCTCTGTCACAGCTGGAGGGCACATCACAGATAACCACCTCCTCCAAGGTACACTCCATCTCCTCCCTCTTCTGATCCTCTCTTCCTTCCAAGAAGCCTTACCCATCTCCTCCAATTCAAGCCTCACTGCATGGCTCTCACATGACCCCAGGAGAGTGGGGTGTAGGGGCAATGGGTGGCACACGAAGGTGGTGGACAGTGGAAGTACCCACCCCTCAAGGAGGAGTATTTTATCACTGTGGTTTAGAATTGCACATCATGTCTAGCTGGGGTTTATCATTGTTCTAAAATTTGCTGTAGGCAGTGAGCGCTCTTACTGCACTCAGGGTGCTCTGCAGCCCCAGCCTCGGGGATGCCCCTGCTAAGTTAAGACTGTGGGGGCCTGGAGTCTCGCAGCCTGATTGGATCCAGGCCCCACCACTTACTAGCTGTTCGGCTTGAGCAAGACCCTTAACCACAACGAGACCTGGCCTCTCACGGCTGCAAGAGCACGGAGGCTGGCAAGTGATTCGCAGGATGCCACGGTGGGAAGCCCACCTAGAGGTCATCAAGTCCACCCCCCCTCCCATGGACAAACACACAGAAAAAAGCCAGGTGCCCAGAGCTACCTCATGGATAAAAAGCAGCTGCCGATGAGGATTCTCAAACCGTTACCCCTGTACCTGGAACCCAGTACAACGTAGTGTAGTATTTCTCAGAATAATGGAACATCTCCTTTAGAATCACCTGGGATGCTAATTTTTAAGCATACAGATTCCTGGGCTCCACCTCAAATGCCGGTGAAATCCCAGCACTGACACTCGTTAGCTGAGGGACTTGAGGGATGTCACTTAAACTTCTGTGCCTCAGTTTCCTTACCTGTAAAATGATGCTAACCATCTTCATGCAGACTGAAGAGCAAACGTGTGCACACATGGGGCCTGGCACTCCGGAAGTGGGCGGCGGGTGATTGGCGTTTTTAGTGTTGGGTTCTGATCCCAGGCTCTGGAGCTCAGGAGATGGATGGCTGCAGGCAGCTGTGGGAGGCCGCCCTCCCTCCAGCACAGGGCTGAAGCAAACCCCAGCGCTTCCAGATCAGCCCGGCAGCTCTTACCTACTAGTGATGTCCAGAACTGACTCTGCAAATCCCTCCTAGTCAGTGGCAGGATTTCGACTCAGGCTCAGATCTGCAAGAGGGTCGATAATTGGCTGAGAAGCCCCCAGACCCATCTCCCAACACAGCTGATGCTGACACTGAAGGCAGAAAAGCACTAGTAGCTCCTGTCCCTTTTCCTTTTCTGTTCCTCTGGTGATCCAGCCCAGTGCTGTTTTCAAAGGGCAGCCTACTTCCAAACAAAGTTTGACAGGGCATGGAGCCCAATGGATAAGACAGATAAAAGCCACACTCCACTAGTTTACATTTATTGTTGAGGTTCAGATTCTCAACATGTTACTATGTTAACTTGCAACATCAGCGCGAACGCAAGCGGGCTTAATGTGTGAAAATCACGTAGCACTTCTAAATGTGCATGCTGCTGCTTATTTCAGATTTCCAGGTAGTTTAAAATATAGGTTGGAAATTATATTTGGGTTGAGCATTGGCGAAAGCCAACAAGCGCTCCTGGAAATTGCCAGAAGTTTTTTTAGCGTTGTTTGCCACCTCTGAAGAATTCAAAACACCTCTTTAATTGGACCAGGACACTGAGGCCCAGCGGGGAGAAGCTGCTTGTCCAGTAAGTGGCCACTGCGACGAGAGCCAGGCCCCTTGAGCCCCAGGCCTGCGTCCCTTGGACCTGTTGGCGTTCCCCTGACCAGGCAGGTGGGCTGCTCACAGGACCAGGGGCCAGTCAGGGAGTCTGAAGGGACAAAGACTGTCTATGGCTCTCCGTGTCTGTGGTCAGATGAAGTGAGGGGCGGGAGCAGAGACAAAGCCAGGCCCCAAGGCTTGGGGTGAGGAGGCTGTGGGAGCCTCTCGGGGTGCTGAGGGCACACTCGTGGGCCTAGAGGGCCAGGAAGGGATGCTGCTGGAAAGGCTCGGCTTGCCTCATCTTTGGCTGCCAAGCTCTTGATCCAGCCAAATTCTCCCTCTGTACATATCTGAGTTTTTTCAGTGCACTGAGAGCCTCTGATAAAGGGCTCTAAAGAAATGTAAATTATTATTATCTCTTATGATGATATCCTTTCACGGCCAGACTCAGGTCCCAGCATCCTGCAGAAAACACCCCAACGCGGGAGAGGAAAAATGATGTCCAGGGACACTGGGCATCGGGCCAGTGTCCTAACGAGGGGAAAATCCAGGTCACCCCAGCCTTTCCCACACATCCCACCGTACCACACCCCGGGCACGCCCCGGGCACGCGCCACCACTGCTTCTTCCTCTGGGAGGCAGCTGCCAGGTGCTGAGTCACTGCCTTGCTGTCAGTTGGCGCTCCCACCCCGAGAAAGGGCCTGGCGAGGGTGTGGTAAGTTGACCCGTGCAAACAGGCCTGTGGTAGCCGCCTCTTCCCGGGCTGTTTCTCATGGGGGAGTGGGGTGCACAGTGAGCTGGAGGGCCCCCTCCCACCCGCAGCCTGAGCACCCTGCCAGGCACCTTCCGTGTGGGGCCTCAGTGCACAAGGGCCCTTCTTGGGGCAGGGGCCCAGGCTCCAGCTGCAGGGATGGAGGAGGGGGTCTCATTTGTTCCTCTACCCCCCACCCCTCCAGGAAGGGGCCATCAGAGGGCAGGTGGGAGAGGAGGCTCAGAATCAGAATGTGGGGAGAGTGCCCGAGGGCCCCCCCACTGCTTCCTGGCTGTGGGCTCCCAGGCAGGCCACTTCAATTCTTTTTTAAGATTTGTTCTTTCTTTTCTAAAAGCACATGCAAATGGTTTTTAAAAACTGAACGGAAACAACCCTTGCACCTCCTTCAGACTCCTTTTACCCAAGTCCCCTGTACCCTTTTCCTCCTTCCCAGGAGCAACTGCTGTTACCAGGTTGGGGGTAACTGTCCAAGGATACTCTATGCATCTGTACGTACATAGATAGGTGCATGTATCTCTATTATTTTATTTTATTATGTAATTGGGAACATACCACACACATTTTTCTGGATCTTTTATTTTCTTATTTTATCACGTTTAGAGATCAGTCCCTATTGGCAGCTGGGATCTGTGGGCTTCCTCTTTTTTTAAACAAATCAATTTTATTGATACATATTAATAAAGCATACAATTTATCCAAAGTGTACAATCAATGTTATTTGGTATAATCACATAGTTGTGTGTTCATCACTTCAATCATTATTAAATCATTTTCATTATTTCAAATAACAATAATAAAAAACAGGGAAACGGACTTTGGCCCAGTGGTTAGGGCGTCCGTCTACCACATGGGAGGTCCGCGGTTCAGACCCCGGGCCTCCTTGACCCGTGTGGAGCTGGCCCATGCGCAGTGCTGATGCGCGCAAGGAGTGCCGTGCCACGCAAGGGTGTCCCCCGCGTGGGGGAGCCCCACGTGCAAGGAGTGCGCCCGTGAGGAAAGCCGCCCAGCGTGAAAAGAAAGAGCAGCCTGCCCAGGAATGGCGCTGCCCACACTTTCCGTGCCGCTGACGACAACAGAAGCGGACAAAGAAACAAGACGCAGCAAATAGACACCAAGAACAGACAACCGGGGGAGGGGGGAAAATTAAATAAAATAAATAAATCTTTAAAAAACAACAACAACAACAACAACAACAACAAACTATTTTAAAAAAATAATAAAAAACAGACAAATGAGCAAGGAAATTCTTCACCTCTCAATCTCTCTGTATGCTCTGCTGTACATACTTGCTATTTTTGGTTATTCTGGCACAATTATTTATTTGTTTATTAAGCAATTTTATTGATATATAGTCACATACCACATGATCTATCCAAAGTGTATAATCAATGGCTTTTAGTGTATTGATAATGTTGTACATCATCATCTCAAAAATTTTAGAACAATTTCATTACTCCAAAAAAAAAGATTCCACACCCCTTCTTCAGCCCTACATAACCACTAGTCTAATTTCATCTTTATAAATTGATTTATATTTACATTTTACATAAATGGAATCATTTATAGTACTCTGTGTCTGGTTTCCTTCACTTAGTATAATTTTTTTTGTCTGATATTAACATTTTGTAGTATTAACCTACATTTGTTCAGCTTCAAAGAAAAATAGGCTTATATATGCAATTTTGACCATATTCATATTTCACATATTTATACATCACATAATATATTTAGTTCATAATAAGGCAATCATACAGTATTTATCCTTTTGTGTCTGTCTTGCTTCATTCAACATAATGTCTTGCAGGTTCATCCATGTTGTCATGTTTCATGACTTCATTTCTTCTTACTGTTGCATAATAGTCCATCATGTATATTCTCCACAATATTTCCATTAATCAGTTGATGGACACCTGGGTTATTTCCAGCTTTTGGCCATCATGAGTAATGTGGCTATGAACGTCAGTGTGCAGATGTCTGTTTGTGTCTCTGCTCTCAGTTCTTCTGGGTATGTACCTAGTGATGGCATTGCCAGGTCCCATGGCAAGTTTACATTCAACTTCCTCAGGAACTGCCAAACAGTGCTCCACAGGGGCTGTACCATGCTACATTCCCACCAACAGTGAATAAGTCTTCCTATAACTCAAAATAGATCAAGGACTTAAATATAAAAACAACCACCATAAAACTCCTAGAAGAAAACGTAGGAAAATGTCTTCAAGACTTTGTGGTAGGTGGTAGTTTCTTAAATCTTATAGCCAAAACATGAGGGAGAAAAGAAAAAATAGATATATGGGACCTCCTCAAAATTCAAAAATTTGCACTTCAAAGGACTTTGCCAAAAGGTAAAAAGGCAGCCAACTGCCTAGGAGAAAATATTTGGAAATCATGTATCAGAAAGGGCTTTAATATCCATGATACATTAATACAAAGAGATCATACAACTCAACAATGAAAAGATAAACTATTGGATTAAAAACTGGACAAAAGACAGGGCTGCTGGGCTTATCAGAACTGCTAGACCAGACCCCCAGCAGGAGTCACGGAATGTGTCTCCTGCCTCTGCTCCTGGGTGAATAACTGGTGAATGGGTCTATTTGAACTCTGCCCCCTTGCCTTTCTGGGATGCCCCGTAACACGGAAGGCACTGGGGAGGGGCCTTGGAGAACAAGGAGGTTCAAACTGCAAGAGGGAAGCCAAGGCTAAAGTCAAGCACCGGGGACTTCCAAGGAGGCCTCACAGGAGCAATGCTACGGTCAGGTTTTAGAGAACGTGGAGAACGTGGATGAATAAATCTTGAAATTACTTTAACACATTCGTTTCTGATTATAAAGCAAAACATAGTCTTTTTAAGAAATTTGGAAAACACTGAAGAGATATGAAATTAAGTTACCTGCAAAACCACTTATTCAGAAGTAACTGCTTGTTGGTGTTTAGTACGTTTCTGCCACCTATTTTCTAGATACAGATTTCCAGTGGTCAAGGAGGAGAGATGAAAGGGGAGCCTTCAGGGAGGATCTGAGCAGAGGCTGAATAGAGTGAGTCAGAAATAGACCAAGAGGGCTAGGAGGGCACTGCAGAAAGGCCTGGGGCAGCAAGGAAGTTTGTCCCTAATCAGTGGTGCTGGGGAGCCACTGCAGGCGTTTGAGCACAGGAGTGGTAAGATCAGCCTGGCGAGAGATCGGAGGAGTCCGGCTTTGAGCTTCCGGAGCATATCTAAGAAAAAATCTCATCAGGCCTTACCTTGAGAGTCCTAAGAAGAGAGAGGAAGCCTGAGTGTGAAGGAGATGGTCGAGAGAAAGCTGTGGCTTTGTAACTTAGAGCACAGGCTTGGATTTAACCAGATCTTGGTCAAATTCAAATCAAAGACACCAACTGTGTGGCAATGGGCGATTTCCGTGTCCACATGGGGTCTTGGTTCCTCCATCTGTAAAGTACAGATGATAATAGTCGCACCTACGTGGGAGGGTTATCATGAAGCTTTCATGAGGTGAGCATGGCACTGGCACTCAGAAAGCACTCAGTGAATGACAAGAGAATAGTGAGGCCTGAGGAAAGAACTGTGGCAGAGGTGCTGGGAGGAAGAGACGTCATGGAAGTTTCCAGAAGAGAGTGGCCTTCTGGAAGGGAAGAGAGTAGTCCCTGTTCAGAGCAACACCTCAGGATATCAGGAAGGAAGAGATGGCCACAGGGCCAAACACTGCCCGGGGGCGAGGAAGGCTTCAGGGCCCGGAAGGTCTCCAGGGACCCGTTGCTACCGAGATGCAGAGAGGAAGCTAGAGGCTAAGAGGTCAAGGGGTGGTGAGAGATGAGGAAGTCAGGAAGGCCAGTTTTACAAGTCTTCCAAGAAGTATGGCAGTGAAAGGTTGTAAGGAAGAATGAAGTTTCTGTTTTGTTTGGGTTAAAGAGTATTTCAATATGTTCATACCCTGAAGAGAAAAATCAATAGAAGTTCTTGAAGAGAAGAGGTGACTAAAGATATATTTTACCTCTCCAGACATGAGTTTCCTCATTAAAAAAAAAAAAAAAAGAGTTGTGGATAATTGATCCCTACCATGCTGCTAGTTTTTAAAATTATTTGACTCATCCACGCATTATATATTCAGCCAGCCAGCCAGCCAGCCTTTTAACACACGCTCTATAGATTTCTGGTCCGGGTTGTGTGGTGGAGGGAGTAAGGGGAAGGAGTGGAGAGAGGCACAGAAATAGCGCTAGAGACGCCCCTCCCCCAGGAGCCTGTGTTTACCAGGAAGAGTAACAATCCAGCAATGACTTCACAAGGTCACAAAGGGCCCTCGAAACCCACACCCTCCTCACCCTTTGAAATGACAATCTAGCACCCACCCAAACCCCTGACCCCCAGCCCCTGGTGCGCCACCCCCCATTAGAACCTGCCCTTTCCTTCTTATTCTACTGAGTGCCCACACACACCCAGCACGTGCTGGGCCTACCGATAGCGCTCCGTGAATTAGTACGTACTATAGCCATTCCTTAGCGAGTATTTATTGAGCGTCTACAATGCGCCAGACACCAGGGAACCGGAACCTTAGAGAGCAGACTAGATCCCAGCCTTCCCTTAACTGGTTATGGAGCAAGACCACCAAAACTTCATGCATGTAAACTTAAATTGCGGCTGCCATGGGGAGAGCAGTTTTCTCTGGGCAGGGGAATCAGAGAAAGCCTCCTGGAAGAGGTGCTTGGTTGCTGAAAGAGCAGAGGTCTGTTCAGATGGTGAACGGCCTTGCAGGTGGGAGACTTGGAGCGAGGGAGGGAGGAAGGAGGGAGCACAGGGCCTGAAAGAAAGGCAGTGTGGCGGGAGCCCCGAGGAGCTGGGGGCAGATACCAGGCCAAGGCTCTATCACGAGAGCAGGGGAGCCACCGGAGTGGATGAAGCCTGAAGGTGACATGTCGGCTTTTGGTTTCAAAAAGACCACCCTGAAGGAGAGGGTGTAGCTCAGTGTTAAGTTTCAGCCCCTGCTTCCCATGTACAAGGCCCTGGTTTCAATTCCCAGTACCTCCTAAGAACAAACCATATTCCTTGGGGAGTGGATGTAGCTCAATGATTGAGTGCCTGCCTCCCAAGGACGAGGTCTTGGATTCGATCAGCAGTACCTCCTAAAAACGAAGAAAAACCACCCTGAGGAGCAAGTTGCAGACGAGTATGTGTTGTCTGAGCACATCCTACAATACCGTGTGTCTGAGATGGAGGCTGGCTTTCACCCTCTACTTTAGACCTTCTTCTTTCTTTCCTCTTTCTTCCTTCCTTTCCTTTCTTCTTTTGTCTCCCTCTCTCTCTCACCTCCTCTCTCTCTCCAATGAGCCTGTTCTGTCTTTGTTATGAAAAAAAGAAATAAAATAAAAACAGTAAAGCCGCAGACTAGCCCGGGGAAGGGCCAGGGCGGGTGCCGGGAGAGCGCGGGGAGCCCGAAGGCAGGAGGCGTCCTCTGCGCATCAGCCGCTCTTCGTGGCGGCGGTTGCGCCTCCCTCCAGCCCTCGTCTCCCTCCGTGCCCGCCTTGGGAAATGGGCCCTTTCTCTGGGGATCGTTGTTCTCAGTCCCTGGCACGCGCCGGGCCCGAGGGGAGGGTTTTGTTGACGGTGCCCAGCAACCGGGCCGGGTTTCGGCAGGAGGTTGGAGGCCCCGGGAGGCCCTGCCCCCGGAGTGCCCAGCTTCCACAGCACGGCGGGGTGCTGGCGGGCCAGGGGCGCCTTCTCCCCAGAGGCAAGCCTGCTCTGCGGGCCCGGGGAGGAGGAGGAAGAGCCGCGGCACCTCGCCCCCACCGCCCTCGCCGGCTCGGCTGCGCCATCTTTGGCAAGTCTCCAGGTTGCCCGGGACCCCAGGATCTGACCTTGGGGAAGAGCGGGGTGGTGGGGTGGCCCGGAATGCTCGCTGGCTGTGTGCGGAGGGGTGAGGAGGGGTGTGGAGGCGAGATGGGGCCCCCCGCAGCCCTCCTGGGGGCAGCGCCTGTGTCTTCACTGGAACCCCGTTCGGGGTGCATGGGAAAAGCTGGAAGGACTATTGGTTACCTCCAGTCCACAAACGTGACAGCCCAAGCCCAGGAGGCGTCTGATTAGTCTCAGGCCCAGGTCTTCCTCAGTTCCCCCACCCCGGAAAATGGGAATGAGGCGACCTCCATCTCTTGGCACGGCCTTGGGATTGAAGGGGTTAACCAGGCGAAGGGCCAGCGCGCAGCTCCCCTCTCCCGCCTCCCCCACTCCAGGGGGGCAGGCCTTGAGGTAGGCCACTTCCCTTTCTGGGTTTCAGTTTCTTCATTTTATGAAACTGGGAAAGGCCAGAGGTGGGAAAAGCAGTCATTTCTGATCTTCAAGCAGTTTTTGCCTCATCTGAGGTGAAGACACAGACTCAGGCTCTGGCATGGGCTGAAAGGAGGATGTGCACTCTTAAAATCCCAAAAGAGAGTTTCCATAAAATCCCAAACGGGACTTTCCCTGAGAACTAACAGCAAAGGAGGGTTAGGTGATTTCAGCTGCACACAGGAGTCCTTGCAGCGGCCTCAGCCTGGCCCAGATCACACAGTTCCCGGAGGAGAGGTGGGTGAGTTGAGGGAGGCGGGCTCATCTGCCAGGGGTCAAAGGGCGGCAGAGATGGCCCGTGATGAGCTCCTGAGCTGTTGTCCATCCTCACTCTAAAGCAATCTACGTTTTAATACTCTGTTCTGCAAAATACTAGCCCAAAGATACAAAGATTTATGTGTGTTCATCACAAGATTGCTTGTCTCCGTAAACTAGGTCCCAAATGTCCATCAATAAAGGCTCGACCAAACAAACAAAAAGAGACATATATCACATGCTATGAAAGATACCCAGATTTACCTGAAAAGTGATCCGTGATATATTATTTTGTGAAAAAATAAGTAACGAGATTGCATGTGTGATAACCTAGCAAACTCGGAGGTAGATGAGGATTATGGTTAATAGTACAAACATCAAAATGTTCTTCTATGAACTAGAACAAATGTACTGTCACTATTACAAGGTGGTAAGAATATGGTGATGCTTGGGAAAACTACAGTTAATGCAACTTACGAACTATAATTAACAGCAATATTGTAATATTCTTATGTCACTGTCAGAGAAGGTACTATATCAATGCTAAGGGTCAATAATAGGGGGTATGCAATTTTTTTCTTCTGGACTAAGGAAAGTGTCCAAAAATTTACTGAGGCAATGACTACACAACTCTGTGATGAAAGTGAGAGCCACTGAGTGTGCACTTTGGATAGAATGCACAAGACATGAGACTGTATAACACAGTGAACCAGGGGATGGAAGATGGACTGTGGTTAGCAGTACAAATATGAGAGTGTTCTCTCGTGAACTATAACAAATGTACAATACTAATGCATGGTGTTAATGATATGGGATGGGGAAGTGGATGTGGCTCAAACAATTGGGCTCCCGTCTACCATATGGGAGGTCCAGGGTTCGATTCCCAGGGCCTTCTGGTGAAATCAAGCTGGCCTGTGCGGAGAGCTGGCCCATGTGGCAAGCTGATGCAACAAGATGACACAACAAAAAAGAGATGCAGAGGAAAAGACAACAAGAGGCACAACAAAACAGGGAGGTGAGGTGGCTCAAGCAATTGAATGCCTCTCTGCCACACTGGAAGATCCCAGGATCAGTTCCTGGTGCCTCCTAAAGAAAAGACGAGAAGAGAAGGCAAACAAACACAGAAGAACGAGCAGCAAATGGACACAGAGAGCAGAGAGTAGTGCAAGTGGTGGGGGTGGGGGAGTAATAAATATTAAATAATAAAAATCTTTAAATAATAATAGGGGATGTATGGGGAAAATATAACAAGTGTATACTACAGTCCACAGTGAGTGGTAACAGCCTGATGTTATTCTTTCATAATCTGTAACAAATGTTTCACAACAATGTAAGGTATTGGTGAAGGGGTGCTATACAGGAATTCTGCACATTATGCATGATTGTTTTGTAAGCTCACAACTTCTCTAGTAAAAAATATGTGTTAAAAAAAGATTGCATGTATGGTGGGACCTCATTTTATTACTACATATGCCTTGTACTATAGTATTTTACTGTATTACTATATGTGCCTCATGTATAAATGAATATGGTATTTAACCAATTCTACAAACACATACATGCACAGTTTATAAGCATGGAAAAGTAAAGTCTGGAAGGATACACAGCAAACCATTAACAGTGGTTATTTCTAGAGTAGGAAAAAGATCTTTAATTTTTCTTGTATACAACACTGCACTGTTTGAATTTCTTAAAATTAGCACTAATATCTTAACACCCCCCTACAAAAGACAAAAAAAAAAAAAGGAACTGGAAAAGGTCAAACAGTCAGCTTCTCCTAGGAGCAACCAGACATGCTGATACTAACGTGACAAAGGGCTGTGGTGCTAGACAAATGCCCTAAACACAATCCAAATGAGTAGGTGGGGGAGGGGCTTCCAACCAGCCTCCACCCCCCACCCCCAGCTGAGGCCCGCACAGCACTCGGGCAGCTGGGCTCTGTAGAGAAGATGGCACAGGGATGCTGGGCCTTTCCGGGGATGCTGCACCTGACTGCGACCCGCTTAGCAAGTTCTGAAGGCTTTGGAAACTTGCTCTTTCCTTATCCTGGGATGCCCGCTAAAGGAGGCCTTCCTAGTAACTAACCAGGAGTAGCACTGGTGCTTGCCATTTGCTGTGCTTTCCCCATGCTAAACCTGTTTCTTTTTTTTTTTTTTTTAATATTTATTTATTATTGTTATTTTTTAATTACATTAAAAAAAATATATGAGGTCCCATTCAACCCCACCACCCCCGCCCCCCACTCCCCCCACAGCAACACTCTCTCCCATCATCTTGATACATCCATTACACCTGGTAAGTTCATCTCTGAGCATCACTGCACCCCATAGTCAATGGTCCACATCATAGCCCAGACTCTCTCACGTTCCATCCAGTGGGCCCTGGGGGGATCTACAGTGTCCCGTAATTGTCCGTGAAGCACTATCCAGGACAACTCCACGTCCCGAAAATGCCTCCACATCTCATCTCTTCCTCCCGTTCCCCACACCCAGCAGCCCCATGGCTACCGTTCCCACACCCATTCCACATTTTCTCTGTGGACATTGGATTGGTTGTGTCCATTGCACACCTATGTCAAGTGGGGGCTTAGATTCCACATGGGTACTGGATGCACTCTTCCCGCTTCTAGTTGTAGACACTCTAGGCTCCATGTTGTGGTGGTTGACCTTCTTCAACTCCATGTTAGCTGAGTAGAGTAAGTCCAATAAGTCAAAGTGTAGGAGCTGAAGTCTGTTGAGGCTCTGGGCCTGGGTGTCATATTATCAGTAAACCTGTTTCATGTATTGTCTCATTTTATTCCACTTGAGTCCCAAGAAGCAGGCCCAAATTTAAAACAAAGACAGGAAAAAATCGTAATATACCCTGTGGCTCAGCTGGCCATAGTGTTTACATGGCTATAAAAGGTAAACACTGAATAATAATAAAACCAGAATTATCATATATTTCTGTTTTGGGAGGATAGGAGTGGGTATGTAACAAGCAGAGTGTGAAAGAAATCCTTATCTCCCAGGGCAGGAAAGTCAATAGATAATTCCTAAAAGTGCAAAGATCAAGAAGAAGTCATGTGAGATATGATTCAGAGATATGAAAGTGAATGTTCAAAAGGATCAGTTTCAAGAATTGGAAACAACTACCCCTGCAAATGAATCAGGGACTGTAGTTCTTCAGAAGTAACTTTGCAGAAATCTTTGATTCTCCATATTATGCTTATGTAGAACTCTGATTTTAAAAAACTAAATTAAATAAAATCCAAAGTGACTCCTAGTCACATCTTTGAATACCAGGAATTCCTTCCAACATGACCCAGGACAACTGCTCAAATAAGATCAAAGCTACACATTGGAAATGCAGTCACACCAAATTCACAGCGGATTAGTTGAAATCTTTACTGACACTTTCAGCCAAAACCTTACCTGGGTTTATGCTACCAGACAAAAACTTGCTTTAGAAATTAGCACTAGAGAATCTAGAATTCAGATTTTGGAATTGAAGAACTCGACACTCTTCCAGAGAAGAACAGAATTTGAGCAGATATTAGAATCAGGCCAATACCACGGCAAGATCACTGTAAAGAGATTCAAACTCCTCTAGAGAGAGAAGCCAGAGGTGCTGTACCTCCTATACCTCATCCCAATTATGCCTCTTATGAAGGCATTTAAGAACAACCCTGGGAAGCAGATGTGGCTCAAGGAATTGGGCTCCCATCTACTGTATGGGAGGCCCCAGGTTCGATTCCTGGGGTCTCCTGGTGAAGGCAAGCTGGTCTGCACCATGGAGAACTGGCAGCCTGTGCTGTGGAGAGCTGGCAGCTGGTGCAGCAAGATGATGCAACAAAGGGAGATACAGAGGAGAGACAGTGAGAGACGCAGCAGACCGGGGAGATGAGGAGGCTCAAGCTATCGAGTTGCATCATCTTGCTGCACACTGTAGGTCCTGGGATTGGTTTCTATTGCCTCCTAAAGGGAGAGATGAGAAGAAAAGACAGGCAGACTGGGGAGAACACGCAGCGAATGGACACAGAGAGCAGACAGTGAGTGCAAACAACAGAGGGGTGGGGTAGGGGGATAAAAAATATATATGAAAGAACAACTCTGACCCTGGGATTGACTCCAGAGAACAACTTGCTAAAGAAATTGGGGTTCCAGAGTCAAGGGTCCAAATTTGGTTTCAACACTGAAGACCTAGATTCCATGTCCAGAGAGAGGAAAAGAGAACCTGGTGAGGCCTTAGAACAAAGACAAGACCAAGAATAACACCTCTTTATGATGAGAGAGACTCAAGGCATAGAAGTTGCACAAAATAGCACCAATCTCACTAGCAACTGTTTTACTTCTCTGGAACCAGAATGAGGGGACACAGAAACAGGTTGAGTTTATATGATATTGTGGCAGTTTGAAGTACTTTTATGAATCCCCAAAAGAGAAAGATTATATTTTTGAACTAATCCATTCCTATGGGCGTGAGACCCTTTTCACTGGACTACATCAGTGAGGCGTGACTCAGGTTGAGTCTCTGTCCCCTTGTTGGAGCTGATATAAAAGAGACACAGATGGAAGGGACACAGGAAAGCAAGCTCTGCCATTTTTGACCCTGCCATGTGAAAGGAGGCCTTGAGGATCTCTAGCAGCCAAAGCTTAAGCACAAAGTCCCCAAGAGGCTGGACCCGTGGAGCAGCTCAAGGCTAAAGAGACGAGTCCAATGCCTGATAGCCCACAGGTACTTGGGAAGAAAGTGGAGCAGCTGAGACTGAGAGAGGAGGCCCAGAAAGAGACCAGCCCTATTCCGGGTCACCAAAAGCTGAGCTCAGGGAGATGGTAGATTCTGGAGAGGAAGGTAGAGACTTGGGCAGAGATCGCTCGCCATCTTGCTTCACCATGTGGCAGCTAACTTTGATGAGGAAGCATCTCTGATGGTACCTTGATTTGAACAACTCACAGGCCGTGGAACTGTAAGCTTTTACCCTAAATAAAATTCCCATTATAAAAGCCAGCCCATTTCTGGTACTTTGCATCGGCAGCCCTGTGGGAAACTAAGATATCATCACCCTGGCCCCAGCTCTTCCTCTCTGGCTCTTCCTGGGAATGCACTCTTCCTGTGAGCCTGCAAGTCGAGCATCCTGGAAAGGGTAAGCAAGACTTCAGGAGGCAGAGACAGGTCCAAGAGGTATGGCACAATGCTACTGACCCGCCTGGCTCTGGAATTCAGCAGAGCTTGAGGACAGTGAAAATAAAACTAATACATATCATTTTGCAATTGACAGTAATAATTGATTCTGGCAAAAATCATTTGTGTATTTAAAAACCTCAAAGTGAATGTTTTATGAAGAACAAGATACATTATATTGTCTCAGAATCTCCCCACAGATTACTTAATTACAAAAGAAAATTGGTGAATTTTTAGTGGTGATAACTGGTAGGCTCCACCTTAACCAAGTGCTCAAAATTCACTTCCCCAACAATAAGGCAGACTGAGACGAGGTGCCTCCTGATGGGAGGCTTCCAAGAAGGGCACAGCGTTCTTTCTGTGGTTTTACTGCCAAAAGTGCATAAATTTAATTTAATCATAAGGAAACAGCAGACAAGCAAAACTGAGTATAATTCTATAATGTAACAGATCTGTTCTCTTCAACAAAGGATTGAATAATTGCAGTAATGATGGGGAGAGAGTGTGCTAACTCAGGGAATATTTACAGAGTAAGTCTCCTGCAGAGTTATATGGAGGATGTGCTGCCACTTATGTGGGGAAAGGGTACAAATTCAGAGACCTGTTGTTTATGCCTAAAATTTTCACCAAAGATGTTCAAGAAACAGGTAACATTAGTTATTGGAAAAGTGGGGTGGGAGATAGAACTGTTTTTCACTTTAATCTTTTTTTTTTTTACTTTTTATTTTAGTACCATATGTACAATTCAAAAGTTTTCATTTTGACTACTTTCAAGTGTACAATTCAGTGGCATTCATTCTGTCTACAGTGCTGTGCTGCCATCACTAACATCCATTGCCTCAACTTTTTTATCACCTCGAGAAGAAAGCACCCATTAAACAATAACTCTCCCCCTTCACTCACACTTCCCCCACCATGGCCACTGAAAACCCGTAATCTACTCTCTCTATGAAGTTTGCTTATTATAGGTATATATGCAAGACCACACCACCATGCCATGTTTGTCTGTGTCTGGCGTGTTTAGCTCTGTGTGACGTCTTCAAGGTTCATTCATGTTATAGCATGTATCAGAACTTCATTCCTTTTTACACCTGAATAATATTCCACGCTGAGTGAATGGAGGTGCCATTTATATAAGGGAAAAACTGGAAGTCAATTTATGACCTAATGGGTTTGAGGCAGCCATGGAGAAAATTTAAGTAAATAGTTGATCAGTAAATAGCTAGGCAGGGGAGAACTCTGGACTGAAGATACGAACCTGGTCTTTCAACTTCTGCAAAAAGAGAGACCTTGCAATATTAAGAGACACTCAAATTCTAAGGAATTTATTCTAATGATAGATCACATGTTTAAACTGACATTTGTTCAAATTATTCTTTGAAAAAAATTGTTTTTAATACCACAGATTGTATTCAATTAAATAGGCATTGATAGGAGAATGGTTAAATATATAAATGGGATATTATATAGTTGGTAAAAGAGATGGGACAACTTTATATATTTTGATATAGAATGGTATACAAGGGACAATGTTCAGTGAAAAAATAAAAGGTATAGAACAAAATGTGAAGAAAAAAAAAAAAAGCAAGAAGGACAGTTCTGGCCCTGGCTGGGGTGGGAGGAAGGTGGATGGGCTGTAGATGAAGGAATGGGGAGAAGGCCTGGGAGATGGGGATTCCTTTGTCCATCATATAAGGGGAAGCTGATGGGGCCTGAACTGTGGCGATGGTGGAGGCCAAAGGCCAGGAGGTCAGAGAGATAAGTAGGATGGTTCCTTCACTTGGAACTGCTGAAGGTGGAAAAGATACAAGAGTTTAAAAAAGGAGGACTGAAGGAGAAAAGAAAAAAAGTTGTGATCATTCCACAAGCACAGTGATGCTCCTCTGAGAGCCACAGACTCTGGGGTGAGGAAATGGCCCAACGGGCAGCTGTGTGACACAAGTATAAAACAAAGGTGTGTTCTCGCCACTAGAATGGGGAAGTTGCCATCATCAAGCGCTGTGCCGTTGAGCAATACCAGTTGCTGGACTTGGGTGAGCCAACCCCGAGCTGGTTAGAACACAGTGGACACTGGGGAGGTACTGCCTGAGGGACTGAGGAGTGTAGATTTTGCATCAGATTCTTCTGAAAACAAGTGGCTTGTGTACAATTCAAAGGTCCAAGACAAGGTGTGTTTTCCCAGACGCTTGAGGACCAGATGCCCACACGAGAAAGTCTCAGCCTTCTGAAGGAGCCCAGGGCCCCCACTCCTCCCTCCACCATCTGCTCCCTCCACCGTCCACTCTTGCCAGGTGGTCTGAATCAAAAGGAATCCAGACACTCCAGAAGGAATCCATGTAGGAGGAGGTCCCTAGATTCACAACCCCAGACCCAGGTCCAGGTCAGGCTGTCTCTTGGGATCCCAAGCAAGAGGGAGCAAGCAAGCCCAGGGCCTGGGCCAGAGTAGCCACGGCCTCCACACCCGGCCCCCCATCCCTCCTGCAGAAACTGCCTCCTCCAGGAAGCATTTTCTGATTAGCTCACCAACGGACACCTTGCTCTTACATAACTAACTTCTTAGTGTTTTGACCTCTAGATATTTGGGCTACAAAGGACTCCTCCAGCCTGTCTGAGATGCATGATGCAGGGGGAAAATCTCAGCCTGTTGTGGCCCAGGCCTTGATTTGAACCCCAACTTTTCCATGATGCTGTGGGAACTGTCTGAGCCTCAGTTTCCTCAGCCAGGAAAATCAGGATCGAAAACTCACTTCACAAAGTTGTGAGGATTAAGAGCATGAGCAAGGGTTAAGTGCTGGCGCAAAGTGGAGCTGGGTTGGAAGAATGACTAAGACCCGGGGACTTGAGTGGGGTGGTTGGCAGCCATGTTGGGGGCCATTGCAGAAGCAATTCCTCTCAAGGCCGGATGTTGGCCTGGACACCCTCAGGGACCCCTCTGCGCCAGGATGTGCCCATGCCACTCAAGCCAGGGACCCTGAGTCCTTATGGCTGCAGATCTTCCCACAATTATAGCCAAGGTTGGAGAAGAGGCTGGTGCTGGTCATGACCTCCACTGGATGCTGACACAGGACATCTGCCCCTCAGACTTTTTAGGAAACAATTCTTTCAAGAGTCCCAGGCCTGACCCATTTGGCCCATTCAGATGGAGAAAAGAGTTGCAGGCCTGCCTCAGATTAGGCTTTGAATATTCTCTCTCTGTCTGTCTGTCTGTCTCTCTCTCTGTCTCTCTGTCTCTGTCTCTCTCTCTCTCTCTCACACACACACACACACAGAGTCAGATTTGGGTCCAGATGGCAGGTGCATCCTGGGAACTGAAAGCCCTCCTACCCTGCTTTGGATACCCCTGTGTCTCATCAGTCATGCCATTGGGATCTTCCAGAAAGCCCACGGTAGCCCACACAGCACCCAAACCCCAGTTCTGATTCTTACCTGCAAAGCACCTCCCTTTGTCTCCATGGGGTACATCAACACCCTTTCCCATCTCCCATCTCATTTCATCTTCACCACATGTCTGGGACAGATGCCAGGTAGGGTCAATTACCTCCATTTTAGACATGAATAGACATACTCAGAGAAGCCGACTGATCCAGACTTTTTGCCTGCCCTGGTCCAGTAATCAGCTAAGCCAACTGCCATCTCTCAGATCCAACCAGCCCTCAGCCCCATGTACCTTCCTCAACCCAGGCTGGACTTGTTATTTCCCATTGAGACTTCTCTGGCTGTTTCCCAGCACCACCGGGTAACGAGGTCCCACTGACTATAACCACATCATTGCCCCCATGTCCCTTCATGCGCCCTTCACTGCAACCACACTGGACCACCCACTCTCCCTAAACATTTATTTCTCACCTCAGTGATGACTACATGCTGTGTCCTCTGCCTAATATTCTTCCCCCTCCTTCTCCGAATGTCGAAATCGAATTCATCTACCAAGCCCAGCTCAAGGGTCACCCCCCGCTTTGGAGAACTTGTGAGCACCTGGTGTTAACCTCTCCTGGTGCATTGATTTCATTCCACCCAGAGCTACCAGTGATTTGGACACGTTAGTCTCTCCCAGGGTCTGTGAGCAACTTGAGAGCTAGGACCCCATGTCCTTTGGGAGATAAACTTGATCTTTCATGTCTGTAAAATGGCTTTACCAAAAAAAAAAAAAAAAAAATGGCTTTACCGGGTTGGGGTGAAGATTAAGCAAATAGCCCAGCCCAGTGACTGGCACCGAGTACCCACTCAGAGAATGCTGGAGGAATGATGACTGTAACTGAGTCACTTGCAGCCAGGTGTGGCTGAGCCTCCTGAGCACAGGAAACATGCTGTTCGCGTACCTCCAGCCCCCTAAATGCAGGGAGCCCACTGGGGAAGGTAGATTGCTGTGGCTCTTAAAGGCTGCTACACTTTGGAATCATCATGACCTGTTGCATCAGGATCTCTTGGGAAGCTTGCTGAAAAGGCAGATTACAGAGACTTGCCCCAGACCTTCTGAATCAGATTTCTGGGGCAGGTCCCAGGAACCTGTGTTTTTAACAAGCACCCTAGGAGATTCTGATGCAACTGGCCGCTCTGGGTCACATAAACATGGAGGGCAGCTGGGGTGGGGATGTGACGGCCACACCTTCCCGCTTGCTTAGGTGATAGTGGGGGTGGGCTTGAGGGCTAATGGTGTCAACAGCCAGGTCACCTCGGCTCCCCAACCAGCTTCTTTTTGTGTTCTGGCCCAGGGCTGGATTTGGGGCTGATAAGAAAACTGACTCGGTTATCAGATTCATCTCTGTCTCCCCTGCCATTGGCAATGTACCTGGCCCAGCCTGGGTGCTCAGCAAATATTTGTTGAACCAACTGAACTCCCCTGGGGCTCTGGCAGGAGGTAAGGAGCCAGCCTGCTGGGCTAGACCCTAGCTCCTGCCCCTCCCTCTGGGCCTGGCTTGCTCCCCGCAGAGTAAATGGGGGAGTGGAAGGTGGGCTCCTGGGCTGGTTCCATGGGGAGGGTGTCTATGGCAGGCAGGAGTAGGTGCAAGGGCAACGGAATCCTTGGTCCTCAGCCCAGGGAGTCCGACCTTGAGGAAGGGGAGCTGGGGGTGGGGGTAAATGTGTAAGGACCCCACCTCTCCATCAACAATAAGGGAGCACACAAGTCAGCAAGAATCCCTTGAGCTGAGACCCTATGTTCTGACTTAGAGCTCTCCCAGACCTGCTCCTCCCTGATTTCATGTTAGAAGCTTCTGGAAAGCTTTTAAAAAGTACCAATGCCCAGGCCCACTTTGGACCAATAGAATGGGAATTTCAGGGGTGGTGCCCATGCTATAAAGCAACCCAGGTAATTCTGTTGCGTGGCCAGAATTGAAAAACTGCTGTGCCGGCACCTCCTTTCCTCTCCTTTGTCGTCCCAGCACTACCCAGAGATTTATCAATAACAACCGCCAATCATCATTAGTGAGCCCCTCTATGCGCCAGGCACCACACTGTAGATACAGCAGTGAATGTTCTAGACTTTGCCCCTGCCCTTCCAGAGCCACTGACTAGCGGCAAACACAGACTAATGAACAACTGCGTACAATACAGAGTGTTATGGGGGTGTCTGGGAGAAGCCCCCAACTCAGACTCTGAGGGGTGGCAGTGATGAGGGGAGGTTTCCTGAAGGAAGCGGTTTCTAAACGGAGGTTCGAGAGGCAGGTAGGAGTTAGCCAGGGGAAGGCAGGGTACCAGGAAGGAGGAGGAGTGAGGCAAACAGAGGAAGAGCATGCGCAAGGCCCTGAAGCAAGCAAGAGCTTGGATCATGGAAGAAGTAAAGGACGTGCTGGTGGGTGGGCTGCAGCGTGGGTGGAGAGAGAGCCGTGGGAAGGAACAGCGATGGGAGAGGTAGGCAGGGCTAGCTCCTCCGGAGACTTGTAAGCCCTGTTAAGGAGGCCAGCTTGGATCCTAAAAATAGTAGGAAGCCAGCGGTGAATTTGTGAGATGGGTGGGTAGAGGTTGACTCGAGCAGATTTGCCTTCCTTGCTGCTGGGTACAGAACGGATTGGAAGGGGTGCGAGTGGAGGAGATGCAGCAGGAGGCTCATGCAGGAGTCTGGGTGGGAGATGATGATTGCTTAGACTCAGAGGGTGGTAGCAGTGGTAGCCATGGGTGAATTCAGAAGCCATGAAGGAAGTGGCATCTCCAGGACTTAGTGACATACTGGTGAAAGGGAAGAGTGGGGGCGCCCAGGAGAATGGTGGGGGTTCTGATTTGCACGGCCGGGTGGGTGGGGTGCCATGATTTGAACTGCAGAACCAGGGAGAGGATCGGGCTGGAGGGGAGGAGGATGGGTCTAGTTTGAGGGGCCTGTTCACCGGAAGCCACTGGCTACCGCTGTTCCGCTCCTGCAGGCACCAAAAAGCAGCCACGTGGGCAATTCAGGAAAGGTGAGCAAGATGCCGACAGCGTGTTCGAGGTTTACCCCCGGCGCCAACTCCCCGTGAGGCCTGGGACAAGACCCTCCCCTTCTCTGGGGCCCTCTTGTAACAGGAGGGACGGCCAGCCCTTCTGGGTCCTGCACCACGTGGTGCCCCAGGGCCTTAACTTCAGCCCAGGCTCTGTGGGGAAAAGGGCTGTTGTTCTTGGTCCTCCCATCCAGGATGTAAACCAGGAAGGGGGCCTGTGCCCCAGGGAACCGGTGAAATGCAAACAACTTTGAGTTGGCAGCAGCGCCCTGTTCCCCCGGCACCTTGCCTCAGACCCAAGAGATCCAGGGATCTCCTGGTGCCAGGGCTGCAGAGAGCCGGGCCCAACCAAGTCCCACTCCTGTTCCATCAACACCTGTATCTTCCCTTCTCCTTGTCTCTCTCTACATGCCCCAGCCACAAGATTGTCAGATTTAGCTGAAAAAATAAAAATATTATAAATTATATAAAATATACACATTTTATAAAGATATATATATGTACTACGAGTATGTCTTACACTAAAACATCATTTGGTGTTTGAAATTAAAATGTAACTAGGTGTCCTGTATTTTATCTGGCAACCTTACCCAGAGACGAGCCCGGGAGCCAGGCCATAACCCCAAGAGAGGAATGGGGTCCTTTCTCTAATTACCGCCTCTCCCCCCACCCCCACTTGCTTCTAGCAGAGGCCTGTGAGATCCTGTCCTTCTCCAAATCCTTGGCAAGCTGCAGCTGCTGCCAGATGTTAGGGGCTGGCTTTGGAGCCATGGGTATCTTGGGAAAGGTGTCACATCTAATTAACCTAATAAGTGGGTTGTAAGCTCTGACCGGAAGCCGCAGAGGATTCACCCTGACAGATGGGGAGGAGCCGGTCATGCCTGCGGCAGGCACCTGCCAACAAGCTGCTGGATGCAGCCGCCGGAAGAGCTAATAGGAGGCTTCGACTTCGCATCAGATACCGGCAGCAGAAGTTACACCAACATCGTATTAACAGTGATCATAGCTGCCATTTGTGGGGCCCTGACCGCATGCCAAGCACTGAGCAAGCATTATCTCAAGAGGCAGAGGCTATTATTATCCCCATTTCACAGATGACGACCCCAAGGTGCTATGAGGCTGCATGACTTCTTCAAGGTCACACAGCTGGAAAGTGGTTAAGACGGGGATTCAAACCCAGGCATGGGGAACCCACACTCCGAGCTTTTAGCCACTGACCCTCAATGGCCCCACCCCCAACCCCCTACCTCCCGCCCTCAATTATTTTCAAGACATTTGGTGAATAACATATAAACAGTGAGATGGAAGGAAACTCCACTCACTCATTCCATCACCTTTTATCAAGCATGTTCTGTGTTTGAGACATACACTCCTCCTCCTGGTACCAGAGATCTGGTAGTCTGGTAGGAGATAGCAATCAGTAATTTATTGTTGAAGAAAGGAAACAAAAAAGCCGGATGAAACATGCTGAGTGTTCTAACATGCTGCTGCTGTCAAGAGAGGCAGTGGAGAGTGGTGGTCAGAGAGCCAGGCAGCTTGGACTCAAAGCCTTGCCTGACTAGGTGTATGACTTTGGACAGGTTCCTTAGTTTCTCTGTGCCTCAGTTTCCCTGTCTGCAAAATGGGAATAACATTAACAGCCTCACAATGTTGTAAGGATTAAATGAGTTAACATTTGTAAAGCACTTCGATTGTGCCTGATACATAGTAAGTACTTTATTCAGCTAATATTTAACCAAGTGCTGCAGTATGGCAAGCGCCAATCTAGGTAACTGGGATATGTGGGTGAAAAAAATGGACCAAATTACCTGTCTTTGAAAAATTTATACGGCAGCTTACATTCTAAGGATAGCTATTATTATTTTTTCAAATGAGTCATTATTGTTTAAATAATGTTAGCTATTAGTATTTTTTAATTACTTTAAACAGTAATTATTTAACAGATCCTGCCCTGTTGATCTAGAGAGAGCATAAAGCAGGGAGATGTTTAATTTTCTGGGTTGGCACAAAGACATTTCTTGTGGTTTCAGGGACAGCTGGGTGACTTTATTTTAAACCCCCTTGGCTTCGGTGATAGGGATTGAGGCTGTGGGCAACCTACCAGCCTGGAGGCTGGGGAGCGCGCGGGCCTGCAGGACACAGGCCCAGCTGGAGGGCAGAGGAAACACGGGGCGCCAGGGCAGGGGGCAGTGGTCAGCCAGGACTGAACTGGGAGGGTGGGGAGCTCGTCCTTTTCTATCTTTTTCCTTTCCTCCTCCTCCTTCTCCTTTTTTTTTTTTTTTTTTTTACTATTTTTTTTCTGAGCATCCGTTGTGAAACTCTGGTCTAAGAAGCCTGGCAGTGAATAAGCGGTTAAAGTACAAGAAACATTGCAGAGAGGCATTACTGGGGGGGAATCAGCCGCAGCTTGTGGCAGCTAAAAACAGGGTTTCAGCTGTGGACAACTGGCACCCCAGGGCCCCGAAGACTTCTAGGAACTCCCACCCCAGTCCTGGCCTCCCCACCCTGCCCGCCAGGCCTGGCACGCACCTGTTTGAGAGAATGGCTTTCGATTTGTCACCTCTCGTGCTGCCTGCCTGGTACAGAGTGGAGGGTACGAGAAGGCTGGTGGGAAAACTCAAGCTGTTCTGAACATTAGAGGTGGGGAGAGGAGAGGGGCGGGTGCCCTGCCTGAGGTGCTGCCCAGGGAACAGGTGCTGCCTTCTCACTCTTCCAGAGGGAACTAGCCTCAGCTGAGCGCAGGCAGTCACTGTCCAGCTGGGAGACCCCTCCTGCAGCCCCTGGGTAGGGTGTGGGGGCTCGTGGCACCGCAGGCTGTTTAGTTTGTAGTCGGTGGGGGCCAGGGAGGCCCCCGGAGACTGTTTCTGTAGAGACAGTGTAAACTTGCAGCTAATGGGCAGTGTCTTTGGTTGAGGGGAATGAGGGTGAATTCTGGGCCCACGGGTCCCTGGGACCTGACCGTGGACAAGTGCAGCCAGGTGCCAGGAGGGCCTGGGGGGCCGTGGGCTGTGGCTGTGGGCATGAACGGACGTGCGTGTGCTTAGAGCATCTGTTGGAGGGGGCAGAGGGAGCTGCCCCAGAGCAAGCAGAAAGTGTGGATGCCCCGAGGGTCTCTCCCTGGCTGGGGCTCTTGGGTCGGTCCCTTCTGCTCCCTAGGCCTCCCCTGCCTCAGAGCCCTTGCCCAAGCCACACTGGGCTGATGCAGGTGACCCTGAGTGAGCTGGGTGCTCGGTGTCCTGGCCAGCAGCGGGAAGAAGACCTGGGGCTCAGGGGACCTCCACAGGGCCCTGGGATGCACACACCACTGGCTGACTGGTCCCTCAGCACCCAGCTCAAGCACCGTCACCCCGGCTCGGCTGCCCCTGCTCCCTGCCCCCTCCCCCTCGGCTGGTGGTAGCTCTGGGGGCTGCACCAGGGGCAGGAAGGGGAGCTCTGTCGGCGGCCCACCTCCCCTCAGCAGTCTTTGGCGCTCAGCCTGGCCATGGAGCAGCAGGGCCACTTCCTCTCAGGCTTCCTGATGTCATGATGAGAAAATTCTATTTCCAGAGAAACGGCCCAGGATGGTAGTTAGGAGGGAGGGGGCTGAGGACGGTGCCAACCTGGCATCCGGACAGCCAAATGGGGCAGCAAAAGCAGACTAAAACTCCAGGCCACCACCCACCTCTGCCCGGGATTCGCTCCCTCCATCTCCCCTCTCCCTCCTGTGGCAGCACCGTCCAATGGCACGTTCCGCCGTGAGGGAAACGTTCTGCATCTGTGCTGTCTGGTGGAACAGGCGCCGGCCACACGTGGCTCTTGAGAGCTTGAAACGTGGCTAGTGTGTCAAAGGTCATTTAATTTTATTTGGACAGCACAGCTCTAGTGAGCCAGTTCCTCCTGAAGCAACTAGAAATGGCTCCAGCACCCAGAGGGCCCCACCTGACACCACACCGAGGGCACAGTTCTCCCCTGCAGGCTGGTGCTCCCTGGAGCCTCGCAGCAGCCCCGCCAGCCAGGGTAGCAGCCACTCACCCCACCGTGCACAGGGCTCCAGTGACCTGCACAGGCCTCTCAGCCAGCAAGCTGGGAGCGGGGGCAGGAGTCCCAGTCTTCTCATTCTAGAAGGAGGCTTCTTTCCATCAGGCTCTCCCAGCAGGTTTGCAATCAGGCACTGAGGAGAGTTCACCCAAAACGATGGCTGATGTTACAATTTCAGGTCCAGGACCCATCTATGGAGAAGAGGACTTGGGGACCTGGGTCGGGAGGCGTTTTTGGAAACTGAAAATGCTCCCTGGATTCGAAGACAAGGATAAGGAATGGAGAGGGGGCTTCTTTGCCAGGCACTGTGTTGGGCTCTTTACCAATGTTACCTCGTTTACCTTCACCAGTGGGGTACTGTTCTCTCTATTTTACAATAAGGACTTTGAGACCCAGAGAGGTAACTTGAGTTGTCCAATCAGACAGCAAATCAGATTTGAACCAGGCACGTTTTCCCCAAAGGTTCCTGCTCCGACACCACCTCTTCTGGGATGAAGGCCCTGATTTAGGAGAAGCCGACATGTGTGGTTCAGACAGCACTCTGAACCGGACCCCGCAGTGTGCAGAACTCCAGGGGTGCTCCGGGTGGGGGAGGTGGAGCAAAAGAACACAGCTCCCTCAGCCTTGCCACGGAGGAACCTGCCGCCACGGCTCAGGAGACAGACAACAAAGATACAAGCGAGTAACTGATGGCGGCTCAACTAAGAAAGGCAGCTGGAGTGACCTGGGTGAGGCCGGCTGGACCTGATCCACCTGGAAGGGCTTCCTGGAGGAAGAGAAAAGCATCTTCATCGGTGAGTCACCTGCATGTAATGCATTTGTTCACCAGCATCTCCATGGCCAGGTTCCTGACCAGTTTCGGTTTCAAATAGCTTTTGCTCTGTAACAAAACACCCCAAAACTTAGTGGCTTAAAGCAACAATAATTTATTTGTTCCTGACTCTGCCATTTGGGCTGGGCTTGGTGGAGACGACTCACCTCCACTCTGTGTGCCGTCAGCTGGGGCAGTCCTCCTGCTTGTCTCGCTGGGGACACTCGTGTGGCTGCTCTCCCTGTCCATGGGTCTCAGGGTCACTCCCACTCCACGTGGCCTCCCACGTGGCCTCTCCAGCAGAGGTGGACCTTAGGACTTCTTATCTGGAAATTCAGGCCTCCCAAAAAGCTACAAGGCCCCCTAAGAACGAGGCCCAGAGGGGAGCGGGTGTAGGTCAGTGATGGAGCATTTGCTTCCCACATACAAGGTCCTGGGTTCAATCCCCAGTACCTCCTAAAAAAAAAAAAAAAAAGGAATAAGGCCCAGAAACAAATAACAGCAGTTCCTGTCTGACAGGGCCACACTGAGGGTGCAGTAACAATGTATGTGACATATCCCAGACCTGGCGACCACTATTGTCACCGGGCCATCAAGCTGCTATATCTAAAACACCAATCACCACCACCACCACCCTCAGGTAAGTGATGGTGCCCTCATCCCTCATTCTCTAAGTGTGAACTCCCCAGGTCCTCATCCCTCATTCTCTAAGTGTGAGCTCCCCAGGTCCTCATCCCTCTTTCTCTATGTGTGAGCTCCCCAGGTCCTCATCCCTCTTTCTCTAGTGTGAGCTCCCCCGGTCCTCATCCCTCTTTCTCTAAGTGTGAGCTCCCCAGGTCCTCATCCCTCTTTCTCTAGTGTGAGCTCCCCAGGTCCTCATCCCTCATTCTCTAAGTGTGAGCTCCCCAGGTCCTCATCCCTCTTTCTCTAAGTGTGAGCTCCCCCGGTCCTCATCCCTCTTTCTCTAAGTGTGAGCTCCCCAGGTCCTCATCCCTCTCTCTCTATGTGTGAGCTCCCCAGGTCCTCATCCCTCTTTCTCTACATGTGAGCTCCCCAGGTCCTCGAGCATCCTTCACAGCCCCTGCCACGTGTTGCCCAAGAAGGAAGGGCAGCAGTTGGGGCGCCCAAGGCCAGCCCCGGAGAACTGCCAGCTGGCCTGGCACCTCCCATCCAGGCAGGGCGCTGCCCTTGCATCTCCCTGGACAAGGGGGCTGTTGAATAGAGTGAGGTCAGCCTCCCTTTCCAAAATCTGGCTGGGGCTCAGTTTTGAGCACACACCACATGCCACAAGTTTGGGGCGGGTTGGTATCCAAGCCTGGGGTGGGCACATCCCATTAGGCAACCAGTCCTTTTTGTTGTTTTCCATCCTTCCTTCTTCCCACAGAGATTTCCTGCCACCTACTATGTGCCAGAAGCTGTTCTAGATACCAAGGGCAGGACAGACAAAAGTGGGTCCTCAGGGCTGCCTCACTGCAGACCCTGACAGAAGCAGCCCTGTGCTGGTGGTAGACAGCCCCCTTGTGACCTCGAGTTCAGGGTTCCCTGTTCAACCGCCTTCCTCATGTCTGCCCGTGCATGGCACAGGGGCAGAGAGTGAGCTCTGGGCTCAGCAGGCAGATTCCCGTTCTGGCTCTGCCGCTCCCGAGCTGAATGGCAAGTCGGCTCACCTCTTTGAACCTCAGTGTCCTCTTCTGCACGGTGGGAGGGCAATTGTGAGGACAAAGTAAATAGTACCTGCCAGCACCCAGCACTGAGGCTGACACTCCCCAGCACTAACAGTTGGGCCTCTGCCATCATCTGCCATCACCGTGGCCCCTGGCTCTTGGGCTGAAATCTTGCCCTTCCTGCTGACTTCCTGGGGCTAGACACAGCTTTGCTGACAATGGCCCTGGGGGTGTCAGAGGTCTTTCCTCTGAGCTACTGGCCCTCTGATGCTGGGGTCACAGAAAAAGAAGAGGGGTTGGGTGACAGAGGCCATCTGGCAGGAACCTGCCCAGGCTATTGGCAAGGATTCTTTCCCAGCCAAGGACAGATGGGACCAGCCTCCTGGTGTCTGGATTGATTGAGCGCCTGGGTGGGAGCCGACACCAAGGGGGAGGAACCCACGTGACCCTGCAATCCCCAGCCAGGAGCCCTCCACACTCTTCCTGTAGCCGGGAAACAAAGCCTTCTGGGGTCATTCTGATGATGGCAGGCCCCTGTGTAACATTTATTTAGAACTAGCAGCCCTCCTGCTTGCAAAAGCTGCCACAACGGCTATGCGTGACCAGGCCTTTCTGGATTCACACTATCATTGAGTCCCCATTTTAGAGATGAGGAAACTGAAGTTCAGAGCGGTAAAGTAACTTGCCGCTGTCACACAGCCAGTTAGCGATAGAGGAGCCTGAGAAAGCAAGTTCCTCTGGCTGTTATTTGTTTATTATTATCTTTTAAGTGGGGAAGTTGTAGATTTACAGAAAAGTCATGCATGAAATTCAGAGTTCCCATATGGCTGTTGTTCTTTTAAATGCGGATATAACAGGGCAAGAAACAAAAATGGAATACTAAAACAGAGAGAGCAAGCGTTCTTCACTTCTCAGAGAAAACTCTGAGAATATGCCTAATGCATTTTATAAGGCTGATTAAGGCATTAATCATTTTCTGGAGGGATGTATAAGAAACCATGAGTGACACAAACCTTTAGGAAGAGAAACAGGGATGGGGACTGGGATGGGGGAGGGAGCAGTGAGAGAATTTTGCTTCTCATTTTATTACTTTCTGTAGCATTTGAGTCATTTTCCATATACATTTAAAAAGTGGAAACAAGGGTTATTGGAGTTGTAGGATTAGGGTCACTTTTACTTTGTTCTTGACACTTCCCAAATTAAAAAAGGAATAAGTGGGGAGTGGATGTAGCTCAAGTGGTTGAACGTTTGCTTCCCAAATACAAGGTTCCAGGTTCCATCCCCAGTACCTCCAAAAAAAAAAACAAATGAAAAGATACAATTCTCATTGGGGAACAGATGTAGCTCAGTAGTTGAGTGCCTGCTTCCCATGTACATGTCCTGGGTTCAATCCCCAGTATCTCCTAAAAAATACTTACAGGGAGTAAAGGTGGCTCAAGCCACTGGGCACCTCTCTCCCACATGGGAGGTCCTGGGTTTGGTTCTGAGTAACACAGAGAACAGACAGTGAGCACAAAACATTGGAGGGGGGGGGGGTTAAATAAATAATTTAAATAATAATAATAATTAATAAATAAAAGTTTAAAAAGCTTTGAGAAGCTGTTGAAAGCCATGGACTGAATCCCAAGAAAAATTCACAAATAAAGTTTTTCATAAATTTAAGAACTCTTTGTAGGGAAAAATTCAGCCTTAAAAGCCAAGCTAAAGCAAGATTTTCATGACCGAAAGCAGGACATGATTTTCTGACATCTGTATTGTAACCACTGCCATCAATAATTAAAAATGGAAAAACAAAAACCTAGGCTAATGTGGTTTCTGGAAACCGGTATTTAACTCTACCTTGAGCCCCATGCCTTATATGGAATGTTGAACACAGTAGATGCTCAAAACACCCATCAGATCATGGACGATTTCCCTTTGTTCACTGGATTCTGTAGCAGGTGCTGGTCAATACTTGTTAATGGAAACCAGTAATAAGATGCTGTTGATCCCGACCACAACCACGGGGCCCAGCGAGGCCCTGATCCAGGCAGGAGCCCGGGCTGGGTGTGGGCAGCGCTGGGCTGGGCTGAGGCACTCTGAGGCCCCCTCCCCTGCAATCTCATCAGGTCCAAAGGGAGGGGTGGCTGGCAGGACTCACCAGTCCCTGAGGAGTGTCCGGGAGTGGTGCATGGCAGGGTCTCCTTTCCTGGTTGCTCTTTTAATGCAGTGTGCAGAGGATGTGTGGACTCAGCCTCATTAAATATTTACTGCCCTTTCCCGGCCTGCCTACCCGCTCCTGCCAACCCACACAGGTGTACATATGCCCAGGCCGAAACCTTTGTTCTCGCCTCTCTCTAAGACAGAGCCAGAATCCAGTTCCACAGAATTGCTTTCATTAGACCCAGGGAATGAGCTACTACCCCCCAGAACAGTGTGGGCAAGACATTCAGAGAAGGACGCTCCATCTTCCTCCAAACCAGATGACTTTTTTTTTGTGGGGGGGGAGGGGGGCTTTTATAAAGGTATTTGGGGTGGGAGCTTACAGATACCAGGCCATAAAGCATAAGTTACTTCCCTCACCAAAGTCTATTTTCACATGTTGGAGCAAGATGACTGCCAGGGTTCAGGCTCCTGGATTCCTCTCTTACCAGGGTTTCTTCTCTTTCTTCTGCGAGCTTACTTCCTGGGACTCCAGCTTAAGACTTCAGCATCAAACTCCAACATCAAAACTCCAGGATCAAAAAGCCTTCCAAATGAGATGACTTTAACTTCCCTCTTTGCCAGCAGCCCTATATTGATCCCATCACTCTGGCCCAAACCCTCAGTCTCCTTGGGCACCACCTTTACTTCCCCAAATTCAATCTCTAGTCATCACAGCTCATGAGCACTTCCTATACCAGGCCCATCTTTCCATCCCTCCCCCCCCAATCTCACCAGCAACCCCCTCACCAGGCACTCATTGCCTTATGCCTGGACTATTGCAATAGACTCCTAACTTGCCTTCCAGCTTCAAGGTACTCTACCTCCAACCCAGCCCCCATAGAGATGTGGGATGGATCAGAGGACAGCACCCTTTTTATCCATTCATGGCCCCCACTCAGAACATCTGAGAGCTTCTAGTTGTCTTCATTTCATTTAACCAACACTTATATCACATTCATCCTGGACCAGGATAAACAATTCACTTTTCTTTTTTTAAGTTTTATTTTTTAAATTTATTTCTCTTCTCCCACCCCATTGTTTGTGCTTATTATCTGTTCTCTGTGTCTGTTCATTGTGTACTCTCTGCATCTGTTCATCTTCTGTTTAGGAGGCACTAGGGACTGAACCTGGGACTTCTCATATGGAGGGGAGGTACTCTGTCACTTGAGCCACATCTGCTCCTTGCTTGTTGTGGCTCTCATTGTGTCTCCTTGTTGTGTCTTGTTATTTTGTCATCTCGTTGTGTCATCTTGTTGCATCCTCTTATTACTCAGCTCACCGCACCAGCCCTTGCATCAGCTCACTGTCTAGCTCGTCTTCTTTAGGAGGCACCAAGAACCAAACTATGACCTCCCATGTGGTGGACAGGGGCCCAACTGTTTAAGCCACATCCACTTCCCATAATTCACTATTCTTTGCAAATATAAACTTATTTAAACTTCATAAAATGATGTTTGTACTATTATTACCACCATTTTACAGGTGGGGAAACAGAGGCACAGGTTAAGTACCTTGTCTAAAGCCACTTTAGAAAGTGAAAGAACCCAAATTTGAACCCAACTGGACTAGCTCCAGAGTCTTCAATCCTGTCTTTGAGCATGTGTGACTGGAATGTTCTATTGCCTTGGTTACCTATCCATGAGCCGGGTGCTTCCCTTGCTTTTCTGACATTCTTTTTCATTATGGGTGGCTCAAACCCAGGACCTAGTCAAACTGATTTGAGAATTATTGTCTTCTGGCCCTTTCTTTCCTTTGAGGACTCCTCTGCTCTGCATCCCTCCTACCTGTAATGCCACTCCCCTCCCCCTTCTCGCCATTGAATTCTCACTCTCTGACAAGGCTGTGCCCGCATCCCCCTCAACTGTCATCCACCCTTCCCTGGTGCTCAGACATCTCCTGAGGGCCACATAGATCCTATCTTCCCAGGTTCTGGAGGGCAAGGAGAGGGAAGGTTGCAATTCTCCCATATCACCCACGCATTGCCAGAGGGAGCTGGAAAGAGTGGAGGGACTGCTAAGCCTGGACCCCTGCGGCCATCTCAGGAGCGGAGATGAGTCAGCTGGGGTTGGGGTTGAGCTTCCTGGAGGAAACAGGCCCTGCAAGGTGAGAAGGGAAGGGCCTAGGATCCAGCCTTGTCTGCCACTCCCACCTCTTCACCGTCCCATCACCCCTCCTCACAGAGCTCCTGGGGCCCTGGCCTTCTAATTCCTCTCCTAGGGCATCTCCCAAAGTGCTGCAGGGCATGTCACAAGAATGCCTGCCTTTGAGACCCTCCCTGACAACTCTATCCACTGTTGCCACAACCCTCCCTCCCTCCCTCCCTCCCTTCCTTCCTTCCTTCCTTCCTTTCTTTCCAGGCATTGCCCCATTTCATGTTCATTTGTATGTAGTTCCTTATGACTTCCCAGAGCTTTTTACTCCACCACCATCCACCTAGATGCAAGTTCCGTGAGAGTGTCCCAGCTCCTCGACCAGGCCTGGCACGGAGTAGGCCGTCGATATATATTTATAGAATGAAAGAATGAATGAAGTGCCAAATGAATGGATCTTCGTCGTATACCAATGCGGGCAGACTGGACCTGGGTTTCTCACAGCCCTCTTTGGTTGGGAAAAGTCCACCTGTGCTCTTAGGCGCCTGCAATGAAAAACCTCACACAATGAGCTCCTTTGGCAAGACAGAAGAGGTGTTGTGGGTAGATATGAAGAAATCAGGAAATGGTGGATGGGGACGAGGGTGGTCCTGGTCCCAGACTTCCCTGCTAAAGTGGGCATGAGCTCTTTTGTGGCAAAGTAAGCTTCAGAGAGACACAACTTCCTTTCTGACCACCTTCTTACTGGGCTTTCAAATGAAAGCAGGAAACTGTTTTAATGGAAGATGCCGTTGAAGCTCAAAGATACTAAACTACTCACCCAAAACGACCCAGCTCTAAGTACTTGACCTAGACCAGAACATTGCTGAATGATGGCTGATCCTCATTCTCACTGCAGGGAAATCATCTGTTCAGAAAAGACCCTAAGAGGGGAGTGTGGAAAACACGTAGCCCTTATTGAACTATTTCTCCATGTCAGGTACTCTCCTGAGACATTTATATATAAACTGACTAACTTAATCCCGACAATGTCCCTATGAGAAAAGCCACGATCCTTACCCTCAGGAAACAGATGGGGAAACTGAGACACAGGGTGGTTCAGTAACTTGCCCATAGACACACAGCTAGTGAACGGAAGTGGCAGCAGTGGTAATTTTCTACAAAATTCCACTCGCCCCCTTTACTTCCCACCTTCTTCCCGTGAGGCTGGGCCATGTGACTAGGTCTAGCCAATGTAATCTGAGTGGAAGAGATGCGTGTCACTTCCCGATGGAGGCAGAGAAAAGCCCAGGCACCGTTCTCCAGTCTCTCTTTTCCCCTGACATGCCACCTGCAGAGATGACCGGATGGCGCAGCAACAAGATCAGGGCACCTGCCACCACTTGGGTCCCTAAGTGACCGTATGGAGGGGAGTTCCCCCCTGTCCTGCATGGGGTATGTGGCATGGGGAAGAAACACAGCTTATTGTGTTAAGCCACCGATATTTGTAGGGTTGTCCATCAGCACAACATCTCCTCGCCTATCCTGAGCAGGAGGTAGTGGAGCCGGGGCTCAAACCCAGCTCAGCCTTAACTGCGAATTCTATGGTTCAACTCTTGGTGGGTCTGGTTATGTGACTTATCTAGTAATGGTCCCAAAAGCCTCAGAACAAATTGGGCCATGCCTCCCTTTCCCCAGCACCCCCAAAAGAGGGAAAGGACATACCTAGCGGAGCCATAGGGTGTTTTAGAGCCTGCGCTGGCAACACCACTCTCTGTCCATTTAGGTCCAGTGGCCTCCACCTGGTAAATCAGAGCACTGAGTCCTCCAAGGCCCAGGCCTGGGCAGCTCCGGTTGGGCCGACAGGGGGAATCCCAGGACTTGGGTAGGATCTACCAGGAAAAGAAGAGCTCTCTCTTCTGCTGCTGCTGAGGCAGCTGTAGGCCTGAGCCGACGGCCGCTTCATCAGGCTGTAGAAACTCGAGTGAAAGCAGTGTGGGTGAGTGCTTGAACATGAAATCCAGCTGTGCCCGAGACAACTCCAAAGAGTCTGTTGCTGATTAAAGCTGTTTGAATAGGAATTTTCTGTCCCTTGCAACCAAAAGAGTTCTGAGCGGCTGTGACAGTTCAGAGCCTTTTGTGGATCCCAGAAAGGCTCATGTTCTTGGAGTTAATCCATTCCTGTGGGTGGGGGACCCTTTGACCAGGTTGGATTCAGTTGGAGGGGGTCTTTGACTAGATTATTTCAATGAGATGTGACCCAGAATGGGTCTTGGTCCTCTTGCCAGAATCCCTTATAAACGGAAAGCAGCAGACACACAGAAAAAGCCACGGAGACAGAGAGAAGGAACCTGGGAGCTCAGAGAGGGGCCTGGGAGAGAGGAAACCACAGGCGCGTAGCCAGAAGCTGAAGCAATGAGACCAGAGGAGAAGCAGGTGCCTCCACGTGCCTTGCCACGTGGCAGGAGTCCAGGGTCACCAGCAGCTGACCTTCGATGAGACAGCATCTCTGATGTCTTGATTTGGACACTTCTATGGCCTCAGCACTGTAAGCTTTTTTTTTTTTTTAAGATTTATTTTTTAAATTTATTTCTCTCCCCTTCCCCCTGCCCCCGTAGTCTGCTCTCTGTGTCCATTCGCTGTGTGTTCTTCTTTGTCCACTTGCATTCTTGTCAGTGGCACCGGTGATCTGTGTCTCTTTTTGTTGCGTCATCTTGCTGGGTCAGCTCTGTGTGTGTGTGGCGCCACTTCTGGGCGGGCTGCATTTTCTTTGTATAGGGTGGCTCTCTTTGCGGGGTGCGCTCCTTGTGCATGGGGCTCCCCTACACGGGGCACTCCTTGCCGCATCAGCACTGCGCGTGGGCCAGCTTACCACACAGGTCAGGAGGCCCTGGGTTTGAACCCTGGACCTCCCATATGGTAGGAGGACACCCTATCATTGAGCCAAATCCACTTCCCTAGCACTGTAAGCTTTTGACTTAATAAACTCCCATTATAAAAGCCAATCCATTTCTGCTATATTGCACCCAGCAGCTTCTAGCAAACTACAACAGTGGCATTCCACAACACTGTTCTGTCTCTGCCACGCTGCAGGGCACTGTGGGTTCCAGATGGAGGCAGAGGAAGAGAGATGCCTCAGGGCCTGGGTAAGCGGGAGCAAAAGGCACCATTAATCATCAAAGAGAAATCTGGAGGAAATGGTGGGCTTGGAGACAGGGGCTGAGGTGCTGGCAGGATGCCCTGGTGCAGCTGCCCAGCAGGCGGGAAGTGACAGTGCAAGTCTGGAGGGTGGAGGGGCCCCTGACCCAAATATGGGTCTTTGGGAGAGCACGAGATCATGGAGGGAGAGGAAGGAGAGCCTGAGAAAAGCCAGAGAAGAGAACAGAGGCCAGAACAGCCAGGAATGGGAAATCTAGGGCAGCGGGAGAGTCAGGAGTGAAAGGCACTCAAGGAGTGGAGGGGCGGCGGACTTGGTCCAGTGGCTAGGGTGTCTGTCTACCACATGGGAGGTCCACGGTTCAAACCCCAGGCCTCCTGACCCGTGTGGAGCTGACCCGTGTGGAGCTGGCCCATGCGCAGTGCTGATGCGTGCAAGGAGTGCCCTGCCACTCAGGGGTGTCCCCCGCATAGGGGAGCCCCACGCGCAAGGAGGGCTCCCCGTAAGGAGAGCCACCCAGCGCGAAAGAAAGTGCAGCCTGCCCAGGAATGGTGCCGCACACACAGAGCTGACACAACAAGATGATGCAACAAAAAGAAACACAGATTACCGTGTCACTGACAACAAAAGTGAACAAAGAAGATGCAGCAAAATAGACACAGAGAACAGAGAACTAGGGTGGGGGGGAGGAAGGGAAGAGAAATAAATAAATAAATAAATAAATAAATCTTAAAAAAAAAAAAAGAGTGGAGGGCGCATGTGACTGAGCCACCCTCTCCCTCAGTTTCCATTTCTGTGAAATGGGTCCACATGTCTCCCTCTCAGGAGAACGCATGGCAAGCCCTCACCTGAGTGCCAGCAAACATGGAGCTGGAAGGAGCCCAAATGGGAGAGCCGAGACAGAGCTCTCAGTGTGACCTGAAAGGAGGAGAAGGTTCCCAAGAGGATTTGCGTACTTCCTGAATTTCCCCCAAACACGGCACTCACACCCTGTTGAGCTGAAATTGCCTCCACCACATCCCTCTCCATGCCGCCAGGAGCTCAAGTGGGCACGGGACCTCTTCCCTTTGTAGCACCCCGAGTCTGTGCAGTGCCTGGTGCAGAGCTAGTGCAGGGGGAGGGCGGGGGTGGTCGGTCGTCGGGGGACTGAAAGAAGGGCCAGCCCCTTGCTCACCCCTGCAGACCTGAGAAGGGGCTGTTGGTTTGTCTCTTCTGTAAACCCAGGTTGACCTAGGATCCGCAGCCCCTCCAGGGGCCCCGTCCCTCCACAGGTTCGTGCCTGCCCCCCAGCAAGTGAAAGGAATTAGGGGAGAGTTGGGGGTGCAGCACTCATTGAGTTTCCTCAATGCTCCCTTCCCCCTGGTCGGACTTAGCCCCAGCTGCTCAGTGGCCAAGGCTAGACCCCTCAGTTTAGTGCAGGCTCTTATCTCAGAAGCCGCTGGAAGGAGTTGGCAGCTCTGACCCTCTTGTTACTCATGGGGCAGTCTGGCTAATAAAGACTCTCCAAGACCTGCCAGGCCCCTCCCCAGCAGCACCACACAATCCAGGGCCCCATCAGCAGCACCGGGGGCATGCCCCTGAAAGTGCAGTCCCCATCCCCCGAGGGAGCCGGTCTCTTTATTGCACCTGCTAAAGCCCAAGGATGGATGGAAGAAAGTTCACCTGACGTGAGCCGGGACAGAGGGGCAAAGGAGAACCCCCCCTCCCGAATCCCTACCGTGCACAAAGCCCCTTGCTTTGCACACATCCTTGGGTTGTGAGGCTTCAGTTAAGGTGGAAATGCCCCCCCCAGGGGGGGGGGAACATTCACTGAAGGATAGATAAATCCCTTTGGGTGCAGTGAGAACCTTTCCCTCCTCCACCATTGTCCTAGCTTAGGGGCTGGAGCTGGGCTTCCCGTCTTCCCTCTCCTGGGAAGATGCCCTGCTAGGTACTGGCTGCTGCCTTAGCTCAATCAGGTCCCCTGGGGGAGGGAGGGGGAGCCACTCTTTCCCTTTGGAGAGGCCTCCCCAGCCCCCACCCCATGACCTCTGGTCCTCCCAGCTGCCTTTTTGGTCCAGCGGCTAACTCAGCTCAGTGCAGAGCTCAGGGCTCAGAGACGTGGAGGAAGAGGCCCACTCCCATCCCCCTCAGCCCCTGGGGTGGGCCCGGGTGGTCCCTGGGTCCCTTCTAGCTGAGGGACCAGCCATGCAGTTTCTCAGCATAACCCTTTTTTTTCCTTAAGATTTATTTTACTTATTTCTCTCCCCTTCCCTCCCCTCTCCCCCCCCCCCCCCCACTGTTGTCTGCTCTCTGTGTCCATTCGCTGCGTGTTCTTCTGTGTCCGCTTGTATTCTTGGCAGCACCGGGAATCTCTGTCTCTTTTTGGTTGCGTCATCTTGCTGCATCAGCTCTCCTTGTGTGTGGCGCCACTCCTGGACAGGCTGTGCTTTCTTCCTTGTGGGGCGACTCAATGTGGGGCGTACTCCTTGCGTGTGGGGCTCCCCTACGCGGGGGACACCCCTGCATGGCACGACACTCCTTGCACGCATCAGCTCTGCACGTGGGCTAGCTCACCACACAGGCCAGGAGGCCCTGGGTTTGAACCCTGGACCTCCTATATGGTAGGCGGACGCTCTACCAGTTGAGCCACATCCATTTATACGTACACAGAGACGTACACAGTTTGGGTGTTTTTACATAAACAGGATAACAATGGGTGTATGCTGCTACAACTCAACTGCCCGCCAACAACACATGCTAGAACTCATGCTTCGGGGCTGGAAATCCATCCCTGGGCCTCTTGTTTCAACAATTTCTCAAATGTGGTCATGAATAGAGCAAAAAGAAAGAAGAATGTTCACACCACATCAGAGTGCCCCTCTTTTCTTGAGCCTTCCCCGTCCTTTCAAGTCATGCCTTCCCAACCCGCCTAACTGGCCCTCGCCTTCCACGCACACACACACACACTGATGCTGATCCGATCTGAGCAAACCCTCTCCGGTCCTGGCCCAGAGGGGCAGCCCCTGAGCCCGCAGGCGCCGTGGAGCTGGGAGCTCGGCCCTCCTTTTCCCCAGAGCAGCCCTGGGCCTGAGAAGGCCCTCCCTCCACTCCAGGGGAGAATGGGCGCTGGAAGGGCTGTGTCACCGCTGGAGGACTCTGCGCATTTGTGTATATATTTATCCTGAGTGGGAGTCGAAAGCTTTTCCTTGGATTCCCAAAGGCCTGTGGGATCCAAAAAGGATTAAAACCACAGTTGTAAATTGATTGCCTCTTAACGGGGAAGGGCAAATTAGTAAAAATAATTCCTGCCATTCTAGGGTGCTTTCTGATTTACAGTCGCAGGCCCGGTGGTTTAACCCCGAGGGCCCGTCTGCTTTTGGGAAAACGGCGGCCTCCCTCTGCCCTCAACCCTGGGCCTGGACACAGGGCACCCTCTCTCTAAGGGGCAGTGAGAGAAGAAAAAGCCAAAGATGAGAGGATGAGTAAGGCAAGCCAGCAGCCTAGGGTGAGAGTGGCAGGCAGCAGACCCCAACAGCGGCTTCCGGGGAAGCCGCCACTGGTCCCCAGCTCTTAGTCACTTAAAAGGCTCAGGCCTCTTTGGGTCCAAGAGTTGGCCACTGGCCAGAGGCTGTGCTCACTCAGGTGTGCAGGAAATTTGCAGCCTGGAGAGATTTCTCCCTCATAAATGGCCAAAACAAAACACATGTTCCCCTCCCGGCCCCGAGTCACCTGCCACTTGGCAATGAGAGGACGTCAGCTCAGCTCCTGGCCGGCAGCACCAGCGGGCGCCCATCTGCTCCGGAAGCACCTGGGCTGCATCCACAGAGCCAGGCTCTGCCTCCCGCAGGCAGGGGCCAGCCAGGCCAGGGGGCCGGGCAGAAGCCCTGGGCCTCAGGCCTCCCGGGGTCACCGTCCACCGTAACCCAACCAGCCTGGCTCTCCCGGGAGGGACGGGCACCCTGGAAGACAGGAGCAAAGACACAAAAAAGGAAGAGTTGGGGCTTATGGGCAGAACCCAGCCTCCTCCCAGGTCGGCTTCCCGAGTCCTGCCGGGCCCAGGGTCACTGTCCCTTCCCCATCGGCTCCCTGCCCCCCCACTCATACCCACATAAAGCCATCTGCCACCCTCGCCCCCTGGCAGGCCCCACAGTCTATGACTCAGCACCCAGACGCCGGTTGTGGGTGGCAGCTCCGGAACCTTGTGGGGAGGGAGGTGCTGGAAGGGGGGCTGAGTTGGGCGTTGGGAGCACGTGCAGACCCCCAAGTGGCCTTTCTCAGAGCACAAAACCCTGGCAGCGTTGCCTTCATCCAGTTTGTAAAGCAGCCCTGCTCTCCAGCTAGGTGTTGCATAAAATGGTCTCATTAAAATGCACCAACTCAGCTCCTCTTTTTCCCTCCAGGTTCTACCACCTGTCCTCCCTGCCTTGTCCTCCCAACAGAGTGGGACCTGCTTCTCCAGGGTAATCCACCCTCGCCTCCTCCTGTCCCACCCCCACCCTACCCCCTGGAGTGGATAAATGCCCACCAAGGTGTTAGAGAGTTCCTGTCACCCCCTTGCAGACTCTGAGTGAGGGACTGGACCCAGTGGTTAGACAGTAGGCCTTGTTCTGGGGAAGGGTGTGGGAGAGGGCGTCACCCATACCCCATCACCCCATCGCCCCCACCAGTGGGGAAAGGGCCTGCTCCTTGCCCCTTGCAACTTGGAGAGGTGGCTCCAGGTCCAGTGCTGAGCCAGACACTATGTCTCGCTCAGGGTGGCTCTGCGCGTGGAGGTCTCTGAAACTTGGATCTCAAGGAAAATCCCACCCCATGGGGTTTGGGGGAGGGGAGAGGGGTGGGGGTGTCCCTAGGCCTGAGGGAGCCCCTGTGCGAGGTCGCTCTAGGCTGGCACGGGGACCTCGAAGGTGAAAGGCGACCCTGGGCATTAGGTCCCATTCATTCCCTTTCCCAGCAGCCCCCCTCGGCATCTGACTCTGGAGTCTCCTGCAGAGCCAGGCAGTGGTGCCTCCACTTCCCCGTCCTGTCTCATCAGAACAAGCCCACAGCCTCTTTCCAGTCCTTGGTGGTGGTTTTATTGCTGGTGACGGCGAGCAAAAGTAAAGAATCCTGGGAAGTTCTAGGAAACCGCAAAATTAGGGCAGGAAGAGCCCATCTGTGTTTGAATACCAGCACCGCAGCCATGTGTGAACTCGGGCAGTACACCCTCTCCGTGCCTCAGTTTCCTCAACTCTAAAAGGGGGGCGAGAGTTCTTGTTCGCAAGTCTTGTAAAAAATTAGGAAAAGGCACAGTTTAAGGGGTTAGTCTGACCCCTTCCTTTATGGGAATGCACACAGCCCGGTAAGAATAACAATAACCACCAGGGTGAACCTCCTTCTCGGCCCTCAGGCTGTGCGCAGAGCTCACCCCACCAACCTCCCTTAAATGTGTTCCTGGATTCCAGCCCTTCTTCCCACACCCTTTTTCAAGAGACAGTTCAGGGAAGTGGATTTGGCTCCACTGATAGAGCATCCACCTACCACATGGGAGGTCCAGGGTTCAAACCCAGGGCCTCCTGACCCGTGTGATGAGCTGGCCCATGCACAGTGCTGATGCACGCAAGGAGTGCCCTGCCATGCAGGGGTGTCCCCCACACGCAAGGAGTGTGCCCCATAAGGAGACCCGCCCAGCGCGAAAAATGTGCAGCCTGCCCAGGAATGGGGCCGCACAAAGGGAGAGCCAATGCAGCAAAAATGACACAACAAAAAGAGACAACGATGCCGGGTGCTGCAGACAAGAATACAAGCGGTCGCAAAAGAACACACAGCAAATGGACACAGAGAACAGGCAACTGGGGGGGGGGGGGTGGCGGGGAAGGGGAGAGAAATAAATAAAAAATAAATCTTTAAAAAAAAAAACAGTTCAAACTCCCAGAGGAGCCCCTCCCCCTCCTCCATACCCCTCCCCTTTCCCCTGGGCATCAGAATATCTTCCGGGCCATCCCTCTCTCCGGGAGAGTTTCCCAGGCACTGGGGTTGCTTCCCAGAACAGGAAGGTGGGCAGAAAATAGCCGCAGCTGGAAAATCAGAGTACACATTTCTGCACAACTTCTTTGTAATAATAGCCTTCTAGAAATAACAAAAAGCGCTACTCAGAGGGCCACTCTGTTTCGCCCAGCCTGCCCCATTTCACAGCTGCAGAAACCGTGATTTTTCCGAGGTCACGCAACACGTGAGCAGCAGATTCCACCACCTCTGCTCACTTGCCTCTGCCAGGTACCATGTGCATTCGCTTAGCAAACAACCCCCTGTGCCCCCGCAACTCAGCATCCCAGATATGGTCAGAGCACAGAGACAGGACAAATAGGAAAAAGGCTGGTGTGTGCACAGCACTGACCATCTATGGGGAGGGGCCAGACCATAAATAAGCGCACAAGATCATTTCCTGACATTGATTGACATTAGGGAGAAAGTAAATCTGGTGGTGTGGGACAGAGGGGTGGGGATGGGGCGTGCCCTTTACCTGGGGCAGTCGACACCTCTCTGAGCGGTGGAGTTGTGCAAGACCTACATGATGAGGCACAGCTGTGTGAAGAGCTAGATACGGTGCCCCAACCCCACAAGGGAACTGCCTGTGCAAAGGCCCTGAGGCAGGAACTATTTAAGGGAGCTGAAGGAGGCTTGCGCAGCTGGAGCAGAACTAGAATCCAGCAAGTGGGGGCAGTGGGAGGAGGCAAAGAGGAGGCACGGCAAGAGCCAGATCCTGCAGGGCCTCCTACCACAATCAGGAGTTTGGATTTTATTCTAATCTCAACAGGAAACCAGGGGAGGGTTTTAAGCAGGGCGGTCATGTTATGATTTAGTGTTTAAAGGATCACTCTGGCGTCAGGTGAAGAATGGCTTGAAAGGGGAGAGCAGCTGTTAGGAAGCTGGGCCCATTGCTCCAGCTGTGTGGGTGCACATTTAGCACTTTGTACCATGCCTGGCACAGGCCAACAGATCAATAAATGCTATTTTTATTGTGATAAGCAACACAGAATTGGAGGGAGGGCTGGTGTCTGGCTGAGTGGCCAGGGTGAGGAGTCTGGGGGCAGGGGCAGAGGGTGAGCTTTTCAGGGCTTAATGCCACAGAAGGCCAGCAGCCCTGGGGTGGGAGCAGACGGGGGCCAACTCCCGGGAGCCCACATCCTCCTTTCAGTTCCCTGAAGCATACGATGTCTTTCCATTCTTAAAAGGCCACTGTCAAAGCCACTATCTGTGACATATAGGAGTTCCAGAAATAAAACCCTGAGCATACTTAGAATAGAAACACCTTATAGTCATTTTTATATTTAAAATTTTTGTTTTAATTTTACAGTCACATGATAAAAATTTCGGAGAGCAAGAGCACATAGTTAAAGATAACTTTCTCCACTCCTGTCCTCCCTAGAAAATGTTTTCTGTTATCTGTTTATTGTTAATTTTTCCAGAAATATTCTCAGTATACACACACATATGGATTACATATCCTAGGATGTTTTGTAATCTTTTTTTCACTAAACAATATTTCTTGAAGATTATTTCATATCAGCACATGGATCACTACCTCCTTCTTTTCTGTGGTTGCACAGTATACTATTGTGTGGATATAGCACACAGAAAAATGGGCATTTAAATGGTTTCCAGATTTTGACTATTAACAGTGTCGCAATAAACATCCTCATACGTAGGTCTTTGGTATTTCCGTTGGATAAATTCCTAGAAGTGGAATTTCTGGTTCAAAGGTAATTACATTTTTTTCTGTTCTGATAAGCATTGGCCAATTATTCTTTAGAGCAGTTGGAGCAATTCACCTCCTCTCCTCTCCAGGAGACTCTGAGAGGACGCTCTTCACAATGTCAACACAATAGGCTTGTCCACATGTTTCATCACTGCCAATCTCATGACACCCTACAATTTGTACTTTCATTTTTTTTTTTTTTAAGGAGGTACCAGGGATTAAACCTGGGACCTCGTACATAGGAAGCTGGCACTCAACCACTGAGCTACATCCGCTCCCACAATTGGTAATTTTTGGAAGTGTAAGAGCACTTTTGAAGCAGGCTAGTAAGACAGGGAATCAATAGACGGATCTGGAACCTGGCAGAGTCCACGTGGACATCAATAACCCCAAGACGGCTGCTGGAAGACCCGCCCCAAGGTTCTGCCAATCAGAACAAAGACTTCTTCTAGAAGCCAGGAGAAGCCCTGGATATTCCCCAAGGACTTTATCATTGGGCCCTCGTGGGGGATTGATGGGTGGGGTAATCAATCAAAACAGCAAACACCTGGAGCCCCTCCCCTGCCATTAGCAAAGGGGTGGAATAATTAATGGTTCGAAAACCAAACACAAAGCCTGAACGAGGTCTCTCGTGTGCTCTATTGCCTCTGGACCCCGACTCTGGCTGCCTTCTCCCCCACCTGGGTCACTACGCAAGTATACCTGGGGATCTATAACCCATAAGGGGCAACTGTAGCCTGTAAATCAGCCCTCTTTATCGCTTTCAGCCTCTTCCTCTCTACCTGGGGCCCCCGATCTGTTATTTTCTCCCATTTCTCATCCCTCCCTACCTAAATTACTGGACTAACTCACCCGACATGCTCTTGAAATTCATTTCTGCAGCATAGTTAAGAACCTAAACAAAGTCCACTAACACTTTCATTGGTGAGGCGGGAGTCTTCACCCCCACTCTGCAGATCAGAGCTCAGGACACCTGCCCTAGTTCACAAAGCCACTGTCCTGAGGGTGGTAAACAATGGTGGACTAGAGAAAGAGGGCAGAAGCCATGGCTGGAAGGGCAAGGCAAGGCTGGGGTTCCACAGGAAGCAGGGGCCTGCCCGGGGAGCAGTTGCCTCTGCAGAGACCCAGACTAAAGATGCTGGAAGGGGGCACACAGGTCAGAGGCCAAGAGACAAGTCAACAGTCAGAACTGTGAGCACAATCACCAGGGCCAAGGTCTCTCTTCACTTCTGCCTGCACCAGTCTGAGGCCTGGATGTGTGTGTGGATTAGCTACTTTGGGGCAATGGGATGGAAGACCCTCTCTGGAAGAGTAGGGTGTTGAGGAGCGGATGTTGACATCTGGACCTAAAGCCCCAAGCTTCCCTTTCTTTCCACCATAAACAGGTTGGTGGTTGCAAAGCAGGAAAATTCAGGCACCATTTAAAAAGAGAGGTCTCCGTCAATAAACCACATTGGCCAAATGAACCCAAGTTTAGCATCCTCTCTAAGCCTCTTTGGAACCTCTTGACTGCCGCTTCTTCTAATGGGCTCCACTTCCGTGAACTCAAAGGTAATGGAATCAGCTTCAACAAAAACAGTGTTCTAAATAAAGAAATGCAATCAGAGCTGCTGACCTTCAACAGAAAACTCTCCTCACAGGCCTTGGACTTGAAAAGAAGTGAGGAATGTGAGCTTTGAGAGGGTGAGTGCACAGGTCTAAGTATGTGAAGATTATGAATTTCAGACACAGCTGAAAACAGTGAGAAAGTTCTGTCATGTCACTAGGGCTTACCTTAAAAACAACTTGTTAAAAGCAAAAGTAAAAAAAGGGAGTGGGTGTAGCTCAGTGGTTGAGTGCCTGCTTCCCATGTACAAGGTCCTAGGTTCAATCCCTGGTACCTAAAAACAAACAGGGAAGTGGTTGTGGCTCAACTGATAGAGCGTCTGCCTATCTGGAGGGTCCAGGGTCTGATACCCAGGGCCTCCTTGACCGTGTGGAGCTGGCCCACACGCAGTGCTACCTACGCGCAAGGAGTGCCCTGCCACGCAGGGGTATCCCCCGTGTAGGGGTGCCCCACACACAAGGAATGTGCCCCACAGGGAGAGCCACCCTGAGCGATAAAAGCACAGCCTGCCCAGGAGTGGTGCCGCACACACAGAGAGCTGATGCAGCAAGATGATGCAACAAAAAGAAGTGACACAGTTTCCCAGTGCCACATGACAAGAATGAAAGCGGACACAGGAGAACACACAGAGAATGGACACAGAGAGCAGACAATGGGGGGGAAGGGGAGAGAAGTAAATAAAATAAATCTTTAAAAACAAACAAAGTAACTAACTAAAAACTGTGCAGGGAGTGGATGTGGCTTGAGCAGTTGAGCACCTACTTCCCACATGGGCTGTCCTGGGTTCAAGTCCGTGACTCCTAATAACAAAAAACAACAACAACAATGAGCAAACAAATGAAAAAAACAACTCAGGCAGCTGATGTGGCTCAGCGGTTGAGTGCCAGCTTCCCCCATAAGAGGTCCTAGGTTCAGTCCCCAGTCCTGGTACCTCAAAAAAAAAAAACAAGACAAACAAAAATCAACTTGTAAGAAAAAAGAGTGGAAGGCAGGGATACCTGGCTGTTTTGAAACTGACAGCAGGGCCCATTCCCAGGTGTGGGGTGTTACTCATGGATAGAATTCCCATGTCTGAGCACCAATCCTAAAGGCCCCCTCTGGAGTGCTGCAAATGGGCAGGGCCAGGCATGAGGTCAACACTCAGAGAAGATTCCCGAGGAAGACCTGGCTTCCCAAGCAGGCTCATGCTGGCAGCTTGTGTCCATAAAGAGATGGCTTGCTGGGCACTGAGGCTCAAAATCCAGGAATCACAAAGGCCCATGAGGGGGCTCCAGCGTAGTGGCCCAGAGAAGCCCAGTGTGTGGTCTGTGCCAGCACTGACGGTCTGAGATTCTGGGGTTTTCAGTTCATCTTTCCTTAGGAAGATGGGCCCTGGGCCTTCCCAACTTTGACTGTCTGTCTTCCACATCACTTACCCATCCTTTCCGTTGTTCCAGGCAATCAGTAAATAAACCGTGTTTGAGCCTGCTACAAACCACTGACTGTGCTGGGCACCACGGGGGGTGCAGAAGTAGGGCCCACAAAGTGGTGGCCAGGATGCCAAGTAGTGGGGACCCTTACACGAAGAAGGGGCAGGCGTAAATATTAATAGCAGAATCACTTTGGAAAACAACTTGGCATATCTTGTAAATGTGATCTTGCATACACCCGTAACCCAGCAAATAATTCCACTCCTAGGTAGAGAGCCTGGAAACTCTTGCACCTGTGTGAAAGGTGTGTGTGAGAATGTTCAAGGCAGCTGTGTCAGTAATAGCACAAATATGAAAAGCCCAAATGCCCACTGCCAGGAGAAGAAACAAATTGTGAATCTATTCCCACAGGGTAATGGGCAGCAGTAGAAGTGAATAAACTAGTTACCTGCAATAAGATGGATGGGGCTTAGAAACAAAATCATAAGTGAAAACAGCGAGTTCCAAAAACTGCACACATTATGACTATTTTTTCTAAAGCTGGAAAACAAGCAAAACTAAACACTTTCTAAGGCAATCACAAAACACATCCAATTTTTTTTAAAGCAAAGAAATAAGCATAAAATTTAGGATTTAGGATATGGGACAGGGTAGGGTTGACAATATCTGTCATGTTCTAGTTCTTGGGCCACATGGTAGGTTACAGGTGATCATTTTACTGTGTTTTATTAATCACATATTGGGAGCAGATGTGGCTCAAGCGATTGAGTGCCTGCTTTCCACACGGGAGGTCCCAAGTTCAGGTCCCCATGTCTCCTAAAAACAAAAAGACAAACAACAAGCAAATGAATGAAAAACCAACTCAGGGGAGCTGGTGTGGCTCAGTGGTTGAGTGCTGACTTCCCACATATGAGGTCCCAGGTTCAATTCCTGGCCCTGCTACCTAAAAAAAAAAATACATATGGTTTTTATATAAAAATACACAAATTTTTTAAAAGAAATATTGCATAGAAGGAGATTGCCATCTATTTGAGAAAAGAAGAGAGAGGTTCAGAATCCCAAAAAAAGGTACATCACGTCACAATACAAGGCATGAATTCTAGGAATGACTGGATTCTTGATTCCAAGTGACTGAAGCCAAATCCAAACTAGTTTAAGCAAAAGTAAGTAAATAAATAAATTACCCTACTGATGAATTAAGGTGGAGTTAGTATTAGAGACTCTAAAACCTCAAATAATAATCAGCTCACTTCCTCCCTCTCTCTGCTTCAGTCTGCATTGGCCTCATTTCCCCCTCCCATCTGCAGGTAGCTCCAGCGGGGCTTGCATCATGCCAGTTTAGCAAACCTAGAGGAAAAGGAGAGTGCTTTTCTCTCTCCATGCTTCATGTACAAAATCCCAGGCAAAGACTCTGATTAGCCTGGTTCGGGTTGCATGCCCGTCTCTGAGCCAATCACTGTGGCCAGGAGGAAAGGTACTGTGTTATATTAGGAGCTCCAGCTAACCTCAAGGGTTGGGGGAGGGTCGCACCTTCTCCCTCCCCAGGAAAGAGGAAGAAGGCAGGGAGGCTCCCACCAGATCCTGGAGACCAGAGCTAGACTGGTAATGCAGGAATGGCTCCCGGTGACCCTAGGGGAGCCGTTTTAATTGTTCTGTGGGCTGGTCGGCTCCAGGGTGTAAAAACAAACCCTGATGGGAGGGATTCCCTGGGAATGGAAAATAGGTATGCCAAGGGCAAAACACAGGATGTTGCGGAAGCTCGAAAGACGCCCCCACACGGGCCTTGGGCTGACTCATGCCTACAGACGGATGGACGTCTGGGCCGGGGAGGGGGGCAGGCTGGAGGCAGGCTGGGAACAGAACACAGCTCTGGGCCAGGAACTCTTCATTCTAGAAGGAGCTGCCCAGAAGGATGGTTTCTAGCCTGGCTGATGCGGCTCACCGCCCCCAGACCGCAGCGCTCAGCTGATGTCCCAGAGGGGCAGCCCTCCCCTGGGGGCCTTTAAGAGCTCTGTGCTCGAGGTTCCCCTTGACCAAGGTCTGCCGGGAAGGTGTGGGCACAGGTAAATCCACCTGGGGGTACAGAGGGACAATGACTAATAGTGCTATTTCAAGCAAAATCTTTAGTGTGACGTTGATCTAGATTCCAATCCTGACCTGCTTCTCCTGGGTTGCTTTATGTCAGCAAATAACTTAACCCTTTGAGCCTCGGTGTCTGCATCTGTAAAATGAGAATATTCAACCTACGGGACGGGGTTGTTGGGAGGATTCAATGCGTAGCCCGGGCCAAAGAGGAGAGGTCAGTGATGGAAGACATCTTGGCTGTTTGAGTGCTCTAAGTAATTCTCACCCAAGAGGAGGGGGTGGGAGAAAGCACCACCCTGGGGGCATCCGAAATCCTGCCAAGCTTGGCCGACAGCCTGGATCCAGTTACCTGCCCCCTGTTATCTTGAAGAAGTAATCTGAGCCCTCTGAAAGGAAATTTTCCTACCCATAAAATGGGTTTAATAGCTTCCTGCCAGGATTATTGTGAGGTGAAAACCCCAGGTGCAGAGGTGCCCAAAGATGTACTTACCAAATCCAATGGATGTGTCATGATGATGGGAACGAGTGTTGTTGGGGGGGGGGAGAGGAGGGGTGGGGGGATGGGGTTGAATGGGACCTCACATATATATTTTTAATGTAATATTATTACAAAGTCAATAAAAAAAAAAAAAAAAAAAAAAAAGCGGAGTTGATGTTTGCCACTTAGTAGGTGCTAAATAAACTTTCCCACCCTTTTCCTCTCCCACTTGGCCTTGAAGGCAGGTGAAGCAACTCGATGTGACAGGAAGTTTCCTTCAGGTGATGGGGGAGCTTACAGGAAGCTCAGGGACCAACCCAGGAGAAGGCTCGCCCAGCCCAGCTCAGGCCCCAGCCTCGCTCCCCTGGACCTCACTTTAAAGATTCTCCACTTAGAAAAGGGAGAAAGGCAGGGCCACTTCCACTCCAGCCCCTTGCCTCCTGCAGTCTTGGCCAGGGTCTGGCTGTATTAGGCCGCCAGAGGACAAGGATTATTCCAAGGCCCTGCAGCCAGCTCCTGCTGGGCCCTGGGATGACTGGATGCTCCCAGGGTTCCAGCCCCAGCCTCTCCAGCAGTACATCCTGCTGCTCACCTGTATCTCCACCTGGATGTCTCCATGACTGTGTATCAACCTCCTCTTGCTGATGTAAGAGATTACCACCAACTGAATAGCTTAAAACAACACAAATTTATTCTTTTACAGTTCTGGAGGTCAGGAGACCAAAATGGCTTTCAATGGGCTAAAATCAAACTGTTGGCATTTGAGTCATGGACCTTCTTCCTCCAAAGCTTGTCCCAAAGCCAGCAGCAAGCTGAGGCCTTCTCACATGGACTCATTCCGACCCTCCTGCCTCTCTTTCACTTTTAAGGACCCCGTGACTTGCTCCCACCGTCCACTCTCTTCTTCCAGGGTTCAGGTTCCTCATCTCCCACACCCTCTCTTGCTGACTCCTGCTTCGGGGATTTCCCTCTGGGGTCCAAAGAGCACCCTTCTGGACGTCTTGTCTTTCTATCTCTCTTGACTTCCACTCCTACTACCCTTGCTCAAGCTACCGTCCCTTACCTGGACACCTATGAGAGCCTCCTCACCTGTCTCTGCTTGCATTCTGTCCCCCCTACCACCCTTCTCCAGGCTGGTAATCTGTCATCAGATCCTGCCTAAAACCCCACAAGGGCTTCCCCTTGCAGTTAGAATCATATTGGATATCCTCACCACAGTCTGCAAAGTCCCACAAAATCTGCCCTTGCCAACAGCTCCCACTCATGTCCAACCGCTCTCTCTTACCCACTAAGCTCCAGCCAGCATAGCATCCACAAGTTTTAAAACAGGTCACACCAGTCCCCGCCTCAGGACTTTACCTGTGCTGTCAGGCCCATCAGGAATGTCTTCCCCCAGCTGACGCGCAGCTGGCTCCTGTGGTCACTCCGTCATCAGTTCACACGAGACCTCCTCAAAACGACCTCTCTGGTTTCCAGCTCTAACTCGCTGCCTTTCTCCCCAGCCCCTACCACTGAAGCTGGCTTTATTGTTTTCTTAGCACTTATTACTAGCTAATGTTGGTGAGTTTATTTGGGCATTACCTGTCTCCCCACTAGAAGGTAAGCACCCCGAGAGCAGGGAAGCTCCTTTGCTTACCATTGAACTCCTAGGATCTGTGACAGTGGCACAAAGTATATGCTCAATAAATTAAATATAAGTGAAAAAAAAAAGTGACAGCCCTAGGTTTAAGTGCAAAGAAGTCTAGAATCTGAATGCTTATCAGCTCCCCTTGAATTCACCAAGCCTACTGTGTGCTGCATTGGGGCAAGACACGAAGGAAGAGGCCAGTATCACCACCTTCCAGGAGCTCACAGCAGAAAGGAAAGGAAGGCTGAGCACTCTGAGGGCTCAGAGGAGGCCTGGCTCAGCTCTGGAAGAGAGAAGTATGTGGTGGCAGGACAAAATGCTATTTAAGGGCCTGGGGGTCTGTGGGCTGGGGAGAAAGGCCCAGGGGACTCTTGTGGTACTTTCTGAGAAGGCCATTCCAGCAATTCGAGAAAATTCTGTCTGGCAAATACAAGCAGCCTCCAGTAGCTTGCAGTCTAGCTGTGTGGACAGAGCCTAAGGAGGCAGAGCAGGGATCGCCTTGAGAGTTTGGGTCAGACAAGCCTGGGCCTGCATCCCAGCTCTACCCATGCTCTGCCTCCATTTCCTCATAGAGATTTCACCTCCCTCATTGATTGCTGTGAAGGTTAAAATAATATCAAGTACTCAGCACAGAGCCCTGCACTCTGTACATGCTCAGTAAAAGGTAGCTGTGATTAAAACCAATAGATGGGGCACTGGCTGGGACCCTCTAAGAGTTTTTTGAAATCCCAGGAGTTGGAGGAGAGGCTGGTGTGGCCAACAGGTGAGCGTCCAGATGACAATCTGCAGGTCTGCGCACCCCAGGTGGGGGCCTCCAGAAGACACCCCCCCCCCCAAGAGACTACGAGGCACAGGGTCTGTGGTGGAGCCCGGAAGCCTGCAATTGATCAGCTCCCCCAGGGATGTTTGGGCCACTCAAGCCTGAAAACCACTTCAGCGTGGCCACACTCTGCAGCCCAGGCTCCCTCAGTTCTGAACTTTCCAAGCAGGCACCACGAGAGGGAGGCTGAAGGCCTTAATCCTGCCTTGGTTTCCTGAAACAGCTTTTCCCCATGCAGTCAGAGAAACACCTGGATCACAGATCTCTAGGGGCCATGGAAAATGCAGATTCCCCAACCTTATCCAGATCTTCAGAATAAGACTCTACAAGAATGTGGTCCAGAAATCTACAAAGAGCTGAGCTGCCAAGCACACGGGCTCACTCTGCCCTCTGCTTGCAGTGGGATCCCCCCATAATTCCACACCCCAAAGGCCTTTAAGGCCTAAATGCCACCTCTCCTGTGCCACCCACTGCCCTAGGCTGGGCCAGTTCCTCTTGCCCAGCGCCCACACCTTCTCTGTAACTGCACCTCTCTCACCTCATGGCAAGATCTCGGGGCCTGCCATCCCCTCCCGGGGCGTGCCCCGCCCTAGCACCCACGTGCTGGCTCATCCCTCTCACCTCAGCACAGCCAGCGCACACAGGCGGCAGGTGCTCCAGCAACGGCTGGGGACACACTGGGGGTTAGTCTTTCTCCCCTTCCCATCCCTCATTATATTAGAAATTCCTAGAAGGTAATTTACATCCAAACACTGGCCTTTCAGGACAACCAGCTTAGTAAATACTTGATGGAATGAAAGGTCGACTCCCATAGTTCCTGGTGATCAAGGAAGGCTGAGCTCTTCTCACATAATTAACAACTTCCTAACAAAGTGCGGGTTTTTACTCCTTGAAGAAGTCCACTTTAATGACTGGAAATTACCTCTCTTCCACTTTCCAGCCCCTGAGGCGTGGCTGCCCTGAGGAAGCCAGGGAGGGCCAGAGGCTGGAACCCTGTCAAGGACTGCCTAGGATTTCCCTCCCTGGCTGTGACCTGGCCATCCTGCCAGCTAGTACGGGCATTAGGTTTAAGCCCTGTGGCCGAGAGTAAAAGGCAAAGTCCTTGCATGCCACAGGGCTCTTGGTGAGCTCCCTCCCCTCCCCCACGCCTCTAGCCCCACACTCTTGTCTCTCTGACATCATCTCCTGCAACTCCATCTCAAGCTCGTACTACTGATCTTTGGGGTCGGGCAGTTCTTTGTCGTGGGGACTGTCCTATGGAGTGGTAGGTTGCTTAGCAGCTTCCCTGGCCTCTACCTACTAGATATCCCCAAGGTAACGACAACCAAAAATGTCTCCAGACATTGCCACATGTCTGGCATAGGGGGCACTTACCACTATTCAGTATACTGCATGTCAATTATACTTAGTGTCTCCCTCCATTAGAATGTAAGCTGTCTGAAGATGAGATTGTCTGATATTTTCTTTTCTTTTGATCTGCTCTGTCCACTGCTGTATCCCTGGGCTTAGAATTGTGTCTGGCACACAATAGTCACTCCATAAATATCTGTTGAATGAATGAACGGATTTCTTCAAGCCTCAGCGGTTCCTGGGTTAAGACGGAAGACAAGACGGTCACTTCTCCAGCTAATCCGTGGTAGAACGTTGCTGTTGTTGTTGTTGTTTTGAGGGAGGAGCTCTAAGCTAAGCCTTCAGACAATTCCACCCTCCTACACCATGGTTTTCTTTAGTTCCCCTCTATGAGAATAGTGGGACATCAAATGGAGCCACGCTGGTCATCAACAAGCAGTCATTCCGCCATTCCCTTCTTCTCTCACATTTTTTTACACTTTTTATTTGGAAATAATTTTAAACTTACAGAAAAGTTACAAAAACAAAAACAATTCAGAGAACTCCAATATACTTCCTATCCAGATACCCTGATTTACCAACTTTTAACAATTTGTCACATTTGTTATTCCTTCCCTCCCTCCTTCCCTCCTTCTTTCCTTCCTTTTCTATATCTACCTTCTAAATATTTGAGAGCAGGCTGCATATATCATGCTTCTTGAACACTTAAGTTATTAGTGTATCTCCTAATAAATAAGGATATCCACTTATGTAACCACATTAAATACAGTTATCAAGTTCAAGATATTTAACATTGATATAAAGCATACAGTCTAATTCAAACTTTTTCAAATGTCCCAATAATGTCCTTTAGGGCATGTCCTTCTCCACTACTAGATCCAGTCCAGGATCATGGATTGCATTTTTTTAAAAACATTTTTTATTGTCTTTTTTTTTTAAGATACATAAATCACACAAAATGTTATATTAAAAAATATGAGCTTCCCATATACCCCTCACTTCCACTTCTCCCACAACAACCTCTTTCATCACTGTGGCACATGCATTGCATTTAATGAATACATTTTGGAGCACTGCTACACAGCATGGATTATAGTTTACATTGTACTTTACACTCTCTCCCCGTCCATTCAGTTAGTTATAGCAGGATATATAATGTCCCGCATCTGTCCCTGCAGTATCATTCAGGAAAATCCAAATTCCAAAAATGCCCCCATATCACACCTCTTCTTCCCTCTCTCTGCCCTCAGCAACTCCAGTGGTCACTGTCTCCACATCAATGATAAAATTTCTTCCATTGCTAGAGTCACAATAATTCTACAGTAGAATACCAGTAAGTTCACTCTAATCCATATTTTATTTCTCCATCCTGAGGACACTGGGATGGCGATGTCTACTGCACCTCTAAATCGAGAGGGGGCTTAGATCCCACATGGCTAATGGATGGGATTCTCCTGCTTGCAGCTGTAGAATCTCCCGGTTCCCTGGTTTGGTGTTTGACCATTCTCACCTCCCTGTTAGCTGACCTGCATAAGTCCAATGTATTGGAGAGCAGATGTTGCAATAGATTGCATTTAATTGTCATTGTTTCTTAGTCTCTCTCTCTTTTAAAATTTCCTATTTCAGCTACTTCTAAGCATACAATTCAGTGGGAGTGATCATACTCACAATTTGTACTACCATCATCACCATTTATTACCAAAACGTTTCTATCACTCCAAAGAGAAGCTACGTAACCATTATGTATTAACTCCACATTTCCCTTTCCTTACCACTGGTAAGTTATTTCATATAAGTGGAATTACACACTATTTTCCCTCTTGTGTCTGGCTTATTTCACTCGACACAGTATCTTCAAGGTTCATCCATGTTCTAGCATGTATCAGCACTTCATTCTATTTTATGGCTGAATAATATTCCATTGTATGTGTATGCCACATTTTGCTCATTCATTCATCCGTTGATTCTCACATTTCTTTTTATGGCTGTATGTACCATAGGCATGATTATGGAGCCTCATGAAACCCATATCCTTTGGTGGGGAGCCTATGTTTAGAGAGAGAGAGATAGTAAAAGAGAGATAGAGATATACTTAAATATCTACATATATATTTCTTTTTTGTTATAAAAGTAATAATAACAGCTCGCATTTTCTGAGTGCTTACTGAGAGCCAGGCATTGTGCTAACTGCTCTGGGAATTGCCTTGTTTAATCTTCCAAACAACCCTGTGAGGCTGGGATTATTACTGTCATCCCACTTTCACAGATAAGGCAGAAGAGCTGCGGTATCCGGTCCAGAGACATACATTCTGAGTTTGAATCCAAAGTCCCCCTAGCCCTAACCCCACAGTAACTGCCTTTCTCAAAAGATGTGCTCATTCTCAGAATGTCAAACATTAGGAAAAGTAAACAGAGAGAGCCCGTCACACTCCTCAAAAGGAACTACGGACAGCTGGTAACACTTTTATGTGTGTACTTGCAGAATTTATCTGTATACGTACAAACACATATACCCATATAGTTAAGGGTTTGGGGCTTTTTCCTATATAAGCAGTGCCAGACCTTTTGTTCCACTTAGATTTTGCACTCCTGAATAACAGGTGCTGGGCCAGACCTTCACACCTCACTAAGCTGATGCCTCCTCTCTTGGGAGCTTTAGGCCGATGTCCTGGCTGCTCGGGCTAAGGATGGTGAGATGGGGAACATAATGCACCAGACAGAACACAGCTGGATAGATCTAGACTCTTGCTCAGGAGCTGCCTTTGGAAGGGGTGGTGTTGTTCGTTGTTATTTTCTAGCATAGCATCTCGTTGACTGAGAAATGACTGGGCTTTCCTGCATGGATCAGAGGCTCTCAAAGGAAAGCTTTCCTGGCAGCCCCACAGAACCACTTGGAGACTGGACTCTTCAAGAGCCAGGGGGTTTCCATTCTTAGGATCCACAAGAGGGGTCTCCATCAATTCCAGTCCTTTATTTCCCCATAAAAGAACCAACGGCAGCCCAGGGCCCTGACAAAATTGGCTGCGAACCACATAGCAGGTGTAAGGAATTGGCTGAAATTCTGTTTTCAAACTAGATTTGCTAGAAAAGACCCTCAGGGAAGTTGATGGAATTGACTGAAGCAGAGTCACTTCTACATCCTGGTGCCCCAGAGGCACTGGAATAACTGACTTCCTGGAGAGGATCTGCCCACAGTTAAACAGAATTAGGCTGCATGTCAATATGAATCAACGGCAGGGGACACTCGTCTTTAACTTCCCCACAAAGAGAAAAGTGCTAGACCTGCCATGTGTGTCTGGGGGGTTTGGCGTTTGCAGGCTGATACCAGCAACCAGAGACACCAGAGACACTGCTCCTTCAAACAGACCTGCTGGCCTAAGCCATGGTCAAGGACCATCCTTGAATCTAAAGTGCCTGATTAAATCCCTCTGTCTTCAATCTGTCAAAGCCACACGTATAGCTTCTTATAAGTACCGTTTTCCCCCCAGTGTTATTATTTTCTGTTAAAAACAAACAGACAAAGCTCTGCCCAAAGGGGTGTAAACAAGTATACTTCATGCAGGGTTGATTATATCAGTGAAAAATTAGAACCTTTCAAAATGTCCTTCAATAGGAGACCCAGGTAAATAAATAGTGTCAGATCCATAGAGTAGTACAGTCTGGGCCCCCCCAAAAGAATAAAGGGCGTCCAAAGATGGTAAGGTCACTGAGACCCACAGGTAAGTGGGGAAAAGCAAGTCGCAGAATGATAAGCACAATACTGAAAATGACGAAAGGATACAGAAAGAATATCACAAGTTCACAAGGTAAAATGGTTGTTAGTATTTGACATATTTCCCGCAAGGCTCTTTGTTGGACGTGGTCACGTTGTATGAGGTGGTGGTCGTCAGGGTGCTGGCTTTGAAATGGGACCAGGGTTCGAATCCCAGCTCTTCTTCCCCTACCTGGGTGAGCCTCAATCTCCAAATATATTACCTGGAAATAATTCCATCTTCTCAGGTTGTTGCACAGATCATTAAATGAGAGCAAATATGAAAGCACTAAGCCTGGTGCCTAGGATATAACTCTCAGTAAGTAACAACTGTCATTATCTGTAATCTGACATTTCACTTAATATTTTAACATAATTGATTTTTGACCTTATTAGGAGTCTCTAAAAACATCACATTTAATGGTGCTGAGTATACCAGTTTCTTAGCCATTTCTTTATGAGATATGTATCACTGCTTCCATCTTTCCCTGCTTATGAACAGTTTTGTGAATGCTGTTGTGAATATAGCTTTACCTCAACCATACTTTGGAGGTGTTCTTTGAGAGAATTTCCTGGGAGTGGAATTACTAGGTCAAAGGATAAGAAACACTTTTAAGACTTAATGTACATATTCTCCGATGGCACAGAGCGGGTGTTATTATATTTCCCACTCCCAGCCCCCTGCCTCCTCACCATTCCCAGCACCGCCCTGTGCCCCATGGGAGGGGGGTGTCTTCTCATAGTCCCTGGAAACGACCTGGCTGCCTGGCACTGCCGATGCTTCCTCCCACGCATCTCCTTCAGCTGCAGAGCCGTCCCCCCCCCCTCTGCCTGAGTAAGTCCTTCCTGGTCTTCAAGGGCTGTCCCTTTCCCTGGCCCTACGCGGCCACTCAGCCCCCCAGCCATCTCGCCCTCCTCTGAACTGACCCAGCCCACTGAATCTGCAACCCAAACCCAGCCTGACTGTCCGGCCCTGCGTCCCTTCCGTGATTTGGTCTGTGGGTCACAACCAGACCGCAGGCCCCCTGAGGACAGGAAGTAGGTCTTGGGCTTCTTTTCCTTCCTTATGCAGCCCAGGGCTGAGAGGTAGAGTGCTAAGACCTGAGGCCCCATTCCAAAATGGTTTACCAGGGCCAGGCTGGGGATGTGGCTGCAGGGGCCTCACAAGCTGGCTCCTTGGTCAAGGGGAGAGAGGGAGGTATAAATAATCAGTGTAACCAGGACAGGGACTTTGACACAAATTCAAAACAGGGAGGGGTCAGCTCACCCTGATGGGTATTGCTCCAGGGGTGATAATTCCGTAAAGTCTAGCTCTGTGACCCTGAGCAAGTCACCTAACCTCTTGGAACCTGGGTGCTCCCATCTGCACAAACCCTCTTCCCTGGGGATGCAATGAGGTTATATGAGATAGTTAAGTGAACTCACTCAGCCAGAGGCATACAACAGCTGCTGCTCAGTACGTGTTTGCACATGTTTGCTCACGATAAGGGCTCAGTGTGGACTTGTGCCTTATCTCTGGGCCTGCACTGGGAGGCAGTTGGGGCTGAGGGACTCAGGCAGCTCGGCGGGCCTGTTACACCATTTGGGGGCTAGGCTTGCTATGAGCCCATTCCTTCCACCGAGGGGCAAGTTTCTCTAAAGGTCTGGCCACCTGGTTTCAAGTCCAGAATCTGAACTGATGTGCAGAATGGTTGGAATCTGGCAGGTATGACATACATACAGGAAGCGAGTTCTCTTGTGAATCACCTTTGCCTCTAGTGTGGTGAAACAGTGGGATGGAATGTCAAAAATACCTCCTTTTACATCCCTTTTCTGGGCAGACTCACTCCTGTTCAGGCTGCAAATTATCCCACTCCGACAGGCACAACTTCAGGAATGGAGGCGACTGCAGGTGATGTCACAGGACGCTTGAGGAATGCCAAGGGCACCCGGCTGGGATCACCAGTTATTCACCCTTCCCACTGGTGAGGCGGGATCAGAGAAAACCCATCGTCCCTGAAACAGATGCAGCTCAAGGTTATGGCCAAGGTCAAGCCTGTTTGGTGTCTTTGGGTGATGGGAGTGGATCAAGGGTTACCATCCTCAGATTTCAGCAATTTAAAGCTGCGAGGCTTCTCAGCCACCATCTAATTCAACCCCTGCCTTTTGTGGAGGGAGAAACCAAGGTTCAGAAAGCTCGAGATGCTTGTCCAAGCTCACACAGCTGTGACCTGAGTTGTAAAGCTCGGACATGAACCCAGATCTCCTGACTCCTGGTATGCTGCCCTTTCCAAGACCCCACAGGTACGCTGTGTCCCATAATCCTCCACCTCTCAACAACCCCAGCCCCCACATACACACATGAGTTGCTACGTTATTATCAATCGAGCTACCACCTATTGGATAAGTGCTGGACATTAGCACCTAGACACTTAGGATGTATTGTCTGATTTAAGCCTTCCAACACTCCTAGGAGTTAAGGACTTTAATTCCTTGTACTCCAAGTGTGATCTGTGGACCAGCAGCGTCAGCATTACCTGGGAGCTGGTTGGAAATGCAGAATCTGGAGACCAGAACCAGAATCTGCATTTCAACAGCTTCCAGTGATTTGTATGTACATTTGAGAAGCTTTGCCATCAGGAACCCCACCCGGGAGAGGAAGGTAAATTGCCCAGGGTCCTACAGCAGGGCAAGCAGAGAGGCTCTAGTGGAGCCCTTGGGCAAAGCCCTTGCTCTGACTCTGGAGTTTTAGGAATGTTGTTCTCCTGACCGGGAAAGTAGGATTCCAGACCTCCAGGCAGAAAGGAGGTAGAGATGAAGAATATCCTGAGCACTTTATAAGGTACAAACCACCTCACGACTTTACTCAGGAAGAAACTGAAGCTCAGAAGAGTTAACCCATTTGTCCAAGGCTATACTGCTGGTCATTTCCAGACCCTGGCCCTGACCCTGGTCTCTGGTACTCCAGAACCCAATTCCTGTTCCCACAAGTGACGTGTGGCTTCCTTGGTGGCAGAAGAGGTGGCCTGTACTTTGTACACAGACGAAAGTATCCATTTGAATTGTCAAGTATTTAAGGGTAAATTTTTTCCCCTTTTAACAGGTCTCTGTAAAGTCAATTTGGGAAATAATAAAGGAGATGGTACTCAGATCTTGCAAAATCTCCAAGGGTGGGAAGAGACTGAATGAAGTCTGGGAAACGCCTCCAGACATCACACTGCCTCTATAGGAAGAGAGCGAGAAGACGGGAGAGGGAGAGAAGGAGCTACCCAGAGTTTACATAAATGGATGGGTGTTTTCTCCCTACAGCACTCCCACTCTCCTTGTCCCCAGGACCTCAGAATGGAACCAATACAAAGCTCATTCAAAGGCAAATGCTCTCCCTTAACAACAACAACAAAAAAGACCCTTAATAAAGTAAATACAAAGTTGCACCAGTCATTTATCTCCTAGGCAGGGATCTCTAGGGTGAAGTTGAAGAGAAGGACAAATATCCTCCTTCTAAATATCTCCCACACCAGCCCCCTTTCCGTAGCTTTCAAGGATGCCGTGGCACTATCCAGACCAGATTTGAACTGCAGAATAGGAACTGTTGCATGGGGGAGGCTGGAGCTGGAGGATAACATCTCGTTTCCATCCTCCAGGATCCTGTGTCCCTCAACTGAAGGTGAAGAACTGCATTTCTTTGCTTTCAAACATTTCCTCTGTTCCCTTTCATCCTTTCTCTAACCATGTGCAGGGTCCTTAACAGCTACACTTTTTTTGCATAACCTTAGCACTTTGATTAAATGGGCATTCTCTGCTGGGCCCTGTTTCACTCTGAGGAACCACAAGTAAAGAGTTCTGATGAAGAAACAAAAGTGTCTTCCTAAGAGTCTGGAAAACAGGTACGGTAAATGGCAAGGACTGTTATCTTAGAAAAGAGAAGGTGGGAAAGGAACATGGTCACCCTCTTCAAATATTTCAGAGATAGTGTAGGCTTACACTGTATTTCTCCAGACCTGGGAGCAAAAGACAGAAAAAAAAGGGTAGTCTCTTTCAGCTGTGTGACCTTGGTCAACTGTAAAATGGGGACAATAGTGCTTATGTCATAGGGTGGTTGTAAGGCTTAAGTGAAGTTCTTAGGACATATGTAGCATCTCATAAAATCCCAGAATAGAGAGGCGGACTTGGCCCAGTGGTTAGGGCGTCCGTCTACCACATGGGAGGTCCGCGGTTCAAACCTTGGGCCTCCTTGACCCGTGTGGAGCTGGCCCATGTGCAGTGCTGATGCGCACAAGGAGTGCCCTGCCACGCACGGGTGTCCCTGCATAGGGGAGCCCCACGCACAAGGAGTGCGCCCCATCAGGAGAGCTGCCCAGTGCAAAAGAAAGTGCAGCCTGCCCAGGAATGGTGTTACACACACGGACAGCTGACACACAAGATGACACAACAAAAAGAAACACAGATTCCCGTGCCGCTGACAACAACAGAAGCGGACAAAAAGAACACACAGCGAATGGACACAGATAACAGACAACTGGGGTGGGGAAGGGGAAAGAAATAAAATAAATCTTAAAAAAAAAAAAAAATCCCAGAATATACTTGTTTCCTTTTTTGGCCTCACTCAAAAATGTGTCATGAGGCAATAAGCTCTCTATCTGGAAATTTTCAAGCAGGTAGCAATATAATTCCTTACTGCCTAGAGTCTGTGCTTTGATGCTGCCTGTGATTTTTCATAAAGAGAAACACTGGCTGGCATGAAGCCCTCGCCATGCTCCAGGCATACAAAGAAGTGCTTTGCGTAGATACTTGATTTAATCTTCTCATCAGCCCTATGAGCCACCTACTATTGTTATCCCCATTTTTTTTCAGATAGAGAATTGTGGCTCAAAGTGGTGAAGAAACTTGCCCAAGGTCATACAATCATTAAGTTGCAGATGATGGACTTGAACCTCAAGTTGTCAGACTCTAAAGTCCCTGTTCTTACAACTCGAGCAGTTAGTTCTCAAATCTAAACAACCCTACTGGGTGCACCTGCCCTACCACTTCACTGATCACTCTCATCTCCAAACTTCAGCCTTCACTATCAGAACTACCCAACTGAGTACTTGCTATAGAGCCATTAACGGCTTCTTGTCTCTTCTACTTTGCTCTAAGTGGATTGGGGGATGTTTACTCGTTAAATATCCCTTGCACTCAGTATGTTTTCAGAAGAACAAGCTCATAGGCTTCTTTAATTCTTTCTTTGTCAGTTGAATTAGATAGTTGATAAATCTGTCTTCCCTGTCCCCTACCCCCACTGATATTTCCGGTACCATCGGAAAACTGTTTTTTCTTGGCTGGAACAAATACTACATACAGCCTGTTCAACTAGCTAATATTTACTGAGTTCTTAATATGCACCTGGCACTGTTCGAAGTACTTTATATGTATTAACTCATTGACTCTGGACAGTAACCCATGAGCTAAGACCTACTTTTACCTCCATTTTACCAATGAGGAAAATGAATGTACCAGTGCATCAGTATTTAACCAAATAAATGAGTGAATGCTTTGCTGATGGATAATATTTTTAGCAACAACCACACAAATATCTCAAGCAAATACAGCTTATGGACATTATGTCATTGTCACTCACCATTAGCAGATGGGCACTGATGGTCCTCTTTTATAGAGGAGGAAACCACAGCTCCAAGGGGGTGATTCTCAGTAGTCACACAGCAAGTGCTGTCCATGCTTTACATAGAAAAGACACTCTATAAATATTGGTAAATGAATAAAAACTAGTAATGGCAGAGACTGGATATTGAATTCCTTTATCCAAGATGGGTGGAGGGCAAGTCTGAGCTCCAGACCTGGGAACACCCTTGATTTAGGATCTTAAGCAGGAGAAGGCAGAGCTCTTAAAAAAAAAAAGAAAAGAAAAATAAAGCATCACTTTTCCTTCTCTGCATTTTCCACATTTTCAGCAATGAGCATGCACTACTTTCATAACCAGAAACAAACAAGTAAATAAACTAACTGAGGGGGCAAAATGCATACTACTGAGAGGTCTGAGGCTGCCAGAGGGCTCCTTGAGCCAGCTTTGGGATTGCTCTGTGCCCCTGCCCCGGCATTTGCAGGCACTCTGATCCATTCCCAGAGGTCACCTGGCTTCAGCTGCTCTCTCAAAGGTTTATAGGCTGGGGGAGGCTTGGCAGGGTTCAGGAGGGGGGGGGGCGGGGTAGCGGGGGAAGCAGGGCTGGGAAAGAATCCCAGAAGCTCCTGACTGAGGTGGAGATTAGCTGAGGCAGAAACCTGAGACCCCAGGCTCCTGTCAGGTCCCTGAACTCCCTGAAATTGTGAGCAGAATGCCGTGTGCTGTTTTCCAAGGAAAGGGCCCACAGCTTTTTAAAAAGGGGCTCTCGTGACCTTCCAAAGGGTAAGCATCCCAGATTACAAGAAAAACCAGGGCATGAGGCTTAAGAGAACTGGTCAAATGAGGGACACTGCTTCCCCTCTGTGAGAATAACCATGCCCACCTCCACCTCCACCACCACCACCACCACCACCACGTCCACCACCTCTACTACCACTTCCACCACCACCTCCACCACCACCTCTACCACCTCTACTACCACTTCCACCACCACCTCCACCACCTCTACTACCACTTCCACCACCACCACCACCTCTACTACCACCTCCACCACCACCTCCATCACCACTACCTCCACTACCTCCACCACCTCTACTACCACCTCCACCACCACCTCCACCACCACCACCACCTCTACTACCACCTCCACCACCACCTCTACTACCAGCTCCATGACCACCACCACCACCTCCACCACCTCTACTACCACTTCCACCACTACCTCCACCACCACTACCTCCACCAACTCCACCACCTCTACTACCACCTCTACTACCACCTCCACCACCACCACCACCACAACCACTGGGTAGAGAATGACGAACAGAACAGGGTTCTGCTGCACAGACTTATAATATCATTTAAATTCTACTTTTTCTCCCTCCACTCCCATTCTAAAGCAGTATGGGTGGGAGTGTGGGAAGGAGGCATGATTATTTCCCATCTTTGAAGCCTCTTCTTCTTTCTAGACCTGTGGCCAATGACCTCCAGTTCCTGCTCCTGTGGACTGACCTCTTACAGCCCCCTTCTTGCCTCCTCCCAGTGTCTAAGACCTGATTTATGCTGTTGCCAACTGTCTCCTAAAAAGCAGGCTGCTTGCTCTCAGTAAGATTTAAATTCCACTCCACCAACATTTATTGAGGTGTTGTGAGGAAGACACAGATAGTCAGATAAGGCCCCTGACTGCGGCCTGGGAGCCTACAGGCTAATGGGAGGACAGATAACACTCTCGTGACAGGCTGGGGGGAGGGGGAAACTGAACAAAGAGATGGTGAGAAGCCTCAGGAGGGCTGAGAAATTAAGGGGTGGCTTCTTGGATGTGCAACTGTAGTTCTGGAGCTGGCATATGCAGGTGGAGCAAGATTTCTATACAAAGAAATGGGGGAGGTTCTCAAGTCCTGTAAAAGGGGTGGAGGCAGCAAAAGGCTTATAAAGTTTTAGGAAACAGACAGCTTGGTGACTGGACCTGGGAGTATGGGGGGTGGGGAGGAGGAAGGGAGAAAAAGGTTAGAGGTGGGTTAGGGCCAATTGGCTATCAGGAGGCTCTTCATGTTCCACAAAGGAATTTGGATTTTATCAGAGAGTGAGTAGGTGTCATTGAAGGTTTTGGAGCAGAGCAGGTGGTCTCCACCATCAGAACTATGTTTAGGAAGATTGCATTGTTAGAGAAGAGAGAGGGCTTGGAGACTGGGAAACAGGGTGCTCCCACAGATCCCAATGGGGGAGTAACTACAGCCAGATAATCTGTGGGGGCCCAGTGCAAAAAGAAAATGCAGGATCCCTTGTCAAAAAATATTGCAAATTTTAAGATAGTGACAGCAGAGCAATAAACCAAGCGCGGGACCCTCTGTATGTCCATGAAGCCTACACGGCCAAGGACTGGAAAGTACAGGTCAGAAGAGAAATCTGGAAGGTAGAGTCCCGGGACGTGGTTACCTATGGACAAGGGAAGGAAAGGGGCAATCCAGCTGTCGGGACCCTCCGGCTTGCCAGGCCCCTGCCGCTTCCAGGGCACCCCCTTGGGTTGCCCAGAGCCACTCTTACTCCCTTCTCCTTCCTTCTTCCTACTGCTGCCCTCCCAGTATTCCCACAGGGGTCTTCCCTAACGGCACACCACCACTCACCCAGTCCCTGCCCCCCCAACCCCCGCTGGCTCTGCGGGAGCACCCTGTTTCCCAGTCACCTCCCCATCCCATCCCTTCCGGCAATTTACTTCCTAAATGTTTCTCCTATCTCTGTCTTCATTGCTGCTATCACTGCCAAGTTCCGGCAGGCCCTTATCAGCCCTGGCCTGGCCTCCCATCCATCTCCCTACCGAGACTCCTGTGTGGTCCCCACCTCCACCTTCACATAACCACCCCCCACACCGCTACCCCAGCGACCTACCCAAATGCTAACCTGACCGTGTCACTGAAGTTAGAGTTCCAAGGGGGGTGAATCTGGCCGGAGGATAAACTCTGAATGCCTTAAGTGGCACAGGACGCCCTCCGTCACCTGCCCCTGCTTATTATTCTAATAAATGTCTGAAGTGCCTCAGCCTCCCACACGCCTCCGGCGCATAACACGCTGTGTGCGTGTGTGTTAACTCTGAGCAGTTTCCTTTCCCTGGAATTGCCCCGTCACCTCCTGGGATTAGCAAGCCTCAATTTATTCTGTGCTCTCCTCAGCTCTCATCTCCTCTGGGAAGGCTTTTCTAGCCTGGCAGTCATGTCCCGGCCCCCACACTTGCACATACACACTAAACGCTCTCTGGGACTGACTAAAGGACCTTAAAGAGGCCTTTGACTGGGCCAGGCTTCCCCTCTGGTCTGGGAGCAGCTGGAGCAGGGAGCGAGTTTTGCTCTTTGGGGTCACCAGCACCCAACACAGAGCCGATGTGGCTGCCCCATGCACACGTGTGGCTCCAGGCGGAATGGCTTGTGGGGGAAGGGGGGTGATCAGAACAAAGAACACATCGGAGGAGGGGCAGTGGGTCACAGGGAAGCCTGGCACAGAGAACCCAAAAGGCACAGGAAAGGACAGCAGCCTTGAGTGAGTGCAGATAATTTGGTTTCTCCTTCCTTCTAAAAGCCTCACTATCTCCTGTCAGTTGTAAGGACGCCGCTCTCTAGGAGAGGCAGGCTGTTTTCCATCCAGCATGGCCCCCACCCATCCTCCCCAGGCTAAGAATAAAATGGTTGACAGTGAGCTTGGGGCAGGGAAGTGTTTTTATCTTTCCATCACTCAGTGAACAGGAGCTAGCACAGCCCTGGTATGAAGAATGGTGTCCAGTTCCCCAAGAATGGATGTGGGAAGTCCAAAACTGCTGGGGAGGGGTGGAGGCTGGTAGCCTGGGATTATACTTGATCCACAGATAATCCCCCAAATCCAGAAGCCACCTGGACGGCAGTTGGTTGGACTGTGCTCCTTGGGGGGATGCGTGTTGATGCTGCTGCTGATTTCACAACGGGTTTTCCGGCTTTCAGAAAACAGCTCCTCAAAATTCTATTTATTAGTCTAATTATTGGAGAGTGATAGAGAAAAAGGACTGTCAATCCTTTGAGAGCAGTATCCATTTGGGGAGATTAATTTCTGGCTCTTCTTTCCCCGTTTTTATTTCTTGGAACTTTAGATATTGAAACGTTCAAACATAAAGAAAAGTGGAGGAAAAACTATAATGAGTCCCCAGGGTCTCAGCCCCCGGTTTCAACAGTCACCAGCACACGCTCAATCTCGAGTCATCTATACCCAACCCTTGAAGCAGATCCCAGGCATCAGCTCATGTCACACGTGGGGATTTCGGTAGGCACCAGAAGCCTTTTCCATTCATGGGGGGCAGCGTTCGGCTCCACAAGCCAAGCCTAGCACAGCGCCTAGCACGCACCCCAACCAACGTCCGTGAAACCGAAAACCCGCTAACGCGGCGCCGGCCCTGCCTCCTCCGCTTCCTCCGCTTCCCGCACGGCGTGGGCCACCTCGGCATTCCTGGAGACCCCACGGGTAGTCCGGGGTGATGCACGAATGAGTCCCTCCACGCCACGCAACCGACAGCCCTAGGAGGCGCCTTCTACTTCCTCCCTCCCGCGCTGACTAACGCCCCGCGCGCCCGCCCCGCTCTCCCCGCCCTCGGTGGGCGTGGTCCCCGGCGGAGGGGCGGGGAAATACCCATATTTGGCCTTATATGGGCAGTCACGTCACGGGCCGCACTCATTCACATAAAACGCTGCGCTGCCTGCGGAATCCCCGGCTTCTGGGGCGCCGAGTCGCCGGGTCGGACGCGGAGCGTGCGGGGCGGGAAAGAGGGGCTGAGCGGCCGCGCCGGCGCTAGGCTCTGTGGCCGGCCGCAGCCCCCCAAGGCTGCCATCCCGCGCCTCGCCCGCGGGCACCCTGGCCGTGGGCACCTGCGGGGCGCGCGGCGCGGGGCCGCTGGGCGGCGGCGGCATGAAGGTCACGTCGCTCGACGGGCGCCAGCTGCGCAAGATGCTCCGCAAGGAGGCGGCGGCGCGCTGCGTGGTGCTCGACTGCCGGCCCTACCTGGCCTTCGCCGCCTCGAGCGTGCGCGGCTCGCTCAACGTGAACCTCAACTCGGTGGTGCTGCGGCGGGCCCGCGGCGGCGCGGTGTCGGCGCGCTACGTGCTGCCCGACGAGGCGGCGCGCGCGCGGCTGCTGCAGGAGGGCGGCGGCGGCGTGGCGGCCGTGGTGGTGCTCGACCAGGGCAGCCGCCACTGGCAGAAGCTGCGCGAGGAGAGCGCCGCGCGCGTCGTGCTCACCTCGCTGCTCGCCTGCCTGCCGGCCGGTCCGCGGGTCTACTTCCTCAAAGGTGAGCACGCCGGGCCCTGGGGTCCCCTGCCGATGCGGGCCGCCCCCACCACCCACCCCTGGTGCCCGGAAAGGCTCCGCTCGCCCGGGAGTTCACCGTGACGTACGCGAGGTGCGAGCGCACGCAAATAAATGTCGGCGCCCAGGGCTGCCCCCTCTCCGCGTTCCTCGAAAGCGCCCGGCAGCCTCTCCGGAGCCAGGCTGGGGGGGTGGGTATGCGCCTGGGGCGCTTCCTACCGGTTTGGGGGCTGTCGGCTCCTGCTGCTCCCCGGCGCGGGCTCTGGCGCTCCTGCTGGGGACAAGACTCCCGCCTTCCTGAAAGACAGACCTGAAGGGAGGGATTAGCAGGTCGCGACCCTTCCCCACCTCCTCCTGGAGCGTGGCGCCTTGGTGTCCCCTTCCTTCCCGCCCAGACAATTACAGTATGTTACACTGTGTTTTAATCGACCTCGCTTGCCTTTTTGACCCCGGCGAGTCCCTCCCCCTTCCTTTCCTTTTTATTTTATTGCTTTTTATTGTTTTCCTCCGGCCCTCTCTTCTCCCCTCCCAGGCTTTTCTCAGGCCCAATTCTAAGCCGGCAGCCCTCCCACCTTTTTCACCACCTTCCGCCGCCCTCCCCCCACCCCTGAAGCCACGCAGCCAGTCGTCGTGACCTTTCACGGGGCCTGCCCATTTCACCTACGAGGGAGATGACTTTGGCTTCCGGTGGTGGGTGGGTGATTGACTCTCAAACTGGCGCGGCATTGATTTCCGGGTCGCTTCCTTTGACTGCTCCCACCTCGTATTTGAGGCCTTAATAATCTCAGGTGTATGGGCATCTTGTCCGGGGTGCACAGATGAGGGTTCAGCAGCGGTGGCACCCCGGAGGGGTCCCAGCCCTGATCACACACCTTGGGATGTGACACTGGTGGGGGAGCAGAACTGGTTGGAAGAAAAGCCCTTGCCAAGTCTGTGCTTCAGAACACAGGTGCAGTGAACTGGGAGTTAAGGCCCTGTTTTAAAAGCCATGCAACTTGGGGAATTTCACACTCCAGACCCGGAGATTCCGGGGGAGGCAGCACGTGGGCAGCTCCCACCTATTAGCACCTCTTGCTGACTGTCCGTCTTTGGTTCCTGTTAGGTAGATGATGGAGGTGGGAGGTGATAGCCTGCCTTCGGGCTGAGAGAGATGGCCTACTCCATGCCCTGCGGAGGTTTTGCACCTGGCCTCTATTTCTTTCTCTTCCTGATGTGCTTTCTGTGTCTTGTCCTGAGCAGTGAGTACAGGAAAAGGTTCCACCTCCCCAAGAGGCTTGAAAGATGTGTTCCAGGAAGCCCCTCCTGGCTCTACATCTGCTTCCTACGCTGTTCCAAGGCGTCCATGCTGTCAGTGTAGAAGTTATTGCCACAGGAAGGCAGCTGTAGACTCACATCTCAGGAAAATTATGTCTACAGTGTTGTTGAAATGAAGCCTAAGTATACAGGTAAAATCTGAACAGCACAAAAGGCTCTAGTGAAAAGTGGGCCACTGGCTCACCCTAGACCCCAAATCACTGCCCCAGAACAACTGTCAACCATTTCATGTTCAACTTTAGATAAGTTCATTTTCTACAAGTATCTTACAGCAAATAAGAATACTTGCATATATTCCCTTTTCCAGCCTTTATCACTCGATTAGATCTTGGAGACTTCTCCACATTAGGACATATGTAATAAAAAGAAAAAAGAAAAATAAATAAAAAATTGAAAAAATAAAGGACAGACGTGTCCATTTCACATTTTAACCTGATGATGGCCATTAGGTCACTTCCAGCCTTGCTTTTTGAAGCAGTGTAGCAGATAGCCTTGTCTATATGCTCTTCCATGTACTGTCTTTCAGTAAAATCATGAGACTTGCTGGGTCAGAGGTTGCAGGCATTTTACAGATTGGCAGAAATGGCTTGATCCCTTGTAGCACTGCTAAACTTCGAAATCGCTGCCAAAGAAAAATTTTATTTCCTTAGCTAACTCAGGTCCTGATAGGAGTTTGAGTTTTATTAATCCAGGGGCATCTCAGATCCTGAGAGAGACAGCACCCTTAACCCTTCCCTTAATCTACCCCTTCTGCCCAAATATCCCACTAAAATGAGAGGTTGATGGTCAGATGAAGTTATCAGTCCATATCGTTGTATAGCGTCTGAGTACTGTTCCCCTGGGCATGAGGCAGTGATTGAAAGCAGAATCACTCTGAAGAGGGGTGACGCAGCCATAAGAATGGCCGTTGCTTTTGCAACTCAAGTGAGGCACGGGAGAGGAATGTTCTGTCTCTCCACACCGCTGATGAGAGTGGGTGAAAGACAGAGACCGTCTAATCGGGTGGACTCCTCCTGACCCCAGCCTGCAGAGGCAGGGCCCTGTTTATCTGTCTCTGGGCTACACTGAGACTCTTTGTCTGCCTGTGGCATTTCGTCACAGGCAGGATCCAGCCCACCCCACCGGTACCTCCTGTCTGTCCTCCTAACAGCCAACTCTTAAGTGGTCTATTTAAAGCCAAGAGCTGGGCCACCTGAAGGCTTCTCTTTCCCAAGCCTCATTCTGAAGCTTTGGAGGGCCTGGACCCCTCTTGCATCAGATTCCCATCCCAAAGCACTCAGTTTGTCACCTAGAACCCAAAATGTTGAGGCTTGGGCACGGGAAGTGCCTGGGTGGTTAGGTTAACTGTCTCGGGGCACCTCTTCTGAAGAAGCCGTGGGTCCATGTAGGTCTGCTGCCTGCTTCCTAGGAGGGAAGACGGCTGGGGGCTGTTGGGGGAATCTGAGAAGCTAGGCCTCACACAGCCCTTCTCTGCCTCCCACCCCCACCCGGCATGGCCCCCGTTGTCATGACTGGGAACGTGGTCACTGCGGAGGGCCAGAAGCTCATCCAGGAGGGTGCAGTAGGCTATTTGCCGAAGTGACCACAGGAAAGATTTGGGTGTACTAAGTGGGGTGGGGGCAGTTCCAGAGAGCTGAGAGGAAGCAGTGATGGCAAGATGACTCATTTTAGGAATTGGCTGCAGCTTCTGAGAGGGAGCCGGAGACTGCCGGGTAATCCATTAACCCTTTGTCGGCTGCAGGGGTTTTAAAAAGCCAGCATGTGTTCCACTGAGGAGCAGTTCAAACACCAGGCGACAGAAAGAGGTACATTTTGGAGAATACGAGGTCTCAGAATGTTTATTTAATTGATGGTTTAACACCGAGTGAATTCTCTGGCCAGAAAAAAATGAAAGTGGGTTTTCTGGAGGCTCTTGGAAGTGCGGTTGCTTTGGTTGGAAGCAAAGGGATTCCCCAGGCAAAGCTGGTCTGTTCACCCACTAGTCCGTGGCATTCCAGGGGTTCTGAATCTTCTCTTTAATTTGGCTCTTTTTCACTGTGAAGGCTTGTTTGTATATGCACATTGCTGTGACTTGGTCAGAGAGTAGTTTATCCCTTAAGTGGCCAGTTTGAAGAAGTTAAATATAATGTTAAGGATTCTTACAGAGTCATGCCTACCAGTAGTTGACTTATGATTTGGAGTGTGAGGGAAAATATCAGGAGAAGATAATAAAAAAAGATAGAAAGTTTAGGTGGGAGCTAAGAATTAAGTTCCACAAGTCCCCATTCCTTCAGTTTGGTTCAGAAGGTAATTAACTCGATCGATTACGCTAAATTGGACCTATTGAAAGGATTGTCAGCCGTGGTTCTTAGTACCTTGGGAGTGAGAAGAGGCAAGGCTGTGTTATTGCTCTGTGTTTAAACTTCATTTTAGCCCGCATTTCCTTGTGAATGGAGACAGTTCCACCTGTAATCCTGCTCAGAGCTGATGGACTAGGGAAAAAGTGACCAGTTTTAGAGTCTCTTTTCACAATTAATGAAATTCTCCATAATCACATCTTCATTTTAGGTGAACAAGAGAGAAAATTGCTTTTGTTTTCTGGAGGGATTTGGTTAATATTTGCCAGATGTCAGATATCTCCTTTCACATTTTAAGTTGCTTCTGGTAGACACAAAAAGTTAATCATTGCCTCTCTGTCCTATAGCTTTTTAGATGTGTGTGTGTGTTTTTGGAGGAGCCCCATTTCTCTTTTAAACTGTTAGTTGGATTTCCTGGGGGAAAAAAAGTCATCAGAAATCTATTAGCATATTTTTTACTGTTCCACACTCTGGGTATTGGTTAAGTGGGTATTTTCTGACAGCCAGAGAAATCAATGCTTACACCTGTTGCCCTTTTTTTTTTTTTTTTTGGTAGGAGGATATGAGACCTTCTACTCGGAATATCCTGAGTGTTGTGTGGATGTAAAACCCATTTCACAAGAGAAGATTGAAACTGAGAGAGCCCTCATCGGCCAATGTGGGAAACCAATGCTAAACATCAGCTACAAGCCGGCTTATGATCAGGTGCGTGGTGTAGAAATGGTATTGGGCACGGAAGTGGTGTCCTGGGCCCCTGTCCGTCCTTCACCGGCACCCTAACTCTTCTTTCTCTCACCACTCAGCACTGCTGTTGGCAGAATCCTCTAGTTGTAGAAAGCTTCTGTTGCTTGCCAACTTGAGCTTCCATCCAAGAGTAAATGGGCTTCTTTCCAGCCAACAAGTTGACAAGAGCAAACAAGCCACAGAATGCTTGACGGCTTCTGGAGAAAAGGGGAAGTGAAAGATACGTTATTATTAGCTGTTTTGGGACGTCCAGAGAAGCCTCAGAATATTGGATTAGGTTTCCCTGAAAATGCTTCAGAGCTGAGTTTCATGCTTCCTGTGTTGCTTTCCTCTGTAGTTGTTCATGCTCTGCAGTTTCTGCAGACCAGCCCTGTACCTGTCAAGGCACGTCGTGTTGGTATTTTTAACTGACACAGGATGGGGAAATGGAGAAACTACTGTTTAGATGGCTGAGCAGCCTCCTCTAAGGGCTTCTGATGCTTATAATGCCATAAATTCTGGACCCAGAGGGGATTAGGAGACACTGAGGATTTCATGTTTCTATAAATATGCGTAAGTGTTGTTTTTCCTTCAAAAAACTGTATGTCGGGGAGCAGATATAGCTCAAGTGATTGAGCGCCTGCTTCCCATGTATGAGGTCCTGGGTTCAATCCCCTGTACCTCCAAAAAAAAAAACAAAACAAAACCTGTATGTTGTGACAGGAACAGTCAAGTGGAAAGCTCAGTAGTCAGGGGTTTATCTAGTATGATGCAGGGAGATGAGGAAAAAGCAGGTAAGAACCCAGATCAGCAGGAACCAGAGATCAAAACCAACCTTCCTGTTTTGCAGAGGAAAAAATTTTGTATCGTGGCTAGTGAGATGATTAATTGTGAAGATTCCCTCGGTTGGTCTACAGCCACAGAAGGCCCAGAGCCCTCCTTTTAACTCCGGTTGTGGTTCTCTTCAAGACCTTCTATTGTCCACCTGGTCCTCTTTCAGAAGAGGGTCTTTCTAGGCACCTGACTTACTGGGAGGAGCTTTACAAACTTTTCCCACAAGATAAGAAAGTATCCCAGTCATAAGAAAGAAACCTAGACACTGCCTAAAATGCCAGCCACCTGCCATGAGCAGAACTCTGTCCCTGGGGATAAACTTCCCAGGAAAGTCACGTGACCTCAAACAGGATCCTTGGTCAGGAAGCCTGTTTGTTTGGCAAGGTACCAGCGTTATTGTTGTATTTGTTTTCCTTTATTAAAAATATTCACAGTCTAGAATGCACACTCAGCTTTCAAGCTACGGGCATCTGGCCTAGCTGGATTTCTCTTCTGGTTTGTTTGGGTTGTGTTTTTCCCAGTTTCTGTGAAAGTGAAAGAGAAACGAGAATTGGCAGGGTGTTGTGAAAGCACAGCAGACCTTTGGCCAAGCAAAGTTTGGGGAGGCCCTGATGTGTCTGAAGATTCATCTGGGGAACTCCTCCCCAGCACTGCTTTGTAGAAGCGTTTTGCATTGAGGGAAGCCAGGCGAGTCGCGTTAATCTTTTGGTCTCTCAGGGCCTTTGGCTTCTTCTTCTTCAGTTTAAGCAGGAGATTCAGAAAGGGAAAGAAACAGTTTCAGGGGTATATTGGGCCAAGCTCCAGAAGAAATTGGATGGGCTCCCGGGCCTGGTGTGCCAGAGTTTTCCAGGCACTGAAGAGGAGAGACGTTGATGCAGTTAGCTAAGCCCTTCCTTTGAGCGCAAGGCTCTTGGCGCCCTTTGGTTGGCATCCATCACTGGTCTGTGGCTGCATGGACTGCAAGACCTGGATCTCCTGTTCCTTTTCCAGAGAACCTTGCACCACTTCTGCTGTTTCCCTGGGTTCCTAACTCGTGCGGAGCAAGGCCCCTGTAGTGGGGTTCAGCTTAGGCCAGGACCAGACCTGCTGCGATTAATTGGCCTCAGTGTCTTTCTCAGGGAGAAAAAGCCATGTTCTGTGTTGTCTGTCCTTCAGCTTATGGATAATAGTAGCAGCAATGTAATGTGCCAGACTTTAATGCGTCTATTATCCCATTCACTCCTTACAGTTATCCTGAGAGGGCGGGTATTCCTAATCCCATTTTACAGATAAAGGTTCAGGGCATAGAGAAGCTGCCCAAAGTCATAACAGCTGGGATGACTTGACCAGGAACCACCCTGTCTGCTGTCCAAGCCCAGGTTCTTAACCACTGGACTGCATTGCTGCCTGGGAAGGCTGCCTTGTATGCATGGAAGCTTGGGAGTTATTGGAGAAGGGACGTAATGGAAATTTATCTTAAGAGGCAGGGAGCGAATTTTTTCCCATTCTCTCTTTACTTAAAACATTGCTTTCTCATAACAATCACCATTTTGAAATTGAGGTAGATGAGTCCTCAGAGCTCATGCTAAGCAATAAGATTTGAGTTCGAATCCAAACTTTACCATTGACTACCTCTGACTTGAGGCCCCTCTGGGCATCAAATACCCAATTGTAAAATGGAGATGATGTCACCTACCTTGTAGGTTTGTTGTGAAATTGATGCTATGTGAAGCCATCTAAAGTGTTGAGCCCACAGTTGGAGCTGCAAAGGAAAATACTGGTTGCGTTAACATTTTTCTGGAAAGAAAGAGCAAACATCACATGCAGGGTAAATTGGGAATATCCTGCTGCTGCCCCTCATCACATGCCCCTTCCTTATTATGGGCCTGGCAGAGGACTCCGAGTTTTCCATTCCGTTCTTACTCCAGGACAGGAAATAGAAACACGGGAAGCAGATGGATGGAATGGGCAAGCTTCCCAAAGAAACAGCAACTGTCCCCCAGCCCAGTGATTCCCTCTCAATCTCAAGGGAAGCCCATTGTTCCCGCCTTCACTGGCTTTGCTTTCTGCCTTAAAACCCTGTAAATTCTGATTGCCAGAGTCCGGCTAGCAGTTCTTTTTAGCTTTGCCTCAGGGTAGATGGTCTCTGGTTCTCCCTTAATCTACATCCTCTTTAACTAGAAACCTGGTGTGTGGGTGGCCTCCCAAAAGGGAACCGGATATAAGCTTCTCACACCAGTACCCTCAGCCCCCGTATGAAGAAGGTCAGGAATGGGGAAGCCCTCTGCCTGTTGCCTAACAACTGTTTTTTATCTGAGGGTTCTGGGTAGATGGTGGTTATTTTTAGTTCTGAGTATCTTTTTTCCATTCTTTTTTTCTTTTTCTTGAGGGAAGGGGGTACATTTTCACATCCCCAACGTCTGGATCCATCTTAGGACCAACAGTGTTCTAGGTTTGATGAAATACAGTATGTAAAATGCCAGGCCTGGAAAGGAGGGAGCTCAGCTGATTGAGCCCTCCTCTACAGACAAAAAACAGAGGCTGGCCCAAGGTTAAAGGACTTGCCCTCCTCCTCTGGGCAGATAGAACTTCAGCTGGGGTCTCTTCAATTCCTCCCATACTGCCTCTCATCCTTGTGAGCACAGGAAGGCTGCTGGCATTTCCTTCCTCCTTGATATGTGCAAGAAAATGAAAATCTTTGCTGTCACTGAGTCACGAGGTGGTAATGCAGGGTAGAGAGTTTGCCAGGATGGAGGCTCTACCCACACCCCTTGGGTAGAAATGCCCTGGCTCTGAACTCTCTCTACCTGGAATCCCAAAAGGGAACCTCCCACGTTAAGAAACAAATAGGTCAGGGTTGTTTTCTTCTCCCAAAACGAGCAGGCTAATCCAATATTTCCTGCTTGTGCTTTGCCTCTGCTTACAGGGTGGCCCAGTTGAAATTCTTCCCTTCCTGTACCTTGGAAGTGCCTACCACGCATCCAAGTGCGAATTCCTCGCCAATCTGCACATCACGGCCCTGCTGAATGTCTCACGGCGGGCGTCTGAGGCCTGCACGACCCACCTACACTACAAATGGATCCCCGTAGAAGACAGCCACACGGCCGACATCAGCTCCCACTTTCAAGAAGCAATAGACTTCATTGGTAGGTTCAGCCGGTTCCCCTTCAGTTATTTAGTGGGAGCCCCGTATGGGGCAAATGTCCTCAGTTTTTGATGTACTCATGGGGGCTCCCTTTATTTACCAAGAAGAGAAGTGTTTTGTACATGCATTCACCAAGAGTTAGAGCCAAGCAGGGCTGCAGCCTCCAAGAAGGCGGAGAGGAGGATTTGAGTTGCTATTAATAGGAGCTTTAATTTGCAAGATAAATGGATTAATATAATTTTATGGCAATGCTCACTGCCGCTTTTGTTATTGTTTCTAGCTGGGCGGGACTCAGAAAGTGTGTCCGCACGTAATACTCCATATGAGGGAAGCAGTGGGGGGACAAAGAACCACCCTAACTGTGCTTCTACGTAGGTTGGAATATTTTTAGAAACAAACAGAAGGATTGAGAGAGCACTATGTCCGCACTGAGCCCCAAGGGCCCGGCAGCTTTCCAGGGTGTTTGGCAAATTTGTTTTGCATTTCTAGCTAATTTTGGATTACTGAGAGCACTTGCCTCAAGCTCAGGCTTTATGTGTGGAGAAGTTGGTGTATTTTGCATACTTTCTGCAGTCCTCTGAGGCAGTTATCCTTTACTCTGTTTAACAGGTCCAAACCCAAGGTCTTGTTTTCAGACCTCTCTGCCTAGAAAGGACTTTGGACCTTGGAGTTTCCAGCTACTGTGTTGACTCAGTTGTTCTTCCATTTGACATCTTTTCTTTTCCCTGTTCTTTGGATCAGGCTGGGTTGTGTTTTTTTTCCTGTCTCAAATTTGTAAACGCCACTCCCCAACTTCATGATTGGTCCTGGGCCTCCCTCGCCAGAGCCCGTCTTTCTCTTCTCTTCAACATGCTTGGTTGGTGAAACCGAGACATGATTTTCCTGTATCTTGTTCTGAGGGATGGTCAAGGGGGAAGGGCAGGTGATTGGCAGAGCAGCATTTATAGTATAGGTAGCAATTAAAGGGCCCCCTTCAGCCATGTGGTGGGCTCTCTGCCACTCAACAGGAAACCCTGATGAGAAACTCACCAGAGGCAAAAGGCAGAGCCTGTTTTCCTCATCACCTGAGCCTTAAGGCTGGATGGTTCCTTTGGAGTCCTTGGGAAGCAGCCAAAATGATGGGTTCAGGGTGGGAAACCCTTGACTTGTTCTCCCAGTCCTGGGAAATGCTTTGCCCTTCTCAGCCTGTTATTTAATTACCTAGATAGCTGCTTAATGAGGTCATTAAACCCGCCCCCATCCATTTCTCAGAACCTGCCCTCTCCATCCTGTGTATGTATGTGTCTGTGTTTTGTGTCCACAACTTCCCAAACCCACCGTGTTTTGAAAGCACAAGATGCTTTTCCCCAGACCCTTGCCCTGCTGATAGAAGGAAGCCCTGGGCGACTTCTGTAGTCAGTGTGCTGAGCCATGCACTCTGACCCCTTCTGACAGAAGAGGGCCACCTGGAATGGCAAGCCCCTGAGGTTTAGAGTGTTCCAGAGGCAATGCAACCTAGAACCTTTGCTTTTCTGATGTGACACTGGGTCAGTTAAAAGCTAGAGTGCAGAAGAGGCCAACTGAGAACAAAGGAAAACAGGAGCTACAACCCTGTAATCCTAGGAGCTCAGGGTCTCCCCTTTGAACTAGTTTACAAAGGTTTTTTCTCTTGAGTCAGAGACTAAATTGGGGGCACCTCTAATCATTTGCTCCCGTGTATCCTTTGAGGTTTTGGTTCAGAAGGGGAAACTCCAGGGCTCATCTCTACCCCTCAGAAATCTTTATCTTTTAAATCTTACAGATTCATTTGCAAACTTTTTGAACTTGGAGAGGGGAATACTGACTTTTAAAAAAATATTTTTGCATACTGTGGCCTTACCTAGTGCCAGCTACATCCTGTGATGTCATTGTTTCCTTATGAGCAAAAGAAGGAATCGGAAAGACTGTATTTTTTGTGGTTTTATTTGATATATATACACACACACACACACACAACTTTTTACCCTTTCCCGTTTTTAAAAATCACTTGGTCCTCAGCAATTCTTGCTCTTTTTCAGGAGGAGTCAAACAGGAAAGGAGAGTGCCCCTCCCCCCATATTAACCCTAACGAGTGCCCTTTGTCATATTAAGCCTGAAGAGTCCTAACTGATGGTGGTAGCTTTATAGTCATGATTCCCATTGTTGTGCACAATATAGTTGCAAAAGCCATTCATATTCTTCATCTAGTAACCATCACTTAGCCAGGGCTATAATTAGAGGGTGTGTGTGCACTATGTTTGATGGGAGGTGAGCCAAGCAATCCCACCTTGGCACAGCCAGACAGGGTACCCAGGGAGGCCAGAAGGCCTCTACCAGGATGGAGACTAGCATCATTAGACTCAGACTGAGAGGCAGGAATTGCTTATCCACTGTCTTTGAGCCTGGAACCCTCTCCTCAGAAAACTATACATACCCAATAAAACGTTGCATGCAGGATTTTCCAATGCCTCTTGAAGCCCATCTATGGAACCCAAGTTACAATGGCATCCCCAGGAAGGAATTTCTCCAAGTCTAGTGCCTCCAGTGGCAGAAGTGCGACTTACAAGGGTCCTGAGGAAGAGGGAAGCATCTCTAAGGATGATGAAGGTCTTCCATGGGGACAGACATCAGTGGGACCTCCAAAGTTCTGTTCTTACCAGTGGGAATTAAAAACTAGCAGATTAGTGTGGGACTGCAGCTTTTGAGTGAGCACAAGTGTTTAACAGCTAGGTTACTTGAGTGCTTGCTTCTTGTGTTTTGGCTTTTCCTTTGAATTCCATCCCAACTTACTCCCACCCTCTTGTCTTCCTTCCAGACTGTGTCAGGGAAAAGGGAGGCAAGATCCTGGTCCACTGCGAGGCCGGGATCTCTCGCTCACCCACCATCTGCATGGCTTACCTCATGAAGACCAACCAATTCCGCCTGAAGGAGGCCTTCGAGTACATCAAGCAGAGGAGGAGTGTGATCTCACCGAATTTTGGCTTCATGGGCCAGCTCCTGCAGTATGAATCTGAGATCCTGCCCTCCACACCCAAACCCCAGGCTTCCTCCTGCCAAGGGGAGGCAGCAGGCTCTTCATTTCTAGACCATTTGCAGACACTGAGCCCTGATGTGCAGGGTTCCTTCTGCACATTCCCTACCTCAGCACTGGCGCCTGTACCCACCCACTCAGCCATCCCAGAGCTCAGCAGGAGCCCTGTGGCCACGGCCATGTCCCGCTGAAGTGGGGAGGGGGAGCCAGCCCAGCCCCAAGAGCAACTGTGATTCTCTTTTTTAAACTCATGGACATTTCATACCTGTGCAATACTGAAGACCTCACTCGCTCTATCACACGGCTCCCGTGGGATAGTGAGTGGTCACCAGGCTTGCAAATGAACTTCATACTGACCTCGGGGACAGGTGTTCGGGACTGAAGGAAGGCCAAGCCATTATGCGAGCACAGCCTGTGCTGACTACTGTACTTCCAGAACCCCAGCCCTCTCAGGACTGCTCCGTCCTCGCACCTCAAAGTTCGCCTTTTCATTTCAAGCGCAAGGCAATAAATACCTGCAGCAACAAGACAAAATGCAGTTGCTGGACCAGGAGAAAAGGCCCTTACAAAGCCAATTCATTTTGAAGGAAGCACAATTACCACCTTCTGTTTTGAACTTTGGCAGTCTCGGTATCTGCCTTGCTTCAGGGCAAAAGCTGACCACCATCTAGTCAGGAAAGCAACCTTACTGGGTTTGTAAGGGACAGGATCCTTATGCTGGTTTGAACCCTGAAGTGTTTTTGAGATTCCCTCTTGGGTCCAGTGGAGGCAGTTGGTTGAAGTAGCAAGACATTGACTCTTCCTGGTTTCTCTTAAACTGTGGGTTATTCCCTGACTTTGGACTTTGGCATGATTCTTATTCATACTTGAACCTCTCTCGATGAAACTCCTGTGTCATTTGGAAACAGTACTCCAGAATGCAGGCCAAAAGTCGCCCCTTGGCGACGATGACAGTGGCTGCCAGGAGAAAGGGTACCTGCTGTGTAGCCTGGGTGAGTGGTAGTGAAAACAGCCACCTCCACTTGCTGGCTGTCCTTACTTGTGTTTTGTCTCTTGTGACCCTCATTTTCTTCCCTGCCCCTAGGGGTCGTCTTCAAGCTACTGACTTCTAGGTTTGCAGATTTTGCATTGTGGTACTACTACTTTTTTTGCCTATAGATAATTTCTCCAGGGGAAATGGAAATTATTTCCTAAAACCCATGTTAATGTGAAGGAAAGTGGTATGTTACTGGTTGTTGTTTTTTTATAGTGCAAAATAAAAATTATAAAAAGAAAAAGCACTTCTTCTTTGTCCTTGTAAGGTAGGGAATACCTTGGGGTGGGGCCCAGCTGGCTTCACTGGGTTTTATTTTCCCGTGCGCTCTAAGGCAGTGGTGGTGGGATGTGCAGCTGTAGGCCTGGGTTGTGCTCATGAGTGATCTTGGCAGTGATGCAGAATGTTGTTTCCTGTTGACGTGCTCCCCCACGCTAATTTGCAAAAGTCCTTAGGCACAGGCTACCTGCCAGGCCACGGAGGGAGGTGCTCAGAGCTTCTGCCCACCCTGGACTTCTCGTTCCCATAACTCCAGGCGAACAGTTCCACCTGGACCTGGGATTCCTCACCTAAGAAAAGAGCAAACTGGGTTAGTTGATCAAGTCCCTTAAAGTGCACAGTCCAAATCCATCAAAACCAAGCACGAACCTACGGCTTCTCACCTCAGGCTGACCAGCCTCCCCTCCCCAGGACCTGGCATGTGATAGACACTCAGGAAAGGTTGGATAAATGGCCAAGAGTTGGAGAAGTGACCTAGGGGAAGGGTTAGCCTAAGTGCCTTCCCCCCACTTTTTACCTTTGGAACTAATTCTTCTATGTAATTCCCTTAGGAGTTCTTAGGTAAATCCCTCAAGGAAAGGGTTTAAATCCAAGGCTGAATCCACTTGCTTTCTGAGTAACTTGTACTGTATTGGTGGAGAAGGAAGGGTGTTATCAACTCCACCCCACTGCTGGCCCTGTCTAACTCTTGGGGACCCTGTTTCTTAATAAGGGAGACTGGGGGACTGGCTGAAGTTTGTGTTGCCCCAATCAGCTGGTGCCTAATACAGGGGGATTCCAACCATACTCAGTCCTGGAGGGTCCAAAGAGGCCTCCAGCTTCCCAACAAGTTCCATGTCAGCAAATAAGATGGCTGCAGAGCCCGAGGTAGCCCAGCTGTTTGTAAACATTTCACCTCAAAACCTATATTTGAGGCCTTGCTTTCCACATCTTTCCTTTTCCCAACTCACTTTGCACAGGTTCCTTGGAAAGCCCATAGATGAGAATGCCACTGAGTGGGAGGCCCCGTTTCCTTCAGTCTGCATAATCCAAGTATGAGCTTCCAAGAGAAGAAAGTGGAATGAAGGGCCCAGAACAGGGAGTGAGAAGCCCAGGGCCGAATGCTCAGCCTGTCCCTAACACTGGTGCTCTGGGCTCATCTCTTAACCTCTGGACCAAACTTTTTCCAGGACCTAGTCTAGCTGAAGCCTGAGATCCCGCTCAGGTTTTGCATCTCTGAGTCTCTGATAGGCTGTGGAGTGTTTGTGCAGGCCTAACCAGGAACCAAGGGGCTGGAGGAGCCTGAAGCGGGCAGCTGGGTGCCAGCTAAGGTGGTGTGCTAAGCAACATCCCACTTGCTGGCATTCACCTGATTGCATTAAAGTCTTTCTCCGAAGGGTGAGTAAGCCCTCTAAATCACGCGTGCAAAGATGGCTCATAAGCCTGTGAGTCACTAGAGGGTTAGGCAAGAGTATTAGTTAACCAAAGGGGTGCTGATGTAAAATACCAGAAATTGGTTGGTTTTTATAAAGGGTATTTATTTGGGGTAGGAACTTACAGATAGCAGGCCAGAAAGCATAAGTTACTTCCCACCCCAAAGTCTATTTTCACGTGTTGGAGCAAGGCGGCTGCAAGGGTTTATGCTTCCTGGGTTCCTCCCTTCCAGGATCTTGCTTCTTTCTGGGTTCAAGTTTCCTCTCTTCTTGGGGCTTGCTTCTCTTTCCTCTGTGATCTTACCTCCCGGGACTCCAGGTTAAGGCTTCAGCATCAAACTCCAACATCAAAACTCCAACATTAAGAACCCTCAACTCTGTCCTTTGCCATGCCTTTTATCTGTGAGTCCCCACCCTTTGTGGGTGGGGACTCAATGCCCTAATGACGTGGCCCAATCAAGGCCTTAATCATAACTTAATCATGCCCAGGTCAGACCAGATTACAAACATAATCCAATATCTATTTTTGGAATTCATAATTCATATCATACTGCTACAGCAAGCGAAGACCCCTAGCTGGGATGGCTCTGTAACTCTCTTTCCATTTAATGGTCTTCTCATCACTTATGCCTCCATTTTTGTCCAGGCCAACTTCATACTGGCCTCCAGTGCCAGTTGGGGAATTCAAGCTGGTAGTGCCCCAGTTCCTTCATCCTTGGTCTTCAGAATCGTCTCAGGTAGAGATGTGTCAGGGGGAGCAGAGATGTTTAGTTCTTTCCTATTCAGTTTCCCAGGTAGGTCTGTGGGTGAGCCCCCACAGGTCCACCCTAGCTCCTGGGTTGGGCCTGATATGGGGAGGAAGTATATGAGCAGCCTCATACAAGAATCCAGTGGGCTGGCAGGAGCCCTGTGAACCATGGTCTCTTTTGTGTGAGGTCCCTGGTAGGAACATCCCCCAGGGCTCAATACCCTGAACTTCTGTACCTCTCTGAGCTGCTGGTGCTTTATCTTCTGAACACCATGAAACTCATGCCTGATCCAGTTCCTTCCTTGCTCAGGCCACTAGGCAGCTCAGAATCAAAATTTTAGCCCACTTCTGGTATTTTTATAGGACTTTAAGACATGTACTTTGTGTATTGGCTCCACCCCATTTCCATTAAAGTTTCCCAACTTCATTTCCCTTCAACCTCCATTTCCTCAGTGACTTAAAAAAAAAAAATTGGAGGGTAGTAAACATTAAATACACAACAATGCTTTTATAGAATGTGGTTGGGGTATAAATACATAAAGAGAAGTCCATACATCCTCAATGTTGCTATTCTCCATTCCACTCTAAATGATTCATCTGTGAGACTGGACTCCTTTGCTTTCTAGGTAATTCTCCTGAGTTCTGGGTTCTTTCTGGAATAGGTCCTGTCCAGAACCCAAACCCCATAGCAGGTCCTGATTCCTTGCCTCAGAATCTCTGACCTGAGCAATGCTGTATTTTGCTGCGATTGCCTCTTCTGAGGGGGAGCCCTGACGTGGACGGACAAATTGTTCAAAGCCACTGTGAAGTTCCTCCTAATGCCCACCCCCCAGATGTGATTCCTGTACCATCCATTTAACACTGAGCACCTGCTGGAAGCTGGAGTGCAATGGGGAGCAAGATACCCGTGGCCCTACCTTCAAGGAGTTCATGGCTGCCCTCCACACTTGGGCCAATGTCCCTAGCCACACTAGTCCCCTCACCAGGTCCCTTCCTCTCCCCGATTTTTAACTTCATGCCCAAGCTCCCCTGGATATGCCAGCCTGTGGGCATGGCTGCATTACCTTCCCTCCTGGGGGAACCCTGCCTTGCCTCATCCCTTATTTATTAACTTTTTGTGAATATTGTCTGATCCCCCTTCCACCCTCACTGAAGTGCAAGAGGAAGTGAGTTCTTACTGAGCCCTTGCCCTTTTTCTGCCATTAGGGTGATAGCAAAAGTGTGTATTAATCACTTACTACATGCCACACACCAAGTTAGGCATGTACACATGCATCATCTTGGTTAATCTTCACCACAACCCATACAAATGTTTTTATCATCTCCATTTACAGATGCATAAACTGAGCCTCAGAGATATTAAGCGATTTGACCAAAGTCACACAGCTGGTAAATGGTAGAGCCAGCACGAAGCTATTTCACTGATTTTTGTGCCTCTCTGAGTACCTGGAGTATACAATAGTTGCTGCTGTGCACTGGGCTTTTGTTTGCAAGGGAGAGAGAGAGACTCCTCAAGCTACATTAAGGAAAGGGTTTTGTGGATAGACGCAAATGGCCTTTAATGCCCAGCCACACTCTACTCCATCCACACTGGCTTTCCAACATTCCTTCCTGCCTCAGGGCCTTTGCACATGTCCGCCTTGCTGCCTGGAACACCTTTCTCCTTTAAACTTCCCCTTCAACTAACTCCAGCTGGCCCTTCACTTAGCCCAAACTTCAGCTGCCCAGAGAAGCCCTCCCAGACTCCCAAATTAGGTCAGGCATTCCTGTTGGAGCTCTCATAGCTCCCTAAATCTTTTCTTCATATTTCATAAAAGTTTATAAGTTATTCATTTATCTATGATTATTTCATAAATGTATTTCATAAATGTTGGTCTTCTCATAAGTGTTGGCTCCAGAGAGCAGATATTACACTGCATTTCAAGAGAGACTAGCTTCAGACCTGAGTTAGAGTAGGTGTTTAATAAATATCGTTTGTGTGAAGGAGTGAAGGAGTGAAAAATTGGGAGTAAAAGCAGTCAGGACCATGTGCTGCTCTCTCCATCTTTCTCAGAGTCCCTGCTACATTGTGCAAAGGAGTTCGTTCATTTATTCTTGTGCCACTTGTCAACCCTCCCCCAAACCTAGAAGAAAATGGTTTCTTAGACTGAATCAACCACTGCTACCCTATTGATCAGAGCCTATGGCATCCCATCACCTCATTGGTCAGTGGCCAGCCTATGGGTGGGCTGCTCTTGGGTCAGGTGTTAGCCCAGGACCAATCAGTTTCCACCCAGTTCTGAGAAGGGTCTCTTTCAAACTCTGTGAGCAGGATCAATGAGGGAGGGCTATTTCAGCTAGAAGAGGCACTATGGTGTTATGCACTTGTCCAACTTGCCATGTAAAATGCTTTATTAATATCTCCAGATTGAGTGTTCATTAAGAAGACCCAGGGCATTGCCATGGAGTCTGGGCACAATAATACTCAACTCTCCCTCTCTTATCCCACAGTCAGTGAACACCAGAAATTGGTAAATTTAAAATGCTGGCTTATTTGTAGTAGCAGGCCAGATTCCCCTCCCCCACCCCACCCCACCCCCATGCCCATTCACTCATAAAGTTTACAGAAACCAAGAGGCCCCCAGGTGGCTTAAAATAGACTCTTGAAGCATCTGTATGTTTCTCATTCTGGGTTTCTCCCGCAGTTTGAAAGAAAGAAATATGCTTTTTGAGGAAGAACAAACCTCTCCGAAGCCTCATATATATCATTATGGTGGGATGGGAAAAAAAAGTATTTCCAACCTGTGAGGAAAAAAGAGTGGACTTAGAATTGGGAAGTGTGGCTTCTGAATACAGACCCTGGGGACTCTCACTGCTTGGGACCTTAAAGAGGAGTTGCCCCCAAAGACGTCATGTATGTGAGTGCATGAGCATGGCGATTGCGGGATGAGTGGGGTACTAGTAAGACATCCCCTAATCCCTCACAGCCTGCCAGGCTAAAAGTAACTTCAAAAGGTCATGAGTTTGGGAAGTGGATTTAGCTCAACAGATGGAGTGGCTGCCTACCATATGGAAGGTCCAGGGTTCAAACCTAGGGCCTCCTGACCCATGTGTTGAGCTGGCCCACGCACAGTGCTGATGCACGCAAGGAGTGCTGTGCCACTCAGGGGTGTCCGCCGCATAGGGGAGCCCCATGCGCAAGGAATGCGCCCCCTAGGGAGAGCCCCCAGTGCAAAAAAAGTGCATCCTGCCCAGGAGTGGCACCACAAACACAGAGAGCTGACGCAGCAAGATGATGCAATAAAAAAAGAGACACTGATTCCCGGTGCTGCTGACAAGAATATAAGTGGACACAGAAGAACACACAGTGAATGGACACAGAGAGCAGACAACTGGGAGGGGGAGGGCAGGGAAGGGGAGAAAAATAAATAAAAAATAAATCTTTTTAAAAAAAAAAAAGGTCATGAGTTCTATCTCCCGCCTCAATAGACACATCCATTAACTAGGCCAGAATGGCCCGTGTTCTATAGAAAAGAAGGGGAGGGAGATGACAACCTCGAAGTATTGAGTATTTCCTATGAGCAGACCCAATGTCGGGTGCTTTGCATTTAAGATCCACAAGAACCCTTCAAGGTGGAACTAAGAGGTTGCATACCCTGTCAGTGTCAGTCAGGATATCCTGCTCATGGTGGACTCCAAAGGACCCACTCTTTCCCCTACTCTACTCTATTTTCCTGAAAAGGAAAGTCAAAAGCTTCCCAGGTATGTGTCTCCATGTCTGCATCCCTTAAGGGTAGTGATGAAATCTATTAGTTCCCTCAGTGGGGTTTCAAGTGATATAAAAAGTTCATTCATTTTACAAAGCCTTCTCTTCCCACATTAGGAAGGGATTGGAGACTGCATTACAGAATGAAGAGTTGGAAGAGGTAGTGAGACTTGGCTTGGATAGAAGGGTCAATGAATTGTCTAACAGAAGTTGTAGAGAGTAGTGTTCAGGATCTCAAGAGACTGAGCTTCATAGACCTAAGTCTGAATTCTTTCTCTGCCACAGCTGTGTGGACATGGACAATTTACTGCATATCCCTAAACTTCAAAGTCCTTATCCATGAAATGGGTATACTAATTGAATCTAATGTGTGAGTACAATTTTGAAAAGTAAGTGTGGTAAGGAATAATCGCCTAGTCAGACAATCGTTAAGTCCTCAGTGAATGGTGATCATGATTATTAATCGCAGTAATTGCAGCAGTGGGCTATTCAGTGGTGTTAGGGTTGGGCAAACAAGAGTGGGATTTCTACTGGAGAGGCTGCTGTGGAGACGATTCAAGTCCCAGGGTCTTTACATACATCTCTCCGTCTGCCTGGAAGGCTCATCCCTGCCCTTCTTCACCCTACCATTCTTGGGTCTCCTTTGGATCTCACCCGTGATTTACCTTCCTCAGGAAAGCCTTCTTGGATTTCAGGCTTCCATATTAAAAGCGCTTCTGGAAATATGGTATCTGGGTAGGGTTATAATAGAGTTTTCTTTATTATTTTTTAAAATTATGTTTGCAACTTTCTTCTAAATTTGAAGTTATTCCCCCCTAAAAAGAATTTTTTTAAAGCCCTCCTGGTACCTATTCCCACCTTTAGCTTTATCAAGGTATAATTTATGTTCAATAAAATTTACCCGTTTTAAGTTTACAGTTAAATGAGTTTTGACAAACATATATATACTGTCCTGTAACACCCCCCAAATCAAGATATAGATTATTTTCCCACCCCAAAAAGTTTACTTGTGTCCCTCTACATTCCATCCCTTCTCCCAGCCCCCAGACTCTGGCACTCACTGATCTGTTTTCCTCCATTATAATTGTGCCTTTTCTAGAATTTCATATAAATGAGATTTTACAGTATGTAGGTTTTTCAGTCTAGGTGTATCACTTAGAAAAATACATTTGAAATTCATCCATGTTTTTGTGAGTATTAATGCATCCCTTTTTATTGCTGTAATAATATTTCATGGTATGAGTGTACCACCATTTGTTTATCAACTCACATACTGATAGACATTTGGATAAATGTGTGGATACAACTACTATGGACTATGGACATGTGTGGAAATGTTTCTAGGTTGTATAGTAAGTATATGTCTCATTTTATTCTATTTTATTTTTTAAGATTTATTTTTTATTTATTTCTCTCCCCTTCCTCCCCCCACCCCACCCAGTTGTCCACTCTCTGTGTCCATTCACTGCATGTTTTTCTGTGTCTGCTTCTATCCTTATCAGCAGCACCAGGAATCTGTGTTTCTTTTTGTTGCATCATCTTGCTGTGTCAGCTCTCCATCTGTGTGGCTCCATTCTTGGGCAGGTTGCACTTTCTTTTGCGCTGGGTGGCTTTCCTTACGGGGCACACTGCTTGCACATGGGGCTCCCCTACATGGGGGACACCCCTGCGTGGCACGACACTCCTTGCATGCATCAGCACTGCGCATGGGCCAGCTCCACACGGGTCAAGGAGGCCCGGGGTTTGAACCGTGGACCTCCCATGTGGTAGGCGGACGCCCTATCCATTGGCCAAGTCCGCTTCCCTATATGTCTAATTTTAGAAGAAGCTACCTACTTGTTTTCCATAGTGGTTGCACTGTTTGTATTCTCAGCAACAATGAATGAGTTCCATTTGCTTCATATCCTAGTTAATGTTTGGTATTGTCAAATTTTTTTGCTTTTGCTTTAGCCATTCTAGTAGTATGTAATAGTAGTTGTAGTATATGTAGCCATCTTAGCAATATTTCATCTTCTAAACCATGAATATTATCAGTGAATTGTTGATTGCACAGATGGCTGTTTACATCTACAATCAACTAAGGAGAAAAAAACAAAAAACTAAGGAGATTGCCATCAGCAATGAATGATGGCTCATCCAGTCAGTTGAAGGCCTTAAATGGGGACATGATTTCAGCATTCAGAGAAAGAATTCCCATCTCTACTTTAGACAGCCAGCATCTCCTGGGAACTCATCAAGGACCTTCATCGGTACCACTGGTTTGCAGCCCGCCCTGCAGAATTTGAACTTGTGCATCCCAATGATTGCATGAGAATTTTATAAAATCTCATACTATTTACAGATATCTCCAGTCAGTCTGTTTCCCTAGAGAACACTGACTAATACAGAACATTTTTCATCATAAGCCCCAAAGTGGAAACAGCCCAAACACCCATCAATTGATGAATGGACAAATTGTGGTGTATATTCAATATATATCATTGAAAATTATTCTGCCATAAAAGGGAATAGAGCTCTGGTCCATGTGGATGAAACTTGAAGACAATGTGCTAACTAAAAGAAGTCAGACACAAAAGGACACAGATTATTTAATTCTATTTATATGAAATATCCAGAATAGGCAAATTCATAGAGACAGAAAGTAGACAGGTATTTGCCAGGGACTGGGGGCAGAGGAAAATGAGAAATGGCTGCCAATGGGCACAGGGTTTCTTTGGGGGGTGATGGAAATGCTCGAAACTTAGATAATGGTGGAAAGTGGACGTGGCTCAACTGATAGAGTGTCCACCTACCATGTAGGAGGTCCAGGGTTCACTACCCAGGACCTCCTGACTGGTGTGATGAGCTGGCCCATGCACAGTGCTGCCATGTGCAAGGAGTGCCGTGCCATGCAGGGGTGTCCCCCACGTAGGGGAGCCCCACACGCAAGAGAGTATGCCCCACAAGGAGAGCCGCCCGGTGTGAAAAAGTGCAGCCCGCCCAGGAGTGGCACTGCACACACAGAGAGCTGAAGCAGCAAGATGACACAACAAAAAAGAGACACAGTTTCCCAGTGCTGCCTGATAATACAAGTGGACGCAGAAGAACACACAGCAAATGGACACAGAGACAGACAATGGGGGGAGGGGAGAGAAATAAATAAAATAAATCTTAAAAAAAAAAAGAAACTTAGACAATGGAGATGGTGGCAGAACTCTGTGAACATCCTAGAAAACACTGAATTGTACCCTTTAAATAGGTGAACTTTATGGTGTGTGTGCATCTCAATAAAGCTGTTTGGAAAAAAAGAAAAGCAAAAAACATGAATTTTGGGCTTTTTAATTTGCATTTCCCTAATTACTAATGATGCTGAGAATTTTTTCATGTGCTGATTGGCCATTCATGTATCTTCTTTGGTAAACTGTCTGTTGAAAATCAACTGGTTGCCTTATCGTTGAGTTGTAAGAATTACTTACATAATCCTTTGGTCTCTGTTTTTCCTTATGGCAGTACCACACTATCTTGATTACAGTAACTGTGTAGTAAGTTTTGTAATAAGGAACTGTGTGTCCTCCAGCTTTTTATTCTTTTTTTTTTTTTTTTAAGATTGTTTTTGCTATTCTAGTTCCCTTGAATTTTCATATGAATTTAGGATCAGTTTGTTGATTTCTGCAAAGAAGTCAGCTGGGATTTTGAGAAGGTTTCCATTGAATCTTTAGATCAATTTGGGGGTCTTTTTTGCCATTTTAAAAATATTTAATCTTTCAATCCATGAACATGGATGACATTCCATTTTTTAGGTCTTCTTTAATTTCTTTCAATAATGCTTTGTAGTTTAAGTGTACAGGTCCTGCACTTCTTTTGTTAACTTATTCCTAAGTATTTTATTCTTTTCGGTACTACTGTAGATGGAATTCTTTTCTTAATGTCATTACATGGGCTGATTTTTGAATGTTGATCAAACCTTGTATTTCTGGGATAAATCTAACTTATTTCTGGGATAAATCCAACTTGACCATGATCTTTTTTTTTTTTTTTTAAAGATTTATTTTATTTATTTCTCCCCCCTCCCCGCCCCCCCCGCCCCCATTGTCAGCTCTCTCTGTCCATTCACTCTGTGTTGTTCTTCTTCTGTGTCCATTTGCGTTCTTGTCATTCGGCACCGGAAAACTGTGTCGCTTTTCTTCGTTGCGTCATCTTGCTGCGTCAGCTCTCTGTGTGTGGGGCGCCACTCCTGGGCGGGTTGCGCTTTTTTTGCACAGGGCGGCTCTCCTTGCAGGGTGCACTCCTTGCGCGTGGGGCTCCCCTACGTGGGGGACACCCCTGCATGGCACAGCACTCCTTGCACGCATCAGCACTGCGCGTGGACCAGCTTACCACATGGGTCAGGAGACCCTGAATATCGAGCCCTGGCCCCTCCATATGGTAGTCGAGTGCTCTATCAGTTGAGCCACAACTGCTTCCCCATGATCTTTTTTATTTATTGCTGGATTTGATTGCTGATATTTTGTTAAACATTTCTCTGTTATGAGGGTATTGGTCTCTAATCTTTTTTCTTCTCTTGTTATATATTTACCTGGTTTTGGTATTGGGATAAGTTTCTTATAAAATGATTTGGGAAGAGCTCCTTCCTCTGCCATTTTCTGTAAGAGAGTGTATAAAATTGGTATTATTTCTTCCTTAGATGTTTGGTAGAATTTACCAGTGAAGTCATTTATGCCTGAAGTTTTCTTTCCATGAAGATTTTAAACTATGAATTCCATTTCTTTAATAAATATAGAGCCATTCCAGTTATTTGTTTCTTCTTAAATGAGTTTTGGCTCTTTGTCTTTCAAATAATTTGTTCATTTCATCTGCATTGCTGAATTTATTTAGCATAAGGCTGTAATAGGATCTATTCTGGTGTCCCTGCTCTCATTCCTAATACTAGTAGTTTCATCTTTTCTTACCTTTTCCTGATCGGTCTGACTAGACATGTATTAACTTTATTTATATTGTCAAAGAACTTGCTTTTGGTTTCGTTGACTTTTCTCTATTATTTGTCCATTTTTTATTTCCATTGATTTCCACTCATTGTTTTCCCTTCCTCCTGTTTGCTTTGGGTTTAATTTGCTCTTCTTTTTCTAGTTTTTCCTGGTGTTTCTCGTGGTGGAAACCTATAGATTTTTATACCTTTCTTCTTTCCTATTGCAAGCTCTTAAAGCTCTAAATTTTTCTCTAAGCATCCCATATTTTTTTAGGAGGTACCGGGGATTGATCCCAGGACTTCATGCATGGGAAGCAGGTGCTCAACCAGTGAGCTACATTTGCTCCCCACCATCCCACACATTTTAATATGTTGTGTCTTCATAGTCATCCAATTAAAAATATTTTCTAATTTCCCTAATAGTTTATTTGATTTATTTAAATTCTAAAAATTGGAGGGTTTTCCAGATATCTTTCTGTTACTGATTTCTAGTTTAATTTTATGGTGATCAGGGAACATCCTTTGTATGATTTTAATTATTTTAAATGTATTGATACTTTTTGTATGGTCCATAGTTGGGCTTCTTTCTGAAGATGCCTGCAACCAGCTCTCTAGGACATGACCTTGAGTTCTTCGTTAAGTTTACGAGGATATTGACCTTTATGCCAGACAATTAAAAAATCATGATGGCTCACACTTACTGAGCTCTTTCTATGTGCCAGAAATCTTGCTGAGCCCCTTGTGTGCATTATCTCATTTAATTCTCACTGCAACCTGATAGGGTAGATGCTGTTATCTTCCCCTTTTTACAGATGTGAAATTGGAGGCAAGATGGTTTAAGTAAATTATCTGAGGTCATACAGCATGTTCAGTAAATGAACCAAGATTTGGTTCCCATGGCCTGGTATCAGAGCCAGCCACTCCCGTGCTCTACTGTCTCCGCAGCGACCTGCCCAGGGATATTTTGCTGCCTTTTTTAACATCCATACCGCCACCAGTGTTATATACCTGGAGAACCACTGGGTTTAGGGTCTCATCTCTACCAGTTCCAATCTGCTCATCAGTGTGCATAGCTGAATCACACATACAACGTCAGTCAGTGTGGTTTAGTGGTAAGAGTTGGGGATTGGGAATCAGGAGACTAGGTTCTCATTCCAGCCCCAGGGCTTACCAGCCATATCTCCTGGTGTGTTACTTAACATCTCAAGGCTTTTATGTTCTCAATGCCTCAGGTAAAGGGATTGCTTCAGATAATCTCAAAGTCTCCTTCAAGTACCAACATCCTATGAGTCTATGAATTAGTGGCCTTGCTGATAGAGAGCTAATAATTACCTAACCTGGCAGGACATCTAAGATTTATTTACTTTAATAATATTTATCAAAACCACAGAGCTGAGCCACTCACTTTAGGCTCATATATCTTCTCTGGCTTCCTGTTTATCCCAAAGGTTATCTTTTCAAACTGCCCTTTGGGTTTATAAAATCTGCTTTATGTTCCCTGCCTATTATTAAGCGAGTGAAAAGCAGGTTGCAAAATAGTATGTATCCCATTTTATTAACAACAAATATGTGTATTTATACCTACATTTGTATTTATGTTTACATTTATATAGTCTGAAAGAGTATATACCGAAATGTTAGGAATGATTAGTTCTGGATGATGAAAGGGCTAGAGTTCTTCATTTCATTTTTCCTTTATGCATTTTTGCCCTTTGTAATTTTTTTTCCCATTGGAACTGCTTATACTTTAAATACTTATTGCTTATAAACAATAAGCTGGCCAACTAATAAATAATGTCTCCTTTGCACTCAGACTCTCCCTTTAACTTTGTGTCTAGAGTCTTCCCTGCAGGTGGCTACTTGTCTTTCCATCTTAAATACAAAACAGTGGGGAAGGAGTATGTGCCTCATGGGACAGAGCAATCCAACCTCTGGGAGCTCAGCCCTCTCCAGATAGCTTTCGGCTATTCTGGGCTCCCCACTCCACCCCCACCCCCATTCACTCTCCATCCTTTTGCCTTCTTTTGTGTCAAGATGACCAACATTTTCCCCAACTGGTTTCCCACTTCCAGTTTCTCCCACTGCAATCAATCTTGAGCACTCCTATGGTTCGTTCATCATAAATTATGCATAAATCAGAGCAATAATGGAAGAAGTGTGGTGTGCAGAGTTGATGACTGAGGTTCAAGTGCTGAAACTGTCCTAGATATACCAGGATGATGTGAAATACGTGTGTGAAAGCCCTTGGATAACTGTAAAGACCGGATCAGTAGGAATTGTCATTGCCAAGTTCCTATACTGAGCTCCAGGGGGGACATGATGGTGAGGAGCTGCTGCCCTCAAGTAGCTTAGAGTTGTTTGAGAAGGTCTGGCATAGATGCAAAGGGGGAGGGTGTGACAGGGAGGGATGCGGGAAAGCAGGCATAGATGTGGGATTGACTATAGAGGAGGAAGAAAAACAAGCCAAAGATCATCATGGAGTTTGGGATTCAGGTGACTGGGAAAATAGTGACACCATTAATCCATTTATCAATCCATCCATCCATCCCACAAATATACATTGAACATCTCTCATGTGCCTGGTATGTCATAGATGTTGGAGATGCAACAGTGAACAAAACAGACAGTGATCCTTCCACCTACCCCATTTTATTTACATTCTAGGAGACAACAGAGAAAAAGAAATAAGTACATAAACAAAATCACTACCAATGGTGATAAGTGTTATGAAGAAAATAAAACTGGATAATGTGTCAGAGAGCAGCTGGGGAAGTGGCATTTGTGCTGATGTGTCATTAGCTGAAATAGAAGTCAAGGGCTAGACTGAGGAGGGAGATGATGAATTTGTGTTAGTGCGCTGATTCAGAGATATTAAGATCTACCTCCTGGTGAAAATACTTTAATCTCTTCTCAAACTCTTTATCATATCATTCCCTGGCTCAAAAACTTCCAGTGGGTTTCCATTGCCCTCCGGGCAAAATCCCAGTTCTTTAGCTTGGCATTGAAGGGCCTTGCCAATCTTTCCCAGCCTGCCTGCCCACCCCCCATACCCCCACACCCCCACACCCCCCAATCTGGCCTCAGTGGGCTCTTCACTGTCTCCATTTAGGCCCTGTCCTTTTACACCTTCATACTTGGGTCATAGGAAATTTTCCTGAGCTATCTAGTCCACAACTGCCCTCTTCTTGGGGCCCTGGTCTTTTATTGGCCTGCCTGCCTCCTGTTTGTTTGTTTGTTTTATTTATTTCTCCTCTCCCTCTCTCCCCCCCCCCCCCCCCCCCGTTGTCTGCTCTGTGTGTCCATTTGCAGTGTGTTCTTCTGTGTCTGCTTGTATTTTCATTAGGTGGCTCCAGGAACCGATCCTGGGACATTCCAGAGTGGGAAAGAGGCGATTACTCTCTTGAGCCTCCTCAACTCCCTGTTCTACTACATCTTCTTATTTTCTCTCCTCTGTGTCTCTTGTTGCGTAATCTTGCTGCACCAGCTCTCCACAGCAGCTGGCACTCCTGTGCAGGGCAGCATTCCCGCGTGGGCCAGCACTCCGTGTGGGCCAGCTCACCCTGTGGGTCAGCTTGCCCTCACCAGGAGGCCCTGGGCATGGTAGATAGGAACCCAATTGATTGAGCCACATCAGTTTCCCCCTTAGGCTGTTTAAATGCGTTATAAGCAGAGTATGTCTCTCCAAAAAAGAATGCATTTATCTTGAGGGACAGGCTGGTTCTTTCATTATCTTCTTGCCATTGGAGGGTATACACCTACCCTCTATATACATTAAAGTGTAGACAGAGCAATTAATTGTCTTCCTGTTTGAAATGAAGAAGGAGGTAAAGAATGAGAAAATTTCCAGAAAACCAAAGAGTTTCCCACTCAAAGTTACACAACAAGGAGATGATAGAATTCATCTGTGATTAAAAGTGTTCAGAGCATAAACAACAAGTCAGTTCAATTTGCTAAAGGAATTAGAAATTGGAATGAACTCCATCTGCCTTGAGGATCCAGGAACAAACCTTCTGGAGTCCTGAGCCAGGGAGTTCTAGAATTCTTCCCATATCTCAATGCACAAGAGAATGGGAGTCCCAGGCTCTGGAATAGTGGTACAATCAGGGGCTGGGTGCAGAGTACTTTACAGCCTCGCTCTCTAAGCTTCCTTTTTTGGCTTCCTGGGCCTTTGTCTAGGTTTCCTCCTTTTAACCCGTGGGGGAATGGAGCATCTCAGTTGACCCATCTGAAATTCACAGGAGCTGGGCGAGGGCCCCTCCCCTGCCTGTCCCTCCTCCCTCTTCAGTGACATTCAACTCTGATCCTTCTGGTATTTTGAGGCCAGGAGGTTGGGACAGTGGGAGGTTGGGGCAAAGACACATGAGGGTCAGGAGCCAGTGTTTGGAATGAAAGTCAATACCTTAAACACGTATTCATCCTGACACGCCTTTGCTGTGTCTTTCATCTGGGGAAGCTCAAAGCCCTGAACAAACGGTAATTAAATTTCACAACAAGAGGATGTGGTGCTGAATGCCAAAGGCCAGACGGACATTTTCCTAGAATCCCTCTCCCCAGACTTCCTGCCCACTTCCGGCTGGCGCCAGGCCCAAGGTGCCAGTGCTGGTAGAAGAGGACTCTTAGGTCTTAGAGGCCCTCCTGGACCTCTCTGCCTAGAAGGCTTCAGCGGCAGATAGAGCCTCCCTGCCGTCTCCTGCCCCCACCCCTGCTCTGCTCTCCCAGAGGATGACTAAGAGTGAACCAGTCATCCTGGCTCCTGCCTCCGCTGGCAGGCTGGGGCCAAACAACTTGTTAGTTGACTCAGCAGGAACCTCATGGCTCCCAAAATACAACTGCCTCTGCTGGGTTCCGTGCTCCCTTTGCCCATTGGACACAGTCACCTGCTCTTCTGCCCTCCTCCCCCCACCCCAGGGAAGCTCCCCGGAGTGATTTGTGCCTTTGACTCTGATATGCTCATTGAAGAAAACTTGGAAGATATAAAGAAGCAAATTATTTTAATAATTACCCATAATCCTGCGACGGCCTAAATAACTACGGAAATCTTGTTATGTTCCTTATCTACTGTTCTCTATGATTTTTTGCTTTTGATTTTAAAGTGAGTACTATGGAAAAAATTATATATGCATATGATGTGGGAGGAGTGAGGGGGTGGGGGATGGGGTATGTGGGAACCTCTTATATTTTTTAATGTAACATTTTTAGTCATCTATGTGACTTAAAAAAAAATACAATAAGAGTGAAAAAAAAAAAAATAGAACGGATTGTTATAAAGGGAAAAGTCAAAGTCCAGCCCCCGCCTTTCTGTTCCCATGCAGGTGAAAAACACTGTGAAGAATTTCTGTGTATCCATCCAGAAAAATCTATTGCATGTAAAAGCTTGCATATGCATGCTCATTTTACATGAGTGAGGTACTACTATGTGAATAATTTAGTCTTTTCTTCACGTGGATACATGAGCATTTTTTCAGTGCCATTATTGGCTGATCAACATTTTAATTGACTGCCTATTACTTTATCTTATTTATGTGCCATCATTTACTTAACGTTTTCCCTGTTGTTGGGCATTTAGCTCAGGTGAAGGGGAAGGAGTGGGGCACAGCAGCAGGAAGAGGGAAGCAAGTCAGATGGAGTCTAGGAAGAGGAAGCAAGCTGGGATATAGTGGGGCCTTCTGTGTGCATTGAAGCGGGTACGATATACTGGGGCCTACGGTGCGCCCGTCACTTTTCACGTCTCCCCAACTGCTCAGTGAGAGGGTTAGGCACTGTCCCCACATTGCAGACAAGGAAACTGACATTCAGAGAGGGTAAAGAGGACCCTGTAGGTAAGAGAGCCAGGATTCGAAGCAAGGTTTATCAACTCCAAAGCCCAGAGTTGTTCTATTTTGCCACGATGCCTTGGGAAAGTCCCAGACTTTATGTTGCCCACTGCTTGGCACAGGGATGGGGAGAGCTCTGTATTCATTCATTCATTCATTCATTCATTCTCTAATTTGTCCCAATAACATTTTTATGCCAGGCATCAGGGGAACAGCGGTGGGAAAGATCCAGTCCTTGTCCTCAAGTCCTCGTTCCTAGTCCTCGTTCGCAGTAGCACGGGAATGGACACGTAAACCAGCTGTCACAGCGCCGTGAGGGAGGGGGAAGTGCAAAGTGCCATGGGGGTGCAGACCGGGGCACCCTCTCCCAGACTCCTAAGCCCTAGGAAGCCTTCCAGGGGAGGGATCCTGTGTCGAGTCAGTCCGTTGGCACCGGCCAGGAAGTGCCAACGAGGCCTGAAACGCCTCTGCTTCTGCCTCCGCTTCCTCCTTCTAGATCTGATTTGCGCCCCAGTCCCTGGGACTGGGCTGGCTCCTCGCCCAGGGCTGTGGCGCTAGCACCCTGCCCTTCGCAAAATGGGCATGTGTTTTCATGGGGCATTTTCACTGCCACCGAGGAAGGGCGTGAGAATCCCACAGCTCCACTGTCACCTGGCACCACTCGTCTGCCCACTGCTTTCTCACGTTCCCAATATTCTCAACCACTGATTAGACTGGGGTAGTTTATCCAGTCTGAAATTATCTGCCATTAGTGCAGTGGGAAGTGCCCCAGCTCTGCCTCGTGCCAGCTTGGGACTTGGGGCCAATTTTCGTACATCTCAACCTCTTCTGGAAAATGCATAGAATCATGTCTATGTTACAAGATTAAAGAGAAACATACCAATGCACTTAGAGAGGAGGTTTTTCTTCCTTGTTTCTTCCTCTCTGGTTTCATATTCTCCTCTTCTCCCTCACCCGCCCCTGGGCCCCCAGCTCAGGAGCCCGTGCCTGGGTTGCCCCCCCACACACCCCCACATAAACTAGTGGGTCAGAGGCTGGGTTCCAGGATGTGGCTAGTACCAAGGGCCGGTTCTGAGCAGCAGGTGTGTCACGTGACCCATCTCCCCACAGGGGTGACTAAAATGCCGGTGATGCTGATTGTTTGGACTTCCTGGGCAGGGCCCAGCACCCGCTGCGGGTAGGGCTTTGGGAGCAACAATAATTACTATTTTGCCAAGTGTGATTCCAGTCGCCCCACCAAGGACGGGTGTCCCACCCCACACTGGGAGCTGGGTGAGAGCTGCCCTGGCTGCATTCCTGGGGCAGAGATTGGGCAACGGGCTCTGGGGTTGGCGGGGCGGGCAGAACATGCTCACCAGCCTTGTCCCACGCTCCCTGCACTAGAGGCTTTTCACCTGCCAGTCTCGTGAGCCAGGACACCCACGTGGGCCTGGGTCCACCCCTGGGCCCACCCAGGCCCCATGCTGCCTGCCCAAACATGGGTGTAGGAGTGAAATGCTCAGGGCAGAAACAGTAGCTGGGGCAGGTGGGGGGCACGGGAAGTGAACATCGTCCTCCTCCCATCCGCAGCACCCCACTCCCCAACCTGCCAAAGCATCGTGAGAACCTGAAAGGTGAGGGAGGCCCAGAGATCTTCTTGTCCCACTCACTCATTTCGTGGAGGAGGAAACAGGCCCAAGGCCAAGCAGACTGCTCTGCTCCACACTCTGTAACAAGGGGCCACATGGGGAGGGTGGCGGGAGCTTTTGAAAGCCCTGTCCATGGCATGGCTTAGTGGATGCAACCTCAGGGACTCGGAGAGGCTCCCCAACCCCCAGACGCCTTCTCCCCTCTACTCCTCAGTACCTGAAATTCCACCTTTAGAATCTCATTTCTTTTGCTTTAATGATTTGTTGCCAATTAAAAGGTACTCTTCCCCTGCACAAAGAATGTGTCAATGTGAAGGAGTTTCTGTTCTTCTCCAGAGAGCAGAGCCAGGTGGAGGGAACGAGGGAGAGCACAGAAAACCTCAACATGGCCTGAGAGTCTATATAAGACCTCCCAACTACAGCACCGTTCTGATTCCAAGGCACTTGCACGGCAACCTCTAGTCCCCTTCACGCCAACACGCTAAGGTGTGGAGAAGCCCAGCTGTCATTCCCACTCAGCTGATGAGGACATGGATGCCTTTAAGTAAGTCTCCCTAAACCGTGCAGTTAGTGAGTGCTCCGGGGAGGCTTGAAATAGAGGCTCTCGGCTGATCCTCACAGCCCGGTGGAAGACTGTGCTGTGGGTATTTTTATCAATTGGTGTAGAGAAAAGTGTGATAGCAAGTCCCAGCGTTCAAGTGTTGAAAGGGTTTGGAGCAATACAATGCAGAATGCTTGCCATCTCTCATTTAGGCCTCACAACAGCCCTAGGCACATATCAACCCATTTTACAGAGGAAAAAACAAAGGTTCAGAGATTTACTAAATTCACTAAATGGTGAGAACCTCCAGGGGAAGGATCCAGGTAATCCCTTTCTATGTTTGATTCATTACTTTATCTATAAAAGGCTGTTGAGTGTTTGCAAAAAGAGCCCCACAAGATCATCTAATACAGCCTGTGCATTTTTACAGATGAGAAACGGAAACCAGAGCAATTAAGGGATATACCCAGATCACACATAGTTAGTGGTAGAGCTTGGACCTCAGAGCTCCCAATTCCCAGTCTGGAGTCCTTTTCACTCATCCATCCATCCATCCATCCATCCATCCATCCATCCATCCATCCTTCCATGCATCCCTTTATCCAACTACACCAACTAAGCTAACACACTACTAGGCATTATGGTGGGCTCTGGAAATGCAAATAAGCAGGGAAGGAATTAGAGTGAGGAGAGTGAGGTATATTGCCTTGGATACAAAATCCAAGGGGTGTACCAAAAAACTCAGAAGTTAGGATAAATAATATAGATATATTTTTAAAAGGTTTATTTATTTATCTTTCCCTCCTTGTTGTTTGCGCTTGCTGTGTCTGTCCGTTGGGTGCTCATCTTCTTTTATTTCCCCCCCTCCCTCTGCACTGCTGTTTTTGCTGTCTGTGTCCATTCACTGTGTGATCTTCTGTATCTATTTCTCTTTTTGTCTTCTTGTTTTTTCTCCTCTAGGATTCACCGGGATTCGATCCTGGGGACCTCTGATGTGGAGAGAGGTTCCTTGCCACCAGCACTACCTCAGTTCCTGGTTTCTGCTGCGCTTCACCTTGACTCTGCCCTTCATCTCTCTTTTGTTGCATCATCATCTTGCTGCATGTCTCACTTGCACAAGCACTGGCTGATCATACAGGCACTTGGCTTGCTGTGCAGGCACTCGGCTCACAACGCAGGCACTGGCTCGCCAAGCAGGAACACTTTCTCTTTCTCTTTTTTTTTTACCAGGAGGCCCCAGGGATTGAACCTTGGTCCTCCCGTATGGTAGGCGGAAGCCCGATTACTTGAGCCACATCTGCTTCCCTCATCTTCTTTTTAGGAGGTACTGGAACCAAACCAGGGACCTCCCATGTGGCAGGGAGGCACCTAATCACTTGTGCCACCTCTGCTCCCTGCTTTGTTGTACCTTTCATTGTGTTTTTTTCTTTGTTTTGTTTTTATTTTTTAAATATATCTTTTATTTATTTATAAAAGATACTTAGATTACATAAAATGTTACATTAAAAAATATAAGGGATTCCCATATGCCCCACTCCCCACACCTCCCACTTTTCCCCAGATTAACAATTTCTTTCATTATCGTGGTACATTCATTGCAATTGATTAACACGTTTTGGAGCATTACTATATAGCATGGATTATAGTTTACATTGTAGTTTACACTCTCTCCCACTCCATTCTGTAGTTTATGGCAGGATATATAATTTTCTGAATATGTCTTTACAATGTCATTTAGGACAATTCCAAGTCCTCAAAATGCCCCCATATTACACCTCTTTCTCCTTCTCCTTATCTTCAGCAACTGTCACTGTCTCCACATCAGTGATACAATTTCTTCCATTACTAGAATCACAGTAAGTCTGTAGTAGAATACCAGTAAGTCCACTCTAGTCCATATTTTATTCCCCAATCCTGAGGATTCTGGGATGGTAATGTCCACTCCACCTCTGATTGAGAGGGGGCTTCAATCCCATGTGGCTGATGGATGAGACTTTCTTGCTTGCAGTTGTAGACTCTCTGGCTTCCTTACTGTGGTGGTTGTCCAACCTCAACTCCTTGTTTGTTGTCCTGGGTCAGTCCAATGAACTGGAGAGTAGGTGTTGCAACTCTGCTGAGGATCAGGGCCCAGCTGGCACATGGACAGCCCAGAGATTCAAGTCTCTTGGACATACACCTACCAACTCCAGCATCAACTATAGGTTCAATAAAAGGCACAGAAGAGACATGTGTAGAGAAGTCACATCTGAGTCCATCTCTGTCACACTCAGGAACACAAAATCCAAAGTAGGGCCCACTGGCATGGCACCAAACTCTGGAGCTATCTGCCAAGACCATAGGACCTGGGTGTCTCCATAGCCCTCAAGACCCCCACTATTTCGGGTCGTATTTACTTTGGCTATCTATGAGATCTTGGTGAGATGCGCATAAGTTTTACCTCTCTGATGACCTACTGACTCATTTTGAAATCACCTAGCCATATAAACTCATTTGTCTTTGCCATTCCCCCCTTTTATTCAAGGTCTTTTTCCAATTGCATCACCAGCCGGTGCTTGGTAGTAATCCCTCGGCGCTAGGGAGGTTCATCCCCAGGAGTCATGTCCCACACTGTGGGGAAGGTCATGAATTTATATGCTGTTTGACTTAGAGAGTTGTCACATTTGAGCAACATGGAGGCTTTCAGGAAGTAACTCTTAGGCACCCTACAACACTAGGCTAAGTTGAAATTTCAAGAGCAAAAGCCTCATAAGCATAGTCATCAGTATCAAGGGCCCATCAATGGACCATCCTTCTTCACTTGTCCTTGCCCCTATACTTGGGGGATTGTTGCTTTTCCATTAGGGAATGTGGCAGAGCTCCACAGGATGGGAATTCAGTATTCTTTTGGTTGTTATGTGAATCTCTACCCATTGTGGCAATGCCCCATGACATTTGAACATATTAATATACCATATATGTATGTCCAGGTGAACTTCTTCCCATGTATCTCCCATCACTGACACCCCACACCAATGATCCTCTCTTCCTGTAGTTGTAAGCCTTCTGTGATCCAAAATTTCATCAAAAATCAAGCCAAGTATATTGCCAAATTCAATTAATAGGAAAATGAGATAGTAATGATAGGTTTAAACATAAGAAATAACAAAATACATAATAATTTAGAAAAACTAAAACTAAAATAAAGTTTTAAAAAATTAGGGTATTAAAAAGTGAAAAATACTTAAAAATTTTTTTTTGACATTTTGCCTTTCATCACTGTAATAACTGTTGTCCTCTATGTACAGTTGCAATTTTTTCCATTTCTTTCTCAGTGTCTTAGTTTTTTTTATTATGTCTTCAAAGAAGTTTTAAGTCACAGTTAAGTCACATACTGATATAGGGGACTCCCATACACCCAACATCCTCCCCCTTTTCCCTCTTCCCTATTAATGACCTTTTTACATGTGGATGGTACATTTATTACAACTGATGTACAAATATTGAAACATAGCTACTAACCATGGTCAGTAGTTTACATTATGGTTTACATTTTAGACCATACACTTTCATAAATTTCTGATGAAATTTAACATGGCCTGTATTCATCATTGCAAGATCATGCAGAACACTTCCATTGCCCCCTAACTACCCCCTCTTCCATCTATTCTATTCCTCCCTCCCCAATTGTGTTTTCCTCCTTGTGTCTCTGTTGCATCATCTTGTTGCATCAGCTCACTGCATCAGCCCGTGGCACCAACTCACTTCTTGCTCAGCTTCTTTAGGAGACACCAGGAACTAAACCTGGGACCTCCCATGTGGTAAGTGGGAGCTTAAGCGCTTCAGCCACATCTGCTTCCCAGGATAAATAATATTTTAATGCAGTGCTTTAAAAAAAAATTAAATGAGCAAACTATGGTCCACAGGCCTGCAGCCTAGTGTAAAGTTTTATTAAGATAAATCCTAGTCTCTGTTCTTAGGGAGCTCACCATTTAGTCAGGAGAGACAGACCCAAAGGGAGCATTTATTTCATTCTCCATGAATGTCCTCAGGCAAGGAGTGGGGGGCGGAGAGCACTCAAGGCCAGAAGGGGAACTGCAAAGGCCCAGCTGTATAACTCAGCCATTTTGTGGGGAGAAATGGCATTGAAGCTGGGTGGTGGCGCAGAAAGAAGGCAAGGAGCCTGGAAAGGAGTGGAAGAGGCCGGGGCAGAGGTGATGGGGTGGGGCGAGGTAGTGCAGGGCCCACCGGGCTGAGGCTGTCAGCCAAGGATTTGGACTTTACACCACAGAAAGGCTGCCTCTTCTGAGGCTGATACTCAGGGTATCAGACACAAACCAGAGGGGCAGGCATGTGATTGTCCCTAGGTGTACCTGGGGTATGTGTCCACCTCCAGTCCTTGTCCCCACCCTCGTGCTCTGGAGCCTCATCTGTGACTCAACCCCTCCTCAGGGTAGAAGTTGCTGCCTTGGCTGAGCTGTGGAAGCCAGGGAAAGCCTTGTGAGGGCTGCAGCTGCTGCGGAGTTCACCTCACTTGCTGAGAATATGACAGGAGGTGTATTCAAAGATACTCCATATAGATTACTTAGACCAGAGCGTGGCATAGAAGAAATACTCAACACTGATGACTATTGTGACTTTACCTTTGTTATAAAAGTACTAATATAATTATTGTGAAAGTTATGGCTTGAAGGACCCTTCACCATATGTTGGAAGGACGTTGTCCCCTTTCCCTTCAGTTTGTGTTGATTGCTGGTGGTTGTGGAAGTGCCTGCTAGCCCAGGCTGTAAGTTCATAGCTGAGGGGATGTGTTGTTCAGAAAGGGTTAGAGTCCTGAGGGAGGTTGAATACAGGAAGTCTTCCTGGAGAGGGGGAGTTTGGGGTAGAATAGATAAAGGATTGCTGTTGGTTCTGAATGACATGGCATCTGAAAGATGGAGCAGTTTTCCACACCTTATGTGAGAATGAACAAGATCATGTATATAGAATGGTTAGCATCAACAAGGAAGGACCCAGTGTATGGTCAGTGATGAAGGAGAAAGGAAAGTGGATGAGAAAGAGAGAAAGGGGCTGAGAAGCAGGAGACTGCTGTTTTAAGCATAGCTGTGCCTCTGATTAGCTAAGGGGCACCTTAGGGATATCGTTGCCCCTCTTGATAACTCAGATTTCTTTTCTTTAAAATGGATAGTTTAAAGCACTCAGAAAAAAAAAAAAAGAAATAAAAAAAACTAAAAAACCAACCAAGCAAAAAAAAACATTCAGATAACTAGTAACAGAAGGAAACTTTCTCAACCTGATAAAGGGATAAAGGGATAAAGGGAACATATGAAAAACCTGAGGCTAACATCATACTCAATAGTGAAAGACTGAAAGTATCCTGCCTAAGACCAGGACCCAGTCAAGGATGCCCAATGTCACCACTAATACTCAACATAGTGATTAGGCAAGAAAAAGAAATAAAAGGCATCTGAATTCCAAAGGAAGAAGTAAAATTTTTCCTATGTGGGGATGATATGATCCTACATATAGAAAGTCTTGAAGAATCTACAAGCAAGCTGCTAAAGCTAATAAACAAATTCAGCAAAGTGGTGGGGGTCAACACACAAAAGTCACTGGTATTTCTATACACCAGCAATGGACAATCCAAAAAGGATATCAAGAAAACAATTTCATATACAGTATTAGTCAGCCAAAGAGGTGCTGATGGGAAGTGGACTTGGCCCAATGGATAGGGCATCCGCCTACCACATGGGAGGTCCACAATTCAAACCCCGGGCCTCCTTGACCCATGTGGAGCTGGCCCATGCGCACTGCTGATGCACTCAAGGAGTGACGGGCCCCACGTAGGGGAGCCCCACTCACAAGTAGTGCACCCCGTAAGTAGAGCCGCCCTGCATGAAAGAAAGTGCAGCCTGCCCAGGAGTGGCACCGCACACACGGAGAGCTGACACAACAAGATGATGCAACAAAAAGAAACACAGATTCCCTGTGCCACTGATAAGGATAGAAGTGGTCACAAAAGAACACACAGTGAATGGACACAAAGAGCAGACAACTGGAGTGGGGGGTGAGGGGAGAGAAATAAATAAAAAATAAATCTTTAAAAAAAAAAAAGAGGTGCTGATGCAAAATACCAGAATTCTGCTGGCTTTTATAAAGGGTATTTATTTGGAGTAGGCGTTTACAGATACCAGGCCATAAAGCACAAGTTACTTCCCTTACCAAAATCTATTTTAACGTGTTGGGGCAAGACAGCTGCCAACATCTGCCAGGGTTCAGGCTTCCTGGGTTCCTCTCTTCCCAGGTCTTGCTTCTCTCCAGCATCAGATTTCCTCTCTTACTGGGGCTTGCTTCTCTCTTCTCTGTGTTCTTACTTCTTGGGGCTCCAGCTTAAGACTTCAGCATCAAACTCCAACATCGAAAATCTTCCAGCATCGAAAAGCTCCAACTCTGTCCTTTGCCATGCCTTTTATCTGTGAGTCCCCACCCACCAAGGGGCAGGGACTCAACACCATACTGACATGGCTCAATCAAAGCCCTAATCATAATTTAATCATGCCCCGGTACAGACCAGTTTACAAACATAGTCCAATATCTATTTTTGGAATTCATAACTGTGTCAAACTGCTACATATTCCATAGCAACTAAAATAATCAAATATCTAGGAATAAATTTAACCAAAGAGGTGAAGGACTTGTTCACAAAAACTACAAAACATCGCTGAAAGGGGAAGCAGATGTGGCTCAAGCGACTGATCTCTTGCCTACCACATGGGAGGTCCCAGTTTTGGTTCCCAGGGCCTCCTGGAGAAGGTGAGCAAGACAGCAAACTGAAGCAACTGGCAGGCATCGTAAGCAGGCGCAACAAGATGATGCAATAAAGAGACACAAAGAAGAAAAACAATGAAAGACACAACAAACCAGGGAACTGAGGTGGCTCAAGCAATTGAGCACCTCTCTCCCACATAGGAGGTCCCAGTTTCAGTTTCTAGTGCCTCCTAAAGAGAAGATGAGCAGGCCCAGAAAGCACACAACATATGGACACAAAGAACAGATAGCAAGTGCAAACAATTGGCGGGGGGTGGGGGGGAAGTTTAAATAAAATTAATCTTAAAAAAAAAAAACACTGCTGAAAGAAATTAAAGACCTAAAGAAATGGAAAGACATTCTATACTCATGGATTGGAAGGCTAAATATAAAGATGTCAATATTACCTAAAGTGATTAACAGATTAAATGCAATCCCAATAAAAATTCCCACAACATTCTTTGCAGAAATGGAAGAGTCAATCATCAGTTTCATATGGAAGGGTAAGGAGCACCAAATAGCCAAAACCATTTTGAAAAATAACGAAGTTGGGGGACTCACACTTTGATTTCAAAACATACTACAAACCTACAGAAACCAAAACAGTGTGGCACTGGCACAGAGACAGACATATAGACCAGTGGAATCAAATTGAGAGTTCAGAAATAAACTTGTACAGCAAGGTCAACTGATTTTTTTTAAGATTTATTTTTTATTTATCCCCCCCTCCATTGTTTGTACTCATCATCTGCTATTTGTATCCATATGTTGTATGCTCTCTGTGCCTGTTCATCTTCTTTTTTTTTTTTCATTTTATTTTTCATTTCTCTCCACTTCCCTGCCCTCCCCCCCCCCCCAGTTGTCTGCTCTCTGAGTCCATTCGCTGTGTGTTCTTCAGTGTCTGCTTATATTCTTGTCAGCAGCACTGGAAATCTGTGTCTCTTTTTGTTGCATCATCTTGCTGCGTCAGCTCTCCATGTGTGTGGTGCCACTCCTGGGCAGGCTGCACTTTTTTCACACTGGGTGGCTTTCCTTATGGGGCGCACCCCTTGTGCATGGTACTCCCCTATGTGAGGGACACCACTGCATGGCATGGCACTCCTTGCATGCGTCACCACTGCATGTGAGCCAGCTCATCACATGGGTCAGGAGGCCCTGGGTTTGAACCCTGGACCTCCCATGTGGTAGGCGGATGCTCTGTCCATTGAGCCAAATCTGCTTCCCTCATCTTCTCTTTAGGAGGCACCGGGAACCAAACCCAGAACCTCCCATGTGGAAGAAAGGTGCTCAATCACCTGAGCCACCTCAGCTCCCTGGTTTGTTGTGTCTCTTGTCTTTCCTCTCTGTGTCTCTTTTGTCACATCATCTTTTTGCATCACCTAGCCGTTCCTGCCTGCTGTGCCAACTTGCCTTCTCCGGGAGGCACTGGGATCGAACCTGGGACCTCCCATGTGGTAGGCAGAAGCCCAAGTGCTTGAGCCACATCCGCTTCCTGGTCAACTGATTTTTGACAAGGGTGCCAAATCCACTCGGTGGTGAAAGAATAGTGTCTTCACAAATGTGCTGTGGCACCTGGATAATCCACATTCAAAAGAATGGAAGTGGACCCCTACCTGATACCATATACACAAATTAACTCTAAATGGACCAAAGACCTAAATATAAGAACTAAAATTATAAAACTCCTAGAAGAAAACATAGGGAAATATCATCAGGACCTTGTATCTGGCAATGAATTCTACACTAAAACACCACCAACAAAAGAAAAAATAGATAAATTGGACCTTATCAAAATTAACTTTTGTGCATCAAAGGACATTATCAAGAAAATTGACCTACAGAAATCAACACAGTGTGGTGCTGGCACAAGGACAGACATATAAACATACAGACCAGTGGATCCTACAGAATGGGAGAAAATATTTGGAAACCATATATCTGATGCTTAATATACAGATTATATATTTTCAAATGTCTATAACTCAACAACAAAAAGACAACCCAGTATTTTTAAATAGGCAAAGGACTTGAATAGACATTTCTCTATAGAGGGTATATGTGTTGGTTTGGAGCTTTATATACCCCCAGAAAACCATGTTCCTAAACTTAATCCATTCATGTGGGTGTGAATCCATTGTAAGTAGGACCTTTTGATGAGATTGCTTCAGTTAAGGCGTGGCCCCTCCTCAGTCAGGATGGGTCTTAATCCTATTACAGAGTCCCTTATAAGCAGAATAAAATTCAGGTGAAGAGAGAAGGCCACAGAGGGAGCAGACAGCAGCTGAACACCCAGGAACCCAGCCAGCTTCTTCTGGGGAATTCACTGAAAATCTTCATCAGAGAACCCAGCTTGCAGCCTGCCCTATGGAATTTGGACTTGCCCATCCCCACAGTCACGTGCTCTAATTCCTAGTAAAAAAATTTTTCATTTTATATATGTTGGTTCTGTTTCCCTAGAGAACTCTGACTAACACAATATACAAATGGCCAATAACCACATTAAAAAATGTTCTACATCATAAGCCATTAGGGAAATGCAAATCAAAACCACAATGAGATACTATTTTACACCCACTAGAATGGCTATTATTTTTAAAACTAAAAATAACAAGTGCTGGCAAAGAAGCAAATAAATAGGAACCTTAGGACATTGTTGGTAGGAATGTAAAATGGTATAGCTGTTGTGGAAAATACTTGGTAGTGACTCAAAAAGTTAAACATAGAACTACCCTATTACCTGGAAATCCCACTTCTAGGTATATACTAAAAAGGATTGAAAGCAGGGACTCAAAGAGATATCTGTACACCAATACTCATGGGAGCACTATTCACAATTGCCAAAAGATGGGAGCAAACCAAGTCCATCAACAGATGAATGGATAAACAAATGTGGAGTGTACATACAATGGGATATTATTTAGCTGTAAAAAGAAATGAAGTTCTGATACATGCTACAAGATGGCTGAACATTGAAGACATCATGTTGAATGAAAGAAGCCAGACACAAAAGGACAAATATATGGTCTCACTTATATGAAATAACTAGAATATTCAAATTAATTTAGATGGAAAGTATAGTACTAGGTACCATGGTGGGTAAGGATGGGGAATGGGGAGTTAATGCTTAATGGGTACAGTTTCTGTTTGGGGTGATAGAAAATTTGGGGCAATGGATTTTGGTGAAGGCGGCATGCATTGTGAAGGTAATTAACACCACTGGATAGTAAACTCAAGAGTTGCTAAAATGGGAAATGTCTGTATATGTATCACAACAATACCTTTTTAAAAAAATGGGTGGTTTAGGCTAAGGTTTCCACCTCTGATTATAATAAGCATAAAATAATAACAGTCATTGTTTAATGCTCACTTACCTTTACCCACTCTCTCTTCTAAGTGATTTACACGTGGCATCTCATTTAATTTTCATAACAACCCTGAGTGGACTCCATTATTACTCCCACTACACAGATGAGGAAATAAGAGGCTCAGAGAAATAAAATAACCTGCCCAATTCTGGTACGTAGAAGCTCTGGCCCCAGGAAGGCAGAAGGATGCTGCTGGGGGCTGTCCCTCTCAACAGAGAGGCATTTCCTCGGCTCGTCCCATCTCCCCAGAATTACCATGTCGTAGGAGGCTGATCTCCTTCCTGGTTTCATTGCCTAGTTTCTGCAGCAGCACCAGCCCATAACTTGAACATCCCCCCACCCACCCACGCCCCCACCTCAGCACAGTGACTTTCCCTAAAGGCTGTGTCACTCTTAACAGATGACACTCAGGGAAAAGCTCTGTGGTTGAATCACAGTGACCACTTCCTGTTCCGTTCAGGGTCCCTCATCTCTAGGGCTCACACTCTGCTGTGATGCCCTGGTTAGTAATGAGCCACAGTACTCACATCCCTGGTCTCCTAGGGACACTTAGTCACGGCTTCCTACCGCCTCATCCTGCTAGGCTGAGGGGCACCAACTCTCAACTCTAGGCTGCCCCCAAGTCTCGTTCCACAGCCCTGCTCTGGGGAGCCCTGGTGGGAGACCCTGTGTAATGAGGCCAAAGGACAGATCCCTCTCCCTCTGGCCTGGTGATGTGAGGCTGACAGGGACAGGCGGGTGGGTGTTCCAGCCTCAGCCATGAAGCACAGGAGGTAGTCACTGACCCCGTAGGCACATCGGAGGTGCCAGCTGGGGGAAGTTGTTGTCTTCAAGCACATAGGTCAGGACACTGGGTGGAAAGATAAATACAGAGCAGGGTTGCATGTCTTTAGGGGAAACCCCGCTTTACTCCCTTTTGCTCAGAAAGGGCTTCCTGGAGGCAAACTGAAATAAATTATGAATCTGAGAGTCGAGGGACTCTTGTCGGGTATTGGAGGGCCTGTCTGGAGAAGGAAACTTTCTCTAGTAAATGCAGTGAGCAGAATCTAGGACCATCAGAGTTGTATAAAGATCTTCAGAACTCCTAAACCTCTAAAGATTATGGTGTTTATTGCTCCAGCCCCACTTCTATAGGTAATCAAAACGCAACCATCGAAAACCCTAAAAGCAAGGATAGGAAGTCTAGTAAAGTTTTGATCTTTCTCATGATGATCACTTCAGTGCTTTTTTTTTTTTTTTTTTAAAGATTTATTTTTATTTATTTAATTCCCCTCCCCCGGTTGTCTGTTTTCTGTGTCTTTTTGCTGCGTCTTGTTTCTTTGTCCGCTTCTGTTGTCGTCAGCGGCACGGGAAGTGTGGGCGGCACCATTCCTCGGCAGGCTGCTCCCTCCTTCGCGCTGGGCGGCTCTCCTTATGGGTGCACTCCTTGCGCGTGGGGCTCCCCTACGCGGGGGACACCCCTGTGTGGCACTGCACTCCTTGTGCGCATCAGCACTGCGCATGGGCCAGCTCCACACGGGTCAAGGAGGCCCGGGGCTTGAACCGCGGACCTCCCATGTGGTAGACGGACGCCCTAACCACTGGGCCAAAGTCCGTTTCCCTTCAGTGCTTTTTTGGTACTATTAATTATCAATGTCCTTTGACTTTGTTTGCTCAGCTGACTCAGCTTTGCTGGTGCTGAAGTGCTGTAAGTTCCTGCTTGGTCCTCCAGTTGGGTAATTCTGCACTGGGAGAAGTGGGTGGGCATTCCTGGGCCATGCAATCAGTTAGCATGGGGAAGAGCTTTGTAACCACTTGTGTCATGTGGCCACTGAGTGGGCTTCCCTGGGGAGGGAGTGCCCAGCTCACTGATGCGTTCGCATTGAGGCTAGAATCCCTGTGATGGAGATGGGATGTGTGGGAGGAGGAGTCTGGAAAGGGAGTGAACCACACTCAGGTGGAGCTAGGGTGGGATTCCAAGTGCTTTGGAGGGAAAGCATCCATGATGTCTGGTCCAGGATGAGGGTCACCAGCTGTGGGATAAGGCTCTGGGGTCCTTTTGGGGACTGTGAGGAGAATTTCTCTTTTTTTCATGGCATAGACAAGCTTAGCCCTGCCTTACAGGTCTTTGACCAGTCATGAGCGCGAAAATAGCCACACTGCCACAGAAAGGTTGGGTGGGATGAAGGAACATTTTGGTGACCAACCAGAGCACTCTGTTTTCAGCCCTGTTTTCACCCAGTGTTTGCCACACTGCTCTACTGTGAGCTTCTTGAAAGCCACGTCTTCCTTATTGATCCTTGTATCCCTGGAGCCAACCCTCAGTTGAATTAATTGAATGAAGCAGGACAAGTGGGGAGGCATATTTCTTTTAGGTGGCATATATATTCACACCTTAGAGACAATAAATAAAATGCCTGAGAGCCGTTTAATGCCTTTCCAAAATGATTCACAGGAAACTGGTCATAGGGGCTGCCTCTGGAAAAAGGGGCCAGGGAACTAGAGTTCAGGAAAGGAAAGATACTATTTGTCACTTTGTGTCCTTTTTATTTTATGTATGTATTAGTTATATAAACTAAAAACACTGGGTTCAAAAGTTTCCAAAGTGCCTTCAGCCACCACAGGAGATAATTTCAGTGGATGTAGCAAGTATGTGACACTCCAAAGGTTAAAGAGGCTCTCAACATTTTCTCAATATTTATTGACTTTGAACCTACAAACAATTTTTAAAACGCTGAAATGTTTATTTTCTGATGTAGAGCTCATTAAATCATCAGATTAAAAGCAGGCCTGTGATAAGGGCAGGCAAGTACACTTAACCCAAGAGAGGAGTCTAAAAAAGGATTCTGTTTCATTTTGGGTACATCATTTGACAATCACAGAATTAACCAAGAGTTATCAGCAAAAGATTACATTGTGTTCACATGTTTTTAAAGAGAGTCAAGATACCTCCTAGCCAAAACCAGCAAATCTAGACAATCTGTACACCTTGAGGCTGGACAGTGAAGCAGGAGAGTAAACTGTGGTCCTAGCTAAATTCTAGACTCTAAATTCCAGGCTTTCTCAAATTCTACAGAGTAGACCTCACTGACACCAGGACATCTGCAATTGCACATGAGAAGAGAGCTGAAAAGAGGGCATTTCTGCTTCAAGGATCAATGCTGTGCCACCCAGCTTTTCCTCCTCTTCTCTGACCAGCTCCAGGGCAAAACCCACATTTCCGTCGTCTGTGTCCTTGACTGTGGGCGTCCCTCAAACTCCCTGGACTTCAGTGTCCTCAACAGTCAGTTGGGGGAAACGGACTTTGGCCCAGTGGTTAGGGCGTCCGTCTACCACATGGGAGGTCCACGGTTCAAGCCCCGGGCCTCCTTGACCCGTGTGGAGCTGGCCATGCGCAGTGCTGATGCACGCAAGGAGTGCCGTGCCACGCAAGGGTGTCCCCTGCGTGAGGGAGCCCCACGCACAAGGAGTGCGCCCGTGAGGAGAGCCGCCCAGCGTGAAAAGAAAGAGCAGCCTGTCCAGGAATGGCGTCGCCCACACTTCCCGTGCTGCTGACGACAACAGAAGCGGACAAAGAAACAAGACGCAGCAAATAGACACCAAGAACAGACAACCAGGGGAGGGGGGGGGGGGGGATTAAATAAATAAATAAATCTTTAAAAAAAAAAAACAAAAAAACAGTCAGTTGGAAGTTAGAATTCCTACAATTTGTTCTGTGTCCTGATTGTGATGATAGTTACAGGAATCAATACTTGTGTTAAAATGCACAGAACTGTACACTGAAAAATAAAAAGGTCAACTGTACTGAATGGCAATTCTAAACACAAAAATTTTTTAAACCTTACATTGAAGGATCATGTGAAAATTAAGTGAGAAGCTCTTTATGTGGCATCTTTGCTTACCTGTGTATTGTTTCTAGAATCCAGTACAAGGTCTAGCTCACAGTAGACATTCAACAAGCTGCATTTTGATTGAATGAATGAATAAACATTAGAGAGAACAGAGTGATAACCCGATGCAGGCACTGAATAGTTGCTAGTTTCTGCCACTTTCCCTTTAATCATTTCAGAAAACAGGACATGGTGCAGATGTTTAGAAAACACGAACTGCTTGCTGGTTCTCTGAGCACTTGGGCAATGTTTTCCCCGGGAAGAGAAAAGGCAGCTGCTAGTTAATAAATATGCATTGCATGGCATTTTAATTTGATCCTTACAATAACACAGCAAACAGCGTTGTACTTTTTCCTGCTTTACAGATTTGGAAACTGAGGCCCAGGGAGTTTAATCCAGTGATTTAACTTACCTAAATCACTCAAGCTATTAAACACTGGAGTGATTAATCTAACCCAAAGTGCTGAGGCTGGTTTATTCCAATATGTATTTCCTTTGGCGTCTCTCTCTGATTTACCCCACACGGAGTTTAACACAATACTGAGTTTAGGAAATTCTGGCAAATTTACACAAGTAAACAAAAGGTAGCTGTGGGCACAACAGAAGTCATTTCCTTTGGGTTTCCCCACAGGCAAGGGCAGGGAGAGTGACCTGGCTGATTTCCTGTGGCCAAGGATTAATTCACTCATGGTTGACCCAGCATCTTCTCCATGCCAAGCACCGTGCTAAGTGGTGTTAATACTGAGTCCAGATAGACACGTCCCTCCCTCGGTCAGCTGGAATGCTGGAAACTTGTGTTAGCATGATGGTGGGTCACCCACCTGTAGGTATTTGTAGAAGCCACAGGCTTATTTTGAAGGACTCACGGGAGCTTGAATGAAGAAAGCTGGGCAGAGAACCAGCAAGGGGAGCCAGAGTCTAGGAGCGTGGTCCCCAGGTCTGGGCCTTTGTTTGGCAGCTTCAGGGCTTTGATCCACCAGCTCCCCCAAATTTAACCAGGTCCCCAGAGGCCGATTCATTCTAATTCATCCACATGAGTGGGAATAATGAAACAGGAAATGAATGGATTTGCTTATAAGGCAATTCCCTGAGTCCAGCCTCAGCAGATTGTTCTCTCTCCTGACCTGACGGATAAGGCAACAATAGATGCAGAAGGTTGATCAAAACATAGAAAGAACACCAAGGGACCTGCAAATTCTTTAAAGGGAGGAAAGTGATGTCGTAAAAAGAGAGCGGCCTTAGGGTCAGATGGAATTGGCTGGAAACCATGGCTTCAGCACTTATTTGCTGTGTGACCTTGGGCAAATTGCCAGTTTCCCAGTAAGTAAAATGGGCACAATAACACCTAACTCAACAGCTGTTTTGAAATGTAAGGGAGATAACCTAAGGGAAGATCCAAACACAATGTAGATATCACCAAGTGGTCACTTTCTTTTAATAAGTTCTTATAATAACTTTTATCTGCAAAGGTAATACATGTTCATTACCAAATATGTCAAAAATTTGATAAGCCAAAAAGAGAACATTTAAACCTCCCATAATTCCATCAGTCAGAGGTAACTGTTGGCAGCCTTTAAGAATCTGTCCTTCCAGGCTTTTTACATATTGTTATTTTTAAAACAAAATGAGATCCTACTCTCCTGTTGTTTTACAACCTGTTATTTTCACTTACAAGTATGCATTAACAATTTCATGTCTTTAAATGTTCTTCTATAGCTGTTTTGTTTTTGTAGTTGTGGGAGTTACCAGGGATTGAAACTGGGACCTTGTACATGGGAAGCAGGCTTCAAACCACTGAGCTACACCCGCTCCCCTGCAGCTGTTTTTTAATGTCTGACATCATACCTCACCAAATGGCCAAATCATCAGTTATACAACCAATCTCATATTGTTAAGCATTTTCACCAGTATAAACAATGCTGAAATTTACATCCTTGCAATGGATCATCTTTTATTACTCTCCAATGACAAATTTCCTGAAGAATTGTTGCTCCCTACTGACAATCCACCTTCTAAAAGCATTGACTAACTCTGTGGGGAAGCAGATTTGGCCCAATAGATAGGGCGTCTGTCTACCACATGGGAGGTCTGCGGTTCAAATCCCGGGCCTCCTTGACCCGTGTGGAGCTGGCCCATGAGCAGTGCTGATGTACACAAGGAGTGCCCTGCCACGCAGGGGTGTCCCCCACGTAGGGGAGCCCCACGCACAAGGAGTGTGCCCCATAAGGAGAGCTGCCCAGTGCGAAAGAAAGTACAGCCTTCCCAGGAATGGCGCAGCACACATGGAGAGCTGACACAACAAGATGAACGCAACCAAAAGAAACACAGATTCCCGTGCCACTGACAACAACAGAAGCAGACAAAGAAGACGCAGCAAATAGACACAGAGAACAAATAACTGGGGTGGGGGGTGGGGGAAGGGGAGAGAAATGAAAATAAATAAAGTAAATAAAAAATAAAAATAAAAATAAAATAAAAGCATCGACTTTGTTGCGCAGGTCCATTGTCTTGAACCCGGACCAAACCTGGGTTTTGTCATTCTTTTCTCTTCAGTAGCCGTAGCCTGATCGCTGTCTCTTCTTCACTGTAGACATCATTCTGCACAATTCCTGAATTTGGTCTCCCCACTTTACAAGGCCTCTTCTGCCCTGTCTGGTTTTGGAGGCACAGGTCTGGTTGGTCTCCAGTTTTCCACCTCAGCCCCTAAGTCTGGTCTCACTGAGGACCCATGGCAATTAATTGGATTACTGCTTATCTCCTCGTGGCTGCGCTTCCCATCGGCTTGCGGAGGGGGCGGGGGTTCTTTCCTGAGAAGATTTCCACAGATAACTAATATCACTCATTTTCTGTTTACACTCCTGGTTTCCGTTTCCGAGGGAGAGGCTCTCAACCTTGTCCCTTGGCGGGGGCGGGGAGGTGGGTATTTTATCAAAGCTAAATTTGGTTCCTGGGACAAATAGCAGGAAATGAGGGCTGAGATCAAAGAAACGGCACCCATAAGGGAAGGGGATGTGGGAAAGCATAGGCCCCTGGTCACCCACAAAAAGGGCCAGGGCAGTGCCCTTGACGGTGGAGCTCCGTTTCTGTCCATCTCCACAGGCTGGGGATGGGGCAGTGGCTGGCAGGGGCCAGCACAAAACCGTGACTGAAGAAGAGGCTCCTGTTAAAATTTGTTCCATTTTCTAAAATCAGAATTTACAATTTGGACATTTAAAAAATGTTGGTATCCTGCACAGAACACTGCCCTCACAGGTAGAATAAGAGCGAAGGGTGTCTTCGGGTCAAAGTAATACTTCTGTCCCCTCTCTCTCCAAGCTGCAACCTGACACCAGAACTTGCCAAGGTGGCGTCTTTGCAGGTCCCCCTAGACTGGCACCTGGAAACAGGTTGCCCTCTGTACCCTTCAGTGTCCCTTTGCCTGGCAGTTTGTGGTTCTGTTTTATTCCAGGTTTATGTGTCCTTATGCTCCAACTACAGCAGCAGCCTGGAAGTAGCCAAGGCTTGGGATTTAGGGTTCTTGTTTCAGCTTAACCACAGACTTGCTCTTTGGCCCTGGTGTATTTGTTTCCTAATATGGCTGTAACAAATGACCCCAACCTTAGCGGTTTAACACCACACGAATTTATTATCTTACAGCTCCAGAGGTCAGAATTCTGATATGGTCACCAGGACTGCATTCCTTCTGGAAGCTCTAGGGAGAATTCCTTCCCTTGCTTTTTCCAGCTTCTAGAAGCCACCTGTATTCCTTGGCCCCGCATCCCTCTACTCTCCTTCTGTCATCACAACTCCTCTGAGTCCCATCTCCTTTGCCTTATAAGAACTTTTGCGATTACTTTGGGCCCACTGGGATAATCTAGGATTATCTCCCATCTCAAGGCTCTTAATTTGGTCACATCAACAAAGTCGTTTTTGCCATGGAAGGTCATATTTTCACAGATTCTGGACACTAGGACGTGGACATCTTTGGGGACCACTTTTCTCCCTCCCACACCTGGGCAAGCCTTTCCCTTTCTGGCCTGAGTCTTCTCCTTTGAAAGCTGTGGGGTTTTGAACATTTTGAAATGTGAAGTCCAAGGGCGCTGAAGTATAGGAAGAGCACTGAATTTCTCTTGGTTTTCTCTATTTCCTCCTTTAGAATTCTATCCTCTCCACTGCATGCTACTACAGGAACTTGTTCTTATGCTGTTGTAAACTGAACAAGCTTGCAGAGCACACTTACTATGTGCCAGGCACTGTTCTAAGCACTTGGCAAACATGAATTCATTGAACCCTCATAGCAATCCCTTGAATGAAGTACTGTGGTAAACCCTATTTTATAGAAGCACAGAGAGGTTAAGTAACTTGTACAAGAGCACAGGGTGGTAGCCTTGAGCTTCAAACCTGGACTCTCTGGCTCCTGAGTCTGTGCTCTAAACTGCTGGCTCCCCAGCCTATCCTCAAAGCCCTTGACTCAGAGTCACGTGGCCATCATTTAAGTCTCCTCTCCCTACCGGGCTGTGAGCTGCTTGAGAGCAGGAGACTTGTCTAACTCTGTGAATCGCAGCTCTGTTAACAGACTAGCACACAAACGAATGAGCAAAAACACAGACAAATGGGCCTAAGAACTTGTCTATCTGAATGTCTCTTGTAGATGAGGGCCGTGGTTGCAGAAGGGCATAAGAAACATTCATGGGACACTTCAAAAGACCATGACCCTCATGCCAAGCCCAGGAGGTAGGTGTTATTACTATACTACTATTATCCTCATTTCACAGGTGAATAAACGGAGCCAGAAAGAGGCCAAGAAACCTACCCAAGTACAGGACTTAGGATTTGAGTTTAGGTCTGCTGGACTTCCAAGCTTTCACTACGAAGGTGAGGACAAACTTGGTGAGGCCTGCATTTTTTGAAGTTAGGTCCAAGTGTATCTCTGGACAACCAAAGAGAAGGAAGAAAGCAAAAGAACTTTTTATTGAACAACTTCTTTGTGCCAGTCCTGGTGCCAGGTGCTTTACACAGTATATCTTATTTAGTCCTCAAAACAACCTTATTGTCTCATTTTTCTGAGGTTTAGACAAATTAAGTGAACTTTTCAAAGTCCATGAGTAGAACCAGGATTTAAAACCAGGTCTGTCTAACTCCATGATCCATTATCTTTCCACCATTACCAGACTACTGGGCCTCATTTCTCTCACCTACAGAATAAAAAGGTTGGGTGAGTGAGATGGCCTCTAGGTCCACTCAGCTTTTTTTAAAAATCAGTCTTACATGCTCATCACATGGCATGCACTATGCTAAGAACTTGACATATATTATATAACTTCATCCTCACAACAACCTTTTGAGGGGTACTATTACTGTTTCCACTTTATAGTAGGGAAGCCGAGGTTCAGACAATGCACATATTGCCCAAAGTTACACGGCTCCCATGCAGCCCAGACTGTTTTAACTGGGGCCTGTTTGATTCCTAAGCCAACTCTTAACCATCACCCTCTACCACCTCCAGCTGTCTCCGGCAGCCTTTGGGGTAAGGACATCCTGTGTTCCCACAGAATCGGAACCAGGCCGGAGTAGCCGTGAGATGAGTTCCTCAATGCGTGGGCTCCTCTTCCTTTGGATTTCAAAGACTCGCTTCAGTGAAGTTCTCTAAGAGTCAAAAGGTGACATCCTTCCCTGGAGAGTTGGCCAAGGCGAGAGTCCAGCCCTGGCACCTCAAGGGCTTGGCAATTTTTTCCGATCTCTTGTCAAGGCCACCCTCTATCACTCTGTGATTCTCTAGTTATACTGCTCTTACTTGTTTTCCTGCTATTTCAAGAGAGCACTAGTGATGGTAACTCTGAAGGGCCCGTTTGTCAATGACGTAAGAAGATGCCGATTCTAAAAAACAGTTCCCAGGACCTTTGAGGTCTCTACCAGAAAGAGCTGTGTTCTTTAAACACCTCCAGGGCAGAAGCTGTCTTTCTCATTCATGGCTGTAACCCCTAGTGTCTTGCAAGATGCCTGGAGCAGAGGAGGCCTCAGTACATGTTGAATGATTGAACAAACTGACTGATTTTGGAAAGAGGAGATTGTCTCTGGATAGTCAGCTCCCTAAAGTAATCAAACTGGGGTCAGATTTGTAGTAGCGACCCAGAACAAAAGTGCACGTCTGAGAGCTTGACCAGCCCTGTGCACGCCTCTCCCCTCTGCACCGTGGGAGCTGGAGCAGGCAAGGCAGTTCCTGCCCACCCCAGTCTACCAGCCTGGAGAATGTCACAGTCTCTTCTTGTTTTCACCCCATTTTCACCTACTGTCTTGGACTTTAGCTACTAATACATAGGGATTGGGTTTTGAACTCTTTGCTGAGTGGTACTGTGGTACAGCACAGTACAGGTGCTTGATAACTGTCCTCTAAGGAGTGATCCAAGTTTTATTTTTTCCTGCATGCTTCAGTCTCTTGATGGAATTTTGGATTTAGGATTCTAAGTACTTCTCGACTGCCCTCTAGTGTTAATGATGAGGAATTGACACTCAGAGCTATCCATCCCACTTACCAGGTGGAGGGTTTCAAGAAGCAGTTCCTGTGAACTCCCTGGCTTCACACAATCCAAAGTTGTGATCGATCCAAAGTTGGCCATTTTCACATTTCATTGTGGGGAATTCATCCCTGCTTTACAGATGAAATCGATGCCTAAAGCAGTGCTTCAAGGACCAGTTTTTAAAAATTTTTAATTTATTGCAAATCAATGCATTTGAAAAACTCAATAAAAATGAATTAGTAGGGAAGCGGATGTGGCTCAACTGATAGAGCTTCCACCTACCATGTGGGAGGGCCTGGGTTCAATCCCTGGGGCCTTCTTATGAAAAAGAAAAAAGAGAAAGCATGCCCACATGGTAAGCCAGGGCCCATGCGAGTGCCCACATGGTGAGCCAGTGGACTGACGCAAGTGAGTCACGCAGCAAGATGATGATGCATCAAAAGAGAGACAAGAGGAGAGCCAAGATGAAGCGCAGCAGAAACCAGCAACTGTGGTGGTACAGCTGACAGGGAACCTCTCTCCCCATCAGAGGTCTCCAGGATTGAATCCCACTGAATCCTACAGGAGAGAAAATGAGAAGAGAAGACAACACAGACAGCAAAAACAGCAGGGTAGGAGGAAGGGAAGGGGGGAAAATAAAGAAATAAATATTTTTAAAGAATGAATTACTAGATAAATTACATAAAAAACAGAGACATATAAAATACAAACCTATTTCTTACTATCAAATTTAACAGACACAAAATTGCATTTCAATAAGTATAATTAGAGTAAACATAATATAGGGGAAAATAAGTAACTGCAAATTCTGTAAATGTTGGTCTATCAATGGAGAGTATTGCTATTACTCTCATACCATTTTGTTATTCTGCAATCATAACAAAACAAAAAATCGCATGCAAAATAGTGTTTCCCCACTTCTTTTGGACTAAACAACAATACATCAATATTTAGGGTTTTTAATGTAACAATTGCACATGCTTATTACTTGCTAACCTATCTAATCCAGACAGGATGGTCTACAATGCTACTCCCAAGGAATAATTGTGTATTGAAACTATTTCTATGTTTTGTTCCAATAAGAACTTTAGTGGAGAAAACAGGCTCACAAAGGTTTGTTGGTGGGAACACAACAAGAGATTTTTAAAGCAATTTTAAAACCTCAGGGTTTTCATCTTTCACTTCTATCCCAAAGTGATTCTGTATTTCTTAAATTCATATTCAATTCTCCATCATTAACCAGTTCCAACAGTTTATCCTTTAAAGTTAAATCAAATTATCTTTCAATGAAAGCAATGGATTAGGGATTCATGAATTTCTCACACATAGATCTTCTTTTGATAGAAATAAAATTTACAATGTACTAACAAATCCAAAAGGCATTTGGTCATACTGTTTCACAGATGTGTAACATCGAGATCATCACCAACTTCATTGGTGATTGTTGTTAAATTATGGAACATGTACCACTGGAAAAAACTTCTTCCAAGTTTCTTTCATTTTCTCTCCTCAATCTTACCAGCCATTCAAAATCATGTTGCATTATTTCCTTGCTTGGAAGTAGTAAGACCCTTAGTAATACCAAAGATATCACACAAATAAACTCTGATTGTCCAATTCACATTTTGTAAAGACTGGAACCTCTTAAATGTGTTTTCTTTCCAAAAGTTGACAGTCATATATGGAAGGCATAGATTAACTAAAAAATAATGTTTTTTTTTTTAGATTTTATCCCTAACCCCCCATTGTTTGCATTCACTGTTTCCTCCTTGTGTGTTCTGTGTCTGCTTGTCTTCTTTTTAGGAGACACCAGGAACCAAACCCAGGACCTCCCATGTGGGAGGGAGGCACCCAATTGCTTGAGCCACCTCTGCTCCCTGCTTTCTGTGTCTCTCATTGTGTCTCCTTGTTGCATCACCTTGTTGCATCATCTTGTTGTGCCAGCCCGTCACGCCAGCTCTCCCTACCAACCTGTCACATCAGCTCACTGTCTTGCTCATTTTCTTTAGGAGGCACTGTGAACCAAACGTGGGATCTCCCAAGTGGTAGACAGGCACCCAATTCCTTGAGCCATATCTGCTTCCCATGTTTTGTTTTGGTTTTTTTTCACTTTCTAGAAAGTTTGTTCCGTATTCTTTTTCACTTTCTAGAAAGTTTGTTCCGTATTCAAACATTCCTGACAGAACTTTTCCCTTCAGTAAGAATCCTACCTCAGAGTGCAACAACAGTTGTTTATGATTGGCTTCCACATTAGCACACAACAAAGAGAATGACCTTAAATTTTATGCAGTAGCCTTTGCTTAATTTGCAATTTTTTTTACCATGTCACTAGGCATACTGTTTAGTTAAGGTGGCATTTTTTTCATTGCAAGACATTCTTGATGAAGGAAGTTGTGTATTGATTTACGTTCTCCTGCAAGTTCATTAATCTGGATAACTGCAGATTGTCTTTCTGTCAGTGTAGCTGCACCATTAAAACACATTGCTATACAAAACGTAAACTCAAGCCACATTTGTTGAAGGTGAAATCCTTCATAGCTTCAGAGCTAGTTGTGTTTGTCATCAATGAAGCTGAAAAAAAGAATTCATCCTCATCTCTCCATCATGTTCAAGTTGCACAAATACTAAATTAACTGTCATATTGTCAATATCTGAGCATTCAAGAAATTGCAATGAAAAATATTTTGCAAACTGTATTTGTTTTGAGTTAATATGAATTTCATTAGCCAGTCGCTGAATTTGTCAAGCTATGAAAAACGATATCTGAGCTACCTTCTTTGCAGATTCATCCATTTTCAAGATCTTTGATGCAGTCTTGCATTAATACTTTTCTTTTTTTAATTTTAGCATCTCAAAGTACTACTTTATAAGAAGCTCACAAATCACTACTGCTCAAATGTGAAATGTACACCTGCTTATCTGCTTCTATCAATTTTTTAATTAAATATTCTTTCTTTCTAAGTGCTCTTTAGATTTTGGACTGATTCCTTTGGTTTTGTATATAAATGCTGCCCAAATTTTGATGGTTTCATGTATAAGCCTTATTAGCTAGTACAATTCTGCAAATAACACACTCAGGTTTAGTACTTCATCATCAATTATGCTACTCAAGACATGAGGGATCATACTTCTGCATAACACTAGTACAAGCTCTTTGGTTTTCATCTCTTCAGAATGACTTCCATAGTCATTATTTGTTTTACTATTGCTGCTGTATTTTAGGAAAGATGTGTCTTTTCTTGACTAAAAGAAGTCTAATGAAACTTGATTTAATACTTGTAAATTATAGTTAAAAATAAGTATTACAAAAATTGGCTTCCCTCATTTAGCTAATATTTTTAAATTATAAATTAAAAAAACAGGTGTTTTACTAAAATGCTATATTAAATAAACAAAGATAACAAATTATAAAAATGAATGTTAACACAATGAACCAAGTGATAGAAGATGGAGAGTGGTTAACAGTACAAATATGAGAATATTCTCTCATGAACTATAACAAATGTACAATACTAATATGCGGTGTTAATAATAGGCGTACCAAATGTATGCTATGGCCCATAGTTAGTGGTAATCGTCTGATGATGTTCTTTCATAATCTGTAAAAAATGTTCCACAACAATGTAAGGTATTGGTGGAGGGGTGATGTATGGGAATTCTATACATTATACATGATTGTTTTGTAAGCTCACAACTTCTCTAATAAAAAATATACATTAAAAATAAATTTTTTTTTCAGATTTAAAAAAATATATTTTATTTATTTATCTCTCCCCACACCCTCATTGTTTGCACTTGCTATGTCTGTTCATCTTCTTTGTTTCTTTAAGAAACAAAGGAACTGAACCCAGGACCTCCAAAGTGAGAGGGAGGCACCTAATCATTTAAGCCACCTCCCTTCCTTGCTCTGTTGTGTCTCTAATTATGTTTTTCTTCTTGTGTCTTCTTGTTGAGTCATCTGTCACATCAGCTTCCTGCACCTGCCCATGGCGCCAGCTCTCTGTCCTGCTCGTCCTCTTTAGAGGTTCTGGCACTAGGAACCTCTGCTCCATGCATTGTTTTCTCTTATTATGTTTTTCTTCTTGTATCTCTTGTTGCGTCATCTTGTTGTGTCAGCTTGCTGCACCTGCCTTTTGTGGCAGCTCACTGTCTTCTTTAGGAAGCACTGGGAACCAAACCATGGACCTCCCATGTGGTAGGTGGGAGCCTAATCACTTGAACCACATCTGCTTCCCATTCTCAGACTTTTTTACTTTAGTTTACAGGTGACCAAGTAATGTTAAAATATCACATATTATGTGGTTCTACTGCATGCATAGCTCTTGATACACATGACTTATCAACAGCACACAAACTGGCTTATACTCTGTTCAACAAGTTCCCTGATCACACATGAATTACTATAAAAATTGAATTGCTGTAAAAGTTTCCAAAAACCTACCTTCAATTTCTGTGCTGCTCTTACTGTGAAATGATAGTTTATGGACTGCAAGGTCTACTAGTGAATAAGTGGTAGACCACCTTTCTCCCAATCTCAAGCCTTCCTCATTTCCTTTTCTTTCTCAGTTCATCTATTAAATTAGTTATTGAGAACATTAAGTGGCATTACCCATGAGAAGTATTTACCATAAAGCCTTGTACAAAGTAGATGCTCTGACTATTAATATCAACCCACAAGGTTCAAAGGAGACTGGTATCTCACCAACCAGAGTCTCGGCCTTCCAGTCTCCCTTGGGACAAAGTCTTAGGGGGAAGGGTCAGTTAATTGGCACCATTCAATGATCAAGGACATCCACCACTATTTGCTGTCTGTATTAGTCAGCCAAAGGGGTGCTGATGTAAAATACCAGAAATCGGTTGGCTTTTATAAAAGAATGTTTCTTTGGGGTAGAAGCTTATAGGCCATAAAGCAGAAGTTAACTTCTCTCACCCAAGTCTGTTGCCACGTATTGGAGCAAGATGGCTTATGAAGTCTACAAGGGTTCAGGCTTCCTCTTCTTCTTCCTTAAGGCTCCATGGTCCCAGCTTCTTCCAATATCAGCTGTAAGCTGGGGTTAAGTCTCACCTCTCTCCTGGAGCTTGTTTCTCTCTGTGTTCAGCTGCACTGCTCTCTCCACAAGGCCAGCTGTAAACTATCAGGCAAACGGCTTGTCTCTCTTTCTGGGGACTCTGCCTTGTCTAATGGAGCCTTCTCTCTTTCCTCATATATCTGTTTCTCTGTGTGCTTACTTTCCGGGCTCCAGGATCAAAACTCCAGCTTTCTCCTCTGCCGTGTCATTTCCCCTTGGTGGGCAGGGACTCAACGTCCTACTGATGTGGCCCAATTAAAGCCTTAATTATAATTTAATCAACTAAGAGTGAAACCTCTGAATCCAATAAAATATAATATGCCCAGAGGAACAGACCAGTTTACAAACTGGTTTATTTTTGGAATTCATTAATAATATCAAACTGTTCCACCATCTTTCTCAGTCCTACCTGTTGAGAAGGAGCTGCCATATACATCTTTATGTACAGATCTCCATATTACGGTGTTATGAGAATGGTGCCCCCAGGATCCATGCAGTGCAGTCTACACAGATGTATACAGTGGCGTTGTCTAGACTAGCCAAGGCCAAGTCTTGGCAGTGGGCACAGAGTCTTTCCTCCCAGATGATAGACTCACCAGCGTACCTCCCAGGAAAGTTACTGTGGTGATTATAAAACCAGTTTAGATAGTATAATATAATCAGACAATATACCAAAGCCAAATCATATGCTAATTCTATGTTCAATTTTCTGAAGAACCATCAGGCTGATTTTCACAGTGGCTGCACCATTTTACAATTCCACCAACAATGTATAAGGGTTCCAATTTCTCCACATTCTTGCCAACACTTGTTATTTTCTGTTTTGTTTTGTTTTTGTTAATAGCCATCCTAGTGGGTATAAAGTGGTATCCCATTGTGGTTTTGCTTTGCATTTCCTTAATGACCAATGACGTGGAGCATCATTTTACATCTTTTCATGTGCTTATTGGCCATGTGCATACCTTTTTTTTTTCATTTTAAAAACAATTTTTTGAAGTATATAATTTATACATGAACATACCTAAACAATAAGTATATAGTAAAAGTTGTGACTTCACAAAACAAACATGTATAACATTATACAGGGCTCCCACACATCACCCCACCACAAATATCTTGCATTATTGTGAAACGTTTGTAACAAATTGTGAAAGAACATCATCAAAGTATTACTACTAACTATAGTCGATATCTTACATTGGGTGTATTTTCCCCCAACCCACCCTATTTTTTTGTTTTTGTTCATAAACCATACAATCCATCCAAGGTGCACAATCAATGTCATTTGATACAATCAAAGAGCTGTGCATTCATCACCCAATCAACCCTAGAGCATCTTCCTTACTCCAAAAAAACAGATAAAAACTCCCAAAAACACCACTATTATACCTGTCTGTTAACATTACCAATTACAAATTCTATGGTGTGCTTTCACCATTTCTATTCATTTCCAAACATTTCCAAACAACTTTTTACCAATTCTGCATAGATTAAACCTCAGCTTTGCATTATCTAACCACATTCTATTCTCTGGTCACTTATATTCTAGCTATTTAATTCCATGAGTTGCTCAATATATTTAGTTCATAACAGCAAAATCATACAATATTCGTCCTTTTATGACTGGCTTGCTTCCCTCAACATGATGTCTTTCAGGTTCATCCATGTTGTCATATGCTTCATGACTTCATTTCTTCTTATAGCTAAATAATATTCTACCATGTGTATATACCACAATTGGTTTATCCATTCATCAGTTGATGGACACCTCGGTTATTTCCATCTTTTGGCAATTGTGAATAATGTCCCTATGAATATCAGCGTAGAGATCTCTGTTCTTGTCACTGCTCTCAGTTCTTCTGGGTATATACAGTGGTACTGCTGGATCACATGGTAGAGCAATATCTAACTTCCTTAGGAACCACCAAACAGTCCTCCACAGTGACTGTACCATTCTACATTACCACCAACAGTGAATAAACATTCCTATCTCTCCACATCCTTTCCAACACTTTGGGTTTTCTGTTTTTTTTAATGGAATGCTAGTAGGTGTGAAATGAGATATCATTGTAGCTTTGATTTGCATTTCCCTAATCACTAGTGATGTTGAACATTTTTTCACATGTTGTTGTTTGTTTTTTGCCATTTGTAATTCTTTAGAAAAATGTCTATTCAAGTGTTTTGCCCATTTTTTAATCAGGTCATTTGTGTTTTTCTTGTTGAGTTGTAGGATCTCTTTATATATCTTGGATATTAGACCCTTGTTGAATGTGTGATTTCCAAATATTTTCTCCCTTTAAGTAGGCTGCCTTTTTACCTTCTTCATGAAGTCATCTGAGGTGTATAAGTGTTTAATTTTGATGATGTCCCATTTATGTTTTTCCTTTTGCTGCTCGTGCTTTAGGGTATAAGGTTCAAGAGACCTCCACCTACTACAAAGTCCTGTACACGTTTCCCTACATTATTTACTAGGGGTTTTACATCCTGGCTTTTATGTTTAGGACTTTGTTCCATTTTGAGTTGATTTTTGTACAGGAAGTGAGATAGGGGTCTTCTTTCATTCTTTTGGTTATAGATATCCAGTTCTCCCAGCACTATTTGTTGAAGAGACTGTTCTGTCTCAGAAAAGTAGATTGGTAGGCTTATCAAAAATCTGTTGACCATAGAGGTGAGGGTCTATTTCTGCACTCTCAATTCTATTCCATTATCAGTGTGTCTATCTTCATGCCAATATCATGCTTTTTGACCACTGTAAATTTATAATACAATTCAAGGTCAGAAAGCATGAGTCCTCCAAATTCACTTGTCATTTTTAGGATGTTTCTCACTCTTTGGGACCCCTTTCCCTTCCAAATAAATTTGGTAATTGACTTTTCTATTTCTATAAAGGGCGCTGTTAGAATTTTGATTCGTACTGAACTGAATCTATAAATCAACTTGGGTAGAATTGACATCTTCTCAATGTTTAGTCTTCCAATCCATGAACACAGAATATCCTTCTTTATGATTAGGTCTTCTTTGATTTCTTTTGGTAGTGTTTTATAGTTTTCTGAATACAGATCCTTTACATTCCTGGTTAAATTAATTTCTAGATATTTGACTTTTTGTTGCTATTATAAATGGAATTTTTTCTTGGTTTCCTCCTCAAATTGCTCATTACTAATGTATAGAAATGCTGATTTTTGCATGTTGATCTTGTATCCTGCCACTTTGCTGAATTCATTTATTAGCTCTAATAACTTTGTTGTAGATATTTCAGGATTTTCTATATATAGGATCATGTCATCTGAAAATAGTTTTACACCCTCTTTTCCAATTTGGATGCCTTTTATTTCTTTCTCTTGCTTAATTTCTCTAGCTAGAATTTCTAGCACAATGTTGAATAACAGTCATGACAGTGGACATCCTTGTCTTGTTATGATCTTAGAGGGAAAGCTTTTCCCTCTTCCCCATTGAATATGATGTGGGCTATAGGATTTTCATATATGTCCTTTATTATGTTGAGGAACTTTTCTTCTATACCTGTCTTTTGAAGTGTATTTATGAAGGAAGGATGCTAGGGGAGCAGGTGTAGCTCAGTGGTTGAGTGCCTGCTTCACATGTGAAAGATCCTGGGTTCAATCCCTGGTACCTCCTAAAATTAATTAACTAATTAATAAAAAAGAAGGATGCTGGATTTTGTCAAATGCTTTTTCTGCCTTAATCGAGATGATCATGTTTTTTCCCTTTAGTTTGTTAATATGGTATATTACAGTAATTGATTTTCTTATGTTGAAACACCCTTGCATACCAGGAATAAAACCCACTCAGTCATCATGTGTAATTCTTTTAATATGCTGCTAGATTCTATTTGCAGGTACTCTGTTGAGAATTTTTTTATGTATGTTCATTAGAGAGATTGGTCTGTCATTTTCTTTTTATCTGGCTTTGGTATTAGAGTGATGTTTCAGGAAATGTGTTAAATGTGTGGGTAATTTTCCCTTTTTTTTTCTTTTTTTTTTTTTGGTAGAGTTTAAACAGGATTGGTATTAATTTTTCTCAAAATATTTGGTAGAATTCACCTGTGAAGCCATCTGGTCCTGAACTTTTCTTTGTTGGAAGATTTTTTTTTTTTAATTTATTTTTTGTTTCTCTGCCCTTCCCCACCCCACCCCCCACCCCGTTGTCTGCTCTCTGTGTCCACTCACTGTGTGTTCTTCTGTGTTCGCTTGTATTCTTGTCAGTGGCACCGGGAATCTGTGTTTCTTTTTGTTGCGTCATCTTGCTGCATCAGCTCTCCGTGTGTGCGGCGCCACCCTGGGCAGGCTGCACTTTTTTCATGCTGGGCAGCTCTCCTTACAAGGCACATTCCTTCCATGTGGGGCTCCCCTACACGGGGGCAACCCCTGCGTGGCAGGGCACTCCTTGCACGCATCAGCACTGTGCATGGGCCAGCTCATCACATGGGTCAGAAGGCCCTGGGTTTGAACCCTGGACCTCCCATGTGGTAGGCAGATGCTCTATCCATTGATCCAAATCCTCTTCCCTGTTGGAAGATTTTTGATGACTGATTCTATCTTTATAGAGTCAATATAGGTTGTGCATTTTTAGGAATTTGTCCATTTCATCTAGGTTGTGTAATTTGTTGGCTTATAGTTTCTCATAATATCCTCTTATGATCCTTTTTATTTCTGTGGAGTCAGTCATAATGAACCCTCTTTCATTCCTGATTTTATTTATTGGCATTTTTTCTCCTTTTTCTTTTGTTAGTCTTACTAAGGGTTTCTTGATTTTATCGATATTCTCAAAGAACAAACTTTTGGTTTGTTGATTTTTCTCTATTGTTATCTCATTTTCAATCTCATTTATTTCTGCTCTAATTTTTATTATTTCTTTCTTTCTGCTTGCTTTGGGATTGGTTTGCTGTTCTTTTTCTAATTTCTCTGGTTTTTCAGTTAGATCTTTGATTTTAGCTCTTCTTTTCTTCTTTTTTCTATCTGGTTGCGTCATTGTCTTTTTTTTTCCTTTTCCCTTCCCCTTGTTGTCTGCTCTCTGTATCCATTCACTGTGTGTTCTGCATCCGCTTGCATTATCAGGTGGCACTGGGAATCTGTATCTCTTTTTGTTGCATCATCTTGCTGTGTCAGCTCTCTGTGTGTGTGGTGCCACTCCTGGGCAGGCTGCCCTTTTCACACAGGATGGCTCTCCTTGCGGGGCACATTCCTTGTGTGTGGGGCTCTCCTACACAGGGGCACCCCTGTGTGGCACGGCACTCCTTGCATGCGGCAGCACTGCACATGGCCCAGCTTACCACACGGGTCAGGAGGCCCTAGGGATCGAACCCTGTACCCTCCATATGGTAGGTGCATGCTCTATCAATGGAGCCAAGTCCGCTTCCCATCATCGTTTTTTGGTGCATCACTTCCCTGAACATGGGGTCTGCACCTCTCTGCACAGGTCTGGAATGCCTTTTTTTTTTTTTTACCAGGAGGTCCTAGGGATTGAACCTGGGTCCTCCATATGGTAAAAGGGAGCTCAATTGCTCAAGCCACAGCCACTTCCCCTCTTCTTTTTTAATGTAGGTATTTAGGGCTGCAAATTTCCCTCTCAGCACTGCCTTTGCTGTATCCCATAAGTTTTGACAAGTTGTATTCTCATTTTCATCTTGAGATATCTAGTAACCTCTTTAATTTAATTTTTGTCTTTTTTAAAAAGATACATAAATCACAAAAAATGTTACATTAAAAAATATGAGGTTCCCATATACCCCATACCCCACCCCACTCCTCCCACAACAACCACCTCTTTCATCATTGTGGCACATTCATTGTATTTGGTGAATACATTTTGGATCACTGCTACAATGCATGGATTATAGTTTACATTGTAGTTTACACTCTCCCCCAGTCCATTCAGTGGGTTATGGCAGGATATTTCTTCTTTGACCCACTGATCGTTTAGAAGTGGGTTGTTTGCCTCCATATATTTGCAGTTTCCCCCTTTCCCACCTATTGATTTCCAGCTTTATTCCATTATGGTCAGAGAAGATGCTTTGTATAATTTGAATCTTCTTAAATTTATTGAGAGTTATTTTGAGGCCCAACATGTGGTCTATCCTGGAGAATGTTCAATGAGCACTTGAGAAGAATGTGTAACCTGTTAATTTGGGGTGTAATGTTGCGTTTATGTCTGTCAGGTCCAGCTCATTCATCATATTGTTCAAGTTCTCTGTTTTCTTGTTGATCTTCTGTCTAGTTGTTCGATGTATTTATGTGAGTGGCAAGTTGAATTCTCCAACTACTATTGTAGAGATATCTATTTCTTTCAGTTTTGCCAGAGTTTGCGTCATGTACTTTGGGGCATCCTGGTTTGTTGCATATATATTTATGATGGCTGTTTCTCTTCCTGGTGTGTTGTCCCTTTTATTAATACATAATGGCCTTCTGTATCTCTTCTTACTTTTTTGCATTTAAAGACTGTTTTGTCTAGCACCATTTGAGCTACCCGTGTTCTCTTTTGGTTACTATTGGCATGAAATATCTTTTTCCAACCTTTCATTTTCAGTTTATTTGCATCCTTTGGTCTAACTGAGGTAAGTAAGGTGAGTCTCCTGCAGACAGCATTTAGGTGGCTTATGTTTTCTTATCCATTCTGCAGGCTTTTTTTTTTTTTGGTACCAGGGCCAGGGATTGAACTCTGGACCCCATATTTGAGAAGCGGGCACTCAACCACTGAGCTAAACCAGCTACCCCAAGTTGGTTTTTCATTTGTTTGTTTGTTTTTAGGAAGTTTTGGAGATTGAACCCAGGACCTCATAGATGGTAGCAGGTGCTCAACCACTTGAGCTACACCTGCTCCTCAGCCTATGTCTTTTGATTCGGATGTTTAATCCATTAACATTCAATGCATTACAGTAAAGGCATTTACTTACTTCACCATTTTATCCTTTGACTTTCATATGTCATTCTTTTTTTTTTTTTTAATTTATTTCTCTCCCCTTCCTCCCCCCAGTTATCTGTTCTCTGTGTCCATTCGCTGCATGTTCTTCTGTGACCACTTCTATCCTTATCAGCAACACCAGGAATCTGTGTTTCTTTTTGTTGCATCATCTTGTGTCAGCTCTCCGTGTGTGCAGTGCCATTCTTGGGCAGGCTGCACTCTTCTTTTGCACTGGGCGGCTCTCCTTATGGGGTGCACTCCTTGTGCGTGGAGCTCCCCTACGCGGAGGACACCCCTGAATGGCAGGGCACTCCTTGTGCGCATCAGCACTGTGCATGGGCCAGCTCCAAGTGGGTCAAGGAGGCCCGGGGTTTGAACCGCGGACCTCCCATGTGGTAGGCGGACGCCCTATCCATTGGGCCAAGCCTGCTTCCCTCATATGTCATTCTTAATTTCGTCCATCTTTTTACCCTTTTTATTACCTTTCTGATAGTCTTCACTTCTCCTTTCTCCCCCAAGTCTCTCTCTCTTCTCCCTCTTTTTTCCCCCTAGCTATAGAACTCCATTTAGTGTTTCCTGCAGAGCTCAATTCTTGATTTCAAACTCTTAGTTTCTGCTTATTTGTGAATATTTTAAACTGTCATATTTGAAGGACAGTTTTGCCAGACAAAGAATTCTTTGCTGTTAGTTTTCTCTTTCAGTATCTTAATTATATCATACCACTGCCTTCTTACTTCCATGGTCTCTGAAGAGAAATCCACACTAAGTCTTATCGGACGTCTCTTGTATGTGATGTTTCCCTTCTTCCTTGCTGCTTTCCGAATTTTCTCTTTTACCTTTGTCATTTGACTTTCTGAATGTTATGTGTCTTGGGGTATATCTTTTTGAGTTTATTTTAATTTATTTTAATCCTGGACACATATATTCATGTTTTTCATGACAGTTGAGAAATTTTCAGCCATTATTTCCTCAAATTCTCTTTCGGCCCCTCTTCCCTTCTCTTCTCCTTCTGGAATTCTCATAACACGTATGTTGGTGCATTTTGTGCTATCATTCAACTCCCTGAGCCCCTGCTCAAATTTTTCCCTTCTTTTCTTTGTTCTTTCTTTAATTTCAGGTGTTCTGTCCTCTACATCACCAATCCTTTCCTCCATATTTCAAATCTGCTGTTGTGTGCCTCTACTATTTTTTTCAGGAGGTACTGGGGATTGAACCTCATGTGAGGCAGGCACTCAACCACTGACCTACATCCACTCTGCATCTACTGTATTTTTAAGCTGACTTATTGAATCTTTTATTCCAATACGCTGTTATTTTTCTATCCAAGATTTCAAATTTTCCTTTGTGCTTACCCAGTGTCTTCTATTTTTTTTTTTAACAATTTTTATTTATTTCTCCCCCCCCCCCTCATTGTTTGTGCTCACTGTCTGCTTGCCCCCTCCTCCCCTTTTTAAGGAGGCACCAGGAACCTTACCCAGAACCTTACCTCCTCCCATGAAGGAGAGAGATGCCTAATTGCTTGAACCACCTCCACTCCCTGTTTGTCATGTCTGTCATTGTTTCCTCAATGTGTCTCTTGGTTGCATCATCTCACTGCATCATCTTCTTGTGTCAGCTCGCTGCACCAACCTGTTGCATCAGCTGTCTTGCTCCTCTTCTTTAGGAGGCACCAGGAACCAAACCCAGGACTCCCTGTGTGATAGGCAGGAGCCCCAGCTGCTTGAGCCACATCCATTCCCCTTATCCAGTGTCTTCTTAATGTCTTTTATTTTTTTTATATAAGATTAGTTTTTTTAAAGATTTATTTATTCTCTCCCCCCCCCCCCCCCCAATGTCTTTTAGCCATGTTGTCCTTCAACTCTATGTATTGATTCAGGAGATTTGTGTGAACCTCGGTTGGTTGTTTCAAGTCCTGGATCTCATTTGGGGCTTTGATTTGTTCCTTTGCCTGAGTCATATCTTCCTTTTTCTTAGTGTGGCTTGTAACTTTTTGCTGATGTCTAGGCATCTGATTTTGATGCTGGGTTTACTCTGATGTTCAGTTTCTCTCGGTTGCCTATGGATTTACTGTTAAGTAGCTGTGTGCTCCTATCACTATTCTTTGACTTTTGGTTCAATTTGTTCTAGATATTTAGGATTGCCTCTATTTAATTGCTCGAACCAGGGCCAAGGACCCATTAATGAGGGTAGGCCAGTTTCCAAGGTCCTTGGAGAGGGGGCAGTAAAGGCACCTGATTGTCTATTATTTTTTCCCCTTTTCATGTACTTTTCTGGCCTGCCAGGAGATCGTGCTCTTTGGAATACCTCTCAGCTCAGACCCAGGTACTAGGGAGGGAAGGCGCTTGGTCTAACTCTACGGTGGGTTGTGCAGAAGCAACATCCTCAGGGCTTACCAAGCCTCACAAACAAACTTTCTCAGAAGCTATTCTCCTCTCTCGGCTGGCTAAACCCTCTCTCCCTCTGCCTCCTCAGATACTTGCCCAGGGCAGTGAGGAGGATGTTTGAGAAGGCAAATTACCATTACAATGTCACAGCCCCACTCGTACAAGGTCACAGCCCCACCCAACCTGGAAGTCTGGAAGTGTGCAACCCCTTCAGTGCAGAAGACCAAGTTTGCTGGCCAAAACCTAAATTTGCTATAGGGTTTGTCCCCCCCCCCCCCTTTCTTGAGGAAGATTACCCTTGCAACCCCCTTAGTTGCAGCCACTGTAGTCCACAGGCGCTGCAGTCTGAAGATTGCTGTTTGATCTGAGTGAAGGGGGATGGGTGCAGCTACTGCTGCTATAGCTTTAAAGACTCACAAGATTTTTCCAGCCAGCTGAGACTCCTTTCCTTCACCCCTCTCTCTTCTGGGTGGTTTCTCACCTTCCCCTGGTGTCCTGAGCCCCAGAGCAGCCCTCCAGACAGTCTCTGCCTGTCTTCTAGCTATTTTTTTCTGTGAGAGAAGTGATTCCTCTGCTGCCCTAACCCTCCATCTTCCCAGAAGTCATCCTTGTATATCTTCTTTAAAGAAATGCCTATTCATGTCATTTGTCCATTTTTAAATTGGGTTATTTGTTTTGTCATTGAATTGTAGCAGTACTTCATATATTCTAGATATTAGACCCTTATCAGATATATGGTTAACAGTTATTTTCTCCCATTCTGTAGGTTGTTTTCACTTTCTTAATTATGTCCTTTGATGTAAAAATGTTTTTAATTTTGATGAAGGCCATTTTAGCTATATTTTTCCTTTGTTGCTTGTGTTTTGGTGTCATACTTAAGAAATCTCTTCCAAATCCAAGATTATGAAGGTTTCCTCTGATGTTTTCTTTCTAGAGATTTATGGTTTTAATAGCATTTATGTTTAGGTCCTTGATCCATTTAGAATTCTTTTTTTTTTTAATATGGCATCAGACAGAGGTCCAATTTCATTCTTTTACATGTGGATATCAGTTTTCCCAAACCCATTTGTTGATGAGACCATTCTTTCCCCAATTAATGTACTTGGTACCTCTTTTAGTTTCCTGGGCTGCTCAAGCAAAATATCATGCAAAGGGAAGACATAAAAAATGGGAATTTAATGGCTCAGAGTTTTGAAGCCAGGAAAAAGTCCAAATCAAGGCTTCATTAAGGTGATGCTTTCTCTCCCAAAGACTGTGGTCTGGGGCTGGCTGCTGGTATTGCATGGTCTTGACTTCCTCTGTCAATGGCAATGCACATGGTGGCTTCTCCTGGCCTCTCAGTTCTCATTTGGGTTTGGATTAATAATTTCCTGCCTTCCAGGGCTTTCTCTCCATCGGTCTGAATTCATTCCACTTATAAAGGACTCCAGGAATAGGATCAAGCCCCATCCTAATTGAGGTGGGCCACACTTTAGCTGAAATAGCATCATCAAAATTTCCTATTTACAATAGCTTCACACCCACAGGAATGGGTTAAGAACATGTTTTTCTGGAATACACAACTGCAAACCACCACAGAAATCTTGTCAAATATCAATTGGCCATAGATGTATAGGTTTTTTTCTGTACTCCTCATTCTATTCCATTGGTCTATATGTCCAAAATGAGGGTACTTATATACAAAACAAAATCTCATTTTGTCTCTGAGTTAAAAGATAATTTCAAGCAAAAGCTCATTGTCTCTTAATTAAAGCCAAGATAGTACTAATTGGGAGAATCATTCGGACTTATGTGTTGTATATCTTGGTAACACAATCCTTAGCACACTAAGTTTGTTAGGAAACGTAATATACTATAAAATATAGAAGACCTTTTTTTTTTTTTTTAAAAAGATTTATTTATTTATTTAATTCCCCCCCTCCCCTGGTTGTCTGTTCTTGGTGTCTATTTGCTGCGTCTTGTTTCTTTGTCCGCTTCTGTTGTCATCAGCGGCACGGGAAGTGTGGGCGGCGCCATTCCTGGGCAGGCTGCTCTTTCTTTTCACGCTGGGCGGCTTTCCTCACGGGCGCACTCCTTGCGCGTGGGGCTCCCCCACGCGGGGGACACCCTTGCGTGGCACGGCACTCCTTGCGCGCATCAGCACTGCGCATGGCCAGCTCCACACGGGTCAAGGAGGCCCGGGGTTTGAACCTCGGACCTCCCATATGGTAGACGGACGCCCTAACCACTGGGCCAAAGTCCGTTTCCCTAGAAGACCTTTTAACGCAGCAAAATAAATGAAAAATCTTGAAAGCTCATGAGTGCCTTTAGCAAAGTTTTTTAAAAACAAATTATTGTGCTCCTAGATATTTTCCAAAGGTGTTAAAAATGTATGGTCCTAGTTTGAGTCTTTTGTAGACCCCAGAAAATTACATTCTTAAGCTAACCCATTCCTGTACATGTAAGCCTTTTGTATGTGGAACTTTCGGGTTAAATTCAGTAAAGGGGTCTTTTGATTACATCAATTCAGTTAAGTGCCTTTGATTAGATTACAAGGGCCAGGTGGGTCCTAATCCTGTTACTGGAGTCCTACATAAATGGAGGAGAGGGCAGAGAAAGAGATCTGCCATTTTACCCCGGCATGAGAGAGGACTCCGGGATCCCCTGCAGCTGCAGAAACACAGATAAACCCCAAGAGGCTGGAATCAGCAGAACACAGAGGCACAGAAAGAGGCTCTCAAGAGGCTTAAAAAGAAAGAGCCCTGAGGAGAGGGAAGAGACACGCCATATACCTGATCACCCACAACTGAGCTTGGGGAGAAAGTGAGCCTGGAGATTGGTTGCCATTTTGCCTTACCATATGGCAGGAGTCCAGGATCAGCAGAGCAGCTGACTTTTGGTGAGACAGCATTTCTGATGATACCTTAATTTGGACATTTTCACAGCCTCAGAACTGTAAGATGTTACTCTAACAAATTCCCATAATAGAAGCCAACCAATTTCTGGTATTTTTGCATTGGTAGCCTTTAGGAAACTAAAACACCCACCTTTCGCCCATTCCTGTACTAGTTTCAGTGGATCAACCCCCAAATACATACCTGAACTCAAATTCTTATGAGCGTCTATGGAAACTAAAACTGAGTCAATTAGTACCAGAAATGTCCTAGAAAGCAAATCCTTAAGATGGGATATTGGAACTGAATTCTGGCCGCAAGATGTCTACAAGGAGGTAGTTGCAGGTAGTAAGAGGAATGATGATAACCTTTGGCATGCTCTATGTATTAATTTGCCAAAAGGGTGCTGAAGTAAAGTACCAGAAACCTATTGACCTTTATAAAGGATATTTATTTGGGGTAAAAGCTAACAGTTATAAGGCCCTAAAGAGTCCAACTCAAGGTTGCTTTCTCATCAAAGTCAGTTGCCACATGTTGAAGCAAGATGGTCGCTGATTTCTGCAACAGTTCAGTCTTCCCCTCTGGGCTTCCTCTCTCCCAGCTGCAGGCTGGCATAGGGTTTGCCTCTCAGGGCTTCTCTTTCTCCTGGCAAAGGGCTCATTTCTTTCTGGGCCTTCTATACCAGTCTTGGCTTGCTTCCCAAGTCAGCTGTAGGCTATCAGGCAAATGGTCCATCTTTCCCTAGAACTTCAGCTATTTGAGCCTTCCCCTTTCAGTCACATAGCAGGATCAAAATGACAGAGCTCTCTTTCTTCTCACATGTCTTCTTGAGTGAGTATCCATTTATATCAGCCCACCAATGGGGTGGGGACTCAACCTGAGTCACACCTTACTGATGTAGCCCAATCACAAGCTCTAATATGATTTTTATCAAGTAAACAATCACAGCCCCTCACTGAATTTAATACAATCAAAGGGTATCACAACCAGAGGAATAGATTAGTTTACAAACAACCTTTCTCTTTTTGGGATTCATAAATAATCTCAAACTGTCACACTGTAGCAGTTTAATTACAACTCAACATAGGGATGCTATACCGGTGGAATAACATGCATAGGCTTTATAAGATAAACCCTAGAAGGTGAAAAATATAAAGGGCATTGATAATTATGGGCACTGCTAAGTTGGTTGGCTGTGGTAAGTGAAAAGTGCTGAAGGAAAAAAAAATGACAGGCTCAGATCACCCAACTATCAACTCAGGGCATGGTGTGAAAGTCAGAAGGACTCAGTGGCAACATTTGTAGAGATTCTAATCTTCTTCAGCTGGATGGAAGACTACAATGTATATCAGACTCAGGAACTGATTATAAGCATGGCCGATGATGAATTCATACCTTGGCAAGTCTTCTAAAAACTGGGATTAGACATCTGGGTGAATGTACTTGAGAACCTTGAACTCTCAAACGTCCTCAAATCCTTTGAGGTGGCATAAATGCCCCCTTTCCCACCTTGCTAAATGATAACAGCCTCCCTGTGCCTGGTGTGACAGTTTGAATCTTTTGTGGACACCAGAAAATACTGTTCTAAAAGCTAATCCATTCCTGTGCCTGTAAACCTATTGTAGGTGGGACCTACATTGCATGACCCAGGGTAGATCTTACCCCTCTTACTGGAGTCCTTTATAAATGGAGGAATAAAAAGCTGCAGATACAGAAAAAAGCTAAAGAGATAGAAAAGAACCCAGGAGCTGAGAGAAGACCCTGGAACCAGAAGCTGGAATCAATGGAACACAGAGACTAAAAGGAAGCCATGTTAGCCAGAAGCTGAAAGCAACAAGGTCTGGAGAGGGGAGAGATGAGTGGATGCTGCTATGTGCCTGATCACCCACAGCTGAAGCTCAGGTAGAAAGGCCACAGACTGTAAGCTTTTAACCTAATAAATCTCCATTGTAAAAGCCAACCCATTTCTGGTATATGGCTCCCAGAAGTTTTTAGCAAACTTAAATACCTGGAGAATCTGTACCCTCACATGCAGTACATATCTTGCAAGTTGATGCTTCCCCTCCTCAAGATCTGCCCCATCTCCTTCACTGATTTGATTTGATATTTCATTATTTTTTAAGCATATGAGCCTGGTTTATGACACTCCTTGGGCAAAACTTCTGTCCCCTAGCACTGAGCGCAGCCCAAGACAGTTATGCTACCATAGCAGCTGCATAGGATCCCAATCACCCAGTCCAGCCCTAGCTCTCAGCACTGCTGCTGGGCAGGCTAAGGGTACTATCATTAGTCTCATTGCCCCTCATACCATTCACCCTGGCAGGTGATGCAAAGTACCAGAAATCTGCTGGCTTTTATAAAGGGTATTTATTTGGGATAGAAGCTTATAGTTACCAGGCCATAAAGCATAAGTTCATTTCCTCATGAATGTCTCTTGCCTTGTGTTGGAGCAAGATGGCTGCCAACATCTACAAGGGTTCAGGCTTCCTCTTCCTTTTAAGGCTCTGTGGTCCCGGTTTCTTCCAATATCAGCTGTAGGCTAGGATAAGTCTCGTCTCTTTCCTGGGACTTGTTTCTCTCTGGGCTCAGCTGCTCTTTTCTTTCTACAAGGTCAGCTGTAGACTGTCAGGCTCTCTCTCTTCCCGGGGCCTCTCCCACGTCTATGGAGCCGTCTCTATTCCTTTCTGTTCTTCTTTTTGTGTATTTACTTCCCAGGACACCAGCATCCAAAAACTCCAATTAACTCCTCTGCCATGTAGTTTACTCTGTGAGACCCTGCCCAAGAAGGGGGCAGGGATTCAACATCCTACTGAAATGGCCCAATCAAAGCCTTAATCATTATTTAATCAAGTAAAAGTGAAACTTCTGAATTTAATACAATCTAATATACCTAGAGGAATAGACCAATTTACAAACATAATACATCTATTTTTTAAATTCATAAATAATACCAAACTGTTACAGTTGCCAAGGACATTCCTTTCTCTGAAGCAACAACAAAAAAAATGTGTTGAGAATTCTAGCATCACCGAAAAGAAGATGGTGGCTATCATCTAGTAGAGGGAACGGCTGCTAGGGAACTATACTCCCTAGCGTCAATGGGGATGACTCTGGAATAGCAGTGGCCAGGTAGCAACACTACACTATCATGGGCAAGGTGTACCAATTGCCATAATAGGAAGCAAAGTCAGAACGGTAACCAGCAGGCCCTGACCACAGGATCTGTGGCTAAGGCTAATAAACCATGTTGTTCCTAGGAGAAAGATAGATAGGCAGTCAATGATGGTGCAGTGTCACTTATATACCAAATCAGATTAAGCTTGGGTGAGTTGAGGCTGTTGTTAGTCACTACAGTGAAAATCTCAAGTCTTTACTCAGTTTCAATACCGGAGTCAGATCTCACACCATGGTCCATGGACTGAAGGGGGAGACTGGGTCCTAAGGAAGCTATATTCCTTCCTCAAGTGTACCAATTCCTCCGATCTTACCATAAAAAGTTACAAGAGTAACTGAACCTGGCGGGAAAGGAGATACTTTGCAGGCTATTAGATACAGATCCAAACCAACCCTGACAACAGGACACCAGGAGAGCTGAAACACATGCATGGTTTCCCTGATAAAACGGAGCTGTACAGAGGCCAGGTGACAAATGAAATCCTGGCACAAGTTTGCTTCCCTGTGGTTTCAGTGGGTTCACAAACCTACCCCGTGGTCATTTCTCTGGTCTCTGAGGGCACAGTCAGGATAGATACATTGCCAACTGGTAGCAATGCCACATTAGTTTGCTAACCTGTGGACCAAGAGCCAGGATGGTAGGCAAGGGCAAGTGGAAGTCCCTAAAAATGCTTCAGCCCCAGCAGATGTGGCTTAACAGTTGAGTGCCTGCTTCCCACATGGAAGGTCCTGGGTTCAGTTCCCAGTGCCTCCTAAAAAGTCCAAATTCAAACACAAGCAAAAAAACCAAAAACTGACTCAGAGGAGCTAATGCAACTCAGTGGTTGAGTGCTGGCTTCCCACACACAAGATCCTGGGTTCAATCCCCAGCCACCAGTACCTTTAAAAAAAAAAAAAGTTTCAGCCCAACTGAGATAATAAATCTGACACAATACTATATCTTGGGCAGAATGGCAGAGATTATTCCCTCTCTCAAAAGCTTAAAGGACCATTATATCCCCATTTAATTCAACAGTCCAGTCCTTGCAAAAACCAGATGGATTGAGACAGATGATGGTGGCAGTTAAACAAGAGGTAACTCCAATCTCAGCTGCCATGCTGGTTGTGGAATCTTTACTAGAATAGATCAACGCAGTCTTTGGCACTCATGCAGCTATTCTCTGGCTAATTCGTTCTTTTCCATCTTTATCTGGAAGAAGGATGAGATTCCTTTGGGAAAGGCAACAGTTCACATTCAAGGTCTGACCCTGGGGCTAAATTGAACATAATCTGAAGAGATCATCTTGATCATTTCATCATTGAACAGACCATAATGTGTTTTTTTGTTTTGTTTTTTCCACCTCCATAAGATATATTTCAAAGAATATTCTTCTAGAAGGACTACATAAACACACACATGCAATTTTATATTTTCTGAACACCCCTAGGTTTTTGGCACATTTTCTTATCTGAATGCCCGTTTATCTCAATATTTCTAGGAATTTTTTTTTTTACATTTGATAGCCATTTAGAAATATGACATAGAAATATAAACAGGGAGTTATGTTCAACAATATAGTTATTAAATCAATTAGATTATAATACATAGTAAAATTCAATTTTATAAATCTGCATATGTATAAATCTGCATAGAAAAAAACCTGTAACTACCGTAAAATGTTTTTTTTGTTTTGTTTTCCACTCTATTCCATATTTCATTCCTCTAAGAACATATTGTTCTTTTTTTTAAAGATTTATTTATTTATTTCTCTCTCCCCCTCCCCAGCCCCAGTTGTCTGTTCTCTGTGTCTATATGCTGCATCTTCTTTGTCCGCTTCTGTTGTTGTCAGCGGCACAGGAATCTGTTTCTTTTTGTTGCGTCACCTTGTTTCTGTCAGCTCTCCGTGTGTGTGTGGCACCACTCCTGGGCAGGCTGCACTTTCTTTTGCGCTGGGCGGCTCTCCTTACGGGGCGCACTCCTTGAGCGTGGGGCTCCCCTACACGGGGGACACCCCTGCGTGGCACGGCACTCCCTGTGCACATCAGCACTGCCCTTGGGCCAGCTCCACACCGGTGAAGGAGGCCCGGGGTCGGAACCTCAGACCTCCCATGTGGTAGACAGACGCGCCAACCACTGGGTCAAGTCCACCGCCCATCCCCTACATTTTTAACATAACATTTATGTAATCTAAGTATTTTTTTTAAAATAAAAAAATAAAATATTGATATCATGTTCCTCAGACCTGGGAAAGAAGTGACAAGTACTCTGGATACCCTAGTGAGACACATGAGGTACTCAATAAACATCTTTTAAGGGAATGAATGAATGAATGAGGAAGGGGACCCAGAAACTTGGTGTTTTGAACTTCCAGTTTAGCGGTTGTCTTTTCTTAAGGAACTTACTGGATAAGAACTTGGCTAAGAACTAATAAGAAAAACAGCTAACCTTTATTATCTCTTGTGCCAGCTGTTTTCCATAAGTCATCTCAGTTTATCTGCACAGAAATTTCAATGTGTATCATTATAATCCCCATTTTACAGATGAGGAAAAAGAGGCTCTGATAGGTTAATCTTCCCAGTCAGATCGTTAGCAACAGGCAGAGCTGTGACCCTGGACTTCCAAGCTCCAACCCACAGCCTACTCAGACTCCTGGTGTCAGAGCAGACCTGTGTGTGTCTCCGTGGCCTGGAAGGGCAAAGAGTGTTTCCATTTTAATTATAGGAAAGCTAAGGTCATAGAGTAAAAGGCCTGTCCTGAATAGTGGAATTTTAAAAATGGAGTCAGTTTAAAACTGCTGAGTTACCAATCCAATTTGGACTAATAAGTGCCACTGGTCCTCATAGCACTGTGGTGAGAAAAATGTGAGGGAGAACATGGCAGCACTGTGAAGCTGATAAAGAGTCACAGAAATATAAGGGGTTCTGATGATTTTTGAGTGTATACACTTTGGATATTAAAGAGAATTCGTTGTGTCTTTTTTGTTTCTTTTTGAGGTACTGGCAAGGGATTGAACCTGGGACCTCGTAATGGGAGACAGTGCTCAACCACACAGCCACTCTGGCACCCCTGAGTTGGTTTTTCCATTGGTTTGCTTGTTGCTTTTTTGCTTTTAGAAGACACACAAAGTGAACCTGGGACCTCCCGTGTGGGAAGCAGGCGCTCAACTGCTGGAGCGACATCTGCTCCCAGATTTTGCTCTTAAAGAGAGTTTATGATTATTGCCTCTTTTTTTTTTTCCTCCCCCTCCTCCAGTATGTCTGAGGATCATATTGAATAAATCTGAGGTGAAAGTAGGGGAGAGAAGCAAAAATATGGAAGACGATACCATGTGTTGTTAATGGGATGTTTTGATGTAAAAAGCCTGTAGCAATTTTCGTTTGCTTGCTTGTAAGTATTGTGTCTTCAGTCTTCCTCTTTATGGTTATTTGGGAATGTCCCTTTGCCCCCCAGATAGCATATGACTTTGATGAACTCTTCATCTGGGGCTAAAGGCAATCAAGGGTTACAGGATTCCCAGAAGAAAAGGATGATGCTATAGAGGATGGGAGATGGGTGGGTGGGGCAATGGGGAGACTTTTAATACCAATAGCTGGCATTTCTGAGCCTGGTACTGTGGTAGGTGGTTTGCTTTCCTGAATTTGTCATTCACATTTATTGAGTATTCTCCATGAACAAGTAACTAAGAAAACAGCAGGAACAAAACAGCCCCTTTTCCTTTGGACTAGGATTCATTTAATATGGAAACATCTAAGGAAGAAAATAGAAATCCCATCACTGTGAAAATATCACAAATGTTTTGGTGACCTTCCTTTTCTCTAAGTTTAAATAGGATTTATTATACATCCTGTCTTTAATTGTAAATACGCTGTAGTTTTATCATCCTCATTTTATAGACCAGGGAAACGAAGCTTAAAACTTCACATATTAATAACATGCCTAAAACCCGGTTAAAAACGGCTAGGGTAAAAAGCGCAGTGTTTAAAGAGATTTGGTGTTTTTGTTTTCTTCCCGGCAGGTAATTTCAGAACCGCCCAGAGATCCAATTTCTAAACAAATAATGGTTTCTCCCCAAGATCATTGGTAAGGATCATACATACCTAGCGATGTTACATGCTTCGGGCTGTAAAAAATAAGTTGTCTTTAAATTCCTCTAAATCATTTTGCTGCAGTTGTCCAGGTCTGCTTAAATTTATAAACATGGCAGAAGAATAACAGCTCTCGAGGTACTAATTATCACATTATTAAAAACAAATTCTCACGCATCGACTAGTCCCTTCGGGGCTGTCCTACGAGTGGGCTGTCCGGAGCCAGCGGAGGGCGTTCTAAGTTTGTCAAAGTCTCTTCAGTCAGGGAGAATGGAGTGGCAGGGATTCGGCACAGCAGCGTTCCAGCTCTCACCAGAGTTCCGCGGGTCCAGGGACTGGTGCTGTCCGCGCCGGGTCCGCATTTTTAAACAGCCCGGAACCACGTGGCCGCCAACCCACTCCGCAACTGGCCCACCGACTCTCACACTTGGCTTTGGCGCCGAACCTTTCCCCCCTTGCGGACGCGACCATCGGCTCCGCGCTCGGAGGGAGCACGGGTCAACCTCACGGTAAAGCCTTCCCTGAATGAAGCTTCCGACAAATTCTCAGGAAGAGTTCAGCCATATATATATAATGGACTAAATTAAATTCACCTAATAACGCTATTTAAGCCCCGTTTCTCTAAAAAGAGAGAGCAAGCCTGAACCCGTCTCTACCTACGCTCTCTGGAGGTCGCGAGGGTGGTTCCGCCCAAGGGGCGGACTCCGCCCTCGCGGCGGCCGCCATTTTGTTTGGCTGCAGGGGAGCCAGCGGCGCTCTGGGGGAGGGGTCTCGTTCGCGCCTCACCTGCCCCCGCGGTCGCCTTGGTCTTTCTTGGCGGAGAGGCCTGCTCCTCGGTTAGGGGCGCGAAACCATGTACATAAAGCAGGTAAGGCCTGCGCGTCCCTCACGCCCTTTACTGGCGCGTGAGGACTGCTTCTTGAGGCGGGGTGTCGCGGTGCTGCCCTCGGCCTCTCACCTCGCCCCTCGGGCTGGACCCGGGGCTGCACAGAGGCCTGTGGGGGAGGGGAGAGAGGCTCCGCCCCGCGAGGGCCCGGGCCTCGGGGGCGGCGGCGAAGTGGTACGCTCCTCGTAGCCCGGGCCTCCCGGCCGGGCGCTGGCGTGAGGGAGGCAGAGTCCCGGCGGGTTGTGGAGGCTCGGCCGGGCGGGCCGCTTGGAGAGAATGGACTTTTCCCGCCGGCCGGGGGCCAAGGCGGGAGCGCTCGGGGAGAGGGCCGGGAGCTGGCTGGGGGCCGGGCCGGGGGCGGGAAGGGTTGTGTTATCCTGCGGGATTGTCCCGCACGGCCTTTCAGGAAGAATGTGTGGAGAGTGTGGCTCCTTGGCCGGGAGGCGCCCCTCGGGGGTGGGATGTCAGCCGTAACTAGGGGAGGGGGTCTTTACCCTGCTCGATTTACCGGAGTCGTACAAAGGACCCTCCTTCTGGCAGAATGTGTAGCGCTTCCTCATTCAGTTGTTTACTCCTGTCAAAATGATCTTCCCGCGCAAGAGTCCACCACAAAAATGAGCCCATTCATACTGTTTTGGGAAAGTTTTTTTTATTGGACATGTTAGGCTCTGAGGACTCCTTCTTTGGAACGGTTACTCTTTTTGGTTGGCCGGTGTGACTATGAAGGGAGCATTCACTGGTCTTGGAGTGCCTGCATGGTATACTCTTACTGTAGTACTTTATGTTTAGCCTTCCAGTTAAGCTTAAACAGTGAACTTCATCTTTGGAGAGTTAGATGTCAGTTTACTAATTCAGATTCCTAAAAAAAAAGAAAATACTTTTTTGGCAAGGGTTACTGACAAAATAATTTTTAAAAAGGATTTTTAATCACCACCTTACAAAATCAGTTTTTCTTAAAAGAAATTGAAAGTTTTCTGTCTTGAGTTATATGAGAAACCACAAAGGACAGAAATGGGAAAAAAAATAGTTTAGAAATTTTTTTGTGTGTGTTCTAAAAAATATCTCTTATTTAACAGGTTATTATCCAGGGTTTTCGAAGTTATAGAGATCAAACAATTGTAGATCCCTTCAGTTCAAAGCATAATGTTATTGGTAAGTGTTCCTGGTTTACCAGGGCAGATTTATATCTAGGTATAAATCTCTGTAGGTTTAAAGGGACAGGAATTGTCTCTGAATTTTCTGTAAATTTGTATGTGTTTTTTTCTGTATGAAGTAACTTCTGTACCCTTATCTGCACTGATGAATTGCTTATTTTATAAGCTTAAAATGCTTGGGTAAGAGAATCATAAGTTGTTTTTTGGGTAGCTTTGTATGCACAAAATGTGTTTTAAAAGCTTGAAGATCTATCCTTTAAATTTACAGTGAGTGACCCATTTGAGCTATTCTGTTGTTGATATGCCATATCCTAGTTAAAAATGCTCATTACCTTATTTAAAAGATCATTTTTTTATTCACAAATGAGATGATTCTCAGATTTTTCCCCCAGCCATGATGTCTAAGGACAGACAATATAGCTTTGTAGAAAGAGCACAAACTTATGGATAGCAGAATGGGGTTCAAATCTCGGTTCTGGCAAGTATTCTTTTTCAAACTTTACTCTCTAAGAAACTTTCTCATTTGTAAAGTAGAGATAAAAATACCATCTCATCTCATAGGATTTTTGGGGAGATTAAATGAGAAAACATGTAAGTATGAGGCTAAGGGGCTAAGTAATTGGAGATTGCCATTATACCATATTTAGTTTTTATAGATTTTTCAGATTTTAATATCCATCTTGCTGATAGAGCCAACAAAAGTGTTTTCTGATAATCTGTTGAGTTTTTAAAGGATAGATGAAGCAAATGCTTTTAGGTACCAAAAAAGAGACTGTGGTGTTGACACAGTAGGAGTTCTATCATACAGTGTTTTTATTACTGGGTCAGATTTATATAGAAAATTAGTAGAATGAACATTGAATGGTAATATTCCCTAAAGACCCTTGGAGAATCACATTTCCATTATTCTGTGTGGGTTTTTTTCCTGTCCTCATTACATTAGTTGTAACCTTGTAGTAGGGATCCTAAAGAGAATATGTTTTTTCCTGCACCAGCTACTGGAGTTTAGCTTACATTTTGATTACAGGTGCTTTCTGATTTTCATCAATCAGAAAATCTTCAGAAATGGGGAAAAGTGAGCAATTACTAGATTTGTATTTTTTATCTTAAGTTAAAAAATAGTAAATGTCTTAATATTTCAATTGTATAGTTTTACAAATGACCTTTAAAATGATAGCCTTTCATCTAAAATGAGAAAATTACTTCTTTAGGGTCTGTCAGGTATTTTTGTATTAACTCCTATCAGACAGGTGTTTTACTAGTAAACTGGTTGCATCATTAGCATTCTCGGTAGTAATTGTTACAAAGGAAAATTGTCTAGTGTTCTGTATATTGTTTGTTTTAACGAAAGCAAATAAACTGAATAGAAGTTTGTGGATTTATCTGCTTTAAAGATGTAACAGCATATTCAGGTTGTGTTGTTTTGTTTTGTTTGTTTTGTGGTACCGGGCCAGAGATTGAACCCAGGACCTCATGTGGGAAGCCTACATTTAACCTCTGAGCCATATCGCCTCCCCTGAGTTAGTTTTTTCATTTTTTTTTTTTTTTATTTTTTAGTTTGTTAGTGTTTAGTAGGCACTGGGGAATGAACCCGGGACCTCCCACTATAGTTTGGAAGCATGATTTAAAACCCGGAGATGAGGGTTCACTTTTCCTTTTATGATATTTCTGGCGGTTCAAGATCCTTTATCCTTCCAAAGAAATTTTTTTTTTAAGATTTATTATTTTATTTATTTCTCTCCCCTCCCCCTCCCAGTTGTCTGCTCTCTCTCTTTTTTTTTTTGCTGCATGTTCTTGTCTGCCTCTTTTGTCATCAGCGGCACTGGAATCTGTCTCTTTGTTGTTGCGTCATCTTGCTGCACCAACTCTCCGTTTGTGCGGCACCATTCTTGGGCAGGCTGCACTTTCTTTCATATTGGGTGGCTCTCCTTACGGGGCACACTCCTTGCGCGTGGGGCTCCCCTATGCAGGGGACACCCGTGTGGCAGGGCACTCGTGCGCATCAGCACTGCGCATGGGCCAGCTCCACACGGGTCAAAGAGGCCTGGGGTTTAAACTGCAGACCTCCCATGTGGTAGAGAGATGCCCCAACCGCTGGGCCAAGTCCGCTTCCCCCAAATAAACTTGATAATTGTGTTTTCAATTTTTTAAAAAATGCTGGCAGAATTTTAATCGGGGTTGCATTGAATCTGTATATCAATTTGAGTAGAATTGGCATTGTAATGATATTTAGTCTTCCAATCCATGAGCATGGAATGTTTTTCCAGTTATTTAGGGCTTTTTAAAATTTCTTTTAACATTGTGTTGAAATTTTCTGAATACAAGTGCTTTACATCGTTGGTTAAGTTTATTCCTATTTGAGTTTTATCTGTTGTATTTTATTTTCACCACTCTTTTGAGACTTTTAGTTACTTTTATTGATATAACATTCATTTCTAGACTCTTTTCCCGTCCTCTCTCCTGTCTTTTCAGGCACTAGCACACCCCCTAGTAAGTCCTGAAAATCTGGGCTCTTGCTTAGAAATTCTCTCAGTTTCTGTTTATCTGCAAATATTCTAATCTTGCCCTCATTTTTGAAAGATAGTCTTGCTGGATATAAAATTCTTGGCTGGAAGTGTTTCTCTCGTAGAATCTTAAATATATCAGACCACTGTCGTCTTGCCTCCATGGTTTCTTGTGAGAAATCAGCACTTAATCTTATTGGGTATCTCTTATATGTTATGCATTGCTTTCCTCTTGCTGTTCTCAGAATTCTCTCTTTGTCTTTGACATTTGACAATCTGATTCGTGTGTGTCTCGGAGTTGGTCTATTCGGATTTTTTCAGATGGGAGTATGTTGTGCTTCTTGGACATGGATATCTATGTCCTTCAATAGGGTTGGGAAATTTTCTACCATTATTTCTTTAAATATTCCTTCTGCCCCTTTTTCCTTTTCTTCTCCTTCTGGGACACCCATGACACATATGTTTGCACATCTCTGGCTGTCATTTAGTTCCCTGAGACCTTGTTCAATTTTTTCCATTCTTTTCTTCTGTTCCTTTGTATGTTCACTTTCAGAGGCCATTTCTTTAAGCTCACCAATCCTTTGTTCTGCCTCCTCAAATCTGCTTTTACGTGATTCCAATGTTTTTTTTTTTTTAATTTCATTTATTGTGCCTTTCATTCCCATAAGTTCTGCTATTTTTCTATGCATACTTTCAAATTCTTCTTTGTGCTCATCCAGTGTGGTCTTAATATTCTTAATCTCTTTAGCCATCTCATTGAATTTATTAAGGAAATTTGTTTGAACATCTCCGATTAGTTATCTCAACTCCTTTATGTCATCTGGAGGCTTATCTTGTTCCTTTAACTGGACCATATCTTCCTGTTTCTTGGTGTGGATTGTAATTTTTTTTTTTTTTCGGTGTCTTGGCATCTGGATTCCTAGAATATTTATTTGGGGTCCAGTATTTCTCTTTAGTTTAGGGCTTCCTGTCCTTTATCCCTTGTTGGTTGTGCAGTAGGAGCCAAGGATGTAATTGGTGCTATAAACTAGGAGGCTCAAGCTGCCCTCATTGCCCCAGGACCGATGAAGCTTCTCCCAACTTTCTCCTTTCCCAGAGGTAGGGATAGAGTCACAGTTGTGTGGAATAATCCAGGTCATACAGGCCTAGACTGTAGTTGCCCAGAGAGACTGATGAAGCCTCACTCCCCTTTCTCCCCTGCCTGGGGCATGGATGGAGCTGAGGTGTGGGCAGCAATCTGTGCAGCGCGGGTCCAAGATGACCGCAGTTGCCCCAGTAGACTTCCGATTATTCAGTTTGTGCCAGCCAAAGCTACCCTCAGGTACCCGGATAGACTGGTGCAGAGCTAGCCAGCCTCCTCCCTGCCAGATGTGGGACTGAAGCCTAGGCTAGGGCTGCAGGCTGACCTGGGTGAAAGAAACCGGTTCCTACTGTCACTGTGATATTTGGTCAGGCCGGCTCTTCCCCTCAGGCTAGGGCAGAGTCAGAATGGTGGCCACTGGCCTCTTTCCGACTTGGACACATTCACATCCCAGCTGTTCCTAGGGTTATTCCTTAGCCATCTGAGTGTACCGATCAGTAGCTGAAATCAGCAGCCAGCCGTCTCCTCCTCCCCTGTTTTTGGGAAATGGAACTTCCAATTCCAGTCACAGAACCGCTCCTGAGGTAGCTTGCGCCACCAGAGTAGGACAATCACCTGCCTCTGCAGCTTAGCCGGTAATTTCCCAGAGAGGCTGGGACAGGTCCCTGCAGCTTCCTCCCTCTTGGAGGTAGCCCTGGGGCTTAGGTTAGACCTGCAATCTGATCTGGATGGAAAGAAGTCAGTCTCCACCAGCACTTGGATTTTCAGTCCGCCCCACATGCCCTTGCGCCAGGCGTGGAGTAAAGATGGGTGGCTCCTGGCCTCTTTCTGACTTGAACAGGCCCAAACTTTAGCTGTTCTCTGGATTATACTTTAGCCCGCTAAATTTTACTCATCAGTAGCTGAAGTTGGTGCCCAACTGTCTTTTCCTCCCCTGCTTTTGGGAAGTGGAGCTTTCAATTCCAGCCACGGAACAGCTCCCGAGCCTCCTCCAGTGGAGGATGGGCACTGGCCTCTCAGGTGTGGAACGCTGTACTTAACAAGTCTTTTCTGCAAATGGGCATTCTTCTTCTACCATTCCTTCAAGGATGTTGTAGGATGCCCTTCTGGCCTCCTGAAGCCCCCAAATAGGTACTTCAGCTAGCTCAGCATATTTACTAACTGCCCTGTAGCAGGAACTGACTCTAGGAGCTCCTTACTCTGCCACCATCTTGCTGTAATCTCCAGGTATTTTTAATTGTGTAAAAAAAGACACTAGTTTATACGGAGATTGACCCTAAAATATTTGTTCCAAGTATACCACTTTGATTGTTAAATGATTTTTGTTGCTGTTGTTTAATGATTTTTGACACTCAAGAAAAACACACACACACAAGATGTGAAGGCTATCTCTTGTGCTGATGATCAAATGTTTTATACTAAACGTAACTTTTTTCCTTTTTTCTAAATTTTTAATTTTTCATAGCCTTTTAACAAAAGAAATACATGTTAGGTTTAGAGCATTATGGAAAAGCAAAAAAGCTAAAGGAGGAAAATTAAAATACCTTAGTTCCTTTACTCAGAGATAGCTGTTTTTTATTTCCCACTAAAATTTTTATAAATCATGCTTAAAATACAGGATTCCCATATACCATCCTATTATTAACATCTTCATTGGTGTGGTACATTTGTTATAATTGATCAAAACACATTTTTATAATTGTATTATATGGTTTAACTTAGGGGTCACAGTTTGTGTTGTACAGTTTCATGGATTTTTAAAAATTCTAATAACATATATTACCTAAAATTTTCTCTTTTAACCACGTTCGAATATATAATTCATTGCTGTTATTTATGTTCACAATGTTGTGCTACTATCACCATCATCCATTACAAAAACTTTTCCAACCTTTTTTTTTTTTAATCCAATCTGTGCTCATTTATTTATATCTTTCTGAACACTGGAGAAACAGTTGAGCTTGTTTTTAGTATTAAATATAAATGTGCCTGGACAGAATTTTTTAGAGTAATGCTCCAACCATTTTTAATATTAATGATTTATACTTGTGTGGGCCCTGGTTTCCTAGAAAACAGAGCCTGAGGCAGGCTTAGCTATTAAAGCTTTAATGGGAGGTACAGTCTGAGGGCAAGAATGAGGGGGAAAGCTGGTCTCAGCTTTATCGAAAACACAGCTGGTTTGTGGTCACATTGGATAACTCCCAGATAGATTTTATGTTCCCACTGCACCTTGGAAAGGAAGAGGGTTTTTTCTGCTGGCTCCTCTTGCACTGGTCAATTTACCACCTTGTACATTAGTTTTCTCATGCCTCTGGGTTGTGTTACTGTGAGAGCCAGGTAGTATATTTAGTTATTCATATTAATGTTAAATAATTGGAAAAGAGCAAAAGAATAAACTCCACAAGTAGTTGGGAATCCATGGCCTCTTTTAGGTCTTTATAGATCTGACCTGAATGTACCTCCAGGTAGCACTAGAGGTGTTAAGAGACTTGAGGCTCTCCACCGACCCATGGCCATGGCCTACACTGGGGCTATGAATCTGAGAGGTCTACCTTAGTACGCATTCAGTCTTTCCGTACATCTGTAAGTAGGCCTTTTTAAATAAAAGAGTTTATAGTGTAATTTATTGGTAATCTATGTTTTTCTCCTTCAGAATAAATTTTGGATATCTTTATGATTAAATATTCAGCAGCCTTTAAAATTGCTATATAGTGTGCCATTCTATAGGCAGGAGTAATTTTTAAAGGGAAATTTTAAAAACCTCAGTTACTTAATTATGAAGTGGATTATAGTTTATGTGTATTCATTTATTGGTAAATTATCTTTTTTAACTTTTCATTTGGAAATTTCAGATTTATAGAAAAGTTGCAGAATATGAACCATACAGAGAATATTCATACATCCTTTGCATTTTCCCACTTGTTCTCATACCGCACACATTTTTTTTTTCCTCCCTAGAGTCAGTTATGTACATCATGGCCCTTTACCTTTGAAGACTTCAATGTGTATTTTCTAAGAATAGGAGTATTCTCTTACATGATAGTATATTTACCAACTTCAGTAAATTTAACATTAATATAATAATTTGCTCTCCATATCCCAGTTATGATGATTGACCTAGGAATGTCCTTTCTAGCATTTTCCCTTCCAGTATAAGATCTAATTTAAAATTAGGTATTATATTTAGTGGTCAAGTCTGTTTGGTCCCCTTTAATCTAGATTATTTCCACAGCCTTTCTTTGTCTTTTATAACATTGTTTTTGAGAAATACTTCGTAAGTGATGTGGTATCATGATATCCATCTACCTCTTATTGCTGATGTTACCTTTGATCACCCAGTCAGGTAGTTTCTAATTTCTCCACTACACAGTTAACTGTTTTTTTTCTCCCTGGCAACTAATAAGCAGTATGAGGAAACACGTCAAGATCATACAAATATTGTGCACCTCATCAAAATTTCTCCCTAGATTTAGCATTCATTGATGATTCTTTCCTTTTTGCTATTATTTATTTATCCTTTTATTATTAATATGGATTCATGGATAACTCCCCTGCGCTCCCTGCTTCCTCCAAAGAATTATAATTTGTTACTGTTCTTTGATATTTTGGTTCTCAAATCGATCCAGATTTGGCCAGTGGGAGCCCCTTTCAGACTGGTTCCTCTGTCTTTGTTATATGCTACCCCATTTTTTTTTTTTTTTTTTTTTTTTTAGCATTTCTTGCCTTTCTGGCATAACCTAAATTATCTCTTATTTTGCATTAAAGCTAATAACTTTTGAGTCAATTTGTTAAGGATATTTTGGTCAATATTGAGAGATATTGGCATAATTATTTATAACTCTTTTTTTTTTTTTTTTTTTAAAGATTTATTTATTTTATTTAATTTCCCCCCTCCCCTGGTTGTCTGTTCTTGGTGTCTATTTGTTGCATCTTGTTTCTTTGTCTGCTTTTGTTTCTTTGTCCGCTTCTGTTGTGGTCAGCGGCACGGGAAGTGTGGGCGGCACCATTCCTGGGCAGGCTGCTCTTTCTTTTCACGCTGGGCGGCTTTCCTCACGGGCGCACTCCTTGCGCGTGGGGGCTCCCCCACGCGGGGGACACCCTTGCGTGGCACGGCACTCCTTGCGCGCATCAGCACTGCGCATGGCCAGCTCCACACGGGTCAAGGAGGCCCGGGGTTTGAACCGCGGACCTCCCATATGGTAGACGGACGCCCTAACCACTGGGCCAAAGTCCGTTTCCCAATTATTTATAACTCTTAATTTTGAAAATCTTGCCAAACAAAAAATACAAATACACTGAATTAGAAACATTTGATATACTTTTATGTATAGAATTACTTCTTTCTGCATTCAAATTGGAAAAAAAGTGCTTTATAGTTGTCTATATTGTCTATGCTTTTGTGGTTCTCTGAGACTAGAAATGATATATGGAGTTGGTCATAAACAGTTTTAACATTTTGGAAGGTATCTATGCATCTATCTTTAAATTGTTAAAAATATTTTCTTATATACAATAAAATAGAATTTTGTGTCTATTATAATGATTATGTATAATGAATGCTAAGTACTATATTTAGTTATTTCAATTAGTTTTAAATTGGGAAAGAACAAAAAAAACAATGTATTTCTTTTAAAAACTTATGGAAAACTTGCACTCGTTTGGTGACTAAATGTAGTTTTTTTTGTATTTAAATTTCAATTATTGATGTTAAGTTAGGAATTTGGATTTATAAATTTCAAATAATTTTGGTAAACAGTTTTAATTTTATATGTTGTTTTTATAGAAAAAATAATGTGTACTTTTTGAAAATTTATAGTGGGCAGAAATGGATCCGGAAAAAGTAACTTTTTTTATGGTAGGTATTGTTTTTAAGTTCTAAATATTTTATGCCTAATGTATCTTAAGGTAGTTCACGAAAGTCATTGGCTTTCTGAGGTTATGTCTGCATGAAACCTAAGAAATGCTTCTTCTCACTGGGATGCAGTTTAGTGTGGAGGGCTTAGAATCTAAAAGTCTGAGTTCTGTTCTATACTCAGTAGTTTATTAGGTATGTGAGACTGGGAAAACATTTAACCTCTCTGATTAGTATTTTACCCTGAAAATGGAGATGTTTGCCCTGTCCACCTTAGATGGGTTGTATATATAAATGTGTAGAAATGTAGTTGAATAGTTGTACTTTTTTGGAAAATATTTCATCTTCCTGTTTCCCTTTTTTAAAAAAATGTTTTGTGAAGCAGTTATTATTATTTTTATAAAGGATGGAAGGGTTTTTAAAAGTTTAGACTAAACAAAGACTGCTGTCATTTTGAAAAAAGTAAATATGGCTTTGAAAATTCTCTCTAAAGGCAAAAGACGTTTTAATGTTGGCTTCATTAACAAATCCTTTATGAAGAAAAAACGTTTTAACAGTATTAGCCTATATAAAGAATAGGTTGGAAACGTTAAGTAAAATGTTCTACTTCTAGGGCAGGGTGGTCCAGTTAGGTACTCTCTATGGAAATAGGAATGTCTCCTTCTTAAAGAAGGTAAGGCAGTGCAAACAATACATTAGGAAGAGGAAATCTGAAACATTTCCTTGTGTTTCTTTTATTTTTATTTTCCCCATATTTCTTACTTAGTTTTATTTCTTTTGGCAAAATAGCCAACCAAGTATATTGTCAGAGTACATCCTTTTTTGTTAATAAAGATTTTAATTTATATTATGTCTAGTAAAAGGACGCAAATAGAATTAACCTAATCAGTCAGTGTACACTTTGGTCGAGAAGTAGATCATAGTGCTCCTGCTTATGTCTTTCTCTACCTTAATGTTTTCTCTTTACTTTCTTGCCTTAAGTGTTTCAGTGAACACCTTCTTAATATTTTCCTTATATCTTCATTTCCTAGCTTATTAGTCTGAAGTACAAGCATATTTTCTTCATTCCTTTTGTCTACATCTAATAGGTAACACATTATCTGCCTTGTTCATTACATGACATTTTAATAAGGTATAGGAAATTTTAAGTAACTCATAAATCCTTTTTTAAACTGTGCTAATAGTTATGTTTATATATTTCTAGCAATTCAGTTTGTTCTCAGTGATGAATTTAGTCATCTTCGTCCAGAACAGCGATTGGCTTTGTTGCATGTGAGTAAGGCTACTTAAGACATTAGCGATATTATATATTTTTAAAATTCCATTGTTAGTCCTGGTGAACAAAATAATTTTTTCAAGTTTCAGATCTTTTGTGAACATGTAAAGGCGTGTTCTGCTCTGAAATTTAGCCTACTACCTGAATTCAGGATAAAACTTTATTTTTTATATAATGGTTATAAGAAAATTTTATTATTTGTCTGTAGATGGATCTGTCTTCCATATTAATGTAAATGAGGTAATTTTTTATCTCTTATTATGGATGGCATCTGATAAGGCTCTAGAAGCAGGTTTGCTGGGAAAAAGAAGAGTTTGGTGTTGAAAATTAAGAATTTTGAGAGACAGAACCAGATGGGCTATAGGGAAGCAAACATTGCAAACTAAACAACATAGAGGTCTTATTTTTAGCCATATTTGTACTTAAATAGTAGTATCATTTTTTAATATGAAAGAAAGTGTAATGAAAATTGAATTTTTCATTAGATAATTTTGAATAATGAGCTAAAATAATTTTAGGATTAAAAACTATAAAGGGCTATACTAAAATGAGATATTTTATCTTCTTGTTTGAAAATGGCTTTTAATTCATTTTAAGACCAGAAAGGGAGATACCTTAATATGTTTGGCAACAGTGTCTCTCACATTAAGGATGTTCTTTTTGCTTAACTGTAATTATTTTTTCTTCTTCAATTTGAATTTGTAGCCCAGTAATCAGCACTGATTCCCTATAGAAAATTCTCTTTTTTAGGTTACTGAGATTGGTATTAAAATAATTAATAACTCTTGAAGTATTGTTCTCCATTGTATTTAACCACCACCTAGTAAAAACAGTTTCTAGACTGTAGAAATTGCTTGGACTTGGTATGTAGTGATTAAGTCATAGATTGATCTAAATGTGACACGTTAAATATGTCTTTTTCCATAGCAGATTTAAAACTACATAGAATGTCTCAACATGTTTTAATAACTAGAGTTTCAGGAATTACCACATGATTTCTTAGGGTTTCTTTCTAGCATTAACACGTGTCTAGAAGAGAAGTGATTAAGGTATTTTAGATAATAGCAGTAGATAAAATTAGGTAGCTTTGGGGGTCATATGGTCTGGTAAAGTGGTCTGCAGACCAAGATCTTAGAACGTCTAACTTTGACAACTCCAACATAATTCTCATTGTTTATCCAAAATCAGAAGCTATTTGGATGTAAACTCTTACATTAATTCTAATCCAGTGTCTCTGCTGTTTTGGCAAGACAGATGTATACTAGTCTGATAGAATTTTATCTCCATGGAATCAGGTTGTTACCATTCACTAAATTTTAAAAATGTTTAAAGAATATGAAAACACCATTTAGACAATAAATGTGTTTTTCTCTTCTTTTAGGAAGGTACTGGTCCTCGTGTTATTTCTGCTTTTGTGGAAATTATTTTTGACAATTCAGACAACCGGTTACCAGTGAGTTACTGTGTTTTTTTTCAGTAATAACATTGAGAATTTATTGATGTAGTTAAATTTTTTCATACTTTGGAACATTTATTTATAGTTATACTTAAGCTTTTATAATTAACTTATGTTAAAATAATTACACAGTTCACATATTGATTTTTGTCTTAAAATTATGGCAAACCTTCTGAAAAAAACAACAAATGACCTATGGAAGCTACTGTGAAAAATGTTCATGAGAATTGTGTATGAACAACATATCCTTATGAGATTATTTAGATTTTTAAAAATGAAAAATAGTTTTATGGTCACAGAACTTTAAAATGCCCTTATTAATGAAAAAGTTTCTCACTGTTTTATTAAATTAACTTTGTGCTTTTACTTTATTTCTTAGATTGATAAAGAGGAAGTTTCACTGCGAAGAGTTATTGGTGCTAAAAAGGATCAGTATTTCTTAGACAAGAAAATGGTCACGTAAATATTTTTCTTTACATTTTACAATTCCTTTGCAAGAAAGTTAAAGTATTCTTTTATTTTCCTCACGTGACACAGGAGATGGTTTAATGACTGTTCTGTACTAATAGTACTAATAGTATAGACTAACTTATGCTGCTTAGTCTATTTTTTGCTTTTGTTAGAGGCTTTTTTTTTTTTTTTTTTTTAGATTTATTTTTATTTATTTAATTCCCCTCCCCTCCCCTGGTTGTCTGTTTTCTGAGTCTATTTGCTGCGTCTTGTTTCTCTGTCCGCTTCTGTTGTCGTCAGCGGCACGGGAAGTGTGGGCGGCGCCATTCCTTGGCAGGCTGCTCCCTCCTTCGCGCTGGGCGGCTCTCCTTATTGGGTGCACTCCTTGTGCGTGGGGCTCCCCTACGTGGGGGACACCCGTGTGGCAGGGCACTCCTTGCGCGCATCAGCACTGCGCTTGGGCCAGCTCCACACGGGTCAAGGAGGCCCGGGGCTTGAACCGCAGACCTCCCATGTGGTAGACGGACGCCCTAACCACTGGGCCAAAGTCTGTCTCCCTTGTTAGAGGCTTTTAAACTACCTACCTAAAACCAAAAATTCATTCTTTTTATTAACAGGAAAAATGATGTGATGAACCTCCTTGAAAGTGCTGGTTTTTCTCGAAGCAATCCTTATTATATTGTTAAACAAGGAAAGGTAAAAACATTGTATGTCGTTGTTTTATAAAATTTGTTTTCTGACTTTATTCTTCACTTGAATGATGAATTTGGTTTATTCAGTCTAGTGATTAAGTTGAAGTGATACAATCTTTTATTTTCTTTTGTTTTCATTGTGACTTATTTTGTATTGAAGTCAGTATTATCTTTTATTGGCTATAAAGTACCAAGTAGAGATCTGTTGTGTAATGGGATAGAAATAGTTCAGTTGGTTAAGTAGATCTTGTTTCTTAATGACCTATATTATTCACTGAGGTATAGTATACTGAAAGATATTTTGGTTTGTGGAAGTTAACAATAGTCATTTAAGAATATTGTAGAAATTGTATAAAAATCACATTTGAAAACAATTATGTAAACAAAAGAAAACATAATATTACAAAGTTAAATAATCTGTGTTACTAAGTTTATTGCAGAACTATAGTATTAAGAAGCTTACATATCAGACATCTACCATAATGAAACATATTATTTTCCCTGATAATGTTCTTTATAGATTTTAGCAGCTAAACGATAAACTTTAGCTCATTGTTTTATGCCCCCTCATAATACTTTATATCTAAAAAAGCTTTTTTCCCTTAATACTTACCTTCCAATGCCCTAATAGTTTCAGTAGTGGGTTTGTTTTTTTGTCTTTGCTGTTCTGGATTAGAGGATAATTCTTGAAGGATGTCTAATTCTTTTCTATTGGAGGCTTTTAAAAAGAAATCTTACTGTGGTAACATATATAACATAAAATTTGCCATTTTAACTATCTTTAACAATGCAAGGCAGTGGCATTAATTACATTTACAGGATGCTGCTATCACCACTGTCCATTACTAGAACTTTTTCTCTACCCGGAACAGAAACTATCTATTAAACAATAACTCCCCATTCCCCCCTCCCTCCAGCTCCTGGTCACCTCTAATCTTTTTTCTGTCTCTAGGGATTTGATTATTCTAGATATTTTGTATAGGTGGAATTATAAAACATTTGTCCTTTTGTGTCTAGCATATGTCACTTGGCATGATGTTTTCATTGTTCATGTTGTAGCATGTTAAAACTTTATTTTTTTAATGACTGAATGATACATTGTATATATGTACTACATTTTATTTTTCCATTCAGCTGTTGATGGACATTTGGGTTGTTTCCACCTTTTGGCTATTGTGAATAATGTTGCTACGAACATAAGATACAAGTATTTGTTTGAGTCCCTGTTTCATTTCTTTTGGGTATATACCTAGGAGTGGAATTGCTGCGTCATACATTAATTCTGTGTTCAAATTTTGAGGGATCACCAAACTCTTTTCCATAATACTGCACAACTTTACATTCCTACCAGCAAGGCAAGAGGGTTTTGATTTCTCCACATCCTGGATATCATTTCTTATTTTCTGTTTTGTTTTGCTGTTTTTTAAATAGTCATCCTAGTGAGTGTAAAGTAGTATCTCATTTTGTTAAGTTTTTTATTGTATTATTGTAGATTTTAAAAATGTACCATCAATGATAGTTCCCCTTATAAAAATCCTTTGATCTTTGAGAATGAAGTTGTTTTATACGTTATCATATTGATTAAGATGAAATGTGGTGTTGGATAGTCCTCTATTTGTAAGTTAGAGGGTCTTTTTCATAAAAGCTAACAAATGCAATTTATTTGGCAAATTGTATTTAAGTAAAGGACATAAAGATGTGTAGGTGTATCTTCATTAGCCAGCTCATAATTGAAACATACAAAGAACTTAGTATGTGAATATATGTATTAAAAACCCTTTCAAGGTGGGGCTCTTGTTATTAAAGAGCCATCTCTAGGTATTTAGAAAATTATTTTTCTAAAATTTTATAGATTAACCAGATGGCAACTGCACCAGATTCTCAGAGACTAAAGCTGTTAAGAGAAGTAGCTGGTACTAGAGTATATGATGAACGGAAAGAAGAAAGCATTTCTTTAATGAAAGAAACAGGTAAAATAAATGTGATTCTACCTTATTTCTTTTTGTTGCAAATTATTTTATCATCCTGTTAAAATAGTTCAAAGGAGTTATGTCTGTTCTCAGGAGTGTTATTTGCATGATAATTGGCCTATGTACTCAGTGGAAAGAAAATTAGCTTGAAGCAGTTTCATTTTCAGTAATTTATCTCTTTGAATAAAGAAAACTGCTGTTAGATAAGCATCCCTTTGCAGATCATTTATCTCAGCCACTTTGTGCCTCTTAACTTCCTCATCATTATTAGGACAACAAATGTGGATGCATTCCAAAAAAATATATTGGATTATTAGTTGTCCTTAAATTTGAAGTTGCTCAGGAGGAGCAAATGAGTGTAAAACTTTCAACTTGGAGTCTTCTTCATTAGTACCTTTATCGTGGAAACCTTCCTTGCTTTTCAAGTGGCCTGTTACTATGGCTTAAAATCACAGTCCTAGTTTCAAGCCTGAGTAATAAGTAATTGACATTATAACTTTAGATTTGACCTCTCTAATCCAAAGCTTTCCCATCTGTAAAATTCTATCTCATAGTTTATGGTAGTGAGTAGTGGAGCAGAGTAGCACTGTGACTGGAATATAGTAGGTATTCAATATATAGCAGCTCTAGATAATGCTATTAGTAAAAATTAAGAAAGAATCAGGGTTTTCGCATGTGTATTCAATATATAGCAGCTCTAGATAATGCTATTAGTAAAAATTAAGAAAGAATCAGGGTTTTCGCATGTGTGTTCTCTGCTTTTCATATTAAGCATCTGTTTTGTTTTGTTTTTTTAAAGATTTATTTTATTTCTCTCCCCTTCCCCCCCCCCCCCCAGTTGTCTGTTCTCTGTCTATCTGCTGTGTGTTGTTCTTTGTCCACTTCTGTTGTTGTCAGCATCACGGGAATCTGTTTCTTTTTGTTGGGTCATCTTGTGTCAGCTCTCCGTGTGTGTGGTGCCATTCCCGGGCAGGCTACACTTTCTTTTGCGGTGGGTGGCTCTCCTTACGGGGTACACTCCTTGCGCATGGGGCTCTCCTACGCAGGGACACCCTTGCGTGGCAGGGCACTCCTTGCATGCATCAGCACTGTGCATGGGCCAGCTCCACACGGGTCAAGGAGGCCTGGGGTTTGAACGGCGGACCTCCTATGTGGTAGACGTATGCCCTAACCACTGGGCCAAGTCCGCTTCCTGCATATTAAGCATCTTTTTTTTTTTTTTTAAGATTTATTTATTTAATTCCCCCCCTCCCCCCGGTTGTCTCTTCTCTGTGTCTGTTGGCTGCATCTTGTTTCTTTGTCCGCTTCTGTTGTCGTCAGCGGCACGGGAAGTGTGGGCGGCACCATTCCTGGGCAGGCTGCGGCTTCTTTCGCGCTGGGCAGCTCTCCTTCCGGGCGCACTCCTTGAGCGTGGGGCTCCCCTACGCGGGGGACACCCCTGCGTGTCAGGGCACTCCTTGCGCGCATCAGCACTGCGCATGGGCCAGCTCCACACAGGTCAAGGAGGCCCGGGGTTTGAACCGCGGACCTCCCATGTGGTAGACGGACGCCCTAACCACTGGGCCAAGTCCGTTTCCCCATATTAAGCATCTTAATTGCCATCTCAGTATCATAAGTTTGGTTACCACATTAATACCAAAGAAAATTCTTAAGATTCAGTTTAATGAGTGGTGTATTTGAAAAGTTATACTATTACATAAAGAATTGTATTTAACTCCTCCATCCCACCCCCATTTTTTTTCAAGAGGGCAAACGGGAAAAAATCAATGAGTTATTAAAGTACATTGAAGAAAGATTACATACCTTAGAGGAAGAAAAGGAAGAACTAGCTCAGTATCAGAAGTGGGATAAAATGAGACGAGCCCTAGAATATACTATTTACAATCAGGAACTTAATGAGACCCGTGCTAAACTTGATGAGGTAAGGTATTTACCTTTGCCATTTAAAATCAGATTGATTTTATTTTTTTAAGTATGTTAAACTCATGCTGTATTTCTACTTTTTAATGATTTTAAATAGGAACTTAAAAAATAAAAACTCTCAATGAATTCATTAGGCAAAAAATGTTTTTCTTTTAGATTACTTAGAAGGAAAGTGCCTAGACTTATGTGGTCCCAAATGCTTCTAGAAAGTATCTCCTTTATTTCCTTGTATCTGAAATCTAAGTGGATGGTGGTATCACACAAACTAGGATGAGAGGAAAGCAACCTTTAAAACTTCATTGGATTTTTTTTCTTTATTAAAGAAGTTGTAGTTTTACAGAACAATAATGCATAAAATGCAAGATTCCCATATACCACACCAACGGCAACACCTTGCATTGGTATGCAACATTTATTACAATTGATGATAGGCTTCATGGATTTTTTTCCTTCGCTTTTTAGAATGTATTATATAATTAGTGTTGCTGAAATACATTCAAAAATGAATTCCTAAAAAAAATTAATTAAAAAAGGAACTGTGTTCTAGGCAGGATTTAAAACTAAAGGAATTTTCCATATAAGAAAACCATTTTAATAATATTTTTATAAAACTTATAAAAGTAAATGATTAATTTTAGTTCATTGGATACGATTTTTTTTTAACTAGATGTAATGAAATATTACACGAATACAAAATGAGTTAGAAATGGTAGCTTGTTTCTTTTCCAGCTTTCTGCTAAGCGAGAGACCAGTGGAGAAAAGTCCAGACAGTTAAGAGATGCTCAGCAGGATGCCAGAGATAAAATGGAGGTAAGATTATACATTGACCTGAACCTAGTTTATAATATTTAACCACAGTAAATCCTTGTAACAGGATTATGGAATGATAACTATAAGGGGGAGTCACAGGGATTGAGTACTAGTAAGACAGAGTAGTTCCAAAAGTATAAATGAAAAAAGAATTATTGATGTCATAATTCTGCTGTTAAATTTGTTATTGCCTGAATCATTTCCTTTTGAATAGGATATTGAGCGCCAAGTTCGAGAACTGAAAACAAAAATTTCAGCCATGAAAGAAGAAAAGGAACAGCTCAGCGCTGAAAGACAAGAGCAGATTAAGCAGAGGACTAAGTTGGAACTTAAAGCCAAGGATTTACAAGATGAATTGGCAGGCAATAGTGAACAAAGGGTAAGTTAAAATGCTCAAAATGAAAGATATAAATGCATATGAGTGGGAACTGCAGCAAGAGGGGTGCATGCTTGAGTTTTTTGTAAAAGATTTTCCACATTAAAATAACTTGCAGTTAAGTAGCAACTCAGTACTATCTCTTTCTTACATTTAGAAGAAATTTAAGTCTCATGTTGCAGGATCGGTTTTCTCATGAACTTTTTTCTTGAGAATACTTTGTGCTAGGTTTATAAATTTAGGAGATTGATCTTTACTTATCTTGCTTTATTTACAGAAACGCTTATTAAAAGAGAGACAGAAGCTTCTTGAAAAAATAGAAGAAAAGCAGAAAGAGTTGGCAGAAACAGAACCTAAATTCAACAGTGTAAAAGAAAAGGAAGAACGAGGAATTGCTAGGTCTGGGATTTTTCACCAACACTAACTTTCTACATAGTTCTGGGTTAATAAGTCAATGGCACAGTAATTAAATAGCACATTGTTCTTTTATTTTAATGGCATTCTATTTTGTTCCCTTCTGCAGTTCTTTTTTTTTCACTCAGTGATATTAGACATCTAAACATTTTAGTATCTACCTATAGATTGGACTTGCCAATGTTTGATGTTTTCACATTTAAACATTCTCATGTTTGTAAGCCACCTATATTTGCTCAGTGAATTACCTGTAATCAGTCCTTTGCTCTTTTTTCTTTTTTCTGTTTTTATATTTTCCTTACTATTTTATAAGAATGTTTATGTAATCTGGACATTAATCTTTGCTCTACAGGTTGTAAATATTTTCTCTATCTTTCTTTTGCCTTTTACTTTTATTGTAAGAAGTTGAAAATGTTTATGTGTCAAATATAGTTGCGCCATTTTTTAAAGTTCCTGAGATAGAGCACTAGGACTGAAAGTCTGATATACTGACTAATCTAGACTTGGAATGAAAATGGGGTCCCTCTGAAATCCTTAGGGTATATGGGCTTAGTATACCTGACTTTATGTTTTTGAAGTTAAATTAGTATTACCTAAAACCAACTAGTCTGCGGGGCTCAGTGACTTAGCACCTTCTTTTTATATACGTAATTCCTTCTTTTTGGGTAATTTAAAAAAACCGTTTTATCGCTTCTCTGTACAGATGACATTATTGATTGCAGTTCACTTGGTTATATTTTCTGTTCTCTTTTTCAACCTCTATCTTACGTAGATTGGCCCAAGCTACTCAGGAAAGAACGGATCTTTATGCAAAACAGGGTCGAGGAAGCCAGTTTACATCAAAAGAAGAAAGGGATAAATGGATTAAAAAAGAACTCAAGTCTTTAGATCAGGCTATTAATGACAAGAAAAGACAGATTGCTGCTATACATAAAGATTTGGAGGACACTGAAGCAAATAAAGAGAAAAATCTGGAGCAGTACAATGTAAGAACTACCCCTTAAATTCTTAAATTTTATAGTTTTATCTGTTTAAGTTCTGTTTTTAAACAAGTTGTATGCTACTCTTGAAGTATGCAGAAGAGATACTTATTTAGAAAAGGCCAGAACAATTCAATGTTAAGCCACATAGTACTCATTTTTTTTTTTTAAGAATTTTTTTTTCCACATTCAGCAAGTATTTATGTAATCTGAGGATGTTTTAAAATATGTTTTTATGAATTGGTTGTATGTGCCTGATATAGCCTAATTTCAACATATTATACAAATCTAAAATTGAACATTAATTTTTTTTTCCGTATTAGTCTAATATGTTACATTTAGAAAGCAGACTCTTAAAGATCTACACTTTTCTAGCATATAAACAAATATTCTGGGGACTAAATGAGTCACTGCTCTTGAAAAATTACATTTTATTCTTTTGTGATTTCAGATAGCCCTGAGTCTCAAAATCTTCACATGTAGAAAAAAGGGTTAGTTTAATTATCCTCATAAATAGTTCACTTGCCTGGTTTACTCCTCTCCCATTCTACCATCCCTCGTTTGGCAGAGAATCTAATTGAACAAAAGATAATAAACAGGATATTTCATATTACCTGAGTTTGTTGACACATAGAGTGAAATAAAAATGAGAGTATTATATAGTATCTGTGCATATGTTAACTTACTATTAAGGACTAATACTTTTTTATACTCTGTTGTAGTATGTGTAATTGCTTTGTAGTAATTGGTTACTGAACAGATGGATATAATTATTTCACAGCGCGTAATTTGATGTCCCTGTCCTGTGAACCCCTCATCATCCCTCTTGCCCTTGCAAAGGATGATGGTTGAATTTCAGATTTACCTTGCCTCTTGTTCCCCTAAAATGTAAAGATTTTACATTTTACATGTAATAATCCTTAAAAAACCATTGCCTTTCTTTCTTAAATACTTCTTGGGACATTATTTGTATTGATTATAATAATAATCCAAAATAACTTTTGTGTTCTATTGAATAAATGCAAAGAGGATAATATGACAAGTAAGCAGTGCAGTTTTTTAGAACTTATGAATTCATTTTCTTTTATAAAATTCTGGGTTATGTGTTTATATAGAATTAGTAGGGTTAAGTCAATATTTTAGCAATATTTTCTAACTCATGGTTTGTGTTTTTTGATAGTGTACTTTCTTTGCATAGACAGTAACAACTTGAAATTGGATTTTTAAATAACTGAGGTATAACTGATATACAGTAAGTTACACATATTTAAAGTGAATAATTTGATAAGTTTCAACATATGTGTACACCTGTCGAACCATCTCCACAGTTAAGATAATATGCATGTTCACTACTCCCAAACGTTTTCTTCTGACCCTTTGTAATTCTTCTTTCCCTTCCCCTTCCCACTCCCCCCATCTTAGGCAACAACTGATCTGCTTTCTATTACTATGGATTCTTTTGCATAAAATTGTATTTTAAATTTGAATTATTTTTATTTCCATAGAAACTGGATCAGGATCTTAATGAAGTCAAAGCTCGAGTAGAAGAACTGGACAGAAAATATTATGAAGTAAAAAATAAGAAAGATGAATTACAAAGTGAAAGAAAGTTAGTATAGACTAAAATCTATCTTAATTTTTTTGAGTAATGCTAGTTACTGTCTACAACATGGTGTTTTAATATATGTCAGTTGTTCAGATTTGATTTCAGTGTTTTATTCTATTGTATACTCTTAGTGTATCTTTTTATGCTTTTAAAATTAAAGGCAGCCTTAATTTTTACTGCTTAGTTACTTATGGAGAGAGGAAAATGCAGAACAGCAAGCACTTGCTGCTAAAAGAGAAGATCTTGAAAAGAAGCAGCAACTTCTTAGAGCAGCAACCGGAAAGGTGGGCAGTTGTTTTCATTACCTCAGTTTACAGTGAGTCATTGAGTCCATCATTAGTGGGAATTTTTTGCATTGGGCTTTTTTTTTTTTTTAATTCATTTCTCTCCCTTTACCCCCTCCCTCCCCCCAAGTTGTCTGCTCCCTGTGTCCGCTTGTATTCTTGTCAGCGGCACTAGGAAACTGTCCCTTTTTGTTGCATCGTCTTGCCTTGTCAGCTGTATATGCAGCGCCACTCCTGAGCGGGCTGCACTTTTTTCACATGGGGCGGCTCTCCTTACGGGATGCACTCCTTGCACATGGGGCTCCCCTACACTGGGGACACCCCTGCATGGCGCGGCACTCCTTGCGTGCATCAGCACTGCGCATGGGCTAGCTCACCACATGGGTCAGGAGGCCCTAGGTTTGAACCCTGGACCTCCCATGTGGTAGGCGAACACTCTTATCAGTTGAGCCAACTCTGCTTACCATCATTAGTTTTCGAGTTGTAGGGCATTAGTTCCAGATAATAAATAAGAGAGTAGAGTGCCAAACATTTGTTCTGTAAATATGAAATGATAGCTATTGTTTAAGCAGCTCACTGACACCTTTATACTATTAATGGTAGTGCTTTTAATATTTAGATGAAAAGCCTCTTTATAATATTAGCGGGATAGAAAAGAACCCATAAGGTGTTGCATATAGTTGGCATATTTTAAGGGGGTGATGTGTTTGGGGAGGGGTGTTTAGTTTAATATGTGATAGATTTTCAAATGTGTAGAGTAATGGGCTCATTTCTTACCAGCAGTGATGTTTTTTTTACGTCTTACAGGCCATTTTAAATGGCATAGATAGCATAAACAAAGTGCTGGACCACTTCCGTCGAAAAGGAATAAACCAGCATGTTCAAAATGGCTATCATGGCATTGTGATGAATAACTTTGAATGTGAGCCAGCTTTCTACACATGCGTGGAAGTCACTGCTGGAAACAGGTAATTTTTTTTCTTGGTATTTAGGGTTTTCAGAGGAAAGAGGGAATAAAAATTACCTAAGAAACAACTTTTTATAGTTTTAGTACAATATGTCTGCCATTATCGTCTTGCATCCTCATTTCCTTATTTAACTTTCTAGTTAAATAATGTAGGTGCTACTTGTTCCTAATCATAGAAGCTAGAACTTTTGCCCTTTGGGACTTTTTCTTTACCCCATTGGAATTTTCTAAATAATTTTTTTTTTTTTAAAATACAAATTGGGTTGCATTGAAAAAGGTTTTGTTAGTTAAATTTAAGTTTATCACACTTTAAAGTCTAGCAATAAAGATGTTTCTTGTTCTGCTTACATGTAGGTTATTTTATCATATTGTTGATTCAGATGAAGTCAGCACAAAAATTTTAATGGAGTTTAATAAAATGAATCTTCCTGGAGAAGTAACTTTTTTGCCTCTTAACAAGTTGGATGTCAGGGATACTGCCTATCCTGAAACCAATGTGAGTCAGTGTGTTAAGCTCTATCTCTCTTTCAGTTACTTTTTCTTCATTTGATCTGTTGGCTCATGCAGGTGTCAGATACTTTGCATTAGGATTCAGTGGTCAGTGAGAAGAACATGCCCCTCTTCTTTTAGAGCATACTTGATGCTAAGTGGGATTGGGGAGGGGGAAAAGGTCACAGCCAAGACATGAAACAAATTATTGCAAATGTGAAAAGTGTTAAAAAGCATAAGTACATGATACTCAGAGTATATTTTGGGTGACAGATTTAAAGCGGGGAGTTGAAGATTAACCTGAAGAATTATTAAAGTGTGAATATTTTTAAGTTCTTTTGATATGCTTGAAAATATTTATATATTTGTTTACAAGTTATATAAAAAATACCACGCAAGATAGTGAACTCAGCGTAATGCTTTCATTACTAGCTGGTACACTTTAAATGGATTAAAAATATTCTTCATATACTGTTCTTGAAAAAATATAATTGTTTCAAGGTATTTGGCTTCAGCATGTTAGCTGTAGCGGCAACTGTTTTACCATCCTCTAAAGTTAAAGCAAGAAACCCTGTGAGAATGATCAACAATTTAAGTGCAACAGTGAAGATATTAGTTACTAAAGGAATCAGCCTTTTTCTACTTTTATATCTACAATTATCTTTGAAGTTTGGAGGAGGAATAAATGAGTCTCATAAATGATGTGTGAATGAAGCAAGACACAAAAGAATACATGTAGTGGAATTCCATTTACACCAACTCCTAAACAAAGCTAAACACAGGTGGTAGAATTAGAAAGATGCAAGGAAGTGATTATCACAAAGTAATAATAGCAACCAGTGGAGGTAACCACTTTGTGATTAGGAAAGGGGCACACTCATGGCTTCTGGGGTTTTGGCAGTCTTCTGTTTCTTTGTCCTGCATGATGATGATACTAGTTTTCTCTTAATAATTAGTCATGAAGCTTAACATTTATTTATTGCATTTTTTGTGTATATGAATACATTTCATAAAGTTCCAAAAATCTTGTTCTAACAGTTTAGAAGAGAAAAAAGGAAATAATTTTTATCTCAAAAATACATTTTCCTGAATGTTTAGTTTAGATGTATGTAATTTGTATAATTAAAATGTTTTTAGGAAATGCTGTTTATCTTTGAGTAGCTCTTCTATGTGGCCATAAAGTACTGTTTTCCCAAATGGATAAATGAAGTAACTGATAGCTAGAGAAGTTAAGCAATTTGTCCAGAATACTCCTCTAATAAGCGGTAGAATCAGGATTTGAACTTGAGCACTCTGGCTCCAGAGCCATAAAGCTCTCTATCACATGAGTATAATTTCCAGGATATTTCAGTGCAGTGATTCTTCTACTTAACTGTGTTGTGATCTGTTGCTTGTTGACAAACATTGAATATTACTTCTTTTTTAGGATGCTATTCCTATGATCAGTAAACTGAGGTACAATCCCAGGTTTGACAAAGCTTTTAAGCATGTTTTTGGAAAAACACTTATTTGTCGTAGCATGGAAGTTTCAACCCAGCTGGCCCGTGCTTTCACTATGGACTGCATTACTTTGGAAGGTTTGTAATACTAATTCATAGCTTTGAACAAATTCTAATAAATCACTTGGTGTATATATATATATTTTTTTTTTTTTGCATATATATATATAATATGTAATACATTTAAGTGTTGCATGTCTTTAAGAGTGTATCTTGTAATTCAGAGTCATGTTCGTTTTTAGAGTATTTGAAAATTCAGGGAAGCAGATTTGGCTCAGCTGACAGAGCCTCTACCTACCACATGGAAGGTCCAGGGTTCAAAACCCAGGGTTTCCTGACCTGTGTGGTGAGCTGGCTCACACACAGTGCTGATGCGCGCAAAGAGTGCCATGCCACACGGGTGTCCCCCTGCGTAGGGGAACCCCACACACAAGGAGTGTGCCATGCAAGGAGAGCCGCCCCACACGAAAAAAAAAAAGTGCAGCCTGCCTAGGAGTGGCGCCACACACAGAGAGCTGATGTGGCAAGATGACGCAACAAAAAAGAGACATAGATTCTCAGTACCACCGACAGAAAGCAAGTAGACACAGAAGACACACAGTGAATGGACACAGAGAGCAGACTTTGGGGGGTGTGGTCAGAGAGAAATAAAGAAATATTAAAAGAAAAGTCATATCCTTGGTGAGAAACAGTGTCAAAAACTGAGAGCAGATTTTTAAATCTCTGAATTCTTGAACAAAACAGTGAGATTTTCTTTTTGCACCTTAAACTATTAACCAGTAATTTCTTTTTCAGGTAGCTAGCCAATATTAATTTTTTCTAATTATTTCACATTTTAAAAAATAGCTGGTTCAATTCAGAGTCCAAAGGGGAGACATACTTCGTATTTAGTTGATATTTTGCTTAAGTCTAATCTTTTGGCTATAGCAGAGGCTCTTAGCTTCCCACTCACCCCCACCTCCTCCCCACCCCCACCTACCCCCCACCCCCATCTCCCCCCACCCCCCGCCCCACTGTGGACTCCTTGAGCTGTTTGGTGAAACCCTTTCTCAAAATAATGTTTTTAAATGCATAAAAATAAAATATTTTGGATCAGAAAGGAAACCAATTATATTGACATGGTTATCACACTATTTTAAAAAATAGAATATAGTAAAATGTTTGTTCTTGAATGTAATCCAGAATAGGGTTTACCAGTGCATTTAATAACTACCATAATTTTGAAGTAGTGATGCATATAAACAATATTTTGAGATCTGTGACAAATATAATCTGATATGAAAATAGCTGTGATTTCTCTTGGTATTAGAGTTACAGGTAATGTTAATATTACTGTGGTTCTTGTCTCATTCATTATGGGAGGAAAAATTAAAATCCAGTAAGATTATAGTAAAAATAAAGATGTCATTTTTTTTGCCTTATCCAAGTCATAAACCCTCTCAACTTTATCTGTGGAACCCAGGTTAGGAATAAGAACCCCTGGTTTATAAGTTCCCCTGCCCTTGTTTTTTGTTTTTTTCCTTCTCTTTGTAATTAGTATGTTGAAGAAAGGAGATAAATCCTGCTCCCTGTGCCAGGGTTTTATATATGTACATTTTTTTTGTTGTTGAATCATTTGAGTGTAAGTTGCAAATATCATGACATGATCTCTAAAACTTAAGCCTGCATCTCCTAAAAATAAGGACAGTAAGTACATTATCACTGTTAAGAATTTAGCATTAACTCTATAATATCATCTAATAAGTATCTGTAATCAAATTTTCCCAATTGTCCCCAAATAATTTTCTATCCAGCATCAATCAAGGGTCCATACATTGTCTCTTCTCTTTAGATTCTTCTAATTTAATACAGTTCCCTTGTTCCCATTTTTCTCCCCATTGTGATGGCTTTCTTCTGAAATGTCCCATTTTCTGGATTTGTCTTACTATTTCCATGTGATTAAATTTGAGTTGAACATTCTTGGCATGAATACTTCATAAGTGATATTTCCTTCTTCACATCATATAATGTCACTTTTTCCCCACTATTAGTGATGCTAAGTTTGATCGCTGGCAAATAGATCTCTCACCTGTAATGATGTAATGATGAAAACCCTATAAGTAATAAATGATATGTGAAATTATCCTTTAAGACCACGTGAATATCAGGTTTTCCCCAACCATTTTCTTTTCACTGGTTTTAGCATTAGTATCTTTTGCTTGACCCTTGCCTGAATCAGTTACTACACTGAGGATTTTAAAATGATTTTTCTTTTTAATTCTATCATTGCTTCTACATTTATTAGCTGTAAAGAAGTCTTCTTCACTCTTGTGTTCTCTCCCTTTTTTTTAGATCTCACTAACTCATGGATTTTATTTTATTCATTGTATACCTCATTACCATTATTATTTTTTCAAAGATTTTATTTATCGCCCCCCCCTTCATTGTTTGCACTACCTGTCCGCTCTCTCTATCCATTTGTTTGCTTTCTGTGTCTGCTCATTTTTAGGAGGCACTGGGAACCGAACCCGGGACCTCCCATGTGGAAGAGAGGTACTCAGTCACTTGAGCCCCCTCCACTTGCTGCTTTGTTGTGTCTCTCATTGTGTTTCCTCTTTGTGTCTCCTCATTTCGTCATCTTGTGCATCAGCTTACTGCGCCAACCTGTCAGGTTAGTTCGCTGTCTTGCTTATCTTCTCTAGGAGGCACCAGGAACTGAACCCGGGACCTCCCATGTGATAAGTGGGCACCCAAATACTTGAGCCACATCTCCAGTACAGCCAGTGGGAACTCCTCCGAGCTGAACCCTAAGTTCCTATTGACATGTCCCTGTTAGTCTTTAGCACTTCCTTGCTTTCTGGCAGAGATACAGGATTACCTAGAAAGAAACATTTTTTTGAAGACTGCAAATTTTAACATTGGAAAGCAAAATTTATTCAGGGTGGCTTAACTTCTTAACTTTTCTTTTTTATTCTCATTAAATATTTATATCCTTATGTTTAAATGTTTGATTATAAGGTAATTTATCATTGAATAAAGAAGTTATATATAATTAACTACTTTTTTATGTTTTGTTCATAGGTGACCAAGTTAGTCATCGGGGTGCTCTAACTGGAGGTTATTATGACACAAGGAAGTCTAGACTTGAATTACAAAAAGATGTTAGAAAAGCAGAAGAAGAATTAGGTGAGCTTGAAGCAAAGCTCAATGAAAACCTCCGCAGAAATATTGAAAATATCTTTTTTTATTGTACTTAAAGGTAGATACTGTGAAGAAAGAACTGCATTTTAGTTACATATATAATCTTTTTTTCTCATAAATAGTGGGGGACATTTCCATGTGTTACGCTTTATTTAAGTACAAGAGGTTATACTGTTTAACTTCTGAATACTAAGGGGAAGAAAACTGAAAACTTTTATTGTTGATCCTTTGCTGAGCTGTTAAATTGCAAATACCAGTGAGTCTATTTTTTAGAGAAAAGAACCTGAGGAACACCAAAATTTGCTATCAGGCAATCAAAAAGAAAACTAAGATTGACCAGAGATTTGCAGAAGGAAAATCAGGATATAGTGTTTGAAAAAGGAAGGGGATGGAGTGTTAGTAATGACACACACTGCATAGAAGTCAAATATAAAAGCATTGAAAAATATTTATGAAATTTTACAATTTTGAGGTATTTGGTACAGAGTTAGTATTAGTGGAGCACTAGGAATAGTAACTGGGTTGCAGAAGTAGAAAATTGAGTGAAGAGATGAGAAAATGGAGTAGAGACTGTAGATATGTTTTAAAAGTTTGGTTGTTAGAAGCAGAAAAACTGAAGAGTGGTAGTTGAGGGAGCTTTGTGGGGTAGGGGAAAGTTTTTTGTTTTTTGTTTTGCATTTAACAGTTGGAGAGGCTTGGATATCTTTAAACTCTAATGGAAACCTGCTACCAGGGAGAGGTGGAAGAGAGATAAAGCATAATAGGAAGAGTAAGTTCCCTGTGAAAATGAGAAAGTGTGAGATCCAGAGGAAAAAGGGTAAGACTTAAGGCAGGGAAAGAGTTTTTACTCTTAACAAAAAGAAAGACACAGAGATGTGAAAGATATAAGATAGGTGGAAGAAATTTAGAGCTCTTGTCTGATGGCTCTTAATTTTACCTTATGAAGGTAAAGTCATCTGAATGTGAAGGGGAAGAATGTGGGGTTAGAGAAGAATGATAGAGACATAATGTGATTTTATCCTCATTTGTGATATTTAATCATCTTAGATATGACTTTAAAAATTATTCCCAGATTTCGTGGCTAGCACTTTCTTTTGGGCTTGCAGTTTCCTTCTTTGGTACATTATTATTTCATTGTTCTGTTACTGTGCTCGTAAATAAATGTATTTTGTCCTTAGAAGGTGGGTTGTAATATTTTAAGTAGAAGTGAGCTGTTTGAATACATGACAAGCTATGAAATGACTACCACTGAGGAGAAGGCAGGAGGTAGATTTTGGGGAATTTCTGAGATTGAATCTTTTAGACTTGACTCTTGTAAGAGTTAATGGTATTTTGATAAAACAGAACCATCTGTTCGCATAGCATTTGTAAAATTCTTTATTAATTTGGATGTCATTCTAGAAACCAAAATTTTACCAATCTATGGATGCATGAAAAAAATTAAAACAATATAGTATTTTTTAAGGTATATATATATTCACTTTAGTATTATTTTTTATACACTTTTAAAATTTTTTTGAAAAGATACTTAGATTACATAAATGTTACATAAAAAATATAGGGGATTCCCATATGCCCTGCTCCCAACCCCTCCGACATTAACAACATCTTTTCATTAGTGTGGTACATTTGTTACCATTGATGAACGTATTTTGGAGCATTGCCACTAAGCACAGATTATAGTTTACATTGTAGTTTATACTCTCTCCTACATAACTTACTCTTGTAAGTTATGACAAGACATATAATGGCTTGTATCTGTCATTTCAGTGTCGTTCAGGACAATTCCCAAGTCCCAAAAATGTCCCCATATTAAATTTGTTTTTCCCTTTCCCCTCAGAACCTCCAGTGACCACTGCCTCCACATCAATGATAAAAGTTCTTCCATTGCTAGAATTAAAATCAGTCTATACTAGAATACCAATAAGTCTACTCTAGGCCATCATTCATTCCCCAGACCTGAGGATTCTGGGATGGTGATGCCTATTCTACCTGTAATTGAAGGGGCATAGATCCCACAGGGCAAATGGATGGGACTAACTTGCTTGCAGTTTAAGGTTCCCTCTGTTCCTTGGGATGGGTGTTATCCATCATCATCTCCTTGTTAGTTTTTCTGGGTGAGTCCAATGAACTGGAGAGTAGGTGTTGCAACTCTATTGAGATTTAGGGCTCAGCCAGCACCTGGACAGTCCAAAGATTTAAGACTTGGACACACACTTATTAACTCTAGCACTAACTATAGGTTCAGATAGAAGGGGTAGAAGAGCTGTGTATAGGAAAACCACAACTGAGTCCAACTCTTTCAAATGGAGAACATAAATTCCCAAGTAGGGCCTACTGGCAGAGCACCAAACTCCTGAGCTGTCTGCCCTGCCTGTAGTATCTGGATGTCTCCGCTATTTGAGGCAATATTTACTTTGGCAGTCAATAAGAGCCTGCTGAGATGTGTATAATTGTAACCTCTGGTATGAACTCTCGACTCACTTTGAAGTCTTTTAGCCATGTAGATATCTTCATTTTAAAGCCTATTCTTTCTTGGCGATTCAACCCTTCATTTTTGAGTATTAAAACATCTTTTTATGAAATATTGTGGTGGTAGATGACAATTGATTTTTATATGTCCTTTGCAAAATAAAAACTTAAGACTCCCGTATCTGTCCCCACAACTAAGAGGAACACTTGTCTTAGATTACAGTAGGAATAATTAACACTGCTCCACTCCGATTCCAGTATATATTATCGAAAAAACTGGTATACTAAATGCATAATGAACTTTAGTTATGAGAAATTCAAACATAAAAGACTTGTACAGAGAATAATATAATGAACCCCCATGTACCTCTCATTTAGCTTTAACAAATCATGAACTTGTGACCAAGCTATAAGACAACCCATTGTTTTCCCCATAATGAGTCCTTGATACAGATTTGACAGTTAATGTCAGATACATAGAATGCAAATTTAGATTATATAACAGACTGGTGTATTTCAACTCTTTGGTGTCATACTTTGTAATGAGGGCTTAAAGAACTTTTCTTTAAGTGGGTTATTTTTATTAATATTTAATTTGATACTAAAACTGGGAAATTTAAAAATAATTCACTAAAAAGTAACAATAAGCTATTAACATGTTAACAGATATAACATTTTCTTAATGAAAATCAGTTCTTTTCTAAAACATTTAATAAGAAGAATGGCTTTTTGCTTTTTTGCAAATTTCTAGTGTTTGTCTTAAGAGAAGACAGCCAATTCTCATCTATTTCTGTCTTTTGTAATATGTTGCTTTGGTGAAGTATATGGAGAAAATCTTGCCCCATGATTGCTGATTTTCCTCTTTGATAGTACACCAGTACTCAATAAGTAATAATTTCTTAAAGATTGGATTTAATGTAGAATCTGAAATCATATCTGCAAGCTGTTCATACCCTGATACATTGAAATCCATTGGTCTGTCATACACTTCAAATGGATATTTTACAAAATCCATTTTGCATTGGTCATTTGGAAAATAATTGATTCACGGAGCTATGTGGATCTTCCAAATGTTTTATCAGTTTTATTATATAATATTGAAAAATCACATTCATTAATATCCTAGCCAATATCCTGAGAAAAGTCTAGGGGGAAATTGTCAAGTTCATATAACAGATTTTCCACATTTCAAATTTTTGCTTCAAATTTATCATTGATAACTACTTTCAATTTTCCTTAAAGTGATAGACTTATTTATTTTCAAGGAAGTGGCTGCACAGATACCCACATTTGAGTAACCATAATTGGTCTCTCAGTCTTTCTTTCAAATAAAAACCATGGTACATGAAAAAAAGTGGGTTGATCAGTTCACTCTTGACACAACTGTGCAAGTGCTTTTCCTTAAAATAACCATGGTACCTTGGTATAAGGTAGAAATGCTTTATGTATACTTTTCACTGTTACACAATATTAAAAATACGGTATTCAAACATCAGAAATAAGTTAATTTTTTACTGCTTCATCAAGGACATTCTTAAGTGAAACTGGAATTTTTATTTTATTTTTTACTGCAAGTTTATAGCTTCTTTGCCATCAGCCCAGAGAAAAAGGCAAATAATCATCTCAGTTTTCACCTTGCATAATTTGGGAACTCTTCAAGTTTGGCAAAATGTAAGCCCCAAAAAAATATGGCTAAACACTAAGAAAAAGGAGGATATTGACAGAATAACGACCAATTGCCTTGGTCATAAACCAGCTAGATTGAATTATTTTTTCACATTGGACAAGGTCCACTCTTTATATATAACTCCCTAACATATTGCCTTAAGCATAATAAAGATACAATAAATATTTGTTGAATGGAAAGATATGAAATATAAGATTAGCTTCCTTTCAAGATTTCCTAAGTTTTGTTTTGTTTTTGTATAGCTAATAGTAAAGTAGTATATTATTTTAAGAGTGAAATGTTTTAAGCTTTTATGATTGAACTCATTTAGTTTTTATTCAGTATTGTTTTGGGTCACATATTTGAGGAAATAACTTTATATTCACTTTATATAGGGGTGAAAAAAGTATATAGGAGGGACTAATCAATTTGTGTTTATAAGAACTAAAGATAATTCAAAGCATATAATATATTTACAACTTGGAGTGAATTTTCCTTAGCCTTGTATATGGATTAATAATGAAATTGATCAGTTGATGAACCAAATGCAACAGATAGAGACGCAGCAGAGGAAATTTAAAGCATCCCGAGATAGCATATTATCAGAAATGAAGATGCTTAAAGAGAAGAGGCAGCAGTCAGAGAAAACTTTTATGCCTAAGGTTTGTAAATATGCTTTTGTTGTTGATTTATTTTAATTGTATAGAATTAGACCTGGATAATGTGTTTTATGGAGTTTACTTGAGTTTCATATGTTCAATTTTGTTGGGACCCTTACTTTTGGGTCCATTTACATTTATCTGTAATATCAGACTTAACACCATTGGGCTCTCAAAGTCTCCTTTCATAGGCCACATTCAAACTTTGAAAGTCAGTGAACAAATAGGCATCTTGAGCTATGGCATAATATAGTACTTTTTCTTTTTTTCAAGTGTTTCTGGTTTTGTTTTGTTTTTTTTTTAGATTTTAAAAATTTTATTTTTCTCCCCTTCCCCACCTCCCCCAGTTGTCTGCTCTCTGTGTCCATTCACTGTATGTTCCTCTGTGTCCGCTTGTATTCTTGTCAGTAGCACCAGGAAATCTGTGTCTCTTTCTGTTGTGTCATCTTGCAGTGTGAGCTCTTCATGTGTGCAGTGCCACTCCTGGACAGGCTGCCCTTTTTTTGCGCTGGGCAGCTCTCCTTACGGGATATAGTACTTTTCGACAGTGTTTAACTTTGTCAATAACCATTTTTGTCTTTTATTTTTAAAGTACTATTTATGGGGGGGGGGCAGACATGGCCCAATGGATAGGGCGTCCACCTACCACATGGGAGGTCCGCGGTTCAAACCTCGGGCCTCCTTGACCAATGTGGAGCTGGCCCATGCACAGTGCTGATGCACGCAAGGAGTGCCCTGTCACACAGGGGTGTCCCCCGTGTAAGGGAGCCCCACGTGCAAGGAGTGCACCCCGTAAGGAGAGCCGCCCAGCGTGAAAGAAAGTGCAGCCTGCCCAGGAATGGCGCCACATACACGGAGAGCTGACACTACAAGATGACGCAACAGAAAGAAACACAGATTCTGGGTGCTGCTAATAAGGACAAAAGCAGTCACAGAAGAACACACAGTGAATGGACACAGAGAGCTGACAACCTGGAGGGGGAGGGGAGAGAAATAAAAAATTAAAAAATTGTATGGGTTTTTTTTTAAAAAGTACTATTTATGGAAATATTTTAATATTTGATTGCATTTTGTCCAGATTGTGTTAAGATGAGTAGAAAGCAAATTGTTATCTCTACTGCAAGTAATAATGGATATTGGTCCCATAAACTTGAAGCGGTTATAAAAAAAGCCTTTTATTTAATACATAAGCATTACTGAATCATGAAAGAGTGAAAAAAAAATTTCCCACTATTTTACTACCATACCACATATAGCAGCTTTTCTTTTTCTTGTATGTGTGATTATTTTTATATAGTTTAATCAAAGCATATGGTGTTTCACAACCCTCTCCATAGAGTTGTATCATAAACATTTTTCTTGTTGGATAGTCCCGAATATCAAGAGGTACATGATAATTAATTGAGTTATGGTTATTTAACCCACTTTTATCTCAAAGATTGCTTCCAGTTTTTCACTACTATGTAAGTAATGCAGTGACTATAGTTTATTAATAAATGGATAATCTGTCGTAATAGCAACGTAGCTTACAAAGTTTGGAGGCAAGTTTGCATGCCATGGAATCTACCAGAGAATCGTTGAAAGCAGAACTGGGAACCGACTTGCTTTCTCAACTTAGTCTGGAAGATCAAAAGAGAGTAGATGCACTGAATGATGAAATTCGTCAGCTTCAGCAGGCAAGTAAAATTGACAGGAAAAAACTTTGGTTGACGTTAGCTATTGTAAAAAGCATCTTTCTTGCAAAATAAAGGAACATGGAAGAACAGAATATTAAGGAAAATATAAAAATGCAACGTTGGACTTCTAATGTCCATCAGAGTAATTAAATTCTTAATAAGTTTTGCTACACCATTCTAGATATGTTAGGATTATACAAGAAATCTTTATTTTCTTCCATCTTACTTAAAGCATGTTTACCATTAGTAAACTTGAGCTTGTTAGTGTTGCCATATTTATTGATCTGACTACCATTACACATTTAGTAATATTGTCTGGATTAAACATTTCAATAACATTTGCATTTTAGATGCAAAGATGTAAATATCCAATACTGAGTCCAAAAACTAAAAAGCAAAAAAAGAAAAAGAACCAGGCATAAAAACTCAGAAAACAGTTGGAATAGGTAAGAGAGAGTTAATACGTAAGAGACAGAAAATGGAGAATATATAGTATATTTTTGAAGAGTATAAACCCCAATTTCAACTCATTTGAATGCCAGTAATGGAGAGGACAGAATTCCTTTGTACGAAGAAATATGTATGGTTATGTGGACAACTTATTTTCTTTCTAATTTTAGGAAAACAGACAGTTGCTGAATGAAAGAATTAAATTAGAAGGTATTATTACACGAGTAGAGACATATCTCAATGAGAACTTGAGAAAACGGTTGGATCAAGTAGAGCAGGTGTGTTCATTCTTGATTTTCCTTGATTACCATAAAATTTACTGAAAGTGGTAATATGAGAGGTTTGAATGGAGAACATAACCTTTGGGAACAGAATGTTTTGTATGATTACTACCCTGGCACATTATAGATGTTAAATATTAATTCATATTAATATTTGTTATTTAATATTTCTTAGTAGTAGTCAGATGCATTACTTTTTTTTTTTAATGGATACTGTATTTGCAATTATTTGAAGTATTTCCTTGGTTTTTTTTATTGTTTATTCAAACCTAACAACTGTAGAAATTGTTGGCAGCTTTATATTTTGAAACTAACAGAGTTCATATTTTATGGTTTATTGCTTTTTGTGTTGCAGGAACTTAATGAACTGAGAGAAACAGAAGGGGGCACTGTTCTCACTGCCACAACATCAGAACTTGAAGCCATCAATAAAAGAGTAAAAGATACTATGGCACGATCAGAAGGTGAATTTTTATTTGATAAAAAAATTGGCGTATTTAGTTAAATGTACATTATTCATTTTATAAAATTGTTTACTACAAAATGAAATATCCCAGTAGGCAAAAGCATATGTTAATAATTTTATGTGTTTCCATCATAAATAATTCATGGTGAATGGAGTTTGATGGGTTGATTGTAAATTGTAACCTTTGTTTTGTGGAAATATTTGTGACAATTATTAGAGACTATAAATTGTACATTTATTCTACTCTAATTTCTGACCAAAATATGAAATAGCTGAATCAAGTCTCATATTATTTAGTTGCTAAGAGGAAGGGGAAAATTTTTTTTCAGTTTTTTTTTATAAACATGTGAAACATTAAGTAATGAAAGCTCTGTGATTTTTTTCTTTTATGTACACTCCTCCCAATATTGTCCTAATATATGTGATTTGTGAATTTTCACAGTAAAATTATATAATCAAACTGATAGATTTAGTTGTTACATTAAAATAAAATCCTTTCTCAGCTAGTATTCTGGCTTTAAGATAGGTATTATGGCCTAATTTTTTTCCTTCCCATCTTAGATCTGGACAATTCCATTGATAAAACAGAAGCTGGAATTAAGGAGCTTCAGAAGAGTATGGAACGCTGGAAAAATATGGAAAAAGAACACATGGATGCTATAAATCATGATACTAAAGAATTGGAAAAGATGACAAATCGACAAGGCATGCTGCTAAAGAAGAAAGAAGAGTGTATGAAGAAAATTCGAGAACTTGGGTCACTTCCCCAGGAAGCATTTGAAAAATACCAGACACTGAGCCTCAAACAGGTAACTGTTGTTGGTTTTAAATGTGAAGGCTTATTGCAAATTTCCCTCTGAGAGCTTCATTAGAATTGAGCTTACTTACTGATACAATTTTTTCACTTTCTAGTTGTTTCGAAAACTTGAACAGTGCAACACAGAATTGAAGAAGTACAGCCATGTTAACAAAAAAGCTTTAGATCAGTTTGTAAATTTCTCTGAGCAGAAAGAAAAGTTAATAAAGCGACAAGAAGAGTTGGATAGGGGGTACAAATCAATCATGGAACTGATGAATGTACTTGAACTCCGAAAATATGAGGCCATTCAGTTAACTTTCAAACAGGTACGTTCCTGTCCATAATTAAAACGCACATAGTCACTGGTATGTAGATGATATTCAGTTTCTAAAGATTTTAAAGCAGTCTTCCCACTTGACAGGTAGACCTAATAAATGTGAACAAACGCAGCACGTAGGTAGGTTGCTAACATATAGTAACCTGGATGTTTTACACAGCTCTTAAAAGGGTCTAATCTGTTGTTATCATTGTTCTTTACTTCAGACTAACAACTATTATAGCTTTAAAGATTTCTTTCTTTAAGCAGTAATATGTATAATTCTGCCCAAGCAAAATATATATTTGAATTGACACCCACCCAGCTTTTGTTTTGTTATGTTTTCTTTTTGTTTTTTTTTGTTTAGGTATCCAAGAACTTCAGTGAAGTATTCCAGAAGTTGGTACCTGGTGGCAAAGCTACTTTGGTGATGAAGAAAGGGGATGTGGAGGGCAGTCAGTCTCAGGACGAAGGAGAAGGAAGTGGTGAAAGTGAGAGGGGTTCTGGGTCACAGAGCAGTGTCCCATCAGTTGACCAGTTCACTGGAGTTGGAATTAGGGTAAAATATTCTTACATTCAATTTTCCCCAGAATATTACCATAGAAGAGTAGAATTTGTAGACTATTATGCAAATCTAAATTGAAGCATTATTTGACAATTTTAAGAAGTGATGGCGATTCTTCCCTTTTAGGATGTTAACTCATTAAATGTTTTCTTAGGTGTCATTTACAGGAAAACAAGGTGAAATGAGAGAAATGCAGCAGCTCTCAGGTGGACAGAAATCCTTGGTAGCTCTTGCTCTGATTTTTGCAATTCAGAAATGTGACCCAGCTCCTTTTTATTTGTTTGATGAGATTGACCAGGCTCTGGATGCTCAGCACAGGAAGGCTGTGTCAGGTACAGTTTTGGTGTTGAAAATGAAAACTTGCTTAAAGATGATAGTTTACTTCTTTTGTAATGATTTCTTGTTGCCAGAGGTATCAGAGGTCTAGTTGGGTTATGTATTCAGTAAATAAAACAATTTCTCTTTAACAGGTTTTTTTAACATGTAGTATTTAAACTACATTTGGTTTTGCAAAGTTTAGTTTTGCGAGAAATAGGTAATTATTTGAATCAGTTAAAAATCCTACTCCACTTAAAATTTTTATGCAAAAATCTTTCATTTTAAAACTTGTTTTTTCTCAATGCATGAATAGCCCTTGTCAAAAACAGTGTTGATTCTGTGTTTAAAGAACTTAATTCTGTTCTTTGATAATTTTGAAAGATAGTTGGAGAAATGGGGAACACAGGAAGCATTGGTTATGCTTTTTGTGTGAGAAAAACTTGTTTTGCTCTGACATTTTTAATGCTGTGCTAGAAGTTTTTTTTATATTAAATTTTAAAACTGTTCTCTACAGTAATGGGGTTAAAAATTTTATCTCTCAAGAAAACAAGTGGGTAATTTTTACAGATATATATATATATATATAAAAGAGTCACCATCTCTTTTGACAGCTTTGAATTTTGGGTAAGAGTAAAGATACTTTTTGAATTTTCAGGTTTGTGAAAAAAAGGAGTTTATTAGATTATTTCTTTTTACAGATATGATAATGGAACTTGCTGTACATGCTCAATTTATTACAACTACTTTTAGGCCTGAACTGCTTGAGTCAGCTGACAAATTCTATGGTGTAAAGTTCAGAAATAAGGTAATTTTTTAAATGAAATTTAGTTCTGTGTAGTATTCAGTCCATTATATTTGTTGAATTCTGGTTTATGTCACTTAAGTCCTGAAAGAAAATTTAGAAAGCCGTTGTTTATCTGATGATATCTATGTAAAGAAAAACCTCTTCCTTCAAATGCCTGTGAAGTTTAGCAATTTTTTTGTGGCATTCATAGCACTGATTTTATTTTCATTGTCATTAAGAGATAGTATCTTTGGGGAGCAGATGTAGCTCAGTGGGTAGTTAAGCTCCTGCTTCCCATGTATGAGGTCCTGGGTTCAATCCCTGGTACCTCCTTAAAAAAAAGAGATACAGTATCTTACTTTTTGGTCTACTTCAGTGCTTCTTTAAAGCACAGCTTTAATAATTATTTACTTGTTTTCTATTTGGCTGGACCAAACAGCCCTCCTGATTTCTTCTAGCCTTAAGCTTCTTTGTTGAAGGTAAAGTTGGGCCAGATTTGAGTATATAAAATTTAACAAAAGAGATTGTTCCAAGAGATTTAGGCATTAGCACTTATTTTAGTGTCTTCAGAAGGTTAAAATGCAGAGTATTTTTTTAAACCCATGTATTTCTCTACCATTGAACACACACCATTGTAAATAAAGGTTTTATCAGTCAATGCTTCAGAATTATTTGATTTGATATAGAAGATAGGCTGTATATTTTATTACCCTGTACAGTACAAGCACTGATATTTTTCTTTCTTTAATTTAAGATTAAACAGATTTCGTTTTCACACTCATTGTTTCTTCAGGTTAGTCATATTGATGTGATCACAGCAGAGATGGCCAAAGACTTTGTAGAAGATGACACCACTCATGGTTAATTGGAAAATACTGCCTGCTCTTTTGGACAATGTGTATAGTAATATGAGTCACATACTCGAGAACTGTAAATGTAAACCTTAAATATTTCATCATTATTAATAGTTTTCAGACTTAGAGCATAAATACTCCTTTTATATTTGTCTCAGTTTTTTTATAAGATACCCTGTAATGTTACGTTTCTACTTATGGTTTCAGAATTTTATTTCCCACACAATGTTTTGTAAAGTGTCCTCCTGTTTTAAATCTTCTGAAACATGCTAAATGTTCTTAATTTTATCAAGTATACTGCCTCTTTTTTATAGCTTCAATTAAATAATTGGTTTTATGACTAATTTAGAGTTTTTTTGTGGTATCTCATTTTATAGTAGTACGGATTGGAAACAAATTTTTCTTAATATCTATTTCTCATTTTACCTAAGAAAATGTCTTCACTTAAGGAAGATTGAAAAATAAATTACATTTCATATTCTGTTTATTACATCAGTGGTTTTCAATCCAGGCTACACATTTTAATTACCTGGGGAACTTTTAAAAATGTAACACTGGGGAAGCAGATTTGGCTCAATGGATTGAGCATCTGCCTGCCACTTGGGAGGTACAAGGTTCAAACCCAGGGCCTCCTGACCTGTGTGGTGAAGCTGGCCCACACAGTGCTGATGCATGCAAGGAGTGCCATGCTATGCAGGGGTGTCCCCTGTGTAGGGGAGCCCCATGCATCAGGAGTGCACCCCGTAAGGAGAGCCACCCCACGCGAAAAAAGTGGAGCCTGCCCAGGAGTGGGGCCACACACATGGAGAGCTGATGCAGCAAGATGACACAACAAAAAGAGACACAAATTCCTGGTGCCGCTGACAAGAATATAAGTGGACACAGAAGAACACACAGCAAATGAACACAGAGAACATACAACTGTCGGGGGAAAGGGGGAGAAAGAGAGAGAAATAAATTTTTTTTAAAATTATTTATTTATTTTTAAAAATTACATTAAAAAAATATGAGGTCCCAATCAACCCCACCGCCCACTCCCCCCACAGCAACACTCTCTCCCATCATCGTGACACATCCATTGCACCCGGTAAGTACATCTCTGAACATCACTGCACCCCATAGTCAATGGTCCGCATCATAGCCCACACTCTCCCACGTTCCATCCAGTGGGCCCTGGGGGGATCTACAATGTCCCGTAATTGTCGTGAAGCACCACCCAGGACAACTCCACATCCCGAAAATGCCTCCACATCTCATCTCTTCCTCCCATTCCCCAAACCGAGCAGCCCCCATGGCTACCGTTCCCACACCAATTCCACATTTTCTCTGTGGACATTGAATTGGTTGTGTCCATTGCACATCTATGTCAAGTGGGGGCTTAGATTCCACATGGATACTGGATGCACTCCTGCTTTCAGTTGTAGACACTCTAGGCTCCATGGTGTGGTGGTTGACCTTCTTCAACTCCATGTTAGCTGAGTGGGGTAAGTCCAATAAATCAAAGTGTAGGAGCTGAAGTCTGTTGAAGCTCTGGGCCTGGGTGTCTTATTATCTGTCATTATCAGAGATTATTATTATCAGAGATTCAAATCTCCTAAATATATCTTAAACCCCAGCACCAACTACAATTCCAATGAAGTAGCATGCAAGTCTTGTGAGAAGAGATCCCGTCTAAGTCCAATTCCATTATGCAGAAACACCAGCTCCAAAGAAGGGCCATCTGCCATGACCATAGAACCCGTGGGTCTCTTTATCCCTCAAAAGAACCAATACCTGGGGTTGTATCTAGTTTATCTGTCTCTTAGACTCTGCTCAGTTGTGCATAAGGGCATTCCTTCTGACAACCTCCAGACTCTCTTTAGAGACTCATAGCCTTATAATCTCATTTCTGCTTTCCATTTCCCCCTTACATTAGGTCAAACAGCATTTTGAAGTCATGTTATTATATGTAGACAGGGATATTCTGCTGATAATCTTTTTAAAAGGAAAAAATGTAACACTGGGAGTGGATGAAGCTCAAGCAGTTGAGTGGCCACCTCCCACATGGGAGGTCCTGGGTTCAGTTCCCCGTGCCTCTTGAAAAAAATAAAAACCAACTCAAGGATGCCTATGTGGCTCAGTGGCTGAGTGCCAGCTTCCCACATACAAGGACTTGGGTTCAATCCCCAGCCTCCAGTACCTCAAAAAAAATTAACACTTCTGGGGTCTCTTCCTAGATTAGTTAAAATCTCTAGAGGGTGGGGATTCAAGTCATTGGTATTTTTAAAGTCCCCCATTTAATTCTGATGCTCAATGAGGGTTGATTTAACTCAATATAACAATTCTTGAAAAATTATTTTGAGGTTCACAAAGCAATGTATTTGATAGAATTTGAGTATTTGAGAAGTGTAACCAAAATCCCAATGGCCAGGAAATTGAACCATGAAACTTAAATTCCCTTATTATTCTGGATATAGGAGTAGTTTTAGAAAACTTCTAAATTAAAACCATAGGGGAAGCAAACTTGGCCCAATGGGTAGGACCTGCCAATGGGAGGTCCGCGGTTCAAACCCCAGGCCTCCTTGACCCATGTCGAGCTGGCCCATGTGCAGTGCTGATGCGCGCAAGGAGTGCCGTGCCGTGCAGGAGTACCCCCCACACAGGGAAGCCCCACGCACAAGGAATGCGCCCCATAAGGAGAGCCGCCCAGCGCGAAAGTACAGCCTGCCCAAGAATGGCGCTGCACGCACGGAGAGCTGATGGAGCAAGATGACACAACAAAAAGAAACACAGATTCCCGGTGCTGCTGCTAAGGATAGAAGCAGTCACAGAAGAACACACAGCGAATGGACACAGAGAGCAGACGACTGGGGGGAGGAGAGAGAAATAAAATTTTAAAAATCTGAAAAAAAAGTTGAAACCATAGGTTTTTCCCCTAGATGAGATCTTTATTTTCTTGTTTATTAAGTCTTGTAATTCAATGGTTTTTAATATATTTCCATTTATACAGCCATATCCACCATCTAATTTGAGAACATTTTGTTATCCTAAAAAGAAACCCTGTACCTTTTTAACAGTTACTGCACATTTCCCCTTCTCCTTATCCTCTGGCAAGCACAAATATGTCTCTAGATTTGCCTGTTGTGGACATTTCATATAAATGAAATCATATAATATGTGGTCTTTTGTGATTCTTTTTTCACTTAGCAAAGTGTTTTCAAGGGTCATCCATGTTGTAGCATGTATCAGTATTTCATTCCTTTTTAATGCTGAATATCCTATTGTTGGCCAAACCATGTTTTATTTATTCATCAGCTGATGGACATTTAGGGTTTTCTCCTTGTTGGCTATTCTGAATAATGGTGCCTTGAGCATATGTATAAAAGTTTTTGTGTGGACATAGATTGTTGTTTCTCATGGGGATATACCTACGAGTTAAATTGCCAAGTCATTTGGTACCTCTAGGTTTAACATCTTGAGGATCTGCCAATCTGTTTTCCAAAACAGCTGTACCATTTTTCATTCCCTCCAGCAAAACATGAGGGTTCCAGTTCTCCACACCTCCACCAACATTTGTTATTGTCTGTCTGCTTTTTCTGAGTATATTCAGGTGGGTTTGAAGTAATGTCTTGTGGTTTTGATTTGCATTTTCCTGACAACTAATGATGTTGATCATCTTTTCATATACTCATCCATTTGTATATCTTTGGAGAAATGCCTATTCAGGCTTTTGCCCATGTTTTCATTGGGTTGTATTTTGGATACAACAAATTCCTTATCAGGTATATGATTTGCATATTTTTCCAGTCTGTGACTTACCTTCATTTTCCTGATGGTGGTCTTTTTAAATTTTTAATTTTGTGTAAAGTCTAGTTTATTATTTTTTTCTTTTGTCACTTGTGCTTTTGTCATTTTAAAGAAATCATTGCCTAATATATATATATACTTTTTTTCAAGATTTATTATTTATTTCTCTCCCCTTACTGCCCCCCCCCCCCCCCCCCCCGTTGTCTGCTGCAGCACAGGGAAACTGTCTCTTTTTTGTTGTGTTATATTGCTGCATCAGCTCTCTGTGTGTGTGGCACCATTCCTGGGCAGGCTGTGCTTTTTTCACACGGGACATCTCTCCTTGCGGGGCACACTCCTTGTGCGTGGGGCATCCCTACACAGGGGCGCCCCTGCATGGCATGGCACTCCTTGCGTGCATCAGCACTGTGCATGGGCCAGCTCACCACACAGTCAAGGTCCTGAGTATAGAACCCTGGACCTTCCATATGGTAGGCAGATGCTCTATTAGGTGATCCATGTCCACTTCCCTAACTCATATATTTTCTTCTAAGAGTTTTATAGTTTTAGCTCTTACATTTGGGTTCAATGATGCATTTTGAGTTAATTTTTGTGTAGGTGTCAGATAGGGGTCTAAATTCTTTGTTTTGCACGTAGCTATCTGTTGTCCCATCACCGTGTTTTGAAAAGATTGTCTTTTCCCCATTGAATTGTCTTGGCACCCTTGTTGAAAATCAGTTAATCATAAAGGTAAGGATTTATTTCTCTACTCTTGAGTTCTCTTCCCTTGATCTACACATTTATCCTCTTGCCAGTACCATGCTGTCTTGATTAATGTAGCTTTGTAGTAAGTTTTGAAATTGGGAACTCTGTGTCCTCAAGTTAAATTCTTTTTGCTGTTGTTGTTGTTCAAGAATGTTTTGGCTATTCTGATCCCTTGCATTTCCATATCAATTTTAGAATCAGCTTTTAAGTTTCTGCAAAAGAACAAGGTGCAATTTTAATAGGGATTGCATTGAATGGTAGATCAATCAAGGGAGTATTGCTATCTTCCCAATTTAAGTTTTCTAATCCACAGATGTAACGTCTTGCCATTAATTTAGGTCTTCTTTAATTTCTTACCATAATGTTTTGAGTTTTCAGTGTGTAACTCTTACACTTCTATTGTTAAATTTAGTCCTAGATAGTTTCTTTTAAAATTATTTTATTAATTTCATTATTTATTGTTCATCACTAGTGTGTAGACATATAGTTGATTTTTGAATATTGATCTTACATCTTGCAATCCTACTGAACATGTTTATTCTGGTAGTTTTTTAGTGTATTCCTTAGGATATTCTATATACAAGATTATGTCATCTTTAAGCCAAAATGAAAGTAACAGTCAAGACTTTAATCACTTAACAAGAGGCTAACTGGGGAAAGCTCTGGCTTCACAAACACTCTTCCATTTTTTCCCCGTGGAACAGCACAGACATGGGTATCATCTCACTGCTAAGGGAACCCTGAACAAGAGGCTTCTATTTTATAGGCCCAGGGTCAGGAAGGGAGAAGGAAAGGGATGGAGGAGAGAGGGAATAGTTAGCAGTGCAAAAGTATTAAGACTCAAAGGTGTCTTTTTTTTTTTTTAAGATTTATTTATTTAATTCCCCTCCTCCCCTGGTTGTCTGTTCTCTGTGTTTATTTGCTGCGTCTTGTTTCTTTCTCCGCTTCTGTTATCATCAGCGGCACGGGAAGTGTGGGCAGGCTGCACTTTCTTTCGTGCTGGGCGGCTCTCCTACGAGGCGCACTCCTTGCGCGTGGGGCTCCCCTACGCAGGGGACACCCCTGCGTGGCAGGGCACTCCTTGCGCACATCAGTGCTGCACATGGGCCAGCTCCCCACGGGTCAAGGAGGCCTGGAGTTTGAACCGCAGACCTCCCATGTGGTAGACGGGCACCCTAACCACTGGGCCAAGTCCTTTTTCCAAAAGTGTCTTCAAAACCTCCTCCGTTTCCCCATGAAAAGCAGGTCTCAGCAGAGGTTTCTGGGAAAGACCTTGGCCTTCAGATGTAGATACGCTTAAGAGCATGGTTTGGCTGTCCAGGGGCACCCAAGTCCTTGATGGCAACTCCCTTCAGAGATACCAGCACACTGTGTAACAAGTCTGATACAGGGAGGGCAGCTTTCTTCCATGAGGCCTGCCAGGTAAAGCCTTTGTAACTGCCTGTGGCTGAGACTGAAAGATCACACAGGTATTTTTGGCCAGGAGCCAGACTCTTCATATATATCTACAATTACTCCTGTGTCTAGCCATTCATATCTATATTAAGCTAAACATGAATTCATATCCCAAGTCTGATCCAGTACTACAGGGTTTATTCTAGCATTCCCCTTTGATCTAACTTTCCACAGCAACCGAGCCTTTCTCCCACAATCCACTTAATAATTCAACCCAGTATACATGTAAAGAATTTTCAGAAATTTTAATGCTTACTCCTATAAGAAACAGCTTTACCAACTAAAGGACTGTTTCTGTACAGTTTCTTTTGTCTGTAGCTTAAAGTTTTTGGTCAAAATAGAGTTTACTTTTTGTAAGTTTTGAGTAAATTTCTATGGACTTTTTGCAGTGGTATAATATGTTTCTACCAACTCATTACCTTACAGAATAGTTCTACCGCCATAAAAATTCCACTGTACATCCCCTTTGTAGACAATCCCACTCCCCTTCTAAAAGCCCTGGCATCCAATTACTTGTTTTCCAACCCTACAGTTTTTCTGTTTCCAGAATTCATAAAAATGGAATTAATATAGTTTGTCACTTCTTGAATCTGTTTTCTTTCACTTACCATAATTCATTTGAGATTCATTCATGTGGCATGTATTAGTAGCTTGCTCCCTTTTTGTTGCTGAGTAGTAAACCAGTGTATGATGGATGTACCACAGTTTTATCCATTCAACGGTTGAACACTTGGTTTCCAGTTGGTTTTTTTTTTTTTTTTTTGGCAAATATGAATGAAGTTGTTACAACATTTGCATACAGGTCTTTGTATGAACACATGCTATTTGTCTTGGGTAAATAACCTAGAAGAGGGGTTGCTGGGTTGTATGGTAAGTGTATTTTTAACTTCATAAGAAACTTTCACCCATTTTCCTTAGAGGCTACACCATTTTGCATTCCCACCAACAAAGTATGAGAGAGCCTGTGCCATACCTTCAGCAGTTTTTTAATTAAAGTCATTCTGATAAGCATATGATGGTAACGCCATAGAGTTTTAACTTGCATTTCCCTAATGACTGATAATGTTGAACAACTTTTTCATGTGCTTATTTGCCATCCATATATCTTCCTTAGATAGCCGTATCTTTTGCCTATTTTCAAATTGAGTAGTTTTTTCATTATTGAGTTTTGAGACTTCTTAGTATATTCTGGATATGTCCTTTACCTAGATAAGTTTTGCAAATATTTTTTCCTACTATGGCTTGTCCATTTTCTTAGTAGTGTATATGGGAGAGAAGATGATTTTAATTTTGAGAAAGTTCAGTTTATCAAGTTTCCCCCCCACCCCCAAGATGGTGTCCTCATCTGTTTGCTTTTGCTCTTTTTTGCTCATTGTTTTCTCTCATCTGCTCATTTTTGCTCATTGTCTGCTCAGGGTTTTTGGGTGTTTTTTTTTGGCTTGTTTTCTGCTAGTTGTCTCTTTTTTCTTTAAGAGGCACTGGGAACCGAACATGGGACCTCCATATGGGAGGTGGGTGCTCAGTTCCTTAAGCCACATACACTCTGCTCATTTTTGCTCATTTTTGATCAATGTTTGCTTATTGTCTGCACGTTGTTTGTTTATCTTCTTTAGGAGGCACCAGGACCTCCCATGTGGGAGGTGGGCACTCAATCTGCTTGAGCCACATCCACTCCCATCAAATTTTTATTTAATATATTGTGCTCCTGTGTTGTATCTAAGAAGTCTTTGCCTGACCCAAAGTCACAAATGTTGGAAGGTCAGTTTTTCTTCTAGAAATTTTTTGTTTTATGTGTTGCATTTAGCTCTGTGATCCACTTAGAGTTAAATTTTGTATAGGATATGAGGCATTGGTCAAGGTTTATTTATTTTTTGTTGTTTCATTGCCTTTGCACATTTGGCCAAATTAGTGTGGCTCTATTTCTGGACTGTTCTTTTCTATGGATTTTTGTGTCTCTCCTTTGCCAATATCACACTGACGGACTGTAGCTTTATAAAGTCTTGAAATTAGGTAGTATGAGTCCTCCGACTTGTTCTTTTCAGTTATTTTGGCTATTCTTATTTCTTTGGTTTTTATATACATTTCAGGATTACTTTGCTGGTTTCTCCAAGTATTCCTCCTGGGATTTTTTATATATATATTTTTTCACTTTTTTTTAAAAAAAAGATAGATTACATAAATGTAATGCCCTGCTCCCTATACCTTCCACATATTCCCACATTAACAACATCCTTCGTTAATGTGGTCCTTTCGATAAAATTGATGAAAACATTTTGGAGCATTGTTACTAAGCACTGGTTATAGTTTACATTGTAGTTTACACTCTATCACACAACCTTCTGGGATTTTGATTGGGATTGCATAGAATCTGCAGATCAGTTTGGGAAGAACTGACAGCTTAACAATATTGAGTTATCTTAAGAACGTGGTAACTCTTCCTATTTATATTTTTTTTATTTCTCTCATTAGTGTTTTTTTCTTCCAACATACAGATCTTACACATATTTTGTTGAATTATTCCCAAGTGTTCCATGTCTTTTAGTACTATTGTAAATGACTCTAAAAATTTTTATTATTTTTTGTCTCTATTTTTTTAATGTTACATTAAAAAAAATATGAGGTCCCCATATACCCCCCACCCCCATCACCCTACTCCTCCCCCTGTAACAACAACCTCCTCCATCATCATGAGACATTCATTGCATTTGGTGAATACATCTCTGAGGACCGCTGCACCTCATGGTCAATGGTCCACACCATAGCCCACACGCTCCCAAAGTCCACCCAGTGGGCCCATGGGAGGACATACAATGTCCAGTAACTATCCCTGCAGCACCACCCAGGACAACTCCAACCCCATAAAAATTTTTATTTTTAAAGAAGCTTTAGATGACATAAATGTTACATAGAAAATATAGGGGGAAGCGGATTTGACCCAAAGGATAGGGCGTCTGCCTACCACATGGGAGGTCCAAGGTTGAAACCCAGGGCCTCCTGACCCGTGTGATGAGCTGGCCCACGCGCAGTGCTGATGCGCACAAGGAGTGCCATGCCACATGGGTGTCCCCCGCAAAGGGGAGCCCCACTCGCAGGGAGTGCACCCTGTAAGAAGAGCCGCCCAGCGTGATACAAATGCAGCCTGCCCAGGAGTGGCGCCACACACGGAGAGCTGACGCAGCAAGATGACACAACAACAACAACAAAAAGAGACAGATTCTGGGTGCCACTGACAAGAATATAAGCGGACACAGAAGAACACACAGTGAATGGACCCAGAGAACAGACTACTGGTGGGGGGGAAAGGGGAATAAAAATAAATCTTATATATATATATGGGATTCCCATATACCTTACCCCTTCCCCCTCCCACACTTTTCTCTATTAACATCTTTCATTAGTGTGGAACATTGTTAGAATTGATGAACATATACAGAAGCATTGCTACTAACCATGGTCTGTAGTTTACATTATGGTTTACACTTTGCTCTCCCCAATTTTATAGGTTTTGACAAAATGTATAATGACCTATATCCATTGCTGCAATATCATGCAGAACAATTCCAGTGTCCCAGTATGTCCCATGTTATACCTATTCTTTCCTCTCCCCTCAACTTCTGACGATCACTGCCTTTATATTAGGTTAAAGTTCTTCCATTACTAGAATAATAATGTCTACGTTAGTCCATAGTTGCATTCCCCCTTACGTTTGTTCATTCCTCAGTCTTGAGGATTTGGGGATGTTGATGCCCACTCTGGTGCTGATTGAGAGCGGGCTTAGAACCCATGGGGTGGATGGTTGGAAGTTTCTTGCTTGCAGTTGTGCTCTTTGTTTCGAGGGGATGGGTGTTATCCATCATCATCCTTTTGTTGGTTGTCTGGTGAGTCCGGTGTCTTTTTTTTTTTTTTTTAGTTTAAATTTCCCTTCCTTCATTCCTAGTATATAAGAATACATTTGGTTTTGTATATTGACATTGCACCTTGGAAAACGCCCTTTGTCTAGTAGCTTTTTTGTGTGTTTTTTGTTGGGGGAGAGGGGTGTTCCATAGACAGTGATACAATGATATTCAATGATGTCATCTGCAAAGAGAGTTTTATTTCTTCCTCTCCAATATATATGCCGTTTTTATTTCTGACTCCCTTCCCCCTTTCCGAGATTATAGTTCTTATCTACAGGAGTGGGGCTGGTATATTGGGTGTTACCTCCTCCATTACTGGAAGCCAGGAATTCCCAAAGAAGTACTTTTAAAATGAGGAAATACAAATGTGATTTAAATTGAGTTTAAAATCTGCATTCATTTGTTTTCATTTTGACTAGCTGAATTTATAGAGTTTAAATGTTATGACTTTACTATAACTGATCTTCCATAATAGAGAATCTAATGTAAGGTATGTTCTTCCAAAATTGAGAATCTGGTGTATGGGTTACATAAGCACAGTATCTTTCTAATAATCCTATTATGTGTCTTAAGCATCTCCCCAAGAATATTCATTATGAGTCGCTGAATATCCATAGAGATTGAAATGGTTGGTATACAGTTTATGATCTATAACTTTGTTCTTTCATAACCAACCCTCCTCAATACAAAATTTGGGTAAGTTCAGTTCCATCTAAGTCATGATTCAAGGGTTGTTACAGGCATACCATCATTTTGGAATGTCTCGATATTGTCCTTTAGCATCCCCAAGGATATTAGTATAAGGACACGCCAGTGAATTTGTAACAAGTAGCACCTAATGACTGTAAGTTTTTTTAAAAGCTCATATTCTTTGCTGTACCTTAGTCATAAGTCATTAATTCTACTGAGATTGAATAGAAAGTTGTGAAAAACCTGGCCATATATAGTCAGCCCAGAATCTTAGAAGAAGGACAGAAATTCACACAAGAAATTAGCCAGTGATTCTAAAATCTAAAGAGCTACTGAATTTGTGGCTGGATAGTCCTGTCCTCAGAGTAGTAATGGTTCTTACACTTCGAGATTTTGTTAATACCATTAATTTGTTATGTTCATCATATTAAATTTGAAAAAATACAATATATTTTTAAATCACTATACCAGCCAGACTTCTCTGTTAACATTTGGGGACCCTTTCTTCAAGTCTTCATACAAATTTTATGTTGTTTATACAAGTACACAATTTTATATCTTGCTTTGTTTCCCTTTAGTAGTACAATATAAAATATTCTGCTTAAACCTCTTTGGGGGGAGTTGATGTAGCTCAGGTGGTTGAGTGCCTGCTTCCCACATGGGATGGTCCTGGGTTCGGTTCCCAGTGCCTCCTAAAAACCACAAATGAAAAAGCCAACTTGGGAGCCAATGTGACTCAGTGGTTGAGTGCTGGCTTCCTATATACAAGGTCCTGGGTTGAATCCCCAGCCCTGTTACCTCAAAAAAACCCAAAAAAAACCTTGGATAAACTAAATTTTAGTAGTCGTAATATTCTGTCAAATTGAAGTAGCATAATTTATCTAAATATCTCTTGTTGGATGCTTAGATTGCTTCCTTATAGCTGTAATAGCAAAAACAAACCCCAAACTGATGTTTTTACATATAGAAAACTCTGGAAATTTAGGTTAATTTTCTCAAGATAGAGTCCTAGAATATGAACATTTATAAAGCTTTTGATATAATTTTATATACTTTTTAAAATGTAAAATATGGAATATTAGTATGCAGAGTGGGTTAATGATTTATCTACTCAAAATAAGTGAAAAGATATTAATTTTCTTAGAAAGTGATGCAATTTCAATGATAGAAGCAATGGTTTTACTGTGAATAATAGCATAATAGTAAAGTACTAGATGTATGGAAAAGGTGTGAAAGCTGACTTTTGGAGGATTTTTTTCCCCCTTTTAAAAGTATTTAGGCAATAGTAAATCTGTTTTTGGGAAGCGGACTTGGCCCAGAGCATGGGGCATCCATCTACCACATGGGACATCTGTGGTTCAAACCCTGGGCCTCCTTGGCCCGTGTGGAGCTGGCCCACTTGCAGTGCTGATGTGCGCAGGAAGTGCCCTGCCATGGGGGGAGCCCCACGCATAGGGGGTGCACCCCATAAGGAGAGCTGCCCAGTGTGAAAGTGCAGCCTGCCTAGGAATGGCGCCGCACACACGGAGAGTTGACGCAGCAAGATGATGCAACAAAAAGAAACACAGATTTCCATGCCGCTGACAATAACAGAAGCGGACAAAAAAAAGAACACGCAGCAAAAGGACACAGAGAACAGATAACTGGGGTGGTGGGAAGGGGTTTGGGGAGAGAAATAAATCTTTAAAAAAAATAAAAACTCAGTTACTTCTTAAAAGCAGTTTCTCTGCTAACAACTGTCTAGATAGGGACTAGCACTTTCATTCAGTTCACTGTAAAGGAGAATTCTGGTGTTCAGGAAAAGAAAACATTATTAAGATCTCACTGTTGCCCCTATACAGGAGCAGCGTCGGGTTGCTGAGATGATTGCCACAGAGGTGCAGAGAGTATGTTCTGTCTTAAGGATTTGTTACAGTAGAAATAGTATTCATTTTTTATTTCTCTTCACTTCTTACTCAGGCATATCTCCTTATCCTGGAACATTAATAATCCAAGTTTGCATATTCATTCTGAGTGTAGTTTGTTAAGTAGGGGAAGAGTAAATGGAAACTAGAAGCACAGTCACACAGTTAAAACTGGTGACAGCAATGGTGTCACTGTTAACCTAATACCTAGAAATTAGGAGTCTATTTCTCTATGTGAGGCTTTTTCCATTTTATATGTAATTAGATATTTATCCCCTTTTTGTGTGTGAAGATTAAGCAATAGTGATACCCTAGTTCCCTTAGTTTCAAACTTTTAGGAGAAACTGGTAACTCTTCCTCTTCTGGGAAAACTACTAATAAGTTAATATCAGGTGTCTTATTGTCTAGAAGTGTGCTGATGGCCTTTATTTTGGTCATGCTAAGTATTTCTTGCTAAAGTGGATTGATTTAGTTACATTTAATATATATATGAGTATGGTAAGAGCTCAGATTTTGCGAAGCGTTTCCTCTTCTTAAATATGGTTTTATGTCAATACTTTTTCTGAGTTAAAACTATCAGGACCTTACAGTTAGGGTATTTAGATCTAGAGATACAAAATTTTTTGTTTTATACCTCAGTTTTACAGATGAGGAAATTTGAGGCTTTGATTGGGTAAGCAACCAAAATTATTAAATGAGGACACTCAGCTTAGTAACTGGCAGAGCCACTACCAAACCCTGGCTTTCCTGTCTGAGCAGAGCAGACTTTCTAGTGTTTTAACTCTGTTTCTTTCAAATCACTCATGAAAATGAGGGAGCTCTTCTATCACATTTGTACATTATTGATTGATCCTCTTCATTACAGAGAGAAACATTTTAAGTACCTGAGTCACCACCATCTTTAGTGTTCTTTGTGTCCAGCCAGTCCCCAGTATTTTAGGCCTCACCTGTTTAGGGACACTATGATCACTTTTCTCACTTAATGTCCTAGGGGGACTGGATACTCCTGGCTGCCAGTCTTCTTCATGGAAGATGCCAGTGTTGTTCCATAAATCTGCCACCTGCCACCATGTGGCACTCCGTCTCCCCTTCCTAGACACAGAGTCTCCTGGGTGTAAGAGTCCATGTAGCAGCCAGTAATTGCACAGAGCAATGAGGCAGCATAAAGTTTAGGTTTGCAAGGAGAACATGGATGTATTTACTCTCTCCATTCAACACGGTTGGTATAAATCTTTTGCAAATTGAACCTTAGTATTTGAATGTTATGTTTTATGGATTTCATGTGGTTGTAGAAGCCATCAGATCAGTGGCTGGCAAGTCGATTATACCACCAGCATAAACACTCAAGTGTGCGGTGATACCAAGTGTAATACCAAGTCCTGATTTAGTCTCACAAATTAAGTCTGAAATTATTCAGCCATTAAAAATGATGGCTGAAAAGACTGGAAACTTGGAAGTACTTACAGGTAAGAAAGAAATCAAAACAGAAAATTGAACTTGAAAGACATGGGTTTATGACCAAGTCATTTGAGACTAAGGTTGCAGAGGTAGCTCATGTAGTAACATAGTAAAGGTCCATAACATTTCTAAGGCAGAGACCTTTTCTGAGAGACATTTTTCAGACAGGATACTATCAAACCACCTCAGAATTAGAAGTAAGTACAAAGGTCGGGAGGGTTGACGCTTTTTTCAGTTTTGTCTATGCTATTTTTTCTTCTATCCTCAGTGCCAAGTTAGAACCACTAGAGGGGGCCCTTGACACATGCCAACCTCTCATTTTTCTCACTGGCTTTTCAAAGTACTGTTTCTTCTCATCCTTTATTAGAAGAGTTTTGGAGCAATGAGAAGGTTGAGATGTGATTTTGAGAGTTCTCTGTTGTAGGAGTTTATGAACCAAATGTTTACCACTTGCAGCTCAGTCATAAATGGGATGCTTTTAGCCAAGGTACCTAGGGCTTACAACAGGCTGTATTGCTGTGTAGAAAGCTCTCCCGCAGCTATTTAATGGGATCTTGTCAACAAAATGTCAATCTTTGCAACAGCCCTATTGTTTCTCCTCAGAGCAGTTTTTATTGCCTGTGCCTTCAGAATCTCAACCCAGAAGAAATTATCCTAGTTTTACTATTTACTATTTCTCTTTTCGTGCATGCCTTAAATTGACTGCTTCATTTTACAATTTCTAAATCATCTCCCTAGAAGTCCTGGAGTCTAAATTAGGGTCTCTGATGTTCTTTCACACAGTGTTTGCTCATTTGTTTTCTAATAGGTCACCTAGCCCCTGTAGATTTGTAAAAGGCACTATTATCCTCGTTAGGATTGTTCCAGAAGTCCATTTTCGAGAGTCCTAAGTATAAATGGTTCTTCCCCTCAGTGAGTAGGTATGTAGGAACATGCGTGCATGCAGGGCACCCCTGCCTTCTGTACCTAGGCGAGGTCACACAGCAGGTAACTATAAAGCTAGTCCTCCTATGACTGATTACAGGTATTGAGCATGGCCTGGTGAAGACGTGGTAACTAAGGAGCAAGTAGCTAAATAAGCAAAGTGCGGTTTTAGTTCTGAGATGAGAATGTCTTGTCTTTGATCTCAATTGTGAGATTAAAGCTCCCTGTAGCGGAGTGGCAAAAATGTCTTCCCAGTAATCTTTACCCTTTGTTTTCTTTTTTCTTGTTGACATGCTCCTGGGGTGTCTGTCCATTTAAACAGACTTTGATTGCAGGTGGTTATCTTGATTGCTTGGGGGGGAAACTGGAGAATTACAATCTTTTGGAGATATTTCCTTTGCTGTGTATTGATTTGTACAGGCTAGTCATGTGTAAGCAACTTAGTAGTTGTCAATCACGTACTAAGTACCTGGCAGGTCCTTTAAACATCTCCAGGAAGGGTAAAAACTTTCAGGTGGGTGGTGTCAACCCCAGTCTGCAGAGGAGGAAACAGGTTTGGTGGCGTAACTGGCCTAAAAGTTCTTGTTCGAAAGTGGTGGAGCTGAGGGTACAATCTGGGCTCAGCTTACTCCACCAGACCTTTCTGACCTCCATTTTAAAACTCAAAATGAAGTCATTGCCAACACTTGCAGATTGACTAGCCACAATGAAGAGTGAAAGGCACCTCGGAACCAGTGGGTTTCAGAGCTGTCTAAAATTTGGGGTGTATTTGTGGAACTTTGTTATTTCCTGCCTGTGCCTCCTGCCCCTTCCCTCCATGTCCCGTTCACAAAAGCAGGCAGCTTTGTTGCATCCTGGGTTATGCGATCTCTTTCAGAGGGCACCTGAGAAGGAGTTGCAAATCCAGAGCTCAGAGCTGCTGCTTCCTTCTCACTCCGTATGATGCCTATTTTGTCTTCGCAGAGTAGTTTGCTGGCTGAGCACCTTTGCTTCTATGTTCTCCAAGAGTTAACCTTCAGCTCCTCTCACCTCCCCCAACTCTGTTCTCTCCTCCCAGCTTAAAAAAGGGAAAGGTTATGGGCTGGACTGGAAGGGTTACAGGCAGAACACTCCCACCCCACCCCCTCCCTGCCCCCGCCCCTGCCCCTTAGAGCTCCGCTTTTCCTAAGGAGAGCTGGGGTCAGTTCTCCGGCATCGTTCAATTCTGAAGAGCAGGACTATGATTTTGCCTCCTCCTTTTTGTCTTTTGGCCCTCAAATCATTTAATTATGCTTCTCTTTGTAGTTTGCATGTATCGGAGGGATTTTAGAGAAGAAACTTGGGATATTTAAGGTAGGAAGGGAAATGGAAGTTGCTCTAAGAAGAGTTCCAGGTTGCCAAACTATTAGACACATTAGTGCAGGGATATGGGGTAATAATTGTATTTGCCCTACAGAGTTTTACCCCACCCTAGGACTGACCCTAGCAGCTAGATAAGAATCTAGACTAATTTAGTCTGAACTCTGTCTAGAAATGTATGCAAGACTCCATATACTATTTCATGAGCACACTGGAGGGCTTCTAATCTAAACCTATGTTAACCCAAGCTTTGCCTCATCATCAAATTCACTGGGGGTGGTTGTTAAAAATGCCTTTTCTCCAGGCTCTCCCTCTGGAGATTCTCAATCAGCAGGAACATCTATTGGCCTCGGAGTGGGGTCAGACCTGATGAGACTTTTGAACTTTGAAACAAAGTTTGGTCTGTGAACCTGGGAGAAATCATTTCTGAGGCATCCATACCAAGGAAAGCGCCAGAGTTTTTTGTTTCAGTTTTTACCCAGAGGAAACTGAAGCTTTCACTTTAATTAAGGTTACCTTAACTAAGGTAACTGTTGGGGCAGCAGCTAGTTACAGAAGAGGAGTCTCTGCAACTGGGAGAAAACCTCGGAAAGAAAGGCCCCCAAGCTAGAGGGCTGGGATTACTGGCAGGAGTAAACCCAGGTCTCCTACCTCCGGGCCAGCACAGCGGTAGTTGCCTCCCCCATTTACTGGGGGCTTTTTAAGCGAATGCCTATTTTGATAAGAAATGGTTTTAAAATTTACAAGCTTAAGTCACCAAGAGCCCTTCTCAGTAAGAGAGACCTGAAGAGTCTATGCCTGCAGGCAATTCCGTGGGCAGGATTTGGGGGGTGGGGGTGGGACAGGGGAATTACAGTGTTTGCAGCTAGAGGACTCTACAGCTGCTCACCTCGGCCCTGATACCTTTCTTACAACCAGTGGTATTCTAGGGAGCTTTCGTTGAAAGCCAACGGCCAGAACCCAACATCTGGGAAAGGGTCAACTCTGTGGTGGTCTCCTCTAGCCCAGCAGTGTGAGTCCTGCCACCTTGAAAACAGCAGTGGCCCTTGTCCAGCAGCCTGTGCTAGTAGGAAGCCCTAGGCCTGAGTCTGCCACAGGCCTCACTCTGACTCACCTTCTCCTCCACATGGAGTCATCTCATTAAGGGGGAACCAGTAGGGTGACAAGGCTGATTCTATAGGGCAATAAAACCGTAACCTTTGAGGTTATCATTTCTAGTGAACAAGAATCATTTCCAACTTACCAATCCTCTAATTTTCTATAAGTTAAACATCTAGTTTTACAGAATTGGGGCCCAATTCAGTAGTAAAGAGTGAGTCAAAGTTGCTTTTCCCTAGAACAGGGGTTCTTAACCTTTTTTGTTCCACAGACTTCTTTACCAGTCAGGTGAAAACCACGTGTCCTTTACTAAGTCCACACTATATTGTGGATTGTTAATTAAAATCACACCTGCACCATCACGTCCCCACAAGAATGCTTTCTTGAGTCTCAATTCACGCTCACGGGGCCCTTGTTAAGAATCCCTGCTCTAGAGAGTCAGATGACCCTTCAGGGGCTTGTTGGGAGGGCCGTTCCTGGTGCTCAGGTGTGGCTTGGAAAGAGCATCCAGTAAGCCGCGGCGTTCTATCTAAGTATGGGAGACATTTCCTAAACCTCTTAAATTGCTCTGACCACTCGCCCTTGCCCTCAGACGTGTGACCTTGAGGAAAGTAGCTCAAGGACTCTTATGGTTGTAGGGGAGGGTTGGGGCCTAATAGAGAGCAACCCAGGTCAAGTACAGTTGAGTGGTAAGGGTCCTGGGGAGGAAGGGGAAGTGTGGACGACGGTGGGGAGTTTGAGATCTGCGCGGTAGCGTATGAATGGGTAGATTTGGGTGGTGACACTGGTTTTATTCCACACGCATTTGATGTAAAAGCCTGTGAATTAGGTGTTATGATTAAATCCATTTTACAGATGAGGAAACTGAGCTTAGAAACAAGCCCAGAGTCCCCCAACTAAGAACTGATGAAGTCCAGAGTTAATCCAGTCCTGTGTGGTCTCCTGCTGCTGGGGGTGAGGTAAGTAACACAGTGTGGGTGCCCAGTGGTGGAGATAGGAGGTGACGCTGTCTGTGAGCAAGCCGAGTGGGAGGCAGGAGGGACACTGTGTGTATCCGTGAAAATGCGGGGTGGGAGGTAGGAGGTGATGCTGTGAGTGTGCACATGCTGGGTGGAGGTGGGAGGTGAGGCTCGAGGTGCCTGCGCTGGGCGGAAGGTAGGAGGCGACTTCCTCCAGCAGCAGGTGCAGGCCCAGGCCTGGTGTGGTCTTACACGGCTACACAAAGCCCACCGCAGGAGCCCACATAGCCCCAGGGCAGCCCTCACTCCGTCCCTCCTCAACACCAGTCATCTAATACCCCAGGGAATGAGCTCAGAGAGTGATGGCAGCTGAAAGCGCCTTTGACAGATTTGTCCTCAGCCTTCGACATTGTTCCCAGGAAGTATGGGTCTCTTCCCCGCTGTGGACTGGAAGGAGGAGGAGGCACCAGGGAGGTGGGGGGCTGTGTGGTCCTGTAATCGGATCAGAGGCTGTGCTGGTGACAGCTGCACAACAGTCAGAGGAGGGGGCTTGGGCACCCAAGCCTGGGCAGGTGGAGAAAGGCTGGGCCTGGGGCTGTACTCATTCATCATTCTTGAGGTGGCTCTCCTGGGTTCTGGGACCCTCAATCCAGTGTCTATGCCAGAGTCCCTGGAGTCGCCAATAGACCCTGCCCAGACAATGGGACCTGTTGTCACATTTGTGGGGAGGGCCTCAGGGAAGCTCCTCCCCAACAGGGGAGTCAATAAACATAGAGTCTGGGGGAAAAAGCCTGGGTTTTAAAAACCTATCCTTCCTTTGCTGGTTGTATGGTCTTGAACAAGTTTGTTAACCTCTTTGTCTCCATTTTCTCCCTGGTAAACTGGAGCCACCACCTGGAACTATCTAAAAAGGTGGTTTGAGAATTAAATAACAGTGCTTTGCACACAGTAGATACTCCATAAAAATTAGGTTTAATTATCTGTGTCAATTGACATTCAAGTTACATTTATAATATTTGGGGTCAGGGACAAGTTTAAGAAGAACTTTAATGAAATCCATGCTTATAAAGTATGAAATTCAGGGGTGTTGGGAAGTGGATGTGGCTCCAGCAATTGGTCTCCCACCTACCACATGGGAGGTTTCGGGTTCAGTTCCCAGTGCCCGGAGAAGGTGAGCTGGCATGACAGGGAGGTGCAGCAAGCTGACGCAACAAGATGACACAACAAAGAGACACAAAGAGGAAAAACAATGAGAGGCACAATAAACCAGGGAGCTAAAGTGGCTCAAGCGATTGAGCCCTTCTCTCCCACATGGGAGGTCCCAGGTTCAGTTCCTGGTGCCTCCTAAAGAGATGAGCAGACACAGAGAGCACACAATGAATGGACACAGAGAACAGCCAGCCACCCCAAACAGTGGGGGATGGGGGACAGGAATAAATAAATAAAATCTTTAAAAAAACCTCTGGGGTGTATGTACTCACTTTAGAAAGGGCTCAGCAGCTAGCTCCTCTATTTTCTGGCATGTTTAAGATGTAAAGTTACCATATACTTATCTATTATTGTGTAACAAACTTCCCAAACTCGGTAGCTTAAAACAAGAACAATCTTATTACATCTCCCCATTTTGTGGGTCAGGAATTTAGGTGGGGCTCAGCCAGGCAAATCATCTGCTCCATGTGGCATTGCCGGCGGTCACTTGGTGATACTCAGCTGGTGAATGCACTTGTCTGGAGTGTTCAAGAGGGCTCTGCTCACATGTCTGATGCATTGTTAGGCATGGCCAGAAGGCTGAAGGCAGCTGGGACTGCCAGCCTGAGGCCTACACATCGACTCGCCAGTGTGAAGGTTTCAGGGTGGTTGGACATTTTACATGGCAGTTCAAGATTCCAAGAGAGAGGCTAGAGTGCAAGCTGCTAGACTTCTTACAACATAACTTTGAAAGTCCCAGAATATCATTTTGATACCATTCAATTTGTCAAGCAAGTCCCTATGGCAAACCCAGTTTCAAGTGCAGGGGAAATTGGACTCTACTTCTCGACGGGAAGAATGGCCAAGATATTGCCATCTTTAATCTACCACAGTTACCTGCAAATAGGCTCTGACAAAGTATTGCTTGGTATAGAACTTTTCCAGTGGCATCTTTGGGACTGGCCACCAGGAAACCAGGATTTGAATCCAGCCAACCATCACTTTGAGTTCCAATAACCCTCAAGGCCCTATGTCTGATGCTGAGAATACAGACATAGGGAGAGAGTTTTCTGGGTTAGGTCTCCACCTCGACCTGCTTCTAATGGGAGCGATCTAGGCAGGTCAGGTCCCTTCTCAGGGCCTCACCTTCTTGGCAGTAGAGTGAGAAGGCGCTTAGACTTGCTACCCACTGAGTCTTTTCTCAGCGCCAACACCCTGTGCTGGTACCAACATCTGCACCTTGGGAAAAACTGAGAAAGGCCTGCCTGTTTAATGCCAATTTTCCAGGCAATGACCAGTGATGTTTGTGTACCTCTTGCCTTTGGCAAGTCACAGAAGAGCAGCGTTACAAAACTCAACAGGGAAGAGATATATGATGCATTTAGAAATAGATTCATAGCAGGAGTCCTTTAACTTGCTAGCTCTCCCAGGGTGTACAAAAATGAGACTTTCTGGGCCCTTCTCAGGAAAACTGAGGCATAGCATGAACCCAACAACAAATGTATTTCAGTGTGTGAAGGACTTGGGATTTGCAAGAAATGCTTCCATTACCCTTAATATGCTCACGTATTTAATCTCACACACACACACACACACCCAGTATGTCACCCATGTCCCATGTCCCATGTCCTCCACCAGTGCCTGCCTCACACAGGTGATCTGTCACTGCCTGGACTCTGACTCCCCATTCTAGGCTGCCGTCTCCAGCACGCAGAGCTGTTCCCCCTCCTCATCAGGCTTGTGGGCTCAGGCTCCCCACACCTGGCCCCCACATGGCCATGCCCTTCACACCACTTAGATTCTGACACCTTGTTCCAGGCTGTCCCACGTGACTCTCACCCTCAGTGCACCTGATCTCTGAGCTCCCTGCCTTGGGCTCCACGTCCCCCTCCCAGTGGCTTCCCTCCTCACCTGCTTGGTTTCCAACAATCTATGCCAGGCCACCCCTCCACAAGGCGTCTTCTCTGCCCCCTTTCTGTTCTCTCACAACCGGCTGGAGGACGTCCCACATGGATGTGCTCCTCTCACAGCTTGGGCTCTGAGTTGCAGCAGCCCAACCCCGCAAGTTCCCCAAGAATTGTTCAGGAAGGAGAGGGGAGAGAAGAGGAAGATGCAGAGCCTAACAGTTTCTTTTTTCAATAATTGAAGAAACTGAAGCTTAGAGAGGCTAAGTCACCAGCCCGTAAGTGTCAGAGATGGGATTCGAACCCGACAAGTCTGGCTCCAGAGCCTGCTCATGCCTCTTAGGCTGTAGCATACTCATTAGGGCTTCCTTGCTATCACTGCCAGGTGAATTGATTCAGATCCAACCCTGCAAGTCTGCGGTGCACAATAGAGGAGATTGCTCCATTTCACAGGTGAGGAAATTCAGGCTCAAAGAACTTAAGTACCTTGTCCAAAGTCACACAGCCCAGAAGCGTCAAAGCCAGGATTTATCTCAATGCCTGTTGGGCTCAGGCCTGTGAGGGTAATCACTGTGCTGGAGGGCCTAGAGGAAACGGCAGGTGACTCTGACTTTCAGTTCTTCCCTCCTGGGTCCAGAAATTACCTAAGGCGGCTGGAGTCCTTGCCCTACATTTGTGGAGCTCCTGGCATACCATCAGCTGACCAAGGCAGGTAGCTCAGAGGAAAATACATATGATTTAGAGTCTATGCCACTGACTTGCTGTATGAACTCTGACGAGTTAAAAACCTCTCTGAGAAGGAAGCAGCTGTGGCTCAATCAGTTTGGCTCCCGTCTACCATATGGGAGGCCCTGGGTTCGCGTCCCAGGGTGTCCTTGTGAAGACAAGTTCATCTGCACGCCATGGAGAGCCAACTCAGCAAGGTGATGCAACAACAACAAAAAAGGGGGACAAGCAGAAACACAGAAGAGCATGCAGCAAATGGACACAGAGAGCAGACAAAAAGCAAGCCACAAGGGGGGAATAAATAAAAATAAAATACAGACACACAGAGGAACGCACAGCAATTGGACACAGAGAGCAGGCAGCAAGCAAGCTGCAAAGTGGGTGGGCAATAAAAAAAGTAAAAACCAAACAAAAAACCTCTCTGAGTTTCATGGCCCCAGTAAGGGTACTTCTTTCCTGGATGACCATGAGGAATCGGTAGGATAGCAGGTCATGTGTCTGGTGTGGAGTTTGGCCCAGGGTGAGCCCTCAGTGAATGGGAACCGTTACTGCTATAAGATCAGGCCCCAGAAATCACCGAAGACCTTGATCAGCACCTAATGAAGCGAGAAGGTGTCACCGTGAGTTCAGAGGCTGTGGAAATGGGGAGGCGCGAGGCGGGGCAGAAAGCCAAGAGCTTTAACTCTAATGGTGATAGTCAGACCCCAGAGGCTCTTCTCATCGCTGCTTCCGAGCCACAGTTCTTAATTAAGGCTAAATGAACTATTGGTGCATTTCTTGGGGTCATAAAGGAGGAGAACATCTGCCAATGGGACGCGGGATGTGGAAGCGCTGCCTCCAGGGACTCCGAGGGCTGGTGGAGCTGGCTGCCCTTTGGGGGGCTGGAGAGGTGGACCTGGGAAAGATGAGGGCGAGTTGCTCTTCAGGGGTAGAGGACCCCTTTATCCGCAGTGCCCTGGCTCCAGCGTGGGGGACCTGGATCCGCCGTGCACCCCCACACTTGTTGGATGGTGGCTTCGGCTTTTTTCTCCTGTCTCCTTCACTGACTCCCTCTGCCTGAGAACTGAGGTTGCCCAGCCGAGAGCCTGGGCTCTGCGGTGGCCGGCCAGAGACCTTCAGCAGGCAGCACCCTCCCAGGGAGACACTGGGCCTCCCGCACCCTTTCTGCCAGAGCTTTTGAAATTCAGGCGGGGCCTGAGCTTGGACCCCGACCCGTGTGCCCTGGGCCAGGTTCCCTCACCTGTGTCACTGCTGGACTGGCCTCAGTTGGTTGACGGTCAGCCCTACTACGGGTTACACTTTCCTTTTTCGTTGCAGGCCTAGGAATCTGACGGCTGCCAGACATTGTGAATTTTACCCTGCTGGGTACTGGATGTTTTTGTCTTCCTGCAAACCTTCATGCACTTTATTTTGGAATGCAGCTAAGTTACTTGGAAAGAGTTTAATCCTTCTGGGTCTTTTACACTTAGTAGGGTGGCTGCAGAGCAGTGCTCAGCCTTAGGCTAATATTCCCCAGGGCAGGGTCCCCCTGACTACCTGGCAGCCTGTGGGAGAGGAGCGTTTCTGTTCTGGTTGGCGGGAACAGGCGCGGTTCCAGCCCCTGGTGCTGCCAGGTGCAAGCTCTCCCGTCCTCCCGATGGCTCTTCCAACTCAGGCAGGTTCCTCACACACAGTCACTGACTGACGCCCGGCAGCACGTGAGGGGAACCCTCCGCGGGTCTCTGAGCTGCTCTCTGCGTGCACAGCTCTCATCTTTGGTGCTCTGTCCTCTGAACTTCAGCCGACTCGGTGTTCCAGGCTCTCAGCTCTGCCTCCTCAACTCAGGGAGCCCCCGGGCTCTGCCTAACCACTCCCTTTCTGAGCTTTCTTGAGGCAGTCAGCCGGAGCAGGGGGGCTCACTGTGTGTGTTTGCCATCTTCCAGGGATCACTGTCCTTTGTTGCCTGATGTTCAGCGTCTTGAAAACCATAGTGTCATCGTTTTGTTCTTTTCTGGTGTTTGTTTGTTTGTTTCTGGAGGATGAATATGGCCTCTGTTACTTCAGCTTTGCCAGAAGTAGAAGTCTGTTTTTAATTTTGACTCTGTATATAATCAAGATTTCTAGTCAGTTTTCTTTCATAATCCACCTCTTCTTTTTTTTTTTGGCCTGTTTTTGTTTGTTTGTTTGTTTGTTTTTGGCTCATAATGTTTTGTTTCTGTGTGTATGGTATTCCTTCACTTCAGCAACCTAATCATATTATTTAAAAATCTTTGACAGACAACCCTAATATTTTGTTTGTATTAAATTTTCTTTCCAATCATTTGATTTTTTTTTGGCCTTCTTTCTTAGAATTAGGCTTCTTCATGTGATGACAAATTTTGGTTTTCAGACTCATTTTGGGTAGCCCATGGAGATATTTGTCATGCATTTGGGCAAGGATTCTTTTCATCTTTTACCTACTACTTTTCTGTGCTTGGAACAGCAGTGCTGCCTCAGGGTAAGAACTTAGAGCGCAATCTTCAAAGTCTGATGTCCTGGGTCTGCGCTCAGGTATAGTAGAGTGAGCCCTGGTCTCAGAAAGCCAAAACCCTAGTTTTGCACCCTAGCTCTGCTGTATGATCTTATTCGGGTTTCTGAACTTATTTTGATATAGGCTATGGGTGGGGGCTGTTCATATTTCTGTAGATAACCTGAGCTGTATGTTTTCTGAGCCATGCGTTTGGGACAGTGAAAGGCTGCAGCCCTGCCCTTAGTAACCATGACAACAACTCCAGTCCCCGGAGAAACAGTTTAGCAATGCAGACTCTATAAACTTTAAATATTCAGGGGAAATGCAAACCAAATGTGCTAAAAGCTTATCTAGAATGCATGAAGGCCATGCTAGAAGCTTACCTAGGATGTGGAAGATATATGCTAATTTGAGCCTATTGAGCACTGAAACAAAGAACCTTTTGGCCCTTCCTCTGTATAAAAGGAACTCAAAAAATCTTGTTCGGGGCTTGGGTTTTGGAATGAGAAGCTCCAAGCCCAGCCGGTCATAAATAAATCATTTTTCCTTCCCTAAAAATCATTCCTGAGTCCTGGCCTTACTATACGCAAATAACTGAACCTCTCTCGTCTTCTACAACATTAACAGGGCTCTCCCAGGATTGCAAATGAAGGCCAGAGACGATACCATTTTGCTGCCCCTTCCAGATCAGGTGAACCCCAATCATCAGGGTGTCCCTGGATTAAATTTAATCCAGAAAAGATGTGGGTTCCACCGGAATCTTCCCAATGAAAATCAAGGGCAATGGAAGGTCTAAAGAGAAAAAATTCTGGGAACGAAAAAGAACTCCAAACAGGGAAGAAGGTAAGACTCCCCGGGGGGAGCATAATCAGGAAAACCCTAGCTTTAATTGCTAGGGTGGAAGCCTGATCACCGTCTGAGAGAGAGAGCCCTAATACCTCCAGAAATGTGGGGGGAAACCGTTCTCTTTAGGTCTGGAAAAAGGAGAAAAAAGGGAAGCCTGGAATTTTGGGTTTGTCTAACTGTGTGTTAGAATCTAGTATTGGTCTTGTCTCCACTGAAAGAGTGGAGGCTTGATTATAATAAGAAAGGATGGTTATAGGTTTGAGTCCTAAATCCTGGAAATTGGTCTGGATTTTGAAAAACTTGGTTACAGGAAAATGAATTGGCTTTTCTAGTGAAGCTTGGTCTGGGTGTAAAATTAAACAGTAAAAAAGGTCTAGCTGGAATCTTTTGTTATGGTGCTGAATTGCTAACGAATTCGCTTTATATCAGATGTTAATGTTAAGAGTTCTCTCTTTCTAAAGTTTATAATGGTTGTGGGGGCAGCTGTGCTAAGAATATATATAAATATATAGAACTTGGGGTCAGATTAGTGACCTTTGTGCTTCTGTCTGTGTTAGCTCAATACTGGTGTTGGAGTTGTGTGGTTATGTAAAGTGGTGGAATTTAGTTGAGCTGGAACCCTCCCTAAGGGGGTGAATTGATTATGGGACAAAACTGTGGAGTCTGGATGCTTGCGCATACTCTGCTGTCTTGTCTCTCGTCCACCCCTCGTCCAGGGCTTGGGGGCTGTCTGTGTCCGCGCTGAACACCTGGATTTCTTGGGGCTGCCCCAGTCACGGTGGCTGGGTCCCTGGGAGGGGCGCTGAATTTGAGTAGGTTCTTTTGGCCCATTTTTGCGGAAAGCTGGAAAGGGGGGAGCGGCTTGCCCCTTTCCAGTGAGTCCATGCCTTCTATTCATAAACAGCATTCCTATTTGATCACTGTGCACCTGACCACCTGGAAGGGGGGAGGTGAAGGGGATGCAGAGTAAGATCAAAATAAGTGCAATGAAGTTCCCTCCCTAAGGTGTCAAAGGCCAAAATAAGTTTGCATCCTGCCCAGGTTCTGCTTTTCTGAATTTGTCTGTGAGTCTATGCAAAAATGCTTGAAAATGTTTTAGAACTGTAAACTTCTCTAAAGAAAGGAGGCTATCACTTGAAACAATAGACCTCTAATCACTTACTAGCCTTTTTTTTAATGGTCTGGCTGGGAATGTCTGTGTTGTAAAACTACAGAGGGAAAAAAAAGGGATAAACCTCCACTTTAAAACCTGTGTTTGCAGGTTCTATGGTCATGGCAGATGGAGTTCAGTGCCATGGCAGTTGGCCGTACTTTGGAGTTTGTGTTCCTGAGTGTGATGGAGTTGGACTCAGCTGTGATCTTTGTTCACAAGCCTCTCCTGTCACTTTTACCAGACCTGTGGTTGGTGCTGGGGTTTAGTGTATACTCAAGGGACCTGAATCCCTGGACTATCCATGTGACAGCCAGGCCCTGAGCCTCAACAGACTTGCAACTCCTATCCTCTGGTTTATTGGACTTACCCCAGCCAGCTAACAGAGGTGAAGAAGGTCAACCACCACACCAGGGAGCCAAGAGTGCCTACAACTGCAAACAGGAAAACTGCATCCATCATCCAAGTGGAATCTAAGCACCCTCTTGGTACAGAGGTGGAGTGGACATAGCCATCCCAGGGTCCACAGAATGGAGGAGTGGAGTATGGATTGGAGTGGACTTGCTGATGCTCTATTCTGGAATTGTTGTGATTAATGATGGAAGTAAATGTGGTGCTGAATTGGAGAAAGTGGCCATGATGGCTGCTGGGGGTGGGGAGTGGGAAGAAGAGATGTGATGTGGGGGCATTTTCAGGACTTGGAGCTGTCCTGGGTGATGCTGTGGGGACAGTTACTGGACATTGTGTGTCCTCCCATGGCCCCGTGGGTGGACTGGGGGAGAGTGTAAACTTAAATGTGCACCATTGACCATGTGGTGCAGCTGTGCTCAGAGATGTGTTCACCGAGTGCAGTGAGTGTCCCATGATGTTGGAGGAGGTTGTTGTTGTAGGAGGAGTGGGGTGAGGGGGGTGGGGGGTATATGGGGACCTCATATTTTTTTAACATAACATTAAAAAATAAAGACAAAAAATAAAATAATAGGACAATTATTTAAAAAATTAGTAAATAAAACCAATTGTTGACTCAGAAAAATAAAATCAAATCTGTGTTTGTCTTTTGTCAGTTGTAGGTGCCTAAGAATTCATGATAAAATGTAGTTTAAAAATGAATCTTTAAATGCCAGTACTCTCTTGCTGGTGATTTAAATGCATAACTTGCAGATGAGAATTTGTTCCATTACTAGGAAAAGGCAGAACTTCACGAGAATTGTTACTAATAAAATTCTTGTAACTTAATTAATAAAGATATTCAATTCACCTTAAGGTTAAAACTTAATGAAAACTGTAACTAAGAGTTAAGATCATTTATAGACACATTTATATTATAGAACAGCAGAAGGATAATAACTGAAATTATAACTGGGTGAATTTAGCCTGAACCTATTATTGTAAGTGTAAATTCTAAACTAAACTTACCTTTGTTTATTTATTTATTTATTTTTTAGGACAGCACTGAGGATCAGAAGACTGGGTGCTCAGTTGTCTCACTCTTTTTTATTGTTATTATTTATTTATTTATTTCCCCCTTTCTGCCCTCCCCCTCCCCCCAACTGTCTGCTCTCTGTGTCTATTTGCTGTGTGTTCTTCTATGCTTATATTCTTGTCAGAGGCAAGAATCTGTCTCTTTCTGTTGCATCATCTTGCTGTGTCAGTTCTCCCCATGTGTGGCGCCACTCCTGGGCAGGCTGCACGTCTTTCACACTGGGTGGCTCTCCTTACGGGGTGCACTCCTTGTGTGTGAGGCTCTCCTATGTGGGGGACACCTCTGCGTGGCAGGGCACTCCTTGCATGCATCAACACCGTGCGTGGGCCAGCTCATCACACAGTCAGGAGGCCCTGGGTTTGAACCTTGGACCTCCCATGTGGTAGGTGGATGCTCTATCCGTTGAGCCAAATCTGTCTCCCTTACCTTTGTTTATGGTCACTTCAAACCTAGCCTCACCCCTTGCCTTTGCTTATGGTTATTTCATAACAGCTTCTGCCCCTATAGCCCAAGGAAAAGCAGACGTGAGACATCCCTGTCTCCTGTCCTATTAGTATTAGTAACCCTGCTTTCTCTCATCAAATTCAAAGTAAAATATAAGGCTCTGAAACAAAGGAAAACTCTATTAAAGCATTGGAAACATTTTGGTTACAAGCCATTAGTTAAGAAACAAAATTCTGGTGCAAAACTGCACGGTTACAGTACAAATTAAGAAAAGACCTTTTAGAAATCTTCAATTATTTTGCAGTCACACTTGTTTTGTAAAAAATGAAAATATTAAGTAACTAAGTTCTGTTTCTGTGTCAAACTATTCATGCCTGCCTATCTGCGCAAATTGTTGGTTAAATATGCAGTTATATAAGTAATATATATTTCTAGAACCTAAATTAAACTGAACGATTTATAAAATAATGCAAATTATAAGTAACATCAATGAGTTGTGTTTCTGTGTCTAACTCTATTTGTGTCTGCCTATTTGCTCAGTGTATATCTTCATACATCAGGATAATAATAGTATCAAATTAAATGAAAATACTTAAAAAAGCTCTATTCAAATTGCTAAAAGTTAAATATGCAGTTATATGTGTGAATAAATATTCCTAGAGCCCAAATTAGACTAAGCAGGATGGAAAGGTCATATAGAAATTTGATTATAGGAACTATTGGGAAAGGCCCTTCTCTTTGCAAGAGCTTTGAGGGCGGGACTATGTGGGGCCGGTTCCATCTACTAGGCTGGGGAATTAAGAATCAGTTTCCCCTGTAATTCCCCAGTTTAAACATTTTGATAGCCTTAAAATAAGGGTGGTTAGTGGTTCTGTTGCCAAATTTCATTAAGTAAAGGAAGGTCCATAAAAGCTATGGGGAGGGAAGTGCACTTGGCCCAATGGATAGGGCGTCTGCCTACCACATGGGAGGTCCAAGGTTCAAACCCCAGGCCTCCTTGACCTGTGTGGAGCTGGCCCATGCGCAATGCTGATGCACACAAGGAGTGCCGTGCCACGCAGTGTGTCCCCCGTGTAGGGGCGCCCCACATGCAAGGAGTGCACCCCGTAAAGAGAGCCGCCCAGTGAAAAGAAAGTGCAGCCTGCCCAAGAATGGCGCCGCACACACGGAAAGCTGACACAACAAGATGACGCAACAAAAAGAGACAGATTCCCGGTGCCACTGATAAGGATAGAAGCGGCCACAGAGAAGCACACAGCGAATGGACACAGAGAGCAGACAACTGGGGGGGAGGAACGGGGAAGGGGAGAGAAATGAAAAAATAAATAAATCTTTAAAAAAAAAAAAGCTATGGAGAGATCTTTCCTGGATTATGATTAAACAAATTATGTGATTGTAATGTGTTTTGGAATCTGGTAGTCAGTACGCTTTAAAAATTATTCACAGTTTCAGAGCTTAAACAAAGAAAAGAGGTTTTAGCTTCCTGTAAAGAAAAGAAAGAGAACGTTCCTTGCATAAGCTATAATGGTTTCGATTTTATTTAGCCTGGGTATAATCTCCCTTAGTTTATAAATTACCCATTAAATAAATTAACAATATATGTACAAAATCTTTGGAGTAATGAAAATTGTAAGTTCATGTTAATGAAATTAAGCTAAAGAAGAAAATTGTAGATATACTCTCTTAAATAAATAAACTTCTTTGGTTGGTAATTGTAATTTAATATGTTTATTTAAATGTAAGGAAACTAGTCTATGTGGTTGTGGTCAATTATAAAGAGTTTGTAAAAACATCTTCCAAACTGAAATGTTTAAATACTTCTAGTTCTAGGACTCATTGTTAACTAAAAACCTGAATTGGTATTGGTGGCAAAGAATAACTTCTTGATAATAAAACCTATCTGAAGGCCATCGAAAGGTGCCTATTGAAGTAAATGGTAATGAAAAGTTATCTCTTTTTTTTTTTTTTAAAGATTTATTTTTTATTTATTTAATTCCCCTCCCCTCCCCCGGTTGTCTGTTTTTTTTCTGTGTCTTTTTGCTGCGTCTTGTTTCTTTGTCCGCTTCTGTTGTCGTCAGTGGCACGGGAAGTGTGGGTGGCGCCATTCCTCGGCAGGCTGCTCCTTCCTTCGCGCTGGGCGGCTCTCCTTATGGGTGCACTCCTTGCGCGTGGGGCTCCCCTACGCGGGGGACACCCCTGTGTAGCACGGCACTCCTTGCGCGCATCAGCACTGCGCATGGGCCAGCTCCACACGGGTCAAGGAGGCCCGGGGCTTGAACCGCGGACCTCCCATGTGGTAGACGGACGCCCTAACCACTGGGCCAAAGTCCGTTTCCCTGAAAAGTTATCTTGATTCTATTGGGAATCTTCCGTTTTCATTTTAACAATGAAAAATAGTTTTTCCCCTCTATTACTAAAGAAAAATACCTACTATTATCTTCATGGTAAAATTGTATAAGTAAACAAAGTCATTTGGTATATGATGTGTTGCATTAAAATGTTTAAAATATATAAAAACAAGGAATAAACTTTAACATTGTCAAACTCTCTTGAGCATTCCAGCCAGGCCTTGAATACATTACAGGTTGTCTAGTTATTGGCTAGGCTGGTCACTGACCCCTCAAATAGAAATATTTGCTATATCAGCCCCTGGTTATGCTCCTGAAGTCAAAGATCAAAGAAAACTACATTGCAGTTTCAAGCTCCTGCAGCAGCCAATGATGACTCAGTACAGCCAAGCGTACAATGGATATCGCCTCCAGACTGGCACTGTTCCATAGTGCCAGAGAGCACTATGCACCAGGCTAGTAGAATACTGGAAAATCTCTCTAGGATCAACGATGCTGCGACTTGCTCACTGTGTGAAGAACATGCTAAGTGGAGCCATGATTACCAGGCTACTTACTGTAAGTAAAAGTTAAACACAATTGGCATTATGGCCTGCTCCCATGGAGAGATAACATGTAAAGTATTACAAACCTGAAACTTAGAACTATTCATTGCAACTCAGAATCCTTATGCATTAAGTAATACATTAATTAATATTAAGTGCTGTACTTTCATCCTGTACTAAATATATTCCTAATAATTATAACATTATCTTTTCTATTCTGGATCAGGTACAAAAGTGCATTAGACATGTTAAATTCCTGGTAACTTCATTTTCTAAATAGTTAATAAAAACATGTCTATACAATAAGGTGGCAGTCTTAGCTGAAAAACAATGGGGCCACCAGTGGCTTGCAGGTAGCCGGTTAATTGGTGCCAGGCTTAGCCAACGTACTATTCTGTACTCTACTGTGTAGCAAAAATGAGGCTTGCTTGCTAATGATGGGTCACCTATTAAACAGTCAAAAATACCAGAAATTGTACAATTAAGACCAAAATTTTAAAAAATTTATTCTGTAGTTCTGATCACTCCCACAGCTAAAAACTAAGAGAATTTCCAACTGGGTGCGCTAATCCTGAATGAAACCAACTGCCCAAAAGGTGCCCAGTTCACCAGGAGCATCTGACAGAGCTCATGAGTGCCAATCATTAAACAGCCTGAAATGCATCTTCAAAACAAAGCTAAGTATAGATGTGGGCTGTGGGTGGGAGGCTGTAGATAACCTAAGCTGTCTGTGTCCTGACTTGTGGGTGTGGGACAGTGAGAGGCTGCAGTCCTGCCCTTGGTGACCATGGCAAGGACTCCAGTCCCGGGAAACAGTTTACCAATGCAAACTCTATAAACTTTAAATATTCAGGAAAAATGCAAACCAAATGTGCTACAAGTTTATCTAGAATGTATGAAGTCCATGCTAAAAGCTTACCTAGGATGTGGAAGATATATGCTAATTCAAGCCTATTGAGCACTGAAACAAAAGAACGATTTGGCCCTTCCTCTCTGTATAAAGGGAACTCAAAATCTTGTTCAGGGCTCAGATTTTGGAATGAGAAGCTCCACTCAGAGCCTGGCTGATCATAAACAAATTATTTTTCCATCTCCCCAAAATTATTCCTGAGTCCTGGCCTTACTATATGCAAATAATTGAACCTCTTGACTTTTAACAACAATTTGAGACTTAGTTCTCTCATCTAACAAATGGGCATAGTAAACCTTACCCTGCTGAATTTTTGTGAAGATTAAGTGAACGCACCTATCACGGCTTCCCAAATGTTGTCCCACGCAGCATGAATGGAACCAGGATGCGGATACGCTGCCAACAGGTGCAAAGGAGGCGGCTGAACTTTTAAAACAAAAGGATTCCAAACACATGTGACTGTTTACATCCAGTACAAGTGATCCCTTAATCTACTGTGCAGGGAATGTGTGCTATTTCTGGGGCCAGAAAGTGACAAATCCCCCAACAGGAATACCCTCTCTAGAGCCAACCATTGCCATGTCTCTGGAATCTCTTAGAAAGTAACTAGACAAGGCCGCTGTCTTCCCCAGCCTGGGAGGAGAGAGTCAAAGTTCCTATCATTCCATGTCAGATCCATATCAGACCCAAACAGACAGAAGTCGTGATAGTAATAATAATAGCAGTATTGGGGCTCCTGGGGGCTCGGTGCGCTGGAGATGGATTTGAGCAAAGAAATGCCCCAGCTAAGCCCTGGCATATCTTTTTACATTCCGGGGTCTCGAGGTCAGCTTCTTGAGCCCTCCACGCCTGCCATCTAGCACTTGGCTGGCCTCCACTTCCCAGTCATTTCCAGGTCCTTTGTGCAGACGTCTTCTTCCCTGAAGTAGCTCAGCTCCCCTCCATCCCTAGCTGCCCTGCCCAGGCTTATCATGAGCAGCCCACACTCATTGTCACTTAAATGGCTGATTCTCCACTTTTGCTCAGAGTCTCCCTTGTGGCCAGCATGCCCTTCACAAGGCATCGAATTGGGGGATTATGGCAAGAAAGAAAGAACTGGGAAAAAAGTAGATGACTGTATCTAAGGTACTTTCACATTTGGAAACAATTGATTCACTGAAACCCAATGGGTAGTGATTATTTCATTTTATTAATGAGTTTCAGAGGACTGGTAATCAATCCAGGTCACTTTTACTCTCCTCACAACATTATTGGAATTATAGGGAAAAAATAACATTATTCAGCTACACTTAAAGAAATAGTCGAAAATCTGTTGTTTTATTAATCATTGTCCCACTAGCCCTAAAATAATTGTTTTCTCTCTGTGTTTTTCTTTCACCATTACTGTGAACAATAACATTCAAACAAATGTGTTTGTAATAGCCACTACACTAAACACTTGACCTCTTTTGTCTCATGTCATCATCACAGTAGAGGTGAGGTGAAAAGAAATTTGAGTAACTTGTCCGTCACTTAGCATTCTCATGTGATTATTTTCTTAAGTTCCCACATAATCTTCATGTTTTTTGCTTACAATTGCTACATGACAGTAATGTTTCCTAATTCACTTAATTCCTTTTCCTTTGTTGGATATGATAGTTATCAGAGCTAGGGGGGCATTATTCATTCATTCATTCAACAAATATTTAATTAGCACCTGCTATGCTTTCAGGTGCTGTATTAGATCAATAGGATACAATAGTAAGACAAGGTGCTTTGCCTTCACAGAGCAACTCATAACCACATAGAGATGGTGGGCAGCAAAGAGGCAATTACAAGACGGGGCAGGGGGATGGCAGGGAGTTCTGGATGCTGGGGGGAACAGAGGAGGGAGCTTAACCCACCCAACAGTGTCAGTAAAGCAGTTGCCAAGTAAGGCCACCAAAGGTTATTTTGGGAAGAATAGAATGATTCGAATGGTCATCAGTTTACCACATGCAATACTAATGCTGCCCACCAAACATGAGCCACCCAGGACCCTTGTATCAGACTTGGAATTCTGGGGGAACCAGGGGTTCAGACACATTAGGATCTGGAGCCCCAAACTTTCATTCTAAGGCTGGTTTGTCATTCCCTAAGCCAAAGAGACCTAAAACAGCAAGGTTCATGCCTGCACCTTGGATGTAGGATGGATGATGGATGTAGGATGTAGGATGTAGGATGACCAAATACTCGAAAGCAACTTGTTTCTGTCCGTTACTAGGATATGAAGGAGAGAACTGTATATAAATTAGAAGGTAATGAGATTCAACCCTCTCTTGGTGCCAAATTCCAGTTTTGGTGGTCAAGAACATCCTGCTGAAGCAATGAAGTATGAAAACCAGCTTCAAGCAGTTGGCCGGACCTGTACAGAAAAAGCCCCTTGCTGTCCTCACTTCAACTTACTTAATTGACATAGTAAAATTCCCACCCAGGGGTGGGGTTGTCTATCCCTTTCTTGATCATGCAATGTATGTGCAAGTGTGATTTCCTGAACATACTAATCATGCAATTATATAACCAGCCATGTGTGTTCATCCATATGCATAAAAACTAATGCATAATCAAAACAAATGCTGAGTCGTAACTTGGATATTTAAGCAAAAGTGGAACTGCAGCACAGGGAGCCGGGTCTGAGTCACTTTAGACTGGCCTTGACTCCTGACCTCTGCAGACGTAATAAATGTGAGTTTGCCTAACTCTCGTTTTGAAGTTTTCTTCATGCCATCTCTGGTTATCCATAAAAGTCCTGCCTTGAGGTCAAACACTGATGATGATGGTGACAACAGTGATGATGGTGGTGGCTGTGACAGCCTTCCTTTACTGAGCATTTCCTCTAACAGGCATTTTATAAATGTAATCTCATTGCTCTTCATTCAGAACAGCCCTGTAAGGTGGTATTGCTATTTTCATTTTCAGGGCAAGAACTAAACCAATTAAGTAAGTTGAAGTGAGGTTAGGTAACTTGCTTGAACTCACTCAGCTAATAGAGGAGGAATATTTCTCAGATTACGAGAGTAATACCATTTAAACTGTTACTAGTCATGAAGGAGTGTGGTATCTTCACCCCAACAGTGCTACTGGTGTCTTAGTATGTTTAATTTATGTGCCCTTTCCCCCTTTTAAAAAGCTTACAAGAAAAACATTATAATAGGTTTTTAAAGAATTTAAACAGGTACCCTTGAGAGGGGAAAAAGCCAATATCCTGTCAGGTTTAACTTATTTGCTGTGATTGAGCTTCAGATTGAGCTCTGTGCTTCCTAGCAGCCATAGTAAAAATGGAGGTGTTCTAAATCACAGTGCTATTACTATGGAGAAACAGTGCACGTTCCCGGTACTGATTTAGAAAAGTAATTTTTCCTAATAGCACTCAGTTATGTAGAGAATAATATCTTCAGTAATGTTATAGAAAAAAATGGAAGATGATTCCCCAAGGTTGTGATTTTTTTGTTTGCTTTCCTTCTTTAAAGAAACAAGGGCAGGTGTCTTTGGGTAGACTTCCCAACAAGCAGACACTAGGATTGAGATTTTTGTGCAGGAGGTTTTTGGGGAGTATTCTCAGGAAAAACACCTGTGAAGGAAGCAGAATTGGGCAGAAGGAAAAGTTGAACTGCAATGCAATTGCAAAGAGACCTCATTCTCCTGATTCTGCATGAAACTCTGGAGCTACATTGGCCCTCCAAAATGTCCCATCTTAAGAAAACGGGCTGTGACTTATACCTTGCACTGATCATTTATTGGATGTCACCTTCCCCAGGGGAGGAAGCTGCCTTCAGTTGAGGGAATTCCCAGAAAGGGACATGGTTGTGAGCCATCAGAAGCCAAGACTTCCAGCAGCTGAGGGAATGCATGCCGTGGTCCCCAAAGTGGAAGCTGAGTGCCACAGCAACCATTACACTCCTTCCTTGAATCCCTTGGTTCTACTAGTTTCGTATAATAAGTTTACCCCATCTTGGATCAGCTCCTCTAGAATTCTGGGGGTTTTTTCAGGGAGGAAACTTGCAAGAGGAAGGCATAACTGCTGGAGTTGGTCTTAAACCTGCAATCTGTACTCATCATCTGTGATAGGCGGAATAATGGTTCCACAAGGATGACTTGCCTACAAGTGAATGTTCTTCTTGAGGGATTGTGCTATATCAGGACCTCAACTTAGGCCTCTGTTGTTGGAAGATTGGATATTCAGCAGTGGCAGTAGCTAGATTAGCCTTGATGAAATCACCTCCTCCCCTAGCATCCTAGTTATTTCATTCATACACACATTGCCACCCCATGCCAGCACTAGCGTGGCCAATAACAGGCTAGCTGATCTCAATTGGCCAAGTAACTCTGGCCGAGAGGCTGTTCAGTGCTTCTTCCATGGTGAATGCTTTCTGGTGTATATTTACATGTGATGCAATGATTTTCAAACTTTATGCCCACTCCCACAGGTCCATCCACATTACTCTAGCTTCCTTGTTACTAATATTCCAATCTTTCTCTTCCCAGTACCCTGTCAAATCAGTCAAGCCACTCGCCACTACCCAAGGCTCTATGTTTCTTCTTATCTTGGGCTACTTCTGGTTCCACACAAAATTGATGAGCAGTATACCTGTGACAGTTTGACTTTTGTGAACCCCAGAAAAGATCATGTCCTTAGAGCTATTCCTTTCCTGTGCGTGCGAACCTACTGTAGGTGCATTTTTTTATTAGATTACTTCAATAAAGGATGACCCAGAGTGGGTCTTAATCCTCTCACTGGTCCTTTATAAATGGGATGAGTATGGAGAGAGACACAGAGAGTTATCCCCATAAGCTGAAAGAGACAGCCACAGAAGCAGAGAAAAAAACACAGGAACTGAGAGAAAGTCAGAGGAAGTCAGAAGCAGAAGCAGGGAAGTGGATTTGGCCCAATGGATAGGGCATCCATCTACCACATGGGAGGTCCGCGGTTCAAACCTTGGGCCTCCTTGACCCGTGTGAAGCTGGCCCATGCGCAATGCTGATGCATGCAATGAGTGCCTGGCCATGCAGGGGTGTCCCCTGCTTAGGGGAGCCCCACATGCAAGGATTGTGCCCTGTAAGGAGAGCCGCCTAGCACGAAAGAAAGTGCAGCCTGCCCAGGAATGGCACCACATGCACGGAGACCTGACACAGCAAGATAATGCAACAAAAAGAAACACAGATTCCTGGTGCCGCTGATAAGGATGGAAGCAGTCACAGAAGAATACAGTGAATGGACATAGGGAGCAGACAACTGGGGGAGGGGGGATGGGGAGAGAAATAAATAAAAAATAAATAAATCTTTGAAAAAAAAGAAGCTGAAGCAATGAAATCTGGAAGAGAAGCAGATGCTCCCATATGCCTTCCCATTTTACAGAGGAGTCCAGGATCTCTGGCAGCCAGTCTTCAGGGAGAGAACATTGTCTGATACCTTGATTTGGACATTTTCAGAGCCTCAGAGCTGTAAGCTTTTAAGCTAATAAATTCCCATTATGAAAGCCAACCCATTTCTGGTATATTGCTTTTGTCAGCTTTTCGCAAACTAAAACTATACCAGTCAAAACTCTACCCATTGGGAAGATTGCCTCTCAAATACTTATTTTTTTAAATATATATATATATATTTTGTGAGAGAAGTTGTGAACTTAAAAAATAATCATGCACAATGTATAGAATTCCCATACAAAACCTCTCCACCAACACATTACATTGTTGTGGGACATTTGTTACAGAATATGAGAAAACATTATCAGACTATTACTAATAACTATAGTCTATAGCATACATTTTTACCACTTTCTTTTAATGCTGCCCCTGAGTTTGACAACATGGAGTAGCAAGCTATCTTTTGCTCTACCCCTCAAGTGTACCCATCCATGAACCAAGCTTGTTTTTTTTCCTCCTCTGTCAGATGGTCAGAGGTGTGAGCTCAGGGAGAGTCAGTATTATTCCTTTTGATCTTGCAATGGCCCTACCTGAGCCTATGACTTGGTGGGCCTAAGATTACCCAGTTTATGATGGACAGCTATGGGAGGGAGAATTTCTAAAATGACTTCCCAGAGATCTGCCTTCCTAATCCCCACCCAATGAATATGATATCACCCCATGATTATGTCATGTTGTATGGCACAGTTGATCTTAAGATAGGAAAATTATCCAGGTGGGCATGATCTAATCACAGAAGCCTTTAAAAGTAGGGAGTTTTCTCTGGCTGGTAGTAGAAGAGGAAGCCAGAGATATCTGAATTATGAGGGAATTTGAGGCGCTGTTGCTGGTTTAAGGATGGAGGGGGCCACCTGAGAAGGAATGAAATGGCCTGAAGGAAATGAGAGAGAACCCTGGTTGACAACCAACTAGTAAATGGGGACCTCAGTCCTACAATTGCAAGGAACTGAACTTGGTTGACAATCTGAATGAGCTTGGAAGCAGATTCTTACCTAGAGCCTCCAGGTGAGAGCCCAGCCTGACTGACACCTCGATTTGGGCCTTATGATACACTAAGCAGAGACTCTGGTTGAGCCATTATGGACTTTTGACCTATATAACTAATAATTTTGTGTTCATCTAAGTTGTTACTTTTGTTGTAGTTGCACAGCAATAGAAAATAGCAGCTCTAGCCACATAGACACTTGATATTCCATGGACAACAAATTTAGGGGTCCTGTCCCTACTGGACTCTTAGGATCTGGTCAGACACCAGAATCAGTTTTTAAAATGTTTTTTAATTTTCTACTACATGACTTGCTACAGAACCCAAAGTCTCAATACTGTAATTCCCCTATAGGGTCTTGTAATCAATTCTATAATTACCATTTCATTCTCCTATTAATTTAATTTGACAAAATATTAGTCTTCATTTTAAGAAGTTTTGGATCACAGTGGGGTTCAGCTGTAGCAGGGGAGGAGCACTGATGTGGCATGTCATTGATGGGGGATGCATGGGTGAGAGGGAATTCTCCAGGGCATGCATATAGGGTATATAGATAGATATGTTTGTATGTACATTGGGTATTGGCATAGGGGGTAGAGCTTCACATGACAACTGAGGGAGTGCTGAGTTCCCATTCTGGGAAACTCTATCACACTCCCCAGTGGAGCAGCAACAATCCCCCAAGTACAAGGGCAAAGACCAGTGAAGAAGGAAGTTCCGATGATAAGCCCTTGATACTGACGACTATGCATGTGAACCTGTGTGCTTGAAATTTCAACTAGGCCTAGAGCTGCAGGGTGCCTCAGAGTTACCTCATGAGAGCTTCCATGTTGCTCAAATGTGGCCACTCTCTAAGCCAAACTCAGCTTGTAAATGCATTACCTTCCTCCCAGTGTGGGACATGACTCCTGGGGATGAGCCTCCCTGGTGCTGAGGGATTACTACCAAGCACCAGCTGGTGACGCAACTAGAAAAAGACCTTGAATAAAAGGGGGAAATGGTAAAGACAAATGAGTTTATATGGCTAAGAGACTTCAAAATGAGTCGGGAGATCATCATGGGGGTCACAAACACATCTCGCCAGGGTCTCAGGGACAGTCAAAGTAGATACAACCCCATGTAGTGGTGCTCCTGAGGGCTACAGAGTCACCCAGGCCCTATGGTCATGACAGATGGCACTGGAGTTCAGTGCCTTGTCAGGGGACCCTACTTTGGAATTTGTGCTCCTGATTGTAATGGAGTAGGACCCAGATGTGACCTCTACACACATGCCTCTTTTACTGAACCTGTGGTTGGCACTGGGTTGGTATATGCCCAGGAGACTTGAATCTTTGGACTGCCTATGTGCCAACTGGGCTCTGAGCCTCAGCATAGTTGTAACACCTACTCTCTGGGTCATTAGACTTACCCAGCTCAGCTAACAGGGAGTGAGAATGGTCAACCACCACACCAGGGAACCAAGAGAGTCTACAACTGCAAGCAGGAGAATTTCATCCATCAGCTATGTGGGATCTAAGCCCCCTTTCGATTTAGAGGTGGAGTGGACATTACCATCCCAGTGTCTTCGGGATGGAGGAATAAAATATGGATTACAGTGGACTTACTGGTCTTCTATTATAGAAATATTGTGACTCTAGCAATGGAAGAAATTATATCATTGATGTGGAGACAGTGGACACTGGAGTTGCTGAAGGCAGGGAGAGAGGAAAAAAGATGTGATATTAGGGCATTTTCAGGACTTGGAGTTGTCCTCAATGATATTGCAGGGATAGATGCAATATCCCCCATTGTCTGCTCTCTGCGTCCATTTGTTGTGTATGTTGCTGTGTATGTTCTTTTGTGTCTGCTTGGACACTGGGAATCTGTGTCTCTCTTTGTTGTATCATCTTGCTGCATCAGCTCTCCGTGTGTGTGGCACCACTACTGGGCAGGCTGTGCTTTTTTAGCATGGCTGACTCTCCTTTATGGGGCACACTCCTTGCATGTGGGCTCCCCTACGTGGGGGACACCCCTGCGTGGCACAGCATTCCTTGCACGCATCAGCACTGCACTTGGGCTGGCTCACTACATAGGTCAGAAGGCCCTGGGTTTGAACCCAATACCTTCCATGTGGTAGGCGGATGCTCTATCAGTTGAGTAAATTCACTTCCCCCATATATCCCACCATAACCCACTGAATGGATTGGGAGAGAGAGTAAATATAACATAAGCTATAATCCATGCTGTATAGCAATGCTCTAAAATGTACTCATCAAATGCAATGAATGTACCACACTAATGAAAGAAGTTGTCAGTGTGGGAGAAGAGGGGGGTGTGGGGAGTAGGGTATATGGGAATCTCTTGTATTTTTTAATGTAACATTTTGTGTGATCCATGTATTTTTTTTAAAAAAGATAATAAAATTTTTTTTAAAAAGATGTTTAGGGAAGAAAAGCCACCAACAAATAATCAAAATTCTACAGTGTCTTTTCTTTTCCTAAATCCCTTTAGCACATTAGTGTTCTCAGTAGCACATGGCCTAAAAAGCACAGCCTGCACCTACTGCAGAAACCTTTCCTAGTCTGAGCCTATTCAAGGCTGGCAGCTTTCTATATCACTTGATATATGAGTCAGAGCAGTATTCCAAGTATGAAATTAATACGCAGCCTCCAGAACCCAAAGAGGGAAACCAAGTGTCGTGTTTCCTTTTTGGTGGTGGACGATGTAAGATGCAATAATTTGTTTTTTATTCTGAAGAGTGTATTAGTCAGCCAAGGGGGTGCTGATGCAAAATACTGGAAATCTGTTGGTTTTTATAAAGGATATTTGTTTGGGATAGAAGCTTACAGTTACCAGGCCGTAAAGCATAAATTACTTCCCTAACCAAAGTCTGTGTCCACATTTAGGAGCAAGATGGTTGCCAATGTCTGCAAGGGTCCAGCCTTTCTCTTCCTCTTATGGCTCCATGGTCCCAGCTTCTTCCAATATCAACTGTAGGCTGGGGTAAGTCCTATCTCTCTCCAGGGCTTGTTTCTCTCTCCCGGCGCAGGTGCTCTGCTCTCTCCTCAAGACCAGCAGTAAACTCTCAGGCAAACAGCTCATCTCTCTTTCCAAGGCCTCTCTTTCCTCAGGTATCTGCTTCTCTGTGTGTTTACTCTCTGGGGCTCCAAAATAAAAACTCTTTCTCTTCTGCTATGTCGTTTTCTCCATTAGTCCCAACCCACCAAGGGGGCAGGGACACAACATCCTACTGACATGGCCCAATCAAAGTCTTAATTATAATTTAATCAAGTAAAAATGAAACCTTTGAATCCAATACAATCTAATATACCCAGAGGAACAAACCAGTTTACAAACATAGTCCAACATCTATTTTGGAATCCATAAATAGTGCCACACTGCTGCAGAGGGGATGTGCTGGCAGACCCCTGACCACTGGAGCCTGCCAGTGGTCTTGTCAATGCTGTCATGTGACAGGCCCTTGAGTTGATGGAAATCATCTCTGGTGTCGCAGCTCTGGACCAATGAAAACCAAGTTTCATTCTGAGACAGGAAGAAGGGGTATTAAGCTAGCTGTTTTGTTTAGTTTACTATTGTCCTTGTTAGAATTGTTGGTCCATCATTTAAATTACCAAAGACATTTAAGACATTTGTAAATGATCTTACAATTAACAACTTAAAATTTGAAAAAAGTAGGAAAACAGCAAAAATAGTAAATATATCCAAAGGTTGGTTCTTTGAAAAAATCAACAAAATATATAAATCATTAACTAATGAAGAAAAAAGGGGGGAGGCAAAATATACAAAATAGAAACAAAATAACCATTGGAAAAGAGGAACTATTTTAAAAGTAAGACTATTTTGCACAACTTTTTGCAAATAGATTTACAAATGTAGATGAAGTCCATAATTTCCTGGAAAATGCAATTTATCAAAAGTGTCCTTAGTAGAGGTAAAAAATTTAAACCAAAAAATTCCCATAGAACAGTAGTTCTCAAATTTTTTGGTTTCAGGATACTTTCACACTCTTAAAAATTTTTGAGGACCCCAAAAGAACTTTCTTTATGCAAGCTATATTTATTGATATTTATGATGCTGAACATTAAAAGTGAGAAAATATAACAACATTTACTAATTTATTTTGATGTGACAAATAAATGTATTATATATTAATAATAACACAGTTGTATGAAAAATAACTATATGTTCCAAAAAAATATTTAGTGATAAGAGTAGCATTGTTTTTACATTTTTTCAAATCTCTTTAATAATGTTTGACTTAATTGAAGACAGCTGGATTGTCATATCCTCTTCAATTTCTTGCTGTATGTCATTTTATTTGAAGAATATGAAGAAAATGTAACTTCAAACAGATTTTCAGCTGTAAAAGAAAGACTTTGCAGTCACTCTGAAAGGGGAATGGTGACCCCCAGGGGTCCTCAGGCCCCTGCTTGAAAACTACTCTGTTTCAATCTTTTAGGCTGCCAAAAGCAAATATCAGAAACGTGTTGGCTTTTACAGTGAGGAATTTATTAGTTTATAAGCTTACAGTTTCAATGCTGAGAAAAATGTCTAAATCAAGGCATCATCAGGCAATGCTTTCTCCCCAAAGACCAGCTGCCAGCAATCCTTGACTCCTCTGTCAAGTGGAAAGGCACATGGCAGTGTCTGCTGATTTCTCCCTTCTCCTCCAGGTTTTGTCGCCTTCAGAGTCTAGCTTCTGTGGCTTTCTCCATTTCTCCCCCTCTCTCTGTATTCATCCCATTAATAAAGGACTCCAGTAAGAGGATTAAGACCCGTTCAGGTCCATGTCCTAGCTGAAGTAAGCTATTCAAAAGGCCCTTACCTGAACCAACCTAATCAAAAGGCCTTTACATGGAGTGACCTAATTAAAAGGCTCTACTGCCAATAGGTTTACACCCACAGAAATGGATCAGTTTTAAGAACATATTTTTCTGGGGTCTGTGTAGCTTCAAATCATCACACACATTAGCATAGAAGAAACAGAAAAGTTATCAAAGATCTATCTGAGCAAAACAAAAACACCAGGATAAGATGGTTTCACAGGGCAATTCAAAATCCCTCAAAGACCAGATAAGCCTAATGCTAGAGCATAGAAAACAAAAGAAAACTTTCGAACTCTTTTTTTGAAGTAAGAAAAATATTGCTCCCTAATTACAATAACATACAAAAAGAACATATATAGATTGTTCTTTTTTTTTTTTTTAGCTTCTTTATTATATTATGCACATTGCACTAAGGTAAGCTTTCACACTTTTTACTACCACGGGGAAAAAATGTGCAATAAATGGATCAGATAATACCTACATGTAAAAAAACCATTCATATATCCTTGTGGATGAAATATATATGTCTACATTATACACACATATGATTTAAACATGTATATATTAAGTTTAAAGTTTTTAGTTTATAAAGCAATATGTACACATACTAAAATATTCTAACCTTACTGCCAAGTTTTGTCTCAGACCCGCAGGAACACCCCCAGCTTCAGTGATTCACTAGGAGGACTAACAGGACACCGCGTACAGTCATACACACAGCTATGACTTATTACAACCGAAGGATATAAAGCAAAATCAACAGAGCTTTGAAAAGGTGCATGAGGCTAAGTCCAAAAGAAAAATGTGCACGCTTTCGAGACCTCTCCCAATGGAGTCACACAGGGCCCACTTAATTCCTCCAGCTACAAGCTGTGACACCACATGTGAATTGTTGTCTATCAGGAGGCTCATTAATGACTTAGTGCCCAGGGTTTTTATTAGGAACTGATCACATAAGCAGCCTCCAGCTAGCATGTACCAAAGTTCCAGGCTCCCAGAAGGAAAGCAAGTGTTCAGCACAAACTACGTTGTTTGCACAAAAGTTTAGGCAAAGTGAGCCATTATTTTCAGTTCTGAGAATAGTGGAAATCCTCCTGAAATCCAAGTTTCCAGTTCACCAGCCAAGAGCCAACTTTGCAAGCAAGCCTTTCTAAGGACAGCACTCAGGCCTGCTATTTTCTTACCTGCACACAAGTATAAAATGAAAAAAACAAAACACCTCTTTTCCTCCTCCACAACCTTCTTCCTTGAGACTGCCTGTCAAGTCAATCTTCCTTACTAATAGATACTTTAGGTTGCGTGACAAAAATTGCTGCAGCTGACATACTTGAAGATACTACTTCATGCACACATGAAAATATTTTTAAGGAAAGATTTCTATAAATTGATATGCTGGGTCAGAGAGTATGTACATTATCAGTTCTACTAGAAGTGGCCAAATTGCCTTTCAATAAACATTCACCAGTTTACCTTTCAATCAACAGATTTAGAATGCCAGTTTCCCTATATCCTTGCCAACATTTACTAGTATCTGAATTTTGACAAGTCTTGAGGACAAGCCTCCCCCCCAATTAATGTTGATTAATTTGTATTTCCTTGATTACTGGAGAGGTTAACAATTTTTTTCCTGTGTTCAGTAATTGCATTTTTCTTTTTAATAATCATTCATATCTTTGCCCGTTTTTCTACTGGAGTGTTTGCTTTATTGATACAGAGAAGCTATTCATATATTATTTTTTAATTTTGTATTTTAGTACATATATTCTTGATAATAATCATCCATCTTCTAAATATGTTAGAAATATTTTATCTTAGTTTCTTGCTTACCTTTGCATTACCTTGTGTATTAAAAATGTTTTCAGTTTTTATGAGTTCAGATCTGATGTATCTGCCTCAAATATAAATCAAGAGAAAAAGCACTACAATTTGGATTGGCTTCACCCCTAAACAGTGTTTCACCAGTCTCTTTAGATTGGCATATTTACCCTTCTAGACAAGTATCTATATTTTTTTATACTTAAAAAACTTTTAAAAATACTTTAAATTACATAAATGTTATATAAAAAATACAGGGGGGAAGCAGCTGTGGCTCAATTGATTCGGCTCCCATCTACCATATGAGAGGCCCTGGGTTCACGTCCCGGGGTCTCCTTGTGAAGGCAAGCTGGCCGGCACCCATGGAGTGCTGATGGCCAACGCCCGCAGAAAGCTGGCACAGCAAGATTGACGCAACAAGGGGAGACAAGCAGATGCAGAAGAACGCGCAGTGAATGGACACAGAGAGCAGACAGTAAGCAAGCTGCAAGGTGGGGTGAATAAATAAATAAATAATAAATCTTAAAAAATATATATATATATAGGGGATTCCCATATGCCCCATTCCTTACCCCTCCCACATGTTCCCACATTAACAACATCCTTCATTAGTGTAGCACATTTTTTACAACTGATGAATACATATTGGAGCAATGCCACTAAGTGTAGGTTATAGTGTACATTATAGTTTACACTCTATCCTTCAAAATTTTGTAAGTTATGAAAAGATATATAATGGTCTATATCAATCATTGCAACGTCATTCAGGACAATTCCAATGTCCTGAAAATGTCCCCATATTGCACCTGTTTTTCTCTCTCCCATCCCTCAGAACCTCCAGTGGTCACTGCCACCACATCAATGATAAAAGTTCTTCCATTGCTAGAATAATGATAAGTTTATAGTAGAGTAATTGTAAGTCTACTATAGTCCATTGTTTATTCCCCAATTCTGAGGATGCTCTAATTGAGAGGGGGCTTAGATCCCATGGGACTGATGACTGGGATTAACTTGCTTGCAGTTGCAGACTCTCTGTTCTTTGGGATGGGTGTTGTCCATCATCATCTCCCATTAGTTGTCCTGGGTGAGTCTAATGAACTGGAGAGTAGGTGTTGCAAATCTGTTGAGATTCAGGGCCCAAATGGCACATAAGCAGCCAAAAGATTTAAGTCTCTTGGACATATACCTATCAAGTCTATTACTAACTATAGATTCAAATAGAAGGAGCAAAAGAGCCATGTGTAGCGAAACCACAAATGAGTCCAACTCTGTCACAGTGGGGAATGTAAATTTCAAAGTAGGGCCCACCGGCAGGGTACTAAACTCCTAAGCTGACTACCCTACTTATAGTGTCTGGATTTCTCTAGAGCCCTAAGAAGCCCTGATATTTGAGGCAATATTTATGGTGGCAGTCAGTGAGATCCTTCTGTATATCAATCGTAACAAATGTACTATCTACATATAAAATAGTATTAATAGAGGAGAGGGGAAAAGGGGGAGGATGTTGGGTATATGTGTATCCCATATATTCTGTAAGTGACTTTTCTGTGACCTAAATCTTCTTTGAAGATAAAATGAAAAAAAATAAGACACTGGGGGAATATACGGAAGAAAATGTCAATGTACACACAAGACAGCAGATCTTACAGTGATGACAGACACAATAACAAAATTTATTTTTACTTTTTAAAATTATTTCTAATTTTTTCAGTTTTTTTTTTTTTTTTTTTTTTTTTTTATTGACTTTGTAATAATATTACATTAAAAATATATATGTGAGGTCCCATTCAACCCCACCCCCCCACCCCCCCCTCTCCCCCCCCCCCCCCAACAACACTCGTTCCCATCATCATGACACATCCATTGGATTTGGTAAGTACATCTTTGGGCACCTCTGCACCTCATATACATTGGTTCACATCATGGCCCATACTCTCCTCTATTCCATCATGTAGGCCCTGTGAGGATTTACAATGTCCGGTGATTACCTCTGAAGCACCATCCAGGGCAGCTCCATGTCCCTAAGACGCCTCCACCTCTCATCTCTTCCTGCCTTTCCCCATACCCTTTGTCCATTATGTCCACTTTTCCCAATCCAATGCCACCTCTTCTATGTGGACACTGGATTGGTTGTGTCCATTGCACCTTTATGTCAAGAGGAGGCTCAGATTCCACCTGGATGCTGGATGCAATCCTCCCATTTTCAGTTGTAATCACTCTAGGCTCCATGGTGTGGTGGTTGTCCTTCACCTCCATCTTAGCTGAGTGTGGTAAGTCCAATAAATCAGATTGTAGGTGCTGGAGTCTGTTGAGGCTCAGGATCTGGCTATCACATTGTCAGTCCAGAGATTCAAATCCCCTAAATATATCTTAAACCCCAACATTAACTGCACCTCCAGCACATTAGCATGAAAGTCTTATGAAGGGAGATCCCATCTGAGTCCAGATTCATCACACATAAACACCATTTCCAAAGAGGGGCCATCTGCCCTGGTAGTTAATCCCATCGGCCATGACCATAACTCCCATGGGTCTCTTTAGCCCTCAAAGGAACCAATATCTGGGGGTTGTATCTGCTTTATCTGTCTCTCTGACTCTGCTCAGTTGTGCATGAGGGCAAACCTTCTGCCAGCCTCCAGACTCTTTTTTAGAAACTCGTAGCCATATAAACTCATTTCTCCTTTCCATTTCCCCCTTACTTTAGGTCAAACAGCATTTTAAAGTCATGGTATTTTATGTAGACATGGATATTCTGCTGATCCGCATTGAACCTTCCGTATAAGGTCATTTTCCAGTTGCATCATCAGTTGGTAGTTGATAGTGGTCCCTCGTTGCCAGGGAGGCTCATCCCCGGGTGTCATGTTCCACGCTGGGGGGAAGGCATTGCATTTACATGCTGAGTTTGGCTTCGAGACTGGCCACATTTGAGTAACATGAAGGCTGACAGAAGGAAATTCCCAGGCACAAAGTTGCTCTAGGCCTTGTTATTATTTTGGGTTTATCAGCTCACAAGCATAGTCATTAGTATCAGGGGCTCACTGTTGAAACCTCACTCCCTCCCGGTCCCCACCACTGTACCTGGGAGACTGTCGCTGCTCCCCTAGGGACCACGACAGAGCACTACTGGCCGGGAACCCAGTACCCCCCCTACTGTGGTTTTTAATTGTTGCCACTATGAGTATATCCAAACATTACCATGCACCCTGGACATATGTTCTGTACAGCTCCCTGTCAGTCATATATCATCTGTCATTGGTATCCCATACCAGTATCCCTCCATTGCCATTGTTGAAACACTCTGTGATCCAGAACTCCCCGAAATTTGAAGCCCAATATAATGTCATGGTCCCTTACTAGGGAATGGCATATAGCGATGAGTTTAAAGGATAGATAAAGAACTTGGATAAAGTTAGATAAAGAACTTAGATAAAGAATGTTCACTTGAAAAAATTCCACATCCTATTTTTTTTTTTTTTCCCCCCCCCCCCTAATTATTCAGCTTTTCTTCACAGGAGTCCTAGACCACAGCAATGTATATATATAATATACAGCACTCCCACACATCCACCAGAAAACCTTTTCCCTTCCACAGTGATACTCTTACGCCCTATTCATATCATATTTACTTAAAGTGATGTACAGAGTCTGAGACATTAGCTTTCTAACAAGGTGACATCTGTATTTACATTATGGTGCATACTTTAGGATACACAGTTCTTTACATTTTTAGTTATCCTATGTTTTACATTATGGTTTACATTATCAGTCTGTCATCTCCTATATGTTATGGTGTAATATTACATGTTTTATATCCATCCTTGTGTACTCTCAAGAAACTCCTCTCTTACCCCCCATTTACTTTGGTTCCACACATTTAACGTCCATTTTCCCTTCCACCTTAGTGCCCTCAGTGATAGCCAACCTCCGTTTCCTGAGGAGCCACTTCCAGAGATAGATGGAATAGTGTTCAGGGCCTAACTTGCTCAACTGCCCCAATGCCCTGGGAGCCACCCTTTCTCTCGAGGGATACAGTTCCCTCTATTGGATGGCATTAGTCCTCCCCAGGATGTGGGTCCACCCCCACTCTCACTACTTGGGTTTCTACCCCATGGTGTCACCCACTCTGGCAGAATGAGCATTTAGACATTCCCCAGGAGCCCGTCCTGCATCAGACCCTCCCCTCCGAGCATTCTAAACAGGTAACCCTCTTTATTATATTTTGATATGATTTTCTCGGCATTTTACTCTCCACCAACACCTGACCCTCTCCTGGTTCGTATGCTACCCCTCCCTCCCCCCACTTTTGGGCAACGTTACCCACCCGTCCCTCCCCAGCCACCCTCAAACCCGCAAAGCCCCAAGCAAAGGCAACCCCTTGCCCCCCTTTTATCTCTTCTTTGTGTTCATACTTACCACCATCTCGTCTTAAATTCCACCCCTGCAGACATCGGCTCATATCCTTCCTCCACCCTCCGATTTCCTGCAAGCCTATCGTTCAGTCTCTTGCTATCTAGGGCAGCTTGTTTATTTCATATCATTGAGGTCATGTAGTATTTGTCCTTCAATGTCTGGGTTGCTTCACTCAACATAAGGTTCTCAAGATTCATCCATGTTATCACATGTGTTTGTAGTGTGTTTGTTCTTACAGCCGAGTAGTATTCCATTGTGTGTATATACCACATTTTATTGATCCACTCGTCTGTTGATGGGCATTTGGGTTGATTCCAACTTTTGGCAATAGTGAACAATGCTGCTATGAACATTGGTGTACATATATTGGTTTGTGTTCTTGTTTTCAGTTCTGCTGGGTATATTCCCAGCAGTGGTATTGCTGGGTCATATGGCAAATCTATGGCTAGTTTTTTGAGAAACCGCCATACTGTTCTCCAGAATGGTTGGATCCTTCTGCATTCCCACCAGCAGTGGATGAGTGTTCCCCTTCCTTCACATCCTCTCCAGCACTTGTATTCTTCTGTTTTTTTCATAGCTGCCAATCTTATGGGTGTAAGATGGTATCTCATTGTGGTTTTGATTTGCATTTCCCTGATAGCTAGAGATTTGGAACATTTTTTCATGTGCTTTCTTGCCATTTGTATTTCTTCTTCGGAGAAGTGTCTGTTTAAGTCTTTTTCCCATTTTTTAAATGGATTGTTTATCTTTTTATTTTCAAGATGTAGGAGTTCTTTATATATGCAAGTTATAAGTTTCTTATCAGATATATGATTGCCAAATATTTTCTCCCACTGTGTGGGCTCCCTTTTTACTTTCTTGACAAACTCCTTTGAGGTGCAGAAGGCTTTAATTTTGAGGAAGTCCCATTTATCTATTAGTTCTTTTGCTGCTCGTGCTTTTGGTGAGATATTCATAAATCCATTACCTATTACAAGGTCCTGTAGATGTTTCCCTACACTGCTTTCTAAGGTTTTTATGGTCTTGGCTTTTATATTTAGGTCTTTGATCCATCTTGAGTTGATCTTTGTATAAGGTGTGAGATGGTAATCCTCTTTCATTCTTCTACATATGGCTATCCAGTTCTCCAGACACCATTTGTTGAATAGGCCACTCTCTCCCAGTTGAGAGGGTTTGGTGGCTTTATCGAATATTATGTGGTTGTATATGTGAGGTTCTATATCAGAGCTTTCAATTCGATTCCATTGGTCTATATGTCTCTCCTTATGCCAATACCATGCTGTTTTCACCACCGTAGCTTTATAGTATGTTTTGAAGTCAGGTAGTGTGATTCCTCCAATTTCGTTTTTCTTTTTCAGTATGTCTTTGGCTATTCGGGGTCTCTTTCCTTTCCAAATAAATTTCATAGTTAGTTTTTCTAATTCCTTAAAGAAGGCTGCATTGATTTTTATTGGGATTGCATTGAATGTGTAGATCAATTTTGGTAGGATAGACATCTTAATAATGTTCAGTCTTCCTATCCATGAACAAGGAATAGTCTTCCATTTATTTAGGTCTTCTTTGATTTCCTTGAACAATCTTGTATAGTTCTCAGTGTATAAGTTCTTTACCTCTTTAGTTAAATTTATTCCTAAGTATTTGATTTTTTTATTTACTATTGTGAATGGTATTTGTTTCTTGATTTCCTCCTGATCTTGCTCATTATTGGTGTACAGAAATGCTACTGATTTTTGCGCATTGATCTTATAACCTGCGACTTTACTAAACTCATTTATGAGTTCTAGAATCTTCGTTGTAGATCTCTCAGGGTTTTCTATGTATAGGATCATGTCATCTGCAAATAATGAAATTTTGACTTCTTCCTTTCCAATTTGAATGCCTTTTATTTCTGGTTCTTGCCTCAGTGCTCGAGCAAGTACTTCTAAGACAATGTTAAATAGGAGCGGCGACAGTGGGCATCCTTGTCTTGTTCCTGAGTTTAGAGGGAAGGAGTCTAGGATTTCTCCATTGTAAACAATATTGGCTTTAGGTTTTTCATATATACTCTTTATCATGTTCAAAAAATTTCCTTGTATTCCAATCATTTGGAGTGTTTTTATCAAGAAAGGGTGCTGTATTTTGTCAAATGCTTTTTCTGCATCAATAGATATAATCATGTGATTTTTTTCCTTCAATCTGTTCATATGGTGTATTACGTTGATTGATTTTCTTATGTTGAACCATCCTTGCATACCTGGGATGAATCCCACTTGGTCGTGGTGTATAATTCGTTTAATGTGTTGTTGAATACAATTAGCAAGTATTTTGTTAAGTATTTTTGCGTCTAGGTTCATTAGAGAAATTGGTCTGTAATTTTCCTTTCTTGTGATGTCTTTGTTTGGCTTTGGTACTAGGGTAATGTTGGCATCATAGAAGGAGTTGGGTAATGTTCTTTCTGTTTCGATGGTTTGGAATAGTTTCAGCAGGATTGGTGTCAGTTCTTTCCGGAATGTTTTATAGAATTCACCTGTGAAGCCATCTGGCCCTGGGCTCTTCTTAGTTGGGAGATTTTTAATAACTGATTCTATCTCTCTGCTTGTGATTGGTTTGTTAAGATCATCAATTTCTTCTTTTGTCAATATGGGCTGTTTATGTGTTTCTAGGAATTTGTCCATTTCCTCTAGATTGTCATTTTTGTTGGAATATAGTTTTTCAAAATATCCTCTTATGATAGTCTTTATTTCTGTGGGGTCAGTGGTGATATCGCCTTTCTCATTTCTTATTTTGTGTATTTGCATCTTCTCTCTTTTTTTCTTTGTTAGTGTTGCTAAAGGTTTGTCAATTTTGTTAATCTTCTCAAAAAACCAGCTCTTGGTCTTGTTTATCTGTTCAAGTGCTTTCTTATTTTCTATTTCATTTAGTTCTGCTCTTATCTTTGTTATTTCCTTCCTTCTTCTTCCTGTTGGGTTACTTTGTTGTTGTTTTTCTAATTCCTTCAAATGTGCAGTTAGTTCTTCAATTTTTGCTCTTTCTTCTTTTTTGATATATGAATTTATGGCTATAAACTTCCCTCTCAGTACTGCTTTTGCTGCATCCCATAAATTTTGGTATGTTGTGTTATCATTATCATTTGTTTCAAGGTAGTCATTGATTTCTTTTGAGATTTCCTCTTTGACCCACTGTTTTTCTAAGAGTGTGTTGTTTAATTTCCAAATCGTGGTGTGAAATCTGGGCTTCTTTCCCTTGCAAATCTCCAGCTTGACTCCACTGTGGTCAGAGATAATGTTTTGTATGATTTCAATCTTTCTGAATTCGTTCAGCCTTTCTTTGTGGCCTAGCATATGATCTATCTTGGAGAATGATCCATGTGCACTTGAGAAAAATGTATATCCTGCTGTGTTTGGGTGTAGCGATCTATATATGTCTATTAGATCGAGCTCCTCTAATATACTATTCAGATGTTTTGTGTCTTTGGTGATTCTCTTTTGAGATGTTCTGTCCAGAATTGATAGTGGTGTATTAAAATCCCCCACTATAATTGTAGATGTATCTATTCTTTCACTTAGTTTTTCCAGCGTTTGCCTGACGTATTTAGAGGCACCCTTGTTAGGGGCATAGATATTTATGATTGTTCGATCTTCTTGACAGATTTTCCCTTTGACTAAAATGTAGTATCCTTCTTTGTCTCTCACAATTGTTTCACATTTAAAGTCTATTTTGTCTGATATTAATATAGCTACTCCTGCCTTTTTTTGGTTATTGTTAGCTTGTATGATTGTTTTCCAGCCTTTCACTTTCAATCTCCATGCGTCTCTGGGTCTAAGATGTGTCTCTTGTAGACAGCATATGGATGGGTCATATTTCCTTATCCAGTGTCCCAGTCTGAATCTTTTGATAGGTGAGTTTAATCCATTGACATTCAGTGTTATTACTATCAAGGAATTATTTGTGTTAGCCATATTTTGATTGGATTTGTGTTTGTCATATTTTGTTTGTATATTTTTTTTGGTCTTTTTTGTTGTTGTTGTTGGTCTTATACTCTCCTCCAACTTTGCCTTTCCTGTTTTTTCCTTTCTTCCTGCAGAACTCCCTTTAGAATTTCTTGAAGGGGAGGTTTCTTGTTGGTATACTCTTTCAGTTTCTGTTTGTCTGCGAATATTTTGAACTCTCCATCATGTTTGAATGCTAGTTTAGCTGGGTAGAGTATTCTTGGTTGGAAATTTTTTTCCTTTAGTACCTTGACTATATCATACCACTGTCTTCTTGCCTCCATGGTTTCAGAAGAGAAATCAGCACTTAATCTAATTGAGCTTCCCTTGTATGTGATGGTTTTCTTTTCTCTTGCTGCTTTTAGGATCTTCTCTTTGTCTTGAGCATTGGATAATTTGACAAGTATATGTCTTGGGGTGGGCCTGTTGGGGTTTATGACTTGTGGAGTGCGCTGTGCTTCTTGGATATGTACATCTGTCTCTTTCAGTAGATTTGGGAAGTTTTCAGTCATTATTTCCTGCAACACTCTTTCTGACCCCTTTCCCTTCTCTTCACCTTCTGGAATGCCTATAATACGTATGTTTGAGCGTTTTGCATTGTCATTCAGGTCCCTAAATCCTAATTGGATTTTTTCTATCTTCTTATTGACCCCTTCTACTATCTGTTTGATTTCTGATGTACTGTCTTCCACATCACTAATTCTCTGCTCTGTCTCTTCTAGTCTGCTGATATTTGCTGCAAGTGTATTTTTGATTTCTTGAACTGTGGTGTTCATTCCCATCATATCTGTTATGTTTTTGCGTATGTCTGCAATTTCCCCTCCAAGTGATGTCTTCATGTTGTTAACCTCTTTCATTACTGCATCAAATTTGTCAGTGATAAATGTTCTGAGATCTTTCATTGCTTGTGCCAAGTTTTGCTCCCCTTCGTGATTATTGGTTTGTTGATTGGATTCAGCCATGTTTTCCTGATTATTGGTTTGGTTCGTAGATTTTTGTTGCTTTCTGGTCATCTCTTTATTTTGACGAATTTAATCAGTTCCTTAGCTTCTTTGTCTGCTCTTGGAGGTTAATTAGTTGTTATTTTTGCACAGGTGTTATATCTTCTCTTTGTCACTTTTTTCTTCTTATTCTAGTTACTTGTTGTTGGTTAAGTTCACTTTAGAGGAAAGTATTAGTGTTGGGGAAAGGCAATTGTGTAAGCAAGGGAAAAGTGTAAAGTTGTATTGGTGATGTATGTTAATAAAGCAGGAATATGAGATCTGGAAGGATGGAGGTTAGATTCATGTAGATTGTATAGAGTTATAGCTGTAGGTAGAGTACCTTTTATGAAGTTGATGACTGAATTTGGGAGGAATATGGTATGAACTACACAGCTATTGTTTTCATGAGAGAGGGAAAAAGAAAAGAAAGGTAATAGTTTCAAGAGTGGATAATAGACAGAAAACAGAACAAAGGTATTAGGAATTAAGAGTTAGACACTTTGTGGATCAAAGAACGGGAGGTGGGGGGTGGAATATAGGAGAGACAGTAGATGATAGTGGATATCAAGATGCAGGGGAAGGGGGATAGTGTAGGTAGCCTAAATCAGTTCACACAGAAATGAGGCAGTGGAGGATGGGAAAACCCAGCAAATGTGAGGTGTTCCCTGTAGCACCTATTGTATACTTGAATTAAAGTAAAAATAAGTGGAAGATGAGGGACAAGAGGGAAAGAGAAAACCGAAAAAAAAACAAAAACAAAAACAAAAAAAAAAACAAACTAATTATAATAGAGAAAAAAGAAAGGCAAGAAGAAAGGAAGAAAAAAAAAGAGGATGGGCAAACGGTGGGGAACGGATAGGGAGAAGAGAGATACAGGTACACACGTGTCACAATTGCAACACTATCTAAAACAACAACTTCCCCCCGCTTTGCCCTAAAACCCCCCCGTCTGTCTGCCCAAATGGGTCTGCAAGCACCTCCCTTCCCACAAACCCCCAATAGGCCGCCCAGGGCCCACGAACTCCCCAGTACTGCAGATGCTCAAAAAAAAAAAAAAAAAAAAATTAAGTAAAATTAAAAAAACAAACAAACAAACAAACAAACAAACAAACAAACAAAAAAAAACAGAAACCCCTCCGCAGGCCCGGCTCCGCCCGCCGCGGAGGCTTGGACCGGCTCTGCCCGGCTCCTCACGCCGCCTTGGCCTGGCCTGGCTCCGCCCAGCTCCGCTCGCTACAGCGGCCCAGCCGGCTCCGGCATCCACCTCCCGCCACCGCGGCCTGGACCGGCCCTGCCCGGCTCCGTACCCGCCGCGGCCTGACCCGGGCCCGCCCGGCTCCAAACGCTACCGCGGCCCGCAGCCGGGGCCTGAACCGGCCCCGCCCGGCTCCAAACGCTACCGCGGCCCGCAGCCGGGGCCTGCACCTGCCCCGCCCGGCTCCAAGCGCTACCGCGGCCCGCAGCCGGGGCCTGCACCGGCCCCGCCCGGCTCCAAGCGCTACCGCGGCCCGCAGCGGGGGCCTGCACCGGCCCCGCCCGGCTCCAAGCGCTACCGCGGCCCGCAGCCGGGGCCTGCACCGGCCCCGCCCGGCTCCAAGCGCTACCTCGGCCCGCAGCCGGGGCCTGCACCGGCCCCGCCCGGCTCCAAGCGCTACCGCGGCCCGCAGCGGGGGCCTGCACCGGCCCCGCCCGGCTCCAAGCGCTACCGCGGCCCGCAGCCGGGGCCTGCACCGGCCCCGCCCGGCTCCAAGCGCTACCGCGGCCCGCAGCCGGGGCCTGCACCGGCCCCGCCCGGCTCCAAGCGCTACCGCGGCCCGCAGCCGGGGCCTGCACCGGCCCCGCCCGGCTCCAAGCGCTACCGCGGCCCGCAGCCGGGGCCTGCACCGGCCCCGCCCGGCTCCAAGCGCTACCGCGGCCCGCAGCCGGGGCCTGCACCGGCCCCGCCCGGCTCCAAGCGCTACCGCGGCCCGCAGCCCGGGTCTGCACCGGCCCCGCCCGGCTCCAAGCGCTACCGCGGCCCGCAGCCGGGGCCTGCACCGGCCCCGCCCGGCTCCAAACGCTACCGGCCCGCAGCCGGGGCCTGCACCGGCCCCGCCCGGCTCCAAACGCTACCGCGGCCCGGCCCGGCCTGGCTCAGCCCCACCGAGCGGGGCTAGATGCCTCGTCTCCGCCTACCCAAGAAGGGAATCCTCTGCAGGTAGCTGGGATCTCCGTGTATATTTCACAGACGAATCCTCTGTTACCTTCCCTCCAAATCGATGTCCAGACACCTCCGGACCAGCAAAAATCCCGAAACAATCCGGTCCCAAAGAGTCTCCAACGCCGCCCAGCCGATTCCCTGCAGAAGACTCTAACAGGGATGTTCACTCAGCCGCCATCTTGCCCCCTCTCCTCTTTTTCAGTTTTTTATATTTTACTTATTATTTTTTAAAAACTACCATTATTTCATCTTCTTATTAATTTTAGTTGGTTATTTTGTTGGTTTCATTTTTGAAGAAGTTTTGGGTCTTAGGTCACAGCTGTGGCAGGGGAAGATCATTGGTGCAGCATGTCAGTGATGGAGGATACATGGGAGGAGGTTTACCTGGGACATACCACTAAGGCATATGAATATATTCAAGTGTTCCTGGGTGTTGTCATGGAAGTTGGAGATCCACACAATAAGCAAAAGAACATCAAATTTCTATCCTAGGGAGCTCTGCTACATTCTCTAATGGGACAGCAAGAATCCCCTAAGTACAGGAGCAGTGCCTAATGAAGGAGGATGGACCATCGTCATGGGCCCTTGTTACTGATGACTGTATTTATGAATCTTTCCTTTTGAAAATGAAACTTAGCTTAGTATTATATGTTGCCTAAGAGTTACTTCCTGAAAGCCTCCATGTTGCTCAAATGTGGCCTTCCTCTAAGCCAAACTCAGCATATAAATGCATTACCTTCCCCTGGGCCTAGGATATGACTCCCAAGGATAAGCCTCCCTGGCACCAAAGGATTATTACCAAGTACCAACTAGCAATGCACCTGGAAAAAGACCTTGACCAAAAGGAGGAAAAGGTAAATACAAATAAATTTTTATGGCTAAGAGATTTCAAAGTGAGTCAGGAGTTCATTCCAGAGGTTATGCTTATGCATGTCTCAGCAGGACAAGTATCTATTACATAAGAAAAATGTAAACAAATAGGGGAGCTTATAATATCTTTTTTGAACTTACTATTTTATTGTGGGAAGAGCAGCCTTGCAACAGGGAATTTAAACTGGGATTTTTAAAAGATTTTATTTCTTTCTTTTTCTTTTTCTTTTTTTTTCCTCTCTACATCTAGGTACCTTACTTGCAGAGGACAGGCCAAAGGGTGATTGATACAGATATTGATATAGATTAATGATATATAAATATAAATATGCAAATATATGTTTATATTTATATAAACAATAACTAGTTGGAGGAAATAATGAAAGATAAAGGGGGAAGTGGGGGGGAGTGGACTTGGCCCAATGGATAGGGCATCCACCTACCACATGGGAGGACTGTGGTTCAAACCCCAGGCCTCCTTGACCCATGTGGAGCTGGTGTGCACAAGGAGTGCTGTGCCATGCAGGGGGATCCCCCATGTAGAGGAGCCCCACGCGCAAGAATGCACCCCGTAAGAAGAGCCACCCAGCGCGAAGGAAGGTGCAGCCTGCCCAAGAACGGCGCTGCACACATGGAGAGCTGACACAACAAGATGACACAACAAAAAGAAACATAGATTCCCGATGCCGCTGATAATGATAGAAGCAGTTACAGAAGAACATACAGAGAATGGACACAGAGAGCAGACAACTGGGGGGTGGGGAAGGGGAGAGAAATAAATAAAAAATACAAAATAAATCTTAAAAAAAAATCCCTATTGGGAGTGGAGGTGGCACAAGTGATTGGATGCCTCCCGCCCACATGGGAGGCCCCAGGTTCAGTTCCAGGTGCCTCCTAAAAAGAAGGCGAACAGACAGTGAGCACAAACAATGAGGGAGGGGAAGAAATAAATAAATAAAAATAATTTTTAAGAACAAAACAAAAAACCCTATTTACTATAAAAACACAAGAGGATATACTATTTAGGAATAAACTAACAAGAAATATCTGAACTATGTGGGAACTTGAACATAATGTGTTAGCTGTTTACCCAATATTGTGGCACTAGGTATCTAGTAAATGAATTACATAGACTTAAATAAAAAGGCACACTATATAATAGGCAAGCTTGATTCTAAAAATAGCTACCCACATAACTAATTTGGAATCCATAGGGTATTAGAAGCCCAGTGGAAGGGCTTATATCTTGTCCCAGGAGAGGTGTAATGGGTGCCACCCACTGGCTTAGTGTCTAGCCATCAGGCTCCATCTCTCTTGTCCCTCTGACTGTGAGTCTAGCAGCTGGTGTCAGCATTGTGATTTGTTTGGCTTGGTCCTTTCTTCCAGAATCACTTTTTCTGTAATAAAACTTTTGCTTTGATCTGCTGGAGTGCCAAGTGTTTTATTTGCTACCACTAAAACAATAAAAACCTCTCTGAGAAAAATTTTAAAACATTCCTAAAAGTCATAAAAGCAGACTTGAACAAAGTAAAGAAATCCCTTGTTCTTTGATAGGGCAACTCAGCATCATAAAGAACTAATTCTTCTCAAGTTAACATATAATTTTAAAGTGATCCTAATAAAAATACATTTTCTTTTCTTGAGAAGTTGATTCTGGAGCTCATGTGGAAAAATAAGTGTGCAAAAATAGGTATGAAAACCCCAAAAAAGAAGAGCTATGAGAAGTGACTACCCCTCCCAAATAATAAATAATATTATACAGGATCTATAATTAAAACTGGCAAGTGAATAGACTAATAGAATAAAATAGAAAGTCCAGAAATAAACCTAAGTACATTAAAATTTAGCATATAATAAACATAGCATCTCAAATCAGTAAGGAAAACCTGGTCCTTTTAATAAGTGGTATTGGAGCAACTGAATAATCATTTGGGAAAAGATAAAATAAGATCCACACCTCACAAAGGATGCCAGTATAAATCCCAAATGGATTCAGAGATCAAAGTGTTAAAAAATTAAATCACACAAGTACTATAAGAAAATGTGAGAATTATTTATAATAATAATCTCAGTGTGGGTAAAGTTTTTCTAATTCTGACTCAAGATCTAGATGCAACAAAAGAAATACTAATAAATTTCACTATGTAAAAACAAAACAACGTTAGCTTTGGTCAACAGCAATACTATAATATTTTTGCACCAGTTCCAAAGCTGTACTGTGTTGATAATGGAGGTGTATGGAAAAAGTGTGCCAAATGTATGCTGTGGACCATGATTGGTGATAATGTCTGGTGATATTATCTCATAATCTGTAACAAATGTTCCACCATGGTGTGGTGTTGTATGGGAAATCTACATATCTGTATGATTGTTTTGCAAGTTCACAACATCTGTAACAAAAATATATTAAAGGAAAGTGGATTTGGCTCAACTGATAGAGTGTCTGCCAACCACATGGGAGGTCCAGGGTTCAAACCCAGAGCCTCCTGACCCGTGTAGTGAGCTGGCCCACATGCAGTGCCGATGTGCGCAAGGAGTGCCCTGCCACACAGGGGTGTCCCCCACATAGGGGAGCCCCACGTGCAAGGAGTGTGCCCTGTTAAGGAGAGCTGTCCCATGCAAAAAAAATACAGCTTGCCCAGGAGTGGGGCCGCACACATGGAGAGCTGACGCAGCAAGATGATGCAACAAAAAGAGACACAGAATCCTGATGCTACTGACAAGAATCCAAACGGACACAAAAGAACACACAGTGAATGGACACAGAGAGCAGACAATGGGGGGAATGGGGAGAGAAATAAAATAAATAAATCTTAAAAAAAAAAAAAACCTACAAAGGGTCCATGAGCTTGAAGTTCAAAAAAATTATTATTAAAAAAAAAATATATATATATATACATACACATATTTTTAAATAATAGTGTAGGTTGGGAGAAAAAGACACCAAATGTAAGATAAGGGCTATAGTTGGTAGTAATATTTTGATGATGCTCTTGCATAGTTTGTAACAAATGTTTCACAACAATGCAAAGTATTGGTGGAGGGGTGATTATGAGACCCCTCTGTGATGTTACGTATATTTATTTTGTAAATTCACAATATTTACTATACATTTATTGTTAATGCATGTTCATGTATGAGTCATATACTTCAATAAAAAAAAATAGGCAAAAGATTTGTAAGGACAAATGTCCAAAGAAGAAATACTAATGGTGAAGAAACACATGAAAAAATGTTCAGTGTTAACTAGCAGTTAAGGAAATGCAAATCAAAACTACAATGACGAAAGCAGATGTGGCTCAAGTGATAAGGCCTCCACCTACCATGTGTGAGGTCCTGGGATCTATCCCTGGGGCCACCTGGTGAAAAAGAAAAAGAAAAATCATGGTTGTGCAGCAAGCCAGTGCCTGTGTGGCGACCCAAGTGCCCGTGCAGTGAGCCGAGTTCCTGCGCAGCAAGCTGAGTGCCCACGTGGTGAGCTGAGTGCCCACATGAGTGCCTGCGTGATGAGCCAGTGCCCACGCAGCGAGCCAGTGCCTGCACAACAAGTTGACTGCCCGTGCAAGTGAGTCTTGCAGCAATTTGATGAAGCAACAAAAGAGAGACTAAGGGGAGCATCAAGGTGAAGCACAGCAGAGACCATGAACTGAGGTGGCACAATTGATAGGGAACCTTTCTCCCCATCAGAGGTCCCCAGAATTGAATCCCTATGAATCCTGGAAGAGAAAGACAAAAAGAGAAATAGATATTGAAGATCACACAGCAAATGGACACAGAAAGCAAAAACAGCAGGGCAGGGGCAGGGGAAGGGGAGGGGAAGAGAAAAAAATAAGTAAATAAATACCCTTTAAAAAAAAAAAAACAGCAACATTACTTTGAAAAAAATGAGGAAAATTAGAAGACAAATAATAAATCAGGTGAAAATATTTGCCATCTAGGTCCGAGATAAAGGCTTACTCCCCTTAATTAATAAAAAGCTCTTAGAATTGAGGAAAAGAAAGACCAAAATTCCAATATAAAAATGGACGAAAGACATTAACAGACAAGTTAATTGAAAGAATGAAAAAGATACACAATTGCCCTTAAGCATATGGAAATATGCTCGACTTTACTCATAAGAAGGGAAATGCAAATTAAATAAAAATACATGAAAATACCTTTTGCGAAAAAAAGTCAGGAACATAAGAATATGTGTATTTTAAACAGAGAGAAAGAGAAAGAGAGAGAGAGAGAGAGAAACAAACCAGAAATGAATAAAAATGGTTACCTTTAGGGAGTGGATGGAAAGTAGTATAGAGGGATGGGAGCAAGACTTCTTTGAGTACACCTTTTCATATAACTTTGGCTTCTGAAATATCTTAATGTTTTATACATTCAAAAATAAAATAAAATAAAAAAAGATAAAAAAGTGAACCCCAAATTTGAATACAAATTCAGAATACAAAGAAGCCAATGAACCTAACATTTGAGCATGGTTCTGTTCACACTTACTGTATACATTTAGTGAATTATTTTCTTAAGGAAAAAAAAAAAGAAATCTTTTGGATTTCTCAAATCCAAGAATATTGTTAAATAGCACAACTGAGTAAATACATTGATGAGATCTTGATGGGAACCTAGATTTCTCACTGTGAGGAGGGGAGGGAGATAGAAACATTATTAAAATTAATTTCCTAACTTTTTTCACTGATAGGGTCTGGATGCATTGACACTCCAATAGCAATAAGTACATCTAACACCCCGATTGTGTTTTCTAAATACCCTTCTCACTAAAAGGAACAAAGACTCCTTGCAGGCATGACTGCTTTCAGATCTGGAGCAGGAAAAGTACAAAGTGAACCTGACACATTAGGTGAGGTAGAATTTTAGAAATTGTCAAAAAATACATCAAAAGGGACCAAGAGAGTCTTTCACTGGCCACATTTAGGACAATTTGAACAATTTGAGGGAAAAATGATGGTAATGGATTTTTAACATAATGAATAAAAAGGATTCCATGGGTCTATAGTCACACACATGCAAACTTATGAGAGAAGACAGATAAGGATAAGTTGTTTCTTTACAAAAGAAATCAACTATTAAGTGTGGAAGGATTGGTACAATTAGAAAACCTTTATTTATAATAGCTAATTTTGGCAAAGATCATCAATAAATGCTAAAATTCTTGGATGAATGATTATCAGTAAATAGGATATTTACAAAATTCAGATACCAATTCAAAGATTATTTCTAATTACAAAGGGAAAATGACAAGATCTGGAAGATAGCACTTTAACTAGTAGTGAGCCACCTTGCATCACTAATAATGGGACAAACCAGCATTATGGGCTTCCCAATATGAAGAATGGTATGACAGTTTGAAGTTTTGTGAATCCCAGAAAAGATCATTTTCTTTGAACTGATCCATTCCTGTGGGTGTGGGGCCTTTGATTGCATTAGACTCAGTTAAGGGAACTTTTGACTAGATCATTTGATTAGACTGCTTTAGGGCCTTTGACTGGACTATGTCAGTGAGGAATGACCCAGGTTGGGTCTCTGTCCTCTTGACAGAATCTTATATAAATTGAGTCCTGAAAAAAGAAACACACAGAGAAAGGTGGCTGCCATTTTGACCCAGCCACGTGAGAGAGAGACTTGCCTGCAGTTGCAGACAGCCAAAGAAGCCCTGAAAGGCTGGAGGCTATGCATGCTCTAAATCAGTAGAGGCATGGAAAGAGGCCCACAAGAGGTTAGGCCCACTGAGTAGCTCAAAGCTGAAGAGATGAGAGTTCTGTGCTTGATCGCCCACAGCTGAGCTCCAAGAGAAAGCAGCCTGGAGGAGAAGGCAGAGACCCAAACAGAGAGCCTCCATTTTGCTTTGCCATGTGGCCGGAGCCCATGATCTAGCAGGTGACCTTTGGCGAGAAAGCATCTCTGACGATGCCTTTATTTGGACATTTTCATAGCTTCAGAATGTAAGCTTTCACCCTAATAAACTCTCTTTGTAAAAGCCAACCTATTTCTGGTATTTTGCATCAGCAATCATAGCAAACTAAAACAAATGGGAAATACATAACATCCTATACAGTCTTTTTGCTAAAAATGTTTAACCTGGATCTAATAATGAGGAAATGATTAGACAAATCCAGAATATGAATTCTACAAAATGACTTACCTCCTCAAAAATGTCAATGTCAAAAATGAGAGAAAAAAAAGCATGAAAACTATTCTGAGTTAAAGGAGACTAGACAGAATAACAAACATATGCAATCCATGAAATCTTAGATTTTAAAAAAGGCAAATATAAAGGACATCATTTGGACAATAGGGTGAATTTACATATGAACAGAAAATTACATGCTACTGAATCAATATTAAATTTCTTGGATGTCTAAATGGTATTGTGGTTATGGAGGAGAATATCTTTGTTCTTTGGGAATATTTACTATTGGGGTGAAATGTCATGGTGTCTACAACTTACTTTCAACTAATTCAGAAAAAAATAAGTTATCTGAATCCTTGAAATTTAATATGAAGCACACACATTTAAAGTTCTGTTATTTCTATTATGCTTTTCATGATATATACTTCAAAGCTTAAATATTAATTTTGGGGGATAGGGAAGTTGTAGAGACACACAATTATCATGAAAATCGGTCTTGCTGATTGTGGTGGTTTGAGTGTTTTGAGGACCCGAGAAAATTATGTGCTTAAATTAATCCATTCCTGTGTGTATAAACCTACAATAGTAGATGGAACCTTTTGATTAAATTACTTCAGCTAAGGGCCTTTGATCAGATTACATGACCCAGGATGGGTCTTAATCCTCTTATTGGGGTATCTTATAAATGGAGGAATAAAAAGCCACAGATAAGGAAAAAGGTGCAGAGATAGAGAGGAATACAGAAGCTGAGAGAGAAGACCCTGGGAGTCAGAAGCTGGAATTAACAGAACACAGAAATTAAGAGGAAGCCTCTTTAACTAGAAGCTGAAAGCAACAAGGCTCAGAGGAGAGGGGAGAGGCAAGCACCATGTGCCTGATCGCCCACAGCTATAACTCAGGGAGAAAGGATCACCCGATGATGCCTTGATTTGGAAAGTTACATGGCCTTAGGACTATACGTTTTTTTATAAAGATTGTATTTATTTATCCCTTCCCCCAATATGCTTGCTGTCTGCTCTCTGCATGCTTGTCTTCTTTTTTTTTTTTTTTTAGGTGGCACCAGGAACTGAACCTGGGACCTCCCATGTGGGAGGGAGGTGCCCAATCATTTGAGCCACATCTGCTCCCTGCTTGTTGTGTCTCTCATTGTGTCACTGCATCAGCTCATTGCACCAGCTCACTGTCTTGCTCATATTCTTTGGGAGCCACTGGGAACCAAACCCAGGGCTTCCCATGTGGCAGGTGGGTGCAAAACAGCTTGAGCCCCATCCATTTCCTAGGACTATAAGCTTTTAACCTAATAAATCCCCAGTGTAAAAGCCAACCCATTTCTGGTATATTGCTCCCAGCAGCTTTCAGCAAACTAAAACACTGATATAGTTCTGTAAAACTGTAGTCATGGAGCAGTTGTAACTTTGCCAAGATTATGGCCAAAAAGAGAAGACTAAAAGATGAGGGGGAAAATGCAGTGTTTCTCTGCTTTAAGTTATATGGTATATTTTCTCTTTTTCCGTTAAAAATTTTAGGAGGTTTTTCATTAAAGTATAAGAGGAATGCAGGAAAGGACAGAAACCATAAACATGCACTTTGGTGAATATCCATGAATGAACACGTCCATGTAACCACCACCCAGATCAAGAAACAGCATGCCCAGCACCCCAGAAGCCTCTGCAGCATAAAGCTTTTAAATTCAGCTTGAGGAGTATCAAGTAGGTGCTTTTTAACCTGTTTACTTGACATACACATTTCATCTTTTCAACAAAGATGTTTGGAGTACTTTTCTCTGTGCCAGGCACCTTGAAGTGCATGCTGCATTCCCCAGCATCTTGTCCTTCCTTCTCGGTCTGTCCCTGCCAAACCAGGATTGGGAGTATTTTAACATCTTTTTCAGATACAGAATAGAGGTTTTCTCAGGCTTTTGCAGTCCAGGATCCATTCATTCCTGGCATCCTTAGATTTTCCACTAAGGGGATCACACACACACACACAGCTTTCAGTGGAAAAGTTTTCTTGGTTCTGGTGGAGTTGTCATCACACCTGGCACTGGGTGAGCATGTGACTCAGGCTTGGTCAATGAGATGATCACATTCTCTGGACACAGATTGATTCAGGAATAGGCACATGACCCAAACAGAGTCAAAGAGTGGTAATAAGGATTTTGTAAGGACCAATGAGAGGGAGACACACTTACTCAGTATTGGTCTTGAACCTGGGAATGTTAACAAATAACAGGAAGTAGATGTGGAAATACTGAGAGCTATTTTGCCACCTCTGAAAAGTCATCCCAGCTTCAGAATTCCCTTGGGGTTAACTGAGGTCTTCAGTCTCCAATGAGACTATACTGAAATCCAAATTCTGCCCAAACCTCCCTTTTTCCCTTCCCTTCCACACGTGCAGCTCCCAGGAACACTCCCTAACAAACCTCTCACTTCTTCACAGAGTTGTTCCTAGGGAACCTAATCTCAACAGGCACAGTGCTAAACACTTGCATAAACAATGCATTCCACCAGTGGATTCTGAAGACATATTATTATACATGCTGAACACACAGTATCGTGATGCTCACGACAATCTATTGTACAGGTGAGGAAACTGAGACCCAGAGTAGTTAAGTAGTTATGCCCAAACTCACACAGCTATTAAGAGAGTATAAGGATTCAAGCCCAGGTCAGTCTGATTCTAACATCCATGCACCTAATGATACTGCTACAAGCCAACCAATGGCAGGGTTAAAAAACACTCTAGGGAAGTGAACTTGGCCCAATGGATAGGACGTCTGCCTACCACATGGGAGGTCTGCGGTTTGAACCCCGGGCCTCCTTGACCCGTGTGGAGCTGGCCCATGTACAGTGCTGATGCATGCAAGGAGTGCCCTGTCATGCAAGGGTGTCCCCTGCGCAAGGTGTGCACCCCGTAAGGAGAGCCGCTCAGTGTGAAAGAAAGTGCAGCCTGCCCAGGAATGGCGCCACACACAGAGAGCTGACACACAAGATGACACAACAAAAAGAAACACAGATTCCCGGTGCTGCTGATAAGGATAGAAGCGGTCACAGAAGAACACGCAGCAAATGGACACAGAGAGCAGACAACGGGGGGGGGGGGGGGAATAAATAAAAAATAAATCTTAAAAAAAAACCAAAACACTCTAGATTTGTGGATCTCCTTGGTCAACCTTCTTGTGCTGAAACAAAGAAATAAATATACATTCTTCTGTGGGCAGACCTCAGTGTTTGATGATAAAAGGGCTACAGAGAAAGGCATGCCCAGCTGCTGTAGTCTAGGCCTTCTGGGTGTAACTGGGAGAGCAAGGCATGGCACATGAGAGTTTAATCATATGAAACAGTCCAAAGGGATCATCAAATTAGAGGTACCTGTGACTTACCAGGAACACGGGGTTACCCACCAAGTGGGATGTGCAGATTGTGAGTGCTTTTTACTCTCCACGGAGAGAGGCGTTGCTGGGCTGGAAGAGTCAGGGAAGGCATTCATTCCTAGGCATGGAGAGATGAGTTGGCTCAACAAGGCACAGCTCAGAGGAAGAGGGGGCATTCAGCAGGGATGAACGTCAGGCCAGAGGAGACACACAGGGGCCAAGGCAGAAGGTGCTTTTCCAGGGAAAGGATTAGATCAGCCTGGCCACAGGCAGCAGTGGGAGAAGAGCCAGAGCTGATGCCACATGCCTGGACCAGAGTGAAGCTGGGGAGGCTTTTGGATGTCAGAGTCCTTCCTTCTTGGACCATAGATCCTTGTCTATGTCCCCTCCGTTCCTGCCTGTTTCTTACTTTATCACATCTTGCCTTCGGTGGAAGGAAGCGTGGTGGTCCTGGGACAGGGATTGGGCTCCAGCCCTCAGGGGGAGGGGCAGCGTGAGGAGCAGAGAGTCCCTGCTGGCCGCACATTGCTTCCTCTGGCTTTCTGGGCTCTCGGATCAAGGAAACCAAATCCCTTGGCTCCTTGCTCTTTCCCAGCGCCTTTCCTCCCGTAGGCATTTTAGACATGCTTATTCATTCTTCCTTGAGTGGGTTCCCGGGGAGAGAGGAGGAGCGTGAAGCAGACATGCACTGAAACTCTCGTCAATCAGAGCACACTTTCCCCACCTCCAGGAAGGCTGTGTTTCCACTGGGAAGTCCATTATTTAGAATATTATCTACAGTTGACAGTCACTAAGCTTAGTGAGCCCCAACCAAATGCCAGGCACTGGCCCAAGGGCTTTACCCACATCCTCACATTGGATCCCCACGATGTGAGCACCTATTGCTCATAACCTTCTGATGTGGATACTGTTATTCCCATTTTCCAGGTGGGGACACCGTGGCTCAGCTGAGTAGAGAAACTGGCCTGAGGGCATGCAGCTAGCAGACCACGAGGGGGCGGGTGTTTCTAATCCAGTCATCCTGATTTAGAGTCTGTGCTGAGAGGGTCCCCCACATGGGGCGGCCCTGGGATGACCAAGGAAGGCAGCGGGGCAGTGGCTCCTGGCCAGCTGCACGGGCACCCGCTCAGTGAGGTCAGCACGGCGCAGGCTCTCACTGTTCCCGACGTCACGCTGGTATGCAGAGGCCTCCGGTGTTGCCTTCCATAATGGTGTCACCTGATCCGCGAGCTGGTGGGCAAAGAGCCTGAGATGTTTATTCCCTGACGGACCAACTGGCCTGACAGACAGACGGGCGGAATGATAAGAGAAGACAGAGATGGTGGCTGGGAGGAGGGGCTGGATAAAGGAATCCCCTTGCCTCTGAGAAGGCTGTTATCCTTGGCTGGGGCCGGGAGTCACGCCACCAACCTCTGAATGACAGTGACATTCCCCAGGGATTAAGCCTGCCCTGTGGAAGCTGGGTCTCCACGGGGGGTGCCGAGCCCCATGGAACTTAAGTCATGCCATTAACCACCAGCTAACATTTCTCCCACGTTCATTTCATACCCCTATCACTTCCCATCACTCCCATTCCCCCGCCAAACAAACGTAGCTGCAAATTGTGTTATAATCCTGAATTGTATCCCATCTTGCTTTCTCTTGGAAATGGCAAACGAGATTTCTTTTCAAGGGAAGCAGGGACAGTCATTCTGTGGATCCACGTAAGCATAGCTAAAACCTCCACTTGCCCTGGAAGCCGTCCCCGGGCAGCCCTGCCCTCCCCCTGCTCCGAGCCCCCTAGGATTTTGAACTCAATCTGCAGTTGTTGATTTGTGGATGTCACCGGGCACTGACCGAGTGGTGGAAGGACAGTGCTGTAGCTGCCTGGAGCTTGGGGCCGTGACGCTGTCAGGGGAAGCTGTGTCTCCTGGTTTGGGATAAGTGCTTTCTGGTACAGACACTACGAACACCTCATGGTCCAGAACCCGGGTTTTCTGACTCTCATCCAAGGGCTCCTTTGACTACAATACACTACCTGTGGGGTTCGTTAGAGGACAAGAGGCCTGGCTGACAAGGCCATCGCCAGAGAGATGGAGGCGAAGCCTTTCCCGGCAGCCAATGATGGAAGTGCTCCGCGAGTCGTTAGGCAGAAAAGAGCCCTCATGGGTCATGTCCTCACTTTTCCTCAGCTAAAGTTCCCTGACTGTCTCCTTCAAATTCAAATGTGCATCCAGTTCCATGAGTAACCATATTATTTTTAAACAGCATCCTTCAGCCACTGCCTCTCCTGGGTTTTCAGAGAGAGAGAGAGAGAGAGGTGATCCTCCATGAAGCCAGGGCAGGACTTTATTTTCTGACCACTTTAAAACATCTGCAGGAATGCCATGGAGCCCAAATAAAAGATTAGAAACTCTAGCTCTGGGAGAAGAAGCTCACGTCAGGGGGGTGGGGAGGAGAAAGCAGGGAGTGTGGAGGGATGAGAAGTCAAACGATGGGTTGCTGGAGACACCAGAGAGAGCAGAGGAGTCTCCCGTCTTAGAGCCCGATTATACCAAACGCCAACGTGGAGGAACAGCTGAAACTATTCGAGGAGTAACGGAGACTGGGGTTAGGGTTCCAGCCCTTCCACTCACCAGCTGGCCAGGTGGTTGAGTCTCTGTGAGCCTTAGTTTCCTAACTGTAAAATAGGTATCAAAATGGGGGAGTGGATGTAGCTCAGTGGTTGAGCCCATGCTTCCCATGCATGAGGTCCTGGGTTCAAAACCCAGTACCTCCTAAAAAAAAACAAACCCTCCCCAATAAAGCGATTGTGAGGATTAAATGAGAAATATTTTGTGTCTGAGACAGCCTAGCAAAGAGTAACATTCAAGAAATGGTAATTATTATTATCAACACCCAGATAGCCATTAATGTATTATGGCTAAAATTGACAGAATGCTTAGTATTTATACAAAATTGTCAAGTAAGTAGCTGATAACTGTATCAACACAACTGCTGGCAACTAAACGATTTAATTATTTAATTGTCCCCACTGGGGTTATTAGACTATCTGGGCAATACATTACACTTGTATGTTTCTCTTTCATTTTTCCAGATGAATTTTTGCTTTAAAAACAAACATCCCATGAACATGATAGGTGCTGTTAACAACTACTAATAGAAGAAACAAATCATTAATTTTTTGCCCTTGCTAACTATAAAAAATAACACATGTTCATAGTAAAAAATTCAAGCAGTACATTATAATTCAATAAAATTTTATTTTAAAAATTTCAAGCAATATAAAAGAAAGTTTCCTGTCTCATATTAATCCCAATCTCCAGAAGTAATTATTGTTAATAACTGCTTATGTAATTTTCTCTGAATTTCCAAAAATTTGGTCATAGTACGGTACAGTTGCATAACTTGCACTTTGCCAACTCACTTCCAAAGAAGCTGAAGCAACTGATACTTTCACCCAAGATGCATGAGCAGGTCTGTGTCCCCATGGCTTCACTGGGCTCTGGGTGTTATCAAACTTTACAATCTACAAAGTGAACTATTATTTAAAAATAACAGTAATAATATACATGTGTGGAATAACATTGTTTTCTGCAGGGATGAATGTTCAAAATCACCCTGAGAAGTGGGATACTTCCCCTTTGAACAGACAGCAGGGGCTTGCGGTATGTCAGACAAGAGTTTGAGCCCAAGCCCCACTGTTTATTATCCCTGTCACCTTGGGTAGGCTCCTCTGTCTGTCAGATGGTGATATAAAATGAAACCAGGCATTTCATGTAGTAAGAGAAATCTGGGTTTTAGTTCCCACTCTTTTCCATAACCTTCCCCTGGGTTGCTTAACTTCTTCGAGGCTCCGTTTCCATATTTGTAAGGTTTCAATGATGCTACCTCCTATTAATTTGCAGATCTGGCTAGATATGACAGAGTTGAGCCACGATGCAGGTGGCATTTTACATCCACTGGAAGATGCAAACAGCACCATGGCAAAAGTGGGCAGCTGGGATCTCGGCTCCACGCTGTCACAGAGGCAGTGTGGAGGAGGGTGAGCGCTGTGGGCTTTGGGGTCAGACTACCCTAACTGTGGTTCTGCTTTTGTCCCTTGAAAGTGGATAACCTTGGGCAAGTTCTTATAGTTATCTGAGCCTTGGTTTCCTCAATTATAAAATGCCTGTAGCAGGAACAATCTCCTGGGGTGGCTGAGAATATAAAGAAAGATAATCTATGCAAGCACTTGGCATCTCATTCTTCTTCAATGTTCAATATAGTCCTAAACATCAACAGCTTCACTGCCTGATTGTAGATTACCTTAGGTCAGGAAGGACAGGATCTTCTGCGAAGTTGAACAAAGAGAAAAGTTACCAGCACTCGGCTCTGCATCATGCTCCCCATCTGTCAAGTCCAGTGAGTAACACAGCCTGACTCTCACTTCTGTAACTGTGAAGGCACCCTGGGCTGGAGGCAGTAGGGAGATGTGGACACAGGGCAGACAAAAGCCAGGCTGCTACAGCTTTTAAGTGGCTGCAGCTCCAGCTAGGGGTCTTTATGCTTTTTCATTCCTTCTGGAAAGAAGTGAGAAAACCTTAGTTAAAAGTATATTTTTCATGGGAACTGCTAATAACCTTAATGGTTGACTTGTAAAATGTAAGTGCTTGTTCAGTATTATCCCGGAAATTTCTACAGGGGATCTGAGGTGGGACATGAACAAGCTTTGGGTTTTTGCTGCAGTGTTCCCCTTCCTCTCCACATCTGCTCCTATTCAAACCTGTTATTATAGAACCCATAAAATGCAATAATGAAACTATATTCATGGAAATGGGGCTTCTGAAAAACACTTTGTGAATCATTAATTTTGTTTTTTTTTATTTTGAAAATTTCATGCTTACAGGAAGGAGACAAGAAAAGCCCAATGAATATCTTGAATTCATCCATTTTTTTTGCCATATATGCTTACACATTAATTTTTTTAGTACATTATTTTTGAGATGCAGAGAGCTGCATCCATTTTTTTTTTTTTTTTTTTTGTCAGTAAAACTGTTACAGGGTGGACTAAACTATACAATATTGTGACCGCCAGGCACTTGGTTTCCTGGAGATCTGTTCGTTCTTCTGTTTGGCTACAAGGCTGGAATATAAGGAATTAAGTTTGTAGTAACTGCCTGATTGACAAGTTATCCCTAACTCTAATAGGACTATCAAGCCAGGGCCTGTCATTCCCAATTTACACATTTGGTAAGTGAATTCAGAGAGCTGGAGGCACTCAGCTGGTAGGTTTCAGCCTCTGGATACAAAACCTGGGCTGTGCTTCTCACTACAAAGGTTTTGGAGGATGCATAGAGGGAGGAGACCTCAGCGAGACACGGGGAGTTTATTTTTAATTTCTGGGAGAGCTACAAGATGAATTTCAGGTAAATTCCCTTCACCAAGGAAGTCTGGGGGTGGAGTGGGGTGGAGTTCCTGGTAGCACAGGCAGGAGGAAATCAGAGGTGAAAGCTACACATGAAGAACTGGTCATTCACAGAGCCCAAGAGGAGATTCTTGTTCCAGCCACGTAAATCATCATTACACCGAGGCTGTTTCTCATTTGTGAAAAGGGAAAGTCAGTCGATACCTCCTCACCTGGGGTTTTTGTAAGACTCAAGTTTGTGAACTGTGAAGATCTTTCTGAAGGCAAAGAATTGATAGTATTATTTTATCTGTCAGAGGAGGAGAGAGAGAGACTCAGAGACAGAGGGATTGACCCAAGAGGTAAGACAGAAATCAAGGGAGTCTTGTTTCCCGAGGCTGGTTGGGAACAGGATACAAATCCTGCAAGCAGGCGGGAGGAAGAGGAAAGCATCCCTCTGAATGGACTTCCATTTGTTGCCAGGTCCCAGAGAACCCATTCCCAGAATTTTCCTCCGCGAGTTTGAGGGAGGAGGGCTCATCTACTTGAGATCCTCAGCAAACCCCTTCCAGGCCTTGGGGCACCCTGGCGCGCGCTCTGGGTTCCAAAGTACCCGGGGATACTTTGCAGCATCTCAGGATTTGAAACACCCATGCTGCTGGCGGACCGTAAGGATTCCCTGGATCACTCCCCTCCTTTAGCGCAGGTCCTAGATGTTTCTGCTGCATCAGGAGCCCCTCCAACCCCCGACGCGTGAGAACTGAAGCTGCACTTTGCCGGGCGACTCCGCAGCCTTTAAAAGCGCAGGATGCGGGGGCTCTAGCTGGAAGCCCGTGAGTGCTGGTGGACGGGCGCACACGAGCCTACAGGCGATGAGCCGAGGTTCAGAGGCGCCAACGGTCGAGGCGCTGTGGCGGCGAACATCTTCTTTTCAACTTTTACATTTTCACTGAGGTTTGGCCAATAAATAGCAAGAATAAAACGTATGTTTTCTTTTGTCCTTGCTTTTCGCGGGGTAGCGCCGGGATCTTTTAGAGAAGAGAAAAGAAATGAACAGAAACCCACGGCGACCGCACCGGCTGCTGCTGGGGGCCTCTGAACCAACAGCTGGAACTGCCAATTTGGAGAACCGTGGGGCCTGGTCATCCCAGACCTGGTGTTACAATTCCCACCGACCTGGGGGCACGTCCAGGGGCGCTCCCCAGGCGGGGTCCCGGCCCGAGAGCGGCCCTGGCCGGGCTCCAGCAGCCGGGCGGTGCCAAGCCCCGTGCGCTCCGCACTCGCGATGCCCGCGGACGCCCCAGACGCGCTCCGGCCGTCCGGCTTGGCAGGAGCGATGCGAGGCCCCGCGCGCCATACCCGGAGACAGCCCGGAGGCCGCCTGGCTCCCCAGGGAAGCAAGAGCACGACCGCCGGCTGCGGGCTGGCGTGCGTCGCCCGGCCTCACGCGGTCGCGCTGCGCAGCGGAGCGCCCGGCCCGGGACCCCGCAGGCGCGCGGTGGCTGGTGGCGCACCGCGCGCTCCTTCCGGCTCGCCGCGCCCGGCGCGGGTGGGCTAGAGGTCTCCACCGAGCCGCTCTCGCCGCCGCCCGGCTCCAGCCGGCCGGGAGACGCCCCCTGACCCCCACCCCCGCGTGGCCAGGCCCGGCGAGCAGGAGCGGCGGGAGGAGGAGGAGGCGGCGCCGCAGGGACTGTCTCCTCCCCGCCCCTGGCGTCTCCACCCCGCGCCACCGGGAAGGACAAGGGGACTGGGCGCGGGGACCCCGGCCAGTGAGAGCCGGTGCCTCGGGGCCGCCCCTTGCGCGCGCTCTCTCGCCGCGAACCTGGGCCGGTGTCGGCCCGCCTGGTGCTGGCCGCAGCCATGAGCCAGGACGTGGACACCAGCGGCTCCGAGCAGCCGGACAGAGATGCCCGCAGCGTGCCCGGCTTGCCGAGCGCCCTGGCGCCCCCGGCACCCTCGGGCCCGCGGGCGATGCAGCCGCCGGCGCCGCCGCCGCCGCCGCCCCCTCCGCCCCCTCCGCCCCCGCCCCAAGCCGGACTACCCCAGATCATCCAAACGTAAGAGGGAGAGGGGGGCGGGGGCTCGGGGGGGCGCTTGGGGGCGCGCCGCGGACGCCCTTTTCCGTAACCTCGTCTCGCGTGCCTGCTGAACTTCGCTCGGCCGCCCTGCGTTTGAAGTTTCCTTGCCTTCTGTCTGGACAGAGTGTGTCCTTCTGGCTGTTGGTGAAGTTAGTGCGAGGGGACCCGGGTTATTAGAGGAAAAGAATTTTATTTCCTTACCCCATTTCTCTTCACTTCAGGGATGTTGCTAGACATTTTGGGCTGAAATAGCTCAAATTGTGGGGAAGTGGCCCAGAGACTGGTTCATCTTTCTGGTCCCAAGAGGCTGCTGCAATGTTTGGAGAAGCGGGCGTGAGCGTGTGTGCGTGAGCGTGTGTAAGTGAAATGCCACCACCGACAGACCCACCCTTGCTGGTGCCCCTCAAGTCAACCAGCGACCCCGGGGTGAAAAGGCGGGTGAGGGTTTGTAAACAGTTTGTTTTGCTTTGCCCTGGAAGGGTAGACATTTTTCAAGAAAGCCCTTACGAAGAGTTCCCAGAGACGCCGCCGTTTTCCGTTAACGTTACCATCTTTTGACTCCGCTGCGACTTCCAAAGTGAATTTTCGAGAGCGGGCTTTACCGACGCGTGAGCAGGTTGGGGGTGGGCGACAGGCCTTGAGAAGAGCTTCCTGCCCCTTTAGGGGACGTGAAAGTAAAACCGGAATGTTATGGTTTGTTTGTTCCTTCGAGATTTTGCTTGACAGCTTAAGGCCTAGAATCTTGGTTTGTTGGGAGGATCTTTTTTTCTCCTGAGGGCTTGTTCAGCTTGTGATGAAGTCTTTGAGAGCAAGTTTTAAAAGTGTAAGAAGGTCTGAATGAGCGCATCAGAGAAACTGAGAAAACTAGAGAAATGCAAGTGCAGCAAAATCGATCTTAGGGACAGAGAAGAGGTATTCAGGAGCTGCTGTGATATTTTGGGTGGTAGAAACCTGTCAAAATGTAGTAAGGGAAGTGATCAGAGATGGGGTGCCAATGGAAGTAAACAGTACTTAAATATTCATGTGATAGTGAGAAAGAATAGTGAAAATTCAAGTTTGACATCAAAGAATGCTGGTATCACATTTCAGAGCAAAATGGTTCCCTTTTTTTGTCTGGAAGAATATTAAAAGCCCATTTATGACAACTTTTTGCTTTCCTTGGATATTTTATGTAACTTTCGACTCCTAACAGTTTTCAAGTATTTGAAAATGAAAATATTTCATAACGTTATCCTGTTCCTAATTTTCTGCAAATTGTTTCAGCTAACACTAAATATGCTTCGCAGTTTATGTACGGCATTAAGATTTCTCTTCAGTCCTTAATATCAATATAAAACAACAGAGAAAATCTGGTGTGATGCTCAACGAGGCATTGTCTTGTGGCTTGAAGTGAGGCTGTATAATTAAGTTCATTGAAATTGCTTTAGTGTTGTAATCACACTGTATTTTCCCATAATTTATTTTTAATTAGGAGAAAACTAGGAGGGTTTTGTTCACAGAGAAAGCCTTATAGATGTGCGTGTGATTATGAAATGCCAGACTGAAAATAAAGGTCGTTGTGTGGAAAATGGAACATTTAAATTGTATTTTAATTATCTCATGTAATAAATAATTTAACCAATAAATTCATCTCCCATTTTGAAAATTCCACCTTTGAAATATCTTATTTTAAAAGCTAAGGCTAAGATTTTCAAAGATGGCCCCTTCTACGGGCAGTGCACATGGAGACCTCAACACACTCCCTCTGACTCGGCCTTGTTTTACATCGGTGACAGATCGGTGTCCAAGGGCCAGGTCCAAAGTTGGTGACTGTGCCCACGGGATTTGATGCCTGTGTGCTTATGTTTCAAGGTCTTTCTTTATAAGGATGATTTGGGGTTTGTGCTCCCCTCAGTACCCACTGAAATTCCGCTCACAGGCGTAAGTAACATGGCAAATGTTTTCAGGTCCATCTTTAATGCGCTGAAATCTGAGCAGGTTATTTCAAAACTACGTTTGCATAATTTAATCTGAGCAAACATTTTTATGTTGCTCTGAGGTGCTGTTTGCATCAGCCATCTTTGAAAAAATGTAGTGGGGAGACTGCCCTCCGCCGCAGAAAGAGTCATCTGCCCCTTGGTTTGGGGAATTTTGTGAGCTAGAGCTTTAGATGAAATTCTCCTCTAGTGGAACACATATTAAAGAACTATTATTAGGGTACTTGTATTTTTTTCCTAGTTATTTTAGCGAGGTCCTTATGTAATTCGCAAGAGGAAAAGTTTTAATTGCCTTCAAAATGATGGAGACATCACCCTTTGGCACGTTGCATTACTTTTAAGATTACAAGAATTTTTTTTTTTACTTCCCAATGTCTGTATTTGCTGATTTTCATTAGTAATAGCTTTCGTTTTGGATAAAGTTAATGACTTTGGTAAAACAGTAGTAACGATCGTCATAAAAACTGACTCCTGTTCACGTATAATATTTGATCTTTAGAGAACTGCTGTACTGTTTTTAAGTGACTAAAGACATGAAGGAAGAGTGACCACAATTAATGAGACTGTGGCATTTGTTTTATAGAAGCCAGAATCATTGCTTCTGCAGATTGTACCTAAAGTTAGTTTCTGTGGAATTGTTTTGTTATTGGGTTTTCTTACTATTTCATTCTTTTGCTTTAGCCGAGAGTTTTCCTTTTCCTTTTTGGCTTTTGAGTACCTTGACTCCTGCTTAATATCGGTCTTACCTGTGAGGCTTATTAGCCATGTTATAGACATACATAACTAATATTTTCTGCATCCTTTATTTTAAACATGCATTCTCTTAATTTGGCCAAGGCGGAGGTCTTATTGCATAGTATTTAAAGCATTATTTAAGCCATTTGGGTAACAATAAATATAACTGACTACTTAAGAGGAGATTTGGGATGAGTTTAGGAAATCAGAATAATTTGAGGACTTAAAATATTTTCCATACTAGCAGAAGTGAAAAAGAAAATGGTATGTGTCAGGAAAGCCTTGTAAGGATTTAATTCCTCAAATATACAAAATTTTATTTCTAAGATTATTTATTAGTTTTTTTCCTTCAAGATTGTTTTTGTGTTTTAATTTTGTGTTTTAAAATCAAACGGAATTCTTGATTTATGAGAATTTACTTATTAACCTTGATGAACATCAGAAATTCAAAGTTTTAGGTTGTATGTTTTAAAATGCTCATCAGAGTGAAAACAGAGTCATTCAGTTCTGTGTGAAGTCACTTACCAAGTGGAACTACAAAGAATGTCACTATCATGGCAAAAATTACCCAAAGAAACACAGACTCCTTCATGAAATGAATGCATAGGTGATTTTCCTAAATTACTTTATTTGTAGCAAAATATTCCTGGCTGACGCATATCAAGTTGTGTGTTTTGAGTATAGATGACTTAATTTTTTTCCTTTGCATATTATTTTTATAAGCAATGAATAAAAAACAATGAAAAATAGGAAAGCTATTTTGTTTTAACATTTGATAGCTAATGTCACCTGTGTGTGAAAAGATAAACCCAGCTTTGGTTTACTACGTTTATAGTGGTCTGCATGCTCTTAGGCGAGACCCTGTCTGTGTTTTCACAGCAAAAGTGCTCTCCTGACTCAGTATATATATAGAAAATGTTACAAGTAACAACTCTGCTTTCAGATAAGTTTATGTGCATCCTGCATTTAGAAGTACCTACCTGTAATTCTTAGGGAGTGATATGCAGGCGAGTTGTGAGTGATGTCCAGCCCCTTTGATGGTTATGTGGATAATTGAACCTAGAATCAGGGGGAGGAAATAAGAAGTTGCCAAAAAATTTGCTCATATTTGGTCTTTTTCTGGAAGGAGCATGGAATTTCTAACATCTGTGCCAGTTTCTAACATCGGTTTAAACTTTTTTTTTTTAAGAGTAACAAGGAAACATTTGTAGAAGGAATTTTGAAAATTTTAAACACCATCTTAAACTGCGCGTAAGACAAGCATTTGGCAAGGAAAAAAGCATCTGATAGGATGAAGCATTTACCCAAAACGAGGAAGAAGAGAGGGCAGGTTTCTTCCTTCATATATTGAGAAGTGTCTTTACTTCTCTTAAAAGCCTCTTCAAGGTATTTTTTTAAAGGACATTTTTTCCTGAGGGTTGGTTGTGTTAAGTATTTTTAGGTGGTAAGTTTAACTATCCAGTTAGGAGTTTTTCTCAAATTGCCAGAGAGATCAGCATTATGAAATGTAGTACATTATTCCCATTCGTCACAGTAAATGACTACACATATGGTGCACAGGGTTGTTTTAAATGCTGCAGTGCTGCATGGGGGTGGGGGAGGAAGAAAAATTTTATCACCCTTTTTGTTCTTTTATCCACTTATTCTTTTGTTACCTCCTTAGCAGTTTATCAAAGTAATAATTTTTAAATCCCGAATCTGTCAATTGGAATGTGAACTGTGATCTGTTAAGATCTCTTTGCCGGTTCTTATGATCACCGGGGGAAAACCCCCATCAGGATTGATTCACAGAGAAATGATCCTACATTATCCAGTTTCTCTGTCTCCCTCTGACATTTTTCTTGCGCCGTACGTTCTTTACTCCAGTTTAAACGAATATTTCTTCCCCACCGCAGCAGCCAGTCCTCAAGTAAACAAACCAATACAGCTAAATTGACAGCTTCGGAAAACAGGAATACAGAAAATATTGGGACTTGAGGTCTAGCCAAGAGATCAAAATTGAAATGAACTGAAATAAACATGGAAAGCAAGCTTTAGATGCTCCAGAGAGTGGAGTTAAATCACCAAAAGAGAAATTCAGAGTTAGGGCTTCCGCCTCTTTCCATCTCCTGTCATCCCTCTGCCACACCAAAGTTTGAAAGGGTTTTCTTCGCCACAAAGTCCCACTTAATCTGATTTTTACTTCCTGCCACAGTAATTTTCTTGTTTGGGATGGTCTAACTGATACTATTTTGTGTGTTTTCATAGGGAAAGTTGCTGTGGATCCACAGCTGGTGTGAAGGACCGGTAGCTGTGTTTAGAATAGAATGTTGCAAAGTTTTACAAGAAAGTGATCTGTATTCCAGAATCAGGGCAAAGACGATAATTAGCAGGTTATAGAAAGGGGCACACGGCAGTTCCCCTTTTGGTTAATGAATCTGGCTGGATCTTGCTGATATATATGTTATTCTGGGAACCCAGTATTGCTTGTTCCCCACCGGTGAGAATACAGGGAAATCTTTACTTTTAGTAAAGAAGGCACATTTTTGAATCAGGAATGTGATTTTGATTTCCATTACCACCAAGGGATCACTGGTGGTGGGCTCAATGGGTGGTCATTGGTTAAATTCCACTACGGGAAGGAGCCGTGCAAGGTTTCAGTCTCCGATGTTCACAGATAGCAAGTTTAGGGCCAAGTCTTCACTGCCAGCTGTTTGAGGAAGGGGTGGAGGGAAAGGACCCTCTCTCCCCAAACTGTTTTGCTTGTGTGTTTTGGATTTGATGTATCTATTCATCTAATATGATGAAGTCTTAGTGGTGGAAGTTAAGCCAAGATCATTGATCATCCTCTTTCCTACAACTTCTGGTGGTTTTATAAGTAGGTCCCCTGATGGTTTATAAGACAGCTTCTCCAACTTGCTGACAGCAGATCCATAGGGGAGATGGCACATATTGATGCCAGTGTACTTTATGAGCAAAAAGGGAGCCGTTAAACAACTTACATGAGAATGTGTTAGTGACTTGTAGCTCAGTTGGCGGAATAAATCTTCCCATGTGTTCAGAAACAAAAGGTCATGCCTGTGTTTGAGGGTTATCACCCCATGAAGATAATTTTCACGCCACTTTTCTCTTCTTTAATGTGTGTATTTGCTTTAAGGATGTCTGAAGGCCTTTTATGTCTGCCTTTCCTTTGCACCTGCTTTCTCTCGATCATACTAATGACCCATCAATTCTCAGCCTCCACTTTCCCCTCTGGCCCAGACGGGGAAACCTTTACGTATTGCTTTCTGGACATCTGAAATAGTTTTCAGTTTTGCAGCATCTTTACAGACCCATCCCCAAATAAGTTTTCAGCTCTTGGTAGACCCCCCCTTAGACCTTACTTTGGTGTCATGATGCTGAAGGAGTAGACAAGGTAATAGTTATTTTAAAGATGTATTAATTATACTTAGCCTCTTCTTTGGGTTTATTTTGAATTAATTATTGGATAGAATGATTTAGGCTCTGCCTGATGTTGTCAAGTATAAAATGAGCATCTTTGCTCTAAATTACTTACTGGGTTTCTGACAAGGAAGGTCAGAGGACAAAAACCCTGGACTGGGAGTGGGTGACCTGGTAAAGCCAATTAACCTTCGTAATCTGGCCTCTCTAGGGAGTGGGAATGATGGATGGCAGTTCCGTCCAAGAAAAGAATTCCATGAATCTCCAGGAAGATATCTGAGGGATCACAAATATAGAATCCCCTCTCCCCCATGTGATAGAGAATGTCTCCCATCAGTTACATTTTAGATGTAGGCACATGCTTGTAAGGCTGATCGCTGGTGGTAACCACAGAGAGTGAGTTGCCCGCTTTCTCCAGCATTTGCAAATATTTGAAGCAGTGACATAATTTAGGTCAAAAAAGTAGATGCTCGTGTCAGTGAAAAAGAGGACATTCTATCCTGACTTCTAATCACTAGAAAAGTTTTTTTTTTATTAAAAATAATTATTTTGGAATATTAATGTGAATAGTTTAATTTGCAAAAAGAATACTGTTTTCAATTTAGGAGACAGATCTAATAATTTTCATGTGCAGGGGGGAGTGTGCTTGGTGACTTTGTTTTTAGAGGCGGAAAACATACGCCTAGGACCCTGGAACCAAGTCTTAAGTGCGCACGGTTTGGTAAACGTGAGCCGCGGTCAGTCTGCCGCGTGGGCGCCAGATGCCCGCTGGAGCGCGCGGCCCCCGCCCGCCGCTCCCGAAAACTCCTTGCCGCCCTGAAGAGATGGTGGTTGTTCAAAGCTGGGCCTCAGGTTTCCGTGTGACCTCGCTGAGTCTGAGAGACCAAATGTTCTTTCCAGAGCCTTGTATGACCTGGGCGCCTCGGGGCCAGTCGTGTGCTCTCCCTGGTGACAGGGCGACAGGGACACCGATGGCCTGGAGGTGCAGAGAGATTTTATTTGATATTTGAATAATATGTATATCCTTCTGCACGAAAAAGGAAATAGGATGTGTGATCAAATCTTGAGTTATAGGATTTAAGTCATGTACACAATGAGGGTGAACATAAGGGTATTTACTGCAGCAATGCCTAGAGGAGCAAAAAACCTTGAAACCTACCTGTGTCTCTCAGTTGGGAAAATAGATCATGTGCATATATAATGTCATGTACTATTTAGCCATGAAAATGATGCTGTCTTATATTTACTGATAGGCATTGAAGGCCATATATTTTTGCTAGCTAAAAAAGTTACAAATAAATTGTGCCTCAGGGATCTCATTTTTTAAAAATGTAATTATCTAAAAAAGTATAAGCAGCATGTACAAAAAGATCTTTTTTTTTTTTTTAAGCGTGTGTGTGTGTGTGTACGTGTGTGTTTGTACCTGCGAGCTGGGAAGATCATCAGAGAACATATATAGAGATGTCAACAGGGGTTCTAATTCTGGGTGATGCAGTTAGAATGATTGGCTTTTTCTTTTTTCTTTTTCATATTATCTTTCCTTTTTCGTTGTGCATGTATTACTTTTATAACCAGAAAACAATAAAACTATTTCCGTTTTTAAAAAACAGAAATAAGAATAGATCATAAACACTGATATTGCATGATCCTTAAGTCTGAGCTTCCCGTTTAGCATCCTGGAGTTTAGACCTGGAAGGCATCTGAGAGATCCTTTAGCCCGACCCTCCTGTTTTTTCCAGGCTACTCAAGTGAGTATGAGAGAATGTTCCAGGTCTCAGAAGGAGGTCGTGGTCGGCTGGGGTGAGAACCCCCATCTTTCTGTTCATTATGTTTTTGCCCTGTGCACCCCCTTGTCTACCTGAAAGTGGGGGACGTTTCCTGTGGTAACAACCGCCTTGCTGGCTCTGGTCTGCTCCCATCTCCCAAGGAGACTGGGAAAGCGTCCTGGGGAGCAGGTGACCGCACGCCGGGGGCTGTTCTGCCCGTGGGCTGCAGCTTGGGCTTTCCAGTGCATCTCACGCCTTGTACCTTCCTGCCAGAGAAGCCGAGGGTCAGTTTCTCCTCTTCTTACTTTTTAAGAAGATCCTTAGTAGGGATAAACCTCATCACCACTTTCCCTCTGTAGCCAGACTTCCTCCTGACTCACCTTGGAGCTGTGGAGTCAAGATAAGCCTTTTAAGGCAAAAGGATAGCAAATATTTTTATGGATAGGAAGCAAAACCCACTTTATTTCTTACTCCCAATCCCTTTGTGTTCATGTCAGGATTGCGGGAGTGCCTGTTACTACCTCTGCTGTCCCGTCCCTCATGCGCTATGCCTAAAATGTCTCAATCAAGGGTGTAATTTTGACTGTATTTTTAAAAAAGTAGTCTTTGTTCTTTTTTGGTGGAGGAAGAGGCCACATTTATATTCTTGCTCATGTGTCTGCCCTTTCTTGCTATTTTCCCTGAATTGTTTGAAAGTGAATGGCATAACCAGAATGCTATTACCATATCTAAGAAAATTAACCTCTCTCAGTTATTTTTTCTAATAAACGTTACACTTTTAGCTTTTTCCTGCTGTCTCCCGAAGTGTCTCACATGGCTGTTTTTCCCACACCCCTTGATTCAAGTTCACAAGGGTATTTGTTAGGTCTCTTTTGTCTCTTTTAATCTAGCAAGTATACCAGTTCTCTCTGTCTCTTGTAACTGAAGATTCCAGGCTAGTTGTCTTCTAGAATGAACCATGTTCTGGATCTAAACATGGTTTCACGAGAGATTCAGGTGAAGCATTGTGTCAAGGACGTGTCACGGGTGATGTGTGTTCCACTTTTTGCACCACTCGATGCCAGGTTGTCCCTCTATCGGTGGTGCTAAGTTTCACCCCTTGGTTAACGTGGTGATCACTAGATCTCCCCATTGGGAAGGTACATTTTTATCTTTACTAACAGGGCTGATACGGTGAGACCCACTGAATATCCTGTTTCCCAGCGAACTTCCAGCCATTGGTTTTAGCGTTTAGTTTAACCATTTTTTTAGAAATTGTCGTTTTAATGAAATATGTGGAACTAGAGAGATAAGTAATTATCATTTTAGAATGAGTTTGTTTGGATATATAGTTTAAATCAAACAGCCTTGCCAAATATGTTTGCATTCCACTGGCACATAGATAGTACCTGGGGCCTCTGAAGTTTTCAATAGTCGTGACTTAACAGAACTTAACTAGTGGGCCAGACACGTCCCACTTACCTCCTACAGCAGGCATTCTGTCCCGGGTTGCCGTGCTTTTTAATGTCCGTGTGGAGTGAATAAAAATCCTTTTTAATGCTAATGGCAGTAAGTGGATGCTAATGTAATTTTTACTAGCTAGCACAGTTTTTTAACTTCTTGAAGCTATGTTGACTCTTCTCTCCCTTTTCAAAACCGCTGTATGAAGCAGACTTTAAAAATGACTGATGACTTGTCCTAGTGCTTAAACTGGGTAAGTCCTGGAGCCGGTTTTTGACTCCAGTTCGTTCAGGCTTTTTAGATTTAAGTTACACAGCTATTTTCGCCTGTTCCAGTTTGGTACTCATTTTCATATGCAAAATATGTACGGGTGGGGAAAGTAGTATGTAGCAGTGAAAGGAATCAGGAGAAGGCAAGCTTTATGTTCTAATTCAGGGCTGCTGCCGGCCAGTCCTGAGCCTCAGTGTTCTCATCTGTAAAAGGGAACAATAAAAACAAAATAAATAACAATTAACATTTGTTGAGTGCTTTCTGCGTGCCAACTACTAAACACTTTAAGTGTATTAACTTATTTAATCCAATAATATACTCCTGTGAGGTAAGTGCTATTATTCTCCCCATTTTACAGATGAGGAAACCAAGTCACAGTCTCACAAGAGACTTTGCAAAGCTAGCAAAAAATAGTATTTATGAAAGAACTGGAGGTCCTTATTGGCATGGGACTGGGATGGGAAAATGTATGTAAATTCAGATGATCATATTATCTCTATGTAAATATCCATCATTAAAATAATTTATAGAAAACCCATCATTTATAAAGACAGTATTATAGAGAAGATGCTTAGAATAAATGTAAAAGTAGGTCAAATTTAATTTGAGACAAATTAAGCAACCCAATTAAAAACACTTTTTCTTTCTATTTTCTTTTCTTCTTTTCTTGTAGCTTTATGTATGATTTTTAGGCAAAAGTGAAATCCATATCCCAATTTAAATTCCACGAGCAAATGGCATTTGATTCTCTGTCTTATTCTGCTTGTTACGCATGCTAGGCAAGACTTAAATTTGATGCTCACAGAGAGTGTATAAACACTTATAATCCTCTCAGCATGTGCTAAAATAATAACAGATATGATAGTTTGATTTGCAAAGTGAGCACCTGCCAAGTCCTACCAGACTTTTTGAAGCAATTCAGAAAACCAGGATTCAGCAATGATTAAAGTGTGCCAGTTCCTATTAATAGCAAAAAGAATTCCTGCCTTGAAACATGGCTACATCAAGTGTGGTTAGTCTCTGCCAGACATACTTCTTGAACTGTCTTTGCAGACACTATTATAGGTGTTCTTTTGCTTTGAGGAGCCATGCTTTGCAAAAAACCAGACTTAATAGAACCAATAAATCAGGGAAGGGTTGTTTGCTTTCAACCTGCAAAAGAGTAAAGATCCTTTAAGCAGTAAGTTCCTTGGTGCATTTCAAATACAAATTCAGTAACTTTAAGAAATTAGAATTCCAATGATAGTCTTTAAAAATTTTTGTCTTTTAAAAAATTTACAGAGGTATAATTGAAGTATACTAAACTGCACATATGTGAAGTGTACTATTTAATGAGCAGTCATCAAACCATCAAGCAATCAAGATAATGAAAGTTTTTATCACTCCTTAAAGTTTCTTTATGCCTCTTCTAATTCATTACTCCCTTGCCCCTAACCTCTCATTCACAGGCAACTTCTGAACTGCTTTCTGTCACTGTAGATGAGTTTGCATTTTCTAGAATTTTATATAAACGAATCAGATGTCCATTCTTTTTTTGTCTGGCTTCTTTCACTCTGTGTAATGTTTTCAAAAAAACAAGATTTTTAAATTGTGTTAAAATACACATAACATAAAATTTACCATTTTAACCAGTGGTATTAACTTGTACATTGATCACCACTGTCTAGTTCTAGAACACCTGTCATCACCCCAAAAGATAAACTTGTTCTTATTAAGCATTCACTCCCATTTCCCCGTTTTCCCAGCAGCAACTGGCAACCACTAATCTCCTTTTGTCTCTCTGGATTTACCTAGTCTGGATATTTCATATGAATGGAATCATGTGACCTTTTGAGTCTGGCTTCTTTCATTTAGCATGATGTTCTCAAGGACCATCCACGTTTTAATATGTGTCAGAACTTCATTCATTTTTAGAGTTGAACAATATTCCATTGTATGGATATACCACTTTTCATGTATCCATTCATCTATTGATGGACATTTGGGTTTTTTCAACCTTTTGAATTATTGTGAGTAGTGCTGCTATAAACATACATTTGTGTACAAGTTTTTGTTTGAATACCAGTTTTCAGTTCTTTTGAGTGTATATCTAGGAGTGGAATTGCTGGGTCATATGGTAATTCTATGTTTAACTTTTTGAGGAACTGTCAAACTGGTTTCCATGGTGATTGTGCTATTTGAATCCCACCAGCAATGAATGGGGATTTGATTTTCACATCCTTTAATACTTATTTCCTGTTTTTGTTTTTATTTTATTTTTTTATTTTGGCTGTTCCCACTGGATGTGATGTGGGATCTCATTGTAGTTTTGATTTGCATTTCCCTGAAGACTGATGATGTTGAACTTCATTTTATGTGCTTATTGGACATTTGCATATCTTCTTTGGAGAGTCCTTTTTCCATTTTAAATTGGGTTTTGTCTTTTTGTATTGAGTTTTAGGAGTTTTTTATATAGTCGGCCATATAATTTGCAAGTATTTTCTCCCATCTTGTGGGTTGTCTTTCATGATAATGATTTTGAAAATCAGCCAAGTTTTTATTACATGTACTATATCACAATTTTGGTCCTTTTTTATGGCTGAGTAGTATTCCATTTCATAGATATACTGCAAATTGTTTATCCATTCACCTGTTGATGGGCATTTGTTGTTTTTTCTTTAGTTTTGGGATGTTGCAAACAACGCCTCTGAATATTTGTTGATGAGTCTATATAGACATATCTTTTAGTTTGTCTTGGGTAAATATCTAGGCCAATGATCATTTAATTTACATATTACCTTTTAGAAGCATAGATATTATATGTAAGAATCCTCTTTTCTTTTGGAGACTATGCCTTTGATTTTTATTACTGCGACTTTGAGTGGAGCCTGTTAATATGACCCTCAAGGCATTTCAGTAACACACTTTTCGTCTTAGTTTTCAGGGTCAGTTACTGCTGAGATTAATTTGTTCTCTTTTATTGATGAATTTCCGTCAGTAATTCTTCATTTGACAAAAAAGCAGTTTTTACCATGGTGACTGGGCCACAACAGGAATAACTTAGCAAGACTGCAGAACCTTACGCTGGAAGGGACCTAGAGAACATCTAATTCAACGTTCATTTTGTGGAAAAGGAAGCCAGGCCCAGACGGCTGAGCTACTGTACAAGATGAGTAGAGCAGGGAAAACTGTAGTGCCTGTGGATCTCCTAGCAGTGAGGAGCCCACAGGTGCAGCAGGACCCGTGGGTGTGGGTGTGGGTGTGTGTGTGTAAGTGAACGGCACTGCACAGTATTCTGTAGTGCTCTTGGGTTCACAGGGTGCTTTTTTCTTCCTAGGTTATCCCATTTAATCCTCCCACAACCCTGCGAAGTAGGTAGGGATTAAGTCACCGTTAGTCCCTCAGAGTCTCTTAGCCAGGGATGGGAGAGCCCAGGCTCCGGGCTAGATCCCCGACTTGCTCTCTTCTGAAGCCCTCCCCTTTGCCATGCCCACCGCCTCCTCCTCAGCTCAGGGCTCCCAGCTTGGCCCCTGCCTCTGGCTGGGCCTGCCCTCGGGTCTTTGCTTTCTCTGCTCCAGCTCAGCCTCAGTCTTGTCATCTCCTTTCTTAAGGTGCCATGTGACTCCGCACTGGCTGCACGCTACTCAGGGGACTTCCACATCTGCCCGCGCTTAGCTCCCAGCCCTTGGGCGTGCGGTTCTTGTTCCAAGGCGGGAACAAGGCTCCCTTCCCGCCTTCCCGCTCCTCAAATCCAGTTCATCCTTAGGGATTCTGCTTAGCGCTCACCCCACACCTACTTCCTGACCGACCCTAAAGACCCCATTGGGTCTTTGCAGGTGGGGCCAGAGTCCCGTTCACCCGGGGCCCTTGGCACCTGGCAGGTCTCCGGCACCGAGGTTATTGAATACATGAGAGAATGAGCATCTAGACTTTGATCCGACTGACTTTAGACCTAACTTTGATCTCACTGACGGGAGGGAATTGATGTGAGGCCAAAGCTTGGTTTTCTCCAACTTATGTTTTTTTAAGCAACTTGTCTGACAGGGTCAGATGGACACAAATACCCCACCTTTATGCTTAGAGGGGTAGTTGGAGGGAGGAGCACAGTCTTGGGGACTAAGAAACCTGACCTGTGGCCTCTGCTCCTCCGCTAAGCTGCTGTGTCACCAGTGCTTCCACACTGGGTACAGGAGTGCCAGGGTCCTTGCCAAGTCCCCGGGCTGTGGGCCTTGTCATAACAGGCAATGAGATGACAGTGAACACACACTGGTTGGTATAAAGGGTTGAATATATGTGTTTTATAATGTAACTTGAAACTTTCTGTCTCATTCTGCCATCTCCAGCCAGGGACCTGATTGTGCCTTTAACTGTACAGGCAGTTTCCAGGCTGAATTTCTTCTGTGAGATTTGATCCAGATAGGAAAAATGATAGAAACAAGCAAGTAGAACACTCCTTAGATCCCGTTAAAGCAAAACTTTCGATGACAGAAATTTTTGGATTGCAAAATAATTTTTCAGGCCTCAGCTAGCACTGTACTTATTTCAAGTAGTTCCAATACAGCACAAGTCAAGACATTTGTGATAATGACAGTTTAACTGTGTCAATGAAGAGAGTTGACCTGTAGTAGCTGGAGAAAAGGAATTTCTTAGAGAATGTCTTACTGCACAATGATTTCTCAACAGAACCTATTTGGACTACCCTATTTTAATTGCATCCTGCAACCATCCTGCAGTCATGTCCCCCTTTTCTTGCTCTATTTCCCCATAGCACTTGTTATCTTCTAACAGTTTATATAATTTACTTTGTTTTTATTGTCTACTATAGCTCCTCCCACCCTGCCCCATCACATAAGCAGAACCTGGGATGCCACACCTCTCCCAGGCTGGCCATGACTCAGTGCTTGCATGGCAACGTGGTTTCTGCAATTGCCAGTCCAGCCAGGCTCCCTTTGGCAGAGATCTAAGCTGTGTATCTCATGGGGTCTTGATTACTGAAGTGAGAACAGCTCAGTCACTTGAGATGGGGGCAAAAAGACTGGAACAAGGATGTGGCCAGCAGCAGGGCACTAGTTGGATAAATTTGGTGATCTTGTTCCAATACTGAGAGAACCATCTCTGTGTACAGATTTGGAGAAGTCTCAGAAGTATATTTCTGCACCCTGCCTTTTCCCTCTTAATAATACAATAATCCTTCATAATAGCATTATTTGTAATAGCAAAAAAGACTGGAAACAACCTAAATGCCTATCAACAGGGGATGATTTGAATGAACTATGGGATATCCATACAGGGGGTTCTGTGTATCTATAAAAAGGAAGCAAGATGATCTTTGTATACTGCTATGGAATGATCTTCAGGCTATATTGTTAAATGAAAAAATCAGGGCACAAAAAAATGATTAGTATGTTACAATTTATCTAAGAAATACGTATGCCTTTGCTTATATTTTAAAAATGGACAAAAACACTAAAAAAATGGAGTCCTTCAATAGATGAATGGATAAACAAAATGTGGTATATCCATACAATGGAATATTATTCAGCTATTAATAGGAATGAAGTACCAGTATATGTTAAAATCTTAAAAACATTATGCTAAGTGAAAGAAGCCAGACACAAAGGGTCACATACTGTATGCCATTTATAAGAAATAGTAGGAGCTGGGGAAGGAAGGGAGGGTAAGTGACTGCTTAATTATTACAGAGTTTCCTTTTGGGGTGATGAAAATGTTCTGGAACTAGATAGTGGTGATGGATGCCCAGCATCATGAATGTACTAATTCATACTGAATTGTACACTTAAAATGATTAAAATGGTGAATTTTAATGAAATGATAAATAAAAATGGTTACCTGTATGGGGAGGAAGGAAATAGATGGGTGGGTCAGGGACAGAAGCTAGATTTCTCTGAATGCATTTCATTTTGTAGATTTGCCTTTGGAACCATGTAAATGTTTTTCTTAATTATAAACAAAATTAAACCAAAACAGAAAAAATGCAATCCCAAAGATCAGGAGAAAAGTGAAATTCATGTGTCAAGTTGGTGTCTTTACCACACAGAGATGAATTCTTTCAGATAACTTTAGAACAAATAATGAGATTATACATCCTGTTTCAATTTCCTAGCTGCCAGAACAAATCCATGCACCACGTAAGTTTAAACAATGATAACTTATTGGCTCACGGTTTTGAGGCTAGGAGAAGTCCAAAGTTGAGGCATCAGCAAGGCAGTGTTTCCTCCCTAAATGCTGTGATGTTCTGGGGCTGCTGCCAGCAGTCCTTCGTCCTTGGCTTTTCCGTCACATGGCAGTGCACATGGCAGCATTTCCTATTTCTTCCAGGTTCTCTTGATTTCAACATCTGGCTGCTCCCTGTGGCTTTCTCCCTGTCTGAATTTCACTCCGTTTATAAAGGAATCCAGTAATCCAGATTAAGCCCAACCTAATGTGTTGGGCCACACCTTAACTGAAGTAATATTTTGAAGAGATCTTCTGTACAGTGGACCCACATCCACCAGAAAGTCGACCAAGACCAACAACATGTTCAAACTGGGCTACCCCCTTCAGTCCACCACTGTGTACCTTCTGGATGCCTATCTTCCCACATGCAAAATGCATTCATTCCAGGGAGCAGATGTAGCTCAGTGGTTGGGCACCTGCTTCCTACTTATGAGCTCCCAGGTTCAATCCTGGTACCTCCTAAAAAATGCGTTCATTCCATCACAGCATCCCTCAAGCCATTTATTTCAGGAGCAAAGCTAAGTATGGAGACTCATCAAAATCAGTTATGGGTGTGGTCCATGCTGGGGAAAAACTCCTCTCCAATGAACCTGTGAAACCTAGAAAACAAGTTGTCTGCTTCCAATATACAATGGTGGGAGAGGCATAGGATAAACATTACCATTCTAGAAGGGAGAAATTGGAAGGAAAACAGAGGTTACAGGTCCCAAACAAGTCAGAAATCCAGCAGGGCAAATGCCATTAGATTTTGAAGTCGAGAGCCATCTGTGTATCGAAGTTTCGTCCTCTAGGTCTCATGGAGTAGCAAGCCCACCCCTTCCAAGTGCTTGTGCAGCAGCCATGCTCTCCCCAAAACTGCTCACCCTCTCTGAGCATTGTGATGGCAGCCAGGCTCTCCACTAATGCTGGGACGCAGGCTCTACCATCCCCAGACATTTGGGTGTTGGCCATCTCCCTGAATAGGAGTGCTCAAGGCCTGCCTCCTAACACCGGGGCAGGTGGTCTACCTCCTCCAAGTGTAGGGGTGGACCTGCATTTTCCACACACATTGGTGGGCCACTGTCTTGGCCCAAGCAGATCTTTTCAGTTCAGCCCTTTGCTTCCATGGCTCTTCTCTCAAAGTCATAACTCTTTCAGTTTGTTCCTTCTCTGTCCCTTTCATTCCAGGCTGACAGTGTTTCTGCTCATACATATTTTGCAAAAATCTTGTTGGCTTTGCATGCAGTTCAAATTCAAACCATTAGACAATAGACTTTTTCACAGACCCTTTGTAGGTAACTGCATTTCCAATTCTGATTTCCACTGAAGTGGCTGATTGGATCCATGCTTAGCCACACCCTCTTTAGCAAAGAATTGTTAAACCTTCACATGGAAATCTGGTCCTCTGGGGACTCACTTCCTGAAAGCTTAGGGAAGCTCCTGATAGGCTACTTCTGACCCTAGTCTCAGAGCCCACTGTCTGGATAGGCTCAGAATTTTCTAAAGCATGACTTTCTGCTTTCTTTCTGCCTAAGAATTAAACCCTCACCATATCCATTTTCTCTTGCATTTTACTATAAGGTGCAAGGAGAAGCCAGGCTTCTACACTTTGCCTAGAACTCTCAGATAAATACCCAAATTCATTGCTTACAAGTTCCTCTTTCAAGCTGACATCAGAACACAATTTTAGTGGGAAGGAGACTTGGCCCAATGGATAGGGCATCTGCCTACCACATGGGAGGTCTGCGGTTCAAACTCCAGGCCTCCATGTGGAGCTGGCCCATGAGCAGTGCTGATGTGCACAAGGAGTGCCTTGCCATGCAGGGGTGTCCCCCGTGTAAGGGAGCCCCACGCGCAAGGAGTGTGCCCCATAAGGAGAGCCGCCCAATGTGAAAGAAAGTGCATCCTGCCCAGGAATGGAGCTGCCCACACGGAAAACTGACACATTGAGATGACACAACAAAAAGAAACACAGATTCCCAGTGCTGCTGATAAGGATAGAAGCGGTCACAGAAGAACACACAATGAATGGACACAGAGAGCAGACAACTGGGTGGGAGGGGAAGGGGAGAGGAAAAAAAATCTTAAAAAAAAAACCAAAACACAATTTTGTCAAGTTGTCTGCCACTTTTTAATAAGAATCACCTTTATGTCAATTTCCAATAACATAATAATCATTTCTCCCTAAGGTCTCAATGGAAGTACCTTTAACATCCATATCTCTACCAACAGTCTCTTCAAAATAATCCGGCCTCTTTCTTTCAAGTGCTTTAGAATTCTTTCAGTCTCTATCCACTACCCAATTCCAAGGCTGTTTCCACATTTTTAGGTGTTTGTCATAAACCCTACTTTCTGGTACCAAAAACTTTTTTTTTCATTTCATAGCTGCTAAAACTAATAATGTGCAAGGGGTTGGCTTAACAACAGGAATTTACTAGCTCATGGTTTTAGAGACAAGATGACTTGCTCCCAGGAGTGGTATCTTTTGGATGGTCAGCAATCTTTGGGGTTTCTTGGATTTTCTGTCACATAGCAATGCACATGGAAGTGTCTTCTCCTTTTTCCTCTGTATTCTCTTTCTGTCAGATTGTTGCTGCTTATAAAGGATTCCAGTAATCCAGATTAAAGCCAACCTGGTTCAGTTGGACCACACTTTAACTTAAGAGATCTTAATTACAGTGGGTCCATCCCCACCAGAATGTGGGTCAAGACCAAGAACATGTCCAAACTGAGCACACGTTTCAAGCCACCACACATCCCTGGTGGTATATATATCTTAAGGTCAAAATGAACTCCAAATGAATTTTACAACTGTTTTTAGTATGTAAGGAAAGACGCCTTTTTTTTTTCCTTAAGGAGGTACTGGGAATGGAATCCAGGACATTGTACATGGGAAGCAGGCACTCGATTGCTGAGTGATACCCACTCCCAAAGAGACACCAGTTTTACAATCAGAGATATTAAGTACAAACCCAATAATCCTAAATTAGAATTGGAATTATCAGTATAAACTTTATTTATTTATTTTAAATTTTATTTTAGAATCCAACTGTTTTTTTTCCCTGAACGTATGAAATCTTGATGTATTTTCTCTTAAACAAGTGAAAATGTATTTCCTAACTCTGTCCAGTGAAAAGTATAGAAATAATGACCAACCCAATAGCAAAAAGCCCCTCTAACATCCATATCATTATCTCTAAATACAAATTCTCACTAAAGGGAACGAGATTCCTCAGAAAAATTGCTGAATCCACGTCTGGGGCATGGAATATACAAGATGAGTCTGGGATAGCTTTATTGTACCAGAAAGAAGGAAGCTATCAAAGACCACTAGTGTCCTGCTAAAGGGGCTCTGGAGCCAACTTGACGAGCTCCCCTAAAATAAATAATTTGAAGATTAAAAAGAATAACTAGGGAAACGGACTTTGGCCCAGTGGTTAGGGCGTCCGTCTACCACATGGGAGGGCCGCGGTTCAAGCCCCGGGCCTCCTTGACCCGTGTGGAGCTGGCCCACGCGCAGTGCTGATGCGCGCAAGGAGTGCCGTGCCACACAGGGGTGTCCCCCGCGTAGGGGAGCCCCACGCGCAAGGAGTGCACCCATAAGGAGAGCCGCCCAGCGCGAAGGAGGGAGCAGCCTGCTGAGGAATGGCGCCGCCCACACTTCCCGTGCCGCTGACGACAACAGAAGCGGACAAAGAAACAAGACGCAGCAAAAAGACACAGAAAACAGACAACCAGGGGAGGGGAGGGGAATTAAATAAATAAAAAAATAAATCTTTAAAAAAAAAAAAAAAGAATAACTATAGTGAATCAACATACATCAAATATGTTAAGGCATGCAAAATCCATGAGTTAAAAATTCAGTCATTCCCACTGAGGATGCTAGGAAAGGGAATGAACTCATCATTCTGAAAACTGGTAAAGAAAGGGAAACAATCAAGTGCTTAATCTGCCCTTTCTTATTGGTTACCTTAGGATATCCAAATAGTTGATGAGGAAAATTCTTCTTTATAGAAGACTTCTATCTCATAAATCCAGAAGGAATGACAGAATTAGAACATCACGATTTTTGCCACCTTAGTGAAAGAAGGTGGTTAGATAATTATTATCAATGTTTGCTAAACTGTTGGGTGAAGCTGATGGGAAACTTAATAATGGATGAATCAGGCTGACAACATTTAAACCCACTGATCAACCTTAATGTCACAAAAAAAGAAAGACCTCCAGGCATCATATGTCTTCTGAGATGATGCAATAGGAACTATATACCGTCACCGAAAATAGAACCTCAATCTCTGCCAGGCTCTAGATCTAACTACTGGTTTATAGGAAATTCAGGGGACAGAAGAGCATGTAGAAATGACACCACAGAGCTGAAATTGGCCAATCTGGAATGTGGGAAATTCTTCAGGCCAAAAGTCCTGGTTTCGTCAACAAATTGCAAGAATAAGAGCAAAGGAAGGGGAGGTTATCTATGGGTTTAAAAAGATTTTAAATACTTATCAGCAGAAGGAAGTCTGTAATCCTTGTTTGGATCCTAGCTCAAATAAACCAACTGTTAAAAAATTATGAGATAACCTAGGATATTTGAAAATACTGGATATTGGGATTAATGAATTATTCATGATTTATTTATTTGGAAGTTGTGGTAATGGTATTGTGACTTTGTTAAAATAAAAATGTTGTATTTTAGCTCTATAGACTAAAGATGAAATGCTGTGTCTGGGATTAGGTTCAAAATCATGGGGGAAGATGGGTAGGAATACAGCATAAACAAGACTGGCTATATGTTGATAATTTGAAATTGGGTGGTAGGTACAAGGGAATTCTTTAAACTGTTCTCTCTACTCTGTATAGTTAGAAAATTTCTGCAATAAAAATTAAAAAATAAACAACCCATGAAAAACGTGCATTGTCAGTTGGCCAGTTCTGATTTCAGGTGTCCTTGAATTTAATTTTGGGCTGTGGCACATACCCTTCTTGAAATCACTTGGCCAAAGAGTAGTAGGACTGAGATTCTAACTCACATCTGTCTGGCCCCAAAACTTGAGGTCTTTCTATCTTACCCTGCAAAAATTATGTCCCTCTTGGTACTCAGATTATGGTGGGATTGTTTGATTGAAGGTTTATAGAATTTTACAAGCAACTGTGCTATAAATTTGGGATATGAGGGCCAAAGCAAAACAGTAACCCCAGATCAGAACCATTAACATCAGAGTTGTCGTCCTTTGAGGGAAGAAAATTTATCCAAGTGTAAGGGGAGAAGATGGAAGAAGACTGTTTACCTACCATCTGGACCTTGCCTGGCCTTTTCTGCTGCCACCAGCTTTAATTGAGAGAGCCTGCCGGTAGGGAAGCATGGCCCATCACTCACTAGCTGTGTGACCTTATTGTCTGCCTAAATTTCTTCTGTCAGCTTCATCCAGTTGGTTATTGGATGACTATATGCAATTGTCTGTATGGTGCTTAACACAGCACCTGGCAAGTTGAAAGGCCTCAGATGTTTATTTAGTGAAGAAAGGAAGCAGCACAGTTCTCTCCTCAGAATCCCAAAGCTGGGTTGGTGATTGTGTGTTGGGACAAGTCTTGTACCCTGGACCTCTCCACACTGCCCGAGTACATTCTCCAGCACTTTCTTGGGGACCCCGGGGTAGCCCTTGCCTGTGTTTGGAATTACTCTTTAGCCTGGGTAAGGACCCTCAGTGCTCTAGGATGAAAATTTGTCCATCTGGCCAAATTTTATTTTGTTGTGTGGCTTGATAACCACGGGCTGCTGGAGAAGCTCCTTAGTGGGTAGAGAGAGGTCAGTGGCTGGATAGCTGGAGACCTCTTTAGCATCACCATGTTTTCGCTTCCAATTTGTGGTACTATGCCCTAACAAAGTACTACAAATTGGGGGGCTTGAAACAACAGAAATGTATTGTCTCAGGTCTAGAGGTCAGAAGTCTGAAATTAAGGTGCCGGCGTAGCTACATGGTGGGGAATCCTTCCTTGTCTCTTCTGGCTTCTGGTCGCTCTGCTGCTTTTGGCTTCGTGCATCTGAATCCAAATTCCCTCCTTTTCTAAGCACACCAGTCATTTTGGATTATGGTCTCACCCTATTCCAGCATGAGCTCGTTTTAATGTAACTATCTCTATGCAGCGACCCTGTTTCCAAATAAGGTCTCATTCACAGGCACCCGGGCTTAGGACTTCTTATCTTTCAGGGGCACACAATTCAGTTCATAACAGCATCTTTGAGACGGGAAGGAAAAGGTGAAACTGCTATTCTGAAGCAAACGCCACATTCTCTCTCCCTGCGACCGACTCCCCTTTCTCTCCAATCGCCCAACGCAGAGAGCGCCCTCTGAAATCTGCAGGCGAATGCTCTTGGTTGAGTCTCCTGGTCTCCAGGGAAGCGTCCAGGGGCCATATTTGGTGGCGCCTCACTGACCACAAAGCAGTCAAAGGTGGGCCCTGCTGTCCTGCTCACTTTCCCGGCTGCAGGTCACCTGCGCCGGCGGTGCTTGGGTGTGAGCGAGCGGCTGGCCCAGGGAGGAGAAGCCAGAGGGAGCCCTGATTTACGAACTGTCCGGATTTAACTGAGGCTACAGCACTTTTATTAATAGAACATGCTGCATTTCCTTTTTATAAAAATATGAAGATCACCGCACTCAGGAAAATGCCTGGTGACTTTCTGTCTTTAGGGCATGCTCATCACCAGACTAAAATTAAAAAGTGAAGTCAGGCCCTTCTTGAAGTCTATTTTTAGCCGAGTTTAGCATATGAATGTGAACGTGAAGTCTTTCTTTAGAGCTCCCTTAACTCAATTACTTACAGATGCCAAGCATCCCCGCCTGGAATTCCTGAGCTGTGGCTGGGTCTACCCAGGGTAGGGAGGCCCAAAGACAAGTTAGAGACAAAACGAACCGGAACCCGATCCCCCTGCTGTCTTCATCCATCCCAGCTTGGCTTCTTCTGGAAGGTTAGGGTGGAATCAGTCATTATACTGGAAAAAGACAAAAACAAGGGAAGAAGGAAACAAACCAGTCTGTGGCCTTTCTATGAAGCTTAGATATTAGGTAACCCCTAACTGGTAAATATTTTTCTAGGGGTCTCCAATTTAGGGGCAACCCCTTGGGTCAAAGAGGAGACACTGGGTTGCAGGGGAGATCTTGCCATTCAAGCAGAAAGTGCGAATGGCCCTGGCATTCCAAGGGAGACTGGGGACAACAGGTGGAGGGAGGGAGAGGGGGGAAAAAAACTTAACGAGTGTCATTCCTGCCCGGAGAGTTGGCGATGAGTGATGAGGGTGCCAGGGAAAACTTTCAGAAACCCTCTTAAATTCCCCCTTTGAAATATGCTTTTAATGTCTGCTCTTTGAGGGTTGGAGGGGAGGGGAGGGGATTGGACAGAGTTGATCTTAACTCTTAAGATTCTTTGGCCTAAAGTTTCATTTGAAGTCAGGGACTGACAAGGTTCTTTCTTTTTTTTTAAATTTAGGGCAGTTTCCCGTGGACATTTTCCTAGTAAAACACTTTTAAAAACCTGTTTATCATTGTAAGTCCCAGTCCTCATTTTGTTCTGACTTTGGAAAAGTAACTAAAAATGGTAATTTTGTGTGAAGAAATATTTATAGCTCTTCGTTGAAAGTTGTGTCATTTTTTCCCCTTGTGCTTTTACACAAATGTGCATTCTTCATGGTGCCCTGAACCTTTAATTTAAAGTGCTGTTATTTTTAAGCAGAGGGAAACTTCCTTCAGTTTTTGGAATGGCAGCAAAACTATTGCTGAGGATAAGCAGAAGATTAATTTAAAATGCCATTTTTCCACCTGCTGATGGTGAGGTTGTTAATGGAGGGAGAAGAAAATGCTTCCAGACTGAGTCTGAGAGGGGAGAGGGGAGCTCAGGAAGCTCGGTGTGTGTATTAGGGTGGTCATTTTGCTTTTGGCTAATAGAAATGATATTCAAGCAATGAACTCTTCTACATTATTATTTGTGTTTTCTGCTAAAAGCAATCAAAATGATATATGATGTGCTTACAGGTCACTGCCATCTGTCTGAAAATTCTCTTAGGGGCTTTTGTCTGCAGTTCAACAAACCACTTACATGCTTTAATGTTCCTTATAATAAAATTTTGAATTAAATTACAACACTTTTAAGCCCTACAGATTGTGTTCAAATTTGAAAATGTTGCAGTAAATTTTAAGGGGCTGGTTCTCCCAGCCAAACTGATATTTTGGGGCCTGGCCTGTTAAAAAAGAAAGTGGGAAGTGGGAGCTGGAAAGGCTAGCCTTGTCACAGTGCTTAAGCACGCAGAGATTGAAGTGCTCTCTGGGCTTCTGGAAAATGGATCAACTCCTGATGAACAGTTGCTGAATTAAATATAACATGCCATTTCTTTGCATTCTTAGTTTCACCCTATATGATTGTTCCAGATATTTTTGTCTTAGGTTTAACCTTGACTCAACTTTCTTCCTTTGTGAGTCTCTTGATTCATTTCTTTGAAACCCTTTTAGTTTCACCTGGTTTGGTTGTTCTGGTTAAGGAGAGTATTTTTGTCTTGTTTTTACCCTCCCTGTGCCTGATCCCTTAGGGAGTCTAAGGATTTCACACCTTGGGGTTTCAGGGTGGGTCCAGGAAATGGTCACGACCATTCTTGTCTCTTTCCCAGGGACTATTGGGAGTGATAAGGAAGTGAAGAATGTGGTGCATCCTTAACTGTTTGGTCCCTGGTGAGATCCGAATGGAGCCTTGATTTCTCACGACTAACTAGACTGTGTTCCTTTAGATCTCATGCATGTGTGTGAAAAGCCCCTGGCATTAGCCTTTGCTTCTTTCACTAATTTTGATTTGTGGGGATTGATGCTAGGCCCGGAAATCCCACCCTGTTTGTCTCAGCTGGAGTTCTCTAGCATAGTTGCTGAGAGACCTGCTAATTCCAGCTGCCAGCAGGATCCCCAGCTTCCAAGGCCAGGGCCGGCCAGCAGGGTTCAGAGAATATTTAAATACAATAGAGCTTTCCCTGTTGCAGGTTTCCTTCTGAAGGCTCAGGGCTTGTGAAAATATGGCTTATTCTCGTAAATACTTTAAGATGTACTTCCTTCGCTTCAGATTTTATTTATAACAACACTCCTGTAACAACATAAAGGGAACTATTTGAAAGAGGAAAAAAAAATTACTAGCAATCTCTTAGACTCAGTTCTCAACTATTTGCCTCATATGTGTTCATTCCTTTTGTGTTTGGTTATGTGCATATATTTTAACATACCATATGAAATTTTATATTCTGCTTTTTTTTTTTTTTTTTAAAAGATTTATTTATTTATTTAATTTCCCCCCTTCCCCTGGTTGTCTGTTCTTGGTGTCTATTTGCTGCGTCTTGTTTCTTTGTCCGCTTCTGTTGTCGTCAGCGGTCTGCTTTTTTCTTAACATTATATGTAAACTTTTTTTGCATTCGCATCAGCTTCATAATTTAATCTTCTATGACTTGGATATTCCACTAAACTGATATACCAAACTTGATCTATATATCTGGCTCCTCTTGGGAAATTGTGGTTCCACTTTTTTCACTCTTTTAAAAAATATATTTTATTTATTTATTTCTTCCCCCTTCCTCCATTGTCTGCTCTCTGTGTCTGTTTGTTGTGTGTTCTTTTGTGTCTGCTTGTATTCTCATTCGGTGGCTCTGATAACTGATCCTTTGAACTTTTAGAGTGGGAGAGAAGCAATCATTCTTTTGTACCACCTCAGCTCCCTGATCTGCTGCGTCTCTCATTTCTCCTGTTTCTTTTTCTTGTGTCATCTTACTGCACCAGCTCTCTACGTGGGCCAGCACTCCGCTTGGGCCAGCTCACCACATGGGCCGGCTTACCTTCACCAGGAGGCCCTGGGCATTGAACCCTGGACCTCCTATACGGTAGATGGGAGCCCAAGTGCTCGAGCCACATCTGCTTCCCACTTTTTTCACTCTTATCAATACTGCAGTAATGAATATCTTCATGTATGTGGTTTTGATTACTATTTCCCAGGAATGGGATTACTAGGTCAAAGGGTATGAATGTTTTTACTGCTTTTCATATATGTGCCATTTTACTTTTTGATTAAGCTGTACAAGTTTACAGTGTCAGCAATAACATATGAAGGTCTGAGTTTCACCATAGCTTAGTGATGTTTGGAACCACACTGTCTAGGTTTTTTTTTTAAAGATTTATTTTTTAATTTATTTCTCTCCCCTTCCTCCCCTCCCCCCACCCCACGCCCCAGTTTTCTGCTCTGTATCCATTTGCTGCATGTTGTTCTTTTTGTCCGCTTCTGTTGTTGTCGGCACGGGAATCTGTGTTTCTTTTTGTTGTGTCATCTTATTGTGTCAGCTCTCCCTGTGTGCAGAGCCATTCCTGGGCAGGCTGCACATTCTCTCGTGCTGGGCGGCTCTCCTTACGGGATACACTCCTTGTGCGTGGGGCTCCCCTATGCTGGGGACACCCTGCGTGGCACAGCACTCCTTGTGCATGAGCGCTGCAAGTGGGCCAGCTCCACATGGGTCAAGGAGGCCCGGGGTTTGAACCACAGACCTCTCATGTGGTAGACGGACACCCTAACCACTGGGCCAAGTCTGCTTCCCATGCTGCCTAGGTTTGAATCCCAGCTTTGCCAGTGACACACTGGGTGACCTTGGGCAAGTCTTTTAACCTCCCTGTGTCTCAGGCACGTCCTCTGTAAAATAGACATAACCATACACTTACCTTAATAGCATTATTATTAGGAATGAGTTAATATTTGTGCAGTGCCTAAAACTGTGCCTATACAAGTATTATGTACTGTGTGTTTGTTAAATAAGCAAGGTTTTTTAAAAATTAATTTAAATAGAAATAAAGTGATACTCTTTTCATATTTTTATATGCTTAACAGTATTTCCAAGAAACAGCCCTTTTAAAACACTTTTTCAAAAGTAAATTTTAAAATGTTAATTGACAGAATAGATCAATTTTGTTGTGATTATTCATATTATGAATTCTTCTTTGGGCTTTTAAAATGGCATCCTGTACCCCTTTAGGGTAGGGGCTGATGAACATGATGTCAGCTGGCACCCAAGGTGCTGCTGTGGACCATCAGCTGCTCATCTGGGCAGAAATGAAAAGCTAAACCTGAGCCTCCCTCAGCGTGCTGGAGGGACAGACTTGGGTACTTTAGGGACTGTATTAGTGTCTTCCTTATTGGGTGGCAGATACAGAATGCTGGTTTTGATTATAGAGATTTTTACCTGGAGAATTGCCGGGAAATCCCCTCCCTGCTCCTTGTCTTTCTCTCGAGCACGTGGAGGGATCTCCAGCGCTGCAGGCAGTGAGGCTTTCGTAGGGACCCTGCGCCCGGGGCCGGGAGGGAGAGGTGGCAGCCCTTGTCAGTTGATGGTTCGATCACCTTTTCCTTAATTCTGGTAGGTTCTGCTCAGCTCTCCAAATAATTCAATCCGTGTGTGCATTTAAAAACTCTAGAAGCCTGAGAAATCTCAACCAGCCACTTGAAGCTCCCCCGTGCCGTGTCACCCGCGCCAGGACCTGGAGTCCCTGCAACGCGGAGACCCTTCACAGGGCTGGCTGCTGCCCTCTCTCGGGCTGACGGAGCGTTCCCGGGTCGTCCGCGGAAAGCCGCGGGGTCCTCAGGTTTTCCCGGGGGTGCGCCCGGAGGAGCGCGCCGGCCAGGCTGGTTCTCTAGCGCCCCCTGAAGATGTGCCACACAGTTTCTGCCCCCTGCTTGGAGACCTTTGGAGACCTGTGGGGCCCCAGCCCTCACGGAGGGATAGTGTTTTCTCCTGGACTGGGAAAACGCTTCTTTCTGTTGGAGCGTCAGTTATCCCCACTATGCTGGTGTACCCTAAACTGTACCTTAGCAGTTTTTCAAAAGAACATAACATGTTTATTACAGGGCAGTAGAAGAGTAGAAAAGAGCCCTTCACAGGTCCACTCTTCTAACTCCAGCTACTGTTTGGGACTGTTTCTTTGTCTTCTTTTTGTATATAAAAATTAATATTTTTTTCTGGTTTTAATTGTATTGTAATGTTCATATTTGAATTCTGCTTTTTTTCACTTAACTGTTTTATAAGCATGCATACAGACTGCGTCATCTATCATATACAGATATCTGATTGGGTTTTTTTTCCCCCTTTCATAGTTCTGTGGTAAACTTCTTTTGGTCTAAACCTTTTTCTGTATTAGGTTATAGTCCCATTACTGCAATTATTGGGGCAAAGGGTGGGAATATATATGTATATATTTTAAGGAGGTGCTGGGGATTGAACCCTGAACCTTGTACATGGGAGGCAGGCGCTGGACCACTGAGCTACATCTGCTCCTCCCCGGGAAGTATTTTTTAAGACTCTTGATATGGATTTTCAAATAGCGTTCCCAAAGCCATTTTTGCACCAATTTTCATTCCTGCCAGCAGATGCTGAACGTATATTTCACACTAGCCAGGCTGGCAGTGAGTATTGCGATTATTTTAAGGTTCTGATACCAAGACCATAGAGGGTGTTAGGTTGCTCTAGCCATTGAAGGCTGTATGATTTGAAACTTAAAGCTGCCTCTCAAACCGACTTATTTCCAGCTCTGTGCATTTTGAGGACATTGGACTATATTGAAATTGGAAAGTGAGATTTAGTTGTTTTCAGGGATTGCGGTGGGTCTAGTGGTTGTGTTGGATTGCTGTGTTTAAAGTAGAGGGCTGTTGGAAATTGTGTAAGCTTGAGCTGCATATACAAAGAGACCGCTGTTTTCCTGTGTGGCACACCTTTTTTTGGGTTGGCTTCCTAAACTTTTTATTTTTGTTTTTTAAGGAGAGGAAGTTCACCAAGGTAGAGGCTTTCCCTTGGCAGTCTGAGACTGTAGCTTCCTGGGACAGGGACCAGACCTAGTGACTTGAGCCCCACTCCTCTACTTTTATATTGCAATTGCTGGTTGAGGTTGTTGGTATTCACTCGTCTGGGGAGAGAGGGTCTGGTCTGGTGCATTTCCATCCTTTTGTGCTTCAGGTGGGTGGGAAGAAACACAGAAGTCACTTATGGCCGTTCAGCCTGCACACATATTAAAAGGGTTACACTTTCATAACAGGTGAGCTGTGTGGGGCAGAATTCATTTTGGAGTTCTCCATGGCCAATTTTTATGACCTGTAAAATACAGGAGAAATCCTGTACCCATATCACCAGTTCACTTATTCTGCGCTTGGCTTTCAGATTGTTGTGGCTTACAACCAAGGCTACTGTCTATTTGCCCCACTATCTCCATATTAGAGTAGAATTTCAATTTCCTACAGTTTAATCAAGTCCTGAGCATCTTTTTATAATTATTCCCAATTTCCATCCTGTTTCCAAATGATGGGCCTGAAAGACATAGTCTGCCTGGACATTTGTGTCATGACCACATAAGCTCAATAATGCCTTCCAGGTTTATGTGGATCATTTAGAAGCCCATTGGATTAATGGTACTGAAGCTGTTTAAACCAAATAATTTTAATTACATGATGAAGCCTACCTATTGACAAGCTGTTAGTCAGTATAGGCATTATGACTGATCATGGTTAAGTCCTTGAGGTCAAATACAGGGACTGATATTTTTGATGCTGATGATGGAGGCTCTTTCTTGAGCTTACCCTTCATTCTCGGCATATGAAATAATTTAAACCAATAATCTTAGGATTCTTCTACCAGGAGCTATGCCTATTTTATATGGCTGTGTGTGTGTGTGTGTGTGTGTACACTAACTTTGTGACATTTCCTATGGAGGATATAGACATATTGGGTATTTTGTCCTCAAGAAGCTTACAACCATGTCGTGGAATAAGGCAAATGTGGCTGAAATATATAATGGATGTTTCGAGGCAGGATGTAATTCTGTAATCACAGTGGGTCATTTCATGATGATGCTCTAAGTGCCAGCGTTTTTGGTCTGGAAGGGGAAGGCCAGTGGGGCCTCAGTGTTTGGAGAGGTGATGGAGGAGGCACGATTTGGAGGGACCTTAAAAGAGTGGGTAGGTTTTGGTTAGGTGGAACCACATTATAACCAGAGGAGAACGAGGTGGAAATAAAGGAGGAGAGTGTGTTGTAGAGAATAGCATTTACGTTGAATTGTGATGGGACAACGTTTAGATAAGATGGAGGGGCAGGATTTGGGAGGAGCCTCCAAAGTTGAGAGATGAAACCACCATCGCTTCAGCAACAGTGGCAGCATAATTATCAGCAGCTAACATTTATTGTGTACTCAGGATGCGGTCTCAGGGCTTTGCATGTGTGATCTTATTTAGCTCTCAAACACCGCTATGAAATGTGCACAGTGATTATATCCACTTCACAGCAGGAGAACTGAGATAGAAAGAAGTTAAGTCATTTCCTGTTGGTGTGGGACAGAGCTGGGGTTCAAAGGACTAAATCAGGCAGCCCATATTCTTCATTGTTTTACTACTTCTCAGTCACAGTTGAGTGCTCTGGCAACTCTCAGCCAGAGGATGACGGTGTAAACAAGGCTCAGTGGCCCCTCGAGTTCTGGGGCAGCCAGGCCTGGGCTCACATACTGGTTCTACCTCTTACTAGCTATGACCTTGGAAGTTAGTTAACATTTCCAAACCCTGACTTCCTCATTTATGAAAGAGGAAATACTGTTATATTCTATTACGTATAAAATAGGGAGTATATAATAATTAATAATTCTTAATCTCAGGTTCGTTGGGAGCAGTAAACAAGATAATATACACAAATCACTTAGCAGAATACCCAGCAGGCAGTAAGCAGGACGGAAATGATAGCTGCTGTGCTCTTATATTTCCCAGCTGTATCTCTGACAATGAGAAGGAATCAGGGCAAGCCATGAGTCAGGTAGAATTTACTCAGGAGTCACCTGCAATAGTAGTCAGCCAACAGAAATAGCAGGTGCTGGATTCCTTCTTCTGGAGCATCCCATGAATGGACTGTAAATTCCGGATGCAGTTCTGCATTCCTTCAAGAACTGACTATATCTCTCTTTGTCCTCCAAAACTCAGAGGGTAAAACCAGGTCATTGCCACTGTACTAAATTCAGTATCTGGTGCCAGTTGTTCCAGGGCTGGAATCAGGATCAGCTGAAGTTGTCGGTGTCCTCCCTCTGCTGGTCCCTGCTGCTGGCCATGGATGATCGCCCCACATTTCACGGAGAGAAAAACAGACATTTGACAGTAGTATATTTCATTGTCGATAAGTTAAACAGTGCACAAAATAATCATAACCAAGACAGAGACATGTAAATAAAATATTTAGGAAAAAAAAAAAACAGTGGAAGGAAAACCATGCTCTGGGATGAAATGGTAATTACAAATGTTGCTCTCGGACTTTATGGAGGGAGACGGTACTTAGTGCTTCTCACACTTGAGTTCTTGCACATCTCAAACTGTTGGTAGCTTTTTTCTACATAATTTTCTCTGGTTGTCAAGTTTTCTTCACATTAATTCCTCCAAGAATTTTAAAAGCCACAAAGGAAGTGTTTAAAAGGAAAAACAATTCCTTGTCCTTTTCTGATTTTTAGTCCCCTTGGTTGGTGACAAACCTATTTGTTCTTTTTTTTTTAAAGATTTATTTATTTATTTAATTTCCCCCCCTCCCCTGGTTGTCTGTTCTTGGTGTCTATTTGCTGCGTCTTGTTTCTTTGTCCGCTTCTGTTGTCGTCAGCGGCACGGGAAGTGTGGGCGGCGCCATTCCTGGGCAGGCTGCTCTTTCTTTTCACGCTGGGCGGCTTTCCTCAGGGGCGCTACCCCACGCGGGGGACACCCTTGCGTGGCACCGCACTCCTTGCGCGCATCAGCGCTGCGCATGGCCAGCTCCACACGGGTCGAGGAGGCCCGGGGTTTGAACCGCGGACCTCCCATATGGTAGACGGACGCCCTAACCACTGGGCCAAAGTCCGTTTCCCAAACCTATTTGTTCTTGTCACTGTTTTTCTTGGTGTAGTCAAACAGCTTCTTTCAACCACCAGATACTATCAGTTGCTTCTAAGCCAATATTGGATCTGAAATTTGGAGATGCAAATTTTAAAAAATTGAAGTTTTGAAAACGTTCTTAGAGTTCCCATAGTCACTGTTGGATCTTCAAGTTTTCAAATAAGATAATCGTTGCTTGCAGCTAAGTGGTACTTTGAAAGACTGGACTGATAGCCATTGTTTAATTTGTCAAATTTCCTAATAGGTGGAATTTAAATGGGATCTTAAATAGTTGGTGGTTTCGATAAATGGGTGTCTATCCAAAGGTAATGGTGTCAGTCTGGCACTTTCCCTTGCTCCTTCTGCAGCCTAACCCATGGGAAACTTCATTCACTAACTCATTCAACTAAAACAATTATTTTTTGAGATCCTACTATGTCCAAGCCCTGTTGTAGGTCCTGAGTGATGCACACAACAGGATGTGGTCCTTAGGGGTGGAGCTTACAGTTCAGTCAGGAAAACAACTATAAACCAAAAAACATACAGATAGCTATAAAGTTATAAATTTTATAACAAATTATATGAAGGAAAAGAAAGAATTTCTTTCAGCCCAAGGTGGGGAAATAGAGCTATGAGAATACTCAAAAGGCTATTCAGACAAAAGAGGTTCTTTATAAAAATCTAACCAAAGTACAAAGATGAAAAATGATGATGCAAAAAAAAATTTTAGGTGCTAAGGTATTTAAATATATTAATTTGCATTAATTGGTCATAAGGGTGTCACTAAATGGAATTCTATTTCAAGACACCTTTGAGTCCATAGTCATACTGAGTCCCATGAATCTTCTTGTAATTCCTCCCCCGCCTTTTTTTAAAGTAGCACCTACAGTATCACTGAAGAAGGGACCTCCTGAGTTGGGACCACCCGGGGGGGAAGATGTCTGATTGTGTGACTTGTCCCTCATTGTTCATTTCTGGTAAGATGCAACTTGGTTCAGGAAAGCACCCTTGAGTGTGGAAGGCCAGGGAGTCTGGGTCCTATTCTCTGTCCTGCTGCCAGCATCCTTGGTCAGTGTGCTTGGCTTCTTTGAGACTTGGTTTCCTTGTTTAAAATATAGGGAGTTGAGCCTGATGGCCTTAAGGATTTTTTTCAGTTTGAGAAGAAACGGGCAGCAGAATGTTTGGGGTAGAATCTATTCCTACTTAAGATGTGACATTTTCATGGTGTGATGCTGTAGAAGGAGCACTGGACCAGGAGTCCAAAAGTTCCAAGCTCAGCAGTACACACCCACTCATGGGTGACCTGATTTACACTCACTCAGGTCTGGAGCACAGGTGAGTTCACACTCTGCAGCAACCCATGTTTAGCAACAACGAGACTCTCAACTGGTCAGGCAGGCAGGTCTGGGTTCAAATCCAGGTTCCTCCATTAAGTGACCGTGCGGACTTGGGCAGAAAACTTCGTTTCTTTGAGCCTCAGTTTTCACATCTATAAAATGGAGCCTCAGTTTTGCATCTATAAATACTCCCCTATTTGCAGGGTTGGGGCAAGGTTAAAGACTTTGTATGTGGTTAACACTGTACCTGGCACATAGTTAAGTGCCCAGTAAATACTCACTGCTGCTACTATTTTTCTTGTCAATAATTATTGTGGTTTCTGTTATCATAGTGCTTCAGTTGAGCTCATCCTATGACTCCCGACATCTTGGTGCTTGCCTCACAGGGTTGTTTAGAAAATCAGATGTAATTATGCGAAAGTACTCATCCAGACATGAGGTGGTCGGACTGGGCAGATGACGGCGGAAGGCTGGAGGTCCGTCCCACGGCAGCTTGGCTATTTCCTGAGAGAGGATTTAGCTGAGGGAGGGAAGGTAGGTCTGTCTTCCTCCAGCTCCAGCTCTGACAGACTGAGGCACATGCAGACATACTTCCTGTCCAGGCAGACTGGCTCAGCCCGCAGATGGCCCCAGAGCCGATCATTTGGTGATTGTCATTCACAGCTCCTGCCATTTCATGCCAGAGGCGCTCCGAGGGCGCCGCCAGCTCAGTTTCGTCTCTGGACTGCCCCCCTACCCCCACCCCAGCCTCCTCTTCTGAAATGTCTACTGAAAGCAGGAAATAGTAGAACAGCACTGTTTTTAAGTGACTTTAAAAACAGTTATATAGGCTTATTAAAAACAATGAAATCCAGAAATTGTGAGTGGTGGCATTAGAACCAGGCACCTGTTGTCATGCAGGCTGCTTGTGGGTAGGGCATTTTGTTTGGCAAAACCACTGGAATGTTCTTGTGGGGGCGGAAGCCGGGAATGGTTGGTGGGTTTGCTCTTTGGGTGTGTTGCCTCCTTCCGAGCAGATGGGGCCAAAAGAATTTTCAGGGGTGGGGGAGGGAAGGTACTGGCTTCAGAATGGCCCAGAGGGCGGTTTTCCTGTCCAAATGGCCCATTCATAAAACGCCTCCTCTTCTGCCTCCAGATGGCACCGGCCACTGCCTGTTTTTTTTCTCCCCACCTCCGGGGTTCATTTCTCTTGAATGGGGGAGGAGGACGAGGGGGAGGAGCACGGTCAGCTGAAAGCGGTAGGAGCCTCTGTTCTCCAAGCTTCGTCTGCTTTAGTGCTCGCCTGGGCTCGGCGTGATGGATGGCCCCGGCCGGCCTCTCTGGGTCGCGTGTTCAGCTGTGATCCAGGATCTGCCACGGGTGTTTGGCCAGCACTTGGACTGACACGCATGGACAACCAGCCTGGGCTCCGGGACGCCGTCACATGGTGTGGGGATGGCGACAGCTCACCTGGGGGCCAGGAGGGGGTACTGGAGAGGCTCCCGGCAACAGTCCCCTTCACCCCAGCACTGGTTCACCTGGACTAGAGGTGATCAGCAAGGCTGAAGAGAGGCAGGTGGTTCTTGCTACTCCTTGCACAGGGGAAATGCACACACACCTTTCCTTTCTGCCATTTGTGCCCCTGTTCCTTTGTTTCTCTCTTCTTTCCACTTCTTTCTTGCAGTCTTGAGCTCTGATTCTAATCATTCTATTTGTAATTATTTATGTTACTTATATTATCATTTATTACTCATTAAAAATCTTGAGTCTGTATGGCATGTGCTTGACCAGGAGAGAGTGGACAGTGGCTTGATGGGAGAGGAGCAGGTGCACCTTCTCACACATTCCTCACTGACCTGTGAGCAGAGGGAGTGGGACAGCGCCGATGAAGGCATTTCACTCCCTTTTCAGGGCTTGGCGCGAAGCTGACAAGAACATTGGCCCTGAACGCTGATGTCCCAGGGACATACTATCTCCCTCTACTGTCAACCCATTCTCTGCAGTGGGGTCTGTACCTAATCTGCCCCTCCCCATCCCCCATGTCATGGGCGTCACTTCCAAGAAAATCTTCACATCCACTTGTCTTTTAGGCTTGGTTTCAGTGTCAAGAGATGACATGGGAGAGATTAGATTTCTAGTTCATCCTCTTGTTTAGTACTTCACACTTGAGTACAAGGATCCCCAAACTATTAACATAGTTTGAAGGCAGTATTGGTTGCAGCAAGGAATCCTCTCTGCTAATGCTTTCTGCTTTCAGGTCGCTGGCCTGAAGTCTCACAACATTGGAATTATTTTTACTGCTGCCTTAAAGCCCCATGAAAACAAAACCTTGGAAGGCTGGTGCCAGCCTAGAAATGGTTGCTCTTCCTGCCGAGGCTGCTAGCTCCCTCTCAGCCTCAGAGCAGGTCCAGGAGTTCATCACAATTCTTTTTTAAAACTTTTTTTATTTTGGTATAATTTTAGACTTACAGAAAATTTTCAAAAACAGTGGAGAGTTTTGTGTCCTTTTCACCCAACTTCCCTTGGTAGCAGTGTCTTGTGTAACCATGGTACAGTTATCAAAACCAAGAAACGACACAGGTATAATACTAGTAACTGAATTACAGACTTAATTCGGATTCTGCCAGTTTTTCCACCGAGGTCTGTTTTCTGCTCCCAGAGCCAATCCAGGCTTGCACATGGTGTTTGACTGTACGTCTCCCAGTCTCCTCCACTCTGGACAATGCCTCTTCCTTTCCTTGTCTTTTGTGCCCTTGACACTTTTGGAGAGTACTGGCCAGTTATTTTGTAGAATAGGGCTCAGCAAAGTTTTTCTGTAAAGGGCCAGATAGTAAATGTTTTCGGCTGTGCAGGCCATGTGGTCTCTTGTGATTGCTCAGCTCTACCCTTGTAGTAGAGTTGTTTCAGAAATAAAACTTCGTTTTTGAAACTTTGTGAAAATAGGGAGTTGTGGCCGATGGGCTGTAGTTTACAGATCCCTGTTATAGAAGCTTCCTCAATTTGGGTTTACCTGACATTTTCTCATCATTAGATTGAGGGGATGCAGTTTTATTTTAGTTATTTATTTTTTTTCAGAACGCTGCAGAAGTTTTGTTCCCTTCTCAGTGTGTCACTAGCCCACTTGGTTAAGGTGGTGTTACCCGTAAAGTTAACAGTTACTATTTTTTCCTTTGTAAGTAAAAATGTCTCTCAGGAGCTACTGTCAGATTATACAAAATCCTGTTTTTCTTCAAACCTTTGCCAGCTTATTTTGGCATCCAGAGGTGAATCCTGCTCATAACCATAATTACTGGGGGGTTCTAATGGTGGCTTTCTGTTTGGCTCCTTCCTTCTACAGTTCTTAATTGGAATTAATTGAAATAAACGGGGAGCTTCCCTTCCCATTTATTTACTTACATCAGTACAGACACAAAGATATTCATGTGGGGGAGGTTGTGATGATCACTTTTTTTGAGGTGGCTGCCAAGCGACACCCTTTTGGACTTCTTGGGAACCCTTGATGAGATCTACCCCCTGGATTTCATAGTTGGTTGTAATTTCTGTAATTACAACTTTGTGGGTACCTGGTGGCCTTAGGCCTAATAGATCTGTGTTTTGTTAACTTGTTTCATAAAGGCACACAATGGTTTGGTCACTTTGCCCACAGCACTGGCCAGGTTTGCACGCTCCATCCACTAGCCAGTGGTCCGAGTTGTGGTGGGTGTGTCTGCATAAGGGGGGTTGGAGTCAATTGTGAGCTGGTAGGAAGTCATCTTTGGTCTTTGTTAAATTTTTCAGGCAGATGAGAAGTCTCTTAGTATTTTTTGCACATTTTAGGTTAGGTTGGAATTGTGAGTGCTATCCAAGTTACTAGCTTTTTCTCCTCTCCTGCTCTCTAAGGGTTTGTCTTTTATTCAGTTATTTGTTGGGAAACTTTATATAAGGGTGGAAAGTCCTTGGTTAGGTGCAGAGTTTAATGTAAGAGTATGTCCCCCCATGGCCCAGTGGGTGGACTGTGGGAGAGTGTGGGCTATGGTGTGGACCGTTGACCATGAGGGGCAGCGGTGCTCAGAGATGTATTCACCAAGTGTAGCGAATGTCTCATGGTGGTGGAGGAGGTTGTTGTTATGGGGGGAGGAGTGGGGTGAGGGGGGTGGGGGATATATGGGGACCTCATATTTTTTTAATGTAACATTAAAAAAAAATAAAGACAAAAAAAAGTACACAAAAAAAGTTTCTTTGCTCTTTATACACCATTCTAGATTAAAGTAAAATTTCAGTTCAAGTAATGTTGCCTCAATTAGAAAGCCAAACAGGCTTTCAGAAATTTAGCCATCTGGGAGTGGATGTGGCTCAAACTGTTGAGTGCTTACTTCCTACATGGGCAGTCCCAAGTTTGGTTCCCGGTGCCTCCTGAAAACAAACCAAAAAAGCAAACAACAAATGAACAAATGAAGGAACCAGCTCAGGGGAGCCCCTGTGGCTCAGTGGTTGAATGCCAGCTTCCTAAATATGAGGTCCGGGGTTCATTCCCTCCCCCCAGTACCTAAAAAAAAAAAAAGTTATCTGATCTTTTTTTCTTTTTTTTAGATTTATTTTTTATTTATTTAATTCCCCTCCCCTCCCCCGATTGTCTGCTTTCTGTGTCTTTTTGCTGCGTCTTGTTTCTTGTTTCTTTGTCCGCTTCTGTTGTCAGCGGCACAGGAAGTGTGGGCGGCGCCATTCCTTGGCAGGCTGCTCCCTCCTTCGCACTGGGCGGCTCTCCTTATGGGGTGCACTCCTTGTGCGTGGGGCTCCCCTACGCGGGGGACACCCCTGTGTGGCACGGCACTCCTTGCACGCATCAGCACTGCGCATGGGCCAGCTCCACATGGGTCAAGGAGGCCCGGGGCTTGAACCCCGGACCTCCCATGTGGTAGACGGACGCCCTAACCACTGGGCCAAAGTCCGTTTCCCTATCTGATCTTTTAAACACCGAATGAATACATCGAGTCCAGATTCTAAAAGAGGGAAAACATCTATTTGTCTTGTTCATTTTGCCTGATTGTGGAGTTGGGTGAAAAGATGAGATATTAATACACTTTCTTTTAGATTTAAAAAAGAGAACCACAGACCCTGGCACTATGGAGTTATCTCACTATCTGTGAGGCAGCTAGTAAAGTCACATGCTTGAGTCGGATGTAGATCTCTTGAAACTTAGGGCCACCAAAAAACCCCCACAATGTTAAGCAGACAAGTAGAGAGAACTGCTGGTGCCGTGTCTGAGTAGTTGTGGTGGATGCTGACATCTTGGGAAGGGAATACATTCATCAAAGCTTCAGTGCAGGTCACTCCAGCTGCCTCTTGAAGGACGCATGCCTGACATGAAGCAGAGAGCAAGTTTGCGCGTCTGTAAAACGGGGCGATTGGACACCTGTAGGTTTGGGAAAGACGCTGCGTGGGCCCCTCTCTTCTCTGAGGTTTGTGATCGGCGTGGAGCTCAGCACCTGCCCATGTGACCTCCTGGACTCATGGTCATCTTGCCATTGGTCAGCCTATGAAAAAGAAGTTATTTCTAAAGCATTTCTCTGATTGTACATTTCATCCCATCAAGTGCTCAGTGCATCTCACCTTACTGCTGGAGGGCGCAGAGATAAGCCTGGAAAGTGCCCTGTGCCCTTCTGAGTGGTGGATGTTCTATTTTCGACTTGGAGTCCAGCAACAAACCTGTCTTCTGTCAGGTCAAACTCACAGGGACTTTCTGGTTTTCTGTTCTTCTGTTGACAGCTGTGTCTGTGTTTGTGATGGTCATGGGATAGCTGGAAGATAGCTCTGGCATTTGAACACCTAGATAGGGGGGAGAGGATGGAATGCATTTTTCTTTCTATTTTGGTTAGCAAGTCCCTAGTAGTCCATAGTGAGAGGTGAAGAAGAGGTGAGAGACCTCTGGGAGGGTGGGCAGGAAAAGGCACCGAGGAAGAGGCATTTCTACCCTTGAGGGTGTAATGCCAGGAATGGGAATGACTGGAAGGAAAATGGAAAATAAAGGTCATATTTGAGGTGGCCTTGCAGGGAGGGTGTGGGGGTGGGACGGGAGAACTTTAAGACCCTTTAAATCTTCACAGATTTACTTAACGTAAGCACTTTGTGTTTGTAGCTCTGGTAGTGGGGATCAATTTAGATGCCAGCATCTTACATCCACATTTATTAGGTGTTGAACTTTGACAAATTTGTTAATCTCTTGAGTATTACTTTTTTCACCTGCAAAATGCAGTCAGGTATGCCACACAGCTGATGTAAGGGTTCAGGATGCAGTGTGATACTGTGTATGTTGTCGTGGTTCTGTACGTGTTTCATAAAGCCTGTATTAAAAACTAAGGGGTCAAACCATACCTGGACCTCACTTTCCTCTATTTACAGCAGCTAGCAAAGGTACCCCCTGCCCTGTATTTAAAGTTATCAGTTCCTTTGAGATTCTCATGAAAGTATGGGTCTCCTTTTCACAAAAATATACTGGCAAAATTTAACATAGACTGTCAGGGGTTCATACACTGACACTCAGTTAAGAACCTCTCATTTGACTGTGGTTTTCTTTTATGGAAATCACAGTTTGATCTGAGAGAAGAAAATGTTTACGATGCTTGTATGTACCTTTCTAGGCGATTTATTTTATATTATTATTTTTCTTAGAGCAAGTTGTAGGTTTACAGAAAAATCATGCAGAAAATAGTGTTCCCATATAAACCCCCCACCTACAGTTTTCCCTGTTATTAACATTTTGCATTAGTGTGGTACTTTTGTTAGAATTGATGAAAAAAATTCTAATTACATTATTAACTATAGTCCATAGTTTGCATTAGGGTTTCTTCTTTTTGTTGTACAGTTCTAGTCTTGTAACATAGGTACAAACTAAAATTAATTGTTTTAGTCACTTTCAAGTATATAATTCAGTGTGTTAGTTACAGTCATAATGTTGTACTGCCATCACCACTGTCCATTACCAAACCCATTGTCACCCCAAACAGAAACTCTAGAGCGTTTGTTTTTACAGTGAAAAAAAAAATCACAAATTGTATTCTTATTGTAAGCTCAGTGCTTTTCTGTAACTGTCCTAGTTCAGCTGCATCTAGCAGGATTATAAACTATCAAAAGCAAGATGGTAATTTAAACAAAAGGTAAAGCTGACTCATATGGTATCTACTGGGATAGTGGTAAGATATTAAAAATATTTAAATCGAAGAGGCCCAAATCATGTTTCCCTCTCCATACTTACAATGTCATGGCTATCCAGAGGGTTAACATTTTTTTTTTTAGTGATGAGCTCAATGTGATTTAAATCATTCCTGATATATTTATAGCCGTATGATTAAGTTGGATGATGTGACAAAGCACTTAAATTGTATTTATGGTCATTGATATTTTCACGCATTATTAGAGGGAAGTGTAGTTACACCAGATTAAATGGAGACATCTGATCCAGGCATCAGTTCAGTAATTTCATGGGAAAAAAATAATTTAAATGAGCAAAACATGTTTTGGTATTAACTCCAATGTGACGGTATTACAAGTTTTCCCAGTTGTTTAGTAACACATATTGCAGAACAAATGTTTGAAACAAGAAATCTCATGGTTTTGCATAACGGAGACACTGTATTAGGAATAGGGAGCCACAAGTCTCACTTCTCCCACTGTCTTGCTGTGTGACCTTGCGCAGGTCTCTTTACCACTCTGGAGCTGGGAAATGCAGGGGATGTGACTACATATCTTAAATGAGAGAAAATCTCTTTCAGCGCTAACATTTTGTGACTTTTAATTTAATTGTGTGAGTGCTAAGTTTTAAAAAATACTGTGTATCAATGTCTGACATGTATACAGAAAAGTGTTCAAATCTTAAGTGCTTATCCCCATGAATTTACACCCTTCTAACCAGTCCCCACGTTAAGGAAGAAAACATTATCACCTTCCTAGATGTCTGCCTTGTCATCCTTTCCAGTCTTAAATGTGAAAACAGAGCAAGAAAATATTGAAGTGATAATTTTTAGAAATTTGGAAGTCAGATTAAAAAACTTTGTTCATTTGGAACCCTATTAATCCATTCCACCGTCCCTTATCCTTCATTTTGAAATCCAAATAGCTCTGAAAACAAAAAGCCTTTTTTGTAATAGGTGTTCAGAGAAATTGCTTGGCAACAAAATCTGACCTGGAAGGATGGGAGACTATTTATGGTCTTTATTTATCACACTAAGACTATTCATGTGTTTTCCTGAAGAAACCTGTGCTGTTCTGTGACTGATGATAATGTGCGGCAGTGCACCCCACTGCGGTTTAATGAACAGCATCTGCACCATGTTTCTGTTTTGAAATCAAAATGATTCTAAATTCCAAAACAAATCCAGTCCCAAGAATTTCAGATGAGGGGTTGTGAGGCCATATCACTGCATACTTGCTAGAAGAACAGATGCCCCAACTTTTTTGTTGCTTAGATTTACATGATTGTTTATCTGAAAAGTAAAGCAGGTGTAATACTAGTTGACTACTTGGTTTGTTATGGAATGCGTCTCTTCCAGTTCCACTTTTTAAAAATAAACTTTTTATTGTGGAACAATTTTAGATTTACAGAAACATTGTAAAGATAATACAGAGAGTTCCTAGATACCTTTCACCCAACTTCCCCTAATCTTAACACATTCCATAACCATGGTATGTTTATCAAAACTAAGAAGTTAACATTGGGAAGTGGACTTGGCCCAGTGGTTAGGGCGTCTGTCTACCACATGGGAGGTCCGCAGTTCAAACCCCGGGCCTCCTTGACCCGTGTGGAGCTGGCCCATGCGCAGTGCTGATGAGCGCAAGGAGTGCCCTGCCACGCAGGGGTGTCCCCACGTAGGGGAGCCCCACGTGCAAGGAGTGCGCCCGGTAAGGAGAGCCGCCCAGCGCGAAAGAAAGTGCAGCCTGCCCAGGAATGGCGCCGCCCACACTTTCCGTGTCACTGACGACAACAGAAGCGGACAAAGAAACGAGACGCAGCAAATAGACACAGAGAACAGACAGCCGGTGGAGGGAGGGAAGGAATTAAATAAATAAACAAATCTTTAAAAAAAAAAAAAGAAGTTAACATTGGTACAATATTATTAAATAAACTACAGACTTGATTCAGATTTCCCCAATTTTCCTTTTTTTCTTCCAGGATCCCAGGCTGCCTTCAGTGATCATATCTCTGTAGCATCCTCTGCTCTTTGATGGTTTCTCAGACTTTGTTTCTCATGAACCTTCCCAGTTTTAAAAGCACTGTCTATGTGCTTTGTAGAATCTTAAAACAAACTTTTCATTTTGAGATAATTATAAATTCACCTACAGTTGTAAGAAATAATACAGGGAGATCCTGTGTAGTCTTTACTCAGTTTCTCCCAAGTTATCATCTTGCACATCTCAGTATCACAAGGATGTTGACATTGATACAGTTGAGATACAGAATTCTTCTGTCCACACAGGGACCCTTCCCCTATCCCTGCTCTAACACCCTCTTGATTCTGCACATGTTGACTGAGATCTCCCATGGGTTCTGCTCAAAGCCTGGGGAGACGGTGGTGAGCAAGAAAGATAAAACCTTCCCTCCTGGGACCGAGCTTCTGGGAGACAGACATGCACAAAGAAGTACACACAAAGATCATATAACTCCAGGTAATGGGTACTGTGAAGAAAAACCAAGCAGTCTTAGGACTTAAGGGGAGGAGAAAATTCAGAATTTTAGCTTCTCTTGGAGAGTCAAGTGCTCTGACCACACGGGGCTAAACTTCCCTATAGGTAAGCTCTCAGGAGCAGCTGCTTTGATGGGGCAATGGCTATCAATAGCTCTTTAATCTCTGTTGTACATTTTCGTCACATACACCTATTTTACATCTGTTTATTGTGATGACATTTTGACATTTAGTGACTAAATAGTGTATAAAGTTCATTACAACTATAAAGCAGCAGGGCTTTGATTTCTTGATATTTTCAGGGTGCCCCAGAAGTTATGATACAAATCAAAGAGGTGGGGGGGGATTCTGGATGGCAAATACTGACTTTTATCTGATTGTCAATTTTGTGCCACTCATAAAAGAGATTTCTTTAAATGCCTCCAGATAATGGGTATGCAAGACACTTAAATTGGACCTTCAGAGTAATACGGTTGAATGAGATCAGTTATTTTTGAGTCCTAGATATAAGTGACTTCAAATGAACAACTATGGCCATTTTAAAACTGAATTGTTGGCAAATTGTTATCTTTATTTTATTGAATTATTTTCAATAAGAACAAAACTCTCATTTTAAATAGCATTTATTTATTTACAAAATAAAGAACCAAGAAACATGAGCTTTGCTTGCCTATTTTATTGTTGATGCGTGTTCTGTTTTTGTTTGGTATTTAATAAAAGACTTCACTGTGTCTTGTGACCCATTGTGGGGGTCCATTGGGTCCTGGGGCCTGGCTCCCCCTCCTTAAAGGAAACTCAGCCTGCAGTACATGTACACAGCTGCCTGCATGCTCCAGGACACAAGTTAAAATGTAACAGACTTCCTCACAGGGAAATAATATGCAGATTGTATCCTAGACTGTAATTTTCTCCAGGCTGTACAATTCCTTCCTCTATAACATCACCAGATCCCATTTATGTGCTTCATGTGACCCTCTCTAGCAGAATAAAATAGCTGTTATAAAATAGCTTTGTTCTGAGACCCTATATATTTATTGCCCCTCATTTTCCTGCCTCTTTGTGGAGTGCTGTCTTCATTCTCTGGACTGCCACCACCAGAGAAAATCTCTCCTATCCGTAAGTCCCAGGAAAAAAACCTTATGCCTGACACTGCTGAGTGCATCCTTTGTCTGGTAGCTGCCCCTACCGTTGCTCTCAAGAAGCTGGGTTGTAGCAATTGGCAAGCCAGCCTGGAGACCAAAGGACTGCCAGCGGTAGGAGGCATAAGTTCTGGGAAGGGAAAACCTGTGGGGGAGAGCCTGGGTTGGTCTATAATGCCCATGTGGGGAGGGGTGGCTGCCCTGCAGGATGAGCAGGGACTGCTGAGAGAGTACAGGGATGCTCAAAAGACTCCAGCAGATACACTGGCAGTGCTACAGCAGGTAGCAAAGCAGCTACATTTAAATAAGAAAAAGGGAGACTGCCAGATAGCAGTGGCTATAGCATGGCCCCTGTTAGGAGCTTTGCAGGTGGCTACTGAGGCAGAACAAGTGCCAAAGGCCTCTGTGTGCTGCTTTGCAGAGTTAAAGTTAGAAAAGAACATGTGCCTGACACAGGCAGAAATGAAAAATTCTTTAACCAGTCTCCTGTGCCAAGTTATGATCAGTTAAAAAACCTTGGCTTGTAGATATATTCAGGCTAGGGGCTGCAGGCTGCCTCAGGTCCAGGTCTGCAGGATGTTACCTATCCCTGGGTGGAACCCTAAGGCATGGGACCCTATGAACTCTTCCTCAAATAAGGAAAAAAGAGGAAGAATGGGAAACGAGCTAAATGTAACAAAATAGCAAAATGTAGGCTGGGGAATTAAAAATAGTTGTTCTGTATTTCCCCAATTTAAACCTTTTAACAGCCTTGAAATGAGGGTAATTAATTCAATTACCAAATTTCAGTAAGTAAAAAAAGTCCTTTAAAGTTATGGGAAGATCTTTTATAGTATATTACAGAACCTAGCAGTCAGTATGCTTTTAAGGTTATTCACAATTTTAAAATTTTGTTAAAGAAAAAGGAGGTTTTAGCCTTCTGTGAAGGGAAGAAAAAGGATATTTCTTGCATAAACTATAATTGTCCCCATTTTATTTGACTTAGGTATAATCTCCCTGGGATTATAAGATACTAATAAAGTAGCATTAAATGTATTAAATCTTTAAGATAATAAAACTGTAAGTTTGTGTTTAATGAAATATAGATGTCCAAAGTAAAATGACTAGGTTTAACAGAGCAAAATGAGGAATGTAAAACAAAACTTAAATGGATAAAAGTAAATTACATTGGTTGCTAATTGCAATTTACTAATAAGCTTATTTAAAAGTAAAAGTAACTTATGGTTATAGGAAGTTTGCAGAAGCATTTTATAAACTAAAATACTTAAATGGCTAATTCTAGGAAGCCATTATTAATTAGAAACCCGAATTGATATTGATAACAAAAGTAACTTCATGGAGCGCGTGGCCGGCCAGGCACACTGACGGTCAGCCGCGTCGGGGCGGCGCCTGGAGGGATGGCGCTGGCGCGGGCCTGGAAGCAGATGTCATGGTTCTACTACCAGTACCTGCTGGTCACGGCGCTCTACATGCTGGAGCCTTGGGAGCGGACTGTGTTCAATTCCATGCTGGTGTCCATTGTGGGGATGGCATTGTACACAGGATACATCTTCATGCCTCAGCATATCATGGCAATATTGCACTACTTTGAACTTGTTCAATGACCAAGACGTGACCAGGATCCAGAGGTTCCTAAGGAAGAAACTACCCTCCGAAGATGGAATGAGACTTCATCAGATGTCATAAGAAGCCCTAACATAGATGTCAACATAAACGACCTTGTGAATTTTGAATATAAAGACTAAAAATCATGAGTAGACCAGGAAAATAATCCTGACTCATGTGTGTGTACTTTATTTTTTGTTTTAAAAGAGGCTCTTGTATTTTGTCTATTTTAACATTGTAGTCATTTGTACTTTGATATCAGTATTTTCTTAACCTTTGTGACCGTTTCAATATTACCCCGTGAAAGCTTTCTTAATGTAACTTTGAGTACATTTTAATTGCCTTCTATTTTTAAAACCCAAAGTCATTAGTTGGGCTCTGCTGCTCTTGCTATTGTATGACATATACATCTGCCTGGATATATTTCTACTCTTGACCAAAGTTTTGTAAGAAACAATACAAGATTTGGAGCAGGGGAATGGGGAGGGAGGATATTTTATTGAGCTCTACTTGCAAAAGACTTATCTGTAAGTTTGATCTCAGGAGTACAGTTTTAGCTATCTAGGCTCTACTCTAACAGCTTTTGCTTAAAAAAAAAAGTGTTTCTTAACAATGAAAAAGAAAAGAACTTGTTAAAGATAAAATAAAGGAACAATTTCATCTTTTAAATATTTAATTCTTATATGGAATTATTTCCAGAACACTTTGGTGATGATTTTTGTAACAAAATGTTCTCATATGGTTAAGTAGCATTATTATGTAGTGCTTACATGCCATAGAGTTTTTAAGAGAAGATAAATCAGTTTCCTCTGAGAGCCACTGTTAACAGTGTACTTCCTTAAATTTAGTTTTATGATTGTAATGAGTGCTGTAAAGGCATTTTCACATTGGAATAAGATGGGGTGAGATGAATTGTAGTTAAAAACTATAGCAAAACGAAGTGTAAACTAGGTTAAAATCCTTTCACTCTTTGTATTTTTCTTTTTAAGATTTCTATTCTTTAAATGTAAAATGACTGCCTAATTTTTAAAATGTAAAATCATTAAATTCAAAGAGGAAAAAAAAAGTAACTTCATAACAGGAAAACCTGTCAGAAACCACCTCAATCTGTGTATTAAGGTGATAGTAAAAGGAAAGTAATCTTAATTCCACTGGGAATCATGGTTTTTCATAAAATACTAAAGAAAGTAGTTTTTCCTATACTGCTAAAGTAAAATATCTATTAATTAATGTAGTCATGATAAAAGTATAAAAGGCAGAGTACTAAAAATAGTTAAATTCATCTAAAATGTTATAAATTGCATTAGAAGTATTTAGAAATAGTGTAAAAATTAAAAGAGACAGACTTCAGGATTGTCAAACTCTCTTGTGCATTCAAACCAGGCCTCCAGTACCCTGCACAGTGCCTCTCCATTTGGGTTATTAGCTAGGTTGGTCACTACAACCCCTAAAACAATGTAAGTATCTACTACATCTCTGGACATGCTCCTGAAGTGGATGGAAAATATGTTGCTGTTTTGAACTCCTTAGGCAGACAGTGATAGCTTGATATGGCCAGATAAACAATGAACACTGCCTCCAGTTTCTTAGTGCCAAAGGGTGCTGTGCACCAGACTGATGAAACACTGGTGCCTCCCTAGGACCAATAGTGTAGTGCTGCAGCATGCTGGCTGCATACCAAGTGAAACAATAATTAAAAGGATAATGTGAGTAGAACTTAAACACAATGACCTGCTCCCATGGAAAGACGATATGTATAGTATTGCAAACCTGGAGCATAAATCTTTTAACTGTTGCTCAAAGAAGAACTTGTGCATTAATTAGTGCATTGGTTAGTATTAAGTGCTCTACCTATATACCTGATAAATATAATAATTTCTATTCTAGACCATATGCAGAAGAATACTGAACATGTTAAAAGTCTTGGTAAACTTAATTCATTTTTTAAGTTTATTCCTTCCAAAATCAATGCCTTCCAAAACAAGGTATTAGTCATACACGATTTCATCTAGTTCCAACCACGATGCCAGACCCACCTTCCCTCAACCTCAGTAGAATGGCTAGAAAGTTTCACACCCTGTCAGGCAGGGCCTGGACTACTGCCCTGGACCAGCAGGAAGCAGCTACAGAAAAATGACCATCACCCTTCAGCTCCCCCTTACGAATAAGCGTGTAAACTCTCTGAGGGGGAAGTTAAGGCAGGTTAGTATAGGAAGCAGGGAAGGTAGCTGTTAAGAATAAAGTCCACAAAAGACCCTACTCGCAAGTTCCAGTTTAAAAGTCCAGGGCTCAAAAGAAGTCCTGAATAACTCCAAACAGAAAGGCCTCCCCTTTGGTTCCCTAAAAGCTGACAGGTAAAGGTAAAAAAGCAACCAATCAGGACAGCACAGAGCTAGGACTCTGTATGTCTATGTGGACTCTCCTTATGTATTAACTAATTTCTTATGTCACCATAGAAAACTCAGAGAATTTAAAAGGGGAAAATATATAGTATTAAAAGCTTCCTCAAAGGACTACCCTACCTAGTACTTTGTGATCTACTAATGAAAATGTTACTTGTATACTGTCAAACCAACAGCATGGGACACCTTGCTGGCATGGCAAGATACAACCCATCAAACAAAACTTTCTATATATTCCTAATCACTCTCATAATGTCTCACAAGTTTTAAATTATATCCAAGAGCACATAAGAACTCCCTCTCTTGGCCCTGGTGACATGTCTTCGTAAGTCTACTAGCTTTAGTGGAGGACACTTACGTTTTATTGTGTACTGTGCTGTTGTAAAATGTCGATGCAGTGTGTGTCCTATGGTCAATGCAAGCTGTTGCATAAGGGTGGATTGTGGGGGTCCAGTGGGTCCTGGGGCCTGGTTCTCCCTCCTTAAGGGAAACTCTGCCCACAGTGCACAGCTGCCTGCATGCCCCAGGACACAAGTTCAAATGAACAGACCTCCTCACAGGGAATGTGCAGATGTAACTTTCTCCAGGCTGTACAACTCCTTCCTACAATAACATCACCATCACCATTTATGTGCTTAGCAGAAACTCTGTCATGAAATGTCTTTGTTCTGAGACCCTATACATTTTCTTTTACCCTCTTTCTCCTGCCTCTTCATGAGCACTATCTTCATTCTCTGGACTGCCACGCCAGAGAAAATCTCTCTTGTCCGTTAGTCCCAATAAATGAAGTTTATGCCTGACACTTATGCTAAGTGCATCCTTTGGTCTCACAGCTGCCCTGACCCGTGCTCTCAAGAGCTGGGTTGTAACACCCCTTCAAGGTGGAAAGGTAGATATACGATTATCAGGCTACATAAAAATGATTGCGGTATGCCAATGCCTTATAGCTTAGGTAGCAGGGCCTCAGTGGAGTTTTGATAAAATAACATTATTGACTGAAAATTAACCTCACACTTGGTAAACAACCTCTTTTTTTATGTGGCCGTCAGCCCATTTAATTGGTACAACAGAATGAACCAGTGATATATTTGGCTCAAGTTTAAATTTCTCAAGTTTCTTCTCAGCAACTGGGTCAGACAGCATCTGTGTGGTGCAAGAGCTTTGCGACCTTCCCATGTGCTTCCACCTGGCCCTCAGGGTATTTTCTGATAGTCACTCATTCAACAAATGTTTTTTTAGTGCCTGCCATGTGCTGTGCCCAGTTCTGGCCAGAGAGGTACCCATGACCCCAGACACCAAAGCACACAAAGCAGGTAAAACCAAAAGATGCAAAGCAAACCAAAGGGAGCCTTGGTCCTCAAAAAAAGAGGATTCTGTCATCCACATTGCAAAGCTTAGAACCTTTTTCCTCTGTGTCCGTTCCCAGGCACTGTCATCTTGGCTGGGTCTGGGCTGGCCTTGGTATCAGGGGCTTGAGTAGTCACCTTTAGGGGGAAAGGTACTGTGAGGAAGTACCAGGTAAACCTTTGCAGGGCACTGGAAGCTTTTCACAATTATTTGTGAAAACAGGTATTATCTCCTCAGAAAAAAACTGGTTAAATGGGAACTTAACCATTTCGTTGTGCAGGAGATCAGACTCAAGCTAGTAGTGTAGAGAAAGACATGTGGAAAAGAATGTGCTTTGAAATCCCAAGCAGTTGCTTGGCTGGAAGCCAAGCACTGGGGATAGTTTGGGTTAAAGTGGTAATTCCCAAACCCCAGGCTAGTTGACAAAAGCAACCTGGAACTTACTCTAAGAAGCGTACTAGCTCTGTTAGATCGTACCTTGGTGTTTTATTTTAATCAGGCATCACAAGAAGCTGGCTGACGTTTAATACGAGAGTTCTCACAATTTGGAAATACGCTCTGCTTAAGTGTAGAAAGGGATTGGAGGAAGTTGATTCCCCTGTAGTGAGTCAGCTGTGTGTCAGGAAAGAGGTGCCAGTCCCTGCTTCGAAGGTTGTGTGCCTTTACCTCTTGAGTTACATTTTCAGTGAATGGCAGAACTGGGTTCTTCAGGTGTCATTGCTTCAAAGAGTTCATGAAACTTTCCACACATGATTGGATTTCTTCAGGACATCCTTAAAGAGTGAGATGGCCTCCCGGGGGAGCTGAAGTCATTACATTTTCCCACCCCACTGAGTGGTGACGCAGAGTCTCCTGCAGTTTAACTGAGGTGCTCTATTCCTCTGCAGACTGGAAGCCCAGGATTGGAAATTTAACACGAAATAAATAATTAAATCTCAGCTTCCACAGGTGCAGGGGCATAAATAATCCACTGCAGGCTGCCCCGGGCATTCCATGTTGTAGGTTTAGATTTAATGCCCAGGCACTCACTTGTAACTGAATATGTTAGAAGACGTCTCCTGCATGGGACAGGGAGAGGGTGCTATTTCAGAGCAGTGTGTTTGCCTGTCTGCTGGAAAGCTGCCTCCACCCTCTGACTCCCCTGGCAACCCTTTGCTGGTTGGGGTCCCGGGAAATTCATCTGCCCCCTGCCCCAGCCCTGAGTACAAAAGCCTGTTGCCAACTCCTCTTCTGATTAAATGAAGGTGATGTCGTATGGAAGAGAGATCAGGCAGCCATCCCACCTAATAAGGAGAACAGATGCGGCTGCTGATGGACATGGTCGTCGAAAACTTTATTCTCAAAGTCACGAGATTGAACCTGAGACCATTGGAACCCAGGGGAGTGCCTGAAAGTTGGTGTCCTTTTCTGCTTCAACAGCAGATTTCATAGAAGGGCAGTGAGTGGTGGCAGTCCATCTTCTGGTGACCAAAGGTGAGGACAAAGTGACTGCTTCTAATTATGTCTGCGACATTTTTATAATAAAATTTTTAAAATAAAAGTTTGTTGAATGAGCAAATGAAAGAACACACCTGTGCGTTGTAGTGTTTCCTGCTCCCTGATGGTGCCTCGTCAGGCCCAGGCCACCCACAGCGTGGTCCCTGGACCAGCAGTGTCAGCATTACCTGGGAATGGGGTAGAAATGCAAATTCTCAGACCCTATTCCAGCCTGATTGAATCTGAGTCTCTGGGGTGGGCCCCGAGTCTGTGTTTTTAACAAACCCTCTGGGTGATTCTGATGCTGCTAACATTTGAGAAACACTGGCTTAGAGTTTCTTCAGCCAGGGAGGGGAATTTTCTTTTAGTAGTAGGAAGTCACCAGAACTGGTTGCAAGGGAATCTCATTTTAAATTTCCAAATGCATCTATTTCTTCACTCTCCCCTCCGCAGCTTCCCGCCCCGGCTCAGCCGGTCCCTGGGCTTTATACTTCAGATCTCATTTCCAGAGTCTACGCTCATTCTCTTCTAGGAAAACAGAGATGGGGATGTCGGTGTGGGGGCGGACGGGGGCGTCCTTTTGCTTACTGATTGCCGGGAGGAGGATGAGATATTGGGTCAGACATTAACTGAATGCCCAGCCCCTGCCCCAGGACCTCAGGAGCTGAGGGGGAGGCTGGCAAGCGGGGGTGACTGCCCAGAGCCAAGGTGGCACTTGCTGGGCTGTATCTGGGGCACACACACGAGCTAGCTCAGACCTGGGCTAGGATGGGGCAGGGGAGGCTTCCTGGAGGAGGCGGTGCCTAGGCCACATCTTAGAGTCTAAGTAGAAGGAAATTTTAGGTAGAAGGAGCAGCACTCCCTAAAGCATACATTAAAGAGCCTTTAGTTCAGTTTTTGGAGATTCCATTTACGTATCATTTTTGCTTTTGAAATCAAGGTGTAAATAATCTGTGTATATAGTACAGTGTACAACTCTTAAGTGTACAGCTCCATTAATTTTTAAACATGCCCACACCCTGTAACCACTACCCAGGTCAAAACATGGAACATTTCCAGCCCCTGGAAGCCTCCCTTATACCCCTTCAGACCTTAATCCCCCAGCCCAAAAGCAACCACCGTTATTACCTCCATCATCATAGGTCAGTTTTGTTGGGAACTTTTTTAGACTGAAAACTTCTTGAAGTTTTATCCTGTATAGCTAGCAATTGCTAAGCTGAATTTGGCTCCAGAATGTGGTTTTTAGAACTGCATAGTTTTTTTTTTTTAATTTATGCTATCATTTATAAATAGGGGGCTTCCACATAAAACCCAAAAGCTGTGACCACCCTGGGCTCAGGCTCAGGCAGTTGCTGGGGATGGGCATCCACCTCCCATGGTGCCCAGGGCTCCCTGTGCTCATGTCCAGGCAGCTACACCTCTCTACCCATCTGGCCTTGCGGGCATTTGAGTTTGCAGTCCCTGCTTTTACATACTGTTTTGCCTTCTTGGCTTGGGACCTCCAGCATGGCTGTGGGTGCTGAAGAATTTTTCCTTGTTCAGTCATCTGCATGTGCTGAGCACTGACCATGAGCCAGGCATAATGCCAGGTGTTGGGAATAGAGTGTTCACAGGAAGAAGAATGGTGCGTTGACGTTGGCTTGTCTTGCAGGAAATGGCCAGTGAGGCATCTCACCACTCCCTTGGATGCAACCCCAGCTGGCTGTTTCTGGGCCCCAGAGCCCACCTTGTCTCTTATAGCTGTCACACTGCACCTTTCACCCCTGCCCCTCTCTCTCTTTCCTGTCTGACCCTCACTCCTCCCTTAGCTTTTGCTAGAGTCCACCTCGTCCAAGAAGCCTTAACTCACCACCCCTCTCTCTTGAGATACCTCGCTTCTCTGAACTCCTGTTTCCCACACCTCCACTCTCAATTCTGAGTCATAGATTCCCTCACATCACATTAAAAAACAAAACAAAAACCTGTTTCTTGAACTAGATATCGCATGTGCTACGGGCAGAGACTTTGTCTTATATTTCATGACATCACCCCATGGTGCCCTGCAGGTTTTGAGCATACAGCAGGCTTCCAGTAAATACAGGAGATAGAGGCAAAATCGAACCCCGGATGAAGAGGCTGCAGGTGGCAGCTCCTAGGAAGTCAGAGAGGAAAGCACTTGGGCGAGGCATCAGCCTTCTCCCCAGGACTTGTCTTGCTGGCAGTTGCTCGCCAGGAACCCTGCCTGTCCTTGAGGACCCATCACTCTTATGAAAAGGTTGACACCCGGCAAGGGGGTCAGACGCTCCACCCGCCAGGCTGCAGGCATTCCAGTCAGTGTCATGTGAATTTGTGCTTGAGGTTCTCTCCTTACAGCCTGACAAAGCATCCTTTGCGGTGGCAGGAAAAGGTTCAGTGAAGACGGCTTGCAGCTGGCCTGGCAAGGTGTCATTTTGGTGGCCACTTCCCTAGCCTTCTCCCATGCTCCATTGAGAACCTGGGGTGTCCTGCTCTGTCCCATTTTTAGTTTCCTACTCAATGATACAGGTTGCTAAAGGCAACTCAGTTGAAAGTAGCCTCATACCTTGTAACATTACCTCCCTGAAAACTGCCTTAGGATTTGACAAAGGAAGGGGACCTTACTTTAGTGGACATCTGTCTCCATCCCAGCCGGCTAGACCACTGCAGTGGAGGTGGGGATGGTGAGAAGAGCCTTTAATTTAAAGATACTTGGCACAAGACTATCTCATTTGCTAAGGTTCTGTCATATGTCATTTGGTGAGCTGGGTTCCAGGAACTACTTGGCCTCTTGACAGGGAACATGATAGAATGTCAGGACCTAAGCTAATGCAAAATATGTTTTGCCCAGCCAAGTCATGCACCAGCAATGCAAGAAACTCATCGGTCATTCACACGTCTGCGCCATGTGGCCCTGGGCTCTGCTGATGGGATTTAGCCTTTCCAGAGCTATGTGATGATGGAGATCAGGCACAAGGTGGCTTCTTACTCAGAGTATGCTGAGGGCATCCCTTAAAACACACATTCTTAAAGGGCACTTGCTTCTTCTCTTTTTTCTCTTATGCTTTCCCCTTTCTGAATCCCCCCATCAAAGTACACCGCCCCCCCCACGCCCAGCTGGTGTGCCTTTAACATAAACGTGTGTCAGTGTTGGTTGGGTTTGTAAGGTGCTAAACTTTCTTACTTGGGGAATTCAGATGTAGACACCAGTATAAAGACACCTACAAGTTTCACTGAGTCTCAGCCGTGGGCCAATTATGGAGTTTGGCAATGGCAACTCTAATGTGGTTGTTGAGAAAAAATCATTATGGGGAGCTGACAGATTTGGCTGCCAACAAAAAACCTGACAGAGAGGCTTAAACCAAGAAGACTGTTAACATCTACTTAACAAGAAGAGGGTGGCCCAGGGTTGGTTTGGAGGCTCAGCAGAGTCTCTAGGGACCCAGGCTCTTTCTGTCTGTCCATCCCACTTCTCCAGGAATGCTTTGCGCTCATGGCTCCTCTTCACAAGATGGCGGGCACAGGTTGGGGCATCATGTATTCATCTTCCAGCAACCAAAGCAAGAAGTGGAGGTGGGCAGTGGGCAACCCAGTCTCTGTATGCCTCTCTCTTATCTGGGAGGGGAAGTTTATGGATCCTTGTTGCAAAGCACAGTTCAAATGTGCATGGACTAACTTACTTGGTACATCTGTGATACTGAGTGAGCTGAGACTCCATTTTCCTGGTTACCTGTCCACCTCCATTCCAGGGACTTTTTCTCAAATTATCAGTCATTAAGAACTGTCGTTTCCTAGATTCTTCTAGTCCAGAGTTGCTGGTGGGCTTAATTCTCATCAACTGATGAGTTGAGGCTAAACTGAGCATATCTGAGTTCCTCTTAAGAAACCGATGAAGCCCCTACTTACTCCTGAATGGCACATCATGTTAGTCTGGACCATGGTGTGTGAGCTTGTGTCCTTCTGTTTGAGAGGTGTCTTTTGAAAAGCTGGGTCTGGCCCTCCTTTTGCTCTTTGTAGTCTTGAATCTTGGGAAATGATTTCTCTGCTAAAATGATTTCACTTGGAACACAAGCATAACCACGCACGTGTATAAACACAAACTCCAGCTCCAGGCTGCTCTCCTGGGAAAGACACAGCAATTTCATGGGAGTTGTCTTTTTGATGAATGCCTGTATCCACTCACAGGAGCCGTGACATTCCTGCCATCCCCACTTGATCATCTGAAAGTCTTCTGAGCCAGATTGCCTTGCTATAGGCCTGCAACCCTGGAATGCCACGTAGCTTGAGTTTCAGGGCCTGTGCTGCCTACCATTTGTAAGAGCCCGTGGGCTTGAAACTGATAAGTCAGAAATCCGTGAAAGGCTGTTCCAAGTGTGCCGGAAAAGGTACAGCCCTCCCGTGGCAGGGCGGCAGGGCCTGAGAGCCGGCGCGGTGCTGTGAGAAGCAAGACGAGCGCTTATGAGGTCTCCTAGCTTCAGCTTTCCCCTCTCACCCACTCCCAGATGCATTTTGCTTTTTATGGTGCCTCACGGTTTCCCTCTGAAATATATTCCCAAATGCGCCCAATTCTTCTCTGTTTCTCAACCTTTGCTAGCAAAAGTGACCAAACGAAGAGTGAATTTTATACCGTGGCAAGCTGCCTTTACGTGTTAATTTTAACATTGATTGTCCCACTCAGTGGAAGACTTTACAAGTAGAATCTGATAATTCCTTTTAATTCCTTTCAAAGTGAGGCCATCTGAAGTTTATGGATTGACTTTATAATTGGAGGACCAGTCCTCCTTTCATCTTGGATTTGGGGAAGCTTCTGGAAGAGCGGCTGTCAGGATGGGAGGGCTGCTCAACCTTTTGACCCCTTTCCTTCCAGGGTGAAATGCAGAGATGTCTGTGGGGAGAGTTCTGTATCCCAACTGGCTGCCTTGGGGCCAGGTGCCACCACTTTACTTGCCTGCCCTTGGGACAAGTTATTTAACGTCTCTGCACCTCAGCTTCTTCACCTGTAAGATGAAAAACTAATACTATGTAATGCATATGGTTGTTAGGAGGGACCAGCAAGTTAAAATCTAAGTGCTTGAAATGGTACCTGGCGATTAGTCAGCACCTTATAAATATCTGCTAAATAAATAGATCCTTACTAGTTTGGGATTTTTTTGTTGTCTCTTTATTTCAACTTAAAAAAATAAAATAACAGATAAAAGGAAGCTTAACAAATAATGGAATCATTACTTTAAAAAGTCCTGTCCAGGGGAAGCGGCTGTGGCTCAATCAGTTGGGCTCCGTCTACCATACGGGAGGCCCTGGGTTTGCATCCTGGGGCCTCCTTGTGAAGGCAGGCTCCCCTGCACGCCGTGGAGAGGCGCTGGCCCGTAAGAGCCGCAGAGAGCTGACTCAGCAAGGTGACACAACAAAAAAAAGAAAAGGGAGACAAGTAAAAACATAGAAGACCGCACAGCGAATGGACACAGAGAGCAAATCAACAAGCAAGCTGCAAGGAAGGGTGGGAATAAATAAAAATAAATACAGACACACAGAAGAATGCACAGTGAATGGACACAGAAAGCAGACAGCAAAGCAAGCCGTAAGGGGGAGTGGATTTAAAAAAAAAAAGTCGTGTCCTGGCATATTTACTTTATTTAATCCTAAAAACAAACTCATTTGTTTCTCCAGTGTTCAAAAACATGAATAAATGAGCACCAATTGATTAAATGACATGACCAAGTCTCCTTGTTAACGAGAAAAAAAAGTTTGATCATATTCACGTATCATAAAACTAAATCTCATATTCTTTTTTTGTCCTTCAGCATTGATATAGTACCTTCTTTGCCTTTGCTACAAAATATTACAAAATTACTGTTAACTGTAGACTATAAGCTACATTAGTTATATTTTCCCCATATATCACTATATTCTTAACACTTTGTAATAGAGGAACATTCTTGTATTTGTGTTATTAACCACAATTCCCGTCTACCACCAAATTCACTATATTATATAGTCCCTAGATTATCCTTTAGCTGCCTTTCAATGAAGAAATAACTTCCTTAGACTACCCCTTTCAGCCACAATCACATTCATAAATCAGCAGTGTTATTTATACTCATTACAATGTGTTACCATCAGCTCTATCCATTTCCACAATGTGTAACCAACCTTATTAAACATTCTACATACATTCAGCATCAGCTCCTCCTTCTCAACCCACATTCACAATTGTGTATGTATGTTTTTAGTTGTATATAGTTTTACCACATGTATAGGACATGTTTCCACCACTGTAATCAAGAGGCCAAATAGGTCCATCATCGCAAGAATTCCTCGTGCTGCCCTTTTATAAACATGCCTCCCTCTGTATCACTACCAACCCCGGGCAATAACTAATACGTTCTCCATTTCGTAAATTTTGTCATTTCAGAAGTGCTATACAAATTGAATCATATAGTATATGACTTTTTGGCATTGGCTTTTAAAAAATTTTACTTTTTAAAAAATTATTTGAGAAGTGTTAGGTTTACAGAAAAATTATGCCAAAAGTAGGGTTCCATATACCCCCACTCACTCACAGTTTTCCCTAATATTAACACTTTACATTAGTGTATTAATTTTGTTACAATTGATGAAGCATTGTTATCATAATTTTACTACTAACTGTAGTCCACAGTTTACATTAGAGTTCACTGTGTTTTAACAGTCTGATTTAAAAAAATGTTTATTCCTGTAACACATACACAAAATAAAATTTTCCATTTTCACCACTTTCAAATATACAATTCATTGGTCTTAATTACATTCACAATGTTGTGCTGCCATCACTACCATCCATTGCCAAAACCTTTCCCTTACCCCAAACAGAAATTCTGTACCAATTAAGCATTAACTCCCATTCTCTAGCCCCATCTAGCCTCTGGTAGCCTATATTCTACAAATTTGCATATTCTAGTTATTTCATATAAGTGAGATCATAGAATAGTTCTTCTTTTGTTTCTGGCTTTTTTCACTTAGCATAACTTCCTGGAGATTCACCCAAGTTGTTGAGTGTATCAATAGTTTGTTCCTTTTCCTTGCTGTGTAGCATTCCATGGTATCTACGTATGACAGTTTAACTGTTCGTGTGTTGAAGGATGGCATTGGGCTATGAACCTTTGCATACAGGGTTTTGTATGAATATACGTTTTCAGTTTTGTGGGTGATAAATGCCCAAGTGTCCAGTTGCTGAGTCATATGGTAATTGCATATTTAGGTTTATTACTTAAATAAGTATAAAGAAATACTTTGCTATTCAGATTTGCACTTCCCAACAATAAATTTGTTCTACTCTTTGAATAGAAGTATGCACTGTATAAGCATTTGTTAAATACATTAAAATAGACTACTGACTTTTATCACATGTTCAGAACTGTGGAAGAGATAGGGGAAAGAAGGCGATTCCTGTGGTATGTGATGGTTCTTGTCTTTAAGAATTGTCTAATCTTGGGAAGTGAGTAGTTGAAAATAATCGCCAATGGATTGGGTATAGCCAGATTATAGAAGACTTGAAGAAGCCAGTGGGTGGCTGGGTGAGAGGTGGGGTTGGAGGGAGAGTGCAGGTTTGACACTGTTGGTGCCTCCAGTAAAGATAAGGGTCATTTAACCAGAAATGCCTTAGAAGGCCATTCTTACAAGAAGAGAGCAGGAGCATGGCATTGCTGGAAAACAGGCTGCTGTCCCCGTTTCCCCGTTGGCCAGGTCACATGCCGGCTTTTCCAGGCTCTGCAAGGCTGCCGCTCCTCCCTCTGGGCAGGCCAGGCTGATGTACTCTCTCTTAGCACGTTTCACACTGGGAGCATGGATTTTTTTCACATCCATATCCTCTGAATGACAAAATTATTTTTCAGTAAAAATCATGTAATCAGCAATCATTACTTCATTGAACAACTGGTCCTCAAGTGGAGCTTGAACCGACACCTGGGCTGTGAGATGTGTTTAGAAATGTGGGCTTGGGTGGGGGAGCTATTCTGGTTTTCCTAGGCTAAAAGGGTGGGGAATTTTCGGAGCTATCTCAAGGGGTTCTCTACTGGAGAGAAGATTCTGCAGCTGTTTCTCCTGATGGCAGAAACTGATGGCTGAGGCAGTTGAGGCCCTCTCAAAATCACTTTCCTCCTTTTTGTCCATCTTGAGCTGCCTCCTCCTCTCAATGAAAATTGCCAAGGAACGTGATCCAGGCCTTTTGTTGGCTTTCGGGAGCCTTTTATAGCCCTTACGAAGGAATTCCTGGTATTCTTGTCACGTACAAAAGTGCAAGCTATTCTTACACAAATACCACAAATATGTTTAAATGGCCCAGGAGGAGTCTAGGATGACTACTTTATTGCAATTTTATGTTGTAAAATGAACCTGTGACACTTTAAAGGGTCTAGAGAGAATTATTAATTTTATATAATTTCATCTGCCAAGTGATAAGGTTTTCTTTTCCTTTACTTTTAAAGGAAGCCTATTTAGTGATGGCTCATTGGGAGTACTGGGAAGGAAGCAGATATCTTGTTATTAAGAAATGAAAAGTGTAGATTACAAAATATATCCCAGAAAAGTCTCTAATTTTGTAAATAATCTCAGATGTAGATTTTTGGATGTAAAATGGAGCTTAAGATTTTACTTTTGCTAACTGGATATTTTAGAATGTTTTTTATTTCTATAATATTAGCTGCATAGCCAATTCATTTCAACTGGAAAATATGTCTGAAAACACATAGCTTAATCAAGGTCAAGCTAAACTATGTATATATACATTTTCCCTGGTCCTATTCCCATCCTGCCATTTTATTCCATAGAGAAATTTAAACTTTCTAAGAAAGCAGAATGCCTGCTGTTAAAGGCAAACATGATAGATCTGAAACACAACGTGCATGGGCAGAGCCAGCTTCGCAGGTGCGAGACTGTGGCTGCACAGGGATGCAGTCTTGGCAGGGCTGTGTGCTGGGGCTAACGCTCTGTTGTCACTGCTTTGAAATTCTTACTATTTGAACTGAGGGGCCCCTATTTTCATTTTGTACTGGGTCTTGCAAATTATGTAGTCGGGCCTGTGCATGGTCTACTTGAAAATTCAGCTCAGATTAGTTTGGGGCTTTTGTATTTCCAGTTTAATCTCAATTAATTAAGCTTTTTTCTTCTGTATACATAAATTTGTGAGGACCAACCTTAAATGAACTTCTATTTGGATACATTTTTTCCAGCTATTTTTCAGGTTCTAAGTATTGGAACATTTTAATTTTGTTGCAGATAATATAAAAAACTAAAATCCCATTTCTTTACTAGTATCTATTAAAAAGATGCAGTTCCATCTATTTTTGCCAGATAAAAATAAGTGAAACAAGAGAAACTCTTTTTTCTCAAATTCTTAATAGTGGCTATCGCATGGGGCTGGGATTTCAGAGGATTTTCACATTTTACATTTCGTAGTCCTGAATTCAAGTTTTACAACAAGCAGGAATCATTTTTATAATCCTGCTGGACACTCGCCTCCCTGGGGCAAATCTGAGGCGTGGCTACAAGCCCCATCTGCCAGCCTTGTCCTGGCCCCTCGGGTGGAGGGAATTTCTGCCCTGATGCCTGAGGGGCATCTCTTATTTTTCTCTCTGTTCTCCCTTGGCATAAATGTCTTAGCCAAAGATCCTGGAAAATCTCAAATATGATTTTAAAGATAAATTTTAAAAAATTATAAGACTCGAAGTAGAACAAAATCAAAGTCAAAAATTCATTTGAATTGAAGAGAATGTAGTATAGATCCATTCGGCCAGTGTTTTGCTTTAACCTCTGCCCTGGGAGCGCGAGGCATGCTGCGAGGGGACAGAGGCGGGGGGGGGGGGGGGGGGGGGGGGGGGGGGGGCGGAGTCGGGGGGGGGGGGTTGGTGACCGCGGCTCCTTTCCCACATCAGCTTTGTGTCTTAGGCATCCCCCTGGCGTTTCCTATGAAGTACAAGCTCTTTGCTAACAAATAATTAGTGTTAAAACCACAGAGTCAGACCAGTCTCTTGTCACACTCTTTGTCCCTTAGCACCTGAGACCTCTTTAGCTCTAACTAAATGTGCCGATGAGTGAAAACAGATACCGGTAGCTGAATTATGACCGAACTCACCATTTCACTGCGTATTTGAGGCGGGTTCTTAGCCCAGCAGGGTGGCGATCATGCTGAGCAGGATATTTCTCAATGTTCTGGAAATGTAGTCAAGGCTTCAGATGATGATGATGACAATAAAACACACGCTTCTGTAGCGTGCACTGCATTCTCAGCCCTGCTCGAAGCACATGTCCTAATTCACTTAATCTCCGCGACAGCTCCAGGAGGTGTAGGTACGATTATCAATCCCCTTTTATGGGGCACTTGATTCTAAGTTTAGAGAACACAAGGCCTCCTGAGAGAGCCACATTTCTCCCTTCAATTTTCTGCCTTGGGGCCATCCTCCCAGCCTCCACATGAGCTGTCTCTCCCAACAGGAAGAGAAGTGGAGGGAGAGAGAAGCTCCTCTTTGGGGAAGTTTTCTCCTTTGGTGGATAAAGGGTGGGGCTTTCTTTTCCCAGAGCCTTAGTGAGGATGGGGAACCCGCCAAATGGGAGCCTGGCATCTCGCATTCCATGTGGACATCGGCTTCATGCCTGGCACAGAAGGAAAAGGGGGAGAGATGGCTCAATGGGGGCAGGAACTCCCTCCGGTCAGGTCCCTGGCTCTGCTGAGACTGCTGATGCTTGGGCAACAAGGAGGCTCTTCCTTGAAGATTGTTCCAGTTCACCTCCTGGAGGGAGCTAGAGGAGTGGCTGGAGAGAGGCTCCTGTCAGGCACTGGGCCCCAAGACGGTGCACGAGGGGGGCAGGCATGGGCAGCGGGGCAGGCATGGGCAGCGGGGCAGGCATGGGCAGCCGGGCAGGCATGGGCAGCCGGGCAGGCATGGGCAGCGGGGCAGGCATGGTCAGCCGGGCAGGCATGGGCAGCCGGGCAGGCATGGGCAGCGGGGCAGGCATGGTCAGCCGGGCAGGCATGGGCAGCGGGGCAGGCATGGTCAGCGGGGCAGGCATGGGCAGCGGGGCAGGCATGGGCAGCGGGGCAGGCATGGGCAGCCGGGCAGGCATGGGCAGCGGGGGCAGGCATGGGCAGCCGGGCAGGCATGGTCAGCGGGGCAGGCATGGGCAGCGGGGCAGGCATGGGCAGCCGGGCAGGCATGGGCAGCGGGGCAGGCATGGGCAGCCGGGCAGGCATGGTCAGTGGGGCAGGCATGGGCAGCGGGGCAGGCATGGTCAGCGGGGCAGGCATGGGCAGCCGGGCAGGCATGGGCAGCGGGGCAGGCATGGGCAGCCGGGCAGGGGACCAGAGGCTGGCCAGGCAACCCAGGAGACCTTGGGCTTTTGTCTCTGGCCGCCTCTCCAGTAGCGCAGGGGAGAGGCTGGGAGAGGGGGACGGGTAGGAAGGACAGGCCTCACCCATCTCTCACTCCAGGTACCCCAGCGACAGTCTTTCCTTGCTTGGGCGGAGGGGAGAAGAGCTTTGCATCGGCTATGAGGTTGAAGTTTTGGAATGAACTGGACTTAGTCTTAGAAATCAAAATGAGACTTGATTGCAGAAAGTGACCGATGAGTCAAGGAATGGGGCAAGATGGCCTTACGGGAGCTTCCACCGGTGGAAAAGGAGGAGAAGGTTTTGACACAGCCCAGACGAGTGTAGTTATGTATAAAGTGAAGGCATCCCGTGTGCATAGCCAGTGCCTGAGACTCCTCCTGGACCTGCTCCATTTACTTGTCAGCCTGGCTCAGGAGAATCATTCATTCAATCTTTCTTTCCACAACACTTAGTGAGCACCATCTGCATACTATGCTACATACCAGGGGCACAAAGTTGTCCAAATGTGCTCTCTTTCTATCTACTGAATTCCTGTCACTCTCCTTTTCTTTGTTTTTCTTTTCTCTGTTTTCCATCTGTTTATTGTTTATTTTTTTTAAGATTTTATTTATTTATCTGCCACCCCCCTTGCAGCTCGCTCACTGTCTGCTCTCTGTGCATTTACTGCGCGTTCTTCTGTGTCTGCTTATCTCCCTTTGTTGCATCATCTTGCTGCGCCAGCTCTCCGCGGGCCAGCTTGCCTTCACAAGAAGGCCCTGGGAGCCCAATCGGTTGAGCCACATCCATCTCCCCTGTATATTGTTGTTACTTATTGAGTATTGTGAGCTAATGTATTGTTGATACAGAGTGGGAATAAAAATTTCCCACCCCAAGGAAAGTTTTGGCATTGTTTCAGATACAGGAATCATATTAATGTTGGCAATAGGATCTTTGTAAGAGGTGAGAAGATCTAAGTATGTAAATGGCATTCCTTTTTCTACCCCCCCCCATTGAATTGTCATTTGTTTTCATTAAAATCATCATGCTTTGTGTTATTTTGCATCATTCTTCCAGCAGGAAATGCTGCATCAGACCAAACAAGCTGCTTAGTCATACTCAGTTAATTATGTGACTTTGGTTAAGTCACCTACCAGCTCTGGCTCTCATTTTCATCATCCTTAAGATAATGTGTGTGTGTGTAGTGGTAGTAGTGGAAATAGAAATGGTAGTAACAGTAATAGCAGCAGTAGTAATAGTAGCACTAGCAGTATTAGTAGTAGTAACAGTAGCAAATGTAGTAATAGTAAAAAGTAGTAGTAATAGTAGCAGCAGAGTTTAGTAGTAACAACAGCAGTGGAAGTAACAGCAGCAGCAACAGTAGTATCGTAGTAATATAGTAGTAAGAGTATCAGCAGCAGTAGTATTAGTAGTAACAGTAGCAGCAGTAGTAATAGTAATCACAATAGTAGTAGTAACAGCAGCAGCACTAATAGAAGTAGTAATAGCAATACTACTAGTCATAATTCTGAACAGAGATGAGTCCTTTGAAATTAAAGGCTAATGCAATTTAGTAGTTAATGCAATAGTCCAAGTGTGATGTGAATGGCTTTCAAGAATTTTTTCATTATTGACTGAGGCTAATGAAAACCATTCTGGAGACCCCAGTAATTACTCTTGTTGTTCCCCAGATGTATACTTTACCACGTAGACGCAACTATGTAATTCCGTTTGGCAGAAGCTGTTATCTTGTGTTTTCTATTATTCCCTAGTACATCTTTTACCTCCACTGCTCCCACTGGACTGAGCTGCTGTGGGTGCCTACCAGTTCACCGTGGGACACTTCCACTCTGGGCCGACAGCCTTCTTTCCACATAGCAGCCAGAGCAGTCTTTTTTTTTCTAAGATTTATTTTATTTATTCCCCCTCCACTGCTCCCCCCATTGTCAGTTCTCTGTGTCCATTCACTGTGTGTTCTTGTGTGTCTGCTTGTATTCTCATTAGGTGGCTCTGGGAACCGATGCTGGGACTTCTGGAGTGGAAGAGAAGTGATTACTTTCTTGTGCCACCTCAGCTCCCTGTTCTGCTTTGTCTTCTTATTTTCTCTCCTCTCTGTCTCTTGTCGCGTCATCTTGCTGTGCCAGCTCTCCATGTCGGCTGGCACTCCTGCGCGGGGCAGCTTCCCGCGCTGGGTGGCATTCCCATGCAGGGCGGCACTCCTGTGTGGGCAAGCACTCTGCATGGGCCAGCTCACCGTGTGGGCCAGCTTGCCCTCACCAGGAGGACCTGGGCAATGAACCCTGGACCTTCTACATGGTAGATGGGAGCCCAGTTGGTTGAGCCACATCCTTTTCCCCAGAGCAGCCTTTTAAAATGCAAGCCCAAACATTGCCTTTCTCTGCTCAGAACCCTCCATTTGCTCCCCACGTTACTCAGAATAGAATCGAGAGAGCTTGGCTCCGTTCCGACGCCTGGGCCTCTGTCTCTCTGACTTCCTGCCTGCCACGCCCCCTGACTCTCTCCACTCTGGAGCTTGCCTTCTCAGACATCCCAGGGCCCTCGCTCCTGGGTGTCTGAACCCCTCCTTCCAGCTCCACAGGTTCATTCCCTCACTTCATGTTGCACCCGCGGAACTGTCACTGCACGGAGAAGCCTTCCGTGCTCCCTGTCTAAAGCACCCCCCCAGCCCCTATCATCCTTTGTCCCTTTTTTCTTCTTCACTTTTCTCTTGGCACTTAGGACCGTTCTGGAACGCAGTCTTTGTGAGAAGAGCTGTTCTGTCCCCCTGCCGAGTGTATCCCCAGCGCCCCAAGTGGTGTCCAGCCTCTGGCAGTCCCTCGACCCTCTGCTGAGTGAATGCAGACATGCCGTGTGGGCTGTCTCGTGAGGGCCCACGTGGCCGCGAGAACCCCCGCTGCTGTTGCCGGTTGAACTGGGTCCCCCAGAAGATCTGTTCAGTCCTAACTCCTGCTTCTGTGAATATGACTTTATTTGGAAATAGTGTCTTTGAAAATGTGATTACTTAGATGAGGCCAGACGGGATTTGGGTGGACCCTAAATCCAGTATGACAGGTGTCCTTTCAGAAGAGGGAAATTTGGACATGGGAACAGACAGACACTGGGGAGAATGTCATGTGACGTCCGAGGCAGAGCTGGAAGTGCTGCGGCTGCAAGCCAGGGAAACACCAGAAGCCACAAGAGGCCAGGAGGGATTCTGCCCTACAGACCTCAGAGGGCGCCGCCCCACCGACACCTTGAACTTGGACTTCTGGCCTCCAGAACCGTGAGCCGATAACTCTCTGTTATTTTACGCCATCCAGTTTCTGGTACTTTATTAGAGCAGCCCTGGGAAACTAAGACCTCAAAGGGCCAGCCTCGGAGAGGGCAGTGTAGACATTTGCTTGTGTCGTGCTGTTTCCCAAGGCCCCGGACAGGAGAGGCTGGGGGAGTGCGTGTCTGCGTGCGGGTGCGTCCAAGCCCAGTCCTGCTGGCAGTAAATCACCGCTGCCGTGGCGGCTTTTCACATGACCAAAGGGCAAATCAGCAAGCTCTTCAGCAGCCTCCCTAATTGGTGTCATCTTCAAAAACAGCCTGTGGCTTCCGACTCTGGTTTTTGCTTGTGAAAGCGTCTCCCTACGTCTCATGAAACATCTTAATGGAGCCAAGTATTTGGCTCTCCCTGCACCTTCTCCTTTCACCAAGCTGTAAGAAGAACGCCTAAAAATAGGTGTGAGAAGCAGATTAAGGCAATTTATGTGCACGGCTCCCCTTCCCACGTCACCTATAGCCCAGGCACGGGCGAGCAGAGCAGCCTCGGGGGACGTGCACCTGCCGAGGCCTCGTGTGAGGGGATAGGCGTGGTGGGGGGCCAGGGCTGGATCTCTTCTGCCTGGAGCAAGGACAGAACGCTGCCTCCTCAGGCAATCTCCTCCCAACTCGGACCTCTGCTTTTGGTTAATTTTCTTTCTTTTTTTGGTGAAGGAAGGCAATGCTTTTGATTATATTAGAAATAATTGTGTGGTTTTTAAAAAAAATTTTTTTTAAGAGCAGGCATTTTTTTAAAATGGAATTTTAATTATCCAAGTAATCCATGAATACATTGTCCTTTAAAATATTAATGCCTTACATATAACACTAATGGACCTTTTTCCCCCTACAACCTCCAATCTCAGATTCTGCCTTAGAGTTAGTCATTTTTATCAGTTTGTTTGTATCCTTCCAGTTATGCCCAGAGAATCTGGGAGCAAAAGGTGATAATACCAATTATATCTCTACTGCTATTAATAAAGAGTACTCAGGAATTACCCAGCTGGGGCATATCCAAGGGGCTACCCATGAATTGGCTCAGGTCCTGCTCCCAGAGACCCTACGGGGTAGGAGGTGGATATTCTGCTAACCCCAGATCGATTGAGATCTGTTCACATCCAGAAAGGTCCTCCCTTCAAAGTATATATTTAATTCATTGGTTTTAGTATGTACATAAGTTGTACCTACATCACTGCTAATTCCTGAACATTTTCATCACCCCAAAAAGAAACTCCGTGCCCATAGCAGGCAGTCCCCATTCTCCTCTCCCCCAGCCCCTGGAAACTGCCAGTCTACTTTCTGTCTCAATGGATTTACCAAATATGGATACTTCCTATAAAGGAATCCTATTTTGCATCTTGCTTTTTTTCACTTAAAACGTTTTCAAGGTTCAACCACATAGTATCATTTATCAGTACTTTTTTCCTTCTTTATGGACAAATAATATTCCATTGTATGGAGAGACCACATTTTGTTTATCCACTCATCAGTTCATGGGCATTTGGGTTGTTTCCACTTTTTGGCTATTATGAAGAAGGCCTGCTATGAACATTCACGTGTGAGCTTTAGTGTGGACATAGGTTTCATATGAAATTGCTGGGTCATATAGTAACTCTGTGTTTAACACTTCAGGGAACTGTGCCATTTTACAATCCTACTAGCAGTAAATGAGGGTTCTAATTTCTCCACATCCTTGCCACACTTATATTGTCTGTCTTTTTAATTTTAACCTAAGGTGTATGAAATGCTAACTCATTTCCTTAACGGCAAGTGGTATTGAGCATCTTTTCATGTGCTCATTGCTCCTTTGCATATATTCTTTGGAGAAATGTCTGTTTAAATTCTGTGCTCATTTCTAAATTAGGTTATTTGCCTTTTTTATTGTTGAGTTTGTTAGCCCCATTTTACAGTCCTTTAGCAGTGGACGCGGAAAGCAGAATTGTGGGCATCTCAGTTCATATGAAATTTCTCCAGGGTTGGACTGAGTTTTACTCTGTTTGTGGCCCTATCTCCTATCCCATGTCTAGATAGTAGTTGTTACCATCGTGTATATCCCAGGCACGTTATATAGACTCTACTTTTTTAAACAACTCTGCAGAGATCAAGGCTCAGAAAGACCCAATCACTAGACCAAAGTTGCACAGTAAGAGGCTGAACCAGGAACCAAACCAGGTTTATTAATCCAAAGTATATGTTCTTTCCCCTTAAAAAACAGACAGACAAATCCCATCTGCCATGTTTGTGCAAAACCGGGTTGTCCTTGTAGCGGGCTGATGCTGGGACTTCAGGTAGTGATGTTTCAGAAAGACCACCCCTGGGTTACGTGTAAAACATCTGCTCCCACAGGCTGCCGGCTGCCCAAGGTGACATTACGCATATCAGGAAACTGTAGAATTGAAGAGATTTTACCTGAATTGCCACTTCTTTGTTGAACACGGGAGTCTAAAGGTAGTCCCAGAGGTCTTGTCATTTTTCCCTGTTGCTCTTGAAGAGTGCTGAATCAGGATTTTCTCAGTTCCGCTTCTGGAGGCAAAAGAGGGATCTTTGAATCACTTTAGATTTTCGAGTAGAGAAGGGGCCACTTTTTTTCCCCCAGATGTATTTATTTATTTCCCCCTTTCTCCTCCTCCTGCCCTCCTGTTCTTGCTGTGTTGTCTTCTCTTCTCATTTTTTTAAATTTATTTTATTTATTTCTCTCCCCTTCTCCACTCCCCCCATGTTGTCTACTCTCTTGTGTCATTCACTGTGTGTTCTTCTGTGTCCGCTTGCACTCTCGGCAGCACTGGGAATCTGTGTCTCTTTTTGTTGTGTCATCTTGCTGTGTCAGCTGTCCATGTGTGCAGTGCCACTCCTGGGCAGGCTGCACTTTTTTGTGTGTGGGGCAGCTCTATGGGGCCAACTCCTTGCGCGTGGGGCTCCCCTATGCAGGGAACACTCCTGCGTGGCACAGCACTCCTTGTGCGTGACAGCACCACACATGGGCCAGCTCACCACATGGGCCAGGAGGCCCTGTGTTTGAACCCTGGACCTCCCATGTGGTAGGCGGATGCTCCATCAGTTGAGCCACATCCGTGTCCCTCTTCTCATTTTCTCTCCTATAGGATTCACTGGGATTCAATCCTGAAGACCTCTGATGTGGAGAGAGGTTCCCTGTCAATTGTGCCACCTCGGTTCCTTTTTAATACTTCCCAGCGTACTTCCACTGAATCTTTTGGCTCCTCCTCCAAATAGCTGCTTCAAAAGCCTACTAAGGGCAGCAAATGTGGCTCAAGTGATAGAGCTTCCGCCTACCATATGGGAGGACCTGGGCTTGATCCCTGGGGCCTCCTGGTGAAAAAGAAGAAGAGAAAGTGCCTTCATGGTGAGCCAGTGCCTGCACAAGTGCCCGCACAGTGTGCCAGTACCCCAGGCAAGTGAGTCACACAGCAAGATGATGACGCATCAAAAGAGAGACAAGGGGAGAGTCAAGGTGAAGCACAGCAGAAATCAGGAACCGAGGTGGCACAATTGACAGGGAACCTCTTTCCACATCAGAGGTCTTCAGGATCGAACCCTGATGAATCCTAGAGGAGAGAAAATGTGAAGAGAAGACAGCACAGTCAGCAAAAACAGCAGGGTGGGAGGAGGGGAAGAGGGGAAAATAAATAAATCTTGAAAAAAAAAAGCCTAGTAGTGTCCCTGCCATCACCGGTGTGCTGGGCTGTCTTTTTGCCAAGCCAATGGTCTGGCACTTCGAGACCTAGAAAGGGGACATTCTTTGTGGCCAAAGAAAATATATTGTGACTCATCTGAGGAGCGAGAGCAGCAGGCAAAGAAACAGCAGGCAAAGTCGGCACCAAAAAGGCGCCGACTGCATGCACACGGCTCACCGGTGTCCTTGCTGGCAGCTTTGGCCCTGGTCGGCCCGCCTGCCCCAGGACCTTGGCCGCTGGGGCCCTGAGTTGCACCGGCAAGTGCTGGGCGTCTGGGGAATCAGGTCCATGTCTGTCCTGGAGAAGTTGAAGGTTTTTGGAGGGAGAGACAAGTGCAGACCACCCAGTGGCTGCAAGGCAGGCTGTTCCTGAGCAGCGCTGTACACGTGGGCGTAGCTGTCTCCCCAGGATGTCTTGAGAATAGGTGAGACTGAATGTGCCAGATCTGAATGTGTTAGTTGCTCTCACATTTTGGGGTCAGAGCTCCCTTTAAGGAGCCGATGAAAGCTCTGGACTTTTACCTCAGAAAAATTACTTTGGAGCATACACCCATGTGATTTTGCAAACAGTTTCAATTTCATGGTTTTCACAGACTTTCTGAAACCCATGCACGGATCCCTGGGAGAACCAATAGGTTAATAACGTGTGTTTCCGAGCTTATCCCCTGAGAGGTGGTGTTAAAATCCCAGATGGTATGTAATTCACATGATTATTATAAAGAACACTGTGTTTCTCAGTTTTTTCTGTGTTAAAAAACCTTTCTCCTTAAAAAAATCATTTGCTAAATATCCTTTATGACTAGGAATTATTTAGATTTATGAACCCTAAGGAGAAAGCAAAAGCAAATTGATCTGATTGACCAGATTTCTCTTCTTTCCTTGTGTACATGTATAAAATAAAATAAAAATAAAATATTTAGCACAAGAGCAGACTATGTTTTTAAAGATTTATTTATTTATTTATTTCTCTCCCCTTCTCCCCATCCCCCACCCCGGCTGTCTGTTCTCTGTGTCTAATTTGCTGTGTCTTCTTTGTCCGCTTCTGTTGTTGTCAGTGGCACAGGAATCTGTGTTTCTTTTTGTTGTATCAGCTCTCCGTGTGTGCAGCGCCATTCCTGGGCAGGCTGCACTTTCTTTCGCGCTGGGCGGCTCTCCTTACGGGGCGCACTCCTTGCGCATGGGGCTCCCCTACACAGGGACACCCCTGCGTGGCAGGGCACTCCTTGCGTGCATCAGCACTGCATGTGGGCCAGCTGCACAAGGGTCAAGGAGGCCCGGGGTTTGAACCGTGGACCTACCATGTGGTAGACGAACGCTTCCCTACTTTTTATTTTTTAATATACAAGCAGAGCCCTGTAATCCTGCATTTTTGGCCGGGCATCGTGCTTGACTGTGCATTTCGGGGGCTGCAGAGCCCACAGAGCTGTTGGGGAGGGGGCAGCGTAAACCCACCGCTCTTGTAAAAGCTAGTTTTATGCGCATAGCTGGGGTGGCGTGTGTGTCGGAGGCTGAGGGCATTGGCCACGCCAGGCTCCCCGAGATGCGGAGGCAGGATTGACAGGCACAGCTTGGTCTCTCGGCCGGCGGGGAATCTGCTGCGTGTGCAGCCTCCTTCCTGCCCCTCCCCGACCCTGGCGGCAGCAGGGCTGTGGCAGAGGGACACCATCCCTGTGGTGGAGGCCACCCCTTGCCTCTCCTCCCTGCTCGCACCCTCTTCTCTCCTTGCACAGTCTCCCTTTCCCTCCCCTGAATGTCCTGTCCTGGGAGGTGTCGCATCACTGCTAGCCAAGCTCCTGTCCCCAGTGGGTGGCTGGTTTGGCCCCATCATGGAAGGACTGGGGTTTGGGTTTTGGGGCTGCTGCAGGCACCTCCTCCCCAGGAGGCGCGACAGAGTTGGAGAGTGTGAGGTCACAAAGGCACCAGCATCCTGCCCCTTGAAAGCCCTTTCTTGGGTCTCTGCTGGCAGCCCACTGCCTGGGCCGCAGCTCAGAGCCCCAGCACAGGACGCGGACCTCCCTCCCGCCTGGCCCGCAGCTCCCAGGCTGGCCTGAGCTCCGGTCGAGCAGGTGGAGCAGGACTGCCACGGGCCCAGGTGGGGGTTTCGCTGATGAACCTGCTTCGCCCTTTTTTTTTTTTTAAGATGTATTTATTTTTATTTATTTCTCTCCCCTTCCCCCCCCCCCCCCCCGCCACCCCGGTTGTCTGTTCTCTGTGTCTATTTGCTGTTTCTTCTTTGTCCACTTCTGTTGTCAGTGGCACGGGAATCTGTGTTTCTCTTTGTTGTGTCATCTTGTGTGTCAGCTCTCTGTGTGGGCGGAGCCATTCCTGGGCAGGCTGCACTTTCTTTCGCGCTGGGCGGCTCTCCTTACGGGGTGCACTCCTTGCGTGTGGGGCTCTCCTACGCAGGGGACACCCCTGCTGGCAGGGCACTCCTTGGGCGCATCAGCGCTGCACGTGGGCCAGCTGCACACGGGTCAAGGAGGCCCGAGATTTGAACCGCGGATCTCCCATGTGGTAGACGGACACCCTAACCACTGGGCCAAGTCCGCCGCCCCTGCTCAGCCCTTATACGCGCTGGCCGCAGTGTTGTGGGCAAGTCGTGGCCTCTGAGCTCCTCGGTCTTCTCAGCTGTGAGGGGAGAACAAGAATCCTACTTCCTTGGGTTTCAGGAGGGCTAAGTGACTTGGCAGAGAGACCACAGAATTCAGGGGTTCCCAAGACCACCCTCGCTTCTGACGCTGATTACGGATTCAGGGGTCCCCAAGGCCACTCAGGTTTGATAATTTGCTGGAAGGACTCACAGAACTCGCCAAAAGCTGTTGTGCTAACGGCTCGGTTTATCCCGGGAAAGGGTACGGATTCATCAGCCACGGGAGGAGACGCAAGGGGCAGAGTCCAGGGGCTCCCACCTGCAGCGCTTTCCTTGTCCTCTCCCAGTGGAGTCACCGACAGGGCTGACTCCTTCTGGAAACGCTGTAACAGTGCACGTGGAGGACGGCCAAGCAGGAAGCTCCCCTGAGCCTTGGTGTGCAGGGTTTGCACTGGGACTGCCTCAGCCTCCAGCTCTGGAGGTCAAGCTGATACCCACGGGGCCCAGAGTCCCCACCACACACATGGTTTAGACCATCTAATGTAGCCCACGGCTCCCAGAAACAAAGACAGGCTTATCAGGCAGGACGTGCTTCGAGATCACCTTCCAGGAGCTGCAGGCGGAGGGCACAGACTTCAGTGAATTGCTGTCAGCTTTCATTTTTATGCCCAGGGTCAGAGTGAGGGAGAGTGGCTTCCACTGCTTTCTTTCTGCCTTCTTTTAAATCGTCTGTGGCCTCAGGAGGGTGTCACTTACCTTGCGTACTTGAAGTTACCATCAGGGTTTTATTGTGACAGATAATAATGCCTCTCGTTCATGTGGTGCTTTAAACCTATCAGGCCCACATGTGCTTGTCTGAACCTCCTAACAGCCCAGTGGGCTGGGCAGACAGGTGTCAGTATCCCCGTTTTACAGGTGAGGCATGGGATGGCTTAGGTGGCTTGCTGAGTCGGGAGAAAGACGGCCGTACCACGGCGTCTTCCCACCTCCTGCTGGCCTCCTGAGTGATGCTGCACAACCTGGAGCCACCAGTCCTGGGTTCACATCCAGTCCTTGCTAACACAGACTGTGTGTTCTTGGGCAGATTCCTTGCTCACCTGCAAAATAGGATTATTGTCACAGTCACATGAGGTCCAGCATGTAAAACGTAGTCCCTGGCTCATACTACTGTGAGTGATGTGGTGCTATCATAGTAATAATTGTGCACTGGGATTATGACTGCCGCTACAACAGCAAAGACTCCTCCCAACAATTTGCTAGGTGTGTACAAAGTTCAGCAGGAGAAGTTTATCTCGAATACAGAGTAGGCACCTTTTAGCACAGCCATTGATCCTCTTCGGATAACTGCCAGAGAATTATCTAGAGCAACGCAAAACCGTAGTTGTGGCTCCCACAGGGTGCCCTTCCCCATGAGGGGCGTCTAAACCTGCAGCTTCCAGAGCCTGGGCCTCTCTGCTTTCTGCCATGGCTGCCTCTTCTCCTTCTCGCTTGGTAAACTCCTACACCTCCTTCAAATTTCAGCAGCTCCGGAGCCTCCTGGCCTCTTTCCTTTGGAGCATTTATCAAATCACAGCTTCACAGATTTATTTGACAATATGGTCAATATCTGTCTCTTCTGCTAGGCTGGGAGCCTCATGAGGCTAGAAGCTGCTGAGCTCCCAGTTCCCAGGAGCGGCAGGACGCAGGCATGCTCTGCAGAAGTAAAAGCCGGGCGGGGTCTCTTAGAGCCTCCAAGCGGTTGGTCCCTGGCCGGCCTCTCTCCCTTTGGAGGCTGCAGTGCAGACGGGCCCGAGGGGAATGGTACTTGTCCACCCCCGGTGGGGTGTTGGAATGCTCGCGAGATGCTCTCCTGACCTCCTTTCTCTGGGGACGATGTCCTTTTCTCTCCTTTTCAAGGCCAGTCCCAAGCTCCCCGTGCTTGTCTGTGCCTGTCTGAGCTTTGCATGCTGCCCGGGAGGAGCAGCCGCCTGGATGGAAGAGAGCAGCATCTCAGGTGACCTTGTTTGCTAGGGCCTGTGCTCCCACTGTGCGCTGACATAGCAATGTTAAGGTAGAAACTCCAAGGCAAAGATTTAAGAGCATGCACATCGAAGGCCCTGATCTCACCCTCGTCAGTCCTGGCTTGGGGTTCCTGTCCACCTCTTCCTCTGGGTGTCTAACTGTAGAACACCCCTACCCCGCTGCAGGTCCTCCAGCAGAAATGAACAAGCGCCCTTCCCTCCTCTAGCCCGGGAGAGGGAGGCGGCGCCGGGTAGTGTGGGGTCACAGAGGGCAGCCTTCTCCCTTTGTCCTTCTGGCATCGGTGGCCTTGAGCACGCTTCAAGCTGCTGGGAACCTCATCTGGAAAATGGGCAGAGTGCTCAGCCCTTGGTCGGCCCTCAGGCCACTGGGATGGAGTGCTCCCTCTCCAAGCTTTCCCAGATTCCTGAACCAGGACAAAGAGCTCCCCCTTAACTTCTCTCCCCATTCTACAGCCAGGCAAGGGCAAAGACGGGGGTGAAAAGTCATGAGTCGGCAGCAGGGAAGCAGGAGGAAAGGAGCAGGAGGCATCCTTTCTGGCTGCTTCTGCCCTCCCCACACTCCTACTGAATGTGAACATGCCAAGGCGGCCCTGACTCCCTGCCCTTTTGTTTCCAGTTGGCAAGCACGCGTGTAGGAACAAGCCTCACATTGCCCCGATTTGAAGCCAGTGTGGGAGAGCTCTTCTCTAGGGTTGTGTAATTTTCATGCTTTATGTTGAACTGTTTCCAATAAGTATGTCTTGAGTGTCCTTTGATGTCTAAGTTTTAGGTGTAAAACCATTTTGTTTTTATCCTTTTTTGGTATTGAAGGTAATTATTTTAGTTTTGCCAATGCAAAGTACCAGAAATGTGTTGGCTTTTATAAAGGGTATTTGCATGGGGTAAAAGCTTAAAGTTCCAAGGCCCTGAAAAATCCAACTCAAGGCACCATAAGAGGTGCTTTCTCACCAAAGTCAGCGGCCTCGTGTTGAAGCAAGATGGCGGCGATCTCCTCCTGGTCTCTGCCTTCCCTTGGCCTGCTTCTCTCAGGCTCAGATGCTTTGCTTTCTTCCTGATTCCAGCTGGAAGCTATCAGGCATAAGGCTCCGGTCCTCTTGTGCTGCTCTGTGGGCCCAGCCCCTTGGGTGCTTTGTTCTTAAGCGTTCCTGAAGTCCTCTCTCCCCTGGCCTAAGGCTTGTCTTTTAGGGATTCTGTCTTTGCAGCTCAGCTGTGGGCAAAACTAGACTCTTCACTCTCACATGACAGAATCAAACGTGACTTCCTTTTCCTGTGTCTGTCTAAGTGAGTCTTTTTCTGTGTTTCTGTTTCTATCAGACCCAGGAAGGAGGTGGAGACTCAACCATGAGTCACGCCTCACTTAGTCCAATCAAAAGCCCTAAATCAAGTAATCTAAAAAAGTTCCTCAACTGAATTTAATGCAGTCAAAGGGTATCACACCCAAAGGAAAAGACTGGTTTACAAACATAGTATTTCTCTTTTGGGGATTCATAAAATAACTTCAAATGGCCATGCTTACTCCACTCTCTGAATGCCGGAAAGACATTACAATATTCCAGAAAACTTAAATCATTTCAATTGCCATGCTAAGTACAAAAATCACATCAAAATCAGTTAAGTTTTAGGGAAGCATCTATCTACCATATGGAGAGTCCAGGGTTCAATCCCCAGGGCCTCTTGACCCACGTGATAAGCTGGCCCATGTGCAGTGCTGCTGCGCTCAAGGAGTGCCATGCTACACAGGGGCACCCCGTGTAGAGGTACCCCATGCGTTAGGAGTGCACCCTGTAAGGAGAGCAGCCCCATGTGAAAAAAGCACAGCCTGCCCAAGAGTGGCGCCACACATACAGAACGCTGACCCAGCAAGATGACACAACAAAAAAGAGATGCAATTTCCCAGTGCCACCAGATAATGCAAGTGGACACAGAACACACAGAGAATGGACATAGAGAGCAGACAATGGGGGGTGGGGGGGAAGGGGAGAGAAATAAATAAAAATAAATCTTTAAAAGAAAAATCAGTTAAGTTTTAGGTGTGAAACCATTTTGTTTTTATCTTTTTTTTTTTTGGTATTAAAGGTAATTGCCACAGTAGTTGCTCTGAATGAGGCCAGTTCTTACTATTTGTGCTGGGAAACCGCCAGGCTCCTGCCCCTTTCTCCTTCCCTCTCACCTCCCATATGCTTGTCCTCAAACAAACAAAAAAGCAAGCAAACATCAAAGCTGCTAATTTCCCTGCTTTATTAATTCTGTCCCATGAGAGAATGACAAAAGGAAGAGGGGATGTTGGTTCCGAGGTTAACAATAAAAGGATGGATGGATGGGGCAGAGGCTGAAATTGTGTTAGAGCAGCCATGTCCTATCCATATTGTCTTATACTTTTACCCTGTGTCATAGATTTCTTATGCCATAATCCATAGTTTTCTGAAAAATCAAGGAATCCACCCTTTTTCTAAAGCAGAGTTCATGAATCTGCTTGAGTTACCATTCTTTCATTTTCTACAGGTGCTGCCACCTTCATCTTGATCCTTAAAATAATCTTCCAGCAGCTCTCTGTGCTGTAATTTTGCAGTGTCTGTGTTCCCTCTTGTTTTGTTATCTAGAATCTTCAGGAAGTGTGCTAATGAAGATAGACAGTTTTATGTTAAAATGACTTCCCAAGTCAAAAATTATTGTTCTTTGTCCACCTCAAGTACTTTCCTTAGAGTTTGGACTTCTGCCAGAATTTTCCTTAATTTTACACTGTGTAGAGTAATCTCTTTAGCTTAATTTGCTAAATGTAAGTCTTTTTTGCTGAGTATACCACTGTAGTAAGATTTGAGGTGTAAATCGGGTCTTTTAGAATTCTCACCCTTTTACACTTGGTGTCAAATGCTTCTTAATCTCGTGTGATATTCCATCTTCCCCATGTGTGGACCTTCACATCTAGAGCCATTTCTGGTTTCTCCTCAGTCTTCTCACCTGTATTTTAAATCTAAATTAATAATCATGCTTATTTCTGATTTCATACTTTTTTTTTCTTTTTTGCCTTTTCTCCAGGGGTTTCTTTTACCTATATTATTTCTAAATCACAATTTGTTTCACTTGTATTTTCAATGACTGTTACCTACACTTTTCCTACTCTTCCGTCCCCTCTTCCCTGCTCTTTCATTCAAGAGTTCAGTGTTGACTTTCTTTCTCAGGCTCACTGTTAGTCAGAGCTCTTTCCAGATTCCTCTGTGCTCTCTACTATGAGAATTATCTCTTTAGCTGACAGTGGTCTCTTCTCCTAGTCTCTACTCTCAGAATTCTTTTAAGAATTTTGGGGAAGCTTTTCATTTCTGCTTAAAATATAAACAAGTTCATTTGCCCACCAACGTTCACTTCTGATGAAGGTAAAACCAGGTTTTCAAGGGCAACATCAGTTGGGGTTCATTCTTTGATAGGTTCTAAAATCATTTCCTAAGTTCCCTTTTTCTCCCATATTCTTCTCTCCTGGGGTCACTGACATGTGAAATCTGTCCTTACAGGCCACTGAAACCCCATTGCTAGACTCGGTGCAGAAATTCTGCATGGAGCTGCTGCAGGGAAGCTCTTCCTTCTGCCCTGAGACGACGGAGTGGTCTCAAGGGCGAGTACTCAGTCTTCTGAGTCTAGGAATCTGTGGACCTCACTGGAAACCAATGACGGTACTGCGCTCTGGAACCATCCATACCCCCTACCCAGTTTTCCCAAACAGAAACCCTGGGAAACCTCCCCAGGCAGCAGGGTCTGGTCTGAAATCAGTAATGACCAGTCTCGGTAAACTGTATTGTCAGAGCTATTCCCTAGGCTTAGAAAACTTCCTTCTTCCTTGTCAGGACTTTCCTTTTGGAATCCATTCTTTTTGTCACCAGGGTCTGTACCAGACATCCTAATTCCTTTATGAATCTTTGCTCCCTTCCTCTGTCTGTCTTAAAACATCATCATCACTTAAAAATATAGCAAGGGAGAAGTCTGTAAGACTCAAAAACAATGTCTTCAGCCATTGTCAAACTGACCTTTCAGAAAATGGAATTCTTTACTACTTACTTGCAGTCTTGGGACCTCTTTTGGCCCTTCTAGCTTCCGAGCTGGTTTGTGGTGCTCAGTTCTGTCCATCCCTGTTCCCACTCCTGACATTTCTTCTAGGGCAGAATCAGTGACCTCTCCCACCCCTCGCCCCTTGCTTGGAATGCCTCTTGTATGTGGTTAAGTAAGACTCTGAGGTGAAACCACAAAGCACAAAGCCAGGTTTGTGACCAAGAGGATTGCAGATGTGGCTTCCAAGTACTTACCCAGGCTGGTGTCTTTTGGAGGAGGCTGCTTCTGGATAAATGATCTCTGGATACACAGATGAGACAAATACCATGATTTGTGGTTTCTATGAATAGAAATTGTCCATGCAGGGCTAGCTCCTTGGTGTTGTGTGCCTTGATAAAGGTCACAGCAAATGAGGGGTGCAGCCAGTTTCACGATCCCTGGTTATCTCATCTGGAGTTTCTGTTCTGGCCAAGAATTATCGGCTTCTCTGGCCACACATTTCCCACACTTGCATGACTCAGCACTTTCTGGCAGCCTTTGACATCCCAATGCCTGTAACTTTGCAGAATGCCCAAAAACTGTTTGCTCTGTTACTTTCACTCACTTTAAAGACTGTTGCCTCTAAACCAAGGTAATGGACATGTTTGATCCCCAGCAGTTTCATTTGCTTTTATGGTGTGCTTTCTCAAAAGAACAAGATGTGGACATGTGACTGCAGCTAACCAGCTTGTGGGGTGTGATGTTTAACCATACCTGTCTTTCTGATATATCTGGGAATGTCTATTAAACCACTGTCACTGGACTCATTCCTTCCTTTTTTTTTTCATAAAAATAAAATCAACTCCTCTTCCATTAAGATGATGGAATAATTTTCACCATTCATTGTCATCCTACATTCTGTCTTGAATTATTCATCTTTAGACAAAAGTTGAAGGAAGCGTGCTAATTTTTAATTATCTTGTGGATTGACTTGACTTTTGTAATTTCATATAGAGAGTGATAGAAGGATCTCAGTTTGGTCTTTGGAGAAATTAATTTGTGCTTCCTTGAATGCTGATCCACTCTTTAGAGATGTTGAGAAGAAAGGAGAGTGGTGGAGAGGGAAAAGAAAATAGAATCTAGAGGACACCCAAACAAGGAAAAAGTCCACAAATATTGCCACATCAGTATAGAAATGAACTTCTGACATCCAGAAGGTCATACCCTTTTGTAACTTTAAGTCATTTACTTTCAGATACAGTCTTTGAGCATCCTTTGAACTACACCTATGGTTGGAAATGGTTCCCTCTATTTATTCTCTTTCCTCTGTTAAAACTGGATTTGCACCTGCACTGAATTTCATGTCTTAGCTAACCATATTAAATCCTGTAGGTGAATTCATTTTAACCTATAAGCCAAGATGCTAATATTTTGGCATGAATTCTATATAAAAATATCATCATATTTGCATTTCAGGAGTGTCATTAATATACCTAACCCCCAGCCCACCGGGTTGACTAATTTTAATCTTAATGGTGGATATTTCCTCCTTTGTAAAGTGGGGTTGCAGAGAAGATGGGATGAGGCTGTATGTACGTATCTGGCACACCTCTCACCTTGCTCTCTTATCATCACTTCCACAGTCGCCCCCACTTACCCAGTTCAGCCACTGCATGAGGCAAGTACTGGCCTGGCTGTTGGCCCTTTGGGCGTTGGCCTCTGTTCAGGTGGGCCTTGACGCCTCCAGGCACCAACTTTGGCAACTTGAGCGTGGCCCAGCCAGGGCTGGGAGTGACCCCTTGCCACTGCCTGAAAGCTGGTACAAGAGCTGGCTGCTCAGCTGCCTCCTTGCTGAAGCTTGGAGGCAGGTGGGTGCTCCCCATGTCAGCGCCCCCCCCTCCCCCGTGGGGCAGCACCCAGACATCTCTTGCCTACCCTGCTGGAAAACCAAATGAAAAGTGTTAGAAGCTAGGCACACCTTGCTATTAACTCAGGGCCTGAGAATCCTGTTTGCCCCAGCAGTTTGCTGTAGTCGCCAGGTTGTATACCTCCTAGTCAAACACCCACTCCCACCCATAGAACTGTCCTACGTACAGAAGTGAAAGTCACTAATTAACGTGCATCTTAGTTAGAATGTCAGATATGTACCCAGGATTGCGGGTCTCATGGCTAGGCTGGTGCGCGTTCAGCATTCCTCATGCAAGGGTGAGGAATTTAACCACAGCTTAGCTTCCCACCTTTCATCCTGACAGCAGATCTACTGGGCAGTGGGAAAATCTGACCCTTCCCTGTGCCAGCCTGTCTTTCTCAGAGAGTGCACTTGCATCTGTGCAAAACTTTGCTCTCTCAGGTCTAGAGAGGATACAATTCAATCTTTTGGCAGCAAATCCTAAAAAGCATGCATTTAGGATCACAAAGTTATAATTTTGCAACCAAAGGAAAGATGAAGTTTGTCTGAAGCAAGAAAAGAATAATGCAGCTTTTACAAAAAAAAATTTTTTTAAAAATCCACCTTTCCAAATTGCTTTCTCAGCCACATGCTTACTTCTCAACAAAGCCCCTTGCACACAGTATACCCAGTTTGAACTGAATTCCAGCACTCCCCCCTCTCCCTTCCCAGTCACACACTCTATGTGTGTGTCAACACATTTCCAGCTGTATTGACCAGGGTGTTTTTGTTTTGTCTTTTGCCTGAAATTTCATACATTTTTGGATGAGGTTGCTCTGCAATAATCCTGTTTCTATCTGTGTTTCTTGGAAGAGACAAGTGAAAATAAAGAAGCAGGGTCCGCCCAGCTGGCAGGAACCGGGAGGGCCATGGTGGTTGTGAGGCTGTGCGATGGTAGCAGAGCTGCTGCCGCTGACACACGCCTGCAGCCTTGGGAGGCCGTGCTCCTGCATTGCCTCTATGTCTCCCAGGCCCCGGAGACCCAGGCAGCGTGTGCAGGGTGGGGAAAGAGTTGGCTTTCTTCAGTTGTTTCAATAGCTTTTCACTAAAGTATAACTTAAGTACAAAAATGTTAAGTGAACAGCTTAGTGAATTTTCACAGTGACCTAATCTCCATCCAGATTAAGAAACACATTATCAACACGTCAGGAGCCCTCGGTCCCTCTTTTGGATGCCTAAAGGCCATTGCAGTTACAATTTTAATCCCTCTTCTCACGGTTTAGTTTTGCCTATAATTTTTCTTTTTTTTTCTGTACCATCTTTTTGTTTTTACTTATTTATTTCTCCCCCCTCCTCGCTGTCTTGCTCATCTTCTTTTTAGGAGGCACTGGGGAATGAACTCCCATGTGGGAGGGACGCACCCAGTCGCCTGCGCCACCTCCACTCCCTATATAATTTCTTATAGTTGGAATTATACAGTATTTACTCTTTTGTTGCTCACTTTATATTTTTTCACATTTCCTGTATTTATTTAATGTTATACCAATCTAATGTGCTCTTTAATTTTTTCTACTGGAGAAGTTTTAGTTTTACAGAAAAGTCATACAGAAAATATAGAGTTCCCATATACCCCCCAAACACAGTTTTCCCTATTCGCAACACTTTGCATTAGTGTGGTATGTTTGCTACAACTGAGGAAACAATATTATTGTATTATACTATTAACTCTAGTTCATACTTTATACTAGCATTCAATGCATTGTACAGTCCTGTGGTGTTTTGTTTTTTATGTACTGGGGACAGGGAAATGAACCTGGGACCTTGTCTGTGGGAAGCCGGCACTCAGTCACTGAGCCACATTGGCTCCCCTAAGTTGGTTTTATCTTTTGTTTGCTTGTTGTCTGTTCTTTTGTTTTTAGGAGGTGTGGGGGACCAAACCCACGACCTCCTATGTGGGAAGCAGGCACTCAACTGTTTGGGCCACATCTGTCCCCGATGTTTTTTTTTTAAGATTTATTTTTATTTATTTATTTCTCTCTTTCCCCCCCAACCCGCCCCCCCCCACTCTGGTTGTCTGGTTTTTTTTTCCTGTGTCTATTTGCTGCGTCTTTCTTCTTTGTCCACTTCTGTTGTCAGCGGCATGAGAATCTGTGTTTCTTTTTCTTTTTTCTTTTTTTTAAAGATTTATTTATTTATTTTATTTATTTAATTCCCCAGCCCTCCCCCGGTTGTCTGTTTTCTGTGTCTTTTTGCTGCGTCTTGTTTCTTTGTCCGCTTCTGTTTGGGAATTGTGGGCGGCGCCATTCCTCCGCAGGCTGCACTTTCTTTCACGCTGGGCGGCTCTCCTTACCGGCGCACTCCTTGCGCGTGGGGCTTCCCTACACCGGGGACACCCCTGCGTGGCAGGGCACTCCTTGCGCGCATCAGCACTGCGCTTGGGCCAGCTCCACACGGGTCAAGGAGGCCCGGGGTTTGCACCACGGACCTCGCATGTGGTAGACGGACGCCCTAACCACTGGGCCAAAGTCCGTTCCCCGCCCCCCCCCCGATGTTTTTTGATAACTAAATATTTTTATTTGACATCCAGATTTCAATCTTACATGCATTTGCATAAAATAATTTTTTTCCTAATAAGTAACTGTTCAGAATTGTGTGCTAGTTCAACTGAACCCCTTTTCATTTTCTCTTTACAGTCTAAGCCTCACACTGTCCTTTCATAATCCAAGTTGTTAGTACCAAGAAGAAAACAGCTGCTGGTCCCTTTCCTTACATCAACATAGGGAGTGTATGTACAAAAAATGTGTAGGGCACGTGGGTGTTTAAATTGTTACTTGTATGGCAACATTTGATTTAGTAAATATATAGTAAAGGGTAAAGTCTAATGAAGAGGGTCCCAATATAAATATATATTCACTGGACCAGGTTATTTAACCTGACTGTGTCATAACCATGTGTGTTACCTGCCTTACAACTGCAAAGGGCCCTATTTACAACTTGAGTTTTACAGATGAGGAAAGGGGTTCAGGGAACTTAGGTAAATGGCAGGACTGGGACAAGAACACAGGCTCTCAGCACTAGGCTCTTTATGTATTATTAGACTATATTCTTTTATGCCCATTATCAAAATAAAATTGTCTCTATGAACCAAAATTTTTTTCAGTCTGAGGTATGCCATAAAAATTAATTTTATGTTTTGTAAGTTTCTTCTGCACAACTTTTTCAGCCTAGGTTCTAATTATGATGGGGACAATTTTGATCCGTCATTGCACTAAAGTTTAGGACATTTACTTCACAAGTTGAGTTTGGGAGTTAATATGTTTGTGAGATGGGCTTCAAGAATTGTTATTTATCTTTCATGTCATTTCTCTCTTCACCTATAACTTATATACTTACCGGTTCTCAAACTGAATAATTAGGTCAGTGACTTGATTGCTTTTTTAAAAAAAAGATAATACCAGAGACAATAATAAGCCAGAGTAAAACAGCGTAGTTCTCACAGCCCAGTCTAGAGGGGGATTTTTTTTTTTTAGTAAAAGGTGATATAAATTATATAGAGAAAGATAATATTAAAAGACATTTGGAAGTAGCCCTTGTTGTTAAAAGCATTTTAAGGCTGGGCAGCAGGGGCGAGTGATGTGCTGGACTCCAAAAGGAGTTTTATCAGCTTCAAAATTAAAAACAATTTTCTAGGATTAAAGGAATCATTAGTAACATAAGGATAATCACTACTGAATTTTACAATGGAATGATTCACTTTAGTTTCCAGCTGAAAGCCCCAGAGCTCATCTACTTTCCTAACGAATAATGATTTTGCCTGTCACTGTAAATTTAAGATCTGTCATTTATAATGTTACCTGGATTATCTGAACATTAACGTCTTCAAAACTAGTGGGCTTCCTGGGGATGTGTGGATTCCAGTAAACCCAGGTGAGCTGTTCTTATTGAGCAATAAATTATTGGTGAGGAGGTAAAGTAGAGGCACACCTCTGGATGCCAGGTGATAGGTTAGTTTTTGATGGCCATGGTCCAGAGAAGTGGCTGATCAGTTTCCACAGTCACTACCCCAGATCCGTTGTAGGGATTAGAAGTACTGACTAGTATTCCAAAACCAAGCATGTGATTTGTGAGGTTCTACTTTAGGCCTTTTGGTAATAGGATTCCAAGGTTATCGAACAGAATAAGGCCTTATCAATCACCTTCCATTCTGGTGTTTAAAGGCAACTTGTGGGTTCCCAGTTGGAACAGGTAGATGAGAGGTTCCTCTTATAATTGGCAAAGGATCGTTATGAGTCACTTGAAACAGGGTTCCCACAGATGCCATACTCTGGTCAAAGTGTCTAGCAAATCCTCTGAGTGTCATATCATATCAACCTGTATGTCTTTTTCTTCTGTCTTCTTTTGGAGATGGCACATGGTAAAGCCCATGTGGTCTTGATCCGAAGTTGAAATCAGCTCACACCCCTTACTAGTATAGTGCTCTCTGCCTTCGGCCTAATGGAATTGAAATCTCCATTGATGAATTCAGGCAAAAAGCTTTCCCACTCTCCTGTGGAGATGCCATGTAAGGGGTTGGCACCTCCATCAGCACAGGCTTTTTTTTTTAAAGATTTATTTATTTTTATTTATTTCTCTCCCCTTCCCCCCGCCCCCTCCCCACCCCGGTTGTCTGTTCTCGGTGTCTATTTGCTGTGTCTTCTTTGTCCGCTTCTGTTGTCAGCGGCACGGGAATCTGTGTTTCTTTTTGTTGCATCATCTTGTTGTGTCAGCTCTCCATGTGTATGGCGCCATTCCTGGGCAGGCTGCACTTTCTTTCGTGCTGGGCGGCTCTCCTTACGGGGCGCACTCCTTGCGCGTGGGGCTCCCCTACATGGGGGGCACCCCTGCGTGGCAGAGCACTCCTTGCGCACATCAGCACTGCACATGGGCCAGCTCCACACGGGTCAAGGAGGCCTGGGATTTGAACCGTGGATCTCCCATGTGGTAGACGGACGCCCTAACCACTGGGCCAAGTCCGCCGCCCAGCACAGGCTTTGAAAAGAACTTTGCTCCAAAGATGATGAAAACAGTCGTCTGAAGTCTAATTCGGAATCAGAATGCAGTACTTCAAATTCCCGTTGGGAAGCAGGGGTTCCAATGGAGTTAACACCTGCACCATATTGGACTATTGGCCTACAAGCTCATGGAAAGGAGTGCACGCTGGGATGGCAAGGCGGATGCACTACTCGTTGCTTGCCTGAGGAGACTCTCCAGCCCTATGGGTTTTTTTGTTTTATTTTTTGTTTTTTATTCCACCCCCGCCACTTGCAGCTTTTTGCATGCTGTCTGCTCTCTGTGTCCATTCGTTGTATGTTCTTCTGTGGCTGTATTTATTTTAATTTATTCCCCCTGCCTTGCAGCTTGCTTGCTGTCTGCTCTCTGTGTCCATTTGCTGCACGTTCTTCTGTGTTTTTTGTTTGTCTCCCCTTCGTTGCGTCACCTTGTTGAGTTGACTCCCTGCAGCACTTGTGGGCTGGGCAGCACTCCACAGCATTTGGGCCAGTGGCTCCCACAGCGTGCAGGAGAGCCTGCCTTCACAAGGGGGCCCTGGGACATGAACCCAGGGCCTCCCACATGGTAGACGGGAGCCCAACTCTTTCAGCCACAGCCGCTGCCCTCCAGTCCTATGGTTTTTTGAAAAAATTCCTAGTTACATATATGCAACCTAAAATTTCCCCTTTAGCCACATTCAAATACATAATTCAGTGGCATTAATTACATCCAAATATTGTCCTACCATCACCACATTCTTTGCTGAAAATGTTCCATCACCCCAAACAGAAACTCTGTACCAAATAAGAATTACCTCCCCATTTCCCACCCACATCCTGGGTAATCTGTAGTCTAGTTTCTGACTCTATGAATTTACTTATTCTAATTATTTCACATTAGTAAGAACATACAATATTTGTTCTTCTACGTCTGGCTTATTTCGCTTAACATGATGTCTTTGTGGTTGATCCATGTTGTCACGTGGATCAGGCTCTTGAAGTTGCCTTGTTTTTAGGAAGGGGTTTTGTTAAGCAAACCTGGAAAACATTGCAAAAATCTGCAGTCTGGGAGGGTGTTTCCACAAACATTTATTGGGTGCCTATTCTGTGCCAAGATGTGTCCTAGACACTGGTGACACAGCAGTGAACAAAACAGATGAAATTTCCTGTCATCATGAAGCTTGCATTTGTGAATGACTTCTCTCAAAAATAGGATTGTTTTGTTGAACTACCTGATCTCTTGAAACCTCAGAGAATTTTACATTAGGGATAAGTGCTAATGTGGTAGAGTATGAAAGTTTGAAGCCCATCTCCAACCATCTTCCAGATGGACCTCAAGTTTGGGGCTGATCTGGTCTTGGAGGCAGTGCAGAACACAAAAGAACTTCAGTATCAGTCTGAATACCAGCTGAGTGACTCTGGGCAACTTAAGTCTGTTTCTTTGATCTGTGAAATGGGGACATGCAATCCCCACCTGCAGGACTGTTGTGATGCTTTAGCTGAGATCAAGTAGTTCAAGCCCTTGGCCTCAGTAGGGGAGCTGTCATGGCCATCCAGCTCTGCGGTTCACACCAAACAGCAATGAGAAAGCTGTCCCTGGTTCACACCACACAGCAGTGAGAAAGCTGTCCCTGGTTCACACCACACAGCAGTGAGAAAGCTGTACCTGGTTCACACCACACAGCAGTGAGAAAGCTGTCCCTGGTTCACACCACACAGCAGTGAGAAAGCTGTACCTGGTTCACACCAAACAGCAATGAGAAAGCTGTCCCTGGTTCACACCACACAGCAGTGAGAAAGCTGTACCTGGCTCCCCACCTGCATGGGGCCCTCCTGCCCCTGCTAGTTCTCCCCGGCCCCAGCTGTGCTGCCCCCTCTCCTTCCCTGCCCACACTCCCAGCCCTGCTCCCGATCTCTCTAATTCTCACCAACGCAGAATTGTCCGGAAACTGAGATGCTAAGGCAACTTGGCATTTTCCAGGCCAACTACTGAGTTGCCAGAGAATCAGGCTTAAGGCCAGGGCTAGTTGGGTGCCCCAAGGTGGCATGCCCAGAATTCTGGGAAGAAGCCTATTTAGAACTTTGTAAAAATCTTTTGTTTGGGTGTGTGCTTAATAGCTTTGGGTATAGGGCTGAGGTGGGAGGTTAGCATGCTTTTGTCTATGATGGGATTGTATTAGTGTAGGTTGTGAGGCTTGTGTGGTAGAGAGAAACCTTATTTCTTCTGAGGTTTCAACCCAACCAAACCTGGATGGCAGAGCTCACCTGGAGCCCCAGGTTAGTCCAGGCTTGGCCTGAGTGTTTCACGGCCAAGGGTGGGGTCTGGGAAGAGAAGGTTGGCCAGGGTCCAGCTTGAGAGGCAGGCCCCAGGGGAGCTGGTAGGAGCCGAGTGTGGGGAGAGCCTGTTGGGAATTGGCCAGAGGTGGAGCTGGTTTCTCTCCTGTCCCCCCCTTGGCTTCCTCTCCCACTGGGGCTTCGGGAGGGGCAGGGTGTTTGTGGCTGCCTTGATCCACGGGGGGCCGCCAGGGGACTCCTTCTGGGCCTCAGGTGATTTTTTTCTTGCTTTCATTCATCTCCTTACTGGAGAGGAAGGCGTTGGTGTAACATCATTATTCCTGCCAAAACGTGAACTAATGTGTTCAAGGGGGCATTGTGCAGCAGATGCTCAGGTTGACCACCTCAGCTCTGGTGAGCTCAGCGAGGGGCAGACGCCAGCGAGGTTCAGCTTGCGGGGGACCCCCATGGAGAGCCCCTGGTGTCTCTGTCCCAGGTACCCGGGGCTCTCCTTGTCTGGGTGCCAGGACCTCCCCCCTTCCTGCCCGCATTTACCTTCCCTTTGGACTCTGCAGCGCCAGCCCTCCTCTCTGTTAGGCTGCCCTTCCCTGCGCAGCTCCCTGACCCTTCCTCCAGCTTGGCTCATTTCCCCAGCCCTCTCCCTTTCCTTGTCTTTCCTTACCCTTCTTGCCTGCCCATTTGTCATTTGGGACCTCCTCCACCCCTCCCCAGGCCAGAGGCACCCTATGAATCAGCTCAGACAAGCACACTAACTTACAAGTGAGAGAAGAAACTGTCTACAAGGAATGTAGAAAGTGCAGAGGATAAAGGAATACATGTCCCTAGCTCAGTCATCTCCCCTGAGCTTCCAGTTTAGGTATCCAGGAGCCTGCAGTCGTTTCCATGTTGGGTCCACAGGTACCAAAATCTTCCCATGTCTGCATGTGAACTCCAATCTAGGGCGCGTCAGCCTCCTGCTGCGCCGCCTCCTGTGCCACGTGACCCACGGTTCACGCAGAAAGCCAGAGACCCGGGAGACATTCTGGATTCTTCCTTTTCCTCACCTCCGCCCCACTCCTCCCATGTCCAGTCACTCATCCGATACTACCAGTTTTCAGACCTTAGTTTTTCTTGCCTATTTCTCCTCACTAGTACTGTCCCATGCAGGCTCCTGCCATTCGCCAACTCCCCTTTCTCTCTGTAACAGGGTGGAATTGTTTTCACTGCCCTGGAGCTGTGCACATAATTTATCTACACTCCCCCAGACACACAGATGGACTCATAGACCCACACACACCAACACATGGATATATACGTAGACATACACATGCATACACATAGACTCACCTTCGTCTGGCTTTTCCCTGCTCTTTGTCCCCAGGTCTCAGTTCAGACCTCACCTCCTCTAGGCAACCACCCCTGGACTATGGGCACATGCCTCTCCCTTCTCCAGGAGGGGCTGGTGTGCTCTTCTGGGCTCCCACTCCTCTAGAATGTCCCTTCTCACAGTGTGTGAATGACCAGTTCACATAGCTGCCTCCCCCTGGACCAGAAATTCCTCCAGGGTGAAGCCCAGAAGTGACTGATGTCGTCTGATTCACTGGAGGCCAGGACACGTGGAGGTAAAGGGAGTGGCCTGAGAGTTGGGATAGCAGGTTTTGCCTCCACCCTGGAGCTACCCGGTGGGTGCTCTGTCCATTCGTGTGGTCTAGATGAATCTAGGAGGTACTCCAAAGTCCCTTCCAGCTCTCATCTTTGATTCCACCGGTGGGGTCTGCGGCCTGCAGTCTGGCTTTTCCATCTGCTTGTCTGCAACAGTGAGGACTTTTGCACCACCCACCCCAGGTCAGAGCTGGGGGAGGGCAGACCTTCACCCTTGTTAGCTTCTCATACATTCCTCCTGATCTGCTCCTTGCTTAGCTCTCAGGCTGGAGACCTTTCTCCAGGACCCACATATGCAGGCACGAGCTAAGAGGAGACAGAGGACTTGGACGACGTTGCTGTATAGAGCTGCTACACCCAAAGCACAAACAATATTACTCAGTTGTAAAAAGTTAAGAATCTAGATTCTGGAAAGCGGACTTGGCCCAGTGGTTAGGGCGTACGCCTACCACATGGGAGGTCCGCGGTTCAAGCCCCGAATCTCCTTGACCCGTGTGAAGCTGGCCCATGCGCAGTGCTGATGTGCGCAAGGAGTGCCCTGCCATGCAGGGGTGTCCCCTGCTTAGGGGAGCCCCACGCGCAAGGAGTGTGCCCTGTAAGGAGAGCCACCCAGCGCGAAAGAAAGTGTAGTCTGCCCAGGAATGGTGCCACACACATGGAGAGCTGACACAGCAAGATGACACAACAAAAAGAAACACAGATTCCCGGTGCTGCTGATAAGGATAGAAGCGGTCACAGAAGAACACACAGTGAATGGACACAGAGAACAGACAACAGGGAGGGGAGGGAGGGGGGAGGGAAATAAATAAATAAATAATAAATCTAAAAAAAAAAAAGAATCTAGATTCTGACCCTGTGAGTCTCACTGATTTGAAGCAATTAGAATAAGCTTACTTCAACCAATATGATGTCTTCAAGTTTCATCCAAGTTTTCACATGTATCAGGATTTTCATTCCTTTCTATGACTGAATAATATTCCTTTGTGTATATATATACCATATTTTATTTATCCATTTGCATTGTGAATGGACACTTGGGTTGCTTCCCAATTTTGACAATTGTGAATAATGCTGCTATGAACATCAGTGTGCAGATATCTGTTCAAGTCCAGCTTTCAGTTCTTTTAGGTATGTACCTAGTTGTGGGATTGCTGGGTCATATGGTAGTTCTAAACTTAGCTTTCTCAGGAACCACCGAACTGTCTTCCACAGAGGTTGCATCTTATTACATTGCCACCAGCAATGAATGAGTATTCCTATTTCCCCACGACCTCTCCAACAATTAATATTTTCCGTTTTTTAAAATAGCATTCTAATGAGTGTGAAATTGTGTCTCATTGTGGTTTTGCTGTTTTTTAAAAAGATTTATTTAACCTCCCCTCCCCCACCCCTGTCGTCTGCTCTCTGTGTCCATTTGCTGTGCATTCTTTTGTGTCTGCTTGTCTTCTCTTTAGGCGGTACTGGGAACCCATCCTGGGACTCTCGAGTGGGAGAGAGGTGTCTAACCTGTGCTACCTCAGTTCTCTGGTCTGTTGTACCTCTTATTGTCTCTCCTCTGTATCTTTTTGTTGCCTTATCTTGCTGCACCAGCTCTCCACTTGGGCCAGCTTGCCACATAGGCCAGCACTCCAGCGTCGGTCAACTCACTGCATGGGCCAGCTTGCCTTCACCAGGAGCCCTGGGAATCGAGCCCTGGATCTCCTATATGGTAGATGGAAGTCCAATTGCTTGAACCACATTCACTTCCCTAATTGTGGTTATGATTTACATTTCCCTGATGACTGATGATGTTGAGCATCTTTCATGTGCTTTCTGGCCATTTGTATATCCCCTTTGGAGAGATGTCTGTTCAAGTCTTTTGCCACTTTTTCAGTTGGATTGTTTTTTTGTTGTTAAATCGAAGAATTTCTTTATATATTCTGATTATTAATCCTTTATTGGATAAGTGGTTTCCAAATATTTTCTCCCACTGTGTAGATTGTAGTTTTACTTTCATGATAAAGTCCTTTGAGAAACAAAAGTTTTGAATTTTGATGAGGTCCCATTTATCTATATTTTTTTACTTGCTTGTGTAAGAAACCATTGCCTAACACCAGGTCCTGAAGATGCCTTCCTACATTTTCTTTGAGGACTTTGATAGTTCTACCTCTTATATTAAGGTCTTTGATTCATTTTGGGTTGATTTTTGTATATGTTGATGTGGTAGGGGTCCTCCTCTTTTTTTTTTAGAAGTGGAGATCCAGTTTTCCCAGCACCATTTGTTCTTTCACACCTTCCAAAAATCAGCTGGTCACAAATGTGAGGGTTGATTTCTAAGCTCTCAATTCTATCCCATTGGTCTATATGTCTCTCCTTGTGCCTGTACCATGCTGTTTTTTTTTATTACTGTAGCTTTGTAATAAGTTTTAGGTTGAGAAGTGTGAAGTTGTGCAACTTCATTTTTCTTTCTCGAGATGGCTTTGGGGTCCTTTACCCTTCCATATAAATTTTCTCCAATTCTCTAAAGAAGGTTGTTAGAACTTTGGGGTTGCTTTGAATCTATAAATTGCTTTGGGTATTACTGACATCTTTTTTTTAAAGATTTTTTTAAAGAAAGATTTATTTATTTCTCTCCTCTTCCCCCCTTCCCCGCCCCCCCCCCCCCGCCCTGGTTGTCTGTTCTCTGTGTCTATTTGCTGCGTCTTCTTTGTCCACTTCTGTTGTTGTCAGTGGCACAGGAATCTGTGTTTCTTTTGCGTCATCTTGTTGTGTCCATTCTCCATGTGTGCGGCACCATTCCTGAGCAGGCTGCACTTTCTTTTGCACTGGGCGGCTCTCCTTATGGGGCGCACTCCTTGTGCGTGGGGCTCCCCTACACGGGGGACACCCCTGTGTGGCACGGCACTCCTTGCGCACATGAACGCTGCACGTGGGCCAGCTCCACACGGGTCAAGGAGGCCCGGGGTTTGAACCGAGAACCTCCCATGTGGTAGATGGACGCCCTAACCACTGGGCCAAGTCTGCCACCAGGATTTTTATTTTTTATTTATTTCTCTCCCCTTCCCTGCCCTCCCTGCCCCACCCCCGCACCAGTTGTCTGCTCTCTGTGTCCATTCACTGCGTGTTCTTCTGTGTCCACTTATATTCTTGGCAGCGGCACCAGGAATCTGTGCCTCTTTTGTTGCATCATCTTGTTGCATCAGCTCTCCGTATGTGGTGCCACTCCTGGGCAGGCTGCACTTTTTTCTCATTGAGCGGCTCTCCTTGTGGGGCGCACTCCTTATGCGTGGGGCTCCCCTACGTGGGGAACACCCCTGCATGGTATGGCACTCCTTGTGTGCATCAGCACTGCACATGGGCCAGCTCATCACATGGGTCAGGAGGCCCTGGATTTGAACCCTGAACCTCCTGTGTGATAGGTGGATGCTCTATCTATTGAGCCAAATCTACTTCCCAGTATTGACATCTTAATGATATTTGGTCTTCTAATCCATGAACATGGAATATCCTTCTATTTATTTAGGTCTTCTTTAATTTCTTTTTAACAATGTTTTATAGTTTTCTGCAAATCCTTTATATCCTTGGTTAGATTTATTCTTAGATATTTGATTATTTTAGTTGTCATTGTGAATGGAATTCTTTCTTGATTTCTGATTGTTACAATACTGATTTGGGGGTGTTCTTGTACTCTGCCACTTTGCTGAGTTCATTTATTAACTCTAGGAGCTTTGTTGTAGCTTTTTAGGATTTTCTGTATATACGGTCATATCATCTGCAAATGAGGAAAGTTTTACTTTTTCCTTTCCAATTTGAATTTCTTTTTCTTGTCTAATTGTTCTGGCAAGAACTTCCAGTACAGTGTTGAATACTACTGTTGACAGTGGGCATCCTTGTCTTGTTTCTGATCTTAGAAGGAAAGCTAGGGAGCTGAGGTGGCTTAAGCGATTGCGCGCCTCTCTCCCACATGAGAGGTCCCAGGTTTGGTTCCCTATGCCTCCTACAGAGAAGACGAGCAGACACCAAGTGCAAACAATGAAGGGGGGCGGAGAAATAAATAAAATGAGTCTTAAAAAAAAAGAGGAAAGCTTTCAGTATCTCACAATTAGGATTTTAGCTGTGAGGACAAAGTTGATTTTAAAAATGATTTTTAAAAGGTTTATGAGGTAAGTAGAAACCCTCACGTACATTTTCCATTTATCTAAAGCTCCAATGGGGTAGATGAATCCCCATTTTATAGATCTTTAAACCAAGGTGCAGTGAGATGAATTAGCTTGCCAAAGAGTATAAAAAGATTAGTGAACCAACTGGTTAGCTTTACTCCCAAACTTCTCTTGTAGCTTCTCACAGCTGTAGCCCAAGAGTTTACACACACACACACACACACACACACACACACACACACACAGCCCCTCCATTGTTTTATTTTTCTTAGGTGTTCCCTGTTAGAAAAGATCAACTCTCCTTGGCCGTCATGGCTTCAACTGAAAGGTTTTTTAGTGATACCTGGCTGGGGCTCCAGGTCCTTTTTTTAATAAGTAGTTTTACTGAGAGAAATTAACATACCATACAGTGTAGCCAAAGTGTACAAGCAGTGGCTTTTAGTATAATCACAGTGCTGTGCATTCATCACCACAAAAAGTTTTAGAACAATTTCATTACTCCAAATCCAGGTCCCTTTTTAATTAAAAAAAAAAAAAAGATGGAACCAGAGTCTTTGCTAGCATGGGGATGGATTGGGTCTCAGATTTTCTGAGTTTGAACCCCAGCACCCCTGCTTGCTAGCTGTGTGACTTCTGGCAACTTATTTCACCTCTCTGATTCCTCATCCACACAGAGGAGATGCAGTAGAGTTGTGGGAAGGATTAAATGAATAGCACATGTGCCTGCCAATTCCTTAGCACAGTGCCTGGCACAGAGTGAGCTTGCAAGGTGCTAGTGGTTCCTTCAGCCCAGTAAACACCCCAAAGGCGTTGGAGGCCAGTTTATAGATCCTCAGAATCTCTGGGGAGGGGTGGGAAGCTGTAGTATAACCAGACCCAGCTGAGGCTTATCATCTAGATGGATAAGAGGCTGGCTACCATTGCTGGCCGTGATGAGAAGATAGAGGTGCTTTGATACATAAAGTAAAAGAACTTGGGTGGGAGGTATTACCTTAGAACATTGGTTCTCAAAGTGTAGTCCCCATCCTGCAGCAGTACCTGGAAACTTGACCAAAATGCAAAGTCTCAGGCTTCCCTCCAGACTTAGTAAATCAGAAACCCTGGGGTAGGGACCAACAATATTGTGTTTTAACAAGTTGTTCCCCCACCTCCCCGCCCAGGTGATTCTGATGCCTTCTGAAATTTGAGAACCACGCCTTAGAATCTGAAAGAGCCAGTCCCTTATTTTATAAGTTTACATTTACCTGCTGCTATTTAGGAAGGACTCTAAAGAGGACATGAAGAGAAAAGAAAGAATCCATGGATATGGGGGCAGTTTCTAGCCAGGGCAGTGCCTCCATCCTGGCCCTTGGCTGTTGTGGTGAAACACAACGGCCAGCGTGTGGAACAGAGAAGCTGAAAGCCCAGGATACCTGAACAGATGGCCTTGACCTCTCCTGGTTCCTTTAGCCAAAGCAGCCAAGGGAGAGAAGTTACTTCTGCTTCGCAGATGCTGCAGAGCTTCTTCGCTAAGTGGAGCCAGCACTAACAATCTCATCATTGTCGTTCGGGTCAGTGTTGTCAACAGTGCGCTCAAGTGTGAACTCTGCCTTCTCGTCCCATTTCTCCTGGGCAAGCTCAAATGGTGACTGATAAGCATCTCAAGTTAGAGTCAGCTTTTCCTGTCTCCTACCCAATTCAGCAAAATACCCCCATCTAGTGGCAGCTGAGCCATCTGAGCACCCAGGAATGTTGCTTGCTGCCATGTCTGTTTGAAACAAATAGCTATGATGCTCTCCTGCTGGGTTTGTTTTGACACAAATATCTCTGATGCTCTCTGCCCCCACGCCCTTTGAAGATTAAGGTCCCTTAACACAGGGACCGCAGGAAACAGGCAAGAAAGGAATGAAGTTTGGTTGAATTTACCTCATCCCATGCTGGTTTCTGCTTTCTGCTGCCCCGAAGCTATCTATCATGCCTGCCTTTTGTGCACAAATCTCTCAGGCTACCCCTTCTCGCTTATTTTCTTTTCTCTCTATGTTCTTACCCGTCCCCACTTCCCACCTCAAACCCATATCTGGGCAGAGATTTTTCTCTATTCAGAATTGCACTTTATTAGGGCTGAATTTTTATCTCTCCCTTTCTTTTGTACCTTGTCCCTCTCTCTGAAAGCTTCTCTGTCCCCTTTCCCCCCACTCATTGTGAGATACTCCCAGCATCCTCTGGGATGTGGAAGAACATCTCTTCCTGAGCGGGTAGGCTCGTTAACGGCCTTGGGTAGGGCTGTCACAGCTGGGACCTGGGAGGGGCTAGCTCTGAGGTTATCTGGGCTGCATGGCCAGTCTCAGGCCTTTTATAGGGTGGCTGGGTGATTCTCTAAGCCCCTTATGATGGATGATGGAGCTTAAAGCTTTGGGTGTCCTCAGATTTCAGCTCATCAAATGACTCTAACCTTTGCTGTTGGAGGCTATTTCTTTTCCAGACTCATTCCTTGAAGCTGTAAAAATACTAACAGCAGCTACTATTTTTTGAGGGTTCATTATGTTCTAGCTAGGTCTTTGGTTCTTAAACTTTGGGAGGCATCAGAATCCCCTGGTGGCCTTAAAACATAGACTGCTTGTCCCATTCCAGAGTTTCTGGTTTGGAAGTCTGGGGTGGAGCCAGAGAAGGTGAGTTCTAAGTTCCCAGGTGAAGCGAATGCTGCCCGCTGAGGGACCACACTGAGAACCACACCCACCTGGTGGGTGCTTGATGATTTATTTAACTTACTCCTCACAACAACTCTGCAAATGAGGAATTATTACCCAGTTTTGCAGATAAGGAAACAAAGGCTGTGGGAGGGAACGACTTGCTTCAAGTCATGGATAGCAAGAAGCAGAGTCAGGATTTGAACCAAAGCCCTTGTAACCACTGTCAAGCCACACTGTCTTCCAGATCAGGGCTGCGCAGGGACGGGGTGGGGGTGAGGGGGGTTGCTCAGGATTCCTCTCAGCTTGGCAAGGACGGGGAGACCCAGCAGGTTCTGCACATCCCCTTAGCCCAGGCCCAGGGATACTCAGCTTCGCCTCTGGCCAAGATCTTGCCAAGTGCTCTGTCCTCTCTCCCCGACTTTAGTGGCCCTTATTCAAATATTCCTTGAAAGACTCCTTTGAGAAGGCCCATGGGCCTTTGCCATGGGAGCTTTGCCACCTCTGCCGTGATGGCCATTGACCATCTCTCATGGCAGAGCTAGAACTGCACCAGGGTGAAAGCTCATCAGAGACCCTGGTGCTGTGCCGAGGGTGGGGAGGGGCAGGGGCCCTGTGGTAGAAGAACGAAATCACCTATTCACCCCTTCAAGGCTTGACTCGTCATTGCCCCAGTTTTAACGACTTCCTGGCCCACAACGCCCCCACGGGAAATCCTGGACCTGCTTGCCATCAGATCTTCCTTTGCCCTTCCGTGCTGTGCCTTGGTGCCTGCAGACTGCACTTCCGGGCTCCTGGCTGGGTCTGACCATAGCCAGGCACTGGTGGGAGATTGGAGGGCAGAGGAGGGGAGATGCCAGGCTAGTTCTTTCCACCCTCGCTGTGGTTTTGGCAGTGGCTCTGTATCTTCTCGGGCTTTGTCGCCCCCTTCCCCCAATTTCTTGCTTGGATTCTCACCTATATAACCAATTCCCTGGATTAAGTTCCTTTGGTCCTAAATACTTAGAGGGTTTCTGTTTCCTTCCTTGGGTCCTGACTATTATCACACTCCCTTCCCCCTCCCTTCCTCTCCCTTCCCCCCTCCCCCCACTCCCACCTGGCACTCACCTGGGTTTTTGTATCTTTTCCAACAGCTGTGACCTTCCCAAGGGTAGGTATCTTTTTGTTTGTTTGTTATTCAGTGTTAATTAATAGATTCAGTCTTATATATGACATACAGACTTGTATGTAAAAGGATTCCATACTTAAGAAATCAGTGCATTTAGCAAGTCAAAACCATGGAGATAGCTCGATCAACATCTTGTTGGTTTTTCGTTAAGTGGAGGGTGAGGGGGTTGGCCTGTACTTGCTCAGTGTCCAGGTCCTTTTCATCTGCCCACTGCTGTCAAATGCAAAATTATCAGTTAGTGTTTGATGAATGAATGAATGATAACGTGGCAGGATCTGAAAATGCATAAGAAAATCACAGTATTCAGCATTCAAGATTTGGGCAACCATCAAGATTTACCATGTGTAAATAGTGAAGTAACCCTCCTTAAAATAATAATAAAATATTGTAAGCAATAGCCCACGACACAAAACTTTAGACAAAAATTTGAAGATGCCTATCACTTTTCTACTGCTGCCTTACAAACCACCCCAGACCTTGGTGGCTTAAAACGACAATTTCTTCTTTCTCACGATGCTGTTACTCTTTGTTGACCTCAGGGGGTCTGCCTGGGCTCACTCTCCTCGTTTGGCTAGTGGCCAGGGCTCGGCTGGCTAGTCTGGATGGCCCCACTCACATGTTCAAGGCCTCAGAAGTGACTGGGGAGGCGGGTCTCTCTTTGCATGTGGCTGTCATCCCCTAGGAGGCTGGCCCAGGCTTGTTCACAGGGTAGCGGGGTCCACACGCCTCTGAGGCCTTTTCTGGCGGGACAGCACCCTTCCCTCTGCATGCATTTCCACAGCAAGCAAGGAGGCCAACCCAGGTTCAAGGGACGGAGAAGCAGATGCCACCTCATGGGGAGGGGCTCCAAAGGATTTGTGGCCCATGTCGTTTCCCACAGAGTGGCCGTTCTCATAACAGAGCATTCCTTATTAGAATACAGAATACAGGGATACCCTAGGGAGAACCTCCTGGGGTACAGGTGAAGGTGACTCAGCTAATTGCTCAGGGTCCTCCCCTTGAGCAAGAGGAGAGTTACCCAGGCACTGCTTTTCTTAGTTCTGTGTCCGACCACCAGGTGGTGGCATTGCTCAGTTGACCGGGGGACTCTCGAGGCCAGCAGGTGGGAAGGCTGTGATGGGGGGCGGGTCGGAGCCAGGTGGTGCCGACTTCAGAGGGGCCTGGACTGTAGGGGCACCGGTTGCTCCCCTGGGACGGGGGGCACCAGCCCCTTTCTCCTTATGCTTGTTGAATTGTGGAAACAGGGATTTAGGAAGCTCTTCACCTCCTGGAACGGGAGCCTGGAGTAAGATGCTGCAAATATCCTCGCATCACAAAGGACACAATCCAAACAACTGTTTGCAGTAAAGCAATGTGTGTGTCCCCATGAACCACCTACTGAAATTACGTCGTGTTGGTTCCATTTCAGTGATGCAAATAATTCACTGCCCGTGCTTTCTCTACCCTCTGCATCATAAGAGGCATTTGTGAACTTCAAACCACAGTGCATACAAACCTCACGAAATCTGATTAAGGTCTGCAGTCCAGTTAACTGTCTTGTGCCAATGTCAGTTTCCTGGTTTTGCTCATGTACAGTACTTATTTAAAGCCTTACCATTGAGGGAAGCTGAGCGATAGGAACATGGAACCTTATGTACTGTTTTTGCAACATCTTATGAGTCTACAATTATTTCAGAATAAAGGGTTCTTTTAAAAAGTCCCCTCTAAAAACAATCACCATCACCTGGTTGCTTGTTTGAGAGAAGAGGGGTTGGGCATTGATTAAAAAAAAAAAAAAAGCTGTTCTTTACCTTTAACCCCTTCAGATCTGCAGGCCATTTCTGTTGGCTCACAGAGACGCTGCGGCGCCCAGGATGGGAAGTGCCTTCCCGCTGCCTCCCTCCTCCCCGCCTGGGCTCTGAGAGCTGCAGGCGCCTCCTGCACACTGGGTTCTGCCCTCATTATGCGCTTTCCCACTTACTGGTGTCTCAACACTCCTCTCGGGTTCCTGGGAGGGGAAGGCACCTTTATCCCCGTCTGGTGGGTGGGGATGCTAACTCAGAGGGGTTGAGGGACTTTCCTGAGGTTAAAGGGAAGTACCTGCTCCAAGGCTGAATGCAGGACTTTAAAAAAATTACTATTATTATTATTAGAACATTGGTAGGTTTACAGGAAAATCATTCAGGAAGTAGAGTTCCCATATACCCCTCCCTGTCCCCCTCATAGAATGCAGGACTTTTTATCTGCTTCCCTTACCAACTCCTAACTAGACCAAAAAGGAAAAACTATTTCAAGTTGAATAATAAAACACTTTACATGTTTAAACTCTTAAGCCATCCTTCAACATACTTTTATTTGCCAACTTGCTCTATTAAAATGCAAACTCTGGCACCTTTTCATGTTCTTGCAATATTTGGAATTGAAAAATAATTGAAATCTTATGGATAAGTAAAGAAAGTGATGGTAATTTTTTTCATCAACAGGTAGCAATGAATTTAGGGGTTTTTTTTTTTTTTTTTAGCAAAAGGCATTTCTTGAGATTGGATCAATGGCAAAAAGAGACTCTGTAATGTTTTGCTAGTAGAAGGAATGTGGGCCTTTTCAGCTAAAATGCAAGTTAAAGCTGTGAAAAATATAATGACCATGGAGTATTCCTTTCAGAGTTTCTACTATACTTGGCAAGTCAATAACTGTAGAGAGTTTCTGACCCAGGTCCTGTCCTCGTGGAGTTGACAGTCTAGCTGTGGAAGCAAAGACCAGCACGCGTGCAGCACCCAGAGAATAACGCAGGGCAGTAGACGCGTTCATGGGGCGTTTTCTAGAAACGAAGTTTCCTGAAGCCTGGACGCTCAGAGGAGGTGCCGAGGGGAACGTGCTGGACTTGGGCTGGATGTAGAGAGGTAGAGGGGTAGCTCTCCGTTGCCTCTCAAAATCACTATGAAAAACTGCTTTCTCGCTAGCTGTGTGACCCTGGGCACATTATTTATACATTCTCAGCGTCAGGTTTTGTTTTGTTTCTTTTTTTAGTGGTGAAATAAAGATAACATAAAGATTGCCATTTTAAGGTGTTCAGTTCAGTGGCATTAGGTGCATTCACAATGTTGTGCAACCATAGCTGTTGTCTAGTTCCAGAAGGTTTTCATCACCCTGGAAGAAAACTCTGTACCCATTCGGCAGTCGCCCCCTATGCCCCGTCCTCCCAGCCCTTGGCAACCACTAATCTGCATTATGTCTCCATGGATTTATCTATTCTGGACATTTCGTATAAATGACTCTTTCGTGTCTGGCTGCTTTTGCTTAACATCATGTTTCAAGGTTCATCTATGTTGTTCGGCCTCAGTTTCACTTTCTAAATTAGAAAAATTACTATTAAAATGCACAGTGGACCTTACTAGAGGAATCCAGCCTAGTTTGTGCCCTTAAGGAGTCCTTGTCTGCTGGAGAAGAGAGGTGTGTATCCAGCTAATTCTGCCACGAGCAGTGACACAGAAGTGATACAGGGAAGTGTGTCAACATGAGCACAAGTTCAGGATGAAAACATGCATGTTGTGTCTGGGTAAAGGTGGGTGGTCTGGGTGGCTTATAGGGAGAGGAGGTGGGAGATGAGTCCAGCTCATAGCCGAATGGCTTTCTGAGAGGTTAGGGCTTATTCAGTCACAAGTAGGAGCCGTTGAAGGTTTTTGAGCAGAGAAGTGCAGTGTTCTACCCTGTTTCTTAAGAAGACAGCTCTGGTGGCACTGTGGAACATCATTTGGAACTGGGTGTGGTAGTGAGGGGGGAATTAGAAGGAAAAGACCAATTGGAGGCTGCTGCAGAGATCCAGGCAAGAATGCTGACCAGGGGTGTTGACAGTGGGACTAGTGAGGGGGAGATGTACAATGCTGGCTGTAGTGGAGACTGACTCAAAAGAATCCAGCCTCTGCTCGGATGTGGGGCCTGAAGGAGATGAGAGGTGAGGATGGGCTTAAAGGCATGGGTCGGAGGCCCCCCAGGTCTGTCCTTCCTCTTCAGCCTCTGTCCTGTTGCTTTGTCCTGGGTCAGGCTGGTTTTGCCCTAGGACAGGTTGCCGAGTGATGAAGGCGTTTTAATAACTGGGTGCAGGAGAGCTTTGTGTCTTTCTAGCAAAAGCCAGCTGATGGCCTATCCCCGGTCTTCTCAACTTGCCCTGGGTCCTAACCAGGAACTTCCAATTTGCAATCTCAGTGCATGCTTCCTTCATGGGCTCCCAGGGACTAGCCAGCCTGCCAGCTCTCCCTGCCCCACGCTGAAGTAGTACTTGGCAGTTCACCGGCCACCTCGACACCCTTCCCCTTTGATCCTCACAACCCCATGTGGTGAGGTGATAATGATAATGGATTTGGAAAGCATCTTGCAGTTTGTCGGCACTCTCACATATGCAAAGCATAGTCCTAATTTTATAGATGAGGAACTCAGAGGTTGAAAGGGGGCCTAAAATGATAGGGTCAGAAAGTAGGGGAGGGCAGCAGACTTGCCCAGTGGTTAGGGCATCCATCTACCACATGGGAGGTCTGTGGTTCAAATCCCGGGCCTCCTTGACCCGTGTGGAGCTGGCCCATGTGCACAGTGCTGATGCGCGCAAGGAGTGCCGTGCTATGCAGGGGTGTCCCTGCGTAGGGGAGCCCCATGCGCAAGGAGTGTGCCCCATAAGGAGAGCTACCCAGTGTGAAAGAAAGTGCAGCCTGCCCGGGAATGGCGCCGCACACACGGAGAGCTGACACAGCAAGATGATGAAACAAAAAGACAGATTCTGGTGCCACTGACAACAACAGAAACGGACAAAGAAGACGCAGCAAATAGACACAGAGAACAGACAACCAGGGTGGGGGCGGGGGAAGGGGAGAGAAATAAATAAATAAATAAATCTTTAAAAAAATAAAAAGAAAGTAGGGGAGCTGAGATTCAAACCCAGGTCTTCTGCTCAAGAGGAGCCGATTTTTCTCTGTACCACTTGACATTTGCACTTTCTGCTCTTAAGGATTGGGTAATAACTTTCATCCTGACTGTACCCCAAATATGCAGATGACTTTTTGGTCTCAAAACCTCCAGTTTTTCCTCTTTCCAACTGTTTGCTTGGATAAGACTGATGAGAGTTTGGGGTGGGAGGTGAAGATGCCTTGAGTTCTGGCTGTCAATCATCTCCTCTCCTGTCATCCATTGTCCTCCCATGTCCCTCAAGCAAGTGACATAAGGGCTGGGGAAAATAACCAATAGCATGTTTCTCCCTGTCAGCTGGTGTCTTAGCCATCAGCAGAGGGAGCAGGAGCTTTCAGGGGAGGCTTCGAGCAGGCGAAGGAAGCACGGACTGGAGGTCTGCATTCTCTCTGCCTCGCTACAGGCAGGACCGAGTGGGATTCCTGGTGGTTTTGTGTGCACAGCCTCCAGGGGATTCTGCTCGCCACATTCCCAGGAATTGCATTCTCTCTAAGAGACCAGGACATGTGTGGCATCACTCCTCCTGAGCCACGGGGCGGCCCCTGCCTGCCTCTGGCTTTGCTGCTCTGCACAAAAGAATAGGTCCTGGGGTATCTGACAGTCAGTGGCCATTCGGGGGCCAATTAATCCTTCCAATTAATCCTGTTCATTTACAGTCTCCAGGAAGCAACCAAATCCCAACCCCCTGAAAGAATTCACAGTTTAAAAACCAGAATCTTTCAATTTTCCTCACGAAACCTGAGAGCCTGACTATTTGAACTACCATCACCATATAAGTTAAGTATATGTACACACACAAGCATTTAAGAACACTCATCTTAAAATTATCTGGCCAAAGGAAGCAGATGTGGCTCAAGCAGTAGGGTGCCTGCTTGCACCTGGGAGGTCCCAGGTTCTGTTCCTGGTGCCTCTGAAAGAAGATGAGCAAGACAGTGAGCTGATGTCATGGGCTGGTGCAGCAAGCTGATGCAACAAGATGACGCAGTGAAGAGGTATAATGGGGAAACACAATGAGAGAGACACAACAAGCAGGGTGTAGAGGTAGCTTAAGTGACTGGGTGCCTTCCTCCCACATGGGAGGTCTTGGGTTCGGTTCTCAGTGCCTCCTAAAAAGAAGATGAGCACACAGTGAACAGACAGAGACAGAGAGCAAGTGCAAATAATGAGGGGGGTGGAAATAAATAAAACTTTAAAAAAATTATCTGGCCAAATATTGCTCCAGCATCTACCACAGTCACTAGTTCAGAGATGCAGGAAATGTTAATAAAACAAACACCACAGTCCCACCATAGTGGAGTTTAGAGGTATATAATCAATCAGCAAACATCTCTTATGCACCTGCTGTGTGGAAGATAACTGTGATAGTGGAAGGAGGGAAGCAGATATAGCTCAAGTGATAAGGCCCCCACCTACCATATGGCCAGCGCCCATGTGGTGAGCCAAGTGCCCATGTGGGTGCCCGCACAGCGAGCCAAGTGCCCACGTGGTAAGCTGAGTGCCCACGCGCAAGTGCTTGTGTGGCGAGGCATGTACCTGCATGGTGAGCCGAGTGCCTGCATAGCGAGCTGAGTGCCCAAATGAGTATGCAAATGGTGAGCCAGTGCCTGTGCGGCAAGCCAGTGCCCATGTGGTGACTTGAGTCCCCGCTTGAGTGCCTGCATGGTGAGCTGAGTGCCCGCATGGTAAGCCAGGGCCTGTATGGCAAGCCGAGTGCCTGTGCACCAAGCTGAGTGCCCATGCAGTGAGCCAGTGCCTGCACAAGTGAGTCACACAGCAAGATGATGACGCAACAGAAGAGACAAAGGGGAGAGTCAAAGTGAAGCACAGCAGAGACTAGGAACTGAGGTGGCACAGCTGACAGGGAACCTCTCTCCACATCAGAGGTCCCCAGGATTGAATCCTGGTGAATCCTAGAAGAGAAAAATGAAAAGAGAAGACAAAAAGAGAAATACATGCAGAAGATCACACAGTGAGTGGACACAGACAGCAAAAACAGCAGGGCAGGGGAGGGGGAAGGGGAAGGGGAGGAAAAAATAGTGGATGGAACATGTGTGAGATTTAGGTCTTGCTCTAAAGGAACCTACTATTTGGGAGGTTGTGATCTGAGAACATAAAAGAGGCAATTGCAACCCTATGGGCATCATAATTAATGGGAAAACTTTAGAAGTATTCCCAATTAAAGTCAGAAATAAGAATACTAGCTGTCACAACAACTGTTCAACACTGTGCTGGAACCTAACCAGTGCAAGAAAACAAAAAAAAAAATAAATGAAGCATAAGGATTAGAAAATAAGAGACAAAATTCTTGTTATGTGAAGATAAAATGTGATTGTGTACCATGAAACTCCAGGAATTCTCAAAAGTATTATATGTAATAAAAGAAGTAAGCAGAGTTTCAGGATAAAATGTCTACATGCATAAAGAAATAACATTTGTGTATGACAGCAATAACCTTATAGGAAATGTTACAGAAAAAAAGATACTGTTTCCAATAGCAACAAAACCTGGGTACATTGGAATAAATTCAATAAAACATGTACAGGATTTTAATGGAGATAATAAAACACTATCAAGTACATAATAAATACAGAATGATATTTTCATAGATGGGGAAACTCATTAGCATAAAAGCATCTCATTCAGGATAATTCCAGTCAAAATTCCAACAGAATTTCTCTTGGAACTACCCAAACCAATTCCAAAATTCATTTGGAGGAGTACAACATATAAATATGTCTGATACTTGTGAAAAAGAACAAGTACCTGAAATTATGTCACATAAAAAAATCTGTAGAGTGAAGCGGATTTGGCTCAATGGATAGGGCATCCGCCTACCACATGGGAGGTCTGTGGTTCAAACCCCGGGCCTCCTTGACCCGTGTGGAGCTGTGCTGATGCGTGCAAGGAGTGCCGTGCCACGCAGGGGTGTTCCCCACATAGGGGAGCCCCATGTGCAAGGAGTGTGCCCAGTAAAAGAGCCACTCCGTGCGAAAAAGGTGCAGCCTGCCTAGGAGTGGCGCGGCACACATGGAGAGCTGATGCAGCAATATGACGCAACAAAAAGAGGCACAGATTCCTGGTGCCACCTGACAAGAATACAAGTGGACACAGAAGAACACACAGTGAATGGACACAGAGAGCAGACAACTGGTGGGGGGGAGGGTGGAGAAGGGGAGAGAAATAAATTTTTTAAAAACCTTTTAAAAAATCTATAGAAATAAAAACAATGTGATATTGGTGCAAAGACTGACAAATAAATTGATCGAGGAGATTAGAGAACAGGACAACAGACCTAAGAATAAATGTGCATGTGGCATGGAAGAGCGGTGCATTATAAACCAGTGGGAAAGGCTGAGCTCTTCAGTGACTCATGATGAGATAACTGACTTTCCAATAGGAAAATACTAGATCCATATCTCACAGCATACACAGAGATAAATTTCAGCTAAACCTAAATGTGAAAATCATCTTTACCACTGATAGAAGATAACTCCAAAAGATACCTTTATGACCTCAGGGATAAGAAAGAATCTCTTAGAAAAGACCCCAAACCCCAACTCAGATTGATATGTTTGACTATGTTAAAATATTATTTATGGATAAATAGTATGAGACTATGTCCTAGAAGAACACATAGATGTTGCCTCTGGAAAGAGAGGGAGGGGGAAGAACGGGACGGGACATCAACTTTCTTCATTATATTAAATTGACAAAATGTTAACCTGGGTTACTTTTGGATGGTGAGAACATGAGAATCTGTTATATTTATAAGTATTTCACTTTTTTCAAGAAAATACAAAGAAACTACCAACCCAGAGCAGCATGCAATGTGGAAACTAATTTTTTAGGGGAAATTGTCTGGGCCCAGAAGCCACCCTCAGGTGTGTGTCCCTGGATGAGGACCTCTGCTATCGGAGGCTCTTCACTCATAAAACAAGAGGACCGACCCATTGCTGGTGTCCTCCTGCCTTGCCAGCTCTCACATTTCCTATTTCCTTGGGAGAGGCTACCACTGCTGGAGCAGCAGAGAACAAAGCAAGGGGAATTCGTAGGAGCCCTTGGACAAGCGTAAAGTTCTGTACTAGCCCCCGAAAATGATTACCATTGTATTACATTCTCACTTGCCTCAGCTCTGAGTGCATAGGCCTTGCCTGAGTCTTTTAAGCCCTAGACCTTCTGATTTGCTTGTTGGGGTGGATGTGGATGCCCTGAAGTGATCTGTGTGCTCCCTGCCAAGTGGCAGACTCTTACTTAGCTGGGATTGAGTAGGAGTGGCAGACTGCTGACATTTGATGTACCAGCTTAATTAGTCTACATTATTGCTTTGAGGCCTGAAAAAGAGCCAAGAAATACACCCAGATATGGGAGGGTGGAGGGGTCTCTAGGAGGTACCAGTGTTTTCCATCAAGGTGGTAGTCTGTCGGATGGCAATTTTGAAACAGGAGCCTTGGAACCCTGTCTCACCTATGGACCTGCTGACCTGTCCTGCCTGAGTTTCCTCATCTGTGAAATGGGTTCACGGGAAGAGAGTAGTGTGATGGAAGGGATCATTTTCTTTTTCCCTGCGGGAAAAGGGCTTTGAAGAGGGAAAGAAGGGCAGGGGTGGGTGGGATGTTTTACTACAGTTGGATATTTGTAATTACAGTTATCACTGCTCTCAATCCCAGCAGCGAGTGTCACTGAAATCTCAGGCATCTTAAATAATTTGTGTGTGTGAACAGATTTTTCAAACTGTGCGTGGTGATCCTGCAAAACAGATCTGGGTGCTGGATGGCAAGAAAATCAGAGTTGAAAGCAGAGCATTCTCTAATAGCCCCTCTTTGCCACAGGAATGAATTTTCAAAGACAACTGAGATGTAGTTGTAGCAGGATTGAATCGAGTGAGGAGATACCTGCTACCTCCATTCATTTCTCTCTTTCTATTGCATCTACTAAAGAAATTCAGGTCTCTCACTGCTGAACACTCACCTTTTTCTCTCCTCTGTTTCTTGCACTCTAAACTAAATTTAGCCATCTCCTCTTTGCATCTTCTGGGTTCTTTTCCTGCAGCATGTTTTGAGGAGTGAAGAGGATCCAGGGACTCCATTCTGTTGTCACAACATTGTTTTCCAGGATATGTTCTAGGGATGTTCTAAGCAAACCCTCTGTGGCTACTGGACCATTCCCAAAGTGTGTGTTATGATTTGACTTTTCAACTTTTCAACTTTATCCCTAGCTTGTTGATATCCACGAAGAATGTGTTCTCATTTACCAAGAGTCCATTGAAATGACAGACAGAGATTGCACATCAAAGGCTGAGAATGCCAAGGACCTGGGAAAAGTGGATAATTCCCAGAGACAGTTGTGAAGGTCCTAACTTTTGGGTGACCAGTGCTGAAAATCTTGTGTAGTGTGACAGTTGTTTTAATCTATTAGGCGATTATATTAAAATAATCAGCAAGAAATTAAGTTGCTCTTTAAGCATGTATCTATATTAAGATAAACCTGATTTCTTGAAATCCCTGTGTGATTTCATTGCCCTTGGTCTGGGCAATGGCTTTTGCTTCTGATATGATGCCTGACTTTTTGCTGTTTTAGAAACATTGCTTTTGGCAAGCATCTCATTGGGAAGCCACATTCAAGTCCAGGCTTGATTATGTAGCCTTTTTAAAAAATCCTTTCTGTTGCACTATTTGAATTGTACATCAAATTCAAAGTTGCATCAACATTAAGGGAGAGTCTTGCTAATTACAGGCACTCACAAATTTCTGGTTACTAACATGTCTTTCTTAAATGTGCAGAATAGTCAAGAAGCCCAAGCATGCAGTCTCAGTTCTGAGGCCATCTCAGTGCACCATATATAACATTGAGAATCTTGCAGATATGTCTTTGACATAAGGAGTGTGCGTCTATGTGTGTGTAGGGGGTGGTGAGGGGGTGTGTAAAAGAAGATTTTTTCTTTTTGGAAAAACAAAAGTAAAACTTATCCTTCATCAACTGTCTAGGTGACATCACCGTGGCCTGGGATAAATCATTTAACTTCATCAAACTTCAGTTGCATCACCTCTAAACTGGGTATAATAATAATTTAATTCTCTGTAGATAGACAGCTGGATGAGATGTTTTCTGCAGGGCCTGTCCATGGATTTTTGACCTGCCAAACACTGAACCGAAATAAGAGAGGCTATACATAGAGTGTAGTTTAAATGGGGGTAATTGTGGCCTACTGTCTTTATAAAAACAAGTTTTCATTATAATATGTTGCATCCACAACAAAAATGCTTAAAGCATATATACAAAGTTAAAGAAATAAAACAAACTCTGCTGTAATTATGACCCAGGTCTATAAATGGGATGCTGTTGGCATCTAGAAACCCCCAAATGTTCCTGCCCCATCACAGCCTCCTGCCTCACTTATACTTGTATGCTAAGCATTTCCTTGCATTTCTCTCTAGTTTTACCATCTAGGTGTCCCTGTACTAGTTTGAAAGTTTGGAATTCTTTCTATTCTAGAAATTGCTATATTTATACTTACTAGACTCTGGAAGTTAAGGCTTTCGTCTCCCATTGGATAATACAAGGTCCTTGGAACACTTTAAAAACATTTATCCCTTCTCAGCTTATCCTCTCATTGTTGTGTGTTTTAACTTTGTATTTTCAAAGAACACCACAAGCTGCATTGTTTTACACAGTCAATGTTCATTTAGATGTACCCATGTATTTGTCGCTCTCTGTTTGGGATTGAATCGTGTCCCCTACTGAAGACATGTTCAGGTGCCAACCCCAGGTCCTGTAGTTTGAACCTATTTGTAAATAGGACCTTGGGAGATGTTAGTGGTTAAATTGTGCCCAAACTAAGTGAGGGTGAGCCTTAATCCAATATGACACAAGGCCTTATAGGCAAAGGAAATTGGAAACAGAGAGAGAAGAGTCACAGGGAAGCAAGGAGAGGGCATTGCCATGTGAAAGGAAACACAAGGGCCCAAGGAGCATGGGCAGCCAGCCCCCAGTGCCACAGTCTTCAGGCAGAAAGCACTGCCTTGCTGATGCCTCCGTTTCGGACTTTTCTCAGCCTCAAAACCATGGGACACCAATTCCCATTCTTGAGGCCAATCCATGGTAGGGTATTTGTTTTGGCAGCTCGGAAACGAAGATGCTGTCGTTGCTCTTCAATCCTTCTTGCATTTCCAGTCTTCCCTTTGGGATCACCTGACTTTTGCCTGAACTGCATTTAGATTTCCTTTGCTGGTGATGAGCTGTCTCAGGTTTTGTATGCCTGAAAACTCCTGGATTTCGCCTTCATCATGAAAGGATATTTTTGGTAGTCGAATGAGTTGCCACATATTGACTAGCTTGAAACGACACAAATTTATTTTCATACAGTTCTGGAGGCCCCAGAAGTCCAAAATCAGCTTCACTGGGCTAAAACCAAGAAGGCAGAAGGGCTGCTTCCTCCTGGAGGCTCTAGGGGAGAATCTGTTTCCTTGACTTTTCTGGCTCCTACAGTGGTGTTCCTTGCATTCTTTGGCTTGTGGCCCCTTCTTCCATCTTCAAAGCTAGCAGCAGAGCATCTTCAAATCTCTTTCTCTGCTCTATCTCATTGCTTTCTTTTCCTCTCTGTCAGCTTCAAATTCTGCCTTGCCTTTTTTTTTTTTTTTGCAGCACCAGGGCTGGGAATTGAACCCCGAACCTTGTTATGCAGGAAGCCAGCGCTCAACCACTGACCCACATTGGCTCCTCTGAGTTGTTTTTTTTTGCTTGTTTGTTTGTTGTTTGTTTTTGTTTTTAGGAGGCACCGGGGACTGAACCCAGGACCTCCCACATGGGAGGCAGGTTCCCAACTGCTTGAGCTACATCTGCTCCCTGCTTATTTATTTTTGCTTGCTGTCTTCTCATTGTTTGCTTGTTGTCTTTGCTCATTGTCTGCTCATTGGTTTTGCCCGTTGTCTGCTCATTGTTGGTCTTCTTTAGGAGGCACTGGAAACTGAACCTGGGACCCCCATGTAGGAGGTGGGCACCCAACTACCTGAGCCACATCCATTCCCGCTGCCTTGCTTTTTAAAAGGTACTTCCAATTGCATTTATGGCTCGACCAGATAGTCCAGGTTATTTCCCCCATCTCAAGACCCTTAACTTTATCACACCTGCAAAATCTCTTTTGCCATGTAAGGTGACAGTCACAGGTTCTAGAGATTAGGACCTGGATATCTTTGGGGACCATTATTCAGCCAACCACACTAGTGTATAGAATTATAGGTTGGTCATTATTTTCTTTCAGCATATAAAATATACTACTCAACCATCTTTTGGCTTCCATTTTTGATGTTGAAACATTAACTCTTAGTCTAACCATCCCTTTTTAAGTAATATCTATTTTTTTCTTTAATGTTTTCTCTTGGTTTTGATCTCTATGATCACTGATCACTATGATGTGTCTGGGTGTCCATTTCTCTATATTTGTTCTGCTTGAGATTTTCTGGATCTTTTGAATCCATGATGTCTTTTTAAATTCTGGAAAATCCTCACCTATTATCTCTTCAATATGCTCTCTGCTTGATCCACATTCTCCTCCTCTTCTGGTACTCCAATCAAAGATATGTTGGACTTTCTTACAATATCTTCCATGTCTTAAGTCTGTATTTTTTTTACTTTTCCATATTTTTGGTGTTTTCAATATTTTTGCTTTTCTATGCTGTGTTCTGGACAATTTCTTCTGATCTAACCCTTGGTTCCTAATTTTCTGTTCTAATATTTTTAATCTTCTGCCAAATAATTCCATTGAGATTTAAATTTGTTATTGATTTTTTCCTTTCAAGAAGTTATATTTGATTCTTTTCCAAATCTGCCAGGTCTTTTCTTTTTTTTTTTTTTTTTTTTTTTGGTGTTTTGCTCCCTTCAGATATTTGCAAGCTTTTTGTTCACCTTTTTTTCATGAGGTGATCACATATAAACTTGAAAAGCCCAGTATTTGAAATCTGTCCAAGTCAGTTTCTATTGTTTATACTAGTTCTCACTTGTGCTGCCCTAATTCCTTATATCCATGATTATCTTTGAATGTTTTGCTGGTTATTGCTCATAAAAATGATTTGTGGAGATTTCCTGAGGCTTAGAACTAGTGTACTCTCCTTCTAACTGCTTTTTGGTGACACTACAATTTGGGGACAACTTCAAACCAAATTCATTACCATCCCATGCTCTATGTCCCATGGGTACAGATGTGTATGAGGGCAGATCTGTGGCCTCATCTACTCAAGGGTATTTTCTGCTCTGTCTCTTTTTTTCTTCCCCTGCTCTGCTTAGGATGAGGGGAGACCTCTGTCTGGACCTGTGAGGTTTGGGAGGGACAGGAGGTGCCAGGCTAGTTCTGGTTCATCCTGAACCTGAGGGTGTAGCTCTTCGGGACCAGCTTAATGCCAGAAAGGCCTCCTGTGTGGCTCTTCACATTGGATAGTGCCTGGCCTTGACTGCTGTCATCCTCGCCCTTCCAGTGTCCTCAAGGCAGAAGCAGCTTTGGTATCCCAATAATTCTCTAGGTTTAAGCTTTCCTCCCAAAATTGGCCTGGCAGGGCTGCACTATTTTTTCAATAACTCGGGCCTTTTAAGGTGGTTTTTCCAGAGTTTTTAGCCAGAGGGTTGGTCCAAGTAACCCAACCTACCTAACCTGCTCTTATGGGAAAGAGCTATTACATTTTTACATTTTTATTATGTAAAATTATGTATTTGTTTTACAACTATGATATTAGCCTTGGCTTTTGGAAATTCATAGTGCAGAAAGATTGCGGGAATGTAGGGTCACAGGTTTATATTTGTTTTAAGAGACTAGTGGCCATATAGAAGACTAGTTTAATGTTTTACCTTTTGGGTAAAAATTGTGAGCTTTTGATGGATTGCTCCACTGACATTGTGAAATTGAAAAGCCTATCTTGCTTGATGCCTCTTGTTCTTTCTTCAAGGATTAACTTTACTTGATTGGCCAAAGAGTTGCAACCTTATCTTGAAAAAAATAACCACTGAAGAAAACCGCCCTTTAGCTGGCTCCCCAGCCACATTACTTGGTTCTGAGCTGCCCTGTAGCAGCCAAGGTCCACGCTCTTCAAATTAGGGCCTGCTCTAGGGGCAACTGGCTTTGAGTCCGGCTGTAGAGACAGCATTACTTAGAAGCCTCTTCTCTCACACCCTGATTCTTAATTCTCCAACGTGTGTCTGTGACAAGAAAGGCAGATCCCTAACTCTGGCCATGACTTAGGATACTTTAGTGGGTAAACTTGGGCCAGGTTTGTGAGTCCAGTCTTTGCAATAGGCAGCTGGGACTTGTCCCACCCTTAGCCTCATGTTTTGACCAGTTGGTGTTGGATCAAGATTTTAAAACTTTAAATCCCTAATGTCAAGAATGAATTTTGTGTGATCTATGTATATTTTTAAAATAAACAAAAAAATATTTTATTAAAAAAATAAAAAATATTTTATATATATATATATAAAGAATGAAGTTTGGACCATGTGTTCCTCATATCATTTGAATGGAAATCCCTTAAATTATAATCAACATGAGGAAAAGAATATAAATCATTTGTTGATTCAGAAAAAATAAATGGGTCCACGTGGCTGTGGTGACACTATAGCAGAGTATGAGTTATAGCAGCTGGAGCCATGGCAGGACAGGCATTTATAATAGAAGGTTTCTTCCCCTTTGACCGCGTCTTGGTTGAAAGGAGTGCAGTCGAAGCTGTAACCAAAGGAGGCATTATGCTTCCAGAAAAATCTCAAGGAAAAATATTGCAGGCAACAGTAGTAACTGTTGGATTGGAATCTAAAGGAAAGGGTGGAGATATTCAACCAGTTAGTGTGAAAGTTGGAGATAAAGTTCTTTTCCCAGAATATGGAGGCACTGAAGTTGTTCTAGATAATGAGATTTATTTTTTATTTAGAGATGGTGACATTCTTGGGAAGTATGTCGACCGAAATAGATCACTATTGAAATGGCATCATGTGTAATTGCCCATTCCACTGAAGTTATGAAATCTTCCATCATGTAGATAATTTCCATGTCTCTCTTTTATAATAAACTAATGATAATCCAGGGTCTCTAAAATTTAGTTTCACTGTACTAATATAAAACATTTTCAACTAAAAATAAGTAAATTTTTTAAAAAAGGTAAGAAAACAATGAATGGACTTCTACTGTGTGGAAGGCACCTGGCTAAATATTGTGGAATCCTTGCCCTCAGGATGCATAGAATCTTGTCCTATGTGTAGACTTCAAGTGTGATCACCTAAGAGAAAAACAGATTTAAGGCCACTGAAGCTGGCTTCCGAGAGGCATGTTTGCCATCCATTGCTCATGGGTTTGATGGGGCTGATCAGGCCAGCTGGTGTTCTCTTACTTCTTCATGCCTCACTGTACATCCCTCCAAATCTGGACCCACATCAGTGAGCGTGACCTTCCCACCTAGAGAAGGGCCATCCTTTGGTTGAGCTTCTCTGTTGAAGACTCAGCAAAAGGGAAAGTGGAGGAAGCATGGGAAATAATCTTGTTGCCTGCACTAGGCTTTGTGTAATCTCAGCCAAACAAACAAGACATAATTCATGATGTTTACATTAGAATCAACCCAGTTTGCTGGAAATCAGTTCAGAAGGCATATTGGTATTTGAGTTAATAAACCTTGTGTGGAGTGAGAGAGGAGTTCTCCTTGCCAATTCTCTCAAGACTCATTGTTATACAGTGCTCCTAAAGGAGTGAATTTGGTGCATATATTAATTAATGCCATTACCAGAGCAGTGAGAGCCTCAGCAAACAATTTCCATTGCACCTTTAAGAAGAATACACCTTTCAATCAGATCTGTTTTTCCAGCAAGAATTAGAGAGTACCCTGCTGCACCTTCTCCAAGCTGCCACTCTCTTCCTTGGCAAGCTGTCAGCTGTCAGCCCTCAGTCCCTTAACTTCCTTGACGACAAGGATTTCTTCCTAACATAATTCTGAACACAGATTATGCCTGCCTTTATTTTGCTTTCTATTTGTTTATTACTCTCCTCTTATTGGTGTGTCCTTTTTCCATGCCCTGCTCCTCTGATTATATTGCTGCTTATTTTGATCCCAAACAAGGGTGACTTCTGTACTCAGCTTGTTATGAAAGTTCAGTCACTTGTGACACCTGGTATGTTTTCCAGTGTTTATATCTTTATACTCCTCTGGTATTTGGCCATGGGGATCGTGTTTTGCTGAATGTACTGTTCTTGCCATTCACGTTTTAATTGAAGTAAATAGTAAAACAAAGTTTTGTTAGTGTGTTCCTCCTTCTTCTTTCTCTTTTTCTCCTCCTCCTTCCCCCACTCCATCCTCCTTCTCTTCCAGAGGCAACATCATAAAGGACATATAGAGTATGCAAATTATTAAAATACCAACTCCTTAAACTCCTGTTACTTGCTTTTGTACAGGGATGTGGAAGGAAAGTGACACCATGTTGGAGTGTGTCCAGTACCATGTTAGAGGATATTCTGATCTTTTGCAGAAGCAGAGAGGGAAGACAGGGCGAGCACTGGACACAGCATTGTTGTCTGATTGAGGCAGTAAAGGGCAAACCATGTTCTTGGAGAGAATCAGGACAAAGCTGGGCTTCTGCCACTCTGCTGCTGCCCGGGCACCACATCACTCTTTCACCAGACGCCCCCGATGGGGCCCACGCTTGGACGTTACCTTGGGCCACGGGGAGATAAGCCGCAGCTGTCTTGGGTGGCTGATGTCCTTTGATCCCAGGACATGGAGTAGTACCATATGACTCATTTATCCAGTATTTATTGGGCTTCTGCTTGTGCCAGGTACTGTTTAAGTGTTTGGGATACAACAATAAAAAAAGACAGACAAGCTCTGTGTCTCTCGTGAGGCTTATGTTCCAAAGGGAGGGATAGGCAATAAAGCAAGAAACAAACAAGGTCATTTCAGAGAGTGATAAGGCAGGATAAGGGGACAGGGGGGTGACCATTTGTCTTGCTTTAGATTCCTGGGTCTGAGGTGATATCTTTGAGACTATGGGCAATAGCACAGAGGTTAGGAAGGAGGCAGTCACATGAAGGTCTGGAGCAGCACTGCCCAACCAAACTTTCTCAGTGATGGAAATATTACATATTGTGCATCCAATGTGGTGGCCACCAGTGACACGTGGCTAATGCAGCTGAGAGCCTGAGTTTTAAATTGTGTTTAAGTTTAAATAGCTACACGTAGCCACCTTGTTGGACAGTGCGGATCTCGAGGAAGGGTATTTCAGGCAGAAGGAACCGCTTATGCAAAGGTCCTGAGGATGGGGTCGCCCTGAGAACCAGCACAAGATCTAGATCCAGAACTATGTTCTGTCTTGAAAGAGCAAATCTAGAAAATTTAAATGTGCTTCCTTCTTCTGTTTTGTGGGTCCCTGGAGAACCTACGGAGGAACCACAGTTCCCATAAACAGATGGGAATTAAATTCCCTGCTCAACAAAGAATCAGCTTCCTTTCCTAGCAAGGGCTCATTCCCACACTGACTCACAATTCTTGACTGGTTTCCTCTGCTTACAGCAGGGCTGTGGCAGGCCTTTGTCCATGCAGGATGTCGCCTTTTTAGAGGCCAAGTCGTTCGTTTTGGGAATGGATTCTGACCGCCTTTGTTCTCTCCTTGCATCATCTAGGAACAGTAGGCTGGACTCTACCATTGCTCTCTCAAGGGGTGGCTTTGTGCTCCACTTCCCATCTTCCTTCCATCCCAGGGGTCTGAGACCTCATCTTTCCTGGCTTAACTACCCCTCCCTCCCTTACTGAAGGTAGAATAGTCAGCCCTGGTTATAAAGAGAAATTGTTATTTCTGGATCATTTCACCTTGAGTTGCCACTTGTCTTGAAAGGGTTAAGAAAGAAAAGAAAAAGAAAGGTCCCAGAAATGTTCCCAGTGGTTTCCTGTACGCAAGGGGACCCGGCCCAGCTCTGCCCACGGGCATGGGTGGAGATTCGGTTCCAGCAAGATTCCTGGTTGAACACAGACAGCCAGCCCTGGCTCGGTGTGCTGAGACTTAGAGAGGCCCTGCTACCCAGTCTCTATCCTGGGCTGGCCTGCGTTCATCATCGGTTACTGATCTTTCCCCAAAAAAAGAGAGTTAGCCAGCACAGCCCCGAGAGGTGCAGGAAACTGAGAAGAGGGGACCAAAATGTGAAATGGGAGCCCACAGGGCCAAGCCCACCTCCAGGGCTTGAGCAGTTGCCCTGCCTTCCCCCTTGGTCCTACCTGACTGTGAATAGTAAAGGCAGAGCGCCTCCTGCCACCCCCAGACTAGAGATGGTGCCTGAGGGCGAGGGCAGAGGGCAGACAGTGTCCACCGCAAGCCGTGGCATGTACCAGGAGGCTGTCTGGATGGTGATGACATCGATCCCTTTGGTCAGGAAGTTTGGGTCACAGAATGAATCTTTGTGACCCTTGAACAACGTGCTGGCACGTTCCATCCCCTTTGTGCAAGGTGAATTCCCGGATGTAAGTGAACACTCACCTGAATCATGTGCTTTGCTTGGCCTTCATGTGAAGAAGAACAGGGCAATGCCTCACGCAGAGGCCTCGCTTCTCTGCAGGCCTCGCCCATACCTTTTGAGCCACAGTTCTCCTGGGGACAGATGCCTGCCTGGGAGAGGGGCTGTGCTGGATGCTGCAGCCTGCGTGGGTTCATTTGAAGGGACTTCTGAGTTACACGGGGCAGTATTATCCCAGCTTCATTCTCTTATTATTATTTTTTTTTTCCTTGAAAAATAGTGTGTGTTTGTTAGAGGAAAAATTGGAAAATATACAAAAGGAGAAAGAAAATTAACTATGATTCTGCCATCTAAACAGAGCTCCCCTCTTAATATTGTAGTGTGTTCTCCAATAGTATTTATTTTTTTCCACCAAAGGGTCATTTAGCCTTATATGTGGCTTGTGTACTGGCTTTTAATTCAACACTAAATAGCAAGTGGATAGTAAACATCACTTTTAGTGGCCATAAGCTATGTCCTTAAGTTCCCGTATACTTGACCCTGGACTTTTAAGCCACCAAGGACTCGGTAACTGGCCAAAGGTCATGAAGTGAGCTGGCGATGAAGCCCGGCCCACACACCCGTCTCCCACCTCCCAGTGGAGCAGTCATTATCCTTGCTGGCGCTCCAGCCCTCCTCTGCCGCCACCCCCCACAGGGGGGCTGCCGCCTGCCAGTGGAGTCTCTCCTTTATTATTTACCTCCCTTCACAGCCTTCCCCGAGGGTCAGGACACCACCCATCCCCTATGAAGGACATAGCCCAAGGGCCGGATTATCCCCTCTGGCACCCGAAGAGACTTGTGGTATCATAATAAAAAGCTTTCACTGGGGCCAGGTTTTGCCTCCTGCTTCTTCCAACAGTCCCACCTCTGAACCAGAACATTCCTGCTGGGTTATTGCTAGCTCAGAAGCTGGAGGAAGGAGTAGCCAAAGGAGACTGGGACAGGCTCTGCCATCCAGCAAACAGCCCCCAGGCTGTGGGGCTCTCTTAACTGCTGCTGTCAGGTGGAGGGAAGACAGGCTCCTTTCCTCCCTCTCAGAGTTCTTCCCTCCCATTCAGGGCTGGCTTCCTGGATGTGCAGCCGCTCAGGGCCCCATGGTGAGCAGGGCCAGGTGCTTGGTTTAACGCTCTAGTGCCGCCATCTTGAAATTCTTTTTTTTTTTTAATGTAAATTCTTATTGAAGTACAATATGCTTGCAGAAAAGTACACAAGCCATAAATATACAGAGCTGGGTGAATTCTTTCAAAGATCCCCCTTGTGGAACCAGCATGAGATAAAGAAACAGCACTGCCTGAACTGGAGCCCCCTCGTGCCACCTCCCCCCAAAAGTTGCCATGACCCTGGTTTGTAACATTGTAGATTAATTTTGCCTAATTTTTTGTTGTTGTTAGCATGGCCCAGATTGTTTTATTAAACTGATTGGTGACATGATGGTTCCTTCCATTTGTTGATGTGAGGATTAGATTTCTCAAATCTATGAAAATAATTTAATTTCTTGAAATTCTTAATAGCTTTTGAACAAGGTCCTTGCATTTTCATTTTGCACTGGGCCTGCAAACTATATAGGTGTCCTGCTTCTATTACACTTTGAACATTTTTTACTTGCAGCATTCATACTAACTAACATATTACTCTTGTTACGGTAAGAATGGCTATTTCAAATAGACAGGCCCACCTGATCTGTGCTACAAAGGACAAACATGTCTGTTAGTGAGAAGGTGATTTATTATGAGTGCACAAGCAAAGAACTGGGGGAATCTTCCCCAAATCAGTCCAGAGTGAGAATAGGAGCTAGGGTTTTCATAGGGAAAAAAAAAGAAAAGGGGTAGTTGAGAAGTAAAACAAGTTAAAAACAAAAACAAAAGCAAGTGATGCTAGGGGTCTTGTGAGGGGGTACAGGCAATTTCTCAGTCCTGTGTTATCTCAAGCACATCCAACTTGTCCTTGATTTCAGCGGCGAATAAACCACAGTTGAGATATATTTATGCAAGTGCAAGGCCTTCTTCGCTCCTTTTTCAGACAACAGCTCAAGGATATCAGACTTTCTTGTCTCTGGGAAAGGTTACAGATTTACAGCATTCTGTTTGGTTTTGCTTTGAGACATTATCTTACTCCTTTAAGCAAAACTGAGAAGGTCTGGTTAATATCTTTCAGGGAACTAAGTGCAAAGGGTAAACTTTTAAAATTAGATTAATAGAAAACCAGTGCAATTAGCTTTACAATTTTCAAAGCTGCTTAAGTGAAGAAATTTCAATAAGCACATTTTCCAGCTATCACCATATCAGTGCATCATGCCCTGCAGCTCACAATAGCAGCTCCTGCTCCCATGCTGACTGCGCCAGGTTCCGGGCGGGCTGGATGTGCACCTTCTACCATAACGCCGGGGGAAGCACTGCTGTCACCCCCTTTGCTGTGGATGGCTGTGGCAGGTGGACCCCGGGGCCTGTGTTCTTAACTGCTACCCACACTGCTTCTCCCTTGGGGGCAGGCGGGGACCCGAGGTGTGTGCTGGAGTCCTTTTCCTGCAGTGTGCATCCTCAAAGAGCTCCCGGCAGACGAGCAAGGGCAAAATGCGCACCGGCTGATTGGATCCAAGCCTGTGACTCGGGGAAACCGAGTGGGCTGGGAGGGACCCAAGACCTGAGCAGAAATGAAGCTGCAGCCAGGTTGGCCGGCTCCCGGAGGTCAGCATCCGGGACTGGCGCCTTTAGGTGTCTGGGACTGAGTCAGCAGCTGAGAGCCAACCGTGCCACCCAGGGCAGCCTGTGCACTGTGACTAAATTAGGAAGAAAGAGCCCTTGGGCTCTGCCGGGAGCTCACTGGGACCAGCGGGTGCCGCCGAGGGCCTCTGGTGGGCATCAGGGAACTGGCCACTCAGAGGGGGCTGGCTTTCACGTGGACTTCTCAGTGGGCTTGAGAAACGTCACGTGTTTTGTCCGTGTTCAGCCCTCCCAGGGAGAACCTCCTAGTGGGACACGGGGGCGCCCGCTGGCCGTGCCTGCTGGGAGAGGAGCTGTCCCCTCCCCTCCAGGGTCTAAGTAAAATAGGGGAAATCTAGAAAGCTTTAATCGCTAAGTCATTTATAAGTTCTTGGGGAGGAGGGCTGCCTGTGAAAAACAGCAGGTGGGATTGAATAAGTGGGGGAGAAGAGTGTCCTTGGAAACTAGATGTTATAGATCAGCATCACATTGTCCCAGAAAGGGCAAATTGGGGTGATTGTTGCTTAATGTAACCTGGTAGTGAGGTACCTGTGGAGAGCAGTTTTTGAGTTAGAAAATCACACGAAGGTTTAGTTTGGTTTGATTAAGCGTGACAATGTGAGATTTGGAAAAAGGAAAGGGAGAAAGAAGTGGCAGGAGAATGGGGGCTGTTGGGGAGAAAGTGAGCAAGTTCATAAGGTAATTAAGCCATAACGGAGGCCAGGCCCATCAGTCCACCCCGGGCTGTTAGTAACTTCCTCACAGAGAGACACTTCCTGGCTTTTTTAGGTTGGTTTTTTGTTTTCTTTTCCACAAGACCCGGAGAAGGGCTTACGTTAGAGCATAACTTCTCAAACACGGCACTGCTGACATTGTGGGTCAGGTAATTCTTTGCTGTGTGTGTGGAAGGTGTTGTGAGTGTTATAGGATGTTCAGCTGCACCCCTGGCTTCCTGCCGCTAGGTACCAGTAGCACCCCTCAGTCCTGATAACGAAAATGTCTTTACTGTGGCTAAATACTGCCTTGGGGTGGGGAAGCAATCGCTTCCCGTTGAGCACCCCTGCGGTAGAGCAGAGGAGAATCCCTTTCTCCTCTGCAAGGTCTTGCAGTTGCCACCGGGCTGGTGAGCTCATGGGCCATCACACCTGTATCCTGCCGCACAGAAATTAAAAAGGAGCAACAAGCCTGATGGGCATCGGCCTGTTGGCGCTGTCTGCTTTGGCTACATTGCGAAAGGTCCTCACGGGTATACCTTCAGGGTCAAATCATTGCCTGCGAAAGGCCAGAGTGAAAAGCAGGCAATCAACAAAACCACAGGGAAGTACACCAGGAGGCTCTGGAATTTTATTAACAATGGCCAGCACGATTAGCCCGAGATCCCCTCCTCCAGGGTGTTCTCAGGAGACCTGGCTGCGTGGAGCTGGCCTGGTGTTGACATGTGAAGAGGCTGAGAACATGTGGCATAAACATCGACTGATATTGTTTGCCGTTTACACTCAGCATGTGTAATGTGGCAGGAATGGCTCTGGCGGCATGTGACTCCCCGTCCAGACGGAATGCAGGGCGCTGGGACCGCTCTTTCTCTTTCGCTTGTCCCCTCGCTGGCATCCCCTCTCCTCTGCCCCTTCCTCGACTCGTGATCTACGTGGAAGCTTGTCCCGGTTGGCACGCAGAAAGCTGGTAGAATGTCATGGGAATTTTCTGGGGAGGCACAAGCGTGTCACCCAAAATGACTCCCGGCTTCAGTGGCCGCAGGTCAGCGCTCAATGCCAGGCGCCCTGGACTTTTTCAGAAAGGTAAGGTTGCATGACGTGATCCTGTCCTCCCCAGGACAAGGGGCAACCCAGGGGCTTTCTTTTTCTTTCCCTGGTCCAGGCAGCACTTCTGGCCATGTTCTTGGCGCTAAGCATTTGTGCATGAGTATGCGATTTGTCTGTATCCCCACCCCCTCCTGTTTAAAATTCTTAAATAAATGGTTCACAACGGCAGGTTACCCACGTGACCTAAAACAGTTCCCCGTGACCCCAGAGGAATCAGCGAACCCAATGTCAGGAAGTCTAGATGCTTGTTTTACGCTAGTTACTAAACTCCCTTATAAAGAAAAGTCATATGGCTCTGGGAAAACAAGATCCCATTATCGCCAGCCAGATCTGAAGGAACGGAAGGGGACATATTCAGAATCCCAAAACTTTATGAACCATGGGGGTCCCTTAAGGTTGAGGTGTTTGTGTTAATCTCTGGAATTTGTCAGTGACGGAAAATAACTATACAGGCTTTTGAAATGTCTCGCATCTGCCGAGTGTAGAATCAGATTCATTCTTACCCAGAAGGGGAATGAGCGATAGAATTCACGAGCAGGGTGTATTTCACAGGAAAGAAGGCTTGAGAGGTATTCTAAGCATCTCCGAAGTAGCCGTATGCCCGCTCAGTAACTGTTAGGGACCTTTATTTTTTTAATTTTATTATTTTTTTAGTTAGGTACCTTTAAGTGAAGGTACACTTCAAAACAAAACTATTTTAATAGTCCGCAAGAGAGCAAGTAAGTATGCGTATAAACTTCTGTAGTGAGGTTCAGGAGATATCTTTGGACATGGATGTGATGGTTTATTAGCAGGCTCAGGCACAACCAAACATGACTCACCTTGTTTCTTTATCCCATGCCATTCAAAGTAGTGTCGACACACACAGTAGGGGAATACAGGTTTTCTGCTTGCGAGTGTGTGAAAGTAAATCCACACTCATAAAATGGCGTGTATGATGTCTCTTACCTCGCGGGGATTTTTTAGCCTTAAAAAAAAAAAATGCATCACGTAGCTTGGCCATTGCTTTCTGCCTTATATACATTAGAATATTTTTCTGCACGCCTTTGAAAAGATGCCAGAAAACTGAAGGGGAGAGGGTTAATATTTTCATACACTTGCCCTTCCCCCATTTTCATTCCCTAACAGCTGCCACATATGATTTTGTGGAATTTGATATTTCCAACGAAATGACTTCCTTATTTTCCATAGTAATATAATAATCAATTTTACCATAGAGAACAGTGTACATGTTAAACCTTAGCTGCTCCTAATTAGCAATGGTAGTGGGGAATAGTCCTGGAGAACAGTCTTGAAAAATCAGCTGTCAAGTTTTAACCATTCATTCTTACCTCAGCCAAGGCTGTTTGTTCTCAATCTACTGGATCTTAACCACAGGTTTATTCTGTGGTGTTCTGAGAAAATATCTAAAATGGCACTTGCAAACGTAACCGAGATGGCCCGTCCTTCTAACCGTTGCCGCCTTGTCTTGTACCTCCACTCTGCAGTAACTTTCATCCAGTCACAGCTGGATAAGATAGAGGCAAAGGAAAGAAGTAACGTTCTGTACCTTTCTATGCCTTGGGGGGTTTCCTGTTTTGTTGGCTGTAGTTAGAAAGGTATGTTTCTTAAAGCACTAGAAACTTTTATCCACTTTGGAAAGTGGATGCTTTCTCAAATATATAGCTCTCAAATAAAATTTTGTAAAGTTCCATCCTTAATGTTCTCATTTAGTCTAAGGAATTTAAGAGAATTAAACTGTGCTTATTTCCAATGCACACACACATAAAAACATTATTTCATAGTTCACAATGAAACAGCATATTCTGCTAATATATGTGTCCTGCAGGCTTAGAGACAGGCGTAAATTCAAGTCCATTGAACAAGTCTTTGGTCAGTACCTCTCACTGGCCCAACACTAAGGCAGGCAGGCCAGGCACTCAGGAGTTGGAAAGATTTTAGGATGTGGATGATGTCCTCAGGGTGCTTATAATTTAGACAGCAAGAGTCCTCCCCCAGCAGACCTCGCCTGGTTCTCGGCAGCAGGAACTGGATAGAGGCTCTGGGGAGGGAAGGCTTGCCACACCAGAAAATATTTACTGAGCTGTGTGAAAGGTACATCACTGTAGCTAAGAAATATTGCTTGTTTGCCCACACTGTTTGTGACCCTTTGAGGACTTAGGAAAATGGTAATGTTTATTCTGAAGAGTAATTTAAGACAAATGGTTATTCTATTTGGGGTAACAAAAATGGCTTGTGGGCCTTCAAACAAGGAAGATCAGATTGAGCCCTTTTGCTTTATAAATCAGCGATTCTCAATTTTCTTTCACAATAGAATTTCCCGGGGAGCTATTAAAAATAACATTGCCAAGGGAACCAGCTTAAGCCACACTTTAAGAATAAATAGAAATTTGTGGACATCACAGAATGACTCGGGTCGTTCTTTTTCTCTCTTTGAGGTGTCCAGGTGCTTAGACAGTAAGTTACTAACTCCCTGTCTTTCCTCTTCCCCACCCAGCAACATGCTGTTGGTGCCACTCATAGAATGAGGACATAATTGAGAAGGATAGAGAAAAGGATTTTTTTCTTAAGAGAAAAACTTTTATTTTGACTGCTTAATTTAGAAATATTTCAACAGCAAAGAATATCTTAAACAAAATTTTAAATGTTAAAGAAATTAAAAACAAGAATGGTTGCAAAATGTTACCCCCTCTGAATTCATCTATGGATTTAGTGTTAAGCCAATAAAAATGGCTGGTGTGATTAGCCCAAGACCTCCCCCTTCCTTCCGTGTGCTCCTGAAATTATTTTGGCTGAGTCTGAAATCCCTATGGAAAAGGGAACCCACTCTTATGCTGGTTGGTTATTAGATGTGGCTCATAAAAAATATAGTAGTTACTAAATTCCTTATAATTCACCATAGATTCTTAGGGTGGGAAAGTACTTCTAAGAGACTGTGGTTCATGGCAAATGTGGAAAATGTTAAAAGTTTTTGGATCTGGGTATCAGGGTGGGTTTGGAGTTCTCTATATGGATTTTATATTGTTTTTTGCAACCGTTTTTGCAACTGCTCGTTTCAAAATAAAGGTTTAAAAAAGGAGAGACTCTAGTTCAGTGGTTCTTTAAAGCGTGGTCCTTGGGCCAGCAGCATCAGTATCACCTGCACTTGTTAAAAAGGTATATTCTGGGAGCAGATGTGGCTCAAGTCGTTGGGCGCCTGCTTCCCACACAGGAGGGCCCGGGTTTAATCCCCTGTCCCCGATATCTCAAAAAAAGAAAAGTAAATTCTCAGGCTTCAACCTGGAACTTCAGTGTCAGAAACTCTGGGGGTGAGCTCAGCATCTGTGTTTTGAGATGTTACCCTGATGCCCACCAAAGTTTGAGAATCACTGCTCTAGTTGGACCTTGTCTTCTAACAGGTCAGCTCTAACCCCAAGGGGTTTCTCCTTGAATCACTGAAGTCACTACTAGGACTGGGGGAGGAGTAGAGGCTAGAAACTGAGACCTCTCAGTCCTGAAATCTATCTCTACATCACAGCCAGATGGTCCTAATTTTTCCAAGTGCCAAAATAACAGTGTTAAGAAAATACCCATCCTAAAGGACTCTTTCAAATGTTGTCTTATCTGACCCTCCCATTTGACAGATGACAAACTAAGGTCTACAGGGCGATGCAATTTCAGTTAAGATACACAGTTAATGATGGCAGATCTGGATAAGATGTGGGTCAATTGACAACTGAAACAGTTGACTTCTCTGCATGTGCCCTATCCTCACCCCCTGCACTGCCTCTTCAGTTTCATATGAACTCTTAGGATTTGGCTTAAATCACATTAGCTGAAATGTCCAAGTTAATAGGCAACTCTAGGAAAGAATCACTTACTTTGAAATTTTTAATCCATTTAAATGTAATCTAATTTTTATTTTAATCTAAAATTGCTTTGAATGTTATAATCATCCTTGTATGTTTACTAGAAAAATCTCAGTGATGTGGAACTACTGAAAATAAAGTTCAGAGAATATAGGGACCACTCCTTGAGCACATGTTTCATTCCAGAATCATGGAGATTAGGCACTTATATATTCTCAGATCTCACACTGAAACTGCTTTTTTCTTCAGATTAAGTTTAAAGGGAAAATGTGGCAACAAATCTGTTGAAAATTTCAGAATTGTATATTTGATGTGGTTGGTGATGTTTACATAATTTCAACAGTGTTCAAAGACTGAGTCTAATCCATGTTCTCTGCAGAGCTTCATCTTTCAGAACCTGGTAGCAACATGCACATGGAGCATTTAGTCAGGAAAACAAATTGAGAATGTGATACACTGTTATTATCTACACAAGGGGCAAGTATATATATGTAGAGAAATGCTTATTGGCTCTACATACCTACCATGTGCAGGCACTGTGGCGTGATATAGGATACATATTTCCTGCCTCAAAATGATCATGGGGTAGTGGGGAAGTCAGAAAAGTAATTAAGTAGACAATTATGGGAGAGGGTAGCAGTGGTTAGAGAAGAGAGTGTGATGGGAGCTAATGGAAGCAGCAGGGCATTATGGGGTTTCACAGAAGAGGCACCAGCAAAAATCAGGGAAGGCTGCCTGGAGGAAGTGACATTTGAGCTGCATTTTGAAGGATGGCAGTCCCAGGTGAAGGGGAGCAGTAGAGGGATTGTTCAGGGAGAGGGAATAGTATATGCAAAGGCATTAATGTTTGGGTGCTTCTTGTCCTTCATGGGCACAGTTTTGGAATATAGCCCTCTAAATATTTAATTTATGTGAATAAACTTCAACAATTTGGCTTCTGTGAGGACTTTGTGGAGCAGTTTGTAAAAAGACATCTCAAAAACTTATTTTTCCATCTCAAAAGACTCCAGTGTTCTCCAGAAAAGTCTTTCAGTTGAGCGGTCACCGTATCTTACGTTGCTGAGCAAACAGGAAGATCTCCCCTAACCCAGAAATCAAACCAGCTCCCTCAGCTTTAGCCTGCACAAAGCCGGTGAAATTCTGCCTAATACGAATTTCCTGAAGGATTGTGTTTGAGATCAACCAGTTCTGGCCTGCTTGGATCTGAGCTACATTTTACTCCGAAAGCCAAAGGTCCATCTGTGCGACCTTAGTAGAGGAGGGTATCTTATAACGAGGCACTTGTGGTGCTCCATTCACCAGATCTCCATGGAGAGATGTAAGGGAGCCCCTCCTTGGGCTGAAGTGCATGCCCAAGAGACCCAGCAGAGCAAATTAAATTTCATGTTGGCCGGCTTGCAGCAGATACATCTGAACTAAGCCGTATATTTGGTAACAGTGGTTATCATTAAAAGCATTCCCAGGAGCTCAAAAATAGCTTAATTTGCAAACGGTTATGATAGTACTAATAATCACATTGTTACTACCATGCTTTGCAAAGCGCTCACACACTGTGTTTGACCTTTATGACAGTTCTCTGAGGTAGCAAAGCAGACACTATTCTCTCCAGTTGACAGTTGAGGAAATTAAACCTTAGAGTCCTTAGGTTTCACAGGTAGAAGGGAGCTCGGAGCACTTTAATCTAGCTTTCCCATTTTACAAAAATCCTCACCGAGGTCCAGGGAAACTGATGGACCTGCAGTCACCCAGGGAGTGCTGTGGGATCAGACTCTACTCTTCTGATTTCTAGCTCACCAATTTCTTTTTTTTTTTACCCCCAGCTCAGTGCTTTCACTCTTCATTGGACTGAGAGAAATTTGGGAAAATACATATTTGTTTATTTCTGTAAGAGAAATATTGTTGAAAGCAATCCTGCATATTGCTTTATAACACATAGGTGTGTCAAAGTGTCTATACTTTTTCTATATGGAGATAGATTTTAATTTGATATATACATAGATAGATACAATGGTAGATACACACACCACACGTGGATGTCTCTGGGAGATGGGGATGGAATTGGACAGGGCAGATTCTCAAAAAGAACTTCTACTTTCTCTGTATAATTTTATTTTTCTAGTAAAAAATATTTGAGGTAAAAATGACCATAATATTAGTATTTGCTAATTTGGGGTGAGTTTGTGGCGTTTGTTATTATTTATATATTTTTGTATTTTTAAGTTAAAAACAAAATATGAATATTTGAATTACCATCATTTTATAAAATGAAGGATATCTTAAAGAAACTAAGATGGAATAAAAAGAAAAGAAAACTATTATATGGTTCTTGGTGATTAAAGTTGATATTTATGGTCTCTTTGCTTTTTGTCTTTCCTGTTATGACACTAATAGAATGCTTAGTTTCTCTGCCTTTTATGCATTACCAGTTCTCTTTTGTATATCTTTAGTCCTTCTAATAAACTCCAGTGAGAAAGGCAGACTCTCTTATCTGTTATAAAACCTCAAGCTGTCCCTTCATAGTTGTGTGTCCCTGGTTCCTAGAATCTTACTTTGCCTGGTGAAAGGGGCTACAGAGCATGGTGGACCAAAAGGCTGATAATTTGACACCAAATGTGTTGATTAAACTCACATTTAGGGAAGTAGAGCCAGGAATGTGGCTTTGGAAGCTCCCTTTAATGAACATGTAAACGGGACAGAATACTGGCCTTACGGTAAACAGAGGACAGAACACTGGCCTTAAAGTGAAAAGACCCGAGTTCAAGTCCCAGCCAGGTCCCTTCTCTGTATGACTTCAGGTGGTTCATCTGATCTTTCCTGGTCTGAGTCTTCTAAACATAAACTGGAAATAGTCTTATTTGACTTACGTGTCCATATGGTTGTCCTGGAGATCAGATAAGCTAATGACTTGAAAACATTTATTAATATCCCAACTGAAAAAACATGAAATGAAAGAGATGAGAGGATTACAAGTGCTGTTGTGAATCATTCCAAGAGGTGTCATGGTGATATGAATCATCCTATGATAATGTCAAGACTTAAACCCAAACACTGGATAATACCAGTGTTGACCTAGTGATCTCAAATTTAGTGTCAGAGGCCAAGCTAGTGAATAGCTAGCAGCACTGTGATTACAGATAAGATAGCACTGTCACAAAGTGCATGACCTCACTCTTCTTGTAAAGGAGAAGACCCACTTGGTGGGTGTTGATCAGCATGTGTCCCACCATGGCCACTGCAGCAGGCCCAAGAAGTGAAGAGACCTGACTTCTAGTCCCAACTCTTCTCCATCTAGCTAGGACTTCGGTTGATTCCCCTATTAAACCAGCTTCTTTGGGCTTCACTTTTTTTGCTCTATAGAATGAGCAGGTTAAACTAAACTATCTCTAAGGCCCTCTTCTTGCTTTTAAAATTTGTGGTCATTAGCCAGAATTTGAACTTTAGCAAACTCAACATTAATTATTGTGGTGTCATCAACATCTTTGTAACCACATCCTGTCTTTAGTTCTGAGAGTGTTAATGGTAGAGTTGAGAATGTATGATCAGGAGAGGCTCAGCTTCCAGGAGGCAGCAGAGGGGCGGGGCCCAGCAAAGAACCGTATTTGATTTGGCCACACCATAAAGGTGTGACCAAACCTGGAAGACATTCTCTTTCCTGGCCACGAGTTCTCTCACCTGGATTATATTTTATATCTTAGCACAAAAGAAGTGGCACATTCGTTTCTTGGCCTGAAAAGCGACCTGAGCTCAACTGGAAGTGAATTTAAATTCCTGAACTGGTTATCATGGAAGATATTGTGCCTCTCGCAAAAGGGACCAGTCAGCTTGGTTGAGGAACTAATGAATTCTGGGCTGTGGTTCTTGACTTCTGCTTCTGAATGACTGAACATGGCCAGGGAAAAGGTTGTTGATGATTCTGCACACATTCTCTACTTCTCCTTTATTTCATATCTTCTTTTAAAAACTCTTTATTTTCTATTGCTATTTTAATTTAAAAACACACGTGAAAACTTCCTAAGCAAGCAGGGACGAGTGGTTTTAAAACCTCATTATACAATGTGAATTCTTTGCAACAATGAGCAGTTCAGAAATGGAACCTCAGCCCTGGGGGCAGGGAGCCATACACAGGCCTGGATGAGTCAGATTGCTGTGCGCTGAAGGGTTCTCCAGGGAGTGTGACCCAGTCCTCAACGAGCTGTGAGACAGCTCTTCTGGCTGTGTGCCCAGACGCCCAGGTTCTGTAACTCACCTCTTTGGATCCAGGGTTTGACTCCATGCCTGCAAACAGTGCAGCTGCACAAAGTTTAGGAAAAGGGTGGTAGAGGCAGCTGCATAGAACCATGCCTGCCGTCATCTCAGGTGTTAGTGAGCATTCCAGAAAGGGCATTTTCCCAGTGTTCGGCCAACTGTTTTGCATATCAAAGGTAATCAGTATCTCTCTGAACTGAGGGGAGAAACACAAATAAATATAGGTGGTGATAATTTTGTGATGAGATAGTTCTGGAGTGAGGTTTTGGGAGGCAAGGCTCTTCTTAGGGCAGTGGAAGCCGGGCTGGATGATCTGAGTCCTCGTTAAGGTTCTACCACCACCCACTTATGGGGCTTTGGGCAAATCACTCTCTTTGCTGAAGAGGGGGTCAGATGAGTTAATCCCCAAGGGTCTGCTATTCTGAGTTTTCCCAGTCTGACAGTGCTCCAACTGGGTAAAGAAAGCTGCTCTGAAAAAGGGAGGCCTTCTGGCTATTCCTTGCTTGTGCAGAGTTGGTTCCTGGCTAAGTTCCCAGAGGGTCTTCACATCCTGTCAGATGGTCTGTGCTCCCCAGGACCTTTGAGGGGATGAGTTCATACCAACAAGAGCCAGTCAACCTCCCCACACCTAGCACTGCTGCTCTGAGTGGAGGCCTCATTTGCATCTAATTGTCTTTGAGGAATGTGTTAGTTTCCTATTGCAGCTGTAAACAAATTACTACAAACTTAGTGGCTTAAAGCAACACATTTTTTAAAAATATTTTTTGAAGTTAATAGACCACACAAAATATTACATTAAAAAACCTAAGAGGTTCCTATATACCCCAGTCCCCACCCACCCTCACCCTCACCCCCATCATTTTTTTTACTGTATTTTTTTTTCTGAAGATACATAGATCACAACACATTTATCACCTTGTAGTCCGGGAGACCAGAAGTCCAAAATTTTTGTCACTGGAACAAAGTCAGGACGTCAGCACGGCTGATTCCTTCTGGAGGCTCTAGAGAGCAAACTGTTTCCTTGCCTTTTCCAGCTTCTAGAAGCTGCTTACTTTCTTTGGCTCATGGCCCTTGCCTTCACCTTTAAAGCCAACAGTGTAGCATCTCCTCTCCCCCTCTGAACTCTGCTTTCCATCCTTACACTTCTCTCTGACTCTGCTTCTCCTGCCTTCCTCTTAAAAAGGACCCCTGTGAGCATGGGGCACAACTGGATATCTCAGGGAACTCTCCCCATCCCACAAGTCTTCACTTAATCACACCTGCAAAGCCTCCTTCACCAGGTGAGGTCACATATTCACAGGTTCCAGGGATTTGGACATGGACCTTTGGGGAACCTTATTCAGCTGACGACAGGGATTATCTATTCAGTTTTAAAACCTAGACTCAGGGAGGGGGGAGTGTATACTATGCTTTGGAATGCAGATTATAAGCTGTCCCATAGGTGAGTGACTTTGTAGTTGCTTGCAGATTTAGCAGTATACAACAGTAAAATCCATTTGTTTTCTGGGCATATTTAGATTCTCCTTTTGAACTGTCCAGGGACCTTTGTCCACAGAAATATACTCACCAAAGAGTCTGTCTTCATCTCCTAACAGCCGCTGGGTTCTGATTAGCCACGCCCATCATTTTCCTTCTTCCTTCTCTTCATGGATGATGTGCTGGAGAAAGGCAGGAGTCACCATGACATATTCCTCTTCCCTCATGGGGTTTAGGGCTAGTGGACGAGAAAGGCACAAAAGCAATTATTTTTAACACAAGGCAGGCTGGCTAACTGGTGTTCACAGTGACAGACCGAGGCAGTGGGAAGGCAGGAGGGCTACATCACTTCTTGTCCCAGGGGTGCTCAGATCGCATACCCCAATTTTTGGCTCAGAAATACGCACAACTAAATTTCAGGTTATTAACTCTCACAGGCTACGAATTTTAGGGATTTTTAAATAGGGTAACGTGTCTTCTCCTTTTCTAAGGATCTTTGGCTCAAAAGAGGTTTCCAGCTCTAATTATTCATGTGAAATCTCTTCCACTCAAAGTTAACTAAAGTTGGGGACAGTAAGAGTTTGGCAGGCAAAGTAGAAGTTAGAAAGTAAACTTCTGTAAACTGAGCCGTACTCTGCAAAGCACTCAGTTCCCGTGGCTGACCTGTAGAGACCCAGAATGGCTTCCCAAGTTGGAGAGCTAGCTCTTTCCCAGGTGTCGCTGCAGAGGCAGGGGGAAGCTCCAGCAAGAGCTTTCTGCAGCCCAGAACACAGTTTAGAAAAAGCTGACTTCTCTGAGAAAAACAAAACCAACCTTGTCTCACCCTGGTCATAGAAACCAAGTTGGCACCTCATTAGCGCCTTGTTAGCAAGGGCAGTCTGCTGTTGTGGACAAAACCTGGTGGGAAGGATTGGCCCTGAGTGGGCAGGGTTTTGGGTTAAGCTTAATTGCTCTTCTAAAGCTCAGCTACTTAATACACACAAGTTGAAATCTATCATCAGACTCTTGACCATCTTTCTCTTCCTTTCATATTCGTGCCCGAGTAGACAATTAGTGCCTCCCATCTCTGCTGTGCCCAGACCATACTGGGGCACCAAGGCTTGCCTGCAACAAGCTCCACCCCCCAGAGAAGAGAGGGTCTTGTAACCACTTTGAAATTGACCATCCCACCTTTCAACCCCTACCACCAAGAGCTTAAATGCAGCCAGCCTCTTCTTGGGGCAAAAGGGCTGCTTATTGGGTGAAAGTCATGTGTCTTTAAAACTTATGGCAAATTCTTCACTTTTCACACTAACAGGAAAGAGCAACCCAAAGTCATTTTTGGCTGAGTCTGAAGTGTTTTGTATTCATATTTGTGTGTGGGTCCGCCTGATATTCTGGGAACTTGCTTCAAACAAAACAGTGAAGCAGCCCGTGAGGGCGTATGGGAGGAGGGCTGAGAAGCTACATACTTCCCGTGCCCTGTGTTCATTCTCTTCTTTTCAGAGCACACTGGGGCTTGAATCCCAAGTCTGCACTCAGCTGCAGTGAGTGTTGGGCAGTAGGTTGCCTAACCTTGCTGAGCTTTAGTTTCTTGCCCTGCAAAACTGTCTGGGTGAAAATTACCTACCCCTTAGTTCTAATACACTAAACAAGAGAACACAGGTTAAGTCCCAGTTATGCCGAAGTATCACAGGAAACGTGAACCATCTCTCTCGCTCATCCTCCTCCACAGCTCCTCCCTGATCCCTGCGGCTCCCTCAGACCCAATGCACAGCACAAATCTTAGCACAAGCCCTCTTTCCTCAAAACTTCCCCAAAGTGGGAAAGACATACCATACAATTTCCGTTTCTCTTTCTGTTCCTCACCTCCACCCCAGACTTCCTCTTTGCTTCATTATCATTGGGCTGTTACTGGAAGAGTCTGTGACAGTGAAGAACTTGTCTTAATTGTCCCAGCTTTGCTGTTTCCACCCCACACTCCCATAGGCATGCTGATTGTGCAGCCTGGATTATCCAGGGCCATACCAATTTCAAATGCGCAGTCCCATTCTTCCCAGTGAAATGTCCTGGCAATTCCGGTTCTCAACATCCAAAACACATTGCCCAATTACAAGACCCAGATATATAGTCTTATAAAAAGAGCCCTAACAATGGAAGCCACATATCCCAGACTTTCTGGGAATGCTGGTCCCCTTTCCAGACCCTGTGTCCTGATTTTTGATCCAGAAAATATCACAAGAGTCTGTGAAAGCCCACTGTCACCTACTACATCAAATTCAAATTGCTCGCTTGTAATGCTTTTGGTTATTCCTTATGCTAGTTGGGTTTGAGAGATGGATTAAAGGGAGCATAATTTTTGTTACTTTTGGATGTGAAGTGAGAACAGGATGAAAATGTGTTTAGCATACATATACCCACAATTCACTCTCCATGCAATTTGAAAGTCTGCCTGTATTTCCTTAACACTAGAGCATATAGATCTTCTCATTCCATAAAATTTTCTTGTAAACATGGACTTTACCAAATTCAAAATAGTGTTTACCATTGGCAGTGATGGGGAGAGTAGGTACTAAGGGAATTTAGTGCATTTGAATGTTTTCTGTCTTGAGCATAGCAGAGTACACAAGGATTCATTTGGTGATTCTTTGTACTTTTTGGAATGCCTTAAAGATTGCATAATAAATTAGAAATTTAAACATCAAGAGTAAATGGTACTTAACATTTCATATTATAGATATGCGATCATTTACTCAGTTTAAATCCTATTACTGGGTATTGGTATTTGAGCTCTTAAATAATGTAGCACTAAATGTCCTTGGATATCAAGCTTTGTCTCTCTGCTCATTTTCTTAGGATAGATTTATAGAATAGATTTATTGGGTCAAAGACTGTGAATATATTGAACATATATTGCCAGACTACCTTTGTTGTTGTTGTTTTTAGGTACCGGGGGCTGGGGATTGAAACTGGGACCCTTGTATGTGGGAAGCTGGTGCTCAACCACTGAGCTACATCATTTTCCTTAAGTTGTTTTTTGTTATGTTTTGTTTTGCTTGTTGTTTGTTTTTGTGCTTTTTAGGAGGCACTGGGACCTGAACCCAGGTCCTCCCATGTGGGAAGCAGGCACTTGACTGCTTGAGCCACATTTGCTTCTCCAGACTACCTTTTAACAAAGCTGTATGAATTTAGACTCTCGTTGACATGGACCTTTATCTCGCCAGCACTAAGTACTCTTTAAAACAACTTTTTATTTCTCTATTACTAGGCAAATACTTGTTTCTGATAGTTTGGATTTGTATTTCTTCAGTTATCAGAGAGGTTGAAAATTCTGCCATGTAATAAATTTTCTGTTGGAGTTTGGTTTGTGTGTGTGAGCACAGGTGTTTGCAGATCCACTTGTATCGCCTATGTGGGAGGGTCTCGGGAGGGGGAGGGGAGCACACATAAGCAAAGAAACCGTCCCTTGCCCCCTCGGTGAAAACTGGCTGTGCATCTAGCCCTTTGTTTTCTTGCAGTGCCGCCAAGCTCCTGGACAAGAACCCGTTCTCGGTCAGCAGTGCAAACCCTCTGCTTCCGTCGCCTGCCAGCCTCCAACTGGCTCAACTGCAAGCCCAGCTCACCCTCCACCGGCTGAAGTTGGCACAGACGGCTGTCACCAACAACACTGCGGCCGCCACAGTCCTGAACCAAGTCCTCTCCAAGGTGGCCATGTCCCAGCCTCTCTTCAACCAGCTGAGGCATCCGTCTGTGATCAATGCCCCCCATGGCCCTACAGGGGTGCCCCAACATGCTGCAACCATACCCAGTGCCCGTTTTCCCTCGAATGCAATCACCTTCTCACCCCCGGGCCAGACCCGAGGCCCAGGACCCTCCTTGAACCTTGCCAGCCAGCCCCCCGGGGCCATGGTGATGCATCCTTTCAGTGGGGTGATTTCTCAGACCCCTGCCCAGCCAGCAGTCATTTTGGGCCTTGGCAAGTCTGGGCCCACCCCTGCTGCAGCCGGGTTCTACGAGTATGGCAAAGCCAACTCCGGCCAGGCATATGGCTGTGAAATAGACGGTCAGCACAGCTTCCTGCCAGTCTCGACCCCGGCCTCGGGCAGTGTGAATTATGAAGGACACTATGGCCACACGGCACAGGAAGGCCAAGCTGCGTTTCCCAAAGACCTCTACGGACCCAGCTCCCAAGGGTCGCATGTGGCAGGCGGATTTCCGGCTGAGCAGGCTGGGAGCATGAAAGGCGAGGTGGGCCCACTGCTGCAGGGGACAAACAGCCAGTGGGAGAGCCCCCACGGGTTCTCGGGCCAAACCAAGCCTGATCTCCCCGCAGGCCCCAACCTGTGGCCTCCACCCCCCAGCCAGCACTATGAGCTGTACAACCCCGAGGAGCCCACGGCAGACAGAACCCCTCCTTCCTTGGGGGGCCGACTTAGCAACAGCAAGCAGGGTTTCAGCGGTGCCCGGCGGGCCCAGGAGGAGCAGGCCATGCTGTCCATGCGGCCCCTGCAGGCCCACGAGCTGAACGACTTTCACGGGGTGGCCCCCCTCCACTTGCCGCACATCTGCAGCATCTGCGACAAGAAGGTGTTTGATTTGCAGGTGAGTCATCCATGACAGGTTGGGGGCCACAGCTGCAGCCTTGCCACCACAAGCCCCGCTCTCTCTGCTCTTGGATGAGGAACTGTGACATTTGGGGATGGGGTAACAGAATTTTGTCATCTGAATTTTTCAGAGCTACTCCCTTGCTGTCAAGCAAGTAAGAGAATATTACCCATGTTTTATAGATAGGAAGACTGGAGCTGAGTGGGATCAAATGACCTACCTGGATTGCAGAGGAGGGGCTCAGAAACTTGTATCTTCTGCCTCCTTGATGAGGATTTTTTCCCCTTTGGTATGCCTAGAAGCTACTGTCCCTTGAGTACATATATTGTTTTGTATCTGAAAGGGGAAAAGACATTTAGCAGAATTTTAGATCAGGGTAAAAGAGTAATTCTGGTGGGACGAGACAAGTTATTATATAGGGTCTCAGCTTCCCCATCTGTGAAATGGGTCTAGAGCCTCATGGCAACCTCCTAGCAGGGTAAAAACGCTTTGGGTCCTTGCAAACAGAGGTCTATTATAGTATGTTCCCAAAGAACAGGTAGATGATGCAGTAAAATATTCTAAAGCAACAATAATTGTAATAGCTGACATCTCTTGAACCCTTTCGGTGTGCCAGCAATTCGTCTAGGAGGTAAATACTATTATTCTCATTTTACAAATGAGAAACCTGAGGTCCAGAAAGATGCAATGACATGCCCGGGACCCCATGGCTGGAAGGTGGCAGAGTGGAGAGCCTCATAGGTCTGACCCCAGCCAGAGCCTGTGGCTCTGCAGCACTGGGCCGCCCTGCCTCCCGTCTCCCCCCAGCTTGGAGAGCATAATAAGGCGCCTGCTTAGTGGGAGTCACAAGTGCCTCGTTCACCTCTGCTTGGGTCACATTGCACACGTGCATCCCTGTCACTCGGGTAGGACCCTCTTACCTCTCAGTTGAGGGCTGGCTGACACTGGGGGATCCCTAAAGAGTTTGTCTTTCCTAAGCCTTTTCTAAGGCTTTGCAACTCACTGTGAGTCCTCCTGGCAGATTCTCCCACCTGGATGCAGAAATGGGGGGTCCCTCTGGGGGAGAAGAGAGAGTGGGAGGCGGGGTGGTGCCATGGGGCCAAGGCCCCACTGGGAGAGGAGATGGGAATCCAGCTTGAGAGTCTGGGCTTCTGTCCAAGATAGGTGTGGGCTAGGCGGATATCGGGCTCGGGGAGGGAGAGCACCAAGGTGAGGCAGGAGCCGGGGGCAGCCGGGTGGGGACCGGGGCTGAGGAGGGCCAGTGAGCTGTGCAGAGCCGGGCTGGCCTGGCTCCCAGGCACTCCTTCCTGCGGCGACCTCCTGCACGCACTGCCCTCCACCCCCCAGCCTTCCCATGGACCCTCCTCTGCCTTCCCCCAGACTTGGTTCTCCTTTGGTCATTTTTCTTTCCGTCTGGCCTAGGATTGGGAGCTGCATGTGAAAGGGCAACTGCACGCTCAGAAATGCCTGGTTTTCTCTGAAAAGTAAGTGCTGTCCAGGAGACAAGGGTCACATAGATGCTCAACAAATGTTCTTTGAGCATCCAGGGTTTTACACTCTGTTCTTCTCTTAAATTAAAAAAAATTTTTTTGAGGTACCAGGACCAGGGATCAAACCTGGGACCTCATACATGGGAAGCAGGTGCTCAACCACTCGCACCATATCCACTCCCCACGCTCTGTTCTAGGTGCTGGGGAAACAGCAGAGAACCAACCGGGCAGGGTCCCTGTCCTCGGGGCACTCGTGCTTTAATGGTGGGAGAGAGACAGTACACAAACTACATGAGCAAACTGTGTAGCCTCTTACACGTTAAGAATAATACCAGGGCAGAGGCAGGGAGTTGTGGTGCAGGGGTGGGCCTGGTGCTTGCATTCTGAATAGGGTGCTCCGGAAGGGCCTTGCTGAGGGAGGAAGAATGGGCCGGAGAGTCTGGGAAACGCACTCGGGGCAGAGGGAGCAGCGAATGTGACGGCTCTGAGGGGGGAACAGCCTGGGATGCTCAGGCACAGCAGCTCTGGCAGCTCCGGAGCTCTCAGGGTTGTGAGGACTTCATGTCCCTTTAGCTTTGAGCCTGAATCGGGGCCATTGGAGGGTTGAGCAAAGGGGCAGGGCTCCCTGGTGCCACCGAATGGCACCCTGGCTGCCATGCTGAGAATAGGTGTGGGGGCGGGGGAACAAGGGCAGAAATCCAGGGACCCGCAGGGGTGCGACTGCCCTGACCCAAGGAGAGCAGGGGAGGCCTGGCCCAGGGACGTGGAGCAGACGCCTGGGGGTGAGCGTGTGGAAGTGTGGAAGTGTGTGGCTTCTAAGGCCGCTCTCCTGGCTCTCCTCTTCACCCGTCTCCAGCGCTGGCGTCCGCTGTCTTCTCGCCTCGGCAGAGGGAACCCTGTGTGCCTCCCCTGGCAGCACGGCTGTTTACCACCCCACCGGGAGCGACGGTGAGTGAGGTCCTGCCCCCCGCAGCTCCAAGCAGAAGCCAGCTTCCCAGAGGCTCATTTTTTAAAAAAGATTTATTTATTTATTTATTTCTCTCCCCTCCCACCTCCCCCACCCCCGGTTGTCTGCTCTCTGTGTCCATTTGCTGCGTCTTCTTTGCCCACTTCTGTTGTTGTCAGTGGCACGGGAATCTGTGTTTCTTTTGGTTGTGTCATCTTTTGTGTCAGCTCTCCGTGTGTGCGGCACCATTCCTGGGCAGGCTGCACTTTCTTTCGCGCTGGGCGGCTCTCCTAACGGGGCGCACTCCTTGCGCGTGGGGCTCCCCTACGCAGGGGACACCCCTGCATGGCAGGGCACTCCTTGCCCACATCAGCACTGCACATGGGCCAGCTCCACACAGGTCAAAGAGGCCCTGGGTTTGAACCGCGGACCTCCCGTGCGGTAGACGGACGCCCTAACCACTGGGCCAAGTCCACCGCTGAGGCTCATTATTTAAGAACTTCCCTGGTGTGCCTGTTTATAAAGCAAACAGAGCCCAAACAGACATTGCCATGCGCTGGGCCTGCTATCTGAGCCCATCGCTATTTTCTGAGATATTTTAGACAAAACGCTTGCGCTGGTCATCAGCATACCCAGAGGTATCATCACTTTGATCACTTAGAAAGAGAAAATTTTCATTTTTCCCTACCCACTTATGTCCTGATAATGACTCTTGAAGGTAAAGTAAATGACTGAGTTTTCACCTGGTTTGTGTTGTTTATCATTTAGATTATGCCTCAAGTCTCGGAACGTCATATGCGGCCATTCCAGCAAGGTCATTTGCTCAGTCAAACCCTGCATTCCCTTCCGCTTCCCCAGGGACAAATGTGAGTACAGGGGCGTTTCCTCCCTTGTTGTCGTCTTCAAAGCATGTGTACCACCTGCTATGTCTGGGCTCTCATCCCTTGGCTAGCCGAGGAGGCCGAGATGATGATGGTACAGATGTGGTTCTCTGCAGTTCAGGAAAACATGTCCTCGGACCCAGATCGAGGGTTGTTTTATTCAGTTCAGCTAGTATTGACACCCACAGACAAAACCTGACGTACATTCTTAAAATGGAAAGCACTTGTGGACTTTCTGGCATTTGACCCTGGTTTAGAAAAAAGTTTGCGATTTTGTGGTCTTTCCTAAAATACTTTTATATGTTTTATTGAAATGGGCCATTTCCCACAAGAAGGTAATCCTGAAACTTGAAGCAGAAAGAGAAAATATATTTAAAAGGAATCACCATGTAGTAATAATACTTGTAGGTCTCTTGGGGGAAATGGTTGCTGCTGCATTTTACAATATATGTATAATTTTTAGTTTTATTTGCTTTCTTCTCTCTCTACAACATGTACTTTAGGTCCCCAAGTGCTAAAGCTGCGTTCCTCCTTTTCCCACTCATTGTGACAACTCCCTTTCTTCAGGGCTGTCTCTTTTCCACTGCTTTCCTCCCTTTTCCCTGCTGTCTCCTCCCCCCCAGGAGCCATCCTGCCTTCTCCTCTCCCCTGGGAGCACGTGGAAGGTGAGGGTGGGTGGGAGACACAGACCACCCAATAAAATGCGTACGGCTTAGTCCTGCAAGAGGATGCCTGTTTGGGTGTCTTGGCCTGTGCATATATTTTCAAAACTTGTGATGTGAGCAGCTGCAGCCTCTTTCTCTTCTCATGCAACCAGCATGTGCTCGGGAGAGCCGGCCTCTGCGTGCGGCCCTCCACGCGTCAGGGTATTTGAACAACACACGTCAGAAGAGCAAGATGTGAAGTGTAGGTTTCAGGCCCCGGGGGATGAGTGAGTGGAGGAGTGAGGAGACTCACGACAGGAAATGAGGCCTGCTTGGTCCGAGGTTTCTATTTCTGCGTGTCTGTTTATGTGTGACGTTTAATGGGAGAAGTGCTTCAAGAGAGAGCACCAGTCAGAGGTTCGGGTTTCAGTCAAAAAGAATTTTGAAGTTTCCCTCTCTGACCTCTGTGTGCTCAGAGCCACAGACATGTCACGGGCAGCTTTGGGTCTGTCCCAGATGAGTGGAATACGGCTGGGGAAAGCGAGGCCTGGTTGTTAGTATTGAGTGCTGACTGCTGATAACCTGACCTTGTGTCTGGATGGGGTGTTGCATCTCCACCTGGAGCACAGAGAGGCGGAGTACCTTGCCTGAGGTCACACAACTGGTAAATAGTGGTGCTGGGATTTGAACCCAGGCAGCTCGCTCTAGAATCCTGCTCTTCTCTGAGGATCTCTGAGGTCCCTTCCTTGTGATTCTTCTCTTTGGTAAGCCACCTGCCCTTTCCCCCAGCTAGGGCTGCCTTGGGGGTGGCAAGGAGTCCTTGGAGCACAGTGAAGGGCGCAGTCAGATCCAGCATCTGAATTCTTCTGACAGTGTCTCCCAAGGTGAATTCAGATGGATAGAGGCATTTTCTGCAGATCTAATAGAGGGGGAGGATGTCCTCTGACTGCTTTATTGTCACAAGTTCTGTGAAGTCTTCCTGGTCACAGGAGAGACAAGGACAATGCTTGCCCTGGCTGGTCCCTACATGCCAGTGGCTGGATAGTTACATCTTCCAAGTCAGATTCTGGTCCTCCTGGTGGCCATTACTGGCTAATGAAATTGAATGAGTGGCGACTCCTACTCTCTGGTTCATTGGTCTTACCCAGGTCAGCTAACAGGGAGCTGAAAATGGTCAACCACCACACCAGGGAATCAAGAGTGCCTACAACTGCAAGCAGAGGAATTGCATCCATCAGCCATGTGGAATCTAAGCCCCCTCTTGGTCTAGAGGTGGAGAGAACATCACCATCCCAGGGTGGTCCACAGAATGGAGTAATAAAATATGGACTAGAGTGGACTTACTGATATTCTACTATAAAACTATTGTGACAAGTAATAGAAGAAATTTTAGCATCGAGGTGGAGTTGCTGAGGGCAGGAAGAGGGTAGAAGAGATGTGATGTGGGGACATTTTTGGGATTTTGAGTTGTCTTAATGATATTGCAGGGTCAGATGCTGGACCTTATATATCCTGCCATAACTCACTGAATGCACTGGGGGAGAGTGCGAACTACAGAGTAAACTATTATCTGTGTAGTGCTGCAGTGCCCCCAAAATGTGTTCACTGAGTGTGAGGAGGGTGCTGCAAAGATGAGGGAGTTTGTTGGAGTGGGAGGAGTGCGGTGGGGGCTTGGGGGGTCTACAGAAACCTCTTATATTTTTTAGTGTAACATTTTTTTTGTGATGTATATATCTTCAAAAAATATAATTTAAAAAATGATGTGGTAGGGAGTGGGTTATATGGGAACCTCTTATGTTTTTTGTTTTTTAATGTAACATTCCTTGTGATCTATTAATTTAAAAAATTAAAAAAAAAAAGAAATTGAATGCAGGCAGGTGAGTCTCTCTTTGGAAAAACCTGAAATACAAGAGTTAGCAGCCTTTGAAGACAAACTTAGAAGTGAAGAGCTGACTCATGCTGCTGAAAGGTATTTTTCAAGGCTCCTTTAAGTAGCAGGACAGTCCCTTAAAGAAATTATTGATTATAAGCAGATACGTGTGTGGGGAGGTATATTGTCACCAAAGGATACTTTGTCAAGCTCCCATACATTACCAACACACTTTTTTTTTTTTGCATATATATTTCTGTTGTTGTTTTCTGCTTACAAAATTTGTTGATCATGAAATTCAAATGGAAAAGAATTACCGAATGAGAAGAAATTCCCCCATGATCCCACTCCCAGCCCCCATAGAGAAACCTATGAACACTTTGATGTGTTTTCCTCTAGAAGTGTGTTCTAATCTTGTGCCAGAGCTTTTTCTATCTGACTCTGTTCACAAGTGTTTTTTCAGAAATACATTTTGTTGGGAAACAGATGTGGCTCAACCAGGTGGGCTCCTGTCTACCATATAGGAGGTCCAGGGTTCGATGACCAGGGCCTCCTGGTGAGGGCAAGCTGGCCCATGCGGAGTGCTGGCCTGTGTGGGAATGTGGTCCAGGGCAGGAGAGCCACCCTGCGTGGGAATGCCACCTCACACAGAAAACACTGCCCTGTGCAGGAGTGCCAGCTGAAATGAAGAGCTAGCACAGCAAGGTGACACAAGAGACACAGAGGAGAGAAAATAAGAAGACATAGCAGAACAGGGGAGCTGAGGTGGTGCAAGAGAGTAATCCCCTCTCTCCCACTCTAGAAGGTCCCAGGATCGGTTCCCGGAGCCACCTAATGAAAATAGAGGCAGACACAGAAGAACACACAGCAAATGGACACAGAGAGTAGACAACGGGGAATGGTTGGGGGTGGAGGAGAAATAAATAAAAATAAATCTTAAAAAAAGAAATACATTTGTTGAGTTAAAACCAGGCGTGGCTAGGATTCTGTTGGCATAAGATTTTAATTATTTGGGGAGCAAACAACAATTTTGAACCTTCATTGTTTGTAAGGCAGGAGAACAAAGCGACCTGGGACTCTGAGAATGAGCCTTCAGAACATATCTGAACTGTCAGAAAATCTAAAGTGACCACAGAAACCGTGTGCCACCACCACAAAGCCCTTCTGGCCAAGAGCCTTGGCTGGATGTAAACTCGCCTCAAGTCTGTGGGAGTCCGCAGCTTTTATCTCCGTATCTGTGTTAGACAGAGGTGGGACATTGAGCTGACATGTTTGCTAGTGGTAGGGTGATTTGTGTCCTGTCTACAGCCCCAGCCTTCCACAGGGTCCCGGGGAGGGGGCGTTCACCTTCACTTAAGCTCCTGCCATTTATCCGAGCCCAGGCATTTTATCCTTGGTTGCCCGAGTCATCATAAACAGAGTAATCAGGTTTCTGGAAGGGGCCATTGGGCCTACTCAGGCTGTAAATAGTTTTCTTGTGCCTGCCCAAGATGAACTTTGCCTACTGCACGTCCCCGTAAAACCACCTTGCAGCTTTCACAGCTGCCTTGGAATTTATTTAATGAGCCTCCCTGATCTGGGAAAATACACGTGGCTTTTATGGTTTCTTTCACACCAGGACCCTGCACGCCAGGGAACTTGTAGACATAAGGAAACTGAGATACAGGGCAACATGAATGTTTGTGGAAGGTTTAAGTCCTAGAATAAAATGTATGCCCCTCAGGAGTCTGGCTATTTTATTTATTTATTTTTTTTAAAAAAAGAGATTTATGTATTTATTTATTTCTCTCCCCTTCCTCTCCACCCCAGTTTGTCTGTTCTCTGGGTCAATTTGCTGTGTCTTCTTCTTTGTCCACTTCTGTTGTTGTCAGCAGCATGGGAATCTGTGTTTTTTTTTTGTTGCATTATCTTGTTGTGTCAGCTCTCCCTGTGGGCTGCCCCATTCTTAGGCAGGCTTTCTTTGGCACTGGGCGGCTCTCCTTACGGGGTGCACTCCTTGCACATGGGGCTCCCCTACGCAGGGGACACCCCTGCGTGGCACAGCACTTGCGCGCATCAGCACTGTGCATGGGCCAGCTCCACACGGGTCAAGGAGGCCCGGGGTTTGAACCGCAGACCTCCCATGTGGTAGACGGACGCCCTAACCACTGGGCCAAGTCCGTTTCCCTAGGCCGGCTATTTTAGAACACCAGTCTTTCTGTCCTGGCCACCTGGGTTTGTGGCTCAGAGCACACTGGGCTCCTGGCTTCCAGGGGGCATGAGGAGTTAGTATTTGATGTGGCAAATGCCCAGTACCACTTTCGGCTCTGTCACTGTCCTTGTCCCATGGGCAGGTAGGATCATGTGCATTTTCCCAGAGTAAAAGAGCCCTGGAGGGGGAAGCAGGAGACATGGGTGTTTTGGGTTTTGTTTTCTTGTGTTTTGTTTTGTTTTTTTCTTTTCCTTTTTATGTATCTAAATATTTTTTCTTGTTGTAAAAGTAGGACAAATATGGTATAAAAAATCCTATCAGAACACCAAAGGTAAATGTCCTTGGTCATAACTATATATCAATATAGCTATCAAATGTGGGCATATTTAGTTGGTAAAAGTATATGTATATAGTAAAATTCAAATTATGCCATAAATTCTGTTAGGTGACTTGCTTTTTTCACTTAATGTAAGCTCTCAATACGTATCTCAGTTGATTCCTAGACTTCTTTTCACATTAGTACATAAAAACCTATCTTTTTTTGTAACACTTTTATATGAATTTGCCATAACTAACCAGTCCTTGACTGATGGATTTTTCAGTGAGATCTGAGTTTTAATCGTAAATCTGCCGCTGTTTAATTGACCACAGATTAAGTCTGGGAACGTCTCCTCGGCTTCAGTTTCCTCATGTGCAGTGAAGGGTGTGGACCAAATGGCCTCCCAGTTTTAGCATTCTGTGACTCTGAACTTACTGGGCGGCTGAAGTTGCTCATCAAGTGAACCACCCAAATTTGGCAGGCAAGTCAGGCACCATTAAAAAGCAGATTTGCTCTCAATCAAAGCAAGTATGCTTTGATATGTCATGGACAAGTCATAGACAGCAAGTCCCTTTGCTATCTGCAGACCATGTTCAAAGTCAACATTATAAGGGTAAATATTTGCCCTGTGTTTCTCCTCAGCGTGTTTAGCTGAAAACCAGCAGAGGCCCACCGAGGTGAGCCCACACCTACAGGAGATCTGTCTGCGGCACAGAGGGTGGTTTATTTAAAATTGAACCTGCCTTGTAGAGGCCTAGGAAGCACTTTGAGAGATTTCTCTCACTCCTCATGCCTGTTGCCTTGAACCACATCTTTATTACAACTCTGTGAGTTATTTGAACTGGAATTATTCTTTGAACTCGCCTGCCAAGCCTGTTGCCACCTGCACCATAGGGCATTGAAAGGTCTCAGAACCTTCATACACAAATCTGTTTGCTCCTTTCACATTTCTGCCCGTCTATAAAAGACTTGTGGGTCAGTTGAGCGGTCTGGAACCCAGCTGCAAGAACCATTTAGAAGTAGCACCTAGTGTTTTTAAATGAGTGGCCCCAGCATGTGAAAATGTACAGACCAGGCCCCTGCTCTCACCTGAGGGCATGTGAGGCCAGTGCTGGCCTGGGGACCAGCTGAAGCCACCTCAGGCTGGAAAAGGGTGCTTGTCCCTTTAGGTTAGTAATTAGGGCTTCAGTTACAACCTGACACCTTAGCTCTCTTAGAGATTTGACGTTGGGCTGGAAAGTTTCAAATGTGCTTGGTGCATGTGTGGTGCCTAGAAGCTCAGTGGTTCGGGTGTTAGCAAGGCCTGTTAATACTTCACCCCAAAAATTCCAGGTGGTGAGACTTTATGATTCTCTCCAAAGCCCTCTGCTCCTCTGCCCCAGAACTCCTCTTTTAAAATTTATTTTTGGTGATTTTTAATTTTAATATAATTTCTAACTTACAGAAGAATTGCAAGAACGGTACGAGGAATAGCCATATATACCCTTTGCCCAGATTGACTGCTTTACATTTTGCCCCATTTAATTTTTTTTTTTAGGAGGTACCAAATATTGAACCTAGGACCTCGTACATGGGCAGCAGACAATCAACCACTGAGCTACATCTGCTCTCCTGCCCCATTTACTTTATATTGTGTCTGGCTATCTCTCTGTATATATGCATATATCATCTATCTGACTGTCTGTCTATCTACCTACCTACTTGCCTACCTGCCTACCTACCTATCTAATTGATCGTCCATCAGTCATTTTTGCATTTTTAAAGTGAGTTGGAGACAGTGTGCCTCTCACATCTGATTACTGTAAACATGACTTTCCTAAGAACATGGGCTTTCTCTTACATCATCGCAGTAGAATTATGTTGCTTCCCAGCATAGGCTCATCCTAGCCCATCATTTAACTATTGGAAGAAAGAAGGAACAAACACTGATTTGTGGGAGCCTGTTGAACACCTGGCATGGCACCTATGCCCTTGACATACTCTGGGGCGTTTCCTCTTCCAGAGGGCCCTGTGAAATCAGTTTTCAATTTGCCTGTTTTACAGATGAACAAACTGAGGCCTGGAGAAGCTCAGTGTCTTACCTAGAGCCCCAGTTAGTGCCTGCGGGAGCTGAGACACTGTCCTTGGTCTGTCTGACCTTTCCACGGCCATAACACTTCAGCTGGGTGACCATAAAGCACACGCTGGGCATGTGTCTGTCCTCAGTGAGGACATGTAAGTGTGTCGTCTCAGCTCTTCTGGGCACTGTGGGAGCAGAATCATTCAGGGGACAGCAGAGTGTATAGGCAAGGTGCTCTCTGCCTGTAGCAAACAAACATCTGAAAGATAACTGTGCTTGTGACCATAAGTACAGTCCAGCAGCTGGGTCACACAGAGAGGGAGGACTGGCATTACACACATGGGGACAAGCAGTGCGAAAGACACGTCTTTCCTGTTTATGCCAAGCACAATTTGGGGAAAGTTATTATTATCCTGGATCTTGGGGTTATCTTGGCAGGGCTTCTGGGAGGAGTGGAATTTTAGTACTTAGAGCTGCATAAGCATAGTTATTTTACAGCTGGAAAGGACTTTAGGCCTGGGGGCCACTTCCCTCGTTCCAGACATGGGGAGACTGAGGCCCAGAAAGGGAAACTGGTTTGCCCCTGTCCTAGAGCTAGTCCATGACTGAGCTGGGAGTAGACCCCAGATCCTCTGACTTGCAGGCTCAGGGTTTTCCCGCTACAACAGCCCAAACTCCCTTTTATTATTCACTCGTCCACCCTTAGCTGCTGCTGTCCTGGATTCCGTATTTGGAAAAATTGTATCTGCCAAAGTGCTGCTATTAATGAATTAATGATTAGTTACCCATTTTACTAATTAAAGACACAGACATGTCATCCAGACTTTCTTATCAGCCTGAGACATAACCAGGGTGACCAGTTTGATAGAATTTTAAAAATTCAATGTATGGTCCCAATTTGGGCTTTTGAAATGTCAGAAATAATGCTCAGATTCCCCCTTCCCTTGCTGTGTTATTACCTGCAAAGACCCTTGAGGGCTTAGAGACTCCAGGTTGGGAATTACTATACGGCATCATGCTGCTTGCTCAAAAGCACTCAGGAAATGTACTTTTTAAATTTGAGTGAAAACTTTGATTGAGGCCTATTCACATTAGTGCCTTTTGTAAGGGTGTCTGCAGCATGAATATGTCTCTTTCTTTGGTGACTGGTGCCTGGGAGGGGGGTTATTCTTCAGGAGGCGTATTCTGCTGCCAAGCAGCGGCAGTTGCTGAGCTCACGCTCGGATAAAAAGCCTCTTGAGTTGTTCTTTCAGCCTGGAGGAGACAATGAGGGGCGCTGGCACTCGGCACCCGGTCACTAGGCAACTGGACAGGCAAGCAGCGGGGATCGGCCCCGAACTGCCCGGCGTGTCAGCTCTGTCGTCCAACACAGATTAGCCCAGGCTGAGCACAGCAAGAGCACATGGGTCAGAAACGTGCCCTGCTAAGAGGGGCCCGGCCTCAGCCCTCCTGTGGATGGACTCAGAGACCAGCCGCTCTGCCCTGCTGGAAACTCAGCCACTCACCCTAAGAAGAGGCAAAGGTCCTGCCCTTCTCGGCGCTCCTCCCTGCCTCCCTGGAGAAGGGCACAGGCCTCCTTAGCCAGGCTCGTCTCACAAGCTCCGTGGCAGGTCAGGGAGGCCAGGGGACGCTTTGGGAGCACGCTGAGCCCCACTCTGAAGTGTTGCTCCACTTTGGGAAAGCGCTTGACCTCTGGACATCGCAGAGGGGAGGGTCTGAAAGGGGCATTTGGGTTTCTCCAGTTTAGGTCTGAACCATAACAGGTAATTGACTCTAATTGTCTCCAGCCCAGATGAGACAAATGGGGGCTTTTTGTGGTACAAGAGTATTATAGGGAGGAGCCCTTAGCTCCTTTCCCACTGCATTCATAACCTTAGCAAAGCCTGGACCCATATCAAATGTAATGAGATGTTGAAGTTCACTTTATCCTAGAAAATGGTGATTATGCAAGCATAGGCTCTGATATTAGAACGTGTGTCAGGGTTGGAAAATTGCATCCTTCTCTTCTATGCTGGGCTGACTTAAGGATGCTAATTCTTTAACCTCCCAGAGAGTCCAAGGTCTGATTAAAGTTTGCATGAATCCTCTTCCAGGAGGCATCCTAATGCCATGCTGTGTTCCTCTGGGGTGCTTTTAGGGCTGTGGGGGTTGCGATAGAGGTGGGGGCAGCGTGCTAGAACGGAACAGCTCTTCTTTTGTTTGTTGAATTTATTGGTGAACAATGGGGCTTGGGGGAAACCACTGCCCTAAAGCACAGGTTATTGCTCAGAATGTCTATGTGTATGTATTTGTTTCCCACAAATCCTTGCTGCGATTTCTTTCTTTTATTGGATTTTTAAAAATTGTAAGTTAGACCATCCAGAGGTACATAAGAAACAGGTTAAGCTTATCTCCCCTTACTTCCTTCTGGTTCTGCCCCTCTGGAGACAAGCAATAGAACAGGTTGTGGATGCTTTTACGTCTTTTTCTGTTTGTGCTGATATCCTTTAACATTTTTTTATTGTGAAAATTTGTAAACATATTCAACAGTAGAAACTGGTATAATGAACCCCTATTTATTCATTACCCAGTTGGAATAACTACCCAATTTTTACAATGCTTTCTTTCTCTACCCCTTTCTTATATATACATGCATATTTTTTCTTTTACAAAAATGGCATCATACTACACATGCTACATATCAGCCTGTTTTTCCACTTAACAGTCTGTTGTGAAAATTATTCATACCAGCACACTTACCTCCTTATTTAATAGCTGTGTAGCATTCCGTTATATGCTTAAATTAACATTTATTCAAACACTCCCATACAGTTGGGAATATAGTTCAGGGGGGTTCCCAAAATGCCACCTCATTAATGACTGCAATAAATGTTCTTGTATATAAGTCTTTACATATTGGGCTTTTATTTCTGAGAGGTCAGTCTCCAAAGGTGGGATGGCAAGATCATGGACTATGTACCTTTGAAGTTTTATTAAATATTGCTAAAGTATGTTCTCAAAGGTTGCAGGTATACAGCCTCCCACCAGCAACATATGGATATGCCCATTTCCTGACGTCTTGGACAGCCCTTAATTATTGCTCATTAAAAATGTTGGGAAGCCTATTTGAAAAGAGATGGCATGATATAGATATTTTATCCGTGTCTGTGAATGGATGCTACATTCATTTTATAAATGAACAGTTTTGCAACCATTATTTGGGGGAAGAAAATGATGTGGGCTATGGGTGGAAGGCTCTTTGTCTCTTCAGAAATAACTAAGCTGTTTGACTTGTGAGTGTGGAAAGATAAGAGGATGCAGTCCTGCCCTTGGGGACTAGCAGCAGCTCCAGTCCCAGGAAATGTTTAACAATGCGGGGGCTATAAACTTTAAGTATTTAGGGGAAATGCAAAAACCAAATATGCTAAAGGCTTATCTAGAATGTCTGGAGTCCATGCTAAAAGCTTACCTAAGATGTGGAAGAGATATATGCTAATTGAAGCCTATTGAGAACTGAAACAAAGGGACCATTTGGCCTTTCCTCTCTGTATAAAAGACGTTTGAAAATCTTGTTCGGGGCTCGGGATTCAAACTGAAAGCTCCCGAGTCCGGCCGGCCGTCAATAAACCATTTTTTTCCTTCTCAAAATCATTCCTGAGTCCTGGCCTCTCTATACTCAATTAATTGAACTTCTCTTAAATTCCACAACAAAGCCATTAGCAATGTCTGGATATGGGAAAGAGTGAAATGCCTTTTGAAGACCAGTCACTGTTCTCTGTTCCCAGCAGTTTGCACAGCGGAAAGCGGGTGCTGGCCGCGTGTTGCACATCTGCAATCTCCCTGAAGGAAGCTGCACTGAGAATGATGTCATTAACCTGGGGCTGCCCTTTGGAAAGGTCACTAATTATATCCTCATGAAGTCTACTAATCAGGTAGGTCTGGGCACTTTCACAGCAGTAGGTATGCGATAGACCATACATTGGTGGAAGGCAGTTATTCAACTTTATTTTTAAAGAAGCCATTCTTACCATAAAGAGGTGATACACTAGCTTTCCTATTGGTATGGCACAGAGATTTTTTTTTTTTGGTGGTGGCGGTGTTAGATTTCCCCTTGAAGGAGGAGAGATTTTCTTTTTCACCCTACCCTCCTTGTAATGGGTATAATCCTTTGTGAATTGCCTAGAGGTGAGGGAAGATGTTTTGGAATGGGGTGCTCGTTAACATAGAAAAAATAACTGGCCCCCAAAGTAGAAATCCATGGATTTGTGTCTCCTCACTGTGTTGCCATCCTCCTGATCTAGTGCTAAGGTCTTACCTTCTAAGCTTCTCATATCCGATGGCCTAGATTTGGAGCCACCTAGGAACTGGCTTTGGTGTTAAGGTCTGTGGAGTCTCATAGCAGCAGAGCGAATGGCAATTGATGGGTGTCTGGTAAGTCTAGGGATCAAAGAACCCTTAACTTAGTTTGGAATTGACTGAGCCCTTGAGGACTGAGCCCAGAGGGGAAATTTATGCTGTTAATGGTCTCTAAACTCATTATATGGATGAACTCTGAAGAAGACACAGGTCAATCTGCAAAGACTAGGAAAGATGTTTCCTTTTTTTTTTCTTTTTTTTTGTTGGCTTCTGTCATTTAAGGAAAACTCTGTCATAAAACTAGCTGGATACAAGCTTAGAGAACAGAACTCCCCAGAGTCTAAATTCCAGTGACAATATATTAAAATATCAAAATGTCCTTATTTCAACAAAAGGTGACATAACATACAAAGAAACAGGAAGTGATGGCCCAGGCAAAGAATTGGAATTGATTGAGCCCTTGAGGACCAAACCCAGAGGGGAAATTCATGCTATGGATCGTCTTAAAAAAGAAAGTTTTGTCTTTATTTTTTTTAATTTAATTTTTTTTGCAATCATCACAGCTATATTTATTAAGTTGGAGAAAAAATGAAGAACAATTTATATGCAAAAAAGGGAAGTAAAAGATTATGGGACATTTTCAGATTCTCTTGAAAAGACTTAAGAAGAGATCCTCCTTCATTTGGATTTATCCTTTCTTTGTCACAGTAGCCTCCTTCCTCTTCACATCTCTTGTAGGAGTGTTGTCAGACCAGATGAGGTGGTGCCTTGCCTGTCATTGTTTGAATGTGGCACTCTCCGGGGGGTTGTTCTGTTTAATACTCATGATAACCAGACATTCTCATTTTTTCTTGTGGTTTCACTCTGTTGTCTATTGTCCTGTCTTTTCAACCTGCAGAATTCCATTTAGCATCTCTTGTAGAGCTGGTCTAGTGGTGACAAACTCCCTCAGCTTCTAAAATCTGAGAATGTCTTAATCTCTCCCTTATTTTTTTCCTCAGTGGATTTTTAAAATACTTTTTATTTTGATATAATTCCAAACTCACAAGGCAGTTACAAAAATAATGCAAACCCCATAAAGAGAACCCATTATACTTCCACCCCTCCACCCACATATCCAGATCCAGTAATTTTAACCTTTTGCCATCTTTGCCGTATCAGTCTATCATCTATCTATCCCTAGCTCTATCTATCTATCTAACCTATGTATCTATCAATCTATTTTCTAAACATTTGAGAGCAGATTGCATGCATCATAATCCTTGAACATATAATACTTCTATGTTCATTTTCTGTAAACAAGGATATCCATGTATAGATCTACCTTAAGTGCAGTAATCAAATTCAAGAAATGTAACATTGATATAAACTTACATGCTATATTCCCATTTTTTCTTACGTCCCAATAATGTCCTTTTGAGCTTTTTCTATTCTTAGATCCCATCCAGTATCATGTATTATATTTAATTGTCATTATTTCTTCTGTTTATCTCTCTTTTGAAATTATGGAAACACATATGCAACATAAATCTTCCCATCTCAGCCATTTCCAAGCTTACCATTCAGTGGGATTAATTTAATCACATTCACTGTGTTGCAGTGCCCTTTCTTTTCACCCCAAATAGAAACCCTACACTCATTTTGCATTAACTATTGATTGCCCCTGCTCCCCACCTCTGATAACCTATACTCTACTTTCTGTCTCTAAGAGTTTGCATATTCTCTGATATTTTCCTTGTAGTTACTGTAGGGCTTAAATTTAACATCCTAAATCTGTATCAGTCTTGTTTGCTTTGATACCAACTGAACTTCAGCATCATATATTAACAATGTACCTGTACTCTTCCATTCCCCACCTTTATGTAGTTCTTGTCACAAATTACACATTTATACATTTGAGTAAAAAACCATTGATTTATCATATTTTATGGCATATACCTTTTAGATCCTGTAGGAAGAAAAAAAATGATGTTATAAATAAAAAATACAATAGAACTGGTAGACATACCATTATATTAGCAGAGATCTGTTTCTTCATGTTGCATCAATTGATTGTCTATTGTCCTTTCCTTTCAACCAGCAGAACTCCCTTTAACATTTCTTGTAGAGCTGGTCTAGCTTTTATTTATCTGGGAATGTCTTGATTCTTGATTGACATTTTTTGTTTTCAGCACTTTGAATATGTCTTCCTGCTGCCTTCTTGCCTCCATGGTTCCAAATGAGAAATCAGCATTTAGTATTATTGAGGCTCCTTGTATGTGATATGTTGCTTCTCTCTTGTGGCTTTTAGGATTCTCACTTTATCTTTGGAATTTGGCAATATGATTATAATGTGGTGTAGATCTATTTGGGTTTATCCTGTTTGGAGTTCATTGAGCATCTTAGATATGTATATTCATGTCTTTCATTAACTTTCAGAAGTTTTCAGCCACTATTTCTTCAAAGATTCTCTCTGCCCCTGTTTTTCCTCTCCTTCTGGGACTCCTACAATGTGTATATTGATACTCTTAGTATTGTCCCATGGTTTCCTCAGGCTCTGTTCACTTTTCTTCATTCTTTCTTCTTTCTGCTCTTCAGGCTAGATGATTTCAATTGTCTTATCTTCAGGTTCACCGATTCCCTTCTTATGCCAGCTCTAATCTTCTATTGAACCCCTCTAGGGAATTTTTCATTTCTGTTACTATCGTCTTCAGCATTTTTTGTTCCTTTACATAATTTCCATCTCTCTACTGATATTCTCTTTGTATTCATTTCCTGATTTCCTTTAGTTCTTTGTCCATATTTTCTTTTAGTTCTTTGAGCATATTTAGGACCATTTTTTAAAAGTCTTGGTCTGGTAGTCCCAGGTATTGTCCTCATTGACGGTTTTTAATACTTTAATCTTCTTTGCCTGGGCCATCACTTCCTGTTTCTTTGTGTGTTTTGTAATCTTTTGTTGAAATAAGGACATTTTGATACTTTATTATATATTATCACTGGAATTAGACTCTGGGGCATCTGTTCTTTAAGCTTGTATCCAACTAGTCTTTTTTTTTAATGAAAATTTATTTTATTCTGGTTCAAGGAATTTACTTCAAAGCAGAAATTTCTCATTTTCCAAGTATGACAGCAATGTTGGTTTTTTTTTAACTTAAGTGACAGGTAAAATTTGTATCCAGCTAGTCTTATGACAGAGCTTTCCTTAAATGACAGGACCTAACAAAAAGAAAAGAAAAAAATAAAACACCTTTCCCAGTCTTTTCAGATTGACTTGTGAGTGCTCTCCTTCAGAGTTAATCCATATAATGAGTTTATGGACTAGCTAAGACTAAAGTAGGAGCCTACCTGGTCTTTTCTGTACATGTTTTAGGCATGTATGTGGCCCTAGGAATTCCCCCATTTACATGGATATGAATGTCCCAGCTTCCCTAGGAAATGGTTTCCTCATGGTCCCAGGTACCACACTGTGTGTCTTAACAGCCAGCAGCCCCTCCCCCCCACAGCCACGATTTAAATCCTCTCCCAGGCAGTTCTGGCAGTAGCCTTCTACACACAGGACAAGTTCTGGAATAGTGATCCTGTGATGAGTGGCCTGGTTCAGTCCTTTAGGCTGCCACCAGACAGACTGGGCGAGGCATGTGTACACAAGGGTTACTCTGCTCTATCTGAAACTGGGACAGGGGACCAGCAGTACAAGCATGGGCTGGGTGTATGCCAAGCTAGTGAAAGGGTGGGTGAGGAGCCAGCATGGGCACCAGGAGATCCTAACATGTTTAAGTTGCCTTTTTCTTGATTCAGTGCTTGCCCAGGTACTCAGTCCTTCAACTGTTTTCTGGTGCTTTGAGAAAAATGTTTCTGCTAGTTCTTGCTGGTTACTCAAAGTTTCTGTGGGAAAAAGGAGCCCTGAAGTTTCTCATTCTGCCATCCTGATTGGGTTTTCTTTTATTTTCAATAAATAGTCTTACTGTATGAATCTGAGAATCAGGCATAGGAGAAATTCTTTTCTTAATCAAGACATGACCTTTTGAATACTCAAAGCCACACCAGACCATTGATGGTGTCAATCTGGGGATAGACTCATTGCTTAGTCTCTTTGTTCCTACCACTCAGAAATTCTATTTTGGGTAAATGTTCAAAATTCAGCTTGCAACTTTAATACAGAGAAATTCACTGGATTAGTATTATTCCCATTTCACAGGTGAGAGATAGAGGTGCTAAAATATTTGCATCAAAAAAGAGGCATTTAGAAAACCAGGTGGCAGAAATTGAAATGGAGCCCTAGAATATCTTAACTTCTTAGTGTCCCACACTGCTGCTACAGACTGGGCCAGCATGGAGAAAAGCAAGACATCTGACATTCAAAATCATATGTAAAGGGAGGTGGGGGGTGCTCTTGTTTAGACTTTTTCTAATTCCTCCAGGAAATATTCAGGTTAAGGAAATGGGAGAGTGGGGACACACAGCAAGGGTTCCCTTGTCCCAGACCACTTTTCCCTCTCAACACAGAGGGGCCAGAATCAGTGCATTGTCGGTACTATACAAACCACACAAATCTAAGAAACAATAGCAGCAACAAATCTGCCACAGCAGCTCCTGGGGAAAGACAGTCAAAACAGTCTATTAGACACAGAAGCCTCTTTCTTGCTAAGTGCTTTTTTGGGCCAGTTAAATAAAAAGGCTGTGGAAGCCTAAGTGGAGTTTCCCCTCTTTCTTTAAGCCATATGGACACAGCCATTCCCTCAAGCCTGGGGGTTTGTGAGCCCCTGATTTTTTTTAGTGTATTTCTTTCCAAGGAATGCAAGCACTCAGATAAGCAGGGCTTGTGGTACTGTCTCCTGCCATCGTCCCCACCAAGTAGTGAGGTTTGCGAGCATCAGCCCAGGTTCATGTGTGCAGTAGACTCCCAGGAACTGTGGGTTAGTGGTCCTCATCCCAGAGCCCCTTCCAGGGCATGATGTGGCCCAGGATAGATACGTATAATTAAGAAATGATGTCTGGCAACCATGGGGATCAAGAAAGTGCTGTCTTACAATGAGCTCTTTTGATGAGGTTAATAAATAGGTCTTTTGAACAGGTGAGATCAAAGACAGCTCTTCCTTATATACTGATTTTTTTTTCTTTTTATTGAGTATAAAATATATACTCTAGAATGCACAAGGTGCACTAATCTTAAGTGTAAAACTTCATTAATTTTCTCATGTGTATACCTATGTAATTGCCATCCACACCAAGATATAGAATATTTCCAGAAGCTCAGAAGGTTTCCTCATGCCTCATCTCAATCAATACCCTCATCCCACCCCAGAGAGATGCAAGACTGATTTCTGTCACCATCTGTTAGTTTTAACTGTTCTTGAATAAATTTTAGAAAAATGGAATCATATCTTTGTCTGAATTTTGTTTCAGACCTTGAAAGTGCAAAAGTCCTTTACATGTCCATCCTTTCTTTCCTAGGCCTTTTTAGAGATGGCTTACACAGAAGCTGCCCAGGCCATGGTCCAGTATTACCAAGAAAAATCTGCTGTGATCAATGGTGAGAAGTTGCTCATTCGGATGTCCAAGAGATATAAGGAATTGAAGCTGAAGGTAAAGCATTCTCTTGTTCATTTAGTCATTCAACAAACATCCAGGGAGTGTCTAGTACTTCTCAGGCATTGGTCTAAGTGCTGGCAGGTGGGGGAGGGCAGGAAGAGATTCAAAGACTATTCACTGCCCTTGAGGATCTTACATGGGAAGGCAAACCATTACAACATGGCAAGGAATGTGCTTATTGAGGTAAGCACAGAATGCAAAGGGCTACTTAAGTCAAGATGACTAGCCAACTAGGGTCCAAGGAAGATTCCCAGGAGAAGTGATACTTGCACTGGCTCTTAAAGGATGAGGAAGGAAAAAGGGAAAGGTGGTTGCTTTTCAGCAGTGAGAGTTCCAAGCATAAGGCCCTGAATCCGTAACATCTCTACCCACAACATCTTCATTAGCTTTTTCTTCCTTGGTAACCACCCTTGATCTCTTATTCTATCCTCCCTCTTCCATATTTATGTCTTAAGCCTAATAAAATTCCTTCTAAGCATCACATGATTAAATTGGTCACTGTCAAAACTCAGGTATGACTACAGATAATTCCAAACAGATTTTTGTTTGTTTTAACTTGTTCTATACTTCTTTCTTTTTTTAAATTAGAGCAGTTGTAGGTCTATAGAAATATCATGCAGAAATTATAGACTTTCCATATTCTGCCCCTCTTCACAGTTTTCCCTATTATTAACATTTTGCATTAGTGTGATATCTTTGTTACAATTGTTGGAACAATTTTATTACAATTATACTGTTAACTATAGTCCATAGTTTACACTCGGGTTCACTCTGTCTTATACAGTTTTATGATTTATTTTTATTTTTATTCCGGTAACATGTACATACTAATATTTCCCACTTTATCTACTTTTCAACCACCATCACCACCTACATTTTTTCTCTTCTTTCTTTTTGTTTTATTGTGAAGTATAACATATATACAGAAAAGTGACTGATTATATAAATGTACCATTAAATCCCATAAAGTCACCCTCAAAGTCAAAAATAGAACACTGACATACCCAGAGGCCCTGTGAGCACCTCCTCATGCTTGGCGCCGCTCCCCACACTTTCCTGATTTCAAGATAATCATTTCCTTGCTTTTCCTTGTTCTACCACCTACATATGCCTTCTTTTTTTTTTTTTTTTTTTTTAAAAGATTTATTTATTTATTTAATTTCCCCCCTCCCCTGGTTGTCTGTTCTTGGTGTCTATTTGTTGCGTCTTGTTTCTTTGTCTGCTTTTGTTTCTTTGTCCGCTTCTGTTGTCGTCAGCGGCACGGGAAGTGTGGGCGGCACCATTCCTGGGCAGGCTGCTCTTTCTTTTCACGCTGGGCGGCTTTCCTCACGGGCGCACTCCTTGCGCGTGGGGCTCCCCCACGCGGGGGACACCCTGCGTGGCAGGGCACTCCTTGCGTGCATCAGCACTGCGCATGGCCAGCTCCACACGGGTCGAGGAGGCCCGGGGTTTGAACCGCGGACCTCCCATATGGTAGACGGACGCCCTAACCACTGGGCCAAAGTCCGTTTCCCTACATATGCCTTCTTGAACATAGTTTAGTTTTACCTAATTTTGAACTCTGTATGAACAGAATCATACTACATCCTTTGTGTCTTTTTTCATTCTACATTATGTCATCCACGTTATTGGGTGTATCTGTTTATTTTCATTGGTTTATAAATTTCCATTGCATGACTATGCAATTTATCCATTCTATGCTGATGGACATTTGGGCTGTTTCCAATTTTAGGACATTCGGGACACTGCTGTGAATGTTCTCAAACATGTTAACATGATACATATGTGCATGAACATGTAACTAGATATATAACTAAGAGTATAATTTCTAGGTCATAGGGTGTGCTTACCCTCAACTGTACTAGATAATAGAAAAGCTCTTTTCAAAATATCTGTCCCCAATTTACATCCCTACTAGTAGTGGATGGGAGTTTCCAATGATCTACGTTCTTGCTGACACTTCGTCTTTTCTGACTTAAATTTTTGCCTGTCTGGAAGGAGAGTGTAATGGAATATTATGGTTTTATTTTATGTTTTCCTGATTATTAATTGAGGTTGAGCACTTTTTCAAGTGGGAAGTTTGTTTTCAAGTCGTTTGCCCATGTTTACCCTTTGGATTGTTTCTTCTTATTCATTGGGAGGAGTTCTCTTAACTGGAACAGTCTATTTGTATTTATTGCAATTAATACTTTATTTACATTTAAAGCTACTGTTTTCTTTTGTACTTTCTACTGCTACATTTAGTAGAGATTTTCAAGCTCTTTTCAGCCCATTCCACATTTACTCAGGGTCCATTTTATTCTAGACCAGCAGCCCTTAATATGCCTTGAAGGCTGAAGTCAGAAGACAAAGGCACAGTAGTTGTTTCTAGCTAGGACTAGCATTCTGACAAGTCTACATAGGTAGATCACTAACACCTCAACCAGTTGCCAAAATCCCGATTCTTCTTTGCTTGCATTATTGCTTCTGAAGTTTCTTTGCCAGCAGTTCTGCTTCAGGCAGAAGTTGACTTTTTTTTTTTTTCTGTCTAATGAAAGCTGTTTTCCTTTCTCAGACAAATAAGAGATCTCGCCCCATCCTGTACATAGCCAGAGTTCCTGTTCTCCTGGATTCTTCCCTGGGGGCTAGAATTGAGTTTCTGCACCAAGTTCCCAGAGGAGCTTTGGTCTCCAAATGAGATGCTATCATAGTTTCTAAATAGGATTAACAGCAATAATCAGCTTCTTAAATTAAAGTACCAAGGCATTGTACTACCCTACTGAGGGACATAGTTTGGGGTGGTGCACAAACCATGGGCTAAAGGTGTCAGATGGTCCAGGTTTGTATTTTGCAGGTATTTGCTGAGTGCTCACTCTGGATGGGAACTGGGCTGGGTGCCATGGATATGGAAGTGGCAAGCTCTTGGAGGAGCTCACTGTCCGGTGGGGGAGGAAAAGCATGTAAACATAAAACCTTTAAGAACCATGTGATCTGTGCCAGATCAGAAAGTTCCAGTCAAGGCCCTACTCCCTCCTGCTTTGATGAGCTTGGACAAGTTGCTTAACCTCTGTGAACCGTTTCTGGATTAGTAAAGGGCAGTACCATGGTACTCTTTGGTTTTAAGCATTTTTTTCATACCTTATTTCTTTTCAGCCTCACAATCATCCTACCCTATGAAGCATGTAGGGTGGATAATAACAGTACAACAAAAATAATAACATATACCTTTAAGTGAGGCCTGCTACTCTAGGCCAAGTAGTATGCCAAGTATTTTACATGTACTCTCTTTTTTTAAATTTATTTTTCTCCCCTTCCTCCCCTCTCCCCTCCGTTGTCTACTCTGTGTCCATTCACTGTGTGTTCTTCTGTGTTCGCTTGCATTCTTGTCAGTAGCACCGGGAATCTGTGTCTCTTTTTGTTTTGTCATCCTGCTGCGTCCACTCTCCTTGTGTGTGGCGCCACTCCTGGGCAGGCTGCGCTTTTTTTGTGCAGGGGGCTCTCCTTGCGGGGGCACACTCCTTGGCGCGTGGGGCTCCCCTGTGCGGGGAACACCCCTGTGTGGCACGGCACTCCTTGCATGCATCAGCACTGCGCATGGGCCAGCTCATCACATGGGTCAGGAGGCCCTGGGTTTGAACCTTAGGCTTCCCATGTGGTAGGTAGACACTCTATCAATTGAGCCAAATCTGCTTTCTGCATTCTCTACTTTAGTCCTGACGTCTGTCCTGTCAGCAGGTGTTATTATCTCAATTTCATAGATGAGGAAACTGAGACTAATAGAAGTTAAATAGTAACTTGTCCAACATCATAGTTGCTGGAAGAGCCATGATTAAAACCTAGGACTCTTTTGGTTTTGCACTATACCTGCATCTCTCAATTATGTTGTTATGCCTCCATTGACCCAATGAAAAAACAAAGAATTCAGTTAATTTGCTTAAGGTCTCCAAGCCAGTAAGCAGCAGAGCTAGTAATTTCAAACTTCTGCCTACAGATCACTTGGGGATCTTGTTAAAATGCAGTTTCTGATTTAGTAGGTTTGGGGCAGGGCTGTGGTTCTGCATTTCTAACAGGGATGCGATGCTGCCTGCCCTCAGAGCACACTTTGAGTAGCAAGGGGATAGAACACATTGCTTTCTAACCGTTAGTATGTGCTTTCTGTTCCCCAAGCTGTCACACTGCCTTTCAGGGTCATGGTGAAGGTGTCAGGGGATATAAGTGAAAGTGTCATAAAGTGTGTTTCAATTACATAGTAAAGTATGTGTTATGACCCCTGTGTTGTCATGAGTCAAGACTCTCTCTGCAAGTAACAGAAATTTGTTTCAGTTAAGCAGACTGGCTTAGGCCAAAAAAAAAAGGCACAGGCACAACTTGGTTTAGAGCCAAAATCATATCATAAGGACCTGGTTTCTCTCTACTCCGCCTTCTGCCTGATAGGCTTTGTTTGGGGGTGCTTAGGATGGCCCCCGGCAGCCCAGGCTCTCTCCTCCAGGTGGCGCTGCAGTAGCTTCGGCAGCTCTGGTTTCTCATCCTTCCATTTTCTTCAGGATAGAGCCAGAGATTTTGCTTGCAGCTCCCACGAAAGTCCTCAGAGTCAATCTGATCGGATTAGTTTAGGACATGAGCTCAGGCTGGTATGACCTGCTCCATCCTCGGAACCAGGGGCAGAGGCTCACTGGATCTCTGGAGGGAGAGTGGGTGAAGAGCAGCTGCTGCCAGGAGAAGGGGGGGAGTCAGCAAAACCCTGTCCCCATAGGTGTTCCGGGATCAAAGGAGCCATCTCCTGGGCTCCCATGAGGGCTTGCAGAGGTGGAGGGAAGATTTGATTGGTCTTCCACCTCCAACTTTACCTTTTGCCCATTAGGCAAAGTGGAGCAAGAGAAAGGAGCAATTTTAAGGCATTTTTCATCTCCTTGTCACTGCATCAGAATCATCGGGGGAGTTTTCAGGCCCCCTTGCCCATGGATTCTCATTCAGTAATTTGGGGGTGGGGCTGAGATAGTTTCCAGGTGGTCTTAGGGTCAGAGGACCAGAGTTCAGAGCCACTGGTCTTGCCAGCCTCCAAGCCACGGGTAGGCTCTCTGGCCCTGGGAAGTAGTCCTATGAGTGAAGCATGACCCTCTCAACTGGGAAGATTAAATTGGCAAATGATTGGCAGGCTTCTCCATGTAAGACATGATGCTAAAAAGCTATAGTGAATTTAAGACATGATCCTTTTTTGGAGGGAATTTGCTAACAGTTGGGGAGACAAGCTCTTCTTGTGCAAAATTATACAAGATTTATCCTGAATGTGTAAGTTCAAGAACTACCACCGAAGTTGAGTGGCAGACAGCAACGGGATTGGGGAGTATAAAGAAGCAAAGAGGTTGCTGAGCAGGGCCTCTAAGGATGAGAATTGAGCTAAGCAGAGAGAGGACTTCCGGGCAGAAGGAACCATGAGAGGAGATGAAGGAGCTGGAAAGCTCAGTTAACAGCTGGGGCTGCTTTGACGGGATTTGGCTGTGATGAATTCGGGGCTCATCTGGAAGGTTTCAGCATCCTCCCAGGACTCCCGAGGTATGTAAAACAGCTGTGGAGCTGTCAGAGGTCATGAACCTCTCTAGCAGCTACTTTTATGTTGGCCAAAGTCTCTGTGGCTTTTGTCAGTGTAACCTGCCATGCCCTGAAGCTATTGGTGGATGCCAGATGGGCCTCGTTATCCCGCCTTTATAGATGGAGAAACGGGCTCGCCCACGGGAAAGAGCCTGGACTTCGGATGGTCCAGCTAGTGGGGGCTGGGGCTGCTCTTCCTCATCTGAGTCGTGGTGCCTTCCTCGTGCAGCACTTCATGCACCTTGGAATCTGACCTTGTCTTAAAAGCAGCAAAACATGTCGACCGTGAGCACTGTGCATGGTCCCCTGGTGGGTTGTAGAGCAGCATCGGTGTCAGCAGAGAGTGGATGAAAAGACACAAGACCTGGGATTTGCCTCACAAAAATCTAGGGGGTGGGGAAGAACGGTGGGGGTTTCAGTGGAACAAGATTGATCAGGACTGTTGGCGATGGAGCTGAAGGCCTCAGCTGCTTCTCTCACCCCAGGCTGTCCCAGATCTGGACCGGAAGGAATAGCCAGGAGGATTTGAGGAGCAAAAGGACACTGTTTGGGACCTTGGAGACTCTCTTTGCTACAGAAAGTTCCTTATCCAATGCCTTTCCCCTCTTTTTCGAAGGAGAATTTTAATGTTTATGTTCTGAGAATCTGCCCTGCACATTTAACCCATATTGGTGACACATTCTTTAGCCTTTGCCTTTTCCGGCTTGGCAGTGTGAGCCACAGATTTGGGGCCCAGGATGTGGCCTCCCCCGTGACGGCAGACGTCGTCACGTGATCCTTGTATCAGGTTCTGATGGCTCCACCAGCTCTCCAGAGCTCCACTTGCATCTGGGTCGGCCCCGCAGGCAGGCAGAGCTGTGGCTCAGCCATCCCAGACTGGACTTTCCATTCATGACACAGTAAGGAACTTCCATTTTGCATTCCAAGATGGGCAGGTGGAAGAAGACAGCTCAGTGGGATCTGTGCTGAATGTAGTCACCGCTAGATGAGCCTTCTTGTTCTACCCCAAGCTCGGGACAGACAACCCTGGCTGAAGGACCGTGGCCTTGGATGAGGGATTCAGCTAAGGGAGGCATCTGGGCTGCAGCTTTCCTCTCAGCCCAGGCCAACAGCCTCGGTGGGCTTCTTTCCCTGCTTGGACTCGGGTCTCTGCTTAACATATTGCTGGACAGTCCAAGGCCTGAGACATCTGGTTAATTGCAGGTGGCCCTTTGTATACTTACAGGGGATCAACCTTTACAGGTGCAGTTGGATTTAAGGAGCCATTTGCCAATGCAGTGAGGACCCTTGTATGGTGGATACCCTGACCAGTGCTAACATCTTTTCTTGAACAGGGGATTTACTGGCTTCTTGACCTCCTACTTCTGCATCACCACAGGGGCCAGGGCCAGCATCTTCTTTTGGCTCTTTTCTCTTGGCATCTTGCACAGCTGGATGAGAGACTTCTCCTGTCTTGAAAACTTTATATCCCTTCCCTATGTCCTAGCCCTGACCTCTCACCCTGAGCTACCAGCAGTTCCTTCTTCCTTTTCTCCTTTGCTCCATGTTGTTCCCAGACCAGCCCTCAAGCTCAACAGTTACTCAGACAAGTAGTCATGTGCTAGGACAGAGGTCAGAGTAGTTACAGAACTAAAGTCCCAGCTCAGCTCACTTCACATCTCCATCTGTAAAAGGTGGTGCACGATGATACCAAACACTGTAGTAGCTCTAAGAGTTCACAATTCTTTTTAAGCTGTGTAGAAAAAAAAAAACAGAAAACATATAGGATAAAAAGAGCAGCTGATTAAATTTCTTAATAAAACTCCTTATCAAAAGTTGATATCACAGAGTGAGGATTTTTTAGTCTTTATTTTTAAAAATGCAGTCCTGTTTCTTTTTAAATAACATCATTATTTAGGTCTAATCCACATACCATAAAATACATCTGGCTTGGTACATTTTTATTGACTGGATGGAATCTTTGTAGTCTTTTGAAAGATGATCTTATCCTTTGTTTCAAGCTCGTGAATACTGCTTTTTAAAAAATCATTTAATTTTTTATTGTTTTGTTACTTTTTTGTCCATTCTGGCTTTAGGAAAGCACTTTGTTTGGGACTTAGGGGCACAGCCACCATTTAGTGACCTCTGGCAAGGCTGCACTGCCCACCTCACAGATTTGCTTTGAGCCTCAAATGCCCCCACGGATGAGTGCTCTGGAATGAGGAACTGAAGGGGGCATAGAGCATGGGAAGGAACTTGGCATTAAGATGCCTGTTGTTGAGTTCTGATTCTTTAACTATCTCTGTGACCTTAAACTTGTTTCCTGATTAACCCAGCACAACTCCTGGAGTCACCATCTACCTAGAACAGTCTCACTGGTGCCCCCTGGACTTGTGCAAGGCAGAGGCTCAGTGTTCACACAAGTAAAATGAAGTCTCCTTCCAAGTTTGGAATGCTCCTTACCCTTCCCTCCCTTTTTCTCTCCCTCCTTCCTTCCTTCCTTTCTTTCCTTTTATGTTTAAAATATTTTGTTTTGATTTTTACTTAATGAGGGAGGAGGTGGGAGTAAGGTAGTAATGAATGCTGTACTTTCCCAGCACGTGGGTGAGGATGGGCACCAGGTTCTCTGGATCATTCAGCTCTACCATGTTCTGCATCGTCTCTCACGCCTCATCCCTTGGATTAAAACTTCTTTCTTCCCTCCTTTGGTGGACTGAGCAGCTTCACGCTGGTATTGGCAAGGGCAACTCTCAGCTGATGGTGATCTTTCTAACTTTTCTAGAAACCGGGAAAAGCCGTGGCTGCCATCATCCAGGACATCCATTCCCAGAGGGAGAGGGACATGTTCCGGGAAGTGGACAGGTGAGGCCCCTGGGCCCAGGTCGCAGGGCAGAGCGTGTGGGTTGGTCCACTCTCCCCTTTCCCGTTCTTAGGGGTGAGTCGAGCCATGTCCTCACCCCTGCTCTGCCCACCAGACCTTCTGGGCCCTCCCTCACGTGCTTGATGAAAAGTCCTGTCCAGAAGTTCTGCTCAGGTTGTACCTCAGGAAAATGCAAGCTGCTGAAGCTTCCTCTCAACGGCTTCTCAGTTGGAAAGGAAGACAGGAAGCGGGGTCTGTTAATATTTGGCCCTTTGGGGCAAGCCTACACTTTCCCAGTCAGGCTCTGTGTGTGTGTCTGTGTCTTCCTTTTAGAGCCCGCTCTTCATTTTGTATGAGCTAAAAATAGATATAAGAACAGGAATATAGATGGTCCAAAAAGCAGTGACTTGATCAGTTGCTTACTCTGAACATTGACTGCATTCGGTTTTTCTTCTCATTTCTCCCACCCTAAGTTTGTGACCATGCCAGGCTGGGGCTGCAAGCTTATCACAGTCACTCCCCACAGAGAGTTTGGTGGAGAGTGGCGGGGGCAGCCCGAGGCTCTAACCCAGGGCTGCCACAGATGGCGCTCTGACCTCACAGTCCAGGGCACGAGTCGGGCCGTTTTCTGGTGATGGCCATGGTGCGCCACATCTCCATGCTTCCTGTTCAGGGAGGGCTGTGTGGTTTTCCTGTATTGGGGAATCAGATTAAAAATGCTGTCCTTTTAGAATATTGCTGTGTGACTTGGTTGACATGCTTAACAACCGAGTGGCCTTCAGAGCTTGTGTGTGTGTGTATGTATCTTTGTGTATGATCATTTGGGATTTTTATTTGTTTGGATTATTTTAAAAGCGCGTAAAGCCACACAGCACCAAGTGCAGTTTGGTGGCAGAGTGCAGCGGGCATGGGGAGCTGTGGCTCTGAACCTTGGGCACTGCAGCTTCCTTTTCTGGCTTTCGGTTTCTTCACCTGCAACACAAGGAGATCAGATCTTTAGGGTCTCTTCCAACCCTACAACGCCTTCCTAATTCTCTGCTTTGGGACTCTCTTAACCGCCCTCCCCCGCTCCATAAATAGCATCCTCCTTCCATCCCAGGATCTGAATAAATTGAGAAATGAACAAGAAAAATGGAGGCCAAGAGGTCACCTTTATTCTGATAGAAGCCAACTGAAGGAGTGGCTTCAAGGCTTGTAGCCGGGAGGCCAGCTAACTGGACCCCAGGGTTAGATGGCCTTAACCCCAGGTAGGACCAAGGCAGGCCTTGCCCCAGGCCCCCCACCTGCACGCCCCCCACCTGCACGCCCCCACCTGCATGCCCCCCGGGAGAGTCATATGCCTGCTGCCGGCACAGCTCACTTCCGAGAGGAAGGAAGAGGGGGTTGAGCCAGATCAATCCAGTTATTCTTCCCAGCTCCCAGGGGCAAAAAGAGTAAAGGTGCAGAGCGCAGCCAGGACTGTGCTTGGGGAAACCACCTCCTCACGGAAGGAACGGCTCGTGGTTGTGCACAGTCGTGAGTGACGGGTGCACAAGCAGATAGGGCCGTATGCAGTTAATCACGAGCGAGGCTCTGTGCATCTCCGTCCGGGGGCGGGAAGCGGGGCAGTGCGTGCAGATTCCAAAGACTGCTCCTTCGCTTCCTTCCCCACAGGTACGGCCCAGAGAGGCCGCGGTCTCGCAGTCCCGTGAGCCGGTCGCTCTCCCCGCGGTCGCACACGCCGAGCTTCACGTCCTGCAGTTCTTCCCACAGCCCTCCCGGCCCTTCCCGGGCCGACTGGGGCAACGGCAGGGACTCGTGGGAGCGCTCGCCCTATGCCCGGAGGGAGGAGGAGCGCGACCTGGCCCCCTGGAGGGAGAACGGGGAGGAAAAGAGGGACCGGTCGGACGCGTGGGCACACGATCGCAAGCACGGCCCGCGGCAGCTGGACAAAGCCGAGTTGGAGGAGCGCCTGGAAGGAGGGCGGGGCCACCGGGAAAAGTACCCGAGGTCTGGGTCCCCCAACCCGCTTCACTCCGCGTGGAGCTACCAGAGCCGGGAAGATGGCTACCACCGGAAGGAGCCCAAAGCCAAGGCCGACAAGCATCAGAAGCAGCAGCAGGGCGCCCCTGGGCGGTCCAGGAGGAAAGACGAGGCCAGACTGCGGGAGAGCAGACACCCTCCCCTCCAGGACGCAGGCAAGGACGATGGGGTCGCACGGACTCCTGAGAGCTCCAAGTCCAAGCAGAGTGAGAAAAATAAAACCAAGAGACCTGACAAAGACCAAGGAGGAACTGATGATAGAAAAGAAAGCAAAATGGCAGAGGACGAGGTAATGATGCAGTCTTTCCCCATCGTCCCCAAGATGAGGCAGGTCCTCCCAGAGGAGAATAATAATAACAATGTAATGATGATAAACAGACATTTGTTGAATGTTTACTATGTGCGAGGCATTTTGCTAAGGAATTAAGTCTTTTAATCCTCACAACACTATGAAATTGGTACTATCATTGTTAAGGATGTGGAAACTGAGGCACAGAGAGCCTAAGTTATTTTCCCAAGGACACACAGGCAGTGAATACAAGAGCCAGAATGATATCCAGGCAATCTGGCTCCCCATTCCATTGCATCCTCCCGCCTTCACTAGAAGTTAGGGAGGGACATGACGCCAAGGCCTACTGTGGTCCTGTTTGTCCAGGGTGGAGTGGCCCTGGGCTGTTTGTACCCACAGAGTCTGCCAAGGGAGATAAGATCTTTGTCCACTCAGTCCTCTCTCCTGCCAGAAGCATCTACCAATCCCAGGGCTTTAATGAGAGGTGATAAAGGAGAAGCAGCCACCACCCACTAAATTATACCGGGTGCTCAGGGCTTGGTGTGTTTCTCTAGACATGGGCAACTGCCCACAGTGTTTTACTTCCACTTTAATAAAAATGCATGGCAATTAGCTGACACCTTTCAACCAGGTATCTGAAAGGGCTTAGCAACCTACCCCATTATTGCAGTTCACACCATGGGTCATAAGGACTCTGAGTACGAGGTATAGTTCTTACGTGGCTTACATTTCCTTCTTGCCAGAGCCTCCAACATTTAAGAAGGTGTGAGATAGTGGAGGATGGGGCGGGGATCTGTATAAAGAGCCTGATTTTTCAATCCAGCATGCATACCTTCTAATCACCCTGACTCAGAGTTGGTGACAATGAATGTGTCCAAATAAGCTCGATTCTTAACTCCAAGACTACTCAGGAGTCACACTTGTGGCCACCACTCCAGGGTTCATTCCCATGAGCATTGGGGGAAGACTGCTCTGCCCACGAGTGTGCTCAGCACAGGGGAACTGGACATGGTCATGTTCTGGCAGACACCAAGAGCTCATGGCAGACACAGACCTATGGAAGACACCTGAGATACCAGTGCTGGAATAGAGTGGGGATGGGACAGTTATCAGCTTTGCACAGGGAGAGGAGGAAAGTTGCAAAAGGAGGTGACATTTGAGCTGAGCGCAAAAGAGGAAGAAAAGGGGGTTTGGCATTCTCAGTAGAAGATGCAACCAAGGCAGAAATGAAAAAGGGAAAAGTAAGACCAAAGTCCAGTGATAGAATCAGTGTGAAACTTCCTGCATTTTCGAAACTATATAAACCAGAACATGTCTGTGGGCCAGATGCAGCCCAGGGGCCCTCAGATTGCAAACCTCAGTATAAACAGGGTCTAAGAGGGAGAAAAAACAAAAACTACTTGTGCTCAGTTCAGAGCTTAGACAGAGACCCAAGTATGCTGGGAAGCAGGTGTGAGCTTGTTGTTTGCCTCATGCCCTTCTCCCAGTCTCCGTTCTTTTAGTCAAAAGAACCAATATCCTTGGAGCACCTGACTCATAGTCTAGTGGAAAAGACAAACCAATCAAATCATGCATCACATGGGTGGGAAAGTGTGATGGTCTATTGGTAAGAAGGAGATGGAGGTATGCTGTACTGTTAGTGCTTATAATGAATGGGAGGCTTGCCTGGGTTAGGATGTTGACTGAGATTTGAAGGGATGGTAGGTATTTAGGTGAAAGTGAGGAGGGCAGACAGAACAGCATATGCAAAGGCCCTGGGACTGGAGTACAAAAGGAGGCTACTGATGGTGGAACAAAGAGAGCCAGTCAGTAGAATGGTGGGAGGTAAGGCTGATTTGTCAGCAGAGGCCGCATCATGCCGAGCCTTGTAGGTAGGTTAAAGATTTTTGTCTTTATCCTAAGTGCAAGTGGAAGCAAAGTTAATGATTAAACAAGAAGGCATGGTGGAGTTGTGATCACTTTTTGTTTTGAAATGTTTACACTGATTGCCTTGGGGAGAGTAGATTTGGGGGGAAGGGTACAGAGCAGTAGTGGGAGACCAATCCAGCTGGCTCCTTGTCAGCCCAAGGGAGGGGGCATGCCTGGTTGTAAGAAATTAGAACTAGAGTCATTTACTTTAGAGCCAATCTCAGCCAGAAATGTCTAGAAAATGTGACTTGCCCCCGAGGAAGCTGGGAAGTGGTCATTGATCTGGTGGCCAAAGTTTTAGTGATGGGAGAATATCCCCCAGAGATTTCTAAAGCAGGAGTTCACAATTTTTTTCTACACCGGTCCAGATAGTAAATACTTTGGCTTTTACAGGTGAAGAGACAAAATTGAGACTATTGTGTAGGTACTTTTATAACCATTTAAATTATAACCACTTAAAAATGTAAAAACATTCTTAGCTCATGAACTGTACAAAAACAGGCAGTGGGCCAGATTTGGTCTGTGGACTCGTTTGCTGAACCCTGCTGTAATGGCTAAAGGCCCTAATTCTCAAACTTCACACCTGCTTTCAATTGTTAAATTTTACAATTTTACTATGCGGGGGAGATTAATTTGAGCGAGAGAATAGAAGAAAGGAGGAAGGGAGAGAATAGAAGAAAGGAGGAAGGGAACCGGTTTTTCATTTGGGCAATAGCTCTAGGATAGAGACAGAGCCACCGAGAGTCGAGAGGGGCGCTGATCATGTGACGACCCCCTCGCTACCCATAAATGGCTTGAACGTGGTATTTTATGACCTGGACGGGTCTGTGGAGATGTCACTGTGATGGTGGCTAATCCCAGCATCAGGGCCTGCCCAAGTCAGTTCATATTCAGCCTCTTCTGCTCCTCCTCACTATCTATTGATTTCCTCCATTTCAAGATCCCTGCTTGGCAGAGATCTCTGCACCAAAAGACATCAGGCAAACCTGAGTAACTTAACCTTTCTGTGCCTCAGTTTCCATATCAGTACCATGAAAACGATAATAGCACCTGCCTCCAAGGATTTTTTTGAGGATGAAGGAAATGCCGTCTGTGATGTGCATGTGGCAACTGTTAGCGGTGCTCAGTGTCATTATTTTTCTCTGGGGCTCCCTCTTTTCTCTGCCAGTGTTCACAGTTGATTTTGTTTGTTCTGTTCCTTTAAGGCTGAAAAAGAGGAACAGAAAGGCATGGAAGAAAGTCCCCATTCAGTGGGCAGGGGAGAGAAAGATACAGAGTCCTCTGATCCAGAAAGCACAAGGAAAAAGAAGGTAAAGTTTGTCCCCTCTACTAGCAGCCTAACCACCTCTGCACTGCAGTCCTGCCCGCGGTGCCCCACGGAGAGGCATGTGTCTGAGACCCCACCTGTGCTTGCACGAAAGGGCCTGCCCTGCCAGGCCCAGCATTGGAGGATGGCTCTGGCCTGGGCCTTAGTCTTGATTGAGATGATCTCTACCCACAAGCTTGGGCTCTGCCTCGCACTCCAGGGACGTGGCTGTGCTTCTGAGAGAAAACATTACCCAGAAAAGACTCAGGTTTCAGAGCCAGGCTCCCAAAATAGACCAGCAGGTCCCTTGGGGGATTCAGACCTTGGAGCTGGGGCCCTGACCTGGGTGGGCCCAGACGCTGATGTTAACAAGACACCCACTGTGCTTGGAAAGATTGTTCTACTTCATTTGAATGAAAAACATGAAAAACCAGCAACAGCCCTCCTGGGTTGGGGCTGCCCCAGCAGACAGAAATGTCCTTGGAAAGTGGCCAACTTCATGCCTTTCTGGTCAGGAGTGGCGGGAGAGGTGGGTATTGCCGGCAGGGAAGTTGAGCTCCTAAATCTGTCTGCTCAGTTCAGAGGCTGCCAGGGATGCCAAGGAGAAGTTTTCAGGAGGTGCCAAGTTAAGAGCTGGTGCTGAGGGCATGCTATCCTTGGGGGAAAGGGGTGCTTGGGGGCACTTTGTTATAGACTTCACCCCAGTTACATTTATGGATGCCCCAAATGCAAGGAAATAGTTCTAAGCAAGCTGATGTATTTAGAGTTCATGTCTTATTCATCCATTCAGAAATTATTGAGCACCAGTTATGTGCCAGGGGTTGAAATGCCCTGACAAACTTTAAATGTGGCAGATTTAACATTAAGGGCTTATTCCAAATCCTGTGCAGTTTTGAACCTCAGATTAAGGATGAATCTGATGTCACTGCTCCCAGTTACCCAGTGATGGTTCCCAGCTAGCTGTTAGCATGCTCAGGATTGCTCCGGTTTAAAGGGTCCTCGTAGTCCAGGTTTGTACCATCTGGACAAATGCCGAGGTCCTTGCCTAAGCCACCCTCTGACCGCCATCCTGCATTTTTGTACAGGAGCAAGATTGGGACAGCGGAAGTGAGGCCGAAGGGGAGAGCTGGTACCCCACTAACATGGAGGAGCTGGTCACAGTGGATGAGGTGGGGGAAGAGGAAGATTTTATCATGGAACCGGACATCCCGGAGCTGGAAGAAATTGTGCCCACTGACCAGAAAGACACACCCTGTCCAGAAATTTGCCCCTCTGTGACGACCACCTTAGAGCTAGAGTTGGCCAAGGATTTTACCAAGGAGGGAGCCAAGACCATAGGCAGTGGGGCCACTGAAGTCCCCCTCCAGTCGGTCAGAGAGCTGCCTTCTGCTTCCAGGGGCTGTCCCAGCGACATGGACATGGAAGCGCCGAGCCTAAATCTGGCTGCTGAGCGGAAGCCAGCTGAATGTGAGACAGGCCACCCTCTGGAGGCTTCAGATTGCTACGAGAAGGAGGCAAAGGGAGCAGAGCGCTCAGATGTTCTTCTGGACCCTGCAGTCCAGCAAATGTCCTCCCCCGAGCCAGTGGAGGCGCAGGCCCGGCAGCCTAGCCCACTTCTCCATGACGGCAAGGCCAGGGAGACCCCCGAAGACAGGGCTGAGGAAGGCAGCCCCCTGCGGGAGAAAGTCAGCCCCCCTGCCGAAACCGACCTCCAAAGCCAGCCTTGCCAAGGAGCGTTGACCCAGGGTAACTACTCCCCTTCTTCTCAGGTGCGGTGGGGTTGATCGGACACCTGCCCACCTAAGGAAGTATGCAGGCCAGAAGAAGCATAAGGAAGATTTCAGCCAGCATTGAAGCTGGTGCAGAAAGTCATTTAGTATCAGGCAAGCTTCTCAAAGTCCTCTTATGCCATTAGAGCTTCTCGGCAGATGGCACCAAGGAAATGAGATAGGAGGCTGCAAGGCTTCTGAGAAGCCCACTCGGGACAGGCTTCTCTGAATTCACAGGAGCCCCGGTAGGCTCTGACAACTAAAATTAGCTGGGGCTGTCGGCAAAAGGAGCTTCAGTTCCTTGGGGCCAGCAGGCAGCCTGTCCTGGCTGCACCGCGGAGGACCCTCCAGGGGACGACCAGCCAGGCGGTTTACTTCATGAGTAAGGGAGGAGGGGCTCACCAGGGGGCACAGTTTGTTCCCCTTCTTGCTACTTCAGACCCACTTTTCTTAGGGTCTGAAGTGAAACAGGGCTTGTCCTGGGACCGCCTCCGCCGCAGTGGCTGTGCCCTGCTGTGATGTCATGAAAGAGAGAGAGTTTAAAATAGGCTAAGCCGTGTCTCATCTGCCAAGTGGAAACTCAGAGCCATCAAGGGCTGCGGGGGTGGGGGTGGGGGAGGGGTGAAGACCTGCCGCTTACCAGAGGCTGCAATGAGGGGAACCAGAGTTCAGAGGGCAGAAAGTATACAGCAAAGGCATAAAAATAAACATTTCAACCCAGTGCTGTGCGGGTGGGAGGAGCTGGTAGTTGACCCAGGGGTTTGGACTTTCCTCCATGTCAGGCTGGCTGAGCTGAGCTGTGCTTCACCTGCGTGGATCCGAGTCTCCATGGAAACTGCCAGGGACCGCCTCCTTGTTGCTAGAGAAACCCTGAGGCCCGGGCTCTGGCTGTAGGAGGCAAAAATAAAAGAGGCACGAAATGCTCACCTGCTCTCATTGAACCCCTTTGATCCTGCAGTATAGGTCTCAACATGCGGTGGTGTTAGAGCCCGTGCTCTGAGCTCATGTTTATTAATAGCAACACTGCTCGACTAGCTTGGGGGTGAGAATGGCGTTGCCTTTCCTTTTTGCCAGCCTCAGTGTTCCTGTGGACGCCAGCACAGTCTTTGCCCTTCAGTAATCCTGCTGCCTGCACAGAGGGAATGATACTGAGTTCAGGGGCATGGGGGTGGATCATCCCAACCGAAGGCGTCAGCAGCCCATCCCCTGGCAAAGGTGTGCCAGCTTTTGTTGTGTGGCATTCTTTCGGCAGTGGAAAAATCTTTTAATGATGGCGCTTTGGTTCTAATTAGCAGTCATTTCCCTGGCTTCATGCTATTAAGCAACCCAAACGACCATTCCTTATCATTCAGTGCAGGGAAGAGAATGGCCGGGATTCTTAGAGGCATGTTGTATTTCATTAGTTCTTTTCCTTGGCTCATATTTTGCAGAGAACTCCAGGTACCTGGAAACCAAGTCCCTGGATATGAGGTCACCAGAATACAATGAAGTGGAGCTGAAACAGCCCCTTTCTTTGCCTTCTTGGGAACCGGAGGATGTGTTCAGTGAACTCAGCATTCCTCTAGGTAGGTGAAATACGCAATCCTTCCTGAGAATTCAGCTCTGTAGCAACATCTAAAAGCCTGAGGGCTTTTCGTTGTTTAGTCGTTGCTTGTTTTTAATGCCTGATGCAATAACCTAGATTGGCAAGTTTCTCTTAATTTCAGTCTCCCACGATGGACTGGACACCCTGAGGGTCAAGGCTTTGAACAGCTCTGCCTTAGACTTATAGCTAAGAGAGGCCTGTTTTCCCTGCCAGGGAACACTTATTTCTGATGCCACAGAGCCTCTAAGTCCAGCCCTCATTCAGGCAGGGAAACAGAGGCCAGTGGCCTCCACAAAGTCAATAGAAACAAACCTCTTCTGTTATTGTGCAGCCAACCCCTTACCCCAGCTCTTCCCCAGACAATGGCACATTCTTCCTCTTTGAGAGACCAGTGGCTCTGAGGCACGTCACTGAATAGACTGTGTTTGGGGCAGCCCCTCTGTGGTTGATCGAGGGCATTGAACAGGAAGAGACATGGCTTCCTGTCTTTCCTTTTCCATTAACTGGATGACTGTTTATCCTCAGAACCTTCCTGGGCCTCAATTTCCTCATTTACAATATGGAATTGGACAGATAGGTTGTTTACCAATGGTGGGAGCATTGGAGGGGGGGTGAGCATGAAGAGGGAGGTTCATTTAGAATCACCTAGAGCATGTTTACAAATAGGAAAGTGAAACCAGAGTTTCAGGGTAGGGAGCGAAGATAGTTTGAGAAAGCCCCTGCAGGAGGCCCTGTCCCTGCCCCTGCGACTCCCACTCCAGCCCATGTCATCTTTGAGCCTTTGCATTGACACTGGAAGATGGGAAAAGCAGTGAGACAGAGGAGCTGCAGGAGCCTCTCAGAGGCACATGGGGCCTCCGGTGGGAAAGTGCCAAGAGGGAAACAAGTCTGCTTGTTCTGGGGAGGGGCTGGTCACTATAGAGGCTCACCCTCTCCATCCAGGTTTCTCTCTTTTTTCCTTCTCCTTTTAAAAAAAAATCTCTTATTATTTCTTTCTTCCAAGTACACTATTTTCTTGGAGTCAGATTTGGAGGCCACACTTTGTCTTTTGTTCTTAAGGAGTAAATTTACTGCACAGCATCCCCCCAGGACAAAAACTAAATAAAGGAAAGGAGGGAGAGAAGGTGGGAGGGAGGGAAAGAAAGAAATACTGGCCTTAGAATGAACCAAGATTCTTTGAAATTTTGAGTTTCTGGGTGTTTTCTTTTTTAAAAATGGAGATAAAAGTTACATAACAGAATTAGCCATCCACCATTGTAAAAGGTGCAATTCTCTGGCATTTAGCATATTCACAATGTAATGCAACCATCACCTCTGTCTAGTTCCAATTCATATTCATCACCCCAAAAGGAAACCTTGAACCCTTCAAGCAGTAGCTCTTGCTTTCCCCTCCTCCTAACGCCTAGCGACCTCTAATCTATTTTTTGTCTTTTCAGGTTTGCCTATTCTGGTTATTTCAGATAGATAGAATCTGACTTCTTTCAGTTAGCATAACATTTTTAAGACTTACCCGTGTGGTAGCATGAATCAGTACCTCATTCCTCTGGGTGTTTTAACCCTGGAAAACAATTGCAAAGGCTGCCTTTCAGGAGAAAAGTGACTGATCTTTCATTCATGGGTTCGTTCATTCAATATGTACTTACTGGACAGCGTGGCACACTTAGGTATTCTAGGGGAAGTGAGAAATGTGATATGAGTCTCTTGTCACCTAAGAACTTGGAATCTAATTGATATACACAAGCAAATTTAAAACAAATTCTGCTACCTTATAATTAGTGTCTTTTTTCCTTTATTACAATAAAGTGTAAAAGATTATCATAACAAATTCAAAAAGTAAGAACTATAGAAAGTAAATATTAAATGCCTTGTCGCTTTTCTCCAGTTTCTCCCCACAGAGAGTTTTCCTTCCGCAAAATAGAATCACACAATACACATAATGTTCTGCAACATGCTTTTTTCATTTAACATGGGTCTTAGAGATGTCTTCATGTTCATACATAGACATGAATTCTTTTTTTTTTTAAAGATTTATTTTTTTATTTATTTCTCTCCCCTTTCCCCCCACCCCGGTTGTCTGTTCTCTGTGTCTATTTGCTGCAACTTCTTCGTCTGCTTCTGTTGTTGTCAGCCGCACGGGAATCTGTGTTTCTTTTTGTTGTGTCAGCTCTCCGTGTGGGCGGCACCATTCCTGGGCAGGCTGCACTTTCTTTCGCACTGGGCAGCTCTCCTTACGGGGCACACTCCTTGTGCGTGAGGATCCCCTACACGGGGACACCCCTGCGTGGCACTGCACTCCTTGTGCGCATCAGCACTGTGCTTGGACCAGCTCCACATGGGTCAAGGAGGTCCTGGGTTTGAACCGCGGACCTCCCATGTGGTAGGCGGACGCCCTATCCATTGGGGTAAGTCCGCTTCCTGACATGAATTCTTTGTACCACCTCAAATATTCCATCTTTTAATTCATGTACCATGAATTACTGATCCATTTCTCTACTGATGAACATTTAGGTATTCTCTTTGTTGCCACTATAAAAATGCTGTGATACCATTTGGGCACTATTTTTAGTGCTTTGATGTATTATCTCATTTAACCTCCTCAGAAAACTGGGTGTAGCTCAATGGTTGAGTGCCTGCTTCCCATGTATGAAGTCCTGGGTTCGATGCCCATTTCCTAAAACAAACAAAAAGACCTCTGAGACAGGTAATGTTTTTATCCCTATTTTATAGATAAGAAATAGAAGCAGGGTCCCAAAGCTAATGATTGGTAAAGGCTGAATCAGGATTCAGACCCTGCTAGTTCTCTAGAGAAGGGGTTCTTAACACGGGGTCTGTGAATTTGGAATGAAATTCAAAAAAAGATTATTCTTGTGGGAACGTGTTGGTACAGGTATGATATATTTATTAAATAATACATAGTATAGTGAGGACTTAGGAAGGGATCCGTGGTTTTCTCTTGATCAGCAAAGGGGTCCATGTAATAAAAAGGTTAAGAACCCCTGTTCTAGAGCCATGTTCTTACCCTCTATTCTTTACTGCCTCCCAGACTCACTGGTTTGGTTACTTTTGTGCATGTGCCAGTGTTTCTTTAGGAGAACATCCTAGCTGGGGGATTGTGGGGTCATAGGTTTTTGTATTTTTAATTTTAATAATTGCTCTTAAATTGTGCTTCAAAACAATTATACCAATTTTCATTGCCACCTTGTGTGAGAATTCCCATTTCTCCATGCCCTTGCCAGCTTTGGATGCTATCAGTCTTTTTTTTGTTTTTTCCCTCCCCCTTTCCCTCCTCCCCACTGTCTGCTCTCTGTGTCCATTCACTGTGTGTTCTTCTGTGTCTGCTTGCATTCCTGTCAGGCAGCACTGGGAATCTGTGTCTCTTTTTGTTGCATCATCTTGCTACGTCAGCTCTCCGTGTGTGCAGCACTACTCCTGGGTGGGCTGCGTTTCTTGCTCAGGGTGGTTCTTCTTGAGGGGCACACTCCTTGTGCGTGAGGCATTCCTTGTGCATGAGGCAATCCTACGTGGGGGGCGCCCCTGCGTGGCACGTCACTCCTTGAGCGGCAGCACTGTGTGTGGGCCAGCTTACCACACAGGCCATGAGGCCCTGGGTACCGAACCCTGGACCTCCTATTTGGTAGGCGGACACTGTATCACTTGAGTCACATGCACTTCCCTGTCAGTCTTTGGTCTTTGCCAATCTCCTAGGAGGAAAATGGCATCTCATTTTGTTTGTTTAAACACCTCTGTTGAAGTATAACTGACATAGAGTAGGTGTACTTACTTAAAGTGTATGCGTTTTGACATATATATATGTCTGTACAACCACCACCACAATCAAGATTTTGAATATATTTATTGCCCCCCCAATTTCCTCCTGCCCCTCCCCATACCCCAATCTCTAAATATTAGTGTGCATTTTCTAGAGTTTTGTATAAAGAGAATTGCACAGCATGTAGTTTTGACTTGGCCTCTTTCACGCAGCATAATTATTTGGGGGCTCATCCATACAGTTGGACATGAATTGATAGTTTGTTCCTTTTTATTGTCAAGTATTCCATTGGGGATATGGGTATGCCACATTTGGTTTGTCCATTTACCTGTTGATGGGCATTTGGGTTATTTGCCAGTGGGGCTATTCAGTTAGCTTTGACAAAGTGTGACTGACTTAACCTCTGCTCTTCAGTTTCAGCCTCTGTGAATCAGGAATTGTAATAGCCAGCTACCATGTAAGGTCATTTTGACTATTTGATGAACAAATATTTCTAACTTATTAAGGCTGGTCTGTTATGATTCAATCATGAAATGTTTATTGAGACGAACTGTGGCTGTGTAGTCCTTCATCCTCCAGGCTCAAGCACTGCTGTCACCTGGGAGGTGAAAGACAACGTTCAGCCTTTGTCCCTCTAGAATGTAGGGCAGCAAAATGAGGAATGGCAAGGACCTGGCACACATGGGGAGGAAGGGGAAGGCGAGTCCATTGCTCAGGGAAAGGCCCTTCCTGGGGTGGGTGTAGGGCCTGGGAAGAGCTCTGCCCTGAGTTTCAGGCCCGTGCAGGGTGAGCCGGCCAGCGTGTGCCTGCCACTGCCTGCTCAAAACCAGAACCAGATGGCCTGGCCTGCAAAACACGAGCTCCCCCATCCATCCATCCATCCCATGGTACTAGGATGATAGAGTTATAATTACCCTCGCCAGAAGCTATAATTAGACAGCAGATGCAGCTTTAATTATCGCACTTAATAGAGGCTGAAAAATGGGAGGACCGAGTGGCTCCATAACTCCTCAGCGTTGGGGAAGTTTTCTCTTGATGCTGCTGCTTTACCCACCCTCCCACACACACACTCCAGAGGCATCCTGAAGTATGGGCCTTGCCATGGTCGTGTCTGCAGAATCTCCCAGTTATTCAGGGGCGGGAACCTCGCTGCCTGGGTATTCTGCCTGGCCAGCCTGCTCCTTCCCCAACACTGGCTTTGTGCGGCCTGGGTCTGCCCCTACCAGTGGGCTGCGACAAGGGAAGAAAGTGGCTGTCAAACTGTGGTGAAAGAAAGGGTGGAGGCCGAGGAGGCTGAGGCTTGGGCAGCTGGCCTCTGTGAGGAAACATTTACTGCAAATTAATATTTTTCAAGCACCAGGCAAAATGATAGGTGCTTCCTATATGAGGTATTATTATCCCTGTTTTACAGATGAGAAAATGAATCAGAGGTTAAATAATGTACCTGGGGTCACACAGTGTAAGTGAAAGAGCTGGAACTCAAAGATCTGTCTTGACTCTAAAATCTATTTTCTTTCCACTATTCCATGGCTTTTGAGTTTTTTTTTTCTTGGGCAGTGGAAACCTTTTAGCGAGTGAAATCTCACCCGGAACCCCACAGATGGTCACATGCTGCTCGTTGAAAGGGGAGCGGCTGTCAGCTCTGTCCCCACCTCCAGCTCTGTGGTGGCTCCTGAGGCAGCTGCCCGTCTCTGGGGGCTTCTAGGACAGAAACCGGGAAGCCTCCGGGGACACGTGGAGGGAGCCCAGGGGCCTCTGCTGCCCCAGCACGTCCCCATGGGTGGCTTGCACAGGTCCTGGGGCGGGCTGCCTTGGCTCTGTCAGCCCGTGTGCCCTTGATGTGCTTTTCCACTCCCAGTGGCATTTATCTTGGACTGTCCGGGCAGCTGCTTCCTGCAGAGAGACAGCCCAGGGAAAACTATTTTGTCGCCACAGAGGACAAAGGCCGGTCTTGCTGCTCCTTTGCCAAGAACAGCCAGGAGCCACGGCCACGTTGGTCACGTGGAAGGCACCGCTGGAGCACCTTCTCCACCCTTTGCAGTGAGGCTGGGAGGGGGTGAGGAGAGGAAGTGCACTCTGGGCAGCTCCCTCAGGCCTTGCCCAGCTCTGCCGGTGGCTGGGGAGGCCCTTTACTCCTAGAGACGGTGGCAGACTGTGCCAAGGGCTACGTGGCAGTTAGAAAAAACCCAGCCCAGGAGACCCCACCCCAAACCACAGCCGAGCGCGCAGCAGGCCTGCTGGGCTGGGGCCTGCCCCTCCACCCTGAGTGGAAAGTAGAAAGTTCAGATTGCAAGTCTAGGCTGCTTCTCTCTGGTAGGGACTCATGGGAGGCGCAGGGGGAGGAAAGTGTAGGAAGAGGCAGCGCCCCGGCATGAGGGTCACGCACAGCCCTGTGGAGGCCGTCGTTCACAGAGACCTTGCCCACTTCCTCTCTGCGGGAAGGTGCTGTTCCTCTGCATACGCCACCCCCCCCCCACCATACCACATGTGGCCAGGGCTCAGCCCGTCCCCCCAGTGAGGAGTGGGAGCAAGGGAGATGGAACGACGGAAACTCAGCTGGAGGGTTCTAGCTCTCATGCAGGGAAATGCCCGGAAGCTGAAAGCAGAATTTGACATCCTTAGCCTTTAGCCCCATGCGTTTCTTTCCACAACGGGTCCTGCTTTCCAAAGCTCTCACAGTCCAGCTTCCCCTCACGGCCACGTGCAGGTCAGCAGGGCACGTTTTCAGTAGAGAAAATGAAGGCTCAGGAGAGGTCAGTGGGTTCTCAGCATCAGGTCCATCCCCTCCTGGACCCAGGCTCTTTCGGCTGTGCTGACTGCATCTTCGAGGGGAGATCTGTGACCCCTGAACACCTTTGAGGAGGCTGGAGCTGCCAGCATTCCTTCAAAAGTGAATCCTTTGGGCTGTGACACAGTCACTTCTGCTGTGAGGCCACTGTTTTCTTCCCCTCAACCTACGGGCCTCCCAGAATTCTGGGACTTGTATTTAATGTCACACGTGAAATGCCATTTGTGATGACTCAGATATAAAGTCTGGAGACAGATGAAAAAATGTTTATGATATACTATTACATGGAAAAGGGGTACAGAATTGTGCTTAGGGGTATGATTTAAACTGCCAAAAAGTAATTTTAAAAAAAGACCCTACATATAGATCATGTAGAAGAAAATATTTGGATTGGAACGACTCTGGGGGATTTTCTTCACTTTTATTTATCTTTAAAATTTTTTAATAAACATAATTCTAAAATAAGCAAACAAAAATGAGGGGATCCTGCCAATCTTGGTCATGTCAGCTGGAGGTCCAGGGTGAAGAAATGAAATCCAACATGGGAAATGTAATTTGGAAAACCTCTGCCTCTTACGTTTCCCAGAAGCAGGCTGATGGTAAGAGCCTGGACCTCAGGTCCCAAAAACCAGCCGCAGAGCAAATAATTGTTAAGAACTCTACTGTGTTTAACGGAGTGCATCCCTTAAATTCACAACCACTGTTCTCATCATGCCTGTTTTACAAATGAGGAAACTGAGGCTTGGGGAAGCTGAGTAACCAGCCAAAGTCAACAGCGAGTGAGGTCGCTCCCATTTCCACCTGAAGGCTGACCCAGACCACCGGCGCCTCCCTAATGCCTGCCTGTCCATCCCTCCCCCATCCTTCCCCAGGGGTGGAGTTTGTGGTACCCAGGACTGGGTTTTATTGCAAGCTGTGCGGCCTGTTCTACACAAGTGAGGAGATGGCGAAGCTGAATCACTGTCGCAGTGCTGTCCACTACAGGAACCTTCAGGTAAGGATCAGCCTTTTGCCTACACCCCTTTTTTGTTTGCTCACCAATCTCCACACTCAGACCAGGCACCCAGGGTCCCTGGCGAGCTCAACCCCACTTCCCTCTGCTTCTAGCTCCCACCTCCAGGGCCCACTGTAGGCATAGGCTACTAGTCATTCCTCAGGCACAGCACGCTGCTTCTGCTTCTGTGAGTTTCTGTTTCCTTCCATCCCACCGAGAACTCCTATTCCTTCCTTAAACTTTGATCCCTTTTTCAAAGACCTGGATGCTCCAAATGCAGATATTACTCCATGTCTTTGTTCCCTTCTGCAGGTATTCCTGTTTGCTGGAATAAAACCCACAATAATGTTCTATTAAATGTCCATTCATTGAGCGAATATTTATCTCCAGCACACTATGTGCCAGACACTGTTTTAAGCATCAGAGATACACAGCAGTGAAAACAAACACACAAAAATCCCTGTCTTCATGGAGGTTTCATTCTAGTTTAGAAGACTATAAACAAATGTTAAATAATATATTACAAAGTGGTACATAAAATGGCTATATACCATATTTTATCTAATTTAATGTGCCATTGGTTGTAAGACACATCACTTTTTTGGGTACGCCACTCTAAAAATGCACCTCAATTTCAGAGATGTTAACATGTGGAAAAAATGTGTCTTAAAATTAGTGAAATATGGTATTAGGTTTTATAGACTATACCTAACATAGTATATTAGAATGCAGTTTTCATGATCCACTTCTGGCATAGGCAGGGATTTAAATAACTTATCAGAGCTTCTGCTATATCAGACGCCCTGGGAGAAGCATCCCAGGACACCTGCAGTGTTTGCTACAGGGACTCTTGACTAGTCATTTGACCCACAAGGCCTCAACTCAGGAAGCCCCTCGTGGTGTTGCACACCCCAGTTCCAGACCCAGCATTACTGTCGAGACCATCAGGTCTGTGAATCGTTACAGTTAAATTGTGAATTGCTGACCTAGTGGTTCTGTAACCAGGGGTGTGAACCAGAGTCACCTGGGACATTTTTCTAACCTGGATATACCAGGTCAGATATTCAGGAGAAGTTGGGTGGGGCCCAGGAACGTTCTCCGCGTGATTCACATGTGCACCTCTAGTTAAACTCAGATGGAAGCCGACTCCTTTGTTTGGTAATGGAGGACACTGAAGCCCAGAGAAGCCGTGTGTTTGGCAGATCACACAGATAGTGAGTTACTGGGCCTTGGACCAGATGACCTGATTCTTAATCGCTTCCCCATTTTTACTCTACGAAGCTCGACTTGCAAACTGAGACCCGGAAAGTCATGGCCCGGGTCCCCACCTGTAGGAACCACCATTGGCTGTGTCCAAACTCAGGTGATTTAAGCCTCTTAATTTCCCTCCGGAAAGCAGCTGCTGTGTGACTAGGGCAGCCCGGGTCCGGAGCCCAGGTCCTCCTCTCCTGGGGGAGGGCAGTGAACGCCTAGGTGGCCGGAGCTGGGGTCCAGACTGGACCCTCAGAGCCGGCCTAGGACAGTCTTGTACCTGAAGACATCGTCTTCCCCACTCACAACGAGGTGAAACCCCCAGACCGACAGGCCTGGAAGGGGTTGTAGGTTGTCTGATCTAGGTTTTCCCAAACCTTGGTTCTCCTAGCAGCTGCTGTCTTCTTAAAATGCAGCTTCCTGGGCCCACCCTACACCTGCTTACGCCCTCTCCCTAGGGCTGAGAGCATTTTCAGTGAGCCTTCCAGCAGGTTTTGGTACTTAGACGTCAGTGAGACAGCCACGGTTCTCGGCTGGATCACCCAGCCCTGAGGTCACCCAGGAAGTTAGGAAGAGCCTGAACTGCCAGGGTGTCTAATTCTAAACCCTGTCTTGCCTCCAGGGCAGTGAGCTGCACTACGCTGTGGGCCTCTGAGCCAGAACCAGGTGGACTCCCCTCCTCACAGCAGGAGGAGCCACTTCTGTGGCCCCGGGGCACGTCCCACCCAGACACTGGCTAAGCCCCTCACACTGGCCAACCTCAGTTCAGGTTTCCCTGGCACACCTGTCGGGAGCTGGGAGCTGGGAGCCTCTGCGGCAGGCTGCCCAGATAGGGTTTCTGTCAGTGGCCTTGACGGGATGCTTCTGTCCACACAGCCTCACCCTCCCCACCCCAAACTGTATGTGTGAAAAGTGAAGCATTCAGACCAGAGCAGCAGGTGCTGGCTAACACCTACGTCAGGCAACTTGTAAACTTAGCACCTACCAGGAGGCCTTGAGGTGGAGGTCAGGGGTTGCTCTGTGGGGCAGGGAGCAGGTGGAAGGAGCCTCCAATTTCTCTGTACAACCCCCGCTGTGTCCCTCTGCCAGTCATGACCCCAGAGTGATCTGGAACAAGGGGTGTTGTCAGCACTGGAGAGAACCAGATGCCTGCGTGGCTCCAGTTCCAGAGAGGAGCATGGCCCCGCGCAGCACGCTCTCCCACGTTCTTTCCCCCAGCTGCTCCTGGCTCAGCAGCCTTGTCCCAGAGATCCCCGGTCGGTCATGCTGCACCCACCTCTGGGAGCTGACCACAGGCCCCTGTCCTCTCACACGCATCATCTCCTCAGGCTCCCACAGTCGTCCCGGCAGGAGGGCGGGGATGACGCAGTCTCTCCCACTTCACAGATTGAGTCTGAGGCTGGGAGAAGTCGAGTGACTTTTCCCAAGTCCCAGCTGATAACAAGTGTTTATTCCGTGCCAGGCGCTGTGCTGATGGCTTCATGCTGCCTCTCCTGGACCACCCAGCGGCCTAGTAGGGCAGCTACCACTGTTACCCTCATTTTACAGAGGTCGGAGATGTTTAGTGACTTGCCTGGTCTGAGTTGGGACTGAACGCAGGTTGCCTGATGGCAGAGGCCGCACACCTCATCCCTGTGCTGGGCCTAACCAGACTCCTGATCTGGTGCTCTCTGCTCTGCCACCCACCCGACAGGATCAGAGCACCCACAAGCGGGGCCCCAGCCACCTCCTCCCGTCTCACTGCATTGAATCCAGACATCCCACGAGCACCCGACCTGGACAGGCTTGCCGTGTTCAGTGGGGGGCTGTTCATAGCTGTGTTTAGTGGCGTTGTGGCAGCAGCCCCCTCCTGCAGAACAGTCAGGGACCTCCAGGGCACTCTGAACCTGCCAGTCCTGACAGGAAACGGACTGCTGAGTCTCAGATGTCAGGCTCTGGGGCTTGGCTTTCACAATTGCTCTGCGACAGCGCCTCTCTTCCCCCTCGCTCTTCCAGCTTCCCTCTCCTCCCTCTGCCTTTTGCACGAGGACCTGCTGCCTAGAGACTGGGGCTCTTTTTGAAAAACAGGTAGAGACGTTATAAAGATTAAGTGCATTTATGTGTGGACAGCAGTCAGAACAGCGCTTGGCCCAGAACAAACGCTCTGGTAACATTTGCTGCTGTCAGTGTCTGCACTTTCTTTGTTTCCACAAGGAACGTGCATCAGTTGTAAACTAGGAAGTCGGATCTGCAGACAGAACAGGGGGTGTCCCTCCTGCTGGACACGGGGATTGGGGGGCACGGTGAGGCACACACCTTTGTCTCTCGTCTCCCGCCAGGCCACCACTGACCCTCTTCCTTCCTCCCCTTTTCCTCTCTGCCCACCACAGAAGTACTTGTCTCAGCTGGCCGAGGAGGGCCTGAAGGAGACCGAAGGAGCGGGTAGCCCCCAGCCCGAGGACAGTGGAATCGTACCGCACTTTGACCGAAAGAAGCTCTGATGCCCCTGCTGCTGTTGGAAGGTGGGAGGCAGGGCCTTCTGAGGTGGGACCTTCCTGGCTGCCCCTCCCGGACAGGGACAAGCTCGAGAGGAAGGACGACAACAGCAGGCAAGACACGCTGCTTGGTTTGTTCCCAGAGACTCATTAAAACGCCCTGGAGTGTCTCCAGGAGCCCCTTCGCCCCTGGCCTGTCCAGTCTACTGAGGTCACCACCTTTCTCCCTGCTCCCTGTCTCGTTGCTCTCCAACAGTCCTTTCAATTTACTTCTCTCTCTTCCTCCCACTCCCTCTGCTCTCCTTTCTTCTGTGCCAAATGTCCTTTCCTTTTCATAAAATCCAACTGCTCAGGGATTTTCACCGTATTTAAATTCTTGGTGGTTTATAACAGGTCAGGCCAGTTGGAGCCATCCAAAGAAAAGACCCAACAGAAACACCTGGGTAAAGAGAGCAACTCCAGCGGTCTGCAGTAGTTTCTCTGCCTGGTGTCCTTTCTGTGGGAGCATTAAGCTGGGGACCTGCAGTCCAGGAGCGGGGACACTGCAGATGCTCCACTGGCAGAAGTGGGGAGTACCTTGTTAACCTCTTCCTCCAGCTGAACTATGTTTTTGAAAAGCCCCTATTTTTAATGACTCTTTCATCCTCTCAATTATTCTAGAGAACTGCTGGATTTATGCCTTAAAGTAAAAGGAAATGAAATGCATTTTAAGGAAGGGGAAAAGAGCCTTTCATTTTGGAAGCTCTGATCAGTTCCCCCAAATTAATTCCCACCCCCACCTTGATTTCAGCAAATGTGATGGTTTGTGCTAATTCTGGACTTGTTTTAATTAGAAATGAAACTGAAGCTGCTTCTCCTACCAGCTAAGACAAGCAGTTGGTATGGGCTTAGGTGGAAGCTTCTCTGCAATGTGAGGCAAGAAACAGCATTGTCCTTGCCTCACTCTTGGTCTCTGCTGCCTGGGGCCCAGGATCCTTGCAATGGAGATGGTTCTAAAGGGTCCCCTCTGGGTGAGAGAGGAGCTAAGGAGAGAAAAAGCTGCGGAACCGAAGAGCAGCTTTTGAAGTTTGCTGGGTATTTGCAGGTCGGCCTTTCCCAACTTGACAAGGAGGGCTGAGGGCTCCTCGGGTTTGAAGCCCTGGGAACGGAGCCCTGGTTTGTCCCCAGTGTGCTTTCGGAGAGGAAGGTCAGTGCTTTCAGGCCCCGGATGGACGCAGGGTCTCTAGTCTGATGTTTCTTTGGATGGGTTTCAGGACAGAGGTGCTCAGGGAAATGAGGTCTACCACAGCATAGAGAAGACTTCAGGAACGTCAGAGGGGAGCCTGGTGTTCTTTTCACAAGCTAAGGTAGTTCCCAGGAGCTGCCCTCCCTGGCTGAGCCCACGGCAGGCAGAACAAGGAAGCCGCGTCACTTTCCCCTGAGTGGTTCTGGTTGCTTCTCTTACTGACCACAGGCAGGTACATGGGGAAGGGATGGTTGCTGCTGATTTCTTTCCTTGTAGTGGATACGAATAGACTATACATTCTGTCCTCCGAACAAATGGAAAAAGGGAGAAGTTTCTAGTCCAACCCTGATATCTGATAGATGGAGGAACAGGCACAGAAAGGAGAGAAATGTGGACTGTGAAACAGCCATGGGTAAACCTTGAGGCAAAAGGTAACTGGCAAGACGCGAACTGTTGGGAACCTGAGAGAGAGAAGAGTTGAGGCAAGTTACCAGAGGAAAACGGACCTTTTAGACATGTGTGGGAGGAAAGGTTGGAAGAGCAGGAAACAGAACTCCTCTTCAGGCAATTTGGGGGCCCCAGGAAGGTTGCAAGATTGTAGCCTGGCCCAGACCTGCTCCCCTGACTGGCTCCACAGGTTTTAACCCAGCATCTGGACACCCACGCTGCTTCCTCCATTTCACGGAAAACCATTGACCTCCACGTGTCTTCTTCCCGCTAGAAGGAAGTCACGGGGCAGCTCTCTGGCCTCCCCACTGAACCTTGCTGGGAAAAGACTACAACTTCCATTAGAGACCAGAACTGTGCATTTTCAGAGAGGCTGGCAGCCTTATCTCCCAGCGAACTGGTAGATGACCTCACCAGCTCTTCCCCACAGCAGCGTTTCCATGGAAATCTGGATGGCTGTTCAAACGGTTGTGTTCCTGAGAAACAGACAATGACTTCCTTGCTGATAGACCACCCTCTTCCATATTGGAAAGCTGGATAGGGCCCCTGAGATGGAGTGAGGAGAGGCACTCTCTGCATTCAATCAGAATCTTAAGGTTTAAAATCATCTAAGATTCTCTTCTTGTATGTGTGTATATATATTTATTTTTATTTATTTTTATACAATTCCATTGGCATGGTCTTTCACCAACTATATAATTTGCACTTTTTATTCTTATTGTGTCATACACAATGCAGTATTAAAGGCAACCGGGAAAATACTGATTTTTTAAAAAGCTTTTCTTCAGTGTTTGTCAACCACTTTAAAGTGTATCGCCTAAGAGGTTGCTCAAAAGCAGTTGCTACCTTGAGCAACAGATCATTTGTACCCTGGATCAATGTCATAATTTTCTTTTCATTATAAATACCTGAAATAAAAGTGTATCCAGACAGTATTCCCAAAGAATTTGGTAAATTTGATATTGGTGTGAGCAGCTAGCCGTTAGTATCAGGGTTTTCTTTTCTTGGGTAATCCGAGGCTGTGATCTATTAGATTAAACTTGAACTGGACCAGAGGTTGTTTTTTCAGCTTATGAGAAAAAGAAAAACACTACTTAATTCAAGTTTGAACTTGTAAAGTTTTGGAATTTGTTGAGTGTCTTTTAAATTGTCACCACTCTTCCTGATCTGTATAGCTGACCACAAGGTGTTTGTTTTTACAAAGGGAAAAAAGAAGATTTGTAATAAAGAGCATCTGAAAGCTTGTGAGTGAGTGACACTGTGTGTCTTATGTGGAGATTCCTTAACGTTTGGCTGGGAGAGGGGTTGGGAAAGGTTCTTGGAATCTAGAATGCTTCTAAAAGTTTCAACTGAGAGGACAAAACAGCCTCCGCGCCACCAGAGAGAACCCAAGATTCTCAGGGGTGAGCCTCCAGAAGGGCTGAGTCTGAGGAAACGAGGAGCTGCTCTCTCTTTAGTTCTATCTCATGATAGAACAGTCTCAGGGCCTCTAAAAACCTGCAGCCTTACTGGATGGTGCTGGCTCGCAGCTCTTCCTAGCGACTGAGCCCACGTGGTCCTGCCCGAGGGTCAGGCCATTTTCAGTGGTTCCATTCTGTGAAGAAGACCCAGTGGCCCACGTTTGGGTGCCATGGCCCTGGCACTTGCCAGCCTTGTACATTCTGTTTCTGCTTCCTCGGCAGTAACGATATTAATCACCTCCTAGGGTGGTTTCAGGGTTAAGATAATTGCTGGTGAAAGCGTTTGGTCTGCTGCAAGGCACTGGGTCTTGTTGGGTTTGGGAATCTGAGCTCTGGACAGCAACCTCCAAATTTCAGTGACACTTAAGTTCTTTGTCAACCACTTCTAGCAAAACAATGCCTGTCTCTTGGGCTCAGTTGGCCTGTCCTTCTCTGTACACTTCCTCTTCTTGGCAATGCTCGTGAGCCAAGTGGGGAGGGGCCAAATTCTGGACCCAGAGGGCAAAGTGAATGCGGTCACCTGAGAGCAGATTGTAGATCTGAGAAAAGTTCCCACTGAGTCTCTTGCAGCTTCTCCTGGCACATGGTGGCCATCCTGGCACATGGTGGCCATCGTTGCGGGAGCTCAGGCTTCTAGTTCCCAACCAAGAGGGGTGGGGAAAAACATCCCTGAGATTGCTGGCTGCTCCTCAGCTGGCCAAAGCAGCTAGTGGGCCTAGAGCTAGTCCTGCTGCCTTAAATTCAGGAACCAGAATGCCCAGGGCACCCCTGGTGCCTGTTTCCAACATGTTGCTCCATATCACCAACTCTAGGGGGTTACTACCCATATTGTATTCTCTAGTATGGCACCCCTTGCAGTGGTGCAGTGCACACGTCTGGCTAGGGAGTCCCCTGAGTTGCAGTTGTCCCTCCATGCCTGGGTGATCCCATTCACTCTCTGATGCCCCTGTGGGTCCTCGAGCCTCGTTGTGAGCCAGTCTCCTGGGCTGGAACCCTGACCCTCACACTCACTCTGTGCCCACCCCTCTCCCCATGGGTCATCTCCTGACTGTCTCTGATTGTGCCTATGCCTAGACACTGGTATTGCTCCTCATAGTCCCCCACTAGATCAAGCCACTTGGATACTACCCTTGGCCCCCACCTGGCCCAAGACTTCTGTGCCCCTGTGAACATCAGTAGCAACTATTGGCTGGGCACCCAGGCAATAGTGGCACATTTGGGCTTGGGCCACCAGCTGCCAATTCTCCTTTCCCACTATGCTGACCTGAAAAGGAGCCTGCCCCAAGTGGAATTGCAAGCAGGGTGGAGAAGGCTGCTTCCAGAGACCTCCAAGTCCTTCCCCTTCCTTTTGCAGGTCAGAAAACGGGGGCCCAGAGAGAACTGATTTGCTAAGGCAATATAGCTCACTAGTAGAGGGTCAGAACTAGAATCCTGGTCTCCTGGGAGTACCTGCTGGGGACTCAAGGAAGAGTTTGTTATTTCATGTGACTTTTCCAGGTCTAGCCCCAGCTGAACTTGGCCACTCAGCAAGGGGCTTAACAAATCATCTAGGGAAATGGACTTGGCTCAGTGGTTAGGGCGTCCGTCTACCACATGGGAGGTCCGCGGTTCAAACCCCGGGCCTCCTTGACCCATGTGGAGCTGGCCCATGCGCAGTGCTGATGCGCGCAAGGAGTGCCGTGCCACGCAGGGGTGTCCCCCGCGTAGAGGAGCCCCATGCGCGAGGAGTACACCTGTAGGGAGAGCCGCCCAGCGCCAAAGAAAAGTGCAGCCTGCCCAGGAATGGCGCCGCCCACACTTCCCGTGCCGCTGACCGACAACAGAAGCAGACAAAGAAACAAGACGCAGCAAATAGACACCGAGAACAGACAACCAGGGCAGGGCGGGGGGGAGGGGGGATTAAGTAAATAAATAAATCTTTTAAAAAAAAGCAAATCATCTACCCTCATGCTTTATAGGCATCAGACTCACCTGGTGAACTTGTTAGAAATACAGATTCCTGACCCTCTCCCTAGGAGATTCTGACTCTATAGATCACGGAGAGGGCCCAGGAACTTGTATTTTAACAAGATGCATGGGTGATTCAATGCAGGTGGAGTTCACTGATCACACTTTGATGTCAATCAGGGACTGCCCAGCAGCTCTTAGAATAGAAGGGGTATTTATTTTACTGGGGCAAGGGCAGGAGTGATGCAAGTAGAGACCATTAAAATTTGGGAAGACCTTAGTGGTTTTCTTTTTCTGCTTTGTTTTGTTTTCTTTTCAAACTCTGATTTTCAAGTTTCTCCTGTTGTTTGGCTAAGCAACCAGGAACTAGTGTCTCTACCACCTGACTGCTCTGCCACACCCACCTGACAGCAGAAAGCCCTGGGTGGTGACTCTGCCCATCTGGATTCTAGGGGAGGAAAAAACCTCTCTGGCATTTACTCTCTGGCATTCCCCCCACCCCAGTGGATGACTGCAGCAAGGAGGAAACCCAGCCTGACTGGAAAACACTGGCTCCCTCAGGGTGGGCCTAGGAACAGCCTCTCAAACCTGTCTGATAAGGAGCAGCCCTGGGAGAAGGGGTACAGCAGAGGTCCCCCATTTGCCCATGAGATCTCTTGCCCTCACTGTCTGCAAAGCCAAGAGGGAGAGAACTTTCTGGCTCAGCACCAGAGTCCCTGAACTGGGAAGCAGGACTCTTCGGTCCCTGGGTCAAATCCACAGAGAACTCACTCTGAGACTTGGCCAGATGTCTTTTTCCTGCCACCTCGATGTTCCCATCTGCACATTCATTGTGTGCCTTGTGCTTGCCTGAGAGCAAAAGTAAGACACAAGGGGAGACTTGCTGTCAATCACAAGGGGGTGGTGGCCCCCCTCGCCCTCAACCTTCCCATGGCCCCAGTGCGACGTGCCATACACCTTTGGGAGATACAGTCCTTGTTACTAGACTCTCACCCCCCACCCATGGAAGTCTACCATCAGCAGAGGACAAGTCCAACAAAGGTGCATCCACGGTACAGGCTTACCCAAGCTAGACCGTCCACACCCACTGTGTCTGGTCTCTTGTACTCCTCCCTTTCAATGACCCTACTTACCTTCCCACCACCTCATGTCTAGCCACCTTCTCCATTCCCATAGCCTCCACCTATGGTTCAGCCATACTCAATGGTCCACTGGTTCCCAAACAGGCCCTTTCTCAACTCCTTGGTTTTGCACATGCTTTTCCCAATGCCTGGGCTGCCTTTCCCCATCCTGTCCACTTGATGACCATGACTTTAACATTCTAGTTAAATTTTACCTCCTTTATGAAGCCTTCCTTGATGCTCTCTGACCTTCCCCACAGCTCTTCCTGCTCCCCCACCATGTCCCAGGACACACTACACCTCCTCCCAACCAGTATGCACACACCAGTGTTTTATATCCCTTTTCATGTTGCCTGTGATCTGCTTATAGGTTTGCTCTAGCCAGTGCCCACCACAGAGCAGGTAGTCGGTGAGTGCTAGTCAAATGACTAAGCAGCCTTCTCCTCTATCCTTGGGACTGGCCAGAGCGACAGAGGCCCGGGCCCTGGGTCTCTGCCCAGGCGTGGGCACCACAAGGACTGTCCCCACTGGCTAGTTGAAGCAGCAGGGCATGTCCTTGCCAGGGAGTTCCCTCCCGACTTTGGCTCAGCCCATGCTTCTCTGCCCAGTTCCTCCCCACGCAGGGCTAGGAGGCAGCTCTGGCAGTTGGTGACACAAGTCCTGCTTGTGTTGCCCAAAGCCCAACTTTTAACAGCCGGATTCTGCTGTAGCCACAGAGCCAGGCTTCCCATGTGGGCCTCCCCAAACCTGTCTGTCCTCACTCTGCCTCCCCACCTAGTCAGGCCCACCCAGTTTTCAGGCACCTTCCCAGGCAGAGCTGAGAACAAAGCAGGGTTTATGACAGTTGTGTCAACATGGGGCGGATGGCCTTGGTTCACCCTGGACCTTGGAAACCACACCTCCTTGCCTGATGCCCACACCCAGGGGGGACAGGGAGGCTACTGGCACCCTTCTTTAGAGTCTAGAAAGCTCCAGGGGATTGTGCCAGTGAGTGAGGATTTCACAGCCCCAGATGGGAGAGATGCTGCTCCGGAATGGTTAGGCTGGTCCGATGATTAATAATTAACCTGACCCAGCTAGCTACACACACACCCTGCAGCCAGGAATCACCAGATAGCAGGGCCTGAAAGGCCAGGAAGCCTGGCATGGGCCTGGCTGCCAAAAGCCCCCAGGGAAACAGGCCTCTTAAGCGTCTCAGGCTCCTCCTTACACCTACCCAAAGTCCTACAAGTCACTTCCTAAATAAAGCCTTGCTGACTTTTCCCACAGGCTCTGAGCTCTGAGCAGGCCTTGGGCCATTCCGAGGGTGCAGTCAGCCTTGGCGGCTATGCTTTAGAGTGGGATTTGCAGATCGGATTGGACTTTGGCTGCACCTGTGTTGACACTTAATTTCCTCAACTCCATTGTGAGGGCCTCCTAAGCATGCCCTCTCCCCTTTCTTCTTTACACTCCCACTCCCCAGTACCCAGCACAGGGCAGGCCACACTCTACTTGCCCAATGCCAGCTACTTGTCTGATCCTGGCCCAGAAGTAGCTTTCTGCTCCCTGCCGGGAGGACTGCGGGAAACTGGTCAACCAGGCTGCAGCCTGCTCCATCAACAGGGCCTTCTAAGTTCCCCCAAGGACCCTTCCTCCAGCCACGAAACTCCCCTGGTTGCTGGGTACCTTGGAAGCTGAGGACCCAAGCACAAGGGCATATAGGCTGGGGGCCAAAGCAGGGCTTCTTCTCTCCCTCCCCGGGTGCACTCATCCTCCCCAGTTTTCCCATTAGTTTCTCGAAGGCCCCAGGGAAGTATGATCTCCTCCCCAGAAGCTACCTCCTGCGGCCCTTCCTCCTTCCTATTTCATATACCCCGCCCCCAACCTCCCCAGACCTAGGAGACCTTCTCAGTCTGGCACCTCCCAGTTAGTAGAGGCCCCTTTTAGCATGTATTTCCAGTCTTTTGTGGTTGTTTTTTATTTGGGAAGTGTGGAGGTCTCCAGCCCCTCTCGTGCTGTGCCTCATGCCAGCCAGACTAATGTAGCTCTTCCACTGTGGGATGACACAAGTCCCCAAGCTCCCTGCACCCTAGTCTTCCCATCCAGGAGACAGCCTGGCCAGAACAGGAGAGTCAGGTTTTGGTCCCGCCTCTCCCACGGATGTGCTGGGCATCCGAGAGTCATTTCTCTCTCCCCCTCCCCAAGTCTCTTCATCCTGAAAACCAGGCAACCGTAATAACAGCCCAGCCAGCCTCCCTCCTGGTGCTCTGCGAGGTGGGACAGGAAGTCCTCCACCCAGGTGTAAGTGCCCTCCTGCTTGTGCGTGCGCATGCACACGTGTGTGCAGGCACATGCTAGTGAAGCTCCTGGAGAGCAGACATCACAGATGGCGGTTTTCAAATATGAGCCTTCCCAGGATGCCCCGTTCCCACGTTGCTGCAGCACCGCTCTGCCCCCACGCCACAATCTGACTGTAACTCACGTACCTGGCCCAAGAATTATTCACAGCTGCTTTCCCTTCCCCCCTCCTTGCTACAGAAAATTCTAAGTGCCGAGAGCATTTCCCCTTTCCTCTCTTTCTTATTAGCAGGGTTGAAAAGACCCAGAGGAGTGGAGCGAGGGAGATTTCCAGGGAAGATGGCTGAGGTTGACTCCCATAGAGAGAATGGAGGGAGTGAGAGAGCAAGACAGACAGGAAGAAAGAGAATGCACTCTCTCTGGGGAGATATTAGAGAGGCTTCTCTGTATTCTGGTGGAGAGAAGATTATTAGAGATGGAGAAAGGGAAGCTTCTGGGCACCAACTGGGTATTGGAGTATTGGAAACCCAAAGTAACAAAAGCAGGGATTTAAGGATATGTTGCTGTGAATTATAAATTTGATCTCACTGAATGATTTCTGAGAGACCCAAATAATCATTTTTCATCTATTCTAAGACAGCATCAAATGTAAATCTCATCCTTATGTTTTGTTCAACTAGGAAAGATAAAACTGTCAATTAAACTCTAACCCAATGTTTTCTTATTAAATCGTTTATTAAATGCCTCATGGGTTCAGGAATGTTAAAATATGAAAAATTGCATGCATTACAATATTCGACTACAGTGTTTTTACTTTAGAGTCTTTAAAATGCAATAACGTGCTAGGATTCAACTGTGTGGGGCTCTTGAGTTTATTCTGACTGAAGTTTTCTGTGTACCTGGTCCCCACTCTCCTCCTGGGGAGGCACATTGATTAATTCATGCTGTACCCTTCACACACCTTCTATGTGTGCCTGGCACATATTAGGAAATAATTTACTAAATTAAATTTTATGGATTAATCACATATTCTCAAAGAACTGCGATCAGGTCCTCTCCAGACTCTTTCAATGTTTTCATTTTAAGGGTAATATGAAAGATAGAGCCATAGATAGAAAGCCGATTAGGTATCTAGATGATAGGCAGGCAGACAGACACATGGATTATGGAGTCAAAACATCTAGATGGCCAGATAACTTGGTTTCTGTCCCCTCCGTGTATGTTTGGGTTTATAGTGGCTTTGGTGCCAATAGTATATCAATTACTCTATCCCAGGTTCTTGAGGATAATATAGATGGGGACTGAGCACACAGAGAATGTGTTTGTGCATGCTGAAGGGAAAAAAAAGATTTTGCAGTGGTTTTAAGGGGAAAAACATGGTGTAATTGAGAACTCAAGGACAGATCATGTTACCTACAGAGTGAAAGGTTTTATAGCATCATTTGAGAGATATGCAAAGGAGTTTCAGAAAAGAATGAGCCAGACAGTTAGGAAGAAACCTGGGAAAGCTTGGCATTGGGGAGATTCAGGAGGGAAGAGTTGATCACCAGAGTTGAATGCTCCTGATAGGTCATGTTAGACGAATGCTTTAGTTATTCTGAGGACAAAAGTAGAAGACAGAGTGAAGAGACCTGCTTTTGAGTGAATGCCATTTTCACGCTGCAATGCCTAAATTCCAACAACTTTGGATGGTCTAGATAATCATTCTCCATCCCTGTCTTCTGACATCTGAATCCCCTCTGCCCTGTCTCCTCTCCTTCCCCCTCAACCTGAAGACCCACTGGACGGCAATTCCTGAGTCCTACCTTACCAAGACAGGAAACATAAGAAGCCAGAGCCCCATCATTTGTTGAATGAGCCACAGAATGAAGCACCCAACCCTGCAACCCTGGAGTCTTCAACAAACCTGGGGACTGGTGGCCTGGCCCTGCCTGCTGGGCTCAAAGTTAACCTGCTAAATCAGCTGCAGGTCCTGGTGCCCTCAGAAGCCTGACTCCTGCCTGGGAACCTTCTCTTTAGCTTTGATCTATTCTACCACCTGATGTTAGCTAGCCTCAGTTTCCCTTGGAGACAGACCCAGTCCACAGTACAGGACCTAATACCAACTGCCTTTTCCTTTTGGAACTGGATGTAGGTTGCTTTTACTGTGCAGGAGCCATTCCCTCTTCTTCCTACAAGAGAATCACTCGTTCTTATGGGAACCCGTTCCCTGTGATTTGGATGGAGCTGATCTATCCCATCCTTCTCAGAGAAATGGTCACATGACCCAGGCCCAGCCGAGCAGAGCACCTCACACCTCCTCTCCACAGAGAGAGGAACGTGACCCAAATGGGCCCATTCAGTTCTTCCCCATGACTTGCGCCAGAACCATCAAGAAAGACTGTAATTCCGGGTTTGCTAGCTGTCAGCCAGTGGTTCTCCCAGTGTGGCCTGTGGACTCCTGGGGTTCTGAGATGCTTTCAGGGGAGCCACGAGACTGAAACTATTTTTTCTAATAACACTGAATCATTATTTGCCCTCTTCACTGATAAAAATTTGCATTCATGGTGCAAAAGCATTGGTGGTAAAAGCCACTGGCACTTTGGTAATACATGTGAATCATCTAGGAATCTTGTAAAATGCAATAGGTTTGGGGTGGGACCCGAGAGTCTTCATTTTTAACAAGTTCCCAAGTGATGCCTGTGCTGCCATGGAAAGCACCTTGAGCAGGGAGGCAGCAAACCTTTATTCTCTGTCTTGACATTTGCAGCTTGTACTCTTCCCCACAAGTCTGAAATATGTAGTAATTTTGTAATTTATTAATCCATGAACTTTAAATGGGCAAGCTTTGAAGCTGACAAATGGTATGAGTCACTTAGCCAGTGACTAAGCCTGGTCAACAGCCTAGCATCCATGTTTTTGAAAATCAACATAATGTATGTCCTTAACTTAAAAAGTCAAATAGTGCTAAAAGGCTTTTAACAAAAATGGCATTTCTCTGAGCTTCCCTCCTTACCTTTCCACAACCTCCAACCAGCCCTCAACCACTTGCAATTGTTTTACCTATTCCTTATTTACCTCCATGTTTCCAATAACATGCAGAGAGTGCTGTCTCTTGATGAATGAATTTTAGACCTTTTCCATTGACTTCCTAGTGTGGTAGACGAAAATTTTAGCTTGCTTAATTCCCTCTTCCCAACTTCCCTTCCTCTTATTCTAAATCTTCATTCGTGTTTCTGTTATTATAATTACATAGATATTCACTCTTGAGCCAAGGAATAAACTATGATTATCTTGCCTTTCTAATACTTTTTTTTTTTTTTAGCTAAAAATTACCTCTTTTTGTTGTTTTTAGCTTCCTTTGAGCACAAGGATAGGTCTTCCCACAGTTCTGCAGATAATCTTTGAGTTCCTGTCTTCTTAAACCTAGAGGCTTCACTCCAGGGCTCTTCCTTCCACTTCCAGCGCCTTCATCCAGTTCTAGCGGGAACCAGTTGCGCTCAGACTTGCCCGGCAACTGTTGTTTCCAGGCTGCCCTGACCACCAGCCTAGGGAAGCCCTAGGGCTCTCTCCTGTGTCAGGTCTCCTGTTTCCTGGAAGCTGTAACTTTCTCTTTGTTTACTTCTGTTCTCAGTAGAGCATGAATTCAAACCATTCCTGAAAAACTGGTAATGTTTTTGATACTTTGCAACTCTTGAAATGTCTTTCTTCTGTCCCCAAACTTGATCAGGAGTTGGGCCATGCGTAGACTTCTGGGTTGAAAATCATTTTCACTCAGAATATTGAAAGCATTGCTGTATTGTCTTCTAGCTTCCAATGTTGCTTTTGAGAACTTCCATGACAGTATTATAACTGTGGCTTTGTACGTGACCCGACTTTTCTCTCCAGAAGCTTTCAGGGACTTCTTTATATCTCCAAAGTTTTCAGTGTCACTGAAATGTACCTTGGTGTGGTCCTTTTATTATTATTATTAACTATTAAATTAATTCTGCTGGTTTCTTTTTGCCTGGAGACTCCTGTGAATAGTTTGCTTTGACCTCATGACGAATTTCCCTAAGGCTATCTTTGAAACTAGGTTAGTTTCTCCAGCTACTGAGCTCGAGCCTCTCTGGCATATTCCATGAGAAAGGTCTCCAGCAGGAGCACTGCGTCACCCATGCTTTGCCCCTTTATTTAGAAGGGTCAGGGCCATCAATTGCTCAGCTTCGGGGCACCATGGCTCTAGTCATCGACAGGAGTGGCTCCCTTGGAGCTGTTCAGTACACAGCCTACATGACCGTGCACAGGGGTAGTGAGCCCTGTGCGCCTCAATTTATGTCCCATGTAATTCTGGTGCCACAAGATGCAGTTCATAAGAAAGGATGCTGTAGTTAAATAAGCTTGGGAACGCTACATTCTATATATATCCCTCCCTTTCTAATCTCAATGGAAATTCATACACTAAAGGTTCAGAGGTCTTACAATAAAGCCACCTGATTGGCTTTATTCAGCCCCTTGTTTCTACAACTATTTTACAATGCAATCGTTTTAATTCAAGGACTATTTAGTAAAATCCCTTGAAATACTGGGCTTTAGCAAATGCATCAAGCAATACTGTAAACTCCATAAGAACAGAGATTAGGTCTGCCTTATTTTCCACAGTATGCCCAGGGTCTAATACAGTGCCTGGCATGTAATAGACCCTTGCCAAGTATTTTGATGAATGAATTCATGAGTCAGCAAATACTTGATGTTTCACAAATCCCTGATCTCCTGAACATTCTCTTTGTTTACAAAAAGTGAGGTCTTTTAGTGCATTATTTTGTCCTTTGGCTAGCTTTGAATTGTATGCCATGGTCAACTGTCTACCCAAATGGCATGTTTTACAGGATACATCAGGATTTTAGGCATTTTAATTTGTTCCCTCTGTGTGCTGGGCTGGGCAGACACAACTGTTTCCTATTAACTCAGCCTCTTGGAGGCCTTCCTTCTCTCTGCGGTTTGGGTTAAAGAAGCAGCACAAGCAAGCCCTTCCCAGCGGTTTTCATGTGATTGGCAAAGAGCTAACGCCGGCTTTGGAAAAGGAAGGGCCCTCAGCAACTCTGACTCCATTCTAGGGCAGTTGGGCAATTAACAAAAGCCCCTGGGATCCCTTCTTGAGGAGCTGTCAGACTCAGCCGTATGTTTTCTTCTTTATAAAGGAAGGGGCACCAAAAAAGGCAATGAACATGTCTCGAAAACCCCACGGTTTTAGAAAGTGTAACATATGGAGGGCTGAGCCTAGAAAATAACATTCTTTCTTATTACCCTTAAAGCAAGTGTTGGTAAACTCCAGCTTGTGGCCCAAATCCTAACAGCTGCCCAGTTTTGAATGGCTGGCAAGCTAAGAATAGTTGACCCCCCCCTCAAAAAATAAAAAATAAAAAGATGAGTAATATTTTGTGGCATGTAAAAATTTTATGAAATTCAAACTTCGTTTTCCACGATGAAATACATAAAATCTCATTAGAAGTAAGCATTAACAGGTGAACATTTGCAATAGATTTTGATGACCGGAGCACTTACTTTGAATCCCAATTTCAGTGAAATATTATTCCCCCCAAATGATTTAATTCTTCTCACTAGCACACCTGTATTACAAAATATTGTACTCAATTATAATTTTTTATATTTTGAATTTGATCAATAAAAATAACTATAGAAATTTGTTTTCTCTCTTGCTTCTTGCCCACAAAGCCTACAATATTTACAGAAAAAGTCTGCAGCCCCTGCTCTAGCGGATAATCTGCTGTATTGTAATGACTAAAGTTGCCATATGTGGCAGGGGAGAAGGAAGTCTAAGTGGATTCATCGAGTATTAGTCAACGGGTATGTATGGGTGCCTCCTTGAGTGTACAATTGGTGGACAGTGGAAATTCACCAGCATGCATGTGCTTATCTACAGGCTGCTCAGTCCAAGTGATGCCTGACAACTTGGGAATTTGCATGTGTTGGCTTGTCAGTGGATCACCTTGGCCAGGGTAGTGTGACAAGGCACAGCTGCCCAGAAGCTCTCTTCTAGGAAGTTCAGGAGGGCATATAAGGAAGTCAAGATCAGGTGAACATCAGGAGACTAGCCCGGGAGAAGGCAAGTCCAAGGAAGCAAGCAGGACAGGGTTGCTCTGTCATATTGGTTCAGGCAGGAGGCCAGAGAGCTGGCTCAAGCAGTGCTGGCACGTGAAAAACAAGGAGGCACGCACCTCCCAGAGCAGAGCTGCCCGCACTTAGTGCTCCTGCTCCACAGAGGGTGGCCAAGCAAGTAAGTGTTCTTACCCGCCACGGACTCAAGGGCCCCTGCATACAGCAAGGACACAGGGATTGTCCTTGCAGGAAGCTGAGTAGTTCACAGGCTTTGTTCCATTTCTTTAGATCAGGAGTGTCTCTTTTCTTATGGCTACTACCGCAGAGAAGTCCACAATAACCTCCTTTGGTCCGCTCAGAAAATCTGCAGATAAAGCCAAAGGCACCTCATCTTTTTCACACCTCACAACTGAGGAAATAGTACAAGGGGGCAACTGAAGTGGGTTCCATTTTGCTGAAACCATGACACCTTTGGTTGGAGGCAGCATCAGTCTATGGTCTGGTCCATTCTCAGGGTCCAGGTTGACAGGTAACAAACTTAGTCTATACCAGGGGTTCCACAGACCCCTTTGCCAGGCAGGTGAAATGAATACTACTGTAATTTATTTATTGCATCCATTCATAAGTGAAGGAAATGCTAGATTTGCTAGAGATCAGAGAAAATAAAGATAAGTTGACTTTTTTTTTTAAGATTTATTTATTTATTTATTTCTCTCCCCTTTCCCCCCAACCCGGTTGTCTGTTCTCTGTGTCTATTTGCTGCGTCTTCTTGGTCCACTTCTGTTGTTGTCAGTGGCACAGGAATCTGTGTTTCTTTTTTGTTGCGTCGTCTTGTTGTGTCAGTTCTCCATGTGAGCGGCGTCATTCCTGGGCAGGCTGCACTTTCTTTCGCGCTGGGCAGCTGTCCTTACAGGGCGCCCTCCTTGAATGTGGGGCTCCCCTACGCGGGGACAGCCCTGCGTGGCACGGCACTCTTTGCGCGCATCAGCACTGCGCATGGGCCAGCTCCACACAGGTCAAGGAGGCCCAGGGTTTGAACCCCGGACCTCCCATGTGGTAGACAGACGCCCTAACCACTGGGCCAAGTCCGCCACCTAAGTTGACTTTTTTCAATTCAAGCTCATGGACCCCTAAATCTTGCAGTCCCCTTGGGGGTCCGTGGACCCCTGGTTAAGAGTACCTCGTCTAGATTGTGTAACCTTTTCTCAAAGAGAAAAGCATCCCAGAGAGAACATCTGGGTGCTTCAATGACCGCCCCTCCTCTAACACCTCCCATGGAATTCTGAGGCTCCAGAAAAATGGCCAAAGTTTAGAAGCAAAATGTCTCCCTGGGATTTCCCCGCAGCATGCCCCTTACTCCTCTCTGCCAGAAACCACTGAACAAATGGCTCCAGGACTGGTCATAGACATAATCTTGTCTACCTTGGTCCTACAGAATCCTGTAAGCTATTCTTGCTAAACCCATACTCTGGGAGAAGCCTGGCAAAATGGGCTTTGGGTCCAGGTAAACCTCACTTGGAGTCTTGGCTCTGCCACTCAGCAGCAACTCTGACATTTGACCTGGGCAGATGATAACTTCTACAAAGCTCAGTAAACTTACACGTAAAGCGGAGGTAATAATCACATCTATTAAAAAGATATGCTAGATTATAGATAGATTTGATAGATGATAGCCAGCTAGCCAGGAGAGAGAGAGAGAGAGAGAGAGAGAGAGAGAGAGAGAGAGAGAGAGAGAGAGAGAGAGACCAGAGGGTCATATTCAAATACGATGCTTTTTCTTTATGGCTTCTGGGTTTCCTGTCTTGCTTAAGCAGTCTTCCCCATCCTGATTAGTCTCCTCTGTTCTTATAATACCTTTTATGGTTTCACTTATTTTTATTTATATCTCTAGTTACTGCAGGAATTTATATTTGGAGTAGATGAGGAATTTATATTCCCAGCATAAATGATGTGTTTCTGAGGTTTTCTTCTCTCATCACTCTAAATGCATTAGGAGACCCATAATTTCTATGAGTAGCATATGTACGCTGTGATTCTATTAATGTACTCATTTTCATGTGCAATTCTATAACTTAATTCTGGTTAGTAACACGAGTGTTAATACTGATTATTTCTGTGTAATAGGATTGCAGATGCTTTTAATTTTTCTCTTTCCTGTATTTTCTTGTTTTTCCATATAATCAACTATTTGTGCACTGAAGTGCATTTAAAATATATATATATAGCAGGGTCCTGTATATTCAGGACTTCATATTGATCTGGGCTCTGCCCTTGGAAAGAAACTAGACTGTAAGTTTCTTGAGGACACCTGAGCTTCTGTGGCTGCCCCCTCCCTTCTAAGGCACAGAGCCTGACAAGCTACAGAAGTGAGTAGCTTGATTAGTTCAATTGTCCTCTAAGGCTACAGTGTTCATACAGATGATGTAATGTCAACAACTAGGCTCATGCAACAAGGACTTTCTTCTGGTCAGAAGTCTTATCTCCTGGTTCCCCTTCTCCCTCCTTCACATTGGGTATGCCACATGCATTGGAAATGGACAAAACGTTCACACTCTAAAACTCAAGTGAAGACAAAATGAATTTACATTCCAGGCCAACTTGTCAACAAGCATGTTTGTTGGGGTTGTTCCTAAACAGATAGTCTTTAAGAACAATGAGGCCAAGAGATTAACCTTCACTGTCCAATTGGTTAATTTGGATAATGTTTATAATTTTTAATGGCTTCTGATTTCTAGTATTCTATTTGATCTTCAAGTAACACTGATGTGTATAACACAAGTATGATCGTGCCCTCAGAGCACTTGTGGAATATACATGTCTTTTTCAACAGCTAAATGTTCTGGATATTGGAGTTTCCCCTTTCAGCACTGAAACTTCACTTATCTGAAGCATTTTGGAAAGAAAGTTTCCTAAAATAATATCCTATAAAGCCCTTCCTTGCAAAATAGCAGATACAAAGAGCTATTATTTGAAATTTCCTTGCAAAGTCTTTGTAAGTATCAATTATCGTTTGAGACTCCTAGGCGTGATGGCCTGCAGAGCTATTGACTTGTGTAAACCTGTTTGCTCTGGTGCTAAATAGCCCCTGTTGCTTTTAAAGATATTTATCTGCCCTGCAGTTTTTCTTTTTCCTTCCTTGCGCTCTTAGTTGTCTATCTCTAGCAGCTCAACTCCCTGTTAATCAATTGTTTGTCATCTAGAGTAGGATGGGAAGCCACAAAAGCAAGCATATTCTCTTTATATGGAACCTAAGAAAATCCAAGATCCAAAAGAAAATCTAAGGAGCTTTTCTCCAAATAAAAATCATGAGATCACCTTTGACAGTTGGAGTCATTTCTGCTGATTACTCAGAGGTCTTTTGGGATTTTCTTCCTGATTTTCATTTTAGTTTCACATTGATGAGGTATTACTGCCTTAGTCCCACTTGGTCAAGGTTACCTGGCAAGTGAGTGGCAGAACAAGGGTTAAAACCTGGGTTTAGCCTTGTGTGAGCTGAGCAGATGGTGGGAGCTTGGCTGGGGCAGAGCTCACCAGTGCCCCTTCCGGGTTTTTCTCCAGAAGAGTGGGCCAGTTGCAGGCCCTTCCTTGCCTCTCTGGGAGATTAACACCATGATCCACCTGGATCCCTTCTGTTAATGAAGCATGCCCCCTTATCATCAGAAAGTAGTGCTGGGCCCACAGCTGTGTTTACATCCAGCTGGTTTATCTGTTCAGTCCTGGAGGGATTGTGCAAGCTTATCTTTTCTAGATAGCAGATGTGCTGAGGGCTGCACAATTCTAACCCAGATCAAAATCAGCTGCAAAACACTTTGTCCTGAACATACACATACACACACACACACACACACAGACACACTTTTCAGGTGACTTAAAGCTAACTGCAACCCACTGACACCTTCCTTCCTCAACAGGCCAACTCCTTCCCAGAAGAGTGTGAACTGGGCCAAGGCAAGCTGGCAGGGCGGTCAAGGTCACAAAGGACTCTGTCTTTGAGCCAGGACCCCCTTCGTGAGCTGGGATACATGCCTCATGTCGTACAGGCAGGAAGATGGCTGGCGTAGGAGGGCGCAGAGGACAGCCATAGTGGGCCCAGAGGACAGCCATAGTGGGCATCACGCCACAGAACACTCAGGAACAGCAGCAAACAGCTTTTGACCATTACATATTTTATGCAAATCCTGAACTATTTCATTCAGGAACAAAGGCCTTATTCAAATGGTAGAACCTGAGTTTTTTCCTTTTAGAATCTCACAGTCTGGCTGCTCCAGATGGTAGAGGACTAACAAAAGGCCCTAGGCCCAAGAGTTCTGATCTGCCCACTGCCCTGGTCAGAAGTCTTTGATAGTTTCCAAGAGTCTGTCCCATAAACATCCAAACTGTCATTCAAGATTCTTCATGAACTGGCCACAGCTTCACCTCCCGCCAGCCTAGAATCACCCTCTCTCTGCTCTGCTCTCAACCCTCATAGCATTTTTTTTTTTCTGTATCTCTCCTAGTTCACCTATCACTTTCTGCTGCATACTATGCTTACTTTTATGTGTCTTATCATCCCTACTAGTCTATGAGCTCTCTAAGGGCTGGGCCACACTTTTTTTTATCTTTGTACCTTGAAGCCTTAAAACGGTGTACATTGTGGGGTGCTAGATAAAACTGTTGAATTAAACCAAGGTCAATCACCCAGGACTGAGTTCATCCTGAGAGAGACAACAAGGCATCTCTCTTCCCCATAGTATCCATGAGCAAGGCAGACGCCTTCACTGCCAGCCCTCCAAGAGGACATTTCAGACAGACCTCTCAGGGTTATGATTATGAGGTCTACCTTTCCATTGCAGAGACAAGGAGAATAAGGCTAAAGCCTGGGTTAAGGGACAGTCAATGCTAGTAGCTTCATTTTATAGCGGAAGGATCCAAGGTTCAGGGAACAGAAGCTGTTTGCCTTAAGTCAGACAGGTAGAAAGTGGTAGAGCTGGAATTTAAACCAGGCTCTGCCTGAATCCAAAGCCCATTTTCTTGTTGTGAAGGGAACCCACAGCCACAACCCCTGATAATCCAACCACCCTGCTGGTTTCCCAGAAAAGGGTTCTTGCTGGCCGAGGCTAGGAGGGCTTGGGCACTGAGGTGGCAGCACCTAACTCTGGCCCACTCTGAGCTCTGTGGTTGGAGAAGCTGTTTATGAACTCTGCCTGGCAGCCCAGCTACCCCAGCTAGGTCTTTTCCCAGAAGACCCATCAGGCAGGTATTTGAACACCACACAGAGCCTTTGTCCAAAGGGCATGGTATTTTCCAGGGAGAAGTTTGCATTGGCTTGCAGGTGGGGGCAAGGGAAGGGGAGGCCTCTAAGGCTGTGCCAACAGGGCCCTGCTCCAAGAGGGCGAAGCCTGCAGCAACCAAGAGGGAAGAGGGCAGAGGGGAGGAGAGGGAGCTTGGGCCAAACAGAGCCCAAGTGGAAACTCAGGAGAGAAATGGCCTGGACAGTATTCAGAAGTAATAGCTCAAATAGGGTTTTATGTTGCCAGGCTGCAATGGGCAGTGTAAACAGCTCAGGCTCATGGTTCACTTAGGTTCAAATCCCAGCTCTGTCCCTTTTGGCTTGTGAGGTGTTTGGCAATTAACTTGACCTTTTTGAGCCTTAGTTTCCTCATCTCTTGTGAGAATCAAGGGCTATGGAGTGTGCTGGGCACACAGCAGTCGCTCAATATGGGTGGGGGTCACTGTATTTTTGTAACCATTCTTTCAGTTCCCAGATTTATGAACTAATAAAAGGTCTGGCCTGCAGAGAACACCCAGGCAATGGTGTTAAATGACAGTTGACTAAGAAAAGGAAACGAAACCACCAGGAGCAGACCCACATTTAGAGGAACTCTGGCCCAGAAACTGTGCGCGGAGGAGACAATCTGTTTCTAGTTAGGGAACAGCCAGCGCAAGAGCTGTAAAATGTAGAGTTGTTGCCTTCTAACTGTTTGAAACTTAGCATGTGTGTGTGTGCATGTGCACATGTGCTGTGTATGTGGTGTGTGTGTGGTATGTGGTGTGTGTGTGTGGTGTGCATCTTTTCACTGCTGTAAGATTGTGGAAGCCTCCTCTTTCACCTTCAGTAGTGCTTAATAGTAAAGGAAGGCAGGAAAGAAACGAATATTTGACAAATCTTGATCCTTCGGTATATGTTTGGTTTTTTTTTGTTCGGTTAGTTTGGTTTAATTCTCACAATGACTCCCAGATTAGGAAACTGAGGCTCAGAAAGATCACTTGTCTAAGATCAACCAGCTGGTCAGTAGCAGAGGCTGGTCCTGCACCCAAAGCTGCCTGACAACAATAGACGTTGTTTGCTTGGCTCCTGAAAGAAGAAACCCCCACATGCAAATACAGTCAAGGTTTTGTTCCACTGTCTAATGTCAGGCAGCTTTTCTTGTGGTGTGTCACCCAAATACCTGTGCTGTGTTCTAGGTCCCAGACCTCAACTTCCTGTGCAGCGTATCACCACTTTGGTTTTATTTTATGTCAGCCTTTCTTCTGAACCAGGTTTCACCCCAGGGACAGAAGCTCAGAGAGGGCAAAAACAGCTTGGGGGCTGTCAGGCCTGGGCTCATGCAAAAGCATCAATCCTACCTTCCCTGATGGGCCAGAGTGTTCCAGAAACAGCTGGAGCCTCAGCTTGCAAGTTCCACCTGGGATGTACCCCAGTGCCTGGGGTCCATGCAGTGTGCCAGCTTCCAGTCTTTCTTGGGAGAACTATACAGATAGCCTGTTTCAGTTTCATCTCCTGAACAATTGCCTGCAGACCCAGCGATTGACAGGGCAGAATTAAACCAGGAAGTGAAATTCTTGTGGACAGCCTTGCACAGGCTCTTATGCAGAAAATAGAAATGTTATTAGTTCCATTATTCTTCCATCAAACTTTTATCTACCTACTATGTGCCTGATGTAGAGGCAGGGCTTTTGGTTTTCGGGAACCCACAGCCCAATGGGAGCCAATACGAAAACAAAGCCTAGCCTGTGAGTCCAGGCAGACCAGGGAGGAAGAAGGCTTCACCCTGCCCCAGGGGCCTGGGGAAAACTTCTTATAAGAGGTATTATTTTGCTCAAGTCTGAGGGATCAGTCAAAATTTAAGAAGTAAAAGTAATATCAGTAACAGCCAAGTTATTACTATTATTAATTAGGTACTTGCAGTATGTCAGATATCCTGCGAGGCACTTCACAGACATTGTTTCATTTAATTTACCTAATGTCATAGGTACTGAAATTATCCCCATTTACCTAAATGCCATAGATACTGAAATTATCCCCATTTACCTAATGCCATAGATACTGAAATTATCCCCACTTACCTAATGCCATAGGTACTGAAATTATCCCCATTTTACAAGTGAGGAACCTGAGGGTCAGGGAGGTGAAGTAACTTGCCCAAAGCTAGGAAACAGTAGTGCAGGCATTTGAACTAGGTTCTGCTGACTCTGAACCCCAGGCTTTTATGCTTTTTAATAGGGTTAAAAATGGCAATGATATAAACAGGTACATGCTGAGAAGTCTTGCTTCCACCCCAGTCCCTGTAGACCCCATTTTCCCACTGCCTTTATAGGTGTAAATATTTTATTAGTTTCTTGTATGTCTTTTCAGTGTTTCTTTATGCAGTATAAATAATCCTACATAAATATTCTTTTTCCCCTCTTTCTCACTCAAAGGTAGCATATATTAACACTGATTTGTACTTAATTATATAGTGTTGGAGAGTTTTCCATTGTAGTATATAGAGATCTTCCTTATTCTTTTACATCATGGTATAGTACTACATTGGTTGAACCCAGGTTTTTGAGCATAAGACAAAGACCAGCTGGGAAGAGGTGATATGCTTTGCTAAACTGTTAAGATTTCATGGGGCACCAAGGAGCAAAGGCATGATGAGATGGATCTATTTTTGAAAGCTTCCTTACAGAAGGTAGGGAGTGTCACACAGCACAGCTTGCCTGGACATGTGGCCCTGCCTGGGTACAAGAACACCCACTGCCCTAGCAGTGACTGGGGAAAAGCCCTTTCATGAAACAAGCTCCAAACCCTCTCTAGCCCTGCTGACTGCAGCCCTGGGCCCTCTGTTCTTTTTGACATCTTCCCCATGCTCTGCCTCCAAAATGTTTATAGAGGTTCCCGTGCCTAGGGTGCAGAAAGAACAAGTAGTCTTAATGCATCACCTTGGGACACTTCACCACTGATTGTGTAAGAGTTCAAGATTCTTCACAGGTGTACTTACAGGATTCCCAGGTCTCTAGTATCCCCTGGGAAAGCTTGTTGTCAAGGTTGTTACGATTCAAACACCTTTTAAAGTAAGCTGCAGTCAGCACTCTTTCTCTGAGATAGGTGATTCTCCCAGGGAGTAACATTGCCTGTGGGAATAACTTTGGCCCTTTGAAAAAAGCCACTTACTCTTTAAAGTCATGTCATCATGCTTGCTGGCTTCAAAGGAGTTGTGCAATTTCCAAAGCACTAGCCGCATCAAATGTACACAGCTACCAGGCTGCTGCCTTTGTGTTGGCAAAGGCCTGTGCCTTTGGGCCTTCCACATGTGCTCATCCCAGTGAATAAAGCTGACCCAACTTTACGGTTGATCCTTTCTACTCTTGTGCCTAGACATTTGCCGTGTCCCTCCAAAGGTTCTTAAGAGATCATGGCTTGTAAGGACAGTCGTGTGACTGTAATACATATTCACCTGGATGAAAATATGCATAATCACAGAAAATGACTATAAGTAGAATCTTAGGCCAGCAGCCAACTTAGAGATTCTATTGGATAGACACAGCCCCAGGAAGACTGGTGGGGATGTGTTTAAGCGCTACACCCTCAGAGCAGTCCAATGGCCTAAGGTCACACATGCAATTAGTAACAGAACTAGGGATGGGATCCTGACTCTTGCCTTCTAACTCTGGTCCCATTCCACTATCTCAGTGCTTTCCAGTGTGTATTCCATAAGATGGTAATAGAAATTATGTAAAAAAGGATGGCCATGGTCAAACAAGTTTAGCAAACATTGGGATAAAGAAAATTAAATGGGTCTTCTTGGACAGGTCTCCTCAGAGCCTTTAAAATAACATTGCTTTTTGCGAGCCTTCAAGAGGGGAGATGATAAACTGTTTTCCCAAATTTACTTAATCCTAGAACCATTCTGAGGTGGAACACCTATGGAGCAGAATTTTTGAAAGACACCATATCATGTTCCCTGCCTTACATAAGTTCAAGGATTTCCTTAGTTAAATGCATGGATGATGGGGTATGACCTTTGTTTAGGAAAGTTGGGGGCTTATATTTCTGGCTCATTGAGGTCAACATAATGGAAAGTAGTTGCCATACCTGACTGGAATTATTGGGATGTCTCAAGATGGTATTTCATGTCCTTTTGACCACTAATGTCTTAAAAACAATATTCTTTTGTCTTGTTTCCTGTTGAGATTACTTTGAAGGCTCTTTGATTCTGTGTCTTGTTGGAAATACGAGGAAAGGAAATTGTGATGGCATTTCCTGGTGGATCATGGAACCAAATTCAATAACCTGTTCTATTCCAAAAGTTCTTGAGTCTTTTTGGGGTCTTATGAAAAAAACGTTATGGGTACCTATTGTTAGGAGATGCAAATTCATAATAAAGTTTGTTTTTGTTTTTTTAAAAATTTATTTTATTATTATTTTTTATTTATTTATCTCCCCCCCCTCCATGTCTGCTCTCTGTGTCCATTCACTGTGTGTTCTTTGTGTCCGCTTGCATTCTTGTCAGTGGCACTGGGAATCTGTGTCTCTTTTTGTTTCATCATCTTGCTGCGTCAGCTCTCCATGTGTGTGGCGCCACTCCTGGGCAGGCTGCATTTTTGTGCGGGGCTCTCCTTATGGGGTGCATTCCTTGCACATGGGGTCCCCTACATGGAGGACACCCCTGTATGGCATGGCATTCCTTGTGCACATCAGCACTGCACTTGGGCCAGCTCACCACACGTGTCACGAGGCCCTTGGTTTGAACCCTGGACCTCCCATATGGTAGGTGGATGCTCTATCAGTTGAGCCAAATCTGCTTCCCTCATAATAAAGTTTGAATAAAAATTTTAGGATGATCTGGGACTCCTTGAAGCCCATCAGTAAATCATTGATCTAGATTCATTACCCTCTAAAAGAACTTTCTAAAAACATAACACACATGCACAAGCACATACACAACACAACACAACATGAGAAATGGTGGTAAAACCTTCAGTTTCCCCCTCAGAAGTTTTTCTCTTTCTTCTGAATTCTTAGTACAGAAGGATGGATTTTGCGTGCTATTTCAATGCTGGCTTTGTCAGTTATGCTGAAGGCTGCCAGTCAGGTTGCTTCAAATGCAGAAGTTGGGGATTTCCTGGAGTTGTTGTTTAAAAACATCAGTCCTAATCTTTTCTTTCTGGAAGTTGCCCTCATAGCTTTTTGGACAGAAAAAAAAAACAAGGAGTTTGGGGGACAGAGTACTGAAGAACTAGATATATTCAGAGAACCATATGGAAAAAGAAGGCAGTGCCATGTAGGGGATGTTACATTATATACTATGGCCTGATCCCAGACTCTGTAACTTGCTTAGAGCCAGATCTTCTCCTCTCTCTGGGCCTCAGTTTGTTTATCTAGAAACTGAGCATGTTGGCCTTATCAGGCCATCACCAGGACCCTCTTCTGTTTCTGACCTGCATGAGGCTACCTTCGTTTTTATTATAAACATTTAATAAAAGCAACATTTCTCTTGGCTTTCTCCTGTTCTCTTATTTGGCACTACTTTTATTTCTCTTTGCTCAAAATAAAATACAGATTTTTATTTTGTAAAAAGTTAATGAACTTCCTTTTCTCTGTGTATCCCTTTACCTAGTGTTTATACCCCTTTTGTCTGCCCTCTCCCCTTCCCGCCTTTCCTGTTTGCATTCCTTATAGATCTGGCTCTCCTAATCACAGCCCAAGATTATTCATTCCTCTTATTTTCCAGCATGAAAAGTCCCTCATTTCCCCCCTACTCCTTGGGTTCAACCCCCTGTTTGGGGGGCTTGCAGAAATTGTGGCCTCAGAGGGTAGAGAGAATAGAGTTAGGGCTCTATGGAGAAAAGAGAGTAAGTTTGAGAGGTGTGAAGCCTAGCTGAGGAGCCAGTGTTTCAGAATAACACAAATACAGCCCCCAGAACTGGGATTAGAAGAGCTCTTCTCTAACCTGACTCAACATATTTAAATGCAGGGTGTGGCAATAATAGCACTGGAAAGCGCTGGGCTGGGAGCTGGAGTTTTCACAGCCTGCGAACTAATGAACTAATGCCAGCTGAAGGTGACAAGTCCAAATATATGGGCTCTTTGGAGAAAAGATGTCCTTTTCACCCCTACGTGATCTTATTTCTAAATCTTCATGGTTGCAGGAGTGATTTGGTGGGGGAAATTACACAGATACACCAAGAAAACCCCTCAAAACCTGAAATGGAGAAGTAAAACTTTTTTAGACTTTCAATGTTCTTTGGTACAAACTATTTTTAAGTATTGCATCTACTTCTTTGTATTATGCTTCACATTACTTTATATTCATTACTCTAGGAAAGAAATTCTTGAAAATGCCCCACAAAGAGCTCCTAAACATCACACAAAGGCTTTCCTTGCTCTTCCTCGCTTTAAGAATTTAACATGGATTCATGGGCTACTAGGAGGTTCTGGGACCAGGAATGTGCTCAGATATTTGACTTTTATTCAAGAGACTCAAGGTTGAGTAGCACAAAAAAGTCTAGCCCAGGCTTGGGTGCCAGAGGTATGGACTCCCCTTGTCTACATGTTATCCACCTCTGCAGCAGAACCGTGCAAGGCTGGGGGGTGGTGGTGGTGGGGCACCGAGACCTAATTTTGCACATTCTGCTACTAAGTAGCTGTGTGGCTTTGGGCATTCAACCTCTCTGAGTCGCTGTCATTTGTATAATTTGTATAATGCAGGGTTTGAACTAGGGGGAGCCCCAAATTTCCTTGTAGCATAAAAATGCCATGAACACCAATGACCTACTCAAGCCTCATTTTCCTCATCTTTAAAGAAGGGAGAGTGGTATCTGCCTTGTCCACTTCATAGGAAGGGGTAAAAGTGTATGTTAAAGCTCAGTAAACCTTAAAACACAACATAAATGTCAGCCATCATTTATTATCTATTATCATTATTCTTTACGATGCTCAGTCTTTCTTCAAGACATTGCATGCCTTTTACCATTCTTTCTAAAGAGCAAGCCACTGCCTTACAGGAATTCCTAAAATTCAGTCCTTGGCTTGACTAACTGGGAGGCAGGATGCCCGTTTATGTAAATGAAATTGTTGTAAATGACAGTAGCATTTCAAAGTTCTTTGAAAGGAAGCAGGCTAAGACCTACCCTCCATCCCCCGAAAGATGGCCCTCTTTTCTGTTCCATTCAAGGGCATGAACAGTGCTTATTAAGAAACTCGCTTTCTCAAATGGGGTTTTGCCCAAAGGTTGAAAGAGCTCTTGGAGAGATCCAAGGGCAGTAAGACTAATCCTAGGTGTTTATCTTTTGCCTTTCATTTGTGCATTCCATAGGAATTGATCCACTTTAAATCATTAGCACACCCAACCTTATACCAACCATCACTCTGCCTTTGTGATGGAGAGAACTGCTATCTGAGCTTTGCATCAGAGAAAGCTCCTGGGTTTAGAGCAACAGTCCTGTCCACACGTGAAGGAATCCTTCCCTGCCTGCTGCTAGTTGAAAACCCTCTCATCTCTCGTCCCAACTCCCAGGACTTCTGTGGTACCACTGGGTACCTTATCCATCAGCATCATGGGGTATCATAACTAGAAAGCCTTGCTAGAGACCCCCTGCAGTGGCCGACCTCTTCTTTTACAGCCCAGGAAATTGAGGCATTCAATTGAGGTCCAGAGAAGGGAAGTGAAATGCCCAAAGCAACACAGCTAGTTAGGGACACACTCAGTAACTTGTGTCAAGAGGTGAAAAACAGAAACTCCCTCCCAAACCTCTCCCCATCACCCTAACAAACCAGTTTGGGTCCCTATAGGCATCTCAATAGTGCTTAAATTGAGGAGCATGGGCCAGAGGTTGTACGTAATGTTTATCTCAACACTCAGCGGAGAGTTTCTATTGCCACCTCTGCAGAGCTATCTTCCCCAGGGCAACTGCGATGGTCCTTCCTCTCCTTATCTCTTGGGATGGGTCATTCTTAAGGGAAATGGAAGTTGAAATTCCATCATTCTGGGTAGAATGAGACAAGGGGAAAGGACGCTCTCCTTTTCTTTTCATCCAACAGCCAAATTATCACAAGCCCATCGGCACAGGGCTTTGGAAAACAGAAAGTCAGTTTGTGAGCAATTATAGTGTGAAATGAAAATGTATACTGTGGCCCAGAAACCTGGGCATTTCTAGGCTTCAGACATCTCCTACCTTAAGGTAGCATAACGCCTTTTGCCAAGAACACAGCTGGACCAGTTCTGTGCTTTTCACAGAATAAGCACAGGATAAATATTTGCTGATTGATTGGGTAGGCAAAAAATCTTATCACTTGGATACTTTTCCATTTTCAAGTTCTTCTTTTTTTAGCTACTCAGGCATCGGTGGCTGGTGGAAGGAATCCTGGTGATGGTGGCTCCATCTGTAGTCCATCATGTCCCAAACTGGTTTCCAAGCAACACCGATTCTGAGGCATCTTGAGAAAAAAAGGATTCTGGATTCAAATAAGCTGGGAAATATTGCTGAGTTTCCTGCTCCTATTCACCAAGATTCTAATGGCAAGTTAGCTTACTAAAGCTACTGAGAAAAGGTGGCATAAAGAAACAGTTTTAACTTTGTTGAAATAAGTTCTTCCTAAATCCATTTGACCACACAACAATCATTCCCCCCCCTTTTTTTTTCCCTCATGATTTCCATTAAAGTTCTACAAAATTTGTGTTCTTTGGAAAACACCTTGGGAACTGCTGATTGAGCCCAATCTCTGAAATTTACTGGTGAAGAAACAGAGGTCCTGAGAGGGGCTGAAGTTCTCACAGTTAGTGAGTGGGGGAGGTAAGACCCAAATCCCATCCCTTGTCTACCTGGCCAGAGCTTATAAACCACACCCACCTAGAATGGCATTCCCTAAGGTTCTGAGATATGAATCATCATGGGTAGTATATGAGATGAGGGACAAAAGGGATGTGAATGTTTTACCCCATAATGCATCCTTTTGGGGTAATTTGCTAAAAGGTAGGGATTGTTCCAGATGCTTTTAAAATGGGTAATCATATCCTACCCTTTCCTTATTTCTTGGGATGTTTGCCCAACACAGCCCATCCCAGGTATGCCACAGAGGCTTAAAAAAATGTGATACTTAAGTGATTAAATGAAAGGACTTAGCAGGAGTCTTAGGAGGATGGTGGCAGGGAGGAAGAAGGAAAGGGTCAGGAACTGGAAAGGAGTGAAGATGAAATGTGTGAAGAAAGGAGTGGTGGAACAAGGAGCCAGCAGACACTAATTAGTGGAGAAACTAGTGAAGTTTGAAACGCCAGGAAAAAAGAGTAACAGAGTGTGTCTGCTGGGCGAAGCTTTGATTTTAAAAAGTGAAGGGGACTCATGAAGCTAATTCAGATGCTGGCCATGCCAGGAGTGCCCTGCCCAAGAGATGGGAAGGAGCATCAAACTGCTGAGAACCTCTGTGAATTCAGATCAAGGTGTATTTATTGCATAAGTATAATAAATGTGCAAGGCGTCCTCTTAAGCACTAAAACAATTACAGATGATTAACACACATGTCCTGCCTTGGAGGAACCTACAGTCTAGCCTCGTGAAGAGCTAGGACCTGGACTCAGAAAATAGTGCCAGGTAGAATGTGGTCAGGGCATCCCGAGGTACAATAAACCAAAACTGTGATCAATCAGGGGATGGGAAGATCATGTCAAGTCATGAGGTTCAAGAGTCTCCGTGGGAGGACTTGAGGAATGGGGAAAATATCAACAGGTAGAGATGGGAGGAGAGTCATTTTAAGGCAATAGAACATGATAAAGAAAGGCCAGGAAGTGGGGAAGCATATGGAACAGTGAGTGGTTCAAATCGTAACAGCAAAGGGGGGTGTGTGGACGGGGGGGCCGGTGTGGAGACAAGGCCAGAAAGCCTTTTTTTTTTTTTTTTAGATTTATTTATTTATTTAATTTCATAGTAGGCGCGAATGGTGTGAGCAGGGGCCTGTGGGAGAAAGGGCCCAGGTGGTTCGTGGCATTCCTTTGAAATAGACGGAAAAGGAGGCAGGGATCTTCGGGAAGTCCTCGAGTTTGCAGACACCCTGCGCGTACGGGGTAAGCTGGGTCAAGCTCGCCTCAGCTGAAGTCCTCACCCCACAAGCATTGCCCTTTCGCGCCCTAACCCCCCCCCCCCCCCCCCCCCCGCCTCCACTTAGAGGCGCCATCCAACCCCAGCTTCCTGCCCGCCTCCTACTCTGGCCATCCCGGGCAGCCATAAGAACATGCGCACTCCGCACCCCTCCCCAACTTTTCCACGTTTCACTTCCTTCCCTTTTCCTCCTCAGCTCTCTCTCCGCCGCGACGATTGGCTAGCTGACCTCCTCCTCTCGGCCAATAAGCGCCGCCCTCTCGCCCCCGTGTTACTGGGTAGAACAAAACAAAAACAAACAGAGGGAGAGCGCCAGAGACTAGCCGAGGTGGCGGCAGAGGCTGAGGAGCTGGGTCAGGGTCGGCGAACCAGGGACCAGGGCGAGTGGCGGCGGCGGCCCGCGGGGTCAGTACCGGTGGGCGGCTCGCACGCTCGGGAGGACTGCGCCCTCTCCCCTAGCGCCTCGCTGTCTTCGGAGGCAGCCGCACGTTGGAGGGGGAGGGGGCGTGGAGGCCGCGGCAGAATCGCTGAGCGGTCGGGGCGGGGGTCCGGCCGCCTCCCCAGAGTCCTGTAGACCAGGCCGCGCCCGCCCCAACGCCCCGGGCTGCGGAGAGCCTACCCGGGTTCCGGTCTCCTGGGTCCGGTCCCGGAGCGCGGCGGCGCGGGCCACCTCCTCCCTCCGAGCCCCCTCCCCGGAGTCCCTTCCCTTAGGCGTCGCGCGAGGCGCTCGCCGGGGTGGACGAGTCCTCGTCTCTCTCGGAAAGCCAAGTTTTTATTTTTATTTTTGCGGGGAGGAGGGGCACGTGGGAGGTGTGTTTTCGGCAAGATTGGAATTCTGTGAGGAAGGTTTGCGCGCCCCCGGCACCCATGGCGTCCCCGGGGCGCCTGAGAAGATGCGGCCCAGCGTTTTCAGGCCCGAACCCTCGGCCCGCCCTGGGCCCCGGCAGCCGTAGCTCAGCCCTTCTCGGGGGTCCGGCCGGGGCTGGGGACCGAGGGGCTCCGGGCCAGCGCGGGCTGCTGGGAGGCGGACACGTGCCCGCCTGCACGAACTTTGCCGCGCCACTCCTCCTGCAAAGGTTTTCCATTTCAGTTGGAGTAAAATAAAATCTTCCAGGGAAAACAGACAGGAAGGGAGCCCCATTTCTGTGAAACGCATGCCGAGTCTGCTGCAGTTGTCACTTGAGTGTGTGATGAGCACAGGAGTATTTTGCATACGCTTCAAAACTGTAGACGTCATATCGCTGGTCTCCCCCTTGGCAACTGTGTAGTACCTACGGATAGTGTAGTATCTACCGATGATTTAAAATGATTAAAAATGCTGTGTGGTGTGAAAAAAATGCCGCCTGTTTTTACACTTGTTTTATTTTGTTAGTATTTAGAATTTTGTCATTCTAATGCAAGTTTTTTTGGGAAACCATTAATCAAATGCTTTAGAAAAAGGGGACCACTGTCGATGTACTCTTAATTTTTTATGCCCATAACGTTGCTTCATTGTAGGCCTCTTGAATTCTTTAATAGCTCAACAGGCATCTTCGAATTACATTTTGATTATTTTTTCTGCCGCAGTAATGTGAAAAGAAAAATAGTTATTAGGGCTGCAAAAACAAATTGGATTTATTTAAATTAGATTTTCTGTAGTGCCCCCTTTTGCATCATTGCATCATTGTTGATTTTAGGTTGCTAATATTCTGTGACTGTAGCCCAGGACTAAACTTAACTTCTAGAATGTCAGAGTAGTTTATGAGATATATTTCAGGAATTAGTTTTTTTTTGGGGAAGCGGGGTGGTGCGGGGAAAGCGCTATCTTAGAGAACATCTTGGCAATTTAAAACTTCTTTTGGTATGCCTCTGTGTAGCACATTGGATAAAAGAAAACTTGAATTTCGGCATTAATTTTTTTATAACAAGTGCAGTTTTCTTTTTGAAAATTGATTTTTATAGTTTAGTGTGAAGGATGTGGAGGTTGGATTTTTTGCTTTAAATTTCCTTTTAAGTGTAGGGGTAAAAAACGTAGGAATTGATAAAGTGGTGAAAAAAAATACCCGTTACTTTGAAGAAAGTAAAAACGTGGAACATAATCTTTTTCTAAAGTCTTGAAAAGGGCAGTTCTTGATTGTGTTATCATTGCCTAAAGACATGGGACTTTGTTGTTATGATTATGTAATAAAAACCGTCTTGGTGCGTCTACATGATAGTCATTACCTGATAATTTTCTTTGCCAAACTGATTACCTTTTGCATTATAGTTTAAAATAACATATTTTTAGCGTTTGGAAAGCGATATTTAAAACTTTGCTGTAACAATAGAAGTCTATGTTTTAATAAGCTTCTGTTAATCCTAAAAGAGAATCTTTTTGTGGCATATTAAAATCTGGTATTGAACTTTTACAAACAATTCTGGATTTGTAATTTGAAAATCTGGGTTCTAGTCTTGTTTTTTGACTAAGCAGGGTGTGTCTCTTTGGTCAGATAATTTCTCTTCTCTTCATTTGTTTGGTTGGCTGCAAAACAGGAGGACCTACCACAAGATTGTTCTGAGAATTACATAAAATAATGCATTTACATTCTTTTGGAATTATAAAGGGCTTTATAAACATCAGTTATAATTATTTCATTTCCTTTATTAGCTAGGCCCTGCAGAAAGTATTCTCTCAAAGATTGTGTTTGCATGGAGTTATCCTTTCCCTACAACATAATTCATGTACTGAAATGAAACAAATGTACCATTTTTCAGCCACTGAGGACACTAAATGTTTAGGTTTGCAAACTGTTTTTGTTCATTTACCTATGTGTATCTCTGCACATTTTTGAGGTTCATTTTTCCCCTTTAAATCCAGAGTTGGTAGGAATTATGATCCTGAAAAGTGATTATATGGAATCATATATGTCAATTTACTTATTCTGAATAGAATTAGAATGAGCTCACCATCTTCTTCTGAAGCAAAAGGATACTGTTTTAGCAGTCTAAGAATTATGCCAAATTAAATTTATAATTTTAACATAAGATGTTTTTATTTTTGCTTTATAAAACTTTTTTTTTTCTGGAGAAAAGGTCATAAATTTTAAAAATGTTAAAAAATTATTAGTCTCACTCTCAATTAGAGGTGGAGTGGGCATCACTGTCTCAGAATCCTCAGGACTGGGGAATAAAATATGGACTAGAGTGGACTTAACTGGTATTCTACTATAGATAGACACAGTGATTCTAGCCATGAAAATAATTATTTCATTGATGTGGAGACAATGGCCACTGGAGGTGCTGAAGTCAGGGAGAGGGAAAAAGGTGTAATATGGGGACATTTTAAGGACTTGAAATTGTCTTGAATGATGTTGCAATGACAGATGCAGGGCATTATATATCCTGCCATAACCTACAGAACTGAGTGGTAGAGAGCGTAAACAACAGTGTAAACTATAATCCATGCTTAGTGGCAGTACTCCAAAATGTTTGTCAGTTGCAATGAATGTACCACACTAATAAAAAAGTTGTTAATGTGGGGAAAATTGGAAGATATGGGGAGTGGGGCATATGGGAATCCCTTTTTTCTTTATGTAACATTTTATGTAATCTCCAAGAATCTTTTAAAAATAAATAAAAATATAATAAAAATTATCAGTATATAGATTGAGAAGTTTAAGTCCCAGGAGACATATTTTTTTTCCAAAATGAATTTAACAGGTCATGTTATAAGAAAAAAGATAACTTTTCTGGGTTTAGTTAAATAGGTGTTTTCGTTCATTTGTACATTTTATATTGAGGAAGAAAAGTACTTTGCTGATTAACTGGTTGTAATTAACTGTAAGGACTTGTAGCTAAGCTATATGATTTAAACAGATGCTTAAGTACTTTAAACCATTATTTAAAAAAATATTTCCAGAGAGATTCTGCAATCTTATATGATTGTGCCTTCTGGTGATATATTTTCATGGAAATTATATTGATAGTCTTGATAGTCTTTCTTTCAAATAACATTTTATTTCTATCACTAAGTTAATGATCTAAAAAATAGGGAACTGATCTCATCAAAACTTTCCAGCAAAATTTTTAAGCCCTTTTGAAACTGAGCTCTAAATATTGAGATGCTTATGTCGGTATACTTATTCTGTTCTAAAATAGGTTAGAGGGAAGCATATTTGGCCCAACAGATAGGGCGTCCCCTACCACCTGGGAGATCCAAGATTCCAACTCAGGGCCTCCAGACTCATGTGATGAGCTGGCCCATGCGCAGTGCTGATGCGCAAAAGGAGTGCCGTGCCTTGCAGAGGTGTCTCCGGCATAGGGGGCCCCGTGGGCAAGGAGTGCGTCCCGAAGGAGAGCCGCCCCACTTGAAAAAAGTACAGTCTGCCCAGGAAAGGTGCTGCATACACAGAGAGCTGACGCAGCAAGATGATGCAACAACAACGAGACACAGATTCTGGGTGCCACTGACAAGAATAACAAGCGGATACAGAACACAGCAAATGGACACAGAAGGCAGACAACTGGGGGAGAAGGGAAGAGAATTAAAAAATAAATCTTTAAAATAGGTTAGATACATTTTTTAGAGTGGATTTTTTGGATTACAAAAATAATATACCTATTATAAAAAAATTCAATTAAAAAATGTCTTCCAGTCTTGAAGTCTTAAAATAGAGGCCAAGGTAATGAAATGGCAGATAGACAAGCACCAAGCCACATCTGCTTCCTTGAGTTGGTTTTTTTTTTGGTCTATTTTGCTTGTTTTTTTTTTTTGTTTTGTTTTGTTTGTTTGTTTTTAGAAGGCATGGGAAACTGAACCTGTAACCTCCCATGTTTGAAACAGGTACTCAACTGCTTGGGCCACATCTGCTCCCCTGATAATCTTTTTTTTTTAAATTATTTTTAAGGAGATACTCTTGGTTAACTAAAATTGCGTTGCTTGTGTTTTGTGGTAGTTTTCATAATCCAGCAGTAGACAGGACTTTCCAATATTTATGTTTCTATATCAGATTACTATTAGGGTTGGTATTCCCTAAAAGATTTGGGGTGTATAGGTATTCCTCTAATTTGAAATAAATACATACAGCAATTTTATCTTTCAATTTCATGTTGAAGGGGTGCTTTGGTGTATACTGAAATTTGGATTCTTTTTGACTCAGATAAATTGTAAAGATTGAAACCAAATGCTAATTAATTAGATAAGCTATCTTGAAAATAAATTTTTTTTTAAAGGAAATTATGTGGTGATTTTTTTTCACAGTATGAATGAATAAATTGAATTTCTGTTAATTATATCAATTTAGAAGATACTGAAGCTTTTTTTAATCTTTTTTAAAAAATAGGTTCTAAAGAAAGAACTCCAGTAATTTGTTTAATCAGTGCAAGTGAAATTAAGAAACAATGGACATAGAAAATGAGCAGGTACTGAATGTAAACCCCACAGGTAAGTAATAAGATCTCAAACCTTTACTGTTCTGTGAACAAATTTCAGGCCATATTATACTTTATGAAAACTTGATAGTAAAACCATTTTTACTTTAAAAACCATCTTATTCATGCTATAAGAAAATAAACCATATTATTGTTAAAATTAAGTATGTGATTCTTGTTTTTGTGGAGATTTAGCATGCCCTTATTTTTCTGCCCATTATTTTGCATTCTGCACATTTTTATTCTCTAGTATGTATAATGAACTTAGTGCAGAATGGAGAAAGGTAGTCAACGTACTCTTATTAATTTTTCCATATGGGCTAGTTAATGATTTATACACTGTAAACTATTATTGGTATCTTTGATATCTTTCCTAACTAATAATACATTATAAGTTGCCTATGACTGCTTCCCCTAATTTTCATGGTGCTTCATCGTCTTCATAAAAATGAAGATAGTTTTGTGGAAAAGATATCCAAATGCTAAATAACTTACGACAACTTTATAGCTTTCAGAGTAATCTTCCTAAGAGTTCATTAGAATTTTGCAGTATTCTGAATAGTGAGAGCTTTTCATATTGATATGTTTTAGATAATTTTTGCTTTCTAGTTTTATTAACATGGAAGCTCTATTTTCTGTAACTTAGAAGTATTCATCATATTTCTCATTTAAATACTACTGCTTCATGTCTTCTATAATTTTAATTCACTGTTGAGTATAGCTTATAACTTTCTTTGATTTGAACAGACATTTTGAAGTTGAAACTTTTTTGCCATTTTGTGTTTACAGACTTAAAAGTGAGCTAGAAAATTATAGTTGAAAAAGTTGCTACAATAATTAATAATTAATCAATAATTAATGATTATTTCTAGGCTGCTATATACAGTAGCTATTGAGTATTTGTTTTTATGGCTGTAAATTGGTAACTTGTCCACCTTTCATTGAGGTGGGAATGGTAAATAATATATTTTTAGACTATCTTTCATATATAGGTAATTGCTTCTTGTCTGCACTGCTTAGTACAGTAGCTACTAGTCACATATGACTATTGAGCACTTGAAATGTGGCTAGTTTTGAATTGAGATGTGCTGTAGGTATAAAATACACTCCAGAGTTCAAGAGACTTAGTATGAAAGAAAGAAGGTGAAATATTTTAATAAAATTTTTATTGATTGTATATTAAAATGATATTATGGATATATTCAGTTAAATTATGTGTTAAAACTAATTTCACCTGTTCCGTTTACTTTTAATGTGGCTACTCAAACTTAAAATGACCTATGTGCTTACATTTTATTTCTGTTGGACAGCACTGCTCTAAGGGTTTTACTTTTTGTTTTCTGACTAGAGTAAGAACTAGTTCTAATCCTGTCCTTGGTGCCTTTTCCCAGTACAGTCTTAACATAAAGGACTTATAGTTCTCCAATACTTGGATGGGCCTAAGACAAACCCTCTTTGCAATAAATTCTTTCTGTATCAAATAGTTAAAGACAGACTAGTATACTAATCACAACTGCTAATGTTACTGGCTCTGTTACTTTGGGGGGGAAGTAAGTTATTTTCTCTGATCTTTAGTTTACTCATGTATAAAAGGGGTTATAAATCCCCTCCTTTTAGGTTTATTGTTAGGATTAAGTGAGATACCATGTATGTGTGAAATCTATAATATTATGTACTTAATAATTGAAAGTATGCTAATATAGTTATTCTAATTATGCCACTCAGTGGACACTAGTAATTGAAAATGTGATTGTCTGGTACTATAGTGATAGAATATGGAGTGGTTACTATTGAGATGCTAAGAGAATTCAGAAAGAGGGAATTAGTACACATAGAAAACAGTTTTGAAGCCACCACATCTGTACTCAGGTATTTTATCCTTTTAATTTTGTTTTTTTAAAGTCAAATCAATAATGGTTATAGAACCCTAAAACTTAGGTGAGTATGAATAGCAAAATATAAAAAAGCAATTAATATAAACCTGGGTTAGAAATGATAAGATCATTTATATAAAATTTACCTGGAGAAAAATATTTACTGCTGCAGACACAGAAACATTTTTATGGCATATTAAAATAGTCAGGAAACTCAATTGGAAGAGATATGTTTAAATTGAACTTCAATATTCAAAGGACAGTTTAAGGCATTTTATTGTATTTTCTCATTTATCTTCAGGACCAGTTTAATTGCAAATAATGAAAGCATTATATTTTAGGTAGATGTTTAATCTTTTCTTCAACCACCTTCTCTTACTTGAAAACTCCAGGTAATTTGTCTGATCTCTGATCTTTTTTTCCTTTCCCCTTAGTTTTCAGTTCATCTCTATTTACATTTCATTCCCTCATTTCATCCTCTCAATCTCGTGAGCTGTCACCACTCTGCTCTACTCTGGCTTTGTATTTTCTATAATATGGTTATCTGAGATTCAAAACAAGGCCCTGAATCCTGGCCACAATCCTTTCTATCAGTGTAACATCTCTGTAAATCACCTTACTTCTGTAAAATGAGGATAAACAGCTTCCTTATAAAGCTTTGTGAGGCTTAGAGACCATGTATGTAAAATGCCTAGCATAGAACTTGGTATCTCATCAGAAACTGTGATAATGGTAATGACAAAAGAGGTAGTAGTTCAGATATAATGATGGTTATGATGATGTTTCAAGCTTGCCCTCCTAACACTGTCTTCCTCCCCAGTCTAAAAACTTTTAAGACATTTTTTCACTCTCCTTTAATCTCAAATCTGCTTTTAAAAGTCCTTTGTTATTATTATTATTTTTCCAAGTGTCACTTTCTTCTAGTAAGCTTGTGCCTAAATTACTGCAATATTTTCTTAACTGGTCTCCCATTTTATACTTTCTCTTTTTTCCTGATATATTTTGGGTACCTCTGCTAAACTAATCTCCCCACTGTCTGCCTATCATATCAAATCTAATCTATGACCATTTGAGTACAGGAGTGGGCAGGAAGCGTTCTGCTGATAAGCAGGGGCAAGATCATGCAGGACCCTACAAGGTAAAGAGTTTGTACTTTATTTTGAGACAATTAGAATGTCTTTGATGCATTTCAGTGGGGACATGTTTTAGAAAATCATTCCCAGTGCACTTTGGAGAATGGTTTGAAGCCTGAAAGCAGGGAGACTGCTTATGTGATTGATAATAGCAATTTGACTTTACTTAAGTTTTTGTTTGTTTGTTTTTGATCACCGCACACAATGTTTGTTCCTAACTTTTATCCTATTTGTCAAGAATTTGTAAAATCTTAACAAATCTATAGTTTTTATAGGCTGATTTTTGAAGATTTTTAGTGTTACCGTATTCTATTAAAATGTTAAAGCCCATGCATGTAGACTTGATACATCCTTATTATGTTTAGAAAATTTGAGTGGTTCACTTTGGACTTGAGTTAACTATAATGAACAACACCTTGGCCCAGTGGTAAATAATTCAGCAGCCTTTCTGACTTTACAAAGTTTTCATAGCAGAGCTTAATGTCTCTACGTGATCTCCATAGACATTTGAGTTAATTGTACGAGGGATACTCTGCCAGGTGCTGGGGATACAAAGTACAGTCTAGGGTGGTTTCTCCTTGGAGGCTAATGGTTTAGCTGGATAAACAAGACTGCTATATAAAAAGAAACAGTAGTGATTTCTGTGATGTGTTAAAGGAGTGATCTGTGAACTACTCATGTGTGACTGTGGCTAGAGTTGTTAAGGAAAGTTTTCATGAACGGAGTAAGACTTGAGCTACATCCTAAAGGACTTGATAGCTGAAAAGAGCAGTGATGATGACCAGAAGGAGCAGAGAAGCTGAAAAGAGCAGTGATGATGACCAGAAGGAGCAGAGAGACCATTGAGAGCTTCAGATATATTGCTTTCTTTCAGGGGATAATGTGCAAATATTTATATTAGGCTGAAAGGTTTTCAGAGGATGGTAAGTAATATGAGTCAGGTTTGGGGAGATGAATTAGGAGTATGTGTTGATGGCTTTGGAATCATGCTTTATCTCAAAGGCAATGAAGCATTTGTATTCAGCTCAGTAATCATGTGCACCTATTTTCCAAATGCTGTTCAGACCCTGTTGGATTACTAACATTTCCTAAGTATCTGTAATTAATTGTGGGATGTTTGGTACGTCAGTTAAACACTTTAAGGCTTAGTTTTCTTATCTATATAATGGCATAATAATCAACTGCCAAACTTGTGGGTTAGTGACAAAGTGCCCAGCACAGTGCTTGATATATAATTAGCAACATTCTGAAAATAGTTTATCTCCCTTCTCTCAAGACTCAGCCTTTTTGTAGGATTTCAGTTAACTCTTTTAGCTCACAAAAGTCCCAAAGTTTTTTATTATGTTGATATTAATAAAGATTTTATGATCTGTATGTACGTGATAACATGTTTCTTTCAGTAAACTTTGTTCCTTAAATTCACTGCCTTCGTTTATTTTCATGATAATGTGAAAGTAATCCTATTCATTCATTATTAGACTGGACTATATAAAATTGCTGCTATGTGAATGTGTATTGACCTACCAAAATGGTAATTCCTTGTAATTCATCCTAATATAGCTTATGACTGTAACTGATATAAATAATAGATGCTTAAAACACTTAGAAATTTCTTTCTTCATTTCTCTTTTTAAGATCCTGATAATTTAAGTGATTCTCTCTTTTCTGGTGATGAAGAAAATGCTGGGACTGAGGAAATAAAGAATGAAATCAATGGAAATTGGATTTCGGCATCCTCCATTAATGAAGCTAGAATTAATGCAAAGGCAAAAAGGCGACTACGGAAAAACTCATCCCGGGACTCTGGCAGAGGCGATTCAGTCAGTGATAATGGAAGTGAAGCCCTTAGAAGTGGAGTAACTGTGCCAACTAGTCCAAAGGGAAGGTTGCTAGATAGGCGATCCAGATCTGGGAAAGGAAGGGGACTACCAAAGAAAGGTTGGTATATACCATGTCCAGAGAAACAAATGGGAAAAAAATTTGCCTGATTCATTGTACTGTGATTTCTTTGATCGAGGAATGAGAGATATTTAAATAATGGTAATATAAGGTCTTGTGGTTTGTATATTTTTACATAGTAATAAGCTGGGGACCATCCCAGTTTTTTTTTTTTAGGTTGAGCCTTTATTTTTCCTTGTTTAGGTAGATTTATCTTTTATTTCCAGCAAAATATACAGTGATGATTTTCATAGTTATGAATTGTACATGTACACTCCTGCTTTGCTTGAAAGAAGTAGAGTTAGAAATTCAGTGTATCTATGATCTAATGAATCTAATTAGGACATGATAGGCACTGAAATTTGTTGAATTATGATTCAGTCTGGTCTGTCAGTTTTTGTCTGTAGTAGGATTTCAGTACATTTTGGAGATGTCACCAGCTTCCAGGTAGTAGGACTTCCAATTTACAGCCTAGGTTTCTTGCAAAAGGTTTTTGTGATCCATCAAAAATTGAGTTGAGTGGCTTAGTCATTGGTTGGATCAAAATGAGACCTTTTTAAAAGATTCTGTTTTGCTCTGGTGGAAAAGATTATGTTGTAGGTATAAAATAAAAATTGGGGAAACGGACTTTGGCCCAGTGGTTAGGGCGTCCGTCTACCACATGGGAGGTCCGCGGTTCAAGCCCCGGGCCTCCTTGACCCGTGTGGAGCTGGCCCATGCGCAGTGCTGATGCGCGCAAGGAGTGCCGTGCTACACAGGGGTGTCCCCCGCGTAGGGGAGCCCCACGCGCAAGGAGTGCACCCATAAGGAGAGCCGCCCAGCGCGAAGGAAGGAGCAGCCTGCCGAGGAATGGCGCCTCCCACACTTCCCGTGCCGCTGACGACAACAGAAGCGGACAAAGAAACAAGACGCAGCAAAAAGACACAGAAAACAGACAACCGGGGGAGGGAAGGGGAATTAAATAAATAAAAATAAATCTTTAAAAAAAAAAAATAAATAAAAATCGCCAAAAAAAATCTGGTGACATTGTAAGATTCTTAAAAACAACAACAATGATATATTGGGCCTTAAAAACATCAATAGGTTTATGCAGAAAAATAACTTTGAAAGTTGGAATTATTACGCTTCTACTGGTTGGCTTGTATATAGAGGTAAAGATAAATCATCAGTGCTGTTAGTGCTTAAATAGTAATTAGTTATTTGCAACATTGTTAATTGCAAAGTATAGTTTAATGTTTACTTTTATATCTAAAGAGTATTTGACTTTAAGATATTTAATGGATGTCCCTGTGTTTCTTTAAATAATTTCTCCCTAGTCCAGTATGCTCTTTTTGTTTGGTCCCAAGAAATGTCAAAGGTAAAATTTAGAGCTCAACTACTATCGACTTCCTTGAGGTGTCCCCAATAATGCTCTTTTCTTTGTTTTTCTTTTATTTTAACATCTATTTTAGTTTAATTTTATAAATTATTTCAAATTTATGTTTTTTTGGAAATAAATTATAAAATATATTAAATATAATCCTTACTGTAAATGCCATGATATGAATAAAAAGTTTATTCCTTTCTGCTTGAAAAAATTAACATAGAAATTAAAATATATTTAACTATTTAACAATTGAACATCTACAATTGATTTCAATTTTAAATTAAAATTAATGAACTATATATAAACTATGTTTAGTTAGACAATTGTTAGATACTTGTCAATTTAGACAAGTAAAAATTTATTTTTTTAAAGATTTATTTATTTCTCTCCCCTCCCTGCCTCCCACCCTCGTTGTCTGTTCTCTGTGTCTATTTGCTGCACTGTCTTCTATGTCTGCTTCTGTTGTTGTCAGCGGCACGGGAATCTGTGTTTCTTTTTGTTGCGTCATCTTGTGTCAGCTCTCCATGTGTGCGGCACCTTTCCTGAGCAGGCTGCACTTCCTTTCGTGCTGGGTGGCTCCCCTTACAGGGCGCACTCCTTGTGCGTGGGCTCCCCTACGCGGGGGACACCCTGCATGGCAGGGCACTCCTTGTGCGCATCAGCATTGCGCATGGGCCAGCTCCACACGGGTCAAGGAGGCCCGGGGTTTGAACCACGGACCTCCCGTGTGGTAGACGGACACCGTAACCACTGGGCCAAGTCTGCTGCCAAGTGAAAATTTAAAAGAGTTGAAATTTTAAAGTAGAATGAACAAAGAATGCATTTTCAGTGACTTTTATCTCCCACAGTTTATGGTAGTGTGGTTCTTAAACCTTATGTATGTGTGTGTGTCTTCCTTACAGATGGGATAATTTATGCTTTTTTTAAATTAGGTATTTGTGCTTGTAATTTTCTCTCCTTAAGTTTTCACCTTTTGATGAATAAGATACTTGGATGGTATTTGTGATTGTAGATTTATGCTCTTTCCTTTCTCAATTCTAAACTTTTTCAGGTGGTGCAGGAGGCAAAGGTGTCTGGGGTACACCTGGACAGGTATATGATGTGGAGGAGGTAGATGTGAAAGATCCTAACTATGATGATGACCAGGTATTGATGTTTTTACATTTGTTAAAAATGTAAAATGTTTATAAACTTTTTTTTACCTAAGTTATCAATAGAAAATTTACTTTCTAAATCATATATACACATAATTCTTCCAGATTGTTAGTTTAACTTTGGATTAGGAAACCAAGTCAACTGATGGTAATGTATGTTACAATTTTTAGCTGATTTCTAAAGTACATCAAAGTAGGTTTTTAAATTTACTTAGATTATCAAGTTGACCATTTTTCATTAAGTTCTGTTAATATGGTTTCTTTCTATAGTAATGAATGATAATTGAGAAGAATATATATTCTTTTGAATGTTAAAAAAGTTACAGTTATTAGGTTCCTTTTTAATATTGTGGTTTAGGATGATGACTGGTAAATTTTGTTTTTGTAACATGTTGATCTTTTCTATAGGAATAATGCTGAGAATATAACTTTTTAATAGACTTTATATTGAATTTATATATTTTTCTATATCTTTTTATGGGAAATTTCTAACAAAAGTAGAGAGATAGTATAATGAACTTGTTTATACTTACCTTCCAGCTTTACTGTTCTAGAAATTAATTTCTGACCAATCTTATTTCATTGTATATCCCCATTCATTCTCTCTCCTCTGTCTTCCCCAATTTTCCCATGCTCTGGATCATTCTGAATCAAATCCCTGACATTATGACATGTTTTGTAAAATACTATTTTTGATCCATAAGACATGCCATGGTTGTCTTAGTTTGTTAGGGCTGCTGTAACAAGGTACTACAGACTAGTTGGCTTAAACAACATGGTTCTAGAGGCTAGAAGTCTGAAATCAAGGTGTCAGCAGGGCCATGCTTCTTTTTGAAGGGGAGAATCTGTTCCATGTCTCTCGCATATCTTCTGGTGGGTGACTGGCAATCCATGGCATTCCTTGGCTTGTCATGGCAAAACTCAATCTCTTCCTCTGTTACATGGCTGACTACATCTGTCTCTGTCCAAATTTCATCTCTTTATAAGGATACCAGTTATATTGGATTAGGGCCCACCCTAATCTGGTTTGGGCTTGTCTTAACTAATAGCATCTTGAAAGTACCTGTATACCAATAAGGTTGCATTCATAGGACCAGGGTGTTAGGACTTGAATGCATCTTTTTGGGGGACATAATTCAGTCCATAATAATGGTGATGAGAATTTTAAATAGGAAGATATCAGGCTATGTATGAGGTTCTTATTATAGTATATTGTTTGTATCTGTATGTACTTACCTATTTTAGCTAATTGGACAAAGAAATACTTTAAAGAGAATTTGAAGAAAATACATATTTAAAACCAATGGAATTCGAACACTATAAAACCTTTTCTAAATAGTTATTCTAAGTTTAATATACAAAGCCTTTCAAGGGTATGTTATTAGGCTGAAGATAGTCACAAATTGCAAATAAACATTTCAGGATTTTTTTGCAGGTGATGGTTTGGTGATGGATATTAATCTTACTTGAAATTTCAATTTCACTGTACTTTAGAGACTTTTTAGTCACTACAATTTTGCTTTTTGTTAGAGGGTCTTTTTATTATGATAATACTAATCATGAAGGCTTTATTTCATGCTTTTATTTTTTAAAAAGTGAAGTTTTAGTGGAAATAGTAGATATAATAGGAAGCTACCTTGAGGCTTTTTGGTCACAGAAGGACTGATTTTGTTGGAGAGAAAAAATTAACAGGAGAAACAGAAGGCTTTGGGCAGGTCATATATATGTGGTTAATAGTGCTGATTTTGTTGGAGAGAAAAAATTAACAGGAGAAACAGAAGGCTTTGGGCAGGTCATATATTTGTGGTTAATAGTGCTAATATGTATAAAATCTCAGATTTTTATAAAAGAGCAGTGATATATAGATTCTATTTTTATATGATTGATCAGAGCATATAGCTTCCCTTTATTTTGTTCTAAAACAATTTCAGTTTATCAGGGTATTTTGTTTTTTAATTTATTTCTCTTTCTCCCACTTCCCAGGAGAACTGTGTTTATGAAACTGTAGTTCTGCCTTTGGATGAGAGAGCGTTTGAGAAGACTTTAACACCAATCATTCAGGAATATTTTGAGCATGGAGATACTAATGAGGTTGCGGTAGGTTTCAAGTTACAAGTATAATTTATTTAATGTAGAAGAGGAAACACATATCAACTGTGATAAAATTAAACATCAGTATGTAGAATGTTCTTGGATTGCTGAGTAAATTTAAGTATTTTCTTGTGTATAAATTAATAGCTAAAAAAATGGAGTACAATCATGTTAATTTAGACCTGTTTTTCTTATATTTTGGGGAATCATAACCCCTTTTGAGATCTGACAAAAGCTGTATATTATCTTCTTCTTGAAAAATGGCATAACATGCTGTTTTTAAGCATAATTTTAGGGCACTGGTGGACCTTCTGCAACCTCCTCAGTCACCTCAGCTAAGAATGCCTGATTTAGTTCTATTTTTTGGTACTTTTTTTCAGTGATCAGGATTGGGATAACATTTATCTTTGTACTCTTTGTCTTTAAAACAATGAGTAACACAAGTATAAAGGTTTAAAAAAAATAATATGCAGAAACCAAGAGAACAAAATTTACGTCTTTTTGTAGCATAGTTGGCATGGGAATATTTACTATGCTAATTTTGAATTGTTTGTAAAGTCAGTATGTAAGGGTAAAATAAAATTACTGGTCTAGTTAGACCTATTGGAGGTAATAAAATTGTAATAACGTTTTACTTCTTTAGAAGACTTTTATTTAAATTCTTATAATTCATACTGGACTTTCTTGATTTGTCTAATATAGTGAGGTTTGATATATTTGGACTTACAGGATTTGAAAATAAAATATGTATTTGTTAGGAATTTGTGATAAGTGATTCTTGCCCTTTTGAAGCTCAGTCTAGTGAAGGAAATAATATATGAATAGATTATTAAAATATTATGTGAAGCATTTTGTTACAGAGATAGAGTTTAACAAAGTCCTGTGAATCCCCCATATCTACCAAGTGGAGGATCAGTTGTATAAATATGCTGTGGAAGCATAAAATGGAGAGTAATAGAAGAGGTGATACTGAGCCATCTGCAGGATGCTTAGGAGTTTGCCAGGTTAAGGTGGATAAAGTGGGTTTTCCTAGAAGGAGAAATATGTTTAAAGGCAATGACTTAGTTGTTGAAGGGCAATCTAGGAAGATGAGGAGTGAGAAGAGACTATTGCTAACAAGGATACCAGTTAGGTGGCTGTGAATATAGTTTTGGTATCTTCTTACTGATATACCATGATTTAAAGGTTCTGAGAAAACTTTCAGTAAAGATGACACTCTAAATTACTGAGTTAAAACTTAGACTCTAGGATTAGATTGCCGATACTCCATCTCCATCTCAGCCACTTCAGCTGTATGCCTTCCATGAACTTCTTAATATTTCTGTGCTTTGGGTATGATGGATATGATGATAATATCTATCTCAAAGGTACTGTTTGAGAAAGAGATTATTTGAGAATGAGGTAATGTAAATGAACTGGCAATTATAAAGCTGAGCACATTATATGCGGTCAATAAATATTAGCTGCTACTATTACTGTTTTTAATAGAAAGCAGTTTTAACTTTATCCCAGCATTTAAAATAATGATCCTACTTGAAAATGGTTTAAGGTCTCATTTTAAACTTTATGTGAAAGTGTAAAGTAATTTTTTACTTCAAGAGAAAGCTTTGAAGAAAATTAGAAATTAGAAACAGCCTTTGATAATGTAAAATGAATCTCTCTACAAATGCTCATTATATAATATTCCTAGAAGTAATATTAATAGATTGTAAGGCAGAGGGTTAGTTTTAACTCCTTTCAGCAAATTACAATGGTATGTAGTTTAATAAACGATTCTAAGTATCACTAACATTTTTTAGTTAATTGATCTTTAAAACACTTAACTTGACAGGGTTGATCAATACCCAGTTTATATGCAAAGAAAGATGTGTTTATCCTACTCACAATATGTGGCTGCTTCAGTAGTTACTTCCGAAGTAGATAAGGCTATCTAGATGAAAAATGGATTAAAAAAAAAATTATATCTACTTACTAATAGGCAGTGACATGTCTTTTTTTTTTTTTTTTTTTTTAAAGGAAATGCTAAGAGATTTAAATCTTGGTGAAATGAAAAGTGGAGTACCAGTGTTAGCAGTGTCCTTGGCTTTGGAAGGGAAGGCTAGTCATAGAGAAATGACATCTAAGCTTCTTTCTGACCTTTGTGGGACAGTTATGAGCACAAATGATGTAGAAAAATCATTTGATAAATTGTTGAAAGATCTACCTGAATTAGCTCTGGATACTCCTAGAGCGCCACAGGTTTGTATGATTTTTTTTTTTGTTCATTCCAACTCAAAACACACGCTTCTAATTATAGAAATAATACATGTTCTTAGGACATTTTAGTAGATGGAAAATGGCCCTTAGATCATATCATACAAAAATAGCCTCCTAACATTTTAGTGGCTTTCTTCATAGCTCTACTTTTTTTTTGTTTTAGACAGTTTTCGTAATAGTATAAAATCAATTTTATATGCTACTTCTCCACTAATGCTTTCTGTAGTCTTCAGGTCATATATTTTTGCTGCCTATGTATTCTGTATTATATATAGTTAGATTATTATATGAGCTTAGATTTTTAAAAAATGTAGATTCTTGTAGTTGAGGATTGAATTTGCTCTACTAATATTATAAAAATAACAACATAAGACTATTCTCCGAGAAGCAGACTTGGCCCAGTGGTTAGGGCGTCCGCCTACCACATGGGAGGTCCGCGGTTCAAACCCCGGGCCTCCTTGACCCATGTGGAGCTGGCCCATGCGCAGTGCTGATGCGCGCAAGGAGTGCCGTGCCACACGGGTGTCCCTCGCGTAGGGGAGCCCCACATGCAAAGAGTGCGTCCCATAAGGAGAGCCACCCAGCGCGAAAGAAAGTGCAGCCTGCCCAGGAATGGCGCTGCACACACGGAGAGATGACACAGCAAGATGACGCTATAAAAAGAAACACAGATTCCCGTGCCACTAACAACAGAAGCGGACAAAGAAGCAGCAGCAAATAGACACAGAGAACAGACAACTGGGGCTGGAGGGGGAAGGGGAGAGAAATAAATAAATAAATAAATCTTAAAAAAAAAAAAGACTATTCCCCTATGCATTTTGTGGGAGAAATAAATTAGAAAATTTATGAAATACACTTCTGTTTAGATTCTATCCTTAAGGTCTTATACTTTTTATCAAAGGTTAATACCTGCTGTATTATATGTATTAGATGACTTTCTGATTTGGAGTTGAAAATGTTTAAAATTTTTGCTATATCATTGATTAAAATTTTTAATCAAGTAGGAAAATTTTATTTAAACATTGGCTTGGGAATAGAGTACAAACAGGCCAATTCCTGAAGCTGTTTCTATTATACTTTCCTGTGACAGGTAATAGTTTGTATAAGGTATTTAGCTGTAATTTAAGCCTGGACTTTCTTTTTTGTCTTTAGAGAAATAAACATACTTTAAAAAAATGATTATATAAATTCATTGTTCATTATGGAATTTTTGAAAAATATAAAACAGTAAAAAGAAAGCAGTTGGCAAAAATAACCCCTATTAACATTCTTCTTTCTACAGATATATATCAATGTATGGTTTATATATATCTTAACGTATTTTTAGTTTTAATAAAAAAAAAAAGGAATCCTACCATATGTGCTGTTTTTTGCATGCTTGATTTTTCTAACTTCATAAAATATGAACATTTTTCCTTGTGACCATATAATATGCTATCTTATATATGTACCGTTTAGTCACATCCCTATTGTTGAACGCTGTGAGTGTCCAATTTTTGTAATAAATAATGCTGTAAGCATACTTTCAGATAAGTATTTCTATACGTTTTTCCTCCTTAAGATAAAGTCCTTTAATCAGTGTTTTGAGAAAACTGTTTTTGTGCATACACTATCAGGCAGTTGGCGACGTATTGGGGATTCAGCAATGAGCAAAACAGACGTGGCCCCACTCTGATGGCACTTATAATCATAACTTGCAATTTAAGATATGGGATTGTGTGCTAAGCTAACTAGTAGGGGCAAGGTAGGTGTTTGTTGAATATTTGAATATGTATTTTAGGTTTTGACTAATGTAGTTGAACCAATCTTCATATTCTGTATATTTGTAAATTGTATCCTGTACAAGTTTATTTTAGACTCTATATGACTCTTTTTTCTTATTGTAGTTGGTGGGCCAGTTTATTGCCAGAGCTGTTGGAGATGGAATTTTATGTAATACCTATATTGATAGTTACAAAGGAACTGTAGATTGTGTACAGGCTAGGTAAGTAAATTTCCTACTTAGAATTTTGAAATAAGGTGAAATTTTACAGGATTCTTTTGAAATGACACTTGCATTATTACTCATTGTGGAAATCATTTTTTAGTTGTCTGTATTCTCTACTGTTAATATAAAATTGAGCAACTGTGGCATGATATAATTGGAAGAGGGTAGTACGATAATACAGAAGTCCTGGGTTCTAGCTAAACTTTCAGCTACGTTCATGTCAAAGCTGCTCTTCTCTGGTCCTGAGTTTCTTACTTATAAAATGAAAGGTTTGCCTTAGAATATTCTTTATGGTCCCTTCCAGTTCTAACATTCTTTATTTAATACTCCAATTAAGTAAGACTGATAGTTTTAACAAGAGAGCCTTATTTACAATTTCATTTTGCATTTATCTACTATAGAACTCAATCAGGAAATGGTGTCTTTTTTTTGGCTCAATTAATTGTAAGCTACATGTGGTATTTGGGAGTAGTGGTACATAATTTTTCAGAACTTCCTGGAAACTTAGATTTGAATTTAAGCATTTCTTAGGTTTTCTTAGGCCTAGATAATTTAATTTTCTAGGGCTATTTCAGGTCATAGTGGAATGGTCTTCCTAGATGGGAAGGTATAGAGTAGCTAAAAGTTAAGTGAAATGCCCTTGAAGTGTAAATCAGTAACTTTGTCTTTTGATTGTTGACTGAAAAATGGAAGTAATATTAGCATGAGAATCAATTTTTTGCTCCAGACTTAACTATTTTTAAAAACAGTTTTTATTACAATTATGAAAAAATGTCCTTTCATTGATTTTAACAAATGTACAATACCAATGCAAAGTATTTAAATAGGATGGAGGGAGCCAATGTGGCTTCCACCTGCAAGGTTCCTGGGTTCAAGCCCTGATCCTGTACCTCAAAAAAAAAAAAGGTGGTATATGGGAATCCTGTATTTTATGCATGATTGTTCTGAAAACCCACAATTCTCTATAATAATAAAAATTTGTTTTTAAAACATTCAATTTTATGTTGTTTTTATGTTATCTAAAAGCTTTTAGTGTGTATGAGGTTTTATAAACTTAATTTGGTAAACCTCAAAGTGTCAAAATTTGATCTTTTTTTTTTTTTTTTTTTTTTTTTGTAGAGCTGCTCTGGACAAGGCTACAGTGCTCCTGAGTATGTCTAAAGGTAGAAAGCGTAAAGACAGTGTGTGGGGCTCTGGAGGTGGGCAGCAGTCTGTTAATCGCCTTGTCAAAGAGGTATCTGTACTTGCTAGTTGGTATATTTTTGGACAAATATTAAAATTTTTTTTTTAAAGACTTATTTCTCTCCCCTTTCTCCCCTGCCCCCACCCCAGTTGTCTGTTCTCTGTGTCTATTTGCTGCTGCTTCTTTGTCCGCTTCTGTTGTTGTCAACAGCATGGGAATCTGTGTTTCTTTTTGTTGCGTCATCTTGTTGTGTCAGCTCTCCCTGTGTGTGCGGAACCATTCCTGGGCAGGCTGCACTTTCTTTTCGCACTGGGCAGCTCTCCTTACGGGGCGCACTCTTTGCACGTGGGGTTCCCCTACATGGGGGACACCGCTGCATGGCAGGGCACTCCTTGCGCGCATCAGCACTGCGCATGGGCCAGCTCCACACGAGTCATGGAGGCCCGGGGTTTGAACTGCAGACCTCCCGTTGGTAGACAGATGCCCTAATCACTGGACCAAGTCCGCTGCCTAAAAATTCAGTCTTACAGCTATAAATGGAAATTTTGAATAATCCTTTTATATTTGGTTTTATACCTTTTTGCTATAAATTATACCATAATTAATTATGTACTTATTATTAAATTTTTTGTTTCCCTGACTTAAAAATGAAACTGTGGGGAAGCAGCCTTGGCTCAAGCAATTGAGTTCCCATTTACCATATGGAGGAACTGGGTTTGATCCCGGTACCTCCTAGTAAAAAAATAAATAAAGATGTGTAAGACCTGTGTGGAGAGGTGTAGGCCCCTGCAAAGTGAAGTGACACACCAAAAAAGATAATGATGCAACCAGATATTTTAAAAAAAGTGTTAAAAAGTTAAAAGAGCTATGTATGAGCTTCAAACGGGTGCTTGAAGTCTTTTTCTTACATTGATATTAAGTTTTCAAATATTATTGGAAGAAGGCATTGTATTTTATAGTTATTCAATAAATATTTTATATGTGCATTGCAGGGCCGGGTGCCTCCTAGTAAAAGCAGAAACAAACAAGCAAAACACATGAGGAAACTAACTCGGGGGAGCCAATGTGGCTCAGTAATTGGGTGCTGGCTTCCCACAGTGAGGTCTGGGGTTCAATCTCAGGCCCCAAGTACCTAAAAAAAAAAATTTAGGAGCACTAGATTCGGTCAGAGTGAGTGGTGGATTTTTGTGAAGTGGATTCACTTCACTACTGGTGTGCATGCTTCCAAAGAAAAAGTAATAGATGTGTTGCATTAAAATGCCAGATTTATTCCCTATGGATTTTTCTGACTGTAATGTGATATTATATAACAGGAAATTAAAAATTGCTTAATCTCCTTATCTGCAGATCTTTTAAAAAAGGAAAGTAATTAGAAGATTTATAGTTCATGTACTTCTGGTTTTTGAGTATCATCTTTTCACGTGACTATATTTTGATTTTTTTTGTAAGTCTTTTAATGATATGTATACCTAGTTTCGTATTAAAGAGCTTAAAATATAATTAGAGCTTGACCATTTTTGCTTTTATGTGTTTAGATGTCTATGTTTGCAATGTCATGATTGCAATATCTGTTTTTAAAAATTATTAGAAATAATTGAGGTATGAAAATGTGACGGTGCCAGGCAATTAGACAAGAAAAAGAAATAAATGGCATCCAGATGGGAAAGGGAGAAGTAAAACTAGTCACAGATGACATGATCTTGTATATAGAAAATTCTAAGGAATTCACACACAAAAACAGTAAGTTTAGCAAGGTTGCACAATATAGGATCAATATATAAAAAATCAGTTGTTTCTGATTACTAGCAATGAATTATCTGAAAATGAAATTAATGATTCTATTTCCCATAGCATCAAAATGAATATAATACTTAGGAATAAGCTTAACAAAAGAAGTGCAAGTCTTGTACACTCAAAACTGCAAACATTGTTGAAAGAAATTAAAGACAACTTAAATAAATGGAAAGATATCCCATGTTTATTAAATGGAAGACGATATTGTTAAGATGACAATACTCTTCAATATTATTTTAAGGAACTACCAAACTGTTTTATGATATATGAATTATATCTCAATAAAAAGTGGCCAAGATAAAAATTGAAATAAAACTACCAATATACGAGTTTGAGGTTGACATTATTTGGTTATTCATTTACATTTTCATGGAAGGATGGGTTGGACAAAGAGACTTTTAGAAATATATACATGTATTTGTAATTTGTCATGGGAAACATGTAAAATACTTTAAGCTATGTAACAAATGTTAAAAATAATGTAGGTTTTTTGGTTTTTTTTTTTTAGGAGGTACCAGGCATTGAACCTGGGACCTCATACATGAGAAGCAGGCGCTCAAACCACTGAAATATACTTGCTCCCCTAAAACTAATAATGTAATTTAAAAAATAAATGTTAATTTATAATATGTGAAAATACTGTTGAAATGCCATGCTTGCTTAAAGCATGATAATAGGAATTATTCATCAGGATATATTCTAGTGATCAGATTTTTTAAAAAAAAAATATTTTTAAAGAAGCTTTAGATTACATAAATAATACATTGAAAATATAGGGGGATTAACATATACCCCAGTCCCTCCCCCCTCCCACACTTGACCCCATTAACATCTTTGATTAGTGTGGTACATTTATTACAATTGATGAACATATATTGAAGCACTGCTATTAACCATGGTCAATAGTTTACATTATAGTTCACACTTTATATTCCACATTTTTATAGGTTTTGACAAACTGTATAATGGCCTGTATCCATCATTGCATTGCCATTCAAAACAATTCCAATATCGCCAAAATGCCCCATGTTACACCTATTCCCTCTCCTTCCCCTCAGATCCTCTGGTGGCCACTGTCTTTATATCATTGTTGTTACAGGTTCTTCCGTTGTTAGACTAATAATAAGTCTAGTTCTTAGTTGCATTTCCCCCTTATGTTTGTTCATTCCTCAGTCTTGAGGATTTTAGGATAGTGATGCCCACTCTATTTCTGATTGAGAGGGGCTTAGATCCCATGGGGCAGATGGATGAAACTGTCTTGCTTGCAGTTGTAGATGCTCTTTTTGGGATGGGCATTGTCTATCATCATTTTGTTAGTTGTCCTGTATGAGTCTGATGAACTGGAGAGTAGGTGTTGGCTGCAACTCTGTTGAGATTCAGGCTCAATTGGCATATAAATAGCCAAAAGATTTAAGTCTCTGGTAGATATATTTAATGGGTATAGAGCTAATTATAGGTTCAGATAAAAGGAACAGAAGAGTCATGTGTAGGGAAATTATCAATGAGTCTAATTCTGTTACATTGGGGAACATATATTCCAAGGTAAGGCCCACTGAGAGGGTGCTATTTTTTGAGATTGTCTGCCCTGCCTATAGTGCCTAGATGTCCCTCAGGAACATCCCTGCTTGAGGGACAGTTAACTGTGGCATTCAGTGGGATCCTCCTGAGATGTGCATAAGCAAACCTCTGGAATGACCTCCCGACTCACTTGGAAATCTCTTAGTCAAAAAACTCATTTGTGTGTAATATTTCCCCCTTTTGGTCAAGGTCTTTTTACAAATGGACTAGTGATCAAATTTTTACTTACACTTTTATGAAAATACATTGTAGAATTTGGAAGTAGAGGATACTTAAAATATTTTATTCAGTCAGCCAACATTCATTGAATACCTTCTCAGTGCAAAGGTGATTTTAATACGCAACATATGGAGAAGAACATTCCTAGTTGAAGTTCCTGTGCTGGAAAAATGCTTCCCATTTGTTCTTTCGAGTGGTAAATGATATTGTAAAATTTGAATGAGAGACTTGTCTCTTTAGCTACAACTTGAAGTTTGCTGAATAACTGATAAACTTTGGAGGTACTGGGTTTGAAATCCTCAACTCTAAAGAGAAACTATATGGAAATCTTTTGTCCTGACTAGTAAAGCCCTATTATCTAATTTTTGACTCCCAGTGTACTATTGAGGTCATCCTCATAGAAATGAAAGAGTTTGCATTACTTTAAAATCTTATTTTGAGGCTTTCAGTTAGCGCCCTCTAGTGGTGTTTGTAATCCCTTGTTTTTTAGTGAGCATTGAGGGATTATCACAGGCCATGTACACCATAAACCTACTTATAGATCTCAGTGATTATTAAGAGACACTAAAGCACTGCGTTTTCTTAAGAATTACGAACCATATAAAAGTTGGGAACTTATTTTTAATTATGAAAGAATACATTATGATAATGCCATATCAAGTCTGTATGTTTCTAGCTGTTTGGGACCTACTACTTCATGATGTAATACATTGGGATGAGGGTAAATAAATCCATTAGGCAAAAAAAATTTTTTTTTTGCCAATAAAGAATTCTCACACATCCCAATTTTAAAATCTAATAGATTGATATGCTGCTGAAAGAGTATTTACTCTCTGGAGACATATCTGAAGCTGAACATTGCCTTAAGGAACTGGAAGTACCTCATTTTCACCATGAGCTTGTTTATGAGGTAAGATTACCTTGACATTTCAAAGACAATTATTGTGTTCCTTCTTGCACTGCAGTGATTTAATACTTTAACATCTTTTTTCTTATTTAAAAATAATTTTGTTAAGAGTTATTTTTATAATGACCAAAGTTATATGTTAGGGAAAAGCGATCTGATTCATTTTAGGAGCAGTTTCTTTCTTGTATGAATTAGTGACCAAAAAATTCATTCATTCATTCATTCATTCATTCAATTTTTAGGCTATTGTAATGGTTTTAGAGTCAACTGGAGAAAGTACATTTAAAATGATTTTGGATTTATTAAAATCTCTTTGGAAGTCTTCTACAATTACTGTAGACCAAATGAAAAGGGTAAGTAAAACATTATTTTGAAAAACTTTTAGGCTATTCCTTAATTTATAACAATTGAATAAAGATTATGAGTTGTTAGTGAAACTTCCTTTTAGGTGTGTTTAGTATTATGCATATAGATTTTGTGTGTGTGTGTGGAGGAGGGGTGGAGAGAGTGCGTTTGACTCTCTTGCAGTCAGTTTTTGGAAAGTAACACTTCAGTTTTTTTCTCTTTCTGTTTTTGAATGTGTGATTTATTTTTCCTCAAGGGTTCTACTTCTAAGATATGATAATTTGTATTTTATATCTAGGGAGAGACCTTGAACCTCTAATAAATTATACTTTAAAGTACTTAATTTTCCTATTTAAAATTGTATGCATTGTTGAAATGTCGATGAGTTTCTTTTATATTTAAAAAGTTAGTAAATGTGTAAAGATAAGTAGGTGGGGAAGAAATGCTTATATGATGTTTTCTTATTTATATTGAATACCCAATGTCTGATGTCTGCCTGCAGCTCTTTTGAAAGAACAGTTTTAGGGAAAGTATTCTGTAACAAGATACTTATTTTCTCTACTTTTTAATGTTCAAATCTGACTTCAGTCTAACCATATGAACATTTTGCTCTAAAATACAGAATGATGACATGGTGATGGATTGTATTGTATGCCTTTATGTATTTTATATGGGCTAACACTTATATGTACAATTTCATTGTTTAGGGTTATGGAAGAATTTACAGTGAAATTCCAGACATTAATCTGGATGTCCCACATTCATACTCGGTGCTTGAACGATTTGTTGAAGAATGTTTTCAGGTTGGAATAATTTCCAAACAACTCAGAGATCTTTGTCCTTCAAGGTACTTTATTACTTTCTCAACATAAAATACCAGATGAGGTGCTTGGTGAGGCTAAGATTTTTTTTCTATCATTCCACCTCTGTCAGAAAAGTAATAGTATTTTCCCTGAAGTCAGTGAAGAGTGAGAATCATCAATTTTAAATTTATGGGAAATAGGGGTGAAGCTTGTGTCGCTCTCTTGTAAGCTATACAGGATTACCTCATGAAGCCCAGTTTATTGAAACTAATGTTGTGGAGCAGTTCTGTGTACCAGACTCTATTTCTTCTCTAACCAATTCAGTATTATTTCAGAGTAGGTATTATCACCAATAAGATAAGAAAACCAAGGCTTACAGAGGTGTAAGGTGCATTTTGTAAGGTCACACAGCTAATAAAGGTAAAGATCAACTATGAATCTATACTTTTTCTGACTTTATAGATTTAGGCTCTTTTCTGTTTTTGTGTGACTTCCCTTGCCTCTTCCAGGATATAGAATTGGGACTTGTTGGATCTTATCTTACTAGAAACTGTGTTTATATTATTCTTTGGAGGTATTATGTTTGTGGTTTCATGATCTAACTCTTTAGGAGTTAGTTTTTCTGTTGTTAAAATAAAGCTTATAATAGCTATAAAAGTTTAGTAATAGATAAACTTCTTGTGTGGGTCAGTGTTACATAGATTTAAGTTTCTGTAATTTGTATATGAGATAATTTCTAAGCTTTGAATATTTTTAAGAAGCTTATAAGAATTAAATCTCAAAAGTACTTCCTGGTAAGATCCTTTGCTCTAAAAAGTTTAGAACTCATTAAGAATGAAGGGGAAAAATGGTGGTAGATAGTTTAATGACTTTGATAGATGTATTGGGAAATGTACACCTCTGCTTGGTAGGGCACCCCTTGTATTCTGATATATCAAATAGTATACATTTCTGTAAAAACTGGCAACTTTGGCATAGCTTATTGCTACCAACTGTCTTATTCCCCATCTTGATCTCCTAATATTATAGTCTGAAGGCTGTATATTTTAAGAAAATGTAGCTAGTTTTCACTTACCTTTCTAAGTATGAAAGTATATCTCTATCAACCTCTGCTCAAAAGTCTAACTTGTTATTTCTATTGTGGCTTTACTATCAAGGGTCACTTGATAAGATACCTAAACTTTCTGTATATTCCATAAAACTTTTATTCTCTATTCTTTTGCTTACTCTGTTGAAGTGCATGTTTGTGTGCAGACTGACATGCGAGTCTGGGATCAGAGTAAGGGCTAATCCTACCTAAGCTCTATTTTTCATGTACTGCTTTAGGGTAACTATTCCTCCTGGCTATTGCTACTACATGCAGCTGGAGTATAGTCACATTGTAGAACAGGGCTTCTTGAATTTGAAATAGCAGGAGCCCCAAATTGGGGGATAGACTGGAATTAACTGGATTTTGAAGTTTTTCCACCTTCAGGTTATGGCTTTTATGAATTAAAAAAAAATTTTTTTTTGATGTTAAACATAGATATTTTGATGTTCATAGCTCCAGTTTGCATAATTTTAAATTACATTAGAGTTCACTCTTTTGGCTCACAAAATAATATTATTAATAATGTGGTAGAAAGAAATACTAAATTTCTAAATAAAATGTTTTTTTGTTTCAACTCTTTTATTTGACTCCATGTGGTAATAAACTTATTTCAGTAATTAAGCCTTTATTTCACTAAAATCTGATCATATTTAGCTATTCATTTGATATGTTACATATTCACATGTATAGCAAGGAAGTAAATGTTCAAAGGAAATAGGCTTTTTTATTTTGTTAAAACAACAAAACCTGGTAGCAGATGTGGCTCTAGTGGTTGAGTGCCAGCTTCCCATATGGGAAGTCCTGGGTTTGGTCTCCGGTGCCTCCTAAAAACAACAAACAACAGGCAAGCAAACAAACTAACTTGGGAGCTGATGTCGCTCAGGGGTTGAGCACTGGCTTCCCACATATAAGGTCCCAAATTCAATTCCTGGCCCTAATACCTAAACTAAAACCAAAACCTTTCAACACTTAATGTGTAAAGAGCCCAAGTTTTTTTGTTGTTGTTGTTAACTGTAGTCAGAATTTGTATCTGTTTGATGTTTGTGTTCTTTTCATTACAGGGGCAGAAAGCGTTTTGTAAGTGAAGGAGATGGAGGTCGTCTTAAACCAGAGAGCTACTGAATATAAGAACTCTTGCAGTCTTAGATGTTATAAAAATATATATCTGAATTGTAAGAGTTGTTAGCACAGTTTTTTTTTAAGCTCTTGTTTTGGGTACAAGGCATTTCTGAAATTTTGTAAATTTACATTTAAGGGAAATTTTTAAAGAAAGTTTTTTTTTTCTTTTTTTTTTGAGGGTGTAAAGGAGGGATTGAAAAGTAACCACTTCTTGAGTGGAATATTCTAATAAGCTACTTTTTATAAGTGCCATGTTTTTGACCTAATCATTCCAAGTTTTGCATTGATGTCTGACTGCCACTCCTTTCTTTCAAGGACAGTGTTTTTTTAGTAAAATCACTGGTTTATACAAAGCTTTATTTAGGGGGTAAAGTTAAGCTGCTAAAACCCCATGTTGGCTGCTGCTCTTGAAATACTGTGCTTTGGGAGTAAAAACAAAAGTTATTTCTTTGTCTTAAAGAATTTTAAGAAAATGAGTTAGTCATGAGACTTCTTCATCTTTCCAGGGAACATACTGATTGGTCTTAAAGACTAGACAGTTCAGTAAATGGTGGCTGGAACATCTATTTTTCTACAAAACTGGAAAAGTGAACCCAGTTTTATAAGAATGTATGACAAAATAAAACATGTGAAGCAGTGTTGATTCTTTATTGGAAGTACATTTATTTTAGGTATTTTAAAAAGCTTGTAAACTGTCATTTTATACAGCAAATTTTGAATCATAAAGAAGCACATTTGAATCAAGTGAATATAAGCTTGTTCCTTGCAGGCATTTAAGTCAAAAGTACAATAGTTAAATATATTCTTTTAATATTATATTGGGGAAAATGCATGTAAGATGTTTATTGATCTTATCTAGAGCTTAATGAAATTTTAAAAATTTGTGTACCTTTCATCATTCTTAAAGTCTGTTACCAACTAATGTTGGTGTTATAAAAAATTATTCTTCAAAAACTCAACTTTTTACATTTACCAGTGCCTGAGGAAATACTAGCTATGAATATATAACATCTATCTAAAGGATGGTCACATTTCTAACCTCTCACTTGTAGAGCCTAGTTTAACTTAGCAAGAACCTAAGGCCTGTGTGAATTTAAATTGTGTATTAATGACTACAGCAAACCAATCTAGAATTCTATTTAGAATTGATCAAGGTATTCTTAGGAATATTACAGGTTCACGTAGAGCCTTTTAGAAGTAAATCTCCAAACTTAACCTTCAAATTTACCTCATGAGCTCTTTAAAGTCTATATTACTGTGGCTTACAATTATACAACTATTTTTAGGATTTTAATTGTTTGATACCTGGAAGATAAAGGTAGCCATGTTATTCAAGTTTTAAAAGTTACTATAGGGGAAGCGGATGTGGCTCAAGTGATGGGGCCTCTGCTTACCATATGGGAGGACCTAGGTTTGATCCCTGGGGCCTCATGGTGTAAAAGAAGAGAAAGCGTGCCTGCGCGGCAAGCCGAGTGCCCATGTGGGTGCCCATGCAGCGAGCTGAGAGCCCACACGAGTGCCAGTATGGTGAGCCATGTGCCCACATGGTGAACCAAGTGCCCTCATGGCAAGCTGAGTGCCCACGTGACTGCCTACGTGGCAAGCCGAGTGCTGCATGGTGAGCAGAGTGCCCACATGAGTGCCTGCATGGTGAGCCAGTGCCCGTGCAAGTGAGTTGTGCAGCAAGATCATGATTCAACAAAAGAGATCAAGGGGAGAGTCAATAAAACACAGCAGAGACCAGGAACTGAGGTGGCACAATCGACAGGGAACCTCTCTGCACATTAGAGGTCCCCAGGATCCAATCCTTGTGAATCCTTAGAGGAGAAAGATGAGAAGACAAAAAGAGAAATAGATATAGAAGATCACACAGCAAATAGACATAGCAAAAACAACAGGGAGGGGAAAATTAGTATAGGGGAGCCAATGCAGATCAAGTGGTTGAGTGCCTGCTTCCCGTGTATGAGGTCCCTGTATTCATTCCCTGGTACCTCCTAGAAACAAAAATACCATCTCTCATTAGGGAGAAGATGTAGCTCAGTGGTTGAGCGCCTGCTTCACATGTGTGAGGTCCTGGGTTCAACCCCCAGTATCTCCTAAAAAAAAATTACTATAAAAATAAAGGTGACGATACAGAAATAGGTGAGGGTTTCTTAAAAATCAAATTTGTTCAAGAAACAATTTGTCATTGGTAGGATTAGCAAGATAGCTTTAAACATATGACACATAAAATTGGTAAAATAATTGTTAGGTAACAAAAGTCCAGTATTAGCACCTTACACAAGATGAGAATGTATATCATCAAGTGCAGTTTTTTAATAAAGGTGTAATCTGTATACAGAAAGTTGCACTTCTTGTGCCTGAGAACGTTACACATAAAACTGATAGCAATGAATATTGAACAGTAATTTAATTTGCAATTTTAAACACATGGGTAAACAAGCCATAAAATGTGGTTCAAAGGTTTTGTGTTCAGTACAACCCAAAATTTAAAAACAATATAGGTTTCATTAATCTTGGGTATTTTTGTATTATTTATATGAATACTATGGGTTTCATTAACAAATACTACTTTTAGCATACAGATGCAGATTATATTCTAGTTGTTACTAAATAGATGGGATGTTCATGGACGGGCTAAATCATTCATTTGGTTATTTGCTGCTGCTGTTCCTCTTCTACCATTTCTTGTTGGCGAATTGTATCCTGTGCCGCTTGCTGCATTTTCTCCAGTTTTTCCAGAGTCAGAGATTTTAAAGGTAAAAGTTTGGGTTTACAAAGCACCATCGTGGTTACATCTTCCACAGACAACTGCCCTAAGTTTAACAAGAAATAAAAATTAGTTCATCAAGTAAGATAACTGAGTAATTTTGTGGTTTGGATTTAGAGCTAAAATGGATGTCTAAAAGCTTCATCACATCCATTGCCAATAAAAATCTGTTTCTTAGACTGACTTTAGCTGTGGGATCCAGAAAGATCATAGTCACCCCATAAGCAGTGAGTTTCTTTATCCTGATGAGTCTTGAGGATGGCAAATTTTGAACTTTCTATCCTAGATTCTTAGCTACCATGAGACACCCAACTTTTGTGTTAAATGTCTAATTTGAAGTAAGACTTGGGAGAAATGTATAGTATACAATAATCTTTATATAGCTAAGTATGGTAACTTTTAACATGTATATTTAAATTACTGAGTGTCTAATTTCCTTTTTTAAAAACTATTGCTTAATTTAGTTTTCTTTTTCCCCACTTTCAGACCTTATTTAATAGTATGGTCAATTCCATTAAGTTTTTTCTTTAATTGAAAATTTCATATGCAATTGAGTATACAGAATTTCTGCTTCATTTTGTCATTCTTTTACTGGAAAAAGAAGCGATGGATTGCCTTTACAGTCTACTCATGAAAAGTTTAGTGGACAGTAAATGAGGCATATAGAACAAAAAAGTCACATGTTTTAGCTGTTAAGCCTGCTCTATAGGTGGCAGTGTCTATCACTTTGTTGGTCCCTATGGTATTTTATGACATATTTGTGATGTAAATACCTTGTTTTGGAAGGACTTCCCGGAACATTGACTTTACTTCTGCCATATCTGAATTGTTGGATACAGTAAATTTGGATTGTTGGATACAGTTCCTTTAAAGAGAAATAATTAATCAAAAACAATTCCCAAAGCATATTGCCTGAGGTGTTTATTGTAGTTTAAAATCACAATTCTTATGGAAAATAAACTACCCTATCCTTGTCTAAATTTCTCATTAATTCCGTGTTCTTTTCATTGAAACAAGGTTGAGACAGTTTATGTAAGCATCTAGAATTTTTTTTTTTGTCAGTTTTCATTACCCAGTAATGGTGTTAATTGGAAAAGCAAGATATAATCCTCTCCCTTTAGTGAAAACTAGCTGGACTTCGTTTTGTAGACAAAGATAATTTTCAAAGAAATAGCAGCTGAAGAAAAACAAAGGTACCTAGGTGCTGCCATCTTGGTTCACTGTTAGCATTTCCCCAGGATGGTGGGAGAAGCAAAGAATATGACCAGTCTAGGAGCTAAGGCAGCTAGCTTGGAAAAGGAGCTTATAGGCAACTAATTTCCTAATATTGCTACCTCTCTCAGTAGTTAACAGCTGGTTTCTACTTTTAATCCCTTTTTTATAGTGACAAAAAATACCCAAAGGATCAGTTACTGGCTATATGACTACAATTTGTAAGGAGGCAACACAAATGATGGGAGTTGCCTTTGAAGAACTGAAAGAAGGTATGCTTTGAGTTTACTGTTTTCCTCTAGTACAGAGATTCTATATGCTCAAGTATCAGCATATACCCTTATGAGTATTTTGTTACAGATATCCCAGCATATATGCTTCTTTGGCCAATGGTATTTGCTCCATGTTACATCTCAGATTACTGATATGCTGTATGTTCAGTGTGTTCTGCAATGTAATTTGCAGCATGATCCCCAAGTAGATGTTTCCCCAGACAGCCCCACCCATTTTGTGGTATTTCATCATAATGATGCAAGCGCATCATAATTCTTTCACAACATCACCACCACAGGAGAAAGATTTATTATAAAGTGGTGACGCTGGCTTGGTGCCATTCCTTACCACCCACTGCAAATTAGTTATAATCAAGGGAAGCTGTTTCTGGTCTTAGTTATTCCTACTCCACTACTATGACATTCCTGATAAAAGCATCCTACTGTCCATCCACCAAGCCTCTTCCCCTCTTTTGTTCAAATTCCTATTCTGCGAAATCTACCCCAAATAAATTCCTGAAGAACCTCTAAACAGATCTTTGTCATTAAGCTTCGACCCTACCCTTCTCTTTGAGGGAATGAAAAGTAGGGAATGGACCAGGAATAAAGCAATTTATCACTAATTGGGAAGCTGAGGTAAATACCACATTCCCCCTCCCCCCCCCACTTAGGTCTTCCAGTGGTACCTAGTGATAATTACTTGTTCAGGCCACCCTGAAAGCTAATAACATTGCTGACACTGATTACCCTCGAATATGGCTATATTGAAGAACACGTAAGCCATCTATCAGAGTCATCAAAATGAAAATATTCATTAGGCCTTTATTTGGTGCAAATCTGACATAATATTCCACATTAAGAAGGGAAGCTAGATATTAACAAGTTTTGATACATGTGAAAGAAATACATAGCTAAAAATTTTTGTATGTATCACCAAGTGCTAAAGTGGTGAATGAGCTGACAAATACGTAACTTTTTGTAGAACAAGCAACCCACTACTCAGAATTCAGACATTATCCTTTGCTCTTTTATTGATAACCTCTTTCACGTCTAAAATCTGACCTGAGGAAAACAATGAAACTTAGTGCTTTACCAAACCTCAGTTCTGTTTGTCTAACCTGCCTTGTTACTGGAAAGCATGTGGGGCCAAAGGCCTGGTAAGGAGTGGTTTGGGTCCGGTGTGGGGACAATCTGTGCTGTAGGTCGGGTGCTTGTCTGGGAGGAAGGTCTTTGCTTTACTATGGATGGTTCTTGTTCTTAGGCCCCCTTAGGCATTGGCAGGAAACAGGAAGGGAAGGGCTAATATATGCAAATGTTGGATGGCTGGCACTGCAGGGATACGTTGTCATGATAATCAACTGCCCTGGGAGCCCAGAGTGGGAAGCAGCATTTAATTCCTTCCCCTAGTTGGCCTGGTAATATTAAGCCAAACATGGGTGTTTTGTCTGATGTAGTAAGTTTAACTGTGGCTGCTCCTTAGAGTACTTACTTACTGGTCAGGTGGGATGTATGTAACACAAGGGACAGATGGGGCAAAGGAGAAAGAACAACTGGCTGAAATCCAAGTGTACATACAATTGCTGTTAAATAAATATTTGAGTGCCTACTATGTACCAGGCACTATTCGTCAGGAACAGAAAAAAATCTCTCCATGTTTGGAATTTACAGCCAAGCAAGTGGAGAAAAAATGGAAAGGTGTTATGGATAATAGAGTAGTTTAATGGGGATTAGAAGTGCAGGAGGTAGGGGAAATTGCAGCTTATATAGGGAAATCATGATGGCCTCATTAAAATGTGTCTTTAAGAATGGCAAAAATTCAAAACGTTGTTAGCATCCAGTTAGTGAAATGATAGGGAAATGGGTACTCTGTTGATGGAAATGTATGTTGGTACAGCTTTTTTAAAGGGCTATTTAGCAATATCTATTGAAATAAAAAATGCACATTTTCTATGACCAAAACATCCCACTTCTAGTAATCATTCCTAAATAAATAGTAGCATAAGTATGTAAAGATATCTTTATCTTTCAGAAAACGCTGCATTGAATAGCCAAATGTTCAACAACAGGTAAACCTAAATGTTCAGCAATAAGTCAGAGGTTAAATAAATTATGGAACATCCGTACATCAGAATACTAGGCCAGATTAAATATTGATGCAGACAGTTAAGGCATATTTTATGAGGAAAACATATTTAGTTGCAGTAATGAAATTCATACAGTAATAGAACCCAAACTTTTAATGATTACAGAATACAGGGTAAATCCATTTTTGGACGCCCTTGGTTTGAGTAACTGGAAAATATTCTGGGGAAACGGACTTTGGCCCAGTGGTTAGGGCGTCCGTCTACCATATGGGAGGTCCACGGTTCAAACCCCGGGCCTCCTTGACCCGTGTGGAGCTGGCCATGCGCAGTGCTGATGCGCGCAAGGAGTGCCGTGCCACGCAAGGGTGTCCCCCGCGTGGGGGAGCCCCACGCGCAAGGAGTGCGCCCGTGAGGAAAGCCGCCCAGCGTGAAAAGAAAGAGCAGCCTGCCCAGGAATGGCGCTGCCCACACTTCCCGTGCCGCTGACGACAACAGAAGCGGACAAAGAAACAGGACGCAGCAAATAGACACCAAGAACAGACAACCAGGGGAGGGGGAGAAATTAAATAAATAAATAAATCTTTAAAAAAAAAAAAAGAAAATATTCTGTTGCTTCCTTTTCCCCCCTAGTTTTTTTAGTTTGTAATTTCTCCCAGAGATAATGATTTTGATGGATAGTACATTTCAAAGTCATAACAAAGTATGCAAATTGTAGCTATATGAGCCGGATGTCTAAAATTAATGCAGAAGAATTCACAGGAAAACCAATTCTTTGTCATGAAGTATTAGTTTTACTATGTTTTACAAGTGAGGGTTGGAAGACACTTAAGTCTAGGGAGGATTCCTACTTTAAATCAATCATACACATCTGGACAAGTTAAAAATTGCTGGCGTGATTTAGTTTAATATATAATAATAAACTAAATTATGGGTGTGGGACTGGACTAGATGACTAAAATGTCTTCCTGAACCTTGAGTATATGTCAACATCCTCAAACTTTCTTCTTGTATAACCCCCAAATAATTTTTGAAAAACTAGGTACTTCTTTATACATTTCTAAACTGACATAATTTTTTACTGTAAGTTTAGTTAAATACCTGTTTTATCAGTCTTAAAATATATCTAATTTAAATATCATAGCAATTGTATATCCACTATCATTCATTAATGAAAACATGAATGAGCTTTTTTAACCCAGAAATTTTACATTCTTTTTCTCCATAGACCTCTATTTCCATTCCACTTTCTCCACAGAATTTTATTCTAATGTAATATATTTTCATGCTTGAACAACTTTTCATGATCATGCTAATGTACTTCTCTGCTACAAAAATGTTTCTAAATTTACATTTAAAACTTTAAAATATCCTGAATTTATTAACCATTATTGGTACAAAATAGATGAATTACACATTAATTATAGAATTGGCAATGTATCTTTTAATGAGGACAGGTCTTTGTAGTCCCAATTAATTCATGTATACATGGTTAAAAATTACTATAGCTACAATTCTTTTTTTGTTTTTACAGATGTAAGCCCCTGAGATGGGAATGGGAAAAGTTTTGTTCAGTCTTTGAACTGCTTAAGTTGTATGCTAAAAATCATGTAGTGATCTAGCACCAAAAAAATAATTTTAAATGATCAATAGACCTCTAAAATTAGGGCTTCCTAGAGGGAAGGCAATCGGTAAGGAAACTATTACAATTATTTAGTGACAACAGGCATAAAAAAGAGAAAATATAAAAGAGGTGTTCAAGGATACTAGAGAATAGGATTCAATCTCCTTTTCTCCCAGTACCCTTTGGTTGATAAGGAAAATGATCAAGGATAACTAAGATTTCAAGTTAACATGCGAATGAGTGGTATGGGTATTAATTCAGGTTGGGAACATGGGAGGTGCAGGTTTTAAGAGGAGGGTTAAGACCAATAGGAAGTCTATTATGTGTGGAGTCTAATAGGAAGGTACAAAGGACTGAAGGCCCAGTCAGTCAATTGTGTAGTAATACATACTATAGAAGTGAATAAAATCATGCAGGAAGAATGTGGAGCAATGGGAAGTAGGTGGTGAAAAGGGATTAACATTTGTGTACAATATAGTACTTGAGAGAAGGATCTCAAGTCAGATTAGTCACTTTAAACAGCCTAGTTTTCTCTGCCTCCATTTCATCCATAAAATGAAACTTATAATGGCACCAATCTCAGGTGGTTGTTGAATAATTCATGAAAAGACATTAAACCAGTGCCTGGCACATAATAAGCTCAATGAATGTCAGTGATTCTTACTGTATTGTACTTCAAAAATGTTGTCATTTAATTAGAGTCTCAGGAAAAATAAGTCCTAATATGTATTAGTGTTATCAAGACATTATTAAAACAAAATGAATAAAAACCTACAAGTAAGCAGATGTGCTTTATAATTCTCTACTCATCCTCCATACAACCATGTTGTCTTGAAAGTTATCTTAAAGGTAGAATGGTTTAAATGTCCAGCCATCTACCTTAAATTCTTTCCCCAGTCTAGCTTAGTGGCTCTTAAATTTTAGTTTGCTTAAGAATACAATAACGGGAAGCAGACTTGACCCAGTGGTTAGGGCATCCGTCTACCACATGGGAAGCCCGCTGTTCAAACCCCGGGCCTCCTTGACCCATGTGGAGCTGGCCCATGCGCAGTGCTGATGCGCGCAAGGAGTGCCCTGCCACGCAGGTGTGTCCCCACGTAGGGGAGCCCCAAGCGCAAGGAGTGCGCCCCAAAGGAAAGCCACCCAGTGCCAAAGAAAGTGCAGCCTGCCCAAGAATGGCACTGCCCACACAGAGAGCTGACACAACAAGATGATGCAACAAAAAGAAACACAGATTGCCGTGCTGCTGACAACAAAAGCGGACGAAGAAGAAGACACAGCAAATAGACACAAAGAACAGACAACTTTAAAAGATTTAAAGATTTTTTAAATCTTTAAAAAAAAAGAATACAGTTACAACACAGTGTTTTAGTACAAAATTATGTATTTTAATTATATAGATGTTTTAAAGGATTTTCCACAGTAATTTTGATAAAAAGTAATTTAAACCCTAAGAGAGAACTCTAAAATTTAATACCTCCCACTGCATCCCCCAGAATAATACATTATTCAATTCAACAAACTAAAACATGATTAGGAAAAGTTATCTTGTCCAAAATCACAAAGCTGGTAAGTGGAGAAACAGGATTCAGACATGATTGCTTGACTCCAAAACCTGGTCCCTTTCCAGTTCTCTGTGCACTGCATTTGTTGGAATGGTCTACAAATGAATTCAGTATGGAGCCCCATTGCAGGAACACCAATGTTTAAAAACGGTTAGAGATATAAGAGGAGAGTAGACTATGGTATGTAGAAGCCAATGTAAGGTGAAGTAAAATGTTTATTGGAACAGGAAATTTTGAGGCCAATAATGACCTTTGCAAAGGGGAACATAAACAAAATTAGAAGAGTCCAAAAGTACATCTCTCCAGAATGAAATAAGTGCGTAAGTGCAGTGTACAAATACTGCACTTTTTTTTCTCTTTAATCTGAGAACTGTGTCATCAAAAGAATGTATGGCTCTAACCAATATGTAATTTTTCCTTCTCTCTCCTTTTGAGGCTTTACCATTTCACTTGCCATTTTGATACTGACTTGGAAGAAATCTCTTAGTAGGAAAAAAATACTGTTTTGGGAGCAGATGTAGCTCAAGTGGTTGAGCAATTGCTTCCCATATATGAGGTCTTGTGTTTGATACCTGGTACCTCCTAAAAACAAACCAACAAATGAAAAAGCCAACTCTCATTTGGGAGTGGATGTAGCTCTATAGTTGAGTGCCTACTTCCCATGTACACAAGGTCCTGGTTTCAATCCCCAATATCTCCTGAAAAAGAAAAATTGCTTTTTTGTATATAGGTTTTTGTTTACAGCATTGGTACTATTTTTATTTTTATTTAAAGATTTATTTATTTATTTCTCTCCCCTTCCCCGCCCCAGTTGTCTGTTATCTGTGTCTTTTTGCTGCATCTTCTTTGCCCGCTTCTGTTGTTATCGGCACTGGAATCTGTGTTTCTTTTTGTTGCGTCATCTTGTTGTGTCAGCTCTCCATGTGGGCGGCGCCATTCCTGGGCAGGCTGGACTTTCTTTCGCACTAGGCAGCTCTCCTTATGGGGCGTACTTCTTGCGAGTGGGGCTTCCCCACGTGGGGGACACCCCTGCATGGCAGGGTACTCCCGCATGCATCGGCACTGCGCATGAGCCAGCTCCACACGGATCGAGGAGGCCCGGGGTTTGAACCGCAGACCTCCCATGTGGTAGACGGACGCCCTAACCACTGGGCCAAGTCCGCTTCCCAGTACTATTTTTAAAAGAACTTTCAATCTCAAACTTAATTAGATATATTCAACACTTTATTTTTTTTAATTTTTGGGGGTTTTTTAGTTTTTAAAGTTTTAGATTACATAAATGTTACATAAAAAATATAGGGGGTTTCATATGCCCCACCCCCTGCCCCTTCAACACTTCAACATCTTTCATTAGTGTGGTAAATTTGTTTATGTTACACTTTAAAAGCCTACAAATTGTATTTTTTCTCCTCTTCATCATTAATTAATGACAGATTAGCTCATATAATGAGAATATATTGATGAAACCAAGATCACGGGTTAAATAGTTGAATAGGGCTTTTAGGTTTAGATTGTGCCCTATTCTCATGTAGCCATCTGGAAAAAGTAGTCTGTAGTCACATGGTGGGCAGACAGAGTTACCATTCCTGGTAACTCAAAGCATATTCTTATGGATTGAAAACATCAAAATTAAAACATATTGTGGATACCAAAGCCAAGTCTTGCTTTGTAAGAATGTTCAAGACTGGATTTGGATCTGTTTTTAAACCTGTCCTCCTAGGATACACTAAAAGTCTTAGCCCAATATTTGATCTTTATTAGGAGCCCCAAGGATCCATTCTGTGGGCCAATATGGTTATCCTCTTAATAGGCACCTACCACTCCTAACCTGTCATTAGTTCCTTATAATTCTGTTTTCCCTCAATTTATTTAAACTTACCTGCTAATAAGTAAATATTCCTTTTAATTGTATAAAACTCAGTTTTTAAAGTTTGATATTGAATGTATTAGAGTATTTTAAGGTTCCATGTGTTTTAAGCTGTGACAGTAAAATCCAATGTGATTTTAAAAAGAAGCTTGTACTGATTTTTTTCTTTTTCATTTTTTTCTCCTGATCAATCTATTTCAGGTTCATACTTGATATTGTATTATGGCTATACAACTAATTAATGGTGTGACCTTCAATACATTTCTTAACCAATTGGTACTTTCATTTTCTCATTAAAAAAGGTTTAGTATCGGCTCTGGGTTGCAAAGTTTAAGTAAAAAGTAGATGTAAAAGTGTTTAGAAATACATCATATCATCTGTTATGCCAGGTCTAATTTTCATATCCCTATAATAAAGAGTTCTTTCTAGGTTGCCACTAAGCACCTTCCAATTCTAAAAATCCTTTGAAACCTCATAATCACCATGGTACCTATAAGACAGTATGACCTGTTTATTTTCTTTTAAAAACCTTTTTATTTTTTCTAACTTTTAAAACAGCATGTGCTGGCAAATTGTTTTCTTCTATATGTTTTTAAAATATGATAAAGCAAACTTATTTCATAGTATAATTCAAAGTTGAGAAAAGTGCACAGCAAAAAGAAAAGCCTTAAAAATTATAATCTAGGGAACAGAAACTTGTAAATAGGAATCTGTCTTAAACTTTTGATGGAGGTGACAAGTGTCTTATTACCTGAGAAGTAAATATATCTGAAATAAGGCAAAAATAAAATGTTTCTGAAGCCCTTTGAGATTCTCAACCAAAGTACCAATTATGTTTCATGTACGAAATACAGAGTTTATAAACTGGTGGCCCTTGTCCTATAAAGTTGTATATGTTTTGTTTGGCTTGCTTGATGTTTTAAAAGTATTTGAACCAATGTTTAAAAATCAGGAGATTTCACTTAACATCTAAATTTCAACTTCTTTCAACAAATCTGTCATCACCAGGTCTATATTTCCACATGGCAAAACTTGGCTAGGGCTAGGAAGTGATGCTCCATTTAGATGAGCATGTCCTCTCAGGTTTTCCAGTCCCACTACTGCCTATTGTTACTTCCCTTTACCATACCTAACCAGCCACTGTAAGCACGTGACTAGGCAACTTCAGTAAAATATGGAGCCACTGTAGCATATTATATGCAAAAACTCTTTATTATTAATGGACATTGAGAAGCAAAAATACAGTCTCTGGGAACTGAAGGAGGCACCAGAATGATCTTTTTCTTTTATGAATGTTTATTAAATTAATTCCTTTTAGTGCAGAGTTGGGGTAGTAGTTGCAGGGATAGTAGGAATAATAATAAAAAGTAAAATTATCTTTTGTCTCACCTAAAACTTGTGGTTTGATTGATTAATTTTCAAAGCATATTTCATTTCTGACTGTGAACTAACATGGGACAAAGGTAAAAGGGGAAGCCTGGTAAGAAAGGGTCCATCAGCAGACACAAAATGGTAATGTTCACTCACTTAGGTGACTGCCCCCATGCTAGCAGTGTCTAATTTGGATTGATAATGTTCATTTGCAGATGCCAAGTAATATCATATGCCATATAGTTGGAAATTAGCTTTTCTGTTTTGCTATCTGGTATCTGCTGGTAGAAAAAATGTTGCAACATGTCCAATTTGGCTAATTAATTCAGATTCATGTGAATAAAATGTGCAGCATCTAGTTTTGAAATGTGCCTAAGAATGGGACCTGTTTTTGAGTGAACTTGGATAATGCAATTGGTTCTGGTATACCCCAACAGCAGACATTAACATTGAATTAGTAGAAAATAGCTCATGCAAAATGCCCTTTTCCAATAAATTTTGCTATTTGAAAATTCAGTACTTAACAGTAGTCTTTTTTTTTTCCCCTGGGGCTCTCCACAGACCTGCTGATCCAGATCTCAAATTTTTAATTAAGTCACCCACATTAAAATTGGAGAACCACTGCCTTAGATTCATTCACATACTAAAAATTATTTAGTGACTATCATGTACCTGAACTGAGCTGCTTTAGAAATTAATAACTACAAGACACTGACTATATATCATATGCCATTTATTCACCAGCCTGAAGTACTTCATGTATATTTTAGTTCCTTCTGTTCAACAATCATAAGAGGGGGTCTAGGATAAATAAACTCTCCAATGTCACTCAGCCAGCAAGTAGTCCCATTCCTGAAACCCAGGTCTGATCACAAAATCTGTTTTTTATTGGTATATTATTTTGCCTTACATGAATATGGAGTCTACTTAAATTTGCTTCATAGTTGCACATGAGGCTTCCTTCTATACACAAGAAGTAGCTGATGGAGTGTATTGCTAACTTGCAATATGATGGGCTAAAACAGTTCTATACTAATTTAAGTGTTTGTGCTGTGCCCTCCCAGAGCATTTTCTTCTCCCTTAAGTACATTTTCCCCCCTTTCTTTATCTTTCATAATCAAATATAAGTCTAAGGTAGGAGGAATACAAGAGCTTGGTAGTCTTCAGAGTTTTTCCTCTTGTGATTATTAAGTAAAGTCCCCAAACACTTCTCTATTCCTTTGGGCAAAAATGTTCCTAATGTACTAAGTGTTAAGTATAATCTTGCTTTTGCAATTTTTAATAGGCTTTGCTTAATGCTACTAAGAAGCTATCACAAAAACACCAGGATCAATTAGGACTTGCCAGAGAATTTTAGACAGAAACATTGCTTCAATTGGAATGTGGCCAGATGGCTAGCAGTTGCATTGGTATGTGCTCTGATAGCATCTGATTCATCTGTATTTGAACTGCAAGGCCCACACATCTTTCAACAACAGTCTCCAGGGTGCCAGGAGTTGAAACTCATGAAACTACACTGACATCAGTACTTTGCTGCAGATTACATTGCATCAGCCCTAAGTGCAGGAAGAATAGCACCAACACTTTACAAAGGCAAGCAGTCTATGCTAGTATACTCTACACAAGACATCTATGCTAATATACTCTACACAAGACAGGAGGATTAAATGCAGACCTTGTCTTTAAAGGACACTATAAAGAGGTACATGTGCTGAGAAGTGGGATGGATTTAACTAGCAACTCACACCTCAAGTACATGTAATTGCATTGAGAAAGATTGATCATGATTGGAAAGTGAGTATGTGAAGTATTCTTGCCAAAAATGCTAAAGTGAATTCAATCAAGTCTTTAGCCCTGCTTCTAGTTTATGAGAAATAAGAAAAAATAAAGAAATATCAAATACGTAATGTGGGGCATTCAAAATGACCCCTGGCCTGAACTCTTCAAAATTCTAATGTTATGGGAGAAAAAAATTGGGAACTGTCCTAGATTAAGGCTAAAGAATTACAATACTCAAATACAATGCATAAACCTTGATTGTGAATTGGGGGAAGGGGAGAAAGTATAAAATATATTATTGGGTTAACTGGGAAAATTTGTGCATGGACTGGATTTTAAATATTACAGAATTATTAATTTCCTTAGTGATGTGATAATGTATTTTGAAGGAGAACTTCATAAGTCTTATGAAATACAAGTTGGAAATCTTAGTGGCTGCTGCCTAAGAAGAGGTGTCTGCATTCTATTTACAAATGGTTCAACAATGAAAAGATGATGAAATAAATATGGCAAAATATTAACAACTGTTGGATCTAGGTGAACGGTATATGAATGTTCATTGTATCCTTTCAACTGTTTAATGTATGAACGTTTTCCTAATTAAAAATTTTGGGGAAAAAATCATGTTGGAAAGACTTCAGAGGAGAAGCATAAGAAAAGGTTGCGTATCAGGGACTATACTGAGCTTCTGATAAACTGAAGCTCCTTAACTGGCAATGTCCTGTTCATCCAGGAAACACCCAGGTCTGATTATCTTTCAGTAAATATTTACCAAAATAATATAAAGTGCAAGGAGAAATGACATTCAGATGAATCTGACACAATTCATTATATTTAGGAGGAAATATAGGGTAGTGATGATAACATAAGCAGCTGATGTATAAAATAGTGATTGCTGCGAAAGAGGTGTCAAAAGTGCTAGTAAACCCAGGGGAAATTACTTCCAAGGGATAACTACGACATAGATATAGAATCACAAAAGGTTGTTTCTACAACTGACTTTAGTGATTAATCTTGGAGCAAACGAGTAGTTCATTTTGGCTGGAGCATGAGTGCAAAGGAAGTAGAAGGGAAAAAAGCAGAGAAGGTAGGTTTGCACCCTCGTGTGATGGGTGTTAACAATTTTCAGTTCACCTGAAAGTTTTCCTGTTTTTTTTCCCCGCAACTTTAGACATATAACCCCATGTTTCTCAGATGACTGAGTACAGTTCTTGACTCAAGCCCACGGAACTACAAAAGATAATGTGTGACAACTCTTTTAAAGAGCTATATAAAAGTAAGAGTATTTCTACGAATATTCACAGGCATTAAGGGGCTGCTGTTTAATAAACCGTAGACATATAGGATTAGGGCTGTATACCCTCATCCAAAACTGCAGGTTATGTTCCCAAAGCCCCAAAAGAGGCGAGACAGTAAAGAGGGTAAAATTCTAACATGAAGACAGGAGGCTGGGAAATAGGACTTGGAGGTCTTTTTGCGACTATGAGGGACATCTCTCCCCCTTATGACTGGGGGATGGAAAAAGATTTCCTGAAGTGCCCGAATTCTCCATCCTCCAAAGGTCAGAGGTTAAAAGTACTTAGTAGGAACTTGAGGGGGTGTGGTCAGGAATTTCAACTTGCTGGAGTTAGGGCTCCGCCCCTCAGCCTGCGTCGGGTTCCGCCCAGCCCTTTCCAGACCTGCAAGGGCGGCTAGTAGAGCTGCCTTGCCCCACAGGGAACCTCAGGGATACGGAGGAGGGGGCGGGCCACCTCCGGACCATGTTGGAAAAAAAAAAAAACTTCAACAGAAGCGGCCCTGAGTCTCGCACCCTTCTCGGCCTTCCGTGTCCCAGGGACCATCGGCCTGGCTGGCCCCACGGATCGGGGTCAGGAGACACCTTACTCCGTAACGCAGGTCGAAAATGGGCGCCCTCTGGGTAGGATGGGGGCGCAGGCTATTCCCACCCTTCCGTCATGACCCCATGACGTGCCATATGACACTTCCGGGTAGGACAGGGATTTTCGGAGCCCTAAACTGTCCACCTAAGTAAGCGACCAGACATCTCAGTCAAAATAAGGGCCAGGGAAACTTGCTCCCTCCTCACCCCTCTCCCCGGTATCCCGGAATATGAATTAACTTGTCTAAAATGGGAATGTCTGGTCATCTATGTCCCCTCTTTGGGCCTACTTACAGATGCTTCTCTTCCCAGACCGTTCAGCTGTTGCCGCGGGCAACGGTGAGATCCGGGAGAAGGGAAAACCTACGTCACGTTTTGGACTGGAAGCTATGAAACACCACTTGCCATTATTAGTTATGGCTGCCTCAGTTTCAACAGTAACTTCCGGTTGGAGTGTTACTCTACCCTGCCGGGAGGCTTACTCTGTGGCCTAGCTAGCCAGCGGCGCCCAGTGGGCGGGAGACGGCGTAGAAGAGCAGTGGAAAGGAAAAGGGCGGAGCGAGAGAAGCTGGCGCCAGTGCTTTATTCTGACTGGGCAGTTTCCCGGGCCCTGGCTCCTCCTCCTTTTTCTTCCTCAGCGAGTGACGTGCGGCTGCCAGAGGGGTGGGCGGGGCGTTTGGAGCTAGCGTTTGTGGAGGGGCAGGCGGGGCGGGGCGGGGCGAGTGGGGGAGGGGCGGGCGGGGGGCCGCGGTTGGGCAGCTTCGCTTGGGAGGAGGAGGAGGAGGAAGGAGGGCGAAAGAGGAGGATGGCGGAGTCGTGGCTCCTGACGGTAACTAGGGGTCGGTGAGGCGCGAGGTTGTCTGTTGGTCTGTTTTGCCTGCCTTCCTTCCTGCCCGTCGGGCCGTCGGTCTGACTGTCGGTAGAGGGAGGCCCCGCGCGCCCTGACAGGCTCGAGCCGGCGGGGCCAGGGCGAGGCCCGAGGGGCCGGGGCCCTGGGAGGCGCCGCCGCCGCTTTCCTGGGTGCTGCCGCCGGGAGGGCTGGGCCCTTGGAGGCGGCTCTCGTGCGGGCCCGCAGTCTGGCGCCGAGAGCGAGCCGGCCGGCTCTGACAGCAGCAGGGCCGGGCCTGCAGCCGCGGCTGGCGGCCGGGACAGCGGCAGGGCTCGGGGGAGCTGGCGCGGGGGTTCGGGTCGGGGGCGTCGGGAGGACAGTCCTGCCCCTCTCAGCTCCTGGGGCACCAGGCCCAGGCCCCAGGGCGCCTGGTGGGCGTCTGGAGGTCTCGTAATCGTCCGAGGGACCCGAGCGCAGTAGTAATAACGGGTGGGGTCTTTCTTCGTCCCACCACCCCTCAAAAGCCCGCAGTCTTCCCGTCTCGTCTCTCTATATACCCTTCGATGAAGAGTGGTGAATCGGCTTTGGGTGTGTTGCCTGTGAAGCGAGTTGTAGCCATCCAAGATCGCCTTCTTGAACATGCCTGATGGCAACCTTTCTCCGCGGTGGCTTTTAGGGATAGAGGAAAAGTACTCTAACTCCCTCGTCCTACCCCCCCCCCCCCCCCCCCGCCGTTCCCGCCAGCTCAGAACCCCTGAGGCTTCAGGACAAAATGATTCCCCCCAGCCTCTCAATATCCATTGTTTTGTTCCATCCCTATCCCCCCACCCCCGCCCCTTGCCTAGGTAGAAGAATAATGACTCCAAATCATTGTTACAATTTTTTAAACACTGTAGAGGGGTTGTGTTATTGTGGAAACATGGGTTTACAAATAGCAGGAATACAGACTCGGGGATGGAAGAAAGATGCTTTTCTGTGTTTCTTTAGCTTTCGACCCTTAGAGTTGGGGATTTGATTTTCGTGCCTATCTGTTGCTTTGCATCATAATGGGGGTGATGAGAATAAAAGAGGAAGCACTGTTTTGCAACCTACCCAAAGAAATGTTTTCGAAGTCTCTGGGGATGCTGAAGCAAAATTAGGTTGCAGATGTGGACTGTAGTATTTGCCTTCAGTATAATTACCAACAATTTATATCTGAGTTTACACCTGTGTAATTTTATACACTACTTCATACATGTCAGGAGCTTCTAGAATCTCAGAAGGATTAGTATATCAAAGACTTATTATTTTTATGTTTTTCAGAATCCCAGGATACATTTGTATAACCAAGAGTTTCTGTATTTAAATTTAACATTAACAATGAAAATTAGTTTTAATTTTAAAAACCTAAATTTATTTCTGTACTAATAATCTCTACTCTCACCTCCCTCACCGCATGCTATGGCTTTTATAACTGCTTGTTACTATGTATTTGAAGAGACTTAGCTATTGCATGTTATTTGTAACATTCAGTAAGCTTACATTTATAATTTCGATTTACGAAGCATTGGTTTTTCTTTGTGACAGTGACAAGAATATTTATGAATATAGTGTGTAAATGAACATTCCCCTATATATGGAACTTGAATATAATAAATCTTTAAAATACTTATTTGAACTAAGTTACTTTGTAAAGTATTTTTATTCAATTATGCATATGCATTTGGAAAATAGACCTCAGACAAAAATAAAGATTTTTGTCTAAGATTTGTAATTTTTAAACGGCCAAAATGTAATATAAAGAGAACATACAATACTGTGTTTCTTGAAGTGCCTGTCCCTAAGGATACTACATTTTCTCAAGTGCCTGTTCAGTTTTGAAGAAACAACTACATTTATCTGAGATTGATAGTTCCTTTCTTCTCATTGTTAATACAATTTCCAACTTTTAAAAATTTTCTTCTACTATTAAGGATTAACAAGTGATGTTAAGTGATAGTAATAGTTTGCAGCTAGGTTCCATTTTTAGTTTTTTAAAGACCATATTCAGAAAGTTGATCAGAACTTTTGTAATTGTAGCAAGTAAAGGTCATACAACAACTTGGGAACTACAGTACAGTCTGTATGTACATGTCATATTTCAAAAGGAACACCAAAATTATAAATTATTTTGTTATACTTGCTGGAATTATGCTCTTTAAATGTTACTTCAGTAATTTGGGACAGGGCACAGTGACTTTTCTCCTCCATGTTTAGAGACTCATAAACTGAAATTCTATGAGGAATACTTCCAAAGATGATTTTCTGAATGGCTGCTGCTATATTTTTATGCCTCGGTTTACCAATATGGATTATGGGGAAAGGGCAATAAAGTTGGAATTATTTGTTATCTGCAGTTAGATTGCAGTACTATTTATTTTAACAAAATGCAGGATTACTATTATCTGTTGTGTAATTTAATACTTCTGAAAGACTTGTGCTCTTTAAGCAGTTTAAATAAATTTTAGATTTTTTTAGTAAGATATTTAAATATAAACATAATCTGTTATGTTTTGAATTAAAAAATATACTCTAACATATATTTAGCTCTACAGATGCATATTTTTGGAGGACAAAGATTGGGAGAATATATCTTTATAATTCAGTTTAGTAAATTATTTATGTGTTCTTCATTTTTGAAAAAGTAGAACATCTTTGGTTATATCCAACAAAAGAAGACAAAATCAGCCAAAACAATAAAAAACAACTAACCAAACAAAATGAGCGAAAAAACCTCAGTGAATGCTGAGGTTTATAGCTTGAATTTAATGAAAGTGTTATTGAACTAGTTTATAATATATCATTTAGGAGAGGCAATTTAGATATAAAATAAGCATGTTGACATTTCCTAATAAGACTAGTCGGCAACTGGTAAATATATTGTTATAGATACATTAGATAGAAATTGGCTTAATTTAGTAATAGAGTTATACATCAAGTACTTTTATGTGGTACCTGATAAATAAGTACTGGATATATTAAATTGGTTGGTATTTTTGCTTGCTAGATATTATATTTTATGCATTGTATGTATATTAGACATTATAATTTAAGGCTAAACCTTCATAGACTAAATTATGGGCATACATCATCTGCTGTTTTTGTTTCCCTTATTATAACTGTTTGGTCTGTCTTCTGAATTTTGTTTTGTCTACTTGTTACACTTCATCAAAATTGTGTCCTATAGATCTTTTTGGAAATGTTTTCCTTTTTAACATAGTAGTTTAAAATTGTGTTTTCCTATTTTTCTATTAAAGCTGACTTTTAAAATCTGGAAAATGTCTAAGTTATAGCTGATCCATGGTAGGTTTGAACTTGTGTATTATAGATTGTTCTAAAGTATATCTCCTGCAAAAGTCTGAGAAACTGATTTATGTTCGAAACTATCTAATTAAATTACCTTGAGGTAAGCCAAAGTTTATTCTGTTTTTGTTTGGATAATTTTCCCTCGTTCCCAACTTTTTCTCGCAGCATCTTTAATGCAGTAAAACAATATTTCTAACACATAAAAAGACTATTTTAATTACAAAGGCCCCTTCAGCTTTTGAAATGTTGGTAACATATGTGCTTCTTGAGAAAGTATGTAGTTTCTATTATCAAGATTTAAAAGAACTAATTGGATTTCACACTATAGAGCTCACTCCAGATTCTCTAAAGATTAGAACTGTTTGCAAAAAGTACTTCATGCTGTAAAAGGTAAGGGTTCTTTTATGGAAAGGATGAACATATTGCTTATAACTAAAACATTACAGGAGACCTTAAAAGAGTATAATTGGTCTCTGTGAAATGAATATGAGCGATGTTTATGAATTATTTTGGCATGCCTATCTTCTAATGTCTATAGAACTGTGAAGACTCAACAATTTAAGCACTTTATTTGCCCTCAATTGCTGTTTAAAAGTTCTGCATTTTTAATTAAATAATTTCATAGTTGACAAATATAATTCTATTTTTCCTAATATGTTGCAGGTAAAGTGGAAATGGTTTGCTCTGAAATTTTTAGGATTGGAGTTAATTTCATCAGTTAAATTTGGGCTTTCTCAGTTTCCAGTTTTGAATTATACAACACTCCTTCCTCTTTTAAAGACTTTCACAGCCTTTCAAATAGTCTTTAAGTTAAACTTTTAAAATTTATTTTATAAATACTTCTTACTAATATAGTTTCACATTTACTAGTGTGGTAGAATTTCTCCTGATTGCCATCCATGTATGTTCCAGGCTTTGAGGATCAGGGATAAGTATACTGTTTTTCTTTCTTTCAGTGGGTTCAAGGTTTGTTGCAGAACTAGATAAATCAACAGTTAATTGTTATGCAGAGTGACAAATGCTTTGAAAGCAGTACATCCTGGAGAACTCAGTTGAGTTCTTAAATCAAATTTCATATATAACCAACAATGCTTAAGGGAGGATAGGACCAGAACTGATTGATTCTTGAGAAATAAGTATGATAGAGAGGTTACAGAAGTTAAGATTCATTTGGAGAATTGTAGGTAGATAGCAATTTGGATTCCAATATTAATATTGTGGCTCATATGCTAGGCTTTCATTAAAATATATATTTTTATAGATTATTTCTTGTGTGTCTGATTTAATTTGTGCCTTGAACTGTGGGCCTGCATTTATATTGAAGGACTGCATCAAATTATTATTTAGAACTTTTACCTAAGTGTATTTTCCATTAATGTTTTAATTAAATATGAGGAGAACATGTCAGCCTAACTGATGTAGACTAATTTCCAGGCTTAGAACTTGCTTAATAATAATGTTTCAAAGTCATATTTAAATATCTTTTTCTCAGCATATATGCATAATGTGGAAGAGTAACATTTATAAACTTCCTTAAAACTCTTAGTAAATTTTTAGTAGACAAATGTTTAAAATTCATCTTCTGAGTACATTTTTAAAAATCTCTGTCTACACTTATTTGTCAGTGCCACTCTTTCCTTTAAGTAAGTCACAGTGTATGATCAACAGCTGTATCCGGGTAGACGGCTTTGTATGGTCAGAACTTTTGGATTGAGTAATTTTTCATACAGTATGATTTAATACTCCTTCAGGAGCATGCTGAATCACATTCTCTCTGCCATCCCAAACTCCATTGCCTCCAAAGTGGCATAGTTTTCATTTTAAAACATTCTCTTGTATTGCTTTTTGTTTTGATCTTTGTAGTTATTTTCACTATAGGAACTTGTGATGTTTATTTTTTCATTTTCCCATTTTAACAGTTACCTTACAAATGTTATAACACCTCATTTATCGCGAGGATATTTATTAGGAAACCAGAATTTTTCGGTTTCTTTTGTTTGGCTACCACTCCCTGCTCCTTCAGCTGGCTGGCTAAACACCCAATCATACTTTAGGTTTCAATTTAATATCACATCCTTAAGGAGGCTTTCTTTGATCCCTAATTAGGTTGTCCTGTTTTAAGGTCTCTACACCTGTATTTCCTCTTTTATTAATAGTCATCATTTTTTAAATGATGTGTTTAATGTCTTTTTTTTTTCTTCTAGACTGTAAATTCATGAAGAGTATGGATTATGTCTGTCTTATGTACTACTATTTCTCCAGTATACAATGTCTAGGCCTTCTAGGTTCTTAGTAGAAAATTTGTTCTAAATTAATGGTATAGAGTCCCCAAACAAACTGATTAGGCCACTAAGAGGACAGGGAGATGTTGGAGTTCTTGCCCCTAAATACACGTTTCCTGCTCGTAGAACACCATCAGGCCTTAGTTTACTCTTACTTAAGGTACAATTTTAAAAAGTTTGGTAACCAAATGTGGAGAATACTGGAGAATACTCCTAGAGGCTGTAAGAGAGATGGAAATTATGCAGTGGAGGGTTAGGGCAACTTAATATTACCATAAACATATTTGGAATCTTTCAAGACACCATTTGTTTCATATATGTGGAACAGTATAGCAACAATGATGGTCTAGGATGCTAAAGAGGTTAATTGTTGTCAGTAAATTTTGTTAAAGAAAACATAGGGCCATTTGTTATAGTTCAGACAGATTTCTGAATGATATGATTTAAAGTTTTTAAGGTGCTATGCTTTTATTATTGGAAAGATTTGCTTAATGAGGTAAAACTAGGCACCCAGTAAATATATATTGAATAAAATGAAGTTGAAACAAATCATTCTCTGGAAGTACTGAATCAAGGTGGGAAATATTACTTAAAATTTGTAGAGCCAGATTTTATATCATGTGCTTCTTTGTTAACTTACCTATGAAATATGTAAAATTGAGTAACTGACATGTTTTTCTTGATCAGTTTTCAAAGAAAACGTACCTGTTGCAATGATATGACAAAATGGCATAGACATTTCTGCAATTTTTATTCTGTTAAAGAGAGTGAACTTTATTCTCTTGGCATTTTCTGAAAGCCTGGGCTGGGAAAATTAGGTTAGAGGTAACAGTTTACTTCTTTGTAGAAGATTGGGTAACCTGAAATAGAGTATATTTTACTCAGTTTTGTATATTTTCTGGGGTATAGAATTCAGAATTTCACTGGCAGCTTCTAGTTCTGGTTCACATGAATTGCATTGTATCTTAATATTGTGATCTCTTGAATTCTATGGCACTATTTAAGTGTAGATAGAAGAGTTAGTTATTCCTTATTTTGTTCCTAACCAAATATTGGTGTATCTAACCTGTTAATTATAGCTCTAAACTCACAGAAATGGGATGCTTATATACTAGGCAGTTTAAAATAGTAAGGCTTTATGAGTTAATCTTGAAGGCATTTATTTCTGTACTTTGGAAGTAGTGATTTGAAATCCTTAATACTAGAAATATGGCCTAGTTTCAGAACACCCACTAAGCAACTGTGGAAACTCAGCATGCTAAATGGCTAGTAATGCTGCAGTATTTTTTAATTTTCCCTATCTCCTGTTATATAATAATTTATAGTAGTAAACACAGAACATGAGTATTTGGGACAAGAACAAAATGTATTGAAGCTCAAAAAAATTTGAAATTGTGTTGGCTCTGTGTTGGGCACTAGAGACCTATAATTCAGATTAGATACTGTATAATGATGGTCAATTGAGTATTTGACATAAATCATGTGTCATATTTTAAGTTACAATATAGACATAAAGCAAGAATTGTTATTTGACTTGAGAAAAATGACTATTTAAAAATGGAGTTCCTATTTTATGTTGAAGAATATGCAAGCTTATAGAGACAGAAATTAAAGTATAATTTGCCAGGGGTGGGAAGCAGGGGGAACAGGGAGTTAATGCAAAATGGGTAGTAGGGTTTCTGTTTGGGGAGATGGGAATCAAAATCACAGTGACTTGATTAATTGTACTGAATGGTATGCTTGGGAGTGGTTGAGATGAGAATGTTTATGTTGAATATATGTTCCTACAGTTAAAAAGAAGAAAGAAAGGAAGAGCAAATATAGAGACAATGACAATTAAAGGCAATATATGACCCTAGACAGGCTGTCACAAGGAAGGAGAGTAGCCTCAAAAGGACATTCTTGGACATAGGAAAAAAGAAAGTTTTATAGATTGTAAACTTTATATCAATGTTAAATTAAATTGATAACTGTACTTAAGATAGATACATAAGTGAATATCCTTATTCTTAGGAGATGCACATGACAGTATTAAGGATTCAAGGAGCATGATGTATATAACCCACACTCAAGTGTTCAGAAAATAGTTTAATAGACTTATATACAGATGGACTGATAAATAGAAAAATGGATAGCTAGCTAGAATGATACAGCAAATGTGGCAATATGTTAAAATTGGTGGATCTGGTTATTTGGTGGGATAGGGGTATTTTGGAGTTCTCTGTATGGGGTTTGTATTATTTTTTGTAACTATCCTGTAATTTTGAAAGTATTTCAAAATAAAAAGTAAAAAACAGGAGTTACTGTTTTAGAAGCAACATTTAAAAATTTTATTTAGAAAAGCTTGATAACTCTAATATAAACATTTTCATGCTGCTTGTTTATAGTCCATAAAATTTAAATATTAGTGAAAATAGTTTTTATTTAAACATTTCTCCTAGGGTTAGAGAACGTTGTACAACACAAAAACTGCAACACAGTATCAGCCTATGAGAACCAGATACTGAAACTGATCAGAAATTAACTGTAAAGAATGAAGTCCATTAAATATATTTTTATTGTTAAATAAAATATGATTTTTAAAAGGATTTGGTAAAATATACTTCACAAGCTCGCTTTTTAATTTTAAAAGGTACTGACTTGAGCTTGCACTAATTGTAATTGCAAATGGTACTGAAACTAAATGTTACAGTTTAAATATTTTTATGATATGAAAAAGTAAAGGCTTAATGAATTCGCCGTTAAAGTCAGGTATGTAACTTTTAGAGAGTTAGTACTGCGAGTAATGCCTTAGTACATGGTTAATTATCTCCATACAAAAATATAAAAAATGCATCTGGCCTTTTCTCAATTGGAACTCAGTAATACCTGATGTTTTCATGTATATATGTAATCTTGTGATAATTGATACAATAGTAATGATCCATTGGCAAGATCTTGAGGATTTTTGTTTCGTTAAAGAAAGCTGAAATTAAGTTAACTATAGTTGAAGTTTTGCTATCTTTCATTTTATATTCAAATTCTTTGAAAATTGGTTATCCATAAATGGCAGATTCATGTGGTAAAAAAATATTTTGATTAGCATGTTTCATTCCTCACTATGACCATTATCCAGTTTTCATAACTGACTATGCAAATTCATAATATTTGAGTTGTTTCTGAGAGCAAGTAAAAATAACTATTACCAAGTAATATTTTTTTCTGGCATGATTTAAATAATATATTACTTACTACCTGCAAGTTACTAAATGGTTTGTATATTTGTGGTGTGAGAATTTTTTTACCACCAAACTAATTGCTGTGCAGATTTTCACTGTCCTTTGAGTTTAGATTGTATTTTGGTTTTTGACTTTGAAATTGCTATTAATATCCAAATGTTGAAACTCAGTTATATTCGAATCTTAAGAGCAATTTATCCTACTCTCCAGTTCATTGGACTCACCTCAACTAACAAGGAGATGATGATGGACAATGCCCATCCCTAGGAAGACAGTATCTGCAACCTTAAGCAATATAGTTCATTTATCCTACTCTCCAGTTCATTGGACTCACCTCAACTAACAAGGAGATGATGATGGACAATGCCCATCCCTAGGAAGACAGTATCTGCAACCTTAAGCAATATAGTTCTATCCATCTGCCCCCATGGGATCTAAGTCCCCTCTCAATTAGAAGCAGAGTGGGCATTACCATCCCCAAATTTGCAAGATTGGGGAATGAACAATGGGCTAAAGTAGACTTATTCTTTTTCTACTATAGACTTATTATTATTCTAGCAATGGAAGCACTTTTATCATTGATACAAAGGCAGTGGCCACCAGAGGTTCTGAGGAGAGGGAGAGGGAAGAATTGGTGTAATATGGGAGCATTTTCGGGACATTGGAATTGTCCTGCATGACACTGCAATGATGGATACAGGCCATTATACATTTTGTCATAACCTACAAAATTGTGTGGGATAGAGTGTAAACTATAATGTAAACGGTGGTCCATGGTTAGTAAAAATGCTTCAGTATGTACTCATCAGGTCTTACAAATGTACCACACTAATGAAGGATGTTGTTAAGTGGGAAAGTGTGTGGTGGGGAGGAAGTGGGGCATATGGTAATCCCCTATATTTTTAATGTAACCTTTATGTAATCTAAAGTTTCTTTAAAAAAATTAATTAAAAACTCAGTTAAATTTCATCTAGAAGTCAAAGCATCTGTAACTTGTGAGGGAATCATAGTCTGTGATTATATTCACAAATCAGTGGATAGTGCATACTATTTGGGAACTTTAGGGTTGTGTTTAATGTGTTAAATTACTGAATAATAAAATGTACTTTTATGTATACTCAAAAATACAAGGAAGGGCTGCCTTTCAATATTTTGAGTAACTTCTGATGGGAAAAATTCCTTATTAAACTTAAATTAAGGATGGCTACTCAATGTGTTTTTTTTTTTTATATCTTATATGAAGATTTCTGCTCTCAGAAATTTAAAAAAATATAATGAGATAAATGAGGTTATAAAGTCCAAAATATAGTATGTAAATCCTTTTAAAAACCTGTCAGGATAAGTAGATAAATAAAATTATTTGTTAAACATAGAGGATTTCATCTAAATAAAGTCTCACAGGTGGACCTTATAAAAGTGAGAAAGACTTGTTTTATAATCATGGCAACTTACTAAATACTGATTTTTGAATATAAGATACATACCTTGAGACCACACACTGAGTTTTTATTCCTCTCTACTCTTGCTATGTATATTTTCATTTCTATTTTTTTCATGACAAATTTCTGAGAAGTAGTTTGTAGGGAGAGTAATGGAAAGAATTTAGAATAAAATAGATCTAGTGAAGGAATGTGTGGGTTTGTATGTAGGGAAATGAAACAAATGTAATTAAATTACATTTTAAACTTTAAAGGTACTGAAAATAATTCATTTTCCTAGTTAAAAGTCTTTATTGAACACTGTAGTCAGTTTAGGGCATATAACCAAAGATAGCAATTACATTTAATCTGTATAGCTTTATACTGATAATTACATAACCAACCTTTTGATTTATTGCCAGTTTGCCCATGGGAAATGAAGAGTAAAGTATTTCTTGGGAATGCTTAGGTTGTGTGTGACATGTTTTGAGTTCCTTGGCAAGAAAGGCAGTTTAAACACATATTCATAAATCCTTTTTTTTTTTTTTGGTAGTATTTGTGTGGCATAAAATATTTTGAGATAGTTTGGTTAGGATATTAGATGTTACTTTTATATCTTAGTTACATTGAGGTAAGTTAATTCCCGCCTTTGTGGTTTTGCTGGAGAATTTTGCAATTTATATATTTGGTGAATTGAAGTATGGCATAGGAAAGCTGTAATCCCAGTTATGGCTTGTTTATATTAAAGGTTGAATAAACAGGAATTTTCAGTTTTTGCTTATAACTCTTGTTTGCCTAGAATTAATTACACATAAAATCTTTTGCTTTCCCATCAGAAGGAATGTAGATTTCCTGAAAAAACACTCTACTATATAAAATATTTGCTAGTATATAAAATAAATTATTCATGTCTTTCACCATTTTTGTCTACACTATTTTATCATGCCTTCTCACCAAACTTGGGACAGGGGGAGTTAAATGAATGATTTTGAGGATGCTATGAGTTGTACATTCTTGACATAATTCTAATTACATGCTTTTTTGTAGAGCATTTAGGCCATATAAAAACTACTCAGGAGTCACCCGGTGCTACTTAAAAATGTGATTTCCCATCTCTCTAAACAATGGTATATTCCCTTAAACATGTTAATTTTGGATGCGTTCTTGATCTTGAGCCAATCTTTGGGTCTTCCCATTTTGAGAGTTCTCTTTTCAACTTTTGAGCTACAAAAATATGTAGTTTTACGTGATTTGAAAGAGACATCTGTTTATATTTGTCCTTTAAGCTACTTAAAAGAATAAAGAGCTTTCCAGATCTTTATAAACAAGGGAATATATTAATGCAGTCTTGCCATTTTCAGGTATTCATATCAAAATCTGAGTTATCTAGTGTTAATTTTAAGTTAGAATATGGGGAAACTTCAAATATGAGACAGACTTTGTCTTTGTTTATTGTTGAACTACTTTCATTGAACAAATGTTCATAGTATCAAAAAGTTCATAGTATCTTTTAGGTTGTAGAAGGTTTTAATGAATAAAAACTGCTTTTTATGTGAAGAACTTTATGTCTAGGTGAATAGTAGAGTAAATAAGCCAAGTTAAATACTTCTCATTCTTTCAATAAATATAATAGCTATAGGTGCCAGCTGTAAGTACTAGAATACAACTGTCAAAAAGTCAGAAGGCTCTTTATTTTCCCATTAGAATGACAACTGATCTGGCAAGTACAATACAGTGTGATAATTAAGAGTTCCCCTTTTAAGTGGGCTCACAGAGGAGGGAATATTTGGAAAGAGTTTTGAGTAATCAGGAAAGTCTTCCCAGACCTTTAAGGTGAGATTTGAAGAATAAGTGTGAGTTAGCTCAGTGAAGAATTAATTATAAACCTATGTTTCTGTCAAAAGGAAATAGTTCATGCAGAGTCCTGGAGACAAGATGCAGTGTGGCCTGCTATGGAATCTGTTAAGTTCATGTGACTGGAATGCAAGGAGGAGAATTAGAGATGTGGTAGGAGAAGTAAGAGGAGTCATATCTTCAAAGGCTTGGTAATTATTGATAAGAATTTTGGATTTTATCCTGAAGGTTATGTGTGTTTCCCCAAGTGTTTTAACTTGGACAGTAACCTGATTCGATTTGAGTCTTAGAAATATCACCCTAATTATATTGTAGTGATTAAGTTAGGAACAGGATTGGGGAGAGGATGTGATGAGACCAGTTAAAAAGCTATTATAGAAGAGAATTCACTGTATCCTGAACTAGGGCAGTGGCAATGAGAGCGAAGAGATTGAGTCAAGAGACATTTAGGGAGAATTGCCAGGATTTGGTGAATGTTGTGAATGTAAGAGTTGAAGGAGCATGAGAAAGCATCTAGGTGACGCTCTCCCTTTTTAGTTGATTTTTGCTTCTTTTAGGAAGGCTGTCCTGATTCTGCTGACTTCCAAGGCTCGTTTAAAGTGTCTTGCTGTTGTTAGTACCTTGCTTTCCCCATGTTTTAAATTGTACACTTAAGCACTTTGCACAGTACATGACACTTAGTATAAAATGTTGAGTGAATGAAAATAGTTATTATATTTATAACAATTTAAATATTTATAATTGGAGGAGGAAATTGGTTTTCTGAACCACTAATATCCAAAAACTTGGTTTGTAACCTCTAAGTGAATAAGATCACGTCATGCACTTTTCTTTTCTTAGATTTTATTATACATGTTGAGATTTTGTTAAGACTTTGTAGAATCCTCCCATCAAGCAAATTAGGCTCATGCCTACTAAATTCATTCTAAATATATGTTTTTTAATCAAATAAATTTTATTGGCACATCTTAATAAAGCATACAATTCAAAGTGTCTGATCAGTGGTATTTGATATAATTACGTATTTGTGCAGTCAACACTTCAGTCATTATTAGAGCATTTTCATTATTTCAAGAATAATAATGAGAAAGAAATATAAACAAAAAAAAAATTCTTCACCTTTCAATCTCTGTGTTCCCCCTGCTGAACATAGCTGCTATTTCTGGATATTATTGCACATTTATTTTTTTAAGCTGTTTTATTGAGATATATTCACATACCATATAATCTGTCCAAAGTGTATAATGAGTGGCTTTTAGTATAATTACAATGTTGTGCATTCATCAGCACAAATAATTTTTAGAACAGTTTTAGTAGTCCAAAAAGAAAAACTCCATATCCCTTAGCAGTTGCCTTTGAACCCCTCTGCCCTTGCCCAGCCCTATAGAACCACTAATACAGTTTCATCTTTATAAATTAATTTATCTTTAAATTTTATATAAATGGAATCATGCAATATGTCATACTTTGTGTCTGGTTTCTTTCACTTAGCATAATGGTTTTTTTCTTCTTCTGATATTAACATCTTGTATTACCATACGATTGTTCAATTTCAAAGAAAAATGGTCTTTTATATGCAATTTTACCCATATTCATATTTTACATGCCGTTTTACTATGCTGTATAGGCCCATGTAACATTTTTTAGCTTTTGTTTTAGTAATATACATGACCTTACACTTTCCCATTAAACCACTGTCATATACATGTAATAGTACTGCTAGTTATAAACATGTTTTACTTTCACCTTTTCTCTTCATTTCCAAAGATTAACTCACATCCTTTTTACCAATTTTGCACAAGTTAACCCTCGACTTTCCATTCTTTAAGCTCATTCTATTTTCTGGTGACCCATATTCACGTTATTAACGCCATGAGATTACACAGTATATTTAGTTCACAGTAGTACATTCATACAGTATTTGTCCTTTTGTGTTGGGCTTGTTTCATTCAACGTAATGTCCTCCAGGTTCATCCATGTTGTCATATGCTTCACGACTTCATTTCTTCTTACAGCTGCATAATATTCCATTGTGTGTACACACTGGTTTTTTTATCCATTCATCAGTTGGTGGACACCTCGTTTTTTTCTCTCTTTTGGTTAATTGTGAATAATGCTGCTGTGAACATTGGTGTGCAGCTATCTGTGTCACTGCTCTCAGTTCTTCTGGGTATATACCCAGAAGTGGTATTGCCAGATTGTGTGGCAAATCTGTATTCACCTTCCTTAAGAACTGCCAAACAGTCCTCCACAGTGGCTGTACAGTTCCGCATTCCTACCAATAGTGAATAAGCGTTCCTATCTCTCCACATCCTCTCCAATGCTTGTAGTTCTTGGTCATTTTAATACTGCCCATTCTAATAGGTGTGAAATGGTATCTCATTGTAGCTTTGATTTGCATTTCCCTAATTGCTGGTGATGTTGGATATTTTTCATATGTTTTTTCACCATTTGTATTTCTTCTTTGGGCAATTTCTTTTGCCCATTTAAAAAAATCAGGTGGTTTGTCTTTTAACTGTTGAGTTGAAGCATCTCTTTATATATCATGGATTATAAACCCTATTGGATATGTGATATCCAAAAATTTTTTCCCATTGAGCTGTCTGCCTTTTCACTCTTTTGACAAAGTCCTTTGAGGTGCAAAAGTGTTTAATTTTGAGAAGGTCCCATGTATCAATTTTTTCTTTTGTTGCTTGTGTTTTGGATATAAGGTCCAAGAAACCACCAACCACCACAAGATCTTTAAGATGTTTTCCTAGATTTTCTTCTAGTAGTTTTATGGTCTTGGCTTTTATATTTATTTTTTTAAATCTGTTTTGAGTTGATTTCTTAAATAGGGAGTGAGATAGGGCCTCTTTCATTCTTTTGGTTATGGATATCCAGTTCTCCCAGCACCATTTGTTGAAGAGACATGTCCTTTTAACATGGCTTTGGTAAGTTTGTCGAAAACCATTTGTCCATAAAGGTAAGGGTTTATTTCTGGATTCTCAATTCTGTTGCACTGATCGATGTGTCTATTTTTATGCCAATTCCATGCTCCTTTGACCTCTGTAGCTTTATAATGTTTCAAAGTCAGGCAGTGAAATTCCTCCCACATTGCTGTTCTTTTTTAGAATGCTTTTGGCTATTTGGGTGTATTTTCCTGTCCAAATGAATTTGGTATTGTCATTTCTATTTCTGTAAAGTAGGCTGTTGGAATTTTGGTTGTATTGCATTGAATCTATAAACCAGTTTGGAGTAGGATGATAGACATCTTCACAATATTTAATCTTCCAGTCCATGAACATGGAATATTTTTCTCTTTGTTTAGGTATTCATGATTTCTTTTAGCATTGTATTGTAGTTTTCTGAATATCGGTCCTGTACGTCTTTGTATAGTTGATTCTTAGGTATTTGAGTCTTTTTGTTGCTATTGTAAATGGAATTTCCCCCCTCATTTCCCCCTCAGATTGTTAATACTATTGAAGAGAAGCATTACTGGTTTTTGCATATTGATCTTATACCCTGCCACTTTGCTGAATTTATTAACTCAAGTAGCTTTGTTGTAGACATTTCAGAATTTTCTAAATATAGGATTATGTCATCCTGAATAGTGAGAGTTTTACTTACTATTTTCCTATTTGGATGCCTTTTATTATTATTTTTTTCTTGTCTAATTGCTCTAGTAGAATTTCTAGCATGGTGTTGAATAATGATGGTGACTGTGGACATCCCTGTCTTGTTCCTGATTTTAGAGGGAAAGCTTTCAACCTTTCCCCATTGAGTATGGTGTTGGTTGTGGATTTTTTATATATGCCCTTTATCATATTGAAGAATTTTCCTTCCATTCCATTTGAAATGTTTTCATCAAGAAAGGATGCTCAATTTTGTTGATTGCCTTTTCTGCATCAATTGAAATGATCATGTTTTTTTCCCTTCAGTTTGTTAATATGGTATGTTAATTGATTTTCTTATGTTGAACCACCCTTGCATACCAGGAATGATTCCCATTTGGTCATGGTCTATAATTCTTTTGATAAGCTGTTGGATTCTATTTGTTGCAAGTATTTTGTTGAGAATTTTTGCATCTGTGTTCATTAGAGAGGTTGGTCTGTAATTTTCTTACAGTATTTCTATCTGGTTTTTGTGTTAGGGTGATGATGGTATCATAAAATCTGTTGGGTAATTTTCCCTCCTCTTCAATTTTTTTGAAGAGTTTAGACAGGATTGGTGTTAATTCTTGAAATTCTTGATATAATTTACCTGTAAAGCTATCTGGTCCTGGACTTTTTTTTGTTGGGAGATTTTGATGACTGATTCAATCCCTTTAAATGTGAAAGGTTTGTAACGTTCTTGTATTTCTTGTAGTATCAGTGTAGGTTGTTTATGCGTTTCTAGGAATTTGTCCATTTCATCTAGATTGTTTAGTTTTTTGGCATATAGTTTCTCATAATATCCTTTTTTTTTTTTAAAGATTTGTTTTTTATTTTTCTCCCCCTTCCCGCCCCCATTGTTCTGCTCTCTTGTGTCGATTTGCTTTGTGTTCTTCTGTGTCTGCTTGCATTCTCAGTGGCACCAGGGATCTGTGTCTCTTTTTTTTGCATCATCTTGCTGCGTCAGCTCTCCATGTGTGTGGCACCACTCCTGGGTGGGCTGCACTTTTTGTGTGGGGTGACTCTGCTTGCAGGATGCACTCCTTGTGCGTGAGGATCCCCTATGCAGGGGGCACCCCTGTGTGGCATGGCCCTCCTTGCATGCAGTAGCACTGCACATGGGCCAGCTTATCACATGGGCCAGTAGGTCCAGAATTTGAACCCTGGACCTCCTATGTGGTAGGCAGATGCTCTATCAGTTGAGCCACATCTGCTTCCCTCATAATATCCTCTTATGACCCTTTTTATTTCTGTGGAGTCAGTCATAACTTCCCCCGTTTCATTTCTGGTTTTATTTATTTGCATCTTCTCTCTTTTTTGCTTTGTTAGTCTAGCTAAAGGTTTGTAAATTTTATTGATCTTCTCCAAGAATCAGCTTTTGGTTTTGTTGATTTTGCTGTTGTTGTTCTCAATTTCATTTATCTCTGCTCTAATTTTTATTATTTCTTTCCTTCTGCTTGCTTTGGGATTGGTTTGCTGTTCTTATTCTAGTTTCTCCAGTTCAGTTAGATCTTTGATTTTTGCTCTTCTTTTTTATAAGGCTATAAACTTTCCTCTCAGCACTTCCTTTGCTGAATCCAATGAATTTTGGTAAGTTGTGTTCTCATTTTCATTTGTCTCAATATATTTACTAATTTCACTTACTTTCTTCTTTCACCAACTGATTATTTAGGAATGTGTTATTCAGCTGGCATACATTTGCGAATTTACCTCTTTACCATCTATTATTGACTTCCAGTTTCATTCCATTATGATCTGAGAAGGTGCTTTATATATTTTGTCTTTTTATATTTATTGAGAACTGCCTTGTGACCTAACCATGTGCTCTATCCTGGGGAAAGATCCAACCTACTGATTTGTGATGCAGCATTCTGTACATCTGTTAGGTGTAGCTCATTTATCATATTGTTCAAGTTCTCTGTTTCCTTGTTGATTTTCTGCCTAGTTGTTCTATCTAATGATTTGTATTGTGTTGAATTCTCCAACTGCTATTCTAGAGATGTCTGTTTCTCCCTTCAGTTTTGCCAGAGTTTGCCTCATGTTTTTGAGGCACTCTGGTTAGGTACATAGATATTTATGACTGTTATTTCTTCCAGGTGGATTGTCCCTTTTATTAATATATAATGGCCTTCTGTATCTTTTGTAACTTTTTTGCATTTAAAGTCTGTTTTGTCCCATCTTATTATAACTACCCCTGCTCTTTTTTGGTTACTGTTTTTGTGGACATCTTTTTTTTAACCTTTTACTCTCAGCCGGTTTGTATCCCTGGGTCTAAGGTGAGTCTCTTGTAGGCAGCATATGGGTGGCTCATATTTTTTTTTATCCATTCTGTCAGCCTATGTCTTTTGATTGGGGCATTTAATCCATTCACATTCAGTAATATTACTATAAATTCATTATTTATTTCCACTATTTTATTCTTTGGTTTTCTTATGTTATCTCTTACTTTTGTCTGTCTTTTAATACTTTTGGGTATTCTTTTTGCTATTTTTGTCTTCATTACTCTCATCCAAACCTCTTTCTCCTGTCTTTTTTTATAGGCTGTAAGGCTTCCTTTAATATTTCCTGCAAAGGTGGATTCTCTTTTACAAACTTTCATAGTTTTTTTGTTTGTTTGTGAATATTTAAAACTCACCTACATATTTGAAGGACAATTTTGCCGGATAAAGAATTCTCAGCTGGCAGTTTCTATCAGTATCCTAATTGTATCATACCAGTGTCTTCTCGTCTCCATGGTTTCTTATGAGAAACCTGTGCTAAGTCTTACTGGGCATCCTTTGTATGTGATGGTTTGCTTCTCCCTTGCTGCTCTTAGAATTTTCTCTCTGTCTTTGATGTTTGTAATTCTGAGTAGTATGTTTCTTGGATTAGGTCTGTTTGCATTTATTCTTATTGCAGTCCTCTGTGCTTCTTGGACATGTAAGTTCATTTCTTTCATGAGTTGGGAAATTTTAAGCCATTATTTCCTCAAATACTCTTTCTGTACCTCTTCCCTTCTCTTCTCCTTCTGGAACTCCCATGACACATATGTTGTTGTATTTCATGTTACCGTTCAACTCCCTGAACCCTTGCTCAATTGCTCCCATTCTTTTCTCTCTTCAATTTCAGCTGCTCTGTCTTCTTTGTCACTTATTCCTTCTTCTATAATTTTGAGCCTGCTGTTGTATGCCTCTAATGTGTTTTTGATCTCACCTATCGTGTCTTTAATTCCCATGACCTCTGTTACTTTTTTATTCAGGTTTTCACATTCTTCTTTGTTCTCCCTCAGTGTTTTCTTGATGCCCTTTATCTCTTTAGCCATACTATCTTTCAACTCAGTAATTTGATTTTGGAAATTTGTGTGAATCTTGATTAGTTGCCTCAAAACCTGTGTCTCATCTATGGCTTTTATATATTCCTTTGCTTGGGCTATTTTTTCCATTTTCTTGATATGGTTTGCAAGTTTTTGTTGCTGTCTACGCATCTGATTAGGATGGTGAGTTTACTTAGATGTTCAATTTTTCTCTCTTTCATAGGGATTTAGTCGCAGGAGGCTGTGTGTTACTGCTGTTCTTTGATTCTTGGTTCAACCTGTTCTGGGTCTTTAGGGTTGTCCCTGTTAGTTGCTCAAATCTGTGCCCTGGACACAGTTATGGGTTCTCCACTCACTTCCAAGAGGGAGGTGTGAAAGCCAGAAAAAGTCTCTTATTTACTTTTAATTTCCTTGCATGCACTTCCTTGGTCTACTAGCAGATGGTGTTCTCTGGCAGCCCTCTCAGTTCAAAACCTGGTCAGAGAGTGTTTGCTTCAACATGTACTGGGTCAGTGCAATATAGGATCCTGCCTGGAGACTAAGAGCATTCAAACTTTCTCAGAGGCAGTTCTCCAGCCTTTGCTGGCAGCTGCCTCTGTTTTCCTGGGTAGGAAATAATTCCACTCCCCCCTGCATCCCCAACAACTAGTCCTGGTCAGTAGAGAGGGAGAATGAGAGGTTAGGATCTCTTTAGTCCTGTGTCGGTCCCCAAGGCAAACACAGGGCATGGACCCACTTGGCCTGGAAGGGCTAGTGGGACACAGTAGACCAAATTTGTGGGTCAAAATCTGAAAACAGCCTTAGGCTGTGTGCCTCTTTCCCCCCTTTCCTGAGGAGGTATATCCATGGGGCCCCTCTTTTTTTTTTTTTTTTAAAGATTTATATTATTTCTTTCCTTCCCCCTGTTGTCTGCTGTCTATGTCCATTTGCTGTGTGTTCTTCTGTGTCCACTTGCATTCTTGTCAGGTGGCACCGGGAATCTGTGTGTCTTTTTGTTGTGTCATCTTGCTGCATCAGCTCTCGGTGTGTGTGGCGCCACTCCTGGGTGGGCTGTGCTTTTTTGCGTGGGGTGGCTCTCCTTATGTGGGGCACCCCTACGCAGGGGGCACCCCTATGTGGCATGGCACTCCTTGCGTGTGGCAGCATTGCACATAGGCCAGCTTACCACATGGGCCAGGAGGCCCTTGGTATCGAACCCTGGACCTCCTATATGGTAGGTGGACGCTCTTGTCAGTTGAGCCACATCTGCTTCCCTCCTTTTTCTGTATCTGCTGGCCCTGAGGCCTGCGAATTCAAAAGTGTCTATAGGGTGGATGAGGATACCGGCATTTGCAACTGCGACTTTTGTAATTCTGTCAGAATTCTTTTCCTTTGCCCCACTCTCCTGTGCAGTGTCCAGCCTTTCCCTGGTATCCTAAACCCTAGAACTTTTTTTCCAGGCTGTTTCTGCCTGTCCTGTAGCAATTTTTCTGGGAGAAAAGAAAGAGTCTTGTGTTTTTCTAGTCTGCCATCTTCCCAGAAGTCTTCATATACTTTTTTGTTGTTGTTGAGCAGCTGGGCATTAAACCTAGGAACTCATATGTTGGAAGCCAGCACTCAACCACTGAGCTACTTGCTCCCCTCTGTGCACTTTTATTTATATTTATTTATTTATTTACTTTCAAAGATTTATTTTTTATTTATTTCTCTCCCCTTCTCACTCCCCCAGCTGTCTGCTCTCTGTGTCCACCCACCATGTGCTTTTCTTTGACTGCTTCTATCCTTATCAGGGGCACCGGGAATCTGTGTCCTTCTGTTGCGTCATCTTGCTGTGTTAGCTCTCCGTGTGTTCGGCACCATTCCTGGGCAGGCTGCACTTTCTTTTGCGCTGGGTGCCTCTCCTTACGGGGTGCACTCCCTGAGCATGGGGCTGCTCTATGTGGGGGACACCTCTGCGTGGCATGGCACTCCTTGCATGCATCGGCACTGTGTATGGGCCAGCTCCACACGGGTCAAGGAGGCCCTAGGTTTGAACCACAGACCTCCCATGTGGTAGGTGGATGCCCTATCTATTGGGCCAAGTCCGTTTCCTGCTCTGTGCATTTTTAAATACTACTTTCACTGTTAGAATTTGAAAATCACTGTTGGAATTTTTTGTTTCAAAATGAAAATAGTTTTTTTTTTTTGACTAAAAATCTTTTTACTTTGAAATAAATTTTCAAGAGGAGAATATGCTCATTGTACAAAGTTAAAAAATAATACATGTGAAGATGATGAAAAGTAAAAATCGTCCATTATCCTAATACCAGATTGCTAACATTTGATAAGTGTCCTGGACTTTTGAAGTTTTATTTATGAATAACTAAGCTGAAAGAGAAATCAATAACTGAGGAAATTTTTATGACGTATATGTGTGTGTATATATATATGAGAAAAGATATTAATAGCTTTCTACAGAGAATCCTGATTATCACTATATACCAATTAACCCAAAAGAAATGGGGTCCTAAACTTAAATCCTACAGAAGACCAAGCAGGTAATCTAAATGAGTGAACTTAGTGGAACGAATATAAGAGAAGATGGTTGAGTTGGAGAACACTTGGAGGGAATAGCTTCTGTTCAGCTCCAGTGCTGTCTAAATATCTTTCTTATATTTTATATGAGAAGGTAGAGGTCTGGAGTGATCAGATTCACTCCTAATTATAAAAGTTTGGCATATTAAAAAAAATTAAAACTATATGATTATTATACATAATGTAATGAGTATGGGATGTTTTGTCTGAAAACCACAAACTTTTGCATTGAAAGAATGGAAAGGTTTGCTCACCCTCACTAAATAATCAGGGGAAATGTAGCTTAGAATAATACATTTTCATACATCAGATAGATGATAACTAAAAAGATGAATCATACCCAGTATTAGCAAGAATGTGAGAGTTTAAATTGATGCCATCTCTTTGAAAGAATAATTCAGAACCACCTATAAAAATTTTAAATGCATAATAATTTTGGCCTAATAGTTTTGCCTTAAGTAATCTCTCACAGAAATATTAGTTGCTGTGTGTGAAGATTTGTGCTCAGTATTATTATTTGTCCTGGCAAAAATTAAATTTTAGATGAAAAGACAGAATCAACTGTATATCAGTTGATATGAGAATGATTAAATAAATCATAGTCAGCAATGATAGGGAATGAAGTGTTTCTGTATTTCAGAATTGAAAGATGTCCACAATTTACTGTTTATAATTTATTTACAAAATTATATATAAACTTGTATTATCTGTATATGTGTATTTTTCAACCAAAGGGGTGCTGATACAAAGTAACAGAAATCTGTCGCCTTTTATAAAGGATATTTATTTGGGTTAGAAGCTTACAGACACAAGGCCCTAAAGAGTCCAACTCAAGGACCATAAGAAGTACTTTCTTACTCAAAGTCATTTGCCACGTGTTGAAGCAAGATATTGGGCGATGTCTGCTTGAGTTCAGCCTTCTTTTTTCCTCTTAAGACTCCATGGTCCCAGCTTCTTCTGGTCTCAGCTGTAGGCTGGCATAAGGCTCATCTCTCAGGGCTTCTCAGCTGTTCTGTTCTCTTCCCCTGTAAACTATTAGGCTCATCTCTCTTTCTGAAGGTTCTGCCATGTCTATATAGCTGTCTTTCTTCCTCTGTGTTCCTCTCGTGTATCTACTACTTCCATGTTCTTGATTGAGCGTCTGTTTATACAGCCCACCACAGGGGTGGGGACTCAACCCTACGTGCCCTAATGATGTGGTTGAATCAAATCCCTAATCTTGATTTAATAAAGTAAAGGTGATATCTCTGAATTTAATAAAATCAAAGGGATATCATGCCCTGAGGAACAGACCAGTTTACAAACATAATCAAAATCTCTTTCTGGAATTCATAAATAATCTTCAACTGCCACAATATGCTATAATTTTTTTAAACTTTTATTTTGATTGATTTTATGCTGAATTTATACCTAAGTCATAAATTTTTGTTTCTTTAGTTCTTCTGGGATATCGTTTTTTTCAATACAACCTCCTTTGATTTAGGAACAGTTTGCTCTTTTTCAGTAAGGATCATCTCACTGTGTCTGGAGGAGCTCATACGTGTGGGTTAATCTGACCATGAGTTCTGTAGCAGCAGATCTTGGACGCTTTGTTCATGTGAATGTGTTCCCTGACCAGAGAATGTACACCTAAATTCTTAAGTTCAGCATTACTTTTCTGCATTACTGAACATATGGAACAAAAATTGAGAACTCTTTTTGAGCCACTGACCCTATGCCCATCCCCACTGTTTGGTCTACACACACCTACCACTGCTGCCATTTTAATGACAGAATAGCACATGTCGCTTCTGGAAATTGGCATCTTTCATATTTGGTGGCTTCCTTTTCTCTTTCCCTTTTCCCCTTTCTCCTTTCCCCATTCCCCTTTCCCCTTTCCTCTCCTTTCCCTTTTTTTTACTTTTACCTGTGGTTTATTTTTATTACAGAAGTTGTGAACTTACAAAACAATCATGCTCATGTGTAGAATTCACATACAACAGCTCTTCACTAACACATCACACCACTGTGGAACATTGGTTACAGATTATGAGATAATATCATCAGACTTTTGCTAATAACTATGGTCTATAGCATACATTTGGCACATTTTTTCCATACCCCCCTATTATTAACACAGTACATCTTTGGCATTGATGCAAGAATGTTACAGTATTGCTGTTTACTTTAGTCCATAAGTTACATTAATTGTATTTTTCCCATGCTTTACCACATTCCCACCACCCTGCAATAGTGACATACATGTGTTGTAGTTCACAGAAGGATATTTTTCATTTGTACTATTAACCACAATTCTTATCCACCTCTGAGTTTGCTGTTATTCAGTCCCTAGATTATTCTCTAGCTTTCTTTCAATTGATATTTACATCCCTACACTATCCTTTTCAGCCACAGTCCCATTTATAAATCAGCTGCTGCTCACTATAATGTGTTACCATCAACTCTATCCATTTCCATACTTTCACAGCCAAGTTAATTAAAACTTCTACATCCATTAATCAACAGTACTCTTTCACAGCCCTCCTCTTATCTCCTAATAACCTATATTCTAGGTTTTAACTCCTTGCATTCTTTGAATTTATTCATATTAGTGAGACCATGCAATACTTGTCCTTTTGTGTCTTGTTAATTTCACTTAGCTTAATGTCTTCAAGATTCATCCATGTTAAATATGTGTTCTAATTTCATTTCTTCTTATGGCAGTATAGTATATCCATTGTATGTATATGCCACTTTTTCTTTATCCATATATTGGTTGATGGACACTTGGGTTGTTTCCATCTTTTGGCAATTATGAATAACGCTGCTATGAACATAGGAGTGCAAATGTCTGTTGGTGTCACAGTTTTCAATTCTTCTGGATATATTCGTAGTAGAGGAATTTCTGAATCATGCCATTTCTGTGTTTAGCTTCCTGAGGAACCACCAAATTGTCTTCCACAGAGGCTGCACCACTTTACAATCCCACCAGCAGTGAAGGAGTGTTCCAGATTTTCCACATCCTCTCCAGTATTTACTGTTACCTGCTTTTTAAAAAAACAATGGCCATTTTCTGCAGTGTGAGATGGTATCTCATCGTAGTTTTGATTTGCATTTCCCTAATAGCTAGTGATATTGAACATTTTTTCTTGCGCTTTTTGGCCATTTGCGCCTCCTCTGGAGAAATATCTACTCAAATCCTTTGCTCATTTTTAAATTGGATTGCTTGCTCTTTTATTGTTGGGTTGTATGATCTCTTTATATAGCATGGAAATCAAACCCTTATCAGATGTGTGGTTTCCAAGTATTTTCTCCCATTGAGTGGGCTGCCTTTTCACCTTCTTGGCAAAGTCCTTTGAGTCACAAAAGTGTTTATGTTTGAGGAGGTGCTATTTATCCATTTCTTCTTTTGTGCTCATGTTTTTGGTATAAAGTTAAAGAAACCACCACCTACCAACAGGTCTTGAAAATGTTTCCCTTACATTTTCTTCTAGGAGCTTTACATTTCTAGCTTTTATGTTTAATTCGATGATCCATTTTTTTAAAAAAGATTTATTTACTTATTTCTCTCCCCTTCCCCGCTTGCCTCCCCCTCCCATTGTCTGCTCTCTCTGTCCATTTGCTGTGTGTTATTCTGTGTTCGCTTGTATTCTTGTCAGCGCCACCCAGAATCTGTGTCTCTTTTTGTTGCGTCACCTTGCTGCATCAGCTCTCCGTGTGTGCGGCACCATTCCTGGGCAGGCTGCACGTTTTTCATGCTGGGCGGCTCTCCTTACGGGGTGCACTCCTTGCACGTGGGGCTCCCCTACACGGGGCACACCGCCGCGTGGCACGATACTCCTTGCGTGCATCAGCACTGCACGTGGGCCAGCTCATCACACAGGTCAGGAGGCCCTGTGTTTGAACCTTGGACCTCCCATTTGGTAGGCAGACTCCCCATCCATTGGGCCAAAACCACTTCCCATGATGATCCATTTTGAGTTAATTTTTATATAAGGTGATAGGGGTTCTCTTTCTTGATTTTTTGGCTATGGATATCTAGTTCTCTCAGTACCATTTGTTGAATATACTGTTCTGTCAGAGCTGGGTGGGTTTGACAGGTATGTAAAAAATCACGTGGCCATAGATATGTCTGTTTCTGAACAGTTTGGTTCCATTGGTCTATGTGTCTATATTTATGTTGTTACTATGGTGTTTTTACTGCTGTATCTTGGCAATATGATTCCCTGCCCCATTATTCATCAGTTGATGGACACCTGGGTTGTTTCCAGCTTTTGGCTATCATGAATAACATTGCTATGGACATCAGTGTACAGATATCTATTCGTGTCCCAGCTTTGAGTTCTTCTGGATATATACCTAGCAATGGTATTGCTGGGTCCCATGGCACGTCTATATTCAACTTTCTTAGGAACTGCCAAACAGTCCTTCACAGTGGCTGTACCATTCTACATTCCCACCAACAGTGAATAAGCGTTGCTGTCTCTCCATATCCTCTCCAATATTTACAGTTTTCTGACTTTTTGATAGCAGCCAGTTTAATAGATGTGAAATGATTTCTTATTGTAGTTTTGATTTTCATTTCCCTCATTGCTAATGATGTTGAACATTTTTTCATGTGCTTCTTTGCCATTTGTATTTCTTCTTTGGACAGTTGTCTTTTCAAGTCTTATGCTCATTTTTAAAATTGTATACTTTGTCTTTTTATTGTTGATTTGTACGATCGCCTTATGTATTGTGGGTATTAAACCCTTGTTGGGTATTTGATTGCCAAATACTTTTTCCCATTGATTCGGCTGCCTTCTCACCTGTTTGACAAAGTCCTTGGAGGTGCAAAAGTGTTAAATTTAAGGGGGTCCTATTTATCTGTTTTTTCTTTTGTTGTTCATGCTTTGGGCATAAGGTATAAGAAACTACTGCCTACCACAAGGTCTTGAAGATGTTCTCCTACATTTTCTTCCAGAAGTTTTATGGTTGTTGTTTTTATATGTAAGTCCTTGATCCATTTTGAGTTAATTTTTGTATAAGGTATGAGATAGGTGTTGTCTTTCTTCCTTTTGGATTTGGCCATCCAGTTTTCCCAGCACTGTTTGTTGAATAGACTTCTGGCCCAGCTGGGTGGGCTTAACAGCTTTGTCAAAAATCGCTTGACTGTAGATATGAGGGTCAATTTCTGAGTTCATGATTCAGTTTTATTGGTCTATCTGTCCTTATGCCAGTACCTTGCTGTTTTTAACCATTGTAGCTAAGTAATATGCTTTAAAGTTAGGAAATGAGAGGCCTCCAACTTTGTTCTTCTTTTTGAAGACATTTTTGGCTATTTGGAATCCCTTACTCTTCCAATTTTATTATCAGCTTTTTGGTTTTTGCAGAAAAGGCTGTTGGGATTTTTATTGGAATTGCATTGAATCTGCAAATCAGTTTGGGTAGAATTGACATCTTAACGACATTTCGTCTTCCAGTCCATGAACACAGAATGTCCTTCCATTTATTTATGTCTTATATGGTTTCTTTTAGCAGTGTTTTATAGTTTAATGAATACAGGTCCTTTCTGTCCTTGGTTAAGTTTTTTCCTATGTATTTGATTTTTTTAGCTGCTATTGTAAGTGGAATTTTTTTTTCTAATTTCCTCCTCAGAGTGCACATCAGTAGTGTATAGAAACACTATTGATTTTTGTGTATTAACCTTGTATCTCACCACTTTGCTGAACCTCTTCTATTAATTCTAGTAACTTTTTTTGTGGATTTTCCAGGATTTTCTTGATATAGGATCATGTCATCAGCAAATAATGAAAGTTTTACTTCTTCTTTTCCAATTTGGATGCCTTTTCTTTTTCTTGCCTGATTGCTCTAGCTAGAACATATAGCACTATATTGAACAACAGTGGTGGCAAGTCGGCATCCTTGTCTTGTTCCTGATCTCAATAGGAAAGCTCTCAGTCTTTCACTGTAGAGTGCAATGTTAGCTGTGGGTTTTTCCTATATGGCCTTTATCATGTTGAGAAAGTTTCCTTCACTTCCCATCTTTTGTTACATTTTTATCAGGAAAGGATGCTGTATTTTGTCAAATGCCTTTTCTGCATCCATCAATAGGATCATGTGATACTTCTTCTTTGATTTATATAGTTTATTTTGCTGATTGATTTTCTTATGTTGAACCATCCTTGCATGCCTGATTCAAAATCCCCTTGATCATGAAGAAAAATTATTTCAATGTGTTGTTGGATTCGATAAGCAAGTATTTTTTTTGAGGATTTTTACATCCATATTCATTAGGGAAATAGGTCTGTTATTTTCTTTTTTCATAATATCTTTATCTGGCTTTGGTGTTAGGGTGATATTGGCTTTACAGAATGATGTTGATAGTGTTCCTTCTTGGTCAGTTTTTTGGAAGAGTTTGAGTAAGGCTGATATTAAATCTTCTTTGAATGCTTGGTAGAACTCACTTGTGAAGCCATTTGGTCCTGGGCTTTTCATTTTGGGGAATTGGTTGATGACTGTGTCAATCTTTTTACTTGCTATTGCTTTCTTGAGGCCTTCTGTTTCTTCTAGGGTCAGTGTAGTTGTTCATACATTCCTAGAAATTTTACCATTTAATTTACACTGTTTAGTTTGTTTGTGTACAGTTGTTATGATGTCTTTTATTTCTGTGGGGTCAGTAGTAATGTCCTCATTTTCATTTTTTTATTTTATTTACTTGTATCTTTTTTTTTTTTTTCTTTGTCAGTCTAACTTAGGATTTGTTGATTTTGGTAATCTTGAAGAACCAACTTTTGGTTTTGTTCTATTTTTTTTGTTTTTAATTTCATTTACTTCTGCTGTGACCTTTCTATTTGCTTTGGGAATAGTTTACAGTTCTTTTTCTAGTTCCTCCAGCTTTGTAGTTAGGTCATTGATATTAGCGCTTTCTTCTTTTTTAATGTAAGCATTAAGAGCTATAAATTTCCATCAGCATTGCCTTGCTGTATCCCATAGGTTCTGGTATGTTGTGTTATTGTTTTCATTCATCTCGAGATACTTATTAATTTCTCTTGAAATTTCTTTCACCCACTGATTTTTTTTAAAAGATTTATTTATTTATTCATTTCCCTCCCCTCCCCCTCCCCACTCCGGTTGTCTGTTCTCTGTGTCTATTTGCTGCGTCTTCTTTGTCCGCTTCTGTTGTTGTCAGCGGCACGGGAATCTGTGTTTCTCTTTGTTGAGTCATCTTGTTGTGTCAGCTCTCCGTGTGGGCAGCACCATTCCTGGGCAGGCTGGGCTTTCTTTCGCGCTGGGTGGCTCTCCTTACGGGGCACACTCCTTGCGCATGGGGCTCCCCTACAAAGGGGACACCCCTGCGTGGCAGGGCACTCCTTGAGCGCATCAGCACTGTGCATGGGCCAGCTCCACACGGTCAGGGAGGGCCGGGGTTTGAACCTCGGCCCTCCCATGTGGTAGACGGACGCCCTAACCACTGGGCCAAGTCCGCCGCCCCACCCACTGATTTTTTAAGAGTGTGTTTTTTAATCTCTATATATCATTAATTTTCCCTTTTCCCACCTTTTAGAATTCTAACTTTATTCCATTATCAGAGAAAGTGCTTTGTATAATTTCGATCTTGTTGAATTCATTGAGATCTGTTTTGTGACTTATCCTGATGGAAGATCCATGAGCACTTGAGAAGAATGTATATCCTGCTGTTTTTGGTGCAATGTTTTGTATATGTCTATTAGGTTTAGCCCATTTGTCATATTATTCAATCTCTGTTTTTTACTTATCCTCTGCCCAGATATTCTTTCCAATTCTGAGAGTGATTTATTGAAGTGTCCAACTATTATTGTAGAGACTCCCTTCAGTTTTGCCAGTAATTGCTTCATGTAATTTGGGGCATCCTCGTTAGGTACATATACACTTATGATTGTTATTTCTTCCTGGTGAATTTCCTCTTTTATTAATATATAATATCCTTCCTTGTCCCTAATAACAGTTTTGCTTTTAAAGTCTATTTCATCCAATATAAGTATAGCTAATCCAGCTTTTTTTGGTTACTGCATCTGTGCAATATCTTTTTCCAGCTTTTCACTTTGTCTTTTAGTATCCTTGAGTCTAAGGTGAGTCTCTTGTAGACAGCATATAGGTGGCTTATATTTTCTTATCCATTCTGCCAGTCTGTTTCTTTTGATTTGGGAGTTTAATCCATTAACATTCAATGTTGTTACTGTAAAGGTAGTTCTTATTTCACCCATTTTGACCTTTGGGTTTTATTTTATTTTATTTTTTTTTAAAGATTTATTTATTTATTTAATTCCCCCCCGGTTGTCTGTTCTCTGTGTCTATTTGCTGTGTCTTGTTTCTTTGTCTGCTTCTGTTGTCGTCAGCGGCACGGGAAGTGTGGGCTGCGCCATTCCTGGGGAGGCTGCACTTTCTTTCGCGCTGGGCGGCTCTCCTTACGGGGCGCACTCCTTGCGCATGGGGCTCCCCTACGCAGGCGACACCCCTGCGTGACAGGGCACTCCTTGCACGCATTAGCACTGCGCATGGGCCAGCTCCACACGGGTCAAGGAGGCCTGGGGTTTGAACCGTGGACCTCCCATGTGGTAGACGGACTCCCTAACCACTGGGCCAAGTCCGTTTTCCCCGACCTTTGGGTTTTATTGTCAACATTCTTTACACTTTTAGTCACTTTTGCTGATACAATCTTCATTTGTAGACTCTGTTTTCCTGTCTTTTCTTTTCAAGCTGTAGTCCCCCATTTAGTATTTCCTGAAAAGCTGGACTTTTGGTTACAAACGCTCTCTGTTTCTGTTTATTTGTGACTATTCTAAATTTCCTCTAATTTTTGAAATTCAGTCTTGCTGGATATAAGATTCTTGACTGACAGTTTTCCTCTTGTAGTATCTTAAATATATCATACCTCTACCTTCTTGCCTTCATGGTTTCTGATATGAAATTGGCACTTAATCTTATTGGGTATCACTTTTTAAAAATTTTTTTATTTACTTCTCTTCCCCCCCCCCCCAGTTGTCTGTTCTCTGTGTCTATTTGCTGTGTGTTCTTCTTTGTCCACTTCTGTTGTTGTCAGCGGCACCGGAATCTGTGTTTCTTTTTGTTGCTTTATCTTGTTGTGTCAGCTCTCCGTGTGTGCGGCGCCATTCCTGGGCAGGCTGCACTTTCTTTAGCGCTGGGAGATTCTCCTTGCGGGGTGCACTCCTTGCTCATGGGGCTCCCCTATGTGGGGACACCCCTGTGTGGCTTGCCACTCCTTGGGCGCATTAGCACTGTGCATGGTCCAGCTCCACACGAGTCAAGGAGGCCCGGGGTTTGAACTACAGACCTCCCTTGTGGTAGATGGATGCCCTAACCACTGGGCCACGTCTGCTTCCCAGGTATCACTTTTATGTTATGCATCTCTTTTGTCTTTCTGCTCTCAGAATTCTCTCTTTGTCTTTGGCATTGGACATTCTAATTAGTATGTGTGTTGGAGTTGATCTGTTTGGATTCTTTTGGATGGGAGTATGTTGTTCTTCTTGGACACGGATATCTTCATACTTTAATAGGGTTTGGAAATTTTCTACCATTATTTCTTCAAATATTCCTTCTGCCCCTCTTTCCTTCACTTTTTCTGGGATACCTATGACACTTATGTTTGCACATTTCTTACTATCCTTTAATTCCCCAAGACCCTGTTCATTTTTTTCATTCATTTCTTGATCTGTTCTCTCATATGTTTGCTTTCAGAAGCCATGTCTTCAGACTTCCTGATCCTTTCTCCTGTGTCCTCAAATCTGTTATTATATGCCTCTAGTGTATTTTTAATATCATTTATTGTGCCTTTCATTCCCATAAGATATGCTATTTTCTATGTATGCAAAATTTCCTCTATGCTCACCTAGTGTCTTCTTAATATCTTTAATGTCTTTAGCCATCTCATTTATTAAGGAGGCTTATTTTAACTTCTGTGATTAGTTGTCTCAATTCCTTTATGTCATCTGGAGGCTTATCTTGTTCCTTTGGGCCATATCTTCCTTTTTTTTTTGGTATGGATTTTAATTTTTTGTTGGTGTCTTGGCATCTGGTTTACTAGATGTATTTATTCTGGGTGCAGTTTTTCTCTTTAGTTTAGGGTTTTCTTGTTCTTTTTCCCTTGCTTGATGTTTGGTAGGAGCTGAAGCTCTAGTTGATTCTTTAAACTGTGGAGGCTGTAGCTGCCTACATTGCTCCAGGAACTGATGAAGTTTCTCCTATCTTTGTCTTTTGTGAGGGATAGGGAAAGAGCCACAGCCATGTGTATAATAATCTACTTCGTGCAGGCCAAGACTGTCTGTAGTTTCCCTGAGAGACTGATGAAGCTTCATGCCACTTCTTCCCTTGCCTTGGGTGGAGATGGAGCTGCAGGTGTTGGCAGCAGTCTATGCCAGGTGTGTCCAGAATGCTGCGGTTTCCCAGGTAGACTAATATCGCATCGGTTCCCCTCCTCCCCTGCCAGGGGTGGGGAGAGACCCTCTGGAATGCCCAATAATCTACTCTGTGTAGACTGAATGTGCCTGAAGTTGCCCTGAGAGGCGAAGGGAGTACTTTCCCTTCTGTCCTTGGAGGCATGGGGATGTAACCACAGGCACCCAAGAGCTCAGTTGGTGTAGTCTGAACATGCCTGTCATTGTCTGGAGAGACTGAGGAAACATCAGCCCCTCCTGTCTTATTGTGGGGTATGGCTGGATCTACAGGTGCCTAACAGTTCAGTCCCTGTAAGCCGAAAGTGCCTGTTGTTGCCTGGAGAGGCTGAGGAAATACCATCCCCCTCCTATCCTATTGGATGTAGGAGTGGATACTTGTTGAGTTTTTGAATATGTGTACCCTTGATGGCCTGGGCAGTTTCATGGGTGTTTTTAAAGTGAGTGTGAAGATTTGAACCTATTGATGTGTATGTTTTTGGTTTTTTTTTTATTGGGTCAAATGAGTAGCAAACCTCTTTCGGAGATCATTTCATGTCACTTATAGGGAGAGTAAAATGATGCCATTTTTAATGTCTGTATAATTGAATTGTGTGGCATCAAAATATAGTCTTTTGATATACATACATATTGGTTATTTCTAATATTTTGCTATTTCTGTGTACATTGAAATGATAGCATGACTTTTTATTATTGTCTCTTTTTTCTTTTACTTGAAATTTGCAGTGTGGTTTATTATTTTTTTAACACATTTTTTAAATTAAGTTAATAGATCACATAGAATGTTAAATTAAAAAAAACATGAGGTTCCCATATAACCCACTCCCCACTCCCCCACCCCCATCATTTTTGTAAATTAAATATTTTTGAAGATACATACATCACAAAAAAAGGTTACATTATAAAAAACAGAAGAGGTTCCTGTATACCCCCCATCCCCCCACCCCATTCCTCCCACACCAACAACCTCCTCCATCATTGTGGCACACTCATCATACTTGGTGAACACATTTTGGAGCACTGCTGCACCACGTGGATAATAGTTTCCCTGTAGTTCATACTCCTCCAGTACATTCAGTGGGTTATGGCAGGATATATAATGTCCAGCATCTGACCCTGTAATATCATTTAGGACAACTCCAAGTTCCAAAAATGCCCCCTCATCACATCTCTTCTTCCCACTCCCTGCCCTCAGCAACTACTGTGGCCACTTTCAAGAGGGGGCTTCGATTCCACATGGCTGATGGATGCAATTCTCCTGTTTGCAGTTGTAGGCACTCTTGGTTCCCTGGTGTGGTAGTTGACCATCTTCACCTCCCTGTTAGCTGACCTGGGTTAAGTCCAATGAACCAGAGAGTAGGAGTTGCAACTCTCCTGAGGGTCAGGGTCCAGCTGGTACATGGGCAGTCCAGAGTTTCAAGTCCCCTGAGTATACACCATCCCTAGCACAGGTTCAGTAAAAGTGACAGAAGAGGCATGTGTCAAACCAGAAACTTTAGGGCCTGTATATTAGTCATCCAAAGGGGTGCTGATGCAAAGTACCAGAGATCTGTTGGGTTTTATAAAGCATATTTATTGGGAGTGGAAGCTTACAGTTACCAGGCCATAAAGCATAAGTTACTTCCCTCACCAATGCTTGTTGCCATGTGTTGGAGCAAGATGGTTGCTGACATCTGCAAGGGTTCAGGACTCCCTCTTCTTTTCTTGGCTCCGTGGTCCCACCTTCTTCCAATATCAACTGTAGGATGGGACTGGGTAAGTCTCCTCTTTCTCCCAGGGCTTGTTCCTTTCTGAACTTAGCTGCTCTCGTCTCTCCATAAGGTCAGCTGTAGACTATCAGGCAAATGTCTCTTCTCTCTTCCCAGGGCCTCTGCTGTGTCTACTGTTTCTGCTTCTCTGTGTGTTTACTTCCTGGGGTTCCAGTTTAAAACTCCAACCTCCCTTTTCTGTGGTATGGTTTCTCTGTGAGTACTGCCCAACAGTGGGGCTTCTGATGTGACTCAATTGTAGCCCCAATCATTATTTAATCAAATAAAAGCGAAACCTCTGAGTCCAATATAATCTAATGTGCCCAGGGGAGCAGACCAGTTTGCAATCATAACCCAATATCTGTTTTTGGAGTTCATAAATAATGCCAGACTGCTATAGCCTGAGATCCAGTTTTGTCAGAATTAAGATAATTTTACTGTGAGAAATAAACTATGTATTCATGAAGTTCTCTGAAAGCCAAAAACAGTTCATTTACAAAGATTATTTTAAATCAGTTTTTAAATTAAAAAATCACTTTATTTGATTTAGATTATATCACTTAATTTGGATTTATGAAGCCTTGTATATTAGAAAGCATTATTTTTTTTTTTATTTTTGACTATAACCTGAAGATTTTATTGTCATAACAAAAGACAAAGCTTAGAACTGGATCAGTTGGCCCTTTCTCTTCTTGTTGCCTCCTAGTTCAGAGTGTTTGCATTTCTTAATAGCCAACATCCTATTAGATCTGCAATTGGGCTCAATGCATTTCCAGCCTCAGCACAATTTTCTTTGTAATTTTAAACTTTTTTCCAGAAAATTGGCTTAGTCTGCCCACTGTGACCACTTTGCCTCCTGTCATAATGACGCTTTCCCTGGGCATAGAGAATCCTTGCCCTTCATATACTGAATCACTTTGTGGGGTTGGTGCTTGCTGCACTTCTTACAGAAAGTCCGGTGGGTTTTAGGAATGTTCACCATGTCTGAGTGCTATCAGCACGAAAAACATAGAAAGCATTCTTTTTTTTTTTAAGATTTATTTATTTATTTAATTTCCCCCCCTCCCCCGGTTGTCTGTTCTCGGTGTCTATTTGCTGCGTCTTGTTTTTTTGTCCGCTTCTGTTGTCATCAGTGGCACGGGAAATGTGGGCGGTGCCATTCCTGGGCAGGCTGCACTTTCTTTTCACGCTGGGCGGCTCTCCTCATGGGTGCACTCCTTGCGCGTGGGGCTCCCCCACGCAGGAGACACCCTTGCATGGCACGGCACTCCTTGCGCGCATCAGCACTGCGCATGGGCCAGCTCCACACGGGTCAAGGAGGCCCAGGGTTTGAACCGCGGACCTCCCATGTGGTAGACGGACGCCCTAACCACTGGTCCAAGCCCGTTTCCCAGAAAGCATTCTTAATGAGACCTTTGGAAGTGGGTATAGCTCAGTGGTTGAGGCCTGCCTCCCATGTATTAGGTCCCAGGTTCAATCTCTGATACCTCTTTAAAAAATAAATAAATAAGAATGAGACATTCCTCTAGTTAGGCAATGCCTGCCACTTTTAGAATGCTCATTAGTTCTTTAGTTTGTTTTAGATGTTGATTCTTCTTCAACTGAATCTGAAAATTGGCGTTTCATGCTCTAGATTCTGTCACTAGAATTTTTAAATTTTAAGTCATTTGGGGATCTGAATGTTAGTTCTGGAATAATCTGACATTCTGAATAGCATTTTGTTTATTCGAAGGAAACGTTCGTTTATTTCATCACTTAAAGACCCTGTTAAAAGAAATATGTTTGAAAAATCTCAATTGCAATCCTCCTTTTATTCTCTGACTTGAACACATTCTTTTTTTTTTTTTTAAAGATTTATTTTTATTTATTTAATTCCCTTCCCCCGGTTGTCTGTTTTCTGTGTCTTTTTGCTGCGTCTTGTTTCTTTGTCCGCTTCTGTTGTCGTCAGCGGCACGGGAAGTGTGGGCGGCGCCATTCCTGGGCAGGCTGCTCCCTCCTTCGCGCTGGGGGGCTCTCCTTATGGGTGCACTCCTTGCGCGTGGGGCTCCCCTACGCGGGGGACACCCCTGTGTAGCAGGGCACTCCTTGCGCGCATCAGCGCTGCGCATGGGCCAGCTCCACACTGGTCAAGGGGGCCCGGGGCTTGAACTGCGGACCTCCCATGTGGTAGACGGACGCCCTAACCACTGGGCCAAAGTCCGTTTCCCTGAACACATTCTTAAATGCACTTGATTCATTTCCATTTTACTTATCCTTTGTCCATTAGCAAGGGCAGGTTGGCCACTGAGAGAAGATAAGTATTTTTCTACCATATTTCCTCTATATAACTGAATATATTGCTTAATTCCAAGTACAAAAGCATATTTTACTCATGGAAATTTTAATGCATTGTGGATTATTGGAACTTTCAATTTTAAGTCTTTGTCATTCCAATGACCCCTGCAGTATTTTAAAAATTTCAATTAAATTTTTAATGTTTTGTAAAAATTTAAGTGTTCTAATTTGTCTGATAACAGTGGCCTAAGCTTACTACTAAATATTTGTTCTTTGAGCACTTGAACCACTGAGATATTAATAGATATATATATATATATTCTTCAGAAAGACTTAAAAATTTTTTGTCTTTTTAAAAAAATGTTACATTAAAAAAATGTGAGGTCCCCATAAACCCCCCAACCTCCTCACCCATCCCTCCCATAACAACAACCTCCTCCATCATCATGGGACATTCATTGCACTTGGTGAATACATCTCTGAGCACTGCTGCACCACAGGTCAGTGGTCCACATTATAGTTTACACTCTTCCCCAGTCCACCCAGGGGGCCATGGGAGGACATACAATGTCTAGTAACTGTCCCTGCAGTACCACCCAGGACAACTCCAAGTCCTGAAAATGCCCCCCACATCACATCTCTTCTTCCCACTCCCTACCCTCAGTGGCTACTTTGATCCAAATAAATTTGGGAAATCTTGTATACTACATCCTTCTTCAAAGAATATATTATTATATTAAAAGCATTGATAATTCTCTAAAGCCACAATATAATTATGTTTGAAACACATCTCATCCTAAATCTTTTTGACAATGGAACTAGATGTGGAAATACATTTTGGAAAAGGCTATGATGTATTACAGAATAATTTCAGATTAACATGTTATTAGGGTATTCCAAAATACATGCTTGCAGACAATTGTGATTACACAATAGGTCATTACCTATTGCCACAGGTACCTAATAAGCTTTTTAGTAGAGGATAAATGATAACTATTGTCCCAGGATGTAAATATTCTCAGAAAACATTTAATAATGATCTCTTCCTCTACCCCTTCCCCCCCCCCCGCCCCTTTTTTAATAGTCCCAGGGGTTTGTTTTTGACCTGGACATTTTGTTAGAATTTATCTTCCAGTCTGAAAGTATTTCTTGAGTGTCTACTATGTGTTAAACACCCAGAATTAGGCATCTTTAGAAATACTTTAAGACTTAGCAGTAGGGGTTTCATGTTAAGGTGCCTATGAGATCATTCATCCGCCATATTGATTTTTTAGATGATAAAACGAGGTCTAGAACTGTAATATTTGTCCAAGGTCATATTGCAATTTATGAAGGGATTTGAAACCAAAATCCATAGCTCCATATCTTTTGGTATTTTTTTTAACTACATGTTCTTTTCAATATATTACTTTTAATCAAATTCCTTTTTGAGATGGAAATTAACTAGGCGATATCTTCATTTAACATGAGAATTTAGGATAGAGATTGAGTCACATTTGATGTTAGATTATAAGTGGGTTAAATTTAATGTAGATAGAACTGAATCAAGTCTCTGAAAATACAGTTTCCTTCTTCCTTATCTGAATTTTCTCTTTATCCTAGACAAGAAAAAATGTTTTAAAATAAGCATGTACTCTTATCAGCATATACTATTAATAAGGAATAATCACTAATAGTTTTTAAGGTTTGGCACATGGGCCAAGGATGGATGAGTCAGGTTCTTTTCTGAATTGAGCTGCATCATCAATTCTTAGTGGTCAGTTATGGAAACATTTATTTATATATTCTGCTGTTAGTGCAAATGTGGACTTAAATGACTATAGAGTTAAATTCTGAGATACTGAATTTAAATCAATTTGTAAATTATTTGTTAGCATATTATTCAGATAAATACTTTTCAGGAGAAAATAATTGAACTCTAGATTATATAAATTGTGCATTTAGACATATATTACTGGAAGCAAGTTCTCTTTTAATGTCAGAATGATTAGTAAATTGCTGGTATAACTGTAAGGTTAGGACTGAGATGAAGGGGGAAATAATTTTTTAAATAGATATTTGGATTTTCTGTATTTTCTTGGCCATTCCTTTAAGGAAAAAAAAAATCCCCTGGACTATAGAAAGCAGTTTTACCTTTTCAAATCTTGTTCTATAACCTCAGATTTCCTTTGCCCAGGAGTTCCCTTTTTTCTTGGACACCTTCCTCATCCACTTGGGCTTCTTATTTACCTTGTGATTGTTGGTTATTTAGGAGTGTGTTGTTTAAATTTCTTATATATCTTAATTTCCCAAATTTCTCTATACTGTTGATTTTAATTTCATTCCATTGTGGTTGGAGAACATCCTTTGTATAATTTGAATCCTTTTTATTTATGACTTTTGGTCTATCCAGGAGAATGCTCCATGTTCAATGGAGAAGAACTTGTATTCTGCTGCTTTGGGTGGAGTGTTGATAGGTGTCTGTTAGACCTAGTAGGCTTAGAGCATTGGTTCAAATCTTGTTTCCTTGCTGAGCTTTTGCTGATTCTATCCTTTATTGAAAATGGGGTGTTGACGTCTCTGATTATTATTGTTAAATTGCTATTTCTCCCTCCATTTATGTAAGTTATTGCTTCTTGTAATTTGGTGCTCTGTTGTTAGGTGGATATGTATTTATAATTGTTATATCTTCTTGAAGGATTGACCATTTTATCGGTATATATTATCCTTTGCCTTTAGCAAGAATTTTTGTCTTAAAGTCTATTTTGTCTGATATTAGTATAGCCACTCCACTGTCTTGTTTTCCATTAGCAAGGTGGATCTTTATCCATCCTTTTACTTTCAACCTACTTGTGTCTTTACATCTAAAGTGTCTCTCTTATAGACAGTATACAGTTGGAATTTTAAAATCCAGTCTACAAGCCTTTTCCTTTCAAGTTAAGTGTTTAATCCATTTACATTTAATGTAATTACTGATAAGGTAGGGTTTGTATTACCATTTTGCTCTGTTTTCTGTATATCTTACTGTTTTTTTTCTCTCTTTCCCCATTTTGCTATCTTTTGTGTTAAATATTTTTCTAGTGTACTATTTTAATTCCCTTACTGTTTTTTAATGGTTGTCATACAGTTAACATCCCAATTTATTACAAGCTAATTTGTATTAATATAATATAATATGGATTTAATTTCAATAGTATATAAAACATGCTCCCATGTAGCTTCATTTCCCCCCTCCTTTGTGCTGTTATTGTTATACAAGTTACATCTTTCTACATTATATGCCATCAGCATAGATTTATAGTTACCTTTTAAATGTCTTAAAGGATAGTTTTTCTGGATATAGAATTCCTGTTTGATAGTTTTTTTTCTTTTAGAACTTAATGTCTTCACGTTGCTTCGTGGGTTATATGGTTGCTTATGAGAAATCAGCTATTAATCTGATTGAGGATCCTTTGTACGTGATAAATCACCCCTCTTGCTGCTTTCATAGAGTCTCTTCATTATTGTCTTTTGACATTTTGATTATATCTAAGTATAAATCTCTCTGAATTTATTTTACTTGGAGTTCATTGAGCATTTTGGATGTGTAGATTGTTTTTGATCAAACTTGGGAAATTTATGGCCTTATTTAAGTATTCTTTCTCTCCTCTCTTTCTGAGACTCTTATTATATGGATGTTGGTATGCTTGATGGTATGCTTGATGCTTCAGGTCTCTGAGACTTCGTTCATTTTTCTTTCAGTTCCCAGACTGTATAATCTCATTTGACCTATCTTCAAGTTTGTTCATTTTCCTGTTTGTGCATATCTGCTGTTGAGTTCCTCTAGTAAACTTTTCATTTCAGCTATTGTAATATTTCAAATCTAGAATTCTTTTTAAAAAAATTTCTATCTCTTTATTGATACTCTTTATTTGGTTAGGCATCGTTTTCATATTTTTCTTTAGTTCTTTTGACATATTTTCCTTTAGCTTTTTGAACACGTTTAAGTTAAAATTGCTGATTTAAAGCCTGAGTTAAAAAAGAAATACAGATCCTAACAGAAACATAAATAGTATATATAAAAGACAAATATATTGCTGTTGTGAAAGTTGATGAGGATTTGAGGTGTCAAGTTTTACTTAGGAACTAAAAATAAAACCAGTAATTTAAAAACAATTATGGTACATTTAGTATTCATAGGAGCTCCTGGCAGGCAGCTAACCTAATCAGAAAGAATCTAGGGAAAGAATTTCTGGAGGAGTTGACTCCTAGAGGTCTTAAAAGATGTTTATGGATTCATTTGGAAGGGTGGTGCCTGGAAAAGGAAGAAGTGTGAAAGATGCAGAGGGAAAAGCATACAGAGACAAGAAGAAACAGCAAGAATGTAGGCATGGAGGCAGGAAGCAGTACCATATGTTTGGGAAACTGAGAACACTTTGGTGAGGGTAGAGAGTATAAAGAGTGTGGCAAGGGAAATTAGGGAATAAAGCTGTTTAGAATCTTATTGGCTTCAGAAGTGCATGAGAAAAGGCAAAGTTATTAAAGCCTGAGGCTCTTGTACTATAGAATAGGGCAGTAGAGATTTAATACAGTCTTAGTGGAAGGTAAGAACTGGGAGGATAGACTATCAGTGACTGACGAGTTGAGGCTAGCTGGTAACAGAAGTCCAAGGGTGGTACACTCATGAAAATCAATTCTCCTTACAGAAAGGAAACAGAAAGCTTATGGATTTTAATATGTTGCTCCAATTGTGTGCGTCAAACATTTCCACTGAGGTCACTTATTATTTTGTTAGGTTTTCCAGAGATTGTTTCTAACTTGGTTGATGTTATAGCTTGAAAAAACTTAAGAATTATGTAAATTGGAATATCTTGATTTTTTAAAAATTGAGCATATCAATGTAATTTGGCAATATCCCTCTTCCTTTTGCTCAACTAACAAAATATTCCTTATACAATTCTATTTTTATGCATGGCATCACTAATGTAAGTTTATAGTGCCCAATGGGAACCAGATAAATGTTTATCTAAATGATGATAGTGGGAAGCGGACTTGGCCCAATGGATAGGGCGTCCGCCTACAACGTGGTAGGTCCAGGGTTCAAACCCAGGGCCTTCTGACCCGTGTGATGAGCTGGCCCACTCACAGTGCTGATGTGCGCAAGGAGTGCCATCTGTGTAGAGGAGCCCCACGTGCAAAGAGTGCACCCTGTAAGGAGTGCCACCCATTGCGAAAAATGGGCAGCCTGCCCAGGAATGGTGCCGCACATACGGAGAGCTGACTCAGCAAGATGATGCAACAAAATGAGACACAGATTCCCGGTGCCGCTGACAAGAATACAAGTTGACACAGAAGAACACATGGTGAATGGACACAGAGAGCAGACAACTTGGGGGGGGGGGGGGTGGGCGACAGAGAAGGAGAGAGAAATAAAAAAATAAATCTTTTAAAAAAATGATAATAGTGTCTCCTAATTATGTGAAAACATGCATTGTTTTCTTAGATTCTTGTTCTTCACATTTGCCTTTGGGGATTACTTACTGGTATTTTCTTTTGTTCAGGGTCAAAGTTTGAACAGGTTCAGACTTTTTGGATTGGTTATTAAAATATCTCCTTAATTCTAGGAAAGAGTAATAGATAGATTAGAAATGTAAGATGAAAAACTAATCTTCTTAAGTCAGTACTTTTAGAGTATAAAAGATATTTTAGAGTAATTGTTTATAATAAGTATATTAAAATTCCCTGCCTTCTATTTCTATTTCTCAGTGTCTCCAGAACTAGTTATAATTGAGAACAGCTGAGATGGCAGTAATCTTAAATCCTTTATGTTTGAATAGTTAATATTATATCGCTCACAATGAAATCCTTGGTATCTTGTCATCATAGTGGTACCTCTTGATAGGAATGGAAAATGACAATATTATATTGTGTATTCTGTGTTTTCCATTTTAGTTTTTGTTTTATTGCAATATAATATATTTTGAACCTGCTCCTTTATATTTCTTAAAGAGGAAGGAATTTATTCTGCAAAGTTCTGGATTTTTTCATTTGTTCTTTCATTCACTTATCAAATATTTTTTGGGTATCTGGTATGGACCAGGTTCCATTTTACGCTGTGAACCAGGTGGTCAGAAGTCTCTGCTTTCACAGAGCCCCCATTCTGTACTAAATATCAAAGACCTTTTTATTTCTAAAATGCTGTGCATGCATTGCTTCCTTTTTAGTGTGGGAAAATTTTCTCCTGCCGTTATTGATAAGCAACCCTGAAAAAATTTTGTTCAGGTAAGAAAACTGAATTTAGAAGGGCACCTAGATAATTGCTTTTATGCAAACAGAATCAGGATTTGTACTCAGGTGTTAAATGCCAGATGAGTACAATGGAAAGGAAAAACTCACTTTATGTTTCGTTATAATTCATTCAGTTTGGAATCTTTTCAGTGGTCTAATTGCTGTCATCAAACTGTGTTAATTCTAATCTTACTCTCTAGCTGTGAGATTGTAGGGAATTTTTTTTAAAAAACATTTCGAAGCCTAGTTACTTTATATGGGATTTTAAACATTTTTTTAGTTCTTCGGGGATGAGCTCCTACCTCCTTATTTTACATGTTTCTTCAAACATTTTTAGTGATGCATTTTGCAAAAGGAGAGGATTTCTGATACATGTATATTAATGGTGCCTTTTCAATTTATTAAAACTTATAGGCATAAAGGTTTCTTTTCTCTCTTTGATTTAAAATATAATTAAGAGGTCCTTTATAGATTGTTATAAAAAATGAAATTACTAGTTCACTTTAAGAATATTGCCATCTCTTTTGATTTGCTGAAGGCTACTGAGGCAATATAGCAGAAATGGGTTGGCTTTTACACTGGGGATTTATTAACTTTTTTCCTTTTAACCATGGATCAGTGTAGATTTATTGTTATTATAGTTATTAGCATGTGGTCACGGGAGAACTTGTAACATTGATATAAAGACAGTGGTCACCAGAGGTTCTAAGGGGAGAGGAAGGGAAGAATAGGTGGAACACAGGGCATTTTTAGAGCATTGGGATTGTTCTGCATGATACTGCAATGGACACACATCATTATACATTTATCAAAACCTATAAAACTACTGACCTTGGTTAGTAGCAATACTTCAGTATTTGTCTATCATTTGTAACATATATCAGCCCACCACCAATACTTTGCATTGTTATGAGATTTTGTTTACAAATTATGAAAGAATATTGTCAATGTCTTATTACTAATTATAATTATTATCTTACATTTAGTTGTATTTTTCCCCCAATCCATGCTAATTATTTTTTAAATATGTTTTTATGACAGAAGTTGTAAACTTAAAAAATAATCATGCACATGTGAAGGATTCCGAAAAAAAAAACACCCCTCTATCAACACACCACACCACACCACAGCACACTGTGGTGGAACATTTGTTACAGGTTATGAGATAATATCCGATTATTACCAAATCCATAGTGTACATTTGGCACACATTTTCCATACTCCCCCATTATCAACAGTACATCTTTGGCATATAAGCAAGAATATTATATTATTATTGCTAACCACAATTCATAGGTCACTCCAGTTATATTTTTCCTATGCTTCTCCACATTCCTAACACCCTGCAAAAGTGATGTACATCTACTCTAGCTAACAAAGAACACTCTTGCATCTGTGCCATCAATCACAGTTCTCATCCATCTCTGGGTTTGCTGTGCTATTCAGTCCCTAGATTATTCTCTAGCATTCTGTCAATTTAGACTAACATTTTCAGCCATATCCCAATTTATAAACCAGCTGTTAGTCACTATAGTGTGTTACCATTAACTCTGTATACTTTTACAGTAAAGCTAGTTAAAACTTCTATGTACATTAAAAATCAGTAGTCCATCTCAGTCCTCCTCTCAACTCCTTTAAGAATCTATGACCTGCCACCAGGTCTTGAAGATATTTTCCTACATTTTCTTCTAGAAACTTTATAGTTCTTTTATATTTAGGTTTTTGATTCCTTTTGAGTTAATTTTTGGATAAGGTGTGAGATAGGGGTCCTCTTTCCTTCTTTTGGCTATGGATATCTAGTTCCCTCAGCACCATTTGCTGAATGGATTGTTCTGCCTGAGCTGGGTGGGTTTAACAGGCTAATAAAAAATCACTTGACCTTACATGTGAGGGTCTGTTCCTGAACTATCAGTTTGATTCCATTGTTCTGTGTGTCTGTCTTTATGCCGGTACCATGCTGTTTTTGCCACTATATCTAGATAATGTGATTTAAAGTCTTGAAATGAGAGTCCTCCAACTTTGCTTTTCCTTTTTAAGATGTTTCTGGCTATTCAGGACCTCTTTTTTTTTTTTAAGATTTATTTATTTATTTAATTTCCCCCCTTTCCCCTGGTTGTCTGTTCTTGGTGTCTGTTTGCTGCGTCTTGTTTCTTTGTCCGCTTCTGTTGTCCTCAGCGGCAAGGGAAGTGTGGGCGGTGCCATTCCTGGGCAGGCTGCACTTTCTTTTCACACTGGGCGGCTCTCCTCACGGGTGCACTCCTTGCGCGTGGGGCTCCCCCACGCGGGGGTCACCCTTGCGTGGCACGGCACTCCTTGCGCGCATCAGCACTGCGCATGGCCAGCTCCACACGGGTCAAGGAGGCCCGGGGTTTGAACCGCGGACCTCCCATATGGTAGACGGATGCCCTAACCACTGGGCCAAAGTCCGTTTTCCCTATCCAGGACCTCTTACCCTTCCAAATAAATTTAATAATCATGTTTTCCATTAAAAAAAAATGCTGGTGAAATTTTTATCAGGATTGCATTGAATCTGTGTATCAATTTGGGTGGAATTAAAATCTTAATGATATTTAGTCATCCAATCGCATGGAATGTTCTTCCAATTATTTAGGCCTTTTTAAATTTCTTTGACATTGAGTTATAGTTTTCTGAATACAAGTGCTTTACATCATTGATTAAATTTATTCCTGAACATTTGGATTTTATTTGTCATATTTTATTTTCACCACTCTTTTGACACTTCTAGTTGCTTTTATTGGTATAATGGTATAATCTTCATTTCTAGACTCTATTCCAGGCCTCTCTCTCCTATTTTTTCTTTTCAGGCTTTAACCCTTTAGTATTTCCTGCAAATCCAGTCCCTTGGTTTCAAACTCTCTCAGTTTCTATTTATCTGTGAATATTCTAAACTCACCCTCATTTTTGAAAGACAGTTTTACTGGATATAAGACCCTTGGCTGGAAGTTTTTCTCTTGCAGTGTCTTAAATATATCATACCATTGTCTTCTTGCCTCCATGGTTTCTGGTGAGAAATCAGTATTGAATCTTATTGGGTATCCCTTATGTTATGCATTGCTTTTCTCTTGCTGCTCTCAGAATTCTCTTTGTCTTTGGCATTTGACATTCTGATTAGTATGTGTCTCAGAGTTGGTCTTTTTGGAGTTTTTTCAGAAGGGAGTACATTGTGCTTCTTGGACATGGATAGCTATGTCCTTCAATGGGGTTGCGAAATTTTCTTCCATTATTTCTTCAAATATTCCTTCTGTCCCTTTCCCTCCTCTTCTTCTGGGACACCCATGTCACGAATATTTGCACATTTCTTGCTGTCGTTTAGTTCTCTGAGACCTTGTTCAATTTTTCCATTCTTCATCTGTTCTTTTGTATGTTCACATTTTATTTTTTAAAATTTATTCCCCCCCCCCCCCCCCCGTTCCCTCTGTTGTCTGCTCTCTGTCCATTTGCTATGTGTTCATTGTGTCTGCTTGTGTTCTCATTAGGTGGCTCTGGGAACCGATCCTAGAACCTTCTGGAGTGGGAGAGAGGTGATTACTCTTTTGCACCACCTCAGCTCCCCTGTTCTGCTATATCTTTTTATTTTCTCTCCTCCGTGTCTCTTGTTGCATCTTTTGCTGCGCCAGCTCTCCATGTTGGCTGACACTCCCGCATGGGGTAGCTTTTCCTGCGCTAGGCGGCATTCCCACATGGGCTGGCACTCCATGTGGGCCAGCTCATCGCCTGGGCCAGTTTGCCGTCACTAGGAGGCCCTGGGCATTAAACCCTGGACCTCCTATGTGGTACATGGGAGCCCAGTTGGTTGAGCCACATCTGTTTCCCTGTATGTTCACTTTCAGAGGCCATTTCTTCAAGCTCACCAACTCACCGGTCCTTTCTTCTGTCTCCTCAAATCTGCTATTATATAATTCCAGTGTGTTCTTAATTTCATTTATTGTGCCTTTCATTCTCATAAGATCTGCTATTTTTCTGTATATGCTTTCAAATTCTTGTGTTCATCCAGTGTCTTTTTATTATCTTTAATCTCTTTGGCCACCTCATTCAATTTATTGAGATTTGTTGGAACATCTATAATTAGTTATCTCAACTTCTTTATGTCATCTGGATGCTTATCTTGTTCCTTTTCCTGGGCCATATATTCCTGTTTTTTGGTATGGATTTTAATTTTTTGTTGGTGTCTTCGCATCTGGCTTACTAGGATAGTTATTCTGGGTGTAGTTTCTCTCTCTCTCTCTCTCTCTTTTTTTTTTTGGTCTTTATTTATTTTTTTAATATTACAATAAAAAAAATGAGGTCCCAATATACCCCCCACCCCCTCACCTCACCTCATTCCTCCCCCCTTAACAAGAATCTCCTCCATCATCATGAGACATTCATTGCATTTGGTGAATACATCTCTGAACACTGCTGCACCTCATGGTCAGTGGTCCACATCATAGCCCACACTCTCCCACTTTCCACCCAGTGGCCCATGGGAGGACATACAATTTCTGGTAACTGTCCTGCAGCATCACCCAGGACAACTCCAAGTCCCGAAAATGCCTCCACATCTCATCTCTTCCTCCCATTCCCTACCCCCAGCAGCCACCATGGCCACTTTCTCCACAACAATGCCACATTTTCTTTGATTACTAATCACAGTAGTTCATGACTAGAATATCAGTAAGTCCACTCTAATCCATACTCTATTCCTCCATCTTGTGGACCTTAGAATGGTTGTGTCCACTCCACATCTACATCAAGAGGGGGCTTAGATTCCATATGGATACTGGATGCAGTCTTCCTGCTTTCAGTTGTAGGCACTCTTGGCTCCATGGTATGGTGGTTGACCTTCTTCAACTCCACGTTAGCTGAGTGGGGTAAGTCCAATAAACCAGAGTGTAGGAGCTGAAGTCTGTTGAGGCTCAGGGCCTGGCTATCACATGGTCAGTCCAGAGATTGAGGTCCACTGGGTAAATATTAAACCCCAGCACCAACTATAGTTCTGGTAAAAGTAACAGGAGAGGCTTGTGAAAAAAGATCACATCTGAGTCCAGTTCCATCACACAGAAACACACACTCCAAAGTAGGGCCAACTGACATGGCACTGAACTCCATCTGCCATGACCATGGAACCTGCGGGTCTCTGTAGCCCTGAGAAGAACCAATACCCGGGATTGTATCTACTTTATCTGTTTCCGGGACTCTGCTGAGGTGTGCATAAGGGCAACCCCTCTGATAACCTCCTGGCTCTTTTTGGAGATTCATAGCCATATAAACTCATTTTTCCTTTCCATTTCCCCTTTTGATTCAGGTCAAAAAGCATTTTTAACTCCTGGAATTATATGTAGATTGAGATATTCTGCTGGTCCAAGTTGACCCTTTTATTCATGGTCATTTTCTAGTTACATCATCAGCTGGTACTTGTTAGTAATCCCTCAGCACCAGGGAGGCTCATCCCTGGGAGTCATGTCCCACGCTGGGGGGAAGGCAACGCATTTACATGCTGAGCTTGGCTTCGAGACTGACCACATTTGAGCAACACGGAAGCTCTCAGGAGGTAACTCTTAGGCATCCTGCAGCTCTATGCCTTGTTCTTATTTCAGGTACACAGGCTCACAAGCATAGTTATTAGTATCAAGGGCTCATTGTTGGACCTTCATTCTTTTTTGGCCTTTGCCCTTGCACTTGGGGGATTGTTGGTGTTCCTTTAGGGACCATGATAGAGCTCCCCTGGCTAGGAACTCAGCACTCCCTCACTTGTTGTTTTTAATTGTATCCACTATGAAAATATCCAAACATTTTTATGTACCTGGAGAATTCCCTGCCAGCCATGTGTCCCCTGTCAATAACATCCCACACCAGTATGCCATTGTTGAACCTCTCTGTGATCCAAAACTTCCTGAAAAGTGAAGCCCAATATATTGCCAGGTTGGAACCTGGTTAATAGTAAATATGGTTAATAGTAAACTGGAATATAGCAATGAGTTTAAAGGTTATATACAGAATACATATTAATTTATTTGGAAAAATTAAGGTAAAAATAAATTGGGGTATCAAAAAATTAAAAAATGCAAAGCTTTGTTTTTGATGTTTTGCCTTCCATCACTGTAATAAGTGTTGCCCTGTATGGAAATTGGCAAGGCAACTACTTCCATCTTTTCCTCAGTGTCTATGTCCTATCTTTTTCTTTTCTTTTTCTAATTATTAAGCTTATCCTCACAAGAGTTTTAGATCACAGTAATTCATATATACAATATATAGTACTCCCACATATCCAACATAAAACCTTTTCCCTTCCACAGCAATAATCTTTTTACATATTCATCCTATATTTACTGAAACTGATGTACAGATATTGAGACAGTAGCTTTCAAAGAAGGTAACATTTGTGTTTACATTGTGGTATATTTTTGACTATACAGTCTTCTAAATTTTTAGTTATCTTATGTTTTACATTATGACTTACATTTTAGCCTATGAGCCCCTATATATTTTTGGTGTAATTTTACATGTCATATCCATTCTTGCGTACTCTTGTGGAACACTTCTGTTCCCCACACAGTTACCTTGGTTCCATTTATTCAATACCTCTTTCCCCCTCCCCTTAGGGCCCACTGTGACAGTCAATCTTCATTGCTTGAAAGGCCATATTCAGAGATACTTGCAACAGTGTTGAGGGCTTAACATGCTCAACTGCCCTAATGCACTGGGAGCCACCGTTTCTCTTGAGAGATACATTTCCCTCTATTTGAGGGTATCAGTCCTCCCCAGGATGTGGGTATACCTTCACTCTCATTATATAGGTCTCTATCCAATGATATAACCCACTTTGGCAAAATGAGCATTCACATATTCCCTAGGAGCCTGTCCTGCATCAGATTATCCCTTTTTAGCATCTTAAACAGGTAACCTTCCTTATTATATTTTTGAAAAAGTTTTCTTAGCATTATACTCTCAACCAAATACCTGACAATCTCCTATATTTGTATGTTGCCCCACCCTCCCCCCAATTACTTGGGCAATATTACCCATCCTCCCATCCCTAGCCCCCCTCAAGCCTGCAAAGCCCCACCTAGAGGTAACCCTATTCCCCCATTTTATCCTTTCCTTGTACAAATACTTACCTCCAGCTTATCATAGATTTCACCCATGTAGGTGTCAGCTTACATCCTTCCTCTCCCCCCAATTTCCTGTAAGCCTGTCATCCAGTCTCTAGCTTTCTGAGGCAGCTTGGTTTACTTATTTCATATCATTGAGGTCATGTAGTATTTGTCCTTCAATGCCTGGGTTGCTTCACTCAACATAAGATTCTCAAGATTCATCCATATTATCATGTGTGTTTGTAGTGTATTTATTCTTAAAGCCGAGTAGTATTCCATTGTATGTATATACCACATTTTATTTATCCATTCATCTGTTGATGGGCATTTGGGTTGATTCCAACTTTTGGCAATAGTGAACAATGCTACTATGAACATTGGTGTGCATATATTGGTGTGTGTCCCAGGTTTCAGTTCTATTGGGTATATACCCAGCGGTGGAATTGCTGGGTCATATGGCAAATCTATAGCTAGTTTTTTGAGAAACCGCCAAACTGTCCTCCAGAATGGCTGGATCCTTCTGCATTCCCACCAGCAATGGATGAGTGTTCCCATTCCTCCACATCCTCTCCAGCGTTTGTCGTCTTCTGTTTTTGCCATAGCTGCCAATCTTATGGGAGTAAGATGGTATCTCATTGTAGTTTTGATTTGCATTTCCCTGATAGCTAGAGATTTGGAGCATTTTTTCATGTGCTTTTTAGCCGTTTGTATTTCTTCTTTGGAGAAGTGTCTGTTTAAATCTTTTTCCCATTTTTTAAATGGGTTGTTTATCTTTTTATTTTCAAGATATAGGAGTTCTTTATATATGCAGGTTATAAGTCTCCTATCTGATTTATGGTTACCAAATATTTTCTCCCATTGTGTAGGCTCTTTTTTCACTTTCTTGACAAACTCATTTGAGGTGCAGAAGGCTTTAATTTATCTATTTGTTCTTTTGCTGCTCGTGCTTTTGGTGTGAAGTTCATGAAGCCATTTCCTATTACAAGGTCTTGTATATGCTTCCCTACACTGCTTTCCAAAGTTTTATGGTCTTGGCTCTTATATTTAGGTCTTTGATCCATCTTGAGTTGATTTTTGTATAAGGTGTGAGATGGTAATCCTCTTTCATTCTTTTACATATGGATATCCAATTCTCCAGGCACCTTTTGTTGAATAGGCCATTCTCTCCCAGTTGAGAGGGTTTGGTGGCTTTATTGAATATTGTATGACTATATATATGAGGATCTTTATCAGAACTCTCAATTCGGTTCCATTGGTCGTGTGTCTCTCCTTGTGCCAATCCCATGCTGTTTTTTTCTTTCTTCCTGAAGAACTCCCTTTAGTATTTCTTGAAGGGCAGGGTTCTTGTGGGCATACTCTTTTAATTTATCTGTGAATATTTTGAACTCTCCATCATTTTTGAATGCTAGTTTAGCTGGGTAGTGTATTCTTGGTTGGAAATTTTTTTCTTTTAGTACCTTGACTATATCATACCACTGCTTTCTTGCCTCCATGGTTTCAGATGAGAAATCAGCACTTAATCTTATGGAGCGTCCCTTTTATGTGATGGTTTTCTTTTCTCTTGCTGCTTTTAGGATTTTCTCTTTGTCTTGAGCATTGGATAATTTGACAAATATGTGTCTTGGGGTGGGCCTGTTGGGATATATGGTGTTTGGGGTGTGTTGTGCTTCATGGACATGTACATCCATCTCTCTCAGTAGATTTGAGAAGTTTTCAACCATTATTTCCTCCAGTACCCCTCCTGTCCCCTTTCCCTTCTCTTCTCCTTTTGGGATGCCTATAATACGTATGTTTGTGCATTTTGCATCATCATTCGGTCCCTAAGTCCCAGCTGGATTTTTTCTATGTTTTTATCGATCAGTTCTGCTATATGTTCGATTTCAGATGTACTGTCTTCCACGTCGCTAATTCTCTCCTCTGCCTCTTCTAATCTGCTGCTATTTGCTGAGAGTGTATTTTTGATTTCTTGAACCGTGGTGTTCATCACCATCATATCTGTTATCTTTTTGCGTATGTCCGCAATTTCCTCTCCAAGTGTTTTCTTCATATTGTTAATCTCTTCCTTTACTTCATTAAGTTGGTCTCCAATATATGTTTTGAGATCTTTAATTACTTGTCCCATGTTCTGCTCCCCTTCCTGGTTTTTAGTTTGTTCATTGGATTCAGTCATGTTTTCCTGATTATTGGTTTGGTTTGTAGTTTTTTGTTGCTGTCTCATCATCATTTTATCTTGACGGGTTTAATCAGTTCCTTAGCTTCTTTGTCTAGTCTTGGGGATTAATTAGTTGTTGTTCGTGTGTAAGTGTTATGTCTTCTCTTTGTCACTTTGTTCTTCTTACTCTGTTTTCTTGTTGCTGGCTAAGTTCACTTTGAAGGAAAATATTAGCGCCAGGGAAAGCAAAGTGAGTAAGAAAATAAAATGTATACAGTGGTATTGGTAGTAAATGTTAACAGAACAACAATGTGAGATCTGGAAGAATGGGTGTTAGACTCATGTAAGTTGTGTAGAGTTATAGCAGTAAGTAGAGTACCTATAATGAGACAGTCAACTGAATATGGGGAGGAATATAGTATCAATTAAACAGTTCGTATTTTCATGAGAGAGGGAAAGAGAAAAGAAAGACAATAATATCAAGAGTGGATAAAAGACAGAAAAGAGAACAAAGGTATTAGAAATTAAAAGTCAGACAATTTGGGGGCCAGAGAAAGGGAGGTGGAATATAGGAGAAACAGTAGATGATGGAGGATAGAAAGATGTAGGGGAGAGGGGATAGTGTAGGTGGCCAAAATCAATTCACACAGAAAAGAGGAAATGGAGGATGAGGAAACACAGCAAGAGTGAAGCGCTTCCTGCAGCACCTATTATATAAATAAAATAAAATAAAATACGAAGAAAAAGAGGAAAAGGGGGGGGGGGGACAAACAAGAAAAAGAAAAGGAGAAAAAAAAAATAAATGTAAAAGGACCTTGGGGGATAAAACGGGAGAAAAGACCAGGAGACAATGCAATATTAGCAACCAAGACAAAAAAAGAAAGAAAAAAAACAGAAAAAGAAAAAAAACACAAATGCTGAGGACTAGGGTAATCAAGAACCTCAGATGGACCTCAGGGCGCAGTAGATTCAGGGATGGGAAGTCTGTGACACTGTAGACTCATGGTGTGTGAGTCTCTGGAGCATGGGCCACCAGGGTTTAGGGGACACAGACCTGGGAACCACGCATCCGGTTAACAGGGGGCCTGGGAGCACCACAGCACAACACAGCCTTCAGGGATCCCCGCAGCTGGGTGCCAGCCCTAGGGGGAAGGGTCCTGCCCGCAACCTCTGACCTCGTCAGAAACCCAAAATTCCACCTCTCACAAGAATCTCTTCTGTCACTGTCTCACCAAATCGACATCCAGACACCTGCCCTGCAAGCCCCCGAAACAGCCCGCTGGGGGTGCCACTGCACTACAAAGATTTCAGGGACCGCCGCGGACAGGTCGCCAGCCCTAGGGGGAGGGGTTCCGCCTAGAACTTCTGACTTCTGTGTCAGAAACTGAAAGTTCCACCTCTTGAAAAATCTCTTCTGTCACTGTCTCACCAAATCGACATCCAGACACTTCTTGCCCTGCAAGTCCCCGAAAAAGCCTGCTCGTGGTTTGGGAACACTGACACAACAAAGATCCCAGGGATCACCGTGGCCCGGCCGCCAGCCCTAGGAGGAGGGGCTCCACTCGGAACCTCTGACCTCAGAGTCAGAAACCCAAATTTCCACCTCTCGCAAGAATCTCCTCCATCACTTTCTCACCAAATCAACTTCCAGACACCTCTTGTCCTGCTAGACCCCGAAACAGCCCGCTCAGGGCTTGGAACTCCCCAGCGCAACAAAGCCTTCTGTAATCGCCACTGTGGGGCCGCCAGCTCCAGGGGAAAGGGTCCTGCCCTCAACCCCAACCTCTGTGAAAGAGACCCAAAATTCTACCTCTTGCAAGAATCTCCTCTGTCACCATCCCACTAAATCGACGTCTAGACACCTCCTGCCCTGCAAACACCCAAAACAGCCTGGTCCAGCAGGACTCCAACCCTACTCAGCCTCTTCTTTGCAGGAGAGATTATGAGGTGCACTCACTCAGACGCCATCTTGCCCTACCCCCCCAGTTTTTGTCTGTTTAGGGCTTCCTGCCCTTTCTCCTTTGCTGGTTGCGTGGTAAGAGCCAAGGATATAGTTGGTGCTATAAGCTATGGAGGCTCAAGCTGCCCTCATTGCCCCAGGGACCAGCGAACCTTCTTCCAACTTTGTTTTTTGCCAGGGGTAGGGAAAGAGCCACAGCTGTGTGGAATAATCCAAGTCATCCAGGCCTAGGCTGTAGTTGCCCAGAGAGACTGATGAAACTTGATGCCCCTTTCTCCCTTGCCTGGAGTGGAGATGGAGCTACAGGTGTGAGCAGCATTCTCTGCTGGTGGTTCCAAGATTACTGCAGTTGCCCCAGTAGACTTCTTGTTATTCAGGCTGTGCCAGCCAAATGTACTGCAGTTACCCGGATAGGCTGGCAGAGGTCCCCCAGCTTCCTCCATGCTGGAAGTGGGACTGGGGTTTATGCTAGAGCTGCAATTTGATCTGGATTGAAAGAAGCCAGTCCCTATCAGCAGTGTGATTTTCAGTCCTCCCCACTTCCCCTCATGCCAGGTATGGAATTAAGATGGTGGCTACTGGCCTCTTTCTGACTTGAACACGTTCAAACTTTAGCTGTTCTTAGGATTATAGTTTAGTCCACTGAATGTAGTAATCAGTAGCTGAAGTTGGTGCCCAACTGTCTCTTCCTCCTCCGTTTTTGGAAAGTGGAGCTTCCAATTCCAGCGGCGGAACAGCTAGCTCCCAAGGAGGCTTTTGACTTCAGTGGAGGATGGGCACTGGCCTCCATGGTGTGTAGAGCTCTACTTAGGAATCTTCTCTGCAGATGAGCAATCTCCTCCTTCCATCTTTCAAGTATGATGCAGGTTGCTCTTCTGGTCTCCTGGATCCCCCAAACAGGTGCTTTAGGTAGCTCTGGGTGATTACTAACTGCCCTGTAGCAGGGACTGACTTGTGGGAGCTCTTTACTCTGCCACCAGCTTGCTGATTGTTCCAGATTTATTAACTTTTAAGCTTACAGTTGTGAGGCCGTGTAAGTTTCCAAATCAAGACATCATCAGGAGATATTTTCTGCTGAGCTGCAGCTGTGAGAGATCAGGCATATGGCGGCACCCGTTGGTCTCTCCCTTTTCCTCTGCCTCTGTAGTGTTCTCTGGCTTCTCTCCTGGGTTGATTTCAGCAACTTGCTCTTGTGGCTTTCTCTCAGCTTTCTATGGGTTCCTCTCTGTCTCTGTGGCCTTTTTCTGTGTTCAAAATACCAAGTTTGCTTTATTCTGAGGAAGGAAAGTTCAGTTTTTAATGTGTAATTTTGTTTAATTTCAATTTAGTATTTATAGTTTATAATATTTAATTAAAATTTTTTCCTTTCCACTAAAAGGCATTGTCCTGGAGTAGAAATTGACATCTTTAAATTAATTTCATGATGTTTCATTTTCTGATGATCCCCAAATTTTTGAAATTAAGGGAGAGGCAGTAGAGTATAGGTTGCAGGGTTATTGAATAAAGAATCAGAGGACCTGGCTATCAAGACCTATTGTTGTCACTACTAGTCACATAACAAGAAAATATTTAGGTTGGCATTAAAATAGAGGATAGTAAATCATCTTCTGTGCAAAGATTCTTAAATCACTTATGTACTTGAAATCTCATTCTTTTTATATAAGTTCTGTAGTCTTAGTTTATAAGCTATAAGTAAATTCTTTTTTTTTTAGAAGATTTATTTATTTTTATTCTCTCCTCCTTGCTCCCCTCACCCCCTTCCTGTTTGCACTTGCTGTCTGCTCTCTCTGTCCATTCACTGTGAGCTTTCTTTCTCTGCTCATCTTCACTTTAGGAGGCTCTGGGAACCAAACCTGGGACCTCCTATGTGGGAGAGAGGTAGAGAGGCACTCAATCGCTTGAGCCACCTCCACTCCCTGCTTTGTTGTGCTCTCATTTTCTTTACTCTTTGTGTTTCCTTGTTGTATCATCTTGTTGCATCAGCTTGGCACACCAGCCCATCATGCCAGCTCGCTGTCTTGTTCATCTTCTCCAGGAGGCACCAGGAACTGAACACGGGACCCTTCAATGTAGTAGGTGGGAGCTCAATTGCTTGAGTCACTTTTGCTTCCCAGTAAGTTTTAAATTTATTTATACTACCAGGGATACCCTCTATATTTAGGTTATTTTTATTTATTTTTTTAGCGATTTATTTTATTTTATAAATTTCTCTCCCCTTCCCCCCGCCCACCCCAGTTGCCTGTTCTCTGTGTCTATTTGCTACGTCTTCTTTGTCCACTTCTGTTGTTGTCAGCAGCATGGGAATCTGTGTTTCTTTTGATTGTGTCATCTTGTTGTGTCAGTTCTCCGTGTGCATGGCTCCATTCCTGGGCAGGCTGCACTTTTCTTTCGCGCTGGGTGGCTCTCCTTACGGGGCGCACTCCTTGCACGTGGGGCTCCCCTACACGGGGGACACCCCTGCATGGCAGGGCACTCCTTGTGCACATCAGCACTGCTCATGGGCCAGCTGCACACGGGTCAGGGAGGCCCGGGGTTTGAACCATGGACCTCCCATGTGGTAGATGGACGCCCTAACCACTGGGCCAAGTCCGCGGCCTATTTAGTTTATTTACTCACTTAAATTTATTAAGCACTTTCTATAATCCAGGCACTGATATAGGTGCTAATATGTCTGTGAACAAGACAGGCATTGTCTCTTTATCATATGGCAATCTTAAGGAGTTTACAGTCTTGCAGGGAGGTGGAGCAGATCATAACCACATAAACATTAAAAAAAAGAAAATGATTTCACACAGTGATAAATATGAGGAAAATAAAACAAGATAGATGGTCAAAGAAGGCCAAAAGAAGGTGAAGCTTGAAGTGAGTCCTAAATGAAAGAAGGCGCCAGCCATGTGTCTAGATTGGGGAAAGAGCATTTCAGATATAGGGAACAACAAAGGACAAAGGCTTGAACTGGGAAAGAGATTGGAGTTTTCAAGGAATAGGAAGACCAGGGTGACTAGATAATCATAAACTAGTAGGAGATGGGTTAGAGTTGAGCTTGGTGAGATAGATAGAGACTTCTTTTCCTAAAGTATGTTCAAAGTGAGATTTAACTAATTGTGTGAGACTTTTCTTCTATTTAATGTTTGAATAATTGGCAATTTCTGATCTATTATAGGATTTTTTTCCTATGTATAGTGGAAAACTATTGGAGAATTTCTGAAATAGATCAATGTGAACTATTTCCATTAAAAAATTATTCTGTTCCTTTTTGGAAAATAGATTTTAAGTGTGCAGTTGTCAAGAGGACAAGATTGGAGACTATTTCAGTACTTTAGCAGCGAGATGATGGTGCCTTGAAATAGAGTGGAGGCATGCCTTATAACCTCTCTAAGAGAGGTTGGAGAAATCTAATTATCTCAGTTCACTTCATTTATTGAAGTCCTCTATATGCTTGGCTTTGTGTAAACCCATTAAGTGCTAACATCATGAACTCATATTTTTAATAACATTTATAGGACGTCTACTAACTAGTATTGTATAAAGGGACCACAGGGGGAATACTTATTCTTGTATTCAGGAGATGCATACTGGGGAGCAGATGTGGCTCAAGCATTTAAGTGCCTGCTTCCCACATGGGAGGTCCTGGGTTTGGTTCCCAGTGCCTCCTAAAAACAAAAGAAAACCAAAAACCAAACAACAAGCAAACAAATGAAAAACCCACTCAGGAGAGCTGATGTGGCTCAGTGGTTGAGCACTGGCTTCCCATATATGATGTCCTGGGTTCAAATTCCCCGCCCTGGTACCTCCATACAAAACAAAAACAAAACAAAACAAAACATAATGTGGGGTTGTATTATTTTCTTAAAGTTGTACTTGAGAGAAAATTCATTCAGTATTAAACAAAGTTCCTGCTGTTTTGAACTTATTCCACATGGGGAAAGGGAAGCAAATAAAGACATAAAGCAAATAAGCAAAATAATTTCAGATAATTTAAAGGTAATTAACATCAAAATAGGAGGGTATGACAGTTATAAATGGTGGAACCATGCTTACTAAATATATGGGTAGCACAAATTTTAGAGAGAAAAAGTACTAAACTATGAACTTTGTAAAGTCACCTGTTGTAGAAGTCTGCCAGAGGGGGTGCCAATGCAAAGTACCAGAGATCTATTGGCTTTTGTAAAGGGTATTTATTTGGGGTAAAACCTTACAGTCTCAAGGCCATGGAAAGTCCAACTCATGGTACCATCATAGGTTCTTTCTCACCAAAGTCAGCTGCCACATGTTGAAGCAAGATGGAGGGCAATCTCAGCTTTCCCCACTGGGCCTCCTCTCAGCTGCAGGCTGGCATAGGGTTCCTTTCTTTCTGGGCCTTCTATATCAGTCTCACTGTTCTGTTCTCTTCCCAAAGTCAGCTACAAACTATCAGGCAAATGACTTGAGTTTTCCTGGCATCTCAGGATAAAAAATGACAATCTCTCTCTCTTTTCTTTGTGTCTGTCTCAGTCTTTCTGTTTATATTAGACCCAGCAAGGAGACCCAACCCAAGTTATGCCTTACTGATTTAGCCCAATCAAAAGCTCTAAATTGATGTTATCAAGTAGTCTTAATCAAAGGATATGTCACACTCAGAGGAATAGATTAGTTTACAGACATAATCTTTCTCTTTTTGGGATTCATAAATAATCTCGAACAGTCATACCTCTAATAGCTTCCATCTGTTATCTTAATGTTCTTAATTGCCTGAAGTGACTTCTGAGTGCCAAATAAAGTGTTTATACTCCATGATGACCTGAAACCACTGAACTTTTCCAGCTTGGTCTTTTTGCTTTTTGACCTTTGGACACTTTTGCTGCTTCTGTGTCTGTGTTTCACAACTTTGCTCCTTGTAAAGTCAGGGGAGATGATGGATTCCTCCAGCTTCTTGGCTATGTTACATAGAAGAATTTAAGAACATGCTATAGGTTAGACCAGTTGTTTATTGAGAAATGGGAGAAAAGAACAGAGTTTTTTCAGAAATGGGAAAAGAACAGAATTACACACCTATGTGTAGTTGTGGGCTTCTTTTAGGCAGGGAGAGTGTTTGGGCTTGTGTGACTACCCTTATTAAGCCATTATTCATTCCTCCCCTTCTTAATGTTGGGGGAAGGGCCCCAGCTGTTTGCTGTTCTGATTGTCAGTTCTCAGGGGGCCAATAGTGAGGCCTTTTGACAGTATCTGGGGCTTCTTCTTGACCTGGACGGGACCTGTGGCCAGGGTTTCGGGATCTTTCCTGCCACCTTCCCCTCAGGAAGCTTCCAGGCAGGTTTCATGATCACGTGTCTCAGGGCCACAGTCTACCACGTCTCAGCTGCAGGCGGTTTTTTCCCTAAACTATTCTGCCTCACTTGTAAATTATGTAAATTGTGTAAATTGAGGTGTGAAAAATTAACTCTAACCTGTTTTCTTACAGTTTGAAATTTTTTCTCATGCTAGAAAAATTGTCTTATTTTAAATCTTGTATAAAATTAACTTTTTAAAACCTTAAATTTCCCTTGATCTGTTGGTTTTAGGCTGTCTGCTCTTGCCTTAAATAACCTTTATGATGTCACTCATGTTTATGAAAAATAAAAAAAAATTTGGCTCTAGGAAAAGCCTTCTTTCTTGAGTAACAATGTATTCTTTTAATGTATACATATTATTAACAGTGAAATAGCTTGTAAATAGCTTCTTTTAATTATAGTCTCTGTTTAGTTGAAAGAAAAAGTTTTAGTTGACATGCAGAATTAGACATCTAGGCACCTTTTCGGGTAAGCATGAAGCTTTGTTCAGAGATCAAGAAAGAAATGTATTTATTAGGTCTTTGTGCTAAGGCAACATGACCTTAATGGATATTTTCCATCTGTGATTTGTTGATATTTTGTATTTCAATTTGGAAGTAGCAAGATTCATATATTAATATCTTTGATTATAATACTATTCCATGCTTTCATGCTGTACAAAACAGTGTGTCAAAATTAAAATATCGTGTTGTTTATTCAAGGTAGCAAGGTTGGTGGTTAGAACATTGCCTTAAATATCAGCAGGTCTACAGTCTCAGTAACTCCACTAACTTTTATTATTTGTGTGGGCAAATCAACTTCTTCAGTTCTGAGTCTTAGGACTGTTGTGGTTTTGAAAGCTTGTTGCATTGTTTCATTCTTTTTACCACAGTTTACTTTTAATTTTCTTATACCTGTCCATTATATCTACTCTTTGACTTAATTGAACATAGTTTTTATTTTTAACCTGACCTGTATAATATTGTGCAGATAAATATGCATTTTTCCTTCTCCAGGAAGCTTATCAGATTCTCTAACAATCAGTAAAACACACACACAGTTTCCAAGCCACTGTTCTAATTCCTTGATCTCTCCCTTCTCTTCCAAGTATCTAAGAAAATAATAACTTATTAGTTTCTTTCTAGATTCACTTTACTCCCTGTTGACCTAGACTTTACTGTCTGGTCCCTTATTAATCTGCCACTCTAGGCCTCTAAATTCCCACAACTTTAGGTTAATTTAGGTATACATTTTCTCTTTTCCTATATTTAAATTGCTGAATACTGTTGGAAAAATTACAGTTTTGGAGATTAGTGCTACTACAAATTATTGATATCAAAATTTAGTGCACTTTGCTCAGCAATTTTTATTGTCTTTGATCTATTTCCTCTTCCATTCCTTTTCACGTCTTTCATCAACCCCTAAGCAAACCCTGTCTCTCTTGTTTTCAACAAGATTAGTTTGCTTCTGCTTCACCAAGCAATTATTCTTTATGTCCCTGGATATAACAATTCCCCTTAATTTTCTCCTCCTTCCCTCTGCCTTCCAACAAACCTGCCTATAGCTGAAGAAAAGAGATCTCTCTAAGGCTATACATTCTGTACTTTTAAGTCTTTTTGACTACTGTTTCCTTCTTAAATTCAAATAGCTGAACTGGCAGCTTCTTTGGCATTACTCTTTCCTAACTTATGTGTATCTCTGATTATTTCATTATGACCCTCTCTTCATCCATCTATATAAATAATGTTTATCTTCCCCAAAGTACCAATCTCTTCTCATTCTACATGTTCTCTATGGATTTTCTTATTCCAAACTTTCATATACCAATATGTTTTAACAGCAAAGCTGTTGCCTTTTTTCTATCCTAGACCTCCCTCCTTTCCTACAAACCCATATTTTCAAGCTGTGGACTAGACAAATGGATGGTTTCAATGGAATCTGAGTATTAGCTTGTTCCAAATTTTACTTCTTTTATGTTCCCTAATTTGAATAACCGTGTTGCATCTACCTGGCTGTTTAAACCAGCAGCTCAGACGTTATTCTAAATCCCTTATTTTTCCTTACTTCCATTTATCCACAAGTGCTATGCTTTTGTCTCTAAAATATCTCTTGGATTATTCCTATCCTCTCCTATTAGCTGTTTTTAAATTTTTTACTATTTATTTTTTATTCCCCCCCTTATGGCTTGTTTACTGTCTGCTCTTCTGTGTCCATTTGCTTTGTGTTCTTCTGTGTCTGTATTTTATTCTTTTTTCTTTTAACCCCCCCTTTACAGCTTTTTGCGTGCTATCTGTTCTCTCTGTCCATTCGCTGTAGTTCTTCTGTGTCCGTATTTATTTATTTTTATTTCTCCTCCCCCCTTGCGGCTTGCTTCCTGTCTGCTTTCTGTGTCCATTTGCTCCGAGCTCTTCTGTGTTCTTGCTTGTCTCCCTTTTTTTATTGTTGTTGTTGCGTCACCTTGCTGAGTCTGCTCTCCGGTGGCATCTGTGGGCCGGATGGCGCTCCGCAGTGTGTGGGTGAGCCTGCCTTCACAAGGAGGCCCCGGGATGCGAACTGAGGGCCTCCCATATGCTTGATGGGAGCTCATCTGATTGAGCCACAGCCGCTTACCCATCTGTATTTATTTTTATTTATCTCTCCCCCCCTTGAGGCTTGCTTGTTGTCTGCTCTCTGTCCGTTTGCTGCGCGCTCTTCTGTGTTTTTACTTATCTCCCTTCTTGTTACATCACCTTGCTGAGTTGGCTCTCTGCGGCGCTTGCAGGCCGCTGACTCTAGCTGCATGTGGGCGAGCCTGCCTTCACAAGGAGGCCCCATGATGCGAACCCAGGGCCTCCCATGTGGTATATGGGAGCCCAACTGGTTGAGCCACAGCCATTTCCCCCCATTACCTGTTTTTAAATTAAAACGAGTGGTTCTCAAATATCATAACTAATATCCCCTTTATTTAACCAATATTTTGTAACACCCTCTTTACTATTTTCAAATGATAGGAATCCTATATAATTTCAGAAATAAACAAAGACAATCCCAAACCCCACAATATAATGCCCTAATTAATTAGAAGAAATAGAAGGAAAATATTTTACATTTTGTATATCAATATGTAAATACTTAGGTAAATGGTACTTAAAAAATAAAGAATTTATTGTATACTTTGTCAATATGAAAATGCTCAGGCACAATGCTAGAAAATAATGAAGAATATAAAAGCCTATATTTATATATCATCATGAATAGCTACAAACACAGACTGATACAGGTGTGCTGTATTGGTGACTCTGCAAATGTAAACTGATACAGGTGTGTTGTAACAGCCACAAACACAAACTAATACAGGTGTATTGTATTGGTGACTCATATCAAGATCAGTATGGGAGTCAGTTTTTGTCAGAAATAATAACTCAAAGTTATAAGCTAAACAAAGTAGCCTTCCCTTTGGAATGTAGACATTGGTTTTTATTTCCTGAGAAGTATTTTAAAAATTGGAGTTTATATATGAAATGGAATTAGGTTCTAGGTACGCAAAATTATAAACAAAGTATTTTACCTAGAAAAATGTCTGATGGCCATTTGAAAGTAGTACAGAATGCAGGATAGTTTTTTACATCTCCAGATTCTCCAATTAAATGCCAGTAGCGCTTCCCTAAACCCTGAGACAACTTAATGTGACACTACAAATTTTGAGATACTCTTATTAAAAATAGTTGGATTAGGGAAGTGGATGTGGCTCAAGTGATGGAGCTTCCGCCTACAATGTGGAAGGACCAGGGTTCGATCTCTGGGGCCTCCTGGTGAAAAAGAAGAGAAAGCATGTCCATGTGGCAAGCCAGTGCCTGCGTGAGTGCCCGTGTGGTGATCCAGTGCCCACACGAATGCTTGCATGGTGAGACAGTGTCCCACGCAAGTGAGTCATGCAGCAAGATGATGATGGATCAAAAGAAAAACAAGGGGAGAGTCAAGGTGAAGTGCAGCAGAAACCAGGAACTAAGGTGGTGCAACTGACAGGGAACCTCTCTCCCCATCAGTGGTCTCCAGGATCGAATCCTGGCGAATCCTAGAGGAGAGAAAATGAGAAGAGAAGACAACACAGACAGCAAAAATAGCAGGGTGGGAGGAGGGGAAGGGGGAAAAGTAAATAAATAAATCCTAAAAAAAAAAGTTGAATTGTACCCTTATTGTTTTTGGCATGGACTAGTACAGTGGCTTCTAACCTTGATTCTTTATTAAAATCACCTGGAAAACGTAAACATACAGATTACTGCTCCCTATTTTGATATATATATATTTTTAACATTCTTGGGTTAGAACTCAGGATTTCTAAGCTCCCCAAATGAGCTTAAAGAACATATTTGACTTTGATCTAGCTTTTGAGAGTCAATGAATTATTATAGTAGCCCTCTAACTAGTTTTTCTGCCTCCCTATCTTTCCCGCCCTTTTAAAAATCATTCTAAAACAGTCTCACATTTTTCTAAAATATGCCTATGATCATGTTCTCTCCTCCTTCAGGAATCCTTTAGTGGCTCTAAACATTTTTTCTGAAACACTAACGTTCAGAGAGTAGAGTTTGAAAACCATGGTGTCTGCAGAATAAAGCCCAAAATTACCAAATTTGAATACTCAGCCTTTCAAGATTTGACAACCTATATTTCCAACCTTCTCTTGGGGCTTGAACTCTAACCATAGATAACAGCTTATGGTTCCAATTTTCTTATGCCATTTCATTTACTCAGAATGTCTGTCTACCCCCACAGTATAGACTTGTGAGCTCTATTTAACTTTCAGGATTCAAATATCATCACAGTCCTCCCCATTTCTGCAGTTTCTTTGCTTCCATATTGTCTTTCCTATAGTTTTGTTAGCTTGTCTGTGTAACCCCCCCCCCCTTTGTAAGATCACTGAAAACAGAGATTTTGTTTTACTCTTTTTTTTCATGGCCTCAGGTATAGTAGATTACCTGATTCAGAGGTGCTTGGTGAGCATTTGATGAATGAGTGTATTGTTGGAAGGATGATGAGTTTGTACTAGATGGTATAACATTTTTTTTTTAGGTTTGATAGCTATGATATAAGTATGACTGCTAATTTCTTATGTTACCAAAAAAAAGTATAAGTATGATTTACTTTTTAATTTTGATTTATAAACTTGCTTTTAATCTAAAACAAAACTGGGATGTTTTCCATCTTGATGGCTCTATAGCTGATATATATCTAAAAAGCATTGATATTACTATTACTAGATATAATTGACTATTAATGCAAATATATATTTGTGTGGCATGCATTGAAGATTAGTTTATATACAGCCCATTGAGAGAATCTAGCCATTTATTCCTAGGTCCACCTTCTTATTTATCAGACTTTCCATTCTGCTGCAAGTCTCAGGCCTCTATTAAAGTCTGGTGGTTTGAGCATCTTACTCTAACTCTTAGAAGAACTTATCTGTCTCATCCTTGGGTTTCAAGTATATTCAATTGCTATAGCTAATAGAAGGAGGGAGATTTTTCCACATGCTAAATCTAAATCTTCCTCCCATTCACCCCCATCCACTAGTCTTTCAATTTGCAAGCAAAAATGGGAGAAAGCCAAAATTTCTCCAAGTTTGCTTTTTTGGTGATGGGGCATCTTTCTTCATAAATTTTATTTTGCTGCTACTGGGATTTTATTAAAATTTTCTGACTTTCCAGAATGATTGTTTTTTTTTTTTTTTGTTTTGTTTTTCATATGCAATGTAATTGTGGTTATTCACTTAAGCGTGACTATTGACATTAATCACCAAAAAAAAAAAAAAGAAAGAGAAAATTGAAAATTGAAAATTGAGAGGAACACAGGGGAAAAAGGTGTTTTAAGCAGGAAATGCTGGTATGGAGAAGGAATAAGTCAAAAATGAAATGAGTTAAATTGAGGGTATTTTTAATATGTATATCCCTAAAATATTTACCAAAAAGCTACTCTGGGTTAAAGGAGAGAGAAGATGACCTGTTATAACATAGGTTAAAATTTCAGATTTGATGTGTATTGTAAAGGATGGTCATAACAGTACTTTAAAAACGAAGTGAGCCTTGTTAAAACATTGGTGTTCAGAAATTGGGAGGGGAGGGAATTATGTTGGTAATTAGAGGTATGTAAGAATAACTTTGGCAGACTTTGACTGTTTTTCTCTTTTTTTAAGAATAAGAAATCCCAAGAGTGGAGCTAATATTCTGTGTTTAATGTTTTTTAAATTTCCTTTGTCATTTTTTTGCTGTTAACATATTTCAAAGCTATTAATAGCATTTAACTGTAGTATGTTTGTATAGTTCAGTGGATAACATGCAGTCCTTTCTACGCTGGGTTCAAAGTTTAAACTGGGTGGAATGTGGGAGAGTGAGGGCTATGATGTGGACCATTGACCATGAGGTGCAGCAGTGTTGAGAGATGTATTCATGAAATGCAGTGAATGTCTCATGATGATGGAGGAGATTGTTGTTATGGGGGGAGGAGTGGGGTAAGGGGGGTGGAGGGTATATGGGGACCTCATATTTTTTGAATGTAATATTAAAAAAATAAAGACAAAAAAAATTAAAATTTTGTCCAATGGTTGACTTGCCACCATTGAAGTTTTGCCTGTGAATTTTAGTACCTTTGCTTGAAACAAGTGAGTCTTTTGGGATGCACTATACTTACCTGAATAAAAGAGACAACGTATAGGTAAAGTGATGTGCAGTTTTTGGCACATAATTGAAGTATTTGACAAATATTTGCTGCTGTTGTAGTTGTTATTCAAATCATTATTAAAGACAATTAAGTTCTTTGGTATATTTTGCTCCTCTAAGATTCTTTCCTTCCTGAATCATTAATTACCTCTTTTATACAAGATCATTTATATTAGCTAAAGAACACCCTCCTTGACTCCAACACTCCCTTCAGTTATTCCCGTGGTTTTTCTTTGCCTTTATAGTCACAATCCTCAGATGACTTATTTGCACTCATTCTTTTAAGCATACTGCTCCACCAAATTTATCTCTCCTCCATTGGTCACATTTCTGTACATGCATCTTTTAAGTAATATAGGTTATATTTATAGTAGTTTTAGGTTTATAAAAAATTGCACAGGAAGTACAGAAAATTCCCATAATATCTTTTCCTTGCTGATACACACGTAGTTTCCCTTTTTATTAACATCTTGCATCAGTGTGGTATATTTGTTAAAACCAAATTGATACATTATTAGTAACTAAAGTCCATAGTTTGTGTTAAGGTTCACTCTTTGTGCATACAGTTCTATGGGATTTTACAAATAGATAATATGTATCCACCATTATGGTAGCATACAGAAAAGTTTCATTGCCCTAAAAATGTCCCGTGCTACACCTTTTCTGTCCATATTTTTTACACCCTGGTCACAAATTTGTCTTTTGAAATACTTCTTTTCTGAAGTACTTCTTTTCTTCTATGTTCTATCTTGGTAAATGTATGTGCCCTTGAATGTGTATTCTACTTTTATTGAGTGTGATATTCTGCAAATGTCAGATCCAGTTGATTTATGGTTATTCTGTATCCTTGTTAATTTTCTCTTTCGCAGTTTTGTCAATTTCTGAGAGAAGGGTATTGAAGTCCCCAACTATAATTGTGGCTTCTTCTACTTTTCTATTTAGTTCTGTCAGTTTTCACTTCATGTTTTTTGAAGTTCTTTTGCTTTGTGCATACAAATTTAGGATTGTTTTGTTTTCTTAGCAAATTGACCCTTTATGTACTCTCTTCCCTTGCTCCTGGTAATTTTCTTTGCTCTGAATTTTCCTTTGATATTAATAAAGAGTTTCAGTTTCCTGAGTGCTAAAGCAATTACCATGTGGAGGGATGGCTTAAAAATGAGAATTTATTGGCTCAAGGTTTTGAGGCTAGGAGAGGCCCCAAATCAAGGTGTCGTCAAGGTGATACTTTCTTCCAAAAGAAGTCATCATGGCAGAATACTATGGCATTCTGGAGCTGGCTGCCAGTGATTGGTGGTCCTTGGCTTTCTGTCATATGGCAATGCACATGGCAGCCATTCCTGGCTTCTCCTTTCTCTTCTGGGTTCTGTTGACTTTGTTTCTGGCTGCTCCCTCTGTCTTATATAATATAAGCCCCCCTACTATAGCCTTCCCTGTAAGACCTTCAGTAATAAGATTAAGATCCTTCTTGATTTATCTGGGTCACACCTTAACTGAAATACCATCATCAAAAGGTCCTTTTTTCTTAAAAACAAGATTTCATACCACAGGAATGGACTAAGTCTGAGAACATGTTTTTCTAGGGGTTATGTCTCTAAACCATCACATATAGCCACTCCATTTTCCTTTTGATTAGGGTTTGTATGGTATATCTTTTACACCTTTTTACTTTCTTATAGATGATATATAGTTGGGTTTTGTTTTTTTTTTAATCTGTTCTGATATAACAATCTCTTTAAATGGTTTCTAATACCATTGAATGTAATTATTGATTTAATGGGTTTACATCTGTCACTTTTATTTTCTTATTTTCTGTTTATTCTATTTTGTTGTTATTCTTTTCTTTTTCCCTGCCTTATTATAGAGTTACTTGAACATTGTGTAGTTTGTGTGTGTGTGTGATTGTTCCATATTGTAATATACATTCTTAAGTTATCACACAGCCTACTACTAGCAACATTTTACCACTTCAAGTAGAATGCAACAATCTTAGCATCGTTTAGGTCTCTTTTTTCCTCTTCTTTATTGTATCCTTATCTCAAATATTACTGATAACCACCTAATATTGAGCTATAATTTTTGCTTTCAAAAGTCAAATATAATTTTAGAAACTTAAGAAGAGAAGAATTATCTATTACATGTATTCACATTATTATCCTTTCCATTGTTCTTTCTTTATTCCTGATGTTCTCAGTTTCCTCCTATTTGCTTTTCTGTCTGATGAACTTTCTTTGATGATTTTTTTTTTCAAGCGGGTCTGATGGCATCAAGGTCTAAGTTTTCATTCATCTGAGAATGTCTTTATTTCACCTTCATTCCTGAAGGATGTTTCTGCTGGATAAAGAATTTCTTGGTTGACAATTCTTTTCTTTCAGTACTTGAAAAATTGTTGTCACTTCCTTCTGACCTGAATGATTTCTGATGAGAAATCCACTGTCATTCAAATTGTTATTCCCCTATAGGTTTGTATTGTTCTCTGACTGCTTCAAGATAATTTTTCCTTTACCTTCAGTTTTTAGAAATTTGATTATCCTATGTCTGGGCATGGATTTCTTTAAAGGGTTTTTACTGTTTGGGGTTCGCTTACTTTTTTGTCTCTAGGTTTATGTCTTTTACCAGATGTCAGAAGTTTATAGCCATTATCTCTACAAATACTTTTTCAACTCTGCATTCTTTCTTCACTTTTTCTGAGATTCTGAAGAAACAAATCTAGATACTTTGTTTTGTTCCATAGTTCCCTGAGGTCCTATTAATTTTTTAAAAAATCTATTTTATCTTTGTTGTTTATATTGGATAATTTCTACTGATTGGTCTTCAGATTCACTGAATTTTCTTCCATCTTCATTCTTTTACTGAACTCATCCAGCAAGGTTTTTTTTTCTTTCAGTTATTATATTTTTTAGTTACAGAATTTCTATTTGGTTCTCTTTATAACTTAAATTTCTTTGCTAAGACTTTCTGCTTAACCATTTGTTTCAACAATGTATGTTAACTGCTTGCTAGAGTATTTTTTTGATAAAGTCATTGTCAGATAATTCTACCATCTGTGTCATATCATCGTTGTTTTCTGTTGGTTGTGTTTTCTCATTGTAGTTGATATTTTTCTGGTTTTTGGTATGATGAGTAATTTTGGGTTGTGTCTTGGATGTATTGAACTTGCTTATCTGACTACTAGTTAAATCTTTTTTAGTAGACATTCAATCTGACCTACTTTTGTTGTTTTTATTTCCGGTTGTTTCAAAGACTTCTTCAATGATATTCTGATTTGCCCTGCTTATGTGCCACCTCAAGACAAATCTGAAACCCGAGCGGCATTCCATATTGTAATTTGTTTTGATTTTGGTTGGTTTCACACACAGGTGTCTGAGGGTGTGTGCCCAGGATTTAATATACAATTGAAATAATCCCTTTCACTAACTCCTACCTCTGCATAAACCTCTTCTCTCTCTCCAACCCTATTTGGGAATGGTGGTGTCCTGCCTCTTTGCTAACTTTTGGTTAGTGAGGGGAGGGGGATGATCAGCAGGGTTCTTCCTTATAGTGCGGCTTTTGCCCTAGTGTGTAGTGGAGTAAGGAGAGTATAGTCAAAAGGGTTCCATTCTCTAGTCCTTTGACTAGAGCAGGGATTCTTTTTTTTTAAAAGATTTATTTTATTTCTCCCCACCCCCTCACTGTTTGCATTGGCTATGTCAATTTGTTCTGTGCTGGTCTTCTTTTTTTAGGAGGCACCAGGAACTGAACCTGGCACCTCCCATGTGAGAGGGGGTTGCCTAATGGCATGAGCCACCTGCACTCCTTCAAGAGCAAGGATTCTTAACCTCTTTTGTTCCACGGACCCATTAGCCAGTCAGGTGAAAACTACAGACTCAGAATGTAGTGGCAGATAGTTTTATGACACTCAGTGTCAGGTCTAACAACTACTGCAATTTTAAAGCATGAATGAGTATAAGAGATTTTTTGAGATAGCAACAATTGTAATGTGATATGAAGCAAATACTGCTGTAATTTATTCTATACATTCGTATGTGAAGGAAATTTCAGTTAGAGATCAGATAAAATAAAGATAATCAGTTAATTTTTTTCACATTAAGCTCATGGACCCCGAGGGGTCCATGGACACCTGGTTAAGAACCCCTGGATTAATGAGATCAGACCTTTTTTGGAGCTGTTTTTGGTTGGTATCTATTGGTGTTTTGAGGTTATGGGATATTTTGGAGGCAAAAAAACAAAAACAAAAAACCAGGGCACTTACTACCAAGTTGTCCTTTGAGTCCCAGGATCCCTAGCCAGTCTACCTTCTTTTCTCTTTCAGTCAGAATCTTTGTTAGTTGCTTGATATATTTTATCCAATTTTAAGTTGTAATTAGTGAAAGGTTGAAATGTGCTTACTCCATTTTGTCTGGAAACGGAAATCCTGTCCATTGTAATTCAAGATCAAATATTGTAAAGCTTCATCTGCATTTAAAATAAGACTAAAGAATATGTCCAGGATATATTGCCTATCAATGTATTTTTTATAATAGATAATTATTATTACGTGTGATGATTATCCTTACAGTCTTTCTTACTAGGCTAGCATCTTCTCACTTCCATCTCCTTCCTCCCCCAACCTGTCTCCCCCCAGATCATAGGAAATTTTTTGAAATACCTTTGTGTAATGTGAGTACATTACAAATGCAAGGAAAAAATATTTTACTTCTTATGTCTAGTTTACATAAAAGGTACCATTGCCAAAAGGAATGATTGAAACCTGAAATAGAGAATTAGGATGGGATTGACCAATTATGACCTGAGGGCCAAACCAGTTTGAGGCTTGTTTTTGTACAATTTTATTGAAATACAGCCATACCTATTCATTTTTGGATTGTCTGTGGCTGCTCTCATGCTGAAATTGAGTTAAGTAAATGCTATCGAGACCAGCTGACTCACAAATCTTAGTGTTTAATATCTGTACCTTGACAGAAAAAGTTTTAGTTCCTGACTTAGAAGGTATTAGAGACCTACATTTTAATTAATAACCTCATATAGTCATGATTTGGTTGGAACTATCTTTGAAATACAACATGGTAAAGTATACATGGGCTTGAGAATCAGGCAGTTCTAGTTTTGAAATTTTCCTCAGTCACTTATTAGGTATTTGACTTTAGTGCCTCAATTTTCCTCATCTATAAATTGGGAATACAGGATTTCTTTTTATTTAGGAATTTGAAGCTAAGAGTTTTAAAATTTAGAACATCGCTATGTACCAAAGCAATATTGCATCAACTAAGACTTCCACCAACGGATGGCATTGGTGGTTTTGGGCTAGTGATAAAATGGACTCAAGGAACTTAACTTGGGTATGAGTAGAGAAACTTATGTAAGATCTTTGAGAGATGATTGTTTGAATATGAAATAGGATAGATATAAAACTCATATCAAGTGTTTCCTATGTGGTAATTATTAGCTGGTAGGGAATAGAAGAGTCTTCTGGGGTGGCAAAGGTCCAATTATAAAAGTACCTTTGCCATTGTCAGCTTAATTATTGATACAATTTTTCACAGGCTTTTAAGTATTTTGAGACTGGGTACTATATATTCTATTACATAAGTAGGTGCAAGAGCCAAATTTTGTGCAAATGGAGTTGTCCCCCAAAAGCATTGTAGAAGTAAGGTGTTTTTTAAAAAATCCAAGACATATGACAGATTACTCCTTCTCTCCCTATATATTTTTTGTCTCAAAGTTTAGCAGTGTCCTTTATTCAGGTCTGGATTAGACCCAAAATTTAGCTTTGAGTTGTCAAGTTATTTGTTAGTTCTCTTGGACAAAATACATTTTTACTAGATGTGAAGAATATTTGGGCTAATGGTCAAACCTGGTAAGTAATTAATTCCTTCAAGTAAAGCATGGTGATAAATGTCAAGGTCCCAATTTCTACTATCTGTGACTACTTATGTTTTTATGAACTGTGACTGAGCTCCATACCAATAAATTTCCCTGGATACAAGAGTGGCAGGATGAGTGTATGGGTCAATTAATGCAAATATATCACTGCAGGAAAAACTTCAAACATCTCAGGTATTGGTGTTATGACCTTCACATATAGTGGGTGGTATTTATAGATTATGGGAACTTTAAATTCTTAGTAACTTGTTTGGCATTAATAAAATTCCTCACCTGAGCTGTCCTTTACCCTCAACCTTCATTTATTTTTAGAATATAATTTGAGAGATACAATATTAAACATACCACCGTTCAACTCTTAAATTTGGTGAGATCAGATATTTGATCTCACCAAATATTCCCCACCAGTTAAGTGCTAAGGCACTTGTTTAAAGAAAAAATATTTCCTAGGCCCTACTCCCTAAAAATTCTGCTACAGTGGCTTGGAATGGAGCCTGGGAATTTGTATTTTTAAACAAATATCTTAGTTGGATATTGAAACATTTTTTACATATCATTTGGGAAGTTTGGGAAACACTGGAATATGAGACCAAGGATTCCCTCTTAACAAAGGCCAGTATTCTGTTGAAGAAAATGTTATTTTTAACTGTTCCAAATTAAAAAAAAAAAATTAAGTTGAAACCTTGAAGTTCTCCCAGTGTACTTTTTAAGAGGATAAGCTTGTGTATAATACCTAACATCTATATTTTTACACTTTTTATATCTCACTTGATCTTATACAGGAAATACCCATACATATTTTGCTAAATAGAAAGTTGGTTTTCAGAAATTTTGTAGAATGACATTTCTTAAATACACTCCAGCACTCTAAATGATGTTGGTTTTCGCAGAAGTGCTACAGTATATGTGTCACTCATCTGAAGATTTAATAATAAGCTGTCTGACCAGTTATTAGTTGTCATATATGAATGTTTGGCTGTCTAATTAAACTGTAATATTATATATGGTAGGGATTATATCCGATAAAAATAAATCCTTAGCACAATCCTGTCTACTTTGTCAAATCCTTTTGGTGGTTTGATAACATTTTTAAGAACTTTTCTGCCGAGATGGCTCCCTTGTGTGTTTTTGCTTGTTATTGGATTGTTGTTTTTTGCTCATTGTCTGCTTGTTGTCTTTGTTTTTTTTCTTTAGGAGGCACAAGGAACCAAATCTGCAACCTCCCATGTGGGAGGCAGGTGCTCACCTGCTTGAGTCACATCTGCTCCCCTTAAGAATTTTTTTAACTTCTTTAATCAGTGAAGATGTTATCATTTTTACTTTAATCTTTGAGTCCTTGTACCAAGTAAATTATCAATTATAGTTTTATAGAATTAAATAGAATTACAAAATAAACATTTTATTTTAAATTTCTAAATGCCTAGGGAAGACAATTCCTTCCACAAAGATTTTACTTACCCTTTCAGCTTTTGTGGATCCTCTTGGTCACTCATTTTGACAGCAAATTTTTTCTCAATGGTGGTACCCACATGTATCAACATCATCTAGAGTGCTTATTAAAGTACAGATACTTAATGAACATTTCCCTGAACTATTTGCTGTTTCCATACATATTTTACTTTGTTCATGTTTTTCTTTTGCCAGATTGCCCTCCCTTCTGTCATCACCTTTGAAATTTTTCCTACTATGTAAAGCTATCTATTAATTAGTTGCAGGGAGAGCTGTTTTGGTGTAGAGGTTAGGAACATTAACTGTGGATGCATACCACCTAAATTGGCATCATGGCTCTGCCACTTTTCTAAGATCACAGATTTTAGTTGCTTAAAAATATTTCTGTGCCTCAGTGCCTCTATACATAAAATGAGAATGGTAATTTCTCATAGGGCTGTTAGCTATATTAAATGAGTTAATACTTGTGAATTCCTTAGAATGGTGCTTGTACATGGAAAGCTCTCAATAGACATTAGCTGCTCTTGTGATTCTTCCACTTTGCAGCTTTTGTAAAGCTTTTTTCCCCAAAGTGTGTGTGTATTTATTTGAGAAGCTGTGAGTTTACAGAACAATCATGCATAAAATACAGGATTCCTGTATGCCACCCTATTATTAACAACTTACATTGGTATAAAACATTTGTTAAACATGATGATAGAACATTTTTATAATTGTACTACTGACTGTAGTCCATGGTTTAACCTGGGGTTCACTGTATAGTATAGTTCTGTGGATTTTTAAAAATGTTTTATTCTATTATCATATATACATTCTAACATTTCCCCTTTTAATCAAATTCGGGTTATATATTTCAGTTCCATTAATTACGTTCACAGTATTGTGCTACAGTCACCACATCCATTATCATAACATTTCCATCATTCAAAAGAGGAACCTTGTATATTTTAAGCCTTAACTTCCCATTCCCTATTCCTACCCCATCCCCTCTTAATGTATTCTAGATTCTAACTCTGTCAGTTTGCTTGTTCTAATTTCAAATCAGTGAGATCATACAATATTTTTCCTTCTGTGTTTATAAAGCTTTTGTAGCATAGTCATTTGTATCCTTTTTTTAGGTCTTCCTATTAGATTACACGTTTCTTGAGGGTAGGTCCTGCTCCTTTGATTTTTGTAGTTTTCATTGAATTTTGCATAATAGAAGATGTTCAATAAATATTTACTGTGTCAAATCATAATAATGGCAAAATTGCCAGTAAGATTGTTTTTTCAGAGCCCATTTATTGAATATAAATGGTAATTTAAAGTAACTTAATATTCTCTCTGTGTTATATTTCAGGAATTCTGATGAATCATTGACCAAGCACTATTTCACCAGTTGAAATGTATTATCAGAAATGGTCATAGTGCTTTTAGATCCAACATGTAATGGATGGATGTTACTCAATGCTGATTACTTCTCCAGGCCAACACCTTTTTGATTCATCTTTGACTTTGAATTACTATTGTTGGCAAATAAAATAAAAGGAGTTCATGTGGTTCTTGCCCAAACTTGAGTCACAATGAGTAGTAGTTTAGGAAAAGAAAAAGACTCTAAAGAGAAAGATCCCAAAGTACCATCAGCCAAGGAAAGAGAAAAGGAGGCAAAAGCCTCTGGAGGTTTTGGGAAAGAGAGCAAAGAAAAAGAACCTAAGACCAAAGGGAAAGATGCCAAAGATGGAAAGAAGGATTCCAGTGCTGCCCAGCCAGGAGTGGCTTTTTCAGTTGACAATACGATCAAACGGCCAAATCCAGCACCTGGTACTCGCAAAAAATCCAGCAATGCAGAGGTAAATAAAGAGCTCAATAAATGTCGGGAAGAGAATTCAATGCGCTTGGACTTATCCAAGAGGTCTATACACATATTGCCATCAACAATCAAAGAGTTGACTCAATTAACAGAACTTTATTTATACAGTAACAAATTGCAGTCTCTCCCAGCAGAGGTGGGCTGTCTAGTAAATCTCATGACACTGGCTCTAAGTGAAAATTCACTTACCAGTTTGCCGGACTCTCTCGATAACTTGAAGAAGCTACGGATGCTTGATTTACGGCATAATAAACTGAGAGAAATTCCTTCAGTGGTATATAAGTTAGATTCTCTCACCACTCTTTACCTTCGCTTTAATCGTATAACTACTGTGGAAAAGGACATCAAAAACCTTTCAAAACTCAGCATGCTTAGCATTCGAGAGAACAAAATCAAACAACTACCTGCTGAAATTGGTAAGATATCTTGCATTATTATTTGTATATAGTATTTGCTGCGCTAAGTAATTTTGTTGAGTGCTTTTCCATATCAGAAAATACCTGGCATTTGCCTAAAAACAGCTTGTTTCTTAATTTCATCTTCTTTATGGCTTACTTTAGTTATTTAGTTTTTAGAATGTTAATAGTGTATGTCTTAAAATTATTTTATAGACTTAAGAAAATCAGTTAGAAAATAGATATATTTGAACTTTTATCATAAAAAACCTAATCTGCCTTTTCTTTGAAGAAAAAATGAATTTGAAACAGAAGATGTTTGCTTAATTAAAAAGATGTTGCCACCCATTTTTTCTAAATCTTCCTCCTTCTCCCCTCCCTCTTTTTCGCCCCTCCCCTTTCGTCCCCCACTTTGACCTGATAACCTGTATTCTAGTTTCTATGAATTTGTATATTCTGATTCTTTCATATATGTGTCATATAATATTTATCCTTTTGTATCTGGCTTAGTTTTACTCAACATGATGTCTTTACAATTCATCCATGTTGTAGCGTGTATCAGAACTTCATTCCTTTTTACAGCTGAATAATATTTCATTGTATGGCTATATCATATTTTTTTAATCCATTGATGGGCACTTGGGTTGATTCTGTTTTTTGAGTTGTAAATAATGCTGCTGTGAATATTGGCATGCAAATATTTTTAATTCTTTGGGGTCTAGACTGCAAGACTCTCTTTAAGGACTTTACCCCATAGAGATATTACAAAATTGCTTGGAATATAGCATTTCTTAAACAGAGCAATTATTTCATAGGATTTTAAACTTACTTCAGTTTGTTCTTAAGCATATCGCTATAGCATGTTTACTAAAAAGAGAATGTCTCTTTTTAAATTGGAGGTAACAGGAATTGAACCTGGGACCTCATTTGTGGGAAGCAGGTGCTCAATCAGTGAGCTACAAGTGCTCCCTTAAATTGGCATATTTTTGTAACTAAACGTTTTGTATTTGCAGCCAGTTAATCTGTGACCTTTAGTACTAGGTAATACTAGGTTTGTAATTTTAAAACAACCATTTTATTTTATTTTTTGAATGAGCACTGCCCCACCATTCATGACACTAAAGCTTGTGTTCTTGTAATTTCTGTATATTTCTGTTAAAATAATAACTTCATAAATGTTATTTCTTTTATTCCAAGCAAGGCATCAGATGGAAAATAAACTGCTTTAAAAAATATAATTTAGTATCTGTGGTGGAGTTATTATGGGATCCGTGCATGCATGATGTTATGCATGTTTGTTTTGTAAGTTCACAACTTTTACTAAATACTTATTGTTTATGTATGTTCATGTATGAATGATATACTTCAATAAATTGCTTTTAAAGTGAAAAAAATAATGTTTCTTATAAGGAGTTATGATTTATAGTGTTTAACTTAAATGCATATGTTTGGGACATATGCAAAAGTCTGTATTTTTAAAAAAAGCCTTTGATAGTAATAGTTGCTTCAGATAACTTGTTTAAAAATGCTATATGACCATTGGTTAGTCTAAAGAAATATTAAGATAAAATCACTAAAATAAACATTATCTCTTTCCTTATAGGGAACAAGAAAATAAAAGTATAGTAAAAAAAAAAACTTCATAAACTTTAGCAGTCACCTCCTATTTCTTGTAACCCTTTATATCCCTAGGCAACCAATAATCTGCTTTCTGTCTCTACCTAGTCTGGGCATTTAATATAAAAGGAATCATAAAATATGTGGTCTTTTGTGACTGGCTTCTTTCACTTAGCATAATGTTTTCAAGGTTCATCCGTGTTGTAGCATGTATTGTTTTGTGGCTGGATAATATTCCATTAAGTGGATATACCACATTTTATCACTTTTGGATATTCATTACTTTTGGACATTTGGGTTGTTTCTACTTTTTGGCTATTATGAAATAAATTGCTATGAACATTTGTGTTCAGTTTTTGGGTGGACATATGTATTCATTTCTCTTGGATATACACCTAGGAGTAGAATTGTTAGTTTATATAACTCTCACATTTTAAGAAACGGCAAGACTGTTTTTCAAAAATTTTCCACATTTCACATTCCCACCAGGAGAGTTTGAGGGTTCTAATTTCTCTATGTCCTCACTAATACTTATTAGTAGATTTTTCTTTTATTATAGCCATCCCAGTGGTTGGAAATGATATCTGTGATTTTGATTTGTGTTTTTTCTACTGGGTATAAATTTGTTCTTATTTCTTGAAAAATATTTTTAATTACAAAAGAAAGAACCATCTATTTTTGTGATACAGATCTAGCATTAGTGTTTTTTTAGTTACCAAAAATAAAAGCAAAATAACCCTGAGCTTCCTCAATAAGTTCCTCCACACACAAAAATCAAATAAAATAGAAATTTGAAACTTTCTTGAAGTGTTACATACCTTTAATATAATTTTACAATTTTTTTTAAGATTTATTTTTTATTTATTTCTCTCCCCTTTCTCCCCCACCCAGTTGTCTGCTCTCTGTGTCCATTCGCTGTGTGTTCTTCTGTGACTGCTTCTATGCTTAGCAGCACCACCAGAAATCTGTGTTTCTTTTTGTTGCATCATCTTGTTGTCAGTTCTCCCTGTGTGCGATGCCATTCTTGGGCAGGCTGCACTTTCTTTCACGCTGGGTGGCTCTCCTCACGGGGTGCACACCTTGCGCGTGGGACTCCCCTACGTGGGGGACACCCCTGTGTGGCACGGCATTCCTTGGGCACATCACTACTGTGCATGGGCCAGTTCCACACGGGTCAAGGAGGCCCGGGGTTTGAACTGCGGACCTCCCATGTGGTAGGTGGACGCTCTATCCATTGGGCCAAGTCTGCTTCCCTATAATTTTATTTATTTATTTTTAAAGATTTATTTATTTATTTATTTCTCTCCCCTCCCCCTGCCCCGCCCCAGTTGTCTGTTCTCTGTGTCTATTTGCTGCGTGTTCTTTGTCCGCTTCTGTTGTTGTCAGTGGCACGGGAATTGGTGTTTCTTTTTGTCGCGTCATCTTGTTGTGTCAGCTCTCTTTGTGTGTGGTGCCATTCCTGGGCAGGCTGAACTTTCTTTCGTGCTGGGCAGCTCCCCTTACACGGCGCACTCCTTGCGCATGGGGCGCCCCTACGCAGGGACACCCCTGTGTGGCAGAGGCACTCCTTGCACGTATCAGCACTGCACGTGGGCCAGCTGCACACGGGTCAAGGAGGCCCTGGGTTTGAACTGCGGACCTCACATGTTGTAGACGGACGCCCTAACCACTGGGCCAAGTCCGCTTTCCCCTATAATTTTACATTAACATTGCTGAAACCCATGACAAAAGATTTTAAATATTTAAAATTACAAATATATGCTGCTAAGACTTGTTAAACTTCTATTTATGCATGTTGGATCCATATTATACATATATATTATCTATAATATATACATAATTTATGATCTGTTATTTGATGCTTAGTATTCTTCTCCATTGTTTGTATGAGTGTACCTGTTTTAACATGCCATCCAGTTTGTGTTCAGCAATATGTTCGAGGAATGTGAGAAATTAAAGGTTTTGAAATACAGTTTACTATTTGGTTTAGATAAAATATTTAGAATTCGTTAGCCATTACACAAGGTTGTGCTGTGCTGCTGCCTTGATCAAGAGATTATATTTAAATTAGAACATCTATCCATGTAAGCATTAATGAATATCTTTATTAATATGATATGACTTGACACCAGTGATACATATTCACTTGGGTGGAGACTGGCGTGTAAAAGGATGCTGAACAGGCAGTAATTGTAAGCATACGAAGAGTCAGCCATAATATATGTGAAAGAAGCCACAAAAACTCTTTGTTTGATAATGTTCATTTATTTTTTTCTTTCAGTCCAACTTCTTTTCAAGTTTGTGATGAGGTATGGACAAATAAAGAAAATTTTCGATCCTTTTATAGATGGATTGAAATGTCCATCATTAATTTCTTTTGTATATCATATTCCATTCTTTCTATTTCTCCTTTCCTCATTTGCAGTTAAAAATTTTTTTTATTAGAGAAGTTGTAAGTTTAAAGTACAATAATGCTTAAAATACAGTATTTCCGTACTCCACCCCACCAACAATAATTTGCATTGGTGTGGAAACATTTGTTAGAATTGATGGTAACACATTTTTATAATTGTACTATTAATTAAAGTCAATTGTTTAATTTAGGGTTCCCTGTTTGTGTAGTGATTGATGTTCCATGGATTAAAAAAATTTTTTATTCTGATACCATAATGCAATCTAACATTTCCCCTTTTAATTATATTCATATATATTTCAGCCCTGTAGATTGTGATCATAATGTTGTGTTACCATCACCACCACCCATTACTAAAACATTTCCATCGTTCCATTTTAAGCCTTAACTTCACATTTCCTATTCCCATGCTGTCTCCCCTGGTAATCTGTATTTTAGATTCTGACCCTGTGAGTTTGCTTATTTCACTCAATATGATGTCTCCAAGTTTGATCCAAGTTGTCACATGTATCAGGACTTCATTCCTTTTTCTGACTGAATAATATTCCATTGTGTATATATACCGTATTTTATTTATCCATTCATGGGTTGATAGACACTTGGGTTGCTTTCTTCTTTTGGCAATTGTGAATAAAGCTGCTGTGAACATAAGTGTGCAAATATTTGTTCAATCCCTGCTTTAAATTCTTTTAGTTATATACCTAGTTGTGGGATTGCCGGGTCAAATGGTAGTTCTATAGTTAGCTTTCTCAGGAATTGCCAACCTGTTTTCCACAGTGGCCGCACCTTTTTATATTGCCACTAGCAATGGATGAGTGTTCCTATTTCTCCACATCCTCTTCAACACTTGTTATTTTCCTTTTCTTTTTTTAATAGCAGCCATTCTAATGGGTGTGAAGTGGTATCTTGTGGTTTTAATTTGTGTTTCCCTGATAGCTAATGATCTTGAGCATTTTTCAGTGTGCTTTTTGGCCATTTGTATGTCTTCTTTGTAGAGATGTCTATTCAAGTCTTTTGTCCATTTTTTAAGTGGGTTATTTGTGGTTTTGCTCTTAAATTGAAGGATTTTTCTCTATATTCTGGATATTAAACTTATTCGATATGTGGTTTCCAAATATTTCTCTCATTGTGTAAGTTCCCATTTTATTTTCACGATAAAGTCCTGTGAGGTACAAAATTTTTAATTTTGATGAGGTGCTGTTGATCTGTTTTTGCTTTTGTTCATAACAAGAGTTATTTTTAAAAATATAAGTATCCTTTTCTTGATGTGAGTCAAATAATGCTTTAGGGAAGTTCACAACCAATGTAATGAATGTAAATTATTCATTTACCAGTTTTTTTTTTTTTTTAAAGATTTATTTATTTATTTAATTCCCCCCCTCCCCCGGTTGTCTGTTCTCTGTGTCTATTTGCTGCGTCTTGTTTCTTTGTCCGCTTCTGTTGTCGTCAGCGGCACGGGAAGTGTGGGTGGCGCCATTCCTGGGCAGGCTGCTCTTTCTTTTCACGCTGGGCGGCTTTCCTCACGGGCGCTCCCCCACGCGGGGGACACCCTTGTGTGGCACGGCACTCCTTGCGCGCATCAGCGCTGCACATGGCCAGCTCCACACAGGTCAAGGAGGCCCGGGGTTTGAACCGCGGGCCTCCCATATGGTAGATGGACGCCCTAACCACTGGGCCAAAGTCCGTTTCCCCATTTACCAGTTTTGATTACCTACAGGTATACTTCAATAGGACCTTTTTATATACTGCTGAATTATTTTGGTAAAATTTTAAGAACTGTTGCCTCTGTATTTATATGGGATGTTGATCTGTGATTTTATTTTATTTTTTGGTAATGGTTTGGTATCAAGGGTACTGCTAACTTTATAGAAAGAGTTGGGAAATGTTCCTTCCTATTTTATGTTCTAGAAGAGTTTGTATAGAATTAGAATTATTTCCTCCTTAACTCTTTAGTAGAATTTACCAGTAATGTGTTCTGGGACCAGAGGTTTATATGTGGGAAGGTTTTTATTTTTTTTAAAAGATTTATTTCTCTCCCCTTCTCCCCCCCCCCCCCCAGTTGTCTGTTCTCTGTGTCCATATGCTGTGGGTTCTTCTTTGTCCGCTTCTGTGTCTCTTTTTGTTGCGTTATCTTGCTGCATCAGCTCTCCGTGTGTGCGGTGCCATTCCTGGGCAGGCTGCATTTTCTTTCATGCTGGGCAGCTCTCCTTACGGGGTGGACTCCTTGGGCATGGGGCTCCCCTATGTGAGGGGCACCCCTTCGTGACACAGCACTCCTTGTGCGCATCAGCACTGCATGTGGGCTAGCTCCATGCAGGTCAAGGAGGCCTGGGGTCTGAACTGTAGACCTCTCATGTGATAGACAGGTGCCCTATCCATTGGGCCAAGTCCGCTTCCCTGTAGGAAGGTTTTTAATTACTAATTCAATTCATTTAATAGATATAGTACTATTTAGGTTTTCTGTTTCTCCTCAAATGAATGTTGGTAGCTTGAGTCTATCATGGCATTTTTCCATTTTATGTAATTTGTTCAATTTATTGACATAAGGTTGTTCCTTTATTATACTCCTTTATTATATTTTAATGTCTGTAGTGTATGTAGTGATGTTCGCCTTCCATTCCTTTGGGTCATTCGTATTTTTCTTGATTAGTCTGGCTAGAATTTATCAATTTTATTGATCTTTTTGGAAAAAAAAATCTACTTTTGAATTTATTGCCTTGTTTCCTATTTTTTCTGTGTTCTATTTTTTGTTTTCTGCTCTTTATTATTTAGTTCCTTAGTGCTTTTGGTTTAATATAGTCTTGTCTATTTTCATAAATAGGCAGTTCAGATTATTGGTTTCAAGCCTTTTTCTTATATGAGCATTTTAGCTTAGCTATAAATTTTCCTTCAATTACTCTTTTACTATTTTGATATGTTTTTATTATCATTCATTCACTTCAAAATATTTTCTAAATATTGTTAATTTTTTCTTTGGTTTATGGATTATTTAGAAATGTTTTGTTCAATTTTCAAGCATTTGAGAAAATTTTCAGATATTTTTATATTGATTTGTAATTTAATTCACTATAGTTGTGGTCAGAGAAATACTTTGTAGACATTCAGTCCTTTTAAACGTGTTAAAATTGCTTTATATTCTAGAATATGGTCTGTCCTGGTGAATGTTCTATGTACTTGAAAAGACTGTATTCTACTATTTTTTATGGGACATTGTAGAAATACCAGCAAGTTCAAGTTAATTGATAATGTTATTCTTCTAAACCTCTGTTGATATACTGTCTGCTTTTTCCATTGATTACTTAGAAATGAATGTTGAAATCTCCATCGATAATAATGGATTTGTCTTTCCCTCATTAATTGTATTAATTTTTTGGGGGGTGGGGGGAGGTACTGGGGATTGAACCCAGAATCTTGTATGTGGGAAGGAGTCGCTCAACCACTGAGCCACATCTGCTCCCAATTAATTTTTGCTCTTTATATTTTAAAACTGTTATTAGTCATTGTATTCATCAGCCAAAGGGCTGCTGATACAAAATATCAGAAATCTGTTGGCTTTTATAAAGGTTATTTATTTGGGGTAGAAACTTAGTTACCAGGCCAAAAAGCATAAGTTACTCCCCTCACCAAAGTCTGTTGCCACTTGTTGGAGCAAGATGGCTGCTGACATCTTCAAGAGTTCAGGCTTCCTATTCCTCTTAAGGCTCTGTGTTCCCAGCTTCTTTAATTATCAGTTGTAGGCTGTGATGTCTCATCTCTCTCCTGGGGCTCATTTCTCTCCAAGCTCAGCTAGCTGCTCTACTCTCACCACAAGGCTGTAAACCATTAGGTGAACTGCTCGCCTTTCTTCCAGGGACCTCTGCCATGTTTAATGGAGACTACTCTATTTTCTCACATATCTGCTTCTCTGTGTATTTACTTCTGGGGCTCCAGCATTAAAACTCCAACTAACTCTTCTGCCTTGTTGTTTTGTCCATGAGTCCCTGCCTACCAAGAGGGCAGGGATGGAATGTCCTACTGACATGGCCTAATTAAAGCCTTAATCATTTACTCAAGTAAAAGTGAAACCTCTAAATTCAATATAATCTAATATGCCCAGAGGAACAGACCAGTTTACAAACATAATTCAATATCTATTTTTGGAATTCATTAATAGTATCAAACTGCTACAGTCATTTATACATATTTAGGATTGTAACTTTCTGATGAGATCCCTTTTATCGTTATATATATCTGTTCTTATCTGGTAATTTCCTGGCACTATTTCTTTTTGTAAAGTTTACTTTGATATTAATATAGCCACTTCAGCTTCCTTTGTTTGGAATTTACATTGCATATTCTTTTCCCATCCTTTCATTTTTACCTTATCGTGTCTTTATATTTAAAGTGGTTTGTGTAGAGAGCATATAGTTAGGACTTGCTTTCTTATCCATCCTGTTTGATAGTCTTTGCCTTTTAATTGAAGGGTTTAGACCATTGCATTTAATATAATTATCTTTATGATTGGGTTAAAATTCTGCCATTTAGCTATTTGTTTCCTGTTCGTGCCGTCTGTTACTTAGTCCTTTTACCTCTCTTTTCATGCCTTCTTTTGGATTCAGTATTTTTTATGATTCCATTTACCTCAACTGTTGATCTTATTAATCAGACATCTTTATTATTATTGTTATTTTTAGTGCTTGAACTTGGGTTTACAGTACAGAGCATGATTTATCACAGTCTACTTTTAAATAATTATACTACTTCACATATATTCTAAGAACCTTAACAAAGGAAACATTTCTATTTCCTTCCTCCCATTCTTTTTCCCCCCCAAAGATTTCTTTATTCCTCCCCCTCCCACCCATTGTCTGTTCTCTGTGTCCACTTGCTGTGTGTTCTTCTGTGTCTACTTGTATTCTCATTAGGTGGCTCCAGGAAACGATCCTGGGACCTTCTGGAGTGGGAGAGAGGCGATCATTCTCTTGTGCAACCTCAGCTCCCTGATCTGCTGTGTCTCTTAATATCTTTCCTCTGTGTCTCTTTTTGTTGCATCATCTTGCTGCACCAGCTCTCTGTGTGGGCCAGCACACCTGCACGGGGCAGTACTCTGTGCAAGCCAACACTCTGCGCATGCCAGTACTCCGCATGGGCTTGCTCACCTCACAGGCCAGCTTGCCTTCACCAGGAGTTCCTTCTCTTCACCACAGGCCAGCTTGCCTTCACCAGCTTGCCACATGGCCCAGCTTGCCTTCACCAGGGCATTAAATTCTGGACCTCCTAGATGGTAGACAGGAGCCCAATTGCTTGAACCATATCTGCTTCCCATCCTCCTCCCATTCTTTGTGCCATTATTGTTACACATTTTTCTTTTTTGTGTATCATAAATCTTGCTATAAGATATTGCTATTATTTTTGCTGTAAATTTTAAGTTATCTTTTATTAGCTTTTCATTTTGAGTACATTTTAGACTTACAGAAAAGTTGCAGAAATGAGCAGTGCATTCTCATTTACCCTTTATCCATCCCACTTCCCGTGAAGTTAACATCCTACATAATCATTGTACAATGACCAAAACCAAGAAAGCAACATTTGTATTGTATAGTACTATTAATATAACTACAAACTTTGATTTCTGTTTGATTTCACCAGTTTTTCCAATATTGTCCTTTTTCTGTTCCAGAATCCCTATTACATTTATTTATTTATTTATTTATTATTTTTTGTCTTTATTTTTTTTAATGTTTCATTAAAAAAAATGAGGTCCCCATATACCCCCTCACCCCACCCCTCCCATAACAACAACCTCCTCCATCATCATCATCATGGGACATTCATTGCACTTGGTGAATACATCTCTGAGCACTGCTGCACCACATGGTCAATGGTCCACATTATAGTTTACACTGTCTCCCAGTCCACCCAGTGGGCCATGGGAGGACATACAATGTCCAGTAACTATTCCTGCAGTACCACCCAGGACAACTCCAAGTCCTGAAAATGCCCCCACATCTCATCTCTTCTTTCCACTCCCCACCCTCAGCAGCTACCATGGCCACTTTCTCCACATCAGTGCTACATTTTCTTCAGTTACTAATCACAATAGTTCATGAATAGAATATCAGTAAGTCCACTCTAATCCATACTCTATTCCTCCATCCTGTGGATCCTGGAATGATTATGTCCACTCCACATCTGTATCGAGAGGGAGCTTAGATTCCACATGGATGATGGATATAATTCTCCTGCTTTCAGTTGTACGCACTCTTGGCTCCCTGGTGTGGCGGTCCTATTACATTTAATAGTATCCTTAGTCTCCTCCAATCTGTGACAGTATCTCAGTCTTTTTTTGTGCTTCATGACATTGATACTTCTGAAGATGCTGCTCACATATATTGTAATACGTCATTCAGTTTTTATTTGATGTTTTCTTTTTTTTTTAAAGATTTATTTATTTAATTCCACCCCCCTCCCCCGGTTGTCTGTTCTCTGTGTCTATTTGCTGCGTCTTGTCTCTGTCTGCTTCTGTTGTCGTCAGCTGCACGGGAAGTGTGGGCGGCGCCATTCCTGGGCAGGCTGCACTTTCTTTCGCGCTGGACGGCTCTCCTTACGGGGCGCACTCCTTGCGCGTGGGGCTCCCCTACATGGGGACACCCCTGCGTGGCAGGGCACTCCTTGCGTGCATCAGCACTGCGCATGGGCCAGCTCCACACCGGTCAAGGAGGCCCGGGGTTTGAACTGCAGACCTCCCATGTGGTAGACGGACACCCTAACCACTGGGCCAAGTCCGTTTCCCCTTGATGTTTTCTTGTGATTAGTTTGAGATGATGCAGTTTTGAAAATAATATGACAGAGGTGATTGTTGTGCCCCTCCCAGTGATTCAAATCAAGGGACACATTATATTGATACATCTTACTGGCAAACTTGACCCTAATCATTTGGTGTATTAGTTAGCCAAAAGGGATGCTGATTCAAAGCACCAAAAATCTGTTGGCTTTTATATAAAGTTTATTTATTTGGGGTAAAATCTTACCCTTGCATACTTGGGACAGATCCCACCTGATTATGGTGTGTAATTCTTGTATTGTGTTGTTGGATTCAGTTTGCTAGTATTTTGTTGAGGATTTTTGTATCTATGTTCCTAAGAGATAATGGTCTAAAATTTTTTCTTATGTTAGCTTTATCTGGCTTTGGTATGAGGGTAATGTTGGTCTCATGGAATGAGTTAGGTACTGTTCCCTCCTCTTTCATTGTTTTAGAAGAGTTTGAGCAGTGATGGTTTTAATTCTTCTTGGAATGTTTGATAAAATTTCCCAGTGAAACCATGTGGTCCTGGGCTTTTCTTTGCTGGGAGGTTTTTTTTTTTTTTATTACTAATTCATTCTCTTTACTAGCTTTTGGTCTGTTGAGATCTTATATTTCCTCTTGAGTCAATGTATTTAGTGTTTTTCTAGGAATTTGCCCATTTAATCTATCTAGGGTATCTGATTTTTGGGTGTGTAGTTGTCTGTAGTTTCCTTTTATTTCTGTGAAGTTGGTAGTAATTGTACCCATTTTCATTTCTTTTTTTTTTTTTTTTTTAAAGATTTATTTTTATTTATTTAATTCCCCTCCCCTCCCCCGGTTGTCTGTTTTTCTGTGTCTTTTTGCTGCGTCTTGTTTCTTGTTTCTTTGTCCGCTTCTGTTGTCGTCAGCGGCACGGGAAGTGTGGGCGGCGCCATTCCTGGGCAGGCTGCTCCCTCCTTCGCGCTGGGCGGCTCTCCTTATGGGTGCACTCCTTGCGCGTGGGGCTCCCCTACGCGGGGGACACCCTGCGTGGCGTGGCACTCCTTGCGCGCATCAGCACTGCGCATGGGCCAGCTCCACACGGGTCAAGGAGGCCCGGGGCTTGAACCGCGGGCCTCCCATGTGGTAGACGGACGCCCTAACCACTGGGCAAAAGTCCGTTTCCCTTCATTTCTTATTATAATTATTTGTGCCCTCTCTTTTTCAAGGTAACTAAAATTGACAAGGTTTGTCAATTTTATTGATCTTTTTAAAAAACCAACTTTTGGTTTTATTGATTCTCTTGTTTTTAAATACTCTATTGTACTTATCTCTGCTCTAATCTTTATTTCCTTCCATCTGCTTGGTTTCAATTTAGCTTACTGGTCTTTTTCTGTATCTTCCAGATTTGAAGTTAGGTTCTGATTTGAGATCTTTTTTCTTTTTTAATGTAAACATTTAGATTTATAAATTTCTCTCTGAGCACTGATTTTGCTGCCTTTCATAAATTTTGGCGTATTTTGTTTTTATTTTAATTAGTCTTAAGCTATTTCCTAATTTCCCTTGTGATTTCTTTACTCACCGACTGATTTGTTAAGAGTATGTTTAATTTTCACATAGTTGTGAATTTTCCATTTCTTCCTTTATTATTGATTTTTAGATTCATTCACATTGTGGCTGGAAAAGATATGTTGTATGATTTTATTATCTTTGAATTTACTGATAGTAATTTTCTGGCCTAATATATGGTTTTTCCTAGAGAATGATCCATGTGCACTAGAGAAGACTGTATTCTGCTGTAGTTGGGTGCAGTGCTCTGTATATATGTTCGGTTTGGTTTAGAATATTGTTCAAGTCTTCTATTTCCTTATTGATTTTCTATTTAAATGTTCTATCCTTTACTGAAAGTGGTATATTAAAGTTTCCTACTTTTAGTGTAGAACTTTCTGTTTTTGCTTTCCAATCTGTCAATTTTTATATTTTGGAGCTCTTGTTAGGTATACTATATATTTGTTATATATTCTTTTTTAATGGAACCTTTATCATTACCTAATGACCTCTTTTGTCCCTTGTAACAGTTTTTTAAAATTTAAAGTCTGTTTTATCTGCTGTTACTGTAGCTACCCCAGCCAATTTTATTTTTTTAGGAGGTACCAGGGTTTGAACCCAGAACCTCATACATAGGAAGTAGGTGCTCAGTCACTGAGTTTCATCAGCTCCCAAAAGAGAATTGTTTTTTCATTCGTTTGCTTGTTTTGTTTTTAGGAGGTACCAGGGCTCAAACTCTGGACCTTGTATAAAGGAACAGGTGCTCATCCACTTGAGTTAAATCCACTCCCTGCAGCTATCTTTTTTATGACTAGCATTGTGTTTTTTACCCCAACATTTCACTTTCAGCCTTCTTATGTTGTTGAATTTAAGTCTCTTATAAACAGCATATAGTTGAGTTGTGCTTATTTATTTTTTACTTATCTCTGCCTTTTGACTGGAGAGTTTAATCCCTTTACATTTACAGTAATTACTGTTTTTTTTAAAGATTTATTTATTTTATTTAATTCCCCTCCCTCCCTCGGTTGTCTGTTCTCTGTGTCTATTTGCTGCGTCTTGTTTCTTTGTCCGCTTCTGTTGTCATCAGCGGCACGGGAAGTGTGGGCGGCGCCATTCCTGGGCAGGCTGCTCTTTCTTTCACGCTGGGCGGCTCTCCTTACGGGGTGCACTCCTTGCGCGTGGGGCTCCCCTATGCGGGGGTCACCCCTGCGTGGCAGGGCACTCCTTGAGCGCATTAATGCTGTGCATGAGCCAGCTCCACACAGGTCAAGGAGGCCCGGAGTTTGAACCGCGGACCTCCCATGTGGTAGACGGATGCCCTAACCTCTGGGCCAAGTCCGCTGCCTTCTCTGATGTTTTCTAGATTTTTATCCTCTCCCTTTGGATGGGCCATCATTTCCTTTTTCTTTGTCTTACAATCTTTTTTGCACACTGTACATTTTCATGTTTTGAATGTTAACTCTGGAATTTATTTCCTGCTATTTCTATTTCTAGACTTTGTATCCAGTCTTTGTGTAAAAAGAAGTGATATTTTCTTGAGAGCCAGGTGGTTAGAAAACCAAAGAAATTAATGCAAAAAACACCTTTCACAGTCTTTGTAAATTGACGTTGCCGTAGCTGGTGCTCTGCAGCATTCATCCCTTCTATCAAGTAGATCAACCCAAGGCTAATGCAAAGTGGAGGTCCTCCATATCTTTTCTGGGCCTAGGTCAGGTCTTGTCCTGGGCTTGTGCTTGCTAGTAGCCTTAGGAGTTTCCCTGTTTCCAGGAATTTGAATGCCCTCTGTACTGCCCAGGAAACTGACCTTCTCCCTCTCCCTGGTTTTCCACTGCAGGACTTAAAAATAGGGTGAACTTTTGCTCCATGCTACCAAACTCAGTTGTTTCTTACCCTCCTTTCTCTACCTCAAGCTGCTTTTGCCTGTAGGGAAAATTTGGGGAAGGGTACAAACTGGAGAGGAGTTCCCCAGGTCAGCTTTTCTGGGCTGAAAGGAGGCTGGGGACACATAAAGGTTGTGCTGGCTGGCTCCACACTGCCTTTGAGGGTACATGAGGGAAGAGAGGCCAGCCGTGGTATCAGGAGCTTCTCCTTTGGTTGTTTGAAGGTGTGAGTTCTGATTTTGGCACTTGCCAAGTAAATGGAGCCTTTCAACTGTTTTCCATAGTTTTGAGGAAGAGACTTTAAAGCCTCCTCTGCTACTTTGCCTGAGATAGGTTGGACACCCCGCTGATCTGAACTAATCGAAAGCAGTGATCAGCAGTTGCAAACACTCAGATCTTGGGGCACTAGGTCTTTATATATCACCCTGTCACCAGCAAGCTACACCAGAGTCTGAGGTTGAGTACCTTCCTGCCTCTTGCTGCAACACAGGGGGATGGGGGATGGTAGCCACTGCCTAGAGAGTGCATTTCACGGTATATACTGTGATTTACCACCTTCTTCTGGTTGCTGGACAGTATTCTCCTAGACTCTGGAATTTTGAAATTGTTGATTCAGATGTTTTTTACCTGTGTAATAATTGTTCTGGTGGCGGGACTGATTTCTGCAGCTTCCTATTCCACCCCACAATTCTCTCTTGCCTTCATTTTTGAAAGCTAATTTTCCTGGGATAGAATTCTAGTTTGGCAATTTTCCTTTTCTTTCTGTATTGTAAAGATGTTCCTCCATTTCTTCTGACTTGCCTAGTTTCTGATTAGAGATCTGCTTTTATTCTTATATTTGTTCTTGTGTTTGTAAAGTCTCTTTTTTTTCTCTTTCTGGGTGTGCATATATATGTATTTAGTTATTTAAAAGAAACTTTAGATTAAGGGGGTTCCCATATACCCCACTCCCTCCCCCTCCCACACTTTCCCACATTAACAACATCTTTCATTAGTGTCGGACATTTGTTACAACTGATGAACATATTGAAGTGTTGCCACTGACCATGGATTATACTTTACACTCTGTCCTGCACAATTTTGTCAGTTAAAGCAAAATATATATTGGCCTATATCCATCATTGCAGTATCATGCAGGACAATTCCAGTGTCCTGAAAATGCCCCCATATTCATATTACTCTCTGTATGTAGTTTTTTCCCTGTATATTTTTAAGATTTTTTCTTTGTCTATGCTTTCCAGAAGTTTATGTGTGCCTCAGTTTGCTTTTCTTCACGTTTCTTCTGTTTGGAGTGTATGATTTTCCTGGACCTGTAGGTTTATGGTTTTCTCTAAAGAGGGAACATTTCTGTTGATTATTTCTTGAAACCTTATTTTCTTTAAACCACTTTCTTTCTTTTTCTATTCTAGGTCTCCAGTTGTGTGTGTGTGTATATATATGTAATTCTTTATATTGTCTTTCATATTATTGATGCACTTTTCATTTTTTCTATTTTTAATTTTTTGTACCATTACTATGCCTCATTTTCAAGTTAATCATTGTAGCAGTTTGATATCGTTATGAATTCCAAAAATAGATATTGGATTATGTTTGTAATCTCGTCTGTACCTAGGCATGATTAAGTTATGATTAGGGCTTTGATTGGGCCACATCATTTGGGCATTCAGTCCCTACACATTCATTGGTGGTTGGGGACTCACAGATAAAAGGTATGGCAAAGGACAGAGTTGAGGGTTTCTGATGTTGGAGTTTCAATGTTGGAGTTTGATGCTGAAGTCATGAACTGGAGCCCCAGAAAGTCAGCACATGGGGGAAAGAGAAGCAAGTCCTGGGAAGAGAGGACCTGGGCCAGGAGAAGAACACAGAGGAATAGAGATGGCTCCTTAGTCATGGCAGAAACCCCAGAGAGAGAGAGAGGGAGAGAGAGCCGTTTACCTGATAGTCTACAGCTGACCTTGTGGAGAGAGGCAAAGTCTAGAGAACCTCATAGTCTATAGCTGACTTTGTGGAAAAAACAGAGGAGTTGAGCCCAGAGGAACCCAGGAAGCCCTCATAAACATCGGCAGCTATCTTCCTCCAACACATGAAAATAGACTTTGGTGAGGGAAGTAACTTATGCTTTATGGCCTGGTGTCTGTAAGCTCCTACCCTAAATGAATACCCTTTATAAAAACCGACCAATTTCTGGTATTTTGCATCAGCACCCCTTTGGCTGACTAATCATTTCTTCTTCGTTGTTTAAGCCTACTGTTAATTCCATGCAATGAAATTTTCAGTTCAAGTATTGCATTTTTCATCTCTATACATTCCACTTAATTGTCTTTTTTTTTTTTTAAGTTTTCTTTTGCCCTCTTGAAATGTGATGTTCATTTATAATAGCTTTTTTAGTGCCCTGGTCTTCTAGTTTCATCGTCTGTCTTATTTCTGTTTCTGTTCTTATGGATTAATTTCTATCCTGGTTATGGAACACATTTTTTTGCTTCTTTGCATTTTTGGTTGAATGGCCAACATGATTTTTCATTTTTGCATCTTGGGCTTTGTTCTAGTCTTTTAAATAATGCTGGACTTTGTTCTGGCATATAATTGAATTGTTCAGAATCAGTTTGATACAAATGGTATGACCTGACTTTGTTTTAGTGATTTCAGAGTAGCCTTTAGTCTAGCTCTAATACATCTCCTCTACTAAGGCGATACCTTTCTTAGGACTCTCTCCAGTGCACTCTATTTTCTGAAGTCTTTTCTTCCTGGTTGGCAGGAACTCAAAATTATTCCTGTGTGGCTGCTGGGAATTGTTTGCTGCACTGCTTTTTGTTGGTTCTTTGCCCAGGCTTTGGTAAATTTTTTTCACATATATGTAGAGCAATACTAAAGCAAAAGGTACTTTTCTGCAGATTGCAGAAATCTATTTGCTGCTCTTTTATCTTTCAAATTCTACACTAAAACGTAGCTGCTTAAAGCAACACTCAGTTATTGTCTTATAGTTGCTGTGGTTCAGAAATCAGAAACAGCTTACCTGGATCCTTTGATTCAGTGTCTTTACATGGCTGCAATCAAGATGTTAGCCCGAACTGGACTGTCATCAAAGTCTCACCTAGGAAAGGACCCACTTCCAAATTCATGAAGTTGTTGACAGGTGTCAGTTCCTAGCAGGTTGTTGGATTAAGGGCTTTAATTTCTGGTTGGCTGTTAACTGGAGTCCATTCCCAGTTCCTCTCTACTTGAGCCTCTCCCACATGGCAGCTTGCTTCATTAAAGGGTACAAGTGGAGAAAACTTGTGGAGAGCGTGTTAGTAAGATGAAAGTCACAATCTTTTGTAACCTAATCATGAAAATAATACCCCATCACCTTTGCCATATTCAGTTGGTTAGATGCAAATCACTAAGTCTATCCCACACTCAAGGGGAGTGGGTATTTATACAGGAGCATGAATACTCTGAGGTTTGGGGCCTTTGGGGATTATCTTAGAAGTCTGCCTATCAGTTCCCTTCTTTCAGGCATCAAATTCCCTTTAGTTTCTACTACTTTTATTCTCTTCATAGTGCCTTTAAACAGTGTTTTTAAAAATTATTCAGTTTTTGATTATCAGCAGGATTCCACCATTACCTTTAATCAGACGCCTAATATTTGACTTTTTGCAGATACTAACTTCCTCTTAGGGCAAAAATGTGTAGGAGAGCATTTCCTGCATTTTTTACCCCCTAATTAGCCACTAGATAGTTTACCTATATCTCAAGTTAGGCATGACGAAAATTTAGCTCTTCAAGAAACTCTTTTTTTCCTTTTGGGTTCTGTTTTTCTCTCTTAATTATATCATTGTGTTCTCCGTCAATGCATGTTCAATAGCTTGGAATCAGAATTTTTTTTTTTCTGTTCTAGTCCTAATCAAGATATATGGTCTACTAAGCAGATACCACTAGACCACCAGCTGTTTGTTTCCAGTTTGTCACAAATTAAGAACAGAAATTGAAAATAAACATTTAGAATCCTGTATAATAATTTGGCATTTCTAGGACATCCAAGCATGTGATTTTACATTAAAAAATTTTTTGGTCCATGACCAATTGGGGAAAAAACAAAACCCAAAACTGAGCCTGCAATGATAGTTTGAGAAGCACTGTTCTATGCCATTCCTAATGCTCTTTGGACCTCTCTTAGGTGTTCTCGTAGTAGGCTCTTTAATTTTACCTACTGCTATTGACTTAATATAGGCCCTCATAATATTTCATGTGGGCTAGTTGCAATAGCTTCATAACTACTCTTTGCTTCCTGTTTCCACCTTCTCCAATCAATGCATTCACCTCTGAGAAAATAATCTTTAGAACATCATTCTGATTGTCAAACTCTGCTCGAAAAATTTAAATTGTGCTTTATTACCTGGCCATAAAGTCCAAATTCCTTAGTTTGGTATTTAATTCCCCAGATGATAATGGTAATGATTTGACTTATTTTTCCCTCCCATGCCCTATGTGTTCATTCATGCCCATAATTATTTTTCCTCACTTGCCCCCAATTCTGTCATTTCCCAATTCCTTTCCCTATTTTATATTTGTTTACAACAGTTATCACTTCCTGACAGTTTATTTATGTCATTATTTCCTGAGTCCTCCACACCATACACATTAGAATGTATAAATTCCAAGATACTGAACATGGTTTTGTTCACTGCTGAAGCCCAGGAAGTGCTCAATAATTTTTTCTTTAATGAATGAGTGGGTAAGATGGGCCACCTTAAAGATAAAGAGCCTTGGCCACAAATATCCATGAAGATCCAAAAGAATGACATTTTAATGGTAAAATTTCGCAAGGAAGCAATGAAGGACTTATTTGGGGGAAGACATTCTCTCTAACCTTCCTCAAATCATGTAATAGTCTCTTGCTAATTTTAAGCTCCATGAGAACAAGCATTTGGTCTCTTGTAGTCTCTTTGAATCTCCAGTGCCTAGTATTATGCCTGGAAAAGAGAATGTGTACAATAAGAAGTTTTTGTCTGACCAAAAGAATTAATGCTTCTTCTGTCATATTTTCAGAACATAGTGTATATATTTCTTTGTTATTGATTAAACCTACAGATATAGTTTTGCCACTAACCAAATATTAAGGCTCTATTCTGAACAAGGCTATATATAAAATAGTTTATATGTGAAAATCAAATAGAATTCTAAAATAAGGTGTGAAAACATGGGAAATTTAGGGGAGTACCAAATAATCTTCAGGAATTTGGTATTTAAACATTTTATTTATTGAAGTCACCAGAATTTAAACAAAACAAAACTTTCCTTTTCCTAAAATTGTTCTTCTGTTTGTTGAATTTTAGTTTTACATCTTCTCTAACCTCTAGATATCAGGGGCCATGTGCTCCAATGCACTGCCTTTCTGTATCACAAAATGAAAATGGGTTTAATGTATTGGAGTAACCTGGGAGACTATATTGTTTGGAGAAATAGCAAGAATAATCCCAACGTGAGTAGAGCCAATACTGTCACCTCTGGGAAGAGATATGTCCAGCATTATTCTTTGGATGTAGTAACATCATGCTTACAAAGTCTTAGATATAGTATACAATTTCTAAAGATCGGACAAAAGGAAAATAATAAAAATTTTCAAAGTGGAATTAGTTTAGACTTAGAGAACTTGCACAGAGGAAAAAAACACAACATTTTATTAAAGTGTGTTGAAGATTATGAATCTACTGCAAATTTAAGAAATCTTCTGCAAATTTTCTGTTTATCTGCCATGGTTTGGATTAAGCCATGTCTAAGGCAGAGGTAGGGGCTAGAGAGGACCTTAAGGTCCTGACTAAGATTCTACAGTTCTTGTATTTTAACTTTCTGTTGAACTATAATATATTTAGAAAAAAGTGTATCATAAATGTCCAAGTAAGTGGTTGTCAATTGTGTAACTAGCACCCATGTTGAAAATAGAACATCAGGACCACCCAAGAAGCCCCTTTAATATTCTCTTCCAATCACTGCAGTAAGGGTAGCCCTCTGAATTCTACCAAGATACATTAATTTTCCTTGTTTCTGTACTTTATATAAATGGAATAGTAATGTTTAAGTATGTTTTCATATCTGACTTCTTCCACTTGGTATTATTCTTCCATATTGGTGTATGTAGTTAAAAATTGTACATTCTTGTTATTCCATAGTGTGACTATGCCACTATTTATCCATTCTGCTATTTTTGGTTTGAAGGTAATATTTTGTGCTATTTTGTTATGTTAATACAAGTGTTTTGGTAACGTATCAACTCTTTCCTGTTGTATGTACACCTAGCAGTGGAATTGTTGAGCCCAGGCTTTTTTTGGCCTCCTTATTTCTTATTTTCCTCATATTTTTTATTTTTCTTGGAATAGAATATATAATTCCTGCCCATCTTTTAAAGTCTAACTTTCCCCAATCTACCCAGCCAGAATCTAGCTTCTCTTATTTATCCATCACTTTGTGTGTGTATATATACTCTTTATGTTTATAACATTCTGCTTTTTATTATATTTTCATAAAAATCTTAATTTTCCGTAATGTATAAGCTTTTTTGAAGGCAAAGACTGTCACATTATCATATTTTCCATAGTTACCTTATATCCTTTTAAAATACTACCACTCTTATTACCCTCACCACTAACTGCCTAGTCAGAGCTAAATTTCTTACCTTTGCTTACAAGATCCCAAATGAATCCGAATCCTGGCCACCTCATTTCCTGCTACTCCCTCTCTTACTCACTCTTCAGCCACACTGACCTTCTGTTGAGTTTCAGACTACCCTCCTGTCTTAAGAGTCTTTGCACTTGCTGATGCAGTTCCCTCAGCTGGAAACAGCCTTTTCTCAGACATTCCTGTTGTTCTCTCCTTCACATTATTCAGGTCTCTTCTCAAATGCTATTTTATCAAGGTGGTTTTCCTTTTTTTCCCTACTGTCAACACCTCTAATTTCCCTCACTCCATCACATTTTTATATTATTACTCTCCTTTATTTTCGTTTATAGCTTGTAATAGCCTCTTGACATTGATTATATGTTAATTATTTTATTTATTAGAATATAACTTCTATAAAGGCAGAAAGTTTGTCTTTTTCCTCCCTATTGAACATCCAGCACTTAGGATAGAGCTAGCACATGGATGATGCTGTTATAAATATTTGTAGAATATTATGAATGAATGAAGTCCATGTTCTTTCTGAAGGCAAATCTATGTGGGAATCCAAATTTTAAAAAAGAAACTTGCTTAGTAAGTATGGAATATGAATCATAAAACATATATTAATGGCTGCTGTTATTAATATGATAGCATGATAATTTTCACTAAACATTAGATGCATTTCTACTTTACAGACAGCAGACTTCTATTTAGGATCAGAAAACACTCTTCCATGAACAGTGTGGGGAGAGACAGCTAGTGTTTGCCTCTTGACCTCTCCTTTTTTATCTTTTTAAATTTAAAAATGCACAAAAGCAATTAAAGAAAAATCACAAAATAAAAATGTATTAAGAAAATAAAACTACTCTCAAACCTAGGCAGAGACAAGTCACTGTTAACTTGATTATTTTCCTTTAATAGCATCTGAGATGGATTTATAGTTTGCTTTGTTTTTTTGTATTTGGCTATGTGATGATAAAAATGTTTAAAAGTACTTGATAACTAGACAGAGTATAGAAATAACAGCAGTGTTAAAATATTTAATTGTTTAAATATTCAATATCCTGGCTCATTATCCTGGCACAGTCTTGTCAGGTACAAAATTACTGTATATTAACATTTTTCAAATATTTTTGATTACTTGAATATGAGCAAGAAGAGCTTGGGCAGTCATGAGTTATCCTAAAGAAGAGAAATCTTAAATATTTCCATACTTTTTATTTAAGCATTAAATAGGAAATTTTGGATTCATTTTGAAAATATTTTAAATATGGGGGAATTATGTTTTTATAAATGATAAGCTTCCTTAAAATTTATTAGGTCTTTTTGTTGGATTGAAGAAAATTCAAAGTTCTTAAGTAAATGTGATTTGCAAGTCTTTTAAACTTTATACATGGATCTTTCCTGGGGAAAAAATTTAAAATAATCTTCAAATTTAGCTCATAGTAGTATGTAGTTTGATTGTCTTATTATATCTCATGGACTAAAAATCCAAAATTTTAAACTATTTTATTTTTGTGTGCTGATGCTGTGAAAAACAATTAGAAAATGTTTCCTGGGTTTAATTTAGGATTTGACTAGATTGTGAGAAAGAGGTGTTAGTGTTCTTAGATGACACTCTTCTTAATATGTCATTATTAACATGATTTCCTGACTTAGCATAGATTGTATTGCTGGAGAATAACTTTCTACAAAATCATATGTTCAAAATAACCTAATTATTTGTTGGTTTAAACAAATCAAATGGCATTTTATTAAGCTCATTTACCTGACTTAATGTGAGTCTGGGTGATTGATTATAAAATGTCTTTAAAAGCACTTATGTTTTAGTTTAAATATTGGATACTGATGGACATATTACAGTCCTAAGATGTGGGTATTTAAATTTTTTCTGCAGACACCGGCATCAAACTGGCATCTTTAATACTGAAAACCAGTAGATATGTTTGGTTACACAGTGTTTTGTTTTGTTTTAAACCTATGAATTAGTTGTGAGCATTTCAGAATTAGAAGATTTTATATAAAAATCTAGATTTCTAGCTTTTCTTGAAAATTTTGATAGGATAGTATTGACCTTTCATTCTAATCTAGCAGTGATTCTCAACTGGAGGCAGTTTGGGCAGTGTTTCAACAGGGGACCTTTGATAGTGTCTGGAAACCTTCTTGATTTTCATGTTGTGGGGGGGAAGGTGTTACTGGCATCTAATGGATAGTGGCCAGGAATGCTGCTAATGCACAGGATAGCCCTCAACAACAGTGAAAATGATCTGCCTCAAAATGTCATAGTACTGAAGTTGAGAAGCCCTGTAATATGGCAGTAATTGATCTGAGTTGAATTACACCTACTCACTATGAGTTGAAGTTAGCCATAGTCTCCATCCAGCTTGCTTCATTTACTTGCATGGTTTCTATACACATTGGGGTTTGTGCACCTTCCTTCATACTAGTGCAAATTATTTTAGTGGAAACTGAAACAACTCCAAGTATATTTATTAGAAAAGATGATGGCAAATACAGAAATTTTTTTTATTTTTAGTTCTGGCATAAAGTGGATATTAGAACCCAATTTTTATTTTCCTCTGTTATCTTAATCTATTTTTTTGATTAGGATGGTACAGTATATCAAAAATTGTAGTTGACAGAGAGGAGAGAAGCAGGTAGCAGCTACATTTCATTGTGATAAGTTCTATGTTTGAAGTGTGCCCATAAAAACAAAGGCATAAATACCTTAGTCTGGAAGGTTCAAAGAGGAGGAAAACATTTTAGTTGGATTTTGAAGATGAATAGAATTTAGCCAGAACAAAGGAAAGAAGTGAAGAGTTTTCTAGACAAAGGAAAACAGGAAATTAAAAGAGCATGACAGATCTGCAAGATACCTTAGATGTCTAGAACAGCACTGTGTAATAGAAATATATATAATGCAAGCCACATGCATATATGGTTATAGTTTTCTGATAGCCACATTTATAAAAGCTTTTAAAAGGTGAAATTAATTTTAATGTTTTACTTAGCCCAGTATATCCAAAATAGATTTCAACATGCAATCAATATGAAATAATTGAGATATTTTGCACTTTTTTTTTTTCATTTTAAGTCTTTGAAATCCAGTGTGTAATTTACACTTGCAGCATATCTCAATTCAGTCTAGCCACATTTCAGGTGTTCGATAGTCACATGTGGCTAGTGGCTACCATACCAAACAGTGTGGGTGTGATGGAAGGTCCTAAAGGAGCATTATGCCATGCTCAGAATATGGATATATCATGAGCTAGAGAACCGTTAAATGGTTTTAATCAGAAGGACATAATCACCTTTGAGTTTTTAGAAAATAATCTTTTTTTTTTTTTTTTTTTAGTTTGCCATTGAGACAGACTGCGGAGTCTAGGTTGACTGAGTTGATGGTGGTGAGACTGCTTGAGATGGCAGTTACAGTAGGAGAAACACAGTTTTATATATTTGCAATGGACTAGGAACCTGATGTATTCAGTTTTGGATATGTTGAATATATTGTCTTATGTGACTTTGAAGTGAAAATATTCAGAATGTAATTGGCTATAAAAGATGTGCTAGGAAAGAGATCAAGGTTGCAAATTTTTAAAAATTTAAGTGTTGAATACCTGGATGGAGATGGTTGGATGTAAATGACTTTCTTGTGCATTTCTTGTGCATGGGGCTCCCCTACATGGGGGACACCCCTGCATGGCAGGGCACTCCTTGCACACATCAGCACTGCGCGTGGGCCAGCTCATCACACGGGCCAGGAGGCCCCGGATATTGAACCCTGGACCTCCCATATGGTAGGCGGACACTCTGTCAGTTGAGCCACATCTGCTTCCCGACTGTACCGTATTATATTCCCACCAGCTATATACTGCTGAGCCAGTTTATATACCAGTATCTTACCAAAACCTCACCAGTATTTGGTGTTGTCTTTTTTTTTTTTTTAGGTACTGGGGGCTGGAGATTGAACCCAGGACCTTGTATTTGGGAGGCTGGCACTCAACCACTGAGCCACATTGGCTTCCCTGAGTTGATTTTTTTTTTTCCCCTCATGTGTTTTCAGGAGGCACAGGGAATTGAACCCGGGATCTCCTGTGTGGGAGGTGGGAACACAACTGCTTGAGTCACATCCGCTCCCTGTTTTTTTTTTTGTTTTTTTTTTTGTTTTTAAAGATTTATATATTTATTTACTTTCCCCCCCTCCCCCTGTTGTCTGTTCTCGGTGTCTATTTGCTGTGTTTTGTTTCTTTGTCCACTTCTGTTGTCGTCAGCGGCACAGGAAGTGTGGGCGGCGCCATTCCTGGGCAGGCTGCACTTTCCTTCGCGCTGGGCGGCTCTCCTTAAGGGGTGCACTCCTTGCGCGTGGGGCTCCCCTACGTGGGGGACACCCCTGCGTGGCGCGGCACTCCTTGCGCGCATCAGCACTGCACATGGCCAGCTCTACACGGGTCAAGGAGGCCCGGGGTTTGAACCGCGGACCTCCCATGTGGTAGACGGACGCCCTAACCACTGGGGCAAGTCCTTTTCCCCTCCCTGTTTTTTTATTTTAGCTATTCAGGGAGGTGTGTAGTGATATCTCATTGTAGTTTTAATTTTCATTTCCTAGTGGCTAATTCAGTTGAACATCTTTTCATGTGTTTACTTGCTATATGTATATCTTCTTCATTGAAATGTCTGTATATGTCTTTTTTTTTTTAAGGAGGTACTGGGGATTGAACCCTGGACCTTGTGGGAGGCAGGCACTCAACCACTGAGCTACATCTGCTCCCTATATATGTCTTTTGTCCATTTTCTAGTTAGATTGTTTGATGTTTTTCTTTCTTTCTTTCCCACAGCTGAGTCTTGAGAGTTCTTTATATAATCTAGATATTAGTCCTTTGTCAGATATTTAGTTTGCAAATATTTTTTCCCATTCCGTAGCTTGTCTTTTCATCCTCTTTTAACAGGGTCTTTTGCAGTACAAATGTTCTTAGTTTCAATGTGGTCTAATTTATCAGTTTTTCACTTTATGGGTCATACTTTGTGTCAGGTCTGAGAACTCTGCCTAGCCCTTCATCCTGAAGATTTTCTCCTATGTTTTTTTCCCTAAAGGTTTTGTAGTTTTACGTTTTGTGTTTGAGTTCCTTATCCATTTTGTGTTAAATTTTGTGGAAGGTGTGAAGTTTAGGTTGTTCTTTTTTCTTTTTTTTAAACCTGTGATGTTCATTAGTTAAAAATTCTGTCTTCTATTGAATTGCTTTTGCATCTTTGTGAAAAATCAGTTGAGCCTGTAAGTATAGGGCTATTTCTGGATTCTCTAATGATTTAGGTGTTTAATTCTTTGCCAGTTACACACTTCTTGACTTCTGTAGCCATGTGGTTAGCCTTAATGTCAGATAGAAAAATTTCCACTTTAGTCTTCTTTTCAAGATTGCTTTGGCAACTCTATGCCTTGTACCGTTCCATATAGATTTTGGGATAAGCTTGTCTATAACCACAAAAACCTTGCTGTGATTTCAGTAGGAATTACATTAATCCTATAGGTCATTTTTGGGAGAACTGTCATCTTTACTGTGCATATAGTATATCTTTCCATTTATTTGAATCTTTGCTTTCTTTCATCAGTATTTTTGAGTTTTTATCAATAAATCCTATTTTAAGTTTTTACATAGCTTTTTATTTTCCTTGTGGTGGTTATTTCACCGCCCATGTTCCTGTGTTTCTGGTCTGGTCAGAGCCGAGATTCAAAGTGGCCTCTGCTAGCTGAAGTTACTGAAGAGAAACCCTCCAACTCACTTTCCCTTTTCTCTTGTTAGAGCAAACAGGAAGGAAAACGTCTATAGCCCTCTCAGTTGACTGCAGTGAGCCAGGGGTTTTATCCAGGCTTAATGTCTTGAGAGTTGGGGAGGGGAGCCTTTCTCAGCCACCATAGGGGTTTTAGTAACTCAGCGTTTGTTGTTTCAAGTTCTTGATTTCTCTGTCCCTTGCTTTTCTGGGAATTGCACAGCATTGTCCTGCTGTGCTCTTTACCCTTTCTCCTTTGTTTTTGTGAGAGTTGAGCCCTACCAGCCTACTCCGACACCAGAATTTTCCCATATTTTTTTAATCTTCTCCTCCTGGGACTTTGATGATATGAATTTTAGATTTTTTATTATTGTCTATTGATCCCTGAGGCTCTTTCTGTTCTTTTTAGTCTCATTTCCTGAAATCTGTCTTTCAGATTGTTAGTGGAATGCTCTGGACGTCTAGGTTCTTGGGTATGTTGCTTGAAGGAATTTAAGGATATGCAATAGGGTAGGCAAGGAAGTAAAGAGTTTTTTAAGAAGAAAAGAGATAGTACATAACCCAGACATGGGTGTGGGTATGCTACAGGGTGAGATTCATGTATGGGGTCCTTGGTTAGGCCTTTCTTCCTCCCCTTTCTTAATGTGGGGGAGGCACCCCAGCTCTTTGCTGTTCTGATTGGTTATCTTATGATCCCCACCTGTTAGCTCTCAGGGATCAATGGGGGGGAGGGGTGTCTTTTGTCTGGAGTTATCTGGGACCAGTCGGGAGGTTTGGAGTTATGTGGGGCTTCTTCTTGACCCCAGGGAAGTTTCAAATGGGACCTCAGCCAGGGTCTCAGTTCCAGCTTTGTTCTTAGTAGCAGCCTTCCCTCAGAGGGTTTCCTGGAGGGGTCTCAGGGCCATGTTCTCTGCTGGCTCCCAGCTGTGACTCAATTTTCCCTCTTTTCCTATACTAACATACCTCAAGTCTGAATAAATTCTATTGCTATTTTCTCAAGTTGCCTTATTCTATTTTTGTTATCTCCATTAAACTCTTGATTCCAGCTAGTTAATTTTTAAAATCTTGGTTATTTTAATTTTAGGTCTATGATTTCCATTTGGTTCATTTTTATAACTTATTTTTTTCTGAGGTTTCCAGTTGTGCTTTTTTCCCATTTGTTTCAAGGGAATTCATGAAAACTTGTTGATGCAATTTTATAGTAGTTGCTTTAAAATCTTTTTGCCAGATAGTTTCACTGTCTCATTGATCTTGCTTATGGGCATTAGTTGATTGTCTTAGAAGCAATTTGGTAAATTTTGTTATTAACTTTATAGGTGCTAAAGAAAATAATGGTATTCTTTAAAGTGAATGACTGTAACATGATACCATTAAGTATAGTGTTTTCTGTAAGCATTTTTTTTTTTTTAGGAAGTACTGGGGATTGAACCTGGGACCTTGTACATGGGAAACAGGTGCTCAACCACTTGAGCTACATCCTCCCTCGTAAGCAGTTTTCAGATGCCATTTTTCAGATTAAGGAAATTCCCTTTTGTTCTTAGCTTGCTAAGTGTTTTTTAAAAAATATATATATTTTTGTGAATGGATATTGAATTTTATTTAGCTGCTTTTACTGTATTTGCTGCATTTATTGAGATAATGTATTGTTTTCTCCTTTGATCTATTAATATAGCAAATTATGTCATGGATTTTATTTCACCTGAAATATTTTGCTATATATTTCTAAAAGATAATGACTTAAAAAAATTATGCCATTATCATATTTTAAAAAATTAACAATGTTTCTTACCACCCAACCTTCTCCTCTTATTTGAAGGACAAACCAGGTTATTTTTCCTGTACAGTTTCCTATAGTCTTTATTTGCTGATTATATCACCATGGTATGGTTTAAACAGTTCCTCAGTCTTAAATTATCCTGTAAATTGGTAGTTGAATCTAGAGCTCTGATCAGAATCAGATTTGATTTTAGCAGGTTATTTGTTTGTCTTTTTTAAAAGATTCCAATTGGCTTTCATTTTTGTTTATAAGTAGGAAAATCCTGAGAACATCAAGATATCTAATATAAGTGGTAATATTTTTAAAGGCAGAGTAACACTAAAAATGATCTAGGTTGCCAGTACAGCCCTTTAAACCAGAATGGGAAGTGAAAATATGCCTTATTTTCTGTCCTTTTAGATTGCTATCAAATTGAGAAGCATATATATTTCAATTTATGCATTTATCTAACATCAGAACATATGCATATCCAAAGCATATAAGATAGAAGATGACACTCAACTTGAGCTTAAGATGTATCTGATATTATAGTGCTGAATTTGTATAAACATTTTAGTCAGTTCTTTTTTTTTTTTTTTTTAAAGATTTATCCCCCCCCCCCCCCCCACATTGTCTGCTCTCTGTGTTCATTTGCTGTGTGTTCTTCTATGCTGTTTGCATTATCCGGCAGCACTGGGAAACTGTCTCTTTTTTGTCGCATCATCTTGCTGCATCCGCTCTCCATGTGTGCGGCGCCACTCCTGGGCGGGCTGCACTTTTTTCACATGGGGCAGCTCTCCTTGCAGGGCGCACTCCTTGCACATGGGGCCCCCTTACGCGGGGGCACCCCTTCATGGCACAGCACTCCTTGTGCACCCGGGAGCACTATGCGTGGGCCATCTTACCACACGGGTCAGGAGGCCCTGGGGATTGAACCCTGGACTCTCCATATGGTAGACAGATGTTCTATCAATTGAGCCACATCCACTTCCCTAGTCAGTTATTTTTAAAGTGTTGAATTTACAAATGTAAATGTTCGTGGTTGAACTGGTTACTTAAAATGAAAATAATATATATACAAGGTGGTAAAGGAAGTCTTATTTATAATCAGTATTTTAATTTTATCAGTTGTCATTTTGAACTAAAGATTTCAGATGTGTTTGATGTTTACTTTTTCAGAAAGAAATTATATTTAAAAGTGAACTTTTTTCTTAATGTGCAAGGGTGTTCACTGACTGCTATTTTCTAATAAAAGTTGTATATGTACTAAGATTATATTTCCAGTTATTCGTGTTTAGAAATTATAAAATGTACTCCCTTGTTTACCAGTATTATCTAATGTGTTCTTTAATAATGCTTATTTAATTTTCATGTTGATCAATTTGCAGGTGAATTATGTAACCTCATTACATTGGATGTAGCTCACAATCAACTTGAACACCTTCCGAAGGAGATTGGAAACTGCACACAGATAACCAACCTTGACTTGCAGCACAATGAACTGCTAGACCTCCCAGATACTATAGGTATGAGAGGAGAAAGATATTAATAGTTATTTATAGCTATGTGGATATGATAATAATAAAGAGAAATTAAAATTTAAAATTATTGAAGTAGCAAAACTTCTGAAAGGTAGTATTTTTAAATAGCTTTTTATTTCCATTTTATGGCAGGGAAAAAAATTAGGTTTTAGGAAATGGGCTCAATTGGATTAGAAAGATGATGGCCTATTGAGTCACATGTATATTCTATTATAGCTCTGCTAAAACTGCAAAACAGGTAGATTTTCTGTTTTCCTTATTTCAGAATGTAACATGCTAATATATAGGGTGTGGTTCCTTCTTTTGCAAGACTGCACTGAAAAATAAAACCACTACTGTTTAGTTTTTATGACATGGCTAGTATATAAACTTGAAAGGCAAGTGTTTTCATCTGTAACATTGAGTGATTGAGAGAAGAGATGTCTTAAAGTATAAAATAGTTTGAAGACTTAGCCAAACTTCAAAAAGTTGAATTTGAGTTAATTGTGAAATGTATTCTATATTTATTTAGTCTTTTTAAAACTTTTTCCAATTTTCCATAGATTTATAAAAAACAGTATAGAGAATTTTTAAAAGCTCTGATAACTTTTTAAATATTGCTGTGTTATAAGTATACTAGAAAGTTCATTTAGAAAAGTTACATCTACACTTAATTTATATAATTTTATTAAAGAATATTTCAGAAGTGCTATTACTAAATCATGGTTATATTTCTGACGATACATAACTTTAATACATCCAGGTTTGAGGCTGGAGATATTTCCAGTCCCCTAGGTGATTCAAAGGCAAGTTGCAAACTAATTGGAGGGCTGCTTTATTTCAGAATCACCCTTAGTATTAGGGTGCAGCCCTGTAGGGTTCCAGGCTAAGACAAGATGTTCATTACCAGAGTTCTCATCCTTAGCAGGTCGTAGATTTTGAATCTTGCCAGAAACATCCCTTAGCTTCTCAGGTGCATCTCCTGGTTAGGCAAGTACTCTCAGGACAAGATTCATTACACTGTTTGCTTATTTTTGAGTTCTCAGTCTGTTTCTGTCCTAGTAATTACTCACTACCTTGTTAGATCTGTGATTTTTCTTTTTAGAGTATTTTCTAAGTTTTTTTCAATGGGAGAGTTTGTATGAATTACCAAGTCTACCATTATTTGAAATAGAAGCAGTTGTGTTTGTTTATATGTTAGAATATACGTAGTATGGGTTATATGGGACAATTATTTTTTTAAGAAAAGCAAACTGTGACTTTTTCAGGGTATTCTGGTTAGCCTGTAATGTCTCTATCTTCCTGATTCTTGGCCCAGGGCTTTTTATGTCACACTATTATTCATAGTGGCAATAAATTAATTATTCTAGTTTATTTAACTGGTTTAGATGCCTTTTTGAAAGGCAAGATGTCTACAGCCTAATGAATTGGTCTATTAATAACGATAGTGAATATTCTACCAAGTTTCCTCTATAAGTAAAATAATCAGATTTCTGATTAAGTTAATAGGGACTGAGTGTTCTTGCTTCTTTGTTTAAAATCTAATGAAATGGCCAAAATGAACAGAGAAGTTACCCTAGAAGTAAAAGACTAGAGAAAGGGTATATACTACATCTATAAAATGTATCAGACCTGTTCAAAAAGGAAAGAAAGAATAAAATATATTTCTTTGAAATATGTTTGCAAAAATAAATTTAATGGAAAATGCTATATAATATAATGAACACAACCAAAGACTAAAATAGTGCTCTAGAAAATAAAGATAAAGCAGAAAAGGTCACCTAGAATGTAGAGCAGAAAGATTTACAAAATAAGTGAAAATTTAAAAATTGAAGGGAAATATGGTTTGAAGTTCTAGAAAGAGAACAGAGGAAGCACAATGAAGAAACTAATAAAATATAATTTGGTAATGTTTCCCTGAACTTAACAAAACCCCAGAAAATAACATTGAAATTGTTTACCAAGAAAAAATAATGAAAAAAGATACATCCTGGGAGACGTTTTAAAAATTAGATTTACTACTTGTTTATAATAAATAATACATTCACATGGTTCAAATAACCAAAAGCTATGGTAAGAAAACTGTGAGAAATCTTCCAGCCTTGTCCCCCTTCTACCCAGTTCCCCCTAATCTCTCCCAGAGAAGTGAATACTAATATTAATATTTTATGAATCTTTCCAGAGATATGGTTATATTTGCTAGAATAAATTCTGCCTACACCCTACACCCCATCTATTCTTTACACCAGTGGTAATAAACATTTTGCTTTTTTCCCACTTTGCTTTATGTCTTAGAGATTTTTCCATATCAGTACACAAAGAGCTGCCTTATTCTTTTTTATCACTGCATAGTATTCATTGTATAAATGTATAATTATTTAGTTGCCTTTGGATTGTTATTCAAAGTTTACTGTTACCTTTACTATTGCAAACAGTCCTACAGTGAATGCTCTCCCAACAAATACATTCCATTTTGTACATTCATGTGTATATTTATGGTATAAATTACTTTGTGTGAGATTGTTGGGTTAACTGGCATATATAACTGGGTTGGGTATATGTGCATTTTAAATTTTGATTGATATTGATAGATTTCTTCCGAAAGAACTGTACCAAGTTACAACGTCATTCTCAGTGTTAGAGAATGGCAGTAGAGTATGTTGTTAAACTTAGATTTTAATTAAAATAAGGTGAAAGTGATATCCCATTAAATGTTTAAAGTTTTCACTTCTCATTTGACACTGAGCTTTTTCTTTATATGTTTAAGAGCTGTATTTCCCTTTTTGATAATTGTTTTTATCTTTTGGCCATTTTTCCGTTAAGTTGTCGGTCTTTAATTTTTTTTTTAAATAACTATGAAGAGTATGATTTCTCTTCTATGATATCAGGTGTAACTATTTTTTCTGTTTTGTCATTTGCGTTTGCATTTGACTTTGCTTATGCAGAAGTTTTAAATTCTTAACAGTCATTTAAAATTTCTGGTTATTGAATTATAGTTTTAAGCATCTTCTCTGAAATACTCTGAAATGCTCTGAAATTACTTTAAATACAAAAACAAAATACTTCTAACATTTTCTTCTATACCATGTGACTTCACTTTTTAAAAATACCAATATTTAAAAAAATCAATATGGAGGTTATCCTGATGTGATAAGCAAGGTATATACTGCTATCTTTTTTTCCCCCCTTATGGCTATTGAATTTTCCTAGTGTCTTCTATTTAGAAGTATGTCTTTTCTCTAATGATTTGAGAAGCTGCTTTTTATCATATGAAAACTAAATTCCTCTGTATATCGGTATCTATTTCTGGACTTTCTCTTCTGTTCCATTGATTGGTCTATCTGTTTGTGGTGTCATGATCAAACTTTTAGTTATTGAGGCTATATAATATATTTGATTACCTGATGGAATAGACACCTCTGCCCATTGCCTTTTGCCATTATTCATTTTGATGTTCCCAGCTGAGATTAATTTATGGTTTTGTTGTTGTTGTTTTTTTGTCTCATCCTTGTCAGAGTGAATTACTTTGGAGCATATTAATTGTATGATCATTTTACGAAAATAATTTGGAATTTTCCTGTGCTCTAAAACAGTGTTAAAAACAATCTGCTCTTTAAAAGTACAGTAGAGTTTCCCTGCTAAACCATTTGGACCTCATGCTTTTTGTGGGGATGGCTGTTTGACATCTTTATTTAATGAGGTTTAGTCAGTTTAGATTATTTTACCTGTTCTGTAGTAAGTTTTGGGAAATTATATTTTCCTAACTATTTTCCATTTCAGCTACCTTTTCAAATTTATTTGCATAGGGTTCAGCAAATGATTTTTTATGTTATTAAATATTTTTCCCTGATTTCTAACTTTGAATTGTGCTTTCTCCTGCTTTTTTCTTGATTAGAATAATTAGTGGTTATATATTTTATTTGTGTTTAAGCACTAAGTTTTCAATTTATTCAGCTCTTTTTCAGTTTCCTAATTCATTAATTTATGCTTTATTTTAATTATTCCTTTGTTTTTGGGTTATCCTATAATAGATAATGGTCTCTTACAACTTTCTTAGTTGGGCATTTAAAACATTTTATAAGATTTTTTGTTCATAGATCTTTAAAACTGAATTGTCTTCTGAGCTCTTAACTGTACTCTGAAAATTATGATTTACGTAGTGTTTTCATCATTATTTTATAATTATTGTTATTGTAATATGTATTTTTTCTTAAACCCAAGAATTTTTATATTTACACATGTAAGAGGCTTTTCATTTTCTGAATTATTAATGTCTAATGTATTTGCTTTGATCAGAAACCAAAGTCTGTCCTGTTGCTAGTTTTTATGATTTTTTTTTTTTTTTAGTTTTATTGGTATACTAATATGTGGTCAAATTTTGTGAATTTTCTATGGGTACTTAAAGGTGTTTTCCTGATATTTAGAGGTATGTGGTTGTATATTTGTATGTGTGTATGCGAGTGTGTGTTCGTGATCTTCCATTTAATATATTTATGCCTCCTATATACATTTGTTCTTGCTACCTTGTCTATGACAAATTAGGAAAGATGATCCTTGTATCTCCTGTTACTTACAGCTTTGTCAATATTGATACTTTCTTGTTACCTTTTGCTGTGAATTTTACTCTTTAGCATTAAAATCTTCTTTTAAAAATGCCTCATATAATGATTTTTAGCTTATATTCTACCTTTTTTGATATTATTTTTGTTTGCATTTACTAGTATACTTTTACTTATTTTTCCTTTTTTACACACAACTTTACTGAAGTACAATTGACATGCTATTGACTACACATGTATAAAGTATACATCTGTGAAAACTTATCTCAATCAACATAGTAAACATTTCTATCACCCCAAAAGTTTCCTTGTGCCCTTTTGTAGTTCTTCCCTCTTACCACTCTCTACCCCTCTATCCCATACTCAAGCAATCACTGATGTAGTTTCTGTCACTGTAGATTTATTTGCCTTTTCTAGAGTTTTATATAAATGGAATAATTCAGTGTGTAATTTATTTTTTTTCAGTCTGGCTTCATTCACATAGCATAATTATTTTGCAGCTCACCAGAGTTGCTGCATGTATCAGTGGTTCATTCCTTTTCATTGTTGAAGAGCTTTCCATTGTATGGATATACCACAGTTTATCTATTCAATACCTGTGATAAATGTTGGGGCTCTTTCCAGTTTTTTGACTATTATAATTGAATTCAGTATGAACATTTGTGTACATGTTTTTATAGCAAATATATTTATATTTCCTTTACTCTTGGATAAACACATAGGGGTGTAATGATTGGATAATATGGTAAGTTATGTATTTAGCTTTTTAAGAAATTGCCAAACTGTTTTCCAAAGTGGTTGTACTATTTACTTTCCTACCCACAGTGATTGAGAGTTCCAGTTCTTCTGCATCCATGCCAACATTTGGTATGGTCAGTCATTCTATTTTATCCATTCTGTTAAGTGTATAGTAGTATCTTACATGCTTTTGATTTGCATTTGCTCGTCTATCTCTTAAGTTCTTTGGTGAAGTGTCTGTTCAGATCTTCTGCCCATTTAAACCATTATTTTCTTATTGCTGAGTGTTATATATTCTGTGAACAAGTCCTTTTTAAGGAGAGTTGCAGAGAGTTTCAGTCTGTGGCTTATCTTCTGTTCTTTCAATAGTAATTTTTTTTAAACAAATTAATTTTATTCATATATATTAATAAAGTATAAATCAATTTAAAGTATACAATCAGAGGTATTCAGTATAATCACAAAGTTGTGCATTCATCACTTCAAATATTTTAGAGCATTTTCATTATTCCAATAATAATAATAATAATAAACAAGCAAAACTAACTCATCACTTCTCAGTCTCTCTGTGCTTCCCCTGCCGTACGTAACTGCCATTCTGTTTCTGTTTCTCTTTTATTTGTATTTTGTAAAAACAGACTTATATATTTATATTTTATGTGAGGTTTCACAATGTTATACAGTCCCATGTTACATTTTAAAATTTTCCTTCTAGTAATATACATGACCTTAGACTTGCTGTTTTAACCGCTATTGTTCCTGTATAATAGCTCTGCTAGTTAACAAATGCTTTGATGTGCTTTCACTATTTCTATTCATTTCTAAAGATTTACAAACAACCTTTTTAACAATTCTGCACAGATTAACCCTCTGGTTTTCATTCTCTACTCTCATTCTATTTTCTGGTGACCTATATTCTAATTATTAACTCTTTGAGTTTCCACAATATATTTAGTTCATAATAGCACAATCAACAGTATTTTAATGAAATCCAATTTATCATTTTGTTCTTTTATAGATTGGTCTTTGGTGTCATCGCTAAGAAATCTTTGCCTAAGGCAAGGTCACAATGTTTTTCTTCTGTTGTCCTCTAGAAATACTATTTTCATTTTGAATTAATTTCTGAATATAATGTGAGGTATGAATCCAAACTCACAGTTTTTGTATATGGAGAGCCAGTTGTTTCATCACCACTTGTTGAAAAAGCTGTCCTTTCTCCATTGCATCATTTTTAAGAGTTTGTCAAAAATCAGTTTTCCTTATTGTTGGTCAGGAGGAGAGATACCTAAAGAGATGTCAACCTGTTGCACCAAAGCCAGGAGTTCTGAAAGATAGAGAAACCCAAAACGACACTTGGAGATGCTGAAGTCCAGATTTATTACGTGTGGGCTCAGAGGAGAGTCAGTCTCCAAATTCTCAGCCCCTTTTTTCAGTTTTCATAGGTTTATATAGGATTTCATGTGGAATCAGCATGACTTTTGCTTATGTGCTAATGCGTTGCTAGGTGAAATTTTGCAAGTGGGGTTACAGAAGCAGAATGCAGGTGCAAGGCTGTGCTTTTGTGGGCTGATTTATAGAAGCTGGGGCAGGAGTGATTTGTTAGATTACAGAAGTCGGGGGCAGGAGTCATTTGTTTGATACTCTCCTGCAAAGGCCATGTTCTCACAGGCTGATTTACAGAAGCAGAGGCAGGAGTGGCTCTTTAGATATTTTTGCAAGGTTATGCTTTTATTTCTCAACAAACCCACTCCAATACAGGTGTTGGGGTCGTCAGCAGAAGCATGACTTGAACAGGCTCTGGTGAAGATGTTTTACTCACATAGAGAAGAGACAGAGCAAGGTAAACTTTACTAGAGGCATCTGTTCCCCATAGCCAGCCAATCTCAATGCATGGCTAACTCAGGGAGACGTTCTACTCATAGCACCTCTCTCTTATGTTGGTGTGCTGCCTCAGTAGAGGAACCCTGCTCCTCCCACCAGGGACAGATATACAACTGGGGTGTGGTAAAATATGCCCACCACAGTTGGATTGTCTCCCATGAATGTTTATATATGATTGGGATAATAGGGGAAGGAATATACCTGCAGTCCCCTTGTCTACTAGCGGAAATATATTATCCTGCCAGGCTGTCACACCTGGTCCTGAGCACAGGGTATATATGTGGGTCTCAGGGAAAGGTGACAGGCTGTGCTAGGACTGCCCCCTACACATATATACATTGGTTTATTTCTGGACCCTCTATTCTGTTCCATTGATCTATTTGTCTGTCTTTACACCAATAAGCATGCCATCTTGTTTATTGTGCTTTGTGATAATTACTGACATGGAGTAGTGCTAACCTTCAAAGTTGTTTTGGCTGTACTAGGTCCTTTGCATTTCCATATAAATTTTAGAATCAGCTCACCAATTTCTACCAAAACAAAGCCTTCTGGAATTTTAATTGGAATTGTATTGAATCTATAGATCTGTTTGGGGTGAATTAACATTTTAGCAATGTTGAGTCTTCTGATGCATGAACAAAATATCTTTCCATTTAGGTGTCCTTTAATTTCTCTCTGCAATATTTCAACTTTTCAGTGTACAGTTCTTTTCACATCTTTAGAGTTATCCCTAAATATTTGGTATTTTTATATTATTTTAAATAGTATTTTAATTTCAATTTCTGACTGTTCATTTCTAGTGCGTAGAAACGCATTGAGACTTATTTATAGCTCTATTTATGGTTATCTTGGTATTACATATGCATCTAATAAAAAATGTGGAATATTCCAAAAATGTCAATCATGACATAGATGAGGCTATCAGTAACCTCCTGTCCTTTTCCTGTATCAGCTACCTCCTGTCCTTTTTCTCTCTTCCCCTTTTTGTTTTTGTTAGTTGTGTTACCAGATATGTGGCATTTATAGTGTCTCTTGTTACCCTAACTCTTAGTTTTGTTTCAGTCTTAATGTTCACCAGGAGTACTCTTGCCATAGTTGCTCCAGTTAAACCATTAGTCTTGAAGTAGTTTTCTCAAAAAGGTTCATGGAAACAGTAGTCCTTTAGTTCTTATATGTTCAAATCTTTTTAATCTTTATTTTGAAGAACAGTTGCTGGATAGAAAATCACTGGATTCACCTTCCTTTCCCTGAGGATCTTTTAGGGATAATTCTACTGTCTTCTGGAATTAAATGAATGAAAATATGAAATCATTCTAATTTTTTCCCATTGTAAGTGTCTTGATCTTTTTGCCTGGCTCCCCAAAGGCTTATTTTTGAAGTTCAAAAATCTTATTATGATATTTCTCAGTGTTGCTCTTTCAAGGGTCACATTTCTCTAATATAATATAGGCCAATTCGACTTGTAGGTTTAATTTTTATTTCAGTATACTTTTTTGCAAATTATGTATTGACACTTTAGCTTGTTTTGAATGTCCTTACATTGAAGTATGACTGTAAATTTGCTTATTTTGAACAACCAATTAATTGCCACAGCAAAGGAGAAAAGAAAGAATAATGTACAATCTTAGCACGATCCCTTTCAGCAGAAGGTCAAATAAAAGCACTTAAAAAAATGAAAAATAAAAAAATTTCTTTTATAAAATCCAAAGTCTTGCTTAGTTTTGCAAAGAAAAGTGAAAGGTTGCTTACACTAGTGGTAATGAGACTGGGGAACAGAAATTCAATTTAGACACTTGAAGTGTTATAAAGATAGATTCTTGCCCATCTCATTAATGTGTCTTTCTTAGGTTATTGCAGATGCTAAATACTTTATTGTTTCTTGAACTTAGGGGTCATGTTCTAGCCTCAGGGTCTTTGCACTTCCCTGTCTGTACAGGGAATTCATTTCCCCCAAATAGCCATGTATTTCACTTTTTCTGCTCCTTCAACTGCTCAGATGGGTTTCTAGGGCATGATCATCAATCAACCCTGTTCTTACTCTCAAATAGTCTAACAATGTTATTTTTTTATGAGAAAGGATAAATGCAGATGTATCTGGCTCCCTATCTTGTTAAATTACAATCAAAGGGGAGTGCAATTAAAGTGTTAAAATTAATAGTACTGACAAACAGGGAAAGCATAGATGGTGATGGGTGATAAAATCCTCCAGTAAATAGGCTTGCCGTCCCATGGATTCACTTCCTCTGAGAAAGGGTAACAGTCTTAATTTACCTTTGAGATTTTCCCTCTTGTTTATTAGAGAAGAGCAACTCACCCAAAACAGTCAATAACAAACTTAATTGGCATATGGTTCTCCTGACACTTTTCCTCTTGTCCTGGTGTAATTCTTGAAAACTGTAATTTAAAATAAAAACTGACAAAAAAGCCATCACCTCCTCTGTTCTCTTCTCTTTTCTTTGAACTAAAGAATCTTGCCCTAAAAAAAAAAAAATCAAATCTTATAAATATCACCTTACAATAACTTTTCCAAAAGTCACTCTATTTCCCTGCCTTTTATTGTTATTATTTTCTTCTAAATTGACTGAAAAGATATACATACCACATAAAAGTTATATGTTTTTATCCCTTTCTTTATTTAACATGAACTCTTCTAGTGTAACTGTCACTTCTTGGCAGTGGTCCCTGCCATTTACTTCCAGGCTGAGCAGTGCCAGGGTCACTGACAGCTTTATTGGATGTGGGGAAGAGAGAGAAGGAAATGAGGAGGGGGCAGTTGGTTGCACTTAAGTAAGAGAGTACTTAAAAATATATTTATAGTTTCTCTGATTTAACTATTAGTCTCTCTTAAGAATAAAAAGTTTATTCTCTTTCCTGTAAATATTTTCTAATTCAAGAATCAGTTATGAACAAAAGGAAATATTAAACCTCATTACAAAGGTCATTTGTTTCAAACTATGAACTTGATATCTTAAATCCTTGTGGGATCTATCATGGTTTTATGAAATCAGAGGGAAAAAAGTCTGAAGTAGGAAAAAATTATTTTATTTTCTATTTCTTGTCAAAACAAGATAAAGAGAGAAATATGCAACAAGACCTTGCCTTCAAGGCTGGAGCATAGAACAATTCACAGAGGTCTTTTTGTTGCACTGGGTTCTGAAGAAATGTTACAGTAATTATGGTTATATCAACAAGTAGAGTTTTAGTAATTAGACTTTAGGTAATTACAGTGTAGCTTATATATAACATCTTCACTAGTCTTTTTTAATGATGGTATTCTTTTGAGTTTTTGATGTTTAAGAATTTTTGTATTGCTTGTTCAGGCTAATGTTTCTGGAAAAAATGTTAACTGACATTATTTCGTGTGTAGAACTGCTTGACTTTCCTACTGATTTTTTGCAATTCTGTTAAAATATGATTAAGACTATTAGAGTTAAGAATTTCACTCAAAAGTTATACTGAGTTAACCTAAAGATGCTGATTATATTTGCTAAAATTGAATGTATCTCATTTTAATTCAAAGCAGTTTGATTTAGCTATATTTTAAAAACCTGACAGCATAAGAAAGCAAGCTGTCAAAATGGAGCACAGAACAATTTACAGTTGAATGTTAAGCGCTTAAAAGCTAAATGCCAATGATTGGCAATGATCAGCCTACATTTATACACAGAAGCTCAGCAAAATTGATTTTATTTCTTAGTCACTATGTTAGCCATAGTCACGATGGCTCAATATTAATGCAAGCTATGGCTTGATTTCTAGGTTGCAGTTTAGTTTGTGGTTAAAACCGCTCATTGAAAGAGGTTAGAGTTGAAACCACCACAGGGAGTGAATCACAGTAAATGTCAGACTTCTGATGTCAGGTTTTTTTCTGGCATAGTTTTGATATTTCATCCTTAATTTTTTTCCTTAATTTTTATATCTTTTATTTTGCTGAGAAAAATGGATTTTGGCAAAATGTGGATTTTTTCCCCCATACTTTCAAGTAAGTGATAAAGCAAATGTGGATTTCTGCATCAAGATAGCATATTCTCATAGAACATTTTTTAAAGTTCAGCCCCATTCTGCCCCACTGAATGAAAGAAAGAGAGAGGGAGAGAAAGAGGTTAATTCAAGCCAAAGATGAAGGTACCATTTCATTTGATACCACTAATATGGGTGCTAAATAACATCATATATCAATTTCATTACATAGTTTTTAATTTTTAAGTTCTAGAAATGTATTCTGGTTTTAAACATAGGAAACTTACTTTGCTTTTAGAAGAGAAGTTTCAGTAATTTGGCCTATTTACTGGACTTTTCAGTTGATAAAAATTTTAAATTTGGCTACTATATTAAGCTGTGTTATCACAAAAAGCTTTAAGGACCAGTTGAAAGATTTCAGTGAAAATTAAAAAGGAAAGAAAGAGAGAAAGGGAGGGAGGGAGAAAGAATTCAAACATTGTGTTCAGCTACTATACATGCCTTAAAGAATGTTTGAATGAGGTATGTCAGTTGCTAGAGTCTTACAGACTTGGAGACTTCAAAGACCCTTTGGTGAATGCTTCAACCATTTTCTTACAATGGAACAGCTTTTTCTTCTACAAGGAAAGCAGTGTTATGGAGGAGAGGAGGGGATGGTCTTGTCTACTTCTAGTTTTTCAACTCTCAACCCAGAAATAACAAACTAAACTGCAAGGCAGTAAGGGCATTTATTTGGGATCTTAGAATTGCAATTCAGGGAGCACAGATTCAGGTAGCAACTCAAGTTGTGTCCCTTTTGGCATTTCCCTGCAAATGTTTTTAAAGGAAAAGAAGATTAGATAAGTTGTCTGTGGTTGGTGGTTATTTGGGGTACTATAATTGTCCTTCAGTTTAGATAGTTACTGAGTTCTTTATCTTGTGGTTTGTTTATGGTGTCCATATGTCCTTGGGGTTTTCAAGAACATTGCAGCGTGGGGCTTTGCATATTGTGTTAGTTTGTGATATCTGGCTGAGACCTGCATTGCATTGGAGTAACCTCCAGAATGACCTCTCCACTCCATTTTAAATCTCTTAGCCATAGAAAACTCTATTTTGTTTTATTTCTTTTCACACAATGTCCTGCAAATTAAAATTTTGTCACAGGATTTTGAAGTTCTTTATAGTCAGGAATGATCACTGCTTGGAAAATTTCCCGCTTTACCAGTCTTGCTCTAGCCATAGCGTCTATAGTCACAGAACTTTCCCTCCTTTGCCATTTTGCAAGAGTGCAAATATGTGGGTACTGTTGTTAGTAGAAGGCTTTGGATTCTTGCTTGTAGGTTCTTGGCTGTGTTGCATAAAAGAATTTAAGGACATGCCATAGGGTAGGCAAGGGAGTAAAGAGTTTATTAAGAAACTAGAAAAGAGTACACAGTCCTAGACATGGACTGCAGGCATGCTACAGGATGAGTTATGTGTGGGGGCCCCAGGTTAGGCCTTTTTAAGATTTTTACTCCTCCCCCTTCATAATGTTGGGGAGGGGCCCTAGCTATTTGCTGTTCTGATCCTTTGCCTCAACTATTAGCTTTCAGGGGGCCAACGGTAAGACTTTTTGTTTGAGAGTATCTGGGGCTTCCCCTTGACCCCAGAAAGAGTTCCAATGGCATCTCGTGGCCAGGGTCTCAAGGGATATTTCCAGCAGCCTTCGCTTCAGGAGGTTTCCAGGCGGGGTCTCACAGCCATGTTGTCTGCCAGGCAAGTTCTCTGCTGGGTCTTCCACAGAATTTCTTGTTAAAAATTAGAAACAAAGTCCATCTGTTGGGGAATGATTAGATAGATATAATAGACACATATTATGGAATACTTTACAATGGTTGTATTGAATGATGTATATCTGTACTTACTCATGAGAAAATATTTCTATAATCTGTTTATGGGGATAAATTTAAAGCATGATCCAATTTATATATTAAAAAAGTATATAAAAACAAAATATCCCTGATTTTGTAAATGTGTAAATAAATGCTGAGAGAAAGGTCTCAATAGGTACATATTAGATTACAAACAATGGTTATCTGATGAAGAAAGTAGAACACATTCACGTATTTTGCAATTAAAATGAGTTGGTGGGAGAAATACAGAGAGTTGAACTTGCTTTTAGTACTTTCTTTCTGACTGATATCTAAGAATGGGCTACTTAGAAGTAGGATATCCTTGAAAAAACTCCTGTAAACGTTTTTAGAAGAATTAATTTCTATTTAGATAGACCAGACACACCTAGTGTGTCTGTATGTGTATATTTAAATCATGTCCAGTAGAGTCTATATTTCATAGACATGCTGTTTTATAAAATGAGATTAGAATGTTTATTGAGCCTGTTATATAATTTTAAGTATGTGTCTTTTTCCTTTTGGAGAAGAGCACAGATAGGGAAATGTTTTAGCTACTCTAGTAGTGCTTAGCACCCAAAGTTTGTAGAGAGATGAGAGTATATGGCAAGGCCTCTCAAAGGGTTTTCAGTCTGATGGGGAAATAACTAATCTAGGAAACAACTAACAATGTATAATATAGAATATAACTAAATGCGAACCTAGAGTGCAGACAATATGCTGAATCAATTCAGTTTGCAGGGAGACCAACAAGATCTTGATAGAATGGCCAGGGAAAGCTTCATGAACAAATGTGCTGGACTCAGCATGGAAGAAAAATGCATTCTATGAGCACAAGTGCACAAAGAACATGAACTTCACATGCTTCCAGGTCAAGGAGGAAACAAGCAAACTGGAGCAAAGTCAGTGAAGATCTTGAAGAAAGATTATTTGTCAGCATCAACTGAGTTTGATTCTAGTTCTGCCACTAATTAGCTTAGTGGACCTTGACGAATTTCACTTCACTTATCTTACCCTAAAGTTCATGCTGATTACTCTCAGATGGTTCTTATTACTGCTTCTGAGGTATCTTTCTCATCTCTTGTTGTGTTTTTATCAAATGTCACAGGGTAGGTATCTAAAACTTCACACCCCAGGGCTCTGTAGTTCCACAATTTAGGTCATATCCTTACTTTATGGAGATTGAACCTCATAATGTAGTGTCCAAATTTCCAATCTCTCCATTTCTTCCTTCTTTGGTCATCATTTGTTCATGGCAGAGATGATCATGTTCCTCATTTCCAAGTTTAACTCTTCCATTTCTTTATAAATCTGGCTTTGATTCTTCCTGCCAGAAGTTCCCTCTCCCTCCCCTAAACTTCTAAAGTAATTTATTCATACTTCTCTTAAGGCACTACTGTAATCTAATATTACAGTTAAATATGAAAATATTTCATTTCCTGGACTGTAATCTTCTTGAGAGGATAGAGTGTTTCTTAGTTTTAGCTCTGTACACAAGAAGTTTTTGGATTGATAGGGTTACTGTATCATGGAGAGCCTTAAGTGTAGCATGGAATGTTTGATTTATGTGGTATAGGAAATCAGGAGCCTCAGAAGGTTTTCAGGTTTTTTTTCCCCACAAGGAATTAGAATAGAAATGTGGATTTACCCAAAATAATTGTATAGTAGGTTTGAAAGGTAAAGAAAAGATAGGGTCTTGAAGGCCAGCTGTCTCTTGTAATAATTTTGGTTTGTAGTGATGATGGCAAGATTGGAGAAGGGACAGATATGAGAAATATATTTTGAGGACACAATAGAATTTGATGACTGACTTGGAAGGGGTGGAAACTGATATTAGAAAACTTTCAATTAATGAGATAAATATATACCTCCCACTTTCCATAAAATATAGTTTTATAAAGAGTGTATCTATCTTTTGAATATTTCTCAATTTTTTCTTTATTATAAACTTTCAGTAAACATCAAAAGTGTATTATGTGCCTGGTTCTGCACTAGTGTTCTGGCACTGGTGAACACACTAGGGTCTAAGAAAAGGATAAGGACATGAAAATAAACATTTACAATCTGATGTGAACCTTTGATGATAAAGGTCTTGGCATAGTGCTATGGGCACGTGCATTTCTGACACATTGCTATGAGTGCACCTCCTGCAGGCTGTGGCGAGGGGAGTAGAGATGTGTCCTGAATATAGAGTTAAATTAGTTAAATAATAGAAAACTGTCTTTGGAATTCTAGAATAAAATTTTCCCATGTATTTATTTTGATCTTCATTTTACAAGTAGTATGTAGATTTTTTTTCCCCTGGTCTTTGCATTATTAAACATTTTCAACTGAAAAACAGATTGACTTCAAGGAGGATTAAATGAAATGATCATAACAATTAAATTTGAAAAGTTTTATTTTGAATAGTACATTCTCTGTTCTACTGAAGTTGAAATATAAGATAACAGGAACCTATGCAGTCATATCAAATATCATATGCACAAAATTAGTCTTAATTATGAGTCCAATACTACTTACAGGGCCATTCTGTAATGAGGCTTATTATATTCATACAGTGCTTTACAGATGTTTTGAGACTTGCCTGCTCTAGGATTCCTGGTTTGAATCAAATAGCCAATATGGAAGAGGACATTTTAGGCAGGAACCATAAAAATCAGCCATTTGTGAATCATACCCTCAGCTTATTAAAATTTCTCAAAGAATCACTTTAAATATTTGAATCAGTATACTAGACTATTTCAAGAATTATCTGAACGAGCCATACTTTTTTTCAGGTCTGCTTATCGTCATGTGAGATTTAGCTTACAAATGCTACCTTTCAATGAATGACATGCGAAAAGAGCTTTTAAAAGAATCAAGATACATTTCTGGGCTTTAAAAGAGTGCTTCCAGATTTTAAGTCTACATTTTCAGAGCATTTCTAATTTGTTATAATAAACACGTATAGTCTCAAATGCTTATTATAGTCTATCATAGTCTAGACTACTCCATGTGTAGTAAAGTTAAAAAGATGTACTTGTATATGATGCAGATTGGGCACATCAGAGTAAACTTCTCCATAATGTAAGGTATTCATCCAAAAAACAAACAAAAAAAGGATAGTGAAAGATTTCACAATGTTTCTTTTTAAAATTAAAATGACTGTAGAGTTATAGATTATTTTCTTATCAAAGGGGCTTAATTACAAAGCTATAGAAAATTAGTAAAAATTTAGTCAAATTCAAAGAAATTTAATCACCTGTAATACTACTATGCAGAGATATCTTTGTTTTGATGAGTCCTTTTTCCTTTCTTTTGCATGCACACATTTTTTACATTGTTGATATCATGCAAAGTGCACAATTTTGTTATCTTTGTTGGGTTTTTTTTTGCTTATTTTCATATCTTGCTGTTTTCACTTAACATCGTATCCTGAAGTTTTTCACATCTTAGTGTTTCTATAACATAATTTTAATAAGTACAGAATATAGACATACCATTGAGTAAAACATCAATTGTTTCTTTTTTTTTTTTTAAGATTTATTTATTTATTTATTTCTCTCCCCTCCCCCCCACCCCGGTTGTCTCTTCTCTGTGTCTATTTGCTGTGTCTTCTTTGTCTGCTTCTGTTGTTGTCAGCAGCACGGGAATCTGTGTTTCTTCTTGTTACATCATCTTGCTGTGTCAGCACTCCGTGTGTTCGGCACCATTCCTGGGCAGGCTGCACTTTCTTTCACGCTGGGCGGCTCTCCTTACGGGACACATTCCTTGCGCATGGGGCTCCCCTACGCGGGGGACACCCCTGCATGGCAGGGCACTCCTTGTGCGCATCAGCACTGCGCATGGGCCAGCTGCATACGGGTCAAGGAGGCCCGGGGTTTGAACCGCAGACCTCCCATGTGGTAGACGGACACCCTAACCACTGGGCCAAGCCTGCCGCCTCTGTTATATTTCATTCACTCTAAATATCTCACACACATTATATTTAACCCCTGGTAACTTTGTCAGGTGTGTGGTATTATCCTCACTTTATGGATGAGAAAACAGACTAAGTTAAACAACATGCTGTGGTTATATAGAGAGTATAAAATCCTTTGATTTTTCTGTTTACTATGGTGCCTCCATTTTAAATAGTATTCTATTGTTGAACATTTACATTGTTCTTGTTTATTGCCACTATAAATACAACTATAATTAGCGTATTTAGCCATAAAGGAAATTACATTTTATGTTCTGCCAGCCCAGTTATCATATCAAGTGATAGCAGTAGTAAAAATTATTCCTACCCTTCTTTCCTTTTTTTGTTTTTGTGAGGTACCGGGACAGGGGATTAAGCCCTGGAAGGCTGGCTTCTCATATGTGGAAGGCTGGCACTCAACCACTGAGCCACATCAGCTCCCCTGAGTTGGTTATTTCATTTCTTTGTTTTTTTTTAATTAGGAGGCACCAGGAACCAAACCTGGGACCACCCATGTGGGAAGCAAGCACTCAACTGCTTGAGCCATATCCGCTCCTGTACTTACCTTTATTTCTAATCTCTAACTTCTCAGGGGCTTTGGAAAGTCATCCAGTCCTCTGCTTATTTTTTTTCCCCTTTAAAATTAACTCATCTTACCAGACTGTCATCAAATAGGACTTTAGTGGAGAGTCCTTAGTTAACATTTAGAAATTAACCTGCTTGTGCTTAGAGGTAGTTTTTGTTGTTGCTTTCATATTCAATATTATGCCTACTGGAATCTTATTTAATCAGAACTAACTCTTGGCCCAGTTTCTAAACACAGTTGTGAGAGAGTCTTGTAAATGAGCATAGTGTACCTCTGGAGTAGTTCTAATTGGAGAAATTGAAATGGTTGCTATGTTTTTCTGTGTTACAGCTGGCTGGATTTATGGTGTAGAATCATCAGAATATTTTTTATTACCAGTTCTTCCCCTGAAAATGTATAAGCTAAAACTTAGCTTCAGTTAATTATTTCTTAAAACTTCAATCCCTTTTTTCTTCAGCAAGAAGAAAAGATGCAGATAAGTGATAAGAAGGCTTATGATGCATGGCGACTACCTTCCCAGGATGTCAAAGCTTAACTTATGCTATAGACTACTGTATGTTTTTTCTGAGTGTTATAGAAATGTCACATATAAGACACAAAGATGATCATTCAATAGTTATTTGAAAAATGACCAAAGCAAAAGAAAATGGACATCAGAATGTTGTTTAAAAGTTGAAAGGCATCAAAATATTTGTTTCCAAAGAGTTAAATTTGACACAAGCTTCCAGGTCTATAATTTCTAACACTGGAAATAATTATCTAATTTAAAAGTAGGGACTGTAGTTGATATTTTACCTGGCTCATCTAAGAATGTCATAGCAGTTATTATAATTTGATATGAGAAGAGAAGTTAATCAGCTATGACAAAGAAATATATTAAACCAAATTCTTGTTATTCAGACTTTTTTGGTAAAAAAATAAACTTATGATATTTTCTAATGTATGTTTGGGAAATTAAATTCAATTTGAACCTTTCATGATAGCAGACATAGGATTCATTGTATTATTCCATGTAGCTTATTTATTATATATAGTTTTGCCAATAGAAGTAGAAAATGCCTGTTTTTCTGTTCTGCTTTTTATTTACTCAATAGTGGCTAATTTGTGGTTAAGATAATTTGTGCTTAGATAATAAGGAAAACTATAATTTTCACTTTAATTGGTGGTTTTTTTATTTTGAGGTGTTTTCTTTTTTTGGTTTGGTTTTTACCATCAGGTCAGCTTTTCAGAGAAATTTTGGAAATTTATGATTATATGTATATTTTTATATATAGCCACTTGTCCTAAGTTGAATCATCATTGCATAGATTCAACTGGGGTAATTATTATAATGCTAAAATATATATTACTTTGCAGTTAAATTAGGCCTTATTTAAAGGTTAATATGTTAAACTGTCAACACTTCATAATAATTCATTTTAAAAATTGACTTATAGCTGCATATTTCATTTTTTTTTTTTTTTAAGATTTATTTATTTCTCTCCCCTCCCCCCCCACCCCAGTTGTCTGTTCTCTGTCTATTTGCTGCATCTTCTTCTTTGTCCACTTCTGTTGTTGTCAGCGGTAAGGGAATCTGTGTTTCTTTTTGTTGCGTCATCTTGTTGTGTCAGCTCTCCGTGTGTGCGGCGCCATTCCTGGGCAGGCTGACTTTCTTTCGCGCTGGGCGGTTCTCCTTACAGGGCACATTCCTTGTGCGCGAGGCTCCCCTATGTGGGGGACACCCCTGCGTGGCAGGGCACTCCGTGCGTGCATCAGCACTGCGCATGGGCCAGCTCCACACAGGTCAAGGAAGCCTGGGGTTTGAACCGCGGACCTCCCATGTGGTAGATGGATGCCTAACCACTGGGCCAAGTCCGCCACCATATATCATTATTTCTAGAAGGCAAGTGGGCATAAAAGAGCTTTCAGTTCGATTCTAATTGATAGAGTACAGTGCACTAGAACTTACAGATCTTGCTGAAATAGTACTTCAGAGTAATTCATAAATATCCTGTTGATAGCTTGTGGCAGGTTATCAAGCCTGTTTCATCAGATTTTTTAAAAAATTAATTCTCTTTTTTTGTTTTCATAGGAAACCTGTCCAGTTTAAGTCGTCTGGGTCTGAGATATAACAGACTATCGGCAATACCCAGATCATTGGCAAAATGCAGTGCACTTGAAGAATTAAATTTAGAGAACAATAATATTTCTTCTTTACCAGAGGTAAGAAGTAGATTAGGGAAAACTCTTGAAACAAGTCTGCAAACTAACAAAGGGAAAACTAGTCAAATTTTTACAGATGGGTAAATAATTTGGTGATTGGGATTACTTTAATAATCAGTAGCTATCAATGAATAGCCACTACTGAGATAAAAATTCTGAAGAGAAGAAATAGATAAAATTATAGGAACATGTTAGAGAAATTTTGGGAGTGTTCTGGGAAGATGGTGTTGGAGTAGGCAAGTGGGGTCAACTTTCACAAAAACAAAGGAGAAAGGGCCAAAAGCAGTCTGGGACCTACTTTGGGTGTCAGCAGATGAGGACAGTGCTGTGCAACCCCCAGGAGGGCGAAAGACAGAGAGGCAGAAAGATCACTGTGAATTACTAAACCCCCATGAAGGCCAGGAAGGATACCTATCCCCCACCCTCAAGGCATGCAGACTAGATAAAACTTGTGGCTCACTGCAGCCAATTGAATGGGAAACAGACAACTTCCTCCTGGGAAAAGGGGGAGGATGTTGCAGAGGATAGAGAGTGGTTTCTCTTTTGTGAATTTGGCCAGCAGAGCCTGCGTTAATTCTCTACTCTGGCCAGACTAGAAATACGGGCAAGCAGAGCTTGAAAGAAATACCTCCATGGAAAGGTTCACTGATGAGCGCCATCTGCTAGCTGGCCGGGAAACTACAAGGAGAAACACTACTTTTTAGGTCTTTCTTAACCTGAACTCTTGGCAGAAAATCTGTGCCCTATTAGTGAGTCCCTGGCCTGATTTTGATAATTTAAGCTGGACAGTTTTAAAGACTCAGAGTAAGTTCAGCCAAAAGTCAAAGAAGAGCCATGAAAAAACAAAAACACACTAGGAAAGACAGAAATTGACCACCAGAGTAAATTTAACACCAAATTCAATTACCTAGACATCAGCAAAAAATTGCAAGCCGTACTAGGAAGCAGGAAGAGATGACCCAGCCAAAGGGGCAAACCAAGTATCCTGATGAGATACAGGATTTAAGACAACTAATCATTGATAATCACGTAAATCTCCTAAATCAATTTAAAGAATTGAAGGAAGATGTGACTAAAGAGATAAAGGATATTAAGAAGACACTGGGTTAGCATAAAGTACAATTTGAAAACCTGCAAAGAAAAGTAACAGCTTATAGGAATGAGATTAAAAGTACATTAGAGGCACATGACAGCAGATTTGAATAATGGATGACAGAATTAGTGATATCAAGGAAAGAACATCTGAACTGGAAAAGACAGGAGAAAAAAAAGAGAAAAGAATGGAAAAAAATGTAGCAGGGTCTCAGGGAGTTGGATGACAATGCCAAACGCACAAACGTACACGTTATCAGTGTCCCAGAAGGAGAAGAGAATGGAAAAGGAGCAGAAAGAATATTTGAGGAACTCATTACTGAAAACTTCCCAACCCTTATGAAAGACATAAATATCAATAACCGAGAAGGACAATGCACCACAAACAAGAAATGTAAATAGACCTACTCTGAGACACCTATTGTTCAGAATGACAAATATCAGAGATAAAGAGAGGATTCTGAAAGCAGCACGATAAAAGCAAAGCACAAACAAGGAACATCAATAAGATTATGTGCCAGTCTCTCATCAGAAACCATGAGGCAAGAAGAAAGTAGCATGATATATTTAAGGTACTGAAAGAGAAAAACTGCCAGCCAAGAATTCTGTATCTGGCAAAACTGTCCTTCAAAAATGAAGTTGAGGGAAGCAGATGTGGGTCAAGTGATTGAGCTCCTGCCTGCCACATGGGAGGTCCCAGGTTTGGTTCCCAGTGCCTTCTAAAGAAGATGAGCAAGACAGCAAACTGATGAGACAGGTTGGCACAGCAATCTGATGCAACAAAAGACACAAGGAGGAAAACATAATGAGAGACAAAACAAAGCAGGGAGCAGAGGTGGCTCAAGTGATTAGATACCTCTCTCCCTCAGAGTTCATTTCCCAGTGCCTCCTAAAAGGAAGACGAGCACACAATGAACAGGTACAACAAATGCAAAACGAGGGGGTGGGGAGAAATAAATAAAAAATAAGATAAAATAATTTGAGTTTAAAGACTTCACAGGTAAACAACTGATAGAGTATGTTACCAAAAGACCAGAATTATAAGAAATACTAAAGAGAGTGCTGCAGCTGAAAGGAAAAATCAAGAGAGACTTGGAGAAGAGTGTAGAAATGAAGATTATTAGGAAGAGTAAATTAAAGGGTTAAAAGACAGACAATAGTAAGATATGACAACAGAAAGCCATAGAATAAAATGGATGAAGTAAGTAATGTCTTTAAAGTAATAACACTGAATGTTTAATGGTTTGAATTCCCCAATCAAAAGACATAGAGTGAAAGAAAGGATGAAAAATAAGAGCCCTATATGTTGTCTCCAAGAGGCTCACCTCAGACAGAAGGACACAACCAGTTTGAAAGTGAAAGAGTTGGGAAAAAAGTTCCATGCAAAATGTAGCCAAAAAAGAGATGGAGTAGCATTACTGGTATCGGACAAAATAAATTTTAAATGCAAAACTGTTATAAGGGATGAAGATCATTCTATACTAATAAAAGGGGCAATTCACCAAGAATAAATAACTGTAATAAATATTTATGCACCTAACCTGCGTGCCCCAAGATATTTGAGGTACACACTGGCAAAACTGAACAGAGAAATAGATGTCTCTACAATAATAGCTGGAGATTTCAATATACCATTCTTACTATTGGATAGAACGTCTGGACAGAGGATAAATAAACTGCTTGAATAATATGATAAATGAAATAGACCTAACAAATTTATAGAACATTATACCCCCAGACAGGATATACATTCTTTTCTAGTGTTCATGACTCCTTCTCCAGGATAGAACATATGTTGGGTCACAAGACAGGTCTCAATAAATTTAAAAAGATTGAAATTATACAAAATGGTCTCTCTGATCATTTCAGAATGAAGCCAGAAATCAATAATGGACAGAAAAAGAGAAAATTCATAAATACATGGAGATTAAACAACATGCTCTTAAAAAGAAATTTTTTCTTACGAAATTTTTATGAGCAGAAGGGAAAATCCAAGGAGAATAATCAGTGTGCATTCTCCTCTAACACCATGTAATCTTTCTCATGTCATTTTGGAAATTGGCAATAAAAGGTTAAGGAAAAGCTGCATGGCCACTTTTAAAGCTGAACTACCCCATCCCGGGAAATTATAAAAAGGCACTGTAGAAAGATGATAAATGTAAAAGAATAACTATATAAGATGTATTATTTATCATCAAGATTGTTAGCGCTTACCCTCCTGTGAGCCAAATTATTACCCAACTTATCCAATAATATTAAAGACTATTTAATATATACCAGTCACCAAAAGCTATTATTATTATTTTTAACACATTATTCATTTAGGTTTTGTTGGTTCTTTTAGGAAAATGTTTTCACTTACTTTGCTTAGGGATTAATAGGGTAAGGTACAATACTTTTTTTTTTTTTTTAATCAAGTCTTAATGTTGTTTATTATTCTTTACTCTTGCCCTTCCCTCTTTTGCTACCCACTGTTTTAGTGTACCAAACAACTTGTGGTCTTGTTATTCAAGAGTAATATCTTATTGCAGTATCTAACAAATAAAAGAATGGAATTGTGGATTTATGGATTGCTAGAGCTTTTGCAAATCTTTTTATAAACAATTAAAAATGTTTTATATAAATGGTTCTGTAATGCTTTGACTATTATTACTTTTTCTGATTGTAGGTAAATTTAGGCTTCATTTGGAATTAGAATAAAGGTGTTTTGGGATGAATGTTGTTCAGATTTATGCTTTGGTTTGTAGAGAACAGTGTAGGTAGATGAAGCTCTAGGTTTGTAGTAATTAATTTATAAAATTCAATTCATTTGTTTCTTTAGGGATATGGAATAAGGTGACACCTCTTAATTTGGCTTTTATTAATTGGGGTACTTGAGTTTTCAGCAAACAACTTGACCTGAGTAAAGAGGTGAATTTATCAGGATTATAGTTTCTAGGCCAGACCAGTTCACCAAGAAAGTATTTTACCTGTAACAAAAGAGTACTGTTGTTAGTAGCAGTACTAATAACCACTATTGAATACCTGTTAGGATATAGGCATTACTCAGTACTTTCATATATAATATTCTGTGACTGAAATAAGTCAGAAATTACTTTTGACAAGATAATTATAAAGAAAACCTCTCTTTTTGGGCTGTATGTGGAAAAAGATATAAGTTTCTGAGTGTGCTCATGTATATGTAAATGAGCCCATTTTCAGATAGGAAAATATGGGAAAATTAATTGGCTTTTTCCAAATATAGGAAAACCTTATTTAAAAGTAGCCTTTGTGATTTGGAAGCAGCATATTCTTAATGTGAAATGCAATTATCTGCCTTTATAATAAGCACAATAAGGAAACAACACTTATGAGACATTCAAGCTGGGGTATGCAGGAAAGATCAGGGAAGTTGGTTTTCAGTTAGGCTGGGACTCATTATATGCTGTAGTCAGAGCTGGCAAAATGAATATATATTTTTCCATTTGAAGACAATCTGAAAATAATACCAGTTTTAATGTAGACATACATATAAGGAAAAGGAACTTAATAAATTTAAGCACATACTGTGCTCAAGGTGTAAGGCTGGGAGCTCTACATGTTTTATCTCATTGAATCATCACAATAACCTTACTAGTTATTGGGGTATTCTTATCTAATAGAGAGGGAAATAAAAACTTAAGAAAGGTTGTTTTTCGGGAAACGGACTTGGCCCAGTGGTTAGAGCGTCCGTCTATCTCATGGGAGGTCCACGGTTCAAACCCCGGGCTTCCTTCACCCATGTGGAACTGGCCCATGCGCAGTGCTGATGCACGCAAGGAGTGCCCTGCCACGCATGGGTGTCCCCCGTGTAGGGGAGCCCCATGTGCAAGGAGTGCGCCCCGTAAGGAGAGCTGCCCAGCGCAAAAGAAAGTGCAGCCTGCCTAAGAACGGTGCTGCCCACACGGAGAGCTGACACAGCAAGATGATGCAACAAAAAGAGACATAGAGCCGGTGCTACTGAGAACAACAGAAGCAGACAAAGAAACAAGACGCAGCAAAAAGACACAGAGAACAGACAACCAGGGTGGGGGTGGGGGAAGGGAAGAGAAATAAATAAAATCTTAAAAAAAAAAAAAAGATATGGAACTATTCCACCAAAAAAAAAACAAAAAAACCGTTGTTTTTGGCCAAATTTGTTACCTTAAAATATTTTTCTGGGAATGCAGTGAAAGGTATATTAATTAATTAATTCACCAGAGGTCATGAAACTAGTAAGTATAATATCTGAGATAGGAAACCAGGCATGTCTGACTGTAAAGCAACCTCCAGCTTTACAATATGACCTAAGAATGAGAGGTTGGACAACTGCCTTCTTAGTGGCCCTTCTGAGAGACACCTGGGTATTAATATTTTGTCATAGAAGAATGTCAGTTGAATAAAGTAAGTCAGAAATAATGAGAATAACATATTTTTTTTTACCATGAAATTCAATAAAGCTCCTTTATTTTCAATAAAATAGTGTCTGTAGACACTATTTTTCCTAAACTGACTGCCTGGCAACATTTTCTCACTGCCACTTTTAACTATGTTCTTCCTTTTTTCTGCGTTCAACAATAGATAAACGTTGAGTAGCTTCTTAATGTTGCATATAAAGAACAAGTTTCGTTTTACCTTCAATTTATTTCATGCCTTAAGCTGGCCTTTAAATCATACTAACTGACATCTCAGGTACTAATACTTCAATTTGGTGGTGGACAGATGAAATTCAAATATTATTTAAAACCATACATACCTCATACTGTGCTTATTTTCTTATTGCTGTTGCTATTGTTCCCATCTAGAATGGTTTCTTCTATTTCTCTGCATTTTTAATTTTCCCCTTTAAGATCTAATGCACTTTCAACTTCCTTGTTTTTCCAGCTATTCTAGTATTTCTTCTTTTTCTTTGGACTTAGAGAAGGGACTTAAAAGTTTAAGCACTTACCATATGATACAGGTATTATGATGCCATTCATGTATTTTTATCTCTTTTAGTCTTTACTACAGTCTATAAAAATAAGATGTCAGTATTTTAAAAATGAATAAACTAAAAGTTCAGAGATGGAGATTAACTTGCTAAGTCACAGAGCTACTCAAAGATGGAGCCAGGATTCAAAATCACTATTATAGCCTTTACCAGTGTTTTCAAACTTTAACGTGCATAGAGATCATCTGGGTTTCTTGTTAAAATGCAAATTCTGATTCTGTGTAAGTATCCAAGAGTCTGTTTCTAAGAGCTCCCAAGGGATGCTGATGCTTATCTTCCTTGAACCACACTTTAACTAGCAAGAGTCTAGTCTATATAAATTATTGATTACATATAACAATGTATTATTTTCTATATGTATGCTTTATTTCCTTAAGTAGGGATTAGACTTCTTAATGGCAGACATTCTTTTATAATACCTAAACACTTAGCTGAAGTAGGGGAATGGGTGAGAGAATATGCTAAGTAAATACTTGTTTGATACATATAATCCCTCAAATATTTTAATAAATATAAAAACAATATATTATACAGGGACACATAGTCATATTCTGAATTTAGTCTTCCTTAAACGAACCATTAATTTACTAAATAACTGCTAGTTTACTATGTGCCAGGCATTATGTTAATCTTTAATAATTTAGAGATTGATACTTATCTAAAACACGGATAAAAGTAGTCACATAGCAAGTGGTCAAGCCAGGACTCAGCCCAGCACTGTCTGATAATGAATTTCTTCTCTGTAGAGATCACAAACTGGCTACCTGAGACACCTCTTACCCACAGATGTGTTTTCTTTACGTCTTTAGAGTGTTTAAAAAAATAAAGCTAAAGGAAAAAGTCAGGGGATTTCATATAAGTAAATGAATTTTCAATTTCTTATAAAATCTGGGAAATCTGACTGTATTTGGTCCACCTTTCTGCATGGCAACAGTTAGCTAGAGCTAAACAGTGGCTCTTCCTCTAGATGAGGTATCTGTCATTTGTTACTTGTCAGGCCCTTGGAGATATTTGTGTTTGAGACTGCTGTTCTACACTTTACAGAATGTCTTATTACAGTTCTAATTCTTACATTTATTTCAATTTTTAGAGTCTTTTGTCAAGTCTTGTGAAACTGAATAGTTTGACCTTAGCTAGAAATTGCTTCCAGTTATATCCAGTGGGTGGTCCATCTCAGTTTTCTACCATCTATTCTCTAAACATGGAACACAATCGAATCAATAAAATCCCATTTGGAATTTTCTCCAGAGCGAAAGTATTAAGTAAGCTGAATATGAAGGTAAGCCTCTGTTTCTGTTGGAGGGGGGAAAAACACAAAAAATACTATTACTAGTACTTCTACTCATACTTTATGATTTCTCTGTTAGTGTAAGGAATGTGTACTGGTACTTTGCTGATGGAGTTTAAACTGATGAAATTAAGGGTACTTCAGGGCCATTTGTATTTGATGACAAATGGATTAGAAACGCACCTACCCTTAGACATTTGTCCTAAAGAAATAATCTTGAATGTCTATAAAAGTGGAGCTGTAGGGATATTTATTACAAAACTCTTTGGTACCAACTTACGGTAATATTAATAGGGATTTAATTTTTAAAAAGTAATATGTCTTCAATGGAATACAGTGGAGCCATTAAAAATGATAATCTAGAGTAGAAGACTTGTTGACATGTTCATGATATATTAAGTAGTAAAAGTTAAAACAAGAATCTCTCTCCATGCATGCTTTCTAAAAGCTCTTGTAAATATGCTTAACAATATATTAAATATCTATATATTTATATAGAGGCATATAACCATTGCTTACCAAAAAAATATAATGTTTATCTTTGGATGTCAGAATTGTTTTTGGGTGATCTTTATGTTTTCTTTGCTTATCTGTATATTTTACAATAAATAAGTTTCACATCTGTAATAAGTTCTATTGCAAAAGGAAGAAATGAAGAATCATCTAGTGCAGTGCTTTAATTTTGTAGTAAACAAACTTTAGGCCCAGAGAAGATTACTGAGTTGGCCACATAGCTAATTCATGGCTGAGGTAGGACTCCAGGAAACCCAGGTTTCCGGCTTCCAGGCCTTGTGTTCTTTCTACCATATCATACTACATTCTTTTGTCTTTGATGAAATGTTTCAACATAATGTTATTCTCTAAAATATAGTCTATAATTTCTTGATTCTATCTTCATTTGTTCATAAGTACAATATTGTGTATCTTTTATGATGATTCTTTGAAAGTATGTAGTAAGTGATTGGAAATTCAAGATAGTCTTCTAATCTTAAGTATAAAATTTGTTGTTAATCGTCTGGTTATTTCAGATTTATAATTCTCAGTGTTCAGTTTGTAATGAGAGGCTTAGAACATAGTGGCCCAGGTGTTCATTAGTTTTTGTATTTTAGTGTACATTTTTATAGACATGTTGTAATTGCAATGTTTTTAGCCTGGAAATATTTGTCATTTTCAATGAATTAAAAATAAAACTTTGCGTAAAACTTTGACTTAGCTTTTCCTCAAATATGACAAATGTTTAACAAAACTTTTTCTTGAAAGCTGTCAAAATGAAATCTGACATTTTCTACCTAGAAAAGCACTAGTATTAAATTTTTTAAAACCAAAATGTTTTCTCACACTATCAAGACTTTAGACATAGATATCCTTCTTAAAATAGTTAATAAGTTTAAATACTATACTAAAAGAAAATTTTGGTTTAGAAATGGATTTTGGCCACTTAGGATTTCTCTTACAGGTGGTTTTGTGTAAAATAAGACAAGCAAGTCATATGCATTGCAGAAAATATAGATTATCACAAAGGAAATAAAATAAACCCACCACTGAGAGGTAGCATCACTGTTAATATATTGGCATATAATCATTGATACCCAACTGGGATAGGGTAGCTGAAGTTCCCCTCCTTATACCCCCAGCGCACAACAGTGTGGCAAGAGTTGTTAATGAAAGTGTGCTTTAAAAGTGAATGATGTGGAGGCAGGATAAAAGGTAGTATATCACTGGTATATGTTTCACTTTTTTTTTCTGTGTATGGCACTATTTATTGTTTTAACCAAATTACGTGTTTCTTCTGTCTTTAATGAATAAATGTTTTGACCATCTTTTCGTATGAATTTTTTAATTGACCTTGTAAAATTGTAGATACTTAATTTGTACTCTAATGATTTAATTTGTTGTCTTATTAAGAATTTTTCCCTTTCTTCTGCTTCACTGCCCAGCATCTCTAGAATTGCTGAGCTCATTTGAGTTTCCTTGTGAGTGATCATTAGATGTTTCTTGCTCCATAAATAAAGATGTGTACTCACATGTGCTCATATCTTTATTTGAGCATTCACATTTTATTCAGTGATTTCTGTGCCTTTTTGTGAAATGGGGAAACATTATATTTACCACTAGGATCTTTGAAATCTCAGGTGTTGCTGTTTGTAGTATATTTTTCCATTTCCATTATAGATAACCATGTGGGGAACAAACTTTCAGTTTAACCTCAAGATTAAAACCTGTTTACTGCAGGAAAAATTTGGGAGGCTTAGAATTGTTGTTGCTGCTATTGTGTTTTGTTTTGTTTTTCCTATATTGGGATATCAAAAAAGGGGAATAAAGTTTTCTGTTTTAAGAATTCTCTTTCCAAAAGAAAGGGTATGTGTATATTTATCTTTGTTTTGTTTTGTTTTTATGGGTTTCTGTCTTGAAAGGTTTTTTATGTCTTTGCCAGGACAATCAGTTAACATCACTTCCATTGGATTTTGGAACTTGGACCAGTATGGTAGAATTGAATTTAGCCACTAATCAGCTCACAAAGATCCCCGAGGATGTGTCTGGTCTCGTTTCTCTTGAGGTGAGTATAAAAGAGATCCTTTCCACAATTATCCCACTTATCACTTACAAATTAAAATAACCTGTTTTTGTTTAGGTAAAGATCATAATTAAAAATGGTAGAGCTAAAGCGTACAACCCTATTAGGATGATGAAGTGTTGACATCATTCTTCTAGACTCAGTGCTTCTGAGTTACTCTTGCCCACTGAACAGTTGATAGGTTTGAATGCTATGAAGTGCTTTAAAAGAAAGAAAAGGACCCAAAACTTAGCATCTTTTAGTATATATATATTTTTTAACTCTATTGAAAAACGAAATTTTTCTACCAAAATAATTATGGACTCCTTAGACTGGCATTCAGAATGCTTTGTTACTTGACTCTAGCTTACTTTTCTTATTACTAACCTATTGTTTTATTCACTGGTCAAATAGATTATTTTTTTGTTTTTGTTGGAAATATATGCATATTTCTAGCTGTGTACATTTGGTCCTTTTGTTACCTCTATCTGGGATACCCTCTTCTCATCTCCTTAATTTTTCTCTTTTAAAGGTTTTTCTGTAATTAAAGATCCATCTCATTGTCACCTCCTTAGTCAAGTATGAGTTCTCTTGCCTCTGAATCCCCATGGTTTTTTTGTTTTTCCCATATTTTTAATAAAAACACTGGTAGTAAATTTCTTTTATTTCCCCTGTATCCATGTTTTTGTTTTAAAATCTAATTTCTTTATTTTTATTATTTTATTTTATAAGGAGAAATAGTAGTATGGTGTAATGGTTAAAAGCATGGGTTTTCAAGTCTAGGTGTAATCTCAGTTTTATCTCTCTATATTTATGGATTTAACCTGCCAAAGCTTCAGATCCTTGGCTGTGAAATTGGGAGTAGTATTTACCTCACAGGGTTATAGTTAAGATTAAATGTGACAATGCATATAAAGCATTTAGTATAATGCCCTGCAATTAGCTGCTATTATTATTTTTTGGTATTATTGTGTATGTTTATTTTTCATGAGGTGGCATAACTTTGGAAGAGATAAATAGATATAAAAAATTAGCCAGAACCTAATGTAGAACTTTCAAATATGTCTTCCTGCACCCCGCTAAATTTTAACTTCCCTGAGAATAAGAACTGTCCTCTCTAGCCGTTTTTACCCCCTTTCTTCATTATTTTGCAGAGTGCCTTGCAATGTAATTAAATACACTATAAAAACTGTATGGGTTTGATGCAGACAGCTTAGAAGTTACCTTCCTTAAATGATGGTTTATAAGGAGTTTTTAATAATTATTTTCTGGTTGCATAGATGTTTAATAAATTTTAGACCACAAAATGGTTATATATAACTGCCATTCATGAATTGCCAAACATTATCAATGATTTCTCTTTAGGTCCTAATATTATCAAACAATCTTCTGAAGAAGCTTCCTCATGGTCTTGGAAACCTTAGGAAGTTAAGAGAGTTGGATTTAGAGGAGAACAAATTGGAATCCTTGCCAAATGAAATTGCTTATCTTAAGGATTTACAGGTAAAACATTATTAAGGTGGTTTTATAATTATATGACTGAATTTCTTGGAATCCATTCCAAATTGCACAGTTTTCTTAAGAATGTGGTCTAATTCTTGAATCAGGTAAATGTTCCTCTTACAGCCCTCTTAGGAGTGACTTTTATTTTCATATAAACTACCTGCTTTTGTCTTCTTGAAATTACTTTGAAAAGCATATAACTTTAAGTGATTATCATCTTATTGAATCTAAATTCCCTGTTAATTTTATTGGCTTAGTAGATACAATACTTGAAGTTTACATAAATTGTAGGAGATATGTATGTAACTGTCTTTTATTTTATTTTGTTGATCTTTTAGAAATTAGTTTTGACAAACAACCAGTTGACCACTCTTCCCAGAGGCATTGGTCACCTTACCAATCTCACACATCTAGGCCTTGGAGAGAACCTACTTACTCATCTTCCTGAGGAAATTGGTATGAACTCTTTGGATGCTTGACTCTGTACTAATAATTTCTCCATGTGTTCAAGCAGTATTTTAGTATTTTGAAAAATTATGACAAATTTACCGTTTGTCTAAACTGAGGCAGCACCAGGCTCAAGATTTTTGATTTAGAGACTTCAGTGGTTGGTGGGTGGTTGGTTTTGATTAGGTTTCCTCATGAAGCATTAGAATAATATTGTACTTGAGAATGTTTTAGAATATTTATATTTCTAATAGGTTTTGCATATAACTTCAATTTAAAGAGAGTTCTTTCGTATTCCAAGTTTAAAAATTACATGGGCTTGCATTAACTTAATAACTTCCTGCCAAAAAGAACATTTCCTATCAGATTTTGGAATTTATATTGTATTTGAGAGTTTTAGACTTTTCCAAGTGTTTTCACATCTGTTATTTCATATAATCAACAGGACCACCTTGAATTTTAGACAGTGCAAATTGTAATCCCATTTTACAAAGAGAGAGAGTTAATCTACTGAGTCACATAGCATGTAAATAGTAGTTCTTAAGTTAGTAACTTCATGTATCATAGTCTCACATCTTTACCATGAAGTCCCAGAGGCACTATATATGAATGATTAAGAATGGATTTGAATAAAATAGACAATTCAGAATTGGTTCTGCTGCTTTATTAGATGTTTGACTTAGAATAAGATATGGAAACTTCCGCTTTTACTCTATATTTATTGTTTATATATGTTCATATATGAATGATATACTTCAATAAAAAAGTTAATGAGAAAAAAAAAGCACCAGTAGTTGGCTATTACTTTTATTAGGACAGGGAATATAAATTAAGGGAGAAAAGAAAAAAGTTAGGGAGACCCTCGTAAGAGAATTTTTTAGAAAAAGCTATGTAAGCTCCCTAAGCCTCAAATTTCTTACTGTAAAATAAGGATGATAATGGTAACTTCTCATTTTTTTCCTTTAAAATGTTTTCAGTACAAAAATACTCATACATAATTTTCCAAACATAACTTTCCACTTTCAGTGCTATTTTCCTCTAACTGACAATGCTCAAATCTATATTTTGGTATATTAATCCTCAAAAGAAGATTTTTAAAAAATCTTACATTTAAATAAATTCATTGTCTGCTAGCTGTTATTTTTAATAGTCACCTGCAGCAGCACTATTAAATATTCTAAATTTTGAAGTTTAAAAATTAGAAACACATGAAGCAACTTTATATTGTCATTTCTAGTATATTTATTCTGCTGACCTCATGCAATTGTTCAAGATATTTGCCTAGAAACTAGAAAGTATGGTGTCCTAAGACAATCTAAGGAAATTTTTTAAAATATTACTTAAGTTGATTTATGGCTTACTACCAAAATATGTGATAGTTCTCATAGTAAAGATTTATACCAAAAAAGAAAAATCTATCTTCAGAAGAAAATTACTAATATGACATTGTCACATTGTCTACAACAGAAAAGTGATTCTAAACACTTAAATCACCTGTGGAGCTTTGAAAAAATATGTGTGGATGCCAAACTGTACCATACAGAATCTCTGGAGATGGTGTATATGTATTTTTAAGAAATTCTTTAAGCTTGAAAAACAGTCATAAAGGAAGAATTCCTCTTAATATTATAGACTGTATTAAAATTTTTTTTTCAAGCTTTCCTGTATGTATCACTTGGGGAGCTTTAAAAATACTGATGCATGGGTTACAGTCTCAGAGATTCTGATTTATTTGGTATGAGAATGGGACCTGGATACTGGGATTTTTTAAATCTCCCCAGGTGATTTGACTATGCAGCAGTGTTTGAGATCTGTGGTTGTAGAGTGTTTTAAAACTAAGAAAAGAGAATAAGAGGAAATGTGTATTTAGATAAGTAATGCCCAGCATAGCATAATGCTCAATTGAACTTTCTAAAAACTTAATTTTTCCTTTGACAATAATAATTGATTTGCTTTTTTAAAACAGGTACACTGGAGAACCTAGAAGAACTATATTTGAATGACAACCCCAATCTGCATAGCCTTCCGTTTGAGCTCGCTCTCTGCAGCAAACTTTCAATCATGAGTATTGAGAACTGTCCACTCAGTCACCTTCCACCTCAGATTGTTGCTGGGGGTCCTTCTTTCATCATCCAGTTCCTAAAGATGCAGGGTCCATATCGTGCCATGGTCTGATATATATCGGCTGGTCCCAAACACTGTCAAAAATAGACTGCCATTATTGTTTCATATCTATATCTGTATCTATTTATGTAGATATTGATATATATGGCAGATTTATAAAGACTGCATTATGTGTTTCTGCTAATAGAGGAATCATAGCCATTTAGTTGTGGGTTTTTTGTTTGTTTTTAATTCTGTACAAAAAGCTTATATAAGTTTTCTTCGCTGAACCTGATGTTTTTCTGTTGTGTAATTTGATATGCCAGTTTGCTTAAAACATCTGCCAACAAATTATGAAGTTATTAAATTTAAAGGACAGAGGTAGTATAGTTGACATACTTTCTCTTAGGAAAAATAGTGGGCAAACAATTTTGTTGCAACTTTTCATATACATTTCCCCTTACCAATTGTCAGATCTTTCTAGAGTGATAGGCCCTGAAAGTAGAATTTTTCTTTAATTTATTTTGAGATTTGAGATTTAAATTTTATATATTGTTTACAGTCAGAGTAAATCACTGGATTTTTTTGGGGGGGGGGTTGATTTGCTCTGTTTTAATCAAATCTAGAATTTATATCCTTTGCTAAGGAATTTGCATCTTGTTTAAATATTTAAAGATATTTGCTTGTTGAAACAACTGGCAAAATGAAAAGATGCAGTCAGAAATTCTAGAATGCCTTTAATTGTGCTTCTCTGACCAATTGTGAAGCAAAATACCTGAAATAAGTTTTTGGGTAGGAAGAGGGTATTGAGACCTTTTCTAGTATAAATATCTTTTTTTAAGTTTAGGGGACAAAAACGTGTGGTGAAAAGTTTCCTAGAGGTTGCAGATCCAATAAAGCTAACAGAATAATTTGGCAAAAAATGAAAAAAATTTACACATAAACACACACATTCTATATATGTATATACAATGCTATATAGATATGTATTTATTATATCATAAACTTCAATAGGTAACTTTAAGGATTTCTCCCTATCCTTGTACAATGAAATGAATGTCTTTCTTTGAACACTGCAATATATGTACGTTTCAAGGTAATTTAACAGTGTACTATGGTTTTATATCTTGACTTGCCTGTACATTTTTCAGTTCTGGAATATTTGCATCTAAGCACAATATCTTCACACTGTGCTGTATTGCTGCTGAACTAAATGCACTTTTCCCCACATGTGGGGCACTGGCTTCAAACAATTCAGTACCATTAATTTTAATCTCATACTTCCTTTCTTGGTAGTTAATACAGTTATGGAAAAGAAGCACATTGCATAGAAGGTATTGATAGATAAGTGGAAATTCTGTAAGATGTGCATGTGCTATTTGACTATTTGATATATTTTCTTTTGCTTTACTGTTTTTAAGGCTAGCAGTATTGTAAACATGTGCCCCTTATACAGTACTTTTATTTTTGGTAATGTCAGTCTAAGTCAATGTAATTATTGAGGAGACTAACAAAGCAAATGTATTCTAGATATCATCCTAAAAAACACTTCCCATTTAATGAATATTATGTATAATTATGTATTGCTGCTTGTTTTTTGCCATTTTAAATGGGCATTGTGTTTTAAACAAGATAGATCATTTTCGAAATAAGGCTGTAATATAATAGAAATCAAGAGTGTAGTTTTGCTTTTCCTGGCACACAAATTCAGGGCTAGGTATGAGGTGAAACCTATATTCTTAATTGGCATTTTTATAAGAAGCAACTTAGAAATGGAAGGCAGGTAAAGATATAAAACCCTAGAATGCTTAAATGTGCTGTAAAAACTATTGTAGATGTCACTGGATTTTACCAAGTAATATCCTTTCTTCTTTTTTCCATCTACTGTGGCTTTTCAGTTAAAATTTTGTTTATAAAAGGAATTTGTTTATTACAGCTCTACCTAGAGCTTGTGTGTATGTGTGTTTTTTTTAAAAAATCTCACATCCAGTTGTGTTTATATGTCAAGATGACAGAACTTGAATTTTAAAGGCAGTAACCTAAAAGACCTTTTTCAAGTCTTTTCTTTAAAAAAAATTATGCTTATTATTTCTTAAAATGAAAACAAATGTTTATTTTAAACATTTTGGTTCCCCTACCTTTATTTATATTAATCTATTATAGAAGTACTAATGATCATGATCTTATATGTAGAAGTGATGCTACATGCAAACAATATATAGATGGGGAGTTATAAAAGATTTTTAAGGAGCATAAAACATATCCTTTGTATAGCCACCACTTTGTGGGAGTCCATGAATTTCACTACTTCTACTGAGAAAGTAGAAAACAGAATAGAAAATAGAATATCTGTGAAATCAAGATATTTAATGTGTAAGTAGTTTGAGGGGTATCATTGAATGACTTGGAGCTAAAACTTTTTCTGAAATGCAATGGGATTAATTGGCATATCCACAATTTTTCTTTTTACTTTAAAAAATTTGTTTAGTCTCTCCATGAGGCTTTTGTGATTAAATCAAACAAGAATGTCTTAGAGAGCTACACTGTAAAAATATTTCTCTAAACTTTGCTTTTCGTTAATATGTAGTAGCAAAATGGTATTGACAATGCCAGACAGTCCTCCTTTTGTCGGAATTTAATACCTTTTAAATCCCAAATGATCATATCATACAGAAAGACAGGCTAACAGTTTATAGACTTGGTGCAAATGAAAATAATGAAAGACGAACTCTTGAACACCATAAAATATTTATTTATACTTAAAATGTGGTTGATGCAATTGAAATAAGCTCTCAAAATGTAATTATATATTCTAATTCATCTTACCATATAGCCTGGATCATCCTGGTCTAGAGATTTCCCTTTTTAGTCCTTAGGAGCAGCCAGACCCTCCCTATAACATTAGAGCATTGAGGAACCACACCAGGTTTTACTGTCCTGGCTTTTATCTTTTCACATAAACCTCCCTCGCTGCCTTATTCAGGTCACAATAGTTAAAAAGGAGACCCCCTTCTTTGTGGGAGAGTTCAGTGGTCTAGAAGATTTCACAATACTCACTAGTGCCTAGGGAGAGCAGCAGATCCACTGAGCCCAGAATTCAGGCCTGAAGGCAAATATGATATGCAAATGCTAGTTCACCCCCTCTCTTGGTACACTTAATAAGGCAAAAGAATGAGTTTAGCTAAGACCAGTACGGGGCTTACAAACCATTATCCAGAAGCCTCTGCAAAACTTCACAGTCTCCTCAGGAAAATGCTGGGAACTTGGTGTTGACTACAGCCATATGTTGGCTTGCCACTCCATTTTCTTCAGGGTGTAATGGTGCCGCAGGAAGTCCAAGTCTGAAGGCCAACAGGAAAATGATTTCCACAGCTTCAACAACTAGTTTTTAAAAATATCTGCAAGAATTGTATCCTTTTGAGAAATAACAGTCAAACCAACAGAAGGTTAATAAAGGCTTAATTTCATACACACACACGAATTTATCTAGTTTTTCTGTGATAACTTTTGTTAGAACATTCAGTTTTTCATCCGAGTTATTTCTAAGCCATATGTAGAGACCAAATTTTAACGTGCAGAATTTGTAATTGCTTAACAGTAAGAATCAGTCGTGATTGAGTGTGTGCAAAGGGACACTGGAAATAGATCATCAATAGTTTGGTTGGGCCAACAGGCGTAAATCAGAATCATCTCAGGCAAACCAGGATGTATGGTCACTCTTCATGGTTAAAGTTAGATAAAAGCAAATGGTACAACCAAAATAAGCAAGAATAAATTCCTGGAAACCTATCTAATCTAAATAAAATGAGTAACTCATGAAGAAAGGTTTCGTTTTACCAGTACTACATAGTATACCAAGTATCTTAGGTAAAACTTTTCTCTCGTGTTATTCTTTCGGTTATTTTACCCTCTAGGAATAAGTTTGGGCAATTGGGAAAAGCATGGCAATCTTTGGTTGATTATCCAGTCTGTAAGTATTTGAGTTGTTTAAATGTGTCATTGATATGGTATCTTAAGGGAATGCTGTTATATCAAGAAAGCGTGAGAATGTTTCGTAAAGTACCCACTTTCTTATTGAATAGAATACCTTCTAAACCTAATAAGGAAAGAAGTGTGGATTTTTAGTTAAACTTTGAAAAATAAGTTAAAATAAGGTTTTTGGGGCGTTGTCATTTCAAAAAATGAGTTTAGGGAACAGATGTAGCTCAAATGGTTAAGTGCCTGCTTCCCATATACGGTCCTGGGTTCAATCTCTGGTACCTCCTTTGGAAAAAAAAAAAAAGAGTTCATTACTTTTTAAAAGAACCTCTTTTTATACTTGTTAATTATACCAGTGACATTTTACATTTTCAGTATAAACTGTTTTGAATGTGAGTTCCTGTTTGCAATCAGGACTTCACCTCTATAGTAGTTTATAGTGTTTTATATTAGGGATTTTTAAAATGGTATATAATATATTTTCATAAGATGATAATGTACTAATAATGCATTTAAAACTAAGTACAATTCTTCAAAATATTTGGCACAAAATAACTTACAGATCACATTTACTAACAAAATGTCTAGTTCTTTAAAAAATGTTTAGAACTTATCACAATAAAATTTCCAAAACCAAAGAACAGATCACTTTGTGGTGGCACAGGGCAGCATAAACTTTATGTAACACAGCTGGCAGATTTTTGTGCTAGAAACAGTATGGAGAAGTGAATGGGTGTTCATAAGTTCTGGTTAGGACCAGGAACCTTTGCACATCACATTGTTCATAAAAGAAAACCTTCTCCAGGAATCAGCAGTCTACTATTCTACCTCAGCAAAGATCTCTTTCCCTTTTGATAACTCAGAATCCTGCTGTTTATATGCCAAAGTTGTGAACAGTACTTGGTTAACTTCTTAAATTTAACTACCAATGCCACCCCTCAGATGCTGAGTTCTCGATTTTTTGTAAACTTTTTACCAATAGAGCTAGGGTCTGTGACAGGGAAGACACACATAGATAAAAACTGGTCTTAAGAGATAACTGATTCATGACTAGTTCAAATATTTATGGAAAGCCTACTGTATTTCTAGCTATAGACAGTTGGACAGGTGCAGCGTCTGCTTTCAGAACACTAATCCTCTAGAAATCCAAGCTGCACCCTGCCTCACAGTCACCAGGAGCCTTCATTTCATCTTTCAGGATCTGCAGAAATACCAATTTCCTCTACAAGAGTAAACAAATGCTTCCTTCTGCATGTCATTCTCTGGATTGACAGAATCTGGAGTGGATTCTGTAATCTGTCTGTGGGCAAGGCCTACATTTTCAGTTACCTAATTGCCCTCTGCGCAGTGTGACAAGGCCAGTGCTCTGCTCCTCCCCTCGGTCCCCTAGTGGTCTGCTCAGCTGGCAGTTCTGTGACGACAGCCTACAGCTTTCTGACCCCTTCACTGTGGTCCTCTGCAGGTCCCCTTAGTAACCTGGTCCCTGAGCTTCCGGTCCTCTGCTGATCCCCCTCACTAGCCTGGTCACAAGCTTCCCATCTGAGTAAAGGCTCATCTTTACTCTTCCTTAAATGCTGGGTCTTCAGTAAGTAAAACAAATCCGCATTTCCAATGAGCATTTCCTTGAGCTTTTCAGATCTGTGCAAATAATAATCTCTTCCTGAATGCTGTTTAGAATTATCTTAAAAAACACAGTGGTTTCTTAAGGATTCTTGTAGGTGGTACTAAAGGAGATTGATAAACGTATAATTCAGCAAAGATTTCTTCTGATGTATCATCAATGCTCACCACTGAGGAAACCGGACTCTGTTAACAGTTAAAACCACTTGGTGTGGAATATCAAGGGGAAGCGGACTTGGCTCAGTGGTTAGAGCGTCTATCACCTGGGAGGTCCGTGGTTAAAACCCCGGGCCTCCTTGACCCGTGTGGAGCTGGCCCATGCGCAGTGCTGATGCACGCAAGGAGTGCCCTGCCACGCAGGGGTGTCTCCTGTGTAGAGCCCCATGTGCAGGGAGTGCACCCCGTAAGGAGAGCCACCCAGCGTGAAAGTGCAGCCTGCCCAGGAATGGCCCCGCACACACGGAGAGCTGACACAACAAGATGACACAACAAAAAGAAACACAGATTCCCGTGTGGCTGACAACAACAGAAGCAGACGAAGTTGCAGCAAATAAGCACAGAGAACAGACAACCGGGGTGGGGGGAAAGGGGAGAGAAATAAATAAATAAATAAATCTAAAAAAAAAATTGGTGTGGAATATCAATTTGTTCACATGAGGGCTAAACAAAAAAAAAAATTGGCACTTTGATATTAAATTGAAATTTATATGCACGTTAACTTTGACACATAAAAAAACCTAAACCATGAGTATTTAAAATAGCTGTCTATTCACTGGTAGGTCTATTATGCTTATTATAAATCATATATAATTAGGAATTCAGCTATTTATGAGTCCTGCAGTTCAGACACTGTCCAGCAAACTGCTATCAATGAATGATATATTTTTTAAAACTTTTAACTCAAAGACAATTAATTAGGATTTAGTAAACTTTAACTTTCCAAATGCTTTCAGAAAGAATTATCAGAAGCATCCTCCAGTTCTAAAACACAGTCGGGTAATCCATTTACCCCAAAGGAACTAGCACCCTCTTCACCTGATAAGCTGTGATAGTCACCCTTCATCTCTTCACTGACCACTGGCATTTTCAGAGCTTTTAAACAGCCTGAATTCAGTTTTACAAAATGTATATTCAGAAAGATACTCGTGTGTTCCAAGTAGAAGACATTAACAACTTCCAACGCGATCTCTAGGGATAATTCGCAGTTCTGAACCATGCTTTAGAAACACATTTCCAGCAGTCTGTGCAGGGTTTATTCCTATTCCATCATTGGTAATGATTGCACTGGTTGCTGCAGGAACTTTAAATTCTTCTGCTGCAAACTTTAAGACTGCAGTGAAAGGGATGCTTTGAGGAACACTGAGCACTTTGTAGGGCAGTCGCGGGTCCGACGTCAGCGTGATCTTGAAGGAAACCTACGTGGCGGAACCCCGGGCGAGCCACACCAGGACAAAAATCTGGTTGAAGGAAAAGTCTCCACTATTGAGAGTAGTTAGGACAATTAGTGAGCATTCATTCACATCATAGAGTTGTGTATTTATTATGACAGCTTTTCAGCAGATGGAAGTAAATTGCCTTAACAAAATCAATATGTCAGTTTTCTGATATATGGAAATAATCTTGAGGAAGGAATATTTTGAGCCCCCTCATAGGCACAAAAGTGCTAGATGGGCTAGTAGCAGTTCTGAGTAGGGAGATTTGATCTTTGTGTAAATTATTAATGCCCATCCTAATAATCATAGTAATTGAATATTATTTAAATTGCATTATAAAAATTTTTGTTACAAATAGTCCTAAAAATGGTTCTATTTAGAAAATCATATTAAAGTCAATGGGTACTTCATCAGTGACCTTCATTATTTAGATTTCTATGTTACTTAATTTACCTTTTATCTTTACTGATATTATTTATATGGAGAATTTAACTTTCCACAAGTCTGATCAGGCTTAATGTAGAAGTAATATTTGCATCAGCCATTTTCTCTTCAGATTTTCAAGAAATATGTTATTCAGTAAATTCGTCTAGCTTAAAAAGCTCTCGTGTCCATTACTATAGGGAATATTATGTATAAGGCCAAAATCATTTATTTCAATTTTAGTCTTAATAAAAAGGTATATTGTGTATTTTTTCCTCATTTAATGATTTCCTTTTCTCCCTCCCACCTCAAAATTCACTCCTAACAGAGTTCAGAAGGTTCTTTTGTAATTGATAAATTAGGATGCAGCAAAATATTTTGTATGGTCCAGTAGTGTCCTTCAGTTCTATTTTAATCTGCATATCAGAACTTATTTTAAATTAGATGCATAATAATTTGTACAACACATAGTTGCTGTGCATAGTTAGGACAGTACAAAAATGAAAGTAACTGAAAATACTTGTTTGATTTTTCTCTTAGAAATATTTAGCAGATCTGAATTATGATTCAAGGCTAAAAAGTGTAAACAGTCCTCAAAAGTGTATGTTTAACCTGAATTACATTATTGATTCTTTGGGCTATAAAAAATTACTTTGCCTTTCTAGTATGTCATGCTGTAGTGAAGTATTCAATATAAATAATATATTTGTAAATGTTCTGCCATTGAGTCTTTTAAAAGATTTCCAATACTGACTGTAGATGAAGCTGGACATGAAATCAATCTTTGCAGTGTCAAACCAAAAAAATGTGGAACTGAGAGAAATGACTTTTCGCTATCATTTAATCTTCTGGAAATCTTTGAAACAGCAAGTGTCATGCATAGAGTCTACAAAAATTGGTACACCAAAAGAATGCAACAAAGTATTTTCTTGTCATGAGTCTCCTTCAGCATAGTTGTTTGTATCATTTATATTTACTATTTCTAAAGTACCAAACTATAGGTTTTTTTTTTTTTTTTTTTTTTACTACAGTTAAAGCATAAAATAAATACATCTTATGATGAAGACTGTCCTATCAGGGAGATACTGAATTATTAGAAGTGATTCCCTCTGGTCTCTGAACCTTCCAGTTAAATAGAATTTTTAGTCATGTTCTCCATGTGCCATGGAGAAAATACTTTTTTGTTTTGTTTTTGTAACTTTCCTAAGAAAGTCTGTTGGACTGCTGTTTAAAAGTGGTAACTGAAAGTAGCAAATTAAATGCAGGGTTTCTAGAAAAAGGAAGTGGTGATACTGGCTGATTAAAAAATATTTTGTGTATTTAAAAAGGTTCCATGAGAACAAAAGCTATAGGAAATTTAACCCACTGAGAACTATCCAATTGTCTGAAGAAAGCATGAGGGAAAGAAAGAAATATGAGTCTTATGTACAACATAATTAGATGTCATCCTTTCTCTTAGCATTCTTTCAGCAGATATCTACCAAATGCCTATTATGGGCTGGGTATTTGATATGGGGATATAATAGCAAAAATGACAGATATGATTTCTGATTTTATGACCATGTAAAGGAATTTTGGTCTTCATTCTAAAGGTCATTAAAGGAGTGAGCGATTAAAACCTAGGGAGTGACACATGATCCATTATGTATTTTATGATCACTTTTGCCACCATAAGAAGAATATATGGACGAGAGTAAAAACTAGAATGTAAGAGACCAGATGGGAGGCTATTGGAGTAATCCAGGTGAGATATGATAGTGGCTTTGATTGAGATGGTAGCAATGAGATGTAAATAAATAACTAAAGGGAAGTTTAGAAGGATTTCTTGACTGATTGGAAAAGGTAAGAGTAACCTAGCTTTGCCGGTTAAGCATCTGGGTGGATTTACTAATCTAAGGAACTTTGGGGAATGGCTGGGTTCTTTTTGCTTGTTATTTATTTTGGGGTGGAGTAGGGAGAAGATATGTTCTGATACTTGTGAGGCATTTTCATGGATATATCATGTAAGCAGTCATAAATGTAAATCCAGTGTTTAGAAGGTTAGGCCTAGAAGCAGATAATCCAGCATATAGATGATAATTGAAGCAAGGATTCTTTAGGGAGAGCATGTAGGGTGAGAAGAGGAATCCTGATGAACCCCAACATTTAGCTTTTGTGTAGATAGGAGTCTGCTAAGACTGAGAAGGAGCTGTAATAGATGTGGGATAGAAACAAAGTATGTGGTATTTAGGAAGTAGAATGGCTAATTTCATTCAGAGTTGAATTTTTTAACCTCTCAATGTATTCTCTTTCAGTGCCATTTTACTTTCCACACCTTTTTTTCTAGGAGTCTGCCCTGTGCAAAACTGTTGCCACTAATTAGCCACATGTTGTTATTTAAATTTAAATTTATTTTATTTTTTTTTAAAGATTTATTATTTCTTTCTCTCCCCTCCCCCCCCACCCCTCCCCCAGTTGTCTGCTCTCTGTGTCCATTCGCTGTGTGCTCTTCTGTGGCCACTTCTATCCTTATCAGCAGCACTGGGAATCTGTGTTTCTTTTTGTTGCGTCTTCTTGCTGTGTCAGCTCTCCATGTGTGTGGCACCATTCCTGGGAAGGCTGCACTTTCTTTCGCGCTGGGCGGCTCTCCTTACGGGGCGCACTCCTTCCACGTGGGGCTCCCCTACGTGGGGAACACCCCTGCATGGCAGGGCCTTGCGCACATCAGCACTGCGTGTGGGCCAGCTCCACACGGATCAAGGAGGCCCGGGACCTCTCATGTGGTAGGCGGATGCCCTATCCATTGGGCCAAGTCCACTTCCCTATTTAAATTTAAATTTAATAAAATTTTAATTTCCCAGCCCCACTAGTCATATTTCAAGGTGCTCAATAACTTCATGTGGCTAGTAGACAATGCAGATACAGAGCATTTCTGTTGTCACAGAAAATACTATTGGGCAGTGCTTTCTAGGTTATAACCATTTATTCTTTATAAGTAGTTTTCAGTCCGTACTCTAAGATAGTGATTCCACTTAGTGCTTGTTCTTTAGGCTAGGCCTTTGTGCAATTTTATTTCCTCAAAGAATTAGCGTGGAGAATGCCAGATAGAATGTTAATGGCAGCTTTCATTTTATTTCCAATAAACATGTCTTTCATCATCTTCCCAATAATCTTAACTTTCTTAGTTAAATATCCTTAAATATTCTGTCTAGAAACGTCACCTAAAGATTGAACTTACTTTTTTTTTTCTTTTTAGGTTATTTTTGTTGTTTGCTCTTTACCAGATTCTAATTATTTAAGCATCCAGTTTATGGTGGTCTTTCTTCATTTTTGCCATTTAACTCTTTCTTTGTATTTAATCTTCTAGAGTAGATTAGAGTTGAGCTAACTGGCCAGGTCTATGCATAATTTTTATTTTATTTTTTACTCTTTTTAATTTTTAAAGAAGCTTTAGATTACATAAATGATAACATCAAAAATATAGTGGATTCTTATATACCCCACCCCGTACCCCTCCCACACTTTTCCCAATTAACAAAGTCTTTCATTAGTGTGGTTCATTTGTTATGACTGATGGACACACTGAAGCATTGCTACTAACCGTGGTCAGGAGTTGCATTATCATTTACACTTTGCTCCACGTATTTTTATACATTTTGATAAAATGTATAATGGCCTGTATCTGTTATTGCAATGTCATTTAAAACAATTCCAGTGTCCCCAATATGCCCTATTCTTCCTTCTCCTGCCCCTCAGAACCTCTGGTGACCTCTGCCTTTATATCAATATTACAAGTTCTTCCATTATGCAGTTATTTATTTTTAGGAGAAACTGGGGATTAAACCCAGCACCTTCTATGTGGGAGCAGGTGCTCAACCATTGAGCGACATCTGCTCCCTGCATTTATTTTTAACTCATCTTTGGTCAAGACAAGCTTGTCTGGTCTAGACTAGATTTTCATAGTTTTCACCTTTTCAGCAAAATTCAGACTTAAGAAGAGAATTAGTATCTATCTGGAGGAGCACAATTCTAAAATACAAAAAAAACAAACAAAACCCAGACTTGAAAATAATACTATTTTATTAAAATATAATAAATATAATCTTTTAACTTAAGATTACTAATATATAATAAATGTACATAAATAGATAAATTTAAGTGATTAGATCATTGATTCTTTAACTTAGATTTAATGAATTGTCAACTTTTAAACTTTTTTCTACTGAGATTTTTAGAAGCTGGTTAATTATTCCTCCCCTAAATTGCAAGTTCAATAATATCAAATGAGAAATTCAGCATGTATTATAAATTTTAGCTTCAAAATTAGGCATTACAAATATCCACATCTTTTTAACAGTTTCTCTTGATTGAATAGCTATGTAACTTCTTTAAATTTCCCAGTTGAGATTAGAGATAAGAATCTGAATGCTTGGATTTTTTCCCACTAACTGAAATAACCTAATTTTATTTTATTTATTTATTTATTTATTTATTTATTTATTTTTTATTGACTTTGTAATAATATTACATTAAAAATATATATGTGAGGTCCCATTCAACCCCACCCCTCCACCCCCCCTCTCCCCCCCCAACAACACTCGTTCCCATCATCATGACACATCCATTGGATTTGGTAAGTACATCTTTGGGCACCTCTGCACCTCATAGACAATGGTCCACATCATGGCCCATACTCTCCTCCATTCCATCCAGTGGGCCCTGTGAGGATCCACGATGTCCGGTGATTACCCCCGAGGCGCCATCCAGGGCAGCTCCACGTCCCAAATACGCCCCCACCTCTCATCTCTTTCTGCCCTTCCCCATACCCATCGTCCACCATGTCCACTTTTCCCAATCCAATGCCACCTCTTCTATGTGGACATTGGATTGGTTGTGTCCATTGCACCTCTTTGTCAAGAGGAGGCTCAGATTCCACATGGATGCTGGCTGCCATCCTCCCATTTTCAGTTGTAATCACTCTAGGCTCCATGGTGTGGTGATTGTCCTTCTTCAACTCCATCTTAGCTGAGTGTGGTAAGTCCAATAAATCAGATTGTAGGTGCTGGAGTCTGTTGAGGCTCAGGACCTGGCTATCACATTATCAGTCCAGAGATTCAAATCCCCTAACTATATCTTAAACCCCAACGTTAACTGCACCTCCAGCAGATTAGTATGAAAGTCTTATGAAGGGAGATCCCATCTGAGTCCAGATTCATCACACATAAACACCATTTCCAGAGAGGGGCCATCTGCCCTGGTAGTAAACCCCATCGGCCATGACCATAACTCTCATGGGTCTCTTTAGCCTTCATAGGAACCAATATCTGGGGGTTGTATCTGCTTTATCTGTCTCTCTGACTCTGCTCAGTTGTGCATGAGGGCAATCCTTCTGCCAGCCTCCAGACTCTTTTTAGAAACTCGTAGCCATATAAACTCATTTCTCCTTTCCATTTCCCCCTTACTTTAGGTCAAACAGCATTTTAAAGTCATGTTGTTTTATGTAGACATGGATATTCTGCTGATCCGCATTGAACCTTCCATATAAGGTCCTTTTCCAGTTGCATCATCAGTTGGTATTTGATAGTGGTCCCTCGTTGCCAGGGAGGCTCATCCCCGGGTGTCATGTCCCACGCTGGAGGGAAGGCATTGCATTTACATGCTGAGTTTGGCTTCGAGCCTGGCCACATTTGAGTAACATGAAGGCTGACAGGAGGAAATTCCCAGGCACAATGTTGCTCTAGGCCTTGTTCTTATTTTAGGTTTATCAGCTCACAAGCATAGTCATTAGCATCAGGGGCTCACTGTTGAACCCTCACTCCCTCCCGGTCCCCGCCGCTGTACCTGGGAGACTATCGCTGCTCCCCTAGGGACCACGACAGAGCACCACTGGCCAGGAACCCAGTACCCCCCCTGCTGGGTTTTTAATTGTTGCCACTATGAGTATATCCAATCATTACCATGCACCCTGGACATATGTTCTGTACAGCTCCCTGTCAGCCATATATCACCTGTCATTGGTATCCCATACCAGTATCCCTCCATTGCCATTGTTGAAACACTCTGTGATCCAGAACTCCCCAAAATTTGAAGCCCAATATAATGTCATGGTCCCTTACTAGGGAATGGCATATAGCGATGGGTTTAAAGGATAGATAAAGAACTTGGATAAAGTTAGATAAAGAACTTAGATAAAGAATGTTGACTTGAAAAAATTCCACATCCTATCCTTTTTTCCCCCCCCTAATTATTCAGCGTTTCTTCGTAGGAGTCCTAGACCACAGCAATGCATATATATAATATACAGCACTCCCATACATCCACCACAACACCTTTTTTCTTCCACAGCTATACTCTTACACCCTATTCACATCATATTTACTTAAGGTGATGTACAGAGTCTGAGATATTAGCTTTCTAACATGGTAATATCTGTGCTTACATTATGGTGCATACTTTAGGATACACAGTTATTTACATTTTTAGTTCTCCTATGTTTTACATTATGGTTTACATTATCAGTCTGTCGTCTCCTATATGTTATGGTGTAATATTACATGTTTTATATCCATCCTTGTGTACTCTCAAGAAACTCCTCCCTTGCCCCCCATTTACTTTGGTTCCACACATTTAACGTCCATTTTCCCCTCCACCTTGGTGCCCACAGTGACAGTCAACCTCCGTTTCCTGAGGAGCCACTTCCAGAGATAGATGGAATAGTGTTTAGGGCCTAACTTGCTCATCTGCCCCAATGCCCTGGGAGCCACCCTTTCTCTCGAGGGATAGAGTTCCCTCTATTTGGTGGCATTAGTCCTCCCCAGGATGTGGGTCCACCCCCACTCTCACTACTTGGGATTCTACCCCATGGTGTCACCCACTCTGGCAGAATGAGCATTTAGACATTCCCCAGGAGCCCGTCCTGCATCAGACCCTCCCCTCCGAGCATTCTAAACAGGTAACCCTCTTTATTATATTTTGATATTATTTTCTCGGCATTTTACTCTCCACCACCTCCTAACCCTCTCCTGTGTTCGTATGCTACCCCTCCCTCCCCCCACTTTTGGGCAACATTACCCAACCGTCCCTCCCCAGCCACCCTCAAACCCGTAAAGCCCCAACCAAAGGCAACCCCTTGCCCCCATTTTATCTCTTCTTTGTGTTCATACTTACCACCATCTCGTCTTAAGTTCCACCCCTGCAGACATCGGCTCATATCCTTCCTCCACCCTCCGATTTCCTGTAAGCCTATCGTTCAGTCTCTTGCTATCTAGGGCAGCTTGAAATAACCTAATTTTAATGCAATTTATTTCCTGGAGTGAGAAGGGGAGGGATTTAATGCTCATTGTTTAAGCAACTAAATGGCCATTTTTCCTAGGACAGATGTAGCACTCATAATGCTTGGAATTAATTAGCCTTTGAATTTCTGAAGTTTAAAGGTATACCATAAATGTATATGTGTTGTAGGTATACATATGTATGATAGGGAGAAGTAATAAAAGCACAAAACTGGAAACATTAATGAAATGAACTTTCTATGTGCTTCAACTCAGATAGGCAACCCAATTTGTCCAGAAGTTCTCTTGTTTTTCCTGATTTGTAGATTGTAGCAGTTTGATATGGTTATGAATTCCAAAAATAGATATTGGATTATGTTTATAATCTGGTCTGTACCTGGGTGTGATTAAGTTATGATTAGGGCTTTGATTGGACGCCATTAGGGCATTGAATCTCTACCCGGGGACTCACAGATACAAGACATGGCAAAGAACAGAGCAGAGGGTTTTTGATGTTGGAGTTTGATGCTGAAGCCTTAAGCTGGAGCCCCAGGATGTAAGTATACAGAAAAAAAAGAAGCAAGCCCCAGGAAGAGAGGAACCCTGAACATAGAGAGAAGCAAGACCCTGGAAGGGAGGAACCCAGGAAGCCTGAACTCTCACAGATGTCGGCAGCCATCTTGCTCCAACATGTGAAAATAGACTTTGGTGAGGGAAGTAACTTATGCTTTATGGCCTGGTATCTGTAAGCTCCTGCCCCAAATAAATACCCTTTATAAAACCAACCAATTTCTGGATTTTGCACCAGACCCTTTTAGCTGACTAATATAGAGGTCATTATGTTTTGCTTAATTTTATTTTCTTAAAGATTCCATGTTTTTCACTAGCACTATTTCTTGTTACAAAGTTGAATACTTAGCATGTATTCTTGTCAAACACACCTTATGAACACAGAAATTTTTGCCTTTAAGGTAACAATCTAATGGAATTCTCACCATTGAATAATCTACTTTTAAGAAACAAACTATTTCATTCAGAGATCAGTTTTTCTAACTTCCAAAGCACCTCTTGTGACTGCTTATTATAGGCCATTCTAAGGCAACTGAGAACATTTCTTTTAATAAGTACTGATAGATTTTGATTTAGAGAGAAAAAAAATTAAAATGAGTTATGGATGTGCCTGTGTTTAGGGTGATTGACATTTTCTTCTAATATATTTGGACACTTTTCCTTCTGTGAGTATCAACTTAATGCAGGTAATCTACACATTTTGGCCTTTGATGTCAACTTCAAAAGAACAGTGTAGTACAGCCAAAAAGTCTTCCTAATTTATTGGAATTGCAGTTGGGAACTAAAAGCAAATATTTCCTATTTTCTGCTTTTGTACAACTTTTACTTATCCCAAGACATAGTCTTGCCACATTCATTAGGTGCTGTTATAGATATCTGAGTATCAGGATTTGTCTTTTTCATTATGCACATACACACATGTACAAACATGCATCCATACATATATTCTGTGTATATTCAATTATTTCTCTTAATAGAGATTTCAATTCTCCAGCCTTTATAATACATTTGAATACCATGTAGTAAATATCAAGATTTAAAAATATAGCCCTAGTCCCAGTGTGACAGAATTGGACTCAGTTGTGGTTTCCCTACACATGCCTCTTCTGTCCCTTCTATTTGAACCTGTAGTTGGTGCTGGAGTTGGTAGGTGTAGGTCCAAGAGACTTGAATCTTTGGGCTGTCCATGTGCCAGCTGGGCCCTGAGCCTCAACTGAGTTGCAACACCTACTCTCCAGTTCACTGGACTCACCCAGGACAACTAACAAGGTGATGATGATGACCACCATACCAAAGAACCGAGTCTACAACTGCAAGCAAGAGAGTCCCATCCATTGGCCATATGGGACTGAAGCCCCTTCTCAGTTACAGGTGGAGTGTGGGCATCACCATCCCAGAATCCTCAGGATTGGGGCATGAATTGTGGACTAGAGTGAACTTACTGGTATTCTACTATAGACTTATTGTAATTCTAGCAATGTAAGAACTTGTATCATTGATGCAGAGGCAGTGGCCACTGGAGGTTCTGAGGTTAGGGAGAGGGAAAAAGGGCATTTTTGGGACTTGGGAATTGTCCTGAATGACATTGCAATGACAGGTACAGGCTATTATATATCTTGCTATAACCTAAAGAATTGTGTGGGAGAGAGTATAAACTACAATGTAGACTATTATCCATGCTTAGTGGCAATGCTCCAAAATGTGTTCATCAGTTGCAATGAATGTACCACACTAATGAAGGATGTTGTTAATATGGGTAAATGTGGGTGGTGTGGGTAGCAGGGAATACGGGAATCCCCTATATTTTTTATGTAACATTTATGTAATCGAAATATCTTATTTGTTTTAAAAGATAGATTTGATATGAATAATACCTACTTCCTAGATTCGTTGTGGGGATAAAGTGAAATACTGAATGTAAAACACTTATCACAGTGCCAGACCTACAGTACATGCTCATCAACTGTTACTGGAAGTGCTAAGTTACATGTCTTAAACGGATATAGAAAGACTGATGTTCATCTTTGCAGTAATAAAACGATGAAATTCTGAGTTTATAGCATTAGGACAACATTGTGAATGTGATTAATCCTGCTGAATGCTATGCACAGAGCAACTAAGACAATGACAAATGCAATATCAGATACTGGATGGGATCTTACTAACAGAGGAGGAAAGACCAATAGGACATTACTGGAACATATGAAATAATTGGAATATAGACTGAAAGCTTATATCAAAGGTTAAAGTTCTTGAACTTGATAAATGTACTTAGGTGGTTATCCTTGTTCTTAGGAAATGTACATGGAAGTATTGTTTGTTAAAGAAGCATGATGTATGCAATCTACTCTCAAATGTTTAGAAAATTAATAGATGTTTCAATTGATAGCTATATGGATAGGTAGGTAGAATGACATAGCAAATGTTACAATTGGTTGTTCTGGGGTGGGGAGAGTTATGTTGGAGTTCTCTTGGTTTTGTATTAATTTTGCATCCGTCCTGTAAGCTTGAAATTATTTCAAAATAAATAGTTTAAGGAAAAAAGCAGACCCAATTATATCAGATTGAATCCATATTCACTGCAAATAATTCTCCCAAGAGAAGACTTGAAACAAGTTGTGAGTTCAAAGGGAGTTTGTAGTTAAGGGCCTTAGGGTTGTTTTTTGTGTTTTTTTTTTTTTTAAAACATTTCTCCCCTAAATACAATTATTTGTCCAAGAGTAAAATTTTTTAAATCACTATCTCCTCTTTTTTTGGTCTTTATTTATTTTTTTAATGTTACACTAAAAAAAAAAGAGGTCCCCATATACCTCCCACCCCCCTCACCCCACTCCTTCCCCCATAACAACCTCTTCCATCATCATGAGACATTCATTGCACTTGGTGAATACATCTCTTAGCACCACTGCACCTCATGGTCAATGGTCCACACCATAACCCACACTCTCTCACAGTCCCCCTAGTGGGCCATGGGAGGACATGCAATGTCCAGTAACTGTCCCTGCAGCACCACCCAGGACAACTCCAACCCCCGAAAATGCCCCATTACATCTCTTCCTCCCAATCCCTATCCCCAGCAGCCACCATGGCCACTTTCTCCACACCAATGCCACATTTTCTTTGATTACAAATCACAATAGTTCATGAATAGACTATCAGTAAGTCCACTCTAATCCATACTCTATTCCTCCATCCTGTGGACCTTAGAATGGTGTGTCCACTCCACATCTATATCAAGAGGGGGCTTAGATTCCACATGGATGCTGGATGCAATTCTGCTTTCAGCTGTAGACACTCTTGGCTCCCTGGTGCTGTGGTTGACCTTCTTCACCTCCATGGTAGCTGAGTTGGGTAAGTCCAATAAACCAGAGTGTAGGAGTTGCAAGTCTGTTGAGGCTCAGGGCCTGGCTATCACACAGTCAGTCCAGAGATTCAGGTTCCCTGGGTATACATTAAACCCCAGCACCAACTACAGTTCAGGTAAAAGTAACAGGAGAGGCTTGTGGACAAAGATCACGTCTGAGTCCAGCTCCATCACACAGAAACACAAACTCCAAAGTAGGGCCAACTGACATGGCACTGAACTCCATCTGCCATGACCATAGAACTGTGGGTCTCTGTAGCCCTCAGAAGAACCAATACCCGGGGTTGTATCTACTCTATCTGTCTGGGACTCTGCTGAGGTGTGCATAAGGGCAACCCCTCTGATAACCTCCCGGCTCTTTTTGGAGACTCATAGCTGTATAAACTCATTTGTCCTTCCAAGAGTAAATTTTAAAACATTTTGGATTACTAGAATTTCATTTGGACCATGAGTTTGAGGATTGCTAAAGACCCAGGTTACTTAAAAAAAACTTCACACAACCGCCTTGATAAGCATTTCCCCCCCCCCCCCCACTTCTTTGTTTTTAGTTATCTTTAGTTTTAAAAAACAAAATTATTTGGTCTTTTAGTTTAATTTTTTTAAGGAACAGTTTGTATTATTTTAAGCAACTAAGCTAATCTCATTATCCCCTTGCTGTTCTTTGGTTTGTATGTACATCTGACTCTATTACCTTTATTTTGAAGATGAGGGACTATCTAGGGAAATTGAATAGTTGTACCAAATGAAGTGTTGTGTCAAAATTGAAGTTAGAGTCTGGGTCTTCTGACTAACTCTTATTTGTTCCACTGCACTCTATTGCCTCCCCATCTAAACCATGACATCTGTAATGCCTTGATTGAACAAGGCTAACCAGGTGAAAACTGTTAATTGGTCCCCCTGATAGGTTAGCCAGGTGAAATCCAAAGCAAACAAAATTCCTGCTTCCCCCCACTAAGAAGCTACTGATTTGAAAAAACCATCTATTGCAACAAGTATAAATTTGAACAATTTAGATTGCATTCCACATTTCTTTCCCATCCTTTTCAACCAGATGCAAGATGAAAGTTATAAACAGTGCTAGACTTAAGTCTATATGTAAAATTTATATATTTAACTGCAGTTACTTTTGTTTGGGGATTTTTCCATGTTGTTTGTAGGTGAAATATTGTCCAGTCAAATTTTTATTTTGAGCAAAATCAAGGATTAATGCCTTTAGAGTTGGGGGTCATTGAGGAAGATAAAATAGCCTTTGTTTTTCAGGAAGATGAGACATCATTTCATTTAATAGATCAACCGAATGCAAAGATTTTTAAGTCATTTGGCTAGTAAGTAGAACAGTGGAATTAGGAACTCTCCTAGTACAGTGTTCTTTGGTTTGTCCCATGCTGGCTTTATGAGGTTGTATGCCTAGCTATGAACACATCCTCCCTTTTGAAGTTTCAGCTTGGGAAAATGATGTTTGGAACTGTATGAGCACTAAATAAGGAAGGATCCTCCTGGCTAGCCAAGCCGATCAGCTTAAATCCAGGGAACAATGGTGTAACAGGTGTTATAGCCAGACTGTGTTTACTTCCCAGACCATAGCGGCCAGATGGTCTACAACATGTGAAATTCCAAATTAAAGTAATCTCAGTTGTCTTTTGTGGCATGGCTGACAGGTAATTCTGCATTCATGTTTGTTTTGTTTTCCTATATTTTAGATTTGGGTATGAAGAAACAGTATATTCATTCAGCAAATATTTGAGCCCTCACTACATGCCAGGCATTGATCTAGGTGCAAGATATATTAGTGAATAAAACAGACCACACCCCTGCCCTCATGGAATTCATATTCTAGTGGAGAAAGACAATGATAAGCATACTAAATAAGTAGATTTTCTAGTCTTTTTAAAGGTGATAAATGCTATGGGGATGGAAATGTTGCAGTATTTAAAAGAGCAGTCTCGGTAGCCCTGGGTAAGAAGGTACCACTTGAGTCTTATCTTACAGGAGTTAGCCAAATCTGAAGGAAAGGCATTTCAGATAGAACCAATATTTCCTAATGTTTCAGGGAAAATGACGCTTGTGTAGATGGAGCAACAAGTGAGGGAAGAGTAGGGAATAAAGTGAGAGAGTAGGTGGTGCAGAGTAGGGCAGATCTTGCTTGTGGGCCTTATAAGCCATTGTAAGGACTTCAATGTTTATCCTGAAGGAAATGAGCTTTTGAAGTGTAGTTCTGCCACTACTAGCTGTGTACCCACACGCAAGTTATTTAACCTCTCTGTGCTTCAAATTTACTCATACCTAAGATGGGGATAATAAAAAATGCCTAACTTAGTATTGTGAGGATTAGGTTAGTTAATATATGTACAGTGCATAGAACAAGCTATTATTAGCATCATCTTTTTGAGCAGAGAAAATATATTTTAAAGCAATTTTATTGAGATATATTCTCATACTATACAATCCATCCAAAGTGTACTATCAATGCCTTTTAGTATAATCACAGTTATGCATATATCACTACAATCAATTTTAAACATTTTCATTACTCCAAAAAAGAAAATCCCCTATCCCTTAGCAGTCACCTTTCAATTTTTCTATCCTTTCCCAGCCATATATAACCACTAATCTAATTTCCTCTTTGTAAATTTATTTATATTTATATTTTATATAAATGAAGTCTTAACAATATGTAGGACTTACTGTCTGGTTTCTTTCACTTAGCATAATTTTTTTAAATAATTGATGGAAGAATATTGCTATATTACTTATTCATGATAATCCATAGTTTGTTTTAGGTGTATTTTTCCCCTCTATGTCATGCTATTATTAACACTTTGTGATAGTAACATACAATTGTTCTAATTCATGGAAGAACTTTTTTTTTTACTGGATACAAATAAATTTTTAAAAATCATACAACATGTTACACAATATATTTGGTTCATGGTAACATAATCATGCAGTATTTGTCCTTTTGTGTCTGGCTTGCTTTCAGAACATTCTTATATTTGTATTATTGACCATAGTCATTGTCCACAACAGGGTTCACTATGTTATACAGTCCTATGTTTCATGAGAAATTATAATATTTGCTTACATATTTAAAATATCACTTGTGTTGAGAATATACAGAGGCAGTGAGGAGTAGAGGTATTTGGTAGTGCAAGGGTGGAAGCTGAGAAATCAGTTAGGAGGCAATTGTGGTAATCCAATGATGACTTTGATAAGTGTGTTTAAGAAGGAGCCAGATTTTGAGGAAGGCGCAAGATGGTGGCAGAATAAGGAACTCCAAGAGTCAGCTCATCCTACAATGCAGTTAGTAATCACTAGAGCTATCTAGTCACTTGTTGGGAAGAGCATCCTGTAACATCCTTGGAAGAATGGAAGGGGGAGACTGTCCATTTTCAGTGAAGATTTATGAGTAAAGAGCTCCACACCATGGAGACTGGTGCCCATCCCCCACTTTCAGTGCAAGCCACCTGGGCAGCTATTCCCTGGCTAAAGCTGGAAGCTCCATTTCCCATTGAACAGGGGAGGAAGAGATGGTTGGGCATTGATTTCAGCTACTGATTAGTGAATTCACCTGGCTAAAGTCCAATCCCAAAGCTGAAGTTTGAACCTGTCGAAGTTGGAAAGAGACCAATAACCTCCATTTTAACTCTGCACCCAGCATGAGGGAAAGCAGGGCTCATTAAAAATCACAGTGAAGGTGGGGACCAGCTTCTTTTCACCCAGGTTGGATTGCAGCCCTAGCTTAGGCTCCAGCCTCACCTCCAGGAAAAAAGGAACTGGAGGGACATGCAACAGCCTCTCCAGGCAACTGCAGGGGCTTTCAGCCTGCAAGGATTAGATTGGTGGGCAAACCTGTGGAAATATCTCCATCCCCAATGGGATAGGAGGGGAGTGTGTTCCCTCAATCTCTCCAGGCAATTGCAGGCACTTTCAACTCACATGGACTAGCATGTTGGGCACTCCTTTGGATCCATCTCCACCCCTCAGTTGGCAGAAGGGACAGTGCTCCCTCACCCTCTACAGACTACTGCAGCTGCTTTCAGTCTGCATGAACTAGATTATTGGACACATTTGTGGCTCCATCCCCATCCCTGACACAGCAGGAGAAGGAACAGTGCTCCCTCACCCTAACCATCTCAGGGCAACTACAGTCAGTTTCAACCTGCACCGACTAGATTGCTGGGCACACCAGAGGTTCCATTTCTGCCCCTGACAGGGGCGGAGGGGGGGCAGTGCTTCATCAGTCGTCCTGGGCAACTACAGTCAGTTTTGGCTCACACAACTTTGTTTTCACACCTGCAGCTTCATCCTCACCCCAGGCAGGGGAGGAAGGGGCATGGAGCTTCATTAGTTTCTCTGGGCAACTACAGATGGTCTTGGCCTGCACAGCTTGGATTACTGCATGTGGCTGTGGCTCTGTCAATACCCCTGGTAGGGGAGAAAGGTGGGAGAAGCTTCATTAGTTCCTGGGGCAACATGGGCAGTTTCAGTCTACACAAGTTACAATATCAATGCATCCTTGGCTCCTATTCCACAACCTGCAAGGGAAAAAGGATAAGAAACAGATGAAAAACAGCTGAAAAAATTCAGATTGGCTAAACACAAGCCAGTATAAAGTTTCAAATTAAGTTGAAACAAATATCAAAGAGGAGCTGTAGCACAAATCCTATCAAAGAGAAAGCCCTAGACTAAAGAGAAAAGAGGCCAAGAATAAATACATCTAGTAAATCAGATGCTGAGACACCAACAAAAAATTACAATCCATACCAGAAACAGAAAGATATAGCCCAAAGGAACAAACTAAGCCTCCAGATGATTTAAAGGAGTTGAGAAAACCAATCATAGATATTCAAACAAATCTCCTTAATTCAAAGACATAACTAAAGAGGTTAAGGATATCAAGACAACACAGGTGAGCACAAAGAATTCGAAAGCATATATAGAAAAATAGCAGATCTTATGGGAATGAAAGGCACAATAAATGAAAAAATACCCTGGAGGCATATAATAGCAGATTTGAGGAGGCAGAAGAAAGTATCAGTGAACCTGAAGACAAGGCCTCTGAAAATGAACATATAAAATAAATCTGAATAGACCTACTCCAAGACACATACTAATCAGAATGTCAAATGCCAAAATTAAGAGAATCCTAAGAACAGCAAGATAAAAGAGATCACATACAAGGGATGTCCAATATGATTAAGTGCTGATTTCACATCAGAAACCTTGGCAGCAAGAAGGCAGTGGTATGATATATTTAAGGTACTGAAAGAAAACTGCCAGCCAAGAATCTTATATCCAGCAAGATTGTCTTTTGAAAATAAGGGCGAGTTTAGAATATTCACAGATAAACAGAAACAGTTTGTAAAGAAGAGACTGGCTTTGCAGGAAATACTAAAGGGAGTGCTACAGCCTGAAAAGAAAAGACAGGAGAAAGAGGAAGAGAGTCAAGAAATGAGGGTTATATCAGTAAAAGTAACTGAAAGTATAAAAGATGGTGAAAACAATATATGACAGATAAAACCCAAAGATCAAAATGGGTGAAGTAATAACTGCCTTTACAGTAATAACAATGAATGTTAATGATTAAAATCCCAATCAAAAGACACAGACTGGGGGAGTGGATGTGGCTCAAACATTTGAGCACCTGCTTCCCACATGGGAGGTCCCTGGTTTAGTTCCTGGTACCTCCTAAAAACAAAACAAAACAAAACAAAAAAACAACAAAACCAACTCAGGGAAGCTGATGTAGCTCAGTGGTTGAGTGCTAGTTTCCTAAATATGAGGTCCCAGGTTCAGACCCTCAGCCCAGTACCTCAAAAAACAAGACATGGGCTGATAGAATGGATAAAAAAAAATAAGCCATCAGCCATCTATATACTGACTACAAGAGACTCACCTTAGACCCAAAGATACCAATAGAGTGAAAGTAAAAGGCTGGAAAAAGATATAACACTCATACAGTAACAATAACAAAAAAGCTGGAGTAGCTATACTTACATTGGATGAAATATACTTTAAAAGCAAAGCTATTATTAGAGACAAGGAAGGTCATTATATATATTCGTAAAAGGGACATTTCACCAAGAGAAAATAATAATCATAAATGTACATCCACCTGAACTAGGAGGACCCAAATTACATGAACCAAACACTGGTAAAACTGAAGGGGGAATAGATGCCTCTACAATAATAGCTGGACTTCAATATACCACTCTAAGCACTGGATATATCATCTTGGCAGAGGATCAATAAAGAAACAGAGAACTTGAATAATATGATAAATGAACTAATCCTAATAGTGATATACAGAACATTGCTCCCCAAAACAGCAGAATATATATTCTCCTCAAGTGCTCATGGATCTTTCTGCAGGATAGACAATATGTTGGGTCACAAAGCAAATCTCAATAAAATTAAAAAGGGAAAATTATACAGAACACTTTCTTTGATCATAACGGAATAAACCTGGAAATCAACACCAGGCAGGAAAAGGGAAAATTCACAAATATATGGAGATTAAACAACACATTATTAAATAATCAGTGGGACAAAGAAGACATCGCAAGAGAAATCAATATCTTGAGACAAATGAAAACAAGAACACAACATATCAGAACCTGTGGGATGCAGCAAAAGCAGTATTGAGAGGGAAATATATAGCCCTCAATGCTTACATTAAAAAGAAGAAAGAGCCAAAATCAATGACCTAAATACACAGCTGGAGGAACTAGAAAAAGAACAGCAAACTTTTCCCAAAGCAAGCAGAAGAAAAGATCAAAGCAAAAATAAATGGAAATTGAAAACAAAAAAACAATAGAGAAAATTAACAAAATGAAAAGTTTGTTCTTCAAAAAGATCAACAAAATTGACAAACACTTAGCTATACTGACAAAGATAAAAAGAGAGAATATGTAAATAAAATCTGAAATGAAAATCGAGACTTTACTACTTACCTCACAGAAATAAAAGAGATCGTAAGAGGATACTATGAATAACTGCATACCAATGAACTAGACAATGTAGATGAAATGGAAAAATTCCTGGGAACATACAAGCAACCTACACTAACCCTAGAAGAAATAGAAGACCTCAATAAACCAATCAAACCAAAGAGATTGAAACAACATCAGCTCCACAAAATGAAAAGCCCAGGACCAGACGGTTTCACAGGTGAATTCTACCAAGCATGCAGAGACTATTTAATACCAATCTTACTCAGACTCTTCCAAAAAATTGAACAGGAAGGAATGCTACCAAACTCATTCTATGAAGCCAAAATCACCCTAATACCAAAGCCAGATAAAGATATTATGAAACAAGAAAATTCCTGATCTATTTGCCCAATGAATATGGATGCAAAAATCCTCAAAAAAATTACTTGCTATCAAATTCAACAACACATTAAAAGAACTATTCATCATAATCAAGTGGGTCTTATATCAGGCATACAAGAGTGGTTCAATATAAGAAAATCAATTGGCATAATACACCACATTAATAAATCAAAGAAGAAAGATTACATGAATCTCTCAATTGATGCAGAAAATATATTTGACAAAATACAGTATCTTTTCTTGATAAAAACACTCCAAAAGATAGAAATCAAAGGAAATTTCTCAACATGATAAAGGCCATATGAAAACCCACAGCTAACATTGTACTCAATGGTGAAAGACTGAAAGCTTTCCTGTTGTGGTAGGGAACAATAAAAAAGGATGCCCACTGTTACCACTGTTATTCAATATAGCTCTAGAGGCTCTAGCTAGAGCAATCAGGGAAGAAAAACAAATAAAAGGCATCTAAATCAGAAAGGAAGAAGTGAAACTTTCTCTATTCACAGATGATATGATCATATTTCTAGAAAATCCTGAAAAGTCTGCAACAAAACTACCAGAAATAATAAACAATTTAGCAGAATGGCAGTACAAGACTAATTGCAAAAATCAGTTGTGTTCCTGTACACTAGTAATGTGCAATCTGAGGGGGAAGTCAGGAAAAAATCCACTTATAATACTGAGTAAAAGAATCAAATATTTAGTAATAAACTTAGCCAAGGATATAAAGCACGTGTATTCAGAAAACTACAATGCATTGCTAAAAGAAATCAAGGCCTAAATGAATGGAAGAGATATAAAAGCCAACACAGGACTTCCAGCAAGATGGTGGCTGAGTGAGCTTGCCTTGCCATCTCTCCTGGGAAGAGGCAGCTGGGCGCCGCCGGAGGTTCTCTGGGACCAGGCTTTTTCAGGATTTTTGCAGGGCAGGAAGTGTCTGGACATCGATTTGGCAGGAAGGTAACGGAGAGGATTGGTCTATAAGATATAATTTGGGTTCTATTGCCCGGAGGTGAGACCTGCACACGGGTTGCTCCCTCCTTGGGGTGGGTGGAGCCGCGGAACCCGCACTGCAGCCATGCTTTTTGGTGGCTCTGTGGTGTTGGGGAATTTGCGAGTCCTGGGTGGGCTGTTGGGGGGTTGATGGGACGGGACGCCTTTGCGGATTGATTTGGGGAGACAGACAGTGTTTTGTTGTGAAGCGGGGGAATTTTTGATTGCGGACACAAATAATAGTGCTTCCGCCTGGAGCCCGCCCCCACAGGCCCGGCTGCCGATCTGCAGTGGAATCAGATTGTTGGCAATAAAGGGACATAATTAGGAGGTTGTTACAGGGTGCAGCAAGGGAGGGGGACACGTCTGGAAGCCGATTGGGGAATATTTTGCGAAGGTTGGGAGTTCCGGTTGTGGAATCTGTTTTCAGTGTTTCCAACTGGAGCCCAACCCACAGGCCGGGCTCTGGAGCTGCGTCATTAAATTGGCTGTGGTGTAGAGGCACCCCCAGGTGGCCGTTTTGTGGGATCATAGGGTGGGAGCGGTCCAAAAGCTGAATTGACGAAATATCCACAAAAATAAACCCTAGTGAGTAAGTGAATTGCAGGGTTCAGACATAATATAGAGTTTGCGGATCTGACTTCCCCCAGAGGGCTGGCACCCAGCTGCGGGGATCCCTGAGGGCTGTGTTACACTGCGGGGCTCCTAGGTTTCCTGTTGACCAGATTTGAGGTGGCCAGGTCTGAGTCCCCTAAACTCTGGTGGCCCACACCCCAGAGACTCACACCTCTTGAGTCTTCAATATCTCAGACTTTCCACCCCTGAATCCATCACGCCCTGAGGTCCATCTGAGGTCCTTGAATGCGCTAGCCTTCAACGTTTGCATTTTTTCTTTACCGTTTCATTTTGTTTTGTTCTTATTTTCATTTTATCTTATTTTTTACTTTTTTCAATGTCCTGATTGCTAATATTGCATTATCCCCTAGTGTTTTCTCCCAGCATATCCCCCAAAGTCTTTCTTTAATTCAGTTATTTAGGGTTTTTTTGTGTTGTTGTTGTAGTTGGTGTTGCAATTGTGGTTCGCATATATGTTTTTTTCTTACCCCTACCTGTTCCCCACCCTTTGCCCACCCCCTTTTTTCTTTTTTCCTTTCTTCTCTTCTTTCTTTTTTTTTTCAATTTTTATTTTTTCTTTTTCTGTTTTTGCTCTCCCTCTTGTCCCTCATTTTCTACTTATTTTATTTTAACTCAATTATACAATAGGTGCTGCAGGGAACACCTCACATTTGCTGGGTTCTCTCATCCTCCACAGCCTCATTTCTAAGTGAACTGATTTAGGCTACCTACACTATCCCCCTTTGCCTATACCTTAATATCCGCCATCATCTACTGTCTCTCCTATATTCCACCTCCCATCCCCCTTTCTTGATCCACAAAGTATCTAACTCTTAATTCCTAATACCCTTGTTTTGTTTTCTGTCTGTTATCCACTCTTGAAACTATTACCTTTCTTTTCTCTTTCCCTCTCTCACGAAAACAATAGCTTTTTAGCTCATACCATATTCCTCCCATACTCAGTCAGCTACCTCATAATAGGTACTCTACCTACTGTTATAACTCTACACAATTTTACATGAATCTAACCTCCATCCTCCCAGATCTCATATTCTTGCTTTGTTAACATATATCACCAATACTACCTTACACTTTTTCCTTGCTTACACAATTACCTTTCCCCGGCACTAATACTTTCCTTTAAAGTGAACGTAACCAGCAACAAGAAATTAGAATAAGAAGAACAAAGTGACAAAGAGAAGATATAACACTTACGCAAAAACAACAGCTAATTGATCTACAAGAGTAGACAAAGAAGCTAAGGAACTGATTAAACCTGTCAAGATAAAATGATGACCAGACAGCAACAAAAACCTACAAACCAAACCAATAATCAGGAAAACATGGCTGAATCCAATCAACAAACTAAAAATCAGGAAGGGGAACAGAACTTTGCTCAAGCAATGAAAGATTTCAGAACATTTATCACTGACAAATTTGATGAAGTAATGAAAGAGGTTAACAACATGAAGACAACACTCGGAGGGGAAATTGCAGACATACGCAAAAAGATAACAGATATGATGGGAATGAACACCACAGTTGAAGAAATCAAAAATACACTTGCAGCAAATATCAGCAGACTAGAAGAGGCAGAGCAGAGAATTAGTGATGTGGAAGACAGTACATCAGAAATCAAACAGATAGTAGAAGGGGTCGATAAAAAGATAGAAAAAATCCAGCTAGGACTCAGGGACCTGAATGACAATGCAAAACGCTCAAACATACGTATTATAGGCATTCCAGAAGGAGAAGAGAAGGGAAAGGGGTCAGAAAGAGTGTTGCAGGAAATAATGGCTGAAAACTTCCCAAATCTACTGAAAGAGACAGATGTACATATCCAAGAAGCACAGCGCACTCCACTAGTCATAAACCCCAACAGGCCCACCCCAAGACACATACTTGTCAAATTATCCAATGCTCAAGACAAAGAGAAAATCCTAAAAGCAGCAAGAGAAAAGAAAACCATCACATACAAGGGAAGCTCCATAAGATTAAGTGCTGATTTCTCATCTGAAACCATGGAGGCAAGAAGGCAGTGGTATGATATAATCAAAGTACTAAAGGAAAAAAATTTCCAACCAAGAATATTCTATCCAGCTAAACTAGTATTCAAACATGATGGAGAGTTCAAAATATTCGCAGATAAACAGAAACTGAAAGAGTATACCCACAAGAAACCTCCCCTTCAAGAAATTCTAAAGGGAGTTCTGCAGGAAGAAAGGAAAAAACAGGACAGGCAGAGTTGGAGGAGAGTATAAGAGCAACAAAAAAAGACAAAAATAGAAGGGGAAAAAATACAAACAAAATATGACAAACACAAATCCAATCAAAATATGGCTAACACAAATAATTCCTTGAAAGTAATAACACTGAATGTCAATGGATTAAACTCACCTATCAAAAGATTCAGACTGGGACATTGGATAAGGAAATATGACCCATCCATATGCTGTCTACAAGAGACACATCTTAGACCCAGAGACGCATGGAGATTGAAAGTGAATGCCTGGAAAACAATCATACAAGCAAACAATAACCAAAAAAAGGCAGGAATAGCTATATTAATATCAGACAAAATAGACTTTAAAGGTGAAACAATTGTGAGAGACAAAGAAGGATACTACATTTTAGTGAAAGGGAAAATCTCTCAAGAAGATCGAACAATCATAAATATTTATGCTCCTAACAAGGGTGCCTCTAAATATGTGAGGCAAACGCTGGAAAAACTAAGTGAAACAATAGATGCATCTACAATTATAGTGGGGGATTTTAATACACCACTATCTACCTTGGACAGAACATCTCAAAAGGGAATCACTAAAGAAACAAAACACTTGAACAGTATACTAGAGGAGCTGGATCTAATAGACATATATAGATCATTACATGCAAACACAGCAGAATATACATTTTTCTCAAGTGCACATGGATCATTCTCCAAGATAGACCATATGCTAGGCCACAAAGAAAAGCTTAATGAATTCAGAAAGATTGAAATCATACAAAACAATATCTCTGACCACAGTGGAGTCAAACTGGAAATTTGCAAGGGACAGAGGCCCAGGTTTCACACCACGATTTGGAAATTAAACAGCACAATCTTAGAAAAAGAGTGGGTCAAAGAGGAAATATCAAAAGAAATCAGTGACTACCTTGAAACAAATGATAATGATAACACAACATACCAAAATTTATGGGATGCAGCAAAAGCAGTACTGAGAGGGAAATTTATAGCCATAAATTCATATATCAAAAAAGAAGAAAGAGCAAAAATTGAAGAACTAACTGCACATTTGAAGGAATTAGAAAAACAACAACAAAGTAACCCAACAGGAAGAAGAAGGAAGGAAATAACAAAGATAAGAGCAGAACTAAATGAAATAGAAAATAAGAAAGCACTTGAAAAGATAAACAAGACCAAGAGCTGGTTTTTCGAGAAAATCAACAAAATTGACAAACCTTTAGTGAGACTAACAAAGAAAAAAAGAGAGAAGATGCAAATACACAAAATAAGAAATGAGAAAGGCGATATCACCACTGACCCCACAGAAATAAAGACTATCATAAGAGGATACTTTGAAAAACTATATTCCAACAAAAATGACAATTTAGAGGAAATGGACAAATTCCTAGAAACAAATAAGCAACCCATATTGACAAAAGAAGAAATTGATGATCTTAACAAACCAATCACAAGCAGAGAGATAGAATCAGTCATTAAACATCTCCCAACTAAGAAGAGCCCAGGGCCAGATGGCTTCACAGGTGAATTCTCCAAAACATTCCGGAAAGAACTAACACCAATCCTGCTGAAACTATTACAAAAAATCGAAACAGAAGGGACATTGCTGAACTCCTTTTATGATGCCAACATTACCCTAGTACCAAAGCCAAACAAAGATACCACAAGAAAGGAAAATTACAGACCAATTTCTCTAATGAACCTAGACGCAAAAATACTTAACAAAATACTTGCTAATTGTATCCAACAACACATTAAATGAATTATACACCACAACCAAGTGGGATTTATTCCAGGTATGCAAGGATGGTTCAACATAAGAAAATCAATCAATGTAATACACCATATAAACAGATTGAAGGCAAAAAATCACATGATTATATCTATAGATGCAGAAAAAGCATTTGACAAAATACAGCACCCTTTCTTGATAAAAACACTCCAAAAGATTGGAATACAAGGAAATTTTTTGAACATGATAAAGAGTATATACGAAAAACCTAAAGCCAACATTGTTTACAATGGAGAAATCCTAAAATCCTTCCCTCTAAACTCAGGAACAAGACATGGATGCCCATTGTCTCCACTCCTATTTAACATTGTTTTAGAAGTACTTGCTCGAGCACTGAGGCAAGAACCAGATATAAAAGGCATTCAAATTGGAAAGGAAGAAGTCAAAATTTCACTATTTGCAGATGACATGATCCTATACATAGAAAACCCTGAGAGATCTATAACAAAGCTTCTAGAACTCATAAACGACTTTAGTAAAGTCGCAGGTTATAAGATCAATGCGCAAAAATCGGTAGCATTTCTGTACACCAATAATGAGCAAGATCAGGAGGAAATCAAGAAACAAATACCATTCACAATAGTAAATAAAAAAATCAAATACTTAGGAATAAATTTAACTAAAGAGGTAAAAAACTTATACACTGAGAACTATACAAGACTGTTCAAGGAAATCAAAGAAGACCTAAATAAATGGAACAATATTCCTTGTTCATTGATAGGAAGACTGAATATTATTAAGATGTCTATCCAGGAGACGGACTTTGGCCCAGTGGTTAGGGCGTCCGTCTACCACATGGGAGGTCGGCGGTTCAAGCCCTGGGCCTCCTTGACCCGTGTGGAGCTGGCCCATGTGCAGTGCTGATGCGCGCAAGGAGTGCCGTGCCACACAGGGGTGTCCCCCGTGTAGGGGAGCCCCACGCGCAAGAAGTGCACCCATAAGGAGAGCCGCCCAGCGTGAAGGAGGGAGCAGCCTGCCGAGGAATGGCGCTGCCCACACTTCCCGTGCCGCTGACGACAACAGAAGCGGACAAAGAAACAAGACGCAGCAAAAAGACACAGAAAACAGACAACCAGGGGAGGGGAAGGGAATTAAATAAATAAAAAATAAATCTTTAAAAAAAAAAAGATGTCTATGCTACCAAAACTGATCTACACATTCAATGCAATCCCAATAAAAATCAACACAGCCTTCTTTAAGGAACTAGAAAAACTAACTATGAAATTTATTTGGAAAGGAAAGAGACCCCGAATAGCCAAAGACATACTGAAAAAGAAAAACGAAATTGGAGGAATCACACTACCTGACTTCAAAACATACTACAAAGCTACAGTAGCGAAAACAGCATGGTATTGGCATAAGGAGAGACACACAGACCAATGGAATCGAATTGAAAGCTCAGATATAGAACCTCACATATACAGCCATATAGTATTCGATAAAGCCATCAAACCCTCTCAACTGGGAGAGAGTGGCCTATTCAACAAATGGTGCCTGGACAACTGGATACCATATGTAGAAGAATGAAAGAGGATTACCATCTCACACCTTATACAAAGATCAACTCAAGATGGATCAAAGACCTAAATATAAGAGCCAAGACCTTAAAAACCTTGGAAAGCAGTGTAGGGAAACATCTACAGGATCTTGTAATAGGAAATGGATTCATGAATATCACACCAAAAGCACGAGCAGCAAAAGAACTAATAGATAAATGGGACTTCCTCAAAATTAAATCCTTCTGCACCTCAAAGGAGTTTGTCAAGAAAGTAAAAAGGGAGCCAACACAATGGGAGAAAATATTTGGCAACCATATATCTGATAAGGAACTTATAACTTGCATATATAAAGAACTCCTATATCTTGAAAAAAAAAAGCTAACCCATTTAAAAAATGGGAAAAAGATTTAAACAGACACTTCTCCAAAGAAGAAATACAAATGGCTAAAAAGCACATGAAAAAATGCTCCAAATCTCTAGCTATCAGGGAAATGCAAATCAAAACTACAATGAGATACCATCTTACTCCCATAAGATTGGCAGCTAAGAAAAAAACAGAAGAATACAAATGCTGGAGAGGATATGAAGAAAGGGGAACACTCATCCACTGCTGGTGGGAATGCAGAAGGATCCAACCATTCTGGAGGACAGTTTGGCGGTTTCTCAAAAAACTAACCATAGATTTGCCATATGACCCAGCAATATATACCCAGCAGAACTGAAAACAAGGACACAAACCGATATATGTACACCAATGTTCATAGCAGCATTGTTCACTATCGCCAAAAGTTGGAATCAACCCAAATGCCCATCAACAGATGAGTGGATCAATAAAATATGGTATATACTAAATGAATGGAAGAATATTCCATGGTCACAGACGGGAAGACTAAATATTGTTAAGATGTCAATGCTACACAAATTGATGTACAGATTCAGTGCAATCCTGATAGAAATTCCAACAGCCTTTTTAAAAGAGATGGATTACCAAATTTATTTGGAAGGGTAAGAGGCCCTGAATAGCCAGAAACATCTTAAAAAGGAAGATTGAGGATTGGAGGACTCTCACATTCAGCCTTTCAATCACATTACCTACCTACCATGGTAAAAACAAAACAAAACAAATCTGCCTGGTGCTGGCATAAAATAGACATATAGACCAATGGAACCAAATTGATGGTTTAGAAACAGATCCTCACATCTATGGTCAAGTAATTTTTGACAAGGTTGTCAAACCCACCCAGCTGGGGCAGAACAGTCTATTCAACAAATGGTGCTGGGAGAACCGAATATCCATATCCAAAAGAAACAAAGAGGACTCCTATCCCACACCTTATACAGAAATTAATTCAAAATGTATCAAAGTCTTAAATACGAAAGTGAGAACTATAAAACTTCTAGAAGAAAATGTAGGGAAACATCTTTAAGACCTAGTGGTTTCTTAAATCTTACACTGAATGCACGAGCAATGAAAGAAATGGATAAATGGGACCTCCTCAAACTTAAACAGTTTTGTGCTTCAAAGGACTTTTTCAAGAAGGTGAAAGGCAACCCACTCAATGGGGGAATATATTTGATAAGGGTTTGATTTCCATACTGTATAAGGAAATCATATGGCTCAACGATAAAAAGGAAAACAATCCAATTTAAAAATGGGCAAAAGGCAGCGACAGTCTCCCAGGTACAGTGGCGGGGACCGGGAGGGAGTGAGGGTTCAACAGTGAGCCCCTGATGCTAATGACTATGCTTGTGAGCTGATAAACCCAAAATAAGAACAAGGCCTAGAACAACTTTGTGCCTGGGAATTTCCTCCTGTCAGCCTTCATGTTACTCAAATGTGGCCAGTCTCGAAGCCAAACTCAGCATGTAAATGCAATGCCTTCCCCCCAGCGTGGGACATGACACCCGGGGATGAGCCTCCCTGGCAACGAGGGACCACTATCAACTACCAACTGATGATGCAACTGGAAAATGACCTTATACGGAAGGTTCAATGCGGATCAGCAGAATATCCATGTCTACATAAAATACCATGACTTTAAAATGCTGTTTGACCTAAAGTAAGGGGGAAATGGAAAAGAGAAATGAGTTTATATGGCTACGAGTTTCTAAAAAAGAGTCTGGAGGCTGGCAGAAGGTTTGCCCTCATGCACAACTGAGCAGAGTCAGAGAGACAGATAAAGCAGATACAACCCCCAGATATTGGTTCCTTTGAGGGCTAAAGAGACCCATGGGAGTTATGGTCATGGCCGATGGGGTTAACTACCAGGGCAGATGGCCCCTCTTTGGAAATGGTGTTTATGTGTGATGAATCTGGACTCAGATGGGATCTCCCTTCATAAGACTTTCATGCCAATGTGCTGGAGGTGCAGTTAATGTTGGGGTTTAAGATATATTTAGGGGATTTGAATCTCTGGACTGACAATGTGATAGCCAGATCCTGAGCCTCAACAGACTCCAGCACCTACAATCTGATTTATTGGACTTACCACACTCAGCTAAGATGGAGTTGAAGAAGGACAACCACCACACCATGGAGCCTAGAGTGATTACAACTGAAAATGGGAGGATTGCATCCAGCATCCAGGTGGAATCTGACCCTCCTCTTGACATAGAGGTGCAATGGACACAACCAATCCAATGTCCACATAGAAGAGGTGGCATTGGAATGGGAAAAGTGGACATAGTGGACGAAGGGTATGGGGAAAGGCAGGAAGAGATGAGAGGTGGAGGCATCTTTGGGACATGGAGCGGCCCTGGATGGTACTTCAGAGGCAATCACCGGACATTGTAAATCCTCACAGGGCCCACTGGATGGAATGGAGGAGAGTATGGGCTATGATGTGAACCAATGTATATGAGGTGCAGAGGTGCCCAAAGATGTACTTACAAAATCCAATGGATGTGTCATGATGATGGGAACGAGTGTTGTTGGGGGGCGGAGAGGGGGGGTGGGGGGATGGGGTTGAATGGGACCTCACATATATATTTTTAATGTAATATTATTACAAAGTCAATAAAAAATAAAAAAATTAAAAAAAATGGGCAAAAGGCTTAAATATTTCTCACAAGAGGAAACACAAATAATGAAAAAGCACATGAAAAAATGTTCAATATCACTAGCTATTAGGGAAATGCAAGTCAAAACTACAATAAGATATCATCTCACACCTCACTGAATGATCATTAATTGAAAAACAGAAGACAAGTGCTGGAGAGGATATGGAGAAATAGGAACACTCCTTCACTGTTGGTGGGAATGTAGAACGGTGCAGCTGTGTGGAAGATAGTTTGACAGTGCCTCGAAAAGCTAAATATAGATTGCCATATGATCTGGCAATCCCTCTTCTAGGAATATAACTAAAAGAATTGAAAACAGTGACATAGACATTTGCAAACCAATGTTCATAGCAGCATTACTCACAATTACCAAAAGATGGAAACAACCCAAGTGTCCACCAACCAAAGAATGGATAAACAAAATGTGGTATGATGGAATGCTGTAAGAAGTATTGAAATTGAGACACATGATAGCATGGATGAAGCTTGACATTATGCTGAGTGAAATAAGCCAGACACAAAAGGACAAATATTGAATGGCTGCATGGTCTCACTAATATGAGCTAAATATTAAGAATAAATGCACAGAGTTAAAACATAGATTACAGGTTATTAGGAGATAAAAGGAGTACTGAGAAGGAGTACTGATGCTTAATGTATGTAGAAATTTTAGTTAACTTGATTGTAAAAGTGTGAAAATGGATAGAGTTGATGGCAACACTATAGTGAATTTTATAGTTTATGACTGTTCATCACTGACATTTATGACTGTCATACCCTATGAAAATATACCTAATTAGTTATTTAATATAAAAATTGTCTTTCTTCCAAATCCCTGAGAATAAGTGATGAAATGCCTCCTAAACTATAAAACCAGTGGAAAGTGAAACCAGTAACATACAGGCGTTTAACTTCACTACACAAAATTGAGAAAACAATGTCTGCACTAACTCTCCAGGATTTCCAATACAGCTAATTCTTGAATTGTAATGTGCACCATCTTCAGATGCTCCTTTTAGGGGCAACCTTGCATTTGGAACAACAATGACAAAAAACCTCAGATTTTAAAATCTTCCCCTCAATTCCTACAAAAATTAAATATTTTCTTTTAGGTCATAACATTTACCTACTCTTTCTGTTTTTTTTTTTTGTTTCCCCCTTCTGACTTACAAGAACTCTTATGTACTAAGGGCATTAATACTTTGCTTGTCAAGAATGTTACATACATTAATATATTTCCAAGTTGGTTGATTGCCTTCTTAGTAAACTACTGAAATAGAAAACACATGTAGAGAAGCGCACAAATCACAAATGAGACTCATGTTGTGTGTAGTCGTAATTTGTTCATTAGCATTGCTGTGTAGTAATCTATCATCTGACTATGGCATAATTTATTTAACCATTGTTGTTGGATATTTGGGTTGTTTCCAGTTTGGGGCTTTTATGGATAATGCTGCTATGAATATTTTTTTAATGTGTCTTTTGATACACATATGCATGCATTTCTGTCGGGTATATACCTAAAATGGAATTGCTAGTTATAGAATTAAAGTAATGTCCAGCTTCAATAATGCTGAACAGTTTTTTCAAAGTAATTGGATTAGTTCATACATCTATTGGTCAATGTGTAAGGGATCTACTAGCACTACATCTTACCCTACACGTAGTATTGTATAGTATCACAATACTTAGTACCATTTTAGATATTCTGGTGGGTTTATAGGAAGCCTCACAAATTTTTGAGAAATCATCTTTCTCAGATATTCTCTGTTGGCTATCTCTTTTTGAAAGAAATCAATTCCTGCACTCTCTCAAAGAAATTATTATGGTAGTACTCTGGTACCCCAAGTGGCAATGAATAACTTCCAAGTATCATTTCCTTATCATTTTTTGCCATTTTACCTGTGGCTCTAAATGTGACCTGTAAATCAGATGTAGTTACTGTGTAACATTCAGTCCCCAGATATTGAATCCTACAATGCTAGTGAGCATGATTAACTCCTCTTGAGAACATTTTTCTAAAATCACATTGTTTTTAATAAAAATTGTCAAAATCATGCCACTTTTAAAAGTTTCTTCCTGTTCTGGGTATAGCAAGGAGCTGTGTAAAAAGTCATCTTCCTGTCAGACTGAAAGAGATATGTCAGACCAAAGAACAACTTGGACAAGCCAAGCTTGGCAAGTAAACAAGTGTTTAAAAGGGGACTTACATAGGGTTCTTGTCCTTGGTGGCAGGAGAGATGACAGTTCTGAGCTCAATCATCTCACCTCAAATGATAGAGGTCTTTTATAATGCATGTTTATGTACAGATGGAGAAGGCATGCGAGGGACAGCAGGACTTCTAAAGAATGCAGTGTTCTGATAGATAACCTTTACAATGTTTCACAATAGAGCAGAAGTTACATATTTGCATTAACTGTGTGGGTGATATATTGATATGAACTTAATCAATGGAATCAATATTCTTTAGGTTTTAGGAGAAGTAAAAAATTTATGGTACAAGGCTTACTGATAGTCATGAGTTAGTGAAAAATCATTTCTGAGGCTTGCCTTTTAATTATTTAAGAATAGAATGTTGCTGTTACTGAAGGGGGAAAGAACTGGAAGGATTGGGGGGAAAAAATGCAAAGTCATCTATGCTACAATCCACCCTGTTCCATAACTCTTACAATCTTTCCACCAGCTTTTCCACATAGATACCTGAGTGTGGAGATGGTGGTAAATCTTAGAGTTGGTGGTATTGGGAGAAGAGACACAACTACAGTGCAAACATAACAGGATAAACAAATACTGAACAGAGGCAGAGTAATTAGAAACATCAGTCAGTTCTGGCAGTTTCCACCTAAAAGTGCAGCTCTTGTTTGCAGTCTTCAGCCAATTATTTCAGTTTGTCAAAGATAAGGGAAGAATATTCCAGGAGAAAACAGAACTCCTGGATGTTGGCTTGTGTCCACACATCCAACAGTCCAACTATTGTAGGTTATTGCCACCTTGGCAGCCCAGTCAAGGAAGATGTTAGACCAGGAGTTCTTAACCAGGCATCCATGAGCTTGAATTAAAAACAAAACAAAACAAAAACATTCTTGTGGGGATGTGTTGGTGTGGGTGTGATATATTTATTAAATAATATACAGTATAGTGTGGACTTAGTAAGGGGTACATGGTTTTCACCTGACTAGCAAAATGTTCCATGGAACAAAAAAGATTAAGAACCCATGTGTTAGATGAAGTCATCTGAATCTGGAAGAGAAGCCTGAGGGCATAAGCACAAATATTTAGTAGGTACCTAGAGGGGTAGGTCTTCTCTGGTGAGGAAAGTAACAGGGGAACTTTTTCCCATAGGCCCTAGGATGCTTGCCAACAATGGGTGAGATCTGGGCTTATAATATCACACATGTTGACCCTCCATAGGAGCAGGCCATAATATCAATTGTGCTTTTTAAGGGTCTACCCACATCATGCTGGCAATTATTGCCCCTGTTGGTATGCAGTTGACATACGGTAGTACTGTCAGTACTCCAATAGGAATGCTGGCTCTAGTGTTCCACCGACATGTTGCATAGCACCCTCTGGCACTATGAAACAGAGCCAGTCTGGAGTAATATCCACTGTATGGCTAAAGAGATTGAGTTATCAATGGTTAAGTCACAGGAATCCAAAGCAGCAAAGTGTTCCTGTCTCCTTTAGGAGCATGACCAGAAGTAGCAGATATCTTTATTGTTTTAGGGATCATAGTGACCACTCTCGCCATTAACTCAAATGGAGAGACACCATGTATGGTACTGGGTTCCTGGTTTAAATGCACGAAGGATTCTAACTACACTGAAGTCCATTCTTGCTTTATTTGCTGTTTTAACATATCATTTTTCCTTTCTATTAATCCTGCTGCTCTGGAGTTAAAGGGTAAATAAAAGTGGCAATCAATATCTTGGTCTCTAGCCCATCGTTGTACATCATGCCCAGTGAAATGTGTTCCCTGGTCTTTATCTATGCAATGGGATATTCTGTATTAACTGCTGAGCCACTTTAAGCCTTTAATGGTATTTGTTGGGTACCTTGTTTCACTGGGAAAGCTTGAAGAAGGCCTGTGTTAGTATCCACACAGGTTAACACATAGCATTTACTAACACTGATGAGCAAGGGTCCTATATAATCTATTTGCCAGTTCCATATGGGTATGTTTGCTCTATGGGCATGCCTACTGTGTAAGACACCATTCATGGCCAAAGCTAAGAACAAGTCTCACAATCTTATATGATATGAACCAGGTCAGAATATTTGATGGGAATACCTAGTGCCTTAGCCATGCACAACCATGGCAGCTCCTCTATGGCCATTCTTTTTGTGTAGCCATAGGTCTACTTCTTCAGCAGGTATAGGGCAGAGAAGACAAATGCAAGCTAAAGCATTTACCTTTTGGTTCCTGGGTGGGAGGTTTTCTGATGTGCAGGGATGTGATAAATTGTCAGGGATGCCTCAGGGGCTTGGAGGAGTTTGTAAATATCTTGCCATAGAGCAGCACTCCATAACAGGTGTCCCATCACTTGCCAGTCATCTTAATGTCATTGATTTATCTATAAGGTGAGGCCCCGATATATGGCCCAGCTATCAGTACAGAGAGTGATAGGCCATCATTCTAGTAAATGCCATCCATGAGGCCCTGAATTCAGCCCTTTGGCTACTCTGCCCTAAACTGGAATCCAGTCAAATATTATCAGTTTGCATCTGTATGGCTATGGCTGCCCAATTTTAAATTTTTCCTTTGCTGGATTCATCCATGTACCAAGCATTTTCAAGAATTGGATGATTTCGCTTATGTACTGTGGGTAGAATGGAGGCAGGAGCCTCTATCTGTGGTGAACAGAATGGTTCCTCAAATAATATAGGGCCAAAGACTTGTTGACTAAGCAGACTAGTTGATATTGCTCTCCTCTGCTGCAGATAAGCATGCCATTTTTGTAAAGTCTACAACTGGGCCATTCTTCACTGGGACTTAATTAGTAGCCCAACCTTTTGTGGGATACAATCTGAGCCCCCGTGATAGACTCAACTTGTTGGAGGGCTTTATATATAGCCAGCAGTTGTTCCATAATTGTGTACTTAGCTTCTGCTTCCTTCCATGTCTGTGACCAACATCCTATGGGCATTACTCCTGAAGGTTGTTTCTGCCATAGACTCCAACTCATACATTCAGTACTTCTAGTTACTTCTAATATATTAAGGTGTTGGGAGAACAAATGACCTTGGCCTAGGCAACCAGGGGCTTAGCTTGCTTGAATGCCTTTTGCTCTTTATCTCACCAGTCCCAAGCTTTTCCTCATTTTATGAGAATGTGTAAAATTCTGAGGGCTTGGGCTAAATGTGGTATAAATATCCTCCAATAAGGAGTCCTATGAAAACTTGCAGCTGTTTATCCATGGTAGGAACGGATTTTTGTAAAACTCTTTCTAAGACTTTATCTGGAATGTTTCAGGTCTTATCTGACCGAGGTCTTAGATGACCAAGTGATGTCCAAGAATTTTACTGCTACTCCACACCCTTGAATCTTGTTGGAATTGACCTCCCATCCTCTAGCTTTGAACCCCTCAAGCACAATAACCAAAGGTGTTTATAAGCCTGCAAAAGAATCAGAGGTTAACATAATGTCATCCATGTAATGAAATAAGGCCACAGTTGATGGCAAGACAATTGTTGAAAGATCCCGGGCCACCATCCCATGGCAGATGGTGGGACTATGTAAATATCCTTGAGGTAAAATGGTGAAGGTCCATTCTTGGCCTTCCCACATGAAAGCAAATTGCTCTTGGGACTGTGAGTCTAGGGAAATGCTGAAGAAATCATTTGCAAGATCTAATATTGCAAGAGCAGTTCTTAGTTTAGGAGTTAGCTGATCAAGTAATTTGGCTATATTGGGAAGCCACAAGTATTGATGGAACAAATTTTTAAAATTCTTCATAGTACACTATCACTCTCCAAGTGCCATTTGGTGTTTTCACTAGCCATACGGGGCTATGGAAAGTACTTTGGGCTGGTCATATAATTTGTACTCTAGCCAATTCTTTGACTGTGTCAGTTATTTCCTGATGTCCACCTGGCAAATGGTATTGTTTTACGCGCACAGTGTGCTGTGGTGGAGGTAGAACAACCAGTTTCCATTAAGCCCAACCTAGTAAAGCAGTTTTTAAAAAAAGATTTATTTATTTATTTATTTTTCTCCCCTTCTGCCCCACCCCCACCCCGGTTGTCTGTTTTCTCTGTCTATTTGCTGCATCTTCTTCTTGTCTGCTTCTGTTGTTGTCAGCAGCATGGGAATTTGTGTTTCTTTTTGTTGTGTCAGCTCTCCATGTGGGTAGGCACCATTCTTAGACAGGCTGCACTTTCTTTCGTGCTGGGTGTCCCCCGCGTAGGGGAGCCCCACACGCAAGGAGTGCGCCCCATAAGGAGAGCCACCCAGCACGAAGAAAATTATATTTTTCTGGGCCTAGGGAATGGTACGGTGCTCTGAGTCGATTAGTGACCCAAGAAATATATGTAGTAGGTGAAGTCGTAGCTGATTTGAGTGATTTAGACAGAAACAAAGTGCAAGTAAGAAAGATAATGAAAGAACAAAAGATAAAAGACATGAAAGGAGAACAGCTGTTAAAGTAACTCTCAAGGAAATGTGGGCTGATCTTTTGAAAGCAGGCATTGCTCAGGAGGACATAGATAAGAAACCAAATTTTGTGTTAGTTGGTTTATAGAAAACCTTAAAACCTGAACAGCAATTTACCAAACTAGCTACTACCAAAGACAGGGTGACCATAGTGCCATCAGCTTCACCAGAAACTAATCTCATAGAAGAAGAAATGAAATCCAAAAAATGGAGAGGCAGGTATACACATCAACTTGACAATGAGATGCCAGTTTATACTCATCAGGACAGCTATTTTCAAAACAACAGGTAATAACATGTATTTGTCAGATGTGGAGAAATGGGAGCCATCACAAATTGCTGTTGGGAATGTAAATACAGTCTGAAGGGTCCTCAAAATGCTAAACAGAGTTACCATATGACCCAGAATTTTCACTCTTAGGTACAAGAAAAATGAAAACATTCCTCCACACAAAAACTTATACATTAGTATCTGTAGCAACATTATTTGTAATAATAAATAGTGGAAATAACCCATGTCCATTGGCTGCTGAATGAATAAGTAAAATATATATTAATACAATGGAATATTATTTGGCAATAAAAAAGAATGAAGCACTGATACTTGATACAACTTGGATGAGCACTGAAAATATTATGCAAAGGTAAAGAAGCCAGTTACAAAAGACCATACATTGTATGATTCCATTTATATGAAACATCCAGTACAGGCAAATCTATAGAGACAAAAAGTAGATCAGTGATTGCCTAGGGCTGGGGAGATTGGGGGAATGGGAAATAATTGCTAATAGGTATGAAATTTCTTTCTGGAGTGATGAAAATTTTGTAAAGTTGATTGTAGTAATGGTCACATAACCCTGTAAATATACTAAAAACTAGTGAATTGTACACTTCAAATTGATGCATTTGTATGATGTATGAATTATATCTCAATAAAGCTGTTAAAAGGGGCAAGGCAGTGAGAAACAGAGTAAGATCATCAATTACTGTACAGATAAAAGGTGAGAGTTGAAAGCAACATACTATAGAGTGAAAAGTTAGTAAGAAAAAAGGAGACTAGGTCATTGTAAGCAAGTATTAACACAAAGGGGACCACGAGAATTAAAAGACAAACTTTCTTAAATACCTAAAGAAATTACAAACACAAACAAACTAGAAAGGACACACCAAACAGAAAAAGAAGCATGGTAAATATAATGCAGTATTTACAACATAAGATAATATGATAAAACTGAAACCAAACTTAGTCCTCTTAACTAACCCATTAAAAGACAAGCATTTTTAAATTGACTCATATAATAATCAAACTTGCTGTATATGAGACATATCTAAAACAAAGTGATTCCAAATAGGTAAAAGTGAAATAATGGATAAACATTTATCAGGCAAATAAAAATAATGAAAAAGGGGTTGCAGTCCTCATGTCAAGTAGAATTTAAGCAAAAAAGCTTTGTACAAGACAAGGAAGGATTTTCTACAACTTTAAAAGTCACATTTCACAATGAAGATTTAACAATTACGCTTACCTATACACCACGTAACACAGAAAGTGCCATATAAAACAGAAACTACAGAATATTCAATAAGAGATATAAATACACTAATAAATTTTAAAACAGCTTTCAGTGAAAAGTGGCAAAATATAAATTAGTAGAAACTAGAAAATATATTAAAATATGTATATAATCATGTTTATGTATGTAAGACATATATACATGTAAGTAAATACATATATAAGGATATATTTTTTCACAAGCATGCATGGAGCATTCTAAAAAATGGTCAACTATTAAGGCATAAAGAAAATATCAGTAGGTTTTACAAAGTAGAAATATTACAAACATATACTGTCTGAGGACAATGCAATAAAGGTAGAAATTTTAAATGAGATTTTAAAAAAATGGACTCATCAATTTGGAAATTAAAATATTTTCTATTAAACGACTCTTGGATGAAAAGGGAAATATGAGAAAATTAAAGAATTGCTCAAAAATAATATTATAAATACATCAGCATGTGTGAAATACATGTAAAAGAGTGATCTGAGGAAAATTCATTGTTCTAAATAGATAAATATCATTGAGAATTAGAGTTAAATGAGTTAAATTCTCAATTTAAAAAATCTAGAAAGAGAACAACAAAGTAAACCAAAAGAAAGGAGAAGGAAGGAAATAATAAAAGTAGAAATTAATGAAGAAAATAAAAAAATAGATTAAATGAATAAATCAAAATTCTGGTCCTAAGGGAAAAAGTCAGCAAAATAAATCACTAGGTAAGTACAACTTTTTAAAGGTGAAAGAAAGAAAAAAAAAAAGAAAACACCCCATAAAATAGTAAAAGAAAAGGGGGAAAAAACTACTGATATAAAGGAATTTTACAACTGCAAAAGACTAATTGGCACATCTCTATGCAAATAAATCCAAAAACCTAGAGATCATTTCTTAGGAAAATGCAGTTACCAAAATTGATCCCAGCAGAAATAATAATCTTGAACATACCAACTTCCTCCAAAGAATTAGAGAAAGGAGAAAGTTATCAATGAACAATTTCTCTTTCCCCCTGGAAACCATCAGGTTCACATTCACAGGGGAATTATATCAAACTTATAGAGACCCAATCATCCTAATGCTTTGTAAATTATTTCAGAGGATTAAATCTGAAGGAAAACTTCTAAATTATTTTTATGAAGCAAGAATAATGTAACCAAATCTGATAAAAATATTGCAAAAATACAGAACAGTATCACTTAAATATATTGATGAATGCAGAAAATCCTAAATTAGACATTAGAAAATTTATTCCAACACTATTTTAAGAAAATAATATATCATGACCAGGTGGAGCTTATTTCAGGAATGCAAAGAAGGTTCAATATTAGATTTTCTATATATAATTATGTCAGTAGGTCTAAGACAAAAAATTATATAATTATCTCCATAGATGCTGAAAAACCTTTGACAAAGTTCAACAACCATTTCTAATAAAAAATCTTAAGAAAAGAAGAATGCAAGTTAAAGCTCTACTGAGATAACATTTTCACCCATCAAACTGGCAAAATTAAAAAAATTCTCTGTCTGCAAGGTTTTGGAGAAAAAGGTACTCTCATGTATTACTGGTAGGGGTGCAAAATGGTACCCCTACTGCAGGAGGAATTTGACAATCTCTAACAAAACTACATATCCATTTTTCTTCATCCCAGCAGTCCTACTACTAAGAATTTACCTTGAAAATACATTTCCAATAATATGAAAGTACATATGGCTCAAAGTTATTCATTGCAGCATTATTTTTAATGACAAAATATTGAAAACTAAATGTCCGAGCACAGGAGATTGGCTAAATAAGCCATGATACAGTCACGGGATGAAATGTTATGCCCCTTTAAAAGTTATGTTGATGAGAGGTCTTTATCAACTGTTATGGAGTCATTTCTAAGAGCTATACTGTTTAGCAACCTTGTAGTAAAAATTTGTTCAAGCAAAGGTCATAAATGGATAATAATTTAGGGGAAAATTCTGAGCATGATGTTTACATGATCCCACATATTGCTTATTAGTTGCAAGGGGGGAAAATAGTATAAAAGGGAAAAATAAAAAAAAATACCTTGATGGGTGATCAAAACTAACATCACGAATGAGGGGTATCATGTGCTTCTGGCTGTGGGATATGTGAGGAAGAACACAGTATCACATTCATTAGTACCCCTGCTAGGAATGCATACTCGGAGTCTCATCAGGAGGAAACACCAGACAAATCCAAACCCAAGAAGATTTAAGTAGAATCTTCTACATAAAAAAAAAAGGACTCTATTTTTCAAAAGCATCAATGTCATAAAACACAGAAATGACCCAGATGAAAGGCCACTACGAAGACATGACAACAAATGCAATGCCTGATCCTGGAATGACTCATGAAATGGAGAAAAAAGGCTGCTGAGTCAATTGACAAAACTGGGATATGGATGATAGATTGATAATATATAATGTGCCCATCTTAAATTTACTGGAGTTGATAACTTGCTATGGTTATGTAAGAAATATTTCCATTCTTAGGAAGTTTGCCTTGCCATATTTGGGGCAAAATGCCATGATATTTGCAACTTATTCTAAAATGGTTCTGAAAAGTAATATTCTCTCTCTCTGTGGTCCAACAGATGAATGGATCAACAAAATGTGGTATATACATACAGTGGAATATTATTCAGCCATGAAATGAAAGAAGTTCTGGTACATGCAACAACATGGATAAACCTTGAAGATATTATGTTGAGTGGAATAAGGCAGGCACAGAGGGACACATATTGCATAATCTCACTGATATGAAATAATTTGAAAAAGCAAATTTATAGAGTCTGAAACTGGAATACAGATGACCAGGGGCTGGGTTGGCAATAGGGAATGAAGAGTTAATGCTTAATTGTACAGAATTTATGTAGGGGGTGATAGAAAAATTTTAATTACGGATGGTGGTGATTATAGCACAACATTGTGAATATAATTAACAGTTCTGAATTACATATTTGAATGTAGCTAAATGAGGGTATTTTAGGTTGTATGTATGTTACTAGAATAAAAATGGAAAAATAAACCCATAGGACTGTACAACACAAATGGTGAACCTAATGTAAACTATGGACTACTATTAACAGTATAATTATAATAATTCCTTTCATCAGTTGTAACAAAGTTACCACATTAATGCAAAGTGTTAAGAGCAGAGTATATGGGATCTTTGTATTTTATGCAAGATTTTTCTATAAACCGACAACTTCTCTAGTAATAACAGTAATAATGATAATAACAAAAATAATAGAGGACAGCCAGCAGCTTCAGTGACTTCCAATGTATGGCAGTTTGAGATTACTTTTTGAATCCCCGAAAGAGAAAGATTTTGCTTGTAAACTATTCCTCTGGGTGTAATACCCTTTGATTGCATTAAATTCCTTGAGGGGCCTTTGATTAGATTACCTGCTAAAATTGCTTTAGGGCTTTTTTGACAACCTCAGTAAGGCATATCTCGGGTTGAGTCCCCACCCCTTGCTGGGTTTGATATAAACGGACTCACACAGACCGATAGGCACGGGAAGAGAGAGCGCTGTCATTTTTCCCCTGCCATGTGACAGGAGGTTCAAACAGCTGAGGCCCTGGGAGAGAAGAGCCATTTGCCTGACAGCTTATAGCTCAACCTGTGCTGCTACTGCTATAGGAAGCCCTAAGAGACAAGCCCTATGCCAGCTTGCTGCTGAAATTGGGAAGAAAGTGGAGCACCTGAGTCACAGAGAGGAAGCTGGGGTGAACCAGAGACCAGGCAGAGATCACCAGCCATCTTGCTTCAACACGTGGCAGCTGACTTTGGTAAGAAAGCACCTCTTATGACAACTCAGTTTGGTCTCTTCATGGCCTTGGAACTGTAAGCTTTTATCCCAGATAAATTCCCTTTATAAAAGCCAACAGATTTCTGATACTTTCTTTTAAAAAAAAAAAAATATATATATATATATTTAGATTTATTTATTTATCTCTCCCCTCCCCCCCAACCCCGATTGTCTGTTCTCTGTGTCTATTTGCTGCGCCTTGTTTCTTTGTCCGCTTCTGTTGTTGTCAGCGGCAAGGGAATCTGTGTTTCTTTTTGTTGCGTCACCTTGCTGCATCAGCTCTCCGTGTGTGCGGCACCATTCCTGGGCAGGCTGCACTTTCTCTCGTGCTGGGTGGCTCTCCATATGGGGCGCACTTCTTGCGCGTGGGTCTCCCCTACCACGGTGACACCTCTGCGTGGCAGGGCACTCCTTGCGTGCATCAGCACTGCGCATGTGCCAGCTCCACACGGGTCAAGGAGGCCCGGGGTTTAACCGCGGACCTCCCATGCGGTAGACGGATGCCCTAACCTCTGAGCCAAGTCAGTTTCCCGATTTCTGATACTTTCATCAGCAATACTTTTGCAGACTAACACATAATGGATATCTCAGAAATGACTTTCATGACAGCATCTGAGTTCTATTTTAAATGATAAAAGGAAATTTTGGTGTAAAAGTTTGAATATTTGAATCTTACTTATTATATCATCTGTCCAAACTGCAAGGCTTATCCAAGTGTGAAAAGCAGAAGGCTGCCCAGAATGGCATCCCTTAAGGTATAAGTATTTAAAGATAGAAGATTCTCATCCTGTCCCTTGTGCTGTGTGTGGAGCTATGAGGTTAATATTTGTATGCCCCCCAAAAGTTCGGCAGTGTTTGAGCAGCCAAGAGAGAAAGTCTGAAAAGCGAGGGGGGTCCCCTATAATTTCTCTAATGGGAAATGTGGATGGAACTTGGCTTTACAGAATATTTTTATGTATACAATATTATTTGCTAGGAAAGCAAATAATAGTTGAATGAAACCATCAAGAATACTTCTGGCTGCATTTCATTGACAGATTTTCTTTTTTGTAGGAAATGAAAAAGGCATCAGATTATCCTACTCACATGAATATGTTAACAGCACTAAGAGTTGTCTTTTATGAGAAAACTGTAATGATCATAAAGTTCTGAATCCGAGCCAGGATCCCTGTCATCAGATAAATTTTACCTCATTATACTTTCTTTCAATTCTACTTTTGTGCAGTATATCAATTTGGGTGGGGGAGAAGATGGGGGACAGAACTTTGCCTACCCCTGGTAAAGATCTGGAAGACCTTCTCCTATGTTTTTTTTACCTAAAAGGTTTATGGTTTTATATTTACATTTAAATCCATTATACATTTTGAGTTAATTTTTTAATAAGGTATGAGATTTGGGTCAAGGTCCATTGTTTTGTCTATGAATATCCAATTGCCCCAGCACCTTTGTTGAAAATGTTATCTTTCCTTCATTGAATTGCTTTTGCACTTTTGTCAAAGATCAGTTGGGCGTATTTGTGTGGGACTATTTCTGGGTTCTCTATTCTGACCCATTTATCTACATGTCTATCCATCTTCTCTGCTAATACTCTATAGTCTTGATAATTTTAGGTATATAACAAGTGTTAAAATAGGGTACACAGACATTCCTCTCACTTATTCTTTTTTTCAAAATTGCTCTAGGTATTGTAATTCTTTTGCCTTTGAATAAATTTAAAATAATATTGTTCATATCTGCACAAATTTTTTTTAGGGTCTTGATAGGAATTGCATTAAGCCTGTACATTAATTTGGGGAGAATTGAGTTTTTTACTATGTTGAGTCTTCTATTCCATGAATATGGCATATCTCTCCATTTATTTTGATCTTCTTTGATTTCCTACATCAACGTTTTATAGTTTTTAGCATATAAGTCATCGAATACATTTTGTTAGATTTACACCTAAGTATTTTATTTTATTGAGACATTGTTAATGATATTTTTAATTTCAGTGTCCACACATTCATTTCTGGTGTATAGGAATATGATAGCTTTTTGTATGCTGATCTTTAAACCTGTGACCTTGCTGAACTCAGTTTTTAGTTCTAGGAGGTGTTTTTTATCTATGTCAATAATCATATTGTCTGCAAATGGCAACACTCTTATTTCTTCCTTTTCTGATCTATAAGCCTTTTATTTCCTTTACTTATTTCATTCATTGGCTAGGATTTCCAGCATTCTGATGATAAGAGTGGTGAGAGCAGGCATCTTTACCTTAATCCCGATCTTAATGGAAGCATGCAGTCTTTCACCTTTAAGTATGATGATAGCTGTAGGTTTTTTCATAGATGCTCTTTAACAAGTTGAGGAAGTTCCCCTCTGTTCCTATATTCCTAAATCATTAATGGGTGTCCAAGTTTATCAAAATTTTTTTCTGCATAGATTAATACATCATGTAGATTTTCTTCTCTAGCCAGTTAACATTTTTGCATCTATATTCATGAAGAATATTGGTCTATAACTTTTGTTCATTGTACTGTCAGTCTGGTATTGGTATCAGGGTAATACTAGTTTCGTAAAATATATTAGAAAGTATAGTCTCATCTCATCTTTTCGGTGGAGAGAGATGTTTTAGAACTGGTGTTAATTCTTCTTTAAATATTTGGTAGAATTCTCCAGTGAAATCAGGAGATTTCTTTTTTGAGATTTTAAAAATTATTAATTTCTTTAATCATTATAGGGCTATTCAAGTGATCTATTTCATATTGGGTGACTTGAGATAGTTTAGTTTTTTTCAGGAATTGGTGCAGTTTTTCTAAGCTGTCAAATTTATGCATGTTGAGTTGTTCATAGAATTCCCCTATTTCCTTTTCTGTGTCTACCAGAGTCTCATGATATTTGTGGTTTCATCTCTAATGTTGATGATTTGTGTCTTCTCTCTTTTTTTCTAAGGGTCTTGCTAGAGTTTTGTCAATTTTGTTGACATTTTCGAAGAACTAGTTCTTTGCTTTGTTGATTTTCTCTCTCGTTTTATGTTTTTAATTTCATTGATTTCTTCTCTTCATTATTTCACTTCCGCTTGCTTTGGATTTATTTGCTCATCTTTTTCTAGTTTCTTATGGGAGAAGTTGAGATAACTGATTTGAAACTTCTCATATAGGTATTTTAGTGCTATACATTTCCCTCTCAATGCTGCTTTAGCTATTTCCAACAAATTTTGGTATGTTTATTTTCATTTTCATTCAGTTCCATGCAATTTAAAAAATTTCCCTTGAGACTATCTCTTTGAACCACGGATTATTTAGAAGTGTATTGTTTAGTTCCAAGTGTTTGGGAATCTTCCCGTTATCTTTCAGTTTCTGAATTCTAGTTTGATTCCATTGTAGTCAGTGAACACACTCTTTGCCTTCAACTGTTTTACATTTGTTGAGGTTTGTTTGGTGGCCCAGGATGTGATTCATCTTGGAATATGCTCTGTGGGTACCTGAAAAGAATGTGTACTCTACTATTTTTGGGTGGTGTTCTCTAAATATAGAGGAGATTCTATTGTTTGATGATGTTGAGTTTTTCTATGTCTTTCTTGTTTTTCTGTCCCATTTTATCAATATTGAGAGAAGGGTATTGCAGTCTTCAACTATACTTATAGATTGTCTCTTTGTCCTTATAGTTTTATCAGTTTCTGCTTCACAAACTCTGTTGTTGATGCATGCACTTTAGGATTACTGCATTTTCTTGGTGGGTTGATACTTAAATCATTATATAATGTTCTTCTTTGTCTATGATATTTTTCTTTTTGCTCTGAAGTCTATTTTACCTGATATTAATTAGACACACCTCTTTTTTTCCTGTCATTTTATATCAGTCTGGTAATTTGTTACAATTAATTAGCCAGTTTCAATACATTATTAATAACTACAGTTCATTCTTTCTCCAGATATCCTTAGTTTTATCTTCTATTCCACATCCTATTCAACTATATACCACATGCATTTAGTACCCATATCTACTTTGGCTCACTTTAGCTATGAGAGTTTCCCAAATATTTTTTGTTTTTGATGACCTAGCCAATATTCGTGAGTACTAGTCAGGAATTTTGTGGAATATCCACCAATTGAGATTTACCTGATGCTTTTCTTATGATTATGCTGTGATATTTTTTGGGAGGAATACCACAGTGGAAAAGTGGCTTATCATACTGTTGATGTGTACTTTCATTACCTGGCTGAGTTGTTGTCAGGTTTTTCCACTGTAGTGTTACTGTTTTTCCCCTGTCCAACCTGAATGTACTTTTTTTTTGCAATAAATTTTATTTTAGATAAGTTTTAGAATTACAGAAAAATTACACCAAAAGTATAGGGAATTCCCATATGCCCCCCTACCCCACTCTCACCCACACACATAGTTTCCCCTATTATTAACATCTTACATTAGTGTAATACATTTTTTACAATTGAACCAATTTGAAGTATTGCTACTAACAGAAGCCTGTAGTTTACATTATGGCTTACGCTTTGTGCTGCACAGTTTTAAAAGCTTTGACAAATGTGTAATGTCATGTGGCCATCACTGCAGTATCATACAGAACAATTTCACTGCCCTAAATATGCTCTATGTCCCAACTATTCATCCTTCCCCCTCCCTTCTAAATCTCTGGCAACCACTGTATTTATATCAATGTTACAAGTTCCTCTGTTAACACAAGACAATAACTACAATAACAATAAATCTGCTTGGTCCATGGTTACACTCCTAAGTTTGTTCATTCCTCAGTCATGAGGGATTTGGGATGATGTCTGCTCTGACTACTTCAGGTTGAGAGGGGATTTAGATATTATGGGGCAGATGGAAGGAATTGTTTTGCTTGCAGTTTTAAATACTTCTTGTTTTTTAGGGTGGGACTTGTCCATCATCATCATGTCCAGGGCAAGTCCAAAGAACTGGAGAGTAGAAGTTGGCCACAGCTCTGCTGGGATTCTGGGCTCGACCGGTATATGAACAATCCAAAGATTTATATCTCTGAGAGAGATATTTAATGGTTATATTGGTAAGGATAGGTTCAAATAAAAGGAGTAGAAGAATCATGAGTAGAGGAATTATAAATGAGTGTAACTATGTTATTTTGGGGAAATAGATTCTCATATAATCCCAATAGGGTCTGCCAAAGGGATGTTGATTTCTTGAGGCTGTGTACCTTGCCTCTTGTGTCCAGATGTCCCTAGAGACCTCAGGAGCACTCTTGCTTGAGGCTTTGTTTATGGTGGCAGTTAGTAAAATTTGCCTGAGAACTGCATAAACATAACCACTGGAATGACCTCCTGAATCACTTTGATATCGCTTAGCTATAAAAACTCTTTTTTAAGTTTCATGTTTCCCTCTTTTGCATCATTGGTTAGCACTTAGTAAGAATCCCTCAGTGCCACAGAGCCTTTTCCCTGGGAATCATGCCCCACGCTGTGGGAAAGATAGTGTATTTATTTGTTGGGTTTGGCTTTGAGAGAGGCCACATTTGAGTAACAGGAAGGTTTTCAGGAGGTAACTCTTAGGCATTAAATATAATTAGGCTAAGTTTCATTTTTACAGGAATAAGGTTCATAAGTACAAGCATTAAGATTGTGAGCTTAGCATATAGGCTTGTTTTGTTTTCTTAGACATGGTTTATATAGTCCAGAGATTTTTGCCATTTTATTTGAGAAAGTAGCAGGGCTTCTCAGGATGAAAGTTTAATATTTTGTTAGCTACTATGTGGGCCTCTATCTATTGAGAAACATACTTTGACAACACAAATACATTCATATCCCATAGAAATATGTTTTAGGTGCATTTTCCCTCATATATTACCCCGCTATCAACACCCTATACTAATGGCATAACTTTGTTATGGATCCTGATAGAGCATTCTTATATTTGTATTCTTAACCACAATTCTCAGTCACCCAGAGTTCACTGAATTATACAATCACCCGTTTTATCCTCTATCTTTCCTTCCAGCATCATGCTTGGCCCAAAACTTCCCCTTACAACTACATTCACACTCACCCTTTGGTGCTGTTAATTACACTAATACTGCTGTGCCACCATCACTTCCATCCACTTTCAGACTGTTACAATCAACCTAATTATAAATTCTGCACAGATTGAGCATTGGCTCTTTAATCTCTACTCCCCTTCTACCTCCTGGTAACCTATTTCTCAGACTCTACCACCATGCATCTGCTCACTCTTCTTAGTTCATATCAGTGATATCATGCTATATTTGTCCTTTTATGTCTGACTTATTTCACTGAACATAAGGTCTTCAACGTTCATCCACTTTGTCATATGCATCACTTAATTTCTTCTTATAGCTGAATAACATTCCATCATATGCTGGTACCACATTTTATTTATCCATTCATCTGTTGATGGACAACTGGGTTGCTTCCATCTTTTGATAATTGTGAATAATGCCACTATGAACATTGATATGAATATGTGTTCGTGTCTTTGCTTTCAATTCTTGTGAATACATAACAAGTAGTGGGATTGCCAGGGCATATGCAATTCTATACCTATATGTCCTGAGGAACTGTCAGACTGTCCTCTAGGGTGACTGTACCATTCCACATTTCCACCAGCAGTAAATCAGTGCTTCTATTTCTCCATATCCTCCCCAACACTTGTAGTTTTCTGGTTTTTTTTTTTGTTTTTTTTTTTTAAATAGGAGCTGGTCTAGTAGGTATGAAATGATATCTCATTGTAGTTTTGATTTGCATTTCCCTAGTAGCTAGTGATCTTGAGCATCTTTTTGTGTGCTTTTTAGCCATCCATATTTCTTCTTTGGAAGAGTGTCTATTCAAGTCTCTTGCCCATTTTTAAAATGGGTTGTTTGTCTTTTTATTATTTAGTTGTAGGATTTCTCTTTATATGCTGGCTATTCGGCCCTTGTCAGACATGTGATTTACAAATATTTTCTTCCATTGAGTAGGCTGCCTTTTCACTTTCTTGACAAACTCCTTTGAAGCACTGAAGTTTTTAGTTTTGAGGAGGTCCCATTTATCTATTTTTTCTTTCATTGCTCACACTTTGGGTGTAAAGTTTATGAAACCATTGCCTATCACGAGATCATGTAAATGCTTCCCAACATTATATTCTAGGAGCTCTATGGTCCTGGCTCTTAGATTTAGGTCTTTGATCCATCTTGAGTTAGTTTTTATATAGGGCATGAGATAGGGATCCTCTTTCATTCTTTTAGATTTGGATATCTGGTTCTCCCTGCACCATTTGTTGAAGAGACTATTTTGTCCCTGTTTGGACTTGGCAGCCTTGTCAAATATCAGTTGGCTGTAGATTTTTGGGTCTATTTCTGAACTCTCAGTTTTGTTCTGTTGGTCAATATGTCTATTCATATACCAATACTGTGGAGTTTTAACAACTGTAACTTTGTAGTATCTTTTAAAGTATGTACATGGAATTTTTTCTTGTTTTCTGCCTCAGATAGCTTAAATTAGTGTAAAGAAACACTGCTGATTTTTGCATGTTGATCTTTAACCCTGCCACTTTAATGAACTTATTTATTAGTTCTAGTAGCTTCTTTGTAGATTTCTCAGGACTTTCTATATATAGGATCATGTCATCTGAAAATAGTGAAATCTTTATTTCTTCCTTTGCAATTTAGTTGCTCTTATTACTTTTTTCTTGCATAAGTGCTCTAGCAAGAACTTCTAACACAAGTTTGAATAAGAGTGGTGACAGTCAGCATCCTTGTCTTGTTTCAGATCTTAGAGTGAAAGATTTTAGCCTTTCATAATAATGATGTTGATTGTGGGTTTTTAATATATATGCCCTTTATCATGTTGAGGAAGTTTCCTTCTATTCCTATCTTTTGAAGGATTTTTATTAAGAAACGATATTGAATTTTGTCAAATGTATTTTCTGCATCAGTAGAGATTATCATGTAATTTTCCTCCTTCGGTCCACAATTGTGATGTATCACAAATTAATTGATTTTCTTAAATGGAACCATCCTTGCAAATTTGGGATAAAAGTCACTTGATCATGCTGTATAATTCATTGTTGGATTTTATTTGCAAGTATTTTGTTGAGGATTTTTACATCTAAATTCATTAGTCTGTAATTTTCTTTTCTTATAGGATCTTTATGTGGCTTTAGTACTTGGGTGATGTTGGCGCCATAGAATGAGATAGGTGATGTTCCCTCTTCAATTTTTTTTCAAAGAGTTTGAGCAGTGTTTTTAGTTTTTTCTGGAATGATTGGTAGAATTCATCTATCTGGTCCTGGGCTTTATTTGGTTGGGAGCTTTTGATGACTGATTCAGCCTCATTACTTATGACTGGTCTATTGTGGTCTTCTACTTCTTTAGTCATTGTAGATTGTGTCAATTTCATCTAAGTAGTCCAACTTGTTGGCATACATTTTTCCACAGTATCCTCTTATAATATTCTTTATTTCTGTTGGGTCAGTGGTGATGTCCCCTCTCTCATTTCTAACTTTCTTTGCATCTTCTCTCTTTCTTTCTTTGTTAGTCTAGCTAAGGGTTTGTCAATTTCATTAATCTTCTAAAAAAGCTGGCTTTTGATCATGTTAATTCCATTTTTTAATTCTAAATTTCATTTAATTCTGCTCTAATCTTTATTATTTTTTTAATACTTTATGATAAATGACTTGCTAATTTTCTGTTATTTTCATCACATTTTGTCATCTATTTTTATGATCTTTTTTAACAAATCAATTTTATTGATAGATATTAGTAAAGCATAAATTCATCCAAAGTGTACAATCAATAGTATTTTATAATCACATAGCTGTGTATTTATCACTTCAAATTATTAGAACATTTTCATTATTCCAATAATAGCAATAATAATAATAAACAGAAAGAGACAAATGAAATGCCTCATCATCTCTCAATCACTCTATGCTTCCCCTGTGGTACATAGCTGCTATTCTGTGTCCATCTCTCTAGTTTATAGTTTATTTGTATTTTTATTTTATAAAAATAATCTTATATATGCAATATTACCCATATTCATATTTCACATGAGGTTTCACTATGTTATACAATCCCATGTTACATTATTAGCTTTCTTACTAGTAATATACATGTCCTTAAACTTTCCCTTTCAACCACTGTCATACCCATGTAATAGTACTGCTAGTTACAAAAACTATGATGTTCTTTCACCATTTTTATTCATTTCCAAAGGTTGACAACCTTTTTAACAAATTCTGCACAGATTAACCCTCAGGTTTACATTCTCTACCCTCATTCTATTTTCTGGTGACCTATATTCTAGTTATTAACTCCATGAGTTTACACAATGTATTTAGTTCATAATAGTGCATTCATACAGTATTTGTAATTTTTTGTCTGGCTTGCTCCACTCAACATAATGTCTTCCAGGTTCATCCATGTTGTCATATGCTTCATGACTTTATTTCTTCTTACAGCTGCACAATATTCTTTGTGTGTATACACCACAATTTGTTTATCCATTCAATGGTGGATGGACACTTAGGTTGTTTCCCCTTTTTGGCAACTGTGAATAATGCCACTATGAACATCAGTGTCCAGATGTCTGTTTGTGTCACTGCTCTCAGTTCTTCTGGGTATATACCTAGTAATGGTATTGCTAGCTCATATATTCAAAATCTATATTCAATTCCTAGCAACTGCCAAATAGTCCTTCACAGGGGCTATACCATTCTATATTCCCACCAAGAGTGGATAAACATTCCTATTGTTCCACATTCTCTCCAACACTTGTAGTTTTCTGACTTTTTTTTTCTTCAAATTCTGCTCAATTTATTCATTTTTTAAAAAGATATTACATTAAAAAAATATGAGGTCCCCATTCGCCCCAACTGCCACCACCCCACCACTCCCCACCCCCCCCACCAATAACACTCTCCCCCATCATCATGTCACATCCATTGTGTCTGGTGAGTACATCTCCGGGCATCGCTGCACCCCATGTCCGTGTTCCACACAATAGCCCACACTTTCCCACGTTCCATCCAGTGGGCCATGGGAGGACATACAACATCCAGGAATTGTCCCTGGGGCACCACCCAGGACAACTCCAAGTCCCGAGAATGCCTCCACATCTCTTCTCTTCCTCCCTTTCCCCGCACCCAGCAGCCACCATGGCCACTTTTTCCACACCAATGCCACATTTTCTCGATTATTAACCACAATAGTTCATGAATAGAATATCATTAAGTCCACTCTGATCCTTACTGTATTCCTCCTTCCTGTGGACCTTGGCTTGGTTGTGTCCATTCCACATCTATGTCAAGAGGGGGTTTAGATTCCACATGGATATTGGATGCAATCCTCCTGCTTTCAGTTGTAGGCACTCTAGGCTCCATGGTGTGGTGGTTGACATTCTTCAACTCCATGTTAGCTGAGTGGAGTAAGTCCAATAAATCAGAGTGTAGGAGCTGAAGTCTGTTGAGGTCAGGGCCTGGCTATCAAATTGTCAGTCCAGAGATTCAAATCCCCTAGATATATCTTAAGCCCCAGCACCAACTACAATTCCAGTAAAGTAGCATGAAAGGCTTGTGAAAAGAGATCCCATCTGAGTCCAGCTCCATCACCCAGAAACACCAGCTCCAAAGCAGGGCCAACTGACATGGCAGTTTTCTGACTTTTTAATAGTGGCCTTTCTAATATGTATGGAGTATTATATCACTGTAGCTTTGATTTGCATTTTCCTAATCACTAGTGATGCTTAACATTTTTTCATGTGTTTTTTTTTTTTGCCATTTGTAGTTCTTTTTTGGACAAATGTCTATTCAAGTCTTTTGTCCATTTTTTCATAGAGTAGCTTGTCTTTTTATTGTTGACTTGTCCACTGTTGTAGTATCTCTTTATATATCCTGCATATTAATCCCTTATCTGATATGTGATTTCCTAATATTTTCTCCCATTGAGTTGGCTGCCTTTTCACCCTTTTGACAAAGTCCTTTGAAGGGCAAAAGTGTTTAATTTTGAGGAGGACTCATTTATCTACTTTTTCTTGTGTTGCTTGTGCTTTGGGTGTAAGGTTTAAGAAACTACCTCCTATCACAAGGTACTGAAGATACTTTTCTACATTTTCTTACAGAAGTTTTATGGTTGCTGCTTTTGTATTTAGGTCCTTGATCCATTTTGAGTTGATTTTTGTACAAGGTGTGAGATAGGGGTCCCGCTTCATTCTTTTGGATATGGATATCTATTTTTCCAAGCACCATTTGTTGAATAGACTGTTCTGACCAGCTGGGAGGGCTTGAAAGCCGTGTCAAAAATCACTTGACTAGATATGCAGGTCTATTTCTGAGTACTCAATTTTGTTCCATTGGTCAATGTCTTTATGCCAGTACCATGCTGTTTTTACCACTGTAGCTAACTAATATGCTTTAAAATCAGAAAGTGAGAGTCCTCCAACTTCATTATTTTTAAAGATATTTTTGACTCTTCAGAGCCCCTTACCTTTTTAAATTTTTTTCTCTCTTTATTTTTTTTTAATGTTAAATTAAAAAATATGAGGTCCCCATGTACCCCCACCCCCCTCACCCCACTTTGATAATTATTTTCCATTTCTGCCAAAAAGCCTGTTGGGAGTTTGATTGGGAATGCATTGTATTTGTAAATCAGTTTGGATAGAATTGACACTTAACAATATTTAGTCTTCTAGGTGGTAAACACAGAACGTCCTTCTATTTTATTTAAGTCTTCTTTGGTTTCTTTTAGCAATGCACTGTAGTTTTCTGAATACAGGTCCTTTGTGTCCTGGGTTAAGTTTTTCCTAAATATTTGATTCCTTTAGTCACTATTATAAATGTATTTTTTTCTGATTTCCTCCTCAGATTGCTCATCAGTAGTGTATAGAAATGATAGAAATGCTACTATTTTTGCATATTAATTTTGTATCCTGCCTCTTTGCTGAACTTGTCTATTAGTTCTGGTAGCTTTGTTGTAGGTTTTTCAGGGTTTTCTAGAAATAGGATCATATCATCAGCAAATAGAGAAAATTTTACTTCTTCCTTTCCTATTTGGGTGCCTTTTATTTCTTTATCTAGCTTAATTGCTCTAGATAGAACTTCCAGAACAATATTGAATAACAGTGGTGACATTTGTTAACCTTGTCTTGTTCCTAATCTCAGTGGGAAAGCTCTATTGCGCTCAATCTTTCACTGTTGACTATTATGTTAGGTGTATATTTTTCATATATGCACTTTGCCATATTAAGAAAGCTTCCTTTTATTTCTATGTTTTGGAGTGTTTTTAAAAAAGAAACAATGCTCTATTTTGTCAAATGCCTTTTCTGCATCAATTGAGAGGATTGTATGATTTTTCTTCAGTTTATTAATGTGGTTTAATACAGTAATTGATTTTCTTGTATTGAAAGACTGTCATATACCTGGGACAAAACCCGCTTGATCATTGTGTATAATTCTTTAAATGTGCTTTTTATTTGGTTTGCAAGTATTTTGTTGAGGATTTTTGCATTTATATTCATTAGAGATTTGGGTCTGTAATTTTCTTTCTTCATAGTATCATTATCTGGTTTTTGCATTAGGGTGATGTTAGTTTCATAGAATGAGTTTGGAAGCATTCTTTCCGGTTCAGTTTTTTTGGAAGAGCTTAAGCAAGATTGATATTAGATTGTCTGTGAATGATAGGAAGAATTCATCTGTGAAACCATCTGGCTTTTCATCTTTGGGAGGTTTTGGATGATTGTTTCAATCTCTTTACTTGTGATTGTTTTGTTGAGGTCTTCTATTTCTTCTAGGGTCCGTGTAGTTTGTTTATGTGATTCTACTTATTTGTCCATCACATATTATCTAGTTTGTTGCTGTACGTTGTTCTTAATATCCTCTTATGACCACTCTTATTTCTGTGGGGTCAGTGGTAATGTCCCCCTTCTCATCTCTGATTTTATTTATTTGCATCTTTTCTCTTTTTCCTTGTTGGTCTACCTAAGGGTTTGTTGATTTTTTTTTATCTCAAAGAACCAACTTTTGTTGATTCTCTCTCTTTTTTTTTTTTTTTGTTCTTGGTTTCCTTTATTTCTGCTCTGATCTTTACTATATCTTTCCTTTGGCTTGGTTTTTTGAATAGTTTACTCTTCTTTTTCTAGTTCCATCAGTGTGCAGTTAGATCTTTAATTTTAGCTCTTTTCTTCTCTTTTTTAAAATGTAAGCATTGAGGGCTATAAATTTCCCCTCAGCACTTCCTTTGTGGTGTCCCACAGGTTTTGAAATGTTGTGTTCTCATTTTCATTCATTGCAAGATATTTACTGAATTCTCTTGCAATTCTACTTTGACCCACTGATTATTTAAGACTGTGATGTTTAATCTCCATATAATTATGTATTTCCCCCTTTTCCATTTATTATTGATTTCCAGCTTCATTCTGTTATGATCAGAGAAAATGTTTTGTATAATTTCAATATTTTAAAATTTATTGAGACCTATCTTGTGACCCAACATATAGTCTATCCTGGAGAAGGATTCATGAGCACTTGAAAAGAATGTATATCCTGCTCTTTTGAGGTGTAATGCATTGTAAATGTCTGTTAGGTTTAGTTCATTTATCATATTATTCAAGCTCTCTGTATTTTATTTATCCTCTGTCCAGGTGTTCTGTCCAATACTTAGAGTGGTGCATTGAAGTCTCCAACTATTACTGCAGAGATATCTATTTTCTTCCTTCAATTTTGCTAGTGAGTGCCTCATTTATCTTGGGGCAACCAGATTAGGTGCATGCATGTTTGTTATAGATATTTCTTCTTGATGAATTGCCCCTTTTACTAATATATAATGACCTTCGTATCTTATAACAGTTTTGCATTTAAAATCTATTTTGTCCAACATTAGTAATACTACTCCAGAATGGAATATCTTTTTCCAGCCTTTCACTTTCAACCTTGTTGTATCCTTCCAGCTGAGGTGTCTCTTGTAAAAAGCATATAGATGGCTTATATTTTTAAAATCTCTTCTTTAAGTATGTCTTTTGATTGGGGAGTTCAAGCCATTAACATTACTTCATCCATTTTGTCCTTTGGCTTTCTGTTGTCATATTTTACTATTGTCTCTTTTTACCCTTTAATTTATCCTTCTTAATAATCTTCATTTCTACACTCTTCTCCAAGTCTCTTGACCTTGTTTTTTCCTATCAGGCTGCAGCACTCTCTTTAGTATCTCTTATGATTCTTTGATAACATACTTTCTCAGTTTTTGTTTGTCTATGAAGACTTTAAACTCACCCTCACTTTTTTTCTTTAGGAGGCACCAGGGATTGAACCCAGGACCTTGCACATGGGAAGCAGGCACTCAACCACTGAACTACATCTACTCCCCAATGAGAGTTGTCTTTTTCATTTGTTTGTTTGTTTTGTTTTTAGGAGGTACTGGGGATTGAACCTGGGACCTTGTACATGGGAAGCAGACACTCAACCATTTGCACTGCATTCACTCCCCTCAATCTCACTTTTGAAGATTTAAAAAATTTTAAAATTTATTTCTCTCCCCTTCCCACCTCCTTCCCCCCACCCCAGTTGTCTGTTCTCTGTGTCCATTTGCTGCATGTTCTTTTTGTCCGCTTCTGTTGTTGTCAGTGGCATGGGAATTCATGTTTCTTTTTTTGTTGCGTCATCATGCTGCATCAGCTCTCTGTGTGTGCAGCACCACTCCTGGGCAGGCTGGACTTTCTTTTGTACTGGGCACTCCTTACGGGGTGCACTCCTTGCATGTGGGGCTCCCCTATGCAGGGGACACCCCTGCATGGCACAGCACTCCTTGCGCACATCAGCACTGCGCATGGGCCAGTTCCACACGGGTCAAGGAGGCCTGGGGTTTGAACCATGGACCTCCCATGTGGTAGATGGATGCCCTATCCACTGGGCCAAGTCTGCTTCCCTCAGTCTCACTTTTGAAGGACAGTTTTGCTGGATGCAGAATTCTTGACTGGCAGGTTTTTTTCTTTTAGCATCTTGAATACATCACCTCACTTTCTTCTTGCCTCCATGGTTACTGATGAGAAGTCGGCACTTAATCTTAATAAGGTTCCATTGTATGTAATGCTCTGTTTCCCTCTTGCTACTTTTAGAATCCTCTATTTCTGGTATTTGTCATTCTGAATAGAGTAGGTGTCTTGGAATAGGTCTATTTACATTTATTCTGCTTGGGGTGTTTTGTCCTTCTTAGATATTGATATTTACATCTTTCATAAGGTTTGGGAAGTTTTCAGTCATTATTTCCTCAAATATTTTTCTGCCCCCTTTCCATTCCTTTTTCCTTTTGCAACACTGATAATACACATATTTGTGCATTTCACATTGTCATTCAGTTCCCTGACACCCTGTTCCATTTTTTTCCCATTCTTTTCTCTTTCTGTTCACCTGTCTTTTCCAATTCAAATGTTCTGTCCTCGAAATCATGAATTCTGCCTTCCATCATTTCAAATCTGCTGTTATGTGCCTCTAATGTATTTTTAACTTATTCATTTTCTTTTTAAAATGTTTAAAATTTAATTGCCTTTTTAAAAAAAGACACATAGATCACAAAAAAATGTTACATTGAAAAATATAAGAGGTTTCCATATACCCCACACCTCACCCCACCCCACTCCCATCAGCAACCTCTTTCATCATTGGGGCACATTCATTGCATTTTGGTGAATACATTTTTGAGTATTGCTGCACAGTATGGATTATAGTTTACATTGAAGTTTATACTCTTCCCCCAGTACATTCAGTGGGTTATAGCAGGATATATAATGTCCAGCATCTGTCCATGCAATATCATTTAGGATAACTCCAAGTCCCAAAAATGCCCCACATAACATCTTTTCTTCCCTCTCCTACCCTCAGCAACTACTGTGGCCACTTTCTCCACATCAATGCTACAATTTCTTCCATGGCTAGTCATAATAGTCCAAAGGATGGAGGAATAAAATATGGATTAGAGTGGATTTATGGGTATTCTAATGCATTTTTAATCTCATCCATCATATCTTTAATTCCCATAAGCTGTTACTTTCTTTGTGGGCTTTCAAATTTTTCTTTACGCTAACCCAGTGTCTTCTTCATATCCTTTATCTCTTTAGTATATCTTCCTTCAATCTTTGACTTGATTTAGGAGATATGTGTGATTATTACTGATTAGTTGTCTTAAATCCTGTATCTTGTAAGGATATTTGGTTTATTCCTTTGCCTGGTCCATCTCTTCCCATTTCCTAGTATGACTTGTAATTTTTTGCTGATGTCTAGGAATCTCAAGATGTTGGTGAATTTACTATGATGTTCTCTTTTGTCTAGTGTTTTCTTCCCCCCTGACTCTTCTTTGATTTTTGGTTCAATTTATTCTGAATCTATAAAATTGCCCATCTTAAGTTCCAAAATCAGACCACTTGGGGAGTGGGTATAACTCAGTGGCTGAGTGTCTGATTCCCATGTACGAGGTCCTGGGTTCAATCCCCAGTACCTCCTTAAAAAGTTGGGCCAGGGTCTCACTAATGGGGTGTAGATTTTTTCCTAGGGTGTTCATGTTAAAACAGACCTAAAGAAGTTTTTTTTCCCCTGTAGTTTCCTGTCCAGCCAGAAGATGGTGCTTGTTGATGAACCTTTCCACAGAGGTGTTTCAACCTCTGCTTGCCCGCCTTTCTGGTCTGGGCTGAGCTGAGATTTAAAGTGCCTCTAATGGCCTAATTCACTGAAGAGAAACCACTCTCCTCCCTTCCATGCACTCTCCTCTTTCTGGGGAGGAAGATGTCTGTTCTCCTCTCAGTCGGCTGTAACAAGATGGGTTTTATTCCAGCATGACATCTTGAGGGTGGTCCTTTCTGGACACTACAGGGATTTAGTAACTGAAGTTTGTTGCTTTGAGTTCTTCATCTCTCCATCCATTACCCTCCTGGAGGTAGCACAGCACTTTCCTGGTTTACTGACCCCCAAAGCAGGTTCCTTGGACAGCTTTTGGCCCTTTCTCTGACTTGAGTCTTACTTGCCTACTCTGATACCATCTTACTGGGACTCAATGATTCTATTATTTATTTCCTTCTCCTTGCTTTGGGAATCATTTGCTGGTCTTTTTCTAGTCCCTACAGATGTGTACGTCGATATTTGATTTCAGCTTTTTCTTTTGTTTTTAATGTAGGCATTTAGGACTATAAATTTCCATCTCAGTACTGCCTTCACTGTATCCCATAATTTTAATATGTTTTGTTCTCATTTTCATTCATGTTGAGATATTTATTGCTTTCTCTTATAACTTCCTCCTTGACCCATGATTGTTTAAGACTGTGTTGTTTAGCTTCCATATATTTGTGAATTTTTCAGTTTTCCAACCATTATTCATTTCCAGCTTTATTCCATTGTGGGCAGACAACGCTTTGTATAATTTTAATCTTTCTAAATTTGTTGAGACTTGTTCTATGATTTAACATGGTCTATCCTGGAGAATGATCCATTTGCACTTGAGAAGATTGTATCTTGTTGTGTTGGGGTGCAATTATCTGTATATATCCATTTGGTCTAGTTCATCTAATATGTTAATCAAGATCTCTGTTTCTTTTATTGATCTTCTGTTGAGGGAAGGGTCCGCAGGCAGGCAAAAATATGGCTGTAGCAAGTAGCTGAAACCAGGGTCTGAGGTTGATACGCGCCTCCCCTGCAGGCATCAAGTATGAGGTAGATAATCCGCCTCCTTGAAAGCCCGCTCCAAAGTGCCAGCCATGGTGCCAGTGCCGAGCCCTTTGCTTCAGGCTCTCTAATCATGTCATACTCCCTGGTAGCAGCTTACGCGCACCAATCACAATGCCACAGTCTCATCAACCCTGACAGCTGCCCATTAGTAGCCGCCCATTAGTACCCGCCCTCAGATTTCAAACCTTTCCCTAGCAACTGCCTATAGTAACCAATTAGAAGCTTCTAATAGTTGAGCCAATGAACGGCTTACACATCACCCTGTGCCCTATAAAATGTGTGTACTTCCACAATAAAGCGGACCTGCGCCATCAGCCAGTCTCCGTGAGCATCACTCGCGTCGGTCTTACCTGCTGTGAGGCCCTGCCTCATTCTGTCATGATGTTCTGTCTATTGATGAGAGTGGTGTATTGAAGTCCCCCACTATGATTATCAAGGCATCTATTTCTCCCCTAGTTTTGCCATCATTTGCCTCATGTGTTTTGGAACACCTTGGTTAGGTACATAAATATTTATTATAGTTATTTTTTCTTGGTTGATTGTCCCATTTATTAGTACATAATGTTCTTCTTTGTTTCTTACAACAGTTTTGCATTTAAAGTCTATTTTGTCTGATATTAGTATGGCTACCTCAGTCCTTTTCTGGCTACTGTTTGCATGGAAAATTTCTTTCTGAACTTTCACTTGCAACTTATTTGTGCCCTTGGGTCTAAGGTGAGTCTCTTTTGGCAGTATATAGATGGTTCATATTTCTTTTTATCCATTCCGTGTCTCTTAATTGGGGAGTTTAATTCATTAACATTCAATGTTATTACTGTAAAGGAAGTATTTAGCCATTTTTTTAGACTTATACATATCATATTTTATTTTTGTTTCTTTTTTATTCTTTTAGTTACCCTTACTAATAATCTTCCTTTCTTCACTCTCCTTCAGACTCCTTTCTCCTGTCTTTTCCTTTCAATCTGTAGAACTCTCTTTAGTATTTCTTGAAGGGTAGGACCCTTGTTGACAAATTCTCTCAATTTCTGTTTATATGTGAATATTTTGATCTCTCCCTCATTTTTGAAGGACAATTTTGCTGGATACAGAATTCCTGGCTGACAGCTTTTTTTCTTTCTTTCATCACCTTAACTATGTCATAGCACTGCCTTCTAGCCTCCATGGTTTCAGATGAGAAATCAGCACTTAATCTTATCAAGTATCTCTATATGTAGTTGATCTCTTTTCTCTTGCTGCTTTTAGGTTTCTTTCTTCATCTTTGGCATTTGACAATCTGATTAGTGTGTATCTCAGAGTAAGTCTGCAAGGATTTATTCTGTTTGGAGTATGCTGTGTACTTCCTGGACATGTACATCCGTGTCCCTATTAAGGGTTGGGAAACTTTTTGTTTAATGTTTTCATGATATATCTTCATCCTTTTATTTTAGCTTGCCTATATTGCTATATTTAAAGTGAATTTTTGGTAGATAGCATGTAGTTGGATCATTTGGTGTGTGTGTGTGTGTGTGTATGCATGTGTATGTGTATGCATATATGTATGTGTGTGTATTTTAGTTGGAAAATGTTTATTTGCCATAACCAGACAAGGTCTCACTTAAGAACTTAGATTAGTTCACTCCATCCAACTACTCAGGAGTAAATTGCCTGATCACAGTAAGTGTAGAAAAATATTTTGTAAAATTCAACATTTATTCCTATTAAAAAAGTCTTATCAAGACACAAAGAGCAGGAAGTCTCCTTTCTTTGATAAAGGGCATGCAGTGGAAACCTGCAGTACATGTCATACCTAGTGAAGATTAGGAAGAGTTTCTGAAATATAAAACTAGTGATGTCACTGCTGGCCTTGAAAACTCCCATGGCTCCTCTTGCCTTCAGGATAAGGTTCATATCCCTTAAATTTGGTAATAATACCTTTCCCAACCCAGTTCCACTACCACATGACTATGGCCCTTCTCACTTCTCACTTCTTCTTCTCCTACATCCCTGATCACCTTTTTCTCAGTTTCCCTTGCTATTTTTTCCAAAATCTCCAAATTCAGAATATGGCCTGAGTAACAGGCAAGGTCTGGTTGGTATTTGCAGTGGAGTGGGCATGCTCTCTAACCCAAGCCTGGGAGTAGAAAGTTCTACTAGAGCTATCAATACCCCACTTATTACAGAGCTCACAGTGGGCTCTGACTTGGGTATCAAATTAGATATGAGCTCAAGATTTCTGATGAGAAACCCACTATGATTCAAATAGTTTTCCCCCTATATATATAAGGTATAATTTCTCTTCTGCTGCTTTTAAGGTTTTTCCTTCGTCTTTTGTTTTCAGAATTTTGATTCAAATATGTCTTTGCTTGGATTTACTTGCACTTATCCTATTTCAGGTTTACTTAGCTTCTTGAACCTGTAGATTTATGTATAGTCTTTTTTATGTGTGCCAAATTTGGGAAGTTTTCAACCATTACTTGTCAACCCTGCCTTCTCTCTTTCTCCTCCTTCTAGGACTCCAATGAGACAAAGTTTAGATCTTTTGTTTTCATCCATGAGGCTCTGTTCAAATTTTTTTTCAGCCTATTTTCTCTATGTTGTTCAGATTGGGCAATTTTTAAAATTCTATCTTCAAGTTCAGTGATTCTTTTCTTTGCCCCCTCCATTCTGCTGTTAAGCCCATCCATGGAGCTTTTTATTTTGGTTATTGGATTTTGCAATTTTAAGATTTCCATTTGGTTCTTCTTTATATCTGCTATTTCTTTTCTGCAGTGTCCTGTTTTTTTTTTTTTTTTCTTAAATTCCTTTCAAGCATGTTTGTAATTGCTGGCTGAAGAATTTTCATGATGACTGCTTTAAAATTTTTGTCTGATAATTCTTATATCTCTCTCATTTCAGTGTTGGCATCTGTTGATTGATATTTTTTCATTGGTTTGAGATCTTTCTGGTTCTTAGTACGCTGAGTGGTTTTTGGTTGAAAACTGGAAACTTTAGGTATTATGTTCAATACTCTGAGTCTTATATAGATCTTCTATTTTAGTTGGCTGCCTATGACACTGATCCAGCAGGAGAAGCACCTCTGGATGGTGGTGAAAGTCCTGACTTTCTACTAAGCCTCCTCTGATTTCCCCTCCCCCACAGTGAGGAGAAGGAACAGCAACTTGTTACTGCCAGGTGGGGGATGGAAGTCCAGGTTCCCACCTAGTGTCCAATGACATCCAACATGATGAAAGTTCTGGCTTCCTACTTGGCCTTCTTTGACATGAGCTTGGCAGGTGTCCACATTTTTTTTCTTCTCTATTTGGCTGGAGGAGATCATTTATTTTCTAAAAGATTTCTGTCTTTCTAAGATGCTCCTTTCCTGGTCCTTTCACTCAAGAGAACAAGCTTTAGTTGTTTTTTTTTTTTTTCTTGTCTGCGCCCAGTGGTGTTTTGGGTTGCCATCTTCTTCAGTTCCAGGGATATGAGGTCAAAGACAACCCAGTGATGCACTATGTGTTATTCCTTTTGTCCTGAGATTTCCTAAGCAGTCTGCTTTCTTCTCTCTGCCTTTTAGTGTCTTATTTTTGTTTTATATATAATGCCCAGGGTTTTTAGTTGTACTTAGTAGGAAGAATAGATTGTTTATTACATCTTTCCAGAAGCAGAAGTGCGTGGTTTCTCTTTTTATTCTCTTAACAGTGTATTTTTAAAAAAGAAAAGTTTTAAAATTTACATGAAGCCCAGTTTGTCATATTTATCCTTTATAGATTATGTTTTGATGTTATATCTAAAATCTTTTTGTTACAAAGTTTTTCTTCTGTGTTTTCTTCTAGAGATTTTTATTGTCTTTTGGTACACATTTTGGTGGTCCATGGTTCATTTTTAGTAAGTTTTTGTCTAGATATGTGGAATGAGTAATTGCATTATTTTCAGTATGGATGTCCAATTATTCCAGCACCATTTATTGAAAAGACTATCCATTCTCCATTGAATTGCCTTTGACTATTTCTGGATTTTTGATTCTGTTTCATTGATCTGTGTATCTATTCTCTCGCCAAAATACACTGTATCGATCACTATAGCTTTACAATAAATTTTGAAATCAGATAGTATGTATCCTCCAACTTTTTTTTGTTTTCAAAATTTGTTTTGGTCATTCTTGACCCTTTGCCTTTCTATCTAAATGGTAGAATCAGCTTGGCAATGGTATTGCCTTAAGGCTATAGATCAATCTGGGTACATCTGACAGCTTAAAAACATGGAGTCTTCCAAATCATAAACACAGTATAGCTCTCCACTTATTTAGTTCTTCTTTGATTTCTATCATTAGTGTTATGTTTGCAAACATATCCTGCATTTATTTTGTTACTTAAGTCTTTCATGTTCTTTCGTGCTCTTGTACGTGGTATTGTTTTGCAACTTTAATTTTGAATTTTGTATATTGCTCATGTATACTAAGATCATGCTAAGTTATTAGTTCTAGATTTTTTGTAGATTCCTTGAGAATGTTGACTCTGAATCAAGTCAATTTTAATTCGTCCTTTCCAATCTGTATGTCATTTGTTTCTTTTCTTGACTTTTTGCACTGGTTAGAACTTTCACCATTGAATAGTGATGAGAAAGACATCCTTGTCTTGCTCCTGACTTTAGAAGGAAAGTATTCAGTCTTTTACCATTTTACCATCATGTTAGCTGTAGAGTTTTATAGATGACATTTCATCAGGTAAAGGAAATATCCTTTTATTCATACCTTGCTGAAAGTTTTTATCATGAGTGGTTGTTGAATTTTGTCACAATCCCTTTCTGTATCTATTGACAAGATCATATGGTATTTATTCTGTAGTCTATTAATGTGGGAAATTATATTGATTTGTTTTCAAATATTGCTCAAGCTTTGTATTCCTGAGATAAACTCCATTTAGTCATGATGTATTATTATCCTTTTTTGTAACTTGTTGTGTTTGATTTGCTGCTATTTTATTTAGGATTTTTGCTTTTATATTCATAAGGGATTTTTAAATAATTCTTTTGTCTGGTTTTAGTATTAGGGTAATGTTGGCCCCTAATATTAACTGGGGAGTGTTCCCTAGCTTGTTTTCTTGCAGAAAGAAATTGTGTAGAACTAGTGTTATTTCTTCCTGAAAACTTTTTCTTTTTTTAGGTACTGGGGCCAGAGATTAAACCTGGGACCCCATATATTAGAAGCTGGTGTTCAACCACTGAGCCTCATTGGCTGCCCTGAGTTGGTTTTTTCCATTTGTTTGCTTGCTGTCTGGTTTTTTGTTTTGTTTTTAGGAGGCACCAGGGACTGAACCCGGGACCTCCCATGTGGGAGGCACTCAATTGCTTGAGCCACATCTACTCTCTGAAAATTTTGATAGAAATAATAAATGATATCATATGGGATTATAATTTTCTTTGTTGGAAGGGTTTTAACTACAAACTAAATTTATTTAGTAGATAAAGAACTAGTCAAGTTATCCATTTTTTTCCTGAGTAAGTTTTGGTAGTTTATATATCTCAAGGAATTATCCATTTTGTAGATTGTCAAATTTATGGACATAGAGTTGTTTGTAGTGTTCCCTTACTATACTCCTAATATCTGGAAGAGCTTTAGTGATATCCACTATTTCTTTCTTGATATTGGAGCTTTGTGTCTTTTCTCTTTTATTTCTTGGTCATGTCTAGCTAGAGTTTGATCAGTTGTATTGATTTCTTCAAAGAACCACTTTTGGTTTCATTTTTTTCTCTACATTTTTTCTGTTTTTCTTGATTTCTGCTCTTATTATTTCCTTCCTTCTGCTTGCTTTGGGTTTAGTTTACATCTTTTAAAATATTATTTATCTGAGACTTTTCTTCTTTTATAATATAATCCTGTAACACTTTTAATTTCCCTCTAAGCTGACCATAAAGTTCATACGGATCAGCTTGATAAGAGAAAGGACAGGGAGATTTGAAGACAGAGACAGATTGGATGCTACTGCAAGCCAAGAACTGCTAAGAGCCACGAGTAACTGGAGAGGCAAGGAAGGATTCTCCCCTACAGCCTTTAAAGGGAACATGGCCCTACTGACACCTGATGTCAGGCTTCTGTCCTCCTCAACTGTGAGAGAATAAACTTCTGCTGTTCTAAGCTTCCCATTTTGGGGTCATTTGTTAAGGCAGCCCTGGGAAATGGACCCAGAGCCCATCCAGTCAGTTTTTACAATTTTGTATTTTGTATTTTTTAGTTTTACATTTCCCATTTGTTTCCTCTTCATAGTTTCTATTTCTCTGCTGAGAACGTCTCTGTTTCAATTTATTTCATAAGTACTTACCTTTACCTCTTGGGTCATAGTTAGAATAGCTGCATTAAATACTTTGTTGGGTAATTCTAACATCTCAGGGTCATCTGTTCATTGTTTTTCCCCCTGACATTTTCCAGGTTCTTTGCATATTAGGTGATTTTAGATTATATCCTGGGCATTATGACTCTTACTTTGGATCCTGTTAAAATCTGTTTGGTTTGTTTTCACAGAAATCAGCCCACTTGGTTTCAGACTACAGGTTTTGTCTCTCATTAAATGTTCCCAAAGTTCAGTGCCCAAAGCCTTTGCTCTGCTGCACTGTGTCATTCCATTCATGCAGAGCTCGCAGGTGAGCCTGGGACTTTTGTTGATTCATACATGGAATTAGAGGAGTCCCTTCTTCAGCTCTTTTCTCTCTGGGATTCCTCCCACACTCTTTGGCTTCCAAGGACCCATTTTCCCATTCCTCTTGCCAGAAATACAGGTTTCTCTTAGAGTTTAGTTACCCATGATCCTTCTATCCTGTTCTGCATGACTGGAACCATCCTTGGGGCAAAGTGGTGAGAAAAAAAAAGAGCAAGAAAAAGATAACAGTGCCTCTCCCCAACTTTTCAGAGCACAGGGTCTCCCTTTCCCTGTTTCACTTGCCCGAAAATTTTTTTCCCTCAGACTTTTAGCTGCCAATGCTGTTGCCACTTAATTCCACCATTGGAGCTAAGCTAGTGGCAGGACCAGGAGAGTAAACAAGGGAAAAAAAAGAATGGAACTGCCAGAGACTCCATATTTTCCATCTTGCAGTGGTCCCCATTCCAGTCCTCTGGCCAGAAATATGTGGTTTCTCTCCCTTCCTTTGATGCTCACACCTGTTGCTCAGTTCTGCAAATGAGGCCTTTCTTGGGTCAAAGCTGGAAGACAAAAATAGAAAAAAAACATGGAAGCAATGAAAGTATCCGTTAACAGATGAATGGATAAAAAAATGTTGTATATACACACACAATGAAATATTATTCAGCCATGGAAATGACTGAAGTTCAGGTACAAGCTACAGCATGCATGAACATTGAAGACATCACACTGCATGAAATAAACCAGACACAAAAGGACAAATTTTGTAGGATCTTGTTATATGAAATATCTAGAAGCAGCAAATTTCACAGAAACAGATAGTATATTATAGGATACCAGGTGCTAAGGGGCAGGGGGTCTAGTGAGGTGGGGTAGCAAGGGGGAGGAAGGAAGTAATTGCTTAATGAGTACAGAGCTTCTGTTTAAGGTGATGATAAAGCTAGGATAATGGATGTTGATAGTACAATATAGTGAACATAATTAATACTGCTGAACTGTTTAGTTAAAAGTGGTTAAAATGGGAAATGTTGAGTTTTATGTGTTACTACAACAAAAAGCTAAAAACATAAATGAACTCCCTCCATATGGGTTTCTTCAATTTTTGTTTTCTCTTCCCCAAATGCCTGCTACTGTTTACTTTTTAGGTATTACTTCCTGTGTTTTGTCCAGAGTTTTCAGTTGCAATCAGTGGAAGAGGGAAGCAGTAGTCAGCTTACTCCATCTTGTCTGGCACTGGGAGTAGGTATGTGTTTTTATGTTTCTCTATTTTATCATTCATTCCTACATGATTGTATGAAGGGGTCCTTCAATACCTTAACTTAGATGGCCATCATCACCCGAAGTATTTGGTGCTTTTAAAAATCCTCAGTTATTTCATTTCAATGTTTTGAATATATGGACATCAATAGACAAGATTCATCTAAAAGATTTACCAGTCTACAGACTTGGAAATGATGTCGCATTGATGGTTACATCACAAGTTTGTAGTATTGGATCTGATTCACTGAAGGTGCTCAATAAAATATTTGTGAAATTTAATCTCTGGTAATCATTCTGGCCAAATATTCTGGTTGCATGGAATAGAAACCAAGTTAGAAAGGCAGAAGTGAAAAGGGGAAGTATGTATGTGGGCTCCACAATATCATGGAATCCAAGAACAGGAAATAAAGGCCCATCTCAGCTTCACAGCAACAAAACCTAGAAAGTGGAGAGGTGGGAGGACCTGAACTAACTTCTTGTTCATATTCTTTTTTTTTTTAAAGATTTATTTATCCCCCCCTTCTTCCCCCCCCCACCCTGCTGTTTTTGCTCTGTGTCCTTTTGCTGTGTGATCTTCTGTATCTATTTCTCTTTTTGTCTTCTCTTCTCATTTTCTCATTTTTTCTCCTCTAGGATTCACCAGGATTCGATCCTGGGGACCTCTGATGTGAAGAGAGTTTCCTTGTCAGTTGTGTCACCTCATCTCTCTTTTGTTGTGTCATCCTCTTGCTGCATGACTCACTTGCATGGACACTGGCTCACACGTAGGCACTTGGCCTGCCACGCTGGCACTCTCATGGACACTCGGCTCACCACGTGGGCACTGGCTTACCGCACAGGCATGCTTTCTCTTCTTCTTTTTCACCAGGAGGCCCCAGGGATTGAACCTGGACCCTCCCTTATGGTAGGCTGAAGTCCTATCACTTGAGCCACATCTGCTTCCCCTCATATTCTTTTTGAGGGGAATACATAGTACCCCATTTCCGTAACTCTCTGTAAATTTGCTAATCCTATTTTCTTTCTCCACTGGTAGAGAGAGAGAGATGGAAAGAAGTCAAGTTTTTTTGTGACAGTATTGAGCCATGGCATCAACCTTGCCCAAAGCCAGCTCTGCCCCTACCTTGAACTGTATTTCATTTACATGAATCAATCAATTTTCTGTTCTATTTTAGTCAGCTGGAGTTGGGTTTTCTATTGCAAAAGAGAGTACCCTGCGACAATACACCCTTTATCCTATTTATCTAAGTTCCGTCAGCTTTAAGACTCTCCTCTCTATCTCAAGTCCCTTTCTACACCTCCAGTCTAGCGCCACAGCTTTCTCCAAAAAAAGTGATTCCCAGTTTTCATCTGTCACAAATTTTAGTACTTAATTATGCTGTTGGGAGGTTCTCTTCATTAAGCCCAATTTTCTTTGCTTCTTTGCTCCCTGAACTCTATAGTTGTTTGTGCCCCTTTTTGGTAGCTAATAATGGAAGAAACTATGACAGTTTGAAGGTGGATGGACCCCAGAAAATTTATGTTCTTAGAGTTAATCTATTCCTGTGGGTGTAACATATTATGCATGGAAACTTTTGATTCAGTTCCTTCAATAAGGCGTGGCCCAGGGTAGGCCTTAATCTTTCTGGAGTCCTTTATAAACAGGATGAATAGAAAGAGAGAGACAAAGAGAGAGACCAAGAAAGAAAGATGGAAGGAAGAAGCTGAAGCAACGAGAGAAAGGAGAGACCAGCAGATGCCACCATGTGACAGAGGAATCCAAGATCCAGAGTCCAGAATTGCCAGCAGCCAGTCTTTGGGAAAGCACTGCTGCTGATGCCTTATTTGGATACTTTCAAGGCCTCAGAAGTTAATAAATCCCCATTGTAAAAGCCAATCCATTTCTGGTATACTGTATTTCAGCAGCCTAGCAAACTAAAACAATAACTGAGTGTTACTGCCTTACATATTTACCAACACTTCAAGCCTGTGGGCTTCCACCCCTTCCTTGCCTTTCACACAAAAAGTGTCAAAGTACTTGTTAAAATCTAAAGTTCATACTTGCCGACATTTATTTTGTTTTTGTACTTATTTCTCATGCTAATTTATTAATTATGAACCTTTAGGATGGGCAGATCTTGAAATCTCTCTGAATCTGTCTGAGGAAGATTCAGATTAAAGAAAGTGTTGCCAAACTAACAAATGCACCTAATCCCTATTGAGCACCTATTAAATACAAGACACTGTGACACGTTTGTCATGTGTTCTCTCATTTAATCTTCATTTCAAAAGTATGCGGGAGGTGTATACAACTATTTTCTCCTTTTTCCATGTGAGGAAATTGAGGTCCAGGGAAGTTAAGTAAGTTGATAGCATTATTAGGTGATAGCAGGAGGACAAGAACCCAGGTTTATCTTAGTCCAAAGCCTTGATTCTTCATGACCAACTAAGGCAGCTGGACATGGAAAGAAGGGGTTCCTTGAGGGAGGAAGGGCTTGCACTTGGGTCACTCACTAGGGAGACTGGAAAAACAGATCATTTCCAGGGAGCAGCCTCCTAAATAGTGTGTGGATGTTTCAGGCACAGTATTTCCATGGTTGCTTTGGGTAAATGTGAAGGGCGATTCACCCTACCTAATTAGATTAATGAAATGACAACCTAAAGATTATTAATGTTGGTGACAAATTTCTCTTTTACACCCAAGGAGCCGTGACTGTAGCTCACCTGTTCTAACAGAGAACAATAGCCGTCACTTGCCATAACTGATTTAAGGTTTGTTTTTTCTGTGTTTCTGGACAAAGCAGGCAAGATAATTCACCCGGATACGGTGGAGGACTGACCTGAACAATGGCAGTAGGTGATGTTAAGGTTTATGTGAGCACTCAAGTCCTCCCCAGTCACGTTTTGGTGGGAACACAAACATGCTCTGCAGGGTGGGCAGCAGCAGGGAGTCAGATCTGAGCCCAAGCGTTCTTGGTACTTGAAAGGTAGCATTGATCCCGGCTCCGACTGCTATCTCTTTGGTCTTGGTAAAGGCCCTTGCAGAGGCAGAGAACACCTGGCTTAGCTTCGAGGCTGGGCCAGGATGGGCTAGTGGTTTAGGAAGAGAGCTAGATCTCCTCTCAGTGAGAAACGGAGCGGGCATCACCGTCCCCAAATCCTCAAGATTGGGAAATGAACAATGGACTAAAGTAGACTTATTATTATTCTATTATAGACTTGTTATTATTCTAGCAATGGAAGAACTCTTATCATTGATATAAAGGCAGTGGCCACCAGAGGTTCTGAGGGGAGGGAGAGGGAAGAATAGGTGTAATATGGGGCCATTTTTGGGACATTGGAATTGTCCTGCATGACATTGCAATGATAGATACAGGTCATTATATACTTTGTCATAACCTACAAAATTGTGTGGACAGAGTGTAGACTGTAATGTAAACTATAATCCATGGTTAGTAGCAATGCTTCAATATGTGTTCATTAATTGTAACAAATGTACCACACCAATGAAGGATGTTGTAAATGTGGGAAAGTGTGTGGGGTGGGGCATATGGAATCCCCTATATTTTCTATGTATCATTTATGTAATTTAAATCCTCTTTAAAAATAAAAAAACTCAATGAAAAAAAAACCTGAAAGAGAGCCAGAGGCAGAAGGGAGGCATCTCACTTGTTTTTGTGAGTGTAGGAGATTGATCTGGCAGTCGGCCATGGGAAGCATGGAAGATGGTGAGTAACACCCTTCCTCACAACCCCATTGTCTAAGCCATGTGATTCCTGACGGCTCCAGTTTAGGTACAAGAAAGGGGAGGGATCAAATAGAGGCAAAGAAGAGGCAGTGAGAGTTTTTTCTCTAGTGACCGTCCCCACCCCTGACAGCAGTACAGTGAGTTGACAGATGTTTCCAGCTTCCTGCAGCCTTTGGGCCCAGCTGTGTACCTGGCATGGGCTACAGTGAGAACGCTGTGTTCCCCATCTGCTCATCTTGCTTAGAAGGGGTGAGAGTGTGTGTGCTTAAGTACAGTCTGTGTGTGTGTGTGTGTGGGGGCAAACTTCTATTGTAAGGGTTATGTCACAGCCCAGGTGCCCAAACTAATGGGGCTTGAAGTTTTTTCTTAGTTGGGTCTTAAAAAAAACAAACAAGTAAGTTAACACCTTCTCTTGCCCCCAGCTCCCTTCCCCTTTCTATGAACCCACTATCAAAGTAAGATAGAGAAGCCAAGCTGCATTTGGTGTTGCCTGATACTTTAATTACAGATGTACTTCCAGGACAAATCGTTTAGGTTAAGCAGATTTCATTTATTGCTAAATTGCCTAGCTTATAGTTATAAACAGGACATCTCCCTCTACTTACATGTCCTTTCTGGAAAACTGTTGGGGGGTATATTGTAGGGAAAGGGAGAGAGACTCTATAGCATATACCAGTTCAATTTTGGAATGAAATCCTAGGCACTTAGCCTTCTTCTTCTGGGCATCTTACTACTTCTTTGGTAGTTTGTTAGTATCCATTCCTTCACCAATTCATTCATTCATCACATAGACATTTATGGAGTATCTATGCTAGTGCATCTTACAACTTAGTATTTATTTAATTATGCAGGTATGTGTTAAAAATGCAAGTGTCCAAGTGTCCAGGCCCTACTCTAGTCCTATTGAAACAAATCTACAAGGAGTAGGTTCTATGACTTTGGTTTTTTAAAAGCCTGTCTTAGGTATGTCCTGAGAATACAATGATGAACGGGCAGTCGGTTCCCCCTACTTGACAATAGGACAAATGAATGAATAAGTAACTGCACTAAAGATTCACATAAGCTGTGGTGGAAATATGTATGGGCATCCAGGCAAGGGAGAGCTTGCCTCTACTAAGCGAAGGCCAGCAATTCCGAGTTGCATGAGCAGTTAGTGGAGTGCTTGCTCTCCATGAGGTCCACTCCTGGGAAATGTTTGGTGTGTGCGCACTATTCCCGATGCTGCCTCCAGGACAGAAGGCGTCAGATGTGGATGAAGGGCCACATCTTCCCCATCCTGTTCTCTGGCTAGAGAGGCCAGTGCCTGCGAAGAAGAGAAAAGGGAGGGGATTTGCCAACTTGTCAACACTCTCCTTTCTAATGAGCCTCCTGCAGGTCCCTTTGTCTGTGCGGTAAAAAGCTTGGATCTTCAGTAAGGGAGTTGAAAGCTGGTTGGACTAACAATCAGTAAACACTGAGAACAGACCTGATCCTGACACCTACTAGATGGGAAATTCACCTGGCCTTTCAGAGCTCCATTTTTTCCATTTGTGGAGGGAGGAAATATATAGCACGGGAACCTCTCAGCATGGTGCTTGGCATGTGGTCAGTGCTGATGCACAGTACTGATTCTAACTAATAGGTGTAATAATGGTGGGTGACTCCTCCTCAGGCCACCAAAGGCAACCTCCAAGTTGTGCTCAACTCTTTGTACTGCCCTGACTGGGAGTGTGGGGGTAGCCATGACACCCCCTCAGCCATCCCACTGGCCCACTAGAACAGTGATTCTCAATCTGTAGCTCAGGTTGGCTTGATAAAAGTCTCCAGGTAATTTGGACAACCGTCCCGCTACCCTTACCAGGGCATATGCTCATCACTCCTTCCCACCCCCCCACCCCCCCGCCGAGATTTATTGCCCAAGGCAGTGAGTCTTGAGCAGACTGTGCATATCAGCATCTCCCAAGAGGCTCTGTTAAAATATACCTGCTGGATCCCACTGCAGACTTAATGAGTCCTGAGTTTCCCTGGTAGGGCATGGGTAAATATATTTTACCTTCCCAGACAATGCTGATATACAGGCTTGGTCAAGAATTATTGTCTTCGTGGATGTCTCCCTGCTCAGCACTGTTTCACTAAGCAAGCACAGCACTGAATCTAGCAAAGACCAGTGGTGTTCACAAAGCTTTTCAAATCCCAAAGACACAGACTAAAGAGGCCAAGCCCTTGGTCATAAGGTGCAGATAACAAAAAGAAGTCTGCATCTAAAGGAGCTCTTCCTTAGGCACTTAACAGAAGGCAACTAGGGTTATTATTAATAATCTTTCCGTGTTGGCCCCAGTGTCCCCAGTCCTTGAAAGGCCTCTTTCCATCCAAGGAGAAAAGATTCCAAACTCAGGAATCGAGAAATCAGCTGGTTGTTTGGGAAGTATTTAGAAAATGTGAGAAGTGGTGTCACATCCAGGCTAGCAGAGGAAATTTGAAGAAAGGAAAGCATTGTGGCCTTTGATATAATTTCGTTTTTCCTTCTGAAATTAGATAAGAAGAAGAGCTGGTATGAAGATGGGGAAGCAAAGTTTTCCCCAAATTCTCTTAATAACATTGTGAACCCCAGATGGCCATGGGCATTGATTTTTTTAATAGATTTTTTTTTTATTATTATTAGAGAAGATGTGAGCCTACAAAACAATCACTGGCTTTGATTTTTGCTCTCAATATTTACACTCATCTTGGGGCTCATTTTGCTGTGCAAAAATGTGTATAGTGATATTTCCAGTTGAGCCTCGTGGCAATGTCCCTGCCCCCTGCCAAGAGACTCAGAGGAAAGATTCAAGTAGAAGATGGGATATGATGGACTCAACAGGGGTAACACTTTCTTCCCCCGCCCCCCAGGTTTCTTTAGATTTTCCAGAAACAGGAATTAGAACAGGTCCTCAGAATTGCAATTGGAAGGAGAGGTCATGGCACTGGGTCAAAGACAGGTAGATAAAGGTACCGAGGACAAGTGAGCCACCTGGGAAGTACTTTGGAAAGAACAAATTTTGAGAGTATTAACTATCAAGAGCAGCAGCCTCAGTAACTTTATCACTGGCCTGTATCATTGGTGGGGGCTACAGACCTCAGCTGGGGTGGACGGTGATGCTCAAGGTCATTCATTCAGACCCCACCCCAGCCAAACAACCACCTGCTCTTTCTGGGCAGAGAAGGGGTCTGTGCAATCATTGGAACTTCAGTGTAGGTGATTTACATAAAAGTATTTTGGTTTAGTAGTCCCCTAAACAAGTTTTTTTTTCTCTTTAGGTCTATAATATTTCTCCACCTGACATTCCCTGTACCCCTGGGCCTTACCCTTAAACTGCTAATTTGAAAAGTGCAGATATCACAGTGTAAGCTGGTGCTCTACCCAATGTTAAATCTATTGTAGAGCATCTAACATGTACAGAAAAAGTTGCCACTCATTCCACCCTGCACAATTTCTGTCAAAGAGATGGAAATTATCCTTTTCCTTTCCCTAACAACTACTCCACCTTCCTGAAAGATGGTGCACGGGAAATTGAGGGGTGGGAGGTGGAGAGGAAAGTCTAGCTTTCCTGCCTCAATAAAGACATAATGATTTCCAGGACAGCTGGGCAACCAGAGAGGCAGGATCCAGGCTTTTGGGATCTGGGGAAGGCCTTTCCGATCGGATGGGGGTGATCTGCCGAGCCCTTCCTGACCGGGCTTTATTAGGCAAAACCCCCTCTCCCGCAAGGGGTAGACACACAGGGATATACGCTTTAGGAAGATTTCTACAACGTGACAAAGTGCCTTTCAGAATCTGGATTCTTCTTTCCCAAGCTTGGACTCAAGCTTGTGCTGAGATCCGAGAAGGCTCTGGAGGCAGAGGACCGCCGGGGTTGGAGGAGGCGCTCGGCGCTGGCGGGTCGCTTTTCAGCCGTGACGGCGAGCGGCCAGCAGGTGTCAGTGCGCCCTCGCTCTGCCGTGGCGCGCGGCCTCCGCCTGCAGGACCTCTCCCCAAGGCGGTCTGTGGGGGCGCGGTCCAGAGCCCTTGCCGCGGGGGTCCGGCCGAGAGCCCCGCAGTTGGATGACCCGCCGCGGCCTCTTTTCCAAGAGGAGCTCAGAAGTCTGGTTGGGTTCGCTCCCGCGTGGGTGCTGCCCGTTCCGCGCCAGGGGCTCGACTCCGAACCCACGGCTTCCTCCCTCCTACGGCCCCGGCACGCCGCGGCCTCCAGGCGCACCTGCGGACGAGGGCGGCCCGGCCGGGAGCGGCTGCTCTCCAAAGCGCCCGCCGCGCAGACTCCTACAGATTCCGGCCAGGCACCGTCGCCACCCCCTCCTCAGCACCCAGCTGATGGGGGTACTCCCGGGTGTCCGCTGCTTTCTGCCAATTCCCTGAAGGGGCCGCTCCCCTCTCCCCAGGCGAGCTCTTTAAGCCCCTCAGCCGAGGTGCCCGGCTCTCCGAAGGGCCGGTCCTGCCTGGGGCGCAGCGCTCCCCGGGGTCTGGAGCGGGGCGCGGGCTAGAGACCGGCGAAGGGGAGGCGCGGCTTCCCACGTGGGGGCTGACGCGGACTGCTCGGCAACGCCGGCTTGATCCTGGGGCTATAAAACGAGTCCACGGCGAGCGCGGCGGAGCAGCCGCGGCCCCGGCTTCCGTGCAGACGCCCGGCAGCCAGCGCCGTCCGGGCACCCTCCGCGCCTTCCCCCCAGCCCTGCCATCCGGCCCCAAGTCACGCAGTTCTCGGACCCCCGCCCAGCCGGCCGCGCCCCGCTCCCGCGGCGCGCCTGGCGGACGCCCAGGAGACCCCTGCCCGGGCCGTGCCCCTTGGAGGACCGTCGCCCACCTGCCGCGGCCCGCCCGAGGACGGGGGCGCCTTCATGCGGCCCCCACACCCCTCGTCCTCCCGCCGCCGCCGTTCCCGAGCTCCGCGCGCCGCGCCCCAGCCCCAGCAGGGCGCGCAACTTTGGAAGTTCCGCGGCACTCCGAGAGGCGGCAGAGGCGGCGCCCCGGCCCCGGCCCGGCCGACCCCGCGGCATCTGGGGGAAGCGAGAGTGTCGGTAATCGCTTCGGGGATGTAAGCAGAGAGACACAGGACCCCGAGCCCGCCTCAGCACCCCTCGGCTGCCTCCTGGGGTGGGGGCGGGCCCCGCACACGGTAAGACCTCTTGCTTTCGCTCAGGCTCCAGAGTCAAGATATACATTTATATACATATAAAAATATATTTATTTCCTGCCGTCCTTCCAAGTCATCAGGCCACCGATGATTTTTGCCCTCCCTTCCTGAAGAATAAATCGCTTTCTCCACCCGCGCTCCCTACTCTCTGTCTCCCGCCGCTTAGAAATAAAACTTGGCTGGGATTAGTAGCTGGGAGAAGGCGCCCACCGGAGCGTCTGAAGCGCGGTTGTTCGCGGGAGCCGGGCTTGTGGGCCGCTAGCGGGTCCCCAGCTCCGGCCCGGCCTTCCTGCGGCCCCCTCCCCATGTGAGGCGCGGCGGGGCGAGCAGGGCGCGGGAGGAAGAGGAGGACCCACGGGCACCGGGCCGGAAGGCAGCTGGCAGCAGGCCCTGGAGAGCGGGCGCCAGCGTTCATGTTCCGCCAGGAGCAGCCGCTGGCCGAGGGCAGCTTCGCGCCCATGGGCTCCCTGCAGCCGGACGCGGGCAACGCGAGCTGGAACCGGACCGAGGCCCCGGGGGGCGGCGCCCGGGCCACCCCCTACTCCCTGCAGGTGACGCTGACGCTGGTGAGCCTGGCCGGCCTGCTCATGCTGCTCACCGTGTTCGGCAACGTGCTTGTCATCATCGCGGTGTTCACCAGCCGCGCGCTAAAGGCGCCCCAGAACCTGTTCCTGGTGTCGTTGGCCTCTGCCGACATCCTGGTGGCCACGCTTGTCATCCCTTTCTCTCTGGCCAACGAGGTCATGGGCTACTGGTACTTCGGGAGTGCGTGGTGCGAGATCTACCTGGCGCTCGACGTACTCTTCTGCACGTCGTCCATCGTGCACCTGTGCGCCATCAGCCTGGACCGCTACTGGTCCATCACGCAGGCCATCGAGTACAACCTGAAGCGCACGCCGCGTCGCATCAAGGCCATCATTGTCACCGTGTGGGTCATCTCGGCCGTCATCTCCTTCCCACCGCTTATCTCCATCGAGAAGAAGGGCGGCGGCGGCGGCCGGCAGCCGGCGGAGCCGCGCTGCGAGATCAACGACCAGAAGTGGTACGTCATCTCGTCGTGCATCGGCTCCTTCTTCGCGCCCTGCCTCATCATGATCCTGGTCTACGTGCGCATCTACCAGATCGCGAAGCGCCGCACCCGCGTGCCGCCCAGCCGCCGGGGCCCGGACGCCGCCGCCGCGCCGCCGGGGGGCGCCGAGCGCAGGCCCAATGGCCTGGGCCCGGAGCGCCGCGCAGGGTCCGCGGGCGCCGAGGCCGAGCCGCTGCCGGTCCAGCTCAACGGCGCCCCCGGGGAGCCGGCGCCCGCCGGGCCACGCGGGACTGACGCTCTGGACCTGGAGGAGAGCTCGTCGTCGGAGCACGCCGAGCGGCCCCCGGGGCTCCGCCGGCCTGAGCGCGCCCCCCGGGCCAAGGCCCGGGTGAGCCAGGTGAAGCCCGGGGACAGCCTGCCGCGGCGCGGACCAGGGGCGGCCGGACCAGGGGTGGCCGGACCAGGGGTGCCGGGATCCGGGCCTGGGGAGGAGCGCGGTGGTGGCACCAAGGCGTCGCGCTGGCGCGGGCGGCAGAACCGCGAAAAGCGCTTCACGTTCGTGCTGGCCGTGGTCATCGGCGTGTTCGTGGTGTGCTGGTTCCCCTTCTTCTTCACCTACACGCTCACGGCCGTCGGCTGCTCCGTGCCGCGCACGCTCTTTAAGTTCTTCTTCTGGTTCGGCTACTGCAACAGCTCGCTGAACCCGGTCATCTACACCATCTTCAACCACGACTTCCGCCGGGCCTTCAAGAAGATCCTCTGCCGCGGGGACAGGAAGCGGATGGTGTGAGCGCTTGGCCCGCGCCCAGCTGCTGGACTCCCGCTGACCGCAGGCAGCGGGGACCCAGGGGCGCGTCCGCACAGCCGGAGCGCTCCGAACCCCGGTCCTGCCCACGCTGCGTCTCCTGCCTCTGCCTGTGCTCTGCGCCCTCCTGGCATCTGCTCTTCCCTACGAGGGAAAAGGCCTCCTGGGAGGCCCACGCGCTCCCCAGGTGCTGGGAGGGCCGCTCCTGCCCGGAGTGATCTTGCCGGGTGCTTGGGCCGCCCTTCATCAGTATTGTTTCCTAAAGACATTTTCACTCTTGCTCCCCCGAGTCCAGCGCCCACGGCACTTCAGAGCAGCCTTGGACCCCAGAGGGCGCTCGCTCGCGAAGGGTTAATGGATGGGGGTTGCCAGCCCCTACAACTCTTGGTTTTTAAACAAACGCTGCTCCGGCGGCCCTGCCAGTACTCCCCACCACCCCACTGTAAATATGCACTCTTTTCGATAGTACACGCGGGGGTCCCAGATGTCGGTTAGCAGTGGTTTTAATGCTGGAATCTTGGCCGTGGGAGAGGCCCTTGAGGCAGACACCGTGTCTCCGGTTCACTCAGCCCCTTTGCAACGCAGGCCCTTTTCTAGAATTATTACGTTCCTCTGTGTCCTTTTCACCAGCAACTGGTGACTGTCCCTTGGAGCTGGACTTGCTTCGAGATTTCTTGATGACGGAAGGTTTCTGTCCATTTCCCCTGTGCCTAACAGCATAATTGCCTTTTCCTATGTAAATATTACAGTGACGCCCCAAGACAGAAGGGGATGACTCTCTCTGCCTTACCTGGGTCCTGTGTATAAAGCCATTAACCCCCGAATCACCCCTCACCCCAAGAGGGCACTTTAAAGCCGTCTCCTCCCATTTGCCCCCTCCCTACCTCTGGGGTCACAGCTTGAAGAAGGTGTGTGTTTCTTTCTTGTATGTATGTGCGCCCCTCTCTGTGCGAAAGCGCTGACGATGGGAAACCTTTTCATCGCTGTTTTCCGACAGGAGTGGAAATTATGTGGAAGAAACGAACCTGATGCAAATTGCCCAATGTAAACAGTTTGAAAAGACAAATGGGCCTGCCAAACTGTACAGTTCCTACCCCAAGAGCTCTTAGGTATCAAAAGTGTTATCTGCCCAGCCCCACCTCCGCTTTCCTGGTTGAGTTTATGTCATTGATGAATTCCCAAAGTCAGGGCACGAGGGAGCTCGTGTTTACAGCGCATTTCATCGTGTTTTAGACTGAGACTCTTTGTCAGCACGTGTTGCTAAGGATAGTGGATTTTTTAAAATAAAAGGTTTACAGATAAAATGTGAAATAAAAACGAATTAAATGGTCCTGTCTGTTATTTGAGTTTTCAAAAACCTTAAGCCCTGGGAGCATCTCATTTTAAGTATTTTTTAAAAATTAAAAATAAACATGCGTTATAAAATACTCACCTTTAACAGCAAGAGTAACGATGAAGTTACCATTTACCAAGTGTTTCTTACCCGCTGGACATTGTGGGCAGCCCCTCACATGCATGGTCTCATTTATTTATTTATTTTTTTAAAGATTTATTTTTATTTATTAAATTTCCCAAGAACCCTATGAGGCAAGTCCTATTATTATCCCCATTTTACAAGTGAAGAAACTGAGTCTCAGAGGGCAAGTGATTTACTCAAGGTTAACAGTAAGTCAGTGGTGATAGGGCATTTGTACCCAGCTTTATCTGGTCCTGGGGTCTGTACTCTTAACCTCAGAGCTTTACCTTTCCAGAGCCATCAGCATCAACACTTTGCAGAATGCTGCCAGCAACCAGGTCTATTTGCAAAGGCTGTCCTATATACAAAGCATGGGATATATCCCGAGTGTGCAGCTATCCCAAGGTATGGAATGCACTCCAAAATGTGTCATCTACCTGAAAGTGTGATAATATACAACATGCGGTATATGCTCCAAGTATGGTACAAACACCTAAATAGAACTATATATTAGTGACTCTAATCATTGCACACATCTTTCTGGTATTTCCATAATAGCAAGTTCTACCCTGCTGTTTAGGGGGCATAAGACCCTCATCTTATGATTATGGCAATTGGGAGCTAGAAGGGACCCTAGAGGTCCAGAAATCAACCCTTTCCTTGGACAGATGAGGCAGGTCCACGAGGAAGTGGCTTACTCTGGGGTCTCACACACCCACACTGCCATGTTCAGTTAAAAAAATGGTGTACAATAATTATATAGGATGGGTGTGTAGTCAGATGCAGCATCGATGAAGAGACATTCCTCCAGCAACCGGGTATGTGGGGCAAACAAGTGACAGGTGGTGGTTTGGAGAGGGCCAGGCTGCAAACCCCACCACCCAGGTCACGGTGTGCAGACCGGCTCCGGGAGCCCCCTGGAGGCCGGTTTCCGATCTCCTCCAGGAGTTTCTGCATCCTCTGGGCAGCCCCTCATCTTTGGCCTTCCCTCACCTTCCTTAATTTCTATGTTTGGGATAAAAGAGTGTGGGGGGCGGGGGCGGGGACAGAGAGCCCTGGGAAGTGATCTGGGTGCTGAGGGCCCTGGGAGGGGAAGACAGTGGTTCTGAGGGGTTGGTTGCGCGGTGGGAAGGAGTTCCCACCATTGCTGGGTCACCTGGGCCTGGATCCAGGAGGGTGGGCAGGCTCTGGGCTCTGGTGGCCCCTGCCGGGGGGGGGCTTCGTTAACCCCATCTCGCAGCCTCTGGCGCCCAGGCTGGCTGCCTGCTTTGCTGCTGTGTCCCGTTCCGCACCCCCAGGCCAGCCTCTTCTCTTCCTCCCCACCCCTGGGTACCCATCGCCCCAAGGCAAACAGTGCCAGACAATAGGCCCGCCTGGCAGGCCCCCAGGAGCCTGGCTGGGTGTTCCAGACACCCGGGCAGACACAAACACTGCTGCTGGTGACTCTTCTGCTCTGCCAGGGAACCTGTGCTTGCCTTTACCTCCAGGGGTCCTGCTTCCTGGAAAGGGGGGAAGTGCGCTCGGTGAGCCTGTCCCCACGGTCCTTACCCCCAGGAGAGCAGCAGGGAAGCCGCAGGGGTGGTTGGGGCCTGGGGCAGTGGGAGCAGGGAGCTGGAGCCCAGGATCGAATGCTGGGTTTCTGTGTTCACAGTGGAATGTTTTGCTCATTGCTGAGGGGCCCGCAAAGGTCTGCCGTGGGGGAGGGGACTGAGGAGGTGGTATGGCAGCACTGGCAGAGAGCCTCAACAGGGGCTGATGAGACAGGGCCCTCGCCCCACAGCTCCTTTCTCGTTGTCTGATCCCAAATTGTCCAAGAAAGCCTGTCCTTGTGGCCAGGTCACCTGTTCTATGGAACTTTGGTTTGGGTGTCAAAGGCCACGGGCTTTATAGTCCTAAGTGCATCTTGCCCGGTCTACACCTGCCAAGTGGGTTGAGGTGTCCTTCCAGCCTGGGCACAAGCACAGCCTCCCTCTCCATTTTGTGTTTGGTCTCTGCTGTTCTAGGGGGCTAGAGGGGGGAATGATAGATAAAGTAGCCCAAACATGCCCCTTGCTATGATTCTACAACCAAACCCCAGGTGTCCAAGCAGAAGTGTCCTCAGAGCTCCTCGACGAACGCACAGCATTGACGAGGGGCTGGAGACCCAGAAGAGCCGGCTGCGTCCCTTGAGCCCACTCCTCCCCCTGACTCTTGGTCTGAGGCCAGGTACATCCAGCATGAATTCCAGTCTGCTATTGGATGAGATGATAAGCCCCAGAGGACCCTTCTGTCCCTGCTCTGTGCTAGGCTTCGGGAGGCAGATCTGTCCCTCTGTGCACTTGCCCCTGTGGGGGTCAGCAGAGGTTAGGGCCTGCCCTGCCCTCAGGGAGACTTAAGTTTGCCTGGGGGGCCAGGATGTGCCTGGCTGAATCAGCGTCAGGGTCGCGGAGGCAGTGAGTGCTGTGTGCTTCTGTCCTGCGGATGTGTGGCATGGTGGTTGGGGAGTAGGATGTGGGAATCGGGCTGTGTGGACTCTGGTGGAGTGGGAACGGGAGGGAAGGCAGTCTGCTTTGGTCCTGGCAGCTGAGCCCTGTGGCGCCATCCCAGCTCAGCAGCACCCAGGCCCAGGCCAGCACCTGATTATTCTACTAATTAGAATACCTCATATGCATACCTCATATGCATGAGATTTTATGGTTTGCCCAGCCCCCATTCACATCTGGTTTCTCACATAGTCTTTCTCAGTCCCATAGGGAGATGTATATTATCATTCTGACTTTCTGGATGGGCCTGAATTGCTTGTCCATGATCACATGCCACTTCTTCAACATGTTGTTGTCTTCTGGGCCTTGGCTCCTCTCGATGATGATGATGATGATGATGGTGATATTGCTCCCTGATAGTGCTGCCTCACTCTCTACCCTTGTCTTGGGCATGCTTCTGCCAGTTTGACTCAGTCCCTGGGGCCCTTCTATCAGGGTAGCATGGATGATGCCTACTCAGCTGGTCTCAGCTTTGCCCATGGGGCCTGGGCACCTCCCCATGAGTGGGGGGAGGGCCATTGGAATAAAATGGAGAAAGGGTGTAGACATATGGAGAGCTTTGATAGGTTCCACCTCCAGAACTTTGTCGTGTTGGACACTTTGTTTTCCCTTCTGTATATTCTCAGCCTTCCCACAGCACTTCCAGAAATCTTCCCTGCGCTGGGGCAGAGGGAACAGAGTTGTTGTCAGTGGGATTGGTTTCCATCTGTAGCTCAAGGTCATGTGTATGATGGTAACTTTAAGTGAAAAATCAGTCTAATTGTTATAGGCCCTGTAGTGAACATTTGTGGATTGCCCCCAGCATCCATTCCCTATTCTGGCAAAAGCCCCCCTTCCCCATCTATGTACCCATCTAGGTTTGGGGACGTCTCCCTTCCTGCCCTCAGCCCATATGCTTACTACGGGCTCCAGGGTGACAATGTGAGTGGGGCCCAAGTCAATAGTTCATCCTTGGGTCTCCCACCCTGACCACAGTGATTAAGTCATGATCTTACTCCTGAATCAGTCAGAGTCAATGAGAAACTGGAAGTCTTTTGCTGGAATTGTTGGGAGAGAGGTAGATGTTGTTTTCCACTGGACCAGCTGTGTCCATCCATCACCTAGAACCACACAGTAGACAGGAGAGCCCTAAAAGAGGGAAAGAAATAGAGTATTAATGACATATATTAAGCCCTTGGTTCAGATGTGTCTGAAGTGACACCTACCTCTAGACTTTTTTTTCTTTTAATTTCATAAGTTTTTCTTTAATTAAGCCATTCTGAGTTTGGTTTTCTGTTACTTGCAACTCAGAAAGTCCAGATAGAAGCATCCCTGTGACCTTTTGGTCAAAGTCGTCACCTCATCGATATTCTCAAAGGTCATATGCATTTGAAGTGAGCTTAGTTGTTTTCCTCCTTTTGTCAGGGGCTTCTTGGCCTTCACATTATTGTCACCTCTCTGATTCAAATTGTGCAGGCTTTGCTCTTGGGTTTTTACAGCCTTAAATAGTCTTTTGAACTTGTTCAGGTCCATTGTTCAAGATCAGAAAGCCACAAGCCATATGCTATGCTATGTCAGCCATCACATAGAGGGTTGCTTGGTATAACTTCTTGGATTAGTTAGGAGGAACTTTTAGTCATACTGTGATTCCTGGAATTCTTTTATTCTATTTGGTAGGAGGTAGAAGACTCCTCGTCACCTGGGCTTTCAGTCCCCAGGCCCAGTTCACCCTTCATTTGTTTCCAAATAGGGCAGAAATATTATGTTCTCCCAACTTTCTGGCAGGCAAAGAGCACAACACAGTCATCATCACCAAAGGTAACTGAATCTGTGGCCTAAATTCTAACTGTCCCCGACAGGAGTTGTTGCCACCCAGTGGTTTATTTCATAGCTAAACCTTCTAGGGAATGGTTTCAGAGGTTGTTGGAATGTGCATGCATTTTTGTGTGTTGCATTTTTAAGACTTCTGCAATTTACTTGGCAAGAAGTGAAAGCAGATGAGGTCCTTTGGGTTGGCAGCTTTCTGCACTTACCTTCTGCTTCTTTTGACAGCCTTATGAAAGTTCAGCCTTCACATCTATGTAATAGTGATTGGACATTGGTCCCTGAAAATGCCCAGTCTTTCTTTGTTTCGAGGAGGTTCCAGGGATGAAACCCAGGACCTCATACATTGTTGGGAAGCAGGTGCTCAACCACATGAGCCACATCCACGCCCCCCTTAGCCTTTGTAAGTCAGCTGTGCGTGAACATGATCCAGTGAAAAATGAAGGAGCAGCATTTGGCCAAGAGTTTGAGTGCTGGGACCTCCAGACCTGTGCTCTTTACAGACTGTGATTTGAGGAAGAGAGGAATACCTGAAAACCACATAGCTTTCTTCTTCCCAAGCTCAGCTGCAGTATCACCAACCCTGCATATTCTTTTCCTATCTATGATCTTTCTGGGCAGCTTAATTGCTTAATTATACTAAGTGGGAAGATATGTCCAGATCCTCAGCTTGCCTTATTATGTTGTTGTTGTTATTATTATCTTGTCTATTTAAGTTCCCCGCTTCCATGGCTCATTAACTAGTTGGAAACTACTGGGTGGGCCAAGACTGAGTGCCAGCCTTGCTCACCTGCCACCTGGTGTCTATCACAGTGTCCTGTCTTTGGCATCACTCTGTTTACCCTGAGCTCTGGCTGCCATGGGGTGGGAGGGAAGAGTTTGGGTGTGGGAGGAGAGTTGAGTGTGGGAGGGAGGGTACAGGAGGGGTGGCCTGGAGGGAGGGGAAGTAGCTAGAATGGGAAGAAGACTAAACACCTGCTCCGTTGTATGAGATATGTTCTCACCATGTGCCCCTTTGGCTCTGCCCCAGCTGCCCTGAGCCCTCAGTAGGGCTGGAGGTGGAGCTGGGCACTTGGAAGCAGAAGCAACTGCAGCCACTCCAGGGTAAATCAGCCGTTGATTGGGGCCTGTTTTAGTTTCCTAGCTGCTAGAACCAAGACCATACAATGGGTTGGCTTAACAACAGGAATTCAAAGGCTAGAGGGCTGGCTTCCTCCTTGGGGCAGTATCTCCAGGTGACCAGCAGTCTTGGGGCTCCTTGGCTTTCCCGCCACATGGAGTGCACACAGGGAAGTCTTCCCTTTCTCTTCCTGGCTCTGTTGACTGCCAGCTTCTGACTGCTCCTCGTGGCCTCTTCTGTTTTCCAATCCAATTTCCTTTGTTTGTAAGAATTTCAGCCATTTTGGTTTAAGACCCACCCTCATTTAGTTTGGGCACCCCTTAATAACATTTTCGAAGGTCCTAATTACAAATGGGTTCACACCCACAGACCAGGGGTTGTACCTGAACCTGCCTTTTGTGGGGGGACAGGATTCAACCCCCTGCCCCTGAGCAACCCTCTTAGGTGGTCTGTGATCTAACCCGTGGGGTGTGAGTGGCCAGTGGTCAAAGAGTTGTGGGCAGAGGGCTCGTATCTGCCCTTCCTGCCTAGAGAGAATGGACAGCACCTGGAGCTGGTCCTTTGTGCCTGCAGCCTCTCCTTGGATCTCACCCATACAGGAATCCTGAAGAACCCAGCCCTGCTCTGAAAGCAGCTGTGCTGAAGTGGGTCTTTATCCCCGATGCCTCCCCCTGCCTGCCAGCTGCGCCTCCCTGGAACCACTCCTGCCCCCAGGCCACCATGCTCGGTTGACAGGGGGGAGAAACTGGCAGCTCAGCAGAGGAGTGGACCCCTCCCCCCAACCTGAGGTGGCCTGGGGGCTTCTTGGATATTGAGACCCCAGTCTTGCCTATGAGCATGTGTGTGTGCATGCGTGTGCACGTGTGTGCGTGTGAGTGCGCATGTGTGTATGCATGCATGTGTGTGTGTATATGAGAGAGAAGGAGACAGAGAGGCTGATTTTAAGACTGGACAGGAATAGGGGGCAGAGGACAAGTGGAAAATCCCAGAAAGCACTTCCTGCCTGCTCCCTGTCCTGCCTTCAGCCCTGCGGGTGCTGCCTGATCTGGGTATGGGAGGCTGGGGAGAGAGTCGAGTCCAGGAGCCTAAGATGCCAGGACTTCTCACTTCCAGGAGTGAGCAGTCTACTTTGAGGAGAGGAAACCAATGCCCCTCAGCTCCCTCGTGGCTACCACGTGTGTGGACCTGTAGAGGCAGCTGGGCCTGGGCCCTGTGCCGAGCCCCTGGGGCCATGGCAACAGGCCCTGATCCTCCCACAGTCCATCTGTATGCCCTGAGCATGGCTCTGCCCCTTTCCCCACCTCAACTTCCTCATCTGTAAAATGGGTATCCTACCGCCCACACCCACAGGTAAATGCAGTGAACCCCCAGGTAAGGAAGCATTTTGCAAAATGCAGTGCTCTGTGCCGACGTGGCTCATGGTGGAGCCCGAGAACCTCACACTGAAGTGCCATGTGTCTGCAGTGGGAAGGGGTATCCCAGCAGGGCTGTTTGGTCCCCACAAGAGTCTTGGGATTTTGTCCTCTTGTATTGACCATGGGAAACGAGGCGCCCAGTTGGGCTTGGGGGTGCTGAGTGTAGGTGCCTGAAGCACCTGGAAAAAATACTGAGCCACCAGGGTCTCTGTGGCTCAGATGACCCAGTTGCTTAGCCCTGGTCTCAGCTGGTTCTTTTCAGAATGAGACAGGAAGGACTGGGTCCGTAGGCCTTCAAGCTTGATGTTTTATGGAGGTGGCATTTGGGGCCTCAGAAGAAAACCAGCCCTCTGGCATTGTCTCAGTCTCAGCAGCCCCTAAAAATACGACGTGATGTGGCTAATGAGAAAGCACAACAGGCCTGGCTCAGCATGACCTAATATAGCCTGGCATTTGAGCCCGAACCAGGACGTCAATGGGGACTGGTAATTGAAAACACAAGATGTCTCTCTGATGGGACGGCAGGGAGCTTGCTGGGACCTCTCAGGCGGGGCTCCCCCTGGGGATCTGAGCAGAGCCCCTGGGGGCTCTCCTGGATTTCCCAGGCTGGGTGGGGTTGCGGCCTGCCTGGAGCACCCTTTCCCAAGCCTCTGGCCCGCTCTCTGGCTAGCTGGCCAGCAGCAGGTTGCCCAGCCCAGTTAGCTCCTGCGGGGAGGAGCCGTGGGCTCAGTGCCACCAGGGGTCACAAATTCCATCGCCTGACCTCTTGGAAAGCAGCGTGGACCCGCCTCCCCTGCCCCCAGCCCTGTGAATGCCCTGGCTGGCCTGGTTTGGCCCTATATGGATTCTCTGGGCGTCTCTGTGTGGGGCCTCCCACCTCAAACAGCCGACTGACGCCAGCCCCCAGTGTGGAAGTGTCCCCGGGGGCAATGATAAAGGAGCTGTCCCGCTTCTTCCTCCCTCCTCCTGTGTGGACGCCGCTGTCTCAGGGTCAGTGGCAAGCGGAAGGATTTGGCTTCTGCTCTGTGTTGACTTGTGGCATGGGTTTGGGAGGAGGAGGGGGCAGAACGTGGGAGGGGAGGGGCAAGGCTGGCCAAGGGGATGGTCTTCCTAGGGCTGCCGCATGGGGGGACCAACTTGTTCCTGTTTGCCTGGAACTTTCCTGGTTTTATCTCTGAAGTCCTGAATCCCAGGATCTGAGCCTTGTGTGACCAGAGGTGGTGGGTCACCATATTGCCTTAACACCCCTAAAACCTGCTCCTCACGGGGTCCAGGGAGCTCAACCAAGGTGACATGGTTGCCAGCTGGCAAAGCTAAGACTCAAGTGCAGGACATCTGACCCCAAGTCCAGGGCTCCTTGCCCCCAAGCTGCATTTCTCAGGTCTTCCACTGAGCTTGGCCAATTCTCTTGATCTTTCCCCAGGATGGAGGTGGTGGTGAAAGAGCAGAAAGAGGGAGGGGGGGGGCTGAACTGGTCACCCCCCGGGGAATCGTACAGTAGATCCTTGTGATCCACTCAGGCCCAAGAGGGGAAAGACTCAGTCCCTCCCTTAAGATTCCCTACCACTCTGATTAGAAAAATGCAGCAGGCTCCCCTGGGGGTGGGGTGGTGCCTGCTCAGGTGCCAGTCTATGCCACTTGCGAACATACCAGGGGACAATCGATAAAGGGCATGGCTTATCAAGACTGCTTTACTTCCTTTAAGGAATTCATTCATTCAACAAATATTTACTGAATATGTCTTCTTAAACATGTTGTTCCTTCTGCTGGAACACATTGTTCCCCTCTCCTTTCCCCCCCCAATCCCTGCATCCATCCATTCCTTAGGTCTCAGATTAGTATACAATATTTAAGGAACACTTGGTAGGAAGCAGGCACTATTGTCGGCACTTTGTGCAGAGTAATTCACTTAATCCCCCTAATGACCTTATGGCGCTATTACACCCATTTTAAAGATGGGGTAACCGAGTGGCTAATGGGCTTGCCCCAGGCCACACTGCTCAGAACTCCCTTGACTGCTCGGCTGGGGTGTAGCCTGCCCTGGCCTTCCTTGGAAGGAGGCTTTGCTGACCATCCCCCGCCTCCCTGCTCCCTGTCCTAATTTTGATGGGAACAAACTGATTTTCTTCTTTATGACTAATGCTTTCCCCCCCATTTTAAAAATTAGGACAGTTGTAGGTTTACAGAAAAACCATGGAGCTAGTACAGTTTCCATACCCCCCATACACACATAGCTTTCACTATGAACATTTTGTGATAGTTTGGTACTTTTCTTACAATTGATGAAACAATATTGCTGTAATTGTACTACTAACTATGTAACCTGTAGTTTACATTGTGTTGCTATGTTTGATTTTTATTCTGATAACCTATATCCAACCACTGATTTTTAAACACTAAAACAAATTTGGATATTTTTTGGGGTAGAATGAGGTTTTTCTTGAATTCTTAAGATAAAACTGAGATTCTGAAGAAATCCGGGACTTGTAGTGGTGTCTGTAGGCAAGCCTTGAATTTCAGCCCCCGCCCCCTCCAGTCCCCACCCCTTGCCCCCCACAATGGGTTGCAAATTTTCCTCTGCTGTTGGGGGTGCTTTGGTGAAAAAGTATGGCAAATGCTGCTGGGAGCAGCCGCTGGAACTCAGAGGAGAGGGCCCCTGCAGGGAGGAGCACTGCCCAGGAAAGGCCCCGGGATGGGGCAGGGGCTGCCACTCTCTTCCAGCTCCAGTTGCTCCTGGGAGCTGGGTGAGCAACTGTCACTTCGAATGGCTTGAATGGCTTTGAGCGCGGCAGTAGCTGTTGAAATCAACGCTTCAAAGCCACATTTTGAAGCACCACTTCAGCCTCTTGGAAAACCTCACACTATTTTTAGCCTCTTTAGCTCAAGAAAATGCTGTCTCTTTTCCTCCCCACAAGCCAATTCATTGTTGATCCTGCCCTGGTCTTAAAAGCCTGGACTCTTTTAGTTCAGTGAGGGAGTGAGCTAACCAGTGCAGGGTGGAGTTCTTCTAGCCATTTCTATGTTCATGGCTCATGTCACGTGCTCATATGGGAAAAGTCAAGGCCTGTGCCCTAACCCTAACCCTGACCACCCTGCCTTCACGTTTTATGGACGGGATTCTTCTCGACGGGACAGACGAGAATGAATGAATGTCAGGAATCAGGGTTCCAGGTGCCTGAAGTTGGCGCTGGACATCGACCGTAATTATTTCAGAAAGGTTTTCCAGGGAGAAGAGGAACCAGTGCCTTCCAGAGCAGCGGGGAGCAGAGAGGTGTGGACAGGGAGGGTGTGTTCTCCACGAGGAGTTCACTCTGTGTTCACAGGGGCGCTGGGGAAGGCAGGGGTGGCACAGCCTTAGCAGTCTGCACGGTGCTTTTCTCACCTCCATCTCTGGTGAAGCCGTCAGCAGTCCTGGGACGTGGGGCGGGCGAGGGCATCGCCCTTGGCATTTTACAATTGACGAAGCCGAGGTGGGAGCGGGGGTGGGAAGGCTGGTCCAGGGCTCTGCGGGGTTAGGAGATGGCAGGGCCGGGACTGGTGTCCATGACCAGAGGACCGTAGTGACCGGTGTGTGAGTTCAGACAAACTTGGGTCTGTATCCTGGTTTCTCCATTTCTGGATCTGCATAGTCACTTATCTTCTCTGAGCCTCAGTTTCTTCAGCTGTAAAATGGGGATAATAATACCTAATCACAGGTTGAACAAAACGCGATGTTGAATTGGGGAGTGCTCAGGGCCTGGCACTGTTGGTAATATGAGCAATGTTACTATTTCTAACGTACCATGTTTCTATTGGTCTCGCTCCATCTCCCCTCCACCCCCACCCAGGGTCCTCCTATCTTTGGACATGCTGCTGAGGAAGCTGGGTGCGGGCCACCAGTTCCTTCAGTATTTGTGGCTGAGGCAGGAGCCCAGCTGCCCTGGATGGCTCCATGCTCTGTTCTGGAGACAGCCTCGCCCCCTCAGCAGCCTGCTGTGGCCTGGGCACTGACCAGGTCCCATCTGAGCAGACACTGGCATTTGAGGGTCTGTGAGTTTTAAGGAAGGGAATGAGCTGGGCTTTGGTCCCTGAACAATACTAAGGGCTAGGCGGCTGGGCAATGGCCTGGAGCTCCACCTGCACGGGACACCGACACCTCCCTGGAAATGAATATGCTCGGAGAATTATACTTACCTGGGTTGCTTTTAGAGCCAGTTCTAGGAAGCTGGAAGATTGTGTGATGTGTCCTGTTCTGTCAGGGACATGTGCTAATGTTTTAGACATCGAGAGAGGTTCAATTATTTGCATAGAAAAAGGCCGGGACTCGGGAATAATTTTGGGAAGGAGAAAGAATTTATTTATGACCAGCGGGCTCGGAGCTTCTCATTCGAAATCCAAGCCCCAAATAGAATTTTGGGTACTTTTTATACAGACGATATAAGGGTGGGGAGTCAAATGGTGCTTTTATGAAAGAAAACGACTTTTCTTTGTTAGTTGTTTGTCTGAGTACCAGATAGGTTTTGAATTAACATCTTGCCCACATTCCATCTGGATGCAACTTTGAATACACATTCATTCTACATCCTTTTTGAACAATTAAAGCCTATAGGGCCTATATCACTTAATTGGATTTCTAGGCACACTTGGATGCAGAATTAGATAAATTTGAATTCATGCACAGGTTATATTACTAAGACACAGGATGGTCCCTAATCAGGGTTGGAAACAACCTGGTGAAGGGTTTTTAGTTTGCTGTGGTCACTTGCAAGTTTGGAGCCAGAGCCAGAGAATTGTTTGGGGCAGCGGTGGAGAGGCTAAAGATGAGCACCCAGGTGCCCTCTGATCTCTGAATTCAGGGGTGATATTATTTGAGGGGGGCTTAATTATTGGCCATCCCTGCTCAGTGCCTGTGTGGGCAGATAGAACTCCGGTCCAAATCATCATGGAGAGTGCTCGGGAGTGACCCAGGGAACCCCTTTCCCAGGGACACGTGTGTCTTCTTTCTTGAGTCTGGGCAGAAGCAGGAAGGCTGGCAAGAGAGAAGGTGGGAAAATAACAGGCGTGTGACTGTCCTACTTTTAAACCATCCTCCGGGGGTGTCCAGCTGTGTTGCGTGAGCTAGGGATGCGGGTGTTAGGCAGGCAGGGTGGGGACTCCGTGGGTGGCTGCCCAGCTGCTGGGCCGACCTGACCACACCAGGAGGAACCAAACCCCGTCAGGAGTCCAGGGAGCTCAGGGGGTGGGGTGGTGGGCAGGGCAAATGAGTGGGCTTCATTGGGACCGCTGACCCAGCGGCAAAGCAGAAAGGATGGGCAACTGGGTCAGTCTGGCCTGAATCCTCAGGAACCTGCCTGTAGTCCCGTAGGCAAGTGAGGTGACCGTGGGCTGAAGGTTTGACTGAGCTCTGCTCCTCATGGGCCCCTTCAGGTTTTACTGCTCAGTTCACAGCAACCTCCTGCCTCCCAATAAGAGTGAGCCAAAGCTCAAGGCCCCTTGCCCTCCCCGAGGCTCAGAGGGCCAACCAGCTGGACATCCAGCTTCTTTCACCAGGAGACTCCCTGGAGACAGCGAGGCCCCCGGCTGTTGAGGCCCCCCTCCCCCACCATGTTCCAGGGGCTCTATTAGGTGGCTCTTAGCAGGCAGGGTCTTTAGTCCTCCCAACAAACCTGTGAAGCCAGTGTAAGATTCTCCCTTCTACAGAGGACAGAGGGAGCCGAGGCTCCGACTCAGGTATCAGCCTAGACTTGGCCAGGACTCCTGCCTGGTCTGGGAGGGGCTCCCATGGGTCTTTTACAGCTTTAACGCCAATCACATGAGGTTTCTGCCCTGAGATGTGGCTCTGCCTGCTGGCTCAGGGCGGTGTCGGGGGATAGCGCCTTCTCTATGAGTTAGGGCACTTCAGACTCACTCATGTGGGCTGGTTTTTGGTGTGGGGAGCTGGGTTCCGATCGCTAGCGTGGGGACGGGCTCTCAGCCTGTTTGGACTAGCTGCCTGGGATGTCGTGCAAATTGGTAGTTGTCTACTGGGCCCTGTGAGGGGAGGGAGAGGCTGCAGAGAGAGATGGGATGGGACCCCTGCTCAAAGGCACCTTGCAGCCCATTCCAGAGTGGGGGCCAGTGTCACTTCCCTTCTGCTTCTTGGGGTGAAGGGAGAGGCGTGTGAAAGACAGGCAGCCCCTGGGCAAAGGTCAAGTGCAGAGAAGGAAGGATCAAAATTCCATCGTGGTATTTGCTTGACCCTTTTCCTTTCCAAGGGCCATGGGGACTGGCAGCTAGAGTGCGGTGCCTGGATCTCCCACAGAGCTGAGCCGGGCTTTCACCCTGGCATTCTTGACCGCGAGAGGGGATGGGCGCTGGTCAGGTCCCACCCCTTTCCCAGCCAGGGGCACACTTGCTTTTGTTGGGCCAGACTAGGAATATTGGTGCCCCACCCCACTGGGAAACTAACTAGATGTGGTTTTTTGTTATTTTGTTTTTTTTTTTTGTTTACACTGGACTCTGCATCTCCCTTCTCCTCCTGCAGGGGAAAGCGGAAATTGGAAGGCAGTAACAAGGCCTTGAAAATTACTTATAATTTCCAAGTGTATGGTGGAGAGAGTGACAGGTTTACAATGATCACTGTGTGATTCTGCTGTTCTGTGGGAAAATTAAGCCTGAGGTCCCTTTTTGAAAAATAGCACTTTCTCAAGGTAGCAAACTGGATGCTTCCCCCGCCAACTTCTTATATTTATTTTGAATATTACTTCTCAGGAGGAACCTTTACATTACACTTAACTAACTGATGCTGCTTGGTTTGGACTAATATGAGGCTTTATAACCTGGCAAGCATGGCAAATAGGCTTCGTCTCATGTGCCCCCTCGAGCCAACGGCGGTGACCACCTCAAGGTCTGCAGGAGGAAGTCATCTGCCCAGTCCAGACTCAGCGGGGAATAGTGCTGGGATGGATTTGCAGTGCCTGCCGCGGGCAGGGGAGAGAGGAGAGGTGCTCTCTGTGCTATCCCTGCTTTGGGGGATTGGGTTAGATTTCCCCATCCCCGTGTGTCCTGTTTTCATGAGACCTTGAAAGTAAAAGAAGCTCCTGCGAGGTCAGTCCTCATATACAGGAGTCCTCTAAACTGTGCCCAGCGCAGCGCCTTATACCCTTAGCAGTGGTCTTATAGGAGCTGGAGTGAACTTCCTGCGTAACAGCTCCCGACAGCTCCCGGCAGCTTACAGCCACACAGGAAGCCCTTCAACACCCGGCCCCACTTCATATTTTGGACACGTTGAAACGTTTCCCACTGTGTTTTCACGCCCTTTTATACCTCCATGCATTTGTACATGCTGTTCCCTTTTCCTGAAACACCTCTCCCTGTCTCCCCAGCTTGTAAGACCCAGCCACTTCCTCGGTGCAGCCTTCCCAGATTTCCTCCGGACACCATCGGCCCGTCCCTCGTCTGTTTCCCACTGCATTCTTCCCATCTCTTATTACAGTATGTAGACGACCAAGACAGACCACGGAGGACGCAGCAGGTTGTTTCCCCGAGAGAACGCCAGCCTCGCAGGGAGGGGCCACGGGCGCTGCGGGCTTCTGCCGCGGACCGTGTTCCTGGTTCACGGAAGGGACTCGGGGAAGGCTGGCGAGTGGGTCAGCCCGGGGGGAATGAACCTCAGGCGGCGGTGAAGTGACTTGAATTTCGATTCCCATTTGTTCAAGTCTCCCAAGGACGTGTCTCAAATTGCCCGCGCTGTAATGAGAGAAGAGGAGGAAGAGGGTGATTAAATGTGTCTGATAAAACTTCTCGATTGCAGCTTTGGAACCGAAAAAGAGAAGCTGGAGATAAGGCAGGGCTTGCTCAGGTCGTTCCTGGGTTGGCCTCTCCAGGCAGGGCCTAGCTCGCCTGTCTTCCCTGCGGCGCGCAGGGCCGCAGCGGTGGCGCCGTGTCTGTGCTGTAACGGGGCGGGCCGTGGGACGGAGGAGGAGGGAGGCCCCAGCCGGGCTTTGAAGGAGGGGTAGGAGTTGGGGGCCAAATAGGGAGGCTGTTTCAGGCCGAGGAACAGCACTGCAGGGACACGGAACTGCGAGCCCAAGCGCCGCGGGGGCTGTGCGGGGAGCTTGGAGGAGCGGAGGAGGAGCTCCCGGCTCAGCACCGGACTGTCCACTGTGGAGGAAGCCGCGGGGCCGCTCCCTGGCTGGGTGAGGATACCTGCTCCGGGTGGCATCTTTGTGTGTGTGTCTGTGTGGCATCTCTTGGCATTTTTGGACAAGCCGAAACTTTTCCGTTTCTTGAATTCATCACGCCCTTGTATGCTTCCATGCACATGTGTTTGCACATGCTGTTCCTTCTTCCTGGGACATCTCTCCTTTGCTTCCCATCTTTTAAGACCCAGCTTAGATGTCACTTCCTCCATGCAGCCTTCCCTGATTCCTCCAGACACAATCAGCCCCTCTCTCACGTTTCTCACAAGATTCTTCCCATTTCTCTATTACAGTATGTTGACAATCAGACAACTAAAGCGGCCGCAGGCCGTTTCTCCATTAGGCTGCCAGCTCTGGAGGGAGGGACCGTGGGTGCCGCGCAGTTCTGCTGCGTAGCCGTGTAGAGCATGCCAGGCTCCGTCCAGGGTTGGCCGTGGCCTTGCCCTCATGCTCAGGGACTCTGGCCAAGGCTTCTCTGGCTAAACCGGAGGGCAGGGAGGGAGGCCCCTCACAGATGCAGCGTAGCGGCCGTCACGTGTTCCGACTCGTAAGCAGGTGGGACAGAACCAGCGAAGTACGGCCGGCGAGGAAAGGGCGTCCCTGTGAGGAGGAGAGGAGAGGGGCGGCCAGGCCCCAGCGGGTCTCCTGGGCCTTCCTCCACCCCCGGCCGGCCTGACAGGGACTGCGGGAGGCCAGTGTGCCCAGGCCATTCCCCGCGGGTCTCCTGCCACCACCAGGGGCACCCAGAGGAGTCATTGCCATGATCACTCTCCACCGACACTGCCTGCGGCCACGGCGGGCGCCTGGCAGGGCGGCCTGCTTCCTGCTGGAGGGTCTGAGCTCCGAGCTCAGGGGAGAGGCGAGACCCACAGCGAGAGGCCGGTAATGCCGTTTAGATACCACTCGATGCTGCCTGAGAAACAGACGTGTCCTTGGAAAACTGCGCAAAGTGAATTTCAGTCATAAGTAGTGTTTAGCCTGACCAAAATGCTTGCTGACCCGTCGCCCTAACTTATATTATGCTCAAAGCAGCACTGCCCCATGGAAGCACAATGCAAGCCACATATGTTATTTTAAAACTTCGGATAGCCACATTACAAAAGTAACTGGAACAGATGAAATTAATTTTAGTAATATATTTTATTGAGCCAGGAGATCCAAAACATTACCATTTCAACATTTAATCAATATCAGATTATTGAGATATTTTACATTCTTCTTTTTCATGCTAAGTCTAAACCCCTCTGCATTTTGCACTTAGCGTGAATTAGGACCAGCCACATTCCAGGGCTCAGTAGCCACAGGTCGGTGGTGGCTTTTGTCTTGGACAGTAGGGCCAGATGAGGGAAGTGGGCCCAGAGAGCCTGGGCGAATAGGGCAAGGTCACACAGTTGGTGAGAGGCTGGACTGACCCCAGCATCCTGTGTCCCTGACTGGTTTTTGTCACTCACAGGAGAAAGGCCAAGAGCGTGGGGGCAGGAGCCCCTGAATTGCATTTCGCCATTTAACCAGTTTCTGTGATGTGCGAGGACGGGCCTCCTTGGGGTCCCTGGGAGTGCCCGGGGCTGCTCATCTGAAAGCCGTCAGTAACCTGCTCAGAGGAGAGGATCAAGTCCTTGCCCTTGGCGGGTTCCAGTAGCTTCCTGAAGCCAGTCGCAGCTCAGGAAGGGGCTGCTGGCTGCTGGGCCTGACGTGGTCTCACCAGGGGCCTGGCAGGGGCTTCCTCCTTGCCTAGCTATTGCCTTATCATCTCTTCCCCCTTCCATAGGTCCCAGGACTGACTCATTCATTCATTCATTCATTCACTCACTCAACTGATGTTTACTGAGTACCCATTGCTTGTCAAGCTGGTGTTTACTGAGCACCCACTGCCTGTCAGACACATGGGATTCTGCACCCAGGAGGATAAAACACTAATCAAACAGTCACATGCACAAACGTGATATGTAGTGACCACCACGACCAGTAGCCAGCTCCAACCTGGTCAGGGAGGCCAGGGAGCACTTCTCCCAGCTGCCATGATCCGGGCACTGCCCGGCTGCTCACGGCTGTCCTCCAGCGGGGCTGGGGCCTTAGCACAGCCTAGCAGAGTGGCCCTTTCTTTTGCAGATTCTCCCAGTTCCTGTGTGCACATCAGTCCTATCTGCCAGTCCTGGGGATGGAGGAAGTTGTTTAGTCTCCACCCATGGTGATTTGAGGGCAGGGCTGCCACATTCAGGAGATTAATCCAGCATGGTTTGTGTGTGTGTTGGTGACACCTGGGGAATTTGAAAAAACACACGTCTTTGGCTCTACTTCCAGACATTCTGATTGGCCTGGTTTGGTGTGGGGTCTGGGCGTTGGTACTATTTTTTTTTGTACTTTGTTTTCTTTATTGAAGTTTATCATTCATACATGAACATCCATAAACAATAAGTCCATAGTATATGTTGCAAACTTACAAAACAAATGTGTATCATCCTACAGGGCTCCCACACAGGACCCCACACCACCACCTTGCATTGCTTTGGTACTAGTTTTTAAAGCTTCCCGTGGTTCTAATGTGCAAGCAGGATGAGAACCACCAGTGTGGAGAGGCAGAGGTGCAGGGGACAGCTGCAGTAGGGTGTGGCTTTGGGGTCTGGACTTGGGTTCCCTCTGCAAAATCTTATCTGTGTGACTGAATGTGGGGCATTTTGATATAACCCCATCCAAATGCAAACTAAGTTTTTAATTTCCAACCAAGGCACCCAGTTATCTTTGACCCTCATTTTTTTTTCTTTCTTCACATAAATGATTCTTTTTTTTTTTGAAGATTTATTTTTATTTATTTCTCTCCCCTTCCCCCCCCCCCCAAGTTGTCTGTTCTCTGTGTCTATTTGCTGCATGTTCTTCTTTGTCCGCTTCTGTTGTTGTCAGCGGCACCGGAATCTGTTTCTTTTTGTTGCGTCATCTTGTTGTGTCAGCTCTCCGTGCGTGCGGTGCCATTCCTGGGCAGGCTGAACTTTTTTTCACGCTGGGCGGCTCTCCTTACGGGGCACACTCCTTGCGTGTGGGGCTCCCGTACGCAGGGGACACCCCTGCGTGGCAGGGCACTCCTTGCACGCATCAGCACTGCGCTTGGGCCAGCTCCACACAGTCAAGGAGGCCCGGGGTTTGAACCGTGGACCTCCCATGTGGTAGGCGGACGCCCTATCCACTGGGCCAAGTCTGCTTCCCACACAAATGATTCTTGAACCTCACCCCAGGGTGCAGGATGGGAGGCAGCTGAGGGTTGGAGGAGGAGCTCTGTTCACAGAGTACTTGGTACAACACGCAAAAGGCTGGAAACAGATTTAAAAACTTTTCTAAATTTAAATTTTTGAATGGGCAATATTTCCCCATGGTTTTAAAAAGAGTTTAGGATAAAAAGACTCTCCCTCCCTCAGTCCCCGCCTCTGTGAAGTTCCCACCTCCCCACCCTTAGGAAACTTTTATTAGTTTCTTTTGTAAGTTTTAGTTTTTTTTTGAAAATAAAAGTAAATCAGAAAAAAAGTACTCCATTCCCCCTAGTTTTTAACACCCCAAGTAGCAAATTTTACATGCTGCTCTGCACTTCTCCCTAAACAACATATATCTTGTGGTACTTTCTGTATCAGTATGTAAAAGAGCTTCCTCATCTTCTTTTTTCAACAGCAGCACAGTACTTCTCTGGGTGGATGTACAATAATTCCATAATTTATTTAACCAGGCTCTTACTGATGAACAGTTTTCTTGTTTCTAGCCTTCTGCTGAATGCTGTGGTGTTGTAAATATGTCACTTCACATGTTTGCAGTTCTATCTCTAGGGGGAGTTCACAGAAGTGGGATTATGGGGTTGAGAGGTGCATGCACTTTAAATTTTAATAGATATTGCCTAATTGCTCTCCACGGAGGTTCTCCCACCAGCAATGTACGACGGAACTTGTTTCTATACATCTTTGCCAACAGAGTGTCAAACTTTTGGCTTTTGGCCAACTTGATAGATAAAAGATAACATTTCAGTGTAGTTTTCATTTGAATTGTTCTTATTATGAACTGGTTCAGGCATTTAAAAAATATGTTTAAGAGCCATTTATATTTCCTTTTCTATGAAGTGTATATTCACATCCATTTGTGTTACAGTTCTTTACTTAACAATTCCTAAGAGTTCGTACGTTTTAGAGGGATTAGCCCTCAATCTGTTATATGGGGTATATATCTTGCATTGCTTATCCTTTTCTTTTTTCTGCACTGAAGTTTTAATTTTTATTAGTCATATCTACCAGTCTTCTCTTTGGTGACTTAAGGTATTTGGGTCTTGGTTAGCTATGTCTACTCACAGGTTTATAGAAATTCTGCCATTTTATGGTTTCTTATGTTTTAGTTTTAAATCTTTGATTTACTTGCAGTTTATGCTGGTGTATGGTGTGGGGTTTGGCTCTGACTTTATTTTCTTCCAGATGACCTGGAAGTTGGCCATGCCCCATTTATTGATTTATCTATATTTCCCCTACTGCTCTGCGATGCCACATTTATCACATATTAAATGTCGCATGTAGCTGGGCCTATTCCTCACACTTTTATTCTCTTCTATTGGACTATTTGTCTGGCCATATGCTAGTAGTACACTGATATGATTATTGGGGAATAGATAGCATGTTCTTCTTTTTTCCAAAGCTTCATATTTCTTCTCTTTCAGAGTTTCCATGGATATTTTGGGTTGTGTGTTTTTCTATATGAACTTTAGGATCAGCTTGTCTATTCTCCCTTCCCTACTCCCAGATTCTGCTGGTATTTTTTTGACCATCGGTTAAGGTTCTGGAATACATCTGCATGCACTCAAATCCCAGTTGCCATTTACTCTCTGAGTTTGTGCAACTTTTTTTTTCTGCTTCGATTTCCCCATCTGCTTAATCGTATATTCCTCAAGGTGTTACGTTATGAGAGCATTCACACAAAGAACTCAACTAACATTAATTAAGTTTACTGTATACCAGGTACAATACAATTATCTCTGATGGTATTATTCTCATAATCATCATCAAAATACCTCCATGACAAAGTGTTCCCACAACAAAACAGCCATGTCTCCATGTCATGTGTTGCTAAGGGGTGACAGAGGGAAGAGGTTCTAGGAGCTTATCTGTGGCTGTGAGACTGGGTGATGGTGATTCATTTCCCTGCCTGTCACCCTACCTTGAGAGCGAGGGTGCAGGTGGCCTAGGTGCCTTGTGTCCTGCGAGGTGATACACATGGCCACCTCCAGGGACCTGAGGATTGGCTGCCACTCTGTGGCCATCTCAGGCCTCCTCCCTCTCTTCTCAGCACCTCTCCCCAGCACGCAGAGGTTCTCTGGTTAAAGAAGAGAGAGACCTGAATAAGAACAAGGACAATGTTAAAAGCAGCAGTTTCTCTTATTTTGAATCCCCTCCCCCTCAACTGGAAGGAGGCACTGTGAAGAAAGGGAAATCAATGTGGCCTTTCGATAACTGCCAGGGCTTGTTTGTTTTTTTGGCCAATACACAGCTTCCAACAATTACTGCTGGGCTGCAGCTCTGCAACTTCTTGCTTCTGGAGCTGTGTGGCAATGAGAGCCTCAGATCAGATTCTTGCACGTGAAGGACTAGAAGTAAGTGGGTTCTGAAGCATCACACCCATTCCCTTGAGCTTGGAGAGCTCCTGGCTCTGTCCTTGGGCGCTTGGAGAAGCACTGTTCCTGAGAACTGCACTCCAGGCAGAGGAAGCCATTTTGATGGTGGGATCACCACCCTTCTAGGCAACAGATCAGGTGACAGATCCCTCCAGGAAGTAGGGGTGGGGGGTATAGGATCAAAGGGAATTCTAGTCCCAGAGCTCTGCTAGAATGCTGGATTCTGGAGCTCTGTTCCTATTGCCTGAAAAGCAAAGTCCCTGTTCTTCCCAGACTGGCTCTTTCCCACTCAGTTGGTGCTGGGTGCGTGTCACCTACTCAGGGAGCCCTTCTCTAAGGGTTCTTTCTGAAGCCAGACATCCTATAATTCTTTGTCTTAGCCCCTTATGTTTCCTTCACAGAACCTTCCACGATGTGCACTTATGATATATATTTGCTTGTGTCTGTCTTTCCCCACCCCCATAAGAAAGCTCGTCCATGGAGGCAGGGGCCACGGATGCCGTGTCCTCCCCCTACCCCTCAGTGCCCAGCACAGTGCCCAGGGAAAATGAGGCACTCAATAAATTTTTTTAAAGGAGGACTGGGGATTGAACCCAGGACCTTGCACATGGGAAGTTGGCGTTCAACCACTGACCTACACCTGCTCCTGAACACTCAAAACATTAAAAAAAAGAGATTATTTATTTATTTATTTATTTCTCTCACAGCCCCCCCATTGTCTGCTCTCTGTGTGCATTTGCTGTGTGTTCATCTGTGCTTGCATTCTTGTCAGCGGCACCAGGAATCTGTGTCTCTTTTTGTTGCGTCATCTTGCTGTGTCAGCTCTCCGTGTGTGCAGTACCACTCCTGGGCAGGCTGTGCTTTTTTCTTGTGGGGTGGCTCTCCTTCGGGGTGCACTCCTTGCACTTGGGGCTCCCCTACACGGGGGACACCCCTGCGTGTCACAGCACTCCTTGCGCACATCAGCACTGCGCATGGGCCAGCTCACCACACGGGTCAGGAGGCCCTGGGTTTGAACCCTGGACCTCCATATGGTAGGCAGATGCTCTATCTGTTGAGCCAAATCCACTTCCCTCAATGTTTTTGTTGAATGAATGAATGAAGGCATATGTGAGTAAGAAAGTGAATGGATGGCTGAACATGGACTCCAGCGTGAACTTGGGACATCTGCCTGTCTACCTAGGTGCCTTTTACCCTCCCTCTTCCTCCTTGCCTTTGGTTCTCCGTGGCTCCTGTATGGCTCCCAGGGAGCATCCCTGCTCGGGCTGGGCCTGGTGCCCGCCCTGAGTCACAGCTGGCCTGGCGGGGATTCCAGGTTCCCTGTCAGCTCTGCCAGCCTCCGCACTTCCATGGGAGCTGTTCTCGCTCCCTGTACCTCAAGCTTCTCGAAACTCTAACACCATCAGGTTCTGAGGTATGGTGGGCACAGGAGGCTTCCCCCTCCCCATTCCCATGCTCCCTGGGGAGGACTGCTTCCTCCCAGAGCTTGCCCCAGGAGGCCCCCTGCCCCTATTCACCCCTGCCTCCTCACAACTGCACAGCCTCCAGCTGCCCTCCAAGTGGGGGTTCCAAACGGATTCAGCTTAAAGCTCCCGCTGCTCCTCTTTCTCCCCTCCCTGAAGGGCCTCAGTTTGCTTGGTCACACTCATTTCCCCGCTGGTCAGAAGCAGAGATGGCTCCAGCCCCAGCCCATGCTGTGTGCTTTCCACGTGCTGGGCAGGCATGGTGCTGGCTTATTCTCAAAACCTCAGGACCAGACCTTTGAGGTAAGTGCTCTTGCTCTCCCCCACATCACAGATGGGGAAACTGAGGCACAGAGAGTTTGGAAAAGGAGCTCTCTTTGTTGGCCTGGGCTCATTCTGACTAGGTATTCCCTGGTCCAGGCTGGGTCACCCTTAGGAGCGGCTCGCCTCCTGTGGGGGGTGACGGGGCTCCCTAAATGCTGCTGAGGAGACCATGATCGAGCCACATGGCTGGTCTTTCCATGTGGAGGTTCATCCATTAGCTGGGTGCATCTGGCCTCTCTCCAGGGGAGGGAGACAGGATGAATGACTTAGCTGGTGGGTAACTGTGGGAGGATAAACCAGAATAAAACCTCCGCTCTTCCCTTTTGCTTACCGGGGCCTGTCCTGGATTGGTCTTGGCCATGGGCTGAATTAGGGTGATGGAGGCCTGGTAAGCGGCAGGCTGCCTGGGCTGGGTGGGGATGTCTGACACTCGGGCTAAGTATTAGGAGGCTGATGTGCTTGCAGCTCTCGGCCAAGTCAGCTTTCTCAGTGATCGAAGTGCTATTCTGGTCTCCTCCTCACTCCCCGCATTCTGCCCCTTCACCCCTAACCTCCACCTTGGAGTGGGGTACAGGGTTTTTTTCCCAGAAGCACCTCAGGGCAGCAAAACCATTTCAGAAGACAGTCTACTAGGTGGGAGAGGATGGGGGTGGTGGTTGGGATAGAGTTGTGTTTTTATTTGCTAAATGGGGCAGCCCTGGCTTGGAGGGCCTCTGGGAGCTTCTCAAGCACGCTGGGGGCAGAGGGGAGGAGAGGGGAATCCTTTATCGTTTAGAATGCCCCAGCTACAGGAACGAAGGCCTGGGCTAAGCCTCAACAGGCTCAGTCTGTAGGTTTTATTACGGCTCCAATGGGAAGCTCCGGCCACAGTCCCTGGAACTCTAGCCCCACCAGCTCAGAGGATCTCTCAGCTCTGCCCCCAGGATGACGCTCCTCAGGGGCACCAAGGGGGGAAATACCTGCAAAAGCCACACCCAGTTCTGACTAGGAAGAGATTTGAGCACTTCCAGTGTCACTTTATTACAGAGCAAGGAACCCTTTCCCACTGGCCTGTCCGTGGGCTTGCAGCTCATTGGCCAGAATCATCTGACCCTGCCCAATGGGCCACTCTGATTGGATGAACTCAGTTAGGACCTGCCCCTTGGGCCTGGCCTCCCCTAAAGCCTTATAAAGGAGGTGGGTGCCTGCCTTCCAAGGCCTTCTAGCTGGAAGGAGGGAAGAAGGCCGTGGCATCTGCCCCGCTCCCAAGGTGGGCTCAGGTGGGGCCGGCGAGTCACTTACTCTAAGCAGCAGCTCCAAGGCTGTGGTGGTCTGAGAGAGGCCCCTGCTCTGTGCAAGGGGTGCAGTGTGGCCTGCGAGCCGTGTCCAGGGCCCTCTCGTCAGCGGCCCTCACCTCTGATACCTGCAGGAGTTTCCCCTCTTCCAGGTGTTTCTCTGAGCGCCGCTTCAGCCATCTTTTGTGGTGCTGGTTTCAGATCCAGACCCTTCCAGCTGCACTGAACCACAGTGTCTGGGGTCTGGGCCCTGGGCTGGAAAGCCGCCTCTTTCAAAGTGACCTTCTCTTCCCAGGCTCACCCCTGCTTTTCCTGGGGGCCCTGCCTCCCCGGGAATGACTGCTGTTCTCTCGCAGTCTCAGCCTCCGCCCCTGGGCACTCCCCCTCTGCTGGTCTGTAGCCTCTCTGATGGCCAGGCCTGCTCGCCCTGCGTCCGCATGGAAGCATTCCTGGGGAGCCCTGCAAGCCCGTGATGCCCAGCGAGAGGGCCCCGTGGTCCTTTCCACCAGCTTTTCACCCCCGGCCTCAGACCACTCCTCCTCCCTCCCTTGGCAAACCTTAAGAGCAGGTTCTCCCTGCACAGAGCCCAGCGCTCAACAGATGCCCAAGTATGAACTGAGTTCTCCCGAACAGTCCAACGTCAGGAGCCAGGGCAGGCTCCGGTTTGCGCAGTGCAGTCCTCAGCTGCCCCCAGGCTGTCTCCAAGGCCTGCCTCAATCCCTTGGCCAGGGAGTTGGGGCAGATGTGGCAGGGTGGGCCTAACTCTTCTGAATTCACAGCAAGAAGCCCCTGCAGAGGAGGCCCAGGAGGGCGTCAGGCCAGGCCAGGCCAGAATGTTCAGACTGAAGCTGCTTGGGCGTGATGGATAAGGAGCAGGCCTGGGGGCGTGGGGGGAGGACCCCCTGCACCCAGGCTGGACTGAAGGAGCCGCCACCTTGAAGGGGCTCCAGTTGAATGAGCCCTGGAACTCCCATCTCCCTGGCCAAGGGGGTGTGTGGAGAGATGGCTGCCTCTGCCCCGTAGGCCTCCCCTTTCAGACAGAACCTGGGAGCCCGTGAGTATTCCTTGCAGACTCAAGCTTGATTTAGTCACTGAGCATTTACTTGGCGTCTGCTCTGGGAAATCTCCAGTGAGGTGTGTGGGGTGTAACACCGCATTTATCAAGTACCGAATGCCCAGGATGAGGCTGTTTTACATGCTCTAGCGCTTCTAACCTCACAACATCCCGGTGAGGCTGGAATTCTTCTTATCATTCCCGTTTTACAGATGAAGAAACCAAGGCCCGGAGCTTCAGTTATCTCCCAAGTCCATGGGGAGTAAGAGAGTGGAAGGGCCAGGATTTGAAGTCAGGTCTGTCTGCCTGACCCCCAAATCTGTCCTTGCCCTTGAGGGGCTTGCTGTCCCAGCAGGGAGACCAAATGAGCCTCTGCCATCCAGAGATTGGAGGACGAGGAGGGTGGCTCCTTTCCGTGCTGAGGTACAGATGGCAGATGTGGGACACAGGGCTGTGGGCTGGGTGTGGCCTTGGAGGATGGGCTGGACTGGGAGAGGTGAAAAAGAAGTGGCTTTGACGGTAGGGACAAGGAGAGTTTTGACCAAGGCAGAGAAGGAGGAGCGGGTCCTGGCTGGGTCAGAGCAGAAGGTCGGCGCTGAGAGGCTGGGGAAGATGTGGTTGTGGTTGGGTGGCTGTGCAGAGGCTCTGGATGCTGGTCCCATCTGTGCTTCTCTGGAGGTGGGTGGTGGTGTGGGGGTGGAGCCTGGCTCAGGTCTGTGTCCTGGGCTGTCCTGTCAGCCTCTTGTGTCCATGTGGGCCTGGCTGTAGGCCTCCCAGGGGGATAGGGATGGGCCGGCTCTCACTTTTCCCAGGTTGCCTGAACTCAGATGTGTGTGTCCTGTGAGTCTCAGCAAGGCCTTGCTGTACCCAGATGTCACTTGTTTGCCCTAGGACGATGCTATTGTGAGAAGAAGCTCCCTGTACTTTGATTGAGATGCTTAACTGAGACCGTCACATAGATGCTTCTAGTTGCTGGCAGGTACGGGCATTAGAGGCAGTCTGGATTGATTGTTGACTGTGGGCTTTAGAATCAGGTAGGCCTGGGTTTGAGTTCTGTGTAACATTGGGTCAGTCACTTAGTCTTTCTGAACCTCAGTTGCCTCATCTTTTTTTAAACTTTATTTTAAAAGAATTTTTAGATTACGGAAAAGTTACATTAAAAAATATGGGGGATTCCCATATATCCCACCCCCATCCCTCTCACATTTTTCTCTTTTAATTACATCTTACATTAGTGTGGTATATTTGTTACAATTGATGAATGAATATTGAAGCACTGCTACTAATGATGGTTTATAGTTTACATATGGTTTACATTTTGCATCGTACAATTTTATAGGTTTTAACAAAATGTACAAGGGTCCGTATCCACCATTGCTATACTGTGCAGAGCAATTCCAGTGCCCTAAAAATGCCCTCTGTTCCACCTATTCTTTCCTCCCTCTCCCCTCAGAACCTCTGGTAACCACTATCTTTTTATCAGTGTTATAAGTTCTTCCGCTACTACAATCATAATGTCTGCTTTGGTCCGTGGTGGCATTCCCCCCTTATGTTTGCTCCTTCTTCAATCTGAGGAATTTACGATGGTGATGCCCACTCTGCTTGAGACTGAGAGGGGGCTTAGATCCCATGGGACAGATGGAAGGAATTGTTTTGCTTGCAGTTATAGATGCTCTTTGCTTTTTGGGATGGGGGTTGTCCATCATCATCGTTTTGTTAGTTGTCCTGGGCAAGTCTGATGAGCTGGAGAGTAGGTGTTGGCTGCAACTCTGCTGAGATTCAGGACTTGACTGGCATATGAACAGACCAAGGATTTAAGTCTCTGGAACAGATATTTAATGGATATAGTGCTAATTATAGGTTCAAATAAAAAAGGTAGAAGAATTGTGTAGGGAAATTATAAATGAGTCTAACTCTGTTACATTGGGGAAATAGATTATCAAATTCCAAGGTAAGGCCCACCAAAGGGGTGCTGATTTCATGGGGTTGTGTACCTTACCTATAGTGTCCAGATGTCTCTAGAGTCCTCGGGAGCACTCCTGTTTGAAGCTTTGTTTACTGTGGCAGTTAGTGAAATCTGCCTGAGACATGCCTAAGTGTAACCTATAGAATGACCTCCTGGCTCACTTTGAAATCTCTTAGCTGTAAAACTCTTCTGTATCTAATCTTTCCCCTTTTGGTCAAGGTCTTTTTCCAATTGCGTCGCTGGCTGGTGCTTGGTATTAATCCCTTGGTGCCAGGGAGGCTTATGTACAGGAGTCATATCCCATGCCAGGGGGGCGGTAGTACGTTTGTTTGCTGAACTTGGCTTAGAGAGAGGCCTCATCTAAGCAACAAGGAGGCTTTCAGGAGGTAACTTTTAGGCATTAATTATAATTAGGCTAACCTTACAGGAGTAAGGTTCATAAGTACAAGCATTAATATAGAGGGCTTGGTGTATTGGTCTATTTTTTTTTATTAGGCACTGTTCATGTTCTCTAGAGAGTGTTGCCACTCTGTTAGAGAAGGTAGCAGGACTCCCCAGGATGGGAGTTTAATATTTTGTTGATTATTGTGTGGGTCTCCATCCACTGAGATAAATCCTCTTTTCTCGTCACATAAATGGGGATAATTATGTTCCTGCCTCATAGATTTGTGGGGACTAGAGACAGTAAGTGAAGTGCCTGGCTTAGAGTTAGGGCTCAGTTATTATAACACTGGTGAGGGCTAAATGAGAGTGCCTCTTAACTAAGAACTGTTTTTCTGGCAGGCAAAAGGCTCTTCCTAGATGGCCCAAACACCCCACCAGGAAGGTGGGCCAAGGTTTTCCCATCCCACCCTGTGCCTGTCCTTCTTACCCACTCTTTTGCCAGGTCCTTTTTCTTCTCTTGTCAGGAGTGAATGGGGGTGGAGGGCAAAAGGCCTCATGAAGCTAGAGTTAAACCCTTCCCCAATTGTCTGAACCTCTGGGCTGGGAAGCCTCTTGTTGTAGGGTAGGGCTGAGGAGGGGCAGTTCCAGGAGGACTATTGCTATCCTGGTTAGCATGACATGGCCCCAGCGACTGTTGGGAGACGTTCTGGTGTGCAGCAATGGTTTGCCTTGTCCCACCAGCTCCCCAACATACTGTGCTTAGCACGGAGGGAAATCTCAGCCACCTGCAGGAGGCTAGGAGTAGCTGGCCCAGTCCTGGGGGCAAGTCCAGGAGGGATGGGGTGACATCCAAAATAGTCCACAGCTGATAACTGGTTGTTGGGCAGAGTGTGGGAGGAGGATTCCAGGCCCTTGCTGGATCAGGCATTAACTCAGTGGTTGTGGACTGTGGGGAGGTCCTGAGGGCCCTGGGAGAGGGGATGGGACCACCCAGAGGGCACTGTGGGGGCAGTGGCTCTCAACTGGTATGCAAAGTATTCAACCTATGAGCAAGCAGCGTGGCTGTCCCGGTGTCCTGGCAATACGGTAGCCTGGTCTGGGATGCAGTGGAAAGGCCAGGCCAGTGTTTTCATGGGGGGCAGGTTGTATGGACACCACTGCTTGCTTCCCTGGCCAGCACATGCACTAATTCTTTTTCCCATTTGGCTCCCAAAGGGCCTGGTAATGGAATTGGAGAAATCTGAATAAATTGTTTGGTGTGTCATGACTAAGCTTGGAATGTGCCAGGCGTTCCCCAGGAGAGACCCTTGGCCAGCAGGCCCGCAGCAGGGCTCTGTATGTTGGAGACTGTTCCTGGGGAGATGCACTGACTCAGCTGCCCTGAATTCTAGAAGTGCTTTGTGGGTTGGGGATTTGTCACATGAGCTTGTGGGACCAACTCTTCTGGCATGCTTCAGGTGCAGGATGGAGAACTCAGTCCCAGTCAGCCAGCTTCACTTGAGGCAGCTTCAGTTCCTCCCACGGTCTCTTTCTGATCCCATTTTGACTCCCCAACAAGCTCCATATCTTGGTTCTTGTTTAATTTTTATGTGGCTTTCCAGGATATTTTCATTTCATTTCCATGAACACTCTATTTCAAGTATGTCCAGGCCTTAATCATCTCCTTCCTGCCTCCAGCCCTGCCCTGCCCCCTTCCTGTATCTGTTATTCTCTAGGGAGAATGTTCTCAATTTTATGAACTGTTCTCCTGGTGGTTTTATTCCTAGTTTCTTTTACCCTTCTGGCTGCTGGATATAAGATTTATTCATATCCCAGCTGACATGTACCCTCTATAAAATTCAGGTGCCCATAATAATGAAGTAGCTAAGAACTTTTATTGAGCGTGAACTCCATGCCATATACTTCATGCTCATTTTCTCTTTAATCTCACCATGACCCTTAAAATGGTTACTGTTATTGTCCCTTCCCCCCATTTTGTAGATAAAGACACTGAGATTCAGGAAGGGTGGGTATCTCCCGCATTCGATATGCAGCAGGTAAGGGGTAGAGCTGGGGTTGGGTCTGGGGGTCCACCTCCAGGGCTATGCTGTGCTCTTCATCTGTCCACCCTGTGAGTCCACAGACCAGTATCACTGGCTGTCTCTGGGGGCTCCTTAGAAATGCTGAATCTCAGGCCCCCACCTAGACCTACTGAATCAGGGTCTGAATTTTAACAAGACCCCTAAGTGCATGTGCAAATTTGAGAAGCTGTGGTTTAGCCTCCCCGAGGGGAATTGGGTCCCTTTACTTCTATTGATGCTACCTAGAGTTACTTTAGCCTTTGGCAGCCACAACCCCTCCTTGATCTTAATTGATGTTGCTGTGGGACTCATCTTTGTCCTCAGGTGACACATTGTGTTGGCATGATGGCCAAGCAGCAGTCAGGTAATTTTATTATTTCACTGTCTCGTCCCCAAACTCAGGGCCATCTTTTATACCAGGAGGATGCAGGTCATGGAGTTCGGCCTCCCACAGCAGAACAGAGCAGAGAAGGTAGAGGGCCGATCTGGAGGGGCAAGTGGAGAAGAGCCAGCCCATCAGACTGATACCTCTGCCCCATTTCCCCAGAAGGTGGAGCATCTGTGTCCTTTAGAGTTTCCTAAGTGTAGGGAGAGGGTAATCAATAGCCCAAGATGGAAAGCCAACATGGGGCAGAGCTTGGTCACTAGGCTGGGTGTGTATCTGCCCAGATTACTCGTGGGTTCTCAGGGGCAGTTCTCCTGGGTAGGGCTCTTTGCCCTGTGCACCTGGGAGAGAATAGGGTTCTCTCAGCTCAATTGAATTAAACAAGCATTTATTGAGGGTCTACTGTTTGTCAGGTGTTGAGTCTCTAAAGATGTATAGACTTGTCCCTGCCTTTGAGAGATTCAGTGTCTGATGAGAGAGACAGATGGGTGACCAGCACTGTGGAGGGAGGGCAGGCAGGGGAGGATAGACTTACTCTGGAAAGTAGAGTCCATGGAACTCTAGGAAAGACGTCCATGGTGGTGTTGAGTGTGTGCGTGGTTCAGCTTTGAGATAGGGAAATTTTAAATCTCCACCTTTGGTCCCTGCCACCTCCCTCATTTTCTAACCAAAAGGGAAGTTTCAAAGCAAGCTATTATGTGAGTGATCAGGGTCTGAGAACGTGCCAGCACAGACATTTTCCTGTTCTGGAGATGTTGTGCTGTAGAAGGTCATGGGGCTTGGACAACTTCAGCCCCTGGTTGAATGATGGCCAAGCAAGGGTGTCAAGAGTGGGCAGTGAATGACAGTGTTCAAGTGTCTGAGGGGCATGGTGGGGTGTGTGTGAGAACCCTCAGGGGTCCTAGCTCCCAGGCCTGTGAGTGGACGTCTGACAGGCCCCACAGCTGGGCCTTGATTGTAGAGTAATCACACTGGCTCAATTAGCTGAGCTCTTTCATGGCCACATACTACAGTAAGTGCCCCACAGGCATCATCTGGATGCATTCTTGCAACATTATGGAGGAGGTACTAGGAGGAAATGGAATCTTTGAAGGAGTAAAGGTCTTTCCCAAGATCACAGTGCTACTGCATGGCAGAGTCAGGATTCAGACAAGCCCTGTGGAATGTTTGCTGAGTGAGGAGGTGCTGAGAATGGTGCTGACCTCTGGTTCTTCATCATCCGCTACTTGGCAGGATCTGATCCTCTTGTCCTGGATATCTGATGGACTTACTGACCTCCCCCAGTGCTCATCAGGGCCCAGGGCTCTCTTCTGATGGATGGAATGTGTGGGAAACCAGAGTGGCTCTCCAGAGGGCACCTCAACTCAACCCTAAAAATGCTTTTAGTAAGGTTGGAAGGAGGCTGGGGAACAAGAACACAGTTATAAAGCTCACTGTCCAAACTCTCCCTCCCCACCTGGCTGCCCAGACACCCCCACCTTTCTCACTACAAGGCCAGGAGAAAGAATTAGAGGGCAAGCAGGGGTGAATCAAACATGATGGGAGAGAAGACACTCATTCTTCAAAACACAAACACTCTTCCCTGAAACTTGAGCCTGTTATTATTCTTTGCTTTGGGTCATAGGTGTTTTGGGAGGAAGTAGGATGTATTTAAACCAACCTTCTGGTTCACATCCTTCTTCAGTGGGTGTGGTGCACACTGGGAAATGATAAGTCTGTTGACCAGTGATCCATTCAGTCACTCACATTATAAGGGGACTCCTCCATTCACAAAGCCCTTTTGTGTTTCATTTGCTCTTCACAACTAACTTATGTGAAGGAACTCTTATCGTCCCTAGTTTAGAGATGAAACTGAGGCTGGGGGTGTCAAGTCACTACCCTAAATCACCCAGCCTAAGATGAAACTGGTGGTTCATTACACAAGTATTCGTAGAGCTTGGATCAGCTCCTCCAAGCCCTGCGCCAGGGGACTGCGACCTAGAGGTGAACAAGCCAGGGGTGAAGAAGCCAGAGGCTCAGCCCCAGAGGCTCTTTCCATCCATGAGGCCAAGAGACAATTGGCAAAGTTAGCATGTTTTCCAACATGTTGTGGCTTTCTTAGTAAGTCAGACCACTTTCTGAGTCCCAGCTCTATGCTAGGCACCCTGGTGCGGGCCCAAGAGAGGTACATGCTGACCTCATCATTTCTGCCCTCACATAGCTCACAGCTCCCTCGGGGAGATGACAGTTCTGTGTGACACAGTAACCAATGGCATCAGGCCCGTTAGTGCTGCTGGAAAAGCTAAGATAGTCAAGAAGCATCAGCTGGTGCCAGCTGTGGGTAATCCTCAGAGGTATCAGCGAGGGGGTAGGACGTACACTGTTCCCTGTAGGAGGAGAAGAGCAAGGGAGTCTACAGAACAGTATTTTAAGGAGAAGAAGCATCATAACAGCTTGGAGGAAGGAAAGCAGGAAACTTATTCTGGAGGGGAGAAGAGGAGGGCAGAGTGGGTACACGAGAAAAGAGAGATGCATTGAGTTACGGAGGGGAGTTCTCAAGTTAGGTGCCTTTGGGGGTGGAGGTGGGGGAGAAGCCAGAGCGGTGCTTGTTTATCAAGGGTCTTGTTCCTTGGACTGCTGGGTATAGCACTGCTGCCGTTTGCCCTGGAGGCCTTGGCCTCTGTGTCCGGCCCTTCTCATCCTGCGATTTCACCTGCCTCTTGCACAAGACCTTCAGGATGCCTCAGCCTCCCCTTGCAGTGGGGACGACACCCAGATTCAGGGTGAGGCAGCATGAACGCACACTCAGGGCCTGCATGGCAGACCCTGCGACCTCTCTGACCCCCTCCTCCCACCACCCACTTCACTCACGAAGCCCGGTCCCGCTGGCCTTCTGTCCATCCACCCAGCACACACATTGCTCTCTGCTGTGCAGCTGCTTTTCCTCTGCCAGGAATGCTTTCCTTCCAGCTCTTTATGTGTCTGGCTGCTTCTCATCCTTCAGTTTTTTTAAAAGTCAGTTTTATTGATACATATTCATAAAGCTTACAATCCACCCAAAGTGTAAAATCAGTGGTATTTGATAGAATCACAGAGTTGTGCATTCACCACTTCAATCAATATTAGAGCATTTTCATTCTTCCAATAATAATAATGATAAAAAACAAAAGAGACAAATAAAAAAAAAAACTCTAACCCTTAATAATCACCTCTCAATCTCTCTATGCTTCCCCGTTGTACATAGCTGCTATTCTGTTTCCATTTCTGTAATTTATTTGTGTTTATATTTTGTATAGATGGAGTCAAACAATATGTAGTATCTTTTCCTTAATGTATTTCCTTTTTTTACCCTTAATGTAAGATTATTAATATATTACTATGCCCTACTGATCATAGTTTGCTTGGGTTGTATTTTTGCCTAGTTTTAAAATCTTGTAACGTTAAATACTTTTCTTCTGTTCCAAAGAAAAACAGTCATAACTGCAGTATTATTCATACTCATATTTCACCTGAGGTTTTCTTGTGCTATATAGTCCCATGTTACATTTTTCAGCTTTTCTTCTGGTAATATACGTGACCTTAGCCTTTCCCTTTCAGCCACTGTCAATCCATAAATTAGCACTGCTAGGTACAAACACTATGATGTGCTTTCACTGCTTCTATTCATTTCCAAAGATTTACTAACAAGCTTTTACCAAGTCTGCACAGATTAAACCTTGGCTTTCCATTCTCTAACCTCATTCTACTTTCTGGTGACCTATATTCTAGGTATTAACTCCAAGAGTTAGCACAGTATATTTAGTTGATAATAGCTCAGTCCTGCAGCATTTGTTCTTTTGTGACTGGCGTGCTTCACTCAACATAGTGTTCTCCAGCTTCATCAATGTTGTCATATGCTTCACAACTTCATTTCTTCTTACAGCTGCATAATATTCTATCATGCGTATACACCACCATTTGTTTATCCATTCATTGATTAATGGATACCTGGGTTCTTTCCATCTTTTGGCAATTATGGATAATGCCACTATGAACATTGGAGTGCAAATGTCTGTATGTGTCACTGCTCTCAGTTCTTCTGGCTATATGCCTTGTAGTGGTAATACCTGGTCATGTGGCAAATAGATATTCAATTTCTTTAGGAACTGCCAAACAGCCCTTCATATTGACTGTATCATTCTACATTCCCACCAACGGTGAATAAGTGTTCCTATCTCTCCACATCCTCTCCAATACTTATAGCTTTTTGTCTTTTTAATAGTGGCCTTTCTAATAGGTGTGAACTGATATCTCATTGTAGTTTTGATTTGTATTTCCCTGATTACTAGTGATGTTAAACATTTTTTCATGTTTTTTTTTTTTTGCTATTTGTATTTCTTCTTTGGACAAATGTCTATTCAGATCTTTTGCCCATTTTTAATCTTTGTCTTATTGTTGACTTGAAGGATCTCTTTATATGTCATGGATATTAGACCCTTTAATTGTATATGTGATCTCCAAATATTTTCTCCCATTGTGTTGGCTGCCTTTTCAACTCTTTAACAAAGTCCTTTGAGGTACAAAAGTGTTTTGTTTTGAGGAGGTCCCATTTATCTAAATTTTATTTCATTTCTCGAGTTTGGGTATAAGATTTAAGAGACTCCCACTTATCATCAAATCTTAAAGATGTTTCCCTACATTATCATCTAGTAGTTTTATGGTCCTGGTGTTTATCTTTGATCCATTTGAGTTGATTCATGTATAGGGAGTGAGACAGGGTCCTCCTTCATTCTTTTTTTATGGATATTCAATTCTCCCAGCTCCATTTGTTGAAGAGACTATTTCGTCCTAGTCATATGGACTTGGTAGGTTTATCAAAAACAAGCTGGCCATAGAAGTAAGGGTAAATTTCTGGACTCTCAATTCTATTCCACTGATCAATGTGTATATCTTTATGCCAGTACCATGCTGTTCTGACCTCTATGGCTTTGTAATATGTTTCAAGGTCAGGTAGTGAGAGTCCTCCCACATTGCTCTTCTCATTTTTTTTAGGATGTTTCTGGTTATTTAGGTGCCCTTTCCCTTCCAAATAAATTTGGTATTTGCTTTTTTTGTTTCTGTAAATTAGGTTGTTGGAATTTTTATTGGTATTACATTAAATCTGTAAATCGGTTTGTAAATCGGTTATTATCTTCATGGTATTTAGTCTTCCAATCCATGAACATGGAATGTCTTTTCATATGTTTAGGTCTTCTTTGATTTCTTTTAGCTGAACTTTGTAGTTTTTAAAATATGTTTCCTTTGCATTTTTGGTTAAATTGATTCCTAGGTATTTGAGTCTTTTTGTTGCTATTGCATGTGAAAGTTTTCCCCTGATTTCTTCCTCAGATTGTTCAGTACTAGTGTACAGAAACATTACTGATTTTTACATGTTGATTGTACATCCTGCCACTTTGTTGAACTTGTTTATTGGCTCAAGTAACTTTGTTGAAGGCATTTCAGAATTTTCAAAATTTATGATCATATCATCTGTGAATAGTAAGAATTTTACTTCCTCTTTTCCTCTTTGGATGCCTTTTAGTTTATTTTTTCTTGTCTAATTTCTCTAGTCAGAACTTCTAGTACAATATTGCGTAACAGTGGGCATCCTTGTCTTGTCCCCATTCTTAGTGGAAAAGCTTTCAATCTTTCCTCACTGAGTTAGATGTTGGCTATGTTTTTTTCATATATGCTCTTTTTCACGTTGAGGAACTTTCCTTCCATTCCTGTCTTTCAAGGTGTTTTTATCAAGAAAGTATGCTGGATTTTATTGAATGCCTTTTCTGTGTTGATCAAGATGATCATACATTTTTCCCCCTTCTATTTGTTAATATGGTATATTATGTTAATTGATTTTCTTGTGTTAAACCACCTTTGCATACCAGGATAAATCCCACTTGATCATGGTGTAAAATTATTTTAATATGCTGTTGGATTCTGCTTGCAAGTATTTTGTTGAGAATTTTTGTATTGATGTTCATTAGGGAGATTGATCTGTAATATTCTTTTTTGTAGTATCTTAATCTGGCTTTGGTATTATGGTGATGCTGGCTTCATAAAATGTGTTGGGTAATTTTACCCCCTCTTCAATTTTTTTTGGAAGAGTTTAAGTGGGATTGGTGTTAGTTCTTTCTGGAATGATTGGTAGAGTTCACCTGTGAAGTCATCTGGTACTGGAATTTTCTTTGTTGGGAGATTTTTTATGACTCTTTAAATGTGATTGGTTTGTTGAATTCCTCTATATCTTGTAGAGTCAATGTAGGGTGCTTGTGCATTTCTAGGAATTTGTCAATTTCATATCATTGTCTAATTTGTTGGCGTACAGTTTCTCATAATATTTTCTTATGATCCATTTTATTTCTGTGGAGTCAACTGTAATGTTCTCACTTTCATTTCTGAATCTATTTGTCTCTTTTTTCTATGTTTGTCTAGTTAAGAGTTTGTCAATGTTATCGATCTTCTCAAGGAAGATCTTTTTTGGTGTTGATTTTCTCTATTTATTTTGTTCTCAATTTCATTTATTTCTGCTCTAGTCTTTATTCTTTCTTTCCTTCTGTTTGCTTTGGGATTGGTTTGCTGTTCTTTTTCTAGTTTCAGATGTTCAGTTAGGTCTTTTATTTTAGCTTTTTCTTCTTTTTAATATAGGCATGTAGGGCTATAAATTTCCCTCTCAGCCCTACTTTTGCTGTATCCCTTAAATTTTGATAAGTTATGCTCTTGTTTTCATTCGTCTTGAGACATTTACTAATTTCTTTTGCAATTTCTTCTTTGACCCAGTGATTGTTCAGGAGTATGCTGTTTAGCCTCCACACATTTACAGTTTTTCTTCTTTCCCATCTATTATTGTTTTCCAGCTTTATTCCATTATTATCTAAGAAGGTGCTTTGTATAATTTCAATCTTTTTATATTTATCGAGACCTGCTTTTTGACCCAAAATGTGGTCTATCATGGAGAAAACTTCACAAGCGCTTGAAAAGAATGTATAACCTGCTGATTTGAAGTACACCGTTCTGTGTATATCAGGTTTAGCTTGTTTATCATATTGTTCAAGTTTTCTGTTTCCTTATTGACCTTCTGTCTAGTTGTTCTATCTATTGATATGAGTGGCATGTTGAAGTCTCCCATGATTATTGTAGAGATGTCTATTTCTCCCTTCAGTTTTGCCAGAATTTCCCTCATGTATTTTGGGGCATCCTTGTTAGATACACAGATATTTATGACTTATTTTTTCCTGATAGATTGTCCCTTTTATTAATACATAATGTCCTTCTGCATCTTTTATAGCTTTTTAAAATTTAAAGTCTGTTTTTTCTGATATTAGTATAGCTACCCCCACTCTTTTTTTGGTTACCGTCTGTGTGGAATATCTTTTTCCAATCTTTCACTTTCAGCCAGTTAGCATCCCTGGATCTAGAGTGAGGCTCTTGTAGACAGCATATGGATGACTCATGTTTTTTCGTTTTTAGTTTTTTAAAATCCCTTTTGTCTGCCTATGTCTTTTGATTGGGGAGTTTAATCCATTCACATTCGATTATATTACTGTAAATGCATTATTTACTTCTACCATTTTGTTCTTTGGCTTTTGTATGTCATATCTTATTTTCATCTGTCATTTTACTCTTTTGATTGTCGTTTCTGATAGTCTTTCCTTCTACACTCTCCTCCAAGCCCCTCTCTCCTGTCTTTCACTTTTGGGCTATAGGGCTCTCTTTAGTGCTTCACACTCAGAATGTGCCTGACATAGAATATATTCAACCAACATTCGTTGAGTTAATAAATGACCATACTTAGAAAGTTTTAAGGGCAGGCTGCTGGCCTTGAGGGTCTGTAGTTCCCCTGGAATTATAGGCAAACGTCTATATTTACATTCTTGCCCTGGGAAGTGGGTTAGTAGAAATCGTAAGTGTAATTTTCTAAATACTTCTGGGTCCACATTTTCCATACATTGGGAAGGGCTGTACTTTCTTAGTCCCTTTGAGATTAGGCATTGCCTTTGACCTGCTTTGGCCCCTGGAATGTGAGTGGAAGTGACAAGTGTCCTCCCTTCCACCATAATAACTGTGATGGATGGCACCTCCATCATCAGGGTCCCTGGGTGACAATGAGTAGAGCTGCCACTAACCACTGAGCCATGGTGGACCTGTCACAGGAGAAGGAAGCCATTTTTGGTTGTGTTAAAACTTTGGACTTGTTTGTAACCACATCACACCCTAGCCTGTCCTGAATGATAGTCTTTCATTTTCATTTTGGTTCTCAAAGGGGTCTATTCACCAGCAAGGTCAAGAAGCATCAGCTCAGGGGTCAGCTAGAGTGGTGTGGAAGAGGAGGAATGTGAAACTCAAATTTATTACATGTCCATTTATGTGCCAGACACTTTTTTGGGTACTTCACATATGTTGTTGCATTTAATCTATAACAACCTTGTGAGGTAGCTAGTTCGAGCCCCATTTTGCAGAAGAGAAAACTGAGGCTCAGAAAGTATGGCACATTGGCATCACCTGAAAGCTTGTTAGAAATAAAGAATCCAGTCCCACTGTATTAAAATCTACACTTTAACAAGCACATTCTCCTAAATTCAAGTTAGGGACACCTGATTTAGGGGACTTGCTCAGTGTTGTCTAGCTAGTTTGTAGCAGATGTGGATAGAGGAACCAAGCAGTCATCCTTCAAGGATGTGGATGGCTGTACCCTCTGCCAGGAGAGTGGGAACAGGATGTGCAGGCTTTGGGTCAGGTAGCTGGATCTCCCTCTCAGCCTGTGTTTATTGCCTTCCTAGCAGCACATCGTCAATCAGTTTGAGTGGTTGATGGTACCCACGGCTATTTACTGACTTAGAACACTACCTGTACCATGTGTTCAGGGTAGGTGTTCCTTTCAGCTGTGGATCTGTTGAACAGATGTCTCTGGAAGGCAGGAGTAGAGTCAGACAAACATCCACAGTAGGGAAGTCTTACCCCGTGTCCACCAGGAGTGCTTGGGGACCTGGGATGATGCCTTGGGAATGGCAGCCAGATGCCTTAGTGCCTCTGTGGAGGACAGAATGGAGCCACCTCGGCTTTGAGCTTGGTGCCTGCTCTGTACCTTGAAGTGCTCCTGGCTTCCTGGTATTGGACCCTCCAGAGCTCAGGTACCAGTGACACAGTTCCTGGTGCATGGTAGTTCCTGGCTCCTTCTGCAGGAGCTGAGCTGCTCTGTTACCATGTGAAAGAGGAGGAAGTGACCAGGAATCTCTGCAAGAGAGAGGTTGCTGCTCCCTGGGGAGATGGCCAGGGCTGCATCTGGGGGAGAGAGATTCCAGTGCCCTCAGGTCTCAGGCACCCTTATCAGCCATGATGTTCATCTCTTTTTAGCCACAACAGAGTTGCTGAGGAAATTAGAGCTCTTGGCCAAGGAAGGATAATTTGGCCTCTCCGCACTGGAATTACCAGGCTGTCCTCAGCTCTTCTCTCTTCAGATACTAGATCTTCAATTAAAAGAGGCACAGTCCCTTCTCTCTGGGTTAAGACCTAGCTATCTATTCAGCTAAATGAGAAATTTCACATCACAGAGTGACCAATTTATTCAGCGAATATAAATTGGGTACCTGCTGAGTGCCAAGTGCTGGTGGTGCCAGAAGTAAGAAAGTGTTTTTGCATTTGTTGAGGCTCTGGGCTAGGGCAGAGAGAAAGAATAAGACAGTGCTAGCTTGGCTTCAATTGTCCATGGTGCAGGAGGCAGGTGTCACTCTAGGTTGTGGGCCGTGGGATGGATGATGGAGGCGCGCGTAGGCTGTATCCTGGGTGCACGGGGGGAGCGGATGACAGTGCAGGGCTGTGGCTTAAAGCAAGGGCTGGGGACTCAGACTGGATTTCTGCCCTGGCTCCACCCTTTGCTTCTTCAGATACAGCACCTGGTGGCAAGGATCGACACTGTCACTGCCATCTCTTGGGCTCTCCTCACAATCCAAAAGTTGTGCTAAGGCACATTTGAGATGCAATTACTGGCAACTTAAATCAGCTGGCTCTTCGGGGATGGTGGGGGTTGGGGCTTTACAGTAAGAATCTCATTTATTAGCTTGGAAAACTGAAGTCTCAAAGATGCCTGACTTGCCGAAGGCTGCGCAGCCAGTGGGTGGCAGAGCTGGCTCCAGTGCCTGGGTTGCAGGCCTCTTTCTGCCTTGACTCTGTGCTTGCTCCACTTTTCCAAGCTGGGCTCCATTTCATCCTGCTGTGGAAATGCGACTGCAGAGGGGCCAACCGTAGCAGCGAGGCCCACGCAGGATGGTGGCCAACTCCTTCCCATAGCTGAACGGGGCCTGGACCGCCATTTGGCAATCAGCAGAAAAATTAAAATGGAGAAGCTCTCATCTCCTACCCCCCCTCACCCCACTTTTGACAGATTTATTTTGGAAAGCGACAGGAGGCTAATGGAATCACTTAATTTCCCTGATAATAAATGACTCCCAAGTGCAATAATTAAATGTTTCACAACAAACAGTTTCCTTCTGCATCACCTTCCTGCTCTCACAGTCCCCCCTCTCCCCCCCGCCCTTGCCCTTCCTCCCAGCTCCTTTTTTGGCTTCAGTTGGCCTGGCCTCTCGGGTGAGTCATTTTTTTCATTTCTGGACTTACGGATCCTGACCCAGACAATAGCAGTGGCAGGAGGATCCTACGGGTTTGTGGGAAAGATGAGACCAGATCAGAGTTTGAATCCTGCCCCTGCCATTTACCAGCCGTGTGACTTGGGAGAGTCTGTTAATTTCCATTTTCTTCCTGTTTCATTGGCAAGTGCAGACAATGCTGCTTGCTTTGCAGAGTGTTTATAAGGATTAGGACGAGTGCCCTCGCAGTTCCTGGCCTGTACTTGGCCTTCAGCTAAGAGGAACTGCTGGTTTTTTGGCCTTCTAAAAATACTATTTTGAACCCAGTTCTTCTCAACACATGCTGCCCTGTACTGTTGGAATAAGTACGTGCGTGTGAGTGTTTGAGAAAGGCAGAGACACAGAGAGAAGTGGAGTGGAGACCGAAAGAAAAAGAGAGAGAAGGGAAAGGGTGAGCTGAGGTAGGCGCCATCACACCACTGCAGGGTGGGAGTGAGTGAGTGTGACTGTATCAAGTGGTGCTCAGATCTTGTTGTCACCATGCACTCCCCAGCCAGGGGACAGCACATTTGCCAATCTTTCTAGCCAGATGCCTGAGGCTTTACAGAGAGCAGACAGGCCCAGGCTAGAGTTTAGAGACTTGTCTCTATTCCCTTGCAGATCCAAAGCTGGGTGCCAGTCTGTGTGCTGGCAGAAGACTTGGAAGTGATGATGGCACTTTCCCCTTTGATGCATGATTAATGAGTAATTGACTGTGGAATGCACAGCTGTTGGATATTTTCAAGGCACACGACTCTGTTAGACTAAGAAAAATGCACGGGCTTAAACAATGCGAGTTCTGGCCTTGGCGTTGGCTATCGACAGTAGGCAATGAACTGCCCTGCAGTCCCTCTGACTTGGGAGGCGGGGGCAGGAGGTCTCATGAGCTTCTCAGTGCCAGCATCTCGGGGAAGGGACACCCCACAAAGCATCCCATGGTCTTATACTTTCTTCCTATGTTATCTTGCACGTCATCATGGATCACTGACTCTGGCACTGGGCTCCATTCTGTTGGCTGGACAAGGCAGGAGCCTGGAACTGAAGTCCAGAGGGGGCATCATATGTGTCTTCACGAGTTCTCAGAACTCATGCTTGAGGGGCTGTGGAGAGGCAGCCACCTCTAATTGGGAAAATGAGGAATGCTTTGTGGACAGGTGAATGAAAGGCATTCCTGGAACTGAGCCTTTGAAGATGTAATCTGGAGCTGAGGTGAGCTACACAATTGCTTTCTTGCATGGCCAGCCTACTCTGCCACCTGCTGGCTCTGTGACCTTGGGCAAGTCCTTTAATCTCATTCAGTTTCAGTTTTGACATCTATAAAGAGGAGCTACCAAGTTTCTGTTTCACTTGAGAATTAAATGGGATTATACCTGGAAAGCAGACAGTACGTAACTTGACCCATTGCAGGTGCTCTTTAGGCTCTTGGGTGGGACTATTCAGTCAGCTGTGGGTGCAGTGGAAGGCTTGCCCTGAGCCCAAGATTCCCTTTTCTTACCACTTCTACCAGAGAATCTTTGCCCCTTTGTGGTGTAATTGCAGGGTGCTCTGAGCTACTTGAGAGGGATGGGGGAGAGAAGGGACAGGCTGCTGGCTCCTCCTGGTCCTTCCAGCTTCCTTCAAGGATGCTAAGCTCTGATGCTCTTGGCTCCTTAGACATAGGGCCATTTGAGGGTGCACCTCCTACCTTCTTCCAGCTAGCAGCATGCAGGTTGCCACTTGGCCCCTGCCCCAGCTCATTTGGGAATGGATTTCAATCAGTTTTGATGATCGAGCTTTGGGTTAAAGGACTTTATCTGGGACCGTGTGAGTTAAGCCAATCATCACAAAGCACAGAGGATGACAGCTGCAGAAGCTCACCCAGCCGCCCTGTTGAGGGCCCCTGTATGCTGACACCCTGTGCGCTTACCTGGGTGGGAAGGCAGTGTTATTTGCCACATGGAATGTGGTTCACTTGGGCAACCTGGCTGATCTGCGTGGCTGGAGCTGAGCAGGGGAGTTCCATAGCATAGCAGAACCAATGCAGGTCAGAAGAGAAGAGGCCCCAAGAGGGATCACCTAGGCCAGAAATGCCTGTTTTTAAAAAAATTTAATTTAATTTTTTTTATAAGTGAGAGGACTGAAACTCAGAGAGATGCTCTTTTTCTGAGTCCACCCAGCTTCCTCTTCCTTCCATCCAGGTGGATGAACTCAGACCTACATTCTGAGCATGTGACTTGAACATCCTTGAAAGGAAAAGTGTTCTGTAGCTCCTGGGTCTTACACGCAACAAGTGTTTGTTGAGAGAATGGATCTGTATTCGCTCCTTTGAATTAAACTATTGTCTCCAGAAAGTCCAGTGAAAAATGTAAATATGTTTTCTAGGAGAGGCAGCCTGTTAAGCTTTTAAATACATTCTCTCCAGTTTGTTGAATTAGTTCTGGTTACCCAACTAGATCCAGAGGAGCCGCAGTGGGTTGTTCTGGTGACTGGATTTCGACATTCAGGACAGGACTAGAGGGTGGGGTTGTTTTCATTTCAGGACCTGCCAGCGAGTCCCAGGCTCCGGAAGGAGAATGGCCTAGTTCAGCATTTTGCCAGCCCTGTTGGCAGGGTTTTGAACACGTCAAAGGAGGAATTGAAATGTGTGTCCCTCCATGATCCTTCCAAATGCAGGTCTCCAGAAAGGAACTGAAGTTGGCTGCCTTGGGGAGCCCCAACCGCACCCCCCCCACCCGCCACCAACTATTCCAACGCAAGAGTTAAGGGGAAACAGAACCATCCCAATCATGGCATCACAGAAATGTACCTGCTGCATTTTTAAAAAGTTGTTCTTTCCTTGGTCACAAATATCAGCAAGAACAAGGGCCAACATGCCTTTTGATTTTTAAAAGTAGTAACTGTCTGACATCAACAAAAAAGCAATGCATTATGAAAATTCAGTATGCATATTGGCTATAGTCCAGTGAATCCAATGTATATTTAATAATATGCATGGGCATAAAATTGGGCATAAATGGTAAGTGCTTCCCATAAAAGGGAATAAATACCTTGTCAAATTATATATAGCCAAAGTAAACTACCTTTTTCTCACCTTAATTTGTTACTAATAGCACACTCAGCATGGGAGTTAGGGGCAACAGTGTCCCCTGATACTTTTCCCTGGCCTTGCTGCTAGTCTCATTGGTGAAGGCTCCTTTTCTGGCCTGGAGCCCATCTTTCTAATTTGCTCTCTACTCTTCTTTCATCCTTTTGTTTTGGGTGCTGGTGGGATGGATACAAATAAAATTCTGGGTCGTGAGGTTGGAAGTAAAGCCACAGAACCAAGTATGTGCCTTACAGATGTCCATTGAGCACCAACCATGTCAGGCCTCTTTTAGATACTTTCCCATGTACTAATTTTGTGGAAACTCTACACGAAGGCAAGGGAAATTATCCTTATTTTACAGACGAGGAAACTGTCATCTGGAGCCTTTCCTAAAGTCATCCAGTCACCTGGGTCTTCTGACTGTGTGCTATTCTTCCTTGCAATACCCCCAATTCCTTTGTTACTGAGGCAGTCAAATCAGAAGTATGTGGCCAGTTGAATTCCAAGCTGGCACCATGGGAGAGCTGCCTCACAACGTCAAAACTCATCCCACCAAAAATTTTTGCTGCATACCGACTGTGTGCTTTTCTCATGAACACAGCCTTCAGTATACCTGAAACGGCACTAAGTCAACCTTCAAATGGCCCATGTACTTTTGCCATTTCATTGTGAGCAGACTGCAGGAGGAAGGTAGCTATATCCCATACCTCCAAGGAAGCCTTTTGATTATTATTAATTATTTAGGATAACAATGCAAGAAAATCCTCCACGGAGTGTCTTCTCGGTTATAAATAGGATCTGAATATTTGAATGTCTTATCTTGGGAAACTTATGTCTTTCAATTTGCTTTTTCCTTTTAAGTTTTCTCAGTTATACAGGCTATATTGCTGGGATCTTAATGATCTAGATATGATTACAATAAGAACAATGATGAACGTTGCTACTATTTATTAAGCTCTGGTTTAACTGGAGTGGTTTTTTTCACTAAACAGACATTTTTTCATTCATTTGTATGTGACTCAGAAACATTTACTTGGTACTTGCTATGTGCCAGGTACTAGGGAAACAAAAATGAAAGATGGCATATGACCAGGACATGATCCTATCCTTGACCAGTTCACAATCCATGACTAACAGTGGAGGCAGGCACATAAACCTTTAATTAGCCTGCAATAAGAAGTGTTATAGAAGAGAAGGGTACTATGGAAACAAGAATTTACTAACAGTGACCTCTCCCCGACAGAGATCAGTGAAGGCTTCACTGAGCCGGGTACATTAGAGTTGGGTATTGCCAGATGAGTAGAAGTTGGCAATATGCAGAAATGGAAGACTCATGTGGGAGGTGACAAGACTGATGATTTGGCCCGAGGTTAGCTTGCTAATGTTCTTGTAGGATAAGTGCAGGTACTTAGACTTTCATCTATTGGCATCAAGGGCCCATTGAAGGAAGGGTTTTAATTGGGTGACTGAAGGAACACAGAACTCCTTTCTGTCCTTCCTATCCTTTGCTATCAGGCAAGTGATGTCTGGACAACTGGTCAACCTCATGTCTCTGAAAATGTGCTTGCCATAAACTTTCTATGAGCCATAAAATTACTTCTCATATACCTACAAGATACTTTTGGGTTAAAAAAATTCTAAGCATTCTTTCGGGTTATAGTGGTTTCAAAACACTTCCCAGGCTTTCATATCACGAGCTTTCCTGTCAAACTGATTATGCTTTCCTTGTGGTTCCGTGGATTTAGTGAGATCACTGCCATGAGGTACTTGGCATATAGTCCTGCAATAGCTGGAATTTCTTTGAGGCACCCTGGCATTTCACAGACAAGAAAACTCAGCTGTGAAGAAGATGACGGCTGGTAAATGATGGAGGCAGGATTTAACCCCAGACTACATGGCTGTCGAACCCTGCTCCTGACCTCTACACTGTTCTTCCCCAGGAGACACACCAAAGTAGAGCTTGGTAATTGACAGTCTGCAGGAAGAGTCACAGAGTCGACCAGAAAACACCAGATAGTGGAGAGAACATGGATTTGGAGTTATAGCTGAGGTTTAAATCTTGACTCCACACGTTTCTAGTAGTTAGACATGTGGCAATTCACTAAACCCCTTGGTGCCTTAACTTGCCTTTTTCTAACATGGGGTGAGGATTTACCTTGTAGTATTATTGTGAAGATTAGAAACAGTGTATGTGGAGCACAGAGAACAGGGCCCGTACACAGCAGCTGCATAATAAATCAAGGCAATTTTTAATGATGTTGATGATGGTGAGACTTTTTCTTTTGCAAAATAAAGATATTTACCTTCTCAGACACTTTGGGAGATTAAGTGGGTAGGTGTTTAGGTAGCCGAGGTTGTTGGAAATGGTGGTAAAACTCTTAGTTATCAAAGGAAATGGAAGCCAACGCACACCAAGTGTGCTCGGTTTTATGCTCTGTGCACAGCACAAAAGAGTGGGTAATGGTGACCTTGCCTCCCTCTAGGAGTTGACACCCTCCTCCAAATACCTCCATCCCAAGCTTACCTGGGAACTGCTAGAGAGAAATACAAAGAAAGTGCCCTGGGATCACTAGAGAGAGGTCATAATTTTGGCATATGGGAGCTGAGAAGACTTCAGGGGAAGGTGGCCTTGGACAGGCTCTGATGGACAAGGCAGGTGTGGGGGGTGGAGGTGTGGGGGGCAGGCAACAATCGTGGGGGAGGACGGGGGGAAGACTGCAAGTGGGAGCACCATGCACCTTGGCTGGCGATTGTGGCTCCTAGGGATGAGAGTGGCAAGTGGCCTGGGGGAGTTCTGGAAGGGAATGCAGAGGGAGCAAAGGCTGCACTGTGACCACATGGCTGTGAGTCATGGGGATGGGCTACGGCCCTGCAGCTGAGTAATGAGGGCATCAGAGTGGCAGTCAGCTCAGGGGTTCTCAGGATAAGCGCACAGAGGTGCTTCGTGGAGGCTGACAGAACCTGCCCCTAATGCATCCAGGGGACACTAAATGCTTTAGTTTATTCTCTGATGAATAATTTCTCCAACTCTAACCGCATTAGGGACACACTGGGCCATGGCTTGATGCTCTGTCTGTCAGATATCGTTGCCATTTAAGTGAGTGATGCAGGGTGGGTCCACCCCAGTGCCTGGGTCTGCGGGTGAGGCAGGCAGCCAGGAGAGCTGGCCCCAGAGGTTTTATTTCTTCTGCTCTCTAATCACATTGGAGGCAGAATGTTTTTCTGTGGCTCCGCCATCTAGCCTCTCTGTTTTGATGCCGTCTCCCCTTCCCTGCCTCTCCCTCCTGTTGGTCCTGGGGGTGGACATGGTGAAGCTCCTTATCTGTCCAGGTCCCCCTCCCATGCTGAACTGACACAGGGGAAATGACCTCTCAGCGGCCCATCCTAAATTCTTCCCTCTCGGAGAGTGGGGGAGGGAAAGAGATGTGTTTATTAATGTCCTGCAGGTGCACAGGGGGATGCTGAGGCACTCAAAGATAGAAACCAGAATCAAAGGGACCAAGCAGGCTGGAACTCAGAGGTAAAGCAAAATGCCGAAATCCTGGGGGAATAACTGCAAACGCTGGCAGTTAGGCTCAAAAGTCAACCATGAAAGGCCAGGAAAAATGTCCCTGGGCTTCATATTTCCTGAAAAGCTTAATAGGGACTGCCTGTGTTGCTTAATACACTGAATAGACAATTTTATTAGAAAAGAAGCCCATGATCACTACAAAAAATTCAGAAAATTACAAATACAGCAAATGTAAAGCGGGGGGGGGGGGGGGAGAGAGGAAGATGGAGAAGGAATTGGGAGGGAATTGCCTTTAATCTTGCTGCCAAAATTTCTGTTAACTCACTGGTTATAACCTTCTGTACTCTGTCTCTCTGTTTTATCCTACACAAATATACATGATATATGTACAATATTGTCCAACTTTTGTAAGACCATATGTTGCAAACTGGCAATAATTTATTTACAAAATCCTATTTTGCACATTTATTTTTCACATTTTTCTCAAATATAACAAATGCTGGGATGAACAGTCATGTAGTTAAATGTTTTGTGCCTCCCAATCAAAGGAGGTGGAGCGGGTAACTCAATGGTTGAGCCCATGCTTTACATGTTCAAGGTCCTGGGTTCAATCTCTGGTACTCCCAAAAGAAAAAACAAAAGAACAAATTAAAGGAGATAAGCTATGGGGAAGAAGATTTTGATTCAACATATGAATGAAATTTCCAACAACTTAGAGCTGTCCAAAAAAAGAACAGACTGACAACTCTTGAGGATAGCAATGAAAAGTAAGCTAACTTCATTGCTTGACTTTCTACCGAGGTTTAAGAATTGCTTGGCATTCTGTAAGTGCTCCACGAGCATTTGCTCAATGAATGAATAGATGTATGGATGAATGAAGGATGGAGCAATAGACTGCCACAGTGTCTTTCAATACTGATTCTCTGATCTGGGCTCGGTGTTCAGCTCACTCCATCTCCACAGCTCATTCTAGAATTGAAGGTATAGCTTATGGAGGTGAAGCAGTCAGGAAGACAGGAGTAATCTCCAAGGAGGTGCCATGGAGAACTGACTCCATGGGGGGTCTCCTTCTCAATCCCTTGGTTCTCATGCAGATGTTACATATGATGGGCCCAGGGCTCAAGGTGAGAACTGAACTTCTCCCAAATGCTGGGTTCATTGCTGTTTGCTGGGCACTGGGATGGCAAAGAAATACGTGAACTGATCCCTGACCAGAGGGACTTACAAACTGGTTGGGGAGGTGAAGCAGGTACCCCTGAGACCTGAAGGAACAGCTTGTGTGGCTTCGAGGCAGAGGGCTTCAGGAATGCTGGGGGGTGGAGGGGTGATTGCTGCTGCTGCTGCAGGATCTTGAAGGCAGGCAGGATGCGCCTTGTGCATCCTGGAGGTTTACTCCAAGTGGTTCTCCTCTGGAGGACTCTTTTACAGCTGCTCCCTGGTCAGGTGAACTGAAGAAATTGTCACAAGGCTTATGAGCCTTTTCTCTGCATTTCAAATGACTCAGTGACTCAGGAGAGAAATAAAATGACATCACTGGTCGAAATCATTACTGAGGGAAGTGTGAGTACACATGTAAACACACAAACACGTACGTGCTTACCACATGCATACGCAAACTGCCGTGTGTGTAAATATACATCCAACTTGGAATTCTTATTTTTTCTGGATAGAGATCCCTGCACTGTCCAGATTCAACTAGCCTGGGGTACAAATTGGGTCTTGAAGATAGAGACAAGAGTTTCTCTGGTTCTGCCTCATTGTTCTCTGGAAAGGCCAACCCCACCTCAGAGGCTCATGGACACGTCTGTCCTCTCTGTGGCCCAAGGCCTCTGCGGTCTCTGCCGCTCCAGCTCCGGCTTTCTCACCTCGGGGGATGCCAACGACGGCGGCTCTGCCTCCACGCCGTGGCTGCTCCTGCGCCTGCCCCGTGGAGGATGGCGTCTGCGTTAGGGTGCTGCCTTCTGTGGCAGTTGGGTCTGCCCAGCATCCCCGCAGTGCTAGTTTTTAGTGGTTCTTAATTTGCCTTTTCTTTGCCCAGGTTCAGTCTTGGGGGGGCTGGGCTGGAAGGTGGTTTGAGGGGCTGCTGTAGGCAGAAGTCCCTTTATCCCCACCATGACTCAATCTCATTGTGCTTACAGGAAGCTTGGGCGACGCCACTTCTCTCCTTTCCCGGACCCCTCGTTTCTTCAGGCAAAGCCCTCTTGGGCAGACGTGCCTGAAGCTTTAGACGCAGCGTGCTTATCCTCTGCGGACTAACACGGTGTGGGAGCATGGGTTCTGGAGAAAGCTCCTGCTTCGGTTTGTATCAGGCATCGGCTGGGTGCCCTTGATCATGTGACTTCACCTCTCACCTCATCTTTAACGTTGGAATGATAACTCCCTACCCCATAGCATTGCTCTGGAGATTCTCTGAGTTGATATGTGTGAAATTATTAGAAGAGTGCCAGGCAGAGAGTACGCACTTAGCTCAAAAATATTAGTGATGGTTATTGTGCCTTTCTTCTATTTCTTAGTATTTAATTTTTTTTCCTTTAGATTTAATTTGATTGGCAAGTTCTAATCCACATAGACTCCTGGACTCCAAAGGGCTGAAAGAAGAAAACAGGAAAAACCATTCAAATAGCAGTTATCAGAACATCAGTCCAGGCCTGAGCTCCTCTCTTAGCCTTTAGGGACCTCCAGAGCGCCGAGCCAGGGGCCCTGGCCTGCCCAGGCCAAATGCCTTCCTTCTTTTCTGCTTGGCCTTTCAAATATTTCTGGAACAGCTCGGACCTGGCCCAATCCTCACTGAGCTTCATTTCCTACAGAGGGAATAAAGGGAGAGAAAAAATAAAAGTGAGAAAGGGGGAGAGGAAAAAAAGAGACTCAGAGGGTGAGGAGTGGTGTCTGGCATGGAACATTGGAAAGAATGCAAGTTTCAGAGTCTGACAGACCTGTTCTTATTATCTCTAGTGTGACCTTAACTGAGTTGCTTAACCATTTTGAGCTTGCGATCTATAAAATGGAGTTAAACTAATTACCTACTTAATAGAGTAGGGGTGAGGATTAAAGGAGAGAACTTACATGGTTGCTCCCCAAAGGGTTCATTTCTTGCTCTCTCCTGCCCTCACCCTAAAAGATGAAACCAGTGCCCTAAGTTGCCTGCCCATGATTTAGACCTTGAAAGAATTCAGAAGACACTGAAAGATATATTTTTTTCTTTTTTTGTCTTTATTTTTTAAATATTACATTAAAAAAATATGAGGTCCCCATATACCCCCCACCCCGCTCACCCCACTCCTCCCCCCATAACAACAATCTCCTCCATCATCATAAGACATTCATTGCATTTGGTGAATGCATCTCTGAACACCACTGCACCTTATGGTCAATGGTCCACATCATAGCCCACACGCTCCCATATTCCACCCAGTGGGCCATGGGAGGACATACAACTGGTAACTGTCCCTGCAGTACCACCCAGGACAACTCCAACTCCTGAAAATGCCCCACATCACATCTCCTCCTCCCACTTCCTATCCCCAGCAGCCACCATGGCCACTTTCTCCACACCAATGCCACATTTTTTCGATTACTAATCACAATAGTTCATGAATAGAATATCAGTAAGTCCACTGTAATCCATACTCTACTCCTCCATCCTGTGGACCTTGGAATGGTTGTGTCCTAGATTCCACATGGATGCTGGATGCAATTCTGCTTTCAGTTGTAGGCACTCTTGGCTCCCTGGTGTGGTGGTTGACCTTCTTTACCTCCATGTTAGCTGAGTGGGGTAAGTCCAATAAACCAGAGTGTAGGAGCTGAAGTCTGTTGAGGCTCAGGGCCTGGCTATCACATGGTCAGTCCAGAGATTCAGGTCCCCTGGGTATACATTAAACCCCAGCACCAACTACAGTTCTGGTAAAAGTAACAGGAGAAGCTTGTGAACAAAATCACATCTGAGTCCAGCTCTATCACACAGAAACACAAACTCCAAAGTAGGGCCAACTGACATGGCACTGAACTCCATCTGCCATGACCATAGAACTGTGGGTCTCTGTAGCCCTCAGAAGAACCAGTACCTGGGGTTGTATCTACTTTATCTGTCTCTGGGACTCTGCTGAGGTGTGCATAAGGGCAACCCCTCTGATAATCTCCCGGCTCTTTTTGAAGACTCATGAAAACATTTCAGAATGGGTATGGCTGGTAAACTCTTTAAAATTATATTTCAGAGCTATGAGTCTCTCTGAAAGATAATTTTTAAAGAGTTTACCAGCCATACCCATTCTATGAGCTATGAGTCTCTGAAAAATGATTTTTAAGGAGTTTACCAGCCATACCCATTCTGAAATGTTTTCAATTTGACACTTACTTAATATTATGCTTTTGGCCTTTTTTTTTAAAAAAATTATTTATTTATTATTATTTTTTTAATTACATTAAAAAATATATGAGGTCCCATTCAACCCCACCGCCCCCGCCCCCCACTCCCCCCACAGCAACACTCTCTCCCATCATCATGACACATCCATTGCCCCGATGGGTTTGGCTGTGTCGGTAGCAGGTACGAGTGAAGGCTGTCAATGGTGGCTGCATCCAAAGATGGCAGGCCAATCCCTTCTCCTTCTTCCTGCTGGCGCTGTGAAGTGATGTGGGCAATTGACACATCTTGTCACTTTCCATCTGTTCCCTCTCCCCTCTCCCCCCACCCCACTGGTATTTTTGGAAGAATGGTTAAGTACATCGCCCTTTAAAAAAGTAATTATTAAATCTTTCTTGTCATCAAGATGTAATGGGATTGTGTGTCATGCATAACTCTTGGCAGCATCTAAATCTGGATTGTAGAAACAAGACATTTTTTTCCCTTGGCCTTTTTTTTCCCTTGTGGAAAATGTCAGCTTCTGCAACAACCTCGTGGTTCCTTCTCAGAGCCTGCCCTGACTTAACCAGAAACAAATGATTTCCCCTCATTTTCCCATTCGAATGGCTCTGCTGAGGTCCACGAAACCATACAGAGCTGAGGGGTTGCTACCATGAGCATTGCCACTCAAAAGACGTAGTGTTTTGAGGTCTTAGTAATGTCTCATCTCTGGAGCCTAAAATGGGGCCTCAGTAGTATGTTCCCTTGCGTCTGCTGGCTGGTCGGGCTGCTGGGTGAAAGAACTGGTGCTCAAGTTGGCAATGACTACTGTGAATGGAATGCGCTCTGCGTGAGCGACGGGAGAAGTGCTTTCGGTGCGTGATCTCGTTTGAGCCTCAGAAAACAACAGCGAGCGTTTATTGAGGGCTTATAATGCATCACGTTGTGCTCAGTGACTTTACGACATTCTCATTTACTCTTCATATAACTTTATGAGGAGTAGTTACCTGTTTAGGGCTAGTGACATAACCTGACTCAATTCTCTTTAATGCCTGAGTGGGTTTTATTGAATGCTGGAACTGAAAAGTCCTTGGGATAGATCTTGATAGCTTCAGGCCTGGCTGGTTCCAGGTGCTCAAATGATGTGATCAGGACTCTCTCTTTATGTTGCTTTATTTTTCTATATATTGATTTTGTTCTCAGAAGAAAATTCCTATGAGATGGCAAAGATGTCCACGAGCAGCTCTGGCTTACATCCTAACAGCCTAGAGTTCCCAGGAGGAAGAAAGTGATTTTTTGCCCCATTGCTCCAGTGCTCACACACAGTGGAGTGCATTTGACCATGTGTTCATCCCTGAACTGGAGAGGTGGACTCAGTTGATTGGCCAGATCCAGGTCATATACCCAGATGCTTAGGGGAGGGAGTGAGATCCACCCCATCCAGTGCACATGGACTGAGAGCAGAGAAGGCATAGTTTCCTCAAAGAAAATCAGGGCTCTGTAACTCCAGGAGGACAACATGGTGGGCATCCACCACAGCTCTATTATTGAGTTCATATATCCTGAGTCCAGGAGACTGAGCATCAGGGAATTTAGGTAATTTGCTCCAAAGTCTCGCCTCTGGGATATGCCAGAGCTGGGATTCAAAACCTTGTATGCTGGACCCCAAAGCCCACACTCTTTCCACTGTTTGGCTTATATTCTGTCTACCCCAGTATACTACAGTCCCTGCCTCAGGAGCCCCTATTACATCTTTCCTCTGGCTCGGATCCCAAAAGGTCTACTGGACCTGGAGCCAGGTATCAAGCAGGAAATAATCCAGGAGCACAGGCAAAGTATAAGAAACCAGCCCTGAAGGTCGTGCTGCAAATCTGGTTACTGTACATGATGAGAGGGGCCCAAAGGACTGTGGTACAACAGATAGACACAGAACCACTGTTCCTTAGAAATCAGGGGCACCACCAGGGTCTCTCCTTTGGAACATTGCTTGCTGGAGTCTGGGCCCTTTCCCTCTTGGTACACGGGAGCCCCAGCAGTCACAGCCTGAGAGCTTTGGGGCCCTGGTTCCTGCTGTGGGAAGGGATTACTGTGGCTTCTGCTGCTTCTGTTAGGGAGTGAGGGGCATGAACTTGCCACCCTAACATGGGAGCCTTCTACTGGGTTATCTGCTTGGGGTGCACAGTAAAGATGGATCAGGCAGGCTTGTTCGGCCACCCTTGTGACTGGAGCTAGCAGTTCCCTGGAAGTAAATCAAGACCAATTTTTTAGGTGATTATTAAAATTTTTAGACCAATCTTTTAGGTGATTACTGAGTAATCACCGTGAAGGAAATCCTTCTGTGAGCTCCGAGGTCACTTGCCTATAGCCTGGGAGTGGCTATAAGTGCTGGACACAGATTTCAGATGGGACATACATGGACAGGGCATTAGATAACGGAGTACATGGGGAGAAATGCTTTCTCTTATCAGCCCTCTATCATTCCTCCCGAGACATTGTCCTTGATGCAGACCTATTCCAGCACCCAATCAGCACGAGAAGGGCAGGCCTCCTGCTCAGAGCTATTGGCAGGCAATAGCTTCTGTCTGGAATTCCATAACATTATTTTAATTTTCATTGTATTGATCTTTGTGGGTTCTTTCCATCATGGCAGCTGGTGCTAGTTCCCTACTTAAGGTAGGGACATAAATTTTGCGTACCAAATGAACTTAATTTAGTAAAAGAGAGTGAGTATTGAAAGAAAAGATTCTAATTATATAATAGCACAGGTGCCACAGAGACTTGACAGCTGTCTTGAAGGAGGCAAATGAGTGATGAACAGTCGATGGACCTGTGCTAAGCAGGTGTGCCCCTAGATGGGATGAGGTGGCTGAGTGGGGCCCTGGGAGTTCAAGGTGGCACTGGGAGTTTGATGCATGGTGATAGCTTTTTTAGCACTCTGGGGCTTAGCAGAGGGGGTGGGTGGCTGTGGTCTGCCTTTACTGCCTCCTATTCTCAGGTAATATTTTTAAGAGCTCAGTGTTTGTTTGCCTCTGTCCCCCTAATCTCACCTTTCCTACCTAACAGGGCAGGTGAGTTTGTTCCTAGATAAATATCTGAAAGAGCTGAAGCCCACCCACTAAACTGCGTGTTATCTACAATACTCACAGAGAACTCGCCCCCAGTGGCCCCACTCTTCCCAAAGCCATGGCTGTCAGCATAATTGCTGGATTTCGTCGCTGCAGCTCCGAGGTTGTCCCATCCAATGATAATGGCCATTGAATTGGAAATGTGATTACGTGATTATTAATCAAATGTATTTGCTCGGATTGAAGAAACAACTGCGAAGGTCCATGGGGAACTGTTTCCCGTTAAGGCAATTAGAAGAGGATATGGAACTTGTACCTAGATGAGAAGATTGACTTTGTGCGAAGTCTCCTGGGGACAGAATGGGAGGAGAGTTGGCTTCCCTTCTAAAGGCCAGCATTTTCTCTTTCCTACAGGGGACTTCATTAATTTTCTAGACTGTGAGCTGTGCCTTCATGGTGTGCAGAGAGCTGGTCAGGTTTCCAATGCTTGAGCTGCCAAGCAGTGCTGGCGGTCAGTGCCTCTGCTGACATGCTGAGACTGATGTGCCCAGGTGAAGTGTGAACTGCAGGTCTCTCTTCTATGACTGCAAATTGTCCAGTGGTTTGCCAGAGCCTGGGAAGCAGGAGTTCACACTGGTAGATCCGTGGAAGGGTTGACTCCCTCCCTAGATTTTTTTTTTTTAAGGTAGTGTATTTCTTTTTAACAAATCAATTTTATTGATACATATTAATAAAGCATAAGTCCATCCAAAGTGTACAATCAATGGTATTTAGTATAATCACATAGTTGTACCTTCATCACTCCAGTCATCCCTAGAGCACTTTTACTACTCCAATAATAATAATAAAACAAGCAAACAAACAAAAAAAAACCCCATCACCTCTCAATCTCTCTATGCTTCCCCTGCCATACATAACTGCTATTCTTTTTCCTTCTCTCTAATTTATTTGTATTTATATTTTATAAAAACAGTCTTATATATGCAAAATCACCCATATTTGTAATTTATGTGAGGTTTCACTGTGTTATAACATCTCATGTTATGATTTATAGCTTTCCTTCTAGTACTATACATGACCTTAGACTTACCCTTTCAACCACTGTCATTCCTATATAATAGCTCTGCTAGTTACAAACACTGTGATGTGCTTTCACCATTTTTAGTCATTTCCAATTATTTACAAACAACCTTTTTAACAATTCTGCATAGATTAACCCTCAGTTTTCCATTCTCTGCCCTCTTTCTATTTTCTGGTGACCTATATTCTAATTATTAACTCCATGAGTTTACAGATTATATCTAGTTCATATTAGTGCAATCATACTGTAATTGTCCTTTTATGTCTGGTTTGCTTCACTCAATATAATGTCTCCAGGTTCATCCATGTTGTCATGCTTCATGATTTCACTTCTTCTTATAGCTGCATAATATTCCATTGTGTGTATACATCACAATTTGTTTATCCATTCATAGATCTCATCTTTCTCTTTAGGAGGCACTGGGAACTGATCCTGGAACCTCTGGTATGGGAAAGAGGTGCTCAAACAATTGACTCTCACAGTCTCTCCTCTGCATCACTCTTTGTTGCGTTATCTTGCTGCATGGGGTTGCCAGCTCTCTGTGGCATGGGCCAGCTTGCCTTCACCAGAAGGCCCTGGGAATCAAACCTGGGGCCTCCTGTCTGGTAGATGGGAGCTCAGGTGCTTGAGCCACATCTGCTTCCCTGTAGATTTCTTTGTTCCTTTTTATCTGTTCCTACATCCATTTCTTGCTCATCTTTCTCTGTGTCTTCTGTTGAGTCTTCTGTTGTGTCTTCAGGTTCTTCGTCCACCTACGTGTTAGGGTTAATGTTTCAACTGACGCAAAGTATTCTTTCTATTCTATCTCCATATGCTTTAGTGTCTAGTAATTCTGACCTTAGTATTGCTGTTTCAAACAAAACCACAGCAAGATCCAAAACTATGTGTCATCTTCATCTTCTTTAACCGGTGGAAGCATGTCCCTGAGCAGCAGATGCCTGGGATTAATTGCAAAGGTATTCCTTGGATTGGCTTCATAGCTCATGCCTTGAGTCTGCCCTGGAGTTAGAAGCTCTACCCAGTCTTCCTTTCTTCTCCTTCTCTTCTCAGGGATATTAAATCTGTGTCGAGGTCTGAAGGTTCTCCCTTCCTGCTCCTGGCCCCTCCCCTTCTGCCCTGGACAGGTATTTTCCCACATAGATCTCACGCATTTGGAATCTCCTCATGAACCCATTAACCCTTGATTTCTAAAGAGAGCAGAGCCTAAAGAGGATTCTTTGTTTTTGTCCTCATTGTGCTTTTTTCCCTTGACACAAAATGAGCAAATCACACTTCTTGAGCATTTTTTTATATGCCAGGCCCTGTTCTAGGGGCTGGAGTGTACTTAGCTTTATCAGTCTGGGGCCCTGGCCCAGCGGAGCTCATGTCCTCGTGGCCTAGTAAGGAGCCCGGCTCTTTTGGTGGTGGGTCTGCTCTTGTCATCTGCCGCCTCTCTAATCTCTGGGGAAACGGTCCTGTCTAGCATTTCCACTTTTTGAGCCTCTCAGCCGCTTTCCTGGCAAATTGCCAAGGGAGCAAAGCAGCTGTTGCCCCTGCGACCAGCACATCAAAAGTCCAGGTAACAAGGGCCTGGTGTAACCATGGCAACCTTATTGGGGCACCATGACCCAGCATAAATCCAGGCCAAGCTCACTGTGAAATGTGATGGAGCTCTGTCTGCTCCAGGCAGTTTGCAGGGAAAGGTGCCTCACTCCCTGTGGGTGACTGAGGGAAAGCTTCCCCAAGAACCAGAGGAGCCAGGAGGTGCCACGCTGACTGGAGAAGAAAAGGAAGCCCTGAGGTCATGCAGAATGGTTTTCCGTGGTCTGTGAACCCAGCAGACGTGCTAACCTGGCCATTTATTTCCATGCTTGGGGCCTGCCGGGGAGCTTGTCTGAGTCCAGATGGGCAGCTCTGATTGTCCTCAGAACTCAGAAATCTAAGAACCTGCAGCCTCATTGTGGAAGGAATGTGAGGCATCTTCCATACAAATGCACACACATGTGCACCTGCCAAGTACATGCATGAGGCGGAACTGTCCCTGCCCACTTCCTTGTCTTGTCCATTCTCTGTTTTCACTTTGCACAGCTTGGAGTGGCTTCATCTCAGTGCATGCTGGTGCAGGTGCTATATTTTCTGCTCTCTTTGCTGAAGCTGCCTTCTGTCCACACTCCAGATTTTGACCCAAATGCCACATCCTCAGAGTGGCTCTTCTTGACTATGGTAGCATTGGCCTGCTCCCCAGTGACTCTCCTGCATCACCCTGCTCACTTCCCACATAGCCCTCAACCTTCTCTGCATTTACATTGCTCATTTATTACCTTTCTCCCCTCTCACCTGCACATGATTTCCTTGTTTGCCATTTCTTATTTCTTTAGCATCTAGCACACAGGAGGTGCCTAGCACACAGGAGGTGCCTAGCACACAGGAGGTGCTCAATAAATAGGTGATGCATGGCTGACTGGACGCTTTCTCCAGGCACCTGATGTTTAGTAGCAGCAGCAATATTGGGAATCAAGAGTCAGGGCATCTTGAAGGATTTTTTTCTAGAAGCTGTCCCTCCTTGCCCCTCTGGCTCCTGTGATGTTTAGGTGGGGCTGGCTGGCTTACAGGCAGGCAGGTGGTCCTCACTGGTGTGAGAGAGCAGTGGCTGTGCTCTTGGGTGGCTGGGAGTCAGTGATTGAGAGGGCAGTGGAAAGGAGGTGGCACCACTTCAATTTATATATCTTTACCCTATTGCTTTATTTGAAAACCTCTGGGCCATTTTTAACAAGCTGGAAGGTCTTAGGTAGAATTAGACAGAGGTCTCTAACTTATAAGCTGATTGCCTCCTGCTTTTTCTAAAAAAATAAAATGATAAAATAAATGTAAATCTTTCTGACCCCTGTCTCTTTCAAACTTCCATTTTAGAAGACATGAGTCTTGTTCCTTTGATAATAGCTGTGCAATGAAAAGGCTGCTTTCTTCTATGAATCTCCTGGGTGCTGATTTCCTACCCTAGTTGCTTTCCTGTCAGCGGATAATCAAGATTTTGGATATTTGAGTGGCCTCTGGCTAGAAGAAGATAATGCACAAATGGAATTGACATGCTTCTTTCTAGCATGGTGTTGGGGGTGGGATGAAGCAGGGGCTTCGATTAAATGTCCTTTCAAGAGAGTTTTGGGAAAAGGACAGTGGAATTGGCTCACCTTCTGTTGATCTGTCAGGACAGTGTGAGTGCAGCTTTAGACTGACTTTTGTACCAGTCCTAGTAAAGCTGGAAGTTTCTCAAGCCTGACAATTGCCTTCTCCCTGGTTAGGGAGGCCAGGGGTGCAGGCAATCTACCTGGAGAGTTGTGCCAGGCTCCATGTGGAGCCTGCTTCAGCACCACACGGCCTGTCTGCTCTGCCCCTCTCCAGCTCCCCTCTGCATCCAGGTGTTTTTATCAGGACACACAGGTGGCTAGGTTGTAACAGACTGGTCCCTTGGTTAGAACTGCCCCCTCATTTGGGCTGAGATCAGTGGCTCCTGAGGGTTGAAAAGCCTTTTCCTTTGCTCTTCGCCCCCCGGATACTTGTGGTCCTGGCTCAGACAGGCTTGATTGCAAGATGCCCCTTGCTGAGGCTGACGTGACAAACTCCCAGTCTCTGTCCCAGCTCATTTTGTTTCCTAGGTACATAGAGTTATTAGATGACTTTCTCTCTCTGGCCTTTCTTGTCCTTTCAGCCACAATCATCATTTCCCTGCTATTCTGGTGGCAAAAGACTTTTGATATCAAGCCTTCCCACCCGAAACACGCTGAATGGCCTCAGGCTGAGCTGTCACCTGATGTCAGGGAAGAGGTTATTCAAAGAGATTTTGTCTTCTCCCCAAATGACTCTTCAGATTCCCCCAGCAAGCATTTTTGGAATCACTTAATTCCTCAGAGCCCATCAGAATTCTCCCTGTACAAACAGAGATGTGTTCTTGATCTCATTAAGGCATTTAAAATGTACTTAAGGGATTTGATTTCCTGTTCAGCACCCACCTTCTCCCCTTGTCAGCTGGGGTCCATTTTGGCTTGCTGACTTGAAGGTTGACAGAGATTTTTCTCTGAAGGGTGGGCAAGTGGTGGTTATTGATTTGAAGAAGACTCATGGGTTTGAGGAGGCAAAGGTGTGAACAAAGAGGGGAGACATGCATTGGCATGTCAGATTGAGATTTTACAAATTGTCTCCCTACGTAGTCCTTGGGACCACGTATGTGGTACGTGGTATATGGATCTGGATGTTTCCTGTTACAGAGTAGGTCAAGCCTGTGATGTGAGAAATTGTGCATCAGAGTTAGGAGGAGGCAAGTTGTCTCTGCACAGTGGGTCCAGGCCAGTTTCAAGAAGTGGCATTTTAGGAAAAAACAAAACAAAGCAAAGTGGGATGCTGGCTTAATCATGTTCAGTATACTAACAGATATTTTGATGTTTAATCTGCAATGAAAATAATAGTGATAGGAAAAAAGCTACCATTCCCTAAGCTTCTACCATGTTTCCTGAAGTACTTTAAATATATTACCCCTAGCATCCCCCCAACTGTGTAGGCAGTGGAATTATTTCTGTTTTCCAGTTAAGACACACCACATTGACATGTCCAAAGGGATTTCTTGATTCCCATGACTCCCCAGGCTTGCCCATCTGAGCAAATGGCGCCACCATCCACTCTGCAGAAGGTGCAAACCTGACCGAAATCCCAGATTCTTTCTTGCCCCTGACCCAGGCCTTCCGTCCCTGAGGTGGCCCCTAGCATTTCTACCTGGTACCTTGAACTCACACTTCTCTCTAGTTCCTCTTTTGCCAACCTGGTCTAAATCTGAATGGTCTTCCGATTTCTGTTCTTGCCCCACCCAATGTCTTTACACAGCAGTCAGGGTAGTCTTTACAGAACACAAATTGTCCAGGATGCTCGCTGGCTTAAAATTCTTCAGTGACTCCCCATTCCTGGCCTGCCCCTTCCGCCTCATCTCGCCTAGTCTCCTCTTCACCCACTGTACCCCCTAAACTCCCATGTGCATCCCTGTTAGAGGCTTCCTGCCTCAGCTTGCTTTCTCCAGCTTTTCCAGCTTCTGGCTTTCTTGTCAGAGAATCCAAAGTTGGCCTGCCTTGTTCTCCACCAGTGGGTTTAGTTGACTTCCTCATAGAGTCAGGGAAAACTCAGAAATCTGTGTTTTCACAAACTCCCCCCACATTCTGATACCAATGCAGGTGATCCAGTCTGTGCTATTGTAGAAAACATAGAGAACATTTTTTTTTTTTCTGTGCGGCCAGAGCACATGACAATTGAGGGAGCCCTCTTTGGGAAATGTCTGCAGAATAACCAAGTGAGATATGAGATGTTCTATGTCTGTGATAATATCCAGTGAGTATTTTAAAAACACACACATAAGTATCCACACTACAAAAGGATGAATATTGTATGGTCTCACTGATATGAACTAAATATGATGAGTAGACTTATGGAGTTGGACTAGGGAGGGTAGGCTGGTGGGATGATGGACTGTAGTTTGAGAAGGGGGAGCCGATGCTGAATGTATGTAGGGGATTTAATAAGATTGATTGTAAATATGTGGTCATGGATGGAGTTGATGGTAGCACATTATAATGAGTATAACAAACACTATTGATTTATGAATGTGTTTGTGGCTGAAATGGGTAGTCTAGGGAGATTAATGTTAACTGGAGAACAGCTGGAGGATAATATAGGGAATGTATAACTGTGATTTTGGTGGTAGATGAGGATTGTGGTTAATAATATAAATACAGGAAAGTTCTACTACAAGGTGCTAAGAATATGGTGATACTTGGGAAACTAGACATAGACTATAGTTAAAAATCATACTGTAATAATTCTGTAGCAAAAGCAAAAAAGGTACTAAATCCAGGCTAAAGGTAAAAAAGAATATAGGTTTTAGTTTTTGAGAAAGGAATATGAGTAAACATTTCTTTTCTTCATTTTCTTCATTGGACAAGGAAACTTCGATCAGGTCATTTTACCAATATGTGCTCATCTGTTATCTTTCTGAACATTGGAGGATCAATGGCATTTGCTCAATTAGATGAGATAAAAGTGCTTGAAAAGTACATTTTTGGAGTAATTCTTCCATAATTTGTTAAGCTGTCTTTTGTCTGGTATTTTATTTTTTAAAAATTTAAATGTTTGAATTTAAAAAATTGTGTTGCTCAGCTTGGTCCACCATTTACACATAGTCTTGCTACTATGTATTTTTTAGATACTTAGCCCCAACCCCCAAATCCTCATTCTTTGAACCTCAGTAGGTAAATGTTGCCACCATTGAGGACATGTGAAAGGTAATTTCAAAAATAGTGTGGGTTTGAGCATTGCATCAGGAATGTGTTTCATGTTCCAAGGTGACTGTTCTGAAGGGGATACTACAGTGTGTTGTTACTAAGTGGTTTCATTACTCTCCAGCTGCCCTGGACCCAGAAGATGGTGGTCGAGGAAGAGGGTGCTCATGCTTGATCTGCTGCAGAGAATTTGGGTTTGGCTACTGGGCTTAGACATTTTCCATTTTCAGTGGGGAGATTAGGTCATGTCCTGGAGCCATGGATTCTAGAACTAGGCTGGTTCTGCCAAAGATTTTGAAAATCCTTAATAACCCCAAGGGATGTGCACAACTTTTGGAAAGAGAGAAAAAAATATTATTAAAAGAAGATTAACACACAAAAAGTGAAATAAACACTGGGGGAGACTTTAGCTTTTTGATTATTCCCATTATTTGGAATCCAGCAAAATAGGCATTTGCTATAGTGAGCTGAGTTTTCTGTTTACGGTTATTATTTATAACTCACATCTCTTCTTCAAATGGTTTGATTTTTACAAAGTTCTATGTATCGACTAAGCTTGGATTTTCTGGACTTCCCTTACTAATGTAATAAGAAAAATAAATATAAATATAATTAGACTTACACACATAGCTTTTTAAAAATAGTGACCCTTAGAGTCATCTCAGAAACTATTATTTCCTTTCTTCAAACATAAAGAAGAAATAAGTTAAAAAAAGAACCAACCGACTGTCCTCTCCTTCCTCCTTCCCCCTTTCTTTTCCTATCTGTCCTTCCATAGATGTTTCCTGAGCATTTACTTCAGGTCTCTCTTGTTCTCTGTTGTATACCCAGGATGCAGGATACCACCTAATGCAGTCTCTGCCCTCACTGAGCTTGCAGTTTGGGAAATGGAAGGGGTGGAGAGGCATTCAATAAGTATATCACAAAAATAATTAATTTTCATTATGTCATAAGTACAGTAAAAGAAAAATCCAGGATACCATGAGCGCTCCTCAGAGAGGGTCAGGAAGGCTTCTCTGAGAAGGTGGTATTTAAGCTGAGACCCAAAGGATGACGATGAGTCAAGGGGGTGAATTTGAGTAGGAGCTGAGCATTCCATGCAGGTATGGAAGAACAGTATGTGTGAAGATGACAAGGCAGAGAAGACACGGTGTGTTTGAGCAACTGAAAGAATGCCAGTGTGCTGTGGAATGGTGGTGTGAGATTGGAGAGCTATACAGAGGCTGTGTAGGGGCAGTAAAAATTGTGTGGTTAATTCTAAAGGCAGAGGGAGGCCTTTGGGTTGTTTATGCAAGGACCTGTGTTCTTTTTTTTTTTTTTTTTAAAGATTTATTTATTTTTATTTCTCCCCCTCCCCCCAACCACCCACTCCCCACTCCCCACCCCAGTTGTCTGTTCTCTGTGTCTATTTGCTGCGTGTTCTTTGTCTGCTTCTGTTGTCAGCAGCACAGGAATCTGTGTTTCTTTTTGTTGCATCATTTTGTGTGTCAGCTCTCCTTGTGTGCGGCACCATTCCTGGGCAGGCTGAAATTTCTTTTGCACTGGGTGGCTCCCCTTACGGGGCACACTCCTTGCGCGTGGGGCTCCCCTACGCGGGGGACACCCCTGTGTGGCAGGACACTCCTTGCGCATATCAGCACTGTGCGTGGGCCAGCTCCACATGGGTCAGGAGGCCCGGGGTTTGAACTGTGGACCTTCCATGTGGTAGACGGACGCCCTAACCACTGGGCCAAGTCTGCTTCCCAGGACCTGGGTTCTTAAACGACCACTCTAGAGCTGCAGCTGCTTGAAGGCTGGTAGGAGTGGGGAGCTGGAAGACTGACTGGGAGGCCACGGAAGTGGTCTAGTCTCAAGATCATGGTGGTTTGAGCAGGGTGGTGGTAGTGGAGTGGCAGAGTCATGAACATGTTAGAGAACTATCCAGGAGGTACAGTGATTGATAAGTGAGGGCGAAGGTGTCGAGATGACTCCAGCATTTGTGGCTTAGCAAATGGAAGTGCTATTTTCCAAGATGGGAGCCTGGAGAGGCATGGGGAGGAGAGGACCACATGTCAAGTTGAAGCTGCCTGGAAATCACCCAAGTAGAGTCGTCCAGAAGGCAGGTGATATGTGGGGCTGTTACCCTGAAGACAGGTCTGTTCCAGAGAGACACGTTTCTGAAACTTCACCATTTGCTAGCACAGTTTTTTCTGGATTCTGGAGTGTCTCCATCAGCAGGAGAACAATGGATGGCTGAAACCTGTTCAAAGTGGCATTGCTCTTTTTCCACACCAGGTTAGTTGGTACAGACACTAATGACCCAGAGAGCTGGGACAGCATGCAGTTGTCACAGGCATGGTGGTACCAGGGCTTGTCATCAGCTAGGGAGCAGATGGGAGCAGCAGCCCTGACAGTCTAGGTTAGGAAACAGTGCAGGGGTCCCAAAAGTCATGGGAGTGTCATGTAGACAAGGGCCAAGGAGGGAGACCAGAGAGACCAGGGTCAGGGAGCGGCCTGAGCCAGGCTTTCAAAGAGGCTGGTGGGAAAAGCAGTAGATGCCACCCTGGGAAAAGTCCAGGATGCTGGCAATAACCAGATGAGTCATGCCAGGAAGGATGGTAGTTCCTTGCCTCCCAAGCCCCAGGGGAGGAAAAAATTGTAACTGTTTGGAATTCAGAACTGCCAAAATTTCATGAAATTGCTATGTAAATTATGAAATATAGCTAATAGTTTTAGTTGTTTGCAACATTGTAAAAAGCACAATCTTCCCAACCCCCATCATATAGAAAATAAAAGCAAAGAAAAGCTCGGAAGCAAAGAAAGAACTTTTGTTTGGACATTATATTTGCAGGGAATCTTTCAATGACTGAATTTATCCAGCAGGCCTATATTCATTCATTCATTCACTCACTCATTGGTTCCTTCGTTTTCTGTGTGTCTGTCTCTCCCCACCTCCACTCCCCCACCCCAACCTCCTTTCTGCATCCCTTTCCTCATGTCGTTTGACAATTCTGGGAGTATCAGGCAGGGGTCACAAAAGATATTAGAGAAATAATTTCGTCATGGTGCAAAGTGAGAAATCAGAGTTGACATGTGGGTGGTGGTGGTGGTGGTGTGTCGTGTGGATGGGGGAGGCATGAATTCTAACCTTGTTGCCCTCCTGATCCTGAGGCAAGGTTCTGCCTCCTCTGCCCCTAAGAATGTTTCATTTGCTCATGGTGAAAGTGTGGGTCAGCAGGTGAGGGAAGGCAAATGCAGGTCTACAGGTGAGGGAAGGCGAGTGCAGGTCTGTACGTGAGGGAAGGTGAAGGTACTGCACTGGCCAAGAGAGGTGGGTGACATGACTCAGTGCATGTGATCATTTTATTTTCCCTTTTTTTAAAAATTTTTTAATTAAAAATTTTTTAAATTAAAAAATTAAAAAAAAATTTCCCTTTATTTTTTATTTATATAATCATGAGACCCAATTAGATTCTCAAATCTGGTTTTTCCTGGCTGTTGCCTGGGGTAAGTCAATCCTCAGTTCACTTTACCACAAATTTGAGACAGTGGCATCCCTGCCATACCTTCACTACAACTCTTAAAAAATCAGGATTAAACAAAATTTAATAGTAAGGCTAAAAATATAAATTCCTTATAAAGAAATTAGTTATTTTTGTTACCCTTAATATGGATTTGAGGTAGTTTGCAAGACGATGTATGTAAAACAGCACTGTTGTAAACCAGATAAAAGAATCTCGCAAAGCAGTGTAATTGGATATTATCAAGGGCAACTGCACATAGCAGAAATCCTAGGCCAAAGAGCACTGAGAGTTGGGCTTTCCAAAAGCCAACACATAAAGGGAAATTAGCTAGAGATGCTTAGTTTTGTATTAGATATCACCAACTCTTTACCTATAAACTGTATCCTCAGCTTCGGGCTCAGAGTCGCCTTAGAAAATATTTGATGAATTGATCAAACACAAGATGTGTGAGAAAGAGTTTATTCTGTGAATCCTGTGTAAGGGGCAGAGCACAACACAAATCTTTAAAAGCTACTTTACGAAAGAAACAGAAACAGACTTTTTAGTGTTGTTCTTTATTCCTGTCATTTTGTCAGCCCACATCACTTCTAGGGCCCTGCTGGTTATTGACACTGCATCAGTTTCCTGTAGAGGAAAAGGGAAGCTGTAAGGACACAGCACTTCAATTTTTAGAACTTATCTAGAGAAACACTTCCTCCGGGGCACAAATTGTTATGCACAAAAAAGTTCATTGTTGTATTGTTTGTATAGCAAAGAATATGGACAAAATTAAAAAGTTCATGCATAGAGGAGTAGTTAACTGAATTACATCACGTCCTTACTATGGAATATTATGCAACCATTAAAACGAACGGACCAAGTGATGTGCCTCATCAAGGAAGTGTATGCCACTCTTATGCTGCTCAGCGATCAAAAACAAGTTGCCAAACAGCATGTAGACAATGATTTCATCTCTAGGAAAAAGTATTAGATTAATAATTTATACATCTTTAATGCATGAATTGTTGACAGAATGTGTATCAAGATTGGTTATCTTGGGACAGCAAGATCTGGGGGGAAGTTTCACTGCCTGCACATTGTATTTTATAAGATTTGAATTTTATACTGGCTTGTATTACATGTGTTATCAGGAAAAGCAATAAAACTGATAAGCATTGTGCTGGGAGCTGGGGACAACATGATGCCTAAACTGTTGTCCCCACCCTTGTACAGGTCAAAGTCTAGCAAGGGAGGCAGCCACATCAACAAATTATACCACCAGGTGAGCCCTGCAATTCTGAAAGTGGATGTGAGGGGCACAGCTGCCATGGGAGGGAGTTACCAAGTCTGTGTTGAGGCAGGGTGGGTGGGGTTGGCAGTGTAGAAGAGAAGGATACACAGAGGCCACAACAAAACGGCTATATCAGCAGAGGTCAAAGGAAGACTCAGCATGGTCACCAGTGCGTTGGTAACTCGGAAGGAGCTCAGTCCCTGGGGCATTCTGACTCATGAAATGCCATGGGAGGCCAGACGGTGCAGCGGACATTTTAAAGACAGATGGTCTGAGGGAGGCACAGAGGGTCAGCTCAAGTTTTCCACCCATCAGTCACATGGCACTGTTTGTTCCCCCACTTGAAAAGAACTTGGCATTAAATCAGAGCTTAGTTGGTGATCTAAGGATGAATTCCAGACGCTCCTAATTAACCCCCGCACTTCCTGCATCACACTGTTCTTAAATCTTGATTTTATGGTCCAGAGGCAAGGCACAAGTGTCATCAGGATGAATATTTATCTAGAGATGAAATCACCAAGATACTTTGATTGATAGCAGGGTGAACGACACAGCTTCAAGTTTCTTGCTGACAGAAAGAACTGTACACTTCCACTAGAGTTCTCACGTTCTTCTGGTGCACTTATTTATAGCTTGGTCGTTCTCATTGTGTACAGTATTTCTATAAATATTCATTCTACAATTGGTGGGCATTTTGGTTATTTAATTTTTGGCTATTGTGAATAATGTGGCTGTGGACTCTTTTTTTTCACGTTTTATTGTATTTATTCAGCCATTATTAATTTTTAATAAAATTTTAATTTTTATTGTCTTTTTTAAAAAAAGATACATAGATCACAAAAAATGTTACATTAAAAAATATAAGAGGTTCCCATATACCCCAGACCCCACGCTACCCCACTCCTCCCACATCAACCTCTTTCATCATTGTGGCACATCCATTGCATTTGGTGAATACATTTTGGGCACTGCTACACAGCATGGATTATAGTTTACATTGTAATTTACACTCTCCACCACTCTAATCAGTGGGTAATGACAGGATATATAATGTCCTGCATCTGTCCCTTCAATATCATTCACGACAACTCCAAGTCCTGAAAATTGCCCCCATATCACATCTCTTCTTCCCTCACTCTGCCTTCAGCAACTCCCAGGGCCACTGTCTCCACGATCAATGATAAAATTTCTTCCATTGTTAGAATCACAATACTTCTATGGTAGAATACCAGTAAGTCCACTCTAATCCATATTTTATTCCTCCATCCTGTGGACCTTGGGATGGTGATGTCCACGCCACCTCTAAATCGAGAGGGGGCTTAGATCCCACATGGCTGATGTATGAGATTCTCCTGCTTGCAGTTGTAGACACTCTCAGTTCCCTGGAGGGGTGGTTGACCATCCTCACCTCTTTGTTAGCTGACCTGGGTAAGTCCAATGAATCGGAGTAGGTATTGCAACTCTGCTGAGTCTCAGGACTCAGCTGGCACATGGTCAGTCCAGAGATTCAAGTATCCTGAGTATACACCAACCCAGCACCAATCACAGGTTCAGTAAAAGTGACAGAAAAATGTATAGAATGGTCACATCTGAGTCCAACTCCATCACACTCAGGAGCACAAATTCCAAAGTAGGTTCCACTGGCAGGGCACTGAACTCCAGAGCCATCTGCCTTGACTGTAGAACCTGTATGTCTCCATAGCCCTCAGGAGTACCTGGGATTGTATCTACTTTGGCTGTCTCTGGGATACTGCTGAGATGTGTATAAGCGCAACCCCTCTGATGACCTCCTGACTCATCTTGAAGTCCCTTAGCCATATAAACTCATTTGTCTTTACCATTTCCCCCTTTTATTCAAGGTCTTTTTCTAGTTGCATCAGCAGCTGGTGATTGGTAGTAATCCCTCAGTGCCAGGGAAGCTCATCCCCGGGAGTCATGTCCCACACTGGGGGGAAGCTAATGCATTTACATGCCGAGTTTGGCTTAGAGGGTGGCAGCATTTGAGCAACATGGAGGTTCTCAGGAGGTAACTCTTAGGCACCCTGTAGCTCTAGGCCTAGTTGGAATTTCAAGTGCATAGGCTCCTAAGCATAGTCATCAGTATCATGGGCCCATCATTGGACCATCCTTCTTCAATGGTCTTTGCCCTTGCACTTAGAGGCTTGTTGCTCTTCCATTGGGGAATGTGACAGAGCTCCCCTGGCTAGGAACTCAGCACTCCCTCAGTTGTCATGTGTAACTCTACCTACTATGACAATACCCAATGACTATCCGAACATTTTTATATACCCTATGTACATGCCCTGGAGAATTCCCTCCCAACCATGTGTCCCCCATCAATGACACCCCACACTAGTGCTCCTCCCCTGCCATAGTTGAACTCCTTTGTGACCCAAAATTTCTTAAAAAATGAAGCCTAATATATTGTCAAATTCAATTGGTAAGAAAATGAAATAGTAATGGTAGGTTGAAAGGTAAGAAATAGAATACATACTAATTTAGAAAAGCTAAAATAAAGTAAAGAATAAATTGGGGTATTAAAAAATGAAAAAATATCATAAAACTTTGTTTTTGATGTTTTGCCTTTCATCACTGTAATACGTGTTGCCCTGTATGTACTGTGGAAAGCAATCTCTTCCATTCCTTCCTCAGTGTCTACATCCCTTTTTTCTTTTTTTAATTTTCAATTTTGTCTTCAAAAGAGTTTTAGGTCACAGTAAAGTCACATATACAATATAGGGGACTCCCATATACCCAACATCAAACCCTTTTCCCCCTTCTCCAGCAATGATCTTTTTACATGTGGATGTTATATTTGCTACAACTGATGTACAGATATTGAAACATAGCTACTATCCTTGGTTCCATTTTGGTTTACATTATGGTTTATATTTTAGACTATGCAATTTTCTAAATTTTTAGTTACATTATGGTTTACATTTTAGACTATACACTTCTATAAATTTTTGGTGAAATTTAACATGACCTATATCCATCATTGCATGATCTTGTGGAACATTTCCACTGCTCCAGTTACCGCCTCTTCCATCTATTCTATTCCCCTCTCCCTCTCCTCTTAGGGCCCACAGTGACAACCAAGCTTTACTGCTTGAAGGACCAGATTCATAGATACTTGCAACAATGCTGAGGGCGTGACACACTAGACTGTCCTCCCCCATTGAGAGCCACCAATACACTTGAGAGACACCCTTCCTTCCGTTTGAGAACATCAGGCCTTCCCAGGATGGGGGTACAACACCTTCCCGTTCATTGTATGGGTCTCCACCCAATGATATAACACACTATGACAAGATGAGCACTCACACACTCCCTAGAAGCCTGCTCCAGGTGTAGCTTGTGCCAGATGCCCCCCATGAAACACCTTAAACAAGTAACCCTTCCTTATTATATTTTCCAAAGTGTTTTCTCAACATTATAGTTTCAACCACATACCTGACAATCTCCCATGTTGACCCACTCCCCCCAAAACCTCCACCCAATTACATGGACCATCTGACCTATCCTTCCACCCATAACCCCCATCAAGCTTGCAAAGCCCCACTCAATAGTACCACTGTGCCACCTTCTTATTCCTTCCCTGCACAACTACTTACCTCCACTTTATCATAGATTTCGCCCATGTAGGTGTCAGGTCACAGACTTCCTCTCCCCCTTCCCCCCCCCCCCCCAATTTCCTGTAAGCCTATCATCCAGTCTCTAGCTCTCTGAGACAGTTTGTTTGCTTAATTCATATCAGAGAGTCCTGTAGTAGTTGTCCTTCAATGCCTGGCTTGCTTCACTCAACATAAGGTCCTCAAGATTCACCCATGTTATCCCATGTGTTAGTACTGTATTCCTTCTTATAGCTGAGTAGTATTCCATTGTATGTATATTCCACATTTTGTTTATCCATTCATCTGTTGATGGGCATTTGGGTTGATTCCAACTTTTGGCAATAGTGAATAATGCTGCTGTAAACATTGGTGTGGATATATTAGATTGTGTCCTTGTTTTCAGTTCTTCTGGGTATATACCCAGCAGTGGAATTACTGGATCATGTGGCAAATCTATATCTAGTTTTTGAAGGAACCACCAAATTGTCCTCCAGAATGGCTGGATCCTTCTGCATTCCCAACAGCAGTGGATGAGGGTTCCTATTCCTATTCCTCCATATCCTCTCCAACACTTGTAATCTTTTGATTTTTTAACAGCCATCAGTCTAATGGGTGTAAGATGGTATCTCATTGTAGCTTTGATTTGCATTTCCCTAATAGCTAGTGATGTTGAGCATCTTTTCATGTGCTTTTTAGCCATTTGTATTTTTCCTTTGGAGAAGCATCTGTTCAAATCTCTTGTCCATTTTTAAAATGGGTTGTTTTTCTTCTTCTTTTTAAGATATAGGAGTTCTTTATATATGCTGGATATTAGTCTCTTATCAGATATATGGTTACCAAATATTTTCTCCCATTGGGTAGGCTGTCTTTTCACTTTCTTGATTAAACTCCTTTGATGAGCATAAGGTTTTAATTTGGAGGAGGTGCCATTTATTTATTTTTTCTTTTGCTGCTTGTGCTTTGGGTGTGAAGTTCATGAAGCCATTTCCTATTACAAGGTCCTGTAGATGCTCCCCTACATTGTTTTCCAAGGTCTTTATGGTCTTGGTTCTTATATGTAGGTTTTTAATCCATCTTGAGTTGATTTTTTTGTATAAGGTGTGAGATGGTAATTGTCTTTCATTCTTTTGTATATGGATATCCAGTTCTGCATGGACCATTTGTTGAAGAGGCTATTCTCTCCCAGTTGAGTGGGCTTGGTGGTCTTGTAGAATATCAGATAATTGTATATGTGAGGATCTATATCAGAATTCTCAATTCAATTCCACTGGTCAGTATGTCTATCCTTGTGCCAATACCATGCTGTTTTGCAGTATGTTTTAAAGTCAGGTAGTGTGATTCCTCCAATTTCATTTTTCTTTTTTCTATACACCTGGCTATTCGGGGCCTCTTTCCTTTCCAAATAAAGTTCATAGTTAGTTTTTCCAGTTCATTAAAAAATGTTGTGTTGATTTTTATTGGAATTGCATTAAATTTGTAGATCAGTTTGGGTAGGATAGCCATCTTAATGATATTTCATCTTCCTATCCATGAACAGGGAATATTCTTCCAATTAATTCTTCTTTGATTTCCTTTAACGTGTTGTGTAGTCTTCTGTGTATAAGTCTTTTACATCTTTAGTTTAATTTATTCCTAGGCATTTGATTTTTTAAATTTGCTATTGTAAATGATATTTGTTTCTTGATTTCCTCCTCAGATTGTTCATTATTGGTGTACAGAAATGCTACTGATTTTTGTGCACTGATCTTATAACTTATGACTTTACTGAACTCATTTATAAGTTCTAGAAGCTTTGTTGTAGACTTCTCAGGGCTTTCTATGTATAGGATCACGTTGCCTGCAAATAGTGAAATTTTTACTTCTTCCTTTCCAATTTGGATGCCTTTTATACCTGGTTCTTGCCTCAGTGCTCAAGCAAGTACTTCTAACACAATGTTATATAGGAGAGGAGATAGTGGGCATCCTTGTCTTGTTCCTGATCTTAGAGGCAAAGATTTTAGGATTTCACCATTGTAAATGATTTTAGCTGTGGGCTTTTCACATATACCCTTTATCATGTTCAGAAAGTTTCCTACTATTCCTATCTTTTGCAGTGTTTTTACCAAGAAAGGGTGCTATATTTTGTCAAACGCTTTTCTGCATCTATAGATATGATCATGTGATTTTTTTCCCCTTTGATCTGTTTATGTGTGTATTGCATTGATTGATTTTCTTATATTGAACCATCTTTGCATACCAGGGATGAAACCAACTTTGTCATGGTGTATAATTCATTTGATGTGTTGTTGAATGTGATTAGCAAGTATTTTGTTGAAGATTTTAGCATCTAGGTTCATTAGAGAGCTTGGCCTGTAATTTTCCTTTCCTGTAGTGTCTTTGTTTGGCTGGTATTAGGGTAATGCTGGCATCATAGAATGAGTTAGGCAATCCTTCTATTTCAATTTTTTCAAAGAGTTTAAGCAAGATTGGTGTTGTTCTTTCCAGAATGTTTGGTAGAATTCATCTATGAAGCTGTCTGGCCCAGGGCTTTTCTTAGTTGGGAGTTTTTATATGACTAATTCTATCTGTTTACTTGTGATTGGTTTGTTGAGATCATCAATTTCTTCTTTCCTCAATGTAGGTTGCTATATGTTTCTAGGAATTTGTCCATTTCCTCTAAATTGTCCTTCTTGTTGGCATATAGTTTTTCAAAGTATCCTTTTATGATAGTCTTTATTTCTGTGGGGTCAGTGGTTATATCCCCTTTCTCATTTCTTATTTTGTGTATTTGCATCTTCTTTCTTTCTTTCTTTCTTTCTTTCTTTCTTTCTTTCTTTCTTTCTTTCTTTCTTTCTTTCTTTCTTTCTTTCTTTCTTTCTTTCTTTCTTTCTTTCTTTCTTTCTTTCTTTCTTTCTTTCTTTCTTTCTTTCTTTCTTTCTTGTTAGTCTAGCTAAGGGTTTGTCACTTTTATTGATCTTCTCAAAGAACCACTTCTTGATTTTATTTTTTCAAGTGCTTTCTTATTTTCTATTTCATCTTTGTTTTTTCTTTCTTTTTTCTTCCTTTGGGGTTAGTTTGTTGTTTTTTACTAACTCCTCCAAGGTGTGCAGTTAAGTCTTTGATTTTAGCTCTTTCTTCTTTTTTGAGGTATGAATTTATGGCTAAGAATTTCCCTCTCAGTACAGCTTTGCTGCATCCCGTAAGTTTTAATATGTTGGTTTCAAGGTAGTTTCTGATTCCTTTTGAGATTTTCTTCTTGACCCACTGTTTGTCTAAGAGTGTGTTGCTTAACTTCCATATCTTGTGCCTAATCTGGTTCTCTGGTCCTTGCAGCTTCATTCCACTGTGGTCAGAGAAATTATTTCATATTATTTCAATCTTTCTGGATTCATTGAGACTTTCTCTGTGGCCTACCTAGCATGTGGTCTATCTTGGAGAATGATCCATGTGCACTTGAGAAGAATGTATATCCTGCTGTATTTGGGTGTAATGTTCTATATGTGTCTATTAGGTCCAGATCCTCTAATATATTATTCAAAGTATTTGTTTATTTATTCTCTGTTGAGATATTCTGTCCAATGGTGATAATGGTGTATTAATGTACCCCACTATACTTGTAGAGGAATCTATTCCTTCACTTAGTTTTTCCAGTGTTTGCCTTATGTATTTGGAGGCACCCTGATTAGGAGCATAAATGTTTATGACTCTTCTTCCTTCTTGAAAGATTACCCCTTTTACTAATATGTAGTGTCCATCTTTGTCTCTCACAATAGTTTTGCATTTAAAGTCTATTTTGTTTGATATTAATATAGCTAGTTCTGCCCTTTTTTGGTTATTGTTTGCTTGTAAGATTGTTTTCCGTCCATTCACTTTCAACCTCCTTGAATCCCTGGGTCTTAGATGGGTTTCTTGTAGACAACATATAAGTCGGTCATATGTCCTTATCTATTCTGCCAATCTGCGTCTCTTGACAGGTGAGTTTAATCCAGTGACATTTAGTGTTATTATTCTCAAGGGATTTCTTACATTAACCATATTTTCTTTGGATTTTTTATGTCATATGTTGTTTCTATTTCTCTTTTTGTCTTTTTAGTTGTTCTTATACTCTCCTCCAACCTTATCTCTTTCGTTTTTTTTTTTTCTTTTCTTTCCTCCTGCAGAATTCCCTTTAGTATTTCTTGACGGGCAGGTTTCTTGTTGGCATACTCTCCCCCCATTATTAACAGCTTGCACTAATGTAGTACCTTTGTTACAGTTGATGAAAGAATATTATTATAATTGCACTATTAACTATAGTCCATGGTTTACATTTGGGTTCACTATTCATGTTGTATAGTCCCTATACTCAAAGAAAAGTTATTGTAGTAACTTATATACAAACTAATATTTCCCCTTTTGACTACATCCAATATATAATTTAGTGCTCTTAATTACTTTCACAATGTTGTGCTACCATCACCACCACCATTACTAAAACTTACTATCACTCCAAACAGAAATTCTGTATAAATTGACCCCTTCCTGACCCCTGGTAACCAGTATTCTAATTTCTGACTCTCTGAATTTGATATTTCAAATTATTTCATGTAAATGAGACCATACAATATTTGTTCTTTTGTGCCCGGTTTATTTCATGCACCATGATGTCTTCAAGGTTCATCCATGTGCATGTTGTTGCATATATCAGAACATCATTCCTTTTCATGGCAGAACAGTATTTTGTTTGTTCATTTATCTATTGATGAACACTTGAGTTGCTTCCATCTTTTGGCATTTGTGAATAATGCTGCCATGAATATCAGTGTGCAAATATCTGTTTGAGTCCCTGCTTTCCAGTCTTTTGGGTATTGTTTTAATTTCCTAGGCTGCCCAAGCAAATACCATGAAATGGGTCAATTTAAACAATGGGAAGTGATTAGCTTACAGTTTTGAAGCTAAAAGAAAGTCCAAATCAGGGCATCATCAAGGTGATGCTTTCTCCCAGAAGACTGAGCTGGTTGCTGGCATGATAAACACGCAAAGAAGCAGAAAAATGTGACCTATAACAAGAGAAAACTCAGTTAATAGAAACAAATCTAGAAATGAAGGAAAGGATGGAAATAGCAGATAAGGATTTTAAAATATAAACATGATTGAGGATGAATAACATGAACATAATATTATAAAAGATTTGAAAAAAGAAAAAAATGGAACTTCTAGAATGAAATTTTTACTCATATAGCTACCAGCATGTTAGGCACTCTAAAAAAATATTAGAAAACTGGATGAATTAGCAATATAAACTACCTAAACTGCTGTACAGGGAGAAAGAAAATAAGTTTTAATTGCCAGAGTCCCAGTACTCTGCTGGTCATGGGTCAATATCAAGCAGTGTATATGAGTATAATTTGAGTCTTAGAAGATGACAGTGAGGGGGTGACAGAAAATATATTTGAAGACAATGGCCAATTTTTTTCCAAATTAGATGAAATCTTTAAACATATAGATTCAAAATGTTCTATGAATCTCATGTAGTGTAAACATAAATAAAACAACACCAAGTATAGAAAGAAATTGCTGAAGACAGTAATAAAAAGAAAATCTGAAAAGCAGAGAAAAAGAGACATTATTTATAGATGAACAAGATAAGAATAACTGTGAACCTGTGGTCAGAAATAATGCAAGCCATAATGTCAGCTTTAAAATGTTCAAAGAAAAAAAATAAAATTGTAAACAGAATTATAATTCTATTAAAAAATGAAGGCAAAATAATGACTTTTTCAGACAAATATAAGCCAAGTGACTTTGCTAACAGTAAAATCTGAACTACAAGAAAAGTTATAGAAAGTTTTCAGGTAGGAACAAAATAATAAATTTAGATCTAACCTGAAAGAATGAAAGAATGAAAAAATGGTAAATATATATATTTTTTCTCATTAGAATGTATGTAAAAGATATTTTACTTTTAAAGCAAAATTAATGACAATGTATTATGTCAATAATATATGTAAAAGCAAAAAGTATGCCCACAATAGGAAAAGGGAGGAAATGAAGGTATATTTAGAAAGAATCTTATATTGTACATGAAGTGATATAATACTATTTGAAGGTAGATCGTGATCATCAAAGATAAATTTTATATATAGGAGTAATAGCTAAAAATGTAAAGAGATTTAGCAATAAATCAATAGGGAGATAAATTAGAATACTATAAAATACTCAATCCACAAAGAAGCAGGAAAAGAGGGAAAGGAATAGAAAGGATAATTAGAAAATAACTAGCAAGATAACAGATTTAAACATAATCATATTGATAATTGCATTGCATGTAAATGGTCTAAACACTTCGATTAAAATTCAGAGATGGTCAAACCAGGTAACAAAGCAAGACCAACTACATGCTGTCTACAAGAAACCCATTTTTAATAGAGAGACAGGTAGGTTAAAAGAAAAGGATGGAAAAAAGAAATACCTTGCAAATAGAAAAAGATACACTATGCAAACACTAGCCAATGGGAAGCTGGAATGGTTATCTTACTCTCAGACAAAATAAACTTTAGAACACAGAATATGACCAGGGATAGGAAAGGGATATTTCATAATGATAAAGGGGTCATTTTGTCAAGAAAATATATTCTTAAATGTACTCAATAACAAAGCTTTGAAATACATAAAGGATGAAAGGGAAAATATAGAAATCTAAAATTATGGTTAAAGATATCAACACTCCTCTCTCATTACTTAAGGTAGCAAAAAACCAGTACGGATAAAGAAGACTTGAATAACACTTTCAAGCAACTTGACAATTACATACACAATTAACATACACAGATGTGCCACCCAACCACAGCAAAATTTACATAGATTTCAAGTGCTCATGGAAAATTCACTATGATATATCCTCTGCTGGGCTATAAAGTAAATGTCAATAAATTTAAAAGGATAAGAGTTTATTTTCTGACCACATTAAAATTAAATCAGAAATATATAAGAGAAAATATTTATATACTCCTCAGATATTTAAAAACTAAACAAATACGTTTCTACATAATCCATGGGTCAAAGAAGAAGTTACCAAGGAAACCAGAAAATATTTTGAACTGAATGAAAATTAAAATCCAGCATATAAAAATCTGTAGGATACAGCTAAAGCAGTGCTTAGAGGGAAATTTATCCTTTAAATATATAAAGAAGAAAAGGAGAAATGTCTAAAATCAGTTATCTAAATTTCCTCCTTAAGAAGCTTAGGAAAATAAGACAAAATTAAACCCCTAATAAATAGAAGAAATGAAGCAATGAATTAAAATCACTGTAATAGAAATTGGACAAACAATAGAGAAAATCAATGAAACCAAAAGCTGGTTCTTTGAAAAGATAAAAAATAAATGTTTTATATATATATATATACACACACACACACAAAATGAGTTTATATATATTTAAAGAACAGGGGAGACAGCATAGCTCAGTGGTTGAGCACCTGCTTCCCATGTATGAGATCCTAGGTTCAATCCCAAGGACCTCCTAAAAAATTTTAAAAAGGGATAAAAAAACACCAACACAAGGGAATATCCCAAAATGTTTAACAGTTCTCTTGTTTTTTAGCTTGGACATTGGATTATTCATGTTTTATTTTTATTATTTGTATGTTATCTTTTCGAAATATTTTTAATGAACACACACTATGGTCATAATCAGCAAATAAAAACCCTGTTTTAAGAATTACTGCTCCTTGTGTTTATTTTATAAAAGCTGCAGGTGCCTTGCTCTCCAAGGAAAGCTAGAGCAGGCTTAAGGCTGTTGATGAGGTGAAGTACCTGCTTGACAGGGACCCTCTCCCACCCATGTTTCCATGTAAGGGGAGAGATGGCCCCTGCTCTCCAGAGGGCTGCCAGCACTGGAATTAGCACTCCTGCTTCTGCCCAGCACACCCTTTCACCTCCTGGAGAGCTGGATATCAGACTGGTCCACGCATGCAGTAGGTACTTCAAAAGTAACACTGCTCTCCTCTCCTTCTCTGCCCTTCTTTTTCCTCCCAGCTCCTTACTCTAAGCAGAGTGTACTTCCTTGCTCACCTAGGCAGGCTTCTCCCTACCTTTACTTACCCTGCCCCAGTCAAAGGGGATATGCTCTTCCCCACTTTGCCTTGGACCAGTCATTAAGGTCCACTTGACAGGAGCATGCCTTGCTATATACTGCAATCCATCTTCACCAATCAGGTGATCCTATGATCTGATTTTCATTCAGCAACTCGTATCTATTCCCAATTGGTTAGAATCTTGAGAAAAGGAGAAGGGAGTTAGTGACTTTATCTCATCTTCTTTTTAATGTATTATTTGATTCATAATCTGCTCCTCCTAGGCAACGTAAGGTTTTATCCTGATTAAAAGCAGGACAAATAACTTTAAGTGTATTACAATTGTGTGACATAACCTCACTGAAGGGGACAGGGAAGAAAAAAATTTGATCAAAATGACTCTGGAAAGCAGTGTTTCTTCTAGATACTATAAGGTTAAAGAAAAAAAGAACTGTACAATAACACTGTACTTTAGGTGGTAAATTAGTTTTTCACAAGGGTGCAGCATAGCAATTCTGAAACTACATGAATACTAGGGTTGAATAATAAATAAATATATTGTACATAATGAGGGTCAGGTTTTTTCTATTAGAGAAAGAAGCTGCAAACAAGCGGGGTGTGGGGGGGGGAGGGGACATCTAAAATGAACAAACATGGCGTTCTCCATCACAGGTGCACTTTCATTCTTTCTCTCAAATCATACTCCAACTTTGTATTTTGCCAAATAAATACGTCTGTCTGTGGACAGGTGTCTTACTGTCCAGGCAGCTGTATATAAGTGGAGAAAGCATGGGTTTTATAGGTCAGACCTATTTAGCTTTGAGGCTCAGTTTCTTTACTCAATAGTTAGATGCCCTTAGGAAAGGCGTTACCTCTCCAGAGCCTGTTTGCTCACCTGTAAGGTGGGGAGTAAAAGTATAATAATGTCACACGGTTATCATCAGGTGTAACTGTGATAATAACCTGAAGCCCACTGGATAGGTTGTCTGACATGTGATAGGTGCTGTAGGGTTCTTTATAAAATCAGGTGTTGTAGCAGTTTGGTATTATTTATGAATTCCAAAAATAGATATTGGATTATGTTTGTACATTGATCTGTTCCTCTGGGTATATTAGATTATATTGGATTCAGAGGTTTCACTCTTACTTGATTAAATTATGATTAAGGCTTTGATTGGGCCACGTCAGTGGGACGTTGAGTCCCCACCCCCTTGGTGGGTGAGGACTCACAGAGAAAACTACATGAGCAGAGGAGTGAACTGGAGTTTTAATGCTGGAGCCCTGGGAAGTAAATACACAGAGAAGCAGATAAGTGAGAAAAGAGAGAAGCCTCCATTAGACATGGCTGAGGCCCTGGAAAGAGAGATGAGCCGTTTACCTGATGGTTTACAGCTGGCTTTGTGGAGAGAGCAGAGCAGCTGAGCCCAGAGAGAAATGAGCCCTGGGAGAGAGACGAGACTTATGCCAGCCTACAACTGATATTGGAAGAAGCATGGTCGGAGCCTTCAGAGGAAGAGGAAGCCTGAGCCGGCAGGTGTAGGCAGCCATCTTGCTCTAACACATGGCAACAGACTTTGGTGAGGGAAGTAACTTATGCTTTTTGGCCTTGGGACTGTAAGCTTCTACCCCAAATAAATATCCTTTATAAAAGCCAACAGATTTCTGGTATTTTGCATCAGCACTGCTTTGGCTGATAATACAGGTGTCAAAGTAAGGGTGGATGTGTCCAGGCCTGAGGCAAGCTACAGTTCACACGAATCCCCAATAACCCTCTGGATCATTTCTCTGCCTCTCTTTGCTCTCAGATCAGAAAATAAAACCAGGCAGATGATCTCTACCAAGGTTATCAAATTCAAGGTTGTGAGAGTCTGGTGACCCTGCCTGGTAAGGTTTATTTTTATCTGACAATTTTCAGAACTGGCTGCACAGATAGCAGTTTCTTTCCCTTAAACACAGCTTGTTAAGTTAGCTGTCTAGCCTTTCCATGAGGCTGCCCGCAGGTGCCACCCGGACAGGCTCTGGAGGCCGCCACATGGACTGCATCAGTAGGATCATCCTAGAACACCCCATGTTAGGGGTTTTAGGCAATAGGTGCAAGACCTTTACAAAAGACTATTCTTTCACCCAGTGTGAACCCAGGGGCCACGCCAGTATTTTTATCAAACAAAAACTTCAAAAGTCGCGAGGACTTCAAAAGCATAAATGTTAAAATAAAAAGTGCTGTGGCTAGGATCTCCCTCACTGGTGTCTGTTTGGACGTGCTCGTTATCCGGGCACACCCGCGAGCGTGAAGGGAAGGCCGGGCGGTCTGGGTCTGCACAGCTGGGCAGTGCGCGCAGTGCCCTGCGCATGCGTGTGTGGCTGTTCTGCCTGCACAGCTGTGTGCGGCAGCCGCAGACCCTGAGCGCCTGCACAACTGGCCCTTGGTGTGCTCCACAAGTTGGGCGTTTGGTCATCGTCAGTCTCGCACTTCCCTGCTTTTTCCTCTCTCCCTCTTTTCTTCCCTTCTTTCTTTCATTTCTTAAGAGCCGACATGTAGAGCCCTGGTTGCACGTGTACCTTTGTGCTGAGAACTGTGTATGCACTATCTCAGTTAGTCCTCACAACCATCCCACGAGGTAGGTGCTACGGGATTTCGGGGGCTGCTCGAGCCTGCAGAGCTTGTGTGGAGCCAGGGCTGAACCGTGGCGCTCTGGGCCTCCCTCCAGCCTGCGCTCGCAGGCATTTCTTTCCTTGTCGCGCATCATCAGCACGTTCCTGTTTCCTTCATGAGTCCCAGCCCCACCCTCCTTGCTTCCTTCATTTCCCATGTTCTGGTTTTTCAGATTCTAGTTCCTTGAAAATGTACTTTTCTCTTGTCCTGTTCCTTCAGGTCCCTGCTTGGTAGTGTCTAACTAGTCTGATTAATTAATGCTGTGAACACAATGGATGGGTACCAGACTACAGTGCATTTTTACAATGCATTTTCATTTTGACAGTGATCATGCCTTATTTTGTAAGAATGTTTTAGATGGTGAGAATTTCAGGCACCAGAGTGGTTGCTGGGAGAAAGATCTTTTAGACTGAGTAGCTGTTCAGCCTTCTGCTCAAAGCACCTAAGCAGGGAGGAAAAATATGAAGATCTGGATTTCGCTGCTGGTTTTATAACATTCTGCTTATGGTGCCTGAAACAGGTCAAAATTTCTGTCTCAGTTTTGTTGATCTATAGAGAGAAGGCATTGGTTATCCATGACTCAAATGAGTTTTTTTAAAGTTAAATCTTTCTTATAAGAGAGCATGTGGAGTTTTCTATAGTCTAAACATCTTCCACGTGTAGTAGCATATGCACATAATTTTAATAGTTATTTACTTTGCTGGAGCTGTGAGCCGGGGTTAGTGGTGGCAGTTTCTTTCCTTACTCATCACTTTTGTTGTCCCAGCACCTCTGTGTCTTTTGTTCTATTCTCCTGGAGCAATTGTTTGTCCCCAGCGTCTTCTGGCTCCCAGGACTCATCCTTTACAGTCTGGCTCCTGGTTGGGTAACGCTTTCCTCCTCAACTCTTCCTGTCATCCTAGCACTCACTAGAATATTTACCTGTTACCTTTTTGTCCTGCTGTATTGTCTGGAATATGGTATGTATTTTATGACTAGTTGGGGAAATAGAGAAGAAGATGGTTAATCTTTTAATCTGATAAATTAAACAGTATGGATCAGGCAGATTAAACGACCTGCTCAATGCCCACTTCTGGATGGGGATTTGTCAAAGGAGAGAGTGCTTTAGTTATGAGCATGTCACACTGGAGACTGTCACAGACCTGTGGCAGCAAGGGAAGGCCCTGAAGTATTCACTCTGCTTGAGGCAAGGCCAAGTGCTCCTTCGCTTGCTTGCTCCTTCCTTCCTTTGGTATGCACCAGGCACTATTCTAGGTGCTAGAAATGAATAGTGAACTAAACTGAAAAATATTTCCCTGTCTTCATGAACTTCACACTTTAATAGGGGTCAACTGATAATAAACAAAGAGACCTGATAAGTCAGGTGGTGACAAGTATTATGAAGAGAAATAAAGTGCTTTAGAGGTAGGGTGGGATGGAAGGAAGCACATTTAGCTAGAAAAATCAGGGAGACTTTCTCTGAGAAGCTACATTTGAGTAGAGACCTGGGTGAAATAAGGGATCAGCCATTCATACAACTGGGAAAAAAGTGTTCCAGGCAGAAAGAAATGCAAGTTCAAAGACCCTGGGGTGGGAGCGGGCTTAACAACAATAGCCACTATGTTTTTCTTAATGATAAGAATTCCACAGAGCTTTCATTTTGCATTTTATCCTTTTGCATGATAGCTCTCTCAAGATAAGTCAAACAATGTTATAGGTCTACCTCGTCATATACAGTAGGCATATTCCTGGAAATGTGTGTCTGTGAATATAATTTTTATAATTGAATTCCATTTTAAAGGCACACAAGGAGCTTGTCATTTTAAGGCTCCATGGCTAATTGTTTTATAGAGTGAATAATCAGGTTCTTCTCATTCTAAAACCCTATGGTTGTATGTCTCTGGTAGCCTGCAGTTATTCAGGCAGGTGAAATCTCAGTGGAAGAGATTGGATTATTTTTTGACATATAAGGCTAATTAACCCCCTCCACTTTACTTCACAGTCTGTATCCATGTTATGCAAAGATGACAAATACTGGCATAAAGAAAACAGAAGTGAGGAACCTGATGAATGGGAAAAACGAGACCATAAAGTACCTGCTTCCTTAATCTGTACTTAAAAGAGCAAGCCAACATGTCTTCTCCTAATGAAAGTAACTCCTTGCCTTTAAATTTTTTTGAATATTCATATGCTACTTAGTTCATATATACAATATCATACAGTATTTGTATTTTTGGGTCTGGCTTATTTCACTCAACATCATGTCTTCAAGGTTCATCCATGTTTAAGCACATATCAGAGCTTCATTTATTTTGTGGCTGTATTCCATTGTGTGTATATACCACATTTTGTGTATACAGTCAACTGTGAAGGGACACTTGATTTCCTTCCACTTTTGGCTATTTGAATAATGCTGCTATAAACATGAATGTACAAATATTTATCAAGTCACTGTTTCCTTTGGGTATGTACACACAAGTGGAATTAATTATATGTTCATAGAATTTGGATTACTGGCAATATGTTAATTCTAAGTTCAAATTTGGTGTAGAATTTCTATGATAGTTCTATGCCAAACTGTTTTCTACAGAGACTGCCAAATTTTCCAATCCCACCAACAATGTATAAACAATCCAATTTGTTTATATACTCACCGAGAATTATTTTTATGTATTTAAAAAAATATATAACAGACATCCTACTGTGTATGAATTGGTCTTCCATTGTTATTTTTAGTATATTTTTATTACAGAAGTGATGAACTTACAAAACAACCATACACAGGTATAGAACTCCCACATAATACCTCATCACCAACACATCACACTGTTGTGGAACATTTGTTACATATCATGAGGTAACCTCATTGGACTATTACTACCAACCATAGCTCACAGCATGCATTCAGCACATCCCTTCCATACCCCCTGATTATTAACACAGTGCATCACTGGCTTTAATGCAAGAATATTACAGATTTGCTGTTAACTATGGTCCATAGGTTACATTAATTGTATTTTTCCCATGCTTCTCCACATGCCTTTAAAATTTTAGTTTGTATTGACTGTGTTGTTATGGGAGTAGGTAAGGACTCCAGTTCCATGTCTTCTTTTGGTTTTCCAACACAGTCTGGGTTATCATAAACAAATGAACATATTAAATAAGGCATAAAATCAATCGTAACTTCTTTTGTGGGGCATTGTTGATATGAGAACATTTTACACATTTGTATGCAAGGCCCTGGTTTTGCATAATGAGTACATTTCAGAGTGCAGGGATTTTGTTAGGAAATATGCCACCTACTTGAGATAGTTTTTAGCAGATTGATTGTTAGTTTGGGAGCCCAGCTAGTATGTAATATGCCAAACTCACATGCATTTTAAAATTTATATATATATGTAGATATTTATTTATTTATTACAGAAATTGTGAACTTACAACACAATCATCCATGTTGTAGAATTACCATACAACCACCCTTCACCAACATACCATACCATAGTGGAATATTTGTTTCAGATTATGAGATAATATCATCATACTATTACCACAACTATGGTCCATAGCATACATTTGACATATTTTCCATACCCTCCTATTATTAACACAGTATATCTTTGGCATTGATACAAGAATATTATAATATTGCTAACTATAGTCCGTAGGTTACATTGATTGAATTTTCCCCGTGCTTCTCCATATTCCCACCACCCTGTAATAGTGACGTACATCTGTTCTAGGTTACGAAAGGACTTTCCTGTATTTGTACTATCAACCACAATTCTTATTCATCTCTGGGTTCACTGTTATTCAATCTGTAGATCATTCTCTAGCTTTCTTTCAATTGACATTTACATCCCTAGACTACTCTTTTCAGCCACAATCCCATTTATAAACCAGCTGTTACTATAATGTGTTACCATCAACCCTATCCATTTCCTCATTTCACAGTCAAGTTAATTAAACTCCAAAAGACATTAAGCATCAGTAGTCCTTCTCAGCCCTCCTCTTATCTCCTAATAATGTATACTCTAGGTTTTAACTCCGTGTGTTTATTCTTTGTATTTAGTTCATATTAGTGAGAGCATGCAATATTTGTCCTTTTGTTTCTGGCTTACTTCACTTAGCATAATGTCTTCAAGATTCATTCATGTTAAAATATGTGTCCCAATTTCATTTCTTCTTACTGCAGCATAGTATTCCATCATATATATATACCACATTTCGTTTATCCATTCATTTGTTGATGGACACTTGGTTTGTTTCCATCTTTTGGCAATTGTGAATGATGGTGCTGGGAGAACTGGATATCCATATCCAAAAGAAAGAAAGAGAACCCCTATCTCACACCTTATACAAAAATTAACTCAAAATGGATGAAAGACCTAAATATAAAAGCTAGAACCATAAAGCTCCTAGAAGAAAATGTAGGAAAAATATCTTCAAGATCTGGTGGTAGGTGGTGCATTCTTTTTTTTTTTAAAAAGATTTATTTATTTATTTATTTCACTCCCCTTCCCCCCACCCCGGTTGTCTGTTCTCTGTGTCTATTTGCTGCGTCGTCGTCTTTGTCCACTTCTGTTGTCAGTGGCAAGGGAATCTGTGTTTCTTTTTCTTGCGTCATCTTGTTGTGTCAGCTCTCCGTGTGGACGGCACCATTTTTAGGCAGGCTGCACTTTCTTTCGTGCTGGGCAGCTCTCCTTACGGGGCACACTCCTTGCATGTGGGGCTCCCCTATGCAGGGGCCACCCCTGCGTGGCACGGCACTCCTTGCGCACATCAGCACTGTGCATGGGCCAGCTCCACACGGGTCAAGGAGGCCCAGGGTTTGAACCGCAGACCTCCTATGTGATAGACGGATGCCCTAACCACTGGGCCAAGTCCGCTTCCCTGTGGTACATTCTTAAACCTTACCAAAAGCACAAACAACAACAAAAAAACCCATGAATAAATGGTACCTCCTCAAATGTAAACACTTTTATGATTCAAATGACATCGTCTAGAAGGTAACAAGGCAAGGCACACTCAATGGGAGAAAATATTTGGAAACCACATGTCAATAAGGGTTTGTTTCCATTCTATATAAAAAGATCATACAACTCATCAATAAAAGAGTAAGTAATCCAATTAGAAAATGGGCAAACAATCTAAATAGGCATTTCTCCAAGGAGGAAATACAAATGGCCAAAAAACACATGAAAAAAATGTTCCATATCACTAGCTCTTAGGGAAACTTGCATGCCTTTTTAAACTATCCATTTCAAATGATTTATGATCTACTCTGAAGGAAAAGGAGGGAAAAATAAAGTCAGAGAGAATTATGTCTTAATGAAGAGCAGGGTAATTTTTCTGGGTGGAAATTTGGAATCTCCACTGTATTAGTCTACCAAAAGGACCAGAAATTGGTTGGTTTTTATAAAGGGTACTTATTTGGGGTAGGAGCTTACAGATACCAGGTCATAAAGCATAAGTTACTTCCCTCACCAAAGTCTACTTTCACATGTTGGAGCAAGATGGCTGCCGACGTCTGTGAGAGTTCAGGCTTCCTGGGTTCCTCCCTTCCAGGGTCTTGCTTCTCTCTGGGTTCAAGATTCCTTTCTTCCCAGGGCTTTCTTCTTCCTGAGCTCAGGGTTCCTCTCTTCCTGGGGCTGACTTCTCTTTCCTCTGTGAGCTTACAGCATTCAAACTCCAACATCAAAACTCTAACATCAAAAACCCTCAACTCTGTCCTTTGCCATGCCTTTTATCTGTGAGTCCCCATCCACCAAAGGGTGGGGACTCAACACCTTAATGACATAGCCCAATCAAAGCTCTAATCATAACTTAATCATGCCCAGGTACAGACCAGTTTACAAACATAATCCACTGTCTATTTTTGGAATTCATAACTATATCAAACTGCTACATCCGCCTTCTAGCCATTCATGCTTCTTTTCTTTCCATCCATTACCAACCACACTCACTCGTGCATCTTGACTCTGTTGGCATCCTACTTTGTTCAACAGATGATGGGCAGGGGATGTTTTCTCTCTGCCTTTCCTTTTTAACAGTGATGAGTCAACAGAAATGCTATTTCTGAAAATAATTTCCCATGCTGGGTATGTTTCCCAGCTCTTTACAAAGGGAATTAGTTCTGTTGTGATTTTGTTGTACCTTCTGGACCTTGGGAGGCTCAGGCAGAGTGACTATGTCTAAGGGCGCTCCACACTTCAGCACTGTTGTGACTTGGAGCTTTGCATTCTGAAAAACATCTTAAATTTAATCCATTACTGTGGGTGTGAACCCTTGTACGTAGGACTTTCTGATGAGGTTACTTCAGTTAACGTGTGACTCAACTGAATCAGGATGGCTCTTAATCCTGTTACTGAGGGCCATACGGGGAAGGCCACAGAAGGAGAGAAAGCCACAGGGGGCAGTCAGAAACTGAAAGTCAATAGAAACTAGAAGAGAAAAGAGAAGCTAGGAAAGGCCACCATGTGTATTGCCATATGTCAGAAAAGCCAAGAACCAAGGATCTCTGGCAGCCAGACCCAGAACACCACTGTCTTCTGGGAGAATGCATTGCCTGTTGATGCCTTGATTTTAGACTTTCCCTAGCTGCAAAACCATGAGCCAATAAATTCCCATTGTTTAAGCCAATCCATTGCTTGGTATTTGCTTTGGCAATGAGGAAATTAAAACAGGCACTGTAAGTGAAAAGTGAGTTATGATCTGAGAGTTAACTCCCTTCAGCAGAACTATCTAGAAAGTACTGTCACCCATGAACTCATCCTCATTCTATCCTGTAGATAAAATCTTCATCCCCATCCTCAGTACAACAGGAAAACAAAGGTATGTCTGGAATTACCCATGGGTGAAGTTCTTAGCCACACATTCATTTTTTTTTTTTTTTAAAGATTTTATTTATTTCTCTCCCCTTCACCCATCCCACCCCCCTTGTCTGTTCTCCGCTGTTCTCTGTCTGCTTTTGTTGTTGTCAGTGGCAGGGGAATCTGTGTTTCTTTTTGTTGCGTCATCTTGTCGTGTCAGCTCTCGGCGTGTGCAGCGCCATTCCTGGGCAGGCTGCAATTTCTTTGGCACTGAGCGGCTCTCCTTATGGGGTGCACTCCTTCTGCGTGGGCACCCCTGCGTGGCAGGGCACTCCTTGCACACATCAGCACTGTGCATGGGCCAGCTCCACACGGGTCAAGGAGGCCTGGGGTTTGAACCGCGGACCTCCCATGCGGTAGACGGACGCCCTAACCACTGGGCCAAGTCTGCCTCCCCACATTCATTTTTAATACCTCTTCAAAACCCTCTCTTTCCCTTGATCTGACATAGCTCTTGTCTGGTCCATGCATTTGTTGCTCTTCACATTAAAATTTTGGGTGGTGTGTGTCTATGTTTGTAACATCTTAAACTAAATAGTAAACTCCTTAGAAATACCACTCACTCATTCACCATGTGAATAGATACTCTGTGGTTGCTCTGGACAAGACACTGTTCCAGGCACTGGAAAAATAGTGATGAACAAAATAATGTAGTGTCTGGATATATGGGACATTGAAACTTCCTTGGTCCAGTGGGTTTTTAATTAATGTTGATGTTAATGGAATACATGTCAAGGCTCATGATTCTACTGTAGAGTCAGGGAAAGATACAGAGATACTTAAATCACTTTAACCCATTCTTTTCTCATGTTCTCAAGGTCAAGGTCAAGGTATTTCTTTTTCTTCTATACGATGGTTTGTCAGGGAGCTCCCTCATGTTTTCAACTTGATAAGAGCTTTTAGATATAGTGTTCTAAAAACAAATTAAACAGAACACAGCAAAGATTTTCAAAAGTGCTTTCTTCCCTCAGTATTTTATTGTTGAACTAAATATTTTGTGAGAGATTAAAATTATCATCGAGTGGACCTCGTTGCATGTATTTGACCTATTCTTGGAAGGTTGCATGTAAACCAAAATTTTATAACTCAAGTTCTATTTTAAGTTCACCCTGAAGAGTTGCTATTTAAAGCAACCCTGTAAAGAGAATAATTACCAGACCCCCCTGAATGTTAGGGTTGGCAGGGCAGTGGACTTTTTAAAGGAGGGTGGGAACGCAACTCTTATAGCCACCCTGGTTTTGTCCCCAGGCTGGTGGGGCCTGGGAAACATGATTGTTTTCTTTTCTTAGGGAAGTTTGGGAATAGAAAAGAGAAGTAAATAGAAAGTTCTGTGGAGAATGGACAATAGATGTTGCAATTTCTCCAATGGGATAGGGTGGGGGTGAGGGTGGGAATGGATTTTCCCTCTGGGAAGGGATTCAGGGAAAAGGAGAGTGGGACCATAACCTGCTTTCACAGGACCAAGTGTTGGAAGAGCATCATTTCCCAGGAGCCTGAAGATACAACATTCTAGGGAAAGGGGGGATTTCCATTCCTGTGTTAAAGTTCTTATGGATGTATTAGCAATGTTTTGTTTGGAAAAGAGACGAGATCATTTGTTTGAACATCTGGATTGACCACAAGACTTCCATAATTTGCATTCATTGGGACATTTCGTTGGTTGTTATCTTGAGAAGAAACACAGGAAAACTTGGTTCCAAACCCAACATTCCAGAGAGAAATGGAATTTTCACTCTTCCTTTCTGACATAAAAGGTCATCTTGTTGTTTATGTACAAAGCCAGGGGAAACTGAGTTGTTGAGCATTTTGCATTTAGAAACACTGGCCCTAAGTCAAAGAAGTTTGATGCTCTCTCCCCTCCCTGTCCTGTTTTTATTTAAAGATGTTGACCTCATGAATCATTGGGTGAAAGCTTGACATACAGCTTCTTCTGTTTCAGAGGGTCAAGGCCTTGGTCAGAAAGGAGGAACCTAAAGTCAAGGATGCCCCAGAACTTCTGAGAAAATAGACACTGAGGATGTAGCTGTTATAATGCTCCTATTTTATGGGTTATAGGAGACATTGGATTCTTGTACATGATAAAATCACCATAACCTTTGGCAAGATGGGGCTCTCAGGTCCATTCTGAAGTTTCCAGAAAAAAACTTTAGACTAGTTACCTCCAGCTGGGTGGCAACATAATATATAGGGCTTAGTGCAAATTAAAAATATGGGGCCCCTTATTCAAAAGATGGAAAAAAGTGCCGTTAAAGATATTAAAATATAAAGCTTCTTCCCTTACAGTATTTTATTACTTATAAGAGGTGACAGTGATATGTGAGTAAAAACAGAAACTTACATAGCAAAATATTTTTGGGGGGTTCATAATTTTATATAATACAGCAAATAATAATACTTTATTAATGTGATATCTTAATCATATGATTTTTCTGGCTCCATTTTCTGCAAATTCATTTATTAAGTCACCAAAATTTTTATTTTCAGCAACTTCATTTTCAATTGATATAATTGAAAGTACCATCAGTTGCTCTTTGCAAATGCAAGATTGTAAATAATTTTTATTTTTAATTTTGAGAAGAATCTTTCTGTTGATGCAACTGTTGCTGGAGCTGTTAAGAGTATTTTATAGGCTGTAACAGCATTGGGCTAAATTTCTGATAAATTATTTCAAAATAGAAACCTTAGTACACCTAGAGTCAATGATTCTTTTTTTTTTTTTGTCTTTATTTTTTTAACATTACATTAAAAAAATATGAGGTCCCCATATACCCCCCACCCTCCTCACCCCAGTCCTCCCCCCATAACAACAACCTCTTCAATCATCTTAACACATTCATTGCATTTGGTGAATACATCTCTGAGCATCGCTGCAACTCATTGTCAATGGTCCACATCATAGCCCACACTCTCCCACAGTCCACCCAGTGGGCCATGGGAGGACATACAATGTCCGGTAACTGTCCCTGCAGCACCACCCAGGACAACGCCAAGTCCTGAAAACGCCCCCACATCTCATCTCTTCCTCCCACTCCCTACCCCAGCAGCCACCATGGCCACTTTCTCCACACCAATACCACATTTTCTTCAATTACTAATCACAATAGTTCATGAATAGAACATCAGTAAGTCCACTCTAATCCATACTCTATTCCTCCATCCTGTGGACCTTAGAATGATTGTGTCCACTCCACATCTATAGGGGTTGAATGGGACCTCACATATATATTTTTAATGTAATGTTATTACAAAGTCAATAAAAAATAAAAAAATTAAAAAAAAAAAAAAAAAAAAAGAAGACGCAGCAAATAGACACAGAGAACAGACAACTGGGGGGGGGGGTGGACAAATAAATAAAAAAATCTTAAAAAAAAAAAAAAAAAAAAAAAGAGGGGGCTGAGTCAATGATTCTTGCAACAGAATTTTTCTAAAAAAAAATTAACTCTTTGTGCAAACCAGTTTTATGTAAGTTTGAATTTAATTTTAAATGTGAATTCATATAATGGCATTTTAATGTTTCTGACATTTCCTGGAACTTGTGGTGATCCCACAAGAAACTAAAAAAGTTTTCATGGTTTACACATAATTCACACAATTCAAAATCTTTTATTGCTGTATCTTTAATTACAAGGAAAATTTAATTTAAAAATCATCTTCCTTGTTAATAATTGGTTCATTTGCAACTTCACATGAAAATGTGTTCTTTTCTGTTGAATGCAAGAATCATTAAGTTGAACTTCTATTTCTAAGCTTGTTAGCTTTTCAATGTTGCAGCAGTTTTCAAAACTGAATAGTCTAAACTCATTGAAGAATTTTAATAATTCATTGATATGCTTTATTGCAATTTCTATATGTGTGCTTTTATTTTGTAATAATTTACTGACAAAGGTTACTGCCTAGAACTGGCAATTCCTCTCTTGGCACTCAAGCCAGAGAATTAATGATATTTATGCAGATGACACTGGGATTGTCCCTGAGGAATGGGAGCAAGCCAGCTTCCCACTGCCGCTGCTTTTGCTGCTGTCACCTCCATTGGCATTGTACACCTGAGCCTCAGATCCTGGCCCTGGCCACCCCCTTGGAGTCCCATGGCACTTGCATGCCAAGTGGCCAGATCAACTACTCGGCATGCACACTGCCCCCTGGCCACCACGCTGGAAGGCCTGACCTGTGTTGTGTCTGGCATGTCTCTTCTGCTCGTGCACACATTCCATTGTCCCATCAAACTTCACTTGCAAAGCACACATTCCAAGATAAAGTTAATTCGAATTTCAAGATGGTAAGAGCAGAATGTTAAACCAAGCCCGGACCCTTTCTCTAGATTGCACAGATCATATACCCATGGAGCCAGCCTGCCTCAGAGATACAGAATATGGCTAATTAAAGGCATATGGGCTATTTAAAATATGTAGTCTAACTTAGTTTCTGGTAGTTCATCTTTATTGCCAGGAAGTTCCCCTTCATGTCTAACCCTGGCACCAAAGAGGCTATTTTTTTTAATCTTTTCTCCAAAGATTTCAATATTCACATTTATCAAAGCTTCTCATTCATTCACCTATCTGCCTTTTCCCCTGAGTACAGACTAGCACCTGGTATAACATTTGGGGACACGAATTCTTTTAATTCTGTTCTGACTTTAATTATATACCATGCGATCTCAAAACCAGAGGGGCTTTAGAGTTTACCTAATCTACTGGTTTACCAACTTGGCTGATCATCGGAATCTCCTGGGGGCTTGTAAAAAAATTCATATTCCCTGCTCCTTTCCCTAGAGATTTTGTGTTGGGAGATCTGGGTTGGGACCCAGGAAACTGCACTTTAGTTAGCATTACTGGAGATCTCACAGCCTGGTGTGGGACTATCTGATGATTTTCCAGAATAGGAATTTGTTTGAAGTGCCACAGTTTTATTCCCTTCTCTGTCCCTGAGTTTAGAGCTCTTCTCATTTTGCCTGATGTTTGTCTGTCTTTATCTGATTCTGCAGTCTAAGCTCTGTCTATTGTACTTTCCCTTCTTTAACCATACAGTTGTAAAATGGAAGATGCCACTCTCTTTGAAAGTTACTTTTTAAACCCCTTCTGTAGCTCTAATTGACTTTTTTTTTTAAAGATTTATTTTTTATTTATTTCTTTCCCCTTCTTACCCCATCTCCCATTGTCTGTTCTCTGTGTCCATTCGCTGTGCATTCACCTGTGTCCTCTTGGATTATTGTCAGCCGCACTGGGAATCTGTCTCTTTTTTTTAAGATTTAAAAAAAAAAATTATTTCTCTCCCCTTCACCCCCCACCCGCCAAGTTGTCTGCTCTCTGTGTCCATTCGCTGCATGCTCCTCTGTGACTGCTTCCATCCTTATCAGCGGCACCGGGAAGCTATGTTTCTTCTTTTTTGTTGCGTCATCTTGCTGCGTCAGCTCTCCGTGACCTGGTACCGTGGATCTCCCATGTGGTAGGTAGACGCCCTATCCATTGGGCCAAGTCCGCTTCCCCTGTGTCTGTTTTTGTTGTGTTATCTTGCTGTGTCAGCTCTCTGTGTGTGGCGCCATTCCTGGGCAGGCTGCAATTTTTTCGCACTGGGCGGCTCTCCTTATGGGGTGCACTTCTTGCATGTGGGGCTCCCCTACATGGGGGACACCCCTGCATGGCAGGGCACTCCTTGCACACATCAGCACTGCGCATGGGCCAGCTCACCACATGGGTCAGGAGGCCCTGGGTTTGAACCTTGGACCTCCCATGTGGTAGGTGGATGTCCTAGCTGTTGGGCCAAAAATGAATGTAACAAGGAAGGTACCAGGTTAACAGGTCCTTGCTAAGCTGGTGCCATCAAATGGAGCAAGATGTGTGTGAGGTGTGTGTGAGTACGTGTGTGTGTGAGTGGGCTAGGCAGTGATAATGGTGGAAGAATACAAGGGAGGATTCTCATGCTAGGCCACTTCATCCTGGAAATACCAAACCTGATGAGGTATATGATCAAAGCCTAAAATCTGAAGGGTTGAGAAAGGTTCAACATGGGATAGTGTATCTAAATGAGGCAGAAAAGTAATTTCAACTACTGTACAATTTGGTGTAGATTCTTGTGCTGCAGAAATGAACAACCCCCACATTTTAGTGGCTATCATAAATCACACCACATGTCTGTTGTCATTCTGCCCAGAGCTGTGCTCCATATCTTTGTGAGTCTCAGAACAAAAGCAGCCACCATCCCAAACATTGCAGTGTTCCTAGAAAGAGAGATAACTCTGGAGCATCCTGTACAATAATGTAATGCTCTGACTTGGGATTGACACATTATTTCCACTCAAAAGTAATTGGCCAGAATTAGTGACTTGGGTTAAAGAAAAGAAAGTAGATCATGTATGCAAAAAAAGCTATGTGAACTGTAAATTACCCCACAGGTTCAATTGCTCTTTTGAGTATCTTCAAGAAGGCACACTGTTATTCAGCAGATTGTAAACATACAATCCAAAGAATGGGAGAGTCCAGAAATAAAACCTTTTAGAAAGATCGGATGTATTCATGAATAATAGATTTCTACCTAGAAAGCTGAGCAGCCCTCCCTAGCTGGAAGATGTGACTTTGGAGGATCTGGCTCGGTTGAGACTGTTTCAAATAGTTTTCCCTTCCTCTTTTTTTTTTTTTGAGGTACCAGGACCAGAGATTGAACCTGGGACCGCACAAATGGGAAGCTGACACTCAACCACTGAGCCACACTGGCTCCCAAGTTGGCCTTTTTGTTTGCTTACTTGATTTTTTTTGGAGGCACCAGGAACTGAACCCAGAACCACCTATGTGGGAAGCAGGTGCTCAACTCTTGAGCCACATCTGCTCCCACATATAGTTGTCTTTTTTTTTTAAATGACTTATTTTTAATTTATTCCCCCCCCCCATCTCCTCTCTGTCCATTCACTGTGTGTTCTTCTTTGTCTGCTTGTATTCTTGTCAGTGGTACTGGGAATCTGTTTCTTTTTGTTGTGTCATCTTGCTGCATCAGGTCTCCATGTGTGCGGCACCACTCCTGGGCAGGCTGCACTTTTTTTGCACAGGGCGGCTCTCCTTACAGGGTGCACATCCTTGCTTGTGGGGCTCCCCTATGCGGGGGACACCCCTGCGTGGCAGAGCACTCCTTGCGTGCATCAGCGCTGCACATGGGCCAGCTCATCACATGGGTCAGGAGACCCTGGGTTTGAACCCTGGACCTCTCATGTGGTAGGTGGATGCTCTATCTATTGAGTCAAATCCGCTTCCCCTATAGTTGTCTTTTATTGCATCAGAGATCTGGGAGGTAAACTGGGCTTTCTTCCTAGTCCATTTCTTGGGTATTTTCTACATGTCCCCATGTAGACCTTGGTGGTGTGGATGGAGGTTGGTGAACATGATTCTAGGTCTTAGAGCCTAGAGGTGGCTTCTTGAGAGTTGGATTTCTAGTCCATAACTTATGTTGTCCTAGATCTTTAATCCCTTACCTGCCCCCTTGCCTCCTTGTCTCAGTACTTGATTTCCTATTATAAACTTGCTTTGAAAAAAAAATTAAACTTGAGACCCTAGTTTTGTCAGGACTTGGAAACTCAGGAAGGACTTTGAAGTTATTACAAGTAGATAGAAACTCTTGGTCCTAACATGGGAGTTATGCCAGCCAAGCAATTTGTGCTTGGATTTCATTAGCTGGGGAAAGTTAAGGGAGAGAATTTGGAAAAAATTTCTGAACACACTAGACTTAGAGAAGGCCCTTAACTTTTAGGAAAATGGTTTGAATTTTCATTGCCATGTTGTCTCTTAAGAGTGAGTAGCATTGATAAATTCTTGCTGTGGAGTCAGAAACACATGGAGTCAGAGCCCAGCTCTGCTGCTTACGAGCTGGGTGATATTAAAAAAGTTACTTAACATCTTTGTTCTTCATTTTCCTCCTTTGTAAAGGGGGATGACCAAAGGGCTTATACCAGAGGGTTGTCTTATGACCTGAATGAGAATATATATCAAACTCGTAGTTGAAATTTACTGAGCGTGAAGGAATGCCTGGTGCTGTGCTCCTGCTGGGCTCTTGTTGGTGTCCTTTTCATCAGCACCATCATCATCCCCAAGAGGAAACTTCTGCTATTAAGTCTCCTCTCAGCCAGGGGTGAGGGAGTCTGTGGAAGAGTCTAGTTGTTCTCTGGCACCATAATTCCATGGTTCAGTTGCCACATAAAATTCTTTTAAATTTTTTCTTTATTTCTCTTTTAATCGTCAGTCTCTGCTTCAAGGACCATCTCAGTTCACGTAAAAAAATCATGGTTACGATTTATTTACAGTTAGCACATCACTCGGCAGATCAGTTAGTGGCATTTAAAGAAATATGTGTCTTCCGAGTCTCTTTAAGGAAGGCAGAGAAGAGAGGGTTCTGCAGGCAGCAAACTACTTTGCACAATTTAATGACTCTGGGATCCCAAGGTAAGGTTGGCTGTGAGGCTCGTAATTTAGGAGGTACAAGAGAATTCCCAGCTAGGAAGAAACCCTTCTCATTTTTGTTTTATTTGCTGCTAGGTAAAGTGGTGTTTATACTTTATATACCTGGCAAACTTCATCACATTTTTTAATGTTAGGTTTATTGAGACATAATTTACATAAAATAAATTTACCCTTTTAAAGTTTACAATTTGAAGAGTTTTGACAAATGTGTTCAGTCATGTATCCTCCACAACAATAAAAATGTAGAATATTTCCATGATCCCCTTGTGTTCCAAAAATTCCCCCGTGTCCCTTTGTAGTCAGTCCTTTCTCCATACCCGCAATCCACTGATCTGGTTTCTGTCTCTATAGTTTTACCTTTTGTAGACTATGATATTAATGGAATCATAAATACTGTAGCTTTTTGAGTCTGGGTTCTGCCAGCAACATCGTGTTGTTGAGAATAATTCATGTTGTTTCATGCATTAATAGTTCTTTTTGGAAATGCTGAGTAATGTCCAGTGTGTTGATACACTATAATCTGTTTATTGATTCACCAGATGAAGAACATTTGGGTTGTTTGCAGTTTTCAGGTATGATAAATAAAGCTGCTATGAACAGTTGCCTACAGATTTTTGTGGAGACATAGGTTTTCATTTCTCTTGGATAAATAACTAGTAGGGTTGTTGCTGGGGCATATAATAAGTAATGATTAATGCTATAAGAAAATGCCGAATTGGTTTCCGAAGTGCCTGCACCATTTTGCATTCCCACCAGCAACAAGAGTTGAGTTTCTCCACACCCTCACCACCACTTGAAATTGTCAGTCTTTTCAACTGTAGATTACACAAGTAGGTTTTATGAGCATCTTTTCAAAGGTTTATTGGATATTTGTATATCATTTTAGTGAAATGCCTGCTCAGGTATTTTATCCATTTTTTGGAGTTTTTATTTGCTTATTATTGAGTTGTAAGAGTTCTTTATGTATTTGGCATCCATGTCTTTTTTTTAGATGTATGTTTTTCAAACATTTTCACCCAGTTTCTTTACCTTTAATTTTTTTTTTTTTTTTTGAGGTACTGGTCCCAAAGGATTGACCCTGGAACCTTTTATGTGGGAAGTCAGCACTCAACCACTGAGCCACATCAGTTTCCTTGGGTTTTTTAAATTTTTTTTACTTTTTGTTTGTTTTTGTTTTCTCAGGAGGCACCAAGAACTGACCCTGGGACCTCCCATGTGGGAGGCAGGTGCTCAACAGCTTGAGTCACATCTGTTCCTAACTTTAATTTTTATAACACGCTTTTTTGAAGAGTTGGAGTTTTAAATTTTGATGAAGTCCAATTTGTAATATTTTTCCTTTTATGGTTCATGCTTTTGTGTCCTGTCTATGTAATCTTTGAATAACTTAAAGTCATAAAATTTTATCTTGTTTTCTTTAAGCAGTGTTATAGTTTAGAGTTTTAGTTATTATATTTAGAGTTGTGAACATGGTATGAAGTAAGGGTTGAGGGTCTTTTTGTTTGTTTGTTTTGGTCTATTAATATCCAATTGTTCCAGTGCCATTTGTTTAAAAGGCTGTCATTTTCTTTTGAATTACGATGGATTCTTTGTTGAAAAGGAATTGGCTGTATGTGTGAGTCTGTTTCTGGATTTTCTATTTTGTTCTATTGATCTTTATGTTTTGATATCTGTGGTCCCAGGTAAGCCTTGAAAAGCAGTTAATGTGAGACCTACAATTTTGTTAAATTTTTTATAAAGTTGTTTTGGCTATTTGAAAGCCTTTGCATTTCCATTAAAATCTTAGAATCAGCTTGCTAATTTCGACAAAAAAAGCCTGCTAGAATTTTGATTGATCTAATATTTAATCTATAGATCAACTTGCTGAGAATTAACATCTTAACTATTTTGAATCTTCCAAACGATGAACAAAGTTTGTGTTCTCAGTGTACAGATCTTGCAAGTATTTTGTTATATTTAGTCCTATGCATTTTGTTTTCTTGATACTATTGTAAATGATATTTTAAAATTTCAATTTCCAACTGAAATTGTATATAGAAATACACTTGATTTTCATAAATTGACCTTGGGTCCTACAACCTTGCTCAATCTACTTAATTCTAGTAGCTCCTTTTGTTATTTTTAGTAGTAGCTTTTTTTTTTTTAATAGATTCTTTAGGATATCTTACTTAGACAATCATGTGATTTACACATGTTTTGCTTTTTCTTTCTTTTTCTTGCTTTACTACCTGGAAAGGACCATCAGTATAATATTGGAGTAGAACTGGTGAGAGCAGGCATCTTTGCCTTGTTGACATTCTTAGGTAGAAAACATTCAGTGTTTTCTAAGTAAAATATTAGCTATAGGTTTTTCATAGATGCCCTTTATCAGGTTGAGGAAATTCCCTTTTTTCCCTATTTACCAAGTGCTTTTAACACAAATGAGAGTTGAATTTGTTGAATGCTTTTTATTTGTCTGTTGTGTTGGTATTTCTCTTTTAGTCAGTTGATGTAGTGAATTTCTTTGATTTCTAAATCGTGAGCCAAGTGCAAATTCAAAAATTAGTATTTCTGAGATAAAGCCTGCTTAGTCAAGATGTATTATCATTTTTATGTTTTGTTGGATTAGATTTGCTAATATTTTGTTAGGGATTATTATGCCTCTGTTCACAAAGGATATTAGTCTGTAATATATTTTTTCTTGTACCATCTTTTTCAGGTATTGTTGTCAAGGTAACGCTGGTTTTATGAAATAACTTGCAAAGTATTCTGTCTCATTCTATTTTCTGAAAGTGTTAAATATTTTCTGGAAGTTTTCTGTTTTCTAGAAGTGTTTCTTATCCATGTTCCTTAAACAATTGATTGAATTTACCATAAAGCCATCTTGGCCTTGAGTATTTTTTGTGCAAATGTTTTTAACTACAAATTCAATTTCTTGAATTTAGATTATATGTAAAGAGTTAGATTTGGTAGTTCTTGTCTTTCATGAATTTTTACTTTTCCTCTAAGATATTGAATTTATTGGAATAAAATTACTTATTATATTCCCTCATTAACTTTTTAAAAAAGATTTATTTTTATTTGTTTCACTTCCCCCTTGTTGTTTTGCACTCACTGTCTACTCTCTGTGTCCATTTGCTGTGTGCTGTCTGTGTTTGTCTTCTCTTTAGGAGGTACTGGAACTGAACCTGGGGCCTCCCATGTAGGAGAGAGGCACTCAGTATCTTGAGCTACCTCAGCTCCCTGCTTTGTTGTGTCTCTCATTGTCTTTTCTTTTTGTATCTCTTTGTTGTGTCATCTTGTTGCTTCAGCTTGCTGCACTTGTTCATTGTGCTAGCTTGCTGTCTTGCTTGTCTTCTCCAGGAGGCACTGGGAACTGAACCTGGGACCGCCCATGTGCTTGATTGCGTGAGCCACATCTGCTTCCCTCCCTCATTAATTTAAAATTTGCATTATTTGTGATGATATTCCCTGTTTTATCCTAATATTGATAATTTGTTTCTCCTCTCTTTTATCTTTGATTAGTCTAGTTAGATGTTTCTAAGAACCAACTTTTGGTTTTGTTGATATTCTCTGTTGTTTTTCTGGGTCTGTTTTACTGATTTCTGCCCTTATTTTTATTACTTCCTTTTTATTTGCTTGCTGTGGGTTCAATTTCTTGTTAATATTCTAGTTTCCTATGATGGAAGCTTAAACATTCTTCTCTTTTAATAAGTGAAAAGAGTACTATTAATTTCCTACTATGCTCTGCTTTAGCTGCACTTCATACTTTTTTCTTTTTGAGGTACTGGGGATTGAAACCAGGACCTCGTATGTGCAAAGCAGATTTTTAGCCACTGAGTTAGCTTTGCTCCACTCACACATTTTAATATGTTGTGTTTTCATTTTTGTTTAAGCCAAAATATTTTCTAATTCAAATTCTCCTTCTGATTTTTTTGATCCATGAGTTATTCAGAAGTGTGTTGCTTAATTTTCAAATACTTGGGTACTTTAAATATTTCTGTCTTTCTATTATTGACTTCTAGTAAGTTTTGTGATCAGAAGCATACTTTGGATAATTTCAGTCCTTTCATATTTGTTAAGATTTGTTTTATGAACTTGTGTATGGTCTATATTGGTGAATATTCCATGTACACTTGAAAAGAATGTGTATTCTGCTGCTATTGGGTATAGTGATCTACAGATGTTAATTATGGCAAGTTAGTTGAAATTGTTTTTCGAATCATATATATCCCTATTGATTTTCTGCTACTTGTTTTATAAGTTGATATCTCCAATTGTAATTGAAGATTTGTCTATTTCTTCTTTTAATATGTCAGTTTTTGTTTCATGTAGGTTGAAGTCCTACTATTAGACATGTACATATTTAGGATATTTTATATATGGAATGACCCCTTTGTATTGTTTAATGTCTATCTTTCTCCCTGTATTCCTCGTTTTGAAGTTGGTTTTGTCTGGTATATATAAAACCTTTCCAGTTTTATTTTGTTTCATATCTGCCTGGTTTATATATATATACATTTTTTTTGGGTCATTCTTCTTCTTTTAACCTAGGTATGTTTGTTTTTTAAAAATAAGTTTCTTAATGTATAGTTAGATCTTACTTTCTTTTTATTCAATTTGAAAATCTGTGACTTTTACCTGGATTGTTTAGACTTTTTATATTTAATGTTGATTGGTATGATTTGGTTTAAATTTACCATCTTGCTATTTGTTTTCTATTTGTTGTATATGTTATTTCCCCCACTTTTCTTCTTTGCCTATCTTTTATTGGATTAGTTGTATCCATGTTGTTGAATATTAGTTATTCATTTTTGTTTTATAATTTTAGTGCTTTTGAGTTTATAATATACGTCCCTTATCCTTAACTTCACAGACTGCTTTCAAACAGTCAAAATACTTCACAAATAGTGTAAGAATGTTAAAATAAAATAAATCCATTTCCCCCTTTCCATGCCTTGTGCTAGAGTTGTCATATATTTTACTTCTATATTTTATACAAACCCCATGAAAGGTCAATATAATAAGTTTTATTGTTTTACACAATTATCTTTTATTCATATTTAAAATAAAGAATACTGTTCATATTTATCCATATATATATTTTTATCATTTTTTGTACTGCTGCTCCTCCTCTTCCCTTTCTCATTCATTTTTCCTTCTTCTTCATTTTTATCTTCTTTTTTGTCTTCTTTGTTAAATTTATGGTATGATTTTCTTAATCTACCTAAGTAAATTCAACATTTCTTATAATGCATTTCTGTGTGTATTGAATTCTTCCAGCTTTTGTTTGAAGAAAAGTTTTTGTCTTCATTTTTGAAAGTCACTTTTTTGGGTAGAGTATTCTATTATCTCTCCCTTCCTTTCAGTACTTTAAAGAAGTCACCCCTTTTCCATTTGACTTTCATAGTTTTGGGCAAGAAGTCAGCCATCATTCTTAGCTTTATTCCATTGAAAGTAATGTTTCTTTTGTTTCTGTCTGCCTTTATGTATTTTTCTTTATCTTTGGTTTTTAGCAGTTTAGCTATGATGTACCTAGGTATATATTTTTAATGTATTTTTCCTGCTTGGGTGTCTCTGAACTTGTCGTCTTTCATTAATTTCTTGAAATTCTTTATCTTGTCAAATGTTTCTGCTCTGCTCCTTCTCTCTTCTCCTCCAGAATTCCAATTACATTGTTAGATGATTTGATATTTATAGTCTTTGGATACTGTATTGTGCTGTTTGTCTTCTTTTTTTTCCTTCCTGTTTTGATGTTTTCTATTTTCCTATTTTCAATTTTACTGATTATTTCTTCTGCAGTCTCCAGTCTTGTCATCAGCCTCTTTAAGAACTTTTCATATTTGATATCATGTTTTTTATATCTAGCATTTTAAAATATATTTTATGGCTTTCATTTTTCTCTTGAAATTTCCCATATGCTTGTCCATATTCTCCATCTTTTCTATTTGACTTTTAACATTCATCTTAGCTATTTTAAAGTCCCTGTCTGATAGGTACAATAGCTAGACCACCTCTGTCTCTGATTCTGTTGAATACTTTAATCCTGGATAATAGATTATTTTGGATGATTTTTTTTCTTGCTGTTTTGTGAATCTTGAAGTTTTTTCTAGGAATTTTTTTAAAAAAGATTTTTATATTTTATTTATTCCTCTCAACCCCTCCCCCTTTGTCTGCTGTCTGTGTCCATTCACTCTGTGTTCTTCTATGTTCGCGTCTATTCTTGTCAGCGGTACTGGGAATCTGTGTCTCTTTTTGTTCCATCATCTTGCTGCATCAGCTCTCTGTGTGTGCGGTGCCATTCTTGGGCAGGCTGAACTTTTTTTGTGCTGGGCGGCTCTCTACAGGGCGCACTCCTTGTGCGTGGGGCTCCCCTATGTGGGGGACACCCCTGCTTGGTACGGCACTCCTTGCGCACATCAGTGCTGTGCATGGGCCAGCTCCACACAGGTCAGGAGGCCCTGGGTTTGAACCCTGGACCTCCCATGTGGTAGGTGGACATACTATCCATTGAGCCAAATCCGCTTCCCTTTTTTCAGGAATTTTGTGTGAAAGAATAATACAGACTGAGATGGATAATATTTATGCCTAGGCATGGGCATGCCTTTTCTGCTCTCAGGCCATCAGTGTTTTCGGGAGCTAAGCTGGGTCTAGGTTTTATTGTTGTTGTGATTACCCACGGTGCACTGCACACTTTAAATTACCCTATTCATGGACTGCTGCAAACTTGTGCTTAGTGCGAGACCTGGAGTGCAGAGGAGTTTTTCTGTGTTCCTGCTCCACTCACGGCTTTCAGCAGGTACAGCACGTTGCACCACAGAGGGTACCTCTCTCCATGCTTTTCCTTCCTTTAGTGGTAGGTGGCTGTTGTTCACTGCTGAGAGCAAGTCACATGGTGGGGGCAGAGTGTATTCTCAGTTCTCTTGCACCAGCTTAGGTAGGTCCTGTGTTACAGAGCCTCAGGGGTGGGATTTTCCTAGGTCACCTCTCCTCTTCCCCTTGGTGATCAAAGTTGCCTTGTATTAGTGGGGGATCTTGTCCACGAGAAGCCACTGCCCCTCCCAAGAGGCTGTGTATCACCGGAGGTTCTTGGCCCAAGTGTTTCTTGCCCCCCTCTCTCAGAAGCTCAGTGGGTTTGGCTTATTGTCAGTGCATAACATGGGGGCAGCTTTTCTACCCCATCAAGAGCTGACCTTTTTCTGGGAACTGGAGGCCAGAGTGGGGCCAGTGAGTTTGTCTCGGGTCTCCTGTCCTGCACTCAGTCATTCTCCTGGCCCTCAGAAGGGACCTGTGGAAAAGAGCTGGTTAGTGGGTCTGGACTTGACAGGTGTTTCTGGCTGTCAGGGGTTCTACACTGTCACACTAGCCTACATTGAGCTTTATAAATTTTGTTAAACTTGTTTCCTTTTCACCACCTTTTATGGTTGCCTCCTCTTCCTCTCATGCTCTGGTGTGGCCCACCTTTCCTCTCAGAGGGGCTTCCTATCTTTTAGAATTCAGTTTACTTGACTCTTCTGTAATTTCAACTCTCTGAAGAGTTATTATTTTTAGATTATCCAGCTTGTTTTTTAAAAAACATTTATTTATTTTTAAAGATTTATCTTATTTATTTATTTCTCCCCACCTATTTGTTGTTTGTACTTGCTGTGTCTGCTTGTCTTCCTTGTTTCCTTAAGAGGCATTGGGATTTGCTCCCGGGACCTCCCAAGGGAGACGATAATGGCTTGAGCCACCTCCACTCCTCACTTTGTTGTGTCTCTCATTATGTTTTCCTTGTGTCTTTTTTTTTTAAAAAGATTTATTTTATTTATTTCTCCCCCTGCCCATTCTCCCTTTGTCTGCTCTCTGTGTCCATTTGCTGTGTGTTCTTCTGTGTCTGCTTATATTCCAAATCGGTGACTCTGGGAGCCGATCCTGGGACCTTCTGGAGTGGGAGAGAGGTGAATACTCTTGCGCTACCTCAACTCCCTGTTCTGCTATGTCTTCTTATTTTCTCTCCTCTTTGTCTCTTGTTGTGTCATCTTGCTGTGCCAGCTCTCCAGGTCGGCCAGCACTCCTGCATGGGACGGCATTCCCACACAGGGCGGCACTCCCACGTGGAGTGGCATTCCCTCATGGGCCGGCACTCTGCATGGGCCAACTCTCCACGTGGGGCAGCTTTCCCTCACCAGGAGGCCCTGGGCATTGAATCCTGGGCCTCCTATATGGTAAATGGGAGCCCAATTGGTTGAGCCACATCTGTTACCTTCCTCGTGTCTTTTGTTGCATCAACTTGTTGCTTCAGCTCACTGTGCCTGCCTATCTCGCCAGCTTGCTGTCTTGCTTGTCTTCTTTAGGAGGCAACAGGAACCGAACCAGGGACCTCCAACTTGGTAGGCAGAGCCCACGCTTGAGCCACAACTTGCTTTTGTCTGGATGGGAGGGATGTTCTCTTATGACTTTCTGTATCCTAAGTGGATATAACCCTCCCATCCATATTTAAACTATGAATAAGCCCTTCACAAATCTGCCCTGATTTCAGAAAGAAAAAAATGACGTCTTCAATAAGATTTACTTACAGGATCAATTGATGATATGTCAGTTGCTTTTCACTTCATTTGAGGGTCACAGATTACTTTGAGACTCTGAAGAAAAATATGAATGCCCTACTCTAGAAAAATGGACATATGTACAGACATACACAAAATTTAAAAACAGTATAAAGTGATTCTGTTTTGAGAAGGATCTTAGTGAATCTGGAAAGGAAAGAATCTACTGTCATGATTTGTCCAAGTTTTTCAATCATTTTCATTTCTTTTCAAATTCACTTATTCTCTTGTCACTGTGAGGCCTGGTTAGTTTGTTAAGAGGACTGGACGGCCATGAAACAATGGAGGCCAGTAGAATATACTGAAAAGTATCCTCTGGCTGGGAAAAGAAAATCTGGATTTAATCCTGGTTCTGCCACCAGCTAATTGTGTGCCTTGGGGGCATAGCGCTCAATTTAAAGCAACAATTATTATAAAGCCTCTTATGTCATCACTCCGCTGTAGGTCTATGTATTTTTACCTTTCCTTATTACCCTTATGAGTCTAGGGTTTTACAGCATGTTGTTGCAAGAGAAAGTGCTTTGGTATCACTTAACTTAAGTTTGAAACCTGGCTCCACTTCATGAACTTTGGCAAATTACTAAGCAAGTGTAAGTTTCAATGTTCTCATCTGTACAGGATAGTACTAGCATCCACCCATTCATAGGGCTCTGTGGATGAAAAGCAATAATGTATGTAAATTATGTAACACAGTGACAACTCATAGTAAGCACTTAATGCATAGGATCTCTTTTTTTCACTTAAAATTATATCATAAACATTATTTCATAATTCTATGTAATCTTTATAACTGACAGCTTCATGACTGGAGAGTAGTCTATAATGTGGTATACTAACTCACTTCCATTTTTTTGACAGATTATTTCCAATTTAGGGTCATTCTAAGTAATGCTGTAATTTCTTTTTTCATATAATATGCTTTTTTTTTTTCTTAAATATACTGATTTCCTTTAAGAAAACCCTTGAATGGTATTTCTGGGTAAAGGGCTGGAAGCTCAACACAGTTATTGCTAAATATCCCAGCGTATCTTTTGGAGTCACAGTAGAGACTGTAGAAAGTTGTTGCCCCACCTCTGATCCTCATGGGAACCAGAAGCTATACCTTGCTCTTCTCTCTGTTCTGTCTGTTCGTCTGTTGAATGAACTGTCCTGGCCTTTCTTACTCATCCTAATGGCTCATTATTCACACACATCACCCATTGCAGTGGTTCTGGAAAATGGCAAGTCTTGTTTACATGCAGGCTGCCTCAGCTTGGGAGCCTCTCAAGAAGAAAAGCAGGCTGCTGTTGCCTGTGAGATGCCCGTTTTGCAGCTCTGTCCTTATTCAGCTCAGTGGGAAGTGCACATTATCTGGGAGGGGTTGGTCCAGAGCTGCCTAAACGTTTTCAAGGCAGCCAGAGAAGCAGAGCCTGGTGCTCCCTGCCTAAGAGTTCTCATTTCTCACATGGATGCCATTACTTGAGGATTAAAAAACAGGGAGGACACTCTGTCCTTTTCCAGCAGTGCCAGTTCCCATAGCTACTCCCACCACAAGACTTTGTCCATTACTTTCTCTCTCTTTTTTTTGTTAGAGAAGTTGTAGGTTTTCAGAAAAATCATGAACAAAATACAGAGTTCCCTCACACCACCCTATTATTAACACTTGAATTAGTCTCGTACATTTGTTACAATTTATGAAAGCATTTTTATAATTGTACTATTAACCATAGTCCATGGTTAGGGCTCATGGTTTTTTCTTTTAATTTTTTTATTCTAGTAACATATATACTAAAATTTCCCATTAACCACATTCAAATATATAATTCGTTGCTGTTAATTCAGTTCACAGTGTTGTACTACCATCACCGTCATCCAATTGCCCATTACTTTTTCTCTGCCTCCTCTCAGGATCCAACTCTCCTTGCAGTCACTCTGTTGGCCATAGTCTAGCCCTGGAGAACACACACACACACACACACACATTGGGCAGGAGGGTTACAGTGAGCCAGATGCAACTCTGCCCCTAGGCTGTGTTTTATGTCTTGGGCCCACAGGCACTGGTCACACCACAGCAGTACTGCAGCGAGCCAGGTAACGTGCAGCTCAGCTGGACTCCACTTTGAGACTACTATTGTGGGAAGTATTTAAACTTGGAGACACTGTGAGTCCAGTCCTGCCTTATTTCATGTAGGGCCATTAATTTTTGTCTCTCCTGATCAGCTTACTGCTGCTCTGGTGCCTCTCCTGGAGAGCCCCAGTGGCCTGTGGCAAAGGCTTCCTTCACCCTCGTCCCCGGAATCTAGCAGGCATTAGATCGACGGGCTCTTCCTCTTCCCTAGTCCCTCTTCTCTTTCCATCTCAACTCCTGTTGAGTTTTGAAGACTTGGAGCCCCACCCCTCACTTGGCCTGAGCTGAGGACCTGCCTCCTGCCTCTGTCCCCTCTCAGATCCCCTTTACCAAGAAAATTTAAAATATTCCTTCCTTTCTCGATGAGATACACCTGCGCACACCTGCCTCTTTGCATGGGTTCCTTTGTCTTCCTATTTCCACATGTTTATGTTCGTAATATTGTATAGAGAAAGTCCTGGTCCCCCCTCAAAGCCAAACAAAAGAAAACAAGAGAAAAAACCCATGCTCTCTGGAGTTTCCTCTTTATCTTTTGAAATTTGAAATCCCCACCAAGGCAACTGACCTGGTTTGCCAATCAAGTCGGTGGTTTATTACCTTTGACCTAATATAAAATAAAGCCCACCTGCCTTAAACTTGCCCCTGTACCATGGACAAACCTTGGTCCAGCCAATAGGAGTCAAGCTAACTTCATTTCTATGTCTATAAAAATCCTTTGCCGCCTCTAGAACCCCAAAGCTACTTCTACTCTGGCTTCTTTTGCTAGAGCAAAACTTTGGCATTTTGAATAAAATGCTGTGGTCTGCAAGCTCGACTCTGATTTGTCTTTCACACAGTCCATAAGCCACCAGGGTGATGTGTGTGTGGAGGCTTCTAGAAGGCAGTTCCTTGGCCCAAGGCTGACTTTATGGGCCTTGAATCCACCCCAGAGAATTGAGTGGTGGGAGGAGGGTTCTTGTGAGGGAGAAAGTGATACACTCAGCAATACACTCTGAGTTAAAAATGAGCATTCTGTGAAGAGAAATCCCCAACTCATTAATGGCCCAGGAAGTCACGGCGATTTATCTTTCGCTTATGCGCAAATCATAACTTAGGAGTCTTTGCTGGACAGGGGCCATTTTTGGAGATGAACAGTGTGCCTGTAAGGGGCCCTGGGACATGAGAAACATTTTTTTTCTATCATGAAAACAATCCTCAGCAAATTGGAGGGGCCATACATGAGGACATGTTTGTGCCAGCTTGTCTGGGGGGCGAGTGGCCTTAGCCATCAAAGACCTCGGGTTCCTTGGTGGCATCTCTTAATTTGCACTCTGGGCATCTTGGGCTCAGAAAGTGAGTTATGATAAACTTATTTCTGAGAGGGGACCAGAAGTTCAATAGAAATTCCTGGGCATCTGGAAGGGAAAGGAGGGATAAAGAGGCCATATCTGTCTTCTGTGCCATGGAGCTGTTCTCTTCAACACAACTCCCTGTTTCCTCTGTTTATTTTTCTGGGAACCCAGTTGGAAGAGGTGGGAAGAAAATTTCAGGTAGTGGCTTAGCCTACAGGCAGACTAAGTACATGCTAGAGGGAATCTATGTGCATTTTGTTTCATTTTAAATTTATACATATATATACACACATATATGATGTGGATTTGAAGCAAACACACATGCATGTACATATGTGTATGTACACATACACACACATACATATAATAGAATGACATCTATGATAGAATGACATGTGGGTGGCAGTTGGGACCTGAGGGTTGTAATGGGACCTTGAGGAGTTTACCAAGACCACCAGTAGCAGCATCCTTTCCCCCTGGAATTACTGAATAGAGAGGGGAAAACTACTCTATGGGGAGGATTGGTCTTTTCCAGTGGGCCCAGAGGACAGGGTGGTATGAAATGCAGTCAGGTTGGGAGGCTGTAAAACGGGGGATAGGGCCCACTTCATGGAATTGTTGGGAGGATGCTCAAGCAATGTTTTGTTCCTTTCTCTCCCTTACTCTCTGAATTCTTTCCTCCTTGCTTTTCTTTCCTTCTTCCCTTGGGATCTAGTGCTTCCCACACTGAGGATTGGTGAATTTTTTTCAGAAGGATCCAAGAACTTGTTTGGAGGAGAAGCATAGGCAAGCTCATGGGTGGGAGCTCAGGGCACAGGAGGGGCCCACAGACAGAGCTGTGCCAGATAGGGGGAATAAGAACAGGATTTGGGGCTCTGAAACCCACTAAGGGGCAGAAGGCAAGGCTGTGTACCCCATTTCTTGTTTGGAGACACATGGGCCTGCAGGAGGATGTTACATACCACACATGGGTAACATCAGATACCCCAGATGACATTTACGGTCAGTGATTGCTGTGGGTGCTGAGTGAGTGGGGAGGCTGCTCGACAGTGGGTTCAGGAGGCATTGGGTCCATGGTGGGGCCCAGCATTTAAGGAGACCTCTCAGGTGCACTTGGAGACTTCAGATCAGGACAGGGACCCTTCTGATCAGGTGGGAGCTTCCCCTGCCCCCTTTCTAAGCCTCCAGTTCTGATTTACTTCTCACCTTTGCTTAGTCTTGCTCCAAACTGGAGACTGCATTGGGCAAGCCAGTAACATTGGAATCGTTTCAGTGTGATCCTGAGCATTCTCTGCCAAGGCTAATGCGGCTATTTCCTAAAGCAGGCTGGAAGGGGAATGAGTGCGTGTGCTCTCTAGATTAATTTGTAGTGAAAACAAATGGCTTCATTCCCCAGATTCCTTCAAATACTTGATCTTTCTTCTAGTTTTCTGGCCCTCATGCTTTATGACCCATCTCTTTTCTGGGAACTTTTCCCTGGCTTAGAATCCTAGCCCTGCTCCGAATGAGGAAAAGGGAGGCTGTGCCCAGTGCTGAGGCCAATGGGAAGGTCCCTTCCAGCCTCTGTGCACCAGGGCACGTGCCAAGATCCTCAGCAGAGACTCATTTTCTTAGCTTGTCTGTCTGGAAATAGCTTTCCTGTCATAAAGTGGGTCCCAGGGGACTTGTCAAACTGTTCAAGGAAATTAAATTAAAAAAATTCATTAAATATACAAATATAAACAGAAATATATAAACATGAATTTATAAATATATGTCATATATATGGCATATATTATTTATATTTTTATAATGCCCCATGTGATCTACTATATGGTTTGAATTTAGTTTGATGGCATTTGAAAATGAGTCATTTAATTTTCACTGTGTACCCAGATGTTTCTCAAACCTCCTTCTCCCACCATCTCCCCAGGCTCACTGGAGCCTGAGGACTATCTTAGAAGGAATTCAGGCCTTTGGGTTTGGGGTTTGCTATGTCCCCTTTTACCTGGTCTCTTGGCTGATTGGCCATGGCTTGGCTCACCTGAATGTGTTTTGCTGATCAATATTTCTTCCCTCCTTCTCAGTCACTTTTTTCTTTTTTAGGAGGTACTAGGGATGGAACCCAGGACCTCAACCAGTGAGCCACATGAGCTCCTCTCTCATTCACTTTTAAGTTGTTTTACTTATTCTTCACGTTTGTCAAAGGCTCGCCCTGTGCCCAGCCCTGGAGGGATGAGGGATGTGAGATTGAATATGGATCTTGGCCTTATCAAGGAGTTTGCAGCTTAGTCAGAGGGATAAGCCAAGTTTTCAACCATTGCACAGTAAATAAGAGGGGGCATTTATTAAGCTCTGGCTGTTTGCCAGACTCTGTGTTAACTGATTTTCAAATAGTATTGCCTTCAATTTTTACAAAATTCTTGGGAAGTGTATTTTATCCCCATCTTGCCAATGAGGAAGCTGTGGCTGGGGGAATGAATGGCTTGCTATTTAGCCCTGTGGAAGTGGGGTCCCCCACCTGGAGTCTCGACCCTCCCATAGGCCGTGCCTTGGTTCCCCTTTACAGAGGGCCAAATTTTCAGCAGAATCTGCTACCTCAATATATTTCTAAGCTCTTGAGTACAAAGAGCTTAAGGTTTAACCTTTTCCTTAGAAAACCTTTTCCTTGGCTACTGGCAAGGGAAACGGCCTCTGCAAGATGCAAGAAAATGTCCCATGCGTAGAGCTCCCAACCTGTAGGATTCTAGGCTCAGCTAGTGGGAAGGGTAGAAAGTCACAGTCACCATGTAGGAAGCTGCGAACTTGGTCCCTTGCTGGGCCACTCTCGCTGACAATCTGAGAACACATATCATTTGACCCCCTGCCCCTTGCCTTCTTGGTTCTCTGCTGTAGATTTGTCCCTCCCACTCTTTTCTCTGATCTCTCTTGCCTTGATTTTTCTCCAGTGAAACATGGAGAGAGAAAAAAAGAAACTGTCTCCAGTTTCCATGAAAAGAGCCCACCCCTTGAAGGGCAGCGGAGGAGGCGTTAGAGTCTGACAAATGCCAGGAGACATTGATCACAGGGAAGGTACGACGAAGGGAATCAATTGCTCTCCCTCCAGGGGAGCTGAGGCAGACAGACAAGCTGTCAGGAAGGGCAAGCACAGCTTGTACCATGCAGCTGTGCCCTGGGTGCCTGGGGGAGCTGCCGCTATAAATCTTTGTTTACTCAACACCCTCAGTGTGTGCAGGGTAGCTGGGAGGGGTGGGAGGGATAGATGTGGTCCCAGGCTCACCTCCCGGGCAAGGCTCAGATCCAGAAAACTCCAGTAACTCCAGAGCGGAGTTCATCCTGGAAGGCTTAGCGCTGCTTGCTGCAGGAGCGGTGTGAAGGTGGGGTGGTGCTAGGTTCTAAGGGACGCTCATGTCTTCATCTCCCAGAGTTAGGTAAATCCAATCGATGTTGCGATAAGACTCTGACTCTTCATAACACCTGGGTAGGCTCGTTCTGGTGCCTGGCATGCCCAGTACTCAAAAGCTGGCAGTTGCTACGGTAAGTATCATTATTATTTTATTGTTGCTTTCCATCCATTTTGATGAGAGGCTCTTAAAATTCACTAGCTCCCTGCTTCCTGGTGGGGCAGCCAGTGCACAGGTCTTGTCCTGTGACTCACCTGGAAAGCCTTTGGCGACTCGGAGGCCCACACTCCAGTGTGGTCCCCTCCCATGGAAGTCACGTATGGACTTAGGGAGTGCCCTCCAGGCTGTGGCCTCGCTGACCTGTCCCGCCTCGTCACTGACATGCTCTTCCCACTGGACGCTTCTGCCACCGTGAGTTACTGGGTGTGCCCTGCTCATGCATGCCTTATCCCACGTGGCCCCTTCTGCCCCCTCAAATGATTCTTGCTCTCATAGTGCCCTAGCCTGGCAGATGCCTGCTATGTCCTTCAGGTCTCAGCTCTCACCTTGTTCCTCCATACAGTTTCCTCAAGGCAGGCTGAGGTGCTCCCAGCACACCTGGAACCAACACTTTCCTCTCAGCCATGTCCTTGGGCCTCTGTTGTGGTTTATGCATCAGTTTTTCCAGCAGACCCTTAAGGTCCTCGAAGGGCAGGGGCTGGGCTTTGCTCTTCGTTGTTTCTTCCCCCCAGCCCTTAGCACAAGCCTGGCATGTGTTTGTTGAATGACAGATGGATTGTAAGCATGCAGAAAGAGCACCAGTTAAAGACTAGGGGATGGGAGCACTAGAGCAGACTTGGGGGCTAAACAGCAAGGTGACCTTGCTGGAAATACTCCGGCCCTCTGGATGGGGGCCCCTCCTGTAAGATTACATTCACACAGGCATGTGGGAAAGTACAGATAAGAGGTCAAGGTTCCCAGAGTGTTGTCTTCATTTCTGGGTAAGCCCGTGACCATGATGGAGAACAGCCAGGGGACATGCTTTTAATCATGAATGGAAACATGCAAACAGTGGCCTCACTCCAAATGTGAATTCCTTAAAGCCAGCAATTTAGTTTAATCATCTACATTAATGGAAGGTAGTGTTCTGAAAGACACTTGGGGCCTGGATTTTGGCCCCAGCTCTCCCGAGATTAGCTGTGTGACTTTGGGAAGCACCTGTTTGATGCTTGGCTCCTCATATGTACTTGTCACTTACTTGTCAAGCATAATTTCACGTGTACTTGCCCTGGCCTCCCTGCAGGGGTACTGTGAGGCTCACGGAGGCAGTTTTGTAAAGGCAGTGAGGAAACCATCAGGGGCTTCAGACACTGCAGGTGCCCCCTCAGATGCCCCGCTGCTGCGTGTGGGTGGCGCCCTTCTCCTGACACCTGCCCTGGAGTGGGCATGGCTTCACTGGGAGGGTGGCGCCCCCCTCAGGAGCCCCGGGCATGGCTCCTGACCAGAGGGCACAGAGAAGGGCCAGCCTCCTCACCTCGGAGGGGCCCGGGTCTGCCGGGCAATTTGTGTCCGGCACCCACCGTGACTCAGGCTCCAGCTAAGACCCATTCCTACTTCACAGCCCCTCCTACCTTGTCCTGCTTCCCTCACTTCCCCAGTGAAGGCCCACCAAGGAACCCAGCCCCATTTAGGCTTAGCCACAGTGGGCTCTTTTGCTAGTTGATAAGTGAGAGAGCATGTGGCCTCTACCAGGGAAGATTTACTTTAGGATCTGTTTGAAGGCCAGTTGTCCAGAGACCTCAGGGAGCATGGCTCCTGGCGCTCTGAGTTGGGGCAGTGGTATTTGCAGATCCTCCTGAGTTGACTTTCTCTGATGCTGAGAAAGGAATTGGGGTTGGAGCTGCGAAACATCAGGGGGAGGGATGGGCTGGGCTGAGCTTCAGGAAGAATTGCAATATGTAGAGGAGGGCCTGGGAGCTGGGAGACAGCAGGTGGGCAAGAGGCACTCCATCCATGGGTGCTGTTTTATTTTGGATTCATATTGTCACCTGGTGTCAAGGCCAGTCCATATGGTTGTACTGATTGTTAAAGTGGTGAACTACTTCTATGAGGTGGTCTAAATAGTCACAGTCCCAAGGGTTTCCTCCCATGTCCCAGTGCCACCCTCCCTCCTCTCCACTCCCTCCCCCCTCAAGGGCCCTCTAGGACTGATGTTAGGCCAGTGTCTGCTCTGATTGGGTGGGGTCTGAGCCATGATGGAGGTTGTACGTGCTGAACGTCACCCCTTCCTAGAGTTTAGGGGTCTGGACCTGAGCATGGAAGTCAAGCACTGAGGGGCTCTGTAAGGAGGCCTCTCTGGCAGGCCTCTGTGGACCCCAGCCCCTCATTAACCACAAGACCTTTGGCTCCTGGCCTTCAGACAACTCAGGAAAACACAGGCAGGGGTCCCTGCCTCCTCTTCTTCCTTTAAGGCATCTCTTAGTCTGGGGTTTGCTCACCAGGGCGCTCCCCTCTCCTCTCTCCCAGGCAGCTTCCTCAAGCCCTCCAGGTCTTTGGCTCTGTGAGGAAGAGCTCATTAGCCTCTCCAAAGTGCCTCGTGCATCCCCTCAAAATCTGCTTTTAAGTGAGTTGCTGTCATACTTATTTTATACATTTTCTAGAGAAGGTCATCTAATCATATCTCAGATCTCAAACTCACTAAAAGGACATGCACGACTAACTTGTCCTGCTTTCAAAGATGCTCTTTAAAGGCCCAAGGTTCTGAAGGGATATTCCAGGCCCAGGGGCCCCTGGTGTTAACGGGGATCCCTGGGCTTGAAGAGTCAGGGCGAGAATAGTGTAACTGGAACCCAGTGGAAGATGGATGTGGAGAAGCGACCACACATCAGAAGCTGTACTGTGGAGGGAGCAGCCCCTGCCAGCAGTGTGGCCAAAGCAGGGAGGGAGCAGAGTTGAGAAACCCTGAACCCTCCGCTACCCTCTAATCTTTTGGCAGTGCCCCTCATTAGGTGAGCCCACCAGAAGGCAAAGGAGCCCTATCGATGTGGTTCCTAGGAGTTGCCTTCCAGAGCAGAGAAATGTGGAGAATGGATCTGAGAAGGCAAACAGAGAATGACCGGCATAACCTCACTACATCTGCCCGGGACAGTGGACAGAACCAGGACAAGACCTCGGTGTATTGCAAGGCAGATTTCCTTAGCATCTGTATTAGTCAACCTAAGAGCTGCTGATGCAAAATACCAGCAATTGGTTGGTTTTTATAAAGGATATTTATTTGGGGTAGGACCTTACAGATACCAGGCCATCAAGCATAAGTTACTTCCCTCACCAAAGTCTATTTTCACGTGTTGAAGCAAGATGGCTGCCAATGTCTGTGAGGGTTCAGGCTTCCTGGGTTCCTCCCTTCCAGGGGCTTGTTTCTTTTTTCTCTGTGGGCTTACTTCACAGGGCTCCAGTTTAAGGCTGCAGCATCAAACTCCAACATCGAAAACCCTCACTCTGTCCTTTGCCATGCCTTTTATCTGAGTCCCCACCCACCAAGGGGTGGGGATTCAGTGTCCTAATGACGTGGCCCAGTCAAAGCCCTAATCATAACTTAATCATGCCCAGGTACTCACCAGATTATAAACATAATCCAATATCCACTTTTGGAATTCATAACCATATCAAACTGCTGTAGCATCTTTGCATACTTGGTGAACCAGAGTGGTGAATTCAGTACTTGTGAACAGGCCCCATGCTCACTCAGGCTCAGAGCTGTCTATTATTCTGAGCATGGCTTGTCTTTCTGAGGAAACAGGGAAGGAAAGGATCCGTGGAGGGAGAGAGAATGAGTGACAGGATGGAGGAACCCCTGGACACCTCTGTATGAGAAATACACTGGGCCCTGCAGCAGACAGTCTTTGCAGAGTTGGCATGAAGTATTCATGGGTGTGTGCCTGGTGGGTTTGGATAAACCTTGAAATTGGGTTTTGCTAACAAAGTGCTATTCCACCATGACAAGAGGGTGCCTGAATCAAAATTTTTGGATTCTGAGGGTCAGTGTTTTCATGTTGTCTCTATGAAAAACTTTACCCAAATCTCGGTTATTCACTGTGGTCTCGCATGTCCTAAAGAGAAGAGCTCGGTTCTATAGAAATCATTTTATGATGGATGAAATACAGTCTTCTCTTATAAATTCTTGCCCCAGAAGAGCAGAGCCTCTTTTTGGCAGGAGTTCTTCTTCAGGGAATGCCCAGGGGACCAAGCAACACTCCAGTTATTTTTAAGTCAAGCATATTCACACTGATTTCAAGGACAGTGTGCTGCTCTGTTGGCTCAATAAGTATGATCCTGCATAAGCAATTACTGAATAGTAGATAGAAGCTACCCCTCCCTATCCCCCAAACCCAACGTGACAAAAGGAAAATGATGCACATTAAAATATGCTTCTCTGTTTTTTATGGGCACACCCAAAACATCTGCCATAGCCAACTGTTGACTGCTCCCCTTTTCATGCAAATCCTGGCCAACTTCCTCTTGTGAGTGTCTCTCCTGGAGGCTGGTAGCAAGACTTTATTCTCTGGTTGTATAAGGGGTGCTGTGCTTCTCAACACCATTGCCTCCAGCTTCTTGTGGCTGCAGTGCTCAAAGCTGATATACCCAAGCAGATCTTTTCAGGTACTCTTGGGAAACTTCTGCCCCCCTGCTCTGTACTCTTCAGTGTTTCCTGCTCTTTTACTAGTGCTTTAGAAAGCCTATTGAACTTCTAGGTATATCCAACTTATTGAGTTGTGTGTGCAAAAGCCCACTTCCAAGGAGCTGGTCTTCGAATTTCCCTCAAACTTTAATAGAACCTGTTGAAGAAGCTGAAGCACAGGATTCAAACTTGCACACACATGTGGATAAGCAAGACGAGCTGAGCATTTGGCACAGAAGACCATTTGTCATCTACTTCCTTTTCATTTGTCTTTTATTCAACAAATATTTATGAAGAAACTACCATGTGTAAGATAATGTGTTAGGTACTTGAGATACAGCTAAAAACATGGACAAAAAATCATGTCCCCAAAGTGCTAGTAAGTATAGATTTTTACTTAACTTTTGTGCAGTCTTCTTTTCTATCCATCCATCCATCCATCCATCCATCCATCCATCCATCCATCCATCCATCCATATATTTGCTTCATATTATTTTGCATTGCCACACAGTTCCATGGACAGTAAGGAAGAAACACTGATCTCCATATGATTATCTATCTTTTAGTTAACAGTCAAACATGTTTAAGCTTCTGCTACTCTGCAGGGTGCAGGGACCATGATGCCTGTCCCTCTCCCAGAAGTATTCCACTACTATTTGCTAGTTGAAGCTAGTAGCTAGTTAGTGGAGGATGGGATGGGGAGTGTGTCACCCTGTTTAAGTTTCAGTCTTTGGCAGGCACCACATTCCTGAGTTGTGGGGGTGTGGCCTCCTTCAGCTCTCTCCTGCTTTCCACAGGAGTGGGGTCCTTCCCCTTCAACTACAGTGATTTTTCACTAATGCCTTAAAGGTGGCAGCATCGATTGCCCTTCCCTTGACAGTTTAAGACATTTGTTCCTCAAGTAGACAGAAGAAAGATCTGGGCGTGTGTTTTGACCACCCTCATGTGGGGGCTTTCTCCTTCCCTCAGGTCTGTACTGCAACTGCACTTTCTAAGAGTTCATGGAAAAAAGTTCATGAGCTTTTTTTCCTGGAAAAAGAGCTTGCAAGAGTGTGTGTGGACTCCCCCAGTTTCTGCAGTCCTAGGGGGCTTCATCCTATCTCACCAGTGCCCAGTTGGCCTTCACCAATTCGACTATTCTAGCCAAACTCTTCTTACCCGTGAGTGGCTACCACTACCCCAGGTACTCACACACTCACATCTCTTCTCTTCCTGAACTCATCTCTCTTTAGATTTTCGATCAGTTTTGTTGCTCTGAGACTCCGTTCTCAGGATCATTTTTTTATTGTAAGGGCAGGAGTGACACTCCTTCTAGCTTTTTACTTCCCTAAGTGGAAGCCAAAAGCCCTGCTTCATCCATTTTAACAGTTTACAGGATATTTATTCTTTCATTTGTTGTCTGCTGACCCTTTCTCATAGTGATTTTTATCTGTGTGTCATGTAAGTTTTTACAACTGAACTCATTTTCAGTGGATTTTGTTTTCATATGAGTCTTGAATGTCCTAGGTTGTGGAGGTGTTCCTGTGGATTATTTTGTCTCACCTCTACTGGAGTCTTATGGGTTTTACACAGGACAATTTTAGAACTGTTTTTAAAATCATTTTCTTGGCTTCTTTTTTGCAGCCTATCCTGTGGGTAGTTCAAGTTGGAATGCTATGCCTCTTGGCACAGTCTGAGAAGTTTGATTTTTCAGAGTTGGCCTTTTGCACCCATGGCCTGCTTCTGAGATGTATGCCTAGCCTAAATGAGTAGAGTTTTCCCCCTTTGTTTTCAAATAGGGCATCCCTGTCAAGATTCTGTCTTTATAAATGCAGCTCAATTCTAGCTCCTTCTGTAGAAAGGGCTTGTGATGTTAAAACTCCAGGCCCTAAAATGTGTACCCAGTTCTGATTATACTGTGTGTGTTCCCCTTTGCCTCCTGCTCAGTAATTTAGATTTGAGTCTCTCTTTTGTTCTTGGCATTAGGAGATATTCTTTTCTTGTTTTGAGGCTCAGCAATGGGTATAAGCATATTTTTAGTTGTATTTTACCACTCATTTCTATGTGTCTAGAGCAGATTGGAAATTCCTGCATTAACCCAGTCTTGTATATTAATTATTAACTTAAATCAATTGGCTAAAGATCAAATTAAAATTAATGCATCAATTTCAAAATCAATTAATTAATAATTTTTAACAAGGTCCCAAACCATGTTCCTATGGGACTCACCCCTGGGTAAGCTGGGGTGAAAGTATCTTAAAGCCACTGTGTTAGGTTTCTCTCTGCATCTCAAGGCATTGGATGTGATGATGTCAGAGGTTTAGTGACTTGTTCTGAAGGCCCTAGCTGGATGAAAGTATCATTAGAATAACAAGTTCCCATCCTATATTCTGCCTGAAGTTAAGAGAGTCTGTTTAAATTTAAGAGCCACCTCCTTCGAAAGTTCTTCTAGAACTGTCCTCTCTGTCTCATGATAAGCTAGAATATGGAAATCATCTGAAGCCCCTGATTGGTGCCTATACATTTGCCAACTTGTAGTGTCTCTTGTTATTATTCTCCTTGGACCCTAGGAGGTAACAATTTAGTGAGGAGGAGTGTTATGTGTTGCACAGGGGGACTGTGTCTTATGCTCTTTGAATTACCTGCTCCCCTCCCTACCCAGCTGCACACATACCCAACCACTAGCACAGAAATGGAATTGGGGATAATAGGCAGAAATGAGAATGTTCTTCAAGTACAATATGTGAAAATGAGTGAACAGAGGAGAGCGAAAGGAGATGGCTTAAGGGGATACAGCCAGGTAGGGAGTGGGAAAAGAGAGAAAGCAACAAAAGATGAGAGGAGAATTGAGGAGGGAATGCACACTGTGGAAAGAAGGGAACTGAGGCTCAGACAATGAATTACCCGCTCAACCCATTTCATTTCTGTATACTTGGCAGGAAATTCTGTCATTTCTTAGAATATGTCAACCTTGAGAAACTTGAGCTGAAAGTGACTGTGTTTGTTTGATTTGATTAGTCATGCAAAGTACCTCCATCATGGAATCATAAGTACTCAGGTGAGATCATCTTTTCCTTTTCCTTAAGAGAATAAATAACAAGATTTCTGTGCTATGCCATGAACAGAGAGTAACAGAAACAAGATAAACAAAGATTTCTTAAAAAGAACAGAAGGCTGGGAGGATTTATCTTCTTTGTTGATATCTGGCCTTGCAAGCTATCAGTGTAATAAAGGTTGCCTGCTAGCTGGGCCCATGTTAGGCTAGGAAATGTGTCCATTATATGTCACGTTTTGTGGTTGATACTGTGAAGCTCAAGGGCAAAGGGACTTTATTAGTCAGGAAAACAGAAACCATTCTAGTTGTTTTAGCAGGAAGGGAAACAGTAGAGGGAATTAGCTCCTTACAAAATCGTTGGAAGGGCTGGGTGAGCTGACTGTTCCATAGCTCAACTATGACTGAGGGTGACTAGATGATCAAGAGGGAGGAGAACATTTTCAATGAAGAGATGAAAAGATGCTATTTCTTGAACAGAAGCAATTAAGCTTTACCCTAGTGGAAGATGAAGGTCAGTAGAATGGATAAAACCATGGAAGTCACTCACAAGTGACTGTAGAGGGGAAATGAATGGGGCTGGCCACAGCTGGCTAAGGAGAAAGCCTGTTATGATTTGGCCAAGTCGTGGGGCCAGAGGCAGGATCTTCTCTTAGAGGTGGGGTCTTAGTCTTGATGGAGAAAGGACCAGCTAGGATGAGGACAGAGAATAAATAGCCCCAGCAAGGTTGCAATGGTCTGGGGCTGAGGCCAGAGCTGTGTTTCTCCCAGTCTGCGCTGCTGTGTGATCAGTGCTCTGCCAGCTGAGCCATCCCATTAGGCTGTCAGAGCTGAGGCTGTATCTGCCCCTCCAGGGGGATTCTGGGGCTGGCTCAGAAGGTTGTGCTCAGCCTCAGGGTGGCCAGAGGACTGTTTAATGTCAGCTCGAAAGAGGTCCCTGATTGTCCCACAGGGTGGGGCTTTTAAAGTCATCAAGTCCTCTTCATTCTACTTCCTAAAAAGCTTTTGAATCTCTCTTCTTGTATCTGTTCCCACAACTACACTTTATTACGGACCACATTATTACCTCTTCTGAAAACCAGTATAGCCTCCTAACTGTCTTCCCATCTTCAATTTGCATTCCTCATCCCAAATCCATTCCTCACCTGCAGCTGCAGTGATCCTTCTGAAATGCAAATCTGTTTGTCCCTTCCATGGTTTGTTCTTCCTTCAGTATACTGGCCAATACACCCTTCAGAACTGGCCCCTCCTAGTCTCTCTGATGCCATCTTCTTGCTCACATTCTTTCCTTAGGCCTTCAGTCCTACAAAGAAGTCATGCTTACCAGCCTTTAGACCATTGCACAGGCTGTTTCCTCTGCCTGGCAAGCCTCTCCCTCCAGTCTCCAGCCTTCTTGTTGACTTCTGCTCAGTCCTTATTTTCAGTTTAGACCTCACTCTAGGACTCTGGGGAAATTTCTTCTTTCCTAGATGATATGCATTTGTCCAAAGCCACCTGTGATTCTGCCTAGGTGACACTTCCCTAACTTCATGGACACTAATATTTCAAGTTCTGCTTTTCTGTTTGGTGGGAAACTCATGTGAGTGTGCACCACATCTGTCTTATGTTCCCAGAACTTGGCTCAGTGACTGGCACATATAGGTGCTCAGTAAGTAGTTGCTGAATGAAGCGATTAGTATTGGCACTTCTGATGAGCATCTGCTCAAAATGGATTCTGTCCTTTGGGTGGCTTTTGTTCTACTGTCTCCTCTAACAGCCTTTTTTTCTTTCTTCTCCCTCTTCTCTCCTTTGCCTTCTTCTTCCCAATTTCCTTTTCAAGAATTGCAGAGTTGGGGAGACCTGTGTGACTGGGGAGTGCCCTTACTTCCCACCTCAAGCCCTCTTGTTTTTTTTTTTTTAAGATTTATTTTTATTTATTTCTTTCCCCTTCCCTTCCCTTCCCCACTCCCCATTGTTCTGCTCTCTGTGTCCATTCACTGCGTGTTCTTCTGTGTCCTCTTGTATTCTTGTCAGCAGCACTGGGAAACTGTGTCTCTTTTTTGTTGTGTCATCGTGCTGCATCAGCTATTCTTGTGTGTGGTGCCACTCCTGGGCAGGCTGCACTTTTTACACACAGGGCGGCTCTCCTTATGGGGTGCACTCCTTGCAAGTGGGGCTCCCCTATGCAGAGACACCCTTGCATGGCACAGCACTCCTTTTGTGCATCAGGACTGCATGTGGGCCAGCTCACCACATGGGCCAGGAGGCCCTGGATTTGAACCCTGGACCCCCCATGTTGTAGCAGACACTCTATCAGTTGAGCCAAATCCTCTTCCCAAGCCCTCCTAGTTTTGACCCTCTTCTGCCCACATTTGGATGTAGTAAGAGAAAAGAAACAGACCTCATGTCACAGTGTGTCTCTGGACCATTAGTGTTTGCTCAGCATCCCCAGATTGATTATGTTCTCTTCTTTTCTTGTCCTGGGAGTAGAAGTGCTTCTGGTTAATGATATTGCCCCTGAATGTTGCTGGATAATCAAGTCCTGGGCACATCAAGGAGGTATGGTTTACTTTTGATTTCCACGTGACTCTCTTCCAAGTCTATCACAGGTGAGTGGTATTTGCCAGAACAGGACTGCAGTCAATCACCAGACAGAGTCCTGCAGGGACTGATGTGTCACCCCATGATGCTCTCATCCGTCCCTCCCTTGAGCCGACATACCGACCCTTCCCAGCCTCCCAGCCTGGACTGTGGTGCTTGCTCACTCAGGAGCTGGGTTGGTACAGAAGTCAGGCTAACAGCTTGCGCCTGCTCACAGACATCCAGCTTGCATGGCAAGCATGGAAACATGCCAATTTATTTTCCTTTAAAAGATTCAACCCACGCAAACGTCTAACTTGGACTCTGCTTTCACCCCAGTGAATCACTGAGTGGGGCTAGCAGGGTCCTGCACTGGCATTCGCTGGCTTCCTTGTCTAATGTCTAATAGCTCATTTAGTTCAAGTATATCTGTTGGGCACCATAAAACCCCCATAAAGATGCTTATTAGCAGATCATCCAGGAAATATTAATTCATTTGCAGGCACAAAGACCTACTGAGCAACACACCAAATGGTGTTGATTAGCAGAGAACAGGAACAAACATGATTAAAAACCACTGAGGACACAGGTAGGGGGCAAATGGTTCAGACATTCCCCAGAGAAGCAGGCATGAGCAAAGCTGGGAATGTTCTCTAAGAGAGACCCATATACCCCACATGGCCATTGGGGTCTGCTCCCCTCGTGGCTAAGTGTGGGAGACTTTAAAAGTAGATCCTGAGATTTGGTCCATGCAGTTTCTTTGGGTGGTGATCTCAGGGGCCACAGTGAGGGAGTTGGGGGAGTGGGGGAGGGAAAGGAGGAAACCCAATAAAGGGTGAGCTAAAATACAGGGACCACTGTGGGCAGCTGGGACTTAGTCCTGCAGGAGACTGAGAAATTGTGTGGAACACACAGACTTGTCTTTGCCTCTCACACTGAGGAGAGAAGAAAGTGGGGGATTAATCATGAGCTTCTGTCCCTCAATGACTGAGGGTTGCTTCTGGGATGTAAAATCCCTGGCACTTGGCTCCCTCTCTAAGCAGAGTCGAGCAAGATCCCAAGGTGGAGCATGGCTGCAAGGAGACACAAGAAGCCAGCAGCTACGGGACCATCAGCAGGTGGCTCTAGGGTAGGTGTGTGGGCATGGCCCCAAGCCTGATCCACCTCTAACTGCAGAAAGGACACTATTTAGCAGCAACTCCAAACCTCCTCATCTGAAAGTAGTGTCTGATGGATACTGCCTTGGGTTGAGTAGTGTCTCTCCAAAATCCATATCCACCTGCAACCCCAGAATATGACCTTATTGGAAATAGTGTCCTTGAAGATATAATTAGTTAAGGTGAAGTCATACTGAGGGGCTCGAAGTCCAATAGAACTGGTGTCCTTATAAGAAGAGGGAAATCTGGACACAGGGACAGAGAAAAGATAGCCATGTAAAGATGGAGGCAGAGATTGGAGTTGTGCTGTCACAAGGCAAGGAACTCCCAGAGCTACTGGTAGCTGGACGAGGCAAGGAAAGATCCTTCTCTAGGAGCTCTGCTGACACCTTGATTTCAGACATTTATCCTCCAGAACACTGAGAATACGTCTCTGTCATTTTAAGTCACCTAGTTTGTGGTACTTTCTTATGGCTTCCCTAGGAAACTAATACAGGCCCTCACTGAGAATATGGTTATGAAAAATCTTTAGGCCATGGAAAATGTCCTTCCATGGCAATTTCTCCTCTGGCTTGGCCAGGAGTGGTGTAGAATGTGGGGGAGGAGTGCTGTGGCTGGCTGCCTGGGCCAGGCATCAAATTCAAGCTCCTTCGTGAAGACGTCCAAGACCAGCCTGGCCTGCCAGATGTTTCTAGGGACAGCTCCCCCCCACCTCCGCCATGGTACTTACCACCTGTACCTTGATGGGCATTTATGATTTTATTTTTCCCTTCTTGTGCATATATCTGATTTCCTCAACTATTTTTTTAAAGCTCTCTGGCGATTCTAATGTGCATTCAGGGTTCAGGACTCAGTATCTTGGCTCTCGTTTGCAGTTGTGAAAGAGAGTGCAAGGTCCCAAACTGAGCTCAAAGGACCAGCTGGCAGAGAAAAGGGCTTGTCTTTCTCTCATATCCTTATCTGCTGAGTCTGCCACAAAGTCCCACAATCAGCATTCTAATACCACTGTGAATTGGTAATACCAGGGGACAAATTATGCTCTATCTTGAGCCCTTCAGTGATTTTAATGGTCAGTACCCAAGGCAGTTTAGTGGGCTGGTGCAGTTTTGCATCAATGCCAAGTCTGCCTCAAGAACCTCTGCTAGATCAGTGTCTGGGTGAGTGCCTGCCCCCAGAAGAGTTAGGCCCCTGCATAAATCACCTTGAAGGTATAGATCTTTCCTCTCTGATTAATAGCTCATTTTTCTACCCTCCAGAGAGCTGCGGATGCCTCACTGGCATTGTGCCTAGGAGACGAGAGGAGTATAGCACTGGGAGGCTATCAGGAGAATGACTTGGCGACACCTCCATCTCTGGGCCCCTCCCTTTTGGAAGGTAGCTGTGGGAATTCTCACATGTGGTGATCAGTGTCCCAGGAGAGGTATTAGAAAAACTGGCTCAAGGCTTAAGTGAGTGCCTTTCAGAAGACCTTTTGGGCTCAGGGTTGGAGGGCATGGCAGCTTGCTATGGGTCTCTGGTAGAAGTAGGGCTATACTTCCAGCCACCCTGAAACTTAGATTAGATTTAGGGAAAGACTAAGCTCCTTTCCCTGCATTCCTTTTTGTTTTTTTAGTTTTATTTATTCATTCATTCATTCATTCATTTATTTATGTATTTATTTATTTATTTATTTATTTCCCTTCCCTCCCTCCCCCTGCCCCAGTTGTCTGTTCTCTGTGTCTTTTTGCTGCGTCTTCTTTGTCCACTTCTGTTGTCAGTGGCACGAGAATCTGTGTTTCTTTTTGTTGCATCATCTTGTTGTGGCAGCTCTCCATGTGTGTGGTGCCATTCCTGGGCAGGCTGCACTACTTTTGCGCTGGGCGGCTCTCCTTACAGGGTGCACTCCTTGTGCGTGGGGCTCCCCTGCGCAGGAACACCCCTGCGTGGCACGGCTCTCCTTGCGCGCATCAGCACTGCGCATGGGCTAGCTGCACACGGGTCAAGGAGGTCCGGGGTTTGGACTGCGGACCTCCCATGTGGTAGACGGTTGCCCTAACCACTGGGCCAAGTCCGCTTTCCTGCATTCCTCTTTGATCACTCTTTTCTTGGTTTAACTACAGGTTGGTCGGTTGCTTTTAATGTGCAGAAGACTGAAAACCCTGCCAAATTTTACTGCTTTAATAAAATTTTGGAGTAATCCTGTTTTATAGATATCTTTCTGATGCTCCGCATCTTTTGCCCACTGAGTAGCAGTCTCAAGTCTAAGTGGCTGTGTTAGGACTTTTGCTCACCAAACCAAACCAAACCAAATCAAACCAGACCAGACCAGACCAAACCAAGCTCAAAACACTTATCAAACAAGCTTGAGGGAAAAGGAGTTTTTTTGTCTTTTGTGAGAGGTAAGTCTACAAGTTTCAGGCATGGCTAGATCCAGAGGCTGAAATGAAGCATCACAGCTCTTTCTCTTTAGCTCTTGGCTCTGTTAGCATTCATTTTCAGGTAGGGTTTCTCTACTTGGAAGGAAAAATGATCACTGGAAATCTCAAGGGCATATTTTCAAAGTTCACAATCTAAAAGAACTTTAGATCAGTATTTTATTTCTACTCTCAGGCAAGATTCTAGTTGGCTCTGCTAGGGTTGCATGTCCATCCTGGAATCAACCACTAAGGTTGGGGGTCGGCACTCTTGGCTAAGCCTGGTACAATGCCCATGTCCCCTAGATGTGGGTCCTACCCCAAATACATGGAATTGGTTCCTGTGGGAAGGAATCATTCTTCTTTTAGATAAAAGGGAAGGAATGTTCCACCACAGTGGCCAAGCCTGTTTTTCTCTTGCCTAGACTGTAGTCTTGTGGGCTCTGTTTACACTTCTTCCTCTCATTGAGAGGTTATTTAATTGCTTCAGCTCTGTAATTGGCTAAATTGGCTAATGTATCTCATTCTGTGGCTCCACAACTATCTTGAATGCTCTCTCCTTTCTTTCTCCCATTCCTCTCCAGCCCCCGCCCCTTTACCACCCCCCTCTCCTGTATGAGTCATCACTAACGTCTTTCCAGGACTATACTGTTTTTGGAAGGCTAATTCCTTATATGTATCGGAAAAGGATGGGAACAATTAGCTGAAGAGCCAGGGCCGGGTCCATCCGGGCCTCCTTGGAGGATTCTGTGTTCTGTGGGAGAAGGATAATCTGGTTAGAAATAACTTAGGAAAGCCAGTGGGATGAGGATGCCACTTCCTATCCTTGCCAGGGTGGAGCATTCTGAATATCACACCATGAGAAGCTTGGTTTGGGGGAGAGCCTGTGTCTTTGGGTTTATTAAGCCATGCCCCAGACATTGGGGTGAGGGGAGACAAAAGAATAGAAATCATCATTCTTGCTTGCCTAGGATGCTCAGTCTATTTGGGAAGACTTAGAATATAGGCAGGAAGCATCTGTGATCACTGAGAGGCTGCACATAGTTATGTCCAACCTGTGTTTTGAGTTAGAAATTATCTCAGAAGAGACAAACATTGGGGAAGGCTGGAGGGGTCAGGGAAGGCTTCCTGGAAGCAGACCTGAAGCATGACTAGGAATTGACTAGATGGTGGGAAAAGGCTTGTCAGATGAAAGAAGTGCTACAAACCACACCACCGTGGAGAAAAAGGATGTGTGTAGGGGCCAGGTGGGAAAGCATCCTGGTAGGAGGGGTAGAGGCATGGGGTGGGAAAGACTGATAGACGAAGAGCCTAAAATGTGTTGACTTCAACCAAAAGTGCAGGATTACTTTCCTGCCACATTAGAGATTTTGTCTTTGTCCTGCATCTTCAGTCTGGGCTATCCTTGATTTCATTCATATCAGATATTGGGTAAACTTCCAGTGTTAGTTACTATATACTATGGTATCATTAGCTTCTCCATGAGATCTGTGAGCAGGCAGTGGCATGACCTCCCCATTATGGCTTTGCTGTTCAGGGTTTATATCTTAGGGATGGAAGTGAAAAGGCTTTGGGACTTGAGCTTATTAGATTATTGTTTGTTGAAAGTTAAATAAGGGACAGAACACAACCACAATGACTGACAATTTGGAAAGAACCAAGCTCTCATTATGTATTTGGGAGTTAATTTAACAAGCATTTACTGAGTCCTTCCTATGTGATTGGGGATACAAAAGCATTAACCTGCTGCTAGAGGCTTACTATCTACTAAGCCAGGACTTTAATGGAGAAGTAAGGATGGACAATAGGAAATGTGGACTTGGGGATCAGAAAGACTTGGAGTTTGAATCCTTACTCTGCTAGGACTAGGTGTGTGACTTTGGACAAGCTGCTCAAACTTTCCCAAACTAAGTTTATTCATCTGCAAGGTGGGACAAAGACCTGCCATGCAGGGTTTTCTTGAGGGTTACATATAACATATGCAATTAAGCTGCTTTGATCACAGTAGGTACTAAATAATGTCTTTTACAAATATAAGTTGGTGGAAACCAGTATAACATCCTCAGCTGAGCTGACGTGGTTTCCCTAGAGCTGGGATTTGAACAAATCTCATGTAGAGTTTGATGAAGGATAATGTAGTAAGTGACATTTATTTTGCATACCCTCTCCAACCATGACTACTCTATCCTGAATTCCTGGCATTACTACCCCAATTGTGTAGGTAACAACTATTGATTGAGTGCTTACTATGTACTGGGCACTTATCTAAGGATTAGCTTTTTAATTCTCCAAAATAAATGTGTTGGGGTGGATTCTAAGGCATAAAAATCTTAAGAAATTTGCCATTGGTAAATCTAACTGACACTAATGTAACTGTTTTCAAACCCTGGCAGAAAGATGTCAGAATCTAGCTCTCATACATCACAATGTATGGCCCATTTTCATGGAGGTCTTCTTTCAGGTGTCAGCCAGGTGTTGACTGATGCTGATACAGAGTTGAAAACTTGCCTAAGCGTGTTCAAATTTTCATAGTGGCTCTGGAGGGTAAGAAAGGCCCCAAAGAATAAAGTCCTAATAGTGAAATTACCGCATGTGGGGTCGTTTATTAGGAATCACGTTTTTCTTCTAAACACCCCTGGGGCAACTCTGTAAATGCAACTATAGCACTGATGACCCAAGAACCACCATGATTCCTCAAGGACAAAATGGTAGCCAATTCTGGGATTCCTGGGGAAGGGGTTTACTGACTTTATACACTATCTAGTTTGAGCTTTTTTTCAGTGCAAGATTCATTTAGATTGGCTGAGAAGGCTATGGCATTCTGTTCTCTACTTGAACACTGCCTCTGACAGGCAGCTCACTATAGCTGCTGTTCTGTTACAACTCCAGTAGTTAGAAAATTTCTTCCTCTTTTGAGTCAACATCTGTCTCCTTTTAACACTCACCAATATGTTCCAGTTTTCCTGATAGAAAAAAATCTATTCGTTTTCTGGTTGATAATGTGTTGGGGTGAGAGTGTGTTATTGTTGGTGTCTGATGCAGGGTTGGCAGAAACTTCCTTAGCTTCCAGCTATTCAATTGACCCCCTTACCTGACCTCTGTACCTGTTTCCAGGGAAAAAATGCTCCTGCTGTGGATTTCAACTCTCATTCTTCCTGCTTCCCTAGAGATCTTTATCTGCCAATTATCTCCCCTTTCATGTTTAACTGCTCCCTCTCAATTGGCTCAATGTAATCAGCATTTAAATATGCTCAAGTTTTTTTTTCCATCTTAACAACAAAAATAAAACTCTGTCATGACTCTACAGCTTCACAACCCACTTCTCTGGCTTTTCCTTTCTTTTCACAGCCAAGCTTCTGAAAGAGTTGTATTTGTTCACTCTTTCAATTCCTCACTTTCTAGTGTCTCCGCAACCCACTTCAAATTGACTCCACTCTCCCAATTTCCCTGCAATGAAAGGCTAGATGGATGAAGGTCACCTAATAGCTCTTTGTCATTAAATCCTATTGACACTTTTGAAGTCTCATCTTACCTGATCTCTGTGACATGTGGCCTCAAGGACCACTCTTTAGGGAAACATTCTCTTCATCTGACTTTCCTAACACACAGACTTCTGCTTACACTTGTATGTATCTCCTACTCTTCATGAATCACTTTGAAGACTGCTTTTGCACTGTATTAAATATTGGATTCAATTTTTCCCCCTTGGCTCTCTTCTGACTTGGAACACTTATGCTCAGCCACATGTCTCTGATCACCTTCTATGTCTGACAATGCCAAATCCTCTATCTTGAGTTCAGGTGTGTCTCTTGAATTCTAGATCTATTCAACTTTCCACCTAGCAATTTCAGATGTATGTCACACAAATTCCCCAAACTCTCTACATACAAAATTAAGTTTTGAAATAATTTCTCTTCAAAACTGCTTTTTTCCCTTTGGTGTTCACAACTCAATTTTGTTAACCAGAAACCTTGGGGTTATCTGTGACATCCACTTCTTTTCCCCCCATATCAGTCACATCTTGGTCATTCTAGTGCCCAGCTATTTCTTGAAACCACCCTCTTCTTTACAGTTCCCCATCACTAGTCTCATCTAGTCTATTATATTTTGCCTTGGTGAATGCAACAGTCTCTACCTAGTTCTCCATGTCCTTCTCCATTCTCTGCATTGAGGTCTGCATGATCTTTCTAGAGGTCAAACCTGTTGACTTTACTCCTCTACTTAAAACCCTGCAGAGGCTCCACATTGCTCTCTGGATAGCCCAAATATGTTCAAATGGCATTCAGTTATCTGAGGTATTGGTGGGCTGGATTGGAGACAGAGGGTCTCAGTAGATGGTATTCAGCCCACAGGCATTGGGGAGTGTTGCAGAACATGCAGAGCTTAAGAATGGGTGTGGTTGGAAAGGAATACACTGGGATTAGTAGCCAGAAAAGCAATTATGCAGGAGTCACGGACAGATCAATAGGCAAGACTCTCTAGGCACCCATGTTTCAGTAGCCAAAGATGCAGTACCAGGGACAGCTCCTATGCCTTGGTCTCATTGTGGCAACTGCTGCCCTTTTATCTGAGAGCAATTTCAGACTTCATGGAGCTGTTCAGACTCTGTGATACTAGAAGGGCAGTTTGAAGAATGGGACTGGGTGATAGATTGTATTCTGATCCTCAAAGAGGCTGTCCTTTCAGAGACAGCACACTAGAGCTCTGGCCTGGGTGGTTTGGGTCTCTGATAAGAGAGTGAAGGGATGATTCCTTCTTGTTTCTAGGGCTCAACTCATTCATCTCATCAGAATTTTTTGCTTCAGAACTAGTGATTTCATACATTTAAAGGTTGAGCTTTTGATTACAGCCTTGGTGTGTCTCCTTTTTTGTTCCCCTTGATGGCAGATTCTCCTGCTTCTGAGTCCAGAAAATGTGTCGGCTCCATCCTACACCACATTGGTTTCTCTTCCTGAAATGGTGCTAATGAAGCATTACAAGCAGATGCTCGAAATTCCCTCCCCAGAGCCCTCTCAGGGACCTGCTCTGTCTGGGGAACATCAGAAAAGGAAATGGAGAAAAATCCCTGAGACGTGCTCTTCTATGTTTCTTCCTCAGGAAACCACCCTAGACTCTGTTCAGTGGTCAGGCTTTCCATACTTCTCCGAAGCTCCTCTTCTAGATAACAGGAGTCATTCTCTGGAAGTTTTCAGAGGAGAATGGAAATGGGGCTGAGGAAAATCAAACTCTATTTCTGGTCAGTATGAAAAATAAATGAGTTTATTGGGGAAAATGCTGACTGCACAGTACTCAGGGACAGATTCCAGATATTTTAAAGATATTTTAAAAAGAATTCAAATTTTAACATTTTGTCTCCTAGGCTCTGTAAGAAAATGTGTCTTTGCCTCCTGGGGAAAAGAAACATTTTTCTTGCTGGCATAATAATAGTGGAGATATTATTATCTTTTTGGGTGGGCATAAGAAACTGAACTATTTTTGGGGGGTTGGAATGACAAACTCATTTTCTCAAAGACCAGACTAATTCCCTGAAATCGGCAGGCTCTGTGTGATTTGATTTCTTCAAGTCTCTTTATGTTCAAGGGAATTAAAAGGCATTCATTAGTTCCATTTGAATATTTGATAATGGCAAATGCACAGGATGGAAAGCAGGCTGGGTTTTCTTTAACAAGAAGCTGTCCTCTGAGATGAATGCTTTGGGAATGCTTCAGTGAGAGCTGCTGATGCTTCTTCAGCAGACAGGTGAAGCCAGCCTTGGAAAGAGGGAGAAGAAATTCTTAGAAAACTGGCCAAAATCTTTGCAAGAAATCCACTGGGGCTCCAAGCTTGGATCCTGAGCTACCCTGTCCTATTACTGGTAGAAACTGGAGAGAAGGGTGCATTGTGTGATAGGGAGAGGTACATATCTGCTAAGACAACTGGCACCTGACAGCACAGTTCTCTGCAGGGCTACCCTAATCTTTCTCTAAAAGCTAATAAATTCATAACTGAAGGTGTCCAAGATGGAATCTTAGGAAGAGGATATTTACACAGCTGGAGGCTCAGACTTGCATAAAACCCTCCATGTTCCATGGCACTACTAGTGGCACTACATGAGGAACTTTTTCCACCACTGTTCTCTTGAAAAATTTCAACATGATGAACTATACATTGAGTTGATGCTTGTTGCTTGGGGTCAGCTAACTCTTTTTAAAATTTGGGAGTAAGGCAGAGATTACACTGGAAATTTGCAGAGGGAAATTTGTCATGATTCTCAGTAGACTCTGATAGTTTCATGTATTCAGGTTTTTTCCCAAATTTCTAAACAGAAACATCAATATGGTGGTAGCCTGGAGGGAAGGGTAACAGTTTTGGAGTAAGACATGACTTGGAGTTTATATATATGAAATGGGGATATGGTTCACACCAAAGAGCTACTGTAAGCATTCAATGATGAGGAATGTAGAGCTCTTGAGATAGTATTTGGCAAACAGTGGGCACAAAATAGTCATTACCTACACGAAAAGGGGACTAGAATTTTGGTTTGGGCCCTCCTAAATGTGACTGCCTCAGGAGGAAGTTATAATCTATTCTTAATAAGTATACTGGTTGGGAGCTTTGACTCTAGATTCAAATACATTTGCGTTCATATCCCATCTTCACCTCTTAGTTACCCAGCAATCTTGGGCAGATCTCTTAACCTCCATAAGCCTCAGGTTTTCAGCTGTATAATGGAATAAAAATACCATGGACATCACCAAATTGTTGTCAGTATTAAATAAAGTAGTTCATACAGAAGGCTTTGCAGGGTACCTTGTCCAAGGAAGTGCTCACAATTTTAACTTATTATTTAAAATTTTTAAATGATTATGATATGGGTTAGCTTAGCCTGACAGAAAGAGACAAAATATGATAAAGCTGTACCAGTTAAATGAATGTATATGCTATGAAGTTCTTTTTATTCCCCCAGGTTGATTTTTTTCTTCTATTTTATTTTTTAATTATGATATCTTGTATTTTTTATTTTAAAAATTTTATTGACATATATCACTCATACATGAATATATATAAACCATAAGTGTATAGCAAAAGTTATGAACTTATAAAACAAATACGCATAACATCATATAGGGGTCCCATACATCACCCCACCACCAACACCTTGCTTGCATTGTTGTGAGACGTTTCTTACAAATTATGAAAAATTACCTTAAAATATTACTAACTATAGATCATAATTTACATTTGGTGTATTTTCCCTAAACCCTCCCTATTATTATTATTTTAAATGTATTTCTATTACAGAAAGTTGTGAATTTATAAAATAATCATGCACATATATAGAATTCCCATACAACACCCTTCTGGAGTCGATTGTAGTTTTATTTATTTATTTATCTATCTATCTTTCTTTTTTTAACGATACATAGATCACACACAATGTTACCTTAAAAAATATAACAGGTTCCCATATACCCCACTCCCCACACTCCCCACTTCTCCCACATCAACAACTTCTTTCATTAGTGTTGTACATTCATTGCATTTGATGAATACATTTTGGAGCATCTAATCCACAGCATGGATTATAGTTTATATTGTAGTTTACACTCTCTCCCAGTCCATTCAGTGGGTTATGGAAGGCTATATAATATCCTGCATCTGTCCCTGCAATACCATTCAAGACAACTCCAAGTCCTGAAAATACCCCCATATCACACCTCTTTTCCCATCTCCTTGCCTTCAGCAACTCCTGGCCACTGTCTCCACATCAGGGATATAATTTCTTCCATTGATAGAGTCATAATAAGTCTATAGTAGCATACTAGTAAGTACACTCAAATCCATACTTTATTCCTCCATCCTCAGGACCCTGGGATGGCGATGCCCACTCCGCCTCTAAATTGAGAGGTGGGCTTAGATCCCACATGGCTGCAATTATCCTGATTGCAGTTGTAGACACTCTCAGTTCCTTGGTGTGGTGGCTGACCATTCTCACCTCCTTGTTAGCTGATCTGGGTAAGTCCAACAAACTGGAGAGCAGGTGTTGAAACTCTGCTGAGGCTCAGGGCCTAGCTGGCTCATAGACAGTCCAGAGATTCAAGTCTCCTGGGCATTCACCTACCCCAGTGTCAACCATGGGTTCAGTAAAAGTGACAGAAGAGGCATGTGTAGAGAAGTCACATCTAAGTCCGACTCCATCACACTCAGGAGCACAAATTCCAAAGTAGGTTCCACTGGCAAGGCACTGAACTCCAGAGCCCTCTGCCATAACTATAGGACCTGGGTGTCTCTGTAGCCCTCAGGAGCACCAGTACCTGGGGTGGTATCTACTTTGGCTGTCTCTGAGATTGTGCTGAGATGTGGGTAAGTGTGACCCCCCTGATGACCTCCTGACTCATCTTGAAGTCTCTTAGCCATATAAACTCATTTGTCTTTACCATTTCCCCCTTTTATTCAAGGTCTTTTTCTAGTTATATCAGCAGCTGGTGATTGGTAGTAATCCCTCAGCACCAGGGAGGCTCATCCCTGGAAGTCATGCCCCACTCTGGGGGGAGGTAATGCATTTACATGCTGAGTTTGGCTTAGAGAGTGGCCACATTTGAGCAACATGGAGGCTCTCAGGAGGTAACTATTAGGTACCCTGAAGCTCTAGGCCAAGTTGAAATTTCAAGCGCACAGGCTCCTAAGCATAGTCATCAGTACCAAAGGCCCATCATTGGACCATCCTTTTTCACTGGTCTTTGCCCTTGCACTTGGGGGATTGCTGTTCCATTGGGGAATGTGACAGAGCTCCCCAGGATGGGAACCAGGCATTCCCCCAGTTGTTGTGTGAAACTCTACCCACTATGTCAATACCCAATGAACATCTGAACATATCCGTGTTCCCTATATGCATGCCTGGAAAACTTCCTCCAACCCATGCATTCCCCATCAATGACACCCCACACCAAAGCTCCTCCTCTGCCATAGTTGAACCCCTCTGTGATCCAAACTTCTTAAAAAAATGAAGCCTAATATATTGCCAAATTCAATTAGTATGAAAATGAAATAGTAATGATAGGTTTAAAGATTAGAAATAAATTACATAATAATTAAAAAAAATAAAATAAAGTAAAAAATAAATTGGGGTATTAAAAAATGAAAAATATCATAAATTTTTTTGATGTTTTGCCTTTCATCACTGTAATAGGTGTTGTCCTGTATGTACAGTGGCAAGGCAATCTCTTCCATTCCTTCCTCAGTGTCTTACATCTTTTTTTTAGTTTGTTTGTTATGTCTTCAAAAAAGTTTTAGTTAAGTCACGTATAGAATATAGGGGACTCCCATATACCCAAAATCCTCTCCCTTTTCCCCCTTCCCCCACAATGATCTTTTTACATGTGCATGTTACATTTCCTGCAACTGATGCACAAATATTGAAACATAGCTACTAACCATGGTTACATTATGGTTTACATTATGGTATATATTTTAGACTATCCACTTTTATAAATTTTTGGTGAAATTTAAAATGACCTATATGCATTATTGCATGACCATGCAGAACACTTCTATTTCCCCCCAGTTACCCCTTCTTCCATCTATTCTATTCCTTTCTCCCCCTACTCTTGAGGCCCACAGTGGCAACCAAGCTTCACTGCTTGAAGGATAAGATTCATAGATACTTGCAACAATGCTGAGGACTTGACACACTAGTCTGTTCTTCCCCATCGGGAGCCTCCCATGCTCTTTAGAAAACATCAGGCCTCCCCAGGATGGGGGTACAACCCCTACCTGCTCATTGTATGGGTCTCCACCCACTGGTATAACACACTATGACAAGATCTTACCAACAGCTTAATAGAGACATATTTAGGTTTCAAACCTGGTAAACTTTTCTTTTTTTGAGTGCTTTTGCTAACCCACTAGTTTTATCTGGGCTTCCAGAAGTTTAGCTTCTAATTGAATGGCAATCCCCTAATCTCTACATTTAGCTCTGATCCTGCCCTTGAAAGGCCAAGGAGGGGCTGCATGGATTCAGCTGGTATTAGTGTTGGGAACTCCTACCTTCAGTTATTGTTTAAGGAATTTTGGGCCCAACAAGGCATGAAATCTGAAAACCTGAGAATTGGTGCAAAAGATAGGAGTTGGGGCACAGAGCAACTGATCTAGGAGAGTCCTGGGGAATTCCTCTATGGTGCTTTAACATTTCATTCCCCAAGGTGAGAGAGGTGCTGCGTCTCTGGCACGAGCATCCTATGGTAAGGTTTCTCCCTGTGCTGGGAATGGCCTGGAGCACAGGCTAGAGATTCCCCTTGGCCTACCTGGATCATACCTGGGTAATGGAAAGAAGGTTAGCACTTACACTCCCTGCCCAGAGATGAGCACCTGTGAGGTCCTGTTGGGGTGGAAATGTGACTGATGTCTTTTCTCTTTGGTAGCCAAGTTATCTACTCTAAAATCTACTGCTGTCTACTGGTGTGTCCTGGTTATGGGGACTCAGAAGGAGGGTGTATTTCAGCCTATACCTCTGGGAGGCCATTTGGTCCTGGAGTTATTTTCCATAGAGTTTGAATTCCATAGGAAAGCTTCCTTAAGCCCTTTAAAATCTCAGTGTATCTAGCTTCAAATAAAAAACCTGGATTTAGTCAAGGCTGCCCAATGAGAGGTAAGAATGTGTTTTGATGACCACTCTTTTTTCTCTTTTTAAATGATCATTTTAGCCAAGATGGATCTCAGAGCGCTGATGCCCAAATCATGATCCACAAAGTCCTAATCCTGTGAAATGTCTGTCAAAAAGGGTTCTAGGATGAATACATTTGGGAAGTGCGGTGTGCATGCTCTTGTCCCTTGTGGAAGTGGGGTAGTGGGCTTGCAAGGGGGCTCCACTGGGGCTGGAATTGTGTGGACTTTGCTCTTAGGCTGTGTCTTCCCTGGGCATGAGAGGTGCAGACCGACAGGTGGTCAAAGTGCATCTGGGTCTCCCCTGCAAGGCAGCTTCCTAGGAACTTGTTGGTGTACGCAAAAGAAGTCCGCTGCTCACAGTTCTGTACCTAGGAGCTGTGGTACCTGGTGGTTCATCTTGTTCCTGAGCAGAGAGAAGTCAAGGTTTAAAATGGAACAGTGTGGGCAGTGCCAGCACACAGAGACAAACTTATACACAGATGTATAAGCATCTGACTTTGGGAGGCAAGACACTGAAATAGTCTATGAGCTTTTTCTTACAGGAGGGGGAATGGCTGAGCCAAATTGTATTTGTTGTTTAAAACCTAAGCAAGTTTGAGCTGGTCTTCCATTGAAACCACATGTGTATTTCATCAGGCACGTTCTTTTTAACAAGACTGGGAAGCGTTTAGTTACTTCCTCTGGAAAGCAATTATTACCACACCTTTAGAAGAGGTTTTCTCTAGCAATCCCCTTTGTCACATTAATTCAGCCCACAGCCCACAATCGAGTGGAAGGAAAATTCTAGTTACAAAGCAGTTATTTTTCTCAGTATAATGTATAAGCACACATAAATGACATGTTTACAGATGCAAGTAAAATGCTGATAAATTCTTGTGTTTGGAAAATGTACCTTCTAGCTGAATTGATGGCAATCTAAACTGAGCCTCCACAGAGTCTCCAAAACATATATAGCCCTGTCCCTTTCTCCTAATAGGCAAGGAACAGGTTGTTGCTAGAAATTTGGACTTCAGCAAAATAAGCATCTTGATTTCTTAATTTTAGCATGATACAGTTGCAGCTGCCAAGATATACTTTTGTAAAAATCCTGTGCTCCATGGGAATTCAAAAGATGAGAAAATGACAAGAGCCAGTTCTGGTTTCTACCTTCCCCTGTGCACCCCTCATCCCCAAGTAGGTGGGTATTTCTGATTGACAGGTGCACACAAAGCGGAGGGTACGCTAATCAAGACAGTCCAGCATAGGGGCTAGAAGGCATCTAATAGGCAGCTGTTATATAATGGTGTAATATGATACAATGGTGTAGATAGGAAAGTATCAGTTTAAGCTAGAGAGGAAGGGGACTAAATTTTTACTGAGCCCCTTCTAGTACATTAACTCCTTTAATCCTTGAGATAATACTATGGGACTGGTATTATCACTAAGCCACTAATTATCACATAGCACTAATCCTGATACTATTATCACATACCCGTAAAGTCTAGGGATTTGGGTGAATATATAGTGTGCCATTAAGGGCATCTTTAAACTGTAAAGTCATAAAGTATTTTTACTCTGTTTTCTAACTTTATGGAACCCTGTATTTTCCAGATGGATCAAGTGAGGTTCAGCTGGTTGCCGGGACTGGAGCGTGAGCCTGCCAGAGCTCAAGGACCAGGAGCCTGGAGCTTGACTTGCCTGGCAGGCTGCACAGCTTTCTACAAACGGGAGCAGTGAAGTCAAGTCCCCGGGGGTTGGCGCAGGTGGGGACAGTGGCAAGTATAATCGATCTAGGAGAACATTTCTGGAGGCTGGCAGGGCAGGAGAGTGAACCAGGGCAGCAGCAGGAAGCAGGCGATGCAAAGGCCAGTGCTGTCTTTGGGGGAGGGGAGGGCTGGAAAGGTCAGCGGCCTGGTCTGCGGGTAAAATCCTGACCCTGGCAGGAATCAGCGCAGGGCACACGGGCGGTTTGGGAAATGAACCCTCCCCATTGAGGGCTGTCCTTTGGAGGAAGGTCAGCACACACAAAGTAACTGCAGTCCCAAGAAAGGCAACCAGCATGAGTGAGTGGACAGTAAGTTAGACTGAGAGGAATGGTGAGAGGAAGTAGGCTGCCTTCCTTTCCAGGAAAGAAAGAGAAAATTGCCAGGTTTATATAAAAACCTTTCAGAGAGTGCTCTGATTGGTATAGAATAAAATCCCATGATCCTCTGAAAGCACCTGGAAAACTCCACTGGGATTGAGAACTCACAATTCCCTCGATGTTTGCATAGCTCTGAGCTTGTGGTAGCTTGTTTCTCACCCCTGCATTAGTTTGCTGGGGTTTTTTTTTCTTTCATTTTTTTATTATCTTTTTTTTTTAAAGAAACATAGATCACAAAAAATGTTACATTAAAAAAGATGAGAGGTTCCCATATACACCACTCCCCATAACCCCCACATCAACAACTTCTTTCATTAGTATGGTACATTCATTGCATTTGATGAGTAAATTTTGAAGCATATAATACACAGTGTGGATTATAGTTTATGTTGTAGTTTACACTCTCTCCCAGTCCATTCAGTGGGTTATGGCAGGATAAATAATGTCCTGCATCCATCCCTTCGATATCATTGAGGACACCTCCAAGTCCCAAAAATGCCCCAATATCACATCTCTTTTTAGTTTGCTGGTTTTTAGAAACCCAATCACTGTTTTTGTTTGGGAACAAATTAGTCAAAGAGAAGCAGAATGCTGCTTTCTCCTGGATGCCTAGCAGGAATTGTAAGTGAGCTGCTGCTTTCATGGAGCTAGAGGTAATTGCCAGTCCAGCAGTACTGCAGAGCATGCAGGAGGGAACTGAGCATTTTCTGTTTAGGACAGTAGGATACAATGTTCCAAAGAAAGCTATTATTAGAAAGAGGAGCTACATTATAAAGTGTTCTTTTTTATTTTCTAATTTTAGAATGTTTTATTTTCACTTTTTAATTTTTATTTTCACATTTGACACTTAAAAAAAAACCATGAATACATATTACTTTCAGAAAATAAGAAGGTTTTATTGACATCAATGACCAGAAGTTTTATATTCCTTAAAAGTTTTTTAAAAAAAGTAATTTATTGAGGTGAAATTCCTATACTATAAAATTAACTGCTTTAAAGTGGACAATTCAGTGGCATTTAGTACTTTCACATTATCATGCAATCCCCACTGATATCTTGTTCCAAAACATTTTCATCACTCCAGAGTAGAACCCCATACCCCATAACCAGTTTGCTAGCTATCTGTATGGACTTCTCTCTTCTGGATATTTCCTATAAATGGAGTCTTTCGTATGTGACCTTTTGTGCTGTGCTTCTTTCACTTAGCTTAATGGTTTCAAGGTTCATCCATGTTATAGCATTATCCTTCATTCCTTTTTATGGCTGAATAATACGCCATTGCATATATATATACTATAATTTGTCTATTGGTTCATCTGTTGGTGGATATTTGCACTGTTTCCACCTTTTGGCAAATGTGAAAGTTGCTGTTATGAACTTGCATGTACAACACTTGCTTTCAATTCTTTTGGGTATATACCTAGGAACAGAATTGTGGGTCTCAGTTTTAAATTAAAGTAGAGAGAAAGAATATGTATCCACCCCAGATAGTTCTACTCTTATTTTCCATTTATCACCATTTGTAATTATTTCTCTCATAACCTGTTGATTATCTTCTCCTTCTTTGGACCCTAAGCTCCGTGAGAACAGGTTCCGCATCTGCTCTGCTCATTGCTGTAGCCCTGGGATGTAGCACAAAGCACATGGTAGGTATTTGGGTAAGGAATGGATAAATGAGCATAGAGAATGGGGTAAGACTGCACTGAGCACTGAGTGTAGGCTGTGTCCAGAGGGACAATCAATGCACTGTTTCCTTTGGAGATGTCATGAGAATGGGAAAATTGGGCAGCAGATATTGGCTGGAGTTCAGAAGAGAGGAAGGTCAGTGAGGGCTGGGTTGGTCTGGGAAGCCTTGACAGAGGAGACAGGTTCCAGTATGGCCTTAAATACAGGTTAGGAGAGGGCACAGCTCTCTTAACCTGACAGCACGAGCCAAGGCAAGCCGGTGAGCCAAGTGCAAGGTGTGTGTGAGGGCTGACTGCCCAACCCCCAAGGGTTTGACATTTATCTTGAAGTCTCTGAGAAGTTACTGGGGATGCTATAGCAAAAGCACTTTAAGTATATAAATAATATAACAATACATAATATATTAGTGCATAGTATTATATGTAATTGTAAAGATAATAGCATTTACTGAGTGCTTATTATATATCAGGCCCTGGTCTAAATATTTTACATTAATTAATTCTAACTTGCACAGCCAGGCTGTGAAGCAGAAACTATTTTCATTATTGCCTAAAGGAGGAAACTGAGGCCCAGAGTATTTAGGGCAGTCAATGTGGAGTGAGTCGTTATGTCAATACCATCACACAACCTGAGCCTACTCATGGTCTGGGCTTAATCTAGTTTCGGTGGGGGCTGCTTAATGTACAACCCCTTCTCTCTGTCTTAGTTTGCCACAGGGCTGCTGATGCAAAGTACCAGAAATGGGTTGGCTTTTATAATGGGAAATTTATTAGGGGTAAGACTTACAGTTCTGAGGCCATGAATCTTCAGAGATGCTTCCTCACCAAAGTCAGCTACTGGTGATCCTGGTGTCCTGCCATGTGGCAAAGCAAGATGGCCACCATGCTGAGGCCCCTGCCTTCCCCTCCAGAATCTACTGTCTCCCAGAGTCCAGCTGTGGGCAATCAGGTATAGGGCTCCTCTCTAAATTTTGACTGCTTGGTTTCCTTTCCGAGTTTAGCTGTGGGCTATTAGGCATATGGCTCATGTCTTCAACCTTGAGCTGCTCTGTGGGCCCAGCCTCTTGGAGGCTTTGTGCTTAAACCTTGGCTGCTGGCGTTCCTCAAATCCCCTCTCACAAGGCAGATTCAAAAATGTCAGGTTTTGGGAATAGATGTAGCTCAAGCAGTTGGGTACCCACTTTCCACATGGGAGGTCCTGGGTTCAGTTCTGGTGTCTCCTAAAGAAGATGAGCAAATGCAAAGAACTGATGCAATGAGTTGACTCAATAAGCAGACACAATAAGCAGAGATAATGAGCAGACACAGGAAGCAGACAGTGAGCAGATAAATGTGGGAGTCACCTGGGTGGGGGTGAGGGGATGGCAGCTTCCTTTCTTTGTCTCTCTCTCTGTATCTTGGTTTATATAAAGCCTAACTTAAGTCATACCTTACTGATGTAGTCCAATCAAAAGGACCCCACACCCACAGGAATGAATTAGTTCAAGAACATAATCTTTTTCTTCTTGTGTTTCATCAGATTCAAATAGTCACACCACCCCAAATCAAACCTTCAGACAGGTGATGGTGGTGTTTACTTTTTTCATCCTAACCACTGCTAACTATTGGCTCCTTTAATAGTCACCTGGGAGTCCTAGAAATAGAAGGTAATGAGGTGGGCAGATTTTGGAGTCTGAAAGGGCTGGGTTCCAATCCCTACTCTACCTTTTCCTCGCAGTGCGACCTCGGGGAGAGTTGTTTACTCCTTACAAAAGCCCTGTGGAGTGGGCGTCATGACCTCCATTTCAGAGATGAATTGCAGCTCAGAGAGAGAGCAAATGTCTGTAAAGCACCCAGCATAGGGCTTGACATCTGTTCCAGAGATACTTGAAAAAAGGGCAGCTATTTTAGATATCGGGTTTTAGGTAGTGAAGGAAGCTCAGTTTATAGCACAGTGTTTTCTTGTCCAAAAGTCCAAATGCTGGGTTAACCATCAAGAAAAGTAAAACAACAGCACATACTGCTCTGGTGCTGCTATTTTTATAGCCAGAGTGCTGAATGGGAGTGTTTGAAAAGCCATGGCGGAGGGAAGTGCATTTAGCTCAACAGATAGAGCATCTGCCTATCACATGGGAGGTCCAGGGTTCAAACCCAGGGCCTCCTGACCCGTGTGGTGAGCTAGCCCACGCATAGTGCTGATGCGTGCAAGGAGTGCTGTGCCACGCAGGGGTGTCCCCCTCATAGGGGAGCCCCATACACAAGGAGTGCGCCCTGTAAGGAAAGCTGCCCCCTGTGAAAAAAGTGCAGCCTGCCCAGGAATGGCACCACACACATGGAGAGCTGATGCAGCAAGATGATTCCATAAAAAGAGACAGAGATTCCTGGTGCCACTGACAAGAATGCAAGCAGACACAGAAGAACACACAGTGAATGGGCACAGAGAGCAGACAACTGGTTGTGGGGGGAGAGGGAGAGAAATAAATAAAAAATAAATCTTTAAAAAAAAAGAAAAACCATGGTGGAGAGCTCTATGCCTGCGAAAGGCAGGGGAAGGGAGAGTGGTGTGTGTGGCAGGAGCGAAGGACGGATATTCAAAGAAAACATGTTGCTGTGGTTACAGCCTAGAAAATAAAAACTCTGCATGCCAAAGAGAAGCCTCTTAAAATTCAGTTGGAATTTATACGCTGATGAAGCAGGTGTTGTTGGAAGTTAATTAAACACCGAGCCATTGTTCAAGTATGGTGAGGAGTTGCCAACAATAGTGTTTTCCACTTCATGGGGAAGTTCCAGGCATGAACTCTGTGATTGTGAGCTGAGAGCACACTGTGTGCACTCACAAGGTTGTTGTGTCCTTAGTGTGGCTTTTGCTTAAAGTGTGACAATAGTGCAGGACTGGAATTATGGTGAAGTGAGGAGGCACTCACCTTGGGAGCAAAGGTAAGGGGGTGCCAAAATACTCACGAATCAAGATAAATGATATTTTAATGCAATATTTAGCCAAATGAAAATTAATTCAAAATTCCATGATGAACAAAATATCAAAAATTTAAATGAAGGCAGGGTTCAAATAGCACCAAGATGTCCTCTAAACTAAGCCTTTGAATTCCTGTTTTTAGGTGGGAGGAGACTGACTTAGATTCTCCAGCCTGCTGAGTTCAGAGAGTAGTGATGGCAATGACTTCGAGAACGTTCTATGGTTTCCTTTCAAGGGAATCATTTTTCTTTCCCTCCCTTCCTTTCCCCCTTCCCTCCTAGTCAACAAACATTTATTAAGCACCTACTTCGTAGAGGGCCTGGTTCTTGGTACTGAGAATTCTGAGATGAATAGAAACCAGTCCCTACTTAGTGAGTATGACAGTTAACTTTGTGTATCAGCATGGCTAGGCTATGCTGTCCAAATGTTTGGTCAAGCAAGCCCTGGCCTGAATATTACTGTGAGTCTTTTGTAGATGGATTTACATCCGTAGTAGGTTGATTGCATCTATAATCAACAGGGGAGTTTGCCCTTAGCAGGGAAGGGAGTCTCCACATCCAATCAGTTGGCCGTCTTAAAACCAGAACTAATGATTTCAGAGGCCAGAAAGAATTCCTGCCTCTACTTTAGCCAGCCAGCTTCTCCTGGGGAATTCAGTTCACCTTTATCAGAGTTGCCAATTCCCACAGTCATGTGAGCCAATTCGTATACCAAATTTCTTAATATTTAGACACACACACATACACACATGGCTCCTGTGTGCTCAGTGTCTCTGGACAACCCTGACTAGCACAGTAAGATGTGCAGTGAGTCAGTGACTGCGGAGCAGCATGGCGGCAGGACGTGTGGATGCTGAGGGCACAGGGGATCACCGGAGACCTCAGCACCTCTTCGTCTCTTTAGGATTTATTTCCCTAGTTCTTTGTGGGAGGGCACAAATCAGGAGACCCAGGACTATTGGGGAGTGCTGGAGAAGATAGAATGAAAGAAGGCTTTAAATCCTACATTTGCCACTTATTATGCTCAGGCAAGAAGAATGAACATAATTGTCCCCATCTCACAGAGTGGTTATGTGGATTTAAATGGGATGGTTCAGAATGTGTTCATTTTAGTGTTTGGCAAGGGCATGTGGTCAGGAGCATTGCAAGAAATAATATGAAAGGCACGATAAGAGCAAAGCAGAGTTAGCCTTGTGTTAAACTGTCCCAGAGGGCAAAACAGGTCGAAAGGGGAAGTTGCTGCAGCCAGAGGTACTTTGGAGCTACTAACAAGGCTCCCGTGATAATCATAAATGAGGCAAGTTTCATTCTCCCAGAGTCTCCCGGGATTAACTTATTGCATATCCTGATTTAATTTTCTGCCCTTGTCATGCTGTCTCCCAGTCGTAGGCATATTAACAACAGTATAATCGTATTATTTTATTATTAGACACTGCTCATGGGTAATGCACTTTGTTTATATCTTTATGAACTCAGAACATGAACAGTGGTGGACATTGCTGGGAACTTCATGAGCAATTTTTAGTTGACCAATCATTCTATACCGGCAGTTATTACTCTCTGGGTGTTGCTGAATTTTGATTGGCTGAACTTTCCAACTAATCAGATGATAGTGAGTGATACATTTTGCCAGACTTGCAGGCTTCAGAAAGGGTTCTTGCAGTAAAATACTGTTTCCCATGCTTTATATCTAGATGATATTTACTTTTTAAATTAACTTTTTATTGCAGTATAATATATCTTAAAAAGTGCACATATTATAAATGTCCGGTTTGACTAATTATTCTAATTGAACATACTCATGAAACCAGCACTCAGATCAAGAAATGGAACATCACAGCTTCTCAGAAGCCCCTCCTGCTCCGGCCATAGCCCCTTCCTGTCACTGTGTTCCTCCACCAAAAGTAACAAAGATCCTGATTTCTAGAAGCATGGGTTAAATTTTCCAGCTTTTGTGTTTTATATAAATGAAATCGTGAAGTCAATATTCCTTTGTTTGGTTTTAAAAAATGTAATAAACTTTATTTTAAAAGAGGTTTTAGATTACAGAAAAAATATGGAAAGTGTAAGGGATTTCCATATACCCCACCTCCTTCTCCCACATTGACCCCAATTAATATCTTGTAATTGTGTGGTACATTTGTTACAATTGATGAATAAAAATTGAAGCATTGCTACTAACCAAGGTCTATAGTTTGCATTGTGGTTTACATTTAATTCCAATGGCCTAAAAATGCCCTGTGTTCCACCTCTTATTCTCTTCCTATCCCCTCAGAACCTCTGGTACCACTATCTTTATACCAATGTTACATGTTCTTCCATTACTACAATATTAGTAAGTTTTCTTTGTCCATGGTTGCATTCTCCCCTTGTGTTTGTTCATTCCTCAGTCTTAAGGATTTTGGGATGATGATGCCCACTCTGCCATGATTTAGAGGGAGCTTAGATCTTATGGGGCAGCTTGAAGAAACAGTTGCTTGCAGTTGTAAATACTCTCTGTTCTTTGGAATGGGGGTTATCCATCATCATCATTTTGTTAGTTGTCCTGGATGAGTCCGAAGATCTGGAGAGTAGGTGTTGGCCACAGCTCTTTTGGGATTCAGGGTTCAACTGGCATTTGAACAGACTGAAGATTTAAGTCTCTGAGACACATATTTAAAGGGATAATGCTAATTATAGGCTTACATAAAAGGGGTAGAAGAATCATGTATAGGGAAATTATAAATGAGTCTAACTCTGTTACATTGGGGAAATAGGTTGTCATATATTTTAAGGTAAGAAGCACCAACAGTGTGCTGATTTCAAGGGATTGTGCGCCTTGTCTATAGTGCTGAATGACTCTAGAGCCCTCAGGAGCACCCCTAGTTGAGGCTTTTCACAGTGGTAGTTAGTGATGTCTGTGTAAGACATGCATAAGTGTCTCTGGAACGACCTCCCCACTCATTTTGAAATCTCTTAGCAGTAAAAAATCTTTTGTAGTTGTTGTTTCCCCCTTTTGGTCAAGGTCTTTTCATGTCTCATTAGTGCTTGGTATTAATCCCTTGGTGCCAGGGAGGCTTATCCCCAGGAGTCATGTCCCATGCCAAGGGTAAGTTAGTGCATTTATTTGCTGAGTTTGGCTTAGAGAGAGACCACATTTGGGTAACAAGGAGGTTTTCAGGAGGTAACTCTTAGGCAATAGTTATTATTAGTCTAAGTTTCAATTTTACAAGAATAAGGTTCATAATTACATGCATTAATATTGAGGGTTTGACATATTGGTCTGTTTTCTCTATTAGTCATCAACTATGTACTTGAGAGATTCTTGCCTTTCTATTCAAGAACATAGCAGGATGCCCTAGCATGGGAGTTTAATATTTTCTTGTTTATTGTGTGGGTCTTGACCCAGTGAGATAACACCCTATGAAAATATGAACACATTAACATTCCAAGAAAGCATGCCCCACAAACACCCTTTCCACACATCCTGGTGTCCACCAACAGCCTGCACCAATGACCCTTTCCTGCCATATTTGCCAAAGAAACATTCCCACCATTGTAGTTTCAACCACAGAGCTTCACCTCCCCAGAGTTCACCTATTCCTTCCTCCAGCCCTCTCCCTAGTTCCATGGATGGTCCAACCCAACCTCCCCACACTGCTCACCCTCACATTCCAGCACTGTTGACTGCACTCACATCCCAGCACCACTGTCACCCCTAACTATTGACAAACCACCCTGTTTCACCTTATCATGGGTTTTGCCTATATTGAGCATTGGCTTACCACTCTCTACTCCTTTTCTGTCTCCTAGTAGCCTATCTTCTAGACTCTATCTCTGTGATTCTGCTCAATATGCTTAGGTCATATCAGTGAATGAGGTTGTAGCAGTTTGATATGGTTATGAATTCCAAAAATAGATATTGGATTATGTTTATAATATGGTCTGTACTTGGGGATAATTAATTTATGAATGGGGCTTTGATTGACCATGTCATTAGGGTCCTTTGAGGGGTAAGGACTCCCAGATAAAAGCCATGGCAAAGGACAGAGTTGAGGGTTTTTGATGTTGGAGTTTGATGCTGAAGCCTTAAACTGGACCCCCAGGAAGTCAGCCCACAGAGGAAAGAGAAACAAGCCCCTGGAAGGGAGGAACTCAGGAAGCCTGAACCCTCGCAGATGTCGGCAGCCATCCAACATGTGAAAATAGACTTTGGTGAGGGAAGTAACTTATGCTTTATGGCCTGGTAACTGTGAGCTCCTACCCCGAATTAATACCCTTTATAAAAACCAACCAATTTCTGGTATTTTGCATCAGCACCCCTTTGGCTGACTAATACAGAGGCCATGCAATATTTGTGCTTTAATGTCTGGCTTACTTCGCTCACCATAAGGTCTTCAAGATTCAGCTATGTTGTTGTCTATATCAAAATTTTATTCCTTCTTACAGCTAAGTAATATTCCATTGTATGTATATACTGCATTTTGTTTATCCATTCATCTGTTCATGGACACTTGGGTGGCTTCCAACTTCTGGCAATAGTGAATAATATGGCTGTGAACATTGGTGTGCTTATATCTGTGTTCCTGCTTCAATTCTTATGGGCATATACCCAGCAGTGGGGTTGCTGGATCATATGGCAATTCTATAGTTAGCTTCCTGAGAAACTGCCAAATATTCTTCCACAATGGCTGTACCAGTCTATATTTCCACCACAATGAGTAAGTGTTCCCATTCCTCCACATTCTCTCCAACAGTTGTAGTTCTGTTTTTTGTTGTTGTTGTTTTTTTTTAGTATCTGCCGTTCTAGTAAGGATAAGATGATATGTCATTGTAGTTTTGATTTGCATTTCCCTAATAGCTAGTGATGCTGAGCATCTATGTGTTTTATCAAGAAAGGATGCTGTATCTTATCAAATATTTTTTCTGCATCAATAGAGATGATCATGTGATTTTTTCTTTCAATCTGGTAATGTGGTGTACTATACTGATTTTTAAATTTTATTAATTTGCATCTTCTTTCTAGCTAAGTGTTTTCCAATATTATTAATCTTTTCAAAGAACTAGCTTTTGGTTTGTTAAAATTTTCTACTTTTTTTTTTTAAATTCTCAATTTCATTCAGTTCTACTCTAATCTTTACTTCTTTCTTCTTGCTTTGGGATTAGTTTTTTTGACTTTTTCTAGTTCCTCCAGACATGCAGTTAGATATTTGATTTTAGTACTTTCTTCTTTTTTAATACAGGTGTGTATGACTTAAAATTTCCCTCCCAGCACTGATTTTGCTGCAACCCACAGTTTTCATATGTTGTGTTCTCATTTTCATTCATTTCAAGGTAGTTACTAATTTATTTTGCAATTTCCTCATTGACCTATGGACTATTTAAGGATGTGTTGTTTAACTTCCATGGTTTTGTGCCTATTCTGGCCTCTGCCACTTATTAATTTCTAGCTTCATTCTGCTGTGGTCAGAGAAATTACTTTGTATAATTTAAATCTTTATAAATTGATTGAGACTTGTTTTGTGACTTAGTATGTAGTCTAGCCTGGAGAATTATTCATGTGCACTTGAGAAGAATGTATATCCTCATGTATTTGGGTATAATGTTCTGTATATGTCCATTATGTCTAGTTCTTCTAGTGTATTATTTAAGGTCTCTGTTTCTGTATATATGCTGTCTACAAGAAAGTCACCTTAGACCCAGGGAGGCAAGGAGTTTACAAGGGAAAGTTTGGAAAACTGTTTTACATGCAAACAATAAACAAAAAACAGAAGGAGTAGCTATACTAATATCAGACAAAATAGACATTAAATACAAAACTATTTTGTAGGAGACAAAGAAGGTCACTATATATTAATAAAAGGGGTAATCTATCAAGAAGAAAGAACAATCATAAACATTTATGCACCTAATCAGGGCACCTCAAAAATACATGGGGCAACATTGGGAAAACTAAGTGGAGATATAGATGCCTCTACAATTATAGTGGAGAATGTTAATGCACCATTATCACCACTATATAACTTGTCTTGACAGAGAATAAATGGAATGAAGCTGGAAATTAGCAAGGGGCAGAGAACCAGATTAGGTACAAAGATATGGAAGTTAAACAAAACACTCTTAGACAATCAATGGGTCAAGGAGGAAATTGCAAAAGAAATTAGTAATTACCTTGAAATGACTGAAAATGACAACCCAATGTATCAAAACCTATGGGATGCAGCAAAAGCACTGCTGAGAGGGAAATTCATAGCCATAAATGTCTATACTAAAAAAGAAGAAAGAGCTAAAATCAAAGACCTAACTGAATTAGACAAAGAACAACAAACGAATCCCAAAACAAATAAGAAGAAATAAAAAAGATTAGAGCAGAGCTAAATGAAATTGAAAATAAGAAAACACTAGAAAAAATTAACAAAACCAAAAGCTGATTCTTTGAGAAGGTCAATAAAATTGACAAACCCTTAGTTGGACTAACAAAGAAAAAAAGAAAGAAGATGCAAATACATAAGAAATGAGGAAGAGGATACTTTGAAAAATTGTATGCCAACAAGATGGATAATGTAGACGAAATGGACAAATTTTTAGAAACCCACAAGCAGCCTAAAGTGATGAAAGAAGAAATTGATCAACTCAACAGATGAATCACAATTAATGAGATTAAATCAGTCATCAAAAACCTCCCAACTAAAAAGTACCCAGGACCAGATTGCTTCACAGGTGAATTCTACCAATCATTCTTTTATTTAATTTTTGTTTCTTTCTTTTTTGGTCTTTATTCATTTTTAAAAATATTACATTAAAAAAATATGAGGTCCCTATGTACTCCCCACCCCCCTCACCCCACTACTCCCCCCATATCAACATTCTCCTCCATCATCATGACACATTCATTGCATTTGATGAATACATCTCTGAGTACCACTGCACCTCATGGTTAATGGTCCACATCATAGCCCACACTCTCCCACATTCCATCCAGTGGGCCATGGGAGGACCTACAATGTCTGGTAATTGTCCCTGCAGCACCACCCAGGACAACTCCAAGTCCTGAAAATGCCTCCACATCTCATCTCCTCCTCCCATTCCCCACACCCAGCAGCCACCATGGCCACCCTCTCCACACCAAAGCCACACCTTCTTCGGTTACCTATCACAATAGTTCATGAACATAATATCAGTAAGTCCACTCTAATCCATATTCTATTCCTCCATCCTGTGGACCTTGGATTGGTTGTATCCACTCCACATCTATGTCAAGAGGGGGCTTAGATTCCACATGGATGTTGGATGCAATCCTCCTACTTTCAGTTGTAGGCATTCTTGGCTCCATGGTGTGGTGGTTGGCCTTCTTCAACTCCATGTTAGCTGAGTGGGGTAAGTCCAATAAAACAGAGTGTAGGAGTTGCAAGTCTGTTGAGGCTCAGGGCCTGGCTATCATATGGTCATTCCAGAGATTCAGATCCCCTGGGTGTATCTTAAACCCCAGCACCAACTGCAATTCTGGTAAAGTAACAGGAAAGGCTTGTGAAAAGAGATCACATCTGGGTCCAGCTCCATCACACAGATATACCAACTCCAAAGAAGGGCCAACTGACATGGCAGTGAACTCCGTCTGCCATGACCATAAAACCTGTGGGTCTCTGTAGCCCTCAGAAGAACCAATACCTGGGGTTGTATCTACTTCATGTGTCTCTGGGACTCTGCTCAGGTGTGCATAAGGGCAACCCCTCTGATAACCTCCCGGCTCTTTTTTGGAGACTCATAGCCATATAAACTCATTTGTCCTTTCCATTTCCCCCTTGATTTAGGTCAAAAAGCATTTTTAACTCCTGTTATTATATGTAGACAGAGATATTCTGCTGGTCTGAGTTGATCCTTTTATTCAAGGTCATTTTCTAGTTACATCATCAGCTGGTACTTGGTAGTAATCCCTTGGTGCCAGGGAGGCTCATCCCTGGGAGTCATGTCCCACGCTGGGGGGAAGGCAGCGAATTTACATGCTGAGTTTGGCTTCGAGACTGGCCACATTTGAGCAACACGGAGGCTCTCAGGACTACCAATCATTCTTGAAAGAACACCAATCCAGCTTAAACTCTTCCAAAAAATAGAAGTGAGGGAACATTGCCTAAGTCATTCTATGATGTAAAAATCGCCCTAGTACCAAAGCCTCACAAAAATGCCACAAGAAAGAAAGCTATAGATCAATCTCTCTAATGAGCTTAGCTGCTAAAATCCTCAACAAAATACTTGCTAATCATATTCAACAACACAGCAAATGAATTATATATCATGACCAAGTGGGTTTCATCCCTGGTATGCAAGGATGGTTCAACATACTAAAATCAATCAATGTAGTACACCATGTTATCATATCAAAAGAAAAAAATCACATGATAATTTCTATTGATGCAGAATAAACATTTGACAAAATACAGCACCCTTTCCTGATAAAAACACTTCAAAAGATCGGGAAATAGAAGGAAACTTCCTCAACATGATAAAGGGTATATATGAAAAACTCACAATTAACATCGTATTCAATGGTGAAATGCTAAAAGCTTTCCCTCTAAGATCTGGAACAAGACAAGGATGCCCACTGTCACCACTCTTGTTTAGCATTGTGTTAGAAGTAATTGCTCAAGCACTTAGGCAAGAAAAAGCTATAAAAGGCATCCCAATACTAAAAATTTTACTATTTGCAGATGACATGATCCTATACATAGAAAACCCTGAGAAATCTACAACAAGGTTTCTAGAACTGATAAATGAGTTCAGTATAGAAGCAGGATATAAGATCAATGTGCAAAAACCAATAACATTTCTGTACAACAATAATGAGCAATCTGAGGAAGAAATCAAGAAACAAATCCATTTACAATAGCAACTAAAAAATCAAATACTGAGGAATAAACTTAACTAAAGAGGTAAAGGACTTGTACACTGATAAACAACATTGTTAAAGGAAATCAAAGAAGATCTAAATAAATGGAAGAACATTCCCTGTTCATGGATAGGAAAACTAAACATTAAGATGTCTATCCTACCCAAACTGATTTACAGATTTAATGCAATCCCAATAAAATTACAACAGCATTTTTAACTTAGTTGGAAAAGCTAACTGGAAAATTTATTTGGAAGGGCAAGGGGCCCCGAATAGCCAAAGACATATTGAAAAAGAAAATTGGAATTGGAGGAATCATACTACCTGACTTTAAAACATACTACAAAACTTCATTAGTCAAAGCTGCATGGCATTGGTACAAGGATAGACTTAGTGACCAATGGAGCAGAACTGAGAGTTCTGATACAGATCCTTGCATATACAGTCAACTGATGTTTGATAGGGCCACTAGGCTTACTCAACTGGGAGAGAATGGCCTCTTCCACAAATGGTGCTTGAGAACTGGATATCCATACCCAAAAGAATGAGAGAGGATCACCATCTTATGCCCTATATAAAAATTAACTCAAGATGGATCAAAGAACTAAATATAAGAGCCAAGACCATAAAGCTCCTGGAAGGTAATGTAGGGAAGCATCTACAAGATCTTGTAGTAGGAAAAGTTTTCATAAACTTTACACCCAAAGCACAAGCAATGAAAGAAAAAATAGATAAATGGGGCCTCCTCAAAATTAAAAACTTTTGTGTTTCAAAGATGTCTGCAAAGAAAGTAAAAAGACAGCATACTCAATGGGAGAAAATATTTGGGAACCATCTATCTGATAGGGGCTTAATATCTAGCATATATAAAGAAATTTTGCCTCTTGAAAATAAAGACAAAAAAATGGGCAAATGATTTGAACAGATACCTCTCCAAAGAAGAAATACAAATGGCTAAAAAGTGATGCTCAGCATCACTAGGTATTAGGGAAATGCAAATCAAAACTACAAGATAATATTTTATACCTGTTAAACTGGCAGCTATTAAAAAAGCAGAGGACTACATGTGTTGGAGAGGATGTGGAGGAAAGATAATGCTTATCCACTACTGGTGGGAATGTAGAATGGTCCAGCCATTGTGGAGGACACTTCAGCAGTTCCTCAGGAAGCTAAATATAGAACTGCCATATGATCCCACAATCCCACTGCTGGATATATATCCAGAAGAATTGAAAGCAGGGAGAAGAACAGATATATGTACACCAATATCCATAGTGGTATTAGTCACTATTACCAAAAGTTGCAAGCAACCCAAATATTCATTAACAGACAAATAGATAAACAAACCATGGAATATACATACAATGGAATATTAATCAGCTGTAAGAAGGAATGCAATATTAACACATGAGATAACACAGATGAATCTTGAACACCTTATGTTGACTGAAGTAAGTCAGGCACTAAAGGACAAATATTACATGACCTCACTGATATGAATTAAGCAAATTGAGCAGGCTCACAGAGCTAGAGTCTGGAAGATAGATTTAGAGGAGAGAGAAAGGGAGTAGAAGGTTGTGAGCCAATGCCTATATGGGCAAAATCTACGATAAGTTGAAAGGATATAGTTGTGCAGTGGATGAGCGTGACAGTGGTGCAGTGATGTAATTGGATTCAGCAGTACTGGTCTGTGAGGGGCAGTAGGTTGGGGAGTGGGACTATCCATGACACTAGGGGGGAAGATCAGAGGAAGGAGCAAGTCAACTCTAGGGATTTGCAGGTCTGTGATTAAAACTACAATTTTGGGAATGTTCTTTTAGCCAATATGGCAGGGGAGGGTTACTGGAATATGGTATTAGATGTGTGTGTGTGGGTACATGGGACAGGGAATACCTGGGGTAGGCTTCCATGGAATATGTAAGTGTTTATTTTGTCATATCAGTGAATGGAGACCCACAAAATAATAAAGAATATATCAAACTCCCATCCTGGGGAGTCTTGCTATGTTCTCAATTAGAAAGACAGGAATCCCTCAAGAACACAGGCAGTGCCTAATAAAAGAAAACAGACCAATATGTCAAAACTTCAACATTATTGCAAGTGACTATGAATCTTATACTTCAAAAATTGGAACTTAGTGTTTACCATAGGTTCCGAGGGGAAAGGGAGGGAAGAATAGAATAGGTGGAATATAGGACATTTTTAGGGCATTAGAATTGTTCAACATGATCTTGCAATAATGAAGACAGGCCACTTCAAATTTTATCACAACCTATAAAAGTGTATGAACAAAAATGTAAACCATAATGTAAACTATTGACCGTGGTTAGTAGGAATGCTTCAGTATTTGTATATCAATTGTAATAAGTGTACTGTCCATGTGTAAAATGTAATTAATAAGGGAGATGGGGAAAGGGAAAGGGCATTGGGTATAATGGAATCACCAGTATTCTCTATGTGACTTTTCTGTATCCTAAATCTTCTTCAAAGATGAAATAAAGGGAAAAAAAAAAAAAAAAAAAAGACACTGGGGGAATGTATGGAAGAAAATGTCCTTGTATATACAAGACAACAGATCTTACAGTGATGAAAGACACAGTCTAAACTTTTTTTATTAATTCAAATTGTTTTAATTTTTTTTTTTAATGGAGGACACAGAAATTATTTTTATATCATTTTCTTTTAGCTTCATTCAGTTTTTCTTTGGCTTCATTTTTGAATCACAGAAGGGTCACAGCAGTGGTGGGGAAGGATCACGGATGTGGGGAGTAAGTGATGTGGAGATGCATGGGAAGGGGTTCAGCTTTGGCATGCCTCTAAGATTTATGAATATCTTCAACTGTTCCTGGGACATTTCTCAGTGGTGGAGATTCACACAATAACTGAAAGAACACTCAATTCCCACCCTGGGGAGTTCTGTTACAGTCTCTAATAGGACAGAAAGAATCCCCTGAGTGCAGGGGCAATGCCTAGTGAAGGAAAACAGACCATTATGCCAGGCCCTTGACATTGATGATTGTAGTTATGAACCTTTTCATGTGAAATTGAAACTTAGCCTAGTAGTATATACTGCCTATGAGTTACCTCCTGAAGGCCTCCTTGTTGCTCAAATGTGGCCTCTTTCTAAGACAAACTCAGCATATAAATGCACTACTTTCTTCCAGTGTGGGACATGTCTCATGGGGATGAGCCTCCCCGGCACCAAAGGATTATTACCAAGCACCAACTAGCAAGGCATCTGGAAAAAGACCTTGACCAAAAGGGGGATATGGTAAATACAAATGAGTTTTTTAAAAAAATATACAATGGAAGTTTATACAGCAGTTTAAAAAACAGACTATGGCAACACACAGCAACATAGATGGCTTTTAACTCTCTAATATTAAGTGAAAAAACTCTACAAATGAGTTTTTATGGCTAAGAGATTTCAAAGTGAGTTGGGAGGTCATTCCAGAGGTTATGCTTATGCAAATCTCAGCAGGATCTTATTAACTGTCACAGTAAACAATGCTTCAAATAGTGGGGCTCTTGCAGCTCTAGAGATATCCAGAAACTACAAACAGTGCAGATAGCTCAGGAATTTGGCACCATGTCAGCGGGCCTTACTTTGAAATTTATGCTGCCCAGTACAACAGAGTTAGACGTGGACCTTACTTTAAAATTTATGCTCCACAGTACAACAGTTAGACTCATTTATAGGTCCTCTACACATGGCTCTTTTGCCTGTTTTATTTGAACCCATAATCAGCACTATACTTGATAAATATATGTCCCACAGACTTAAATCTTTGATGTGCTCATGTACCAGTTGAACTCTGAATTTCAGCAGGGTTGCAACACCTATTCTCCAGTTCATTGGACTCACCTAGGACAAATAACAAGGAGATGATGATAGACAACTCCCATCCCAAGGAACAGAGAGTGTCTGCCACTGCAAGCAAGATAGTTCCATCTATTTGCCATATGGGATCTAAACCCCCTCTCAATTAGAAGCAAAGTGTGCATCACCATCCCCAAACCCTCAATATTGGGGAATGAACAATGGACTAAAATAGACTTATTATTATTCTACTATAGAGTTATTATTCTAACAATGGAATAACTCTTATCATTGATGCAAAGGCAGTGGCCACCAGAGGTTCTGAGGGATGGGAGAGGGAAGAATAGGTATAATATGGGGGCATTTTAGGGACATTGGATTTGTCCTGCATGACATTGCCATGATGGATGCAGGCCATTGTGCATTTTGTCAGAACTTACAAAATTGCGCAGGACAAAATGTGAACTATAATATAAACTGTAGTCCATGGTTAGTATCAATATGGATTCATCAATTATAACCACACTAATGAAGAAAGTTGTTAATGTGGGAATGTGTGGGAGGGGGAGGGAGTGGGGCATATGGGAATCCCTTACATATTTTTATTGCAACATTTATGTAATCTAAAGCTTCTTTACAAATAAAAAAATTATTAGTCAGCTAAAGGGGTGTTGATGCAAAATATCAGAGATTAGTTGGTTTTTATAAAGCATATTTATTTGTGGTAGAAGCTTATAGTCACAAGGCAATAAAGTGTAAGTTAGTTTCCTCACCAAAGTCTGTTGCCATGTTTGGAACAAGATGGCTGCCAATCTCTGTGAGGGTTCAGCCTTCCTCTTTCTCCTAAGGCTCCATGGTCCCAGCTCCTTCCTTTCTCAGTTATAGGTTAGCATAAGGTTTGTTTCTTTCCCTGGGGTTAATTTCTTTCTGGGCTTAGCTGCTCTGCTCTCTTCACAAGGTCAGCAGTAGACTATCAGGCTCATTCTCTTCCCAGGTCCTCTGCTGTGCCTAGTGGAGCCTTTGCTCTTCCTCATGTGTTTGCTTCTCTATGTACTTACTTTCTGGCATCAAAACTCCAACTCTCTCCTCTACCACATCATTTTCTCTGTGAGTCTCTGCCCACCAAGGGGTGGGAACTCAACGTCCTACTGACATGGCTGAACCAAAGCCTTGATCATAATTCAATTAAGTAGAAGTGAGACCTCTGAAATTAATACAATCAATGGGTAACATGCCCAAGGAAACAGACCAGCTTACAAACATAATCCAATATCTATCTTTGGACTTCATAAATAATATAAAACTGCTACAATTATTAAAAAATAAAGTCTACTTTTATTCAGTATTATTGTAGCTAATCCAATCCTTTTTTGGGTTATTATTTGCATGTAAAATAGTTTTCCAACCTTTCACTTGCAACCTCCTTGTGTCTCTGGGTCTAAGGTGAGTTTCTTGTAGACAATATATAGATGGGTCATATTTTCTTATCTTTTCTGCCGATCTGTGTCTTTTGATTGGAAAGTTTACTCCATTAACATTTAATGTTATTACTATCAAGACAGTACTTACGTTAGCCATTTATTTTCTTTAGGTTTATGTATATCATATTTTATTTTTATTTTTCTTTGTGTTATTTTAATTACTCTTACTAATAACTTCTTTTTTACATTCTCCTCCAACCCTCTCTCTCCTGTTTTTTCCTTTCAACCTGCAGAACTCCCTTTAGTATTTCTTGAAGGGCAGGACTCTTATTGACAAACTCTCTCAATTTCTGTTTCTCTATAAATATTTTGAACACTCCCTTATTTTTGAATGCCAGCTTTGCTGGATACAGAATTCTTGGCTGGCATTTTTTTTCTTTTATCACCCTAACTATATCATGCCACAGCCTTCTCACTTCAATGGTTTCAGATGAGAAATCAGTGTTTAATCTTATCATACTTCCCTTATATGTGATGGATATCTTATCTCTTGCTGCTTTCAGAATTCTCTCCTTGCCTTGAATGTTTCACAATTTGATAAAAATAGTCTCAGGGTAGGCCTGTTAGTATTTATACTGTTTGGAGTGCACTGTGAGTCCTTTACATGTCCATCTATGTCCCTCATAAGAGTTTGGAAAATTTCAGCCATTATTTCTTCCAATACTCCTTCTGCCCCCTTTCCCTTCTCTTCTACCTCTGGGATGCCCACAATGCATTGTGTTTGTGTTGTTATTCAATTCTGAGTCCCTGACGATTTTTTTCTGTCTTTTTATCTATTTGTTCTTGTATCTGTGTGATTTCAGTTATTCTGTGTTTGACGCCACCAATTATTTCCTCTGCCTGTTCAAATCTGCTATTATGTGCTTCCAGAGTATTTTCAATTTCTTGCATTGTGACTTTCATCACCATCATATCTGTTATCTTTTTACATAGTTTTACAATTTCTTCTGTATGTTACCCCTGTATCTTCTTCATATCCTTTATCTCTTCCTTTACTTCATTAAATGGTTTCAGGATATTTGTTTGGATATCCTTGATTAGTTGTTCCATGTTCTACATATCCTCCTGTTTTTTAGTTTGTTTCTTAGACTGACCCCTGTCTTCCTGCTTCTTAGTATGGCTTGTAACTTTTTGCTGGTATCTAGGCATCTGTTTATCTTGATGGGCTTATTCAGTTGGTTAACTTCTCTTTCTACTGTAGGGTTATATTTTGTTTTATTTTGTGTTAAGGGTCCTCTTTGGCACTTGGTTCCACTTATTCTATATCCTTGTAGTTGTCTGTGTTCCCCCCAAAAATATTAAGACCATAAAAAGAAAGAAAGAATAAGAAAAAAAGAACAATAAAAAATATGAAAAGTATGCATAAAAGAGCCAGGAAAAAATAAATAATAGGAGTGAAAAATCATAAAAAATAAAAAGGAATAAGAATTAAAAAGGTGGAAGAAAAAAAAACAAACAGAAGAAAAGACCAGAAAGATGAGAAGAGAAGAAAGAAAATGAAGTCCAAATAAAAGAAGATGGAATGAAAGAAAAGCAATAAAGAGAATAAGGAGAAAAAAGAAAAAATAATAATGGGAGGAAAAAAAAAAAAACAGGCCTCCCTCTCAGGCCACTAGCAAATGTCTGAGGTTGCCAGTGCTCACCGATCAATCACCTTATGGCTCACCCTCCACAAATAAGGTACCCAGATGTATAGAAAAATATAAAGAATAAAATAAAAATTAAAACCTAAAAAAATCTCAGTCTAAGCTCCCCATTGCAAGTCCACTTGTCTTGTAGCTGGGTGGGTCCCTGAGAACCTGTTGAATTGCTCTGTCTCCCTTCTCTTCTGGGCCAGTTGGGCACTTGAAAGCTCACTGGCTGCCTCTCCCTGCTGCCCTTTACCTTAAACTGGTTGGGCATCCAACAGCTTGCCTGCTTCCTCTTCTACCTTCCCTCTTACCTGTGCTGTTAGGCTCCTTCCCTCCACCCCCTCACTCAGTTCCTTTGTCTCTCAGGGTGGGTAATGTGATGACTTGCCTGATCAACTCCTCCCTCCTCTCTCTATGGAGCCCCTTCAGCACTGGCTGGCATCTGTCTTTTTCCCAGAATTGGCTGAGATCCCATCTGCCCAGCCTGTCTCCCCTCCTCACCCTAATATTCTCTCCCCCTGAGCCAGCTGGGTACCAGTGCCCACACCTGTTTACCACACAACTCTCCCACCTCAAAAGCCTGCTGGGCACTGGGATGCACCCCTGGTCAGTGAATTTCCTCACTCTTCCCACCAAATCACTTCCCAAGCTTCCTCTCTCTCTGAGCCAGCTGGGTGCTGGCCTGCATGCCTTATCTATTATGGCCTCCCTTTCCCCCAGCCAACTTGGTTCCCCATCTCTAGCTACCCTCTCTGATAGCCCCTCTGGTCCTGTGGCTTCCCTTCTGCCAGGTAATCCTGTCTACTTTCTCACAGTTTCTGGAGGACGAGAGCAGCGTGCTGTTCCTTATTCCAATAAGGTTAATAATTAGGAAAAAAAGAAAAAGAAAAAGAAAGGACATAGACACTGAGGAAAAGACGGAAGTAGTTGCCTTGCCAATTTGCATACAGGGCAACACTTATTACAGTGATAGAAGGCAAAACATCAAAAACAAAACTTTTGCATTTTTAAATTTTTTGATACCTCAATTTATTTTTACCTCAATTTTTCTAAATTAATATGTATTCTATACCTAACCTTTAAACTCATCATTATATTCCATTTTACTATTAATGGAACCTGGCAATATATTGGGCTTCACTTTTCAAGATGTTTTGGATCACAGAGAGGTTCAACAATGGCAGGGGAAGAATACTGGTGTGGGATGTTATTGACAGGGACACATGGCTGGCAGGGAGTTCTCCAGGGCATATATCCAGGGTACATAAAAATGTTTGGATATTTTCATAGTGGTTACAAATAAAAACAACAACTGAGGGAATGTTGAGTTCCTAGCCAGGGGAGCTCTATCACAGTCCCTAAAGGAACAGCAACAATCCCCCAAGTGCAACGGCAAAGACCAAAAAAGAAGGAATGTCCAACAATGAGCCCTTGATACTAATAACTATGCTTGTGAGTCTGTGCACCTGAAATAAGAACAAGGCCTAGAGCTGCAGGGTGCCTAAGAGTTACCTCCTGAGAGCCTCCGTGTTGCTCAAACGTGGCCAATCTCGAAGCCAAACTCAGCATGTAAATGTGTTGCCTTCCCACCAGTGTGGGACATGCCTCCCGGGGATGAGCCTCCCTGGTACCTAGGGATTACTACTAAGTACCAGCTGATGATGTAACTAGAAAATGACCTTGAATAAAAGGGTCAACTCGGACCAGCAGAATATCTCAGTCTACATATACTACCAGGAGTTAAAAATACTTTTCGACCTAAATAAAAGGGGGCAATGGAAAGGACAAATGAGTTTATATGGCTATGAGTCTCCAAAAAGAGCTGGGAGATTATCAGAGGGATTGCCCTTATGTACAGCTCAGCAGAGTCCCAGAGACAGATAAAAGTAAATACAACCTCAGGTATTGGTTCTTCTGAGGGCTACAGAGACCCACAGGTTCTATGGCCATGGCGATGGAGTTCAGTGCCATGTCAGTTGGCCCTACTTTGGAGTTTGTGTTTCTGTGCTGGACTCAGATGTGATCTTTGTTCACAAGTCTCTCCTATTACTTTTACTGGAACTGTGGTTGGTGCTGGGGTTTAATGTTTACCCAGTGGACCTGAATCTCTGGACTGACCATGTGACAGCCAGGCCCTGAGCCTCAACAGACTTGCAACTCCTACACTCTGGTTAATTGGGCTTACCCCACTCAGCTAACATGGAGGTGAAGAAGGTCAACCACCACACCAGGGAGCCAAGAGTGCCTATGACTGAAAGCAGGAGAATTGCATCCAGTATCCATGTGTAATCTAAGCCCCCTCTTGATATAGATGTGGAGTGGACACAACCATTCTAAGGTCCACAAGATGGAGGAATAGAGTATGGATTAGAGTGGACTTACTCATATTCTATTCATGAACTATTGTGATTGGTAATCGGAGAAAATGTGGCATTGGTGTGGAGGAAGTGGCCATGGTGGCTGCTGGGGGTAGGGAGTGGGAGGAAGAGACGTGATGTGAGGGCATTTTCAGGTCTTGGAGTTGTCCTGGGTGGTGCTGCAGGGAAAGTTACCAGACATTGTATGTCCTCCCATGGCCCACTGGGTAGACTGTGGGAGAGTGTGGGCTATGATGTGGATCATTGACCATGAGGTGCAGCGGTGCTCAGAGATGTATTCACCAAATGCAATGAATGTCTCATGATGATGGAGGAGGTTGTTGTTATGGGGGGAGGAGTGGGGTAAGGAGGGTGGGGGGTATATGGAGACCTCATATTTTTTGAATGTAACATTACGAAAATAAATAAAGAAAAAAACCCCAAAAAACCCCTACATCATCTGTGTTTGACTTTTTTTGCTCAACATTATGTGTGTGAGATTCATCCATGTTGTTATTAGTTGTACATATTTGACTCTCATTGCCATATAATATTCCATAGTGTGACTATTCTATGATTTATTTATCCATTCTGTTATTGATGGATATTTAGGTAGTTTCTACTTTTGGGCTATTACAAATGGTGCTTTTGTGAATGTTTATAATACATGTATCTTGTTGAACATATATACATGTTTCTGTTTTAATTACTGGGTCATAAAGGATGCATATGTTAAGCTTTAGTCAATAATGCCATTAGTTTTCCATAGTGGTTGTACTAATTTACAACCTATCTCATCAACTCCCCACAATGATGTGTGAGAGTTCCACTTGCTCCACATCCTAGCCAACACTTACTTTTTCATTTAAACCATTCTAGTGGGTGTGCCATGTTATCTCATGGATTTAATTTGCATTTTCCTGATGACTAATAAAATGGAGCCCTGTTATTCTCTTTTGTGAATTATCTGTCTAAGTCTTTCTCAACTTTTTTTCTCTTGGGTTGTTTTTATCTTTCTTATTGAGTATACAGTCTTTTTTATTTGTTCTAGGTAAGTGTCCCCTTATGTCTAATCTGATGGCTTTTGAAATTAAAAGACACCCCAATACCCTAATGTATACATTTTCATTACATAGTTTATGAAAACTGTACTTATGTAAGTGAAGTTAGAATATTTGGGTGTTCCAGAATATCTTTGCCAGATTTTTTTGTGTGGTCTATTCTAGCTGGAGCCTTTACCATCAGAAGCCATGAGACATCACTTGCTTGATGGCTGGTTCTGGTTAGAGTGCTTACCCCAGGTATCCAGGATAGATTCAGCATACAGACCAACTGAGCTAAGGCTAGATACAAGCAACTCACTCACTTTGGATAAGTAGGTGCTGTGGTAGGTTAAATAATGATCCCCAAAGATAACTGGGTCCTGATCCTTGGAACCTGTGCATGTTGCCTTATATGGCAAAAAGAATTTTGCAGATGTGATTAAGGATCTTGACATGGGGAGATTATCCTGGATTACCTGGGTGAGCCCTAAATTTTAATCATAAGTGTCTTTATAAAAGGGAGGTAGAGAGAGATTTGAGTACAGGAGAAGGAAGTAATGTGACAATGGAAGCAGACACTACATTGCTTACTTCAAATATTGAGGAAGGGATCGCAAATCAAGGTGGACTCTAGAAGTGGGAAAAGGCAAGGAAATGGATTCTCCTCTAGATCCTCCAGAAGACCCAGTCCTGCCAACACAAAGACATTAGCCCAGTGAAACTAATTTGGACTTGTGACTTCTAGAATTGTAAGACAATATATTTGTGTTGTTTTAAGCCACTAAATTTGTGATAATTTGTTATGGCAGCAGTAGGAAACTCTTATAGATTTTGGTACTTGCAACTAGATTTTGGTACCTGCAACTGGGGTGCTGCTGTAACAAACACCTAAAAATATCAGAGGGTCTTTGGAATTGGGTAATGGGTAATGACTAGAAGAATTTTGAGACGCATGATAGAAAAAGCCTAAATCCTCATAAACAGACTGTTAGTAGAAATATGAGTATTAAAGCCACTGCTGGTGAGTGCTCATTGGAAGTGAGGAGCACAGTAGAAAGAGCCTATGTCAACTTTGAGAATAAACAAATTGTTGATAGAAACATGAATGTTAATGCTGCTGCTGGTGTAGAGAAAGGGAAACATAGATCGAGAGGTCATGAGTTTTGTTGTTTATTTGGTTTATTATTATTATTATTGGAATAATGAAAACGCTCTAAAATGATTGAAGTGTTGAAGTACAACTATGTGATTACACTGAATACCATTGATTTTACACTTTGGATGGATTTATGATTTATTAATATGTATCAGTAGAATGTATTTGTTAAAAAAAGGTGTTGCTGGTAAGGTCTCAGAAGGCAAAGAGGAGCATATTATTGGAAACTAAAGGAAAGGGGAACCTTGTTATATATTGGAAGGAAGTTTAACTGAATTGTGTCCTATAGTTATGTGGGAAGCAGAATTTGTAGGCAATGAACTTGTGTCTTCAGTTGAGAAAATTTACAAGCAAAATGTTGAAAGTTCAGCCTGATTTCTTATTATATTGTTTATATTAAAATATGAGATGAAATTGGTATATCAATGGAAAAACTATTCATGCAAGGGAATCAGGAGTTGGTGATCTGGAAAGTTCAGTCTGTATATATTGCAAAAGACACTAAATATGAGACTCGCTGTCAGGAAAGGTCTAGACAGAAGGTCAAGATTGTGGCTGGACAAATCTTTGCAAGTATTTTGGAAGGATCTTAAGATTCTTCTATCACACAGAGAGCTCTTTGAAGGGATTAGGCATGCAACTCATGGATCCTCTCCACCATTTCAGAAGAAGCCAGGAATAGATATAGGATTAGCCAGTAAAGATCTGTGGAGGACCCTCTTGTCTAATAGAGTGAATCCCCATGGCATTCACAGGAACACACAAGATTTTTGAGAATGTTTTGTCAACTGAAATATTACCACTTGAACTGACAGAGACAGAGGACACAATAAAGAAGGCAGTTGGAATCCTAAAATTCTACAAGTAGATCACAGCTATAAAACTATTCAGCTGCAAATGCATGCTACTGTTCATGAAAAAACAATAATGACTCTGAGGGCAGAGCCATAGGCCAGAAAGTGAAGCTGTGAGATACAGAAGATTATTCCCTGTTGGATTTTGAAATTACTTGGATCAATGACAACATTTTTATTTCTTCCATTTGCTCCCTTTTGGAATGGGAATGTCTATAACTATTATCTAATGCCTACCTCACCATTTTATTTTGGGTTCAGAACTTGTTTTCTAGTTTCACAGATCCATGAATGAAGAGGAATTTTGCCACAGGATGGCTCATACTTGATTTAGACAATGAGATTGTATACTTTTGAGCTGATAAAATTTAGATGATATTTTTGTACTTGAGTTGATGCTGTAATGGGTTGAGACTTCTGAGGATGTTGGGTAGAGTGAATGTATTTTGTGTATGGAATGGACGTAAATCTTTAGGGGCCAGAGGGTAGACTGTGATAGTCTGAAAAATTGTCTCCAAATATATCCACATGCTAATCCCTGGATCCTGTGAATTTTGCCTTATATGACAAAAGAGGCTTTGCAGAAATGAAAACCAATCAAGTTAAAGATCTTGAGATGGGGAGATTATCCTGGATTATCCAGATAGGCCCTAACTATAATCATAACTGATTTTAAGAGAGAGTGGCAAAGAGAGACTTGATTACAGAAGGAGACAATGTGGCAATGAAAGCATGACCCTACTCTGCTGATTTGAAGATTGGGAAAGAGATCATGAGCTAAGGAATGTAGTGGATTCTTGAAGTAGGAAAAGGCAAAGGAATGGATTCTCCTCTAGCATCTTCAGAAGGAACCAGTCCTGCTGTCACCATGACTTTAGCCCAGTGAAACTTATTTTGGACTTCTGGCTTCCAGAACTGTAAGAAAATAAAATATGTGTTGTTTTAAGCCACTATATTTGTGTTAATTTGTTACAGTAGAAATGGGAAATGACTACAGGACCTTATTGAATTAGCTAGAGGAGTTAGGTTAAAAAAACTGCTGGTGAATGGGCTGTGTTTAAAAACAGTTTTGAAGAGTGTGAAATAGGTCACTAGACTATGTGTCTTGTATTATGAAAAGGCTGAACCAAGCTCTGAGAGTCTTTTGGAGGTGGTGCTCTCCCTCAGTGCTCTCCCAGGAAGAGGTATACTGTGGAGAAAAGGTTCTGGGTAGAGGTTTGGAGAAGCAGATTCTTTTCCTGGCTGGGTGACCTTAGATAGTTGAAGTCACCTCATGCATTGATAGTTTCCTCCTTTATGAAGCCAAGAAGCTGTACTAGAAATCCCCTACTTAGTGTTGGATGACCAGAATGTGTGTCATGTATTACTGCTCATGTGGGATCTGTCTTCCTTTCTGGGAAGTGTTTTTTGATAACACCTCCTTTGTATCTCTTTGTATCTCTTGTATCCATCAATTTCTGCCCATGGCACTCACCCGAGTCAAAGTCACTTTACTTCTCACCTGTTCTACTACAACTATTCTCTGTTTCTACTTTTGACCCATCTGATTCATTATCTACATACTATGCAGATTGATATTAAAAACACAGTTCTAATCAAGCATCCCCTACAAGAGCAAATCAAACACAGTATCTGGGATATAGCAGAAGCTCAATATAGATTTGATGGATGGATGAATGAATTAATGAGTAACTCATTCTTTTATGTGGCTGCTTCCCTCCCCACTCCCTGGCTCCCACCCATTCTTCAGAGATGCTGACCTTAAGCTTGGTGATGTCAGCAAATGAGACAAAACAGAAGCATTTGGAATTCCATGATTCTGCCCAGCGGCAGCCACAACAAGAATTGGCCTTCTCCTATCCTGTGCCTGCAAAAGCAGGGGTTATAGTCTCTGAACCTGGATTTGAAACTGACTTTGTCTTTTCTTAAGCAAAGGGAGCTTAAGATCCCTCCTCTGTAGAATGGTGGTGGCACCTGCCTGTCCTCTCAGGGCGGTGATGGGGATTAGATGAGAAGAGTAACTCTATGCTGTATTCCCTGTAAAGTGCTGTTCACTGAAATAGGCCCATTAGCAGAGGCTTTATCTTAAGAGAGAAGGAAAATCAGAAACTCACTTGGTGCCAGAGGAAGAAATACTGGCCATTTTTGTTTCATTTATCCTGGTGATTACTTTTCCTCCTACCCCTGTCCTTCTCATCATCAGGGTCAGTTAGATGGCCCCTCCACCAGGAAACTTTCTCTGACTGCCTCAGCACACAAGGGTTGCTTTTTCTCTCCTGATTTTCTCCTGAATTCAGCCAACCCCCAAAGACTGACCCTTAACTGATCTTTTTTACTTTTTCTTTTTAATTGAGGTAAAATTCACATATACAGTTAACCATTTTAAAGTGTACAATTCAGTGGCATTTAATGCATTCCACAATGTTATGCAACTACCATCTCTTTCTAGTTTCAAAACTTTTCATTACCCCAAAAGATACCCATAGAGTGCTTACTCACCATTTCTCATCCCTCACCCCCCTGGAAACCACTATCTAATTTCTGCTCAATAATTTGCCTATTATGGATATTGCATATAGAAGGAATCATATAATATGTGACCTTTTATGTCTGGTTTCTTTCACTTAGCATAATGTTTTCAAAGTCCATCCAAGTCATAATATGTATCAGTACTTTATGCCTGTCTATGTTTGAATAATATTCCATTGAATGTAAATCCAGTACTGTGTTTATCCATTCATCCATTCATAGACATTTGGCTATTGTGAATAATGCTTTTATGAACATTAGTGTACAAGTTTCTGCTTGGACTTATGCTTTCGTTTTCCTTCAGTATGTAATATACCTGGGAGTGGAATTGCAGGATCATATGGTAATTCTATGCTTAACTTTTTGAGGACCCCCCCGACTTGATCTTTAAAGGCATTACCTCCAAGTCTTCTCCCTCTAGCTCTGTCCCCTCCCCAGCAGTTGGGTTTTCTCACTTCCATCTCCCAGGTTCTTTGCCTGGTGACCTTCTAAGTGACCGGGCATAATGCTTCTCAGCCTTTTGGCTTAGATCAAGTGTCAATGATCAGACAACAGTATTGTACCCCAGATGGAGGTCTGCATTTCTTGCTTCAGAATCCTAGACTGCCTTTGATTGAGTCCTCCATTCCTGGAGTTGGAGGTCTCCTGGGCATTGCCCTTCAAGTTTGGGCTTTGGTTCCTATGAGTTGGTAGCGGGATAGTACAGTGGCTAAGAGCAGGAATTCAAGACTCAAACCATTCTATGTTCAAATCCCAGCTTTCCATTTTCTATTCTGTGGCCTGAGGAACTCATTTGATCTCCTTAAGGTTCAGTTTTCTCATATAAAAGTATCTAACACACTTTTTTTGTTTTTTGTTTTATTTTAATTTTTTCGGGGAATTAAATGAATAATGCACTTCAATTTCAGCCTTCAATGAATGGTAGCTTAGTATCATTATTCTTATTATGGATGCAGCTCTTCTATCTCTACTGTTTTTGGGGGAGAGGACTCCCACGGGCTTGGGTGAAAACCCCCCAGCTCCCTCCCCACCCCATGGGGACTCTTTGGCTGGGCCAGCAGCGGTCCAAAAGGTAGACAGTGATTCTGACAAACCCAGTAACACAACAGCATGTGCAGGCCCCGGGCGTCCTTACCAGCTTCCCAGGGAGGACTTCCTGGGTCCTCTCCCTCCGGGCCAGAGGCTGGGGGCCACATTTAGTTTTCGTCACAGCTGCCCTTGTCCGGAGCTGCCCTGAGAATGGCACATTCAGGGACACAAAAGGATTGTGTTCCCAGAGCTTATCTGTGACGGGCCCCTTATACCAAGGCTGAAAGGCCCTTCCTGCCAGCCGGGCCCCGCCTCCTGGAGCCAGTGCTCACTGAACTCACCTTGCCTGAAGTCCATTAACCACTTCTGTGGACCCAGAAGGTGTCCGTGGACCCACGGGAGAAGAGGCATTCATCTGAAGCCATGGTGGAGAAAGCTAATCGGCCTTGGGAGAGAGGTGTGCAGAGAGAGCAAGAAGGACTGGCTTCCAGCCCAAGCCTGGCCAATGCTTATCTGGAAACTCGTTATTTCATTTAGAAATTCATTTCTTCCTGGGAGAGAAAAATAACTGTTGATATATTTATTTCCTCCGTAATGAAGGCAGGCTTATACCGCTCACCTTCCTGCTCCTCAGCCCCACGTTCGCTGTTGCCAAAGTACTGGCATCAGAGGAGACTGAGAAGAACCGGTGCCTCAGCCAACCAGTGGGCTCCTGGTGGTGGGGGGGGGGGCAGGATGGACGGGATTTTGTTGAATGACTCGGGATGGTGCAGAGGCGCCTGCTTGCTCAGTTAACCAGAGCCTGTCCATGTCATGTGCAGACACTGCCTGGGACTTTTCAAATCATCCTTACGCTCCCTGTTAACGCTTCACACCTCTCAACAGCACCGGCTGTGGGGTCAACAGACAGCTTCATTAGTCTCGTTGTGCAGATGGCCACATGGAGGCCAAGAGAAGTTGCTTTGCCCAGGCTGCAAGGTGAGGCCATGGCGGAGTGGAGACTGGGACCCAGGCAGCCAGTTTCCTTCTCTGTTACTTTTGCTGAATTTTCTCCTCATTTGTCTGGCAACCCTTTTTCTTTTTATTGGAAGATTTCAGTTATGTGCAATAAGAAAGAGACTAATCTATTAAAACCATTATCCAACTAGATCAGTTATCAACATTCATCCATTCTCATTTTCTCTCCTCCCTACCTTTTGTTTTTACTGGAATCTTATAAAGCAACTTCTAGACCTCATGCCATCTCACTCACAAATAATTCAGTATGTGTCTCTAACTAGCAAGGAATTAAATACGAACTCAAACACCATGCCATCCATAACCATCAGAATTATCAGTAACTCTTTAATATCATTTAACCCTCTTCAGAGTCATTTCTCTCATTTATCAAGAGATTATTATTATTTTTTTGGTTTCTTCCTTTTACTTTTATACAGTTTAAAACTGACAGAAGTTGGAAGAAAAGAACTTTCATATACCCATTGCCTAAATTCACCAAATGCTTACTTTTCTGCCCCATTTGACTTTATGTATCTATATGTATACATAACATATGTAACATATATGCTCTGAACTATGTGAGAGTACATTGGAGATACTGTACCCCTTTTCTCCGAAACACTTCACTGTGTTTTCCAAACAAAAAGGCATTCTCCACAGTACAAAAGACCACAGAACAGTTATTGAAAGCCAGAAATGTAACACTGATATAATACTCTACAGGTGCACCTGCAAGATATTGTGGGCTGGGTCCTGAGCATCACAATGAAGCAAATATTGCAATAAAGTGAGTTACACCAATTTTTGGTTTCCAGTGCATATAAAAGTTACATTTACATTACATTGTAATCTATTAAGTGCATGAAAGCATTATGTCTAAGAAAAAGTATACACTTAATTTAAAATACTTTATTGGTAAAAAGTGCTAACCATCATCTGAGCCTTCAGCATTTCTTAATCTTTTTTCTGAGGATGTTCTTGCCTCAGTGTTGATGGCTGCTGACTGACTAGGGTGGTGGCGGCTGGAGGTTGGAGTGGTTGTGGCAACTATGAAAAATAAGACAACGATGGAGTTTGCCACACTGATTGACTCTTCCATTGATGAAAGATTTCTCTGCAGCATGTGATGCTTTTGGATAACATTTTACCCACAATAGAACTTTGCTTTAAGAGCCAGAGACTCAGGGAATCATAGCAAACTCCAGCCCAACTTCTTCTGTCCTCTCTCTGGTATTACATTTTGGTTACTGTTTTCTGCTTCATAGCTTGGCTGAGGCGAACTCCCTCAAATGGCAGAATCTCACCACCTAGTTTGTCACCCCTTGTACATGGCACTTTTGGTTTCTACAATTAATTTTTATTTGTACCATTGCAGCCAATAGTCCTGGGGGGGGGTGCCCCATTGGGTACAGTTGCTGTGGGGCACCCAAAGATGCACAAGAATGGTCTCTGCCCTCAAGGGGAATCAGACAGGACCTAAGTATTAAATTGAGGTACAAACATGGGGCCTTGGGCACACAGGGGCCTGTGTGTTTGTGTGTGTAAGAGAAGGTGGTCCTATGAGAAGTGATTCATGGTGGAATGACTTTTGGGTGAGCCTTTAGGAGTGAGCAGTAGATTATCCGTAGATGATCAACTCAGTTTGGTTCAGTCAGTGAGCGGGTATGAGCAGCATCTTATCTCAACCCCCTTCCCTGAAAAAGAGAAGAAAAATACAAGAAAACCCTTGGAAGATCATGATGGGCAGTGTTATTTTGCCTGTCATGTGGTCCCAAGGCATTGCTATCTGATATGGCAGCCAGCCAGAGGTGGAGACTCCAAGCTTTACAGAAAAGGAGCCGAGATCTTAGGGGTGTTGGGTGACTTGCTCAGGAACATGCAGCAAAGTTAGAGAAGTGTTTATGAATTGAGCTTCTGAATTGTCACATTTTCAGCTTGGTGTCTTGCATTCCTCGAAAATTCATCTGGTATACAAAGAAAGTGGGTTGGTCGTGGCACAGGGTACATGTGAGTGCAAATTAAACTTTTTCGTTTTCAGTAATTTCAGGGAAGGTGCAAAGAAACTGGTAAATAAAGCTGTGGGAAATTGAATGAAACTTTCTCGCCTTACCTATTATTGTCATTAATCATGATAAAACTTTATTGTGTGCTGACAGCGTAGCTATAGCTAGCACAGTGTCAAACCTAGCTATGGTTGCCATCTTCATAAAAAAGATAGCAATACATAAAGCACCAGGAAAAGACAAACCACCGAAGTGAGGAGGGACAAGTTGGCTCCTGGTTTCATTTTTTTTTCTCTTTTGGACTTCTCATAATTGAAGCTTGTATCTCAATTTCAAAGAAATCCAGCTTCCATATTTTCCATGATGTTTATCCATTAAGAGTACAAAAATCATTCCAGCCATATTCATATTCTTTTTATTTCACACCATCTTCCTTTTAGATCAGAAATAAAAGGAGTAGTCATGCTTTGCAAAACTTTCATTATAAGAACTCAGAAGAAAAGTAATAAAAGAGGGATGCTCTAGAGAGAAAAAACTTGGAAGAGAGCATAATATATCAACTAAATAGAAGGAGGAATTGCATGAAACTGCCTTCTAGCTTACGACTATATCAGACATGGAGGGGAAAAAAAAAAGAATAATCCAGGTTGATTAAAACAACTTATCACCTTAAAAAAGTTCTGAATGATAAAATCTGGGCTTATAAATTGTTTCCACCCATCCAGCTTGGAAAGCACTGCAGCAAGGCTGCTTGGATGGAGTTCTATAGACTTTTCCATTCTTATCTCTTGATTTCTTTTTGCAGTGGTATTTATTTCCATAAGTGGGAGCTTTTTCTTCTTTTTCTTTCTGTTACTTTCAGTCTGAAAACTGACCTTAAGAGTGGAGCTCCTGGCCTCCGGCTAATGATGAAGCCATAGAAGCCTCCCTGTGGTTGATTTTACTATGTGAAATCTTAACCATTTGAACACTTTTATAGTAAGGATTGGTCATTCTCTTGTCAACTATTTTTGTGTTGATTTAAATTTATGAATAGGCCTTGGGCACCTACAAAGAGCCAGATGCTAGGGATGCTGCAGTAGAGGTGCTTCCTGCATTTAACTTTCACATAATCTAATGGGGAAAGCAATATCCAAACAATGGAGAGAGTTCATGTAAAGTGCCAATTGTTGTGTAAGGCACATGACAGGCATCTGATATTATTTTGGAACATTCTTTCCCTTTCTCACAACAATATCCTACAGGGTGGGTGGCAGGCACCTTTATAGAGGGAAAGGAAAAAGCACTGCATGGGACCAAGGAGGGGAAATGGTCAGCTCTCTCTGTGTAAATCCGGGAGGGCTTCACTTATCAGGTGATCCCAAATGGAGGGGATTTTACCAGGTGGACTGGAGGAAGAGGACCTTTCAGGCAGAGTGAAAAGAATTGTAAAGACATATAGGAGAGAAACAGGACAGTGTTTTGGAAATGGCAAGAGGTTTGGCACAACTGGCGTACAGAGTATGAGGGGATGGGTGCTGGCAAGAAACATGCCTGGAATGCAAGGCAGGGGCCAGGGGCAGAAAGGCAGTGCAAGCTGTGTGAAGGAACTGGGACCTTAGCCTCCAGATAGCCGGAGCCTTTGAGCAGGTGAGTGACTGGAGCAAATTTGCATTCGTGTTTAGTTTTCTTCATGATGGCTTTGCAAATGAAATTGACTCACTGTCAGCCCAGTAGAGCAGGTAGGATTCTGGTAGGAAAGAATTTGACATGAGCCCTATCTCTTCCTGTTTCTTAAGTACCAGTCACATGTACTTGGGAGGTGACTGGCCTTGGGGTAGGCTGGGGCATCTTCAGTTCTTGAGGAGAACTGGAGATTGAGCCAGGGGTGTGGAGAGCCATTTTCTTCTTACCCTAAGTCATTTAACTGTGCCTTAAAGGAACACCTAAAGCACAGAAGCATGACTGAGGTGGTCTGGAGTTTATGGATGAATTACATGGTTACTGTTTGGGGCTTAGAGAGCTGTCTCCCTTTAAAATATGCATTTGAACAACATCAGCCAAGAGTTGACTTGGGAAGTTTTCACAGCCCAACAGAAACTTATAGAAAATGCCAATATGGTGGGCTCAGTCCCAAGACATTGGGTTTTGGCTTGCCCATAAAGAGGAGCAGCACTAGTCTGGCTGCGAGAATGCCTGAAAGCTTGCAATTACCTCTTGGCTAGTGGAAACCACAGGAGCTCCCCACACCATGACCTCCTCCACGAGAGTCTCTTTCTGCTCACCAGGCCCTGACTGTGCCATTTTTAATAAACAGAGAAAGAGGAGACTCATCCATTCAGGTCATGCAGCAAGTTTGTGGTGGAGCCATGACTCCTGACTCTGGTCATTTCCTCTTTTTGATCCATGTGTGACTTGATTCTAGGTGCCTGTGGATGGTGATTCCTGAATGCATGGAGACTTATAATGTAGCCAGGAGAATAAGACTGAAGCTAAGAAAACTTAATAGCTATAATAATTATCGTATTAGCTACCATTTGCTGAGTGCCTACTATATGCCAGGTACTCTACAGAGTGCTTTTATACTTTATGGCTATTATGAGCTGTATTAGTCAGCCAAAAGAGTGCTGATACAGTGTACCATAACTCTGTTGGCTTTTATAAAGGGTATTTATTTTAGGTAGAAGCTTACGGTCACAAGGCCCTAAAGAGTCCAACTCAAGGTTACTTCCTTACCAATCTCTGTTTCCATGTTTTGAAGCAAGATGGCAGGCGACATCTGTGAGGGTTCAGCTTTCCTCCTCCCTCTTAAGGCTCCCTGGGTCCAGCTTCTTCAGATCTCAGCTGTAGGCTGGTATAGGGCTCATCTCTCCTCCTGGGGCTCATTTCTTTCCAGGCTCAAATGCTCTGTTGTCTTTTCAAGGTCAGCTGTAAACTATCAGGGGAAGGGCTCATCTCTCTTCCTGGGGCCTCTGCTGTGTCTAATGAGCTATCTCTCTTCCTCTGTGTTCTTCTGTACTTGCTTCTCTGTGTATCTACTTCCAAGTGAGAGTCTGTTTTATCAGCCTACCAAGGGGATGGGGACCCAACCCTATATGCCCTAATGACATGATCGAATCAAAGCCCTAATCTTGATTAAATAAAGTAATAATGAAACCTCCGAATAGAATACAATCAAAGGGGTATCACACCAAGAGGAACAGACCAGGTTTACAAACATAATCAATATATCTTTTTGGAATTCATAAATAATATCAAACAGACACATGAACTGATTAAATGAGATTGATGATGTTATTGCCACTTCACAGACAAGGAAATTGAAGCTCAAAGAAATTAGGTTCTTGTCCAAGATCCATGTAGATTCTATGGGGCAGGTAGCTAGACTCACCATTGAGTCTCCAGAGCATATCACACATTAGGTAAGATGCTTAATGAATATTTGATAGATGAGTGAGTGGATAGTCACACAACTAGAAAGTGCCCAAAGTGGGTTTGGAATCCAAGTATGTGTGATTCAAGAGCAATTCTTTCCACTATACTGGACTGTTATTTAACAGAAGGCAGAATGGTCAAGGAGATCCAAAGAGACAAAATACACTGTGGGGGATTTGAACAGGGCCTTAAAAGACAGTCAGAATTTGGGTGGCTGGAGGGGTGAGGTCAGCCTGTCCTGGGTGGCTTGAGAGATGGTGCGATCTCATTATAAAGAGTGGAGTCTCTGGGGTCAGGCTTTCCTGGATTCAAAATCTGACTCTACCATTAGAAACTTTGTGTGATGCCAGGCAAAACTCTTTGTGCTTAATTTCTTTTCTGCTGCTGGAGGTAGTTCAAGATAACCCATGTAAAAATTGTAGCACAGTGCCTGGCACACAGTAATGGCTCAATAATTGTAAGCTATCATTAGATCAAAGCAAAGTGCTTCTTTCATGTGGAGTGAGAAGAGTTGGAAAGACAGAATGGTAGCAGAATGTCCTGTGCAAGAGCAAGAAATATGAATTTTACTTTTTGTGCCTACAACTGAAAGCAGGAGGATTGCATCCAATATCCATGTGGAATCTAAGCCCCCTCTTGATATAGATGTGGAATGGACACAAACAATCCAAGGTCCACAGGATGGAGGAATAGAATATGGATTAGAGTGGACTTACCGATATTCTATTCATGAACTATTGTGATTAGTAATCGAAGAAAATGTGGCATTGGTGTGGAGAAAGTGGCCATGGTGCTGCTGGGTGTGGGGAATGGGAGGAAGAGATGAGATGTGGAGGTGTTTTTGGGACTTGGAGCTGTCCTGGGTGGTGCCGCAGGGACAATTACTGGACATTGTATGTCCTCCCATGGCCCACTGGATGGAACATGGGAGAGTGTGGGCTATGATGTGGACCAATGACCATGAGGTGCAACGATGCTCAGAGATGTATTCACCAAACGCAATGAATGTCTCATGATGATGGAGGAGAATGTTGCTATGTGGGGAGGAGTGGGGTGAGGGGGGTGGGGGATAAATATTTTTTGAATGTAATATTTAAAAAATGAATAAAGACAAAAAAAACGGATGAATGGATAAACAAAACAAAACAAAAATACTTTAATGACTCTGTCAAAATAATAATGGTTCTGTGGACTGATTGTTGCTGACAATATCATTCCTTGCTTGTTGAGAATTAAAAAGTTGGCCCCTCATAAAAAGAATATGAGCTTCCCAAGTCACTGGATAATTTCTGTGTCTCTGCTTTGTGTCCAGAAGTGTGTTGTTTCTTTGGGGGGCTTGGATCACAGTCTAAACGATAGGGGGACTTAACTGAGGTCCAGTAAATGAAGGCCAGCTGTAAACAAAAGCAAAGCCCAAAAAGCTCAATAAAAAGAGGTTGGACCAATAAATACATGCACAGCCTAGAAAAAGATAAACTATAGAAGCTTTTGAAAATTGAGAAAACTGAGTCCAGCTCTAACACTGTCACTGTAACCGCTGAACTGAGAGATGGCTGCAATATCTCTCAGACTTTTTGCACGTTAATGCCTGAAAAATGCAATAATCGAGTTTGCAGATGTGAAATTTACTTAGGAGGCAGCCTATTTGCTGTGATCATTGGCTTGGGAAGCTGGCATTTGGGAAATGTTTGCAAGTGGATAAAGATGCCACCCTTCAGCATTAAGTTATGATATTCACTGAGCATTTCTCATTCATTGCTTATAGTATTTTATAAGATGGAGTCATTATTTCTACTACATTTTTATAATCAGATTGTTTAATTATTACAGACAATTTATCTCTGCTCTTTTGCCCATCTTTCCTCAATCCTCTCCACCACTGCTTCCTTCAGATGATTGAAGCCCTGAAGATAATTGTCAGAATAAATACAGCCCTGAGAAATTTGCCTAAGGAACCCCAAAGGCCATCATATTGGCATGTTGTGGTTTTGAAAGCTATACATTTTAAAACTGCTGTTCCTCTCATGAAGACGGTCTTTTCCACTTAGAGCTCTACTGAGAAAGGAGGAAAGGATAAGATGGCTCAGAAATGCATAGTAGAGAAAGAACCCAAACATGTAATTCAGTAGAAATGTTTAAAGGACATTGGATAGCTTAAAGTACAAAGGAGAAGATTGGGAACAAGATAAGACTTTTGAAAAGTTCTTAATTCTTCTAAGAAGAGAGGTAAATGGTAACTTGTCCAAGGTGGCAGCTGTGTGTAAGAGGGAAAGAGAGGATGACTTTGGTGAAATCAAGAAGAGTAGGTTCCAATCTTGGTTTCTCCACATATAGCAATAGAACCTATGGAATATCACCTAGCTTCTTTGGACCTCAGTTTCATCATCTATAAAATGGGGATTATAACAATGATTTTATAGGACTGTTTTGAAGAATGATATTATGTAGGTTGAATGTCTAGGTCAGCACTTGACATATAACAGGAACTTATTAAATGGTAGTCAATACTAATAACAGGTGAAAATAACCTTCCCTTGCAAGAAAACCATGATAAATCATACTACCTTTGCAACCTACTACATTGTGATGTAGTTTTGTTTGGAAGTAGAAAAACAGCTTGCTGGAAGCTGGAATTTGCAGGATATATTTGGGGAGCAGAAACATGAGTGTTATCCTGAGTTGTCAGTGACTATCAGAAGCCATTTAGGGTGAGAGGAAAGCACCAGACAGGGAGCTGTCTTTAGTCCTGGTAGTGGCTCACTAAATCTGCTAGCCTTGGTCCAAGCCTTGGTGATTTGTTGCCATAGAAACCAGCATGTTTGTGTGTGTGCATGCACATGTGCACAGCATTAGTTTATTTCTCCAAGTTTGCAGTCCATGCCATCAGAGTATGGCCCCCAGAGGTGCGGGAGCTGGTCTCTCTCCCAGAGTGGAGGTCCTAGCACCTGGCAAAGGGGTGACTCGGCCATTTGTAAAGCCCTAGGGACCTATCTGCAGTGGAGGGACTGGGCAAAGGAAATCCTACCACAATAACATTCACAAATCCTTTAAGATCAACACATACCGGAAAACAAACCTAAACATCACCACCAAGATCTATTGACAACCTATAAGTCTTGATTTTCAGAAGAAAGCAAAGGATCTACATTTTTAAAAAAACCATGTAGTAGTTCTCTCTGGAATGGAGAACATTTTCTCACAGTCTCCTTTTTTCAGAAAATGTAGGTGAGGCTCAAGAAACAGGCAATGCTTGGAGAGCCCAGCTCTGTTCTTGATTCTTTGGCTTCTACTTTCTTCCAAGGTATTGAGAAACTGGTCAGAGTTCCTTTTATAAATGGAAAATGACTTTTCAGTTTATGACATGATAAAAATTGGATGAAATTCCATACGCTTTTTTGCCCATCCCACAAATGACAAAAAATGGTTAAGTCTACACTAAGTTGCATTTCATTTCCCTGGGTACTGAGTTTAATATATCATATTTTCCAACTTGAGAACATCTTAAAAGCCAAGTCTTTACATCCCTCTAACAAAGGAAGAAGAAAGAGCTTCTGAACAAAGTGCTTCCTGACCGGTTCTGACCTCAGGTGGGCAGTTGGCCTCCCAGAATGCCACTCCAGGCCATCTGGGGTAAGACCCATCGGTCTTCATTTTCCCTAGCTCCGTAGGAGTTTCACAGATCACACTTGGATTGTTCTTAGAAGATTTCCTACATTGGAAACCTTCTGTTTTTCTCTGTGTGACTAGTTGTGCCAGAAATAAGATCAGTTTCTTGAGGTAACTATCTGGTTTGTATTCTTCATTACTTTGGCTTTGCCCTGCCTTTTCTTCCATATATCCAGAAATGATCTCCTCTTTGTTTCACACTCCCCAAGGTGAGGAGGAAAGAGGCTGGGCTGTGAGCCAATTCATTAGTGTTTAAATGCCAGCCTCCAGGTATTTGTGAGGCCCTGACCTCAGCTGTCACATCTGTAGACAAAGTGTTAGTCATACTCTGACCCGAGGTGGGCTGGACTACTGAAATCATGTTCATGGAGGTGTCCAGCGCAGTACCTGGCCCCTCACGGGGCCCATCTGACAGAGGTGTTAGGTGTTCAGGCTCTCATGCCAGGCTGTCTCAGGGGACAGCTTCCTGTGGAAAATGATCAACTCCTCCAGCATCCATGTGCTGCCATCTCCTGGGTGGCTGAGGTTCACTGAGGCAAAGGCACCTGGGTTGCCTCTGGGGTTTCTACCAACCTCCTTTGAGTGACCTGGTCAAGGAAAGTGAGGGACTGCAAGCTGGGGAGGCAACCCTTTGGGGAATACTTCTTCACAGAAACACCAGAGAGGAATAAATGCCTGGATGTGGCAAGTTGAAGTATTTGGCACTTGAAACAAGAGGGGCAAAAAGAAAGGGGTGGGGGGAGAGAGAGAGAGAAAGAGAGAGAGAGAGAGAGAGAGAGAGAGAGAGAGAGAGAGAGACAGACAGACAGACAGACAGACAGACAGACAGACAGACAGACATAGAGAGAGACAGAGAGAGAGAGACAGAGAGACAGAGAGAGAGTTAAAATAATAAAATAATAAAGGCAGCTTTGAGGAGTCTCGTCTGCCTTGTCACATCTCAGCCCAGTTCCTGGGAGGGCCAGGAGTGATGACCTGAGTATCTCTTCAGGCCGGCTGGTAATAACCTCACTGGGCAGGGTCTCTGAGTGCCTCTTCCACTGGCGCAATGATGCCTGCCCTCTGGGTCGGATGGGTGTCCTTTCCAATGGCTGATTGCCCTTCTGCGTCAGGGCTTTCATTCAATAAACAGCTTCCACGGACCCCCTCATGCTAAGCACTGAGGCCTTAGGGATAAGCTGGAACAGCCCCAGCCCTGGAAGCTCCCCATCTAGTAGGAGAGGCAAACAAAGAAATGAGAACAGAGTGGTCCTGGCCGTGATGTGACGAGGCATCCCTGAGGAGAGACGCCTGGGTTAAAAATCTCAGCTTGGTCACTGAAAACTGTGTGATCTTGGGCAAGTCACTTAACCTCTCAGAGCTTTAGGACTTCATCTCTGTGCCGGAGATTATAATTATGACTTTTTTTCATGGAGTATTGAGAGGATTAAAAAACTAACAAATATAAATTTTTTTTTAAAACACATTGTAACCACAATCGTAATAGTAGCTAAAACTTAGTAGTAGTATTAATAGCAATGGAAGAAGTTCTAGTAGTGGTAATTATACAGTAAATGTAATATTATTAGGCAAGTATTGCCCCTGGCATATAGGACACACCTCAGGGAGCTGATGATTTGACTGGATGATATGGTGAGGCAGCTCAGGGGAGGGCTGTTAGCTGGATACAAGCAGAATGGACACTCAACCTAACTCAGTCAAGCCTAAAAAATCCCCGTGCACAATTCAGAATGTCAGCCTTCTAGACGCTGGGCCAGAACAAACATATTATCAATTGGGGATTTATCTGCAAAGAAGGAAAAACTGCACTTCTCCAGTGGAGCTGGGAAATATCTGGCCAAGTTTGGTAGCTGTTATATAAGAGAAGAAATATGCGGGGAGGAGAAATGACCACTGAATTGTATTCCCAAGAAGAAGGGGCCCCTAGGGGACAGAGTTCACTGGCATGGGGGTGGGAGGGAGGGTGCCAATTTTTTGAGATCATTTTCTGTTTATTCATGAATTTATTCATTCAACTATTCAAAATGCATTTTAGAATTCAGGAATTTCACGACCTTCACTAAGATTTATTGAATGTCAATTATGGGGTGGGGGGGTATATGGGGACCTCATATTTTTTGAATGTCACATTTAAAAGAAAATAAAGAAGAAAAAATTACAATATTGATAATGTTCTTTCAGAATGGGCACTCTTAAAATGTCTGTAAACTGTAAATGTTGGAGAGAATGTGGAGACATAGGAATGCTCATTCTCTGTTGGTGGTAATGTAGATGGTACAGCCACTGTGGTACAAACTGTGTCGTTTGTTTTGTGCTTATTATTATTATTATTGGAATAATGAAAATGCTCTAAAAATGATTGAAGTCATGAATGCACAACTATGTGATTATACTGAATACCAGTGATTGTACACTTTGGATGGATTTATGCTTTATCAATATGTACCAATAAAATGGACTCACTGAAAAAAAAAAAAGAATGTCAAATTATGTACAAGACACCTTGCCCAAGGTCACACGGCTGGTAACCCAAGCGGAGTTCAGCGTTAACCACTAGAGAATATTGATTCCTGGTGTAAATTGTTCCTCTGGGGAAAGAGTTTATCAGCCCTGGAAAGGGGCCGGTTGTTGGGGTTCTTTCCCCTCACTGGCTGACTCACTGATTGAGTCATTCATTCATTCAACAAGCCATTTTAGATTTCATTCATTCCACAAACATTTGTTGAGTATCTACAGTGCACAAGGCACCTTTTATGTGCTGCCTGCCACTGCAAGCTTTCCTTCTGTGGAGAGCTGGGGGACACTGGGGTCTTTGAAGGATAAGGTGACTTGCCCACTGTGACACTGCTGGTAAGTGATGGTCCTGGGATTTGCACTTCACCTTGCTGTAGCTTGGACCTGTTTTATGTTTAAGGGCATGGCAGCATAATTAGGGTGAAGAGCATTATTATTTCTGTCCCAACCAAGTGTTTAGGCTTGAGTTTTTCCTTAGCTATAGGATAGCAGGGACTGTATAGTACTGCAGAGGGTTGTCTGCGAACACAGCAGTCAATAATTCCAACCCTCCCTATAAACACAAGCCACTCTTTCCTTTCAGGACTAGAGTCAGTTTCCCCTCCCCCTGAATCTGAACTGGCCTGGTGACTTGTTTTGACCATAGAATATAGTAGACATGGCACTGGGCCAGTTTCCAACCTAGTTCTTAAGAGGCCTGGTAGCTTCTACTTTTGCTTTTTTGGAAGATGTGTAAAGGATTCTGTTTTCTCCAGAGGATAAGAGACTCTGAAGAAAGAGAGAGAGGCCTGGCCAGCCCCAAATCATCAGCTGTTCCCAATTTTGATGCCAGGTATGTGGGTGAAGCTGTCTTAGGTTCTCCCTAAGAACTGAATTGGGCTGTCCTGGCTGATACCACACAGAGCGAAAGCAAACCATCCAGGCAAAATCCTGCCCAAATTGAAAAATCATGAGCAAATAAATGTTTGCTATTTTAATAACTCTTGGGGTGGTTTGTTACACAGCAATAGCCAACTGAGACTAGCATGTCAAGTACTATCTTATTTAATTTGCATGACCATCTTTGAAGTACCCAGCCCACTGGTAAGTGCAGTTACTTCACCATTCATTTTGGGCATGTGTCACCTGGGCCAGAGTCCAGAAAAATGAGGAAACCAATGAAGGGAGGGTAGGTGACACGCCTACTGTCACACATCCAGCCTAGGTGGCCCGGCTCCAGCATCCTGCTTGTAACCACTGTGCTCTTCTGCCAGGTACCCATTCCCTCAGCTCTTTGGGTGTGACTGCACCTTCCCTGTCCAGAGTTACAGTCCTGGGCTTCATTGTGTGTGGGTCGGTTAGTTTTGGCCTGAACCAAGGGCACGTTTTGCTGCCATCCCATGAGTCATGTGTTGCAGGGCAGAGGAGAAACAGGTAAGAATGGGGACTCTCATGTGAACAAGTCCCACCACTGGACAGACCCTCAGAAACAGCTCTGGGGTAGGGTGCCCTTATGTCCCTCCAGGTGGAGAGGGGACGCATGTTGGGGCAGGCCCTTCCAGGTCTGCAAGACACTGTGTCTCAACTCCAGACACCCTACTTGATTCGGCAGGGCACCTGGCACCTTTTTAAATGTGTTTGAATGCTGGGAGCTCTGAGCCTTTGTTGTCACCCCAGAGCTAGGACTAAGAGCCAACACTGGCTGTGTTTGAGGCACTGCCCAGCATCTTTCTGCTCCCGTGAGGTAGGAATCATTAGCAGCATCTTGCTAGTGAGCAAATGGAAGGCCAGGATCTGAATCTACTCCAGTGCCCAATTCCTCTCTTCCCATGTGTTGCTCTTTAAGAGCGGCTCCTTGGGAGCCAGTGTCCGAAGGCAGCTTCAGGCTGCAAGCTATAAGACTGTGGGCATCCTCCTGGGCATGCATTTGCTCACTAGTTTATTCATTCCTTCACCCCACACATCTCAAGTGCCCACCTGGACCAGGGACACTGTGGCGAATGAGGCGGAAGACCAGGGCTCTGTTCCCAAGGAGCCACATGGGCAGAACATGGCTTCCCAAAACGAGAAGCTGGAAGAGAGAATCGTCTCCCCGATCCCTGATTACTGTGACCTTCACAATAGGCTTCAGATTACACCTATCTAGGGGTCAAATATTTACCTTTAGTGAGAATTTGCAAATGAACTTCTGCTCCTTCACTTTGCATATGCAGATATAGATACACTCACTAGGCTGCTATACCCTGCTGTCCCAGATTTGGGATAAGCAGGCTCAGAGAAAAAGCAACAAAGTTTTTCTCCAGCAGGTGGAGTTTGGGAAAACTTTTCTAAGTTCAAGAGAGCCTGTAGATCTGAGCCAAAATGCCTGGTAGAGAGAGGTAAATTTGCTCATTTGTTTATTCAGTATTTATTTGGTACCCAAAAATGTACAAGAGTTTGTTGGTGACATCAAAATAGTAGTGATAAGAAAATAAGATAGTTTCAGGCTTCAGAGGGTTTTTGACATTCCCATGTGAGAGCTGAGCAATGATTCAAACCAGTATAGAGAGTAAGAGAACTGACCATACTGGAGCTGTGAGCCACAACAATTCACAGAAGGCACGATTCCTGGGTCTTGTGGCATTTGGGTAATTCTGAACTGCTTCAACTACCGCTGGGACCCAAAGGATGGGTTGGTTTTAAAGAGTAAGGGCAAGCAGGAAAAAGTCATTCGGATCCAAGACAGGTGTGAATTTAGTGACAAGGAAGGAGAGAGGGTTAAGAGCAGAGGTTGGTGGGAGTGGGAGGTCCTTGAGAAGTCATGGAATGAAAGAAAGGGCCTTGAGAGCCCAGCTGGCATTACTCTCTCATCTTTCGTGGGAGGACGGTAAGTTATGGAGGGGTTGCACCAGCGAGGGGGATCTTTGCTAGGCTGGACCCCCATGACCTGATGCTGCCAGTCCAACTTCTGCAGTGTCCTCCTCTTTTGGTGTACTTGCTCAGAAGCTGGGTGCAGTTGGAGCCAGTCTGGAGTGGGAAGGCCTTAGATAGCAGGCTGGGCTTTTAGATGTGTATCCTGGAAAAAACAGGAAGCCACTAAAGTTTTCTGAGCAGGGAACCATGTTGTAAAATTGATACTTTATTAAGCGCATGTGGCCTGCAGTGTTGAAAATCCCCATGAGATATTTTCCTGCCTCAACCCCACTCCAAGGCTACTCTAACCGAAGGGCTCCTCCCCTCCTCCCTGCATCTTTTCTGCCTAGCAATAGCAGCTCCTTTCAGTCATAATCTTTTTCCCACCCCAGGATTCCCCACAGAAAGTTCGAATTTTTTGCTCCTTTATTATACAAAGCAATTTCATAATCCTTGTTGCATCCTGGGCTTTCTGTTTCTACCTTCCACCCTCCACAATTTCACAGGCAATTTCTTCAGAGAAAATGCAATGTTCTCCCCAGAAAGATTTTGGATACTGGATGTTTCAGTTTGCTAAAAGCTGCCGAAAGCAATATACCAGAAATGGGTAGGCTTTTGCAATGGGGATTTAGGGATTTATTATTTATAAGCTTACAGTTCCAAGACTGAGGAAAATGTCCAAATCAAGACATCAAGCAACACTTTCTCTCCAAAAACTGGCTGCTGATGATCCTGGACTCCACTGCCACGTGGGGAGGCTCATGGCGGCGTCTCCCTTCTCCTCCGGGTCTTATCACCTTCAGTTTCCTGGTTTCTGTAGCTTCCTCTCTCAGCTTCCGTGGATTTCTCTCTGTTTTTGTGGCTTCCTCTCTCCTTACTCATCCCATTTATAAAGGACGCCAGTAATAGGGTTAAGACCTACTCTGGGTCACACCCTACTGAAGTGTTCTAATCAAAAGGAAGGTCTCGGTGATTTCAGTGGTGGATGAAGATTGTGGTTAATCCTTTTACAAAGTGTTTAGACTATGGTGATACACAGGAAATTACAACTAATGTAGATTATGGACAATAATAGAGTTAATGCAGTATTGCAATATTTTTTGCAGCAATGACAATTCTGAGGAGCAAAAATGGGGTGGTATAAGGGGGTAGGGGACTTTTCCTTTTGGAATAGTGAAAATGTTCTACAATTGACTGAGGTGGTGACTACACAACTCTGTGATGAAAATGAGAGCCAGTGCATGTACACTATGAATGGATTGTACAAAGCATGGGCCTGTATAACACAGTGAATACAGTAGTGAATGATAGACTATGGTTAACAGATCAAACATGAGAACATTCTTTCATGAACTATAACAAATATATAATACTAATACAGACTGTTACTCATTGAATGTAATATATTGGTTGCCATTAGTAGTATTTTGATGATGCTCTTTCATAGTTTGTAACAAGTGTTTCACAACAATGCAAGGCGTTGGTGGTAGGGTGATGTGTGGGATCCTTGTATGATGATATACATGTTTGTTTTTTAAGTTCACAACCATGCACTTATTGTTTATGTATGTTCATGTATGAATGATATACTTCAATAAAACTTTATTTTAAAAAAACAAAACAAAAAATAAATGAAAAAAAGGAAAAAAGGAAGGTCTCACCTATAGCAGATTTATACCCACAGAAATGGATTAGCTCTCAGGACATGATGTTCTCTGCGGTCCATAAAAGCCTCAAACTAACTCCCTGGAATATTCTAGATCTTTCTTTATTTATTCTATATAGCAGCTAAGTTATGAATGAATTGTATTATTTGTAAACTTATTAGGAACTTATTAGGAAATAAGTTCCCTACCCTGCGTTTTCCTTCATTTTTCACCCAAAGGAAGACTGCAATCTACAATTTTGCGCACAACTCTTGCTCTTAAAAAAATCTCTGGCAACAGAAGTCAGAAATAAGTGGGTGAGATGAGGATTAAGAGATTGCCTTTGGTATACATACAGATTCGTATTATGGGGCTCTGTGATACTTTCTAGACTGTAGGTCGGAAGTTGGCTTACTCTGGGGTGTGAGTTGGTTGATACTAGACAAATTATGGGACTGTAAATGGGGGAGACAGAGTTTGACAAGTGTGTGCGTATGAGTGTGTGTTCACACGATCTTCTGGGACTCCAGGTCTGCCAGTTTTTCCATGAGGGATAGTGGTGGAAAGCAAACAGCACCCTGAGTCTTGCTTAGCAATCAGAAGACAAAAACCCTTAAAGTATGTCCTGTCCTTGTCTTCTCTCTGTCTATATTGGAATGAATATTTATTCTGGAAAATTTTTGCTCATTTTGCAGAAATGTTCATTTGATAACCTATCTCTAAGATTCCTTTTAAAGCCAAGAAGTCAAGTTTCACTATTACTCATTAGCATTTAAGTTAGTATTTTAAAAAAAGCTTTGCCTGTGTTAGTGAATGAGGAGGACTTGCTTATTTCTCTTTCTGTACTTATTTATTTTATTTTTTGCACATAGACACTGATTATAAGAAATAGTTCTGAGGTTGATAAAAACCAGCCCTTCCTCAGCCTTCCTTAGCTTGCACAGAGAGTCGCCCTTATTTCCAATTATCCAAACCACTGGCTGCTAAAGTATTGCTCCTTCAGCTCTGGGGACAAGAGGAATTAGTTACAGAGGCAAATTGCTTTATTGTGTTTCTCTCCAGAGCCACATTCATGTGGCTGGGAGTCGGACATTGCTCTTAGGTCCTCGTTCAAAGGGCAAGTGTGCATGAAACCTCCCCCCATCTTGGGCACTGCTGGGGGAACTGACCATCTCTCTTCCAAATGAGAGTCAGCCAAACTCCCTCTGTCATTTCTTTGGTCCAGGTGCTCTCGACTTTTTTTTTTTTTTTTTTAAATGTACTGGGACCAGGGATTGAAACTGGCACCTTGTTTGCAGTGCTCAACTACTGAGACACATTGGCTCCCCTGGATTGGCCCCCTCCCTTGTCTATTTGTTCATTGTTTTTTGCTTGTTGTTTGCTCACTGTTTTTCTTATTTTTTGCTCATTTGTTTTTTTTAGGAGTCACCGGAAGCAAATGCAGGACCTCCCATATGGGAGGCAGGCGCTCAACTGCCAAGCCACATCTGCTCCCCCACCCTCACCTTTTGATGAGCTACCAAAACCGTCAATTATTTAATATTCCAGACTATGTAATGCCTGAGATGCTGCTGGAGCTAGGGGTGCCTTGTAGGAGACAATGCCCCATAGAATCAGAACATTTAAAAATGGCAGTGAGGTTTGGTAAGAAGCATTGTCTCTGTTCATACTCAGATTTGGATTTGAGTCCCAGTACTGCCATCCCTCCGTTCTGTTCAATCTCAGTTTCTCATCTGTGAAAGGGACATGGGAGCACTCATAAAGCTCGTCACTCAGTATCTGGTACCTGGGAGTCCCTCCACTAGTTTCAGATTCACCCACACTTACTGAGCATCTACTGAGTGCCAGACAGAGTGTGGGGCCCTGAGGGGATGTGGTCCTGGTCTCTGAAGCTGGCAGCCCAGAGCGTGGGCAGTAAACTGTCTAAAGGGAAAATGTTGTGGTGCTTCTCCTTTCCTGACGCGTTTGGCCCTGTGTGAGCCCGCTTGCTGAAGCAGCAGGGTACAGCCTGCTAGCCGGTTTGGCTCCCTCCTTGGTCAGCGCCTTTGGGCCCGATTTTGGCACTGTCTTGCCTGGGGAACCCAGCAAGCCCCTTCCCCACATACAGTCTCTGAAATCTTAGGCAGAGCTCTCAGGGCTTTGGATGTCATGAATGACAGCTGATTGCAAGTGTCACCTAAAACCCTTAAATACTTTTTTGACCAAACTGATCTTTTTTTTTAAAGAGTTTTCTCCAGATGTTGAGCCTTTAGGAATCTGTGAATTTCCAGAGGTGACATACTCTCTTGGTTTCCTACCTTACCTTGCCTCAGTCTGAGCATCCAGCTCATGGTTTATGTTGGTACAAGGCTGGCTTAGCTCACCAGTTTGAGTGTGCACTTTTGGATGTGTAAAATGGCAGAGAGGATGGGCAGCTATCTGAATCCACTTTGGGAATGCACCAGTCCAGACATTTTCAAAACCTTGCTTTGCTCAGCTCGCACTGGATGCCCGGTTTGTGGGTGGGCCGTGTGAATATGGGGGTGGGGGTAAGAGAGAGGGTCCAGGGTAGGTGTGGGCACACGTATGTGACTCAGTGGCTGCTCCAGATTGTATAGGAAGAGGCGGGATCTGATTGGACTGGGGAAGGGTGTTGGGGGCCAGGGGTCTCACAGAGCATGCTTACTCTTTTGACTTGGACTTGAAGTTTATTTGGAGTAGGGGCATGCACTGATGAAGATTATTCACACAATCCTGAGTGAGGGCCTCCACGAAGTGGGCATTATTCTAGGGACCAGCATATGTGGGAGTGAAACAAGACCCAGCTCTCAAGGAGCTTACCTTATGGGGGTACAAAATCCCCCTCCATTCCTTTATCCTCTAGCTATTTTTTGCTTTCTAATCTCGTTCCTGCCCATGACCCCATTAGTCTGGGATTCGCCTAGGACCATGGCAGCCTCACGGTTTTGGGGTTCACCCTTTCACGTATGAACTGAGAGATTGTGAAGGAAGGAAGGAAATGGGCAGCCTGCAAAGGTTTCTAGGAAGGAATGACTGATTAACCTCATAAAGTCAAATATGTGACAGGGGAGAGATTAAGCCTGGCAGGGAGAGAAGGTGAGCGACAGTTTGTTAAGCACATTATCTCAGACAGTCCCTGAACAAATTCATGAGCTTTCTTAAATGAGATGTGCACGCGTTTGTGTCTGCTGGGGGAGGAGGATGTGTTTCTCTTTCAGAAGTAACCCAGCTTGGAGCTTGGATTTTCTAATGCTAGCATTTTGTTTGGAATCGTTTCTAGGGTTGTGGAAGCTGGGAGGCTCTTCTGCCTCCGCTGCCTGCCCCTCCTTCCATCTCCCCCTTCTTCCTGCTCTCTTCCTTCTCCTCCTACTCTCTTCTCACTCCTCTCTCTTGCCTTCCCCCTTCTCCCTCAAGATAAGCTCACAGCTTTCTCCCAGCCTCTGAGATGTGTTCATGTGGGCTCCCAGGGGTCCCCAGAGTGACCGGGTCTCGGCTGCCCACAGGGGAAACCTGCCCGCTACTGCCCCTTCGTTTGCTTTATTCCCCTCTGCCTCACTGCCCCTTTCCTGTATTAGGGTTTCCTGGAATTTCCTTCCGAATAGACTGCTTGCATCCAAATCCTTGGCTCAGGGTCTGCTTCTGGGAGAATGTACGCTGAAACCCAGAGATCCTTACCCAGAGGGTTGACACGCCACCCTCCCCTCTCTACCTTCCCCTTTCTAATTAACAAAATATGGTGGAGTTTGTTTCATGTCCATATGTTTGTTAGTTCATTTAGTGTTCCACTGTAAGGTGTGCACATACTCAAACTCTGCAGAAATTTACATTTGTTTTCTAAACAAGGCTTATCAAACAGGAATTTTTTTTTTTAGCTTCCTGAACCACAAATACTCATGGCACTCTGCTAGACCCTGGGGTGGAGACAAAACACAAGCTCTGGACAAACCAGGCCTGGATTCAAATTCAACTGGATCTCATTCCACATGTGTCACTTTGGATAGGCTACTTAACCTCTCTGAGTCTCACTCTTCTCTCTGTATAAGGTGGAGAGTCATGCCTGTTCCTCTCTGTAAAATGGGGAAAGCTGTATGCCAAAAGACAATGGCTGTAAAACATGGAGCCCATGACAATGTTCAGTAAAAGTGGTCCCTATCCCAACGTCCAATCCCAAATCTTCGTGGAGTTTCCAACCTGATATAGTTTCCATCACCTTGCCCTGGAGTTGGTAGAGCTATCTGGACTGCTGTGGGACACACAGGAAGGAGGGCGGGGTTCATGAGATTCAACTGGGGACACTGGGCAAACGTCGCAGAGGAGGTGACATTTGAGATGGGTCTTAAAGACTGGGTAGGATTTCACCAGGAGAAGGAAGAAGGAAGGACAGACACTTTGGGCATTGTTCTGTGTAATTATAGCTCGCCTGAGAGCTGGACAGTGGCAGCCTCCTGTTCCCGCAGTCCCTGAGGTCTGGGGAGCACAGGGGGATTCTTGCAGCCCCTGGAATTTAGGGCAGAGGTTGCAGCCAACAGGTTTATTTTATTTACAGTGTTTAAAAATAAAATAAAGTCCATAATTAAAAATTGGGAGAGATCACATGCAAATCTGGATATTTAGATTCTTTTGCAGAATGGAAAGATCTGGCAGCACCCAGGCTACATTGCTGCATGACAACAGTCCTCTGGGGCTCAGGAGGAGCTGCTCACCTTTGTCATGGGGGCCATAGACTCTCCTGTTGCCCCAGGCTCCACTTTCCTCAGCGCTGGAGCTAGGCCCATTGCTCTTTACTACTATACACTGTCCATCCTCTTATACAATAGAGACATAGTTCTCTGTATCCACATCCCTATCAGAAGTGAGAAACTAAAATATAGTTAGGAGAGGGGGTGCTTGACTCAAGAAAAGTAGGAGTGAGAATTTTTCTGGGTGGAAATGAAGACGATTCCTGCCTGGCCTCTGTCGACACCTGCGGCTGCCACTCTGGTCTTTCGGGGGTGCGGTGGGGGAGGGGGCATGTCTGGACTGTGTAAGTCTCACTTGTGGCCTTCCTAGTTTCACGGTCGGTCAAGCGGTCAGTTTTCTGTATTTGCAAATGAATTTGCAGAGAGACAGCCCATTCTACAGGGTGCTTTGATTTCCTTCTGCTGTAGGAGGGGCTTCTTGAAGGAAATGCCATTTTCTTTTAATCAGTACCCAGCCCCAGCAAATGACTTATAGAGATCCTTCTCATTGCTCTATTCCCTCCTCTTACTCTCTAACCCTTCCCCTGGCCCTATGCTTACATCCCAGTATCAAACGATGCAGCCCGTGAGAGTGAAGGTAATTCTAAGTGGCTCCAAGAATGTCTTCCAGAAAGTGCAGTAAAGTACTCTTTCCACAAGAATCAATTGCTTTTGATTCCATGGTGTAAAACCTGTATGTGTGGCAATGACTCTTTGAAAATAGCTCAACTTCTCTGGGTCCATTAAGCTGCCTCTTGGGAGGTGTTAAGCCCTCAGGTAGTTTCCTGGCTAGCCACAGTTCAGGAGTCACTATCTTGACCAATGAGGTGAAAATTGCTTCGCTTGTTGCAAGGTGACCCAGACAAATGAGGTGAAGTTGACTCAATTGGGGACCAAACTCTAGGCTGCCAATGCCAAACAAATTCCTCAGAAATGAGAGACCTGAGGGGCAGTGCTTCCCCTCCCCTACTCCCCACCTCGCCTCCTTCCAGATGCATCTAAATACACCAGGCAGTTGCCAACATGCTCTTTTTCTTTGGGAAGACCTGGGAAATGTCTCCTTGGAACTGGGTGGAATTCCTCCAAGGACATGGGCTTTTTTCCTGTCTCTGGGGGATTATCTCGCAGGGTCTATAACTTCAGAGTTTTCTGGGAAGGAAGCAAAGATGGCTGTTTGGCAGTTTTGCTTGCAACCCTGGAAATACGTTTGACTTCTTGGTGGAGGCCACAGCTCTACCCAAAAGACAGAGCTAACTCAGAGCGGAAACCAGCCTCTGGGGGCGGCTCAAGTCCCTGGCCCAGAAGGAGAAGCTGTCAGATGGCTGGAGGCAGTGGTTTTCAAACATAGTGTGCAGAAGAGGCACCTGGGGCCCTTATTAAAAATGCAGTTTCATGGGCCCCAGCTGCTAATATTTTGGTTTGTTACTCTGAGGCGAGGCCCAGGAATCTGCGCTGTAGCAAGTTGAATGTGCTCCTTAGATCCCATTATTACCACTCTCCAACTCAGTGTTCTCAAAAGCCAGTTCATAAATTTTTTTTGACTAGTTAGAAAAATGCTTAAGGATTTATGAGTATGTCCTCAAAGCATGGACGTCAGCACTGCTTCAACAGACAGGCTTATGATTTTGGATTTAACACGAAGGATTTATAAATTATTAATTCCCAGTTAAAAAAGGAATTAGACTCAACAACTGGGGGCTAAATGCAGTAAATAGATCCCTTGTGCTGGTTTATAAAATATATAAACTATATTCAGTTTTCATTGTGGCACATATTCTGATACTTGTTGCCCCCTCAACTTGCAGGCTGCTGTGTGGCTGAGCACTGCTCCGGGCTTGATAGGGAGGATGAGGTCAGTAACCTAAAGACTTCCTTGGGCCATTCCTCCTGTCCTGTACACGAGCCCCGGATCACTGATTCCCAATAAGCATTGGCATGCAGATAATCCACGGGGGAGCTTGTTAAAAATGTGGCTTCCTGGGCTGTACAGCCAGAGCTTCTGGTTCACTAAGTGGCGGGTGAGGTCTGAGAATGCATTTGATCCACAGCTTTGGTGGGCCACTTCTTTACCATACCTCTGGGGACACTCTAGGGGGCATCTAGTATTTTATCTAGGCTGATGGAAGGTTTGAGACCTGAAAAAAAAAAAAAACGGTGTTGGCTCCAAGATAGGAAGAGAAGTTAGTTATCTCCTAAGCATAACATGCCTACTCTATTCATTATTAGATTTAGTATTCATGAAAATTTCATGACATTTCAAAGCGATTTGTAGGCTAGATTTTTTTTACTTCACAAGAATTCCTGAATATACATGCTAATTGTTGAGGAACCAGAGTCAATTTTAAATGTTATTTGTAACCAGATTTCAAAGGAAAAATGATAAAAATCCTCCAAAAGATCTTTATGGCAGATAACTTATTTATATTCATTTTTTCATTTGTATTGATTGCGGGATGCAGCTATGATTTAATGTTTGATGCCAAGTTGGGGTGGGTCCTTCAGAATGAAAGTGTTTGGGCCTCAAGAAAGGCTTAAAACATACTCCATCCCTGCCCCACAGGGTGCGTTTAGGGTTTTCTTGGTCTTTGGGTCATTGAGTTCTTTTGTACTCCATTTACTTGTGATGTAGAGAGTGTTATAATCCTCATTTAACAGAGGAGGATGTTGAGTAGTTTATTCATTTTACCCAAGGACAAACAGCTGGCAAATAACACAGTCAGAATTCAAACCCAAGGGTGAGGATCCCACATTTAGTGTAGCCTTATTTCTGTGTCAGGAGCCACATTGCCACCAACAACCAACACGCTGATGCCCTAGGCGTGCCAGACCTTTGTCACCATCATTTGGGACTGAATTGAGTCAGTGGGAGGCAAGTTGGAGACATTTGGCAGGAGTATACATGACTTTTATGTTTAGGGTCAGAAAGCAACACATTGACAATGATCTTAACGTGCGGATGAAGCCAGCTACCAGAGAGCTGGCTTTGATGTGGGAATATGATAGTACAACTGTCTTAGCTGTAGATAAGGAGGGTGGGGAGTGGGGCCGTTGTTTGATAAATATCTAGATCTGCTTCTCAAGCACATTAAAATCCCTGCAATCTTGAGGGTTCTGCCAACAAAGCCAGAGCAAGACAGCCTGTGGGTCTTTTTTCTGAAGGCAGTCCATGTTGCTTAGGGCACAGCACACTCGGAAAACAGAGAACACCCAGCAGACTGTGTCTGGAGAGCTTTGTGTTCCTGACCAGACTGCTGACCCCAGCCTCAAGGCCTGGGGTCTTACTTCACCCCCATTCTGGCCTCCCTATTACCTCACTCATGCCTGCCCTGCTGCCATTCTTGCTGGGGCTTTTAAATCTTTTGAAAAAGGGATTGAGGGAAGAAAACTATTGATCAGGTTATTTTTCTCCTTCTGTGAACAACAAGAAATACACATTAAGGGCAGAAAAATGAGAAAACATGGGTAAGCCAAGAGGGAGAAGAAAATTCTCTACAATTTTCCCACTCAGAATATCCATCATATTTTAGTATATATCATTCTGCAGTTTTTTCTCTGTAAATATATGCTTCTTGATACTAAAATCACTTCTGTTTTGTAACCTGATTTTGACTCACACAATGCATTGTGAATGTTGTACCATGTAAACAGACACACGTCTGTGGATACAAATGTGTAGTCTTCATTGTATGACTGCACATGGTTCTACTAATACCCTATTATTGGGAATTTCAGCTGTTTCTAATTTTTTGCATTTATGAAAATGCTGCAGTAAAGATTCCTTTGCATATACCACATAGCTTTCTTAAGCTGGAGGAATCACTCATTACCTCTGCATGGCTAAGGGTCATAGAAATGGAGAGAATCCTTACTAGAAAGTGAACACTTTTGCCCTGAATGTTCAGCCAAACACTTTTCCTTGGCAGCAAATTCTGATAGCTGGGAATTCTGTGTCAAGAAGTAGGAAGGATCTGAGATTTCACCCTATTTGCAAGCTAAGAAGTTAGCCTGTCATAGTTTCATGGAGGTTGGCAGAAGATATAAGACTCCGGGGTCAGAGACAAAGGACAGTTTATTATTTACAACAATAACAGTAGCCAGAATATCAGCATTTGCAATGGTTCTCCAAACCCGACTTCCCACAATACAGTGTGATGAAGGTCAGATAATTGCACATGCAGTGGAGCTCGTTATAGGAGAAGAAACCTATACTTAGGGATTTCAAATATTTATTTTACTGAATGGTACGAAGACACTTCCAGATGTTCTGGAGGAAGACACTGTCCGTCTTCCAAGGCTGTTTGCTTTCAACATTCTTGAAAAGATGACCCAGGACAAAGGCAGTTATTGCTCCTGCTCACAAAGATGTCAAGAAATGTGAGAGTGGTGAACCATGAGAACTGTCTCCCAGCATCCTGTCTGTTTGCTGGTAGGAAACTTGTTAGCATTTTTATTCAGAGTGTGAAATTAGCAATAATTCCATTATGATTTTGGGAAATTGGATAGTGGATACTGACACTTATAAGTAACATGTAGATACCTTAATCCAAAACAGAGTGTTTACAATGCTCCTGAGAGATCACCCAGGCCAAACCCTGCCTTTACATAGGGCATCTTTTCCATCTATTTTTCCCTTGCCAGTCCCAGTTTGTGAGGTGTTGTGCCAGACCATACTTCTGGAATAATAAAAGAATGAAGGTGCTTCTCACTCTCAGACATACATTGTCAATGCTGAGCTCAGTCATCCAGGGATTGTTCTAGCAGTGAAACACATGGAATTCATAATACTCTTTGGAACTCCATGAAATAATATTTTATGATATACTGAACTTAATAAATCAGATATCTGAGAGTGCAGAAAAACAGTGCAAAGTACTGATGGTTTAAGAAAAAATTATGGGAAAGAAACTTAAAAATTGAGAAAATACCATGCATTAACCTAATCTTACATGGTCTGGAACCTTATGTGACCTTCATTATTTGATTTTAGGAGTGTAATGCCTCCATGAATATGTTCCATGGGCTGTTAGATGGATAAACAGTGATTCCTGGGGTCACCTTAGGCTAATCACTTCCTCTTTCTGGGGCCTCTTGTCCTCATCTATATCAGGTCGCGGGGAGGATTAGGACCCGTGTTCCCCCAACTTTCAGTCCAGTGCGGCATCACACTGCTTTTCCCAAGGAGATGCCCCAACCTCTCTCAGTCACCCTTCCTCTAAGAAGATTCTTCTGAGATTTCAGTTAATCATTTAAGTGTTGGCAAATATTTATTTATTTGTTTCTCTAGGATTATAGGATGAAATCTCCATTGCCTAAAACCACAAAAAGCCAGACAGTTTTTTCAGTTTTTCTCTCATGGCATATGTATATTTGCATGACTATTTCCTTCTCTCCCTCCCTCCTTTCTTTTCCTCTGCTTCCCTTCCCTCCTCTACACTCCTCTTTCTCTTTTTGGGTAGCACACCTTTTGACAACAGGTTGTCTTAAATATTTTTTGAACAATCCATCTTCCATTTGTTATTTTTCATCTTAAGAGTTTACTTTTTGAGTTCTACCTCTGTAGGATTAAGACTTATTTCAGGGAAGCAGATGTGGCTCAAGTGATTTGGCTTCTATCTACCAGATGGGAGTTCCCAGGTTTGGTTCCCGGTGCCTCCTGGAGAAGGTGCTGCAGGCAGGCTTGGCAAGCTGATGCAACAAAAGAGACACAAAGAAGAAAGACAATGAGTGACACAACAAGCCAGGGAGCTGAGGTGGTTCAGGTGATTGAGCGCCTCTCTTCCACATGGGAGGTTCTGGGTTTAGTTCCCGGTGCCTCCTAAAGAGAAGATGAGCAGACACACAGAGCACACAGCAAATGGATGCAGAGCAGACAGCAACCTCAAACAATGAGGGAGGTGATAAATAAATAAAATAAATCTTAAAAAAAAAACAGTTAAAAAAGGATTTATTTCAGCCCTTTGGATTCTTTCGATTTGGTCATATATATCTTCAGATGGATGATAATGAACTTTCAGTTATAATAAACTGTTCGGGAGCCTCTTCATTATAATTTCTTCCCTTTATTGATGACTACACATTTGGCAATAAATGCTGATGGCAATTTAAAAACACAACTGTAAATTCTTCAACCCTTCTTTCATAGAGAGATGGGTTCTATCCCTTCTTCTCACTCCTGGGCATACAGGTGACTGCTTTGACTATAAAGCACATGAGAAGGGAAGTTATGTGACTTCCAAGATTGAGTCATAAAAGGTTTTAGGCTGCTAGGAACACTTCTTTTTGGAGCCTTGAACCCCCCTGGCAGAACTCCAACTACCCTCAGACTGTCATGCTAGAAAGGCCACAAGTAGGTTTTCTAGTAGATAGTTTCTGGTGAGCTTTTCTTTCACCATTCCAGCTCAGGCTCCAGTCAAGTGAGTGAAGAAGCTGTCTTGGAAGTGGATCTTCCAAGCCCAGCTATTCCAACCTACGATTGTGTGAGTCTCCTGTAGTTGGATGAAGTCATCTCTACTAAGGACCCAGGTAGGGCAGAGCAGAGAAGGACCATCCTCACTGTGCCATAAGTTCCTGACCCACAGAATCCATGAGCATAATAAAATCAGTGCTATTTCACACCACTAAGTTTTGGGTGGTTTGTTATACAACAGGTAATTTGCATATAAACTGGTGCCTGGAACTGGGATGCTGTCATAACAAAAGCCTAAAACAAGTGGCATTGGCTTTGGTACTGGCTGGCAGTTTGATGCTGGAGGGGCCTTGAGAAGACTGTTAGCAGAAGCATAATAGACCTTGAAGAGTCTGTTGTGAGGGCTCGAAGGAAAATGAGGAACATGTTATTTGAAGTTGGAGGAAAGAGAGCCTTGTTTTGTACTAGCGGAAAGTTTGTCAACACCATGACTTGTAGTAATATAATAAGTACAGAGAACGTGCTTAATAGATGCAAAGATATGGCTAAGGAGAGTTCCAGGCAGAGAGTTGCAAGGGTCACTTGGCTTCTGCTTTATGCCTCTGATAAATGTGAATGGAGAAAGATGAACTAAAGAAAGAACTGTTCAATTTTGGGGGATAGAATTTGGTACAGACATAAAAACCCCTGAGCTGACTTTATAGCTAGCAAAATGTTCTCAAGTTAACAAAGAGCCTCAGGGAAAAAATTAAATCTGGGGCACTGTCAGGAAAATGTGGTCTCAGGGTAAATGTGGAGCCAAGGGTGTGACTAAAAAATCCCCTTTTGGTAAAAACTCAGAATGATTGAAGATGATGTCTTATAGACAGTTTGAAGGAAAATCAAAACAAAACAAAAACCATAAAAAGCGGCCTTCTAAGGATCTAAAGCCTGTGCCTCGGAGACCCAGTCTGTTACACAAGAGCTTCTAAAAATATTAATGGTTTTGCTCCAGACTGGCCTCACAGGGAGCCCAGGATAAAGAAGGGCCTATCTTGAAGAGATTTGTGAGTTTCGCTTCTGTCTAATGGAGTTGATTTTAAATTGATCATAAGAAACCCACAAAATTTTCAAAGGAATTATATCAGACTGGTCTGAAAGGTACAAGGACAGTCCAAAAAGAAAAGAGGGCTCTGGAGCCCTTAAACTTCTATGGGCAGGAGGAGGTTGAAAAGTTACTCAGCTGCAGACAAGGGCTGTTTTAATGAAGAGGAAGGATGAGCCAGAGGGCAGAGTCCAGACTTCTGGGAAATTACTCCCAAAGAGCAGAATTGAACCCTAAAAAAAGGAACTAGCCACAAATGCCCGGCAAGATTTCAGAATTGCCATGGACCAGTAATTGCTGCGTGTATCCTGTATTCTCTCCTCTCTGAACAGGTGTGTCATCATCCTTTGCCTGTTCCACTATGTGAGCTGTGTGTGTGTGCATGTGTGTGTCTGTGTGTGCGTGTGAGCAGATAACTAGTCTTTTTTGTTGACAGGCTTTAAGATTAAGGGAAATAGTTGCTGAGGTGCTGAACTTGAAGAGCCTCATTTGCACCTGAACCTGGTTTAGAGTGCAATCACCACACCATGGAGCCTAGAGTGATTACAACTGAAAATGGGAGGATGGCAGCCAGCATCCATGTGGAATCTGAGCCTCCTCTTGACATAGAGGTGCAATGGACACAACCAATCCAATGTCCACATAGAAGAGGTGGCATTGGATTGGGAAAAGTGGACATGGCGGACGATGGGTATGGGGAAGGGCAGGAAGAGATGAGAGGTGGGGGCGTATTTGGGACGTGGAGCTGCCCTGGATGGCGCCTTGGGGGTGATCACCGGACATCGTGGATCCTCACAGGGCCCACTGGATGGAATGGAGGAGAGTATGGGCCATGATGTGGACCATTGTCTATGAGGTGCAGAGGTGCCCAAAGATGTACTTACCAAATCCAATGGATGTGTCATGATGATGGGAACGAGTGTTGTTGGGGGGGGGGAGAGGGGGGGTGGGGGGGTGGGGTTGAATGGGACCTCACATATATATTTTTAATGTAATATTATTACAAAGTCAATAAAAAAAAAAAACCCCAAAAAAATAGAGTGTGATATTCAAAGCCATGAGCTTGAGTTTTGTGCTGTAATGGGATGAAACTTGGATGGGATCTTGAGAGGACATGGAGTAGATTTTGCATATGGGAAGAGTGTGAATAATTTGTGGCCAGAGCATATACCATGATTTTAAAACATACTGCAAATTCTTTGCCACCCTTCTTATTCACAGGGGATGTTTGTGTCCCCTCCTTGGAATCTGGGTGGGCTTGTGACAGCTTTGACACATAGAGTTCAGCAGAAGCACTGGTTTCTGAGGCCAGGTCATAAACATCCAAGAAGCTTCAAACTAGTGCTGCTGGGAACAGTTGCTCTTGGAGTCCTCAGCTTCCATGTAAGATTTCCAGCTCCCTGAAATGGCCGACCAGGCTGGGGAGACCACATGTAGGTGAACTGGTCTCCAGTCCGGCTGAGTTTGTCTTTCCACTGTCACAGCCCAGGATCCTTAGATCAGAGAAAGTACTTTGAACCCTAGTTAAACTGTTAATTGCATCATAGAAAATTTATTTAATCTCTCTAAGCTTGGTTTCTTCTCTTGTTTGGAATAATACTGCCTTTACAGATTTGTTGTAAAGATCAACTGAAATTACAGGAGAATGGATGTCCTAAGATTTACAAAACACTTTCACACTCCTTAATTCATCAGAGCAACGGTGGTATCTCATTGAGACATTTACTAATTCCACAAGCATTTGCTTCATGTCTATCTAGTACCTAGCTCATAGCAGAAACCCCATCAATATTTGCTAAGTGAATGAAAGCAGGCGAGAATAATAGCTGTTATTTTTGACTGGTAAGATGGACTCAATGGCCCTCGGTCTTAACTGGGTTCTCTGGTTTCTCATCATTATTTCCTTGTTCAGCCCTTTCCAGCTGGAGCAGGGGCCAGTGAGAGGTTCGCTTACAGTTGTCACAATGCAGAGGCAGAGGATGACAGGGGTTGCGGATTTCTCTGCAGGGGGTAAGATGTCCCCTACAGCGAGTAAATGTGAGTAGGGTGTCAGGTTGAGGATATCCACCCTGCTGCCTTGAGCCAATGGGTGGACACAGGGGTGTCCCCTGGGGTGAGGGTATCAGATGACCCTATCCGCTCCCCACCCCCGTGCTGGCTCTGTCATCCTCTGGTCATCACAGGCAGGCACCAGGGCCGAGTGGGCCTCCACCAGGGGAATGGAGATTGGCAGAACTTCCTTACTGAGCTGACCCACCTACCCAATTCCCTCAATTCCAGATTCACTGGATTTAGAGGTAGGTGGTAAGGAGAGGGAGCCAAGAAAAGAAAGTTGAGAGAAGGGAGAAAAGAGGTGGGGGTGGGGTGGTGAATGCAAGGAAAGAAGATTCTCTCCAGGAAATGTATGATTCGAATGATTGATTCATACATTCAGAATCAAATTTACCCTGAATCTCAAGATATCTAAAACCTTTCCTCCGGATTTCTGGAGCCACACACCTTGCTTGGACATGTTTCCCTCTGCTGTGAAGCTCCATTCCCAAGCACACAGACTCAGCTCAATGTCCGCACTGTTTTCAATGAAAAATTCAGTCATGTGCAGATTTCCACACCTCCAGTGAAGGTGCTGGACTCATGGCCTGCTGAGTGCTCTGGGGAGCTGCTTCTCCATGTTTAGTAACTGACGTGGACTCTAAGAAGTCTTTGTTTTACGTGATTCTGCTCAGTGCTGTGTCTGTATCAGATCCAATAGCAAAGGCATGCCTCGTGTCTCAAACAAGGTTTCTAAGGCTCACAGAGGTGTCACTAAAGCTGAATGACAGGCATGCAGGTGTTCCGTGTTATTTTGGTATCACAGTAGCAATCCTGTTAGGGGCCACTGGAAACACAAACTGAGCTGGGAGAGTAGGGGAGCAGTGGTCAACTCGTGTCGCCTGCATCTGGCTTGAGAGCAGAGCAAAGACTGCCCTTTAATGACTGTTCCTGCTTTAATCTGCAACGCTGCAACCTTGCTTCTTTGTTTGTTCTCCAAGTTTTTCAACTTGAACGAACGAACCAGTATTACAAAACCAACTGCTGCCAAAAAAAAAAAAACTTGACAGAAGCAGGATGGTAAAACCGCCTGGTCCTCTCAGTATGACTGCAAGAGAAATAAATTAAGCCCTGAAAGTTTTCCCTTTGACAGAGTCGCAGCTGTCATGAATACTGCTGAGCAGAGGCAGCCCCCAATGCGCTTTATTAACGCTCCCCTGGGAGAGAAGGGCTTCCCACCAGCAGCAGCACCTCGCTTTTCGTGATGCTGAAAGGGAAAACTGGCAAGGAAATCACATCCACGTTTCCTGAAAGGGGAGAAGGTGACAGTTTCTCCTGAAATATTCTTTTCCTCCAGGGGCATGTCCTTCAGGGCTTGACTGAATAAGAGGTACCTGCACTCCACCTCAGGACCTGGGTGTGGAGTTGTAACGAGCTCTCATCGCCACTCTACTGCCTGTGTCTAATCCTTATTCCCAGGGCCTAGCATGGCGCCTAGGTTTTGGTAAGCACTCACTCCGTATTTGTGAATTGGACAAGTGTTCGAATGTAGGGAAGAAATGAATGCATGCTGCTACGGCTGAAAAAGGAATAGGCTATTGAGAACTCTTGGCTTTCTGCCCTTTCCTCCAAAGGTGTCATTTATGTTGAACATTCATTCACCAGGGGCCACTTGATCATATTTTTGTGCTTGTCGAGCAGATGTGTTTTTGATTTTTGGTATTTGAAAAAATGAAGTTCTATTTCCTTAATTCTTTGATATCACGTTACATGCATTTGTTTTATTGATGTGAGCTTATACTTTGGGGCAGGGGTGTCTATGTTCAGTGGTGTGCTGGGAAAGTGGATCTCAGATTCCAGCTTATCTGGGTACTTGGTTGAAACCCAGTTTAAGAGGGATGCTGAGGCAGATGGACCCTGTGTTTCAGTTTAGAATGTTCTGGGTGAGCTGAAGGGAAGGTTAGAATGGCAGCCTGCAGTCTCCCTGTCCTTCTCTGCAGATGTTTGGGGACGGTCTCTGTGCAGGCCTCCGGGCTGGTGGAAATGGATTGCAGATGTGGACACAGTCCTGCTAGTGAGTCCTGAAGGCCTAGCATGCAGTCAGAAATATACCTGAGATGCTATTGACCAGGGAATTTTATTTTAATTGATTAACTAATGTATTTATAACAGGATGAGTATGGGGAGCTCTATGTTCTGTCTAATCTCCAATCAAGAAACAAACCAGGTTCAGAGACACTCTGTATGAGCCAAGGTCACCCAGCTAGTGGTTGGCGGTATCCAAAGGAGAAGGCGGTGGGCAACCTATCCTCCTGGCTCTTTTGAACTCTCCCATGCATTCACTGTATTTAAAATGTTTGCATTCCAGGCCCACTGCAGTGGGGTAGCCTTGAGTTTACCATGGCCTGGGCACTGCCACACTTTCACCCCAAGCAAATCCATAAGAAATCCATAACTGAAGGCAGTCTCAAATATTCCGAAGGCCAGGCAGGTAAAGGGCTGCAGGTGACCAGATGGCAGATGCCCACTGAAGCCACCACCTCCTCCTCATCTCTAGCCTATTGCTACCTTGTGGAAACGTGGGCCCCGTGTTCTCAGAATTTCTGGTTTTATGAGGGAAAAAGGAAGTTCAGATTTTAGGGAACATTTCCTAATATGATTGTATAAAAAAAACCTTTATATGCAAAGTTACTTGGGTGATTTTAATTTATAATAGTAAGAAACTGGTAAAATATCCAACAGTTGGGCAATATTTGAGTGAAATATGGTATATTTATATAACGGAGTATTTTGCAATCATTGTTTCTGATGACATTATTGAGTAATAAAATAGAGTAATGATTATAACATAAAGTAAAAAAACTAGAACATAAAATTTCATAAGCAGTCTGATGAAAATTGAGCTTAAAAGCACCTCATGCAAGAAGACAACCGGCAAGATGGTGGCAGAGTAAGGAGCTCCTAGACTCAGCCTGTGCTACAGGGCAGTTGGTAATCATCCAGAGCTGTCTAAGGCATCTGTTTGGGGGCTCCAGGAGCCCAGAACAGCATCCTGAAACATCCTTGAAAGAATCGAAGAGATTGGCCATCTGCAGAGAAGATTTGAAGGAAGCTGGGGGGACCTCCACCAGCCTCTCCAGGAAATTACAGGCCACGCCGAGGAGGTGGGTGCTTGTCCTACTCTGGTGGTGCAAGTCACCCCAGGAGCTAATATGTGGCTGGAGTTGGAAGCTTCATTTCCCCAAAATAGGGGTGGAAGAGGAAGAGACGTTTGGCCACTAACTTCAGCTACTGACTAGTAAATTCAGCTGGCTAAAGTCTAACCCTAAGAACAACTAAAGTTTGAAACTGCCACATGGTGAAGAGGCTGGTAGTCGCCATTTTGAGTCTGCCCCTGGCACGAGGGGAAGCTGGACTGATTGAAAATCACAGTGACTGTAGGACTGGCTTCTTTCGACCCAGATCAGCCTGCAGCCCTAGCTGAGGCTTCAGACCCACCTCTAGCAGGGAGGAAGCTGGTGGGCCTTGCACCAGCCTTTCTGGGTAACTGCTAGTACATTTGTCTGGCACATACTGAAAAGTTGGAAGTCTACTGGGGCAATTGTGGTCATTTTGGAGCCATACAGCACAGATTACTGCCCACACCTGCAGCTCCATCCCTGCAGGGGATGTCCAAGGCAGGGGAGGAAAGGGTGTGAAGCTTCCTCAGTCTCTCTGAGCAACTACAGTTTAGGCCTATACGATTTGGATTATTACACATGACTGTGGCTCTGTCCCTACCCCCTGGGAAAGGAAAAAGGTGGGAGAAGCTTCATTTGTCCCTGGGGCAATGAGGGCAGCTTGAGCCTCCTCAGCTTACAGCACGAACTACATCCTTGCCTTCTACTACACAACCAGCAAGGGAGATAGAGCAAGAAAGCCCTAAACTGAAGAGAGAAACTATATCCGGAATAAATACATCTAGTAAGCTAGATGGCAAGACACCAACAAAAAATTACAATCCATACCAAGAAAAAGGTGGATAGGCCCAGTTAAAGGAACAAGATAAGCCTCCAGATGACATGAAGGAGTTGAGACAACTAATCATAGATGTTCAAACAAATCTCCTTAATAAATTCAATGAGATTGCTGAAGAAACTAAGGAATTAAGAAGACATTGGACGAGCACAAAGAAGAATTTGAAAGCATATATAGAAAAATAATAGATCTTACAGGAATGAAAACATGCAATAAATGAAATAAAAATACATTGGAATTATATAATAGTAGATTTGAGGAGACAGAAGAAAGTATTGGTGAGTTTGAAGAAATGGTCTCTGAAAGCAAACATACAAAAGAACAAGTGAAGAAAAGAATGGAAAAAACTGAACAAGGTCTCAGAGAACTAAATGACAGCAAGAGATATGCAAACATATGTGTCATGGGTATCCCAGAAGGAGAAGAGAAAGGAAAGGGGCAGAAGGAATATTTGAAAAAGTAATGGTAGAAAATTTCCCAACCCTATTGAAGGATATAGGTATCCATGTCTAACAAGCACAATGTACTCCCATCCAAATAAATATGAATAGACCAACTCTGAGACACATACTAATCAGAATGTCAAATGCCAAAGACAGAGAGAGAATTCTGAGAGTAGCAACAGAAAAGCAATGTATAACATATAAAGGATACCCAATAAGATTAAGTGCCAATTTCTCATCAGAAACCATGGAGGCAAGAAGACAGTGGTATGATATATTTAAGATACTGCAAGAGTAAAAATTCCAGCAAAGAATCTTATATCTGGCAAGATTGTCTTTCAAAATGAGGGTGTCTTTAGGATATGCACAGATAAATAGAAACTGAGAAAGTCTGCAACCAAGAGACCAGCTTTGCAGGAAATATTAAAGGATGTGCTACAGTCTGAAAAGAAAAGACAGGAGCAAGAGGCTTGGAAGAGAGTCTAGAAATAAAGATTATATCAGAAGAAGTGGACTTGGCCCAATGGTTAGGGTGTCTGTCTACTACATGGGAGGTCCACAGTTCAAACCCCGGGCCTCCTTGACCCATGTGGAGCTGGTCCACATGCAGTGCTGATGCACACAAGGAGTGCCGTGCCATGCGGGGGTGTCCCCCATGTAGGGGAGCCCCACGCGCAAGGAGTGTGCCCCATAAGGAGAGCTGCCCAATGTGAAAGAAAGTTCAGCTTGCCCAGGAATGGCACCACACACATGGAGAGCTGACACAGCAAGATGATGCAACAAAAAGAGACACATGTACTGACAACAACAGAAGTGGACAAAAGAAGAACACGCAGCAAATGGACATGGAGAACAGATTACTAGAGTGGGGGGGGCAAGTAGGGGGTAGGGGAGAGAAATAAATAAAAATAAATCTTTAAAAAAAGATTATATCAGTAAAAGTAACAAAAAAGTCTCAAAAGAGTGGTGAAGATAAAATATGAAAGATAAAACTGAATGGAAAAAATGGGTGAAATAAGAACTGCCTTTACAGTAATAACATTCAGTGTTAATGGATTAAACTCTGCAATCAAAAGACGTAGACTGGCAGAATGGATAAGAATATATGAACCATCTATATGCTGCTACAAGAGATTCACCCTAGACCCAAGGACACCAATAGATTAAAAGTGAAAGGCTGGAATAAGATATTCCACACATTCAGTAACAACAACAAAAAGCTGGAGTAGCTATACTTGTATAAGATGAAACAGACTTTAAAAGATACTAGTGCAATCTGAGGAGGAAGTTGGGAAAAAACTCCATTTACAATAGTGACTAAAAGAATCAGGTATTTAGGAATAACCAATGACATAAAGCACTTGTATTCAGAAAACTACAATGCACTGTTAAAAGAAGTTTAAAAAGACCTAAATAACTGGAAGAACATTCCATGCTCACCGACTGGAGAACTATTTATCATTAAGATGTCAATTCTACCCAAATTGATATACAGATTCAATACAATCCTGATAAAAATTCCACCAGCATTTTAAAAATAAATGGAAAACACTATTATCAAATTTATTTGGAAGAGTAAGGGGTCCTGAATAGCTAGAAACATTTAAAAAAAAGAAGATCTCATCAGCATTGCACATGGGCCAGTTCACCACACAGGCTAAGGAGTGCTATGCCATGTGCAAGGAGTACGCCCTGCAAAGAGAGCTGCCCCACACACAAAAAAGTGCAGCCTGCCCAGGAGTGGGGCTGCACACACGGAGAGCTGACGCAGCAAGATGACGCAACAAAAAGAGACACAGATTCCCAGTGCTGCTGACAAGAATGAAAGCAGACACAGAAGAACACACAGTGAATGGATACAGAGAGCAGACAATGGGGGGTGGAGGAGGGGAGAGAAATAAAAAATAAATCTTTTAAAAAGAAAAAGGAAGAATGATTTGGAGGACTATCACTTCTGAACTTTAAATCATATTACCTTTCTGCAATCATAAAAGCAGAATGGTACTGGCATAAATACAGACACACAGACGAATGGAACCAAACTGATGGTTCAGAAACAGACCCTCACATCTATGGTCAAGTGATTTTCAACAAGTTTGTCAAACCCACTCAACTCGGGCAGAACAATCCATTCAACAAATGGTACTGGGAGAACTGGATATCCATAGCCAAAGAAAGAAAGAGAACCCCAATCTCATACTTCACAGAAAAATTATCTCAAAATGAATAAAAAACCCAAATATAAAAGCAAGAACCATAAAGCTTCTAGAAGAAAATATAGGAAAACATCTTCAAGACTTGGTGGTAGGTGGTAGATTCTTAAAGGAGATAAGAAGAGGACTGAGATGGACTACTGATGCTAAATGTATGTAGAAATTTTAATTAACTTTACTGTAAGTGTGGAAAAATATAGTGTTGATGGTAACACATTATAGTGAGTAACAGCTGGTTTATAAGTGGGAATGTGGCTGGTAGGGTAGTCTAGGGATGTAAGTGTCAATTGAAAATGACCTAGAGAATAATCTAGGTACTTAATAACATAGTAAATGCAGAGTTGGATGAGAATTGTGGTTGATGGTACAGATGCAAGGGTATCCTTTGTGAACTAGAGCAGATGTACATCACTACTGCAGGGTGGTGGGAATGGGGAGAAGCATGGGAAAAATACAACTGGAGTACCTATGGACTGTGGTTAATAGCAATACTGTAATATTAATGCATCTATGCCAAAGATGTGCTGTTTTGATAATGGGGAAGTATGGGAAAAGTATGCCAAATGTATGCTATGGACCATGGCTGGTGGTAATAGTATGATGATATTATCTCATAATCTGTAATAAATATTCCACCATAGTGTGGCGTGTTGATAGAGGGCTGTTGTATGGGAATTTGCACATGTGCCTGGTTGTTTTGTAAGTTCATAACTTCTGTGATAAAAATATATTTTAAAAATATTAATAGGGTGGGTTTGGGGAAAAATACACCAAATGTAAGATATGGACTATAGTTAGTAGTAAATTTTTGACAATATTCTTTCATAATTTGCAACAAATATCTCTCAACAATGCAAGGTGTTGGTGGTGGATTGATGCATGGGACGCCTGCATGATGTTATATATATTTGCTTTGTTAAGTTCACAACTTTAACTATACACTTATTGCTTATGTATGTTCATGTGTAAATGATATAAAAATAATAATAATAGGGTGATTTGGGGAAAAATACACAAATTTAAGATTCTTTGGTTAGTAGTAATACTTTAAGGAGGCTCTTTAATCAGTTAAAAATATTTCACTACAATGCAAAGTATTGGTGATAAGGTGAGGTAAGAGAGCCTTGTATGATGTTATGTATGTTTGTTTTCTAACTTCCCAACTATTACTATACACTTATTTTTTATATATGTTTATGTATGAGTGATATACTTCAATAAATTAAAAAAGTGGATGGATGGATGGATGAATTGATAGAACAATATGAAAAATGTGACAAATGTTAAAATTAGTTTATCTGCATGTGAGGGAATAGGGGTTTGTTGAAGTTCTATACATGGGGTTTGTATTCATCTTGTAACTGTCCTGTAAGTTTGAAAGTATTTAAAAATTTAAAAAATATAAAAATTATGTCAATTTCTGGAAAAAACAAAACAAACGAAGCAAAACAAAATTAAAATTAAAAAGAGACCTCATAAAGAGAGAAAAAGACTGAAGAAAGATGCTAAAATGTAAATTAATAGGACTTCTGGTTGGCTGTTGGGTTCATGGGTGACTTTTTCCTTTTCCATTTTTACTGTTTTTGTCTTTTACAGATTTTTTTAGTATGTAATACTTAAAAAAAGACTCATTGACTCATCTTAGATCTGCACTATTAAATACACAGGCTCTCTTTTTGATACAGTTATCTTTGATTTCTAATGTGATGATATAACTTATTTCCTAGAAAGGGAAACATACTTCCCATTCTCACCTTTTGCCTTGGCTGCCAGGAAGCTCAGAGATTGTTTGATAGACATAATTATATTAGCTTCGGTTTCTGGTTAACTTATTTCTCTCTTCCACACTTCCATTTTTAAAATTTCCATTTAATGATCTCTATTTTCACTTTTTTATTTAGTACATATTTAGTACATAGCACTATTTTGTTACAAACTACCTCAGATTCTCTTGGGAAGTGGGAAGAGTGTAAATCTTAATAAAGGATGAGCTTAATATTTATAGTTCTTGGAATACCTATAAATCTTTGACAATCAAAAAGTGTTTACTGTGTTTTTTTTTCTTTTTTAATAGCCTGGGCCCTTATAAATCATAGAAGGTATTAATGAGAGTCCTTCAACCCTCTTCAATATTTAAAAGGAGTTTAATAGACATAATCTGTGAAATCTTAATGTGGACAAATTTGGCAACTAAAATTTTACTTTGCTTTTATCTGAAATTTTAGCAGCTCAGAATGACAGCAGTTTATCTCATGCTGATTAGATTGTTTAATTTGCCATCAGAAGTGTCTTTGATGCATAAAAATCTAGAAAATAAACTGTTAATTATTAAGTGAACTGTGTTTCGAAGCCCAAAACTCTCATGGAGGGAAACAATGGAAGGCATTTGTTGCAGTGAAAAGATTGGGCTTGTGGGCATTTCTCTGCCTAGGGCACCAGATGATCTCGCAGAAAGGATTCCTCCTTGGTGGCTTCCAATGATGGGGCTTCCATTTTCAGTCTAAATTGAAGTGTTTGTCGTTTAAATGCAGCATCAGTCTTGTACCTTAATCTATTGGAGCTCTCCATAACTGTGACTTATTATTCTTTCTGCTGTTAGCTTATTCCTCAGTGTAGACCTCAGGTGATGGATCTATTAGTACATCAGTCCCATGGTGCCCGCCCATTAGCACGAGGGCCCTGGGCTGGAGGGGAGTGTGTTGCTGGCCCTGTGCATTCGTCATTGGCTAAGAGGCTGGATCAGCCACCACCCTCGAGCTTTGCATAGGACTGTTAATCAGTGCTTCATTGGACTCAATAACCACCTTCTCATCCCAGGTCACTTGTTAACAGGAAGAGCACTGGACTTCAAGTCAAAAGTGATGGATTTGAGCTCTGGTTTTGCCACATAATAGCTCTGTGACCTTGGGAAAGACTTGAAATCTCTGTGAGCCTCAGTTTCCTCATCAGTAAAATCAGAATATTTGTCTATATAAGATTACTGGAAGATTGTGAAAATCCAACCAAGATATTTATTCAAGTGCTATACAATGGTAGTAGGCATTTATTTGTCCTCCTAGAAACATCTCCCTGCTTTGGAGCTGGTACCATCCTTTTTTGGGGGGAGAATTTCTTTTCCTTGTCCCTCATTCTGACAGTTCTGACATGTGGTTCAATGGGACCTGTCATTTTGGTAGGTAATCCTACCTCTTTGGGTTCAGTGATTGAACTAAAGATAGACATTATTGTATCAGTTACCTATTATTGTAACAAACCACCCCCAAAACTTAGAAACTTAATACAACAGTGATTTATTATTTTTATGTGTCTGTGGATTACCTGAGTAGTTGTTCTGCTGGTCCCAAATGTGTTCCCACATGTTGCTGCAATCAGTTGATGGCTTGGTTGAGGCGGGAGGGTCTAGGATGGCCTCACCCATGTTGAGAGGCTTGGAGCTGGTGGTTGACTGGACCTTTCTCCTCATGTAAGTCCATTGTGGGCTTCCTTTCATGGCAGCTTCCAGGCTTCTTGATGCCAAGGATTGGACATCAATTAACATTAATTTTCCTGTATTTTCCTCAAAGAAGTTACAGGGCCAGCCCAGATTTAAGACAAAGGGGGTAAAGTCCCCTCTTAATGGAAAGATCAGAAAAAAATCATATTGTGAGCAGTTGTGTGTATTGGGAAGGAAGTACTGCAATAACATTCACAAATAACTACCACATTAATAAAGCTGGACAAATTTTGGGAACCAAGATCCATTAGCAGTTACTCTTCCTGACTTGTGGAAGAGATTAGTATCAGGAAGGGAGCAAAGAACTGACCTCTGGTGAGAAGCAGAAACAAGAGCTGGGGCACTAGAAGCACTTGCAGCAGTTCTGTGCCTGCTGTTCTTGCAGTTTGGATTACCTGGGCTACTTAATTCACCCCCTCCTCCCCTAATCTAGTTTCAGTTGGTTTTCTGTCATGTGCTCTCCAAGAAACTTGCTGAATACAAGCTTATTGTTTTACCTTTTGTTATGCTTCTTCTGCAGAATGGAGGAAAGGATTAGTGGTAGAGACCTATGAGTTTTAAATTAATTACTGCCATCCTCAGCGAGCTCAAAGCTGAATAGGTTAGCACCTTTCTTGCCACCATTATTCCCTTTTATGCTGAGAATACATGTGACTATGAGCTCCTGGTGTGCGGCGTCTTTGAGAAGGATGAGATTTTTAATAATGCCATCAAAAGAACATGAGAGCATGCACATGCAGGTCCCTTCATCTCTTCTCTACAGGGATTTTAGTTTGGACCTGGAGAAGCTCTTGTAACATTTGTGTCAGCTGTACCTATACTCTTGTTACCATTTGGGATTAGATTCTTACGGCAATGAATAAACCCAGACTTGATCTCTGAGGGTTCTTGGCAAATACGTTCCAGCCCCTCATTCCTCTAGGGTCATTTTTTAAAAATACAGTTTTTATATCTTTTAGAGATACTTAGATTACATAAATGTTACATAAAAAAATAGGGGATTCCCATATGCCCTGCTTCCAACCCCTCCCACATTTTCCCACATTAACAACATCCTTCATTAGTGTGGTACGTTTGTTACAATTGGTGAACACGTTTTGGAATATTGCCACTAAGCGTGGATTATAGTTTACATCACAGTTTACACACTCTCCCACACAATTTTGTGAGTTATGACCAGATATATAATGGCTTGTATCTGTCATTGCAATGTCATTCAGGACAGTTCCCCAGTCCTGAAGATGTCCTCATATTACACCTGTTTTTCCTGCTTCCTCCCCTCAGGACCTCCAGTCGCCACTGTTGCCACATCAGTGATAAAATTTCTTCCATTGCTAGAATCACAAAAAGTCTATACTAGAATACCAGTAAGTCTGCTCTAGTCCATCGTTCATTCCTCAGTCCTGAGGATTCTGGGATGGTTATGTCCACTCCATCTCTAATTGAGAGGGGGCTTAGATCCCATGGGGTAGATGGATGGGCCTATCTTGTTAGCAGTTGCAGACTCTCTCTGTTCCTTGTGATGGTCACTGTCTAACATCCTCTCTTTGTTAATTGTCATGGTGAGTCCAATGAATTATAGAGTAGGTGTTGCAACTCTGTTGAGATTCAGGGCTCAGCTGGGTCGTGGACAGCCCAAAGATTTAAATCTCTTGGACATATACCTACCAACTCCAGCACTAACTATACGTTCCAATAAAAAGGGCAAAAGAGCCATGTGTCAGGAGATCACAGGGGGCTTCATATTTTTGATTTGCTAGATAGGATCAAGAGAGGTTGATGGTCTTTTGAGACTGTAGACTCTAAAATCTGGAAATCCTGTGCTTCAGAAATGAAAAGCAAACTCTGTACTCTAATAACCAAACAAGAAGACGAGCATTCTCTGCAGTTAGCAACTCAGCCCATCACACATAACTTTTAATCTAAGGACTTCTCTTGTTTGAGGTAAAATGTCATTATCCAATTATCTTTGCAAACCTCTCCGCAGGAATTTGACCTTTTCAGTATTCTGTAACTTAATCCTGTAACCACATTATCTTTCTGAAGTGTTTCTTTGGTCTGGCTCATAAACAATAAGTATTTCTAAGCATAAGGTCATGGGCTCAGCCTCGGAATGTGCCCCTGTTCTTGGAGGAAAAAGAGAATTTGGCCTGGACCAGGGTCACCAAGAGTTCCTGTGTGGTGGAGGAGTTGCTGGTACTGGGGACCCCCTTCTGGGGGCCCTTCTCTTGAGAAAACGGAGGGGAATGGCCACCGAGGGTGCTTTATTTGCCCCTTTATGAGCCTTTTCCCTGAAACACTTTTTTCCTAACCCACTGGATCAATAGGAATAAAAGGTGATTGGTGAGCTAGTATGGTGGTTAAGGCTTTAAAGCTCTGGAACCAGACCCTAAATCTTTTTTTAAGATTTATTTTTTATTTCTTTCTCTCCCCTCCCCTCCTCCCCCCCCCCCCCCCCCCAGTTGCCTGCTTTCTGTGTCCATTCGCTGTGTGTTCTTCTGTGGCTGCTTCTATCCTTATCAGCGGCACCGGGAATCTGTGTTTCTTTTTGTTACATCATCTTGCTGTGTCAGCTCTCCGTGTGTGCGGCGCCATTCTTGGGAAGGCTGTACTTTCTAGTGCATGGGGCTCCCCTATGTGGGGGACACCCCTGTGTGGCAGGGCACTCCTTGCACGTGTCAGCACTGCGCGGACCTCCCACGTGGTTGGCAGACGCCCTATCCATTGGGCCAAGTCTGCTTCCTGACCCTTAATCTTGACCTTTGCCATTGGCACAACTATGGGCCAGTTGCTTAACTTCTCTGGTCCTTGATTTCCTTATCTATAAAATGGGGATGATAGTACCTCCTAGAACTGTAGTGAGAATTAAATGAGAAAATTTAAGTAAAACCTTTGACACTGTCCCTGGAACATATGTGTTCAGTGAACGTTATCTATTATCAATCTGAGGAGATTTGACTGCTGTTTGGGGTGAAGAATAAGCTTTAATTTTTAAAAAAATTCATAAATCTTAAGGCAGATTCTGCTTTTCCAGAATAGGCTACAATATAATATTCAGAAGTGCTTTTATTAACAAGCTGTTTATATTTAGAAGTTGAAGACAGTTATCTTTTTTTTCTGTTTTTTTTTTATTGACTTTGTAATAATATTACATTAAAAATATATATGTGAGGTCCCATTCATCCCCACCCCCCCACCCCACCTCTCCCCCCCCCCCCCAGCAACACTCCCTCCCATCATCATGACACATCCATTGGATTTGGTAAATACATCTTTGGGCACCTCTGCACCTCATAGTCAATGGTCCACATCATGGCCCATACTCTCCCCCATTCCATCCAGTGGGCCCTGTGAGGATATACAATGTCCGGTGATTGCCTCTGAAGCACCATCCAGGGCAGCTCCATGTCCCAAAGACGCCTCCACCTCTCATCTCTTCCTGCCTTTCCCCATACCCATCAGCCACCATGTCCACTTTTCCCAATCCAATGCCACCTCTTCTATGTGGACATTGGATTGGTTGTGTCCATTGCACCTCTATGTCAAGAGGAGGCTCAGATTCTACATGGATGCTGGATGCAATCCTCCCACTTTCAGTTGTAATCACTCTAGGCTCCATGGTGTGGTGGTTGTCCTTCTTCAACTCCATCTTAGCTGAGTGTGGTAAGTCCAATAAAACAGATTTTAGGTGCTGGAGTCTGTTGAGGCTCAGGACCTGGCTATCACATTGTCAGTCCAGAGATTCAAATCCCCTAAATATATCTTAACCCCCAACATTAACTGCACCTCCAGCACATTAGCATGAAAGTCTTATGGAGGGAGATCCCATCTGAGTCCAGATTCATCACACATAAACACCATTTCCAAAGAGGGGCCATCTGACCTGGTAGTTAACCCCATCGGCCATGACCATAACTCCCAGGGGTCTCTTTAGCCCTCAAAGGAACCAATATCTGGGGGTTATATCTGCTTTATCTGTCTCTCTGACTCTGCTCAGTTGTGCATAAGGGCAATCCTTCTGCCAGCCTCCAGACTCTTTTTTAAAAACTCGTAGCCATGTAAATTCATTTCTCCTTTCCATTTCCCCCTTACTTTAGGTCAAACAGCATTTTAAAGTCATGTTATTTTATGTAGACAGGGATATTCTGCTGATCCACATTGAACCTTCCGTATAAGGTCATTTTCCAGTTGCATCATCAGTTGGTAGTTGATAGTGGTCCTTCGGTGCCAGGGAGGCTCCTCCCCGGGTGTCATGTCCCACGCTGGAGGGAAGGCATTGCATTTACATGCTGAGTTTGGCTTCGAGACTGGCCACATTTGAGTAACATGAAGGCTGACAGGAGGAAATTCCCAGGCACAATGTTGCTCTAGGCCTTGTTCTTATTTTAGGCTTATCAGCTCACAAGCATAGTCATTAACATCAGGGGCTCACTGTTGAACCCTCACTCCCTCCCGGTCCCCACCGCTGTACCTGGGAGACTGTTGCTGCTCCCCTAGGGACCATGACAGAGCACCACTGGCCAGGAACCCAGTACCCCCCCTGCTGTGGTTTTTAATTGTTACCACTATGAGTATATCCAAACATTACCATGCACCCTGGACATATGTTCTGTACAGCTCCCTGTCAGCCATATATCACCTGTCAATGGCATCCCATACCAGTATCCCTCCATTGCCATTGTTGAAACACTCTGTGATCCAGAACTACCCGAAATTTGAAGCCCAATATAATGTCAGGGTCCCTTACTAGGGAATGGCATATAGCGATGGGTTTAAAGGTTAGATAAAGAACACGTGTTTACTTGAAAAAATTCTACATCCTATCTTTTCCTTTTTTTTTTTTTCCCCCTAATTATTCAGCTTCTCTTCATAGGAGCCCTAGACCACAGCAATGCATATATATAATGTACAGCACTTCCATACATCCACCACAAAGCCTTTTCCCTTCCACAGCGATACTCTTACACCCTATTCACATCATATTTACTTAACGTGATGTACAGAGTCTGAGACACTAGCTTTCTAACAAGGTGACATCTGTGCTTACATTATGGTGCATACTTTAGGATACACAGTTTTTTACATTCTTAGTTATCCGATGTTTTACATTATAGTTTACATTATCAGTCTGTCATCTCCTATATGTTATGGTGTAATATTACATGTTTTATATCCATCCTTGTGTACTCTCAAGAAACTCCTCTCTTACCCCCCATTTACCTTGGTTCCACACATTTAACGTCCATTTTCCCTTCCACCTTGGTGCCCACAGTGACAGCCAACCTCCGTTTCCTGAGGAGCCCCTTCCAGAGATAGATGGAATAGTGTTCAGGGCCTAACTTGCTCAACTGCCCCAATGCCCTGGGAGCCACCCTGTCTCTCGAGGGATACAGTTCCCTCTATTTGATGGCATTAGTCCTCCCCAGGATGTGGGTCCACCCCCACTCTCACTACTTGGGTTTCTACCCCATGGTGTCACCCACTCTGGCAGAATGAGCATTTAGACATTCCCCAGGAGCCCGTCCTGCATCAGACCCTCCCCTCCAAGCATTCTAAACAGGTAACCCTCTTTATTATATTTTGATATGATTTTCTCGGCATTTTACTCTCCACCAACACCTGACCCTCTCCTGTGATCGTATGCTACCCCTCCCTCCCCCCACTTTTGGGCAATGTTACCCATCCGTCCCTCCCCAGCCACCCTCAAACCCGCAAAGCCCCAACCAAAGGCAACCCCTTGCCCCCCTTTTATCTCTTCTTTGTGTTCATACTTACCACCATCTCGTCTTAAATTCCACCCCTGCAGACATCGGCTCACATCCTTCCTCCACCCTCCGATTTCCTGTAAGCCTATCATTCAGTCTCTTGCTATCTAGGGCAGCTTGGTTATTTCATATCATTGAGGTCATGTAGTATTTGTCCTTCAATGTCTGGGTTGCTTCACTCAACATAAGGTTCTCAAGATTCATCCATGTTATCACATGTGTTTGTAGTGTGTTTGTTCTTACAGCCGAGTAGTATTCCATTGTGTGTATATACCACATTTTATTGATCCACTCATCTGTTGATGGGCATTTGGGTTGATTCCAACTTTTGGCAATAGTGAATAATGCTGCTATGAACATTGGTGTACATATATCGGTTTGTGTCCTTGTTTTCAGTTCTGCTGGGTATATACCCAGCAGTGGTATTGCTGGGTCATATGGCAAATCTATGGCTAGTTTTTTGAGAAACCGCCATACTGTCCTCCAGAATGGTTGGATCCTTCTACATTCCCACCAGCAGTGGATGAGTGTTCCCCTTCCTTCACATCCTCTCCAGCACTTGTATTCTTCTGTTTTTTTCATAGCTGCCAATCTTATGGGTGTAAGATGGTATCTCATTGTAGTTTTGATTTGCATTTCCCTGATAGCTAGAGATTTGGAACATTTTTTCATGTGCTTTTTTGCCATTTGTATTTCTTCTTCGGAGAAGTGTCTATTTAAGTCTTTTTCCCATTTTTTAAATGGGTTGTTTATCTTTTTATTTTCAAGATATAGGAGTTCTTTATATATGCAAGTTATAAGTTTCTTATCAGATATATGATTGCCAAATATTTTCTCCCACTGTGTGGGCTCCCTTTTTACTTTCTTGACAAACTCCTTTGAGGTGCAGAAGGCTTTAATTTTGAGGAAGTCCCATTTATCTATTAGTTCTTTTGCTGCTTGTGCTTTTGGTGAGATATTCATAAATCCATTTCCTATTACAAGGTCCTGTAGATGTTTCCCTACACTGCTTTCTAAGGTTTTTATGGTCTTGGCTCTTATATTTAGGTCTTTGATCCATCTTGAGTTGATCTTTGTATAAGGTGTGAGATGGTAATCCTCTTTCATTCTTCTACATATGGCTATCCAGTTCTCCAGACACCATTTGTTGAATAGGCCACTCTCTCCCAGTTGAGAGGGTTTGGTGGCTTTATCAAATATTATGTGGCTGTATATGTGAGGTTCTATATCAGAGCTTTCAATTCGATTCCATTGGTCTATGTGTCTCTCCTTATGCCAATACCATGCTGTTTTCACCACCGTAGCTTTGTAGTATGTTTTGAAGTCAGGTAGTGTGATTCTTCCAATTTCGTTTTTCTTTTTCAGTATGTCTTTGGCTATTCGGGGTGTCTTTCCTTTCCAAATAAATTTCATAGTTAGTTTTTCTAGTTCCTTAAAGAAGGCTGCGTTGATTTTTATTGGGATTGCATTGAATGTGTAGATCAGTTTTGGTAGGATAGACATCTTAATAATGTTCAGTCTTCCTATCCATGAACAACGAATAGTCTTCCATTTATTCAGGTCTTCTTTCATTTCCTTGAACAATCTTGTATAGTTCTCGGTGTATAAGTTCTTTACCTCTTTAGTTAAATTTATTCCTAAGTATTTGATTTTTTTATTTACTATTGTGAATGGTATTTGTTTCTTGATTTCCTCCTGATCTTGCTCATTATTGGTGTACAGAAATGCTACTGATTTTTGCGCATTGATCTTATAACCTGCAACTTTACTAAACTCATTTATGAGTTCTAGAATCTTCGCTGTAGATCTCTCAGGGTTTTCTATGTATAGGATCATGTCATCTGCAAATAATGAAATTTTGACTTCTTCCTTTCCAATTTGAATGCCTTTTATTTCTGGTTCTTGCCTCAGTGCTCGAGCAAGTACTTCTAAGACAATGTTAAATAGGAGCGGAGACAGTGGGCATCCTTGTCTTGTTCCTGAGTTTAGAGGGAAGGAGTCTAGGATTTCTCCATTGTAAACAATATTGGCTTTAGGTTTTTCATATATACACTTTATCATGTTCAAAAAATTTCCTTGTATTCCAATCTTTTGGAGTGTTTTTATCAAGAAAGGGTGCTGTATTTTGTCAAATGCTTTTTCTGCATCAATAGATATAATCATGTGATTTTTTTCCTTCAATCTGTTTATATGGTGTATTACATTGATTGATTTTCTTATGTTGAACCATCCTTGCATACCTGGGATGAATCCCACTTGGTCATGGTGTATAATACGTTTAATGTGTTGTTGAATACGATTAGCAAGTATTTTGTTAAGTATTTTTGCGTCTAGGTTCATTAGAGAAATTGGTCTGTAATTTTCCTTTCTTGTGATGTCTTTGTTTGGCTTTGGTACTAGGGTAATGTTGGCATCGTAGAAGGAGTTGGGTAATGTTCTTTCTGTTTCGATTTTTTGGAATAGTTTCAGCAGGATTGGTGTCAGTTCTTTCCGGAATGTTTTGTAGAATTCACCTGTGAAGCCATCTGGCCCTGGGCTCTTCTTAGTTGGGAGATTTTTAATAACTGATTCTATCTCTCTGCTTGTGATTGGTTTGTTAAGATCATCAATTTCTTCTTTTGTCAATATGGGCTGCTTATGTGTTTCTAGGAATTTGTCCATTTCCTCTAGATTGTCATTTTTGTTGGAATATAGTTTTTCAAAATATCCTCTTATGATAGTCTTTATTTCTGTGGGGTCAGTGGTGATATCGCCTTTCTCATTTCTTATTTTGTGTATTTGCATCTTCTCTCTTTTTTTCTTTGTTAGTGTTGCTAAAGGTTTGTCAATTTTGTTAATCTTCTCAAAAAACCAGCTCTTGGTCTTGTTTATCTGTTCAAGTGCTTTCTTATTTTCTATTTCATTTAGTTCTGCTCTTATCTTTGTTATTTCCTTCCTTCTTCTTCCTGTTGGGTTACTTTGTTGTTGTTTTTCTAATTCCTTCAAATGTGCAGTTAGTTCTTCAATTTTTGCTCTTTCTTCTTTTTTGATATATGAATTTATGGCTATAAACTTCCCTCTCAGTACTGCTTTTGCTGCATCCCATAAATTTTGGTATGTTGTGTTCTCATTATCATTTGTTTCAAGGTAGTCATTGATTTCTTTTGAGATTTCCTCTTTGACCCACTGTTTTTCTAAGAGTGTGCTGTTTAATTTCCAAATTGTGGTGTGAAATCTGGGCTTCTGTCCCTTGCGAATCTCCAGCTTGACTCCACTGTGGTCAGAGATAATGTTCTGTATGATTTCAATCTTCCTGAATTCGTTCAGCCTTTCTTTGTGGCCTAGCATATGATCTATCTTGGAGAATGATCTATGTGCACTTGAGAAAAATGTATATCCTGCTATGTTTGGGTGTAGCGATCTATATATGTCTATTAGATCCAGCTCCTCTAATATACTATTCAGATGTTTTGTTTCTTTGGTGATTCTCTTTTGAGATGTTCTGTCCAGAGTTGATAGTGGTGTATTAAAATCCCCCGCTATAATTGTAGATGTATCTATTCTTTCACTTAGTTTTTCCAGCGTTTGCCTGACGTATTTAGAGGCACCCTTGTTAGGGGCATAAATATTTATGATTGTTCGATCTTCTTGACAGATTTTCCCTTTCACTAAAATGTAGTATCCTTCTTTGTCTCTCACAATTGTTTCACATTTAAAGTCTATTTTGTCTGATATTAATATAGCTACTCCTGCCTTTTTTTGGTTATTGTTAGCTTGTATGATTGTTTTCCAGCCATTCACTTTCAATCTCCATGCGTCTCTGGGTCTAAGATGTGTCTCTTGTAGACAGCATATGGATGGGTCATATTTCCTTATTTCCATATTTCCATATTTCCAATGTCCCAGTCTGAATCTTTTGATAGGTGAGTTTAATCCGTTGACATTCAGTGTTATTACTATCAAGGAATTATTTGTGTTAGCCATATTTTGATTGGATTTGTGTTTGTCATATTTTGTTTGTATATATATTTTTTGTCTTTTTTGTTGTTGTTGTTGGTCTTATACTCTCCTCCAACTCTGCCTTTCCTGTTTTTTCCTTTCTTCCTGCAGAACTCCCTTTAGAATTTCTTGAAGGGGAGGTTTCTTGTTGCTATACTCTTTCAGTTTCTGTTTGTCTGAGAATATTTTGAACTCTCCATCATGTTTGAATGCTAGTTTAGCTGGATAGAGTATTCTTGGTTGGAAATTTTTTTCCTTTAGTACCTTGACTATATCATACCACTGTCTTCTTGCCTCCATGGTTTCAGAAGAGAAATCAGCACTTAATCTAATTGAGCTTCCCTTGTACGTGATGGTTTTCTTTTCTCTTGCTGCTTTTAGGATTTTCTCTTTGTCTTGAGCATTGGATAATTTGACAAGTATATGTCTTGGGGTGGGCCTGTTGGGGTTTATGATTAGTGGAGTGCGCTGTGCTTCTTGGATATGCACATCTGTCTCTTTCAGTAGATTTGGGAAGTTTTCAGCCATTATTTCCTGCAACACTCCTTCTGACCCCTTTCCCTTCTCTTCACCTTCTGGAATGCCTATAATACGTATGTTTGAGCGTTTTGCATTGTCATTCATGTCCCTAAGTCCTAATTGGATTTTTTCTATCTTCTTATTGACCCCTTCTACTATCTGTTTGATTTCTGATGTACTGTCTTCCACATCACTAATTCTCTGCTCTGTCTCTTCTAGTCTGCTGATATTTGCTGCAAGTGTATTTTTGATTTCTTGAACTGTGGTGTTCATTCCCATCATATCTGTTATGTTTTTGCGTATGTCTGCAATTTCCCCTCCAAGTGATGTCTTCATGTTGTTAACCTCTTTCATTACTTCGTCAAATTTGTCGGTGATAAATGTTCTGAGATCTTTCATTGCTTGTGCCAAGTTTTGCTCCCCTTCGTGATTATTGGTTTGTTGATTGGATTCAGCCATGTTTTCCTGATTACTGGTTTGGTTTGTAGATTTTTGTTGCTTTCTGGTCATCTCTTTATCTTGACGGATTTAATCAGTTCCTTAGCTTCTTTGTCTGCTCTTGGAGGTTAATTAGCTGTTATTTTTGCGAAGGTGTTATATCTTCTCTTTGTTCCTTTTTTCTTCTTATTCTAGTTTCTTGTTGTTGGTTAAGTTCACGTAATTCTTGCTAATTCCACTCCAAGAAATATCAAAGACAAATGAAAGTGCGTCCATGCAATGATTCCTAGGGCAACTGCATGGCGGCCAAAACACTACCGCGGGCCGAGGACACAGGAGGGATCCCTGGACGCGGGGCCGAGCGCTCCCGCAGCCCCCACGCCGGCCTACACGTGTCCCTCCTGCCCTCCGGGTCCCTAGCTGCACCCCCGGAACACGCCAGCAGGTCCTCCGACAGTTATCTTAATGTTGGCTTTTAAACATGTAGAAGAGAAATGTATCTACATTTCTTCAAGAGAAAATGGCAATTGGGAAAGGCCCAGTCATTTCCTACTTTAAATCAATATAGAGATGACTATGTATAAGTTCTTTTTCTTAAAAATTAATTTATTGAAATATATCGCCCACACACAAACATACATTAACAATAAGTGTACAGTAATAGTTGTGAACTTACAAAACAAACATATATAACATCATACAGGACTCTCATAACTCATCCTACCACCAACACCTTACATTGTTGTTAAACCTTTTTAACTAATGATTAAAGAGCATTGTCAAAATATTACTACTAACCAAAGTATTTTTCCTTCAACCCTCCATATTATCATCTTTATATCATTTATATATGAACATACATAAACAATTAAGTGTATAGTAAAAGTTGTGAACTTACAAAGCAAACATGCATAACATCATACAGGGGTCCCATATGTCAACCCTTCACCAACACCCTGCATTGCCATGAGATTTTGTTACAAATTATGAAAGAATATTGTCAAAATCTTACTACTAATCATAGTCCTTATCTTACATTTGGTGTGTTTTTCCCCCAACCCACCCTATTATTATTTTTTAAATATATTTTTTATGACCAAAGTTGTAAATTTATAACACAATCATGCACATGTGCAGAATTCCCAAACAACACCCCTCCATCAACACACCACACTGTGGTGGAACATTTGCTACAGATAAGAAAATATCTGATCATTACCATGTCCTTTTGTACATTTGGCTCACATTTTCCATACTGCCCCATTATCAACACAGTACATCTTTAGCATAGATGTAAGAATATTATATTATTACTGCTAACCACAGTCCACAGGTCACTCCAGTTGTATTTTTCCCATGTGTTACCAATACTCTGCAGTAGTGATGGACATTTGCTCTAGCTCACAAAGGACATTCTTGCATCTGTACCATCAACCACAATTCTCATCTACCTCTTGGTTTGCTGTGCTATTCAGTTCCTAGATTATTCTCTAGCATTCAGTCAATTGGCATTTGCATCCCTAGACTACCATTTCCAGTCACATCCCCATTTATAAACTAGCTATTACTCACTATTTGTTATCATCCATTCTATACATTTCCATACCTTTACAGTAAAGCTATTTAAAACTTCTACATACATTAAACATCAGTAGTCCCTTTCAGCCCTCCTCTTATCTCCTTTAAGAATCCACCATCTACCACTAGGTCTTGAAGATATTTTCCTAAAATTTCTTCTAGGAGTTTTATGGTTCTTGCTTTTATTTTTAGGTTTTTTTATTCATTTTGAGTTAATTTTTGGATAAGGTGTGAGATAGAGGTCCTGTTTCCTTCTTATGGCTTTAGATATCCAGTTCTTTCAGCATCATTTTGCTGAATAGACTGTTCTGCCTGATTTGTGTGGGTTTGACAGGCTAGTCAAAAATCACTTGACCATACATGTGAGGGTCTGTTTCTGAACCATCAATTTGGTTCCATTGGTCTATATGTCTGTCTTTATGCCAGTATCATACTGTTTTTACCAGTATAGTCAGGCAATATGATGTAAAGTCTGGAGATGAGGGTTTGCTTTTCCTTTTCATGATGTTTTTGGTTTTTCAGGACCCCTTACCCTTCCAAATAAATTTGATAATTGTGTTTTCAATATGTATATATTTTAAATGCTGTTGGAATTTTTATCAGGGTTTCACTGAATCTGTATTCAATTTGAGTAGAATTGACATCTTAATGATATTTAGTCTTCCATTCCATGACCATGGAATGTTCTTCCAGTTATGTAGGCCTTTTTAAATTTCTTTTAACATTGGGTTGCAGTTTTCTGAATACAAGTACTTTACATTGTTGGTTAAGTTTATTCCTATTTGAGTTTTATCTGGCATATTTTATTTTCACCACTCTTTTGACACTTATAGTTACTTTTATTGATATAATCTTCATTTCTAGACTCTCTTCCAGGCCTCTCTCTCCTATCTTTTCTTTTCAGGCTCTAACATACCCTTTAGTATTTCCTGAAAATCTAGTCTCTTGGTTAGAAATTCTCTCAGTTTCTGTTTATCTGTGAATATTCTAATCTCACTCTCGTTTTTGAAAGACATTCTTGCTGGATATAAAATTCTTGACTAGAAGGTTTTCTCTTGTAGTATCTTAAATATATCAGACCACTGTCTTGCCTCCATGGTTTCTGATGAGAAATCAGCACTTAATCTTAGCGGGTATCCCTTACGCGTTATGCATTGCTTTTCAATTCCTGTTCTCAAAATTTTCTCTTTGTCTTTGGTATTTGACATTGTGATTAGTATGTGTCTTGGAATTGGTCTATTTGGATTTTTTTTCAGATGGGAGTATATTGTGCTCCTAAGACATGGATATCTATGGCCTTCAATAGGGTTGGGAAAATTTCTACCATTACTTCTTTAAATATTCCTTCTGTCCCTTTTCCCTTCTCTTCTCCTTCTGGGATACCCATGACACATATATTTGCATGTCTTTTGCTGTCATTTAGTTCCCTGAGACCTTGTTCAAATTTTTCCATTCTTTCTTCATCTGTTCTTTTATATGTTCACTTTCAGTGACTATTTCTTTAAGCTCACCAATCTTTTCTTCTGCCTCCTCAAATCTGCTATTATATGATTCCATTGTTGTTGTTTTTTTCTATCCCCCCTCCCCTGCGACCTTGTGGCTTTTTTGCTTGCTGTTTGCTCTCCCTGCCCATTTGCTGTGTGTTCTTCTGTGTCTGTATTTATTTAATTTTATTTTTTAATTTATTCCCCCACCCTTGTAGCTTGCTTGTTGTCATCTCTCTGCGTCCATTTGCTGTGGGCTCTTTTGTGTTTTTGCTTGTCTCTGTTTTTGTTGTGTCACCTTGATGCGTTGGCTCTCTGTGGTGCTTGTGGGCCGGTGGCTCTCCACAGCATGTGGGCGAGCCTGCTTTCACAAGGAGGTCCTGGGATGTGAACCCCAGGTCTCCCATATGGTAGATGGGAGCTCAACTGATTGAGCCACAGCCACTTCCAATTCCAATGGTTAATTTCATCTTTTGCATCTTTCTTTCCCATTAGATCTGCTATTTTTCTATGTATGCTTTCAAATTATTCTTTGTGTTCATCCAATGTCTTCTTAGTAGCCTTAATCTCTTTAGCCATCTCACTGAATTTGTTAAGGAGATTTGTTTGTACATCTATGATTAGTTGTTTCAACTCCTTTATGTCATCTGGAGGCTTATCTTGTTCCTTTAACTAGGCCATAGTTTCCTGTTTCTTGGTGTGGATTGTAATTTTTTCTTGTTGTCTTGGCATCTGGGTTACTAGAGTATTTATTCTGGGTGCAGTTTTTCTCTTTAGTTTAGGGCTTCCTGCCCTTTCTCCCTTGCTGGTTGTGCATTAGGAGCCAAGGATGTAATTGGTGCTATAAACCGTGGAGAGCTCAAGGAGCCATCATTGACCCAGGGACTGATGAAGCTTCTCCCATCTTTCTCCTTTGCCAGAGGTAGGGACAGAGTCACAGCTGTGTGGAATAATCCAAGTCATGCAGGCCTAGATTGTAGTTGCCCAGAAAGACTGATGAAGCTTCACACTCCTTTTTCCCCTGTAGATTACCTGGATAGGCTGGTGCAGGGCCTACAAGCCTCCTCCCTGCCAGAGGTGGGACTGAAGCCTAGGCTAGGGCTGCAGGGTGATCTGGGTATAAGAAACTGGTTCCTGCCGTTCCTGTGATTTTTGGTCAGCCCGGCTTCCCCTTAGGCTGGGGGCGGGATCAAAACAGAGGCCACCAGCCCAACTTGGACAGATTCACACCCCAGCTGTTCCTAGGGTTATTCCTTAGCCATCCGAGTCTACAATTCAGTAGCTGAAATGGACAGCCAACTGTGTCCTCCTCCCCTGTTTTTGGGAAATGGAGCTTTCAGTTCCAGCCACAGAACAGCTCCCGAGGTGGCTTGTGCCTCTAGGGCATGGAGTGTTCTAATTACCAGTCTTCTCTGCAGATGGGCGGTCTCCTTCCATTCCTTCAAGGATTTTGTAGGATGCCTTTCTGGCCTCCTGAAACCCCCAAACAGGTGTGTCAGTTAGCTCAGATAGCTCTGGGTGTTTACTAACTGCCCTGTAGCAGAAGCTGACTCAAGGAGCTCCTTACTCTGCCTCCATCTTGCTGGTTCTTGTATAGGTTCTTGGATGGTTATCTGGAGTTATCTGAATTGATGAAGACGCTGGGTAAATATTTATATTCTTAAGATGACTATTTAAGAGCAAATAAAACTTCCACATCTTCTGACATAAATCCTTAACAGATTTTTAAGGGAAGTATAGCAGTTGATTTTGGGGGTTGCATCTAATTTTTGAAAATGACTCTTTAAAAGAAATGGCATATTGTTGCATAATATTCCATCATGTGTATACACCACAATTGTTTTGTCCATTCATCAGTTGATGGACTCCTGGGTTGTTTCCAAGTTTTGGCTGTTGTGAATAATGCCACTATGAACATCACCATGTAGATGTCTGTTCATGTTTCCGTTCTCAATTCTTCTGGGTATATACCTAGCAATGGTATCACTGGGTCATGTGGCAAGTATATATTCAACTTCCTTAGGAATTGCCAAACAGTCCTCCACAGTGGCTGTACCATTCTGCAATCCCACCAACAATGAATAAGTGTTCCTATATCTCCACAACGTTGCCAACATTTACAGTTTTCCGACTTCTCAATAGGTGTGAAATGATATAGCTTTGAAGTTTTGATTTTCATTTCCCTAATTGCTAGTGATGTTGAACAGTTTTTCATGTGTTTCTTTGCCATTTTTATATCTTCTTTGGACAATTGCCTTTTCAAGTCTTTTGCCCATTTTTTTAATCAGGTAGTTTTTCTTTTTATTGTTGACTTGTATGATTTCTTTGTATATCATGGATATTAAACCCTTATTGGATATGTGATTGCCAAATATTTTCCCCCATTGAGTTGGCTGCCTTTTCACCCTTTTGACAAAGTGCTTTGAGGTGCAAAAGTATTGAATTTTGAGGAGGTCCCATTTATCTATTTTTTCTTTTGTTGATTGTGCTTTGGGTGTTAAGAAACTATCACCAACCACAAGATCTTGAAGATGTTTTCCTTCATTTTTTTCTAGGAGTTTTATCATTGTTGCTTTTATATTTAGGTCCTTGATCCATTTTGAGTTAATTTTTGTATAGGATGTGAGATAGGGCTCTTCTTTCTTTCTTTTGGATATGGCTTTCAGTTCTCCCAGCACCATTTATTGAACAGACTGTTCTGGCCTAGTTGGGAGGGCTAAACTGCCTTGTAAAAAATCACTGGATTATGGATGTGAGGATCTATTTCTGGTTTCTTGATTTGGTTCCATTGGCCAATGTGTTTGTCTATATGCCAGTACCACGCTGTTTTTACCACTATAGCTAAGTAATATGCTTCAAAGTCTAGAAGTGAGAGTCCTCCAAGTTCATTCTTCTTTTTTAAGATCTTTTTGGCTATTTGGGACCCCTTACCCTTCCAAATAAATGTGATAATTAGTTTTTCCACTTCTGCAAAAAAGACTGTTGGGGTTTTTATTGGGATTGCATTGAATCTGTAAATCATTTTGGGTAGAATTGATATCATAAAGATATCTAGTCTTCCAAACCATGAACACGAAATTCCTTCCATTTATTTAAGTTTTCTTCAGTTTCTCTTAGCAATGTTTTATAATTTTCTGAATAAGGTCCTTTACGTCCTTGGTTAAGTTTATTCCTAAATATTTGATTGTTTTAGTTGCTCTTATAAATGGAATTATTTTTCTGAATTCCTCCTCAGTTGTACATCAGTAATGTATAGAAATGCTATTGATTTTTGCATATTAATCTTATATCCCACCACTTTGCTGAACTTGTCTCTTAGTTCTAGTTACTTTGTTGTGGATTTTTTCAGGAGATTCTAGATATAGGATCAGATCATCAGCAAATAGTGAAAGTTGAAGCATATGACAACATGGATGAACCTGGAGGACATTATGTTTAGGGAAGCAAGCCAGACACAAAAGGACAAATAGCGCTATTATGAACTAAAATATATTGTGTAAACTCATGGAGTTACTAATTAGAATATAAGTCATCAGAAAATAGAAGGAGGGTAGAAAATGGAAAGCTGAGGTTTAAACTGTGCAGAATTGGTAAAAAGGTTGTTTGTAAATCTTTGGAAAAGAATAGAAATGGTGAAAGCATATCATGGTGTTTGTAACTAGCAGTGCTATTGTATGGGTATGACGGTGGTTGAAAGGGAAAGTGTAAGGTCATGTATAGTACTAGAAGGAAAACTAAAAACTAATATGGTACTGTATATGACAGTAAACCTCATGTAAAACACAAACAGTCTATATGACTGTTTTTGCAAAATATAAATACAAATATACTAGGGAGAAGGAAAAAGAATAGCAAAAAAATCCCACAAAAAAATCTCCAAGAGGGGTGTGGGTGTAGTTTAGTGGTTTAGCGCCTGCTTTGCATGCACGAGGTCCCAGGTTCAATACCCGGTACCTCCAAAAAATAAAACAAAACAAAAACCCTCAAAGTATGTCCTCCACAGAAAATTTAAAAACAAGTCAAATTTCATTATGAGTACCTCCTCCAGCACTCAGACAGATCAGCTTGACAGTTGTAGGCAAGCAGACACGATGTATACCCAGCATCTGTTTTCTGTAGGGAAATGTAAACAACCAGCAAACAATGCCTTTACTGTAGCATAAGCTTTCATTTTAATCAATCTTGAAAGCCAGTGAGAACCAAAGAAATTCTGTCCCATCGGGGGTAACCCACTCAGGCCCAGTCCAAGGCCTGCTATAGAAGGATGTGGAGGGAGGGCATTTTTTAAATCTCAAAAATGAGAAATAAAATATGTTTAAAAACTTAAAAAAAATAGCATATTGTGCTGAATTCAATTGCACTAACCCAAACTTAAGTACATGTTCTAGAGCTAGGGTGAGGATATATCCCAGTTTGCACAGAACAGTTCTAATTAACATCATTGTTCTAATATCAGCATAATAGTACCATTTCACTCTCAAAAGTCTGCTGGTATAGATGAAAAAATTACATGGTTACCCTGCCTAAACCACAAGTTCTATCTTCTTTTAAAGAAGTTTTAACTATTTATTTTTTATGAACCAAATTATTACTAGAACATTAACATTTTCAGCTTTTAGCGTGAGGAAGATATTTGCCTGCCTTGAAGTGAAGTGGCATTCGTCCTTTTGTAAGACAAGGAACATTATATAAGCCTTTGGATTTCCCTCTTTGCCTTGGCTGCCAGGAAGTTCAAGGCTAATTGTGAGTTCAATTGAAGTAGCCTTCCATAACCTAGGACTTCTAATGCATTGTTACTTGGTTCTTGTTTTCATTTTTATTTTGTGAAGGATTTTTTTCCTACGCACAGCTTCAAATAATTTTTCAGAAAGATGTGTAATGTAATAATGGAAGAATATGAATGTTTTATTTTCAGTATTTAAAGTCTTGTGTAAACTCATATTAATACAAAGGGCTGAAATGACCAAATACAAAGACTTTCATGTGACTATCTCCGGAGCTCCCACTTCTACATGGTCACCAAGGTAAGGTGATGGTCTGATAGTTTATTCTGGCCCCATGGTAGAATGCATCATTTGGCCCTAATATTTTACCGCTCCCTGTAGTCACAACTTTTGCCAGGGAAGTTTACAGCACCCTCCTACTGAGGGTGACTAACTGATCGGTCTAGTCCTGATCCCAATCCTGGGCTGGTTGATTCTTTTTTTTTTTTTTTTTTTTAGTATTTTAACAACCTATTTTTTTTATTTTTAATTTTTTATTCATTTAAAAAAAATATTGCATTCAAAAAATATGAAGTCTCATTCAACCCCACCGCCCCCACCCCCCACTCCCCCCACAGAAACACTCTCTCCCATCATCATGACACATCCATTGCACCTGGTAAGTACATCTCTGGGCATCGCTGCACCCCATAGTCAATGGTCCACATCATAGCCCACACTCTCCCATGTTCCATACAGTGGACCCTGGGGGATCTACAATGTCCCGTAGTTGTCTGTGAAGCACCACCCAGGACAACTCCAAGTCCTGAAAACGCCTCCCCATCTCATCTCTTCCTCCCATTCCCCGCACCCAGCAGCCACCATGGCCACCCTTCCCACACCAATGCCACATTTTCTCTGTGGATATTGGATTGGTTGTGTCCGTTGCACATCTATGTCAAGTGGGGGCTTAGATTCCACATGGATACTGGATGCAATCCTCCTGCTTTCAGTTGTAGACACTCTAGGCTCCATGGTGTGGTGGTTGACCTTCTTCAACTCCATGTTAGCTGAGTGGGGTAAGTCCAATAATTCAGAGTGTAGGAGCTGAAGTCTGTTGAGGCTCAGGGCCTGGCTATCATATTGTCAGTCCAGAGATTCAAATCCCCTAAATATATCTTAAACCCTAACACCAACTACAATTCCAGTAAAGTAGCATGAAAATCTTGTGAAAAGAGATCCCATCTGAGTCCAGTTCCATCACACAGAAACATCAGCTCCAAAGAAGGGCCATCTGACATGGCAGTGAACCCCATCTGCCATGACCATAGAACCCGTGGGTCTCTTTAGCCCTCAAAAGAAACAATACCTGGGGTTGTATCTACTTTATCTGTCTCTGGGACTCTGCTCAGGTGTGCATAAGGGCAATCCTTCTGACAACCTCCAGACTCTTTTTTAGAGACTCGTAGCCTTATAAACTCATTTCTTTATGAGGAAGCTCAGTATGGGTATTACACAACTGAGCAGTAAGAGCCGCCACCTTGCAGTCCAAACATGGGAGCCGTGGGCATGATTACAGGGAGGGAGGGGCTTCTCCTTCCTCCCAGAACCTCAGCAGCCTCAGCGGCCTGTCTACCAGGGAGGGGGTCTTAGTGGCAGTGACAAGCCCTGGACTGCAGAGGTCTGGTTTCCCACAGTGACACCCTGTGGCAGCAAGGAGCCATGACAGCAGTGGCTTGAATAGACTTTGGTTGACTCCATTTAGAGGAAAACTCTGGAAGATCATTTTCGACTATGTAAACCCAAGGGGGACATGACTCAAGAGAGAAAGACAAACATGCTTAATTTCCTTCTAATAAGACAGGTGGGAGATCAAACTACTAATTGTCAAAATGAAGGACATGTGGCCATATTTGTCCAACTTGTGGAGCAATTCCCCAGCTCTACTCTCTCAGCCAAGGATGTAGGATGAAGGGTGATGCGGAAGGAATCATGGGTCTAGAATTATGATACAGATTGGAAACTACATGGGGTTAATAAAGAAGAGCTTTGGGGAAGAGCTGCTTCCTGAGGTCTGATTTAAGGTCCACTGAATTCAGAATGAGAGTAATCTGGATGGACCCAGGTGACATTCACCCTGGAGCCTAGCCCTGCTGTGTGGTTTGCACTCTGAGGTGCAGTGGTGGGAGCTAAGTAGACTGTGCAAAGGGGGAATGGTGAGCTGAAACCTACAAACTCTCAACCTGAATTGCAGTCCAGAAGCAGTGCAGAGTAGTTTTAAACAGAAGCCTTCTGTAGATTTTTGTTTTTCTTTTTAATGAAACAGAGATATCCCCTAGAGGGCATTTCAGATTCGTGATTATTGTTTCACTTACAGATACAGTGGAAAAGTTCCCTTGGAGGAAAATATAACTTTGGGGGTGAAGGTAGTTTATTCACTTCATTTAAGATTCAGCAAAACCAGGACTGACCCAGCCCTTCCCTGTCTTCCAAGCAAATTTGCTTTTCTCCTTTTGCTGCATCAATTTCCCCTTGTTTTCCCTGAGCTGGAGAAGCAGTAACGTTGCTTTGTTTTGCTGTCTTACACTTTGCCCCATCAATCTCTCGCTTGACAGAACATTTATTTTACCTCAGCTCTTCTCTGAGTTAAGCATCTCTCCTCCCCTTTAAATGGAATCTCAAAGCCCTTCTGAATTTATCCAGAGACAAAACCTGAACATTGGAAAAACTGCTCTTTAGTAATGTTAGGAACTATAGATATCTGTGCCCAATACCTTTTCTTAAAGAAACATTTCTTCTCCATAGTTTGGACTTTTTCAGGGTCAATTCCAGGCCACTTGAAAATCATCTGCAGCCATGATAATCATTAATGAAAAAAAATGGGCATGCAATACAAAAAAAACTGGATTTTATGCTGTATCAGTTTCATTAAGCATGACAAGAGGCAGGGTAGTGTAGTGTAGTGATTAATTTGGATCCCCGCCTGCCATTTACTAAGTCTGTGACCTCTGGCAGATTTCTAGCCTTTCTTGTTCCTTATGTGCAACATGGAGCTACTATCAATAGATGAGATGTCTCAGGTGCTTTACTGAGTACCGGACTGGGCTTCAGCCTCTGTATGTTCAGTAATTTAAAAATTTACCCAATAATGCTTGGAGTGCATATTATTAGGTCAATCCCCATTTATCATTGGGGAAACCAAGGTACAAAGAGGTTGACTAATTTGCTTAAGGGCACAGAGCTGGAAAGTAGTGGAACCAGAATCCCAAGGGGGAAGTCTGACTCCAGGGGTTGTCTTTCTACATCCAAACGCTATTGCTTTGATGATAATTATAATGATCATATGCCTCACTGGTTATTGAGAGGAGTAAATGAGATTGTGTCTGTAATATGTATATGCCTTGGATATGGTTAGAGCTCAGCAAATGTTCACTGTTACTGTTCAGGCTAGGCCATTCAACCCCCTAAAAGATTAAAAACTGCCTAAGTTTAAACTCCCTTTCAAATTGAGGTTCAATTCAAATGACTGGTAATTCTAGGGATTTCTATAATTTTGAAAAGAAATTTCTGGAACAAAATCAGACTTACCTCCTCTAATACCCACATCAAGGCAACTGGTATGAATGAGAATGGGTTGATTATCAAGGAAGCAACTTGTGAGCAATAATCATCAGCTTCTAGACTTGTTTGTGATTTTCAGAAAGTGGACTTGAACTTTGCTTCCTTAATCTTTGAATTTATTTCCAACTTCTTTTGCCCATTTTGTCTTGATAGCTCTCTCTACACTATTCCTTGGAGTGTATGTTGCATGGATAGAGTGCTGGGAATCATACTTCATTCTGTCCTCTTCTGGCGCTCTGATTGCAATGAAGCACTGCAGCCCCAGAGGAGAAATAATTGAATCCATTTTTATGAACAAGGTCAAATCATATGTAAATGAATTTGCTTAAGAGCTGTTTAATTAGGAGAGGTTTATTTCCCCCAATTAGGTAATTCCCCGATGAAGGAAAACCTCAGAAATGTGCCACTCCTTTAGTAAAGTCTCCGAATGTTAGATTTGGAAATGTGTCCATTTGGAATAATATTTGTAACCTGGGCCTGACCTACTTCCCTAGGTGAGACTTTCTGAAGGTTTAGATCTGTAGGAACCTCTGGAGTCACCATTCCAACATCCTAATATAGGAGAAGTGAAACTGTAGACCTTGTCTTCTGAGATGATTCCTGAGCAGTGTTCATCTCTGGCTTGATTCATCTTAAGGAACTGATCAAAAGGGATAACAGCTTAATGCCACTTGCCACCTTCATTTTGTGTGTGTGTGTGTGTGTGTGTGTGTGTGTGTGTGTGTGTGTGGTGTCTGGGTGTATTTCAGGCTCTGGGTACTAGATGAGTTGGCTATTTACTAAACATGTATCTAAAATTTTGGTTATTATAAAAGACCTTATATAGAGGGCATCTATTGTTTATCTGCCCAATAGTCCTGGTTCTACTTCCTCTGACCACTGCTCTTCTCATTCCTCCTCCATCTACCATTCTACCATTTTATCCATAGTCTTTTGCAGGAGCTGCCTTTTTCTTAGCTTGCCATATCCTCCTGGGTCAGTTTATTGATCCAGTGATGGACAAATGACTCAATTTAAGCTAAATCAAATAATATCTTTGGAATTTTGGGTATGAGGACTAGAAAGATCAACAAAGCAGTATCTCTGGAAGTTAAAAACATGCTAAAATTTTGAATGCCATCAACTGCTGTGTTTTTCACCATGTGCAGAAATCTTGTCTGAGGAAAAGAGAAAAAGCTGACACATACAGAGAGAAGCAGGATTGAGAGATGGTCATGAGGATGTTTGAACCCAAATCTGGACTGTCTTCAGTCCCAGCTATACTCCTGAACTTTCCTCATCTAGTTCACTCTCTCCTTGGATTCCTTGAGGGAACTAATCCCCTTTTTGCTTAATTTAATTTGACTTGTGTTTCTGTCACTTGTGACCAAAAGAATCCTAATATACCCAGGAAAGCAGGAAGAACATCTTCTCATCCAAGGTGTTCTAGCCAGACCAGGTGCTGAGGTAGATGAATTAAGAGGCCAGGGGAAAACCTAGAGGAATTGACCTTTGAATAATGTAGAATAGACATTCAGACAGCTCCCAATTCAGAAGCTATTGTAATGCTTGCCCTAGGAGGAGGGCTGTAGCCCTACCTCACCCCACTAATGCAGAACAGAGGACATTTGGAGGCATCTCCAGTGACATACCACTCTTCTGGATGTGTGGGTACAGCTCTTTCCAACAAATCTTTATATTCTTATAAAGTTCCAAATGAAACCCTTTGGGTATTATCGAGGGGGTTGCCCATACTGGGTGGATCAGACATCAGTTGCTGTCACTCTCTGATGAGGTCTCCATTAGGTCAACCATGTAAGCATGCATTCAAACAAAAACACTGTGTCTGAACAAAGCTAGTAAATATTTGAATAAGTGCTACAACTGATCTCTGTATTACATAAAAAAATCGATGTTAAGTTCAAAAACCAAGGTACAACCTGCTCACTTCTAGGTTCATAGCCTGTATATGTTTCAGGTCACAGAATGAGCTGTCTGAGAACTATTGTATTAATTTTTTCTCTCTAAAGCACTTTACTCCAACGTTTCCACAGAAGTCCCCTCACCACTCAAGTTGGTAGAAAGGTGACAGTCATTAATTCAGTTTTTGCTCCTTCCTAGAGATGTAAAAGAATCTAGAAGACCCAGTGGTGCTTCCAGATGGGGGATGAGCCTCTGATCTTGGTTCATAAGATTCACTGTTGACTTCTTTATGGTTCCAGCTTACCTGGTTCCCTGAGACTCCACAACTTTAAACTTCTAGGCCAGGTCTGGCTCATAGGAAGCCTTGTTGAAGCTGAGAACCTGGGCTTCTTAGATGGGCCACATAACAATTCCCCTCTAAGTCTCACTAACCCCACCAAGAAGCAGCAGGAGTGGCCCCATTGTGCTTGTGATCCACATCCCCTGCCTCTACCCAGTCTGGAGAAAACATCTCCCTCTTTCTGCTGCTAGTCTCCTTTTTTCTCTCTCCCTTCAGGAATTCAGTATACTTTCTTCTTCAATGGACTTCAAAGAAACTTCAGGAAACATTGGAAAAGGACTTGATGACTGGCTTGAAATGTGGGGTGGAGGTATATTGAAAACAAATAGTAATTCATATCTTAGCTATCCAATCATTCATGTTTGTCATATAAATAAATTCATGAGAGATAACATTTCAGCTTTAAATTAAAAACTGAGTGTTGGAATTTGTTCTGGCCTGTACTTATTTGTGCATCAGTATGATGCTTTCAAGATTTGCTTTTTTAAAAGCTTTGTTAAAGTAGGTTATGTGCATTCTTTAGTCTAGGGATAATTAGCCCCACTGCTAGGGTGTGATAAAGGGTCTATAGCATTGCACTTAATGACTGAAGACTGAATGCATTCTCTCTAAATTTGTGATTAAGGGAAGAATGTCCACTTACTCTATCTATTTAGCACTGTACTGGAGGTCCTAGAGAGTACCATAAATCAAGAAAAACAATGAAGTCATAATATTGGAAAGCAAGAATAAAACTGCTTTTTTCTTACTGTTGTCTATGTAGAAAATTCAGTCTACCAAAAATACTACTAGAACTAATAAGTGAGTTTAGCAAGGTCACAGATACAAGGTCAATATAATGAACATCTGGATATTGACATTTTAAAAATACCACTTATTAAAAAACAGGAAATACTTGGGAAAATTTTAAATGAAATATGCATAAAACCTGTTTGCTACCAACTACAAAATATTATTGAGAGAAATTAAATAAGACTTAAAAAGAAATGTGGAGATACACTATTTTAATACACTATACATTTCAGTATTGTTAAAATATCATCTCTACAAAATCAATATATTGACTTAACACAATAAAAAAATCCCAGCAGACATTTTTCTGTATAGAAATTAACAAGATGAACTAAAATTAATGGAAACTCAAAGGACTTAAATAGCCAAAATAATTCTGAAAAAGAACAAAGTTTCAAATGTATACTAATAGATTTTAAGATGTATTATAAAACTATAGTCATCAAGGCAGTGTGGAATTCACAAATGGATAGACATATACATTAATGGAACAGAAGAGAATCCAGAAGTTGACCCCACAATTGATTTTTGACAAAGGTGCCAAGGTATATTCAATGTTGAAATGATAGTGTTTTCAATAAATAGTGCGGGAACAATTGTATATTCATATGGGAAAAATGAGCATCAGCCCTTACCTCACGCCATATACCAAAACTAACACAAATTGTATCACACCCTAGTAAGATCTATCATAAAACTTTTAGAAGAAAATATTTATTGCTTTGTGTTAGACAAGTCTTCTTAGATATGATACAAAAGCACAAAATATAAAATAATTGATATGTTTGTTTTCAATTAAAAAAAAAGTCTTGCTTTGTGAAAGAACTGTTAAAATTAAAGCCACGTACTGAGAGAAATTATTTTGTAAACAAATCTGATAGAGGACTTATATCCAGACTATATAAAGAACTTTCACAACTCAATAATAAAAAGACAGTGTGTGGGGAGTCGCGGTGCTGGCGTGCGGGTGAGCGAGGTGGGCTCCGGGGAGGGACCGCAAGGCTCTGCGGGACCCAGTCGCAGGCGCGTGCAGTGGGAGCTCCGGGCATCTCGTGGAGCGGCCACTCCTCGGGGACCAGGAGCGAGGAAGCCGTGCTGGAGATTTCTAGACTCAAGCGCAATCTCCTCCCGCTGTCAGAACCACCATGACCCACGTTAACAAGGGCCCTTCTTATTTTACAGACTTGCGGCTGAGGTCAAGAACAGGATTGCATCCAGGTATGCTCATCAGGCCGAAGATCTTCCCAGTTGGATAGATGAGGTGATAGGTATGCATGAGCGTTGGCACCGGCTTTGAGTTGGGCCTGAAGGATGACATAATCCTCTATGAACTCATAAACAAACTACAGCTAGGTTCAGTTAAAAAGCTCGAGTCCTTGTTAAACTGGCCTCAGTTGGAGAATATTGGCAACTTTATTAAAGCTATTCAGGCTTATGGTATGAAGTCACATGGTATATTTGAAGCAAATGATCTTTTTGAGACTGGATCAGGCTACACTGGAGGCTCTTGCAGGCCTGGCTAAGACAGTGGAATTCCATACAACCGTTGACATTGGAGTTAAGGATGCAGAAAAACAAACAAGACGTTTGGTTGAGGGAAAATTAAAAGCTGTAATTGGCTTGCAGATGGGAACCAACAATTTGACAGCCAAGCAGGTATGACAACCAATGGCACTAGAGGAAATATTTATGATCCCAAGATGCAAACAGACAGACCTTTTGTCCAGACCATGATTAATCTGCAAATGGGCACTAACAAGTACCGGGTACCAGCAGAGACATCTACGATCAGAATCTAGCACTACAACCAATGGAAAACTCGACGATTCCGCTATAGATGGATACCAACAAAATTGCTTCCCAGGAAGGAATGAGTGTGTATGGGCTTGGGCGGCAAGTACGTGATCCCAAATACTGTGCTTCCCCAACAGAACCCATCATTCACAGTGGCGGCCGAAGAACAGGAACAAATGGGTCAGAAATCAGTGATAGAGATTATCAGGCAGAATACCCTGATGGATATCATGGCGAGGACCAAGATGACTACCCAGAGATTACCAACATGGGGGCCAAGATATTACTAGATGCACAAAGAGGAGAGCTCAGTATTTAGTCCAGGTTTTACTCAGTGAGAATCAAGCTATCCTTGAGGAATTTTTATCTTGTCTTCCTAAAACACTATTAGGCTTATTGTACCTAAAAAGAATTATTGCCTTACATACGTTCCTTTTTCCTTTTTCTGCCTCTTCCCTAAATAGTTGCCTTTTAGTGCTGTAACAGTTAAATCAAACAGCATAGCCAGTAACTCCCATACGAAGTATTATAAAAAGGAATACTTTGAAAAGGGAGTATTCTTGTACCGCCAATTCTTTTATTAAAGATCTATGCATTTTTACAATCTTCTGCTTATGCTGGTATTTTCAGACAATAGGAAGCCTTTTCTTTTCTTTTCTTTTCTTTTCTTTTCTTTTCTTTTCTTTTCTTTTCTTTTCTTTTCTTTTCTTTTCTTTTCTTTTCTTTTCTTTTCTTTTCTTTTCTTAAGTTTAGTTCCTGATTTCTACTTGGAAGACTAACCACATACTTATAGCTATATGTGATCTTTATCAAACGAAATCTAAGATACAGCATTTTAGGAATTTACATATCAATGTTTTTACAATACTGTCTGATAATTTTAAAATAAAGCCATGATCAGTGTGCATTTGTGATTATATGTGTACTCGTTCTCTTACCCAAGCTGACAAGAGGTTTTCAGAGTGGGGTTTCAAGGAGGATGTACAAAATCAGCCTGCAGACATTTAGGTCCAGGGAGTGTGTATGCCTTTTTGTGTGTGCCTATGGATCAATGTAGAATTGCTCTGTTTTCTTCAACTGTATTTATTGCTGCATTTCTGAGCATAAACTTATCCCATTGTATTTTTTATAAATATTTATTTGAACACTCAAAAAATAATAAAAAGAAAAACAGTTCTATTAAGAAGGGCAATATATACGAACTGACTCTCCAAAGAATATATATGAATGTCCAATATGCACATGAAAAGAGGTTCAACACATAGTTATTTAGGGAAAGGCAAATTAAAACCATGGTGAGATACTACTACACACTTGCCAGGATGGTTAAATATTTGTAGGAATGACAATACCAAATGTTTGCTTTGATTTGGAGCAAAGGAAGTCTCATACATTGCTTTTCTTAATGCAAAACAGTATGGTCATGTTGGAAAGAGTTTGGTAGTATCTTATAAAGTTAAAAATGCACATTTAACTTATGACCGAATAATACTACTCCTATGCATTTACCTAAGAGAAATAATAATACTTATGTACTCACAAAGACATTTACTCAGATGTTCACAGCTCTTTTATTCATAATCAACAGAAACTGGAAACAACTAAAAATATCTATGAACAGGTGAATGGATAAATTTCAGTATATCCATACAGTGAAATACAATTTAACAATTAAAAAGAGCTAATTACTATTACATTCAACAACATAGATGTTTCTTAAGAGCATATTTTTAAGTGAAAAAAAAATCCAGACTAAATAGACTATATACCACATGATTCCATTTTCATGAATCTAGAGAAGGCAAAATCACAGCAACAGAAAACACAGCGGTGGTTACTTCATGCCTGGGTTAGACAGAGGAAACTGACTGCAAATGGGTATGAGAGAACTTCTTGGGGTGATGGACTTGTACTATGTCTTGATTGTGGTGGTAGTTTCACAACTCTAAGCAATTGTTAGCTCATCAAACTATTAGAAGTGTGAATTTTATTCTAAGTAAATTACCTCAACAAACCTGATTTTGAATACCATTGAACCAGAGAGTGGGAGTTGCAGCTCTGCTGAGACTCAGGACAGAGCTGGCATCTGGGCAGTCTAGAGATTCAAGTCCCCTGAGTATACACCATCCCTAGCGCCAACCACAGGTTCCGTAAAAGTGACAGAAGAGGCGTGTGTAGGAAGGTCACATCTGAGTCCAGCTCCCTCACACTCAGGAGCACAAATTCCAAAGTAGGGCCCTCTAACATGGCACAGAACTCCAAATCCATCTGCCATGACCATATTCTCTGTGGATCTCCATAACCTTCAGGAGAACCAGCACCTAGGGTTGTATCTACTTTGTCTCTCTCTGGGGTCCTGCTGAGGTGTGCGTAAACGTGACCCCTCTGATGACCTCCCGACTCTTTTTGGAAGACTCTTAGCCATATAAACTCATTTGTCTTTGCTATTTCCCCCTTTTATACCCAGGTCAGCTAACAGGGAGGTGAAGATGGTCAACCACCGCACCAGGGAATCAAAAGAGCCAACAACTGCAAGCAGAGGAATTGCATCCATCATCCATGTGGAATCTAAGCTTCCTCTTGATTTAGAGGTGGAGTGGATATCACCATCCCAGAGTCCACAGAATGGAGGAATAAAATGTGAATTAGAGTGGACTTACTGATATTCTACTATAAAACTATTGTGACTAGTAATAGAAGAAATTGTAGAACTGAGGTGGAGAAAGTGGCAATAGTAGTTGCTGAGGGTAGGAGAGGGAAGAAGAGATGTGATATGGGGGCATTTTTGGGACTTTGAGTTGTCCTAAATGATATCGCAGTGTCAGATGCTGGACTTTATGTATCCTGCCATAACCCACTGAATGTACTGGGGGGAGTGTGAACTGCAGGGTAAACTATTATCCATGTGGTGTAGCAGTGCTCCAAAATGTGTTCACGGAATGCGATGAGTGTGCCACAATGATGTAGGAGGTTGTTGGTGTGGGAGGAGTGGGGTGGCAGGGTGGGAGGTATAAGGGAACCTCATATTTTTTTAGTGTAACATTTTATTTTTGTGATGTATATATCTTAAAAAAATACAATTTACAAAAATGATGGGGTGGGGAGTGGGGATATGGCAATCTCTTATGCTCTTTATGTTTTTTTTTAATGTTTTTTAATGTAACATTCTTTGTGACCTATTAACTTTAATAAAAAAGTGTAAAAAATTAAAAATTAAAAAAATTAAAAAAAATAAAAACCGTTGAAGTTGCCTGGATGTTCCTAAGTAGTAATCTGGCATCCTCTCTTGGTAGTATTACCTCCTGGCTCTACTTCATCTTAGTTCCTGGAGTGAAATGCAGATGGAAACCCCCATTGTTTGAGGAATAAGTTATTCAGAAGCGTAAGATCCTATAAGAGGTGTGTGCGTGTGTGTGTGTGATGAGAAATGTGAAAACAAAGCCAAATAAATTTAAGAATATTATCATACTTTTAAAAAAATTTATTAAAATCCAAGATAACAACTGCCCACCAAGGAACATATCAATGGTATTTTATATCTCTGGAATGGATAATTAATTTCCCTTTATTATCACTTGCTCATTAACAATGTTTCAGATCTTCTCTTATAGTTTTGACAAGATATTTGTAAATTTATTTTGCTTTGTTGCATAAAACATCCAAGTTATGTATTTTTTAGGACTTTAGCTCTCCATGTGGATATTCAGTGCTTTTGGATTTGGTAAGTGGAGTCATTGATTCCTACCTCCAGAAGCCTCTTTCTAGAGTTCACCAAGATCCCATGGGGTACAGAGGACTTGGGGAAGACAGAATGACAGGGGATATATCATGTAGGGCCTTGAAGGCCACCATGTGGTACATAACTTTTACAGTAAAGCAATGAATGGGATGTCCTGGAGGGATTTTAATCAGGAGCAATTCCAGTTCATTTTTGCTTTTTAGAAAGATCATTTTGGTCAGTATATATGGAAAAGATTGGAGGGAGGCAAAAATGAAAGCAAGGGAACCAGTATCTGTCCACTTTTCCAATCAACCCTCAAGTTTTTATAGAGTGAAAATACATCTGCTCAGATTCCCTTGCAGCTAGGGGTGGCCATGACACATATCTGACCAATGAGGCATGAGTGGAAATCTGCTAGGGATTTCCTGATATAGATACCACCTCTTCCTTCTTTATGCTCTGTTTCTGTCTGCTTGAAAAATGAACCCAGCAGTCTTATATCTGTGATATGACTAGCATGAAGAATAAGTCCCATGCTGAGGCACCCTCAACATTCCTGGAATGCTGATCACTTTGTAGTTCTTTCCCACTCTAGGTAGTCTATTGCCAGACTCTTGTTTACTGAGAAAAATAGACTTCTATTTTGTTAACCACTGTAGTTGTGTTTTTGTGGCAAGCAACCAAATGCAAGTTAGGTTAAAGTAATCTAGGTGAGAGAAAATGGTAGTTTGAAGTAGGGTAGTGGCAGTGGAGATGGGAAGATGCAAAAAAAAAAAAAAAAAAAAAATTCAAGAGCACTTTAGGAGACAAAATTCACAGGTTCACAGGGAGATACTTGCCATGTTCTTTCTCTCAAGAGGCTGCTGGGAGGCTGGTTTAAGGCATGACTTTACCACCACTGCCACTCCCTTCCTCCACCCCAATTCATTTCTCTCAAGGATTTAGTGCCCAAACCTCAACAACTGCTATATTGTCTACTTTATATCTTTTTCCCCCTATTCCCCAATCCCAGTTCTCTCTTTCTCTAAATATCTCCAACTGGGAAGTAATATACTAGGTGAATAACTTTGGAAAAATCTCTTACCCTTTAAGATAGTGGGTTTCTCACCTGTAAAATGAGGTCAGAATACTTAGCTTATAGGTTTGTATGCACTATATTAGCTAATAAGCTTTATCTTCATGCCCCGTTCTAGCCCAGATTGATAATACCAGATTACCTGGAGGTGGGATCTAGGCATCTGTGTTTTTTAATGTTCTTTGGTAATTCCCAAAGCCAGGATGGAGACCCACTGGTCTATGGGGTGTTTACTTCAGACAGATTTTGTGATAAACATTTTATACATATCATCTTTATTCATATTAATTGGCAATTCACAAAGCCTGAAACTAAAGTGCTCCAAAAAATGTTCCTAAGTGAAAACACATGTCTTCAATTTCCTTTGCCTGGAGAGACTACCAGATTGCCATTCTTTTGGTTTCGGCTATCTCAGGAATTTTTTACTTGTTTTTCTCACTTTTTTTCTTTGCTATGAGATCTGCTAGCACAACTTTTATACAGAAACTGTTTTCCTGCTAGTGCTCATTGGTCAGTTGTCAGGAGAACCTTAAGGTGAAAAAGAAGGTGCTCTGTGATCCTCACAGGAGAGTAAGACTGAGAAGATAACTTCCTGTGTCTTTGGGAGCCATTTTGGTATCCCTCTAACCTTTTGATTGCCTCTTTCAGAGCCTGTGGACAACTTCCACAGTGTTTCCCACAATTACAAGGGCCTCCTGGGGACTTCCCTCATTCAGAGTGAAAACCCATGGGGCGCTCTGCACAGCAGCAAACCAACAGTGGCATCTGTTAACCACAGCTCTGCCCTTTAGAGCTCCCACTTGGCTTCTCTCTTGGTCATCATGTTCCTAGTGCAAATATTTTCTTAGCTGCAGGTCAGAAATTGACCTTTCCCATATCACAGGACATCTTCATCGAAGAGATGAAACTGGGGATTTGAATGTTTGAAATTGGTGGAAATGAGAAAGGAGGGGGTGTTTGCTTGTTTCCTTTGTCAGGTCCTCCATTTTGTTTTATTTGGTTTCTTAAGAGAGAAACTTCTAACTTAGCCTAAGGATACTTGGCCTCTTCGCATGACATTTCCTGATCATTCTTGGCAGTGGTCCTCTCTCTTGGAGAAACCTTAGTAAGTGGAGGGGCACAAAGAACAGTCTGGGGACCATTAGCATCAGAATCACTGGAATGAGAAGAGGCATTGTTAAAATTTCAGATTCTTGGGTCCAACCCCAGACTTACAGGTACAGAACTTATGTGGGTCAGGTCCAAGAGTCTGAATTTTTACAAGTACCCTGAATGATTCTGAAGTGCACTAGTGCTTGAGAACCGTTTTGAAGCTCAATATTCTGACCTTGCGCTAAAGTTTAGCACTTGGGTTTATATTGTCTTTCATCATTTTCTCTTTGGAGAGGGGTATTCCATGCATGAAGCAATAACTACACGAAGTTCTTCCCTCAGGAACAGCTTTCCACAGGGTTTATATCTCCCACTTAACAGAGCTCAGCACCAGTCCATGGAAGATGCTTGGTGTGTGCTGTTGTGGATTGACTATAGTTGCTGTTCAGAAAAGGAACATGTTTGGTCCCACTTTCCATTTGGAGCTTAGAGTTTGGACAGAGGTGGACTAAGGCCAGGTCATGAGACTGATGCAGTCTCATGATGCCAAGAACAAAGTTTCCTTTTAAAAGGGGATTTTTAAAAAGAGATTAAGGCCAGCTGGCTTATTGGACCCGGGGCTGCAGCCAAGGTCTAGCTTAGCCTTATTTTAGCTGAGGTGGTTGAGTTACTTCTCATAATTTCTGATACATTTTAAAAAACGAATTGTAATAAAGGTCTCTTTTCCCTTCTCTATTTTCTGTGGCTTACTTTGAATTCAAATTACTCTGAATAAAAATAGCTTCAGTCATCCTGAGATGGGAAATGAAATCAATTTGCTCAGCAGATTTTCTCAATATTAGTTACTGACAGTGATAAGTTATGTGTATACTTGAGGCAAAGTTCTAGTTCTGGGCTTGGGAGCTGGATAAATATGGTGTTGAGTTAATGGCAGAGGAACACTTGTGTGCAGCTGTTGTGACTACTGTGTGATCATTCTCCTGGTTCTGCTCTGGGATTGCTGGGGGTGGAAGGGGAAAATGGCCTTGTCTTCACCCTTGGCTGGTTTTGAAATTGCTTTTTCATATACTTCACAGCTGGACCCCTGACCACTCCAAAGACGTGGTTAACTTTTCTGTGACTCTATTTGCCCAGTGGGAACCCCTTTCAAAAGATTTCTATGCAAGTTTATATAAATTAAAATTTTTAAAAAAATGTTAGTATGGCTTCTTCTACTTGGTGCAATACATCTTGGATTCATCCACATTATTGTGTGGATCAGTACTTCATTATTCTTTACTACTTGGAAGTGTTCCATGGTAAGCATGTACTACAGTTTGTTTACCCATTCACTGATTGAAGACATTTAGATTGTTTCCAGTTCTTGTCATTTTTTTTTTCAAATTGTATTTAAACTCAAAAAATAAAATAACTGACAAAAGGCACCTGACAAATTTTGGAAGAATTGCTTTAAAAAATCCTGTCCACACACATTTATCTTATTTAATCTTAAAAACGAACTCAGTTGTTTCTCCAGTGTTCCAAAAGATGGATAAATGAGCATAGATTGGTTAAATGAAATGACCAAGTTCTCCTTTTTTAATGGAGAAAATGAAAAAAAAATGCTTTATCATATTCACCTAAACCCATAGACCTAAATTCCCATAAACCTAAATTCATAATCTTTTCTTACCTTTAACTTTGATATTGTATCTTCTTTGCTTTTGCTATAAAAATATTACAATTTTATTTTAACTGTAGTCTGTAAGTTATATTAGTTGTGTTTTCCCATGTATCATCATATCTTAACACCATGTAATAGAGGGCCATTCTTGTATTTGTATTATTAACCACAATCCTCATCTACCATCAAAATCCCTCTATGATACAGGCTCTAGATTATCCTTTAGCTGTCTTTCAATGAACATTAACCTCCCTAGACTATCCCTTTTAGCCACGATCACATTTATAAATCAGCAGTGCTAGTTTGCTCGTTATAATGTTTACCATCAACTCTATACATTTCTACATATTTATAATCAATCTTATTAAACATTTTACACAGATTCAGCATCGGCTCCGCCTTCTCAACCCACATTCTGTGTCCTACTAACCTGTATGCTATAGTTTAACTCCTTAGGTTTACTGATCATGTTTAGTAATTTTCACTAAGACCATACAATGTTTGTCCTTTTGTGTCTGGTTTATTTCACTCAATATAATATCCTCAAGGTTTCTTCATGTTGTCATATGCATTCCAAGTTCATTTCTTCTTTCATCTGAATAGTATTCCATCATATGTATAGACACATTTTGTTTATCCACTCATCTGTTGACAGGCACTTAGGTTGTTTTCATCTTATAGCAATTGTGAATAATGCTGCTATGAACATCAGTGTGCAGATATTCATTCATGTTCTTGGTTTCAGTTCTTCTGAATATATTCCTAGTAGTGGGATTGCTGTATCTTATGGCAGTTCTATATTTAGCTACCTGAGGAACTGCCAAAATGTCTTCCACAGAAGCTGTACCATTTTACCCTCTCACCAACAGTGAAGGAGTGTTTGGTTTCTCCACACCCTCTCCAGCATTTGTAATTTTCTGCTCTTTAAATAATGGTCATTCTGTAAGGCATGGAATTATCTCTGCATTTCCCTAATAGCTAGCGATATTGAGCATCTTTTTATGCACTTTTTGACCATTTGTATTTCCTCTTGGGAAAATACCTATTCATTTTTAATTAGATTGCTTATCTTTTTATTGTTGGGTTGTAGGATCTCTTTATGTAACATGGAACTCAAACCGTTATCAGAGATATAGTTTATGAAAATTTTCTCCCATTGAGTCGCTGCCTTTTACTTTCTTAACAAAGATATTTGAAACACAAAAATGTTTTAATTTTGAGGAGGTCCCATTTATCTATTTTTTCTTTCATTGCTTGTGCTTTGGGTATAAGGTTTAAGAAACCACCACCTACCACAAGATTTTGATGTTTTCCTACATTTTCTTCTAGGAGTTTCATGGTTCTAGCTTTACATTTAGGTCTTTGATCCATTTTGAGTTAATTTTTGTATAAAATGTGAGATAGGGGTCCTCTTTCTTTCTTTTAGATATGGATATCCACTTCTCCTGGCAACATTTGTTTGATAGACTGTTCTGACCCTGCTGAATGTATTTGACAGCTTTGTCAAAATTACCATAGATGTACGAGTCTATTTCTTAATGCTTAGTTCAATTACATTGGTCAATCTGATTGTCTTTATGCCAGTGGTATGCTGTTTGGGTTTTTTTTTTTTTTGCCACTGTAGCTAAGTAATATGTTTTAAAGTCAGAAAGCAAGAGTCCTCCAACTTCATTCTTCTTTTTAAAGATATTTTTGGCTTTTCAGGGGCCTTTACCCATCCAGATAAATTTGATAATTGGCTTTTCCAATTCTGCAAAAAAGGCTATTGGAACTTCTATTGGGATTGTGTTGAATCTATAAATCAGTTTAGGTAGAATTGTCATCCTAATGATATTTAGTCCTCCAATCCATGAAAACAGAATGTCCTTCCATTTAGTTTAGTCTTCTTTGGTTTCTTTTAGTAACTTTTTGTAGTTTTCTGAAGAGATCCTTTAAGTCCTTGGTTAGGTTTATTCCTGAATATTTGATTCTTTTAGTCATTATTGTAAATGGAATTTTTTAATGACTCATTAGTAGTGTATAAAAACACTATTGATTTTTGCATATTAAAATTATATACCACTTTGCTGAAGTTGTCTAGTAGCTCTAGTAGATTTGTTGTGGATTTTTTGGGATTTCTAGGTATAGGGTCAGAGTTTTACTTCTTCCTTTTCTATTTGGGTGCCTTTTATTTCTTTTTTGTTTTTTTGGCCTAATTACCATAGTTAGAACTTCTAGCATAATATTGAATAACAGTGGAGACAGTGGACCTCCTTGTCTTGTTCCCAGTATCAGTGGAAAAGCTTTCAGTCTTTCACCATTGAGTAGAATGTTAGCTGAGAGTTTTTCATATATGCGCTTTATCATATTGAGAAAGTTTCCTTCTGTTTCTATCTTTCAGAGTGTTTTTTTAATCAAGAAAGGATATTGTATTTTGTCAAATGCTTTTTCTGCATCAATTGAGGTGATCATGGGATTTTTCTTCTTCAATTTGTTAATTGAAATATTTTAAACCAATTTATTAATTGACTGATTTTCTAGTGTTGAACCATCCTGAATTACCTGGTAAAATACTCACTTGATCATGTGTATAATTCTTTTAATGTGCTTTTGGATTCAGTTAACAAGATTCCATTTTTGTTAAAGATTTAAAAAATCTTTATTCATTAGAGAATTGGTCTGCAATTTTCTTTTCTCATAACATCTTCATTTGATCTTGGATGTTGGCTTCATAAAATGAGTTTGATAGTGTTCCTTCCTGTTCAATTTTTTGGGAAAAGTTTGAGGAATATTGGTATTAGATCTTCTTTAAGTGACTGGTAGAATTCACTTGTGAAGTGATCTGGTCCCGGGCTTTTCATTTTGGGGAATTTTTTTGTTGACTGTATCAATTTCTTTATCTGTGATTGTTTTCTTGAGGTCTTCTATTTCTTCTAGGGTCAGTGTGGGTAATTCATGTGTTTCCAGGAGTTTGTCTATTTCATCAACGTTGTGTAGTTTGTTGGTATATCCTCGTAGGAATTCTTTCATACCTCTAGGGTAAGTGGTAATGTTCATATTCCCCTTCTCATTTCTGGTTTTATTTATTTGCATCTTCTCTCTCTCTCTCTCTCTTTTTTTTTTTCCAGTCTAGCTAAGGTTTGTCAATTTTGTTGATCTTCTTGAAGAACCAAGTTTTGGTCTTGTTGATTCTCTGTAATGTTTTTTATTCTCCATTTCATTTATTTCTGCTCTGAACTTGATTATTTCTTTCCTTAGTTGCTGTTCTTTTTCTAGTTCCTCCAGGTTGGTAGTTAGGTCTTTGGTTTTAGCTCTTTTTCTTTTTCAATGTGAACATTAAGGATTATAAATTTCCCTCTCAGCATGACCTTTACTGTATCCTATAAGTTTTGATATGTTGTGTCCTTTTTTCATTTGTCTTGTGATATTTACTGATTTCTCCTTTCAATTTCTTCTTTGACCCACTGATTATTTAAGAGTGTGTTGTTTTATCTCCATATATTTGTGATTTTCCCTTTTACTACCTACTTTTGATTTCCAGCTTTATTTTGTTTTGATCAAAGAAAGTGTTTTGTATAATTTCAATATTTTTAATTTTATTGAGATCTGACTTTTAGCCCAACATATGGTCTATTCTTGAAAAAGATCCATGAGCACTTGAGAAGAATGTATATCCTGCTTTTTGAGGTGTCTGTTAGGTCTACTTCATTTATTGTATTGTTCAAGATCGCTGTGTCCTTATTTATTCTCTGTATAGATGTTCTATACGATGCTGAGAGTGGTGTCCTGAAGTTTTTGTTGATTTTAATCAGGTTGCCACAAAGATTTTTGTGTAAACGTATGTCTTCTTTTGAGAGCAGAGTTCTTAAGGAGGCTCTGTGAGGATTTCTTTGGAAAGTGCTGTGTTGAATGGATCCCCATTAACTTAAGCCCAAATAGTATGGATTCAGCAGACCCACTTGGTGCACTTGATATGTGTCTCTGAACTTAGCAGGCTGGAGTTTAGTGTAAATGTTTGGCCAATACATGAGTAAGAAAAACTATGATAGAATCTTAGTGTCTCTTAGAACCCATTGCTGTCTTTCTGTACTTTTTTAAAATTAAAAACTTTTTTTCCCAAACATTCCCCCTTTCTTCCTCCTTCATTCCCTGATAACTTCTAATCTACTCTCTATCTGCAGATTTGCTATTTCTAGTTATTTCTTATGTATTAGTCAAGGTTCTCTAGGGAAACAATCAACCAGAGATATCTGTCAATAATATATGATTCCATAAGAGTCTCTCACAGTCATGGGAATGCACAAGTCCAGGTTCTGGAGGCAGACTGCAACCAGGGACTGCAATGAAAGTCCAATGAGGGTTCTTGACAAGTTCTGGGAGATGTTGGTTGTCCAAAGATTAGCTGGGAAATTCTCACTCAATGCTGGAATCACTTCCCCTTTTAAGGCATTCAACTGATTGGGTTAAGTGTCACTCATTGCTGATGGCAATCTCCCTGATTGATGTAATTAAAACCAGTTATCTATGATTTACCACTGCAGTAAAGTCAATGGTGGCTGAAGTCCATAAATGCCCTTGTATTACAGTTAGCCCAGTGCTTGCTTGACTGAACAATTGGGTACAATTACCTGGCCAAGTTGACACAATAGCCTAACCATCACATCTTATAAAGTGATATCATACAATATCTGTCCTTATGTGTTTTGCTTGTTTCACTGAGCATAATATTTTCAAGTTTCTACCATATTGCAACATGTCTCATAACTTCATTCTTTTTATGGCCAAATCATATTCCAGTGTGTGTATTAACAACATTTTATTTATCCATTCATTTGTTGATGGACAATTTATTATTTACACTGTTTGGATATTGTGAATAATGTTGCTATAATCATTGGCATACAAGTATCTGTTTGAGACCCTGTTTTCACTTTCTTTGGGTTTTTACCTAGCTGTGGAATTGCTGGGCCACATGGTTATTCTATATTTAACATTTTACGGAACTGCCACATTGTTTCCCACAGTGGCTGCACCATTTTATGTTCCCACCAACTAGAAGGAAGCTTTGGTTCAAACAAAAAGTGTGACTTTCCAGGGCTGTCAGGGGTTTTCCTCACTCAGTCACAGGTGTAACATGCTAACCTTGCTCTTGCTTTGAGTCTGCTAAACACCAGTGCATCGTGGGTCCACTGGAATTATTTGCTTATGGAACACTGAAAATGTTCTATGTGATTGGGATGCAAGGAACGATGGACACACATATTTTGTGTATCTCCTCTGCTCACTCATCTGCTCTGTTGTCCCACTGGATATAAGAAACCAAGTAATTTTAACTTTGGAGATTGTGAGTGTTGAGATGTGGTCAAGTGGCTCTTGTGTCTGTTGGGCCTTTGAGAAAATCAATCATGTTTTGGTCCATCCTCAACCTGTGCTACTTTTTTCTTCAATGATTTCTCTTATGATTTTTATAATAGACTTTACATGTGCTTTGAACTTTTTAACAGAGCGTCCTCTTGTTTTCTGGGGACAAAAATGAAATTTCTGCCTGAGACTTGGCATGAAAAGCCCATGGCTTGAATTCAAATACTGCTCACCAATTGGGCAATCTTCTCTCTGAGTCTCAGTTTTCTCATTTTTAAAATGGGAATTAAATTATATTCACTCACAGGTCAGTTGTGAGGGATTGCAGGAGGTGAATGAACCTGATGCAGAGGAAACTCAATGAGGCTGGAACAATTGAGGAGTCTGCACAGCGCTTGCTCTGTTTCTTGCTCTGTTTCTGCTCCTTCTTTCCTTGCTTGACGTGCCTCCTCCTCCCCGTGCCTACCTTTCCTCGCTCCTGGACCCCGAGGGCCTGGAGCTTGGGGTTCCTCTGTGGCTGGGCCGCTATGAGGAGGGGTTTCACAGACAAAATCTGATTAGAAGGGCTGGAGGTGTGTGTGTGGGGGGCACATCTTGATGCAGCAGTTTGCAAGGCACTTCATCTACAATTCAGAAAGCCTTGGTCTAGAGAAGTGTTGACAGGCATGATTTGATGAGCTGAAGACCCCCTTCCCAAACCCATGTCCCTGTTGGCACTGCCACTACTGCCATCTGCCCAACAGCCAAATGCTAGGAGGCAGGAGAACCGCTTCTGCTCTCCTCTGAACACTGGCAAGTTTCGTGTCTGAGCAAGTCACTTCACCTCTTTGAACCTCAGTTTGCTTATCTATAAAACATGGATAAATAGTGCTCATTCCTACCCACTTCCCAGGGAATTGGGAAGCTATAATGTGCTGGATCATGGTAAGGCATCATTATATAACTATCATCTAATACTTTGTTCTCATCCTAGTGTGATTTTTTTGTTTACTGTTTTATCTTCCTCAGGAATGACGTCCCTATCCCATCTTTTAAGAATGGAGTAGAGAGAATAAATCGAAAGGAGTGAATATCTACTCGTGAAATCTCTAGTGCTTTGGCTCTAGGATAATCCAGCTATCTGAGAGTAGGGAGAACTTCTTGGTATCCCTAAAACGGCAGCATGTAGGCAGTTGAATAATTTGCTTGCCTCTCTGGCTGTCTCTGAATCACACTCCTGGAGGCTCACTTCAGGCCTGTGGGTGGCTTAGGGATTTGTTTTAGAAACAAGGTTAATGTATCGATTGGTGGTTCTCTCATTGTCTGTTTCTGACAATATTTGCATGAAACCAGATACTTTATTTCAAGAACATCTGTTTTCACAATTCATTTCCCACCTGAATCAACTCTTCTGCCTGGGCTGGAAGCTGCTCCGCTCAGCAGTACTGACAACTCGGGCAGCGGGGAGAAAGGAGAGGCATGGTGGGACAGGGACGCTTTCATGAATACAGACGCGTCTGATGGTGCATCCCACCTCAGAGGAATTTGGCACGAGTGTGGACGCTTTTGGGAATCAGTGTTGCTTCGTTAAGGTTTTCAAATGGATGCTTACTCCTTTATATGCCAGGATTTGAAATGACTTAGTCATATGGGTTAAAAGTCTTTCTCAAATGTGGCGCTCTTTTTTGCCTCCCAAAATAAAGAACGTGGAATTGATTGCGCATCTATTGTGTGCCAGGCTTTGTCTTTTGCCCTCTAAATGGAAAGCTTGGGAGCACAGAGGCAAATACCTTGAAACATAATTAACCTTTTGCTGCATTCTATGTGTTTGTGTTGCCTTTTTTTTTTTTTTTTAAGATTTATTTATTTATTTATTTCTCTCCCCTTTCCCCCCATCCCAGTTGTCTGTTCTCTTGTGTCTATTTACTACTGCTTCTTCTTTGTCTGCTTCTGTTGTTGTCAGCGGCATGGGAATCTGTGTTTCTTTTTGTTGCATCATCTTGTTGTGTCAGCTCTCTGTGTGGGTGGCGCCATTCTTGGGCAGGCTGCACTGTCTTTTGTGCTGGGCGGCTCTCCTTACAGGGTGCACTCCTTGTGTGTGGGGCTCCCCTATGCGGGGGACACCACTGTGTTGCCTTTCAGTCACATGAAGGGCAAGAAACTTTATGCATGTACTAAGTGGCTCTAAGGCCTGCAAGAAACAGGCCATAGAAGGATGGTTGGAAAAGGGATGAAATGTCTGGGCTAGTGGGCTGGGCGGCTGTTGATGTGGTCTGGGCCACAGGCAGGCAGAGACCACTATAGCCTGCAGGAGTAGAAAATCACAGAAGGGTTTTAAACAGGGCCGTAAGATGACCAGGTTTAGGTTTCAAAAGATCACTTGGACTGGAGGGGGAAGCTGAGGTTATTCTCTTTGCTCTCTCTCTCTCTTTTTTCAAGATTTGTTTAATTAATTTCTTTATTTCTTCTTACCCACTCATTGCTTGCATTTGCTGTGTCTGTTTGTCTTCCTTAGTAGGAACTGGGAACTGAACCCAGGACCTCTGATGTGGGAGGGATACGCTTAATCACTTGAGCCACCTCTGCTCCCTGCTTTGTTGTGCCTCTCATTAAGTTTTCCTTGTGTCTCTTGTTGATTCATCTTGCTGTGCCTACCTATCAGGCCAGTTCACTGTCTTCTTTAGGAGGCACCAGGAACTGAACCAGCGACCTCTTATGTGGTAGGCAGGAGCCCAATCACTTGAGCTACATCTACTTCCCCTCTCTTTGCAATTGACAGTGTGCCTGCCTTGTGGGGCTCTGCTAGGATCTTAAAGTTAGACCTCATTCCTCCTCTACTTTCCCACAGAATCTTGTTTCTGCCTTTATTAGGCAATTTTCCATCTTGCCTTAAGACAGGGTCAATAGTTGGCAAATGTGCATTCGTAGTGGTTAACCATTTCTTTGAGGACACAGGCACAGTCTTATTCATCTTTGTCTCCCGCAGAAGCCAGTTCAAATATGTGCAATGGTAAATTGTTCTATACGTGCTAAGTGGAATTTTAAAATAAGTTGGGTAAATTTGTTGCATGAATGAATATATGATATATGAATGGATGGAGTGAAGGCATTTTTTGCCAGTTGTTTCTTGGTAAGATCTTATAAACCAGATCCTCAAGTTAGAATTGTATGTAAACTAAAATTAAATAGGCGAGAAATAAATTCTTTGTATTTTAATCTATTGGATTGAAAATATCCCCCTTTTTTTTTTTTGCTTTCCTGAGGGCTTTTTGTTTTACTTCCAGTTCTCAGCCATGTTCTTGATGGGTGAGACTGTCGAGAACTGAAGCCTCCATGCTGGAGAGAGGCTGGTGGCATTTTGAGAGATGCATGTTATTAGGTTGCTGCCAGGACTGTTCTTGCATGCAGAGTTAAAAAATATAAACGCAGCCACCCGCATGATGTTACTTCAGGGAATTCTGGAGGGACAATTCCTCACCTCTTCACTAATGCCTTCTTTGGTAGGTTCTGTGGTTTTCATTCCACAATTCAAGGCATAACCTAGTATTGTTCCTGGACGAGATCATACTGTGCCTCAAGTGTGTTTCCCACAAAGGCACTAATGAGTGAGAGCAGGTCTTTTCCTGAGAGAATTAAGGCACCGTCTGAGGAGAGTAGGAGGGCACTGAGAAAAGAAGGTGGTTGGGGGCGTGGTAAACAAGTTCCTCAAATTGGTCATTCTGCTCTGCTTCTGGGTTTGGAGAGTTTTTCAGTCAGGGTTGTTTTAGGTCAGGAGTCGGCAGACTCTTTCTGTAAAGGGTCAGGTAGTAGATATGTTAGGCGGTGCGGGCCGTGTGATCCCTGCCACAACCACTCCACCCTGCCCTTGTAGTGTGAGAGCAGCCATGGAGACTATGTAGATGAATGGCTGTGGCCCTGCACCAGTGAAACTTTATCCACACAAGCAGACTGTGGGCAGGATCTGGTCCACAAGCAGGCGTTTACTGAACCTGGTCTAGGTTAACCTCATATCCCATGGATTAACACACCCATAGATTACTTCTGGTTTATTCTCTATGTTGTGTGTGTTGTGTGTTCTGCTCACTCAGGGACTCAGGCTGAGGGAGGTTTTATCTCAGGAGTGCTTCTACATCACCTTGGCAGGGAGAAGATAGATGGTTGAACCTCACGCTGGCTCTTAAAGTTTCTCCCTGAAAGTGATATCTGTCACTTCCACTCCCTTTTCATTGGGCAAATAGCACCTAATTTTAAAATGGGCAGGGACGTGCCATCTTGCTATGCACAGAGGCAGAACCTGAAATCTGTGATAAACGGCATTAATAACCACTGCAGGTGAGAAGACTGCAGTTCATAAGAATACCCATATTCTCTTTTTGCTCCAAAAGAATAGGGCACTTATTGCTTCCTGTACTTCATCCAGCATCTTCAGGTCAACTCCTCTTCTGCAGTGTTTCCAGAATACTTCCTGTGCCTTCTGGATGCTTAGATAGCACTCTGCTCAGGTCTTATCCACACCAAACCCTGCCTGCTATTCCCTATTCTCAGAGCCCGTTAGAATTAGAGGATGAGCCACCCAACAGCTGAATGCATGGATCTGTTTAAAATTGTCACTTCTCAGTTTCTTAAAGGTCCCTTCTAACTCGCATTCCAGACACCAAGGATGGTTTAGAGGAGAGGGATTTTTTGGCAGGGCTGGCCTTTCAGTACTTCTCTAATGAATAGCCTGCAATGTTTGGGCAAACCCTTTCATGATCTGGCACCAGACTTCCTGCCCAGGTTTATTTCCTACTGCTTCCTCTTTGTCACTGGACATTTCAGCCAAGCCATGCTCTGAAACAAACCGTGCTGTTTTATGTCTTCTTGCCATTGCCTGGCTGCTCTCTCTGCCTGGAAAGCTGTCCCCTCCTGGTGCACTCTTGCTTTGTCTATGATATTGTTCCAGATCTTGGGTGGAGGGGTCACTAGTGTTCATTACATTATTAAAATTAACTAGCAACTCAAATAAAATGAGACCACCCTGGATCAATGATGATAGTATGTCATGAATTAAGGATTATGGTTAATCTAATTCTGGGAACCTGAGAATGAATGAATGAGTGAGTGAAAGCTATAGACCAGCAGTTGGCAAATATGCAAATGTAGGTTTTTTTTTTCTCTCCTCCCTTGCGGCTTGCTTGCTGTCTGCTCTCTGTAACCATTCGCTATGTGTTCTTCTGTGTGTCTGTATTTACTTTTAAAATTTGTGCCTCCCCCCCTTGTGGCTTACTTGTTGTTTTTGCTCTCTGTGTGTATTTGCTGTGTGCTCTTCTGTGTTTTTACTTGTCTCCCTTTTTTTTGTTGCATCACCTTGCTGAGTCGCCTCTCCATGGCGCTTGCGGGCCATCAGCTCTCTGCAGCTTGCAGGGGAGCCTGCCTCCACAAGGAGGCCCTGGGATACAAATCCAGGGCCTCCCATATGGTAGATTGGAGCCCAACTAAATGAGCCACAGCTGCCTCCCTGCAAATGTAGTTTTGAAAATAAAGTTTTATTGGAACAAGTCATGATCATTCTTTTACATATATTCTATAGTGATGGTGTGGTACAAGGGCAGATTTGAGCATCTGTGACAGGATATAGGGCATGTAAAGCCTAAAACAATGACTCTCTGGCCTCTTACAGAAAAGTTTCCTGATCCCTGCTGTGGAATATAAGTATGGTAAGCATTGGATCCTGGCCATGGGCTCAGCACAAGAGAACATTGTTGCCTGAATGCAGTGGGGTTGAATAGGTGTTTCTAGTGGGAAAGGAGAACTCTAGAAATTTTCCCTAGAGGAGGTCATCTTGAGTTCTGTCTGTCTTTCTCTGGTGTTTGATTTTCTAGTAACAGAATCTCAAATCAAATCAAATCAAATCAAATCAATGGGAGGGATTAATTGACAAGGTGGCTAAAATTCAGGAAGGGCAAGGGTGGAACTGGCTTGAGAGATGATCTGTCTCCTGGAGTTAGATGTCCTCAGCCTTTTGCTCTAGTTTTTGTGTCATCTCTTCTTTCTCAATTGTTTCACTTTCTGTTGCAGGTGGGTTTTTATTAAACACCAGGGAAAATAGCACCAGGAATCTCTGAGCTCATGTCTTCCAGCTCTGGGCTGAGAGGAAAAATAGACTCTCTCTTACAGCTTCCATTTTCAAAATCTTAAGGTAAGGCTCTAATTGGCTGGGTTTGGGATCTTTGCCCACCCTCTGGCCCTACTACTGAGGCCAGGCCTGAGAGGACTATGACTGGTCTAGCTGAGGTTCTGCACCTGCCTTTGTGGTACAAGCAACAGATGTTTTACCAGAAGGAGATATGACCATTGGGGTCACATCTCCACCTTGTTTTCGCTGTGACCAAGAATTCGTGGTATTGATGATCAGGAGCCAAGAGATCAAGACATTTCCAGATATACTAACTGCAAACACACAGAGGCAAGAAACAGCAAATTGAAGCAGTAGCTCTTGGTTCTGAGACTTTTAAAAACTGAACAACTGATTGATTTTACAGACTGAATTTACAGATTTACCCAACCATCACCATAACCCAGTTTTAGAACAATTTCATCATATCATAAAAGATCCTTTGTACCCATTTGTTACCTATCCTTATCCCCACCCCAGCCCTAGGCAACCACTAATCTGCTTTCTTTCTCAATGGATTTACTTTTCTGGACATTTCATTTAAGTAGTCTTCTTCCATTACCCTCCAAACCACTAAGGATTTAGATACGGCTGGCCCGTCTGATTCTGAGGAGACCAGCACTGATGATTTTGCCATGGAGATGGGACTGGCCTGTGTTGTTTGTAGGCAATGATGGTGGCATCTGATAATCAATTAGTAGAATGTCAGGAGTGCCACTGTAATCTCTACCACCAAGATCACCATAAGCCTCAGGTGATAGACAAGGAAGTGAGTGACCCTCATTTGGTATGGTATTGTGCCTGATGTGCCAGACAAATGAAAAATTTGTTCAAAAAACTCTGAAACCACCACAAAAACCATCCTCCGCAGTTGTTTCTGTTTCTCCAGCTGTCAAAAATCTACTGGTTAAGAAATCAGAGACTAAACTCAAACAAGAGACAACTTTTCTAGCAGAAGTGAAGACAACTGCGGTTATTTCAGAAAATTCTTCTAGTACTAGTGTTTCCTCTTCAGTAACTAGTGGCCTAACTAGTCTGGCAGCTTTTGCAGCCAAAACCTCCTCTGCTGGTCCATCAACAGCAAAATTGAGTTCAATAACACAAAACAATAGTGGGAAACTGTCTACTTCATCAGCTAACCAGAAGCCCATGGGTTTGACTGGTTTGGCAACATCATCCAAAGGTATAATAGATTTCAAAATAGGTTCCAGTAACAGCACTACAACCACTGTACCACTGAAACCATCTCCACCTCTAATTTTGGGCAAAACTGGCTTTAGTTCCTCAGTTAGTTATGACAATGTTAGTAAAGTAGGTCTTCCTAGTCCAAGTAGTTTATCTCCATGGAAATAGTGGGACAGCAGGTCCTAGTGGAAGTACACTAGCAAACCACTTCAGAATTAAGCAGCTCTCCCTCAGCATTGCTCAAAGGTCTGTTTTCACAAGACTCATATCTTGATGCTGTGAAGCAATTACAGATGGTCAAGAAGAAAGCTGTCCAAAAGAAACTCAAGAAGTAATGTGATCAAGTTGGTTTTTATATCACATTGCCCTAAAGATGAAAATCTCATTATTAGTACAAAAACTATAATATATAATATACAGTTTTATATATATATATAGTATATATATAGTGTAGTATGTACACATAATATACAATATGTCTGGGTTCTTTTACTCTGCCTAGCATTTTAGAAGTTCATCCATGTTCCAGCATGTGTCAGTATTTTGTTCCTCCTCATTGCTGAATGGTAGTCCATTGTAATATGGATACCACACACTTGGTTTATTCATTCACCAGTTGATGGACATTTGCATTGTTTCCAGTTTTTGCCTAATCTGAATAATGCTCTAATGAATATTTGTCTGCAATCTTTGGACATTTGTTTTTATTTCTTTTGGGTGGATGCTTCTGAGACTTTTTAGATTACCTCATTTTCTTCTCCACTTAGCAGTTTTAGAAAATATATAGATTCAGTTACAGTTTGAGTTGGTTCACTGGTTTTTAAAAAACTTTCAATTCAATTTGAAAGCTAATATTTGGGTTCACTGAGGGATTTAGCAAATGAGTATATTCATTCTAGTTTCTGGTTTATGTTCCACTTTAGTTCCTGTCCCTGATGGCAACTTAAAAGTCTGTAGCAGATTCTGTGCTGGAAATGAAGACAGATTAGTGTACATGGAGTGACAGGCTTATAGAGGGAGAAAACTCACCTCTATATTAAACTCAAGCTTTGCAATTAAATCACCACCTCTCTTCCATCCCCCAACCCACACCCCACATCCATCCTTGGGTATAGGATTTAATTCATTTCAGAAACTCTCCTATAGTCATCTCTGTTAGAAGGTTGTGGATTATTGTTCTGGAGACCCCTGAAGGCTGGCTCTCAATGTGCATGAGACAGTGGATCAAGCTTCAGGAGCTTAGTTTCATCTGGTTGCAAGGGCATTTTTGTCTTTTAGGGGACGGCAGTTGTACATTTGGGAAATGAGAGCTGGCAAATTCAGGACTGGTCCTTTCTTTTCTGACCTGCTATTCTTCAGTTACCAGGCTTACTTTAATGCAAACACTGGCATTTAAGGATAATTTCCTATACTAGTAAAAATTTATTTGCAGGTAAAGGAAAGATGATTGTGAAAATCTCACCTAAGTCTGGCACCTTTGGGTTTTTAACTTCAGAGGTATCTTCCATGTGTTACCAGTTTCCAAGGAATTGCAGCCCTTTATGGGTTTGGGATAAGGTAAGATGGAAAGAGTTGTCAAATGGTCTAAGTGTTTTTTGTGTTAATTATGACAACCCAGGAATATTCTGGTTTAAGCTTGACTTACAAAATGTTGAAAGTTACTCTTTCGACTAAACTTCTCAAAGTCTTAATTTTAACCTACTCCACACATCACCATAAGACAGCAGGAGGAGAGGGGAAATCAGGGGCACATTATTGGGAGAGAAGGAGCTTTGTGCTTGCTGCAGCGACCTTTGTTGAGCAGCGAGTTTCCTTCTTGCCCTTTCCTTATGAACTCCTGGTGTCTTAATTGGGCTTATCAGATATCTTGGCGTATGGGCTTCTCCTCTTCTGGAGAAGGGAAGAAAAATTGGTTATAACCCAGTGGTTCTGATCATTAAATAAGGAAATGCAAGATAGTGTTGTAGAATTGCTTAATTCAGACTGGCAGGGAGCTGGAACAATTCTTCACCTTGGAGCAGCTGTAATTCCAAAGTTCAGAATTCTCCCTTACTGTCACTACAGCCATGCCATCTTACTTCATCCTCACCATCCTCCTGTGAATGAAACAGGACAGAGAGCACTTTCTAGATTTTAGAGAAGACATACACCTGTGTTACCACCACCTGGCTCAATACATAGACCATTTTTAGCACCCCAAAAGGTACTCTCCTGTCCCTTTCCAGATACTACCTCTGCATAGATAACCACTGAACTATGCATTAGCAATTTGGGTGATATTGCCCCTGAGGCAATGAAAATTGGTTCTTGGGGGGTGAAAAATCTTTAGCTATTACTTATGCTAAACAGATATATATCTGTGATATTAAATTTAATGAGGAGAGGTGTTCAGGGAAAAAAGACTGAAATTTTTTAGACAATTAAAAAACAAGGTTGACAATTAAATTAAATTAAAAAACAAGGTAGACAATTAAAAAACTAATCTAATTCTATACTGTGCGCTAGCTTTACCTAATCTTGAACTTCATAAAATGCAATCGTATAGTATATACCTGGAATATCTACTATGTACTCCCATTTGACATTGGTTTCTTCTGCTCGACATGTTATTATGAGGTTCATCCATCTTGTTGCTTGTGTCAATTGTTCGTTCCACTGTGTAGTATTCCATTGCATAGCTACACTATGATGTGCTTATCTAGTCACTTCTTGAGGGTTGCTTCCAGTTTTTGGCTATTGTGAATATAGCTACTATAAACATTTTTATACATGCCTTTTGGTGGACATATGTTTTCATTTCTCTTGGGTAAATGCCTAGAAGTGGAAGTGCTGTACATAGGGTATGCCCACATTTAGCTTTACTAGATACTGCCAGTTTTCCAACCTAGGCATACTAATTTACATTCGCAGCAGCAATATAGCAGAGCCGTAGTTGTTCTACATCCTCCCGATACTTGGTGTTTTCAGTTCTTTTTAAAGTTGAGCCACCTGGAGGGTGTGTATTGGTGTCTCATTGTGGTTTCACAGGTCAGTTGGCCATTTGATATCCCCTTTTGTGAAATGTCTTCTCAAAACTTCTTGTTTTATATGGATTACTTGTCTTTTTCTTATTGGATTGTTAAATATGTGTATTAAGAATATCTTCTTCCTATCTGTAATTTGCTTTTTATTCTCTTAAGAGCGCCTTCTGATGAACAAAAATTCTTCACTTTGTTGAAGTCTAATTTTGATGTCCTGTTTAAGAAATCTTTGCTTACCCCAAGGTGATAACATTTTTCTCCTATTCCTCCCTAGAAGTTCTATACTTTTTGTTTCTCCGTTTAGGCCTATTTTTGAATGAACATTTATATATGGTGTGAATAGAGATTAAGGTTAAACTTTTTTCCCAAATGGATATCTATTTGCTCTATCACTAGTCATTAAACAAGACTATCCTTTTCTTCCCCTACTGAGGTGCAGTTGTACCTTTATTTTAAATTAAGTGACTTTATGTGTGTGGTTTGTCTTCTGAGCTCTCTATTCTGTTCCATTGACTCATTTCTCTATTTTATTTTCATTTTTAAAAATTTTATTGAAGTATATCATTGTTGAATTCGACTTCTTTAATTTCTCTTAGCAATGTTTTGTTGACTTCAGGATACAGAATTGTTCAAATTTCTTTATTCTTAGATATTTCATATTTTGAAATACTACTGCAAATGGTATTTTTTAAGGTTTTGTTTCCCAGTTTTTCCCGGTAATGTATACACAAAAGAATGCTGTCATGCAACATTGGTAAATTTACTTTTTTCTAGTGATGTATTTGTAGATTTCTTCGTTTTTTTGCTCAATTATGTCATTTACACAAAATGACACTTCAAACTTCTTTCCAATTGTTATACCTTTAATGTCTTTTTAATTGCTTTTTTGCACTAGCAAGGACTTTCAGTACAATCTTGAATAGACATGGTGATAGAGTACATCCTTATCTTGTTCCTGGAACCAGAGAGAATATTTCAGTATTTCATCCTTAAATATGTTAGGTGAAGTTTTTTCAACTGTAGTATGACATAATTTAATTACAATAAAATGTATCCATTTGAAGTGTGTAATCCAGGAAGTTTTGACTATAGTATATACCTGTGAAACCACCACTGCAGTCAAAGTAAAGACCATTTCCATAATCTCCAAAAGATTTGGCATTAGGCAGAATTCTAAGAATGACCCTCATCATTGTATAATCCCCACCCCTTTGAATGTGGATAGAACCTATGAAAATTGTGAGGTATCACTCCCATTATGTCATGTCAAAAGGGAGATTATACTGGTGAGCTTAATCTAATCATGCAGGCCCTTTAAAGCAGAGAGTTTCTTCTGGCTGAGAATGGCAGAAGAAATAGAGACGTATAAAGCATGAGAAGGAAGCAATGTACCTTTGCTGTTTTGAAGGTGGAGGAGGCCATATGAAGTGCAAGTAGCCTCATGCAGCTGAGAGAGGCCCCCTGGCTGACCCCAGTCCTACAACCACAAGGAAACTAATTTTTCTGGCAATCTGAATGAATGTGGAACAAGAATTTTCCCCCAGGACCTCTGGGTAGGTGCCCAGCCAGCCAGTTCCTTGATCTCAGCCTTGGGAAACCCTGAGCAGAGACCCAGCCAGGCCCACCTGGCCTTCTGACTTACAGAACTGTGAAATAGTCAGTGGGTGCTGTTTTAAGTTGCAAATGTTGTCGTAATCTGAGCAATAGAAACCTGAAACACATTTTTTTTTTAAAGATTTATTTATTCATTTCTCTCTCCCCCCCCCCACCCTGATTGTCTGTTCTCTGTGTCTATTTGCTGTGTCTTATTTCTTTGTCCACTTCTATTGTTGTCAGCGGCTTGGAAATCTGTGTTTCTTTTGGTTGTGTCATCTTGTGTCAGCTCTCCATGTGTGCGGTGCCATTCCTGAGCAGGTTGCAGTTTCTTTCGCGCTGGGCTGCTCTCCTTACAGGGCACACTCCTTGCGCGTGGGGCTCCCCTACGCGGGGGACACCCCTGCGTGGCAGGGCACTCCTTGCGCGCATCAGCACTGCGCATGGGCCAGCTCCACACGGGTCAAGGAGGCCCGGGGTTTGAACCGCGGACCTCCCATGTGGTAGACGGACACCCTAACCACTGGGCCAAGTCCGTTTCCCTGAAACACATTTTTTTTTTTATTGACTTTGTAATAATATTACATTAAAAATATATATGTGAGGTCCCATTCAACCCGACCCCCCACCCCCCCTCTCCCCCCCCCAACAACACTCGTTCCCATCATCATGACACATCCATTGGATTTGGTAAGTACATCTTTGGGCACCTCGCCATAAATGTATCTAACACGTGGGAGTAGCTTTGGAATTAGGCAGTCAGCAAATTTGGAAGCATTTTGAGGAGCCTAGTAGAAAAAGCCTGCACTTACCACTGTCCACCAGGATGTGGCTGGATCAAAGAAACCTTGGTGATTCTGGTACTGGCACGTTTCAGGAGCTGTCTGACCTAATGCTAATTTCTGCTGTGAGGTTTGTGCCAGGCTGGTTACTCTGGCAAATGCTAAGTTCTTGCTGAACCTTATAGATTTACTCATTTACTCCTGATTGGAGTCTCTTGGGTTTCAACCATGTCAGTCCCCTTCATCAGCATTATATACTCTCTCACTGTACTAGGTGACTCAAGGTAAGTCACTAGGATTTCCCTTGAGGGCTTAAAGGATGATGGCCATGTGACTGGACTATTTATTAACCTTATTATGTTCTAAGCACTATGGTAGGTCCTTTATGTACATGATTTCAATCCATCCCCCAACATTCCTATGATGCAGGTCTAGTATTATCCTCATTTGTTTTAAAGAAGCTAAAGTAACTTGTCCAAGGTTATTAACCAAGATTCTAACTTTGTCAGTTTGACTCCAGAGTCCAAGTTCTTAACCAGTACTTGACACTGCCTCTTTCATCCTCAGAATGGTAAGAGAATGTTATTTCTTATAGGAATGTCTTTTTGAGTCTCTGTTTCCTAATCTTAAAAAAAAAAAGAAAGAAAGAAGAAGATAAGCTCATGGAGATGTGGAAGGGATAGAGATGGAACCCAGGCTGGTCTGACTCCAAGACCTTCTTGCCATGACTAAACTGAACTGTGTCCTAAGAGCTATTAAGGGTACAGGGCAGGAGTATTTTAGATGTAGTTTCAAAACACTTTGAAGGGAAAAAATGAGTATGTGACATTTTTTTGGCTCTCCTTCTTATCTTTCTCCAGGAGTTGGAGCATGAAAGAGCTCAGAGAGTCTTAGGAAACTTTGAGTCCAGCCCTTCATTTTAGAGAGGAGAAAATAAAGGCACAGAAGGGTACAAAGATATCCTCAACCATTTCTTGTAGTGAACGATTGGAAGAAGTTGGAGTAGAATTCGGGTTCTGACTCCCTAGTTCTTCCCCCCAAAACTGTCTTTCTGACTAAGATTTTAAAGTGTTAATGTAAAGAATAACTTTAACTTCCCCTCCCCATAAACTGAAGGGCACACTGTAGTGGGGAAGGTGTAAGTGGTCAGTCTGGACCAGGGTTTTTTAACCTTTTTTGTTCTACGGACTCCTTTCCCAGTCAGGTGAAAACCACGGACCCCTTACTAAGTCCTCACTATACCGTGTATTATTTAATAAACATATCACACCCGCACCAACACATCCCCACAGGAATCATGTTTTTTTGAATTTCAATTCAAGCTCATGGGCTCCTTGTTAAGAACCCCTGGTCTAGACCATTAAGGTCATATTTGTCCCTGAGAGTTCTGGCCCTGAACCTCAGTGCCCCTTGTTTCTCATCTGTAAAGGGAAGCATGCCTATCTGCTTTGCCTCCCTAAAGCAGTTGTGATAAAGATCGTGTGGTAATATCCATAAATGCCCTTTGTAAACCACAGTGCATTGCACATATCTGTCAGAATGGATTATGTCCCTCAAATGCCCTTGGTGGATGCTGTTCCAAGATGGATATGCTGGTTTGCATGGTGTATCTAGAGATGTGCTGGCTGGGACCTCTCCTTTGAAAAGACCATGATATCCCAGAGGCTTCCATGCATCTGGGGTAGCCCTTCAGAAACACTGGACCTAGGACTCTGCGAAAACTGAACACCTTCTAATTTCTTCTTTGGTAAAGTTCTTAGTTCCTCTTAACAGCCCAGATTTCTTACAGCCCTGGTTCTTTGAAGATCAAGAATGTAAAAAACTTAGTTGAGAAAGAAGTACTTGTCAAATCCTGATGTGTGTCAGTGTTGCACTCCCATAGACTTCATTGATTTATAAAAATGATAGATGCCCGTTATAAAAAATTTGAACAATGTAGACAGGTAAAAAAGACTACATATCTCCTCAAATCCCATCACTCAGGAAAAATCAGTGAGCATTATTACAGATATATCTTTCTGATTGTATGCGGAGAGAGAGGATGGTGAGCAAGAGCAAGCCAGTGTAAGAGAAAGAAGGCTGGTGCGGAGAATAAATGGATGGGAATGGCAGGTGAAGGGATGTGCCGCCAGTGAAGGGCTCTCTGGTCAGTTGGCTCTCTGGTCACAGTCAGATTCAATTCCATGTTAAAAACAAAACAAAACAAAATAATGATGACTCACTCAGATATAAAATGAATATGTGTTAAAGATTTTATTTAACTCATCATTAATAAGGCAACTGGTTACCTTGTTAAAACTGACTCAGTAGAGACTCTAAAGAGCAGGAAATTGTGTGTAGGTGGGGGAAGGGGAGGGTGGAATTTGTCCCTCCACTGGAAAAATAATTTCAATTGCATATCTACAGAAAATAATTATTTTGCATGGCTATCAGTTGTCTACAATTTACTGAGTTGTAAAATCACTCAAAGGCAGTGAAAGGCTACAATTAGATAATCCTGATGGGTATGAGATAAACCATGCATACTTTTCCATCGGAAACACAGTTACCTATTTTGCTTATTACAAATTTTCTTGCAACTGTTCCTCTGTCTTCAAGCCCAAGGCCCTTTTCTTCTGGTCACACTGTGGTCTCCTGAGGTTTCTATTTCTCACCTTTGCCAGAAGGAGATTTTGAGTACTCTTATAGATTCAGCTTCAAGAGACAGAAAAGGCTGAAAGATATCTTTGTGATTTTCCATTCTTTATTTTTTTAAAAATCACTTGCTTTATTCTAAGAAGTGAAAAAAATTTAAAAACATACTCCTCCATCCTTGAATTGCAATCAATACATTTTATTATATATCCATGTATACCTTTCTCATGTCCCAACATCATACATAAAAATTGAAGCATTCACGTAGAGTGAAAGGGTATATAAGTAGGAGCATAATATATAGTTTACTTGGCATTTTGCTTTTCTCACTGAAGCAGTATACTGAGGCTGATGCAGATTGAAAGCCTTCCTGTAAGCACCTGTATGGGATGCCATAGCACGGATGCAGCCCTCCAAGTCTCTGATTCCTGGAACTGAGTGAGGAAGAAATGCAAAGAGCTGTGCAACAGGAGTGAAGAAAAAGCATTAGGAGCCATCTTCTACATCTATCTCTTCTGGACTCCTTAGACTGTGTGCAAGAATGCCTGGAAGGAGGCTGCCTGCTTGAATTACACTTCTTGCCCTAGGCACTTTGGGGGAGAGGGGTAGAGGCCTGGAGGAAGGATGAACGGACAAGAAAGGAGGACAGGCTTTGGCAGTTGAGTTGGGCCATGGTGGTGGCACATACCTCTCCTGAGTAATAAAAGCCAAGCAATTTCTCCCCCCAAAATATATATTTACTAGTGGGAAAAAGAGTCTTCCTCCCTTACTTTCCAAGAAAATCTGACAAAAGCAGTGAATGGAGTGCTTGCTACATCTAGCAAATTAAATGTTCAGATTTGACTGAAGCCCCCATCCACACATTTTTAAAAATAAAAACTTAAAGTTTTTGTTTGTTAAAAATAACTGCCAGAAAGAAACGTCCTTATTACTAATAGAAATCAGTGTTATCTGGAGCCAAGGAAAAAGGTTTGGTGGGTGAGTGAGAAAGAAAAGGGGTGTAAAAACACCATTCTGGAAAGGGAATGCTGTGAAAGTGACCATTTTGCAAGGCTCTTTCCTCAGTAGAAACGGGGCAAACCCTTCACCTGGAAGGTGTGAGAGTGAAGAAGTCCTCAGGAGGGGGCCCTAAGCCCAGGGGCTCCTGTGGCAGTTGAGATTATTTATGAATTCCAAAAAGAGAGATTATGTTTGTAAAATGGTCTCTTCCCCTGGGTGTGATCTCCTTTGATTGTATTAGATTCAGCTGAGATGTCTTTGATTAAATTATGTTAAGATTAGGGCTTTGATTAGACCAAGTCAGTAGGGTGTAACTCAGTTTAAGTCCCCATCCCCTTGGTAGGCTACATAAATGGACACTGAAGAAGCCAGGCAGAAGGCACAGGCAGAAAGAGAACTCGTCGACACAGAAGAGGAGAGAACTTGGTCATTTTGGTCCTGCCATGTGACAGAAAGGAGAAGGCAAAAACAGCTAAAGCCCTGGGGAGAGCTGAGCCATTTGCCTGAAGGTTTGCAGCTGAAGAGACCAGGGCCCAGAGCAGCTGAGAAGGCCCAGAAAGAAATGAGCCCTCCAGCCTTCAGCCGAGATGGAAAGAACTGGGCCCACGGACCCTTAAGAGGAAGAGGAAGGCTGAACTCGTGCAGACATCAGTAACCATCTTGCTTCAACACTTGGCAACAGACTTTGGTGAGCAAATACCTCTTATGTTACCTTGAATTGGACTCTTAAGGGCCTGGTAACTATAAGCTTTTTTTTTTTTTTTTTTTAAGATTTATTTATTTATTTAATTCCCCCCCCCTCCCCTGGTTGTCTGTTCTTGGTATCTATTTGCTGCGTCTTGTTTCTTTGTCTGCTTCTGTTGTCGTCAGCGGCACGGGAAGTGTGGGCGGCGCCATTCCTGGGCAGGCTGCTCTTTCTTTTCACGCTGGGCGGCTCTCCTCACGGGCGCACTCCTTGCGCGTGGGGCTCCCCCACGCGGGGGACACCCTTGCGTGGCACAGCACTCCTTGCGCGCATCAGCGCTGCGCATGGCCAGCTCCACACGGGTCAAGGAGGCCCAGGGTTTGAACCACGGACCTCCCATATGGTAGACGGACGCCCTAACCACTGGGCCAAAGTCCGTTTCCCACTATAAGCTTTTACCCCTAATAAATACCCTTTATAAGAGCCAACAGATTGCTGGTACTTTGCATCAGCACCCCTTTGGCAATATAGCTCCTGAATTGCTTCTTCCTGCCTGCCCCCAGGCCTTGGGTGCCTGGTTTGGAGGAGCCAGCTCCTTTACACACGTTTAGAGGCACACTTCTGTCCATACTGGCTTTTTATTCCAATCACTAAATCAATACATGTTTTATTGATTATTTTCTGTGAACGGGGAGCTATGTGGGTTACAACTGCTATATGTAGTAAACGTCTTAGGGCAGAAACCATCATTTTGGAGACAACGGACATTAAAATAGAAATAATGTACAAGGAAGCAGGTGAAAAGTATTTAATAGTCAGCAGAAGCTTCCCACTTCTCAAAAATTTTGAAGTTTTCAGCTGAAAGGAATTCTGAGCCGTATAAAAAATACTTTGCATGCAGCGGGAGCTTAAACCGTGTGAGGTTTAGGTGAGACTCCCATGAGTGTGGATTGTCAGAACAGGTTTGGTGAAGCAGCGTCATAATAAAATAGTAATTACGATCATGGTGGGGATGAAGAGAGGAGCAGAAAGCAGTTGCTAAGCACATTATTTTATTTAATCCTCACAACCCCTTTAGGAATTAGGTATGTTGATCATTCCCACTTTAGAGATGAAAAAAATGAAAGTTTAGGTCATTTCACAGAACACAATGAGAATGTGGCAGAGGGACCAAATCACAGGCTTTTGTCAATGCCCTTTAGTCAAAGACCGCAGGAACACTTGCATTGAAAAAGTTGGGGTGATTACTTGTTGCAGCAAGGGAGAACACGTGATGATGAACTGTGGGGTTTCTCAGCAGGAGGGTGTTAGAAAGAACCTGTTGAAGAGGTGGGCTTTGATTGGTTCACAGTGGGGAGGGTCTAAGGTGGTGGAACATTTCTCTTGACTGGGCAATTTAATAAATCTTATCTATGGGGGGGCAGACTAGGGTGAGAATAAAACAATGCTCTATTTAGTAAAGAAGTGACAGTTGGCTACTTAGCCAAGTGTGGGGAAGGGTTGTTTGGTATTTTGTGTAGTGCAGTGCCCTTGTCTGAATGCATGTTCTGTGATATGTTTATGCCCAAGAGGAGATCAATAGGATTTACCTATAAGCATCACATCATTTTGTAATAACATTGAGGCTCAGCTATGAGTATCATATCAGTTCCCCGAGTCAGGGGCTGGGCCAGTTGACTTCAGTGTGCTTATCTGTACAATAGGCCTGTCATGAAGATTAGCATACACATAGACAAAGGACCTAGGCCTTAGCACAAAGGAGACTCCAGATCATTGGGATATTCCTGGAGAAGGAAGATCAAGGCTTGTGAGGGGATGGATGGGATTTCCTGTTACCAAGACCACGGGGAAGGGCATGCAGATATGGGAGCAAGAATATGGTGAAAATATTTTGCTTCCCCTGAAATTCCAAATAATTGGCTAGACTCACATTTTGACATTTTTGGGGGACTTTTTTTTTTTAAAGCCAAAGACATTCTCATGATTTTCCCAGCAACATCCTCTTTGTCATTCTGGCCATATTATACAGCGTTAGTCCCTGGAGACTAATTTTTTTCAAGAAAAATTGGCCCACATAGATATTGGGGAAATAAAGCTGAGCTCATCATCCAATCTTTTCCTTTTATGTAATTATCGATAATGTTTATTGTAGAAAGGCCTGATACAGCAAAAATCTTTGCTGCATAATTAATTTCCAGTGCATCAGGTAATGGAAGAAGCCCAGCTATAAATGCAAGGAAGTGATTTTTTTCATTCCTGAAGATACAGAGAAACAGAAATGGCTGTTCAATTTTTAAATGAACCTTATATGTTTTTAATGAGTAACTCCAATAAGCAGCACTGTTGCATGATTCGTTTGGGCATTTCCAGTTAACAGAGAGCTCATAAGATTAAATATCCTCCAGGTGACTCTCAGGCAGGGGTGGAAGTATCTCCTTCCATTGTTTGGAAGCAAGCACATTTCAGCAGAGCTGTTATTTTTGTGTCAGGAAAAATAGGGCTTTTTGCCATTTTAGAAGCAATTGCTATACTTACGTATAATATCATTAAAGGAAATGACAGTGTTTAGCAATGTCAGCAATATGTGAACTGCAAAAATGCAGCAGCCTCGGGATGACAAATTTTTCCTTTCCAAAGAGATGTTGGAGAACTTCAAACATGAAAATACCTGCTCAGAGGAACAAAAAACTGGAAAAATCTCAGGGTACCTTCAGCACTAATTTTTCCCACTGTTAAAATGATATCTAGACCAATGCAGACCAATACAAAAGTGGAGATGGGGCTTTTCTGGAGGTTTTAGTTCCTCTGACACCATGGAATTCAGGAGTTGTTTTAGACATGATTTGTGCTTTTTCAGATATGCCAGTTCGTCAAAGAAACTTGTCCAAGATCAGATTCCTCATGCATGAAATGGAGGGCCTAGGTTTGTCATCATGAATTTGCTGACATCAAGTAATATGAAATTCGGGGTCTGTTTGTTTTTAGAAAAGTTTTCTTTGTTCAGTTTTGGTTGCATCCGGCAGTACTTAATCCTCCAGGATTCATGTAAGTTTCATTCTGTGTAAAGTCAGTGATTTATGTAAAGGCTGTGGAAATTAAGAGTCCAGAGTGTATCCCAAATAGACAGGATTGGCAATGTAGTATCCATAGGATACTCTGCTGCCCTGGGCTGACTACAGGGTCTGGATTAATCTCTTCTCACAAGGTAAGTGCCCAACATCCCCTTATGACTTAACCTTCCCTTCCATTGGATTTAGGTTTTGGCCTTCTTGCCCCACTCAAACCTCTTCAGTTCATCTCTCATCACCTCAAAGCTTCCCTGATCTAGGTCTCTAACCTAGTGAGGAGGAACTCAGAGATTGAGGAACAAAGACTCCTTCATTAGGTAGGAAAGACTGAGAATAGCCAAATGTGCAAACCAACCCCACTCCCCACTTCCATGGGTATTTTCACATTCACACTAATCTCTGGCTTAACCCAAGGATCAAATAGGTAATGGAAGAATTTGCGGCAGACTGCTGGGGGAGATGGATAGATGGACTGTTTTTAACAGCATGTTTCTAACTGAGTTAAGATGAGTGACCACAATGTGCACAATATTACTTTCTAAAATATGCAAAGATACCCTAACATGCATGCCACATTCATGCCTTCAAGGAGCTGGCAACCAGGTAGGGACATAGATCATAAACATGCATTAAAAATATAGTTGCATAAAGATGAAAAAAAATGATGGGATAACATAAAATATGGCATAAAATAAGCATGGCCAATCAGTGGGAAAGCATGGAATGGAATCGGCATCTACTGAGCATCCCTTAAGTGCCAAAGGCTATATACCAAGCACTTTTGTATATTTTATCTAATCCTTCCAAAACTCTTAGTTAGGTTTTATTGTTTTCATTATGAAGATGAGAAAACTGAGGCACAGAGATGTGAAGTAAATTGTCCAATGTCACCCAGACTAGATGGTAGTTAAGAGTCTCACTCTTATTTTTCCTGTAAGATCATGAATTTATCAGCAGGTGGCAGAGATGAGATTGGCTTGTCCATCTTTGAGAAACACTGTTTTTTGACATTAACTATGATGTTAGCTATAGTTTCTTCTTTTTTTTTTTTTTGACATACCCTTTATAAGGTAGAGGAAGTTATCTTTTATTCCTAATTTGCTGAGAGTTGTTGTCATGAATGGATTTTAATTTTTTGTTAAATATTTTTCCTGTATCTTTTGAGATAAATTTTTTTTCTTTAGCTTGTTGATATGGTGATTAATTTATATATGTTGAACTATCCTTGCCTTTTCACCCTGAATCTTTACTTGGCCATGATGTTTTATCATTTTTATAAATTGCAAGATTTGATTTACTAATAGTTTAAGGACTTTTTAAAAAACTTAATGCTGTGGTAACATATGTAAAACTCAAGATTTCCAATTTTAACCACTTTTAAGTGTACAAGTCTGTAGTGTTAATTATATTCAAATATTGGGCTATAATGAGCAATATTCATTACCCCAACTTTTTTATTACCTCAAACAGAAACTCTACACATATTAAGCAATAACTCCCACTTCCCTTCCTTCACCAAGTTCCTGGTAACGTATAATTCACTGTTTCTCTGACATGTGCTTCTGGATATTTCATATAAGCAAGATCATACAATATTTTTCTTTTTGTGTCTGGCTTATTTCATGACACACGATGTCCTCAAGTTTCATCCATGTTGTAGCAAGGATCAAAACTTCACTCCTTTTTATGTAAAGATTTTTGTATCTGTTCATGAAAGATGTTAATTTGTAGTTTTATTTTCTTGTAATGCTTTTGTCTAGCTTTGGTATCTGGTTATGATGAATGCTAAATGGTATAGCTAATGTTAAAATGATAACATTTTGTCATAACTGCTTTATATTTTTTTCAACAAACCAACCTTCTTAAGGATTTATCAACAGCTTGCTTGTACTCTGGATTCTCATTGGCTTTGGGCAACAGGATACCCTGGCAGAGATTAAACTGCAAAGGGAGAATGAGGCCAGACATTTATTCACTTGTCTCTTTCCCTGACATGTCCTTTATGTCCTTTGACCTAAAACCCCAGCTCCTGTCAGGGAGCCCTCACTACATCTTGCCCATACAGGCCTGGCATAGAAAGCGGCCTGCTGCTCTTGCTTGCCCTGAGGTACTGCACGTTATCGTCTTTCCTTAATCTGACCCACACCTTTGTAAATTGTTCCTTCAAAAATTTTTCTCAGTGACTTATCTGTGTGTGAAATCTTTCACCAACTTTCCATCTTTATATACTGTTTGCATTTACAGATATTGTCTAGTTTCCTTGGAAATTCAGTTTCTCTTTAAAAAGAAAATCCCTCATTGTTTGGGATTATTTAAGAGGACAACAAGGCAGAAATTATGGCACCGAGGGATTACTACCAACTACCAGCTGAGGATGTAACTAGAAAATGACCTTGAATAAAAGGGTCAACTCGGACCAGCAGAATATCTCTGTCTACACATAATAACAGGAGTTAAAAATGCTTTTTGACCTAAATCAAGGGGGAAATGGAAAGGAAAAATGAGTTTATATGGCTATGAGTCTCTAAAAAAGAGCCCAGAGGTTATCAGAGGGGTTGCCCTTATGCACACCTGAGCAGAGTCCCAGAGACAGATAAAGTAGATACAACCCCAGGTATTGGTTCTTTTGAGGACTACAGAGACCCACAGGTATTATGGTCATGGCAGATGGAGTTCAGTGCCATGCCAGTTGGCCCTACTTTGGAGTTAGTGTTTCTGTGTGATGGAGCTGGACTCAGATGTGATCTCTTTTCACAAGCCTTTCCTGCTACTTTACCAGAATTGTAGTTGGTTCTAGGGTTTAATATATACCTAGGGGATCTGAACCTCTGGACTGACCATATGATAGCCAGGCCCTGAGCCTCAACAGACTTCAGCTCCTACACTCTGGTTTATTGGACTTACCCCACTCAGCTAACATGGAGTTGAAGAAGGTTAACCGCCACACCATGGAGCCAAGAGTGCCTACAGCTGAAAGCAGGAGGATTGCATTCAGCATCCATGTGGAATCTAAGCCCCTCTTGATACAGATGTGGAGTGGACACAACCAATCCAAGGTCCACAGGATGGAGGAATAGAATATGGATTAGAGTGGACTTACTGATATTCTATTCATGAACTATTGTGATTAATAATTGAAGAAAATGTGGCATTGGTGTGGAGAAAGTGGTCATGGTGGCTGCTGGGTGTGGGGAATGGGAGGAAGAGATGAGATGTGGAGGCGTTTTCGGGATTTGGAGTTGTCCTGGGTGGTGCTGCAGGGACAATTACCAGACATTGTAGGTCCTCCCATGGCCCACTGGATGGAACGTGGGAGAATGTGGGCTATGATGTGGACTATAGACCATGAGGTGCAGCGATGCTCAGAGATGTATTCACCAAATGCACTGAATGTCTCATGATGGTGGAGGAGAATGTTGCTGTGGGGGGAGTAGTGGGGTGAGGGGGTGGGGGATATATGGAGACCTCATATTTTTTTAATGTAATATTAAAAAAATGAATAAAGACCAAAAAAAGATACAATTAAGAGAGAGAGGAAAACAAAAACAAAAAACAAGGCAGAAATTATTTTACTTGAAGAGAATCATTTGAGACCAGACCTTGAACAATGAGTTACTCTTCAACACTGGAGTTGAAGATGTATTCTCAGTGTGTGGTTTAAAAATGGCAGAATTTCTTCTCCACACCTCTGGCAGAATGAATTATTCCCTCTTCAGTGTTCCCAGATCATTTTGAACATAGCACTATTATCATTGTGCCATATGTCTTAAAGGGAAGAGTCATGCCTCATTGTCTATGTGCCCTCAGAGAATAGCACAGAAATGACAACTCATGAAGTTTTGCATATCCAAATGCACATAGATATTTGAGGCCTATCTGCCAAGAGATTTAGACCTGATTTATTCTCCTCTCTCCAGACTTTTCTCTGAAAGTAAAGCGAACAATTCTATCTATTATCAAATATATCTATATTTTTTCTTTCTTTTAACATTTGACTAAAGAGCCTGTTTGACACATATATGCTGTATACACCAGGAGGTCAGATTTTGATGGCCTTGGAATGTTGTCAGGCTCTCGCAGACATGTCCTTCATTTTGCCATTGCTTTATAAAAATACTGACGGTCCAGAGGCCACTGCTCAGAGCACAGCTAAGAAAGGGGATTCAGAGACTGGCTCTCAGATGGTGAGGGGGTGAACTATCACATGGATCTAGAGTCCTAGCCACTACCAACTCAGGAACAGTTACTTTGTCTGGGACAGTATTACAGTTTTTGTAGAATTGGGAGTTTAATATTCACAATGGCTCCTGGCCACTGGTCAATCTGGACTCTTCCAAATGTAGACAAGCAAATGCAGGATGGAAAAGTCACTCCTGTTCACAGGTGACATTTCCTTGGCCACATTGATCAGCTTTCCAGTGGGTGTGAGGAAAAAGTAGTTAAGATTATCCTATCATCATATCATCACAGAAGAATGGAGGGGATCAAAACATTATTGTTCTTTAGCTGATTATTGCCTAGAGCTGATATTTTCTCAATATCTCTGGAATGAGAACTAGAGCTGGTTTCCCAGTTGCAAAGGCCCATTCTCAAAGAGGCAGGGTGACTAGTCATCCCAGAAGGTTAAGACAGCAAATGTGCTTCCCCTTGTGGCCATGTGTGTATGTGTATATCCCAGATCTAAGCTTTCAACTAAGGGCTTGCAGACTATTCATTGCACCAAAGTCACATGGAACTAAGACCTTGAAATTCCTCCAGGAGCCCGCAGATCTACAAAATGATGAGTCTTTATTGAGTATACATGGCTTCCTAATCCTCAAATAGGGAAACCACAGAGCTCCGAAGAATGTCCCATGGGGGGTCTGTAATGTGGAGCTATTTAAGAAATATGATGATCATATTTTTCCATGAATTTCAATCAGATAATAGCAAAAACTGATGACACTCATCTTTTTTCTCTTCTCTGCTGCTTTTCTACCTCCTTACTTCCTCCCTTTTTCCCCCTGACATTTGAGGGAATCTATTAGAAGAAACTAAGCAAAATGTGACTCAGCTGCCATTTAAATATCAGAACTCTGTGAATGGATAAATGCATGTAAGAGAAAAATGTGAGGAGCAAGAGATAGTCTATTGAACAAGAAAAAGGGACGAAGCTTGTTGTCGGTCTACCTCAGGTGGTTTAGAAACAACCTTAGAAAAATGTAAACATTGTGATACTTCTCTCTGGTTTCTCCTCAATGCTTCAAGCATACCAAGAGTATGCTTTAGGACATATTCTTGGTCTCCTTTGTCTTTCTGATAGACAGGAGAAAGCCTTGTGGCTCCCTTTTCAGACTTTGGCTCAGACTTATGGGAATTCTCCAGCATGGTTTGCAACATATCCAATCTGCAGGAATGGCAGCCTTCCCCTTCCCTGACACTTTTCTTAGACTCCTCTATGCCTTATGGTGGTTCTGGCTCAAACTCCACAAAGGATACTTTATTAGAAGTTAATTTAGGCAAAGAATGGCAATTAGGTATTATTTTTTGCCATCTCAGTTTGATTGTTGCATGTTGAGAGATTACTATGTTGAGTAGGATTCTGAAGTCCAATTATGGTACATAAGTCATTGTCTGCTGTGAGAGTAGGAGTGAAGCATGTGTGTCAGATATTTGCCATCCTTAATCTGGGCTTAGAAGGCAGAGGACTTCCCAAGCTAGAGGGACATTGGTTCATCAGCCTTTAGCCCTATGACCACTAGAATCAGCTCTACATGCTATTTCCCTCTTCCTCTTGGTTTTCAGCTCCATTACACCTATATTTGAGAATAATGTGCAAATTTTGACCTCAAAAGTTATTTTCAATTACCCAGGCAGATATGATTTTGTTTGATGTATTCTCATTCTTATCACCTCTCCTATGCAGCAGACATTTCTAAAAAGGTAAGTTTCCTGGCTAGGTAAGATAGGAACAATCTGGGTGGTTGAATTTCTTTTTAAATAGTCAGGCTGCTTGCCCTTGAAGAGCTATCGCTCTTCCTCTCCAGTCAATCGCTAAAAACCCTTCTTACTCCTTGTGCAATAAACTGTGATGTGATCTCCAACTCCTCTGGTATAGTGCAGGGGTTCTTAACCTTTTTTAGTCCATGGACCCCTTTGCCAATCAGGTGAAAACCAGGGGCCCCTTACTAAGACCACACTACACTGTGTATTATTTAATAAATATATTGCACCCACAGCAACATATAAGAATAATGTTCTTTTGAACTTCAATTCAAGCTCATGAACCCCTTGTTAAGAAACCCTGGTCTGGAGTCTCTGCCGACACATGAGGAAGTTTTATGTGGTTATCTTCATCCTTTCAGTAAAAGCCCCTTTACAAGACTGAAGGTAAGGTCTTCAGTTATGCTCACTTTGGCCATTTTTGCAGGGGCATCTTTCTCCAGGCTTAAAAAGTGTTCAGCCAAAAAAGATGAGTTGAAACCTTGAGTTAAGTAAGTCAAGCAGGAATGCGCTCCAGGTGTGCTGGTCTTCAGTGAGTGAAGCCATTCACTGGGAATTGTGGGGTTCTTTTGGATAGTCCTGGCCAGGATTCTGTTCTGTCCCTCACTAACTGGAGATCTTGAGCAAGTCAGTACTCTCTCTGTGCCTTAATTATTTGGTCTGTGCACTGGAGACTGTAATAACTACACCATTGGGTTAGCGGAAATCTTCTTATAGTCAAGAACCGCTTAGATGTTTTTCACCTTTCTAACGTGGAATATGTACCCAGGAAATGTTCTTTCCCTTTTTCTTCTCCTTTGTTTGATGGAAGTCTTGCTTTGTAGTGTTTTATTTTATTTTGTTCCTAATAATTAAAGTATTCTAGGGCATTTCTGTTCCCATGGGGTCTTCTAGGTAAAAATCTAACGTCAGTAGAGCTGAGGAGAGAGTGAGGCATTAGTGACCCCGAGGCCCAGGGATAAGTTAAATGGAGAGATAGTGGAGTTTAAAAGCCACCAGAACTGAGTCAATCTTTAAGGCACTGACAGACTATTAGACTTAGGGCCTCATTTATTCAGAGGCACTGGACGTGTTGGGGGAAAGTACCTTGGAAACGTGTAGACATATACCCTCCAAACAAGGCTGGGCCCAAGCCAAATTGGGATCTAGATGGCATTTCATTCATTTACTCATCTGTCCAATCATTAACCTCCCAAACAGGTACTATGTACCTCCTGGATGCTAGATTCTATACATATGAATAAGATGACCTTTCCCCCAGGGAGCTCATGAGAGAGTGGTGGAATGGTAATTATAATGCCATGTGGTGTGGGTCTCTATTAAAGTGAAGGAGATAATTTTAATTTAATAGATGATATTATTTCATAATCTGTAACAAATGTTCCACAATAGTGCAGTGTGTTGGTGGAGGGCTGTTGTATGGGAATTCCACACGTGTTCATGATTGTTTTCTAAGTTCACAAACTCTCTAATAAAAATATATTTAAAAAAGGAGAGCAGGGATGTTTGCAGGTAACCCAAACATAAGATATTTACTGCCTCAGGCAGTTGGAATAGAACATTTTCACACAGATGGACTCATCAGGCTGAGTAGCACTGAATGGAGGCATTGACTGCTTGTCTTTACCTGAAACAATGATACCTTCTTCAAATGGGAGAATGTCACTGCTACAGTTGTTAATATCTGAATAAAATGCACTCAGAATTTGAAAAAAAAAGATGAAGGTAAAGCTACTTTTATAAACATCATAGAGCTTGAAGATAGCCCTCTCTTTTTGACAGTTGTCCCCCCAAATCCATTCTTCCCCTCTTGCTGGTTAAGACAACTTGCTGGTTAAAACTTCCTTAAGAAGATTACTCAGAGAGAGACTTGCAGCGTAGTGTAGCCATGTCACTGAATTCTTTCCACTGGAATTTAAGCAGAAATGAAGGGTGCAACTTCTGGGTCACTTGCTTAAAAGGAAATCCCTTATGGCGAATTTCCACTCTTTCATTCTAAATGACGGAAGGGTATTGCCAAACAACCTTGAAAGGCATGTGCCAAGGATAACAGAACATCCCTCCTCACCTCCTTCCTTGCATGACTTCCTCGAGCTGAGCTGGCCACCTGTCCTGGACTACCATGTGAGAATGCCATGAACTTGCAATAGCTTAAGTCACTGAATTTAGGGATCTCTTTATTATATCTTCTATCATAACACTTTTGATAGAAAAGTCATAACATTTTTGAAGTTCTAAGGTAATGTAAAAGAATATGGACATCATTTGACCAGCAGAGTCTTAGAAGATTTTATTGGCCACATGAGATTTCTCAAGACATTGGAGTCAGACAAACTCTGGGTCCTAGCTCAAGTCTGGAATGCTTCTATATCTAAGATTTTATATATTCCAAAATTGAAGTGACTTCTCAAGTCTCCGGAGAACAAAAGGGCCAACATCCAATCTTTTTCCAGGAGCCTTATCTCCTTTGCTAGTCTAAGATTTACAAGATCCATGAAGAAGCAAGTGCCTGCATTTTATATATAGGTTTATCAGGCTTTTCTTTAGGAGTGGGAGAGTGTATTGGAGATATAATTTGGGGGTCAACAGTGGCAGCAACAGGAAAGTGCCTGACTATTCAAAATCATCCTGCTTGAGAAGATAGTCGGAAAAAGAGGGAGGGGCTACTCTTTAGGAGTTATCTTGTCCTTCAATCCAGGCACCCCCAGGATCTAGCGGCTCTAGATATGCTAGCTCCATTTAGTGGAAATCAACTTCTTTGCACATCATATTCACAAAATCAGCTGTTCCGTGGCTCTCAAAGAGTCAATGGCATTGTAATCTGCATAAAAGAAAGACCCTTCCCCCTCACTCACCATTCATTTACTCACTCATTTATCAAATAGTTACTGAGAACCTACTTTATGCCAGGAACTTTGAAGAGGTGTGTGTGTATGTGTATATGTTTTAGGAAGTACCAGGGATTGAATCTGGGACCTCGTATGTGGGAAGCAAGCACTCAACCACAGAGCTATACCTGCTCCAAGATGTGTGTTTTAATGGGGACATTGTCAAGAATCCATGCCCCATCAGAAAGGCAAGGCAGGACTGGAATATGAGAAAGTTCTGAACCACATGCACAAGCAAGATAGGAAATACAGCAGAAACCTACGCAAGTGTGCAGAGGCACAGCACAAGGCAGGTGTCTCTAGTAAGGCAGCAGTCTGTGTCTACTGTGATAAAGGCGTGTGATTCATTACAGATAGAGATCCTATGTATGTTTCCTCATTTCCTAATGGTAATTAGTTGTAGGAACACTGAACATATTGCTCTTCATGAATATCAGTACATCTCACTAGATTCCCCTTGGTTCTCTGTAGAGTCACAGCTTCACTAATTATTCCCTTCACCACATGTGTTTCACTTAATGAAGAACCAAACTAATGAATGTTGATCTTTTAGAAACTTTTTCCCCAAGAAGCCATCATGGCTGCCATCCAATGAACCACAACCCTGGCTCTTTAGACAAAAGTTGTGATTATCAAATCCATCCAAGGCTGATGGGAGAGAGGAAGCAAACTTCAGGTTCAAGAATCCCCTCATTCCATTTCCAGGGAGGGAGAGGCTCTCTGTGGTGGCAGTAAACTATGTGGCACTTTTGGTTGGAATTTTTGTAGCTGGCCAAGGAGGCATCTCTGCAGGGACTGATCCAAAGCACCTGATAGTGGTGGTGAGCTGGCATATCAGAGAAGTGTGCCAAAGACTAGACTAGGAATGCAGACTGACTGAAAAATGTACAAAAATCTTGCTCTAATGCTCAGAGTTGAGCTAGGTGTCTTCCTGTCCCTTAGGATTTAGGTTACATCAATTCAAACTCCCTCCTTAAATTTCCATCACTCTCTCTCTCTCTCTTTCTCTCTGTAGGGGCTGGCTTATATACTCATGACTTTTAGGTTCCTATGCCCATGTATCTTGCCTCTGTCCCCATGTGTTGATGCATGTGTGAAATTCAGCATCTTTTAAATTTACACCCATGCATGAATAGTTTCTTAGAGCATTCATGACGAGAATTTGAGTGAAAAACAACACTTTTCTCTTCTTATCTTCTGCAGAGCCATTTCAGTTTCCCTGTAAAACCTTGATGATTCTTCTGTCTCAAGTACATTCATCTATCATCTATTGATTTGTTTATCTATTAATCTCTCTCTATCTAATTGGTTTTAAAAGACTGGAAGAAAGGGAGAGACAGAGGTGAAGAGAGAGAGAGAATTTTCTCTATAACAGGCATTTTCATGCCAGTTGTTAGGCCAATACTTCTTTTCACTTCCTGGTTACCACAGTGAATCCTTTTGACTGCCATTTAAGATCCCTAGGGCTACAGTGAGCTTTCTAATATCCCCTCCTGTTGAGGGCTGCCAGGACCTTGTGATTCAGGGAGGGCAGCCAGGTTCCATGGCCCCAGTTTGCAGATAAGGAAACTGAGTGTCCAGGTGATGAATGCGCAAGTGTGGATAGCTCTTTCTGTGTTACCTTGCTCTGAGATGGCTGTTTCTATAACGTACAGGAGAGATCAGGAGATAGTGACTCATCTAATTTGGGCCCTTCTCTCTCTCCCATTTTCCTTCAGATGTTATTTTTCCTAAGGCTGTATTTTTGGCACATGAGGTACAAATATGAGAGAAGCCAATTTGCATTATTTTTCAACCTCGACACTATTAATATTTTGTGTCAGGCAATTCTTAGTTGAGAGGGGGAGGGACTGTCTTGGGCATTGTAGGATATTTAGAAGCCTGCCTTGTCTCTACACACTAGATGTCAGTAGACACCCCCCTCCCATATGCCCACAACTATGACAATTAAACATTTTTACAGATATTGCCCTGTGCTCCCTATGGGATAAAATTACCCATGGCTGAGAACCATTGGGTAATTTTTACACACCCATTGTGCGGAGGGTTTCTTATATTCTTGACTTGGACCATGGACAGTTAATCATACTGGATATCACCAAAGGGAGGTGGAAATCCTGCAAAGCATAAAGAGAAGAAAGCTTTTGAACCTGTATTCTCTTTTCACTGGAAAAGAACACCTCTTCACTTTGGTGGGACAAAGAAGTATAAATAGGCTGACCCTCCACATAGCATGAACTCTTCTGATGGAATATTGCTGGCTTTTATAATAAATGGTCCAAGCAGTGCCAAGAACCACAGGTCAGTCTGTTTAGGGAAAAGATAGGATATTTGAACAGCTTGACACCGGGAAGGCGAAAATTGTTGGGAGAGACAAATGTGAGCTGGAGAGATTTGTAAATGTGGCAGACAGTAATTCTGGTATTTTGTATTAATTGTTTTTCTCAGGCAGGAGCTCTCCTGTGATTTACATTCTGGAGCAGTGGAATGACGGCTGAGCCAGACAGCTCATCACCTCCAGAGAAGACGAGTTGGGGGTGTGACAGCTGCCTGGGAAATGAAAGGGGAGGCAAGGTGCTTTGCTGCCTTGGAAGCTCCGTTTTGTTCCAGAGCATCAGGGGTTTGGTCATATGTCTTAGGGCAGATGAGGGAAGAGCAGAGAGGCTTAAGGAGCAATAACTGAAGGGGGAACTGAAGAGTAGATGGCAAAGTCCCCTCCCATTCAAGGGCTCAGGACTGATGTGCAAACAAGGGAGGTAGGCAGCAGACAGACAGATGCCTGGGATGTGGTTTATCTAGACCTTCCTGCCAGGGGGTCCTTCATGAGCATGGAATTGGGAGAGGGACCCAGAGACTTCAGAGGAAACAGAATGTTTTCACAAAGACCAGGAAAATCTTTGATTCATTCAGAAGTGATGTTTTAGTCCTTGTTTACCATGTATGGGTAAGGGGCAGCTCTGAAGAGGAAACAGGGCAGGATCACTTTGTCTCCCCTGAGTCAGTATATTATTTTATTTCAGTCTTCTTGGAGATGTGTTGCCTAGAAGCTATAACCCCTTTCTCCAAACCACAGAGATGAGATAAGTCCCACCTGCATTTAGTGGGGCTCACCAGACGTGGTTACCACAGATTTGAGTGAATCATGGTGGACATGGGCAGAGGAGGCTCTAGAAGTCCAAAAAGACAACGCATTTAATATGTGACATGTGGACAGGACTGGTCCTAGGAGCCCTCAGGGGCCACAGGAACCTTAGAAAGGTGTGCTCAGAGAAGCAATGGCATTGGCAGGACAAGGTAGGTTCTCTCGTCAAGGTGAAGTCTTATCTGCCTGGTTAAGACTGGAGCCATGTTATCCAGAGGGCCCTTCGCTGTGGGGTTCTGAGTCAGAGTTGGCTCAAAGATGCTTTGCAAGGTTTTAGAAGGTGGCAGCCATTCCTCTTGGATGGTGGTCATATTTATCCATGGTGATAGACACTGAGAGGTGCCCATTGTGTCCTGACTTGGCCCTCTTCTCTCCTCAGTATTCACCTCCTCTTACTAACCAACAGCAGTCCCAGTGATTGGCCAAAGACAGCAACAAACCGTATACTTCTCCATTGAGCTCTTCCTTCTACATCTAGCTTTGGCATTGGATGCACTTGATCTCTTGAATTTCCTTTTTAGTGCCAACATGTCAACATGCACGAGTGCTTTGGGTAGAATGGTCAGTAACCATTTCCACGATCTCTCTCTTTTTTTTTAAGATTTATTTTTATTTATTTCTCTCCCCTTCCGGACCCCTGCCCCCCGAAACCTCCCCCCCTCCAGTCTGCTCTCTGTGTCCATTTGCTGTGTGTTCTTCTCTGACTGCTTCTATCCTTATCAGTGGCACTGGGAATCTGTGTTTCTTTTTGTTGCATCATCTTGCTGTGTCAGCTCTCTGTGTGTGTGGTGCCATCCTTGGGCAGGCTGCATTTTCTTATATGCTGGGCAGCTCTCCTTACAGGGCGCACTTCTTGCGTGTGGAGCTCCTCTACCCGGGACACTCCACGTGGCACAGCACTCTTTGCGTGCATCAGCACTGCTCATGGGCCAGCTCCACATGGGTCAAGGAGGCCCGGGATTTGAACCACTGACCTCCCATGTGGTGGGCGAATGCCCTATCCATTGGGCCAAGTCTGCTTCCCTTCCATGATCTCTTGACTCCCCTTTTCAGACCTTTACTTCCTCTGCTCCTCCCATATTTGCATATGATTTAATTCCTCTCATAAACCCTTATTACCTTGTACTTAGAGTAGATTCTTACTGGCAAAAGTGAATAGGCCTCCTTATGAGTTTGCTTTTTTGCTGGGGTTAAGTTCCATAAGTTCCAAAGATAATAGGCTACCTGAAGTGTGAACACAGAGCAGCCTAGCAATGTGTGCTTGAGGACAAGTGATCCCAGCATTCATTCATTAAGTCATTCATTATTCCATAAATAGAAAGGGAAGGATTGTTCTAAGGAACATGCTAGCAATATAACATATATGGGTGAAAAACCAGAGCAATACAGTGTATATTGGTGAACAAACAGACTTGGCCTCTTCCTCAGAGAGTTTCAAGTTTAAAGCAGAAGACAGAGAATTAACAAGTAATAGTGGTGATTGTAAGTGATTTTTAAAATTACATGGCACTTATCAGGAACAGCAGAAGGTGACAGAGAATAGTGTGGATGAGGGCAAAACTCATCTAAATAGGAATGCCCAGGAAGTCTTCCCGGAAGAGTTGATGTAAGCCAATATTTGAAGCATGAGATGACTCAGCTTAGAGTGTTTGTTCTAAGCTGAAGGAACTGTGTGTGTGAAGGTGCTGAGATAGGGCAAACAGAGAGAAGGGAGGACAAGGACAATATTGTCAGCAAGGGAGTTTTTGTGCCAGTGATCACAAGCTTTTCTGCTGGAGGATAAAAAGCTTCAAGCCAATTAAAGTAAAGGCGAAGAACCCAAGAACTCCTGAAGCCAGTTGGTGTACACTAACATGAAAACAGAAACTGTTCTATGGGTCAAGAAGAGGAGAAAAAACTCATCAAAAGAGGATCTGGATTGTGACAAGGATCAGGCCACTACTGGTCCATACAGTGCTGTTGTGCTAAGTAGAAATGGTGCCCTTACTCTGAGCAGACAACCTGGAGCAAGGGTCTTGTCTTGAAAAGTAGAGTCATGGCTCTACGTCAGCTCCTGCTCCAGCAGGGCCTAACCTGCACCACCATGTACAGTGCCCAGATAACAACTTGGAGTTTATTATGTTAAGTCACCTGAAATCAGAAAAGTTTCTGAAGTTTTTTTCTAAAAAGGGATTTGGTGAGTAAATATATCACATCTGGTTAGATGGAAAGCATCTAGGAAATTGTTGTCAACTGGAAATTTCTGATTTTGGCATTGTTCAATTAATTTTGTTGTTTCAAAGTCTTTCTGGGCACTGTTAACCCAATGTGCAAAAACAAGGTAAACTTGGCTAACCCCCTCAAGACCTTGGTGCCTGGCTTCAACTGGCAACAGACACATGGCTTGGGCTACTTCAGGTTGGGATGAACCATCAGTTTGTTATAGTTGGAAAAGGAGGGGAAGGGGAAGGACTAGCCTTTAATGAGCTCTTACTACATGGCAGATTTTGTTAGATGCTTTATCTACATTTGTTATTTAATTCATATAACCATCTGTGGGCAGCTAATTTCAACTCCATTCTACATAGGAAGACTCTGAAGCTCAGATACATTAGATAACTTGCCCACAGTCATGGCTAGTAAATGCTAGAATGGAATTAGGTCTCAGGTCTGCTTTTTAGGAGGCTGTGTGAGGATATTAAAAACAGTTGCCTTTGGAATTTCTGTAGCAAAAAGAGTTTAGAAATTGACTGAGATGGTGGTAGTAAGCCTCTGGCCTTCATTAACCTCACCATTCACTGTCAAGTGTCTCCATCGTACTCTGGGGATATGGATGCCTATCAGGGAAGAGGAACAAAAGCTGGTGTTTGACTTCATGTTGGTTTGGGTTGCTTTCTTGGTCTGTGGCCAAGAGTCTCTAGGGCAGGAACCCAAAAATAGGGTTTTCTTGCTTCCAGGCAAACAACTTCAAGTTTGAGAAGCAAAATGTCATTTTGTGTGTGTGTGTGTGAGTGTATGTGTGAAGATGGGATATACATGTAGGAAAGAGCCATTCATCTATCTTTGATCCACCAGAAATCTAGGGTAGATACAAATAAAACATCCATATGCTACTTGCCTGTCATAATAACTCCTATCCAGATGTCAGCAGCTTTAAAAGGCTGCCCAAATGGTAGAGGGTTGTGCTATATTTGCCAAGGGATACATAAAGATGAGGCCAAGTAGCCTCACTTTTATTATTCCTTCCCTAAGGTTTTGAAACAATACTCACCTGTTGAGTGCCAGCTTCTTGAAGAGTCTCAAGCTGGAAGTGAGCCCTTGGGCCTGAGGATAACCTTGTGTCCATTTCTCTGGTCATGTAGTTAAATTTTAGGACCTGGGGACAATGTTGAGTCACTTTATTCACGTTTAGTGAATTGCAAGCATGTCAGGAGAGAAGGAATGATTAACCTAAGCTGTAGTAGTTTGGAAGGTATGGGGAAGTAGAGCAATAGAGTCTGACTTATTGGCTAAATCAGGAAAGTAAATATTATCTAACTGTAATTGCATATGGACATGACATGTATGAAGTTTCACTTGGCACCTAATCAATGTGCTTTGCTTCTGCTTTGCTTCACATTCTTAGTTAGCTTCTTTTTTTTTTGTCTTTATTCATTTTTTTAATATTACCTTCAAAAAATATGAGGTTCCCATATACCCCCCACCCCCCTCACCCTACTACTCCCCCCATAGCAACATTCTCCTCCATCATCATGAGACATTCATTGCATTTGGTGAATACATCTCTGAGCATCGCTGCACCTCATGGTCAATGGTCCACATCATAGCCCACACTCTCCCACGTTCCATTCAGTGGGCCATGGGAGGACCTACAATGTCTGGTAATTGTCCCTGCAGCACCACCCAGGACAACTCCAAGTCCCGAAAAAGCCTCCACATCTAATGTTACTGTTGCACAGAGGACCTCTCTTGCTACCTAAAATAATACAGCCTCCCTACCTGTTGTCCTTTCCTAGCTCCTTGCTTCTTTCCTTCTGAATGCTATTGGTAACAAGTGGTAGAAATCCAACTCACTCTTTTTTTTTTTTTTTACTTTCACCTTTATTTATTTTTTTGTCTTTTTTTATTTTTTTAATATTACATTAAAAAAATATGAGGTCCCCATATATCCCCCACCCCCTTCACCCACCTCTTCCCTCCACAGCAACAATCTCCTCCATCATCATGAGATATTCATTGCATTTGGTGAATACATCTCTGAGCACCACTGCACCTCATGGTCAATGGTCCACATTATAGCCCACACTCTCCCACATTCTATTCAGTGGGCCATGGGAGGACATACAATGTCCAGTAACTATCCCTGTAGCATCACCCAGGACAACTCCAAATCCCAAAAACACCTCCCCAACTCACTCTTAACTACTCAATAAAAGGAGCTTGAATCATATAACTAGGCAATTCAGGGATGATTAGGTTTAGAATACGAATGATATTAGGACCTGTCTTCTTTCCAATTCTGGGCTCTACTTTCGTCCATGTTGAGTAATTCTCTGCAGGGTCTCCAACTAGGTGGGCCATGGCAACCCCACGCTCCTGCCAACAAGCTCAGGAATTGTAGTGGAGAAGGAGTCCCCTTGCCCAATATTAAGGTACCCAGAATTGATGCTCTTGGCTCAGAACAGCCTGGCTTGGGTGATGGGCACACTCTGAATCAGAATCAATCATTGTGGCCAGGCTATACCACTGATCGTGGTTATAGATTAGATTGTGTCACCCAAAAAGATATGTTCAAGTCCTAACACCTAGTCCTGTGAATGTGACACCATTTAGACATAGAATCTTTGAATATGTTATTAAGATGAGGCCAAACTGTATTAAGGTGGACCCTTAATCTAATATGACTGGTGTCCTTATAAAAAAAAGAAATTTGAACACAGTAAGAGATAGAGATGGAGATGGAGAGGGAGGGAGAAAAGGAGATGGGAAGGGAATGGGGGAGGGAGAAGGAAAGGGGGAGAGGAAGGGGGAGAGGGAGGGGGAGAGGGAGGGCGAAGGGGAGTGAGAGCGAGCCGTGTGATAAAGAAAGAGATAGAGTTATGTTACCAAAGCCAAGGAGCTACATGGATTGCCAGAGAAAAGCCAGGAGAAAGGCATGGAATGGATTCTCTCCTTCAGAGGAAATATGATCCTGCTGACAGCTTGATTTCAGGTTTCTAGCCTCCAGAACTGTGAGACAATAAATTTCTGTGGTTTAAGCCAACTAGTCTGTTTGTTACAGCAGCCCTGTAAGACATTGGCCAAGCCTGGGTTCCTTGCCCACAAAGATTCTGAGAGTAGAATTCTCCCTTAATCACAGAGCTACTCAGAGAAAAATTGGGATACTGTTATCAGAAGGGAAAAAAAGGGTGTCAGAAGTGTTTACTATAATATCATATTTCACAATTTGTAATTTTAATATTTAAAAGGACAGATAAAAATGTCTATGACCCCCAACTAGTCTAAAAGCTCCATGAAGGCAGGCATTTGTTTATTTTGTTCACCACTAAATCCCCAGTGTCTATCATAGCGTATGGCATGTGGTAGACATTCAATAAATATTAGCTAAATAAGTGGATGGATGAATGAATACATGCTTGAGTGTTTGTTATCCTTTGTCTGGTCTTGGATGAGCTCGGCTATGAATTCAGGACAATAAGGAGGAAGATAAGGGTCAAACTAATTTGTCATTTCTTTCAAAATGCCTTTGTAATTAAAAAATAAAAGTCTGGATTGACTTTTTGGTTTATATCTGTATATGTTTAGGGAACTGGAATGTTCTTATAGAACATTCTTGAATACAAGAGTCTGGCTCAAAATAGAAGACAATCACCTACCTTTCTTTTCATCTCTGAGTATCTGAGTAAGAAGACTACCAGGAAATTTTCCTCTTGGAATACAAGACTCTGGCTCAAAATAGAAGATAATCGCCTACCTTTCTTTTCATCTCTGAGTAGCTGAGTAAGAAGACTACCAGGAAATTTTCCTGCTCACTCTCAACCTGCTCTCTCACTTTTTGGTAACAGCCTCTAAGGATTCTGGCTTTTCCATCACCAAGGCCTGTAGAGGGGTGCCCGTAATATAAAGGCCCCGTTTCAGATCCCTGGAGGAAGCCCTGAGGCATTTTTCTGTAGTGTAGGAAACAGGCAAGGTATAACAAAATAATGGACTCTGGATGGACGTTCCAGGCTCCTTAAGATGCTCTTAGAGTTATGGTTGCTGGCCTGCACTTCTCGTTTTTGAGAAGCTAAGTGGAAATCAGGTTGTGCTCTGCACTTTAGAAGTTGCTTTCTCAGGATTGAAACGAACCTGTCTCCTCCTTTTGACCCTACCTTTGGTAACAGTTCCTTCCTCCAAGAGGACGCATCTTTCCAGCCTGAAACCTCAGAGGACTTCACACTGGGGCCTGCGCTACATGAAGCAGGCATGTGCACATCTGAGGTCCCTCCACCTGGGCAACGTTTGCCCTTGCCTCATGTGGGAAAGTAGGTTCCAACTTGGGTGTTACTTTCCAGAAACTCCACAACCTTTCTCACTGTATTCTTCAAGGTCTGCCAGTCGTCCTGGTCTTCAAGATATTCCTGTTCCTGCCTGGATGGTCTTGCCTAGATTTTTATTCCCTCACTTGACCATAGATCCTCTATTCCTGTTAGAAATGACACAAGCTGACAATATCACTCCATCAGCTCCAACTCGGGTTTCAAAGCCTTCCTTTGTCTCCTGATCACAGCAAGTCACACTACAAGAACCACAGTTTTCAATAGGGTGGCAAGGGAAGACCTTACAAGCAAGTCACAGTTGTACAAAGATTTAAAGAGGGAATATAAATTAGGCAGGGTTTTGGCAGGAAAGAGTTGGCTGTCTCATAGAGGATATCTGAAGAAAGTTTAATGAAAAGACTTTATAAAAGTGAGGATACAGTTCAGGCAACATAGAAGGGATGGTGAAGCCCTCAAACATTAACATCAGCAGGAAATAATTAACAGGAAGGTGCCCAGTGACAGTTGTAGTGATGAGAGAGGGTTTGCTTGTCATAAGCTGAGGTCTTAAATGGGGATCACAGCCACTGCCCAAACTGTGGTTGGCAGGGAGTGAGCTGGGGAAACAAATATGCCTATCTCCTCCTTCCCTATCCTCTAATCTCTGGCCAGTGCTCCCCCTTGGTCTGACCCAACCAGAAACCAGAAGGCAAGGGAATTTGAGTGATGTTGTCCTTAGAGTTCAGCCTTGTGAGGCTGAGCAGTGAGGAGTTAGCTGATGGTAGGTCTGAAGGGTGAGGACAGAGAACACCCAGCACAGGAGATGAGTGAGCTCACTGTGGCCAATAAGAGGGGTAAGTTCAATTGTTCTGAGATCCTAGCATGCATGGCCTGGTTGAGGAACTGTATGAGGGAGGGATTGTTTTTTGAAGATTCAGAAGATATTCTCAGCTTTTCCAGTGCCTCAAAGGAAAACTATTGTGCAGCATGATGCATCCACCTGTCACCACCTGGAATGTTACAATGAATAGAGATTTTGAGTTGTTGGGATGGTGTATAAACCGATTATAAACACAACTTTATTATAACTTCCTTCATTTTTAAATTATAGACTGCTGTGTGCATGGGGTGGGAGGGAGAGGAGGCTCATAACTCAAGGAAGGATTGGCTTCCACCACTAACCTTCAGCAGTTGATCATGAGGGCAGAGGACCAGGGAACAGCAGGTAAGCCATGCCCGCTCACTGTAAGAAATGGTGTATGGAGGCAGGGACCTGAATTTCATTGTTTCTGATCTCTAAGAGCTCTTTGTCCCAACAACTTTTGCCTCTTTGTTTCTGGTCAAGGCATGCCAGGAGCAGTCATTTTTGTGGTGTTCATCTCTTTTCCTTTCTCTTTAATGACCAGCTATTTCTTCTCAGACACTTGGCACAATTCTGTATCAGTGGCTATTTGAACCTTTGTGTGTGTGTGTGTACATACCAATGTCTTCTACATTTAGGTAGATAGTCAATAGTGAGCTGTTGAAGAAAAGGCTGCCTGATACAGACTAGAATCTACTCACTGTGTTCAGTGGCTTTTTTAAAAGTCAATTAAAAAAATTCGTATTGTACATTTATTACAGTTCATGAGAGAACATGCTCATATTTGTACTGTCAACTAAGTCCATCACTGACCATATGGTTCACTGTGTTACACAGTCCCATGTCTCATACATGCCATCAAAAGTATACACTCAGTGACTCTTGGTTTCATCACAGATTATGATATCAGTACCTCAGAAAATTTTAGAACATTTTCCTTACAACAGGCAAAAATCTGATACACCCTATTACTGACCCTTAGTATTTCTATAGTACCTTCTTTGACACTGATACAAGAATATTAAAATTTTACTGTTGACTATAGTACATAATTTACATTCGTCATATTTTCCCATGTATCACCATATTCATAATACCTTGTAATAGTGATGTACACTTTTTCTAATTCATAGAACAATATTGTATTTGTACTTTTAACCACAATCCTTTTCTACCACCAAGTTCACTATCTTATATAGGCCCTAGGTCATCCTTTATCTTTTTCTTTTTTAATATAGTTTAAAAAAATTTTTTTAAAAGGATACCTAGATTACATAAATGTTATATAAAAAAATAGGGGATTCCCATATGCCCCACTCCCAACTCTTTCTACATTTTCCCACATTAACAACATCCCTTATTAGTGTGGCACATTTGTTACAATTGGTGGCCACATTTTGCAGCACTGCCACCAAGTGTGGATTATAGTTTACATTGTAGGTTACACTATCTCTTGCACAATTTTGTAAGTTATGACCAGATATATAATGGCCTGTATCTGTCATTGCAATGTAATTCAGGACAATTCCCAAGTCCTGAAAATGTCCCCAGATTATACCTGTTTTTCTCACTCCCTCCTCTCTGAACCTTTAGTGGATACTGCCTCCACATCGATGATAAAAGTTCTTCCATTGCTATAATCACAGTAAGTCTATACTGGAATATCAGTAAGTCTACTCTAGTCCATTGTTCATTCCCCAATCCCGAGAATTCTGGGATGGTGATATCCACTCCACCTTTAATTGAGAGGGGGCTTAGATCCCATGGGGCAAATGGATGGGACTATTTTGCTTGCAGTTGCAGGCTCTCTGTTCCTTGGGGTGGTTGTTGTCCCTCATCATCTCCGTTTAGTTGTCCTGGGTGAGTTCAATGAACTGTGGAGCAGGTGTTTCAATTCTGTTGAGATTCAGGTCCAGCAGGCACATGGACAGCCCAAAGATTTAAGTCTCTTGGACATACACCTAGCACTAACTCTAGCACTAACTATAGGTTCAACTAGAAGGGGCAGAAGAGCCATGTGCAGGGAAACCACACCTGAGTCCAACTCTGTCACACTGGGAAGCATAAGTTCCCATATAGGGCACACTGCCAGAGCATCAAACTCCTGAGCTGTCTGCCCTGCCTATAGTGTCTGGATGTTTCCACTATTTGAGGCGTTATTTACTTTGGCAGTCAATGAGGTCCTGCTGAGAAGTGCATAATGTAACCTCTTGAATGACCTCCTCAGTGGCTACTTGATAGTAAGCAACATGCTTTGGATGCACTTCCTGGGAAGTCAATATCAATGGGCTAAACATGGAGTGATTGGAAATGATTTGTGATTGAGATGGGAATTAGGCTGCACTGTGGATGATAAACAAGATTTTGATAGATAAAGCACAGGAAAAGAGCTGATTTTAGTCTGTGAGATAGGATGAACAAAGGCTTGGAGTTGGGAAGGATTGTGATTTATTGAAAAAAAAAGGATTGTGTGGTAGGAATATAGGCCATGTGCTAATGAGAAGTGGGAGGTAAAGTTGGAAGGGCAAGTTGGGGATTTTCCACTCCTCTTCCCAGCAAGTGGAGAACACAGGTCAGGATTAGGACTAGGGCTTGCCTAGGACTAATTGGGGATGGTCCATACATGCTCTGTGGTCTTGTAGCATAGAGCAAGAGGACAACTGAAGATGGCATCCTGAGAAGAATAAAAGTGGGAACCAAAGCATAGTCTGGGCAGTATATGTGATCAAATGAGCTTCTCAATACAGGCTCTGTGCACAGAGGCAGGGATCATGGGGAAAGAATAAAGCTGGTCTGGAAGCAAAGAAGACGTAAGGTGGGGAGTGGAGGCTAAGATGGAGAGAGCACATTTGGAGGAGGAAACAGGAGGCAGAGGCTGGGGAGGTCTCTGAGGCTGTAATTCTACAGTTGAGCTTCCTTTCGTGGAGGACCCATGACACTGCCTGTGTGCTGTGAAGAAATTGCTGCTCAGGGATCCTAGTTCTGTGTCAATCGGGCTAAAAGGTTTGGAATTTACCTCAATAAAGTATATGCCACTGGGCATGGTTGATCTTCCCTAGAGTGCATTCTCTTCTCACTCCATTCCTCTCTTGAGACAGGACTCTCGGGAGCCTCTGAGTGCTAACTGTCCAAAGCATGGGAAGAGAAATGGAGATTTTACTAAGAATCTTTGGGGGAAACTTGGAAGTGGAGCCACGCTGCAGAGAGCAATTGCAGAGAGCAATTGTAATTATATTCCCTTTAGACATTCATCTTTATCCGCATCTCCTGCCCACCCGCACATACACAGATCCTGCCACTAACAACCACAGATTTTCGTCTTTTTCTGCCTCCTTTTTTCCTCCTCCAAGCCTCTGTCAATCAGTTCTTACTCTTGGTGATCATGACCCACCCAGCAAAACAAAAGTGATTGCCTTTTTTTTTTTAAACCTCAAGTATGTTCCTTGGAGAGACTCATGACCAACTCCAAGCAGCTCATAAGCATATTCATCCCATAAAACACGGTGCTTGGTAGGAAGGAATTCTTTCCCCCAGTATTATCACACAGATACCACCAGATGTTAAGCAGAGAGTGGTATGTCACAGGATGAGTCTGGCAGGCATGGTGGGTTGGAGGGTAAAGGGTGGTTGAACAAGCGACGGGGCGAAGAGAAGGCTGCTGTCAGGGTCCACGCAGAAGTGCGGAGGGTCTGGGCAGGATGGTGCCGGAATGGCTATGTTAGAACAGAGAAGCATAACTGTTCCTTGGGTGCCTGCTGGATGAGCAGGATGAGCCAGGCAAAGAAGAAAGGAGATGGCACTCAGCCTTGGCTGGGATCCCCTTGCCTGAGCTCAGACGTTCTGTGAGAAGGTGGGAAAAGCCAGGGGCGTGGGCTCTCCTTGCAGCACACCTGGGCATGGAAGACTACCTGAGGAGGAACCACTGAGCAGGGCCGCTGAGCTTGGGAATGAGCCCTACAGGAATGCTGCAAAAAAAAGCAGGGGGTGTGTAGTGGGTGGGTAGTGAAATGAAAGAATGAAAAATACACAGTTTCTGGCCCTGGGGTAAAACCAAACACCCCAGAGATATGCCAGAAGGCAAAGGCTAAACGTGAATTTTGGCTTTCAGCAATACACAAACTTCTGCCAAGCATACTCCACCTTGGGATTTTGGGTTTTTTAAGAATTTAAAGTGCGCTTTGTCTATCCAGGTTTCAAAATTGACCATTTGTGGGGGATTTGATTGGAGGCGATTTGCCAAATCCTTATTGCTCTCTAAATTCTGCCTCCTTCCTGTCCTATCCCAGTGCCAACCAACATTGGAGCTCGGCAGACCTAGTTCCATCATGAAAGTTTTTGGGGTTGTCATATTGCTTTTTAGTGATCTTGTTCTAATATTAACACTGGTGAGAGGGGTTGGTCATATCATTCTAGTTCTTTGGATCAGAACATGGGCATTTCTCAGGCTGAGGTTTGTGTGGCTCTGTCTCTGGGAAGTTTGGCATACATCTCCACAGTTTAATGCCCTGTTTATTAGGCTGAATGTACATCTTTAGTGGCACTGCCAATGTGGTCACTATTTTTGATGCTGACATCCGCAGTACTCATTGCATGTCCAGCTGTTGGAGGTAGTTGTCCCAATGTCATTGACATTTACTGATTACAGTTGGTGACCTTTATGAGGTTTCAGACAGAAGCAGGAATGCCTGAAGAATTAATGTCCTGTTTCTTCCTCTCTTATATATTGTAGTCTTCATGGGGAAGGACCTGTAACTCGGATGTCAGCTGAGTCCCCTTGTCCCTTAGAGGTATAGTGAATTTCCACAGCCCTGTGTTGATCTAGCATCTTCCTGCTTTCTGGGGTTTCTCTCTGTATCCACCCTTGGACTGTTCCTGTTCCACTCCCTGTTGCCAGAATACAGAACTCAACCCTTCTCCAAGGAATCTGCTCTGATCTAAGGATCTCTCTCTCTCTCTTTGTCTCTCTTCTTTTCCCCCCGATCCTCTATATTTAGCATATCTATCTATCTATCTATCTATCTATCTATCTATCTCTCTCTCTCTCTATCTATCTAATCTATTTTCATCATCATCATCCATCTATATATCTCTGTCATTTATCTACCTTTATTTTTACTTTTGTTATAGACTTTACTAATATACAACAGGAGGGATTTCATCATGGAGCACCCTCCCATCTATACTCCCTGGCTCTTTCTCTCCCATTTTCTCTCCCTCTTCCCTTTCTGGTGCAAAAATCTCTCCATAATCCTGAGTCTGAAGTTTTCTGCTCACTCAGTTCTTTGTGTTCTCAGCTTTGATGACAAAAATTTTTCAGGGAATTTCTTCTGAACAAGTGCACTGATATCCCTCAAAGGGATCTTGAGGAATATGCATTCTTCAATGTTGATACAGTTATTTAGGGTAAAATGATTGAGAATGCAGTAGGAGACTAACCAGAATGCTGATGGAGAGGAGTTAATGTTTACCTACTGGTTATTAAGTGTTCATCCACAAGCTGGTTCTGTTTACCTCCCACCCATACCCTGCCCCAGACTAGTAACCCTTCAAACTCTTTTTCACCTGCCTTTTCCTCCCTCTGTGCCTCAGTACATGTTATTTCTTCCTCTTGAGATATCCATCCCTCTTTCTTTATCTGGAAAAAACCTGTGATCTTCCAAGATTCGTTTCCGTGGGTCTTATGGTCTCTTTCTCTGAAAAACCTTCCCTAGCCATCCTGGTCAGAGCAGATTGCATTCTTCTCACTTTTCACTAAGCATGTTGTACAGACTCTACTAGAGCACCTATTTTATTGAATTGGTTTTGCTCTTTGCTATCTTCTTTCTCCAAAGCATGAACTCCTTAAGAAAAGGGACCATCAGTATCCATTTTTGTATTCTTAGTTTCAGGCCAATACTGAGCAAGCTCAGAGGTTCAATAAATGCATGTTGAGTGAAAGAGAGCATGCCTCATGTCTGTGGTGTGACATAGAGACATATTCCATCTGTTTTTGGCTGAAGAAACCAAATCTCTTTGCTGTTATCTTTTTTTTTTTAACAGTAGACTCTATATGTCATGCCATATTTTTGTGTATTACACAGGAAATATCTCTCTTTATCCCCACTTCCATAGACTGTTCTCTGCTTTGCAAATAACTTCTAGAAATTCAGCTAGGGGGAAGGATTGCCTTGTGTGAAATTTCTAAAGAACTGGCTGAAAAGCCAGAGAGGTGGAGACTGGTTGAAGGGATGAGGCCAATAAACTATATGCTAGGAAGTAGGTCATTGCTTGGCAGAAGAGCTATCTTTATGAATAGAGAAAGGAGGAAATTGGCCTTTCTCATCATACTTGACAGTATGTCAAGTTTTTTCAGGAAGCAATGGAGCTGGGTTTCCAAAAAATATAAAATATTTGGTGTAGCAGTGAGAGTTCTCCAGAGAAACAGAACTAATAGGATATATGTATGCATATATACATATATTTCATTATAAGGAATTGGCTTACACCACTGTGGGGGCTGGAAGGTCTAAATTCCATAGAGAAGATTGAAATCTGTAGACTGGACATTTTAGTGAGTGTGATAAGAGTCTTGAGTCCAAATTCTTTAATCTAGAAACTCAGGAAAGAATGGAGGGTATAGTCTTCAGGCAGAATTATTTCTGATCCCTTGAAAGCAGAATCTTTCAGTTCCTGCTCTAAAGACCCCCACATGATTGAATAATGCCAACCTACATTGTAGAGGATAATCTCCTTTCTTAAAGTCAACTGATTGTAGATGCTAATTCCATCTATGAAATACCTACACTGCAACAACTAGGCAATGGGTGTCCAAACAGCCAGACAACATGACCTGGCCATAAAATTAACCATCACATATGGTATGCTTGGTTCTATTCACTCTTCTCTTGCCCATGGCAGACATCAATAAATAATCATGAAACGCTTCTCCATGGAACCATTAAGAGACTGAAAAAATCCTTCTCAAGCCAGGATTGCAGGCAGCCCTCGCCAACCAATCTGATCCGATACATGTTCCATGTGCCTAGACTCTGTGCTGGTCACTGAGAAGGACACAAAAATGAACAGCTCATCTCATCTTCTCAGCTTCTAGGGCATTTCCTTATTCTGAGCTCAGGGTTCTCTAGGGAAACAACTGACAGGAGATATCTATAAATATAATGAGATTTTATAAAAATTGTTTCATGCAACTGTAGGGGTGTAGAGTCCAAATTCCATAAATTCTGTAGAGCAGGCTACGAGCTGGGAATTCCAATGAAAGTTTTGGATGAATTCCCCAGGGGAAGCTAGCTGGCTGAAGTAGAGATGGAAAATCTCTCTGACACTGTTGAAATTATCACTTCTCCTTTTAAAGTCTCCAACTAATTTGACATAACTTCTCTCACTGTTGAAAGCAATCTCTTCAGTTGATTGTATGTGTAATCAGCCATCAATGCACTCAACGTTCTGATGATTTAAGTCCACAAAATGTCCTCACAGTCACAAGCAGTTCAGTGTGTTCTTGACCAAACAACTGGGCACCATAGTCTGGTCAGGTTGACACATGTCCTTAACCATCACACTGGCTAAAGGCTTTGTATAACCTACACTTAATTGCACTCAGATATACAATCCAACTGATTTGGATATATACAATGTGGAAATTGCTTTTTCCTTTCTTATTCTGATGGTAGAAAGAGGAAAGGTGTAGATATAACTCCTGACTGTGTGTCTCTTCTGCTTCATAATCTTGGGACTTTACCTTCACAGTAGCTTGGTGAATTAAATATTTATTATTGCACTTAACATACTGGGAAGAGGAGAGACTGAGAGTTAACATACATGAATATGTCAGCCAATGACCCAGTATATTGGTGCTCTGCACACTTTAGAAGAAGGGCAGGCAGGCAGGAGCCTAATTGAAATGGACACTGTAATTTAGTATTGACAAAAGCAAACCAAAACAGACAAAAGTCAAAACCAAGCTATATCAATCTAAACCAAATTAAACCAAGTCCAAACAAGCAGTGACAAAAAAACGAAACAAAACAAAACAAACCTTGCAGCTGAGTGCCTTTGCAGTCATCTCTCATCCAGTGAAATAGATGAAAGGGGACTTTGCCTGCTATCAACCTCCTTTACCCTCTGCTACTCGGTAGAAGACCTTCTCTACTCTGAAGCTAATCATTCATCAGTACGCACCTTCATGCTGCTTCTTTCCAACTTCATGCCTCCCAATTATCCAAATAAATAATTTGGTTGAGCAATGAAGGCAGGCATGTTTGCTAACAAAGGATACTTCCACCTCTATGGCATAGAAATGAAGAGTCTCTGAAGTATCCTGTATGCAGTCAGACAATTTGTGACCTGGAGACTCTCTGGTTCTTAGTGACTCTCTCATGTTTAATGATGCCAAAGTTTTCCAGAATCAATCTCTAGCAGATTTCCTCTGAAAACACCTTCACTCGCTTTATGAAATCTAAGTAGAGGAATCAGGGTAATAAAAGTTCAGAGAGTGGGTTGGCGCCTGGGACAGTGAACCAGGACAGCATCCTGGACTCAGGGCTCAGTTTAAGTCCCAAGGACCACGAAGACTAAATTCCTATTAGCACCACAGAGGGTTTGTGGATAAAAGAGGATAGCCATCTCAACCCCAGAAAAGGTGTCCCAAAGCAGCGTTTCAAAATGAACAGGGGCTCTGGTCTCTTTAAAAGAAAGTGTTCTGAAAGGGAAATGCTGGCCATTTCTACTGCCCTAAAGAGTTTGTCCAGTGAGTAGAGCCCCTGAGTCCCCAATGAGCAGTCCCTTTGTGGCTCTCCTTTTTGTGATTCTGAGAAACATCTTCTGGTTTATTAAAGAAATTAATGATGGAGATGGTGATTATAGCTGATCTTTATCGAACATGTTGCACAGTATATGATACTTGGCAAGAACTTTGTATGTATTACTTCCTTGAATCCTTAAAAATGCAATATGTAGGAGAGAGCTTCATAGGAGAAGAGAATTAAAGGGAAACGGACTTTGGCCCAGTGGTTAGGGCGTCCGTCTACCATATGGGAGGTCCGTGGTTCAAACCCCGGGCCTCCTTGACCCATGTGGAGCTGGCCATGCGCAGTGCTGATGCGCGCAAGGAGTGCCGTGCCACGCAAGGGTGTCCCCCGCCTGGGGGAGCCCCACGCGCAAGGAGTGCGCCCGTGAGGAGAGCCGCCCAGCGCGAAAAGAAAGAGCAGCCTGCCCAGGAATGGCGCCGCCCACACTTCCCGTGCCGCTGACGACAACAGAAGCGGACAAAGAAACAAGACGCAGCAAAATAGACACCGAGAACAAACAACAGGGGGGGGGGATTAAATAAATAAATAAATCTTTAAAAAAAAAAAAAAAGAAGAGAATTAAATTCTCCAGAATGTTGAGATAGGGTGGATTTAATGAATGGATTATTTTTATTTCCTATTTTCTGAAGTTTTTGATATATGCTTATATTACCTTTTCTTTGGAGGTAGAATACCTTTGAGTTTGACCTTTGACCATGGTATCAGACAAGCTAGATTTGAATCCCAGCTATGCCACTTACTAGGAGTGTGATTGCTTTAGTTTCCTTCTCAGTAAAATGGGAGTAATAATTGGCTATATTTCATAGTGTAGATGTGAAGATAAGATAACAGATGGAAAGTGCTCACACAGTGACTGATCATTTAAAATCTGCTAAGAAATTTTAATTATTATTTTAGGAGGAACTAGAATGTATTACTGACACCAGTGATTTAAAAGAATAGTTAATTGAGTGATCTCCAAAGGTCTTTCTTTCTCTAGGTTTTAATACTTCTTATTTCAGTGATAATGGTTACATATGAATAGGTTTCTGATGACAGAGATATATTTGTAGATTTGTATGGGGCCCAAATATTGTGCCATAAATGTATAGTTTTGAAAATATGGTTTCCTTGAGGGATAAATGAGATTATTCCCTTTTCTTTTCATCTGAACAGGCTCTATCTTGGGAATTTGAGGAAATATGTAAAGTTTTATATTTAAGGCATTTGGGAAACTGATTAGGAATTGGTGAGTTTCTTCACTTTTTTCTTCTAATAGCTGCTCTTGGTCGTATAAAAAATTAAATTATGAGTCATTATTTATGCAGTATGGGAGAATCTTTATGATGTTATATGTTTGTAACAGTCCTAAATATTATGTTTCCCAAAGCTTTTGATCTGTGGGGCATTTGAATGATCCATCTCTTCATACAAGAAGATTTACAATATCTCATATGTATCTTTATGAACAGATGTATAAAAGTTTCCTAGGAATGAAATGATTTTTCAAAATGACTTGGATGATACATGGGCAAGCAAATTGGACATGGATTAAATGTCCTCCTGACACAAAACAAATTGACTGGACTTGTGAAGTGTTTAGCCAAACCCCACCATTTGGTCTTCTCCCCATGATATTCTTTTGCTGATTTCCAGATAAAACTTGAAAGGTAGAATTTTCACTTGGAACTATTTTAGTAGAGCAAGGCAAGGAGTAAGGCAGAAAAAAAGAAGTAAGCTCTAAGGGAAGGAGAAAATGCCAGTCCTTTGCTACTTCATATTCACGTAGAATATTATGCCAAAAAAAAAAAAAAAATGGACTGGCAGAATCTGAGTTGGTTATACTGATTTCCTCAATTCAGGTGTGGTAGCAGCAAAGAGAGGCAACTGACTTAAGACCAAGGGCAGAGCCCAAATTGAACTGTTTGCTTGAGAGGGAAATCTGACCCTCTGCAAATAGAGTAAATCCAGCAATGGACTATCATGGTGCTTTGCATAATGGGAATCTCCCTCTGTCTGAAACATAGTGCCATTCTTATCTTGTCATATGGACCATAGATGTCTAATAAAGAGATGCTTCAATTTATCTGAGAGTGGCAGTTAAATAAGTCACTTCTCACTTGTAGCTAGTTGAAGCATTACTAAGCAGTAGTGCTAACTCCTTTTTACAATAGCTCAGAGGCTCTATTCAGCTGTGTGACTAGTATACTCTGAGTGATGTATTTAGATAGCCCATCTAGATACTCTCAGGCCTGCGGGACCAATTTCAGGGATAATCAGGGAAAAACTGGAGAGGGCACTGGAGGTAGTTCTTGCAGGTGGTGGTGGAGATGATTAGGCAAGCCACTAAGACTGGTCTTGGATTGAGCTGTGGAAGAACTTGATTCTAGAATGAATATTTATGACTTTGGAGTTGCATAATTTCTTTTTGTTAGAGAAGATGCAGGTTAACAGAAAAAAGATCATACAGAAAATACAGGAGGGTTACCATATACTGTTTCCGCCCCCTCACCACACATGTAGTTTTCCCTGTTATTAACAATTTGCATTAGTGTGGTATACCTTTTTTTAAAATTAGATGCGTTGTAAGTTTAGAGTAAAATTATGTCTAAATTACAGAGTTCCCATATACCACCCTATTTTTTAACAACTTACATTAGTGTTGTACATTTGTTAAAATTCATGAAAATATTTATATAATTGTATTCTTTTTTTAAAAGATTTATTTATTTTTTTATTTCTCTCCCCTTCCCCTCCTCCCCTACCCCCTCCCCTAGTTGTCTGCTCTCTGTGTCAATTCACTGTGTGTTCTTCTGTGTCTGCTTGTATTCTTGTTAGCAGCACCCGGAATCTGTGTCTCGTTTTGTTGCGTCATCTTGCTGTGTCAGCTCTCCGTGTGTGCAGAACCACTCCTGGGCGGCTGCACTTTTTTCATGCTGGGCGGCTCTCCTTACGGGGCACACTCCTTTGCATGTGGGGCTCCCCTCTGTGGGGGACACCTCTGCGTGGCACGGCACTCCTTGCGTGCATCAGCGCTGTGCATGCGCCAGCTCATCACACGGGTCAGGAGGCCCTGGGTTTCAACATTGTACCTCCCACGTGGTAGGCAGATGCCCTATCTGTTGGGCAAAATCCCTTCCCTGTAACTGTACTCTTAACTACCATCCAACATTTACAACAGTGTTCACTGTGTGTTGTACAGTCCTGTTTTTTACATCAAGTAATATGTATATACAACCTAAAATTTTCCCCCTTTAACCACATGCAAATATATAATCTGGTGCTGTTAATTACATTCACAATTTTGTGCTACCATTACCACCATCCATTACCAAAACTTTCCCATCACCCCAAACAGAAACTATGTACCAATTAAGGATTAACTCCCCATTCCTTATCCTTACCCTGGCCACTGGTAACCTGTATTCTAGTTGCTGACTGTAAGAATTTGCTTATTCGAATTATTTCATATCCGTGAGATCACACAATATTTCTCCTTTTGTATCCAGGTTATTTCATTTGACACGATGTTTTCAAGGCTTATATGTGTTGTTGCATGTATTAGAACTTCATTTCTTTTCATGACCTATATTACATTTTATGTACATACAGCATTTTGTTTGTCCAATCATCTGTTGATGGGTACTTGGACCGCTTCCATCTTTGGGCAATTATGAATGACACTGGTGTGCAAATATCTGTTTGAGTCTCTGCTTTTGATTTTTTGAATATATACCTAAAAGTGAGTGTGCTGGGTCCTATGCTACTTCTATACCTAACTTTCTGAAGAATTATCAAACTGTCTTTCACAGTGGCTGTACCATTTCAGATTTCCATCAACAGTGAATGAGGGTTCTTCCTCTCTTATAGTTATTTTCCAATTTTAAAAAAATTAATAACCATTCTAGTGAGTGTGAAATGGTATCTCATTGTGGTTTTGAATTGCATTTCCCTAATGGCTAATGATATTGAGAATCTTTTCCTGTGCTTATTGGTCATCTGTATACCGTCCCTGGAGAAATGTCCATTCAAGTCTTTTTGCCCATTTCTTAATTGAGTTGTTTGTTTTTTTGTAGAGTTGTAGTAGTTCTTCACATATTCTGGATATGAAGCCTTTATTGCATATATGATTTTGAAATATTTTATCCCATTCTGTAGGTTATCTTTTTACTTCCTTGATAAAGTCCTTTGATGCACAAAGTTGTTAATTTTGATTAAGTTCCATTTGTTTATTTTTTCCCCTTGTTGCTTGTGCTTTGGGTGTAAAGAAACCATAGTGTAACACAAGGGCCTGAAGATACTTCCCTAGTTTCTTCAAGGAGTTACATAGATTTGGTTTTCATGTGTAGGTCTTTGATCCATTTTGAGTTGATTTTTTTATTTGATGTGAGGTAGGGGACCACTGTCATTTTTTTGCATATGAACATCCAGGTTTCACTGTACCATTTTTTAAAGAGACTATTCTTTCTCCATTGAATGGATGTGGCACCCTTGTCAAAAATCATTTCGCTATATATGCAAATGTGAGGGTTGACTTCTGAAACTCTCAGTTTGACTCCATTGGTCTATAGGTCTGTCCTTGTGCCAGCACCATTCTGTTTTGATTACTGTGGCTGTGCAATAAGTTTGAAGATTGAGAAGTATGGATCTTCCATCTTTGTTCTTCTTTTTCAAGACATCTTGGGCTATTTTAGACCACTTACCCTTCCATATAAATTTGGTGGTTGGTTTTTCTATTCCTGCCAGAAAGGCTGTTTGAATTTTTATTGAGATTTTGTTGAATCTGTAAATCTCTTTGGGTAGAACTGATACCTTAACAATCTTCAGTCTTCTAATCTATGCACAAGGAATGTCCTTGCATTTATTTAGGGCTTCTGTAATTTCTTTTGGCAATATTTTATAGTTTTCAGATATAAGACCTCTACCTCCTTGGTTAGATTTAGTCCTAGATATTTGAATCTTTTAGTTGCTATTGTAAATGGAATTTTTTCTTGATTTCTTCTTTGGATTGTTCATTACTAGAATATAGAAACACTACTGATTTTGGGGTGTTGATTTTGTACCCTGTCATTTTATTGAATTTGTTTATTACGTTGAGTAGCTTTGTTGTGGGTTTTCAGGATTTTCTGTATATAAGATCATGTCCTATGAAAATAGGGAAAGTTTCAATTCTTCCTTTCCAATTTGGATGACTTTTATTTTTTTCTCTTGTCTAATTGCTCTAGCTAGAACTTCTGCTCAATGTTGAGCAACAGTGGTGACAGTTGGTATCCTTGTCTTTTTCCTGATTTTAGAGGGAAAGTTTTCAGTCTTTTATCATTAAATATAATGTTTGCTGTGGGTTTTCATATATGCCTGTTATCATGTTGAGGAAGATTCCTTCTATTCCTAGTGTTTTTATCAAGTATTTTTTCAAGTGTTTTTATCAAGAAAGGGTGCTGAATTTAATCGAATATTTTTCTGTGTCAATTGAGACAATTGTGATTTTTGTTCTTTATTCTATTAATGTGGTATATTACATTAATTGATTTTCTTATGTTGAACCACTCTTGCATAGCTGGGATAAATCCTGCTTGATCATGGTATATCATTCTTTGAATGTGCTGTTAGGGTTTGTTTGCTAATATTTTGTTGAGGATTTTTGCGTCTATATTCATAAGAGATATTGGTCTGTAATTTTCTTTTTATGTGGTATTTGACTTCAGTATTAGGGTCATGTTGTCCTCATAGAATGAGTTAGGGAGTTTTTTCTCATCTAATGTTTGGAAAAGTTCGAGCATGACTGATGTTAGTTTTTCTTGGAATGACATTCACCAATGAAGCCATTTCATTTTGTCTTTTCTTTGTTGAGAGGTTTTCAGTTACTGATTCAATCTTTTCACTTCTTACTGATTTGTTAAAATCTTTTTATCTTTTTGAGTCAATGTAGGTAATTTGTGTCTTTCTAGGAATTTTTCCAGTTCATCCAGTACATGTTGGCATAGTTGTTCATAGTATCCCGTTAAAATAATTTTTATTTCTGTGGGGTTGGTAATAATGTCCTCCTTTCAGTTTTGATTTTAGTTATTTTTATCTTCTCTCGTTTTTTCTTTGTCAGTCTACCTAAAGTTTTGTTGGTTTTATTGATCTTTTCCAAGAACAAGTTTTGAATTTATTGGTTTTCTCTATTATTTTTAAAATTCTTTATTTAATTTAACTCCAATATAATCCTTTTTTATCCTTCCTTTGGCTTGGTTTGGGTTTAGTTTGCTCTTCATTTTCCAGATCCTTCAGTTGTGAGGTTAGATCTCTAATTTAGCATCTTTCTTCTTTTTTTAATATATGTGTTTAGAGCTATAAACTTCCCTCTCATTCCTGCAAATAATAAGTTTTAGTATGCTGTGCTTTTGTTTTAATTTGCCTCAAGATATTTTCTAATATCCCTTGTGATTTCTTTTTTGACTTACTGGTTTAAGAGAGTTATGTTTAATTTCCACAAATTTGTGAATTTTCCAGTTCTCCCTGTATTATCTATTTTTAGCTTCATTCCATTTTGATTGAAGAAGATACATTTGCAAGACTTCACTATATTTGATAATTTTGAGACTTGTTTTGTGACGTAACATATGGCCTACTTCTGAGAGTAATACATGTGCACTTCTCCAGCTGTTGGGTGAATTATTCTATATGTGTCTTTTAGGTCTAGTGAGTTTAAAGTGCACAAGTCTTCTATTTCCCAATTGTTTTATTTTACTAGGCTGCTGAAATGCAATGTACCAGAAATGGGGGATTTTTACAATGGAAATTTATTAACTCAAAAGCTTACAGTTCTGAGGCTATGAAAATGTCCAAATCAAGGCATCATCAGGCAATGGTTTCTCCCTGAAGACTGACTGCCAGAGGTCTTGGACTCCTCTGTTATATGGCAAGGCACTTGGCAGCATGTGCTGGTCTCTCCCTTCTCTCAAAGTTTCATTGCTTGTTTTCTGCTTCTGGCTTTCTCTCTTTATCTGAATTTATCTCATTTATAAAGGACTCCAGTGAAGAGATTAAGATCCACCCTGGGCCATGCCTTACTGTATTAATCCAATCAAAATGCTCTTAACCAAAGTAACCTGATACGTTTACACCCATGTGAATGGATTAGCTCTAAGAATGTGATTTTTCTGGGTTCTATAAAAGCCTCACACTCTCATGCTTATTGACATTTGGTCCAGATGTTTTATCCATTATTGAAATTGGCTTATATTATTCTACTAATACTGTAGTACTGTCTACTTCTTCCTTTACATCTGTAAATATTTGCTTCACATATTGTAGAGATATTTATAATTGTTATCTCTTCTTGTTGAGATGACCTTTTAAAATTATATAGTGACCTTCTTTCCCCATCACCACAATTTTTCACTTAAAGAATATTTTATATGATATTAGTGTAGTTACCCCAGATTTCTTTTGGTTACTATTTGCATGGTAATTTTCCCCCATCCTTTAGCTTTCAACCTGCTTGTTTCTTGAGTCTCTTGTAAACAGCATATAATTGGGTCATGGTTTTATAGCCTCTCTGCCAATGACTGCCTTTTAAGTGAGGAGTTTAATTCATTTATATTTTAAGTAACTACTACAGAAGGACTTTCTTCTGTCTTTTTTTTATTTGGTCAATAAATATTATCCCTTTCTTTCTCTTAATTCTTCAGTTAATGCCTATTTTCTTATTTATTTGATTTGTAGTATTTTATGATTTTGAGTCTCTTCTCATTTCTTTTTGTATATATTTTCATATATTTTCTTTCTGGTTACCATGGAGTTTAAATTTAACATCCTAAATCTATAAGAATCACATTTATTTGATACCAATTTAACATCAATAGCATACAAATACCCTATTCTTATACTCATTTCTGTATTTGTACAAATTGTATCTTCATATATTGCATGTTCAAAACCATAGATTTATTATTACTTTTTGTATTTGCATTTTAGAACCTGTAAAAAGAAGTGGAGTTATATACCAAAAATTTATATAGTACAATAGTACTGGCATTTATAATTACCCATGTGATTACCATTACTAGAGGTTTTTATTTCTTTATGCTGCTTTGATCCAGTTGTGTAGTGACCTTTCCCTTTAGTCTGACAAACTCCCTTTAACATACAAGCAGGTCTAGTGGTGATGAACACCCTCTGTAGCAGTTTGACATTGTTTATGAACTCCAAAAACAGATATTGGATTATGTTTGTGAACTGGTCTGTTCCTCGGGGCATATTAGATTGGATTGGATTGGATTCAGATGTTTCACTTTACCTTGATTAAATAATGATTAAGGCTTTGATTGGGCCATGTCAGTAGGCTCTTGAGAAAACAACACGGCAGAAGAGAAAGTTAGGGTTTGGATCCTGGAACCTGGGAAGTAAGCACATAGAGAAGTAGATAAGTAAGAAACGAGGGAAGTCTCCATTAGATATGGCAGAGGCCCTGGGAGAGAGACAAGCTGTTCACCTGACAATTTACAGCTGGTCTTGTGGATAGAGCAGAGCAGATGAGCCAGGAGAGAACCGAGCCCTGGGAGAGAGACAAGAGTTGCCCAGCCTGCGGCTGAGATTGGAAGAAGCTGGAATCATGGAGCCTTGGGAAGAAGAGGAAGACTGAACCCTCGCAGACATGGCCTACCATCTTGTGTCAACACATGGCAACAGACTCTGGGTGAGAAAGTACCTCTCGGTTCCTTGAATAGGATTCTTTGAGGCCTTGTGATTGTAAGCTTCTACCCCAAATAAATACCCTCTATAATAACCAACCAATTTCTGGTATTTTTACATCAGCACCCCTTTGGAAGACTAATACACCCTCTGTTTTTGTTTATCTGAAAATATCTTAATCTTGTCCACATTTTTGAAAGACAGTCTCATCAGATATGAAATTATTGTTTGGCAGTTGTTTCCTTTTAGCCCTTTAAGTATTTCATACTGCTCTCTTCTTGCCTCCATGGTTTCTCATAAGAAGCCAACATTTAATCTCATTGAGATTTCCTTTTACGTAACAGCTTCCTTTTCTTGTGCAACTTCTAACTTTGCTCTTTTCCTGGCAGTTTGATTGCTAATGTGCTTTGACATGGTTTTCCTCAAGTTTATCCTGTTTGAGATTTGTTGGGATTCTTGAATGTGCATAATCTTGTCTTTCATGATATTTGGGAACTTTTCTGTCATTATTTCCTTGAATATTCCCTCTGTTCCTTTCTCTTTTTCTTCTACTTCTGGGATTCTCATAAAGCATGTAGTGGTATATTTGATGGCGTTCCACAGATCTCTTAGGCTCTGTTCAATTTTCATTCCTTTTACTTTCTGCCCCTCAGCCTAAATCATTTTCACTGTCTTGCTTTCAAATTCACTGACTCTTTCTTCTGTCACCTCCAATCTTCTATCAAAACCCTCAAGGGAATTTTTTATTTCAGTTATTATGATCCTCAACTCCAGTATTTGTTTGGTTCCTTTTTAAAATTTTTATTTCTTTATTGAGATTCTCATATTGTTCACTCATTGCTTTCCTCATGTCTTTTAGCTCTTTCTCTGTGTTTTCCTTTGTTTCCTTGAGCAAAGAGGATCACTTTTTTAAGTCTTTAGAATGTCCAAAGTCTGTTCTTCTTTGTTGATGGTTTGTGGATTTTTATCTTATTCTTTTGGATGTATCATCATTTCCTGTTTTATTGTTTTTCTTATCATTTTTTGTTGCACACACTGTAGATTTTAATATTTTAAGTATTAATACTATGATTTAGTCCCTGTGCTTTCTATTCCTTAAGTTTGTATCCAGTGAGTGATATGGCAGAGTTATTCTGGAGTACCAGGAGCTAAGAAAACCAAACAAATCAATGCAAAAAAATCAACTTTTACAGTCTTTACAAATTAGCTCTGCATTGGCTAGTGGTCTCCCTCTGAGCTTAGCCCTCCTATCAATAAGATCAGACCAAAGAAAATGTGTAGAGCATGGTCCTTCCCTTCTTTTCTGAGCCTGAGTCTTGTCCTGGGCTTATGCTTGCTCATGGCCTTAGGAATTCACAAGTTTATAGAAATTCCTATAATTTAAAGCAGGTTATCCTTTGCCCCAGGTTGCTTTGGCTTAATTATTTCCTATTATCTTCTAGCTGTCCATAAGCTGCTTCTGCCTGCAGGGCAAGTTCTGAGAGGGTGGGCCAGAGGTATACTTCCCGATTCAGTCTTTCATGCTGCTACCTGCTAGATTGGCATTGACATAGAGTCACTGCGATATGTGCATTGGGGTTACCCTGTCCATCTATATCAGGGCCAGAGTTCCACAATGAGAGTGCAGGCTGGCTTCACACCATGCTGGGGAGAGGCCAGCAAGAGCTCCACAAAGCTTCTTTTTTGTTGTTGTTGTTTTTAAATTTTTGTTCCTACTATTTTTTAAAGCATTGTTTTATTGATTTGACACTTGCCCAGTTACTGTGACCCTTAAATGTTTTCTGGAGTTCTGAGGAAGATGGTGCTGCCAAATTTTGCTAGTTGTTAAATATTTTGTGGAAGAACAGCACCCTGGAGTGTCTTATGCTGCTATATTGGTCAATCAGAATGACTTGGTTAATTTTTCGGAAGCATACTACAAGTGTGAGACTCAGCATCACCTACTTGGATAAATATTCATTATCACGTTTAAGTTGCACCAATTCCTAGCCACATTTGTTGAATGCTTTTCTTGGCCAGCATTACCAAGCTTAATGGCAGAGGACTAAGTATTTCAGGAGTGACTCTTGAGTTTTCTGTTCTAATTTGCCTTAGTTTGACCACAGAATGCTGTTTAGGCCAATGGGGGCACTTCGAGGATTGGAAACCCCAGTATAGTAGGTGAATTTGTTGTCGTTGTTCTTCTATTGTTGGACAGAGGGTATGTCAATGTCTTCCAGAGACATAACCAACTCTTTTTCTGACCCTGGCAAAGAGTCAACCTGTCCTTTAGGATCTGTACCACTCAGCAACATTTGGAGAACATTGTTAATGCTAATAGATCTTTCTCAAAACATCTTGAGTCAAGTGCCTCTGGACAGTCTTGATGAACCATTGAGTTGGTCAGGGTCCTTGACTCCTGGCTCCAATACTGAATCGAACAACCTTGGTACCTACTAATTTGGAGAACATAAACAGCTTGGCATCATTAATTGACTGTTGCAAGATTAACAACTCCTCTTCTACATTTTCTAGTCCTTTGTGAACATATTCACTATTTAATCCAACCTGAGCAGCAAAGGAGTTGGCTTTTCCTTCAATATCTCCAACCTGGAAGACTGATTTACTGATTTCTGATGGAATAGAGAAAAACTCACTCCTTTTGGTGGGGTTTGATGGATCTGAGCAGTGGCTGGTCACCATGGTGCTATGCTCAATTCTCTCCAGTCTGATTTCATTAGATTATACAGTCACAGCAGAAAGTAAACAAACCCTGGGACAGAGAGGAGCACAGCAGATAAGGGAATCTCTTTTCTCATTCCAAAGATACAACTTTCTTGAGCCAGGGTTGTACCTTTTCAGTTGTCTATTTTGGCAGAACTTGTGTTATTCTCTGATAAGTAACCAAAGCTGGAATAAGAATGAACAAAACTTCCTCTCGTCTCCACTGTTATTTTCCAGGAAGACTTTAATATGCTCAAGATCAGACAATGCTGAGTTCTGGTGCAGGGAGTAGATTTCATTAAGGATTTGCAGATAGATCCAAGGGAGGGAGATGAGCTAATATTACCCTGGGAAGGAACTCTTTCATTGTTTCTCCTTTCTGTCTTCATTTTGATGGGAGTTGGCAAGGGAAAGCTTATTTAAAGCTTTCCCCCTCATATAATGCTTGGGTGGTTACAGTGTGAAAAATATTATAACAATTCTATTTATTCAACCTCTAGATTCAGGCTTATCTCCTATTTCATCCTCCTCTCCCATTACTGATACATATTTTTTTTCACTTGTGACCTGAACAGTACACAATATAAAATGGCAGAATGATGTGATAGGTACAAGCCCTCATGTGACATATGAATAAGTGATCAGAAATGACATTTTAAGAACAGTGTAATCCTTTGTAAAGCTGGCCTCAAAGGTCAAAGCTAAAACACATTGCACACTGACCACATTATATTGGGCCTTCATATCTCATGATTGAACATTACTCACATGTAATTTCCCCCAAATATCCAACTACTAGAATGTCTAATTTTATCAAACTCATAAAATACAATGTGATGCTTGTTTATAACACCCTGGAATTAGAGAGGCCTGGTTGAGAATCCTGATTTCACCACTTACCAGCTGTATGATCTAGGATGAGTTACCTGCATTTACTCTCTGTAAAATGAAAATAATCCCCATAAGCACTTACAGAGCAGATGTTGTTAAGTGTGAGTGTGGGCACATCATTTAGTTTGGTGCTTAGCACAGAGTCAGTGTCAATTTATGTTAAATAAATAATTGTTCAATGCCTACTGTATATAAGAACTTGTGTTGGGCACAAAAATCTCTGGCATATCAAAAAAAAAAGAAGCCTTTTGATGCCACTGTTGACCTGCTCAGCTAGTGAAGTGGAAAACTGTATAAAAGTCTTTTAATATTTATAACAAATTCAGGTTAAATTTGTGAAGTAAGAGAGTTCTATGTGAGCAATTTCTCCAACATCTGTGAAAGTTTTAAGTTCATCGAATATTTCTTGGATGCCCTTCCAAATGACTAATTCTGGTGTCAGAATTACTGTTTATTTCTGGTGGTGTGATGCTCTACACCCAGCTCCTATCCAAAGGTACATCTGTTTCTCTCTTCTTTGTGTTTGTCTGTTCTCTTCTCAGTGATGCTAGCATTAATATGAAGTTGTTTTTTTTTTATTACAAAATTGGACTTGTAATAGAGAGAGAGATGGGGCACAAAACAAAATTAGGTTCATTTCTTGGTGCTTTCAAGGACTAGCTATTGCCCCAAATGGTAAATTACAAAAATTATCATGGTACCCTGAAGAGTTGATGGGTTTTCTTCCTCAAACTGATAGACAGTTATCTAAGTGAGAGTGATTTTTCTAGTGTTAAAATTGTTTCCTGGGGGTAATTTAGGCATCTTGGGAAGCTGCACTAACTGCTTTGGGCCACTAGACAGCCATTGCTAAGTAGGCACTTAAGTAGTTCACATGACTACAAAGTGGTGCCCAGTGATTAGAGAAGGCCTTGGTGGTGATGAGGTCCTGAGAAATTTCGCTGGAAGAAATGGTTGGACTATATAATTGTCTTGAAAATGAACCTTTTAGAAGAAAAAATTTATAGTAAAAGATAGCTTGGTGATGTTGCTTCTGATCTTTATAACTCTCTGCTAGAAAATCAGGCTTTACAGATTTCAGAGATGTTTGTGAGCTCTTTGGTTGTTCAAAACATGGTCAAATACAGGTGGTGGTTTTAGAGGTTTGTTTCCAAGCAGAAAGATGCAAGACTTTATGGAAAGAGAGATCGAATTAGAATCTAGAAAACCTGAGCCCCAGTGGGTCCTGACCACTTCCAGCTCTTGGGACCTTAAGCAATTCATTTCCCTTCTTTGGGCCTCAGTCCTATTGTTTGTAAAAAAATGGGATTGGATTATATCAGGGATAGTACATTCTTGGCAAGTTTGCTACCTCCATCCCAACCTGCATTCTTAACAGACTTTGCTAATTGATCAGAGCATTTTTCATCTAGTCAAATAAGGCCGTTTGTGATGTATGTCCAAGAACCTCATTTAGGGGCATTCTGAGAAGACCTCCCAGTGAGTTTGAGCATTATCATCCCATTTCTTATGTATAAAGACAAAGACCTAGACATGGAGTTAGTTGACAAGACCTGGGGATCCCCTCCTTGTTCAGAGCCTGCCTGACCCTGGGGGTTCTGCAAGTCCCCTGATGCCCAGCACCAGCAGATCAATCAGACATTGGAAATTACAGAGATGCCACATGCCACCTGGGGAAAGGACTGCCCTTGGGGGCTTCATTACTAGGTAAGAAAATGCATGGTGACACCAGGGAGGTCGTGTTACTGAATCGCAGAGCTCTCTAGGGAATAATCTTCACCAGAAAAGCTTTGACTCTACATTGCTGGTACTTCAAAGGGTCGCCTAGAGGAGCATGCCCCGCCTCCATTCCTAAATAACTTCCCAATCAAAGATGTTTTTGCCTACCGACTCAGCCTTGACATTCCTACCCCTACCCCTGCCCATGCTCCTGCCTCTGGGGTTCCAGTCCCACTTTATGAAGCACCACTAAACTGATCCTGCATAGACATGGCATGGGGAGGGCAAAGAGAATGGCCACAGAGTAGCAGGGATTTGTTTTTTAAGTAAGAGCTGCACTTTGCTAATGGAGTGTGGAATATTTCCTTAGAGACCTATTTGCTTGCCGTTTCACATAATGAAAAGTGAAACTCCTGGCTTTTTCCCTCCAACTTTGTTCTTCAAGATTGTCTTGGTTTTTCTATATCCTTTTGCATTTCAACATAAACATTTTAGAGTCAGCTCATCAATTTCCATATGTTCACAAATCCTGGTGGGCATTTTTTTGTGTGCTCCCATCATCACCATCCATTACTAAAATTTTGTAATCAGCCCCATTAGAAATTCTGTACAGTTTAATAAACATTAACTGTTTGACTTTTGCTTGGGATTGCACTGAATCTATATATCAAAACGGGGAGAACTGATAATCATCCAATCCATATTCAGAAATTGATAATTATTCAATCCACATTCAGAATTTCAGTCCATTAATATGGAATATTTTTCCCTTTACTTAGGCCTTTTAAGATTTCTGTCAACATTATTTTATACTTTTCCTTTCATCTTTATAATTAGATTTATTCCTATGCATTTTTTGTTTTTGATAATATACTAAATGTTATTTTTAAGTTTCACTTTCCAACTATTTGAAGCTATTATGTAGAGGTACAATTGATTTTTTTTGACCTTGAATCTAGCAGTCTTGATAAATCCACTTATTTATGATAATGGTTTATATAATAGTTTTAATTAATTAATTAATTATTTTGAGGTAGTGGGGGTCAGGGATTGAACCTGGGACCTCATATATGGGAAGCCAGCGCTCAGCTACTGAGCCTCATTGGTTTCCCTGAGTTGTTTTTTTTGCTTGTATTTTTGTTTTCTTGGTTTTTTTTATTCAGGAGGCACTGGGAACCAAACCCAGGACCTCCTATGTGGGAAGTGGGTGCTCAAATGTTTGAGCCACATCTGCTCCCCAGTTTTAATTTCTGATGTGCACAATCATATGTGTGTGACTTATGACAATTTTCCTTCTATCTTTCCAATCTTTGATTTTTAGTTTATTTAGTTTTTCTTTATTCTGTTAATGTGGTGATTTATATCAATTGATTTTCAAATGTAGAAGTAACCTTTCATTTCTGTGATATACTCACTTCATGTTGATGTCTTATTCTTTTATAAAGTGTTAATTTCAATTTACTATTTTTTTTTTTTAGAATTTTCATGCTTGTGTTCATGAGATGTATCTATCTATACTTTTCTTTTTTTGTAATGTCAGGTTCTGTTACAGGATTATCCTAGCCTCATAAAACAAGTTAGGAAGTGTTCTATTTTTTTTTAAGTTTTTATTTTACAGTTATTTCTTTTTTAAATGTTTGGATTTATGTTATTTATCACCACAAAACCCATAGAGTTTCCATATTGTAAGAGTTAGCTTTGTTGATCCTGTCCCCAGCTCATCACTAAGGAGTTGATTTCTTGTTGCTGATGAGATGCTTAAATATCCTTTTTTGCAATCTGATTGACATCTGCTTTGTGTTTGGAACTGAACAATTAGTTTTTGGTGATGATCATTACATACATTTATTTAAAGCCCTGGTATTAGAGGTTACTAACTTCTTTCCCTTCTACGGATGCAAGAGCAGAGGTCTGGTGCAACTGATAACTCAGCAATTATATTGGCTTGAGATTTAAACTTTGGGGAAATGTTATTTAATTTGGGTGTAGAAATTGTAGAGATTATTCCCCTTCTCCCCACCTCTAGTGGACTAGTCCCATCCACATTTCTATTTTTATCTCCTAGGACATGTTTTGTTCTAACCCAATTGAACTATTTGCTCTTTCCTATATATATATTCGTTGCCTTCCAGACCTTATTTCCTTTGTATGAACAAGCTTCCTTTCCCTGATCACAGGAGCTGGATTTACATTCTTACACTTTAAAATTCAGTTTAATGGTACCACTTTCATCTTTGATCCAGATTCACCAGCTAGAAATAATCTCTCCCTTGGAAAACCTTTTTTTTTTAAGACCTAGAAGGAAGTTAGGGGCCATCTGATCTACTCCCGTATTTATAGTTGAGGAAATAGGTCTACAAAGGAATAAACCTGCCCAAGTCAGAGTGTTGGTTAGTGGCAGAGCAGACATTAAAGCTACCATCCCCTAATTCTCAGGAGGAAATTACAAGAGGACAATTCAAGAGAGAACTGGCCAGAGTGAGGGGTTTGGAAAAAATCCTCAAAGGTCAGACCCTCTTTCCCTTTGGACTGTCCTTCTCTTTGGAGAGTGAAAGAAGAAATCAGATGATTTCAGCAAGGGAGGGACCAGGTTTCTCTCTTTGGAACACATGAGAAGCTGGCGTGCAGGAGGTGGCCTGATTCTCTCTGTGACAATGATATGAACTTATTGTCTATTAAAGAAGAGAGTGTGCATGTATTTTTAAAATAGATATATTGGGTCCCAAATCACTATGGTATTAATTTGCATTGATGGATTTTGGAAAGGGATCTAATGGTTTTATTTGAAAATATCAATATTACAACATGCTGGAAAATTCATTCTTATTTAAACATACAATGAAAGACTTTAGAAATCACCTTAAGTGTGTGAAGTTTCTTGTCTGAAAGACTTCTGAAAGAATTTTTAAAGTTTTGATCATTAGCTAGAAAAAATTTGCATTCTGATGAGGAGAAAAGTAAGGAGAGGATCTAGGCATGCCTCTACCAGTGTTCACTATATCTCTCAGAAACCATCATAATACATCTTTTGCACACTCTTCCCACCCAGTGGAGTTCTTGGTTCTGTGTCTGGATTCAATATATTTATCCAGCTCCAAGTAGAATATAGAATATGTTCTGAAAAGACTTTTAAAGGGAAACATCCTGGTCCCGTGTACATAAGAACTTCCAGTTATAAGACAAGGAGATGCTATAAAAAGCCAAAAATATAATATTGCTATTCGGTTAAAAAAAAGAAGTAAAAGATATGCATGTATGTAAGGTTGTATGTGTATGCATAAACATATCTCAAAAGATGCCATATCAACAGTAGTTGTCTCTGAGTGTTTTTTCTTTTTAAATTGACATTCTGTAAATTTAATTTTGTCCTGGTATATAGTTCTATGAAGTTTAGCACATGCATAATAATCTAACCATCAAAACAATCAAGACACAGAAGAGTTCCACATACCCCCAAAATTCCCTCATGCTGCCTCTTTGTAACAGACCCTGTCCCCATGCCTAACTCCTGGCAACCACTCCTCAACTCTGTCCCTATAGTGTTTCTTTCTACAGAATGTCATATAAGTGGAATCATATATATTATGTCACCTTTTGAGAATGGCTTTTTTCACTCAGCAAAGGGCCTTGAATATTCATTCATACATGTTATCGCAGAGAGAAAATACTAAGACAGCATTTCCTATATTGAGTTCCAATATACATTCCTAGGAATGTCCAAAGGTGACAAAGTTGGACCATACCTTCCAAATTCAAAATTTACTATAAAGCTACAGTAATCAAAACTGTGTGGTACTGGCATAAGCATAGACATATAGAACAATGGAAAAGAATTGAGAGCCCAGAAATAAGCTCTCCAAAATCAGTCTATTTTTGACAAAGGTTCTAAGACATTCAGTGGAGGAAAGAAGAATCTCTTCAACAAATGGTGCTTTGAAAACTGGATATCCACATGCAAAATAATGAAGATGAACCCTTACCTTAAACCATATGCAGAAATTAATTCAAAATGGATCAAAGTCTAAAATTTATTTTTTAAAACTATGAAAACTCTTAGAAAAAAATATAGGTGCAAGTCTTCATTGCTTTGGATTTGGCAGTGATTTCTTAGCAATGACACCAAAAAAATAACAGGCAAAAAAAGAAAAACATGATAAATCTGACTTCATTAAAATTAAAAACTTTCAGGTGTTGAAAGACGCTATCAAGAGAGTAAAAAGACAACCCACAGAAAATATTTGTAAATCATATATCTGGTAAAAGTTTAATACCTAGAATTTATATAGAACTCCTACAAGTCACCAACAAAAAGACAAAAATCCAATTAAAAATGGTCAGAGGACTTGGATAAACATTTCTCTGAAGAAGAAATACAAATGGCCAATGAACACATGAAATGACGTTTAATGTCATTTTCCGTTAAGAAAATGCAACTCAAGACCACAAAGAGATACCACTTCATACCCACTGGGATGGCTATAAAAATAGCAATCAAAATGACACAGCATTAATTGTATTTTTCCCATGTGTAATATTCTTGCATCGATGCCAAAGATGTACTGAGTTAATAGTAGGGGGTTATGCACAAAAATATACAAAATGTACCCTATAGACTACACTTGGTGGTGATATTCTGAGATATTATCTAATAATCTGTAACAAATATTCCACAGCAATGTAGTGTGCTGGTGGAGGAGTATTGTATGAGAATTCCGCACAGGTGTATGATTGTTTTATAAGTTCACAACTGCTCTAATAAAAATATATTTAAAACAACAACAACAACACATGGGACATAACAAATGTTGGCAAGGATATGGAGAAATTGGAACCCTTATATGTCAATAATGGGAATATAAAATGGTGCCGCTTCTGTGGAACACAGCTTGGTGTTCCCCCAAAAAAGTTAAACGTGGAACAATATAACTTAGCAATTCCACTCCTAGATACATACCCAAAAGAAATGAAAATAGGGATTCAAAGAGATAGTTGTACACCAATGTTCAGAGCAGCATTATTCACAATAGCCAAAAGATGGAAATGACCCAGATGTTCACTGACAGATGAATGGATAAATACAATGTGGGATATCCACACAATAAAATATTATTTGACCATAAAAGGGAATGAAGTTCTGATACACACTACAAAATGGATTGAACCTTGAAAACATGCTAATTGAAATAAGCCAGGTAAAAAAGACAAATATTGTATAATTCCACCTTTATGAAATATATATAATAGGCATATTCATGGTGATAGAAAATAGATTAGAGATGATCAGATCCTGGGGGAGGAGGGAATGGTAGAATTATTGCATAAAACGTAAAGAGTTTCTGTTTGGGATGGTGGAAAGTTTTGTTAATTGTGGTGATAGCTGCATAACATTATGAATATAATTAATGCCATTGAATTGTAAAATGGTTAAAATGACAAATTTTATTATATAGATATATATTTACCACAATTAAAAGATGTCCCTAAGTGTTTATTTAAAAAAAAGACAAAAAAAAACAAGTTCTATTGTCAAACAATTTTGGCAAACTCTATCTCCATTTTGGGTCATCAAAACACATATTAACAAAAAAATCTCTCACAAATTCCTTAGTCATAAACATGTATAAGTTAGGGTTTGCCAAACTTACTTGAGCACAAAAACATCCTTTTCCCAGAGCATATTATAGAAGACTGTGCTCTTTTGAGCACAGTTTGGGAATCATTTTCTAACCCAGAGAAGAAGATGCTATGTGCTACAAAGGGCAATCCATCAAGTTTGGCATACAGATTCTATTGATTCTAAACACACTAGGAATTTCTTCCAGACACCCTTTTGTGGATCCTTTTTGTGAACTTGAAATTTTGATCCCAGGAGAAAAGAATGGAGAGGGGAAGGGGGAAAATCTAAATAAAAAATCTTGGTGATAAATGTTGACATCTACGACTATAAGTTCTAAATAAGTGCATGATATACATCATCTCATTTTAATTTACCGATAAAAAATACTGAATTATAGAGGTTAAATAACTTGTCCAAGGTCACAGAGCTAGTAAGTCACAGGATTGGGATTTCAGCACAGGGCTGTCTGAAGCAAAATCCTATCATCTAAATCACATTATATTGATTTACTAAACAGCAATATTATCACTGTCTATAAATCAGCAGCAGTAGATGGAAAATTTCCAAATCAGAATATATGAATTCTATTCTGTTGAGTAAAACAAATGGCCTTAGCAAGAGAGATTAAGGGTGAAAAAGAAACAAATAATTATTAACTGGACAGCTACTATGTGCCAAAACCTTAGCTTCCTCAAATGTAAAAAGGGTATAGTGCTCAGAACAATGCTATGGGTGGGTATTAAGTACCTTGGCCAAGGTCATTGCCATAAGGGATGAGTAGAAAAGCCAGGATCTGACTCTCCAGCTGCCTGGTTCCTGAGTTTGTGGTCCTGCCCTAACCCAGGTGCCTCCTCTGTCTCCATGTTCCTTCTGACACATAATCCTGCCCATCATGGAAAAACAGAATATTCTAAAACTACAGAAAGAAGCAGAAATTTAGAAGATGTAAAACACTCATTACTTTGATCTATCATCCAGTCACTCTGGTGGCTTGCCTGCCATGGCTTGCCAAGCATGTCACGGGGTGGGGAAGAGTTTAGGGGTGCCAGGCAGGAGACTGTGCTTTCCAGGTTCAGAAATTGGTCTGGACCAAACTGGCAATCCTCTTTCCAAAGGATCTTCTCTACAGCCTTATATCCCATGAGGGCCCTGGGCCTGCTTTTCCAGGGCTGTGTTACAGCTGTTTGCTCTATTGCTACCTAGAGCCCAAGGGGGAGGAAGACTTTAGGTCCCTTCCTCTCTTCTCCTGAAGGTCTTTCTAGCTCTGTGCCTGTGAAGAGAAATCCTTGCTCTACCATTGAAGCCCATGTCCCTCTCCCCATTGAGGTGCCGTTTGATTCCTCACCTTCAATGTAGGTCTCTGGAGAAGAGAGTGTGGGCCTTAAATGAGAATGGCATGTGGAGAGACTCCAAATATTGCTGTTTCTCCTCTGAGAGTTGTCTGTCCCCCTTGCCTTGGCCAAGCTGAGAAGTTGCAGGAGACTTGAGTTCAACTGAGATCATTTCCTTTGGAGGCAGATAATCTCCTCTATATCCATCCAGATCCTCGTCAGTGGCCAACCACTCAGGTGACCAAAACCACAAGCATCCCACCCCCAGGGGACTTCTAGTCATTGCAGCTTTACAGTATTCCAAATATCTTATGGGGACATAAAAGGACAAAGTAGAGGCAGAGCATCACCTTGCTGGTAAAGGAGGTTCTGCAAAGGCAATGGAAGGTACTTGTTAGGTCTGATGGGAAGGTGTGACAAGGACGTGTTCAGACTTTTCTCAACCTTGGGGAAAACTTTTGACTTTTGGCATTTGCTTGGGGGTAGGGTGGTATGGAAGAGAATTGAGAATAGGTGTAGACCCCTGTTTGCTCTACCCAGTTCTTGCCTCAGGGACCACATCTGCCTCTGAGTCATGGTTTTGTAGCTGTGGCCTTTCTGCAACAGTAGTAATGAGCGCTCAATACTTGTAAATGATGTATCAGGCACTGTGCCAGTGCACACATTAACCCACTCACTTTATCCCCATTTTACAATGAGACCGAGGTTCAGAGAAATTAGGTGAAATTCTGGGTTGAAGATGGTAGCATAGAGTCACCATTTCCGCCCTTCTCTTTCTGGAAAGCGTTCAAAATCAACAAAGCTGAGAAAAAGCCAACTTTATTTTTGGTGAAGCTAAGAGATAGCTAAAACTTTGCATACTGAGAAACTTCACAGCTGCCTTTCTCCCTTGGCTGGGAGAAGTTAAGTTCATAAATACTCAAACATAAACTCTGGGACAAATAGAATTATGTTCAGCCAGCAACATGGCCTCAGCCCTTTCTGAACCATCAGCCAATTCAAGAAAACATCCTTGAAATAAAACATGTTATTAGGACATACCCTGAAAGAATGCAACTTTGGAGAAATTACAGAAGCAAGAGGAAAATGTGGCTAATGGTAATTAAAACAAAAACAAAAACAAAAACCATGGTAAAAAAATCCCTTGGGGACCTGGAGATTTTGTGAACTTACATTCATGTGTGTATTACTGTGTTTGGCATGGTGGTGGTTGGAGGATTTGGGGAGATACATACCTGTATCATGGGGCAGATGCCAGCCAGAGGCAGCAAGGAGCTGGACTGGAAGAAAACTTGTGAGTGCTCCTTTGGCCTCTCCCCAGGATTATTTTGGGGAACCGTAGCCTGTCCATATCTTGGACAGTCACCAGGCAATTGATGACAGTGGGGTTCTCACAAGGCAAGGCACAAGTCCTGCTGAGTGCGGAGAAGGTAAAATGTGGGTTGATTACTTTCTCTTGAGCAGTCTCTCTTTCACCTCCTTCTTCTCTTGCTACCCCAGGCAGGTGGATTAAAGCTTTAGGAGGCACCTCCATCCAATACTCCTTATTTCCGCTGAGTCTAAAGGTGAAAGTATGATCAGAGGAATTGTTAGGTGGAGAGTTAGAAAATAGAAGGGGATACAATAATAATTCTCCAGTGCTTGGGGCTCTTTTTATTTCCTCTCTTTTCGAATTCACAGACTAGTGCTTAACCCTCAGCCCTTCCTTTTTATCCATTACTGGACAGACTGAGCTGCTATCCCAGGTGAGAAAAGCACTTAGTCTAAAATAACTAGATATCCAGGGACTTGAACACACTATTTAAAAAAAAATTATTTTGTCTGCATTTGTTTTTTAATGTTACATTAAAAAAATATGAGGTCCCCATATACTGCCTACCCCCCTCACCCCACTCCTCCTTCCATGACAACAACCTCCTCTATCATCATGAGACATTCATTGCATTTGGTGAATACATCTCTGAGCACCGCTGCACCTCATGGTCAATGGTCTACATCATAGCCCACACTCTCCCACAGTCCACCCAGTGGGCCATGGGAGAACATACAATGTCCGGTAACTGTCCCTGCAGCACCACCCAGGACAACTCCAACTCCCGAAAATGCCCCCACATCACATCTCTTCCTCCCACTCCCTACCCCCAGCAGCACCGTGGCCGCTTTCTCCACACCAATGCCAATTACTAATCACAATAGTTCATGAATAGATTATCAGTAAGTCCACTCTAATCCATACTCTATTCCTCCATCCTGTGGACCTTAGAATGGTTGTGTCCACTCCACATCTATATAAGAGGGGGTTTAGATTCCAGATGGATGCTGGATGCAATTCTCCTGCTTTTGGTTGCAGGCAGTCTTGGCTCCCTGGTATGGTGGTTGACCCTCTTCACCTCCATGTTAGCTGAGTGGGGTAAGTCTAATAAACCAGAGTGTAGGAGTTGCGAGTCTGTTGAGGCTCAGGGCCTGGCTATCACTCGGTCAGTCCAGAGATTCAGGTCCCCTGGGTATACATTAAACCCCAGCACCAATAACAGTTCCGGTAAAAGTAACAGGAGAGGCTTGTGGACAAAGATCACATCTGAGTCCAGCTCCATCACACAGAAACAACAAACTCCAAAGTAGGGCCAACTGAGATGGCACTGAACTCCATCTGCCATGACCATAGAACCTGTGGGTCTCTGTAGCCCTCAGCAGAACCAATACCTGGGGTTGTATCTACTTTATCTGTCTCTGGGACTCTGCTGAGGTGTGCATAAGGGCAACCTCTCTGATAACCTTCCAGCTCTTTTTTGGAGACTCATAGTCATATAAACTCATTTGTCCTTTCCATTTCCCCCTTTTGTTCAGGTCAAAAAGCATTTTTAACTCCTGGTATTATATGTAGACTAGATATTCTGCTGGTCCAAGTTGACCCATTTATTCAAGGTCATTTTCTAGTTACATCATCAGCTGGTACTTGATAGTAATCCCTCGGTGCCAGGGAGGCTCGCTATTAAAGACAGCAAACTGAATGACATTTACCAACCAAAGCAGACTTATCAGAATCAATGACCCTCTGTAGCCTGTCTCTAGAGCATGTGCTCTAGGCAGCTGTGTGCACTGCTGAGTGTCCACCTGCTGCACCCTCCAATACCAGTCACCTGCCCGGACATCTGGATGTGGTCAACTCTGGATACCCCACCTCTGTCCTTCACTACCCCACTGATATCCTCAATACTTTGTCATAGATGCCCTACCCTTTTTGGTGACTATGTCCAGAATGGTTTGAGATGTTTTTGTATCCTGTGCTTGCCCCGTGGACAAACCTCCATGTCAGTACCTGCTGTTGGGGAAGAAAGGCAAGGCTGTTCTCCTCTCTTTCTTCCTATGGTACTGCCTGGCCGTGTCATCACCCCCTGCCCCCAATCTTGAGAGATAACAGTTTTGCCTACCAAGGACATGAGCTTCTTCTAAAGGGATCAGTGGCAGCTGAAGTAAAGGCTGGGTTATGCTAAATAAATCGGAGGCCATGCAAAGACATGAGAAATAAAGAGAATTTATCTTGCCTACAACAAAAGCAAATTCCCCAATAAATGGTAGCACTGAGCATCTTCCTACACACACTTCTGATAATGGGCTATCAGTAAACCCAAGCAAAAGATGAAGATTTTCCTCTACTTTTCATTTCTTTTTTTCCATTTTATGTGGCAGCCCCTGACACAAAGGCTTGCCTGGGGGCTGAGCACAGGGCGTGGGGACATCTGATTAACACTGGTCAACAGTCAACAAAAGAATGGTGAATCTGTGCCAAAATGTTGGGGCTGGCATCAATGGGTGAGTGGAAGACAAAGGAAGGGTATCTAGAGAGAGCCCCCCAGATGCCCAAGTAGGCAGCTGGCTTGGAGGGGGCATGTGCAGCAAGTAGTCATTCTCTGAGAGCCTTTTCAAAAACTTACCCTGCTGGGAAACTCAGTCCTTGATGCTTGCTCAGCTTTTGGCTTTCAAAATAGGAATTCACTCGCTGAGGGGCTGGTTTCTGTCTGCAGAACTTAAATGGAACTCATCTGATCAAATGGTATTTCATGAAGTGCTGAGGTCTTTTACGTAGAGAGTGGGTCTCTGTGATGAAGAAAAGAAGTTTAGGGGAATTGTGTAGGAGATCAGCAGAATCAAGGCTTGAAAGCTGATGGGTACAGCAAAGAGTTACAGGGGTAAGTGCTGGGCATTCTTTAAAGCTTGTCATGAATTAATTCTTGGAGGTGGTGTGAGATTGGTGACATTTCCAGAGATCCTAATGTGAAGTTGATGGGATATCTCATACTCTTTGAAGGTAGGTTGTTTTCTTAAAATGTATAAAAAAGACCCAAACAGATAGGAACTTACCCAGTGAGAGCAGCAAATGGTCTGGCTGCTGACAGGTCCATGTAGCATCACTCAGGATGAGCAATGTGTCTGTTTGAATTGGTTTTGAGAGGCAGACAGTGAGATGGCCAAATTGTCAGCTGGCAAATTGGATAAGCATGTGATTCTGCTTCTTGGGAAGGATGGCATACATTTAAGTATGTCTCAGACCTGTTTTTCTAAATCCTCAATGCATTTAAAATATCTGAAGCTAACTGGGCTGCTCGGATCCCTTCAACAGAAAAGACTTGCTAAACCGTGGAGCAGCAGCTCACGTCCCCACTGCACGCCCAAGGCTATCAGCACCCTGTGCTATGCGCCTCAGGAAAGCCTGGCTCTCAGCTGCTCCGTTGTCATGAGGGATCACACCACATGCAGTCATGGCTATTCCAGACCATCGTCTTTTCTCTAAAGTGTGGTGATAGGAGAAGGGCCAGGACCATTTCAAGGGCAGATGCAGTTTTGGTGTTCCTGGGGTTAGAGGGAAGAGAACAAGTCTATTACCACCTCCTACTCAGAGTGCCAGGGGCCAGAATCACATTTCCGTTCTCATTTGTCCAGTTGAGCAGTTTTCATCATGACAACCTTCTGTCACTCCTAGGAAGATTTTAATAGAACCGAACTGATGGGAAGATGGAATTTTTAAAATAAGCTTTTGACTTTGGAATAATTTCGGATTAACGGAAAAGTTGCAAAGATAGTACAGAGTTCCTGTATACATTTCACTCAAATTTTCCTGATGTAGCCTCTTACAGAACTGTGGTTCGTCAAAAGCTTAGAGATTACAATGTACACTGGTACATTGCTATTAACTAACACCCCGACTTTGTTTAGATTTCATTTGTTTTTCCACTAATGTCTTCTTTCTGTTCCAGGATTCTATCCAGGATGCCACGTTGCATTTAGTTGTATGTTTCCTTAATCTCCTCTGTTTCGTGTCAGTTTCTTTTCCTGTTTCCATCTTTCCTGTTTTTTTTTTTATGACCTTGACATTTTTGGAAAGCAATGGCCATATATTTTGTAGAATGTCCCTCAATTTGGGTTTCTCTGGTATTTTCCTATTGTTTATACTGGGGGTGTGACTTTGGGGGAAGAAAACTACAGAGAAAAAGTGCCCTTCTCGTCGAATCACACTGGGGTGTATGCTCACAACACGACCTATCACTGGTGAGGGAACTCTTATCACTTGGTTAAGATGGTGTCTGCCAGGTCTCTTCACTGTAAAGTTACTATTTTTCCCTTTCAATATGATGCTCTTTGGAATCAAAGAGCCCACATTTAAGTCCAGCCCACATTTAAGGTTGGAGGGAAAAATCAAGGTTCACCTCCAAGGTAGGGAAGAATTCACGTATATTATTGAGAATTCTGTAAAGAAGATATGTCTACCTCATTTGTTTATTTATTCAATCATTTATTTTTATAAGGATGGACTCAAAAATATACATATACACACACACACACTTTTTTTAGGTACTGGGGACTGAGCATTGAACCTAGGACCTTATATGTAGAAGGCCAGTGCTCAACCACTGAGCCACATCAACTCTCTTGAGATGGTTTCTTTGTTTGCTTTCTTTTTTTTTTTAAGGAGGTACTGGGAACTAAACCCAGGACCTCCCATGTGGGAAGTAGGCACCCAACTGCTTGAGCCACATCCACTTCCCAAATCCAATACTATTTTTTTCTCAGAATTTTCTAGCTCTGACCATTAGGGACTCCTTCAGGTTGGCTTCTGTGTTCCTTTTACAAGCCCTGTCCTTTTGTTTTTTCAGCACTTCATTGCTTGTCATTTTATTCTCTCAACAGTGTCTTTTGCAGAACAGAGGTTTTTAATTTCAGTGAAGTCTAATTTATGCACTTGTTTTTTTTGGGTTTTATCTAAGAAATCTATGTCTAACCCAAGGTCACAAAGGTGTTCTTTGTTTTCTTCTGGAATCTTTATAGTTTTAGCTTTGACATTGAGGTAAATGACCTATTTGATTTTAATTGGTATATGATATAATATATAGATCAAACTTCATTTTTAAGATATTGTTATCCAATTGTTCCAGTTTCTTTTGTTGAAAAGACTATCCTTTCTTCTTCAAAGTGCCTTTATTTATTTATTTATTTATTTTTATTGACTTTGTAATAATATTACATCAAAAATATATATGTGAGGTCCCATTCAACCCCACTCCCCCACCCCCCTCTCCCCCCCAAAACACTCGCCTTTGCACTTTGTCAGAAATCAATTGTTGGGAGCAGATGTGGCTCAAGTGGTTGAGTTCCCACCTACCACATGGGAGGTCCCGGGTTTGGTTCCTAGTGCTTCCTGAAGAAACAAAAATAAACAACAAGCAAAATAAATGAAAACAAAAACAAAAACAAAAACCACAACTCAGGGAAGCGAATGTGGCTTAGTGGTTGAGTGCTGGCTTCCCATATATGAGGTCCCAGTTTTGATCTCTGGCCCCTGGTACCTAAAAAAAAAAAAATCAGTTGTCTATATATGTGTGAGTCTATTTCTGGACTCTTTATATGTTCCATTGATCTATTTGTCTATCTTGGTGACATATTTAATTTATGTTGTCTTTATTAGTTTATATTAAGTCTTGAAATCAGATATTAGTCTTCCTAGTTTGTTCTCCTTTTTCAAAAGTTTTGACTATTTTCTGTCCTTTGAATTTTCATGTGAATTTTACAGTCAACTCATCATTTTTTGTAAATCAAAAAGGCCTGTTGGGATTTGATTAAATTGACATTGAATGTACAGATAATGTCTATTGATTTTTTTTCCATTTTGATTATTTTTTGTTCTGATCATTAGTATTTCCTTTCTTCTGCTTACTTTAGAGTTTTCATCTTTTTAAAAATATTTTAAGGGGGAAGCTGAGGTTTTTAGTTTGAAATTTTTCTTCCTTTTTAATACAGCCATTTAATGTTATAATTTCCCCATAAAGTACTGCTCTAGGAGTATGCCACAAATTTCTATATGTTACATTTCATTTTCCCTCAGTTTAAAATACTTTTTAATTTCCCTTTTGATTTCTTCTTTGGCCCATGGGTTTTTTAGAAGTGTGTAGTCTAGTCTCACAATACTTGTATGTTTTCCAGACATATTTGTATTATTGACCTGTTGTTTAACTCCCTTGTGTTCAGATCTACTTTATATGACTTAAATCTCTTAAGTTTCTTGAGACTAGCTTTATAGTCCAGACTATGATTTATCTTGGCAAATGTTATGTATTCTTGAGAGGAAAGTATATTCTGTTGTTTGGTAGAGAATTCTATAAGTGAAATTAAGTCAAGTTGATTAATAGTGCAGTTCGAATCTTCTGTATCTTTACTGTGTTTGCTTATACTATCCATTATTGGGAGAGGGATACTGAACTACATCCAGATATTGAATTATATTGACTACAATTGCAGATTTGTCTATTTTTCTTTGCTGTTCTATCAATTTTTGTTACTTGTATTTTGAATCTCTGTTATTTGGTGCTCCAATGTTTAGAATATGTTCTGATCCCTTTTTCATTATAAAACAAACTTCTTTATCCCTGGTAAATTTTTTTGCTGTGAAATATACTTTGATATTAATATAGATACTTCAACTTTCTTTTGATTAGTATTAGCATGGTATATCTGTTTCCATCCCTGTTACTATTCCATAAAACTGTTTGCATATTTACATTTGAAGTGCATTTCATGTAGACAGCTTATAGTTGGTGTTTTAGTTTCCTGGCTGCTAAAGAAATGCCATGCAATGGATTAGTTTAAACAATGGGAATTTATTGGCTACAGTTCTGAAGCTAGGAGAAGTCCAAAATCAAGGTGTCATCAATGTGATGTTTTCTCCCAGAGTTCTGTGGTGTTCTGGGGCTGGCTGCTGGCAATCCTTGGTCATTGGCTTTTCTGTCACATGGCAATGGACATGGCAACTTACTCTCGCTTCTCATTTCTGTTGGATTCCAGCTTCTGACCACTCCCTATGGTGCACAGGTATGCTCTCTTGCTCTCTCCTTTCTCGTCCTCCTTCTGCCCCTCTACCTCTTCTCTGCTCCCCCCCCCCCCCTTTTTCTTTCTCTATCTTTGTGGACTTCTCTATAAGCCCTTCAGGAGGAGGATTAAGGCCTAACTAAATACAGTGTGGTTTATACATACAGTGGAATATTATTCAGCCATAAAAAGGTATGAAATCTTGATACATGTGACAACATGCATGGTCCTTGAAGTTGAGTGAAATAAGCCAGACACAAAAGGACGAATATTGTATGATCTCACTGATCTGAAACAATTGGAATAAGCAAACTCATAGAGTTGTAATCTAGAATGTAGGTTACCAGGGACAGGGTAATGGGAAATTAAGGCTTAAAATGTACAGGATTCTTATTTGGAATGTTAGAAATGTTTTGGTAATGGATGGTGGTGATGGTAGCATAACATTGGGAATGAAATCAACAGCACTGAAACATATATCTGAATGTGATTAAAAGGGAAAATGTTAGATTGTGTGTGTGTATGGTAACAGAATAAAAATTAAAAATAAAATTCACGAAACTACACTATACCGTGAACTCTAAGTGAAACCATGGACTATAGTTAATAATGCAATTATAAAAATGTGCTATCATCACTTGTTACAAATGTTGCACACCAAAGCAAGGTGTTAATGATATGGTAGTATATGGCAATCCTGTATTTTATGCATGATTGTTCTGTAAACCACAACTTCTCTAATAAAGATGAAAAAAGAAAGACCCATCCTAAGTCACTTGGGCCACACCTTAACTGAAATAACCTCATCAAAGTCCCTATTTATAAGAATTCACATGCACAGGAATGGATTAAGTTTAGGGTACATAGCTCCAAAACACCATAGTTGGGTCTTGCTTTCTCAGTTTTTAAATCCAATCATACAATCTCTGCCTTTGAGTAGGGTGCTTAGAGTATTTACATTTAATGTGATTATTGTTATGGTTAGGTTTAAGTCTGTCATCTTCCTATTTGCTTTCTATTTATCTCCTCTGTTCTTTGTTTTTTTTGTCTTTTTTTCTGCCTTCTTTATGATTAACTAAATATTTTTATGGTTCCTTTTTATCTCCTTTATTGACTTGTTAGTATTAATTAATTTTGTTGTTATTTTAGTGGTTGCTTTAATTTATAGTATATATTTTTAACTGATTACATTCTACCTTCAATTGATATTATATCACTTCATTTTAATAAACTGCTGGGTACTTTACAGATGCATTCTAATTGACTGCCCACAAACTCCATATCAGCTAGGTATTTTTAAAAATATATTTTTGATTTATTACTATTTTTAAATTTTTTTTGCAAATTTTTTCTTCTTTATTTTCTTTTAAATATTGCATTAAAAAAATATGAGGTTCCCATATACCCCCAGCCCACCCACCCCACCTCTCCCACATTAACAACCTCTTCTATCATTGCAGCACATCCACTGCACCTGGCGAATACATTCTGGAGCACTGCTGCACCACATGGACAGTGGTCCACATCTCCCCCAGTCCACCCAGTGGGCCACGACAGGACACACAGCATCCAGCATCTGTCCTTGCAGCACCACCCAGGACAACTCCAAATCCTGAAAATGCCCCCACACCATATCTCTTCTTTCCTCTCCTGACCATCAACAGCCACTGTGGCCCCCCTCTCCACATCACCACTACAATTTCTTCCCTTACTAATCACAGAAGTTCCCCAGCAGAACACCAGTAAGTCCACTCTAATCAATACTCTATTCCTCCATCTTGTGGACCTGGAATGGCTATGTCCAGTCCCCCTCTACATCAAGAGGGGTTTATATTCCACATGGATGATGGATGCAATTCTCCTGCTTGCAAATGTAGGCACTCTTGGCTCCCTGGTGTGGTGGTTGACACTCTTCACCTCCCTGTCAGCTGACCAGGTTAAGTCCAAGAAACCACATGATAGGAGCTGCAAGTCTGCTGAGGCCCAGGGCCTGGCTGTCACATGGACAGTTCAGAGACCCAGGTCTCCCAAGTATACACCAACCCAAATGCCAACCACAGGTCTGGTAAAAGTAACAGAAGAGGCATGTGTAGAAAGGTTACATCTGAGTCCAACTCCATCACACTCAGGAACACAAACTCCAAAGTCGGGCCAACTGACATGGCCCTGAACTTCAGAGCCATCTGCCTTGACCATAGACCTGTGGATCGCTGCAGCCCTCAGGAGAACCAGCACCTGGGTTTCCATCTACCTTGGCCGTCTCTGGTACCCTGCCGAGGCATGCATAAGCATCACCGCCTGATGACCTCCTGACTCCTTTTTGGAGACTCTTAGCCATATAAACTCACTTGTCCTTTCTATTTCCCTCTTTTTATCCAAAGTCAAAAAGAAGTTTTTAACACCTGATATTACATGTAGGCTGAGATATTCTGCCGGTTTGAGTTGACCTCTTTGTTCATGGTCTTTTTGTAGTTACATCATCAGCTGATGCTTGGTAGTAATCCCATGGTGCCAGGGAGACTCATCCCCGGGAGTCATGTCCCACACTAGGGGGAAGGCAATGCATCTACATGCTGAGTTTGGCTTAGAGAGTGGCCACATTTGAGCAACATGGAGGCTTTCAGGAGGTAACTCTTAGGCACCCCACAGATATAGGCCTAGTTCATATTTTAGGCACACAGGCTCATAATCAGAGCCATCAGTATCAAGGGCTCATCATTGGACCATCCATCTTTATTGGTCTTTGCCATTGCACCTGGGGGATTGTTGTTGTTCCATTGGGGAATGTGATAGAGCTCCCCTGGTCAGGAACTCAGCACTCTCTCATCTGTCATTTCCAACCGAAACCACAATAAAAATATCAAAACCTTTCTATGTACCCTGTATACATGCCCTGGAGAACTCCCTCCCAACCGTGTGGCCCCCGCTAATGACACCCCACACAAGTGCTCCTCCCCTGCCTTAGTTAAACCTCTCTGTAGTCCAAAACTTCTTCAAAAAGGAAGCCCAATATATTGTCAGGTTCCATTGATAGAAAAATGGAATATAGTGATGGGTTTAAAGGTTAAATATAGAATATAGAGAAATTTAGAAAAATTAAATAAAGGAAAAATAAATTGGGGTATCAAAGAAATGAAAAAATGAAAAAGCTTTGTTTTTGACATTTTGCCTTCATCACTGCTACAGGTGTTGCCCTGTATGTACAGTGGCAAGGCAGTTTCTTCCATTTCTTCCTCAGTGTCTACCTCCTTTCTTTTCTTCCCCCCTTTCCCTGATTATTAAGTTTCTCTTGATGTAAGTTTTAGATCACAGTAATTCACCTACACAATATATGGTACTCCCACATATCCAACATCAAACCCCTTGCCCCTTCCTCAACAGTGATCTTTTTGCACGTTCATATTATATTTGCTGCAGCTAATGTACAGATACTGAAATGATAAGCTTTCAAACATGGTTCCATTTGGGTTTACATTATGGTTTATATTTTAGACTATACAATTTTCCAAATTTTTAGTTATCTCATGTTTTACATTATGGTTTACATTTTAGCCTATAGACTTTTATACATTTTTGGTGTAATTTAACATGACCTATATCCATCATGGCATGATCTTGTGGAACATTTCCATTACCCCACAGTTACCCTGATTCCATCTATTCAATACCTCTTTCCCCCGCCCATCAGGGCCCACAGTGACAGTCAATCTTCATTGCTTGAAGGGTCATGTTCAGAGATACTTGCAACAGTGTTGAGGGCTTGACATGCTCGACTGCCCTAATGCATTGGGAGCCACTATTTCTCTCGAGAGATACAATTCCCTCTATTTGAGAACATCAGTCCTCCCCAGGATGTGGGTATACCTTCACTCTCATTGTATGAGTCTCCACCCATTGATATAATCCACTGACAAAATGAGCACTCACACACTCCCCAGAAGCTTGCCCTGTGTCAGATGCCCCCCCCTCCACTTAAGCATCCCAAACAGGCAACCTTCTCTATTACATTCTCTAAAGAGTTTTCTCTGCACCACAATTTCAACCACATACCTGACAATCTCCCATGAACAAATATTCCCCTTACCCTCTCCCCAATTTTGTGGGCAATCCGACCCATTCTCCCATCCCTAGCACCCCTAAAGCCCATGCAGCCCCACACAAAGCTATCCCTAGGCCCCATTTTGTCCCTTCCCTGTACAAATACTTACCTCCAGCTTATCATAGATTTCACCCAAGTAGCTGTCAGCTCACAACCTTCCCCTACCCTCCAACTGTCTTAAAGTTTATCATCGAGTCTCTAGCTCTCTGATACAGCTTGGTTTACTTATATCATATCAGAGAGGTCATGTAGTATTTATCCTTCAATACCTAGGTTGCTTTACTCAACATAAGGTTCTCAAGATTCACCCATGTTTTCACATGTGTTTGTACTGTATTTGTTCTTATAGCTGAGTAGTATTCCATTGTATATATATACCACATTTTATTTATCCATTCATCTGTTGGTGGGCATTTGGGTTGATTCCAACTTTTGGCAATAGTGAATAGTGCTGCTATGAACTTTGGTGTGCATGTATCAGTTTGTGTCCTTGTTTTCAGATCTTCTGGGTATATACCCAGCAGTGAAATTGCTGGGTCATATGGCAAATGTATAGCTAGTTTTTTGAGAAACAGCCAAACTATCCTTCAGAATGGCTGGATCCTTCTGCATTCCCACCAGCAGTGGATGAGTGTTCCCATTCCTCCACATCCTCTCCAACACCTGTAGTCTTCTGATTTTTCGATAGCTGCCAGTCTTATGGGGATAAGATGGTATCTCATTGTTTTGATTTGCATTTCCCTAATGGTTAGGGATTTTGAGCATTTTTTCATGGTATTTTTAGCCATTTGTATATCATCTTTGGAGAAGTGTCTGTTCAAAACTTTTTCCCATTTTTAAAATGGGCTGTTTGTCTTTTTATTTTCAAGATACAGGAGTACTTTATATATGCAGGATATAAGTCTCCTATCAGATATATGGTTACCAAATATTTTCACTGTTTTTGTAGGCTCTCTTTTCAGTTTCCTGACAAACTCCTTTGAGGTGCAGAAGGTTTGATTTTGAGGAAGTCCCATTGATCTATTTGTTCTTTTGCTGCTCGTGCTTTTGGTGTGAAGTTCACGAAGCTGTTTCATATTACAAGGTCCTATAGATGCTTCCCTACTTTACTTTCCAAGGTCTTCATGGTCTTGCGTCTTATATTTAGGTCTTTGATCCATCTTGAATTGATTTTTGTATAAGGTGTAAGTTGATAATCCTCTTTCATTCTTTTACATATGGATATCCAGTTCTCCAGGCACCATTTGTTGAAGAGGCCATTCTCTCCCAGTTGAGAGGGTTTGGTGGCCTTGTCAAATACCATATGGCTGTATATTTGAGGATCTATATCAGAACTCTCAATTTGGTTCCATTGATCAATGTGTCTATCCTTGTGCCAATACCATGCTGTTTTCACTACTGTAGCTTTGTAGTATGTTTTGAAGTCAGGTAGTGTGATTCCTCCAATTTCACTTTTCTTTTTCAATATTTCTTTGGCTATTTTGGGCCCCTTTCCATTCCAAATAAATTTTATAGTTAGTTTCTCTAGTTCATTAAAGAATGATGGGAGGGTGGCAATCAGTGGAGAGTAGTGGAAGAAGAGGCGCATGGAAATGAAATCCCCACCCGACTTAAAGGAATATTCAAGATGACTGAGGGGCCACCAGCCTGGGGCAGCATCCAGTGTGGTGTGAGAAGCCACTGCTCACAGAAGTAACAATCCTAGGTGGGGTCGTTCTGGGCCAACTTGTGGGGTTTATTATCCCCCTCCATCCCAGGATCTGGCCTGAGTGAAGAGGTTTCGGGAGGCTCTTTGATCCAGTCACCCCCAGAAAGGGGGTGTCCCCCAAGAGGTGTCCCGCCCCCCTCCCCGTCCCCCTCTGCACTGGGTTATAACTTTAAAAGGGCCTGAACCTAGCTAGGCTCCGGTCTGGTGTGATGCCTTTCACCAAACATTTAAGGCTCATCGGGTCACGGTGAATTTAAAAAAAAGAATGAAGGGAGGGAGAGAGGGAAGGAGGAAGGAAATGTGTAGTGCTTTAAAATATACAAATAACAACTGTGCACATTTGATTTACATCTTAATGTATTTTTGGAATTATTTTCAATAGCCTAAATAAAACAATAAAAAAAAATAAAGAATGATGTGTTGATTTTTATTGGGATTGCATTGAATCTGTAGATCAGTTTTGATAGGATTGACATCTTAATAATATTTAGTCTTCCTATACATGAACAGGGAATATTCTTCCATTTATTTAAGTCTTCTTTGATTTCCTTGAACAGTGTTGTGTAGTTTTCTGTGTATAAGTCTTTAATCTCTTTAGTTAAATTTATTCCTAGGTATTTGATATTTTTATTTACTATTGTGAATGGTATTTGATTCCTGATTTCCTCCTCAGATTGCTCATTTTTGGTGTACAAAAATGCTACTGATTTTTGTGCATTGATCTTGTAACCTGTGACTTTACTGAACTCATTTATAAGTTCTAGAAGCTTTGTTGTAGACTTCTTAGGGTTTTCTATGTATAGGATCATGTCATTGGCAAATAGTGAAATTTTGACTTCTTCCTTTCCAATTTGGATGCCTTTTATGTCTGGTTCTTGCCTCAGTCCTCGAGCAAGTACTTCTAAGACTATGTTAAATAGGAGGGGTGATAGTGGGCATCCTTGTATTGTTCCTCATCTTGGAAAGGTTTTAGGATTTCACCATTGTAAATGATGTTAGCTGTGGGTTTTTCATATATACTCTTTATCATGTTTCGAAAGTTTCCTTCTATTCTGATCTTTTGCAGTGTTTTTATCAAGAAAGGGTGTTGTATTTTGTGAAATGCTTGTTCTGCATCTATAGAGAGGATCATATGATTTTTTCCTTCAATCTTTTTATGTGGTGTATTACATTAATTGATTTTCTTATGTTGAACCATCCTAGCATATCAGGGATGAACCCCACTTGGTCATGGTGTATACTTTGTTTAATGTGTTGTTGAATACGATTAACAAGTATTATGTTGAGGATTTTCGTGTCAAGGTTCATTAGAGAGATTTGTCTATAATTTTCCTTTCTTGTGGTGACTTGTTTGGCTTTGGTATTAGAGTAAGGTTGACATCACAGAATGAGTTAGGCAATGTTCCTTCTATTTCAATTTTTTGGAAGAGTTTAAGCAAGATTGGTATTAGTTCTTTCTGGAATGTTTTGTAGAATTCACCTGGGAAGCCGTCTGGCCCAGGGCTCTTTTTAGTTGGGAGGGTTTTTTTTAAATTTAAAAAAATTTTTAAAAAAATTTCTCTCCCCTTCTCCCCCACCCCCCGCTCCAGTTGTCTGTTCTCTGTGTCTATCTGCTGAGAGTTCTTCGTCCGTTTCTATTATTGTCAGTGGCACAGGAATCTGTGTTTCTTCTTGTTGTGTCATTTTGTTATGTCAGCTCTCCGTGTGTGCAGCACCATTTCTGGGCAGGCTGAACTTTCTTTCACACTGGGTGGCTCTCCTTATGGGGTGCACTCCTTGCGCATGGGGCTCCCCTACGCAGGGGGCACCCCTGAATGGCAGGGCACTCCTTGCGTGCATCAGCACTGCGCATGGGCCAGTTGCACACGGGTCAAGGAGGCCTGGGGTTTGAACTGCAGACCTCTGGTGTGGTAGACAGATGCTCTAACTGCTGGGCCAAGTCTTCTTCCTTGTTGGGAGGTTTTTAATGACTGATTCTATCTCTTTACTTGAGATTGGTCCATTTCCTCTAAACTGTTGTTTTTGTTGGAATATAGTTTTTCCAAGTATCCTCTTATGATAGTCTTTATTTCTGTGGGATCAGTGGTGATATCTCCTTTCTCATTTCTTATTTTGTGTATTTGCATCTTCTCTCATTTTTTCTTTGTTAATCTAATTAAAGGGTTGTCAATTTTATTGATTTTCTCAAAGAACCAGCTCTTGGTTTTGTTTATTTTTTCAAGTGCTTTCTTATTTACTATTTCATTTAGTTCTTCTCTAATCTTTGTTATTTCTTTCTTTCTTCTTCCTTTGGGGCTAGTTTGTTGTTTTTTAACTAATTCCTCCAAGTGTGCATTTAATTCTTCAACTTTAGCTTTTTCTTCTTTTTTGATATATGGATTTATGGCTATAAATTTCCCTCTCAGTACTGCTTTTGCTGTATCCCATAAGTTTGGATATGTTGTATTATCATTTTCATTAGTTTCAACATAGTTATTAACTTCTTTTGAGATTTCCTCCTTGACCCACTGTTTTTCTAAGAGTGTGTTGTTTAACTTCCAAATCTTGGTGCCAAATATGGGTTTCTGGCCCTTGAGATTTCCAGCTTCATTACACTGTGGTTAGAGAAATTATTCTGTATGATTTCTGTCTTTCTGAATTCATTGAGACTTTTTCTATGGCCTAGCATTTGGTCTATCTTGGAGAATGATCTGTGTGCACTTGAGAAGAATGTATATCCTGCTGTATTTGGGTGTAATGTTCTGTATATGTCTATTAGGTCCACCTCCTCTAATATATTGTTCAAAGTCTTTGTTCCTTTAGTGATTCTCTTTTGAGATGTTCTGTCCAAAGTTGATAGTCCCCCACTATAATTGCAGAGGCATCTATTCCTTCACTTAATGTTTTCAGTGTTTGCCTCACATATTTGGAGGCACCCTTGTTAGGAGCATAAATGTTTATGATTGTTCTTTCTTCTTGAAAGATTATCCCTTTCACGAATATGTAATGTCCATCTTTGTCTCTCAGAATGTTTTGCATTTAAAGTCTATTTTGTCTGATATTAATATAGCTACTCCTGCCCTTTTTCGGTTATTGTTTGCTTGTAAGATTGTTTTCCAGCCATTGTCTTTCAACCTCCTTGAATCCCTGGGTCTAAGATGTGTTTCTTGCAGACAGCATGTAGATGGGTCATATTTCCTTATCCAATCTTCCAGTCTGAGTCTCTTGACAGGTGAGTTTAATCCATTGACATTCAGTGTTATTACTTTCAAGGAATTACTTATATTAGCCACATTTTCTTTGGATTTGTGTTTGTCATATTCTGTTTGATTTTCTTTTTCTGTTTTTGTCTTTTTAGTTGCTCTTACACTCTCCTCCAACTCTGTTTCTCTTGTTTTTTTCTTTCTTCTTGCAGAACTCCCTTTAGTATTTCTTGAAGGGCAGGATTCTCGTTGGCATACGCTCTTTGTTTCTATTTATATGTGAATATTTTGAACTCTCCATCATTTTTGAATGCTAACTTTTCTGGATAGAGTATTCTCGGTTGGAAATTTTTTTTTTAGTACCTTGACTATGTCATACCACTGTCTTCTTGCATCCATGGTTTCAGATGAGAAATCAGCATTTAATCTTATGGAGCCTCCCTTGTATGTGATGGTTCTCTTTTCTCTTGCTGCTTTTAGTATTTTCTCTTTGTCTTGAGCATTGGATAATTTGACAGGTATATGTCTTAGGGTGGGCCTGTTGGGATTTATGCTGTTTGGGGCATGTTGTGCTTCCTGGACATGTACATCCATCTTCCTCAATAGGTTTGGGAAGTTTTCAGCCATTATTTTCTTCAACACCCCTTCTGTCCCCTTTTCCTTCTCTTCTCCTTCTGGGATGCCTATAATACGTATGTTTGCATGTTTTGCATTGTCATTCAGGTCCCTAAACCCCTGCTGGCTTTTTTCTATCTTTTTATCAACCAGTTCTACTATCTGTTTGATTTCAGATGCACTGTCTTCCACATCACTTAATCTCTCCTCTGCCTCTTCAAGTCTGCTGTTATTTGCTGAGAGTGTATTTTTGATTTCTTGAATTGTGCTGTTTATCACCATCATATCTGTTATTTTTTGTGTATGATTGCAATTTCTTCTGTATTCTCTCCAATTGTTTTCTTCATATTCTTAATCTCTTCCTTCACCTCATCAAATTGGTCCCTAAATATATGATCTGAAATCTTTAATTACTTGTTCAATGTTCTGCTCCTCTTCTTGGTTTTTAGTTTGTTCATTGGATTGGGGCATGTTTTCCTGATTGTTGGTTTGGTTTGTAGTTTTTTGTTGCTGTCTGGTCATCATTTTATCTTGATGGGCTTAGTCAGTTGCTTAGCTTCTTTGTCTAGTTTGGAGTTTAATTAGTTGTTGTTTCTGCATGCATGTTAAGTCTTCTCTTTGTCACTTTGTTCTTCTTATTCTATTACTTTGTTGTTGGCTAAGTTCACTTGAAGGAAAATATTAGGGCCAGAGAAAGCAAAAGGAGTAAGAAAAGAAAATGAATAATAGTAGTATTGATAGTAAACATTAACAGAGGAACCATGTGAGATATAGGAGAATGGATATTAGACTCATGTAAGGTATGCAGAGTTATAACAGTAAGAAAAGTAGAGTACATAAAAATCTGAATATGGGGAGGAATACAGTGTGAATTAAAAGGACTGCGTGTTCAGGAGAGAGGAAAAGAGGAAAGAGAGGACAATAATATAAAGAGTGAATATAAGGCAGAAAACAGAACAAAGGTATTAGTAATAAAAAGTCAAAAAAAGGGGGGGCTAACAAAGAGAGGTGTAATGTAAGAGAAACAATCAATGATGGAGGATAGAAAGATGTAGAGAAAGGGAACAGTGTTGGTGGCCAAAATCAAAACACACAGAAAAGAGGAAATGGAGGATGAGGAAATACAGCAAATGTGAAGCTCTCCCTGCATCACCTAATGTAAGAAGAATAAGAAAGCACAGAAAGAAAGAAAGAGAAAAAAAAGGGAGTGGGGAAGTAAGCAGGGAAAAGAAAAAGAGAAAGAAAGAAAAAAGAAAAAAAAAGGGCCTTGGGGGGATAAAGAGGAAGGAAAAACAAGGAAAAACCAACCAAATACTAGGGAAAGTTTCAAGCAAGGAATCCTGTTTGTAGTTAAATAAAAACGCTTAGGGATTTGACATTCCCCCTTTACTCCCTTCCTCACTTCCCTCTCTCCCAAGCAGCAGGAAAGCTGCCTGAGAGGTCCGGTAGGAGGTTCAAGTGGGTCCTTATTGAATCAGCTCCACACAGAAAGCAGTTACTCTTAATTTCCAGAGAGAGAGCACCCACACCTCACCAGGAACCCCAGGTATGCTATTGGAGGCTTGGAAAGCACTCCTACAGTCCCTCTCCTTTAGGTGTGCTATGAGAGGGTTTGTTGATTTTCTGACTCCACCTTCTCCCAGGCCAAGTTTCCTATCCCGGGGTATTTAGGTGAGTCGGGCTTTCTCAGCCGATTTGCCACTCCTCTCTTCCCAGACTCTCCCCAAGCCAGCCAGTATGCTCCTCCAAGCACAGGAAAAGAAAAAAAGAAAAGAAAAAAGGGAGGCAGGGGAGGGGGGAAACACCAGAAAATCGAACCCACACTAGCCAGACCCCCCTACTGCACCCCCCACTCAATCCCTCCCACTCATGGAGTCAGTCCAAAACTGGAGGGCTAAGGCAATCCCGGACCGCCGGGAACACTGGACTTGGGAAAGAGAAGTCCGGGACTCTGCAGACCCAGGGCACATAGGTCCGTGGAACACAGACTATGGGGGCTCAGGGTACATGAACCTGGGGACCACGCATCCGGGGACCATGGGGCCCAAGAACGCCACCGCACAACCAACAGTTGTCAGGAAACACCGTGGCCGCCAGCCCCAGGGGGAAGGGTCCTGCCAGTCCACAGCTTTGGACCTCTGTACTTGTAAGCCGCAGTTCTACCTTTAGCAAGCACCACCTCTACCACTCTCTCTCCAAATCGATGTGCACACACCCTCCGCCCTGCAAGCCTTTAAGGCAGCCCACTTCCAGCAAGACTCCAACCCCACTTGGCTACCTCTTCACAGGAGAGACTGTAAGGTGCACTCACTCAGACACCATCTTGCCCTGCCTCCTAAGACATCTTGATTTATTTTTAAAAGATACACAGATCACCCAAAATGTTACATTAAAAAATATAGGGGGTTCCCACATGCCCCGCTCCCCACATACCCACCCATCCCACTTTTCCCACATCAACAACTTCTTTCATTAGTGTGGTACATTCATTGCAATTGATGAATAGATTTTGGAGCACTTCAGGTAATATTAATGTCCCCATTTTAACAATGAAGAAAACTTAGAAGAATTAGTTTTCCCTAGATCAATCAACTACTTTGATATCTAGTTAGAATTTACAATTGAAGGTGGGGGAATGGGATAGTATCATTATTCTTGACCTTGATAATTTTATAGACTAAAAAAGAGGAAAATGGCCATGTATAGTATGTAAGCTAAGGAGACATGACTTTAAAGCTCCCCATCTGCTTCATAAATGCACCATCTTCAGGGACCTTTTGAAAGTTAGTTACATATGTTTTATAACCCATTTTAAAAATTAGAACAAAAGTCTTGACTACAGAGAGCCAGCTAGATGTGAAAAATTTTTTTTTAAAGATTTATTTTATTTCTCTCCCCTTACCACTTGTCTGCTCTCTGTGTCCATTTGCTGTGTGTTCTTCTGCTTCCTCAGGCAGCACCGGGAAATTGCATCTCTTTTCTGTTACGTCATCTTGCTGCATCAGCTCTCCATGTGTGTGGTGCCAACTCCTGGGTGGGCTGTGCTTTTTTCACATGGGGTGGCTCTCCTTATGGGGTGCACTCCTTGTGCATGATGCACCCCTACGTGGGAGCACCCCCGTGTGGCATGGTACTCCCTGTGCGCAGCAGCACTGCATGTGGGCCAGCTCACCACAAGGGTCAGGAGGCCCTGGGTATTGAACCCTGGACCCTCCATATGGTAGGCAGATGCTCTATCAGTTGAGCCATGTCTGCTTCCCATGAAAGTTTTTAAAGCATGCAAGAATGGGATCAGTACTGCTGTGGTGTCCTTCCCCTTTCAGAAGCTCTGATTCTAAATTTTTTTTTTTTCTGTTTTGGTGTTTCCTCATCTGGGATTCCATTTCCTTCTCTATTCTGAAGCTTCAGTTTGACTGTGATTTTAAATATATTCCCTCTAGAAGCCCCAGGAGGCCCCCTGGAATGGCTTGGAGAGCAGCTGAATGTGGGCAGGTATGACAGGTACTAGTGGCTCGTGTCAGGGAGAGAGAGAGGGATATTTTCCAATTTCCTTTCACAGGAGTGAGGAGCTTATCTTCATGTAAACTATCTGCAGATTTTGCTTAGAATCAGTAACCAGGGTTTCTATGAGAGGTTTATAGGCCTCAAAATAACAATTTTATATTTGAACCATTTAAGTATGCAGGACGTCTGCTTTTATGAAAGAGTTTGCCATTCAGTAATGAAAGAAAATCTCAAATAATTGTTGTAACTTGGGATCCTTATAACTTCTAGGAGTCTTAGGATGTGCTGTAAGAGATCTTTGCAGAAAACCTGAGTGACCTGAATATTTCTGTGCATATGTACACTTTCCATGAAGATCCATGGTATACATCAAATTCTTATGGGGGCTTTGACCCAAGAGAGCTTAAGAATTTCTACATAAGGAAACATTTTCTTCATTTATAGAGAAAATATTCAAAATAGCTCAATAAAGATGACAAGGTTTAGGCAATAAGTGTAATTCAGGCACCCTTTCAAACATATCCATTTGGGGCACTAAAATAGTTGAATATAAACTTGGACTTCACTGATAGGGGTTTTTATATTAAGCTAACATCAGAATCATATGAGCAAGTAAAATGGAATAAAAATGTAATTTATTAGAATATTCAAATAACCAAATTGTTTCCTGGCACTCAATTTTTCATAGGTAAGAGGCAAATGACAAGAAAGCAAATTGTTATTGATTAATCAAACAACACCTCCAGAGAGTGTGAGGTTAGGTGACGTCCATGTTTTTGGTTCTTGCACAGGGTCAGAAACATGACTCTGAAGCATAGCGGGGTCAAAGTCTTCAAAGATCAAACTTTATTTCTAAGGCAGAATGTAGGGCTGATGCATGTTAGAAAGATTTCAGTAAGGGTGGGAATAAAAAGAAGTTTCCAGTTAACTCTCAAAGAATGAAAAAGTTTAGTATTTCACTTCCTGAAGAACATCAGCTGGTCAAGGATTCACAATAAGAGGTTCTAGTTATAAAATGCTCAATATCTCACAGGATTCTTCTTTTATTTTATCCACTTCTCATGCTGGCCCTTTGGGGACAGAAGGTGGTCAGATGAGATGGGGGCGATCTCATTTAAGAACTGCTGGTGAAGGATACATGGTGCAAATGGTTCCTAGCAGCAGGGTCATTGTAGCAACAACAGCAACAGCAACTACACAATTGTACATATAGCAACACAACTCCATTGCCTGAACATTCTTTCATGCTGGGCAGCTCTCCTTATGGGGCGCACTCCTTGTGTGCGGGGCTCCCCTACGTGCGGGACACCCCTACATGGCAGGGCACTCCTTGCACACATCAGCACTGTGCATGGGCCAGCTCCACACGGGTCAAGGAGGCCCAGGGTTTGAACTGCAGACCTACCATGTGGTAGATGGATGCCCTAACCACTGGGCCAAGTCCGCCGCCCTTTATTTGATCTTGATTTGGCTATTTCACACATGAGACTAAGGAATTACACTTCAGAGGTGTGGCTCCTCTATCCCTCTCTTGAGTTGACAATAGAAGTCCCTTGGGAACATCCTTGTGTCATGCTAGGGGTCAATAGTTTAGAGCAAATCTGCCCTTGAAAATAGAAAGTCCCTAGTTTGGAGATCAGTTCATGCCTCACTCTCAGTCACTGTCTACCATTTGCCCAATTCCCAGCCCCAACTTCTGGGACCAGAGGGTTTAGAAACAACCTCTTCCATCAAGTGGTCAGACAGCTCCAGGCTAAGGAATATGTCACTATCATCTCCAGTCTCCCATTCTTGTTTATGGTTTCCAAGAGGCAGACAGCTTTGTTGAGGTGGGTGAGACCCCAGAGTCAAAGAAATGGGCATAGCCACTAGTTATCTGAGCTTGAGGGAGGAGGAAATCAGACTTGCATGTGAGTGAAAGGACTTGAGCATCTGATGAAGAGCCATGTGCCTTAGTGACCCAAAATGACATTTCCATGGATCTTGTTCCTGGTCATCTCAACAGCATACAGATCCCTACATCCTCCCATCATTCTGTCACTCTTCTGGCATGGCATCCTTTACCCTAGCAAGCCCTGAAAATCCTTTGTAGAATCTAATGCCACAAGACTCAGGCATCCAACAATTATGAAGTGCTGAGGGACAACATTGGGTGTGATTAATGGAGTGAGTCTGCTTTGAGTCATGACATCTGTTAACTAGAGCACATAATGGAAAGCGGGGGCCAGGGAGGAAGTACTGTGGATTTAGGTGTGAAAAAAAAAAGGAAATTGGGAGCTGGAAACTGTGTCCTTCTACATTTTCTGATGTCACCACACCCTAATCTTGGCAGTGGTTCTTCAGAGTATAGCTTCAGTCCCATGCTTTCCCCACAACCCAATCCCAATCCACAGGGACTTCTTTTTCCTATAAATGGCAACACTGAGAGTATATTCCTTACTCCTAGCACCCCCTAAGAACTTATAGCCCATTGACTTATCTTGCTAACATTTCATGTGCCTATGTGTTTGTATGGGTTTGTCTTAACTCCCAAATGAATTATAAGCTCTTAGAGATCAGGGACTGTGTATTATCAATTTTCTGAAAATTCCTGAGGCCATTAACACTATATTCATTATATAATAGCATGGTAAGTGGAACTTTTCTTGTTGAATTAGAATTGACAATTAGGACCTACAAAAGAGATCAAAGAGGAACATGTACCCCAAGTTCAGAAGGAAGTCAAAAAACATTTGAAAAGTAAACATCTCTTGGGTTTTTTTAAAAGTTGCCTGAATAGCTCTGCTACTCTATCTACCACTATCTTGCCATTCCTTCTATTCTTATAAATTTATATAAATCTGACAATTGGGTGTTGTCACTCAAAGCAGAGCAAGGAGGATTTAAGAAAAGTTGTTGGAGGGGTGAATTGTCAGCCTTTCTCCTATTAGTGCAGATGAAGAAGGTTGTAGTCACCCCCAAAATCATACCAAGTAAGGTGGTCTGTGCTCCAGAAGAATCACTTCTTAGCTACAGTGGTACCTCTAAGAAGAAGGAGACACGCATCTCATTTCCTGGGTGGAGGACAATTAGGGTAATTGATGGTCTACCAGTTGTGCCCATTTGAGTAGGGGTAGAAGAAATGTGGATAGAGATGAAAGAGATAGGGGTCAGCATGGAGCAACCATTATGGCCAAATATACATGACCTTTGCCTAAGTTAACTGGACAGCATAGAAGGTTGCTGGGTTTGAGCCATCTTGCTGTTACCCCATATTGACCAAAGGGTATAGTGACACCTGGCATAAGAGAGTGTGGCAACGAAGCCACTGAGGGGCTTTTTGGAAGGTATCAAATGGGTGGGTTTCTCCTGTGCAGTGAGGAGGCCCCTTCAGAGTCCATGAGCCCAACAGGGGAGCCAGCATCTGGAAGTCTGCCTCACAGAAGGCACTGTGGCCTAGCAGCCAAAGCAATTCTGGTTAAGTGAAAAGCTCTTTGCTACTTTTTACATTAACCTTTTCTGTTTCAGCACACCAGAGTAGAAAGGGTCCTAAAGACAGAGGAGGAGGAATGAAAAGGCAGAATATATTGCCTCTTTAAAATTTTTTAAAAAATAGATTAAAGAATTTTTTAAAGATACATAGATCATACAAAATGTTACATTAAAAAATATAAGAGGATCCCACATATCCCCACTCCCCACCCCACCCCCACTCCTCCCACATCACCAAATTCTTTCATCAGTATGGCACATTCATTGCATTTGATGAATACATTTTAGAGCACTGCTACACAACACGGATGATAGTTTACATTGTAGTTTACACTCTCCCAGTGCATTCAGGGGTTATGGCAGGATATATGATGTCTGGCATCTGTCCCTGCAATATCATTCAGGACAACTCCAAATCCTGAAAATGCCCCTTATCATACCTCTTCTTCCCTCTCCCTGCCTTCAGCAACTCCTGTGGCCTTTGTTGTCTCCACATCAATGATACAGTTTCTTCCATTGCTAGAGTCACAATAATTCTATAGTAGAATATCAGTAAGTCCACTCTAATCCATATTTCATTCCTCCATCCTGAGGAACCTGGAATGGTGATGCCACTCTGCTTCTAACTTGAGAGGGGGCTTAGATCCCACATGACTGATGGATGGAATTCTCCTGCTTGCAGTTGTAGACTCTCTTGGTTCCCTGGTGTGGTGGTTGACCATCCCCAGCTCCCTGTTAGCTGACATAGGCAAGTCCAATGAACTGGAGAAAAGGTGTTGCAACTCCACTGAGGCTTGGGGCCCAGCTGGCACATAGACAGTCCAGCAATTCAAGTCTCTTGAGCATAGAAAAACCCCAGTGCCAACCACAGGTTCAAGAAAATGACAGAAGAGGCATGTGTAGAGAGGTCACATCTGAGTCCAACTCCATCATACTCAGGAACACAATTCCAAAGTAGGGCACTGAACACCAGAGCCATCTGTCATGACCATAGGACCTGGGTGTCTCTGTAGCCCTCAGGAGCACTAGTACCTGGGGTGGTATCTACTTTGGCTGTGTCTGAGATCCTGCTGAGACATGCATAAGGGTGACCCCTCTGATGATCTCCTGACTCATTTTAAAGTCTCTTAGCCATATAAACTCATTTGTCTTTACCATTTCCCCCTTTTATTCAATGTTTTTTTTCTAGTTGAATCATCATCTGGTGCTTGGTGGTAATCCCTTGGTGCCAGGGAGGCTCATCCCTGGGAGTCATGTCCTACACTGGGTGGAAGGTAATGCATTTACATGCTGAGTTTGGCTTAGAAAGTGGCCACAATTGAACAACATGGAAGCTCTTAGGAGATAACTCTTGGGCACTTGCAGCTCTAGGTCTTGTTGAAATTTCCAGCACACAGGCTCCTAAGCATAGCCATCATTATAAAGGGCTCATCATTGGACCATCCTTCTTCACTGGTCTTTGCCCTTGCACTTGTTGGATTGTTGCTGCTCCATTGGGGAGCGTAACAGTTTCCCAGAATAAGAACTCAGGACTCCCTCAGTTATCATGTGAAACTCTACCCAATATGTCAATACCCAAAGAACATCTGAACATATCTATATACCCTATATATATGCCCTGGAGAACTCCCTCTCACCCATGCAACCCCCATCAATGACACCCCATCAGTGCTCCTCCCCTGCCATAGTTGAGCCCCTCTGTGACCCCAAACTTCTTCAAAAATGAAGTCTAGGGAAACAGACTTTGGCCCAGTGGTTAGGGCGTCCGTCTACCACATGGGAGGTCCACAGTTCAAGCCCCGGGCCTCCTTGACCCATGTGGAGCTAGCCCACGTGCAGTGCTGATGCGCGCAAGGAGTGCCGTGCCACACAAGGGTGTCCCCCGCGTAGAGGAGCCCCACGCGCAAGGAGTGCACCCATAAGGAGAGCTGCCCAGCGCGAAGGAGGGAGCAGCCTGCCGAGGAATGGCGCCGCCCATACTTCCCGTGCCGCTGATGACAACAGAAGCGGACAAAGAAACAAGACGCAGCAAAAAGACACAGAAAACAGACAACCGGGGGAGGGGAGGGGAATTAAATAAATAAATAAAAATAAATCTTTAAAAAAAAAAAGAAGTCTAATATATTGCCAAATTCACTTGATAGGAAAATGGAGTATTAATAATAGGTTTAAAGATTAGAACTAGAATACACAATAATTTAGAAAAACTAAAATAAAGTAAAAAATAACTTGGGGTATTAAAAAAATGAAAAAAATCATAATAACTTTTTAAAAATATTTTGCCTTTCATCCTGTAATTGGTGTTGCCCTGTATGTACAGTGGCAAGGCAATCTCTTCCATTTCTTCCTCAGTGTCTACATTCTTTTTTTTTTTTTATGTCTTCAAAAAAGCTTGAGGTCACAGTAAAGTCACATATAGAATATAGGGGACTCCTATATACCCAACATAAACCCTTTTCCCCCTTTCCCAGCAATGATCTTTTTACATGTGGATATTACATTTGCTGCAACTGATGTACAGATACTGAAACATAGCTACCAACCATGGTTCCATTATGGTTTACATTATGATTTATATTTTAGACTGTACAGTTTTATAAATTTTTGGTGAAGTTTAACATGGCCTGTATCCATCATTGCAGGATCATGTAGAACACCTCCATTGCCCCCCAGTTACTCCTTCTTCCAACTATTCTATTCCTCCTACCCCCTCCCTTCAGGGCCCACATGCTTTACTGTGACAACCATGCTTTACTGTTTGAAGGACAAGATTGCTAGATACTTGCAATAGTAAGTAAGTGTGTAAACTGAGGGTTTAATATACTAGTCTGTCCTCCCTGATTGGGTGTTACCCATGCTCTCGAGAGACACCTTCCCTTCTGTTAGAGAATATCAGGCCTCCCCAGGATGGGGGTATAACAACTTCCTGCTCATTGTATGGGTCTCCACCCACTGATATACTATGACATGATGAGTACTCACTCCCTAGAAGTCTGCCCCATGTACACCCTGTGCCAGATGCCCCCTGTCAAACATGTTAAACCAGTAACCCTTCCTTATTATATTTTCTAAAGAGTTTTCTCAACATATAGTTCAACCACATACCCAACAATCTCCCATGTTCACCTGCTTCCCCCCACTCCTCCTTCCAATTCCATGGACCATCTGACCCATCCTTCCAACCCTAGCCTGCCTCAAGCCTTCAAAGCCCAACCCAATAGTATCCCTATGCTCACTGTCTTCTCCCTTCAGTGCACAACTACTTACCTCTACTTTATCGTAGATTTTGCCCATGTGGGTGTTGGTTCACTTCCTTCCTCTCCCCACCCCCATTTCCTGTAAGCATATCTTCCTGTCTCTGGCTCTCTGAGACAGCTTGATTTGCTTAATTCATATCAGAGAGGTCATGTAGCATTTGTCCCTCAAAGCCTGACTTGCTTCGCTCAACATATGGACCTTAGGTTGAGCAAAACAAGCCAGGTATTGCTTCTTTTTTGCAGATTCTTCTGGCTACAGGTCAAATCTCAGTGTGGGGAAGAGGAGAAGGTAAAGTGAACATTAAACTAGAAATAAGAATGAGGGTTAAAACTGGGATTAGAAAGTTATAGAGCATGCCCTAAATAAATATAGGGGCCAAAAAATTTGATAAAACATTTTTCAACACATCAAAAATGGAAAACTTTTCTATATTTTAACCCCATTTAGTACTGATTATTCAATAAACATGTTATATTGAATATATCAGGCACATATAAAACAAATTAAACTGGAATGCATGTGATACTACTCTTCTCTCTTTCCTCCATTCTTTACTCATGGACTGCAGGGCTGAAGTATCATTGGATTCCTTTACAGAGTAAGTGGGAGGCTAGATAATGGCAGGTTGAGCACTACCTGAGGAATCCTGCAGTGGCAGAGGGTACTGAATGACAAAACATTCTCAGGGTCATGACGTTTACAATTACAAGATGCTCAAGATGAACCTTGGAGCATCTTTAAGGGTTGCAGCATCAGGATGGAAGGGGGACTAGGTGGATATCACTCTAGGCCCCCACTCCTGGCTTAACCAGATTCCAAGTACAGTTGATTCTCATTATCCACAGTAGTTATATTCTATAAAGTTGCTGTGAACACTGAATTAATTAATATTGAGCCACTGTTCCATGGGGAAATACAGGGTTAGATTCCTGTGAACTTCTAGCCACAACATTTTTGTCAATTGATTTAATACATAGCCTTATTTTATGTGTGTTTCCATTTAAAAACACCTTATTAATATATATTGTTGTTTTATTAGCATTGAACTTAAACCAACACTGAACTCAGGCTAACAGCATTTCTCATGCCTGAGTGAAGCTTATCTAACACATATTTACTCTGAAAGGCACATCAGAACCCTCTTGTGCTTACAAAAACTAGACAGCACTTAGTACTATGCTTGGGAGACATTACAGTGAAATCACCAACAAAAAGCAAAAACATGCAAAATACATGGTACTAAATATATCATGAAGAGGATGCTCATATACTGTATGAGAGCTGGAATAAGAAAGAAAAATCTTATTCAGTGTCAGCTGAGAACATACATATTGGGCAACTCAAAGTTTTCACCACTCTGAATACCTTGAAAATGCCATGAATATTGATTTTGGGTGTAGCAGTTTGATATAGTTATGATTTCGAAAATAGATATTGGATTATGTTTTTAAACTGATCTGTACCTGGGCATGATTAAATTATGATTAGAGCTTTGATTGGGCCACATCAGTAGGGTATTGAGTCCCTACCCACCAGTGGGAGAAGACTCACAGATAAAAGACATGGCAAAGGACAGAGCTGGAGATTTTAATGTTGGAGCTTTGATGCTGGAGTTTTGAGCTGGAGTCCAGGAAGTGAACACAGAGGAGAAGAACACAGAGGAATAGAGATGGCTCCTTAGACATGGCAGAAGCCCCAGAGAGAGTGACAGAGTCATTTGCCTGAAAGTCTAAGGTTGGCCTTGTGGAGAGGCAAAGCCTAGGGAGCCCCATTGTCTAAAGCTGAATTTGTGGAGATTACAGAGCAACTGAGCCCAGAAAGAAGCAAGCCCCAGGAAGAGAGGAACCCAGGAAACCTGAAACCTGGCAGATGTTAGTAGCCATCTTGCTCCAACATGTGGCAAAAGGCTTTGGTGAGGGAAGCGGATGTGGCTCAATAGAGCTTCCGCCTACCATACGGGAAGACCTCGTTTGATGCCTGGGCCCTCCTGGTGAAAGAGAAGAAGAGAAAGTGTGCCTGCGTACCAAGCCAGTCCCGTGCGAGTGCCCGTGTGGTGAGCCAGTGCCTGCACGAGTGTCCACACGAGTGCCACATGGTGAGCCAGTGCCCTGTGCAAGTGAGTCATGCAGCAAGATAATGACACAACAAAAAAGAGAGACAAGGGGAGAGTCAAGGTGAAGCGCAACAGAAACCAGGAACTGAGGTGGCACAAATGACAGGGAACTTCTCTCCTCATCAGAGGTCTCTAGGATTGAATACTGGTTAATTCTAGAGGAGAGAAAAATGAGAAGAGAAGACAACACAGACAGCAAAAACAGCAGGGCAGGAGGAGGGGAGGAGGGAAGGAGGGGAGGAGGGGAAAATAAAATAAATAAATCTTAAAAAAAACCCTGACTTTGGTGAGGGAAGTAACTTATGCTTTATGGCCTAAATAAATACCCTTTATAAACACCAACTGATTTCTGGTATTTTGCATTAACACCCCTTTGGCTGACTAATACATTGGGGTTGCAAATCAGTTTTAGCAAGTAGATAAATTTGCAGATGTGGAATCTATGAATAATGAGGATCTACTATATTTACCTGTTTTTGGAGAAAGGATTTTTATGGCTAAAAAGATTTTCAAACCACTAATTAATTGTCTCAACTTATATATACATTGATACTGTGGTAGACTGAACTATTTACTCCAATTTAGACATGTTTACTCTTAATCCACATTCCTGTGGATATGACCCCACTGTAAATAGGATCTCTTGAAGATATTATTTTTAGTTAAGATGTGACCCAACTGAATGAGAGTGGGTCTTAATTAGATCACAGGAGGCCTTATAAAGCAAAGCCACAGGAAGGAGCCAGAGGCCAGAGACTGAAGAAAGCAGAAACCCAGAAGAGAAAGGGGAGAGCGTCACCACATGAGGGGAAAGCCAAGGGTCCCAAGGATTGCTGGCAAGCCAGAAGCCTACCCCAGGAGGAAGTAAGCCTTATTGCCTCCAAAACCACAAAACAATAAATTCCCATTGTTTAAGTTAATCCATTGTGTGGTGTTTGTCATAATATCTTGGAAAACTAAGATAGACACATCCATGTACCTGTCTTCATTCAAAAAGACCTTCAATGGAGGAAAAATCAACTGCTCTGTGCCAGGCTGTATAGTAGACTCTAGGTATACAGAAATGAGTAAGACACAATTTGCAAGTTTATTTCTTTGGATTTTCTTTTACTATGCTCGGATTATGTGAAGTTGCACAGACGTTCCAGATACAGAAGGTTATAAAAATGTTTGGTGCATATCAGTGAATTCCATTGTCTATCCTTGATACCTTGATCTGCAAAATGGGGGTTGGGAGGGGAAGCAAGAAGATTTCAAATTATCCAGATGCTTCCTGTCTGTGGCTTCCTGTCTTAGCAAGGCATTGACAAGTGGGTTCAGAGGAAAGGATAAATTGACAACTGAACACTTTGTGTACTCTTAGGAGGGGACAGATCATCAGTACTCCCCATGTTTGCCACCAAGTATGAATTCTTAGAGACTACTGCTTCAGTGCTACCCAGTTTTTGTGTACTCTCTGAATTCTGAAAGTGCCTACAATAAAGCTGCTCTGGTAATTTCTTTTTGCTGCTGGAAATTTATGGCAGGTGAGATTGTGGGACATGGGATAATTTATCAATTTACTTTTCTCTGGAAAATAGTCCTTCTTGAGTGAGTAACAGCCAGCCTTGAAAAGGATGAATTCAAATAGAGGGAACAGTAAGATCCACCCCAGCCACACATTTTGAGCTGTAAAAGAAATGCGCTGAAAAGGAAATAGCTTGCACTGGGAGCTAGAACATATTGATTCATCAGGATGGTATTAAAAAAAAAAAAAGAAGAGGAAGAATGCTTCCATTTCACTTTTGGCACATGGTGGTTGCCTTGCTTAGGAATAGGCAGCAGGGGATTCAGAATTTTGGAAAATGTACAATGAACTTTTGATCATCATCTTGAATTCTCTCCTTTGTACTCTCTCGTTGTTTCTTTCACTGAAATTCAGAAAATGTATCTTATCTCTTTTCCTGGTCTTTGCTTCTCTCCCTCCTGGCACTGAGCCTACATTGGTCACTATCAATTTGTAGTGTCCCCAAATTGTGCTGCAGTCATGCTTAATTTCTAGACTTTGCTCACACCATTCTCCTTTTTACCTGATTAATTCCCTCTCATCCTTCAGGTCTCTGATCATATATCCCACCTCCTGGGAATGTTTTCTCCCAGGAAAGGATTGGGCTTCTGCCTTCTGAGCTTCTGTCACAATCTTACTGCGGTCACCCCTCGGGCTGAAGTGTGGTTTTCTGGCCTGGTGGGGGGGGTGGGCAGCCGCAGTAGGCCTAATTCCAAGCCGCTGCCCCCATAATAGGGTGGCTGGTCGGACTCACCACCACCCCTGAAGGGAGCTCGGCATGGGCGCAGAGTGCCCTCGGGTCTCCCCTTCTCGGTAGCCATGCTTCCGCGGCCACCCCTCCTCCCGGATAGCACCACACGATGCCTTATGAGGCAACACCCTTCTTCTTCTTTCTCCCTGCACAGGCGCAGGGCGGAAAATCCCAGTTTGCCTTGCCCCCCCCCCCAGCAGCAACAGCCAGGCACAAGGCGGGAAACTCAAGTCTGCCCTTTACCCCAGCAACAGCAGCCACCAATCCCTAAACCCTGCCACTTCCCCCAGCAACAGCAACAGCCAATCCCTAACCACCACCCCTCCCCCTTCCAGTACCTCCCACCGACCTTTCTCCCCGGTAACTGCTTGCGACAACCAATCAGAACATGGCATAAACATCGACCAATCAGCCTTCCCCAGCCCCTATAAAACTGTAGCCACTTCCTCAATAAAGTTGGACCTGCGTGTTTACCTTGTCTCCACGGTAGTTCTTCTGCCATGCGCCCTCCAGTCCTGAGAGCCCCCGACAAGGGCCTGGCCTCCCTTGTCCCCAGTTCGTCACCTGCTCCTCCGGGCGACCCCTTCGTCGCCGGCTTTGCCGGGCGACCCCATCAGCCAAACCGCGCAACCCCTGTGAGACCGACCCCTCATCTACTGCTGGACCGACCCCTCGTCCAAAGCTGGACTGACCCCTCATCCGCAGCCAGACCCCACCGCCACCGACTGAGCAAGCCGCCGCAGCTGGCGCCCAATGTGGGGCCGAGTAAGGACCCCCTTCACCTTGCTTCACTGCTCGTCGTTCTCCTCTTCCCCTAAGGAGCTCTTAGTTCCGCTTTCCCCTCGTCGGGGCCTTCTCTTGGCCCGCGACCACTGTCGGAGCCCCACCGGCTCCGACCCCTCGTCTCACCGCGCCCCTCGGCTCCCATCGCCGCGCTCTCAAGGTAAGGGCCCCTTTTCTTATCGGCTCCAAAAGGCCATTAGCAATGGGTAACATCCTTTCTGCTAAGCAAGCCCCGCAAGTTTGGGCCCTCGCCGGTCTCCTAGACACTCACCGGTGTAAGATCTCTTTGAAACAGCTCCAAGTATATTGGGACCTTCTTCTCCCCTTTAATCCGTGGCTTGCCACATGTCAGATTTGGGACCCAGACACCTATACTCGCCTTATAGATAGGGTCACTTCTGCTGTAGAGCAGGAAGGTAAAAGATTCCCTCCTGGCTTATTACCGGTGCTTTTTACCATCCGCTCCTGCCTTCAAGGCACCCCTACCATCGACTCCCCCGGCCGCACCACCGCCGCCGCCGTGATTGTCAGGACGGTGACTTTAACTGGGATCCTGATCGGGATCCTGATGCCGGCTCCGACTCTGACTCTGAGTCGCTTGTTGAGCGCCTTAATAATGCGCTCGAAAATTGTCCCCCTAAACAGTGTAATCTTGCAGTGTCGAGTGCCGGTGAAGATGGCGAACTTCTGCCTTCTTCCTCGCTTGAAAAGGGGAAGCACTCTCAAGATGGCGGGCTTCCGCCTTCTTCCTCGCTCGAAAAGGGGAGGTCCCTTTACCCCTCCCTCCCCCGGACGACTTTCTGCCTGCGTGGGCCGGAAGCTCCCTTCCTGCCATTTTACCCCTTCGCGCAGGGCGGCCCGCGGCCATCTTGAGGCACCGTTTGGGCACCGGGAGCTTCCGCCCCGCCATTTTCTCAGAGCGGTCTGTGGCCATCTTGTAGCCCACAGCCATTTTGTGGCCCGCCGCCATTTTGTAGTACCGCTGGGGACGGCCCGCAGCCATTTTGTAACACTGCATGGGCAATGGCTCCTCTCGCGCCCTCCGCGCCAGCGGCCCCCCCCGGCTCCGCCTCCCCCTGGCAGCCCCCTCCATCCGATCCGTGGCAAGCTGCCGCACGCACGGCCCCCTCTAGCCTATTTTTGGACCCGTATTCCTCCCCCGCCGGGGCACCTCCGCCTACCTCCCTGCCGCCTCCTACCACCTGCTTTCCCCTTAACGTGACTCCCTCCCCTCAGCGCCCCTTTCCTTGGTACCCTCCTACATAACCTCCAGCAGTCAATCCTCTAATCCCGTCCGTACCCCTCCTACCCCTCTACCCCCACTACAGATCCATAACCCGCTTCTGTCTCTAGTCCAAGCTACCTTACGTACACTTAACTCCTCTAATTCTAACCTTACCGTTAGCTGTTGGCTATACCTCTCCCCCTCACTTCCTCTCTATGAGGCCATAGCCACCAATGCCTCTTACCAATCTTCTGATAGCAGCAATCCCACCTCTTGTAATTGGAACCAAACGAAGGTAGGACTGACAATCCAATCTGTCTCTCAAAGCGGGTTTTGCATCACCAGAATCGGAGGCGCTGTTCACCCCTCCATGAAGACTCTTTGCAACCTTACAGTCACCCCTAACGTAACCTCAAAATTTCTTTTACCCCCCAATAATACAAGATGGCTGTGTTCCTCCACAGGCCACACCCTGTGTCTTAATGTCGGCACCCTCAACTCCACCAACGAAACCTGTGTGCTCGCAATCATACTCCCCCGGGTTTTCTATCATACCAATGACCAATTCTTTGATTCCTGGCAGCACTATCTTCTTCCAGTCCATGTGCAGGAAAGAGAGATCATTACCGCCATTACTATTGCCTCTCTTCTAGGTCTTGCAGGAGCTGGCACCGGAATTGCAGCCTTAACCACTCACAGCACCGCGTTCTCATCTCTCAGAGCAGCCGTCAACGAGGATGTCGCCCGTCTCGAAACATCCATCCGTCACCTGGAAAAATTGCTTAACTCCCTATCCGAAGTGGTTCTTCATAATCGTAGGGGGTTAGACCTCCTCCTTCTCAAAGAGGGAGGCCTCTGTGCCGCTCTCGGTGAGGAGTGCTGTTTCTATGCTAACTACTCTGGTCTCATTCAGGACAATCTGGCCCAAGTCAGGGCCAGCCTGGAAAAGCGAAAAAGGGAGAGAGAATCCCAAGGAGGCTTCTCCTGGGGATTCAATGGCATCCTCCCCTACATCCTCCCCTTCGTAGGCCCCCTAATTATTGTCCTCTTCGCACTGGCAGTCAGACCATGGGCTATTAGAAGGATCATCCAACTCGCCAAGGATCAGGCTAATGCAATTTTTAGCACATACGTACAAGTCAGCTATCAGCGACTCGCCACTGCTGAGGACACTCCCCCCACTTCATCTTCTCAGCCTCCTCCTACCCGACCTCTTCCTGCTCACTCTTCCCGCAGGTGCCCCAAGTCTTCTGTAACCGCGGCCCCCCATGCCGCCATCGCTCTCAAGCAGCTCCAGCCCCGCTAAACGGCCCGCAACCCACTTTCCCCGGCCCGCGGCCTGCTTTCCAGCATCTAATAACGTTTCTGCTTTTGCCTCCCCATACTTCTGCGGAGCTTCCTCCTGTCTCGACCTCACTCCTCTTCTCAGCCATCCAAAGCGTCCTTTCTCGTCCCCCACCCCCCTCCTTTTTTGCTTAAACCCCCATTGCATTGCAGATTGGGCCACCCCATGTCAGCCCGCCCCATTAACATCGGCCTCTCTCGCTCCCGTGGAGACTTTGGCCTTCTTGTTGTCCTCGCCTACGTCTCCACCACTCCCGACGCTGCCGCCACCACCGCCGCTGGTGCCCTGACGCGACTTGTCCTCACCGCTGCGATCCTCCAGACCATCACACAGTCTGCCTCTGCTGCTCTTCACCGCCAAGAAGAGATCAACTACCTGTAACGCACTGTCATCCTGGACTTTTAACAAGCAGATGGACCTTATAGCTACCGAGATCAACGAGAATTGGACATTGGCCACCCTTGCTTGCAACGGCAAGATACCGCCCCCAAATTGTACATTTATATCCCCGGCATACTCACCTCCCTCTGCAGCCCCGCTTCCCTCATTGCTTACTGCCTCTTGGGCCTCGGCTACTTGTTGCTGCTGCCATCCTGGCCCTTATTTGAAAAGAAGGGGGAAATGCGGTCACCCCTCGGGCTGAAGTGTGGTTTGCTGGCCTGGCGGGGGGGGACAGCCGCAGTAGGCCTAATCCCCATAATAGGGTGGCTGGTCGGACTCACCGCCACCCCTGAAGGGAGCACGGCATGGGCGTAGAGTGCCCTCGGGTCTCTCCTTCTCGGCAGCCATGCTTCCGCGGCCGCCCCTCCTCCCGGATAGCGCCACACGATGCCTTATGAGGCAACACCCTTCTTCTTCTTTCTCCCTGCACAGGCGCAGGGCGGAAGATTCCAGTTTGCCTTGCCCCCCCCCCCCCCAGCAGCAACAGCCAGGCACAAGGCGGGAAACTCAAGTCTGCCCTTTACCCCAGCAACAGCAGCCACCAATCCCTAAACCCTGCCACTTCCCCCAGCAACAGCAACAGCCAATCCCTAACCACCACCCCTCCCCCTTCCAGTACCTCCCACCGACCTTTCTCCCCGGTAACTGCTTGTGACAACCAATCAGAACATGGCATAAACATCGACCAATCAGCCTTCCCCAGCCCCTATAAAACTGTAGCCACTTCCTCAATAAAGTTGGACCTGCGTGTTTACCTTGTCTCCACGGTAGTTCTTCTGCCGTGCGCCCTCCAGTCCTGAGAGCCCCCGACAAGGGCCTGGCCTCCCTTGTCCCCAGTTCGTCGCCTGCTTCTCTGGGCGACCCCTTCATCTCTGGCTTCGCCGGGTGACCCCATCAGCCGAACCACGCAACCCCTGTGAGACCGACCCCTCGTCCGCAGCCAGACCCCACAGCCACCGACTGAGCAAGCCGCCGCATCTTACAACACAGATAAGTCTCCATTGCAAAACTGGAGGCTCCTTGAGTGCGGGTCAAAGTTTGGTGTTTCACATCCCCTGTGCCAATCCTGCACATGGATTTTGGTTCACATTTGTTGAGTAAGAGATAAATGATTAAATGAATGTGTGCGTATTAGTTGTGAAGAAGGCTTCCCTGGAAACAAACCCCAACCACTATTAGTTAGCCATCTTGTCCAAACAACTGCCTGTTGTCTTTTATAAAGTTCACCAAGCAATACAGGAAGATAAGTGTCTGTGAGGATGGAGGCTTTCAATGTTGTCTGACAGATGATCTGCTCAGACTTCACTGCTCTCCCCTGCATTGTTTGGATGACCAATCTCCATGCTTCCAACTGGTACACACAATTAGCTTTCTAACAAAATCATCTGGCCATGTCACTCCCCAGATTAACATCTTCCTGCAACCCCTCACTGGAGGTAGATTCAAGTCTATGTGCCTTATTATGACATCCAAATCTCTTTGGGGTTGGAACCCAGGTGGTCTCCTCAGCCCCATTTTGTTCTATAGCCTCTCTACTTCCTAGAAATATTTTGTAGACACTAGTCACAACTATTAAGCGATTTCCTTTGTCAGAATGCCCTACTCCTCTTCTCTGCCTAGAGAATTCCAATTCTCCTTCAATATCCAGTTTAAAAGTCATTCTTTCTGAGAAAACTTTGTAGATTTCATCAGAGAGCTCCTTACATGCTTTTCTGTGCAGTCATAACAATTTGTAATATTGACCTGGGACTAATAGGGGAGATTGAAATTTTAAAAGGGACATTTTGTGCAGTTTATTAAGTGATGCTTTTGCACATTTGATGCTTTATCTATCACAATATACCCTTTCCCTACAAATGGCCCATGATAGGTCCTCAATCAGTGTTCATTGAAAGATAGAATGGTAAGCAAACAACAGCCCAGGGAACCAGGTCCTCAAAGACAGTGTCATTCCATAGGGTGTAGCATTGCAGGAGCGGGGAGGACACTGCTGCATGTCAGTAAGGAATCTCATCCTCACTCAGCTCTCTGTTTACAAGGCAGCACCTCAAAGAGCCTTTGAGGTTCATCCTGTCTGGAGTCACCCATAGCACTGTCTTGTTTCTTTGTGACACATCACACCACCTGAAATCATCTTCTGCATTTGATTGCTTGCATGGGTGTGTACCATCTCTCTCCCAGGAATGTGAACATAAGATGGAGACTTATCTCTATTATTACTTTTTGTTTTTTTAAAAGATTTATTTATTTATTTCTCTCCCCTCCCCCGCGTCCCCGGTTGTCTGTTCTCTGTGTCTATTTGCTGTGTGTTCTTTGTCCGCTTCTGTTGTTGTCAGTGGCAAGGGAATCTGCATTTCTTTTTGTTGCGTCATCTTGTTGTGTCAGCTCTCTGTGTGTGTGGCGCCACTCCTGGGCAGGCTGTACTTTCTTTCGCCCTGGGAGGCTCTCCTTATGGGACGCACTCCTTGCGCATGGGGCTCCCCTACGTGGGGGACACCCCAGCGTGGCACGGCACTCTTTGCGCACATCAGCATTGCACATGGGCCAGCTCCGTATGGGTCAAGGAGACCTGGGGTTTGAACCGTGGATCTCCCATATGGTAGACGGACGCCCTAACCACTGGGCCAAGTCCACTTCCCATCTCTATTATTTATCACTTTCTCCCATGGCACAAAAGCAATGCCTGTGTAAGTGTTCCAATAATTATCAATTGGTAAGTATTTTTTGGATGGCAAAAAAAGTGAGGAACATACTTCAGTCCAAGAGGGATCATTGGAGCCATATGGGGAAGGGATTTTTCTCTTTCAGGGTAATTGTGGAGATCTATACAGGACCTAGAAGTGACAAGGACCATCTAGGATATCTTTTCTATCAAACCAAATAAAAAGGTAAAATCCAAGACATTCAGCCCAGCGTCCAATCAAGCTATCAGGTACACCTGCCATCTCAAACAAGAGAAGCTTTGCTGTTAACGTGTAGATTTCTATAACCTGTGAATATCTCCATTCTTGTCATTTTTATTCCTTTTTTACCTAGCTTCCCAAAGATACTAATCTTAAATTCCTTAATATTAAAAGAAGGAGTATGGTGAAAGGAGGAAAATGAGGGAGAGAGGGAGGGAAAAATAGGTATTTTAAACACATTTGGTTCCTTCTTTTTATGATCTTAGACTTGAGGTTTCAAGATAGTGACATTGGATGCATGTTACCAGGAATATGTGTGTTTTCTAAGTGAACATATATTGTTCTTACCTAAACACCAAGGCCCAGCTCAAATGTCACTTCCTTCATGGTTATCTCTTGTTACCCCAGCCTTTTTAAAAAAATTCTTCCAATCTGAATTCCATATGGAATTGGTATCTCTAACTTGAGCCCTTCATTGCAGACTGTCTTGAGTTAGTGCCACTTTTTCATGTCTCTTCAGTAGACTCTTTTCTCAATGTGGACAGATGACCTGCCTTACAGACTGATATATTCCACAGCATGTAGCACTAAGCTAAGCCCTTAGTCCAAATCAGATGGGTGACTGATGCCAAAGAACACAGATGACCTTGACCACAGTACTCTATACACATAATCTCATCTAATCCTGGCCACACCATTTGGCAGATATTCTTTTGGAGGTAAAGAAATTGAGGGTTAGAGAGATTGAATAACTGCCAAGGCCACCCAGCTTATAGCAGGAAAAACTAGGACTGTAACAGGATTCACCTGTGCTCTTTCTCCTGCACTGTCTAACTTGGAGAATGTGCTCCTGATGGAGGAATACTCAAGGCCAGTGTATTAGTCAGCCAAAGGGGTGCTGATGCAAAATACCGGAAATCAGTCAGTTTTTATAAAGGGTATTTATTTGGGGTAAATCAGTCAGTTTTTATAAAGGGTATTTATTTATTTTTGGAATTCATCAATAATATCAAACTGCTTCAGCCAGGCTCTGTGGCTACTTATGATGGACATGGAATCCTGACCCTGAAAACAGATTCCCATCCTCAACCCCATACCATGTATTACTGCTTCAGACTGGCTTCCAAGTGCTAGCAACAGATGGCTGTCCACCACCATTAGGAGGTCATGAGTTGGAGAGTCTGGGAACCCAGAAGTGTGCCAATATTCACTGGTTAGGAATAGGACAAGAGCTGTTGTGGTCTACTGGGGTCTTGGGACTCAGAGAAGTTGGAGGAAGAAGCAAGGAGAGAAGCTTCCTGCCAGTAGCAGATCTGATGTCCCTTTCCTTGAGTTCACCAGATGTGGCAGATTAGCATCTTGGGGACCCTCCTTATTTTAGGAAAAACTCTTTATTTCTAGATATTTATATTTAAAAGTTCTTTCTTGATCAAAAAGTACACCATGGTATTTGTTTTCAGTTAATTTTTTTCCCAACATAGAATTTTAAGGAGGAAAATAAAAGTCATTTATGTAGAAAAGACTAGATACAGCAAAAATTACCAGTGGATATATAATCTGTGAGAAAGATTAAAAAAATATATATACCTGTGATCATGCTTTATTTATATCCAGTTTTGAATCTTTGCTTTCTTCATTTAGTACATCATAAACCATCCTTTCATGTCCTTAAATATTCTTCATGAGCAGAAATATCATTGACAACATAATAATTGCTTTATGGTCATATTATACTTTAACAATTTTTCTAACACTAGATATTTAAACTGTTTCTAGTTTACTGCATGCCCAGTAGCTGTGGTGGTGATTTTGTTTTCATGGTAGTCCGTGGGAGGTCACCAACTTGTTGATCATCACAGGACCATCTTGAATAATCATCATTCAGTAGTGTGCTTAGTTTTCATGTGTTTATCAACTAATGATACCATATGAGCTTTTGGAAACTCCACTGGGAGGTTACTATGGCTAAACAATGGTCCATGAGGATTTAACATAGTCTTTGGGCACATTTATGCTTTCAAGGAAACAACTGGCCTACTAAGTTTCCTGAATTAATGTAGTTCCCCAGGCAAGACTTTGAAGGAAACAAAATCTCTTATTTAATGATGTGGCAGCAGCTTACTTAATGCTATTTCCTTATCACCCAATAAAGGTGTGTTTGCTAACAATATTCTATTGCTTTTATGTGTTTTCCTGTGGATTATTCATGTGGGATAATAATGTTAATACCTCCAAGAGAGTTTACAACCAAGCCTGAAGTGGAGACAATCATTATTTAAAACATCATGATTTTATATATATTTACTCAAACTTACTTCTCTTGAAAAGTTTCTTATCATTCTTTTAAATTCATTCAGTGCATATTACCTATTTCTTCTTTCTCAGTGTATTTGGAGATCTTGTTTCCTGTAGTAGTTTTCTGAAGTGGCCTGGGGAGGAAGAAGGGTTAGCAGGTACTAATTTAATTCTGGTGTGATGGGCTACTCTTGCCATTTCTTTAAAAGCACCCAATCCCCAGGCTTAAAGTGATATAGGGACACATCAGTGGGAAATGAAAGTGGACCTGTGGCTATTGGTACATTGCCTCCAGGGTGGCCCCTAGGGATTGAACACCTCTATTGTTTTTTTCTCCTCTTCCCCTCTCCCCAAATGGCTCCCTTGTCTGTTTGCTCATTGTTTTTGCTTGTTGTTTTTTCTCACTCTTTGCTTTCATTGTTTGCTCATTGTCTGTTTGTTTTTCTTTAAGAGGCACCAGAATTGAACCTGGTACCTCCCATGTGAGAGGCAGTGCTCAAATGCTTGAGCCACATCTGCTCCCTGCTTGTTTGTTTTTGCTCATTGTCTCGTCATTATTTTTGCTCATTGTCTGGTCATTTTTGCTTGATGTCTGCTTATTGTTTGTTTGTCTTCTTTAGGGAGCACCAAGAACTGAACCTGCTACTTCCCATGTAGGAGATGGGTGCTCAACTCCTTGAGCCATATCTGTTCCCTTCTATTGATTTTTAATCTTGAACCTATTCAGAATGGGCATACATTCTTGCTTAAGGAATGGTTTCCCATACACCATTTTGAAGGGACTCAAAAGGAACCTACTTCTGGGGGCCATTCTTACCCACCTCAGTGCCACCAGCAGTATTTTTCCCATGAGAGGTTTGCTTTCTGACATAGTTTAACTATAGCCTTCTTCAGAGTATGATTCATCATCTCTATTTTTCTTATAGACTGTGGTCTCCAATACTCATATAGAATTCCTAGGGCTCCTGATAGGTTTTGTGACACTTTAGATATAAAGGCCCCACCATTGTCACTTTGTATTGAAAATGGAAGTCTAAATCTGGGGATTATCTCCTTCAGGAGTGCTTTAGCTACTTCTGAGACTTTCTCTGTTTTGCGTGGAAAAGCTTCTACCCATCCTGTAAATGTGTCTATAAGACTAGAAGGTATTTATAGTTTCCACAAGCCTTGGGCATAGCAATAAAGTCTCTTTGTTACTCTTCACAGGGATTTATACCTCTTGCTTGAACCATTTTTATAGATGGAGGTGGTCCTATTTTTGTGTTGTTTTAGGCACAGGTTAAACTATTTTTATTCACCTTTTGAATGGTTCTCTGCCTTTTTTGGTCCTATGCTATAGCTTCTCAGTCATTGAGAGGTATCATTCCTCCCATAATGTATGCTCTGCTGTAAATATGTAAAGACTCTTTCCATTAAATGCTCTGGAATTAGAATTATTTCATGTTTGTCACAAATCCATCCTTCTCTGGTTGTGTTACAGGGGAATTCAGATTGATAATTGTTTTCTGTTTCTTCTATAGCAAACCCCATTCTGCTGCTCATGGAAGATTATAAGTAGAGTACTAAGGAAAAACATCTTTTTAACTTATGTCTGGTATAAAGGCCAATGTTGATAATGACTTTGGTGTTTTTGACCTGGTTGCTGCCTTAAGCCTCCAAGTTTGCTATTTTACTTCCCTTGATTAGGTTTGTATTTCCTTTCTGGTGTCCAAAACAATGCATTGCAGCTACTTCTTTAGGCAGCATTAACACATCTAACAGTGCTAAAAGTATGTTTACATGGTTAATTTTTCCTTTTTTAATTGCCCTCTTTCTTTCCAAAATAGTTTCATTCTGTGAGCATGAACTATTTTGAATACATATATGGGATCAATATATACATGTATCTTCTGTTCCCTTCCTAAATGTAAAGCCCTGGTGGGTGTAAGAAGTCCTGCCTATTGTGTAGACATACCTGGCAGAAGGGCCTCACTTTTCAGTGCTTCTTGAAGGATCACTATAGTGTATCCAGCTTTCCAGAGTCATTATTATATAAAACTGCTTCCTTCAGTGTACATCTCCAGGTCTGGACTTTCTAAGAGCTGAAATTTGATCAACCCTTGAGCTCTGGATGGCTGGAATAGACTTCATGAGTTATCGGAGTACAGTTATGGGGACATGGATGTGGCTCAAGTGATAAGGCCTCTGCCTATCGTATGGGAGGACCTGGGTTGAATCCCTAGGGCCTCCTGGTGAAATAGAAGAAGAGAATGCATGACTGAGTGGCAAGCCAGTGCCCGAGTGTTGAGGCGAGTGCCCATGCGGTGAGCCAAGTGCCCATATGGTGAGTTGAGTGCACATGTGGTGAGCTGAGTACCCATGTAGTAAGCCAAGTGCCCATGTGAGTGCTCACGTGGTGAGCCAGTGCCCACTCAAGTGAGTCATGCAGCAAGATGATGACGCAACCAAAGAGAGATGAAGGGGAGAGTCAAGGTGAAGTGAAGCAGTGACAAGGAACTGAGGTGGTGCAATTGACAGGGAACCTCCCTCCATATCAGAGGTTCCCAGGATCGAATCCCTCCAAATCCTAGAGGAGAAAGATGAGAAGAGAAGACAAAAAGAGAAATAGATACAGAAGATCACACAGCAAATGGACACAGACAGCAAAAACAGCAGGGCAGGGGAGGGGGAGGGGAAAAAACAAACAAAAAAACTAAAAAAAAAAAAGAATGCAATTATGTGTAGTTTCACCCTCTCCATTTGGGAGTAAGGTAGCTGGATTCAGGCTGGAAGAGACATTTAGAGTAATGTTAGAATTATCTAATAGAATAGCCTGGTAATTTCCTAATCAGGCAGCTTTAACCAGTATCCACCCTTTTGTTCTAGTAGTGATAAGATGCAATGTGGAGTGTGGATGGTGGTGGGTTGTCCTGAAGCAAATTTCTCAGCTTCTTTAAGAATGTTTTAGATGGCCACAACTGCTCTAGGCAACCTGGCCAACCTTGGGTGTTATTGCCCAGCTGTTTGGAGAAGTAAGCTACTGAACACCTGGTGTTCCTTAATTTCTAGGTAAGAATTCCTTGTCTTTCATGAACAAAAAGATTGAAGAGCGTTCTTGGGTCTAGGAGTTTGAGGAACAGAGCTGTCATGAGTTTTTCTACTATAATCTGAAAGTCATTTTTACATTCAGTAGTGCAATCTAGAGGCTCTTGGTCTGGTCCTTTCAGGGCCTCATATAATGGCTTTGCTATGAGGCTGAAATTTGGGATCCAAATATGACAAAACCCTGTCATTCCTAGGAATCTTCTAAGCTACTTTCTGGTGCTCTGGCCAGAGCCTCCCTTCAGTCAGGCAATAAAATTTATTTGCCCTTTTGATAATTCAAAATCTACATATTTTACTGATGGTTGCAAAATTTGAGCTTTCTTTTTAGAGACTTTATATCCTTGGCCTGCCAGAAAAGTTTATTGTATTTTTATCTGAAGATTCTTTTGTTAAAATGCCAATTAAGTAGTAATAGAAGAAAATGTGGCATTGGTGTGGAGAAAGTGGTCATGGTGGCTGCTGGGGCTAGGGAATGGGAGGAAGAGATGAGATGTGGAGGCGTTTTCGGGACTTGGAGTTGTCCTGGGTGATGCTGTAGGGACAGTTACCGGACATTGTATGTCTTCCCATGGCCCACTGGGTGGAACGTGATAGTGTGGACTATGATGTGGACCATTGACCATGAGGTGCAGCGGTGCTCTGAGATGTATTCACCAAATGCAATGAATGTCTCATGATGATTGAGGTGATTGTTGTTATGGGGGGAGGAGTGGGGTGAGGGGGATGGGGGTATATGGGGACCTCATATTTTTTGAATGTAATGTTAAAAAAATAAATGAAGACAAAAAATGCCAATTAAGATGCCATTGACATATGGCAATATACCCATTTCAGGTGGAGCTCTCTTAAATCCCTAACCAAGTCTTCTCCAAAGAGTATGGGAGCATTTTTAAATCCTTGTGAGAGAATAGTCCAACAATATTGTTGCTTAATATCTGTATTAAGATCTTCCCATTCAAAAGCAAAGAGGTCCTGAGATATCAGACTTAGAGGTATGCAATAAAAGGCATCTTTTAAATTTAGGACTGTGAATCAACAAAAATTTCCTCATAGGGTGGTGAGAAAGATGCAGGGATTTGGGACTGAAGGACGAATATCTTCTATAATCTGGTTAATAGCTCAGAGATCTTGCACAAATCTGTATTCATTTAGTGTGCCTGACTTTCACACTGGCAATATGGAGACTGACAAGTCTGCATTAATTAGTATTTCAGGAATGTTCTGATTAATGGCTCCATTTCTCCTAGACTCTAATTTTAGTGGGTATTGCTTAATATAAGTCATAACTGGTTGCTGAAGCTTTACCTGGACTGATTTTGCCATTTTTGCTTGTCCCTTCTTTTCATCTGCCTAGGCTTCAGGTTTTACAGCTTTCAGGATCTTGTCTGAGATGAGGGTGCATTTTTCAGTTCATCCTGCGAGTAGTAGTGCAACTTGTAGGCCATACTTGTCCTAGGGGTTCTTGTATGGACAGACATTCTGGGGAGAAAGCTATTTGGGCATTCAATTTGGTTATCAAATCTCTTCCTAGTAGAGGTACTGGACATTCAGTGATGTACAGGAAACTGAGTTTTAAATTTCTTGTTCCAATTATAAAACCCAAAAGCTTTAAGAAAGACTTGTGGGTACTTTTACTAGATACTCCAGTTATAACAACTGATTGGTTTGAGATTACTTTGGCTTCTTATTTAATACTAAGTATGTTGCTTCTGAGTCAACCAAAAAGTCAATTAATTGTTTTCCTACCTGCACAGCTACCCAAAGTGGGATATTGGTAGGAGAGGTGTTTCTCCTGGACCCCTTCATTCCAGGTACCTGTCTGTGGCATCTCATTGGGGCATTTGGAGTTGGGGCTGCCCAACCTATCTCAAAGGCCACCCCCAAGATGGATGAGACAGTCCTTTTTCTACTGCCCTTCTTCCTTGCAATATGCTCAGTAGTTAGATCCCAAAGTCTTAGGAGCTCCTTTAACTCCTTCTCTTTTTGATGCTTTGTTCCAGATTCCCTCAGTGTACTATGGCTCCAGTGAAAGCTTCTTGTCTTTTCGGGTTATCAGTCTTCCTTAACTTGGTCTCTGTTGTTGTCGACCTTAAAGGCAATCTCAACCAACCTTGAGGTGGGTAGTCCAAGTCCCCCATATAATATTTACAATTTCTTCTGTATGTCCAGGGTGCTTTGGCTTATGAATGTCATATTTATTATTCTTGAATTATCCTGATTTTCAGGGTCTATGCGAGTATATTTCTGGTAGGCATTGAATACCATCTCAAGAAAAGTCAAGGAGATTTCTTTTGCTTTTGTTATAACCTCTTGAACTGTTTGTAAATTTCTGTGTTTTGGGACTCCACTTCATAGCCCCATGGTAATACATTCCTTACGGTGTTCTAAATCTGATCTCCCACTTCACTGGGATTCCATTTGGGTAGGTTGGATCCAATATATACTAGGTTATTAGGGTGGTCTCCCTGTTTTTTATTAGCTTCCTGCTTTACTTTTTCTATCACCATTCTCCTTTCTTCCCCAGTTAGTAAAGTGTTTAGCAGAGCCCATATATCAGCCCAGTTGGGATTATGAGTTACAAATACTGAGGCAAATAGATTCTCCATTTTCTTGGGATCTTCTCTATAGGTGGGATTATTGCAATTAAACAGACCCAGTGTTGAGGATGGGATGTAGACATATATGAATCTCTGTGGGCTTCCCTGATCATCCAGTCTAGTTGGCGCTTTATGAAGGGGAATTACTCTTGCCTACGTTTTTGACATTGGGACAGGATAGCCTTCCTGACTAAACTGAACACCCTGGCAGGTGTGGAAGGAAGAGATCATTCCTTCTTGTTCTTTTATGTCTGGCACTGGGGGTACAATGGGGCAGGAATGTTAGGTATTTCATCACTTCCCTGTGCTGCAGTACCTTGAACTTATGGTAGTGGAGCAACAGAGGACTCAATAAGGGATCTAAGGGGTCCTCAGGATTTGAATCAGGAAGGATTTTCTCTTTCTCCTGTAAGGGCAAAAGTTTATGTTTTCTTTGAAGATTCTTATGTTATGAGAAGGAGATAAAAGATTGGAGATACATGATTTCATCTCATTTTTCCTCTTTTACAGAATAGTTCTAATTGCAATATTGTGGTATTGTTTACAGATCCATTTTCTGGACATCTTTCTTCTGATTCTAATTCATATGGAGAGTAGGCTGTATTACAAAAGAAAATCATTTTATGGTTTTCAATAAGCTTGTACCTAAACATTGCCCAATTGAATGAAATACACAATAACAGGCTGCATTCAGGAATACTATTTACATTTCCCATTTTCACAATTATCAAATATTTTCAATTTACAATAAAATTTAACTTGAACAATCAACTGGGCTGGCAAAATATTTACAAACTGGCAAAATATATATAGACTGCAAGAAATAAGATATATGTATATTACAATTTTTAAAAAAAGACAGAATCAGAATGGTACCCAGAAAACAGAAAGATATAGTGGGCAGAGCAAGGGAGACCATTCTTGAAGTAGGACCTAGGGCCTTGAACTCTGCCCAAAACCTTGAACTCCATACTATCTTCCTGATCTACTTTTGTCTTAATGACCTACTCACCCAGTCAGATGTCTAGACCTAATGTGTGGCTATTTCTCTTCTCAAAACTTCAGACATTCTGATGAGCCTGGGGTACTAGCATGGCAGGAAAAACCTGGGTGCTTAGCCTCTAGAAAAATGAGTCATGATGGCCATGCAAGCTTGGTTAGCATACTCACCCATATAGCTGGGACTCATGTGCTTCAGGCAGTCAGACTCACAGACCTTCTCATCCCATCTGGGTCATCAAATTGTTGCTGAACAAGTGAGCTCACTACCTGATGCACACAAAGCCAATTCTGTGATACCAGGGTTCCAAATAGAGAAAGAGTTTTATTATAAGGTGGCCAAGTAAGGAGACAGGAGGAAATGCTCAAATCTGTCTCCTTGAAATGAAAATGCTTGGAGTTTTTATAAGATTTAGACAAAGGGAGGTAGGGATAATGACAAAATCCGTAAGTTGGCCTACTATGATTGGTTACATACACATTCAAATTAAGGATTCAAGTTGGCCTAATAAGCTTTTGAACTAACTGGGCTAGACATTATCTGGCTAAAGGAAGGTTACAGGAAGCATTTGGTTACAGTGCAGTTGTAAATCATTTGGCTACTACAGACAGCTATAATAACAATGGAAGGAAATAACAAGTAAGGGAAGTATGCCACATCATGGTTATCAGCTAATACAAATAATAACTCTAAAAACAATGGAAGAAAATAACAAGTAAGGGAAATAGGTTGGACAATGGTTCTAGTGTCAGCAACAACAGCATATCTTACATGGTTTATTTATTTATTTTTTTAAAGATTTATTTATTTATTTATTTATTTATTTATTTATTTTTATTTCTCTCCCCTTCTCCCCGCTGCCCCGGTTGTCTGTTCTCTGTGTCTATTTTCTGCGTCTTCTTCTTTGTCTACTTTTGTTGTTGTCAGCGGCACGGGAATCTGTGTTTCTTTTTGTTGTGTCATCTTGTGTCAGGTCTCTGTGTGGGTGGTGCCATTCTTAGGCTGGCTGCACTTTCTTTCGCACTGGGCGGCTCTCCTTTCAGGGTGCACTACTTGTGCATGGGGCTCCCCTATGCGGGGGACACCCCTGCGTGGCACGGCACTCCTTGCATGCATCAGCACTGCACATGGGCCGGCAGCACACGGGTCAAGGAGGCCTGGGGTTTGAACTGTGGTCCTCCCATGTGGTAGTTATTTTTAACTGCTGTTGGTGATTATATCTCAGGGTGCTCCTCTGGTTTCCTAGACTTAGCTTCTTTGGGGCAGCACCTCATTCTCTGGATATGGACATGTCTCATAATCTCAAATGGAAATTATGGAATATTTAGAGACCTTGGAGTCAATGGTGGTGCTAAGAGGTGACCTGGAAATGCTTTGGCCCCTTCTTACCCTCCAAAGTCACACTGAAGAGTAATAACAATGTCAGTGAGAAAATAACAGCAACAACATAGATGGCTATAATATCTTAGTCTGTTACAAACCATCTTCAGGAAGTTTTGGTATTCATATTGGTCTGTATTATATGGTGTGAATAAAATGAGTGTGCTTGTTGTGCAAACACAGCCTAAGGCAATTGTTTGCCTACCAGTATGCTCCCACTAAAGTCCCTCTGTGTACAAGTTCAGAAGCCACTTAAAACTCTGGCTTTAATTGATTTTTGGATTATGGATCCCTTTGAGACTTTGATAAAAAGCTATGGATCCTCTGCAATGCAAGAAAAAAATGCACAGGCATCCAAAGTTTTGCATACAATTTCGTGGGGTTTACATAGTCACATAACCCAAGATCCAGAGAAGAGAGTGGGATATTTAAGTCCACTGGGTAAATGTGTAACAGAGCTGGGACTAGAATTTAAGTTACTAACTCTTGTTTCTTCCAAATTTTAATGACTTGCCTGTAGCCAGGAGTGATATATAAAATATTGACCAATGACTACTGCTTAGGAATGTAGCTAATGTGAATCAGTTGATTCTCTCTGTCACCTGGATGTGACAGAGGCCTGAGGGGCTAGCTAAAGTCTTAAAACAGAGTAGAGAATTTCTAAGTTAACTAGCAGGCTAGTGTGGCAGTTTGAGATAATTTTCTGAATCCCAAAAAGATAAAGATTATGTTTATAAATGAATCCATTCTTCTGTGTATATACCTTTGATTATATTGGATTCAGCTGAGGGGACCTTGAATTAAATTACCTGCTAAGGTTAGGGCTTTGAAAAACCATGTCAATAATACATGACTCAGGTTGAGTCCCTGCCCTCTTGGTGGGCCAATAAAATGGTCACTCGCTCAAGAAGACACATAGAGGACAGAATTTGGTCATTTTGATCCTGCCATGTGACAGAAAGAAGGCACAAACAGCTAAAACCCTGGGCAGAGATGGACCATTTGTCTGATAGCTTACAGCTGACCTTGGAACGAGAGCTGAGACTGATATAGAAAGCCCAGAAAGAAATGAGCCCTATTCCAGGAAGGAGAGGAAGCCCTGAGAGACAAGCTCTATGCTGGCCTGTAGCTGAGAGAGAGGAAGCTCAGAGGGGAAGGCTGAACCCTCACAGAGATCAGTGCCCATTTTGCTTTGCTGCAAAAGCAACCTTGAGGTGGACTCTTTAGGGCCTTGTAACTAAGCTTTTACCCCAAATAAATTCCCTTTGTAAAAGCTAACAGATTTCTGGTACTCGCCCCTTTGGCAGACTAATATAGCTAGTATGGCAGGCAGCTCCCACAGATGTGCCCATATGGACAACTTTGTTCTCTGCCTACAGGAGGAGCAATATCCAAGATCCCGGTGCTGATATCCTGACCACTACCTAACTGTGAGTTTAGGGATATTTATTTGAGGTGGAGCAATTGATTCTGGTTTCCTAGGCAAGTGCTTTAAATTAGGCAATTGAGTTTTGGGTTCCAGAAGGTTTTATCAGTATCACAACTCTTAAGAATTAGCAATGAGACAATGCTGGCAGGGTCTGTTGTGTGGTTTGCAATATCATCTTCTTTGCCAGATTCTTCCCCCTCGAGTAAGTTTTCTCATTTTTTTAGGATCAGCAAATAATGTCCTTGTGATGGACCTCAGAACTAATCTAATGATGATTTTAGGATCCTATCCTCCTCCTGTGTCTCCATTTTACAGCTATGGAGACAAAGGATCAGAAGGAAAAGTGATTAACTCAAGGTATGGGGCAATTTAGTGCTCAGACTCAGTTCTCCTTGTTCAAACCCTCTGTTTTTCATAATGTTATTTGTTTGTTGAATCTTTAAAACAAATATCATCATTGTGAAGTTTTTCTCTCTAGCAATTCCCGAAATATATTCTCTTCTATTGTTCTATTTGTTTTATGACATGACATATTAAAAATCTCAAGTTAGAACTGAATGGTACTCTTCCAGGGAAATCAAAAGTGTTTCCTGAAAACAACCTTTCTAAAGTGAATTTTCCTAAATTAGTTATGGGCAAGATTGCTTGCGGTTGGATGTGAGCAAAGCCCCTATGCCATGGGGTCTTATCTCAACGATGCTGAAGAGGATCATTCTATTGCCAGAGCCATAATTTATCACATGGTACTTGCAAATCTGTGGAATTCCAAAGCATTTTTATTGAAGTGTTTTATTGCCCTAACCTTTCCAAAATGGCAAAGGAGACATTTCCTGCACCTTAGTGTTTCTCAACAAAAATATTAACTTGTTGTGTTTTATTCTCTTACCCTGCAAAGAAATCTGCTATTGAAACTTGGGAAATGGAGATAAATGAACCCATCCCCCAACCCAGTTACTAGAATTCCCTTAATTGTTAAATTATCCCATGCTATTTGTCTTTGTGACATTTTTGTGTTTAAGTCAAACTCTGGAATAGGTAAAGTTCTCCAGATTGTGTCAACAGGATTATCACAAATCCTCTTTCTAATAGCTCTGCATGCATTGGCATAAATCAAAGTACTAGTTTCAGTTGCCAGAAATTCCATATTCATGAATATCTAAATATGAAAACTCAAATTTTATATGCATATGGATTAATACATGATGTAAGTTTTCCTATAGTTTATGTTCCTCTAAGTAGAGGTATAAAGTAGATATATAAAGAAACTAAATTTTCTTTGCACTTTCATTCTATGTTTTAAACATTTTTCACTCTTGATTTTCTGATTGTAAAATTGGTATATGCTCACTGAGAAAATTGGAAAATACAAAAAAATAGTAAGAAAAACATCTTCCACAACTCACTACCCAATTGTATTTTTATGTGCCTTTTTCCCTTCAAGACAATTTTCCCTAGAAGTTGTCAGTATACTATATATACAATTTTATCTTTAAAAATTTAACATGACAATATTTGCAGTTTACAATCTTTTTTAAAATGGGATTTACACAACATATTTAAGGGCTACATAATGTTCCGTCATATGAGTCTACCATAGTCCTCTAGGGGTTAGATTTTCCTATTATTATTATTATTATTTTCGGTTGCAGACATTAATATCTTGAAGATTTTTGTGCATTGTGTTTGATAAATCTCAAATACCTTCTCGGAAGTAGTATGACTAGGGCAAGGTTGGTTTGTTCTTAAGGTTCTTGGTACAAATGAAGGGTTTTTTCCTAAAATAAACCAATGGACACTCTTACCTGCATTCCATGAGAATGTTTATCACATCCCCGCTTTACTAACACAGAATTGCATATATTGTCAAATCAGACAATAATAAACCACTCATAGTTATCTAAATTTAAAGATCTTTGATTACTAATAAGATCAGAATTTTTCCCTGTACATATATTTTTAAATTAGAGAATTTGTGGGTTTACAGAAAAATCAAGCATAGAATATAGATTTCCCATATACCACCTTATTATTAGCATCTTGCTTTGATGTGGTACATTTGGTGTTATACAACGATGAAAGCACATTTTTATAATTGTACTTTTAACTATAATCCATGGTTTAACTTAGGGCTCGCTGTGTTGTGCAGTTCCTTGGATTTAAAATTTTTTTATTTTAGTACCATATATAAAACTTAACATTTCCCCTTTTAGCCACATTCAAAGATAAAACTCAGTGCTGTTAATTACTTTCAAAATGTTGTACTACTACCGCCACTATCCATTACTAAATCTTTGCCATCATCCCAAATAGGAACACTATATTTTAAGCCTGTTCCCTATGCTGTCCTCATCCCTGGTAACCTATATTCTAGATTTTGACTTTATAAGTTTGCTTATTCTAATTATTTAATGTCAGTGAAATCATACAATATTTATTCTTTTACATCTGGCTTAGATCACTCAACATGACATTGTCAAGGTTCATCCTTGATGTCCCATGTATCAGAACTTCATTCCTTTTTATGGCTGATTAATATCGTAATGTATTTCTATGCCACATTTTGTTTATCTACTCATTGATTGATGGGCACTTGGCTTGCTTGCATCTTTTAGCAATAATGCAAATATATGTTCAAGTCCCTGCTTTCCATTTTTTGGGTATATTCCTAGAAGAAGGATTGCTGGGTCATATTGGAATACTGTATTTAACTTTCTGAGGAACTGCCAAACTGTCTTCCACCATGACTGAACCATTTTACATCCCCACCAGCAATAAATGAGTGTAACTCTTTCTCCACATCCTCACCAATACTTGTAGTTCTCCATTTTTCAATAGTAGCCATTCTGGTGGGTGTGAAATGGTATCTAATTGTGGTTTTGATTTGCATTTCCCTAATGGCTAATGATGCTGAGCAAATGTTCATGTGCTTTTGGCCACTGGTATATCTTCTTTGGAGAAAAGTCTATTTAAGTCTTTTGCCAATTTTATAGTTATGCTGTTTGTCTTTTTGTTGTTGAGTTGAAGGATTTTTTTTTTTTTCTGGATACTGAAAACTTAATGGAAATGTCATTTCCAAATATTTTCTTTCATTCTGTAGGTTGCTTTATTTTCACAATAAAGTATATTGAGGCACAAAAGTTTTTAATTTTGATGAGGTCTTATTTATCTATTTTTTTCTTTTGTTGCTTGTGCTTTGGGTATAAAGTCTAAGAAACCATTGCCTAACAAAAGGTCCTGAACATGCTTCCCTATGCTTTCTTCTACGAGTTGTAGAGTTCTGTTTCTTATATTTAGGCCTTTGATCCATTTTGAATTGATTTTTGCTTGATGTGATGGTCTACCTTCATTCTTTTGCAAATGAAAATCCAGTTTTCCCAGTACAATTTGTTGAAGAGACTAATCTTTCTCAATTGATTGTCAAAAATAAGTTGACCATAAATGTGAAAGATGATTTCTGAACTCTCAGTTTTAGTGTATTTGTCCCTATGGCTGTCCTTGTGTCAGTACCACGCTGTTTAATTACAATGGCTCTGTAAAAAGTTTTAAGACTGGATAGTTGGACTTCTCCAACTTTGTTTTTCTTTTTCAAGGAGGCTTTGGCTATTTGGGGTCCCTTAACCTTCCGTTATGTCCTTGGTTAGATTTATTCCTAGATACTTGGTTTTTTCTTGCTATTATCAATGGAATTTTTAAAAAATTTCTTTTTCTTATTGTTCATAGCTAGTGTACAAAAACACAACTGATTTTTGGGTATTGATCTTATAACCTGCCACTTTATTAAATTAACTTCTTAGCTCCTGGAGCTTTGTTGTCAATTTTCCAGGACTTTCTGTATGTCCTGTCTTCTACAAATAGCCAGAGTTTTAATTTTTCCTTCCCAAGTTGGATGTTTTTATTTGTTTTCCTTGCTTAATTGCTCTGGCAGAACTTTTAATACAATGTTGAATATCAGTGCTGATAGTGGGCTTCCTTGTATTGTTCCTGATCTTAGAGGGAAGGTTTTCAGTCTTTCATCATTAAGTGTACTGATAGTCATGGGTTTTTCATATATTCCCTTTATCATGTTGAGGAACTTTCCTTCTATTCCTACATTGTATGTGTTTTTATCAAAAAGGGGTACTGGATTTGGTCAAATGCCTTTTCTGGGTCAATTGATATGATCATATCATTTTTACCTTCATTCTGGTAATGTGGTATATTAGTTGATTTTCTTACGTTTGAATCACTCTTGCATATCTGGGATAAATTCACCTCGATCATAGTGTATGATTCATTCTATGTACTATTGGATTCCAATGGCTCATGCATTACTGAGGATTTTTTAATCTATATTCATGAGAGATATTGGTCTTAACTTTCTTTTCTTATGGCATCTTTATCTGGCTTTGTTGTGAGGGTGATGTTAGCCTTATGGAATGAATAAGGGAGTGTTCCTTCTTCTTAATTTTCTGGAAGAATTTGATCATGATTGGTATTAATTATGCTTGGAATGTCTGGTAAAATTCCCCTGTGAAGTCATATGGTACTGGGGTTTTCTTTGTTGGGAGGGTTTTGAAGACTGATTCAATCTTTTTACTAGTTACTGATTTGTTGAGATCTTCTATTTCTTTTTGAATCAGTATAGGTAATTAGTGTGTTTCTAGAAATTTGTCCATTTCAACTAGGTTTTCTAATTTGTTTGGCATACAGTTGTTCATAGTGTCCACTAATAGACATTTTTATTTCTGTGGGGTCAGTAGTAATACCACCCTCTTCATTCTGATTTTAGTTATTTGTGTCCTGTAATAGTTAGGCTAGTGTGTCAACTTAGCCAGGTAATGGTACCCAATTGTTTGGTGAAGCAAGCACTGGGAAAATTGTAATACAAGTACATTCCATGGAATTTAATCATCAGTAAATTGATTGCATAGATGGCTGAACATTTACAATCAACCAAGGGGATTGCCATCAGTAATGATTGCCATCTTATACAATCAACTGAAGGCAGGGAGAGAATTTCCAGCTCCACATTGGACAGTCAGTGTCTCCTGGGAATACATCAGGGACTTTCATAGAAGCCCCTGGTTTGCATCCTGGCCTGTGGAATTTGAACTTGTGCATCCCCACAGTTGTGTGAGAGAATTTTATAAAATCTCATACTATTTACAGATATCTCCTTTCAGTTCTGCTTCCCTAGAGAGTCCTGACTAATACAGCTTGGTATTGGGAGTGGTTCTTGAGAAACAGAATCTTAAAAATGGGATTTCTGAAGTTGTTCTGGCATTTTTGTAATTGGTTCTGTTCTATGATTGGATTCAAGGGCACTAATGATTCCCTTTTCAATAATCAAGTGGCCACAGACAGTCCCTGGTATGAATTGGCAAAGGAGATACAGAAAATATCACCACTGGATTCAATTACTTCTGTGGTGATAAGAGGCAAGCATCTGGGTGAGTGTTTACAACCCCTTAACAGAGTTTTATGGAGTCAAAAGGTACTATGATGTTGGCTGGTTGTTCCTAAATACTCTGGATGCAGTTACAAAAGAAAGGGATGAGCTAAAGCCTCCAAATTTGCAACTTAAACACCACATGAATTATGTGAATATTTCTGGGTGCTCTGAAAGAAAATCTTGTTTTGTGCAGCCACAGACTTGAGATGTCTGAAAACCAGACTCAGAGTCTCATTGTATGAGTAGCAGAGTTACAACAGAAGCTAAAATCTCAAGCTTGCAGGGTGCTGCTGTTAAAGTGAGGGCATTGATTGGAAAGGAGTGGAACCCTGAGGATTGGGATGGAGATATATGGGTTGATGATGATATTGGTGGGGACAGTAAAACCCTAAATTCTGCTAAGACTTTGCAAGATAAACCTGTAATGGTCTGCCTTGTGGAGACCACAAAATTTGAATTTTGTATCAGCCAGCCTCTAGCCTCCCCCAGGGAGTCCAGACATCCTCCCAGCTCTGAGGAGTGTACCAGCCAAATTTCAGCCTGCACAGCCCAACTTTCACTCTGCTCTGAGGAATTTGCCACCTGACCTCTGTCTGGAGAGATTAACTCCATCTCACCAGAAAAAAATGCAAAATCATGCCCTGAAGTCAGTGCTTGCAAACATTTCTAGTCCTCGTTTTTCCACCCCACCACCCTTCTTCTCTTTGAGAACCTTTACTAGAAAAAAATCACAACAAGCCCCCTAAAATGAAGTACAAACTGTGACCCATAAGGAAGTATGGTATACTCTAAAAGAATTGTGTAAGTTTTCTAAGTTATGTAAAGAGAAATCAGGGGAATATGTGTGGGAATAGACATTAAGGATATGGGATAATGGTGGAAGGAATATAAAGTTGGATCAGGCTGAATTTATTGATATGGGAGCACTAAGCAGAGATTCTAGATTCAATATTGTATCTTGAGGGATTAGAAAGGGCTCTAAACAGTTCGTTTGGGTGGCTGACTGAAACCAAAAGATGGTCTAGAAATATCGGAGGTTGAGATGCCTGATTTACCCTGGTGTACTGTGGAAGAGGAAATTCAAAAGCTTAGAGAGATTTGAATGCTAGAGTGGATTTACCATTTAAGACCTTCCCACCCACCTCAGGAATGTCTAGAGGACACACCTTTAACCAAGATGTGAGGAATAAAATTGTAAGATTAACTCCACCTTCCCCAAAGTGCTCCGTGGTTGGTCTTCTCTGTAACCAAGATATTACTGTGGGAACTGCAGTCATAGAACTAGAATCCTTAAACATTATGGGAATGATTGGCTCTTGGGCTGGTAAAAGTTAAGTGTCAGCAGTTAATCACCAAAGACAAAGTGAGCTTGGCTACTGCAATGAAAGGTAGACTCAAAGCAGCAATCAAAGGGGTCTGAGTTGCATAGAGCTATGACATTGGCTAATAGATCAGGGGTTACCTAGAGGTAAAAGAGATGGGCAGTCTACTAAATTCTTACTTGATCTGTATAAGCAGAAGAGTTCTAGGTTGAGTGAACAAAACCTTAATTTGAATTACACAGAGAATCCGAGCCTCTTAATCAATTCCCAGACTTATGACAGTTTACAGGCCCAGAGCCCCTTGAATGAAGATAAGGCCAGGTCCCCTTGGGAAAGGATCCTGTTATACTGCCAAAAATTTGTACTGTTAATCTTCTTCCCAGCCTTCCCCAAAGAGATGTATGGTTTTTTGCCAGAGTAACTGTTCATTGGGGAAAAGGAAATGATCAGACATTTCAGGGATTATTAGACATTAGCTCAGAAGTGACATTAATTCCAGGAGACCCAAAACATCACTGTTGTCCACCAGTCAGAGTAGGATCTTATGGAGCTCAGGTGATTGATGGAGTTTTAGCTCAGGTCCATCTCACAGTGGGTCTAGTGTGGTTGTTATTTGGTTGTTATTTCCTTATTCTGGAAGGCATAATTGGAATAGACATATTCAGTAACTGACAGAATCCCTACATTGGATCCCTGACTTGTGGAGTGAGGACTATTAGGTTGGAAAGACAAAATGGAAGCCACTAGAACTAAAAGCAATAGTGGATTCCTGGAGGGATTGCAGAGATGAGTGCCATCGTTAAGGATTGAAGGATGCAAGGATGGTGTTTCCAATAACATCTCCATTTATCTCTCCTATTTGGCCTGTGTAGCTAGATCTTGGATTATCCTAAACTTAACTAAGTGGTGACTCCAATTGCAGTTGCTGTCCCAGATTTGCTTGAGCAAATCGACACATCTCCTGGTACCTGATAAGCAGCTATTGATCTGGAAAATGCATTTTTCTCAGTTGCCATTAGTAACAATCACCAGAAACAGTTTGCTTTCAGCTGGAAGACCAGCAATATACCTTCAATGTCCTGCCTCAGGGGTATATCACCTCCAGCCCTATGTCATAATATTGTAGATAGAGAACTTGATCATCTCCCTCTCCCACAGGATATCACACTAGTCCATTTTCTCGATGATACCATGTTGATTAGACCTTGTGAACAAGAGGTAGCAATAACTCTATACTTATTGGTAAGGCATTTTCATGAGAAAGGATGGAAGTTAAATCCAAAATGCAGTGGTCTTTCACCTCAGTGAAATTTCCAGATGTCCAGGGATATGGGGCATGTTGAGAAGTTCTTTCTAAAGTGAAGTATAAGCTGTTGCATCTAGCCCCCCCTATGACCAAAAAAAAGAGGCACAATGCTTAGTTGGCCTCTTCAGATTTTGGAGATAATGCCTTTTTAATTTGGGTATGCTACTCTGGCCCATTTGTGGAGTGACTAGAAAAGCTGCTGGTTTTGATTGGGGACCAGAACAAGAGGAGGTTCTGTGACAGGTCCAGGCTGCTGTGCGAACTGCACTACCACTTGGGCCATAGGATCTAGCAGATCCAATGATGCTGGAAGTGTCAGCGGCAAATAGAGATGCTGTCTGGAGCCTTTGGCAAACCCCTATAGGAGAATCACAATGCAGACCCTTACGATTTTGGAGCAAAGCCCTGCTTTCCACTGCAGAAAAATGCTCTCCTTTTGAGAAACAGCTTTTGGCCTGCTATAAGGCCTTAGTTGAGACTGAACACTTAACCATGGGCCACCAAATTACCATGAAATCTTAGTAACCTATCATGAACTGGGTATTGTCTGACCCACCAAACCATAAAGTTGGGTGTGCACAGCAACACTCCATAATAAAGTGGAAGTGGTATATATAAGACAGGCCTAGAGTCGGTCCTGAAGGCACATGTAAGTTACATGCAGAAGTAACTCAAATGACCATGGTCACCACTCCTGCCCCACTACCTTCTCTTTCCCAGCCCACAGCTAAGGCCTCTTGGAGAGTTCCCTACAATCAGTTGACTGAAGAAGAGAAAACTTGGGCCTGATTCACAGAAGGTCCTGCACTATCGATATGCAGATGCCATATGAAAGTGGACAGCTGCAGCACTGCAGCCTTTCTGGGATGTCCCTGAAGGACAGTGGTGAGGGCAAATCCTCCCAGTGGGCAGAATGGCCAGAGGTGCATTTATATACTGATTCATGGGCAATTGTCAATAGTGTGGCTGGATGATCAGGAACTTGGAAGGAACATGATGAGAAAATTGGTGACAAAGAGATCTATGGAAAAACTTTTCTGAGTGGGCAAAAAACATGAAAATATTTGTGTCTCATTGAATACCCACCAGAGGGTGACTTCAGCAAAGGAAGACTTTAATAATTAAGTAAAAATGATGACCTGCTCAGTGGCTAATGGTCAGCCTCTTTTCCCAGCCACTCTTGCTATTGCCCAATGGGTTCATGTACAAAATGGCTGTGAAGGTAGAGATGGAGTTAATGCATGGGCTCAGCAACATGAACTTCCCCTCACCAAGGCTGACTTGGAAACAGCCACTGCTGAGTGTCCAATATGTTAACAACAGAGACCCACATTCAGTCCCTGATATGGCACCTTTCCCTGAGGTGATCATCCTGCTACCTGGTAGTAGGTTGATTATATTGGACCATCATGGAAGGGGCAGTGATTTGTTTTAACTGGAATAGACACATACACTAGATATAGGTTTTCCTTCCCTGCATGCAATGTGTCTTCCAAAACCACCATCCATGGACTTACTGAATGTGTTACCTACCACTATGGCATTCCATACGGTATTGCTTCTGATCAAGGAATCTACTTCACAACAAAAGATGTGTAGGAATGGGCACATAGTCATGGAATTTACTGGTCTTACCATGTTCTCTATCATCTTGAAGTAACTGTATTGATAAAATGGTGTAATTAAAGACTAAATGACAGCACCAACAAGATGACAATACCTTGCTGGGCTGAGGAAATGTTCTCCAGGAGGCTGTCTATGCCCTAATCAGCATCCACTTTATGGTACTGTTTCTCCTATTGCCAGGATTCATGGGTCCAGGAATCAAGAGGTGGAAATACGAGTGGCACCACTCACTAGTACCCTTTGTGATCCATTAGGAAAACTTTTGTTTCCTATCTCTGCAACCTTAAGCTCTGCTGGTCTACAGGTCATAATTCCAAAAGGAGAAGTGCTTCCACCAGGGACCACAACAACATTCCTTTGAGTTGGAAGTTAAGACTGCCACCTGACCACTTTGGGCTTCTCATGCCTCAGAAACAACAGGGAAAGAAGGCAATTGTTGTACTGGATGGGGTGATTGATCCTGACTATCAAGGGGAAATAGGGCTGTACCTACGTAATGGAGGTAAATAAGAGTTTGCCCGGAATACAGGAGATCCTCTAGGGAGTCTCTTTTTTTTTTTTTAATTATTATTTTTTTTAATTGACTTTGTAATAATATTACATTAAGAATATATATGTGAGGTCCCATTCAGCCCCACCCCCCACCCCCCCTCTCCCCCCCCAACAACACTCGTTCCCATCATCATGACACATCCATTGGATTTGGTAAGTACATCTTTGGGTACCTCTGCACCTCATAGTCAATGGTCCACATCATGGCCCATACTCTCCTCCATTCCATCCAGTGGGCCCTGTGAGGATTTACAATGTCCGGTGATTACCTCTGAAGCACCATTCTAGGGAGTCTCTTAGTACTACCATGCCCTGTGATTAAAGTCAATGGAAAATCACAACAACCTAATCCAAGCACGCTTAACAATGGCCCAGAATCTTCAGGAAAATTTGGGTCACTCCACCAGGCAAAGAACCATGGACAGCTAAGTTGCTTGTTGAGGGTAATGGGAACATGGTAGTGGAAGAAGGTAGTGATAAATATGAACTTCAACCACATGAGAGAGAAAGACTGTAATGGTCATGATTATGTCTTCCTTTTTTTATGAGTGTGATTTTATATTTTTACATAAAACCGATATCTTTGTTTTCTTCCCTAACCTTTTCCCTTATGTGACATAAGTTGTATTAGTTTCATGTTGTAATATTTAAGGATGTCATGTTTAAGAATGAATATTACCCAAGGACTTGCACCCTATTCTGGATGGAATTAGTGCATTTCCTGTTGTATGCAGGACAGTTGAATATTGTTAGATGTGGAATATATAGATATATCTGTTATTGTTTTTATTTAGAGACTAAGTATGGTTAAAGGTGATGTGTATGGCTGCCCAAGTTGACAAGGGGTGGACTTTGATGGTTAGGCTAATGTGGCAACTAAGCTAGGTAATGGTCAAGCAAGCAAGCACAATTATCCCAGTTTCTGCTCAAGCAAGCACTAGGATAATTGTAATACAAGACATTTCATGGACTGTAATCATCAGTGTGTTGATTACATAAACAGTTGATTACATCTACAATCATCCAAGGAGATTGCTGTCAGTAGTGATTGACTTCTTACCCAATCAGTTGAAGGCTTTAAAAGGAGAAGTGATTTTGGCATTCAGGAAGAAAATTCCCAGCTTCTATTTGGACAGGAACACATCAAAGGCCTTCATTGGAGCCCCTGGTTTACATCGTGCTGTACGGAATTTGGACTTGCATCCCACAGTCATGTGAGAGAATTTTATAAAATCTCATACTATTTACAGTTATCTACTGTCAGTTCTGTATCCTTAGAGAACTCTAGTACATGTACTCTCTCTTTTATCTTTGTCAGTCTAGCTAAAGGTTTGTGAATTTTATTGAACTTTTCAAAGAACCAACTTTTTTTTGTTGAGCTTGTCCATTTTAAAAAATTCTCTATTTCCTTACCTCCACTCTACTCTTTGATATTTCCTTCCTTCTGCTCACTTTGGGTTTAGTTTGCTCTTCTTTTTCTAGGCCTTCTAGTTTTGAGGTTAGGTCTCTGATTTGTGATGTTTCTTTCTTTTTACTGTAAGCATTTAGGGTTATAAATTTTCCTCTTAGGACTGTATTTGCAGTATCCTGTAAGTGTTGGTATGTTGTATTTACATTTTAATTAGCCTCAAGACATTTAATTTCCCTCGTGATTTCTTTGCTGACTGATTAGTTGTTTGAGAGAATGCTGTTTAATTTCCACATATTTGTGAATTTTCCATTTGTCTCTGTTGATTTTTAGCTTTACTCCATATTGATGCAGAACCACCTATTTCTCCCTTCAAATCTGTCAACATTTGCTTCAAAATTTTGGGGCTCTGCTGTTAGGTGCATGTATATTTGTAATTGTTATATCTTCTTATTGAATTGATCATTTTATCAGTAGATGACTTTGCTTTTCCCTCATAACAATGTTGACTTAAAATCCATTTTATCTGATATCAGTATAGCAACTCCAGCCCTCTTTTGTTTACTAATTGCGTGGTATACTTTCTTCATCCTTTCACTTTCAACTTGCCTGTGTCTTTGAATTTAAGGTGATTCCCTTGTAGCCATCTTAGAGTTGCATCATGCATTTTTATCCATTCTGCCAATCTCTTTTGATTGGACAGGTTAGTCCATTTATACTCAAAGTCACTATTGATAAGGCAGGGATTTCTTCTGACATTTTGCTTGACCCTCATTGTGTTAATGCCTGCTTTCTAATTTGTTTGATTTTTTGTATTGTACCATATTGAGTCATTTCTCATTTCTATCTGTATATATTTTTCATATATTTTCTTTGTGGTTACCATGGGCTTTATATTTAGCATCCTAAATATACAGCAATCATATTTGACTTGATGCCAACTTGACTTCAATAGCATGCACATACACAGTTCCTATTCCCCTAACACCTCATCTTTTTGTGTACTTGTTACAAATTATATCTTTGAATATTGTATACCCCAAACCATAGATTTATCATTGGTTTTTATACATTTTCATGTTAGTATCTGTAGGAAGTAAGAAGTGGTGTTACATACCAAAAAAGAAAATCCAACAGTATTGGCATTTATATTTACCCAAATGGTTATCTTTACCAGAAGGCTTTATTTCTTCATGTCACTTTGACTACTGTCTAGTGACCTTCTCTTTCAGTCTGGCAAACTCCCTTTAGTTTTGTTTGTAGGGCAGATCTAGTGTTGGTGAACTCCCTCAGCTTTAGTTTATCTGTAAATGTCTTAATCTCTCCCTCATTTTTGAAAAAGACAGTATTGCTGGATATAAAATTCTTGGTTGGCAATTTTTTCTTTCAGAACTTTTAGTATTTCATCCCACTGCCTTATTGCCTCCATGGTTTCTGATTAGAAATCAGCATTTAATCTAAGGAGGACTTCCTTTTATGTAACATATTGTTTTCTCTTGCAGCTGTGAGAACTCGTTCCTTTTCTTTGTATTCAACAAATTGATCAATAATTTTCTTTAAGTTTGGTGTTCCCTGGGTTTCCTGTATATACATATTCACATCTTTTGCTAAGTTTGGGAAGTTATATGTTATTTTTTCTTTGCATATCCCTTCTGATGCTTTCTCTCTTTCTTCTCCTTCTGGGGATCCCAAAATATCTATATTGGTATGCATGATGGTGTCCCAGAGACATCTTAGGCTGTTTTTGCTTTTAATAATTCTTCTTTCTTTCTGCTTCTCAGTCTTACTCATTTCAATTGTCTTGTCTTCAAGTTCACTGATTTTTTTCTTCTGTCAGCTCCAATCTGTTGTTGAAACCCTCCTGGGAATTTTTCATTTCAGTTATTATGTTCTTCAACTCCAGTAGTTCTGTTTGTTTCCTTTTTAAAAATATTTTCTCTTTATGGGGATTCTCATATAGTGCATTGTTTTCCTGATATTCTTTTGTATCTTCTCTGTATTTTCCATCTCCTTGAGGACATTAAAGATCAATTTTTAAAATCTTCATCCTGTATGTGAACAATTTTCTCTTCTTAATTGATGTTTTATGGGTTTTAGTTCTATTCCTTTGAATGGTTCATCATTTCCTTTGTCTTTTAATCTTTTGTTGAAAACTGTAAATTTTAATATTTTAAAATATTAATTCTGGGATTTATTCCCTGAGATGTCTGTTTCTTGAGTTTTTAACCAGGTGGTGATAAGCAGATTTTCTTGAGTGTCAGGAGCTAAGGAAAGGAAGGCAATATAAGCAAAAACACCTTTCATAGTCTTCACAAATTGGCTTTGCATTGGTTGGTGCTCTCCATCAGAGGTTAGCACTCTTATCAGGAAGGTTAGCTTCAGGCAAATGCCATGTTCAGGGTTTTCCCTATTTTTTATGGGCCTGTGTTTTGTCTTTAGCTTGTACTTTCTAGTACCTTAGAATTCCCCCTGTTTGCAGGAGTATGAATGCCTCCTCTACTTCCCAAGAAACAGACCTTATCCCTCTCTCTGGTGTTATACTGAAGGACTTAAAATAGCCGAGCATTTGTTCCAAGCCATCTCCTCAATTGTTTCTTACACTACCTTTCTTGTCTCAAGCTCCTTTTGTCTATAGGGCAAATTCTGGGAATGCGGCACATGTGAATGGAGTTTCCCAATCAGGCTTCTACAGGTGAACAAAGCCAGCTGGCTAGCTGCAAACTGTTCTGGGGAGGGGATGATGAAGGGGCCAGGGAGGGCACCAGGACCTCTTCCATGGCTACTCAAAACTGTGCTTTCTTGACTGAGCCCCTGCCCAACCTATGCAGTCCTTCAACTGTCCTCTGCACCTCTGAAGGAGTTTACCATCTTTAAGACCCCCTGCCACCCTTGTCCACGGTCAGTTGGAACAGTGGCCACCCTTAAAACTATGCCTTCAGCCATCCAAAGTCACTACACAAAAGCCATGATCAGTGATTCACTGCACCCCACCCCCAATCTGTGGAAGTAGATTTTTCTGGCACCAACAGCTATGTCATGGGCCAGACCCCGTGGCTGCCTTTGCAAAAGTGGGGGCTGGGTGACAGTAACTGCCACAGAGAAAGCAATTTACTGGTATTTACTCTACTAACCTCTTCCTCCCACTCCTCCCTAGATGCTGTGTAATGTTCTACTGGACTCTGGAGTTCACTTCACAGATCGTATTTTAAGATTTAAGTTGAACATCATACTGACACCATTGTACGTAGCGTGTCTGTGCAGACGATAACAGAAACCATGACGTGCCCACCTTTCTTCAGAGCAAATTGATTCTGTCAGGTGTCCTCAGAGATGTACATGCTTGGGGAACTTCTTTCTATGTAATCTGATATAAAGTTTTCTGCTTTATAACTGTGGGGAACAAATCTTAAGTAGGCCCCTATAGAAATGCTAAGTGTTTGTTACAGGTATGGAGTCTCATTTGGGATGACCAATTAATGTTCCTTCATTAGCTTGGGGGTTGTTCTGAGAGGTGGGCAGTAACTTGAGATGAAGCACAGTGGAGGTGGTCCTGAGCTCTTTCCACTTTGCATAACCCTATAATGAGATGTCTGTACCTGAGGGTTCAGTTTAATTGGTATCTCCCTCCTTTGCTCCTATCTAAAAGAAACTCAATTTGGGATATTTAAGTGGAGATCTCTCTGAAGTCTCCTGCTCAGAGTAATTTCTGAGAAATAAAAGCTCCTAATGGTGGTGCTTAAGTAACTGGAAATATTTGATCCTTGGCATTATCCAGTTTTGTAGAAAGGAATCGAAAGAGAGCTGATGTGGTAGGGACTTATTTTTACCACTCCATTGTCCCCTTAATGGAGCAGGATTGTCACTTAATGTGTATGTGTATGTATGTGTGTTCTTGGTTGAATAAGTTTAACTATTTTGTGAAGGACCAAAAGTAAAATTATTCAATATAAAAATGTAAAAAGTTATTGTGATTATTTCATCATCTCATTGCATTCTGAAGCATCCTGAGTTTAAAAAGAATTATGCCATCCTTATTGTACTTAAGCTGGAAGATTTGCTCAACCACTTACTTTCTATGTGGTCTTAAGAACACTGAAACCTGGGAGGGGAAGTAATTTGCCCTTCTCTAAAGAGAAGTTGAACTATTGGTCTTTAAGCTTCTTTGAAACATTTTTATATTCTTAGACTTTATGACCCATCCTCAGAAGGAGACATCCTTTGAAATGTTTTTCCATCTTAGGATCTCGTCTGCTTATAATTTGTTGCTTACTTCCCTTTTGACTCAGGATATTGCCTCTGTGAGATGAATGGCTAGGTTAGGGGTACAATCTGTGACTTGGGAACAGTATTCATCTTTATGAACCCAAAAGGCCTGTACAAAGATCAGTCCCCAGGTTTTCTTTATTAGTTCTACATGCTAAAAGTTGTGCTCTACCAGATATAGTCACGGTCTATTTTGACCCCAACCTAGAGCTATATATTTTTGGGCTCTGTTAAGTGTCATATGATTCTAGTTTAGATTGATGCCCCACATAAAATAAAGTTGAGATGTCCATTTAGCAGCAGGAAATCCTGGAAACTGGAGCCCCATGAAGAGCTAAGACCATGGGCCAAGGTCAAAAACAAGAAAATGAACCCATGTGTACTTACAGCTAGAAGCCACCAAAATTATGAGTGTTGGTTCCCTATGGGATAGAGGGTAAATTAAAGCAAACAGCACAGCTGGAAGACAAAATATTAAAAAAAAAAGAAAGGATAAGCACCACCACATCCTTTTAAACATGGAATGAATTTGAAAAATTTATTCATTCTTTCATATACTCAACAAATATGCATAGAGTGCCCTCTCATGCCAGCCAGTAACTGTGCCAGGCCCTAAGAATATGGAGAAAAGATGGTAGAGTGTGTTCTGTTGGGGCTCATGGCTCAGTCCTTGTGTCACATGTTTAAAGTTAGGCACTAAAAATTAAAGGACAAGCTGGAAAAGGGACACTTGGGAAATCTACTGGCATGGAGAGAGCAGGTCCCTAGGCAGAGGGTACATATATTAGCTCCCTATTGCTGCTGTTCCAAATTACCAGAAACTCAGTTGCTTTAAACAACATAAATTTATTCTTTCATAGTTGTGGAGATTAGAAGTTCAAGCATGGGTTGTCAGGTTGCATTCCTTCTGGAGGATCCAGGGGAGAATCCATTTCTTTGCTTTTTCTAGCTTCTAGAGTCTCCTGACATTCCTGGTTTGTGGCTCCTTCCTCCAGCTTCAAAGCTAGCAGCAACTTACCTTCCAATCCCTCTAGCCCTCTATTTCCCTTGTCATAGCACCTTCTGTCTACAAGAATGTTTGTGATTACATTGGTTCCACCTGGATGATCTTACCCTCCATAACACATTTTCCAAATAGAAGCCAAGGTGATCTTTTGATTCATAAATCTTACTCAAAACCTTCCAAAGACTTCATTTGACTTAGAATAAAACTTATACTCTATACCCTGATCTGATCCCTCTCTATTCCACTGGTCTATTTTTACATCTTTCTCTCTCTCACTTACCAGGTTCTCATTATGTTGGTCTTTCTATTGCTAAAAGATGTCAAGATAGCCCACTCATAGCATCTTTGTACTTGCCATACTCTCTGCTAGGACTGATGACTGACTACTTCTGTCATTTGATTTTCAGTAGTTGGAAACCTTCCTTGACCACCAAACCTAAAGGGGTCCCTCTGATCGCTATTTCCTCATCCTGTTTTATTTCTTTAGAGAGCAAAATAGCACTTATCACCACCTGAAAAAAAGTCTCATTTTTGATTGAGTTACTTTTTTATAATCTGTCTCTCCCCACTGGACCACAAGTTCCATAAGGTTAGGGACACAACTGTTTGGTTTACTGTTAGGTACTGAGTATAACCACTGTGGAATTTCAATAGATACTTTTCAAATAAACATATGTTTACCCAAAAAAAGTAGCATTGGCCTCAAATTGTGCCCTCAAAAAGCTTGCAATCAATCTGCAGATACCCTTGAAACCAGGCTTCCAGCAAGATGGAAGCAATTTCACAAGGCACATTCTGTAACTCAGTCTTCAGGGACAAACTCCACTTTATAAACCAAGAATTAATTATAATACCAGAGCAACCCAATGTAGCATAAATTAATTGAGTTCAACTCAATTTCCAATTAGACTGTACTAGACTTTTTTCCCTCCTTTGTTCCTTTGGGAATTTTCTACTTCATGAGAAGGTGAAACAGAAAAATTGTTCAGATTTTCACTGAGAACTTTGTTAGAAACCAGGGATGATTCTGCAGTTCTCGATGTCAGAGTGGGGAGGGAGTGAGGAGGAGAGTAGGACAGTGCCTTTCTGAGCACATATCCAGCTGACTTTTCCCAATGTCTTTCTTGGTGTACTGAGGAGGTCTTCTTGCTTTCATCAGCTAGATAGGAAAGCCTGTCAGCCCAGATGGGGAATGGCTGGCAGTTTTTTTCCACAGGAAACCCTTCTTACCAACTTGATTTCCACTGAAACTTTCAGGGTCAGATTTTGAAAAGGGGAAATATCTTTTGAAATCTCTGTTCTGTCCTTACTCCAGGGTTACTGTCTGCCTCTGGCACTCCAAGCTGTCGTGCACAGAAACCTCCCTTTTTCCTGAATCTACCAGGCCTTTTCCATTAGACTGTAGATACCCACAAAATGTACAAAGAAGTTGTCTCTTGCTGAGTTGATGTCCCTCACCCCTCGACACTCAGGGAAGGGAAAATTTCCCCAGCCCTCTTTTGATCTGTTGTTGTAAACAGTACAGAAGGAATGGATTTGTCAAATGGTTGTCAGAGCTTCCACCCTGGAGAAACATCTGCATAGAGACCTGAGCTGCCTTTGGAGGGAGGTGTGAGCTTTTCCTTGCTCATTCCCCGTGTTCCCTCTGATTGTTCTGAACCAATGACACAGGTCTCCCATTCCAGGGAACAGGTGAGTTACCTACTGATTCTTCTGGTAAATAGTGAGAATGAGTAAGATCTCTCTTTTCAGGGCCTGCCTGATACCCCTCATGGGAACAGGGGGTGGGCATATAGGGTTTGCTCTAAGATAGTCTTATTCCGGGAAGGGGAATTTAGGCCTTTCTCCTTTATTACTCTAGAATAGTTCCTCCATATGGACCTGTCTCCCTCACTGACAAACCCATTGATTGGATCTCACGATAAGGGAACACAGGATGGGAGTGTCCATTGATTAGGAACTTTGAAATAAGGGCTAGAGCTTTGGACATTTGCATATGTGGTTTATGTTACTGGCTGCAAGGTAAAAGAATAATTGAAAATCATAATGCAACATGGCTTTAAAGATTTTCCAATAATTTGGATAGGAATCCATCTCTGTCCCATTTTTCCAAGTCAAGGATGGCACACATTGGCACATGGGTTTCACTTCCCCTACAAGGTCCATTGCTAACATTATCATTGTTGAGCTAAAATGCAGGGAACGAGAATGCTTCTGAACACCACCGGGTTCCCAGCAGCCACCATAATTGATCAGAAATGTCATGTGACACGACTCTCATTTGCCATCCCTGTTTGAAGTTAATTAGGGCTGGTATGTGTGTATGCCCAGGTGCCATTTGGGATGGCTCAGCCGAAATGCTTTCATATTTTTAATCTCTAGATTCACCTGTGTGGGGTCACAGCCTCCAGCCCAAAATGAATCAGAACCCCTGTTTTTCTCTTTTACCAATGTTTCTCACCAGTCAATTGAATCTGGAATAAAGGGCAGCTGTGAAACTAGTTGGGAGCACCTCTTTTCTGACCTTTAAAAGTCAAGTCCTGATGAGAAACCAGTCCCCCCAATGTCAAGCAGCGTGACTTTGGAAGGACTATGAAAGCTTCCTTACAGTATCTGTAGTACACAGACCTGGTCTTGAGCCACTTTCTGTAATGTTTCCCCTGCAGTATCCCATCACTGATCTTATTTCAGAGAATTGTACCAGGTTTGCAACAAATTACAAGGAAGGAGTGGTTCTTGAAATCAACCAAAGGCCAATTAAGGTTTCTTGGGACCATTTCTCTTGACTGCAATGTCATTAAAATATCCCCGCGGCTGGGTGGAGTGCTGACATTTTGTAAGCCAATGCCTCAATTTGGGAGTGATTAAAATTTTCATCTCAGTCACCTGCCTGACCAACCACCAGTAGCCATGGAACAGAAGGATTACAGTCAATTCACATCCATTAAGAAAATTGCTTGAAACACTATCAGTTTAGGTTCAGTGGGGTTTAATCTGATTTCAGGAAGAAAGAAGAGATGCATGATTAAGGGAGAGAGGAAAGGCAGAAAAGAAATTCAAATGAGAATTTTCCCCAAAGCCCAAGGCCTTTTTGGTTTACTGATTTCCATAAGGATTTATTAAGTGCCTGCTGTGATCTAAGTTCTAGGGTAGACCCTGAAAGGGTAGAGGAAAGGGGAAAATGCTAGCAATGCCTGTTCTTGAAAATTGCAGTCTAGAAGGGAGAAACACCACCTACAGGAGAAGTAGCCAGAGGATTAGTCAATTCACATTAGCAGGAATTTCTTCAGCACCTTCTGTATGTCTGGCAATGTTGGAGAAAGTAAAGAAGAAAAATGAAAAGCCAGAGCTGTCATTTCTATAGCTCTTACAATGTGCTTTGCTCTAAGTTCTTTACAGGTATTAACTCAGTCTTCATAAAAATCCTATGATGTACATTATTATCCCCATTTTATAGATGAGAAAACTGAGGCCCAAGGAAGTATAGAAGCTGGGACTTTCTCAGAAGCAAACTGGCTCTAGAATTTGAGGTTTTAACAGTTATTCTGTGTTACCTTCCAAGATGATGGGGTGGGCTGAGCCCTTGAAGAATTTATATTCTTCCTGGAGAGATAAGGCCTGGATCTGTGGGAAAATTAAGCTAGAGATAAAGGATGGAAAAGTGGAGATAGGGAATAGGCGGTGATGTCAGGAAGGGGAACGTGAACTACATCGATGTGTCTGTGTGTGGCGGGAGGCTCCACACAGTGGTGTGGAGAAGGTTCCAGGCCAGTAGGGGAGAGGAGCAAAGGTGACTGAGAGCATTGCTGCAGGGAGTGCTCAAGGAAGATGAATATTAAACCAAAGCACAGGCTTCCCACAAGGACCGGGGGTAGAGCCCTGGGACAGACCAGGAACTTGAAGTCAGAGAGATCTAAGTTTAATGTTTGCCTTTGCCACATGCTAAGTGACTGTGAGTAAGTTAACCACTATTGGCCAGTTTCCCCAAATGCAAAGTAAGAAGGGCTGTAGAAGAATAGAGAATCTTGGGAAACGGACTTTGGCCCAGTGGTTAGGGCATCCGTCTACCATATGGGAGGTCCGCGGTTCAAACCCCGGGCCTCCTTGACCCGTGTGGAACTGGCCATGTGCAGTGCTGATGCACGCAAGGAGTGCAGTGCCACTCAAGGGTGTCCCCCGCGTGGGGGAGCCCCACGCGCAAGGAGTGCACCCGTGAGGAAAGCAGCCCAGCGTGAAAAGAAAGAGCAGCCTGCCGAGGAATGGCGCCCCCCACACTTCCCGTGCCGCTGACAACAACAGAAGCGGACAAAGAAACAAGACGCAGCAAATAGACACCAAGAACAGACAACCAGGGGAGGGGGGGAAATTAAATAAATAAATAAATCTTAAAAAAAAAAAAAAAAAAAAGAATAGAGAATCTTGTACCCTGTAAGGAATTCATTCATTTATTCTATCGAAAATATTCCTTGAGAAACAATTATGTGCCATGTGTTATGCTAGATGGTAGCACGATGAATAAGAGAAATCTGACTGCTGCACTCCTAGAGCTTGTTTTCTAGGTGGGGAGGCAAAATAATAAAGAAACAGACAACATAATTTTCAACTAGGAGAGAAGATTTTTGAAGAAAAAAATCAAACAGAGCGGGAGCCAAATGGAAATAATCTCTTTCTCCCTGGCATGCAGGGAAAAATCAGTACATGGGAACTTCTATCCTGAGCCCTTTGCACCTTTTCCATTACCTATGAGGTTTGTGATCCTACACATTTGATCCCTTACCAGAATGTGGATTTCACAGGAACATGGACCAGAAAGGTGTTCACACTGAGGGTTTAATTAATTCCACAAGCAATGATAATAAATGCTCTAACCTTGCTAGATGCAGTTTTAAGTCCTCTACACATATTAACCCATTTAACCCTCACTACCATCTTATCCATTCGTTTTATAAATGAGGAAAGTGAGGCAAACTAAATTAGCTCAAGACGGCTCAGCTAGTAAGTGGTAGAGTTGGATTTGAATTTAGTGTTTGAGTTGGGAGTCCGTGCTTTCAACCTGGATATTTTGTTGCCCTGTTTGCAGAACATGGCACTTTAGACCAGGGCTGTGCTGTAAACTGTAATATACATATATTTTTAATGGTCGACTAAAAATTCTGTCTCCCTGTCCCCAGGGGCTAAAGATGGAATGAGCTAAAGAAAGGTAGTGACTGCCTGGCAGGAAAGCGATTTGCAACCCTTCCCCCTCTTCTCTCACTGTGCTGTGACCCCCAAAACCCGATCTGTCCCCCCAGGAGGTAATTGCCTGCTCCTTCACTGCACTCTGAGTCGCTTCCCTCCAAATGCAGAGGCCAATAGTAGATTGGGTTTTCTTATTTCCTTGGGGTAAAACTTGCAGATTCTCAATTCCACAGTGGAAAAGAGCCATTTTGGTCTGTCTCAGTTCTGTCTGGCTCTTGTGAACTGGTCTCCGGAAACCAGTCACATGGCAGGAAATGGAAAAGAGAGAGCCATGCTTTCTCCCCTAATGAGGGGTTAGAAGGCTGAAATAGTTCAACAAATATTTGTCCTCCACCCTCACCACCATGCATACACACCAGCACCCCTTGGTCAGAGGAGAGCTTGTGTTGCTTCTGAGTTATGGGCCTTTGATTAATTTCTAAGGGAAAAAAATCAACTTTGCCAGAGCCTATGCTATGTTTTCTCTAAATCAGGGCAAATAAAATTACTTCTCCAAATGTTGCTATTAGAATGAGATTTATATTTACCTAGAGAGGCTGCTCCAGAGAGAGCTGCAATGAGAAGTTCATGCTACAGACAGAATAATCTGCTCTGCTGAAATGCAATTTGCTGCAGAGGGCTGTTTGGGGTTTGGATAAATGAGAAAGGTAAACATGATGACTCCTGGTGGTTTTAAGTAAAATGATTGCCCCACAGGGGAATAGATTCTCTCTCTCTCTCTCTCTCTCTCTCTCTCTCTCTCTCTCTCTCTCTCTCTCTCTTTCTAGGTCTCACCCTCTCAGCTTGTCAGTGAGCCAAAACCAAAATTTTCCAAGATAGAGACTTGACCTGGCCAGCCCATGACATCTGGCCATGCCTACTCCCACGTGCATGGTTTCTTGCACATGCATCACTTGTTTTGTGGGGTGCACACAGGTACATGCATACACTGACATCTGGACCTTAGCTTGGGCAGCCTGGTGGGCAGAGGAACATAACTTTCCCTTCCAGGGTCATCTTTCCTCCACCATTAGGTAGAACACATTGTGCCCTACAGAAGCCACCAGTATCCTAGCGGGAAGAAATCTGTCCCAAGATAAAGCTGACAATTGAGACAAAATAAAAGCAAATTTGGCTATAAACCCAAAGTGTTCCAAGTTGAGCTTTTGTGGTTTCAGGCTGTGGAAAAGGAGTATTTGGCATGGCTGGCTTCACAGTGCTCCTGTGTCTTCAGGGTTCAGAGTCAGAACTGGGAATAGGACACAGGAGTTCTAGGTTCAGGCTTGAACTTTTGTTTGTTGGACATTTTTATGGGTCTCCTGCTCATGTGCTAGGCTGTCCAAGGTCTCTGAGGAGGAATCAGACATCATCCCTACCTCAGGGAGCATGACCCCAAGCAGCCTGAATATAAACTTAGAAAGTGAGGGGTATCTAATAGAAGCACATGGGAAAGTTGCTCAAGGGAGGCATCATCACCTGTGGCTGGGGAATGAGAGAAGCCACAGTGGACCTAGGCTTTCAGTTGCACATGGAGGCAAGTTAGGATTTGGACAGATGCGGCTATGGTGATAGAGGACGAGGATATTTCTGGCAGAGGGAGCAGTAAGATTAAAGGTAGAGACAGAGGAAAATATGGGACATGTTTAGAAGTTCATCAATAGGCTATTCTAGGACTCAGAGCATGTGTGTGGATGGATGTAGGCAAAGAGAAAGGGGGTGGGTTCCTCACACTCCCTGTGTTCACCCCCCTCCTGTTTCAGCCCAGTGTGGCCACACCCCAGATAGCTGAGCTGAAACACTTTTCACTCCCACTAAGTAGGGATCAAGGAGGGCACTGTTCTCAGGACCTGGAATTAACGTGGAAGGTTCTGGAGGATGCCTGGGGGTGGGGTGTTAAACATGCCCTCTGTCTTCCTACCTACTGCTTTTGGCCATTCCATTCCCTCTGCCTGACCTCTTCTTCTCCCATCACCACCCATCTAATACTCACCCTCCAACATGCAATGCAAACACAAATTTCACAGAAATGTTTTCCTTAATGTCTCCAGCTAGAAGCAGCTACTCCTTTTCTGGAACCTTGAAATCCAGAATTCCTCTGGGCTGTTGATGGGATTCTCTTGCAAATAGTGGAAAACCCCAGATGATTAGCTGTATCTTGGTTCCCAATTCTATTTGGTCTCTGTGTGTCTCTTCCTGTAAAAAGCTCCTATTATAGTTCTTAAGTCCACTGCCAAACTGGGGATTAATAAGCATAAAATAAAACAAAGATTAAAGGGTCAAATGTTGTAGCTCTGAACATTGAACTGGCTCTTTTGCAAATGTGGCCCATGGGATGAGAGTGTTGCTGCTCCTCTGATTACAGGTCTTGGAAGGAACCAGTTAGTTACAAGGTCCTGGGCCCTCCAGGAAGACACTGAGAACAGGAAACATGGTAGGAAGCAAGGAGTCTCATCTTCTTATCGATAGGCTAACAGGTAGCCACATCAATGGCCCCAGCCTGGATTTTTTCAACCTGTTCAACACCAAACTAATTACCTTCCCTCTTCCCAAACCTGGTTGCTTCACTTGTGTCCACTATTTCAATCCATACCAACACCATCACATCATCACTATCAGAACAGCATTTGAGTGATTTAAGAAACTAAAAGGAGTCTTTAACTCTTTCTCTTTCATTCTCCATTCCTAATCTATTGTCAAACCTTGTGATTTTATGTCCAATGCATCATTCTAATCCATTCCCTTTTTTCCACCTATTTCCTCTAACAGCTTACCCAAACCACTATCATCTCTTCCCTGGGTAGTTGCAGTAGCCGCCTAACTCTCTAATCTCATCATATTGTCTTATCTCCCTCAGATTCATCTCCCATACTTCAGCTGGAGTGATATTTATAAAATCTACAGCTCATTCTGTCACCACTCAAAGTCATCCAGGGGTTTCCTAGTGCTCTCAGGCGGGGTCCAATCATGCTGTCTTTGTACATCACGTCAAGGAATTTGAAACTTTCTTGCTTCATCCTCATCTTTCCCCACTCTTTCCTTGCCTCTCTGATCTCCAAATGGCATGGCTGTTTTGTTCCAGGGTTTAATTATGCCCTGGTCTTTCTTGCTTCGGGGCTTTTGCAGATTGCCTTTCTGTCTGCTTATGATGTTGAGCCTCCTCGCCCCTAAATCATCCTTTAGTTTTCAACTTAATTTTCATTTCTTCAGGAAGGTCTTCCTTTATCCACCAAATTAGATCATCTTCGTTTCTTATAGGCTCTGAAGTGCCCTATGATTCTCAGCACTCTTACCACAGCTTATAATTAGACATTAAGCAATGACAAAAATAAATCTCTTCTACTAGACTGAAGTGCCATGAGGAATTTAAGGTACCATGGCTGATTTCTCATTATTGTATTCCCAGGACATAGCACAGTTCCCAGCACTTAGTAGGTGCTTGATATATATTTGTTATGAATGAATTAAGTAGTTGATAAATTAATAAGCAAATGAATCACAGAACTATAAGCAAGTACAAGACAACTAATGCTTGGGAGAAAAAAAAATTGTAAGGCTAACAGTTGCCCTGGTTACTGATTCCTGGCCCTGTTTCCTATTTTCAGGATCTCTTCAGGCCAGAAGAATGTGACAAGGAATTTATGCATGTCAAGTCCTGGAAAAAAAGAAACTAGCTCTAATTGAGAGGTAGTTTCTTCCTTTGAGAACCAACTCCTCCCTGGATATTAAGATCTGGCATTCCTGTGACCTGTCTCCCATTTTTACATCAGTAAACTTTGAAATGGGTCCAGCTTTCAGTATTGAATTTTCTAGATTTCTACTTAGAAATAGCCTTCTAACTTATCTTTGTGGCTTCAGTGTCTACAAGTGTCAGCGATCTTGGCATTACTTCCATCTGCATCCTCTGAAGCACAACCTTCATCAATCACTCTCTTGTACAAAACCCAAAAGGGTCTCCTCGACCTATAAGATGGAGCCCAAGTGGTATGCCTTAGGGCAAGTTAATCCCTATCTCTGATTATCCTTTCCCTCCATTAAAAAATGACCTTTAAAGTACTCCTGAGCTCCAACATGCTATACTTTTTTAAATCTTTGTTTATTTTTTTAATGTTACATTAAAAAAATATGAGGTCCCCATATAATCCCCACCCCTCTTGCCCCACTCCTCCCCCATAACAACAACCTCCTCCATCATCATGAGACATTCATTGCATTTGGTGAATACATCTCTGAGCACCACTGCACCTCATGGTCAAAGGTCCACACCATAGCCCACACTCTCCCACAGTCCACCCAGTGGGCCATGGGAGGATATACAATGTCCAGTAACTGTCCCTGCAGCACCACCCAGGACAACTCCAACTTCCGAAAATGCCCCCACATCACATCTCTTCCTCCCACTCCCTACCCCCAGCAGCCACGGTGGCCACTTTCTTCACACCAATGCCACATTTTCTTCAATTACTAATCACAATAGTTCATAAATAGAATATGAGTAAGTCCATTCTAATCCATACTCAATTCCTCCATCCTGTGGACCTTAGAATGGTTGTGTCCACTCCACATCTATATCAAGAGGGGGCTTAGATTCCACATGGATGCTGGATGCAATTCTCCTGCTTTCAGTTGTAGGCACTCTTGGCTCCCTGATGTGGTCGTTGACCTGCTTCACCTCCATGTTGACTGAGTGGGGTAAGTCAAATAAATCAGAGTGTAGGAGTTGCAAATCTGTTGAGGTTCAGGGCCCGGCTATCATATGGTCATTCCAGAGATTCAGGTCCCCTGGGTATACACTAAATCCCAGCACCAACAACAGATCCATTAAAAGTAACAGGAGAGGCTTGTGGACAAAGATCATATCTGAGTCCAGCTCCATTACACAGAAACACAAACTCCAAAGTAGGGCCAACTGACATGGCACTGAACTCCATCTGCTATCACCATAGAACCTGTGGGTCTCTGTAGTCCTCAGCAGAACCAATACCTGGGGTTGTATCTACTTTATCTGTCTCTGGGACTCTACTGAGGTGTGCATAAGGGCAACCCCTCTGATAACCTCCTGGTTCTTTTTGGAGACTCATAGCCATATAAACTCATTTGTCCTTTCCATTTCCCCCTTTTATTCAGGTCAAAAAACATTTTTAACTCCTGGTATTATATGTAGACTGAAATATTCTGCTGGTCTGAGTTGACCCTTCTATTCAAGGTCATTTTCTAGTTACGTCATCAGCTGGCACTTGGTAGTAATCCCTTGGCACCAGGGAGGCTCAGCCCCAGGAGTCATGTCCCATGCTGGGGGGGAAGGCAACGTATTTACATGCTGAGTTTTGCTTTGAGACTGGCCACATTTGAGCAACACAGAGGCTCTCAGGAGGTAACTCTTAGGCACCTGCTGCTCTAGGCCTTATTCTTATTTCAGGTGCACAGACTTACAAGCATAGTCATTAGTATCAAGGGCTCATTGTTGGACCTTCCTTCTTTTTTGATCTTTGCCATTGCACTTGGGGGATTGTTGCTGTTCCTTTAGGGACTGTGGTAGAGCTCCCCTGGCTAGGAATTCAGCACTCCCTCAGTTGTTGTTTTTAATTGTAACCACTATTAAAATATCCAAACATTTTTATGTACCCTGGATATATGCCCTGGAGAACTCCCTGCCAACCATGTGTCCCCTGTCAGTAACATCCCACACCAGTATTCCTCCCCTGCCATTAATGAACCTCTCTGGGATCCCAAACTTCTTCAAAAATTAAGCCCAATATATTGCCAGGTTCTATTAATAGTAAAATGGGATATAGTGATGAGTTTAAAGGTTAGATAGAGAATACATATTAATTTAGAAAAATTAAAGTAAAAATAAGCTAGGGTATCAAAAAATAAAAAAATGCAAAAGCTTTGTTTTTGATGTTTTGCCTTCCATCACTGCAATAAGTGTTGCCCTGTATGCAAATTGGCAAGGCAACTTCTTCCATCTTTTCCTCAGTGTTTATGTCCTCTCTTTTTCTTTTCTTCCCCTAATTATTGAGCTTATCTTCACAAAAGTTTTAGATCACAGTAATTCTTATATACAATATACAGTACTCCCACATATCCAACATAAAACCCTTTTCCCTTCTACAGCAATAATCTTTTTACATGTTCATACTATATTTACTGAAACTGATGTATAGATATTGAGATAATAGCTTTCAAACAAGGTAACATTTGGGTTTACATTGTGGTTTATAATTTAGACTATACAATTTTCTAAATTTTTAGTTATCTTATGTTTTACATTACGATTTACATTTTAGCTTATCAGCCCCTATACACTTTTGGTGTAATTTAACATGTCTTAAATCCATTCTTGCATAATCTTGTGGAACACTTCCATTTCCCTCACAGTTACATTGATTCCATCTATTCAATACCTCTTTCCCCCTCCTCTCAGGGCCCACAGTGACAGTCAGTCTTCATTGCTTGAAGCGCCATGTTCAGAGATACTTGCCACACTATTGAGGGCTTGACATGCTCAACTGCCCTAATGCATTGGGAGCCACCATTTCTCTCGAGAGATACAATTCCCTCTATTCGAGAACATCAGTCCTCCCTAGGATGTGGGTATACCTTCAGTCTCATTATAATGGTCTCTATCCAATGATATAATCCACTATGACAAAATGAGCACTCACATACTCCCTAGGAGCCTGTCCTGGATCAGATTATCCCCTTTAAGCATCTTAAACAGGTCACCTTCCTTATTATATTTTTGAAAAAGTTTTCTCAGCATTAAACTCTCAACCAAATACCGGACAATCTCCTATGTTTGTATGTTCCCCCACCCTCCCCCCAATTTCTTGGGCAATATTACCCATCCTCCCATCCCTAGCCCCCCTCAAGCCTGCAAAGCCCCACCCAAAGGTAACCCTCTTCCCCCATTTTATCCCTTCCTTGTACAAATACTTACCTCCAGCTTATCATAGATTTCACCCATGTAGGTGTCAACTTACATCCTTCCTCTATCCCCCAATTTCCTTTAAGCCTATCATTCAGTCTCTTGTTCTCTGAGGCAGTTCAGTTTACTTATTTTATATCATTGAGGTCATGTAGTATTTGTCCTTCAATGCCTGGGTTGCTTCACTGAACATAAGGTTCTCAAGGTTCATCCATGTTATCACATGTGTTTGTAGTGTATTCATTCTTAAAGTTGAGTAGTATTCCATTGTATGTATATACCACATTTTATTTATCCATTCATGTGTTGATTGGCATTTGGGTTGATTCCAAATTTTGGCAATAGTGAACAATGCTGCTATGAACATTGGTGAGCACACATCAGTTTGCGTCCTTGTTTTTAGAGTTCTACTGTGTATATAACCAGCAGTGGAATTGCTGGGTCATATGGCAAATGTAAGGCTAGTTTTTTGAGAAACCACCAAACTGTCCTCCAGAATGGCTGGATCCTTCTGCATTCCCACCAGCAGTGGATGAGTGTTCCCATTCCTCCACATCCTCTCCAGCATTTGGAGCATTTTTTCATGTGCTTTTTGGCCATTTGTAGTTTTTCTTTGGAGAAGTGTCTGTTTAAATCTTTTTCCATTTTTTAAATGGGTTGCTTGTCTTTTTATTTTCGAGATATAGGAGTTCTTTGTATATGTAGGTTATAAATCTCCTATCAGATATATGGTTACCAAATATTTTCTCCCATTGTGTAGGTTCTCTTTTCAATTTCTTGACAAAGTCCTTTGAGGTGCAGAAGGCTTTAATTTTGAGGAAGTCCCACTTATCTATTTGTTCTTTTGCTGCTTGTGCTTTTGGTGTGAAGTTCATGAAGCCATTTCCTATTACAAGTTCTTGTAGATGCTTCCCTACACTGCTTTCCAAAGTCTTTATGGTCTTGGCACTTATATTTAGGTCTTTGATCCATCTTGAGTTGATTTTCGTATAAGGTGTGAGTTGGTAATCCTCTTTCATTCTTTTATATATGGATATCCAGTTCTCCAGGCACCATTTGTTGAATAGACCATTCTCTCCAAGTTGAGAGGGTTTGGTGGCTTTATCGAATATTATATGACTATATGTATGAGGATCTATATCAGAACTCTCAATTCAGTTCCATTGGTCTGTGTGTCTCTCCTTGTGCCAATACCATGCTGTTTTCACTACTGTAGCTTTGTAGTATCTTTTAAAGTCAGGTAGTGTGATTCCTCCAATTTCATTTTTCTTTTTCAATATGTCTTTGGCTATTCGAGGCCTCTTTCCTTTCCAAATAAATTTCATAGCTAGTTTTTCTAGTTCATTAAAGAATGCTGTGTTGATTTCTATTGGGATTGCGTTGAATGTGTAGATCAGATTTGGTAGGATGACATCTTTTTTAAAAAATATTTATTTCTTTATTTCTCTCCTTTTCCCCCTCTTCACCCCCCAATTGTCTGTTCTATGTGTGTGTGTTCTTTGTCTGCTTCTGTTGTTGTCAGTGGCATGGGAATCTGTGTTTTCTTTTTGTTGCATCATCTTGTTGTGTCAGCTCTCCATGTGTGTGGCACCATTCCTGGGCAGGCTGCACTTTCTTTTCACGCTGAGCTGTTCTCCTTATGGGGAAATTTATTCATAGGTATTTGATTTTTTTATTTACTATTGTAAATGGTATTTGTTTCTTGATTTCCTCCTGAGCTTGCTCATTATTGGTGTACAGAAATGCTACTGATATTTGCACATTGATCTTATAACCCGTGACTTTACTAAACTCGTTTATGAGTTCTAGAAACTTTGTTGTAAACCTCTCAGTGTTTTCTATGTATAGGATCATATCATCTGCAAATAATGCAATTTTGACTTCTTCCTTTCCAATTTAAATGCCTTTTATATCTGGTTCTTGCCTCAGTGCTTGAGCAAGTGCTTCTAAGACAATGTTAAATAGAAGAGGTGATAGTGGGCATCCTTGTCTTGTTCCTGATCTTAGAGGGAAAGATTTTAGGATTTCACCATTGTAAATGATGTTGGCTGTGGGTTTTTCATATATACTCTTTATCATGTTCAGAAAATTTCCTTGTATTCCAATCTTTTGCAGTGTTTTTATCAAGAAAGGTGCTGTATTTTGTCAAATAATTTTTCTGCATCTATAGATATAATCATGTGATTTTTTCCCTTCAATCTATTTATATGGTATATTACATTGATTGATTTTCTTATGTTGAACCATCCTTGCATACCCGGAATGAATCCCACTTGGTCATAGTGTATAATTCGTTTAATGTGTTGTTGAATACGGTTAGCAAGTATTTTGTTGAGGATTTTTGCATCTAGGTATTAGAGAAATTGGTCTGTAATTTTCCTTTCTTGTGGTGTCTTTGGCTTTGGTACTAGGGTAATGTCAGCATCATAGAATGAGTTAGGTAATGTTCCTTTTGTTTTGATTTTTTGGAAGAGTTTTAGCAAGAATGGCATTAGTTCGTTCCAGAATGTTTTGTAGAATTCACCTGTGAAGCCGTCTGGCCCTGGGCTCTTCTTAGTTGGGAGGTTTTTAATGACTGATTCTATCTCTTTACTTGTGATTGGTTTGTTGAGATTGTCAATTTCTTTTTTCATCAATATAGGCTGCTTATGTGTTTCTAGGAATTTGTCCATTTCCTCTTAATTGTCATTTTGGTTGGAATATAGGTTTTCAAAGTATCCTCTTATGATAGTCTTTATTTCTGTGGGGTCCACGGTGATATCTCCTTTCTCATTTCTTATTTTGTGTATTTGCTTCTTCTCTCTTTTATTCTTTGTTAGTCTAGCTAAGGGTTTGTCGATTTTATTGATTTTCTCAAAGAACCAGTTCTTGGTTTTGTTTATCTTTTCAAGTTCTTTCTTATTTTCTATTTCATTTAGTTCTGCTCTTATCTTTGTTATTTCTTTCTTTCTTCTTCCTGTGCGGTTACTTTGTTGTTTTTTACTAATTCCTCCAAATGTGTGGTTAGTTCTTCAGTTTTTGCTCTTTCTTCTTCTTTTTTTTTCTCCAAAGTTTTATATGTACAATACAGAAAACTGAAAAACACAAGAAGCAAAGAACACATAAGTCATCCAGAATCACAGGCAGTTTACAGTTTGACATACCCTTCTAGGTCCCATGTGTGTATATATACAATTGGTCATACATTTTTAAGGGATCAAGATTACAAAGAATGTATCATGCTTTTTCACACATCATGAGTATTTACTCATTCAAAGCCCCAAAGCCATGAGGGACTGTGATAACCAAGAATACAAGACACCAACTCAGGTAGGGGAAAAAATGTATTCCTGCCTTTCTTGGGGACTAAAATTTCCCAAGACAAAAATGGTAACAAGTCTCTAGAGATATTGGCAGTTACATATACTGCATTCCCTTAATGCTACATCAGGAGTTCTTAACCAGGGGTCCATGGAAAGATTTCAGGGTCTCTGTGAGCTTGAATTGAACAAAAATCTACTTATTATCTTTATTTTCTCTGACCTCTAACTGAAATCTAGCCTTTCCTTCACTCATAAATGTATGCAATAAATTATAGTAGTATTAATTTCATATCACATTACAGTTACTGAGTATCTTGAAAAATGGCTTATGATCATCCATACTTCGAAATTACAGTAGTAGTTAAACTCAAGTTAGCTGGGTATCATAAAACCATCTGCTGCTACATTCTAAGAAGGGGTCCATGGTACAAAAAAAAGGTTAAGAACCCTTAACCCACACATCAGGAAAGCTTACTGTTTTTAAATATTTCATATTAAAAGGTTTAATTAGATTCAAAATCTATGAATCATCATAAGAAATTTGAAATGACATTTGCCAATGAAAGAAAAGGGAAAGCTGCTACATTTAAAGAAATAATTATGGGAGTGGATGTGGCTCAGTGCCTGCTTCCTACATGGGAGGTCCCGGGTTCCAAAATTGTTGGGAAAAAAACAGCTCAGGGGAGGCAGTGTGGCTCAGTGGTTGGGTGCTAGCTTCCCACATACAAGGTCCCGGCTTCAGTACCTATTTACTCCACAATAAGCAATCAAGTTCTTGATTAAACAGCAACTTTTGTCTTTTTACACGTCATCTTTACAAGTCATCTTCAATAACTTTCCCTGTGGCCGGTGGGCATCAGCGGCTGACCCCGCAGGCCTGGTCCTCCTCCTCCTCCTCCTCCTCCTCCTCCACCTCTAGCTCCCACCATGGGGAGAGGCTCACGCAGAACCCCCCTCTTTCTTCTTTTATGATGTATGAATTTTTGGCTATAAATTTCCCTCTCAGTACTGCTTTTGCTGAATCCCATAAGTTTTGCTATGTTGTGTTGTCATTTTCATTAGTTTCAAGGTAGTTATTAATTTCTTTTGAGATTTCCTCTTTGACCCACTGTTTTTCTAAGAGTGTGCTGTTTAATTTCCATATCTTGGTGTGAAATCTGGGCCTCTGGCCCTTGCAGATTTCCAGCTTCACTCCACTGTGGTCAGAGATATTATTTTGTATGATTTCAATCTTTCTGAATTTACTGAGCCTGTCTTTGTGGCCTAGCATAGGGTCTATCTCGGAGAATGATCCATATGCACTTGAGAAAAATGTATATCCTGCTGTATTTGGGTGTAATGATCTGTATATGTCTATTAGGTCCAGCTCCTCTAATATACTGTTCAAAGTTTTTGTTTCTTTAGTGATTCTCTTTTGTGATGTTCTGCCAAAGTTGATAGTGGTGTATTAAAGTATACATTAAAGTATAGATGCCACTATAATTTTAGAGGCATCTATTCTTTCACTTAGTTTCTCCAGTGTTTGCCTCATGTATTTGGAGGCACCCTTGTTAGGAGCATAAATATTTTTGTTTGTTCGTTCTTATTGAAAGATTATTCCTTTCACTAATATGTAGTATCCATCTTTGTCTCTCACAATTGTTTTGCATTTAAAGTCAATTTTGTCTGATAGTAATATAGCTAATCCTGCCTTTTTTTGGTTATTGTTTGCTTGTAAGATTGTTTTCCAGCCATTCACTTTCAACCTCCTTGAATCCCTGGGTCTAAGATGTGTTTCTTGCAGACAGCATGTAGATGGGTCATATTTCTTTATCCAGTCTTCCAGTCTGAATCTTTTGACAGGTGAGTTTAACCCATTGACATTCAGTGTTATTAACTTCAAGGAATTATTTATGTTAGCCATATTTTGTTTGGACTTGTGTTTGTCATATTTTTTGTTTTTTTCCCTTCTCTTTTTGTCTTTTTTGCTGTTCTTACACTCTCCTCCATCTCTGCCTCTCCTGTTTTTTTCTTTCTTCCTGCAGAACTCCCTTTAGTATTTCTTGAAGGGCAGGGTTCTTTTTGGCATACTCTTTTAATTTCTGTTTATCTGTGAATATTTTGAGCTCTCCATCATTTTTGAATGCTAGCTTAGCTGGGTAGAGTATTCTTGGTTCAAAATTGTTTTCCTTTAGGGCCTTGACTATATCATACCACTGCCTTCTTGTCTCCATGGTTTCAGATGAGAAATCAGCACTTAATCTTATGGAGCCTTCCTTGTATGTGTGGTTCTCTTTTCTCTTGCTGCTTTTAGAATTTTCTCTTTGTCTTGAGCATTGGATAATTTGACAAGTATATGTCTTGGGGTGGGCCTGTTGGGATTTATGGTGTTTGGGGTGCGTTGTGCTTCCTGGACATGTACATCCATCTCCCTCAGTAGATTTGGGAAGTTTTCAGTCATTATTTCCTCCAACACCCCTTCTGTCCCCTTTCCCTTCTCCTCTCTTTCTGGGATGCCTATAATACATACGTTTGTGCATTTTGCATTGTCATTTAAGTCCATAAGTCCCAGCTGGATTTTTTCTATCTTTTTATCAATCAGTTCTACTATCTGTTTGATTTCCGATGTACTATCTTCCATGTCGCTAATTCTCTCCTCTGCCTTTTCTAATCTGCTCCTATTTGCTGAGAGTGTATTTTTGATTTCTTGAACTGTGGTGTTCATCACCATCATATCTGTTATCTTTTTGCATATGTCTTCAATTTCTTCTGTATTCTCTCCAAGTGTTTTCTTCATATTGTTAATCTCTTCCTTTACTTCATTAAGGTGGTCTCTAATATATGTTTTGAGATCTTTAATACTTGTCTGATGTTCTGCTCCTCTTCCTGGCTTTTAGTTTGTTCATTGGATTCGGCCATGTTTTCCTGATTATTGATTTGGTTTGTAGTTTTTTGTTGCTGTCTGGTCATCATTTCATCTTGATGGGCTTAATCAGTTCCTTAGCTTCTTTGTCTAGTCTTGGGGATTAATTAGTTGTTGTTCATGCGTAAGTGTTATGTCTTCCCTTTGTCACTTTGTTCTTCTTACTCTATTTTCTTGTTGCTGGCTAAGTTCACTTTGAAGGAAAATATTAGGGCTAGGGAAAGCAAAATAAGTAAGAAAAAGAAAATGTATAAATTAGTATTGGTAATAAATGTTAACAGAGCAACAATGTGAGATCTAGGAGAATGGATATTAGACTCATGTAAGTTGTGTAGCATTATAGCAGTAAGTAGAGTACCTATAAAGAGATAGTCAACTAAATATGGGGAGGGATATAGTATGAATTAAAAGGCCAGTGTTTTCATGAGAGAGGGAAAGAGAAAAGAAAGACAATAATATCAAGAGTGGATAAAAGACATAAAACAGAACAAAGGTATTAGAAATAAAAAGTCAGACAATTTGGGGGCCAAAGAAAGGGAGGTGGAATGTAAGAGAAACAGTAGATGATGGAGGATAGAAAGATGTAGGGGACAGGGCATAGTGTAGGTGGCCAAAATCAATACACACAGAAAAGAGGAAATGAAGGATGAGGAAACACATCAAATGTGAAGTGTTCCCTGCAGCACCTATTATATAAAGAAAATAAAATAAAGAAGAAAAAGAGAGAAAAGAAAAAAAAGAGGAGAGAAAAAGGGGGGGGGGGTAAAGAAAAGGGGTGGAAACCATCAAGAAAAAGAAAAAGAGAAAAAAAACTAAATAAATGAAAAAGGACCTTGGGTGATAAAACAGGAGAAAAGATCAGGAGACCATATTAGCAATATTGTCAACCACAATGAAAAAAAAAAAAAAACCAACGTTTCAATCTAGGAATCCTCTTTGCAGTTAAATAAAATGCTTAGTGATCTGACCTTCCCCCTTTCTCACTTCCTCTCTTCTCTCTCTCCCAGGACAATAGGAAAGCTGCCTGAGAGGTCTGGTAGGATATTCAAGTGGGTCCTTGTCGAACCAAGTCCACACAGAAGACTATGATTCTTCATTTCTAGCACAAGAGCACCTACACCTCACCAGAAACTCCAAATATACTAGTGGAAGCTTGGATAGCACATCCTACAGTCCCTCCCCATTAGGTGTGCTAGGGGAGGTCTAATTGATTTTCTGACTATACCTTCTCCCAGACCTAGTTTCCTATCTCAGGATGTTTAGGTAAATTGGGCTTCCTCAGCAGATTCGCCTCTCGTTTCTTCCCAGACTCTCCCCAGGTCATCTGGTACACTCCTCCAAGCTCAAGGAGAAAAAAAAAACCAAAACACAAAATGTGGAGGGCTAGGGTAATCAAGGACCTCAGATGGACTTCAGGGTGTGGTGGATTTGGGATACTGCAGACTCAAGGTGTGTGAGTCTCTGGAGCGTGGGCTACCAGAGTTTAAGGGATACAGACCTGGGAACCACGTATCTGGTTAACACTAGGTTTGGGAACTCCGCAGCACAACAAAGTTTTCAGGGATCGCCATGGCTGGGCTGCCAGCCCTAGAGGGAGGGGTCCCACCCACAACCTCTGACCTCCATGTCAGAAACCCAAAATTCTATCTTTTGCAAGAATCCCTTCTGTCACTGTCTCACCAAATCGATATCCAGACACCTACTGCCCTGCAAGCCCCCAAAACAACCCGCTCAGTGTTTGGGAACACCTCAGCACAACAAAGATTTCAGGAATCTGCTATAATTCTAATACCAGGTGTATCATGAATCCTACTCTTAGATCCGGTTGTAGACATCTCTGATTCCCAATACACACCCACTGATCTGGTAAGTCTTTTCTCTCTTCTGGCCTCTCAATATACCATACTCATCCTCCCTGGCAGGATTTCCAAGGTTTACTCAAATCCCAAAACTTTCTTGTTATCTTCTCCCATTAAATGATACCAGGCCACTGTATTAGTCAGACTAGGCTAAGTTACATTATAAGAACCAATATACTTCAAATGCCTGTGGCATTAAATGCAAAAAAGATTTTTTATCCAGAGGAGGTTAGTAGAAGACTTTTCTCCTCAAAGAAACTTAGGCACTCAAACTGAAAGAAGCTCCACTATCTAGAATGTTTCCAGGGAAAAAAGCACTTATAAAGTTCACATGTGCTCTTCTTGTTTTAACTGAGAAGTGATACACATCACCTCCACTCATAGCCTGGCGTCCAGTCATGTGGCCTGCTGTAGGGCAAAGGAGCTAGGAGATGGTGGCACATAGATATGCCATGATCCATAAATGCCTCTGTGAAAGCAAGTAAAATATTAGTGCATACAAATTTTCAATAAATGTCTGCTCATAGTTGGATGGAGTTACCATAGATTTTCTTTCTATTCTGAACATAAACAATATTTTATGCCTGGAAATTTTATTAATTGACAGAAGTTCAGACTTTGGCCTTCTCTTGGTAATAACTTTTATGTATGTCTTATCCCCGCAACCAGATCATAAATACCTTTAAAACAAGGACTGTTTCCTATATGAATAAATAGCTTTCTTAAGGAGCTGAGACAAAGCGAAGAGCTTTGGGTATGAGTGGAGCTTTGTCTCTGGGAATTTGCATGATCTTAGGCTAAAAGTTAAACCTCTGAAGACAGTAGTACCTTGAACTTCAGAGCGAGGGAACAGAACTTCCTTAGTTTAAATATTGACTGTCACCTACTAGATGTGCAACTTTGGATAACTTACATACTTCTTCTAAGCCTCAATTTTCTTATCTGAACAATGTATCTACCTCATAGGGCTGTTGTGAAATTATTGTGCGGGAACTTCTTGGCACAATGCTTGGCACAGACTAAGCCTCAATAAATGTTAGCACTCAGTGACTTTTCTTTGAATCCTGTTTTCCTCAACTGTAAAATATGCCTGAAGAATCTTGCCATGCCTATTCAGTGGTGTTCTTGTGTGGACCAAACAAAAATGAATGGTAGTGAAATCACATTATAAACTGTGCAACATATAATATTAGGTACTTTTACTATGATCGGACAATGGGAATACAAACAAAACAAACATCTAATGCAGGCCTGGACATGGAATAGATAACTAGTAAATATTTGTTGAAACAAATTACATTCATTAAGGGCAGGAATCTTTTCTAATTGTTTGATACCAACTATATACCCAGTTAATATCCCTTTTGCATTACATGTGAAAAAGGCTCAGCACACTTCCTGACATACGCAGGGATAGTTCCTGTAATGGCTTTTGGCTTTCTCCATAGTCTGGGAGCTGCACAGCTCTCCCCTTTTCCTTCCCCCCATTCATCATGCTTTTTGTCCCCTGAACCAGTGGGCTTGCTGTTAGTCTGGTTGCATTAGTATCACTGGAGAGAAACTACGGAGAGAGTCTTTGAAAAGGTAAGATCTTTTATCTCTCTCTCCCAACTCATTTTTCACTTAAAGACAAGGCAGAATGAATCATATTTCTCTCTGAGGTCTTTCTTTTCCTGTCAATAAAAATCTTGTTACCTGGCTGCCTGGGCAGGGTTCAATGCTGGCATGTACATCCAGCCAATCCTTTCTATAATTCTTTATTAATGCTGATTTGGAGTTGGAGAGTTTTAGTCGCAGCTCCTTCAAGTGCTGAGCTATTAGGCTCAGGCAGCAGCCCAGGGCCATTAATTTGGTTTAGAATCTTGTCCTCTCATCCCTTTGAGGAACACCCACTGCTAGTAGTGCTAGGAGGTGGGAAGGACATATGGATGCCTCAAAAGTGCCCAAGGGTGGTGCAGTGGGCCGGGGAGTGGTCGGGGGACAATAGCATGGCCTCAGGAGTCAGGTCACCCAGGCATGAAGCCTGGCTCAAGCAATTTGGGGTAATCCTTCACCTATTTATGCCCCAGTTTCCTCATGATGTTGAAGTAATGAGTAGGAAATTCTTGGCATAGTGCCCAAAAGGAAGAATGCATACAATAAATTTTAGCACTGACAGTGATTATTCAATATTCACAGAGTATTTATAAAGCACCTACTATGTGTTGGGAATTGTCTTGAGTGTTTGGAATGCATCAAGGAGCAAAACAAAAATACCTGTCCTTATTGAGCGTACATGATGATGATGATGATGAGGAGGAGGAGGAGGAGGAGGAGGAGGAGGAGGACATTGAAGATGGACCCTGCCCTGGCAAGTTATAATCTACTGGGAGAAATTAAACTAATCCCCTTGCCATGAATTTACCCTGGATACATGCAAGTGCAATAAACTTCCCTTACTGCCCTGTGAAATTCTTTAGAGTAGGAGTACTGCTCAGTACGTCTCTGGGCCTCCACTGCCTGGATTTCCAACTGTATAATGCCACCTGACTGGGCATAATATTAGCGGTGCTGGTGTCTCTGGAGAATAAAATCAATTACACCAATCACTGGCTTATGCATCATTGAGAAAGCCCCTGAGTCAATGCTTTCTACAGTGTGTGCTCTGATAGTTGGTCTTGAATGACAAGTGAATGTTGGTGTTGTGGTTCCACGGATTTACACAGAGAAACAGTACTTGCATCATAACCGACTCCTGGTGTCATCTTATCAAGGTCCCTGTTAAAGGCAGGATGAGGTCTGTGGGATGTAGATGACCCCTGAGTGACAAGCATGTGAGGATGATGATGATGATGAAGATGACAACATGTTGACTTACATAGTGCTTTCTATACTGTAAGACATTTTAATTGTGTTATCTAGTTGTAGGCCTTCAAACAACCTAGTAGGAAAGCTATGCTCCTCTATCTGTGTATGTCTTATCTGTAAAATGGGGCAAGAGAATTGCCCAAGGTCTCAAACCTGGTAAGTTGTCAGAGTAGAATCTAAAACTCAGGACTTTTAAACTCTAAGTTTAGTGCCTTTGCCCCCACACCAGACAGCTCACTGCTTGTGATATAGACTTGAGCAAAGAAACTTCTGGTGAGTATTTTCCAAAGTGATTTCTTTAGAACTAATTCCTCAGACTGTTAATAGTATTACATACCCAAAAAAGCATTCTGTCAAATAAGTCAGGGAACTGCTGGAAAGGGCAAGTTAAATAGGGTCTTTTATCAGTGCCTTTAACAGGACTTATCAGTGCCTTTAACAGGCTGATATAACCAGTGACTTTGAGACTACTCAATGCAGGAAGAAAGTAAGCAGTGATTTATTCTATTATGGCATTCTTTCTTCATTGACTACCTCTAGGAAACACACTTGGGAAAACCCTGCTTTATATGTAATTTGCTCCTTTGTTCCCTCTAGAAATCTCAGAAGGCTACTTTCTGGAACCGAGGAGGACTGCCATTTTTGGAAATGGCAGTCTAATGATTAGCAGCAAGGTTGTTTCTGGTCTGGGCCATCATCACTCCCAGGTCCCCCTGCTTACCTGGGCATGTCTTTCTGAGGCCTGAGGTTCCTGTGGGAGAGGGTTGACTTGGAGTTTGGGAGATTCTGCCATCCCACAGCTGTGGAACCTCAGACAAGTCAGTTTTCCATGCTTGGCCTCAGATTCCTTTCCTGTAAAGGGAGATGTTTGGATGGGAATGATTCCCAAGGGCCCTACCAGTTTCATGATTATATGACTCTAATTTCTAGACCTGTTGATCTTCACACCAGCACTCCTCCCAGGTGCATGAGACTCACCAGGCACTTTGTTAAGATACAGATTCCTGAGTCCCACCCCTGACAGTGCAATTCAGTCAGTTTGCAGGGCGAGGCCTGGAAGTGTGTATTTGTAATCAACATGCCAGGTCATTTTGGTGTGAAAACCTGTCTACGAGAGAGCCCTGGAGAAAATATAAAGACCCAGCGAGGACCACAGAGAGGCCTGTGAAACGTATGACAAAGACTGAGGAAGTTGGCCTTCCACACCAGGCGATGTCAGGCATACATACCCAGACACTGCCTGGACCCCCAAGGAGATGGCCATCTCTTGGCCCACGTCTTCTTCTTAACTGAATGTCATTGTACTCTTTTTTTTTTTTTTCTCCCCCCACTCCCCACCCCAGTTGTCTGTTCTCTGTGTCTATTTGCTGCATGTTCTTCTTTGTCCACTTCTGTTGTTGTCAGCGGCACAGGAATCTATTTCTTTTTGTTGTGCCATCTTGTTGTCAGCTCTCTGTGTGCACGGCTTCATTCCTGGGCAGGCTGCACTTTCTTTTGCACTGGGTGGCTCTCCTTACGGGGTGCACTCCTTGTGCGTGGGGATTCCCTACACGGACACCCCTGCGTGGCACGGCACTCCTTGCACACATCAGCACTATGTGTGGGCCAGGTTCACACAGGTCAATGAGGCCCGGGGTTTGAGCCACGGACCTCCCATATGGTAGACGGACGCCCTAACCACTGCACCAAGTCCGCTTCCACATTGTCCTCTTTCTATTCTCCTCTTGTTGGGAATTCTTCACTAACGATGGTCTTGGGGATGGGGACCAGAATTTCTTTGGTTATCTATAGTTTATTATCCATTGCATGGCATTAAGAAAGTTCACATGCTATACTATATCACGTAGTCAAGGGTGCACTCTGGCAATACCACTACAGTAGTAAAAAGAAACCTTTACAATCTGCCTAAATGCTGCTTTGGTACACATGTGTGCATATTGGGGAATGACATTCAGGGTAGAGGGCCCAGAAAGACACAGACAGAGAGGTGTGAGACGGCATGGCCTCCTCTGGGCATGGTGATCTAAATTCAGTGCCATTGGGTCCTAAGGCTTAGGGGGTGGATAAATGGAAGGCGAGGCAGGACAGTTGGGGCTTAGGCCATTATAACGCAGTTTGGACTAAGAGCATTGGTGAAGAGAGTCATGGGAGGCTTGTGCAGTACGGGTATGTGTATGTACGACATAGAGAAACAGATTTTTGCAAATGGCCTTAGCTATGAATGAGTGTGAACAATGCACTGGAGGGTGTTGTTGATGGTTGTAACTGAGAGATCACTTATGAGGACATTGCAAGAGGTCAGGTGAAAGATGAGCATCTAGTCTAAAGCAGTGCCCACTGGGATGTAGAAAAGAGGCCAGATGTAAGAGATGCTGACAGAATTGAGGATCTATTACGTGTGGGGCATAAGAGAGAAGTGGAAGTTGAGGCTAACTTTAAGATTTTTAGTTAGGAAAAGTGGGTGAAAAAAAAAGAGCTGGAAAATATGAGGAAGAGAAGCAGTTTGAGGAAAGGGGATAAGAAAATGTCTTCTGTCTGGACAAATTACATTTGAGATGCCTGAAGGACATCCAGGCAGAGGGCTGTAGTTTTGGAAGTGGTTGAGAGCACACATTGTCCTATTCTTTCTTGCTGAGAAGGACATCTGGGGAGAGGTAGGTGGCTATGCTTGTCTAGCCATTTTGCCTGGATTTGTTTCAGTTCTTGGAAAAGGGGGTAGCTGACTCAGTCAGTTTGTAAGTGGTAGAGCAGTGATTAAACTCAGCGTCTGACTCCTTGTCCTCTTTCTATTCCACCACGTGGACTCTTCGGGCTGAAATTATTTTGGCAAAAAGAACAAAAGATCCCATTATATGATTCTCATTACTATGGGCTATGGATTCACTTAAGCCAGCTTTCATGCTGTGCTTGCTCCCAGGCTATCAGCTCAGGAAACACTCTCTGATCTATTCCCATGAGGTAGATGCTAAGAGTGTCTTCTCGTGGACCCTGCTGGGAAAAAACTGAAGATTAATATGGCAAACATACTTCCTTTCCTCAAAGGGGCAACTTCTTTGGATGATGCCAACTTTCCTAATGGGGACCAGGTCAATGAGGCCAGTTTCTCTACAGGACAATCCACGCACTTTCTCAGAGCAGGGTGATCCTTGGGAAAGTTATGAGAATTTCTGTTCAGGTTCATGGTGTTCTAGGCTGTAGAAAAAGCTTGCCTTTTGCCCTCTCAGTCTTCTTCGTCCTATTCACTGTCCTAGCATCTACTCCCTGTCCTCCTACTCCAGCTTGTGAGCATGCCTTGCATTTGCAGAGGAGGATTTTACTCCTAAAGCGTGATTGCAGTTTCACCTCATTTGCTCCTCATTATGGTTCCGCTGGTTCATTTTCCCAAATGAGTCAGGGAGACAAGAAAAGTCCAAGGCTAGTGTTACAATGAGGATCTGGGGCTCTTGACTTCTGGTGCTCTTTTCATTATAAATGTGAGTATATTTTTAAAAATCAAATCCCAATATATAAAACAGAAAGAAGCAGAGGTGACTTAGAAAGAGTTGGTATTGGGAGTCCTTTTATTTAACCTCCCCATTGCTTGCCATGGAATCCCCAGAAAACCAAATTAGATTCTGATATTATATTTTCAAATTTTAAATTCTGGAAGTTTGGGCCAAGATAAAAGTCTTAAGATTCGTCCAGCCTTATATTGAGCCAAAGTGTTAAAGTGTCAAAGTATGGATTTGGAGCTAAATGACCCAAGTCTACCATTCACTAGCCCTGGGGCTTTGACAAATCACTTAATCTCTAAGCCTCAGCATCCTCTTCAGTGAAGTGGGTTTATTTCCTCTCAACCTCACAAAGGCACAGTGAAGAGCTAGTGAAAACTTTGTTAAATTTCAACTATTCTCATGTATGTGTTGTTTGTCACTATTATGGCCACTGCTCTCCTTGGAAGTGCCTGGGTTGAAGAGAGTTACAAGCATCAACCACCATTTATCTACTTATTTAATCATTTTGTTAAGTACTTCTTGTGTGCCGGGTCCTGACCTAGTTGGCATTCTATATTGTTACATAAGGAAAATTGGGAAAATTGGGAAAACCAACCAAGACAGGTGGAGAACGCTGAAAGGTATAAAAGTGCCATCACTGACCAAAGAAAGGACCCCTGTTAGTTTTCCATTATTATTGCCATTTTGGATATTCTGAGGTCAGAAGTTCTTTCAGCATCTTTGAAGTAGCAATGCCAGCCACAACTGAGGTAAGATGGAAATCTGTGATTGCACCAAATCCTCCAGATAGAAGAATTAAAAATATTCAGATTCACTCTCTGAGTTGTGATCTCTGAAATATAGGTGCTTTGAGAGCTGAGAGACAAGTCCTTTTGGGGACTAAAATGACACATAACTGCAGCTTGTTGGCTGAGGAAGAATGTTGAGCTGGGCTTGGTCAAAGGCTGGGCACACGTGCTGCTTCCCGCTCAGATCAGGGCAAGGGCTCTTCAGGGGTAGCTGCTTAAGAGATACAAGCCTGGATAGCTCCCAGTCTGATAGATTTTCTTACTTTCCTAATTTTTTTTTTTAATAAACAAGCCAGTGACCTCCAGCGATATGACATATATTTGTACATCTTGATAACACAGTTTGAAGAGATATTTGCAAAAGACTCAGTGAATAACCCTGTATTGTCTGTCTACTAGTTTGCAAAGTCGATGTGTGTGACATCATAAACCTGTGTAAAAATAACAAAAATAAAATAAATCATGGTGAAATCCCCTTTTGACCCCATGCAGTTGTAGTGCAGAAAGATGTCTATCTGGAAATTTGTGTGGGACAATCAATATAACTTTTTAATTGTATACTTAATGACTGTATTTCTCTTTGCTCCCTACCAATTTGGAAATGCTTATAAAACAGAATATTTGATGTTGTGGTAAGAGGTAAGTACTTAATTTGGTTTGGAATCTAAATTGCAGATTCCTTGGTATCAGGATTTGTTCAAATGAAAATGTATGGCTGAATATATTGTTTCCCAAATTGAACTTTTGAAAATCCAGGGACCTGAAATCTAAATTGTCTTGTGGTAAAATAAATGGTTCAGCACTTTGCAAATTAACAGCACTTGTTTGTTTCTTGTTTATTAGGGTTTTCTCATTAGGCTGATCTAAAAAATCTAAAATAAAAATAAAGGAAAAAGAAATTTCCAAACACAGATGTAGAAAAGATATTCAACTTTGGACTCTGACCCTCAGTTTAGTATCTTGAGGACTAGCCTCAAAGAATCATCTGGGAGATTGTTAGATATCCAGTATTTCAGGTCCCAACCCAGACCTTCTGTACCAGAGTCTGCAGTTAACAAGAACCCCAGGTGATTTTTAGGGGCATTACAGTTTGCATGGCTTTGCTACATTAAGGTCTCAAGGCCAAAGGTTTGAACAATATGAAACCAGATGCTAGACTAGGTCTTTAGTGTCCCAGGAGAGAGAAGAGATGGCTGATGCTTTGACTGACAGTTCAGTTCCCAAGAACTTGGGAAATGTATTTCTGCAAGAGACCAACTGTCCCTTTGTATAAAATAAGTGGCTGCCTCTGGCCCAAGACTGTGGGTGGATCAGAGCATCTGACTTATTGGACAAGGCACATATATTTGGAAAGTAAAAGATTGCCAAAAGAAAAGAGGGTATGAAGAAATAAGATCACCCCTCTCTGTTTTTCATTATCAATATAATAGTGCTGTTTTGCACGATTTTCAGGCTCCTTAGGGTTTTTTTTCCCTTCCTTTTTACGTAGTTAGAAGCAATTTACTAGAAATGTTGCTGCATGGGAAGATAAGTATTTTTCTCACAAAATGTTCCTATTCAATAAGTTGCCACATATTTTTGTTCTGTATTGTGACTCCTAAACCAACAGCATTTGTAGTCAAGGCAATTGACATAGACGCAGAGGGGTAGATTTGTATGTTTGAAGTGGCTATGTAAATTCACTTGCAAGGATTTTATTTGGTTAATTTCAAACGAATGATAATTGATGCTTAATTTTTTAAACAAATCAACTTTATTGATACATATTAATAAATCCATCCAAAGTGTACAATCAATGGTATTCAGTGTGAACACATATTTGTGCATTCATCACTTTAGTCATTCTTTGAGCATATTCATTATTCCAATAACAATAATAATAAACAACAACAAAAAATCCCCAAACAAAACTCCAGACCCCTCAATCTCTCTATGCTTCCCCTGCTATATATAGCTGCTATTCTTTTTCCTTTCTCTTGTATATTTGTATTTATATTTTGTAAAAACAGTCATATATGCAATAACACCAAAATTTGTGTTTTACATGAGGTTTTACTATTTTAAAGTCTCATATTACAGTTTTTAGCTTTCCTTCTAGTAATATATATTAGACTTTCCCTTTCAACCACTGTCATGCCTGTATAATAGCACTGCTATTTACAAACACCATGATATTCTTTAACTGTTTCTATTCATTTCCAAAGATTTATAAACAATCTTTTAATCAATTCTGCACAGATTAACTCTCAGCTTTCCATTCTCTACCCTCCATCTATTTTCTGGTGACCTGTATTCTAATTATTAACTCCATGAGTTTACACAATATATTTTAGTTCATAATAGCACAATTATATAGTATTTGTCCTTTTGTGTCTGGTTTGCTTCACTTAATATCATGTCCTCCAGGTTCATCCATGTTGTCATATGCCTCACGACTTCATTTCTTCTTATAGCTGCACAATATTCTATTGTGTGTATACACCACAATTTGTTTACCCATTTATCACTTGACAGACATCTGGGTTGTTTCCAACTTTTGGCAATCATGAATAATGCTGTGTGAACATTGGTGTACAGATATCTGTATGTGTTTCTGCTCTCAGTTCTTCTGGGTGTATACCTAGCAATGGTATTGCCAGGTCACATGGCAAGTCTATATTTGACTTCCTTAGGAACTGCCAAACAGTCCTCCACAGTGGCTCTACCTTTCTACATTCCCACCGACAATGAATAAATATTCCTATCTCTCAACATTTGCTCCAACTTTTACAGTTTTCCAACTTTTTAATAGTGGCCAGTCTAAAAACATGACATGATATCTCATTGTAGCTCTGATTTGCATTTCCCTAATCACTAGTGATGTTGAACATTTTTTCATGTGTTTTTTCACCATTTGTATTTCTTTTTTGGACAATCATCTTTTAAAGTCCTTTGCCCATTTTTTAATTGGGTAGTTTGTCTTTTTAATGTTGAGTTGTATGATCTCTTTGTATTTCATGGCTATTACGCCTTTAATGGATATGTGATTGCTAAATATTTTCTCCCATTGAGTTGGCTGCCTTTTCACCCTTTCGTCAAAATCTTTTGCTGTGCGAAAGTGTTAAATTTTGAGGAGGTCCCAGTTATCTAGTTTTTCTTTTGTTGCTTGTGCTGTGGGTGTAAAGTTTAAGAAACCACCACCTACCACAAGATCTTGAAGTTGTTTTCCTATGTTTTTTTCCAGAAGTTTTATGGTTGTTGCTTTTATATTTAGGTCCTTGACCCATTTTGAGTTAATTTTTGTATAAGGTGTGAGATAGGGGTTTTCTTCCTTTCTTTTGGATATGGCCATCCAGTTCTCCAGGCACCATTTGTTGAAAGACTTGTTCTGGCCCAATGGGGAGGGCTTGACCACCTTGTCAAAAATAACTTGATGTAGATGTGAGGTTCTATTTCTGGTTTCTTGATTAAGTTCCATTGTCAATGTGTCTGTCTTTATGCCCCTTCCTTCCTTCCTTCCTTCCTTCCTTCCTTCCTTCCTTCCTTCCTTCCTTCCTTCCTTCCTTCCTTCCTTCCTTCCTTCCTCCCTCCCTCCCTCCCTCCCTCCCTCCCTCCCTCCCTCCCTCCTTCCTTCCTTCCTTCCCCACTGCAGCTAAGTAATACACTTTAAAATCCAGAAGTGAGAGTTTTCCAACTACATTCTTCTTTTTTAAGATCTTTTGGCCATTTGGGGTCCCTTACCTTTCCAAATGAATTTGATAATTGGTTTTTCCACTTCTGCAAAAAAAAAAATAGCTGTTGGGAATTTTATTGGGATTGCGTTGAATCTGTAAATCAGTTTGGGTAGAATTGACATCTTAACAATATTTAGTCTTCCATTCCATGAACATAGAGTGTCCTTCCACTTATTTGTCTTCTGCAGTTTCTTTTAGTAATGTTTTATTATTTTTTGAATACAGGTCCTTTATGTCCTTGATTAAGTTTATTCTTAACATTTGATTGTTTTAATTGCTATTATAAATGGAATTTTTTACCTGATTTCTTCCTTTGATTGCTCATCAGTAGTGTCTAGAAATGCTGTTGAATTTTGCATATTAATCTTGTATCCTGCCACTCTGCTGAACTAATCTATTGGTTCCAGTAGCTTTGTTGTGGGTTTTTCAGGAGATTCTAAATATAAGATCATATCGTTTTAGTGAATAATGAAAGTTTTATTTTTTCTTTCCTATTTGGATGCCTTTTATTTCTTTATCTAGCCTAATTGCTCAGAACTGCTAGCACAATATTGAATAACAATGGTGACAGTAGGCATCCTTGTCTTGTTACTGATTGCAGTGGGAAGCATTCAGTCTTTCACCTTGAGTGCAATGCTAGCTGTCGGTTTTTCATATATACACTTTGCAATAATGAGGAAGCTTCCTTCTATTACTATTTTTTGAAGCGTTTTTTTTTAAAGGTTTATTTTATTTATTTCTCTCCCCTTCCTCCCCCTCCTCCCCCCGCCCCAGTTGTCTGTTCTCTGTGTCCATTTGCTGCATGTTCTTCTTTGTCCGCTTCTGTTGTTGTCAGTGGCATGGGAATCTGTGTCTCTTTTTGTTTTGTCATCTTGCTGCATCAGCTCTCCGTGTGTGCGGTGCCATTCTTGGGCAGGCTGCACTTTCTTCTGTGCTGGGTGGCTCTCCTTACAGGGTGCACTCCTTGCGTGTGGGGCTCCCGTATGTGGGGGACACCCCTGTGTGGCAGGGCACTCCTTGCGCACATCAGCACTGCACATGGGCCTGCTCCACACAGGTCAAGGAGGCCCAGGGTTTGAACCATGGACCTCCCATGTGGTAGACAGATGCCTGAACCACTGGGCCAAGTCCACTTCCCATCTTTCACTTTTAACCTAGTTGTGTCCTTACATCAGTGGTGGGTTTCTTGTAGGCAACATATAGATAGTTCATATTTTTTAATCCATTCTATCAAACCATATCTTTTAATTGGAGGGTTCAGTCCATTAATATTCATTGTTATTACTGTAAAGGCATTACTTACTTCATCCATTTTGTCCTTCGGTTCTCTGTGGTCTTATAGTTCTACTGTCTGTGTTCTTACCCTTTAGTTTACCCTTCCTAATAATCTTCATTTCCAAACTCTTCTCCAAATCTCTCACCCTTGTTTTTTCCTTTCAGGCTGCAGCACTCCCTTCATTATCTCTTGTAACTCTGGTCTTTTGGTAACATATTCTATCAGTTTTTGTTTGTCTGTGAAGACTTTGAACTCACCTTCATTTTGGTTTTTTTTGCATTAAAAATTTTTTTTATTGAAGTGTATTATTCATACATGAACATGCATAAACAATAAGTGTATAGCAAAGATTGTGAATTTACAAAATAAACATACATAACATCACACAGGGGTCTCATATATCACTCCTCCACCAAATCTTTGCATTGTTGTAAAACATTTGTTACAAACTATGCAAGAGCATCATCAAAATATTACTACCAACTATAGTCCTTATCTTATATTTGGTGTATTTTCCTCCCAACCCATACTATTTTTTAAAAATATATTTTTGTTACAGATATTGTGAACTTACAAAACAATCATACAGATGTATATATTTCCCACACAACCTCACACCCTGGTGGAACATTTGTTAGAGATTATGAGACAATATCATCAGACTATTACCACCAATCATGGTCCATAGCATACATTTGGCACACTTTTTCCATACACCTCCAGTATCAACCCAGTACACCTTGGCATTGATGCAAGAATATTATACTATTGCTTATAACCACAGTCTATAGGTCACACCAACTGTAGTTTTCCCATGTTTCTCCATATTCCCATCACCCTGCAGTAGTGATATACATCTTCTCTAGTTCACAGAAGGACTCTTGCATTTTTGCCCTCAATCACAATTCTCAACCACCTCTGGGTTCACTGTGTTATTCAGTCCCTAGATTATTCTTTAGCTTTCTTTCTATTGACATTTACTTCTCCAGACTACCTTTTTCAGCCACAATCCCATTTGTAAACCAGTTGTTACTCACTATCAGGTATTACTATCAACTCTATCCATCTCCACACTTTTACAGTCAAGTTAATTTAAATTTCTACATACATTAAGCATCCACAGTTCTTCTCAACCCTCCTCCTATCTCCTAATAGCCTATACTCTAGGTTTTAATTTCATGTGTTTATTATTTATATTTAGTTCATATTAATGAAACCATGCAATATTTGTCCTTTTGTGTCTGACTTACTTCACTTAGTATAAGGTCTTCAAGACTCATCCACGTTATCACATATATCCCAATTTCAATTGTACATATATTCCACATTTTGTTTATCCATTCATTGGATTATTTCCATCTTTTGGCAATTGTGAACAATGCCATTATGGACATTGGTGTGCAGATGTCTGTTTGTGTCATAGTTTTTAGTTCTTCTGGATATATTCCTACTAGAGGAATTGCTGGATCATATGGAAGTTCTGCATTTAGCTTTCTGAGGAACTGCCAAACTGTCTTCCACAGAGGCTGCACCATTTTACACTCCCACCAACAGTGAAGAGTGTTCCTATTTCTCCACATCCTCTCCAGCACTTACTTTTGTCTGTTTTTAAAATAATGGCCATTCTATGTGGTATTAGATGACATCTCATTGTTGTTTTAATTTGCATTTCTCTAATAGCTAGTGATATGGAACATTTTTTTCATGTGCTTTTTGGCCATTTGTATTTCCTCTTTGGAGAAATGTCTATTTAAATATTTTGCCCATTTTTAAATTGCATTGCTTGCTCTTTTATTGTTGAACTCTATAATCTCTTTATATAGAATAGAAATCAAACCCTTATCAGATAAATGGTTTCCAAATATTTTCTCCCATTGACTGGGCTACCTTTCCACCTTCTTGATGAAGGCCTTTGAATCACAGAAATGTTTAAGTTTGAGGAGGTCCCATTTATCCATGTTACTTTTGTTGCTCAAACTTTTGGTGTAAGGTTTAAGAATCCACCACCTACCACCAGGCCTTGAAGATGTTTCCCTACATTTTCTTCTAGGAGTTTTATTGTACTTCCTTTTATATTTAGGTCTTTGATCCATTTTGAGTCAATTTTTGTATAAATTGTGAGGTAGGGGTCTTCTTTCTTTCTTTTGGCTATGGATATCCAGTTCTCCCAACACCATTTGTTGAATAAACTATTCTGCCCCAACTGGGAGGGCTTGACAGGCTTGTCAAAAATCACTTGGCTGTAGATGTGAGGGTCTGTTTCTGAACCATTAATTCGGTTCCATTGGTCTATGTGTCTGTCTTTATGCTGATTCCATGCTGTTTTTACCACTCTAGCTAGGTAATATGATTTAAAGTTTGGAAGTAAGAGTCCTCCAACTTCACTTTTTCTTTTTTAATGTTTCTGACTATTTGGGGCCTCTTACCCTTCCAGATAAATTTGATAATTATGTTTTTCATTTGCTTAAAAAATGCGGGTGGAATTTTTATTGGGATTGCATTGCATATGTATATCAATTTGGGTAGAATTGACATCTTATTGATATCTAGTTTTCCAATTCATGAGCATGGAATGTTTTTCCAATTATTTAGGTCTTTTTAAAATTTCTTTTAACAATGCATTATAGTTTTCTGAATGCAAGAGCTTTGTATCCTGGTTAAGTTTATTCCTAAATATTTGATTCTTTTATTGCTATTATAAATGGAATTTTTTTACTAACTTCCTCCTCAGATTGTGCATTATTAATGTATAGAAACACTATTGATTTTTGCATATTGACTTTGTATCTTGACACTCTACTGAAATCATTTATTAGTTCTAGCAGCTTTGTTGTAGATTTTTCAGGACTTTCTAGATATACGATCATATCATTTATGAATAGTGAAAGTTTTAATTCATCCTTTCCAATTTGGATAGTTTTTATTTCTTTTTCTTGCCTGATTGCTCTAGCTAGAACCTCTAGCAATATATTGAACAACAGTGGTGACAGTGGGCATCCTTGTCTCTGATCTCAATGGGAAAGATTTTAGTTTTTCACCATTGAGTACAAAGTTTGCTGTGGGTTTTTCATGTATGGCCTTTATCATGTTAAGAAAGTTTCCTTCAATTCCTATTTTTGTAGTATTTTTATCAAGAAAGGATGCTGTATTTTGTCAAATGCCTTTTCTCTGTCAATTGATAAGATCGTATGATTTTTCTTCTTTGATTTATCAATGTGGTTTATTATGCTGATTGATTTTCTTGTGTTGAACCAGCCATGCATGCCTGGTATAAAACCCACTTGATCATGATGGATAATTCTTTTAATGTGTTGTTGGATTTGATTAGCAAGTATTTAATTGAGGATTTTTGCATCCGTGTTCATTAGAGAAATGGGTCTGTAATTTTCTTTTTTTGGTAATATCTTTATCTGGCTTTGGTATTAAGGTGATATTGGCTTCATAGAATTTGTTTGGTAGCATTCCTTCTTGTTCAATTTTTTGGAAGAGCTTGAGTAAGATTGGTATTAAATCTTCTTTGAATGCTTGGTTGAACTCACCTGTGAAACCATCTGGTCCTGGGCTTTTCATTTTCGGGAACTGTTTGATGATTGCTTCAATCTCTTTACTTATGATTGGTTTGTTGAGGACTTCTATTTTTTCTAGTGTCAGTGTAGTTTGTTTGAACATTTCTAGGAATTTTTCCATTTCATCTACATTGTCTAGGTTTTTAGCATAAAGTTTTTCATAGTATCCTCTTAAGATCTCTCTTATTTCTGTGGGGTCAGTAGTAAGGTTCCCCTTTTCATTTTTTATTTCATTTATTTGCATCTTCTCTCTTTTTTTATTAGTCAGTCTAGCTAAGGGTTTGTTGATTTTGTTAATCTATTCAAAGAACCAACTTTTGGTTTTGTTAATTTTCTCTATTGTTTTTTGTTCTTAATTTCATTTATTTCTGCTCTGATCTTTGTTATTTCATTCCTTCTACTTGCTTTGGCATTACCTTGCTGTTCTTTTTCTAGTTCCTCCAGCTGTGTCATTAGGTCATTGATTTTAGTTTGCTCTTCTTTTTTAATGTAAGCCCTGAGGGCTATAAATTTTCCTCTCAACACTGCCTTCGCAGCATCCCATAGGTTCAGATATGTTGTATTCTCATTGTCATTTGTCTTGATATACATATTGATTTCTCTTAAAATTTCTTCTTTGACCCTCTGATTATTTTAGAGTGTTTTGTTTAATCTCCATATATATGTAAATTTTCTCTTTATTTGCCACTTGTTGATTTCCAGCTTTACTCTATTATGATCAGAGAAAGCTTTGTATAATTTCAATTTTGTTGAATTTATTGAGATCTGCTTTGTGTCCCAATATATGGTCTATCCTGGAGAAAGATATATGAACACTTGAAAAGAATGTATATCCTGTTGTTTTGGGATACAATGTTCTATATATGTCTATTACATTTAGTCCATTTATCATATTATTCAAGCTCTGTTTCTTTATTGATCTTCTGCCCAGATGTTCCATCTAATGCTGAGAGTAGTGTATTAAAATCTCCAACTATTATTGTAGAGATATCTGTTTCTCCCTTCAGTTTTGCCCATGTTTGCCTCATGTTTCTTGGGGCATCCTGGTTAGGTGCATATATATTTATGATTATTATTTCTTCCTGGTGAATCATTCCTTTTATTAATATGTAATGTCCTTCCTTGTCTCTAATAACAGTTTTGCTTTTAAAGTGTGTGTCATCTGATATAAGTATAGCTACTCCAGCTTTTCTTTGGTCACTGCATGCATGGAATATCTTTTTCCAACCTTTCACTTTCAATTTATTGGTATCCTTGCAACTACGGTGAGTCTCTTGCAGAGAACATATAGAATGCTTATATTTTCTTATCCATTCTGCCAGTCTGTGCCTTTTGATTGGGGCATTTAATCCATTAACATTCAATATTATTACTGTAAAGGCAGTTCTTATTTCATCCATTTTGATCTTTGCATTTTATCTGTCATTTTATATTTGACAGTTTTGTTACTGTTACTGATGCAGTTGTCATTTCTAGACTCTCTGCCAGGCCTCTCTCTCCTGTCTTTTGTTTTCAGGCTGTAATACTCTCTGTAGTATTTCCTGCAAAGCTGGTCTTTTGGTTGTAAACTCTCTGTTTTGCTGGGTATAACATCCTTGGCTGGCAGTACTTCTCCTGCAGTATCTTAAATATATCATACCACTGTCTTCTTGCCTCCATGGTTTCTGATGAGAAATCAGCACTTAATCTTATTGGGTATCACTTATATGTTATGCATTGCTTTTCTCTTGCTGCTCTCAGAATTCTCTCTTTGTCTCTGGCATTTGACATTCTGATTAGTATGTGTCTTGGAGTTGGTCTATTTGGATTTATTTGGATGGGAGTACATTGTGCTTCTTGGACATGGATATCTATGTCCTTCAATAGGGTTGGGAAATTTTCTACCATTATTTCTTCAAATATTCCTTCTGCCCCTCTTTTCTTCTTTTCTCCTTCTGGGAATCCCATGACATGTATGTTTGTATGTCTTTTGCTGTCTTGAAGTTCCCTGAGACCTTGTTCAATTTTTTTCATTCTTTTCTTCATCTGTTCTTTTGTATGTTCACTTTCAGAGGCCATTTCTTCAAGCTTGCTAATCTTTTCTTCTGCCTTCTCAAATCGGCTATTATATGATTCCGATGTTTTTTAAATTTCATTTATTGTACCTTTCATTCCCATAAGGTCTGCTATTTTTCTATGTATGCTTTCAAATTCTTCTTTGTGCTCATCCAATGACTTCTTAATATCCTTAATCTCTTTAGCAATCTCATTGAATTTATTGAGGAGATTTGTTTGGCCATCTAAGATCAGTTGTCTCAACTCCTTTATGTCATCTGCAGACTTATCTTATTCCTTTAATTGGGCCATTTCTTCCTGTTTCTTGGTATGGATTGTAATTTTTTGTTGGCATTTCACATCTGGCTTGCTAGATGTATTTATTCTGGGTGCAGTTTCTCCCTTTAGTTTAGGGATTTCTTATCCCTTGATGGTTGTGTAGTAGGAGCCAAGAATGTAGTTGGTACTGTTAAGTTATGGAGGCTGAAGCTGCCCATGTTGTCCCAGGAAGTGAAGAAGCTTCTCTAACCTTTCTCCTCTGTCAGGGGTAGGGACAGAGCTGTAGCTGTGTATAATAAACCCAGTTGAGCACAAGACTGTTTGCAGTCACCCAGAGACACTGATGATGCTTCACACCCCTTCCTCCCCTTCCTTAGGCAGGGATGGAGCTATAGTTTTGGTCAGCAATCTATGCTGTGTGGGTCCAAAGTGACCACAGTTGCTCAGGTAAACTGATGTATCACCAGACCCTGTCCCTGCTGGGAGTGGGAATGGACCCTCTGGAGTGCCCAACAATCAAATCTCTGTGGGCCAAATATGCCTGCAGTTGCCCTGAGAGGCTTAGGGAGTACTGTCCCTTCTGCCCTTAGGGGGTGGGAACAGAACCACAAATGCTCAACAGTTCAGTCCTGTAGGCTGAAAGTACCCACCATTGCCCAGAGAGGCTGAGGAAGCACCAGCCCTCTCCTGTCCTATTGGGTGGTAGGGGTGGTTCTATGGGCACTCAACAGTTCATTTCCTTTAGGCTGAGAATACTTGCTGGTGTCTGGAGAGGTTGAGGAAACACCATCCCCCTTATATCCTCTTAAGGCATGGGGTTGGATCCATAGGCACCTGACAGTTCAGTCCCTGTTGGCTGAAAGTACCCACCATTGTCCAGAGAGGCTGTGGAGACACCAGAGCCCTCCTATTCTATTGGGGGTGGGGGTGGATTCATAAGCATCCAATAGTCCAATTCATGCAGGCTGTAGGTCTGCTGTTGCCCAAAAAGGCTGTGGGAAGACCAGCTCCCTGCTTCCTATTGAGGGGTGAGGGTGGGTCCACAAGTACCCACTAGACCAGGATGTGTGGGCCAAAAGCACCTGCAGTTATCCAAAGAGTCTGGGCAAATACAGCCCATCTCTTGTCCTATTGGGGATGGAGGTGGCGCTGCAGGTGCCCAACAGTCAGGCTTGTGCAGCCCAAAACTGTTGCCCTGAGAGGTTGAGACAACACCAGCCCCTTCCTATCCTGTGGGGGGACAGAGGTGGAGATGGGCTCAAAGGCACTCAACAAGCCTGTTTATGTGGACTGAAAACTCCTGCCATTGCCCAGAGAGGCCGAGGATACCCAGCTCCTCTCCTATTCTCTTGGGGTGTGGGGATGCAGCCCCAGGTGCCCGACTATTTAGCTTCTGTCAGTGGAGAGCACTTGCAGTTGCCTGGAGAGTCTGGTGCAGGTCCCAACAGCTAACTCTTTGCTGGAGGTGGGGCTGGAGCCTAGGCTAGGGCTACAGTCCAATCTTGGTGGAAAGAAGCCTGTCCCTAACTTCACTGGATTTCAGTCAGCCCAGCTTCCTCTCATGCCAGGAGGCAGAGTCAAAATGGCAGCTACTGGACTCTTCCCAGCTTGGATACGCTCAGATCCCAGCTGTCTCTAAAATTATACTTTAGCCAACCAAGTTTGCTAATCAGTAGCTGAGGTCAATGGACATCTGTCTCTTCCTCCACCATTTATGGGAAATGGAACTTCTAACTCCAGCCATGGAATAGCTCCTGAGGCAAATTCCATCCCTATAGTAGTGTAAGCACCAGCCTCTGCGGCATGGCTTGCAGCTACCCAGAGAGGTGGTACAGGTCCCCCTAGCTTCCTCTCTACCAGAGGTGGGACTGGGGTTTAGGCTAGACCTGCAATCCAACTGGGGTGGAAGGAAGCCAGTCCTTACAGGCACTATGAGTTTCAGTCAACCCCGCTTCCCCTGGTGCCTGGGGCAGAGTCAGAATGGTGGCCACTGGCTTCCCTCTGACCTGGACAGGCTCAAAATTAAGTTGTTCCTAGGCTTCTACTTCAGCCTGCTGAATCCACTAATCAGTAGCTGAAGTCAGTGCCACACTGTGTTTTCCTCCCATTTTTATAGGGGGAAATGGAACGCCCAAGTCCAACCACAGAATAACTCCCAAGGCAACTTGCACACCATGGGCACTGACCTCGCAGCATGGGGTGTTCTACTCATGATTCCTCTGTGCAGGTGGGTAGTCTCCTCCTTCCACACCTTCAAGGATGTTGCAGGATACTCCTCTGGCCCCCTGGGCCCTCCAAACAGGTACTTTAGGTAGCTCTGGGTGACCACCAACTGCCCTGTTTCACGAGCTGACTCCAGGAGCTCCTTTCTCTGACACCATCTTGGCTTCACTCTCACCCTCATTTTTGAAGGACAGTTTTGCCAGATAGAGATTCTTGGCTGGCAGTTTTTCTCTTTCAGTACCTTAAATACCTCATACAACTTTCTTCCCTCCTCCATGGTTTCTGATGAGAGGTTGGCACTTAATCTTATGGAGTTTCCCTTGTATGTGATGCTTTGCTGCTTTCAGAATCCTCTATCTCTGATATTTGTCATTCTGAATAGTAGGTGTCTTGGAGTAGATCTATTTGGATTTAGTCTGTTTGAGGTGTGTTGTCCTTCTTGGATATTGATATTTATGTCTTTCATAAAGGTTGTGAAGTTTTCTGTCATTATTTCCTCCACTATTTTCTCTGCCCCTTTTCTATTCTCTTCTCCATCTGGGACACCAATAATATGAATGTTTGTGTGTTTCCAGTGTCATTCAATTCCTTGAGACTCTGTTTCATTTTTACTGTTCTCTTCTCTTTCTGTTTTCCTGTCATTTCCAGTTCAGATATTCTGTGTTTGAAATCACTAATTCTGTCTTCAAGCAATTAAAATCTGCTCTTATGTGCCTCTAATGTATTTTTAATCTCATCCATTATGTCTTTCATTTCCATAAGGTCTGTTACTTTTCTTTGCAGGCTTTCAAATTGTTCTTTATGCTCACCCAGTGTCTTCTTAATATCTGTTATTTCTTTAGTCATATTTTCTTTAAATTCTTCGAAGTGATTTAGGAGATTTATGTGATTGTAACTGATTAATTGTCTTAAATCCTGTAATCTCTTCAGGATATTTGGTTAGTTCCTTTGGCTGGGCCATCTCTTTCTGTTTCCTAGTATGGCTTATAACTTTTTGGTCATGTCTAGGTATCTGAATTGATGAATTTATTCTGATGGTCAATTTCTCTCTCTTTCCTATTTTTTCCCCCAGCTTTTTGATATTTGGTTCAACTTATTGTAAATCTTTAAAACTGCATGGCTTAAGTTATAAAAATCGGGCCAAGGACTCACTAGTGGGGCACAGATTTTCTCCCAGGTAAGGATATAGGGAGAACTGACAGTTTTTGTCCATGCAATTTCCAGACTGGCCAGCAGATGGTGCTAGTCTGCACATCTTTCCACAGAGGTGTTTTAGTCTGCTTTCCTGTGTTGAATCTCCAGAGCAGAGATTCAAAGCAGGTTCTGCTGGCTGAATTCACTGAGAAAAAGTCCCCTGACTCCCCCTCCTTTTTCCTTTGAAACAGCTGACAGGGAGGAAGACAGTCTGCTTCCTTCTCAGTCAGCTGCAATGAGCCAGTGGTTTTACCCCAGCTTAATACCCTGGGGATGGGGGAGGGGAGCCCTTGCCTGCCACTGTGGGGGCTTGGTAACTCACATTTGTTGTTTGAGTTTCTTTGTCCCTCTGTCCCTCATCCTTCTAGAAGTTGTGTAGCACTGTCCTGGCCTGCTGACCCCCAAAGCCGGTCCCTTGGACAGCTTTTGGCTTTTTCTCTGTTGTTTTTATAAGAGCATTGAGCTCTGCCTATTAGTCCAATGCCATCTTCCCACAATTCCACTTATTTTTTTTTCTTAGTCTATTTTTATTAATATTATTTTTTATCATTAGGTTTATCACATCATAATTCACATATAGTAAAAGTTATCCTTTTAAGGTAAGGTTTAACAATTATATTAATTCATATAAATTCCACCAAAAGTAACCTATTTATTAAATTGAATTGTTTGTCTTCTTGTTATTGCATTGTAGGAATATTTATTTTGGTTCCAACTCCTTTATCACATAAGTTTTTTTTTTTAAATCAATTTTATTGATACATATTAATAAAGCATACAATTCACCCAAAGTGTATAATCAGTGGTATTTGCTATAATCATAGAGTGTGCATTCATCACTTCAATCATTATTAAAGCATTTTCATTATTTCAATAATAATAATGAACAAAAACCAGAAAAACAAACAAGAGAATTCCTCACCTCTCAATCCCTCTATGCTTCCCCCACTGTACATAGCTGCTATTTCTGACTGTTCTATCCAAAGTGTACAATCAATGGCTTTTAGTATAATCACAATGTTGTATATTCATCATCTTAAAAATTTTAGAACAATTTAATTACTCAAAAAAGACTCCAAACTCCAAAGCAGGTCCCTCAGACAGATTTGGCTCTTTCTCTGTTGTTTTTATGAGTGCATTGAGCTTTGCCTGTAAGTCCAACACCATCTTCCCACAATTCCATTTAATTTTTTGAAAAAGTTATGTTAAAGAGGAGTTCAAGCATGAAATAAACTGAAAAGAAAGTAAATTCATTCATTCATTCATCCATCCATCCACCAAACATTTACTGAGCTTTTATTGGGGATATAAAGATGAAAACAAAATTGCTTGTGGCCCTGAAGAGCTCAAACTTCAGTGGAAGAGAAAGAAAAATAAGACAGAACTGTGTGATGAGACTTTCAGAAAGTAAGTGCATAATCTCTGGGAGTGCACTGAAAGGGCGCTTAGTCAAGCTGATGGGCTGGGCAGAAGCTGAGGGAAGTCTGGCAGTGGTGACTCCTGGATGGAGTCCTGACAAAGCAAGGCACACAGCTACCCCTCACTTTCTTCAGGCCCCTGCTCTCTCTCTTTCAGTGCAGCCATCTCTGACCATCTGTAGCAACAGCAATAGTCACCCAAACTTCTGCCCTCCTGGTGCTTCTTACCATGACTTATTTCCTCCACAGCACTGTTATCGTCATGGCAGACAGCCTCCCTATGTCCTGGTTTTCACACCCTTGTGGAGGCCACTCCTACACCGTATTGGGGTTATGACCAATGGAATATGACAGAAACTATTGTATGTCACTTCCAAGATTAGGTTATAAAAGAGACTGCAGCTGCATCTTGGTCTCTCTCTCTCTCTCTCTTTCTCTTGGATCACTCACTACGGGGGAAGCCAGCTTCCAAGCTGTAAGCAGTCTACATGGTGAGGAATGAAGCTTACAGATAACACCACACAAATGAGCTTAGCAGCAGATCCTCTGGCCCCCAAATAAATCTTTGGATGAAAATGCAACCCTAGACTACAGCTTGACTACACCCTCATAAACAACCACTAACCAGAACCACCCAACTACATTTTGTAACTCAACTACAAAGACCCTCAGAAATATTTATTGTTTTGAGATGCCAAGTTTTGCGGTAATTTGTTAGCCAGTAATAGATGACTAATATGCCATCTGGTACATTATAGATTTACTTGTTTATTTACTTATTATCTCTCTTCTCCCTGTAGAGTGTGACCTCCATGATGACAAGAAATTTTCTTTGTTCACTTCTGTACCTCTGGTGCCGAGAACACCACCCAGTCCATAGAAGGTTCTCAACATATATAGTTAAATGAATGACTGAAGCCTTCTGATACTCATTCTAATAATTAAAATAAGGATTTGTAGTATCTTATTGTATGTGGGAGACCCTTAAGATGGGAAAGACTACCTTTGTTTCTCTTTCTATCCAACTGGTTGGCTGTTTTGTAAGTGAAGAACCCTACAACTAATGGAAAAAATCTAATCAAACTCTCCAGAGAACAAAAGCAGAGGGATGGAGGCTGATGTTCTCCTTTAGCCACACCCCACAAGATAGTAGACAATTTTTTCACTGTTTGTGTTCTCATAAAAGACAATGGCAGCAGACCTTCTGGGATTGGCCAGCAATACAAAGTGATAATGAATGGACCACCAGAACTGGCTGCTTCCAAGGAAATGTGGTCCCTGGGATTAAGCACTAAATAATCTCCATGGAAATCCAAGTCGATTCTCTCCTTTAATTGCCTAGGGCTTGGGTCCTATAGGGCCAATGACGGCCAGAATTCTTTAAAGCTGGGAGAACCAGTGAAAGCAAATTGAAGTCATAATTGTTGGTACCCAAAAGTTCAAGACTGCAAAGGTAAAAATGGATACCAAAGGAGCAGGCTGATAATGGGGAGGTTGAACTCACTGGGGGCTGGGGGTAAAAAAAGCAAATCAGGAATGCCTGGAGAGAGTCCTAAATGATAACATTCCATAGTCCATGGTTCTCAACCCCGGCTGCCCATTACAATCAGCTGTGCAACAGAGCTCATTATTAAGCTATTTCTTACTTCAAACCTACACTTATATGTTCTGCTTTGAAATGCTGGGACTGGGCTTCTGCAGACAGCCTTTCTCTGTTACCAGATCTTCTAATAGGTGGCATTAAGGAGACTGGAAGAATCGACTATGGAGGAGAAGGGATTTTCTCCATCCTGTTTGTTTTCTGTTCCTAGAAGCTCAACAGCAATGGTTCTTCCCCCTGGCAGTAGCATTTGATTCCAGTAGCAGTTTTTCTGCTGGTTCTAGTTTTCAGTTTTGCCACAATCCCAGAAGCAGTTTAATTGAACATTATCAGAGACACAGGCACTGTCTGGCCTGTGCTGCCTCCTCAGAAATCCCATTCCAGCTCCACAGGAGCCCTCCTCTGAGCTCAGACACTAGCAACAATTGATGGTACCCACCCCTGCTCCAAGAAGTATGGTTTTCCTCCCAGCATCCAAGTTTTAAGGGCCCTTAATCTTCCCTCTATTCCCCCAGCCTTAGAGGCAGTAGCTATTTCCTGCTGTTACTATTTCTGTAGTCCCTCAATCTCTCCTTTTGCATTTTCCACTCCTCAATAACTGGTAAAAATTATTTTAATTAAATTCTCTTTGTTTCTGGTTTTTGTGTCCTGACAGGACCCTGACTTTTAAAAATCTGCAATGCCAGGGTTCCCCTGTAAACAAATGCTGATTTCATGTGTCTGCAGTGATCCGACACAGGATGTTTTAAAAGTTCAAAGGTGATTTTGATGAGCAGCCAGTGTAGAGAACCACTATGCTAGAATGTTCTTGATTATCTACATGGTATGGCTCAACTGACTTAAAGATAGGTGAGATGTGTCCTAAGTGGGTCCTTGAACTAGTCCATTTTTAGCAATTCTCCCAATTTTCTATTCCAGTGTTTAGCAGAAACCACTTTCTTTTTAATTTGATTGGGTCCATTCATCCATTCAAAAGTTAGTGTTCTTTTGGCCACTCACAAATCTACCTGTCTCCTTAACAGATGGTACAAAGCAGCTGGGCTGGTTCTACCCTTCTGCGACCTTATTGAGCATGTCCCTGGGCTTCTAAACTACCTCTGGATTTCCCCTTCTAGGTGGGATCCAGTGAGCCAGGAAATTACTAAGGGGATGTTTCCCTGTCACTAAAAGCAAAATGAGGCATAGCTCTTGGGAATTTGCAAAAGTCTTTAGAAAAGAAAACTTGCATTTGCTTTCAAAGAACATCTATCTTACATGGGTTCTTTGCATGTGAAATAACCTCCTTACCTCCTGATTAAATATTAAATATTTCATGGAGGGGATATTGTCCACATTACTAATGGGGTTTCTAGTTAATTTCTTAATATAATTTCTCATCAAATAAACTCCCAGAAAGGAGTTCTAGCCAACTGGATGGGACCTCTCAGAGAAGGATGTGTTGTCTCTGCAAAGGGAATGATTTCATTTTCGAATAGCAGGAACTTGGGAAGGTATGGACTTAGTGACTGGGCAGGAACATTGTGGAATTCTATTAAACCATTGTTCCCAGTACAAAGGCTCACCATTTCAGGTTTTTGCATAATGTTTCCTGGTGAAGGAGACAAGGGTAAGGCACTTTGCAAAAATTACCACCTTTCCTCTGAATGGACTTTTCTCTGCTTGGCTGTTTTGCAGTAGACCGTGGAATTAGGCCGATCTCAGGTTGCATGCTTCTTAACAGATAGGCTCTGTAGTTCCCGCCTCCTCCCTTTCCAAATAAACCACATAACAGCTCGGAATAAAGGGTGGTGAAAGGGAACAAGCAGCCTCACAGGAAATTGCTAAAATGACAATAGCTGTGCATGCACACACAGGTTCTAATTCATGTCACATAACAGTTATTTTCCTTGCTCTGCTGTCATCTCTCAGATGAAAGCTCAGACCCAGCACCTCTTCTATTTGATATTTCTTTAAGGAAATGAGATTTAGAGCATGATAGACTATAAAAGAAGTGTGTTTAAGTGAAGTTGCTTACAACCGTTCAAGTATTTCCAGATTCTGCTATGGAGACAACCAAGGGCAAAATTACTAACGAGCAAAGGATTGGAGATAAAAGAATGTTTTGTTTGATTCTATTGTTCCTTTATGGCTTGGGAGAAGTAACCTTTTTGGGGGTGAGGTTGTAGATCCAGAGATGGTAAGAGTAGCTGTGTATACCATTTATTTGAGCTAACTGCTTTGGGACCATCACTATCAGATTAGTCAGGAAAGCATCCACTGTGTTCTTACACTCAGGAACTTAAAGTGACCTATATTGCCCACAGGAGAAATCGGAAATTTGGATCCCAACCATAATTTTGTACCAACATACTTTTCCCAATTTGGTCAGCTGGGAATGTGCTATGCAAATTCTCCATTTAAGTCTAAGAATTCATCTCCTGAAGTCATAATTTAGAGGATGTTGTTTTATATCTCAGTTCCTTACATGTTAGCAACCAAGCAATCTTGGGTGAGATCCTCTGCTTCACTGACCCCACACTACCTCATCTATAAATCAGGAGTACTAGTAGGTGCTATTTCTCATAAGGTGGTTGTAAAGTGTGGAAGAGCATAGATCAAATGTCCTGGTTTGCCTGAGACTAAGGGGTGTCCTGGGATGCAGTATTTCCAATGCTAAAACCAAGAAAGTCTGACACAAACCAGGATGAGCTGGTCATCCTCCGTGACATATTGCAAGTGACTAACATGGTGCTTGACATGTAATAAATATGCTGATAATGATCAATATTGTGTTATATATTTTATGTCCTCTTTCCAAAACATGCCTAGCATTTCCTCCCTCCAAGTCTTTGACCCTTCCTCTTCCCCTCCCACTCCACTGCCCACACCTGGAATCTCTACCCCTTCTCCTTTGCTTATCAAAATTCTGTTTTCCTTATTTACCTGACCAGTCTGGACACGACTTACTCAAATTGCCTTTCCTGCAACTGTTGACAGAGTGTTTGTCATGTGAACAGAGGGTGCCCTGCGCATGCTCGTTGGTATATTAACTAATATCCATTTTCCACCTAAGGAAAAGATAACATCTGTAACATTACCACATATGCAGAAAACACCCTTGCCACCATGGGAATGTACTGCCCAAGAAGCAAACTCCTACTGCAGTGAGACAACCTAATGCCCAAGTATTAAACAACAAACTCGCAGTGCTGTTTCTTCACTTGAACAATTACCATTGAGTTATTTCAATATTTCCTCAATTTTCACACCCTAAAGAGACAGAGGAATCAGACTTTATAGTTTCTTGGAAAATAGCTCAGGAGTTTTTGTAGGTGTCACCAAAAGAAATCCTGACACTGCAGCATCAGGCATTTGCAGTCTGTGGAACGTTTATGAAGTTCTTCTTGGATGAGATTGTGTTTCAGTATTTCCTTTGTGTAAATAGAACGCTTAATTATCAACACAAAGAAACCATTCTCTGAGTACTAAATTGCTTGTTAACAAAAGACTTGAAATGGATTTGAGTTTCAAAAGGGAACAGAAGAAATTGAAGACATGTATCTTTAAACAATAATTACACAGTTGAAAATTATATACGGAACATAATTTTGCAGATTCAATTTACTTGTTATTGGAGGAAAGACAGAAGATTAATCCGATAAATTTGAATGTGTCTGGATTTGTTTTTTGTTTCTTTTTTCAAAATTTGTCTTAAAATGTGATACTTAATTATGGAAGTTTTACTCCTTATTCCATAGTTTCGATTGGTAATTGTTTGGAGAGAGAAATCCACTTTTATAATGACAGACTCCAAAAAGTTTAAGAGGTAACAGTCCTTTTATTTTGTTTATGTCTTTCCATCCACTGCAACTGGAACCATGTGGAATGATGATTATTCAATTTTCAGAATCATGGTTATTATATTTTCCATCTCATTCCAGAGTTCATTGAATCTGGGAGCAAACCATTATATGTAGATGAAATTACTATTGTTTTCTCCTGTTAATGCAAGCATATGTTATTTCCCTGTGTTCTAATTCTAAAAATAAAATTTTCATTAATAGAATCTTTAAATCTGAATCTAGAATGCATGTCAGGTTCTGAATGCAAGTTAGAATCATCGCAACTCACTCAAACAGGCCTCTGGAAAGGGAAGTGTAGGTCAAGAGGGCTCTCTGGTTCACCAGGGCAAGATGACTGGGCCAAACTTCTCTCAGCAGGTATACACCCACAGACTACTGCACCCTAAACTCTTGATTGATGAGTCTGCAATAATCATCAGCCATAGAAAGTCTTTAAACCACCAGAGACTTCCATGAACTGGACCCTGCCTTTTTCCCCCGCCCCTACCCATATTCTGTTTCAGGGCAAAGAGGGAAACCAAAAGCTCAGGCAAAAAAGCCCCACACAATTTTTTTTTTCTTTTCCATAATGGATTTTTAATTCAACAATATGTATAGTTATTTTTGGAATAAAGGAAAGAACTTTCTTTTTTAAAAAAATTATTGGAAAAGTTCTGGATTTACAGAACAATCATGCATAAAATACAGGATCCCGTATAGCACCCTATTACTAACACCTTGCATTGGTGTGGTATATATCTTACAACCGATGAAAGCACATTCTTATAATTGTACTAATAACTTTAGTATGTGGTTTAACTTAGGGTTCACTGTGTATATTGGGCAGTTCCATGGATTTAAAAAAAAATTATACTACTACCATATGTAAAACCTACCATTCCCCCTTTTAATCACATTTAAATATGTAATTCAGTGCTAATTACATTCACAATGTTGTGCCCACGCATTTTTTTAAAAAAACTTTTATTATGTAGCCTGAATTCAATAGGCATTTAGTGTAATTGACATGTTTTTTCATGTAATGTATGGCAGAAATGATTTTTTGACTGATGGCCAAAATATACAGAATAGAGCTTAAGAATATAGGCTTTAGAGCTAGACAAACTTGGTTTAAAACCAGATTCTGCCCCACATTAGTGCAGTGATCTTGGGTGAGCCACTGGGACACTCTGGCCGACTAACCTTAGCCTCCTCTCTGATGTAGGGCTACATGGGTGTGGGGAGGCTGGCGTGAGCTGATGGTGCCAAGTGCTGGCACAGAGGTACCTAAGATGCCGTGGAGAAAGGCATGACAGCATGAGCCAGGTCTGTGCTGCTTGTGGGGCTCTTGCCCTTGGCAAGTCTAGTGTGGCCAACAGGATTTGAATTAAAGAGAGATGACCCTGAGAGAAGTCTCTGTCTTCTCCATCCAGGGGCTCAGAGTTGTGCTGACAAACTTTTGTCAAAGCAAAAGAGGTAGCACTTTCTGAGAACAGAGCCGGCTGTGCTGGTTTCAGGAATACAGCTAGGAGGCCAGGGCAGAGCAGATGAAGGTGGACAAGCTGGCAACCTGGCCTCAACAGGGAAGAGAAAGGACTCCTCCTGCAAGTATAGAAAGGTAACAGAACATTGCCCAGCCTTGCCCTTCTGAGGCAGCTGCCACGCAGGTGGCGTGGTTCGGGCCTTGTGAGTAGGGGCTGAACTCTGGCCGTTGCAGGCTTGTGAGTGTGCTGAGCACAGGGGAGGGCGCCTTGTAATTCATCCACCCAAGGGGATGCCTCTGCGACTCACACGGAGGCTCCTTGTCTGAGGCTTTTTCAGGTGGCTACCCCTCATGAGGGTAAGTAGTGGCGTAGCCTTCCCTGTCCTACACCAGCTTTCTCTGTTCTCATCCTGGCCCTAACTGTCTGTGCAGCCCTGGCCAAACCTCCAAGCCCCCTGGGCTTTAGCTTCCTCCTCGGTAGAAGGAGGCACATGTCACAGGTGATTTCTAAGGCCTTCTTGCAGTCTTAAACTATGATGGCTTTTTTCTTTTTTCGAAGTCTCTCCAAGCTTCTTTGCTTCTCCAAATAAACTTCATCTTCATCCTTCTAAAGAAGCATTTGCACAATTTTATGATTTGTCTATTTCTATGAGTTGGATATCACTTTATTAATGAGCTCCAGGATGAACTGAGGAGAAGTAGACTCTAGATTCAAAAATTTAAACTGATTGCACATTTTTGCCATTGCTGTTTTAAACTATTATTTAATATTTTAGCATTTAAATATGATTTTAAAGAATAGTAATTAACTTTTTAATCCAACTAACTTATTTTTGGGTCCACTTCCAGTTTTTATCCATCTACATAGTTCTACTGATACAGTTGCAATTGCAAAACACATATAATTCAGTAATTTTTCTCTCACTGGACACTTGAGTATAACTATTTTCCATATATCTACGAACTCTAATTATCATTTCAGAGAATACATTATATTTCATCATAGTCCATGCACCATAATTTGCTTAACAATTTCCAGAATGTTGCACTTAGAGCTTGCTTCCAGTTTCTTTTTGCTGGCATTGACAATGCCAGGCAAATTAACATCTTTGTGCATATAGTTTTTTTTTTTTTTTTTTCTTTTCTTGATGAGTTATTGACTCTCACAGTGGGGGAACCCTCATGCATTTTGAAACTAACTTCTGGAATTTGTGAAGCAATATTCACACCCTCAAAATATGGTTGAGTTTAAGCTGCGAAATTCCTTCCTGTTGCCAAAGAGAAAGGAAGGCTAGGACACAGTTGCTATGAGCTGTCCCTTTGGAAGAGACTGATGAAAACTGCCCAAATGCACTTGGACAGGCCCATTTATTTTATGGTTCCTCTTCTTCCTTTTCTTCTTTTGAAAATGATGTCACAGGAGTCTAAGGGCAAAACAGCTAACTCTCCTGTAAATAATCAGGGCCTCTTAATGCCAAATCCAGGAGGCAAGTCAGAGCTACCCTCCTCCCCGCCAAAAGCCCCTTACAAACTTGTGTTTTCATAGATCAGTGAAGCTTGAATAACCACCCATTCGATTTACAACTCATTCTAAAGCAAAGAGAGAGCCATTTCTGTTTAAATGCAGTCCATCAGACACAGCAAATTCAACATTACAAATCAGAAGGGGCTATGAAAGATTTCATACAACACTTAGAAACATCATTTTTAACACTGTGGCAAATGTTGCCAATATCATGCTTAGGCTAGACATTCTGGTTCTCAAGTCTCTAAAGCCCGTGTATTTTTAAAAATAAAAAAAAGGGAAACTAGAGTTATGCGCAAATGCAAATAATATTCAATTCAATTCAATTAAAATCACACCGGCACCCATGCTTTAAAAGGGAAAACTTGAAGTCTGATGCTGTTTAGCAAAGGCATCACCAGGCTTGGGCAACTGTGCAAGTGCAGCCTGAAAATGTTTCATGGAGCGAAATTTAGGTCATTTTTATTCATTGTGTTATGCAGAGTCACAGACCTCAGAAAAATCCACTAATAAAACATCACGCTCAGCTTAATGGCTTCCCCTCATTCGGCTCCATAATGATAAATGAAATGCCATTAGCATATGGCAAGTCCATTTCTTGTAGTCTGTGGAGTCCAGGATTGTTATAGAATTGGAATGCAGAGAATTGATTATTCACAGTTCAAAGAAAAATATAGCACATTTTCTAAACCCTCTCTAAAGCTGCCATTCTGGGAAAGGAGTCCAGGCTCAGAGTAGGGCTTGAAGATTGCTTAGACCTAGGTACCTGGACTACAAAGGTACTTAGAAGTTTTTTATAAATTGGCATTTGAGAAATACCAGAAGAGCAGGAAGCTGGTCAATGCTTCTAAGGGACTCTCTCTCAGTCCACAAGGATTCCGTTATTCAGACTTTATAAAACACAACTTTTTGTTAAGCTCCTGCATGGGCCAGGCACTGTGCTAAGCCTGGGCTACAGCTATAAACAAGTCAGAAGAGATTTCGTAGTGAAGAAGATGTGATAACAAACAAGTAAAAATGGCACTTTAATAGCAGTTTTCACTGCTTGGAATTATTTAACAGGATAATGGGTTGGTAGGGTGCCAGATTTAACAAATAAAAATACACGATGCCCAATTAAATTTGAATTTCAGATAAACAAGGAATACTTTGTAAGTATAAGTATGCCCCCAATATTGCCCAAGATATACTAAAAAGTATTCCTTGTTTATCTGAAATTCAAATTTAACTGGCTTTCTCTATTTTATCTGGAAACCCAAGGGGTCAATATTAGGTGAAGGCAACATGAAATAGTATGGTTAGAGAAGGTCTCTATTGTAAGACCTTTTCAGGCTGAGGGCAACATGCTCTTTAAATGCCTATATGATAATAACCAATAGCAAATACTCACTTGTGTCAGTCCCTCTTCTAAGTACTTTCTATATATTAACTTGTTGAATCCATGTAACAGTCCTGTGAAGTAGATTCTACTGTTATCCCCATTTGACATGTAAGACAATTGAGGTACAGACAGGTTGAGTGACTTGTCCATGGTCACCTGGTACGTAGGTGGCACAGTAGTACATCAGCCTGGCTCCAGAGCTGGTGACCACACCACTGCTGCTTGTAAGTCCACCTTTGGAAGCATCTCATTTTACCAAAATCAAGGAGCTGTCCTGAGACATGCTGTCACATTCTAGCCAACTGAGGAAGACACTGTCCTCACCCCTGTCAAATGCACTTCCTGTCTCCACTGCTGATATCTGGAGGGTTATTTAACATCTGACTAAACACTTTTGCAAACACTTTTGTATATGTTTTTATTGAAATATCATCTAAATCCTGAGGGTTAGGCTTAATCATTATCCTCATTTTACAGATGAAGAAACTGAGGCTTAGGGAAATTAGTTGTAAATGATCCCACAATAATAAGATGCAACAACGCCAAGTTTAAACTTAGATCAATAAGAAAGTTTCCCTAGCAGTTGGCCCTTGTCTAGCAGATCCTCAAGAAATGAATGTTGAATTGATCTAAACGCCATGTGCTCTAAGAGCTCTTGGCGGGGTGCTCTCTCTGCATCTGATGGCAGCCCCTTTGGCTTCACAAACTCTGATGCAGTTGGATGCTCAGACCTCCCTGTAGAAGTTTAAACATGCTAGTCAGAGGCTGGAGTGCTAATGTTACTAGATTATACCCATGTGAATGATAATACCCTCTTTTCTTCTCAACCAAAAGACCTTAGGGCCTTGAAATGTGCCAAGAAAATCACCCAGGTTGGGGGGGTGGGGGCTGGATTTATGTATATTCTTAGTTCAATCACAAAGGCAATCAGATTTGTCATGCCCATGGCTCTTTCCTGGTTGCCTTCAGAGGAGTCAGCCTTGGTCTGATGGGATGGGTTAGCTTTTGGGGTAACAAGGAGGGTGCACTTGCTTTGGTGTCAGTGCTCAGGGTAAACTCTCTTTCACAGTGTGGTCTCTTCCAGTGTGTCCATATTGGAATGAAGCAGGGTGGATTTCTCTCCCACATGGATCATAGCTATGCTTTCAGGAGCCCAAGAAGATTCCTTACCTCACCAGTGATGGTGTTCCTAGCCAGGAGACTTTTGGATGAGTGAAGTCTCTGTGGGAAGTCTGCTGAATGGTGGGGCAGAGCTTAAGGATCCAGGCTTTAAGTATTCACATGCCTCCTCAGTCTGGCTAAATGTGACCACTGATTCCAGCAACCAGGCTTTTGTAGGCTCCTTATTTTCTTTTTTTGTCTTTATTTTTTAAATATTACATTCAAAAAATATGAGGTCCCCATATACCCCCCACCCTTCTCACCCCACTCCTTCCCCCATACAACAATCTTCTCCATCATCATTAGACATTCATTGCATTTAGTGAATATATCTCTGAGCACCGCTGCACCTCATGGTCAATGGTCCATATCATAGCCCACACTCTCCCAAGTTCCATCCAGTGGACCATGGGAGGACATACAATGTCCAGTAACTGTCCCTGCAGCATCACCCAGGACAACTCCAAGTCCCAAAAATGCCTCCACATCTCATCTCTTCCTCTCATTCTCCACACCCAGCAGCCACCATGGCCACTTTCTCCACACCAATGCCACATTTTCTTCTATTACTAATCACATTAATTCATGAATAGAATATCAGTAAGTCCACTCTAATCCATATTCTATTTCTCCATCCTGTGGACCTTGGAATGGTTGTGTCCACTCCACATCTATATCAAGAGGGGGCTTAGATTCCACATGGATGCTGGATGCAATCCTCCTGCTTTCAGTTGTAGGCACTCTTGGCTCCATGGTGTGGTGGTTGACCTTCTTCACCTCCATGTTAGCTGAGTGGGGTAAGTCCAATAAACCAGAGTGTAGGAGCTGAAGTCTTTTGAGGCTCAGGGCCTGGCTATCATATGGTCAGTTCAGAGATTCAGATCCCCTGGGTATATACTAAACCCCAGCACCAACTACAGTTCTGGTAAAAGTAACAGGAGTAAAGTAGATACAACCCCAGGTGTTGGTTCTTCTGAGGGCTACAGAGACCCACAGGTTCTATGGTCATGGCAGATAGAGTTCAGTGCCATGTCAGTTGGCCCTACTTTGGAGTTTGTGTTTCTTTGTGATGGAGCTGGACTCAGATGTGATCTTTTTTCACAAGCCTCTCCTGTAGGCTCCTTATATAAAGGACATGGGGCCATATTTTATGGAGAAGTTCCTGATGACTAAGAAGCAGGAGCTGGAGCTAGGGCTTGAGTGGGAAATAGCCATGCACATGAATAATGTGAATGAAGTGGAGCTTTTCTTAGTACAAAGAAGACAGTTCCTGTATATATAGGACCTTCCAGTGGCTAGAGCCCCTTCCAGGGCCACATGACCTTGACCTCTCCCAGTTCTGGGACCTCCTCTCAGCAAAACCCTGCTTTGAGGTGTAGCTGAATAGTCAGCAGGGATTTAGAATCAGAGGGCTGGACTAGTCTTGAGAAAATAACATTCCAGTCCAAGCCCTGCTGTTTGCTGGAAAAGTACTGGAAATTGACATCATTTCCCCCATCCCATCTTCCCAACACTGTCAACTAAATGCTATTACACTCATTTTAATGATAAGCAAACTGAGTCTCAAAAGTCAACGCCTTTACCCAGATTTGCACAGCTTGAACTTACAGTTCTATTCTTATGGAGCTTCTTAAGGAAACTCCCATCATCTCATTGGAGATTCCCTATTGAATCTCCTGGAGATTCAGTGTCTGAACCTGGCAGAGGCTCAATATACATTTGTTGAGTGGATTAAAAAATGACCTCCAAACTCTCTTTAATCTATGAAGCTACATTATGCTCTTCGAAGTGTACAATAAAGAAACTACCTTCACACCAAATTTATTTGTAGGGCAATGAAATAAAATCCACTCCCTGTAAGTTCACGTACCAAGACTTAGAAATATTTGGAGAAGACAGACTGCCTCTGGGTTTACTTTCATTGAAGGGAGTCAGTCTCTGCCTCATCACCTGACCAAGGTGTGAGAGGGTCATGTGACAAAGGCAGTCAGGGCTCACCAGCTTCCAGAACTCGTAGGGGTGTATATTCGAATTGCATTTGATGTCACACTGAATTGATGACTAATTCAGCATTCCCAGAACAAGGTACTTTAATACAGCTTCTTTAATTCCAATGAGAGCTCCACTTGGAAAACAGAGGAATGAGGAGGGAACAGATCAGCTTGCTCTGATCCCTAAGTATGGATTGGAAAATGAATTATTGGGAAAGTTTGCGGCTTATTCAATTAAGTGTAGAAAGGACACTGCTTTGTAACTCTGCCGGGGAAGCCTGCCAAGGGAGGAGGCTGCTTTCCATCTTTGCAGCCTAAACAGGTGGACTAACCCTGGGGACACATATGGGTGGGCTGGGAGGTCGATGCTAGCTGGGGCTCCACCTCCGAACTCCTGCTTGCTGGGAACAGCTGTGGAGCGGTAATGGGGCATTTCTAGAGGGACTTCCTCAGTCAACTTGAAAAAGCAGAGTCACTGATAGTGCTGTCCTCTGTTGTAAATCATTTACTGATCTTTGGCACCTCTTGAGCTTTACTAATCCAATTCAGAGCTTTTGGATGGGCTTCTGATAGATTCCTCCTAGTTTTACAGATCTTTTGACAGATTTCTATTAAATAATGGGACTCTTCCAGTTTCCTTGCTGCTAGGCTACAAATATTATTATGAAAACTGAATCAGTTTGGGGGGTAAAGTTCAAATGTTGCGAAATATCTTATTTAAATCACTTTTAAATCTTTCAGTGAGATAAATTTATGCAGGCTATGGATTTTAGCCAGTTTTTTTTTTTCCCCATAGTAGCCTTAGGATGAAGAATCTGTTACTTTTAGATTTCCATTGAGGACAGTAAATCTCTCCATGGCCCTGGCTCCTTCTTGTCTCCTGTCTCTTTAAATGCTACATTTTTTTCTCCAAAGCAGAATTGGAATTAGCTTCGATTCTCTTGAGAATTCTCTACCTGTTAATAGGATGGTAATACCAACGATGAGAAAACCTTACCTACCACGCCAGAACATTTTATGGGAGTGATCTCACTGATCCCTATAGACAGCTCTGAAAGGTGGACAAGGCAGCTATTGATAGTCTTGGATTACAGCTGAGCTCAGGGAAGGGAGACCACGGCCAAGTCATTCAGTTGAGAGACAAGGGTCTGCATTATCTGGTGCCGTCCTCAGCTCCTTTTCTGTGACGCCAGTCAACAAGCCTTGTTTTGACAACATCACATTGCTTCCCAGTGGTTCCCACGTTGTATCTCAAGCCAACATCCAGAGAACGCTTCTAGCTGATTCTTGGTGTTACTTTTCCACATATGGGCATCAGGTTAGGACTAGACCAATTCAAATCTACAAATATTTATTAAGTGCCTATGCAGGCATGGCTCTGTGGGGGCATTTGGGGCATGTAGAGATGACTTGAAAGCAAGCCTGAAATCAGAGTTGTTTTGTTAGGAGTTTTCCACAAGTAACAGACTCTAAAATTCTGTCTCTTGGGAGAATGGTTGAAAAAATTGATTAAAAAAAAAGGGCACTCTCACTAAGAAAGACTGAGAAGCCTTGTTATGAGACATTTTTGTCTAGTTGTACAATCTAGCCAGGGAGCTGTTGCCTATGGGGAGAATCAGGGATAGTTAACCTCTCCATGTACAAAAAGACTGTAATGCACACAAAAAAACTGCCTGTAATTTCTGGTAGTGTACAGACGCCCCTCCCTTATCATCAACAGTTCCTTTCCAGACTAGAATTTGGAGTCCACTGACCTGGGCTTGAATCTGAGTTATCATTCACTTAACTTGTCTGAGGTTCAGCATCCTCTTCTATAAATCTGGGTGATTAAATAATGTGAAAATAAAAACTCGAGCAAAATTTGATTAGATCTCAGAGAGTTTATGGAATCAGTTCACTAATTGGGGAGATTCCAATGGCCACAAGGTAAAGGGGAATTCTGCTGAACAAAGAGAGCAGTGGGCTTTATAGACAGAACAAGGGAGTACATTGGAGGAAATTTTCGTTGGTTAATGCAGACTACATTTCCTAATATGGTCAGTGCAGGTGGTTGCTTAGCAATGAGGAAGATAGCTGGCTAAGAAAAGGGAGTTGGCAAAAGCTGATTGGCTGATTTAAATTCTTTTCTCTGGGCCCACCTAGGCATTTACAGGGAATAGAAGCTTAGATTTTGGTTTTGCTGTTATGGGCCTTAGCATACGAGCTTTCATTTTAAATAAATTTTATTTAATAATGATAAGATGCTGAGAAAGGGTTAGCCCCCTTACCTGCTCAGTGTGTACCAGCCCAGGGCCTGTGACAGCTAGAGACGGAGAAACGACAGAAATAACTAAGCAAAAAAGCCATCGCCAAGGGAAAGGAGACTGCCCGTCCTCAAATGAGCTACCACCCCCTGAGTAAGTGAGATTTTTTAACTGCACATTTTATATTCTTTTGCATTAGCCTCAGTAGCATCCACCTCATTGTGCTCTCTAGTGCATGGGGAGGACTATTAGAGTGACATTGTGTCTAAACTACTAGTCATAGGTAGTCTTGACCAATGAATGCTTCACAAACTTTGAAGTGCACAAACATTACCTGGGGATCTTGATAAAATGTAGGTTATTCTTCCATAGGTCAGGTGTGGGCCCAGAGATCACATTTCTAAGAAGCTTATAAGTGATGCTAATGGCCACTGGCCTGAGGATGATGCTCTAAGTAGCAAGGGTATAATGACCTCTTCTGGTTTCTGTTAAGACCAACAAAGCACCTTACTACAATTTATGATATGCTTTGGTGTGGCCCTAAATCTGTTTTCCCTCCCACATTCACACTAAGCCTGTAGTCAAATAAGTATTTCTGTCCCCCCCCCCAACTTTACACAAAATCTAAAGCCAAGAGTAAAAAAGAACAGCTACAAAATAATCTTTGAGTCTTTTCATTTGCTTCATTTTCCTTCAGTAAAATCAAATTAAATGTTAATGGCTCTGTGAACCAACTTCTGGTGGCTAATTGCTGGTGGGATTGATGAGCCTGTAGGTTCCTCACCCGCTTCTTCTCTGCCTGGAGCAGCTAGGCTGTAGCTTCTAGTCTTACTTGCTCTTGTCCATTTTCCAAGATGTAGGGAGGCTGCTCATCAGCTGCCCTGACTACATCATGATTCATAGCTGAGTGAGTAGGGTACTTGCTCTTCATGGGAAGGTGGGGAAAGGTAGCTATCCCTGGAGAGAAAATCCTGCTGGGCTCCCAGGGTCTTAATGCCTTACTATTCAAACTGCAGCTGTATGGACTAGTAGCATAGATCATGGCTGCTTACTAGAAATACAGAATTTGGGGCCTCACTTCAGATTTAAGGTCTTGGAATCTGTATATTAACAACATTCCCCTGAAATTTCTGCATACTTTAAAGCATTAGAAGCACTAAGGAACATTAACCTAATAGTGGAAGCCTCCATGCATTTGTATGAGAGCTTTGGAGAACTTCAAATGCCCCATGGGGAAGATTTAACTCTAGAAAAGGGAATAAAGATGACCAACAAGTTTGGCCTAAGTTAGTGCCTTATGGTCCTCAAAGTACTTTGATGGATGCAGGGCTGGCTCCCTGTTAAGTGTTTTTTACTTCAGCTCCACCCTCCTTCCTAAAAGTCACCTACTTGTATTTACCAGGATAATTTTTATCTTAAGAACAATAACTTTAGAAGAGAAGAAATATGAGTTTGAGTCCTGGGTCTGTTATTCTTCAGTTCCATAACCTTATATAAGTTCTTTATCCCCTGTAGGTCTCAGGATTCTCCTCTCTAAAATGGGGATAGTGATAATTATCTTCTTCATGGAACTATTGAGAGGCTGAAATGGGATAATGCATGTACCCTTAGTTCAGTACCTTGCCCCTGGCGAATCCTCGATAAATTACTATTCATGGTTTTGTTTCTCTTGCTACTCTTCTCTGTATAATTTCCTGCTAGATCGAGCTCTGCAAGGGCAGAAGCTAAGACTGTCTTCTAACCACCTAGCACATAATAAGTTTGTTCAATATTTGTGGAATGAATGCTTGATCTTTGCAACAGCCTAATAAGGTGATACAGGCAGTATTTTTCCCATTATGTAACTTAAAATCCTAAGAGCCCGGTGAGGTAGGTTTTATTTCTCCAGTTAGCAGGTGATATCTGGGATAACAGAAAAAGTGCCCAGGGCTACATGGCTGGCTAGTGATCTGAGGTCCAACCCACTTATCCCTCCATCTGATCCAAATGTCCTTTTCATCTTACCTTACCACTTCTTCACAGGTTCATTTAATCTAAAATCTATAGCCTCTCAGGGCTTGGGCAGACTTTGACAGGATTCATTGGTGGGGAAGAGAGAATTCCCATTGTCTTCTTTGGTCACTGACCAATGACTAGCAACTGACTAGAGTAAAAAGACTTCTTTCCATCCACCCTAGATCCAATTTGCTGTTCTGCAAACTTATCCCTATAGTGTTTCCCAAATTTCAGTGTTTAACCTACCACCTGTACAATTTTTGTCTTGTCTGCAAACCACCCATGCTATGTATTTTCTATATTGTTATATCAGCTCACAATTTTCACTTTAGCAAATGTGTGTTTAAAAATAAAACTATAACAAAAATTAGAACAGAAATCAATGAAATGGAAAACAGGGAAACAATGGAGAAAATCAATGAAAACAAAAATATTTCTTTGAAAAGAGCAATAAAATTGATAAAACTTTGGCCAGGTTAACCAAGAAAAAAGAGAGAAGACACACATTACTAATATCAGTTGAGCCCATATATAGTAAAAGGATAGTAAAGGAATATTATGAACAATTCTATGTCCAAAAATATGATAATTTAGATGCAGTGGACCAATTCCTTGAAAGATAAAATCTACCAAAACTCATGCAAGGAGAAATACATAATTTTAATAGGCCTATCTCTTCTAAAAAAATTACCCCAATACCAAAGCCATATAAAGAAATTATAAGAAAGGAAAATTATTTTCCAATATATCTCATGAACATAAGTGTAAAAATACTCAACAAAATATTAGCAAATAGAATCCAACAATGTAAAAAATATATACCATGACCAAGTAGGATTTATTCCATGTATGCAAGGGTGGTTCAACATTCAAAAATCAGTTGATGTAATCTATCACATCAACAGGCTAAAGAAGAAAAATCTACCAATAGATGCAGAAAAAGTATTTTACAAAATCTAACATGCATTCATGATTTTTAAAAATCTCAGCAAACTGGGAACAGTGGGGACATTTCCTCAAGTTGATAAAGAAAATGATCTTCCCCATAAGATCCAGAACAAGACAGATATAGCCCCTTCCGCCACTTCTATTCAGTATTCTACTCAAGTCTTAGCAAATGCAACAAGACAAGAAAAGAAAATAAATAGTATATAGCTTGGGGAGGAAGAAATAAAACTTACCTTGTTCATAGATGATATGATTGCCTATTTAGAAAATCTCAAGTAATCTACAAAACAAAAAACAAAAAACAAAAAACCAAAAAACAGCAAAAAAACAAAAACAAAAAAAACCCTCCTAGAAGTAAGTAGAATTATAGCAAGGTTGTAAGATACAAGGCTAATATACAAAAGTCAATTGCTATGAGTAATGAATAACTGGAATTTGAACTAAAAAAGACAACACCATTTACAGTAGCACCCACAAACACTAAATACTTGGGTATAAATCTAACAAAATATGTACATAATCTATATGAGGAAATCTACAAACCTGATAAAAAATCAAAGAAGATCTGAATAAATGGAGAGATAGTCCATGTTTATGGATAGAAGGACTCAACATTATTGAGATGTCAATTCTTCTCAACTTCATCTATATTTAATCTACAGATATAATTTCCTTCATAAGCACAGTAAGTTATTTTATGAGTGTTGACAAACTTATTCTAAAGTTTATATGGGGAGTCAGGGCAAGATGGTGTCAATTTAAGTGTGCACTCACTACTTCTCTAGCAAAAAATGACTGAGTGCAGACAAGAGCCTGCCCAAATGAGCTCTTTTGAGAACCCACAGAGCAGGAGGCCTCAGGGTATCAATCTGGGGAGAGCTGGATAAAAAGATAAATTGCTCAAGGTAAAACCCTGAGTTTCTAGCCCCTGAGGTTGGCAACTGTAGGATGGGAAGGCTAAACCCCATCCTTAAGGCAATAAGCCACGGAAAGCCTGGACTCCTGCTTGCCACCCAACGGGTGTTCTCTGAGCATTCTCTGAGAGTGGGAGGGTTCTGGCAAAGGGTGGAAGGGGTTTCCTTTCTGTGGGTTTGTTTGCCTGGACTGCCTCTGGGCTTTGAGGAGCATACCAGCTGGCCCAAGGTGCCACCAGCAAGAGGGGAGAGGCCAATCTGCTGAGGCAGCTTGATTTACCTACATGACCTGGGAGAGGAACCTGGCCTGGGAGAGGGCAGTCAGGCAATTGACTAGTCCTGTGCTGAAAACTATCAAAATTTCTACTCCTCTAAGGGAGGTGGGCAGTAGGAAGTGCTCAATAAGATTCCAAGAGCATATTTAGCGTCCCCTGAAAGGAGGGGGTCATTTAAAAGAGGGTTTTCTGCTGTGAATTCAGTCACCAGGGTCCCCTTTGAATTTCAAAAGTGAACTAAACCTGACCCAGACAGGTGAGGGGGATTCTCTCCCACAGGCTATTGTGTCCTGCTGCCCTGGGAGAGAAAGCAATAAGAATAGAAAGGGGGCAGGGACAAACCTGCCTGAGGGAAAGTGACTGCATAGCTTTCTGAAGAGCTAACTGACTCAATGAGAAAGTTTATCTCAGTGGAGGAGTTTCTGCCTTGAATATACAAGGTTCCTAGTATGATTCCTGGCTCATCTTAGAGCAGTGATGCACTGGGATATCAAACACCCAGCTGATAATTTAGGACAGGGAAAACATAGACATTAAATTTGTACTAGCTTCTATTATTTAAAAAAAAAAAAACACTTAGCTTACTTGCTAAAACCCATTTCAAAACCTGCAGAGGGAAGGCTGCAGGGTAATTGATTGATGAACACCTGCAGCCTGAGAAGCTCTACAGGGGCCTGCGAAGGAAGGCTGTTCCTCCTTAGGGTGTGTGTTAGACTACTTGCATGTTTGTTTGTTTGTTTTTGTTTTCTTGTTTTTCTTTCCTCTTTCTCCCCAACCTCCCTTTTTCTTTCTTTTCTTTTAATTAGGTGCTGCTGGCTTGTTTCTTCTTTGCTGTATCCTCCTCTGTGATTTCCCCATTCCTGTGAATACCGATTTTGTCTACCAAGTCTATCACTTTTCCTTACTTCATCTTCCTATCTTCCCCTTTCACTTGTTATTCTTACATTCCACCTCTCTGTTTAGTCCTCAGTTTTTCTGGTTTATATTTCTAACTCATCTATTCTTTTTTTTTTTCCTTTTATGGACTTTTTTTTGTCCTTTCTTTTCTCTTTCCCTTTTTCCTCATCATTCTGGCCTTTTAAGTCATTCTATATATTTTTCTCTATTTGGATTCCCATTTCATTGTAGGTACTCCACTTTATTATTCCTTTTACTCTACACTGCTTACATGAGTTAAACATTCATTTTCCTAGGCCTTATATGGTTCATTTTCTAACTTTAACTATTACTGTTACTATTATACTTTTTCTTTTCTTACCTCTTTTGGTTTCTCTGGCCCTAATTTTTTCCTTCAAGGGAACATAGAAATCAACAAGGAAATAGAACAAGAAGAACAAAGTGTGAAAGAGAAAACTTAACACACACACACAACAGCAGCTAAATGCAAGCCTAGAGTAGAGAGATGAGCTAATCAGCAGAATAAACCCATCAAGATAAAAAGATGACCAGACAGTAACAAAAAAAATCACAAACCATACCAAGAAATGAAGACATCGCTCAGTCTAATGAACAAACTAAAAACCAGGAAGAGATGCAGACCATCAAACAGTTAAGCAAAGCTGTCCAAACAAATGTCATGGACCAACTTAATGAAGTAAAGGAAGAGATTAAGGATATTAAGAACACAATGGGAGAACATACTGAAGAAATTGTAAACATACCTGAAAATATAATGGATAAGATGGTGATGAAACACAAAATCCAAGAAGTCAGGAATACCCTGGAAGCACATAACAGCAGATTTGAACAGGCAGAAGAAAGAATTAGTGATGTGGAAGATAGGACATATGAAATCAAACAGATAGTAGAACAGACATATAAAAAGATAGAAAGAAAAATCCAGCAAGGACTTAGGGATTTGAATGAAAACACAAAACACACAAACATATACATTATAGGCATCCCAGAGGGAGAAGAGAAGGGAAAGGAGACAGAAGGAGTTTTGGAGAAAATAATGGTTGAAATCTTCCCTATTCTATTGTGGGAGATGGATGTAAACGTCCGGGAAATGCAATGTCCCCTGAACAGTATAAATCCCAATAGGCCTACTCCAAGAAATATATTTGTCAAACTGTCCAATGTTCAAGACAAAGAGAAAATATTGAAGATAGCAAGAGGAAAGAGAACCATCACATACAAGGGAAGCTCAATAAGGTTAAGTGCTGATTTCTCACCTGAAATCATGGAGACAAGAAGACAGTGGCATGACATAGTTCAGGTACCAAAAGAAAAAAACTTCCAGCCAAGAATTCTCTATCCAGCAAAGCTGGCATTAAAAAATGATGGAGAGTTCAAAATATTCACAGATAAACAGAAATTGAGAGTATGCCAATAAGAAACCTGCCCTTCAAGAAATACTAAAGGAACTTCTGCAGGTTGAAAGGAGAGAGAGAGCTGGAGGAGAGTGTAACAACAACTAAAAAGACAGAAAGAGAAATAAAGACAACATATGACATACATAAGCCCAAAGAAAATGTGGCCAATGTAAGTATTTCCTTGAGAGTAATAACACTGGATGTTAATAGATTAAACTCACCAGTCAAGAGACACAGATTGGCAGAATGGATAAGGAAATATGACCCATCTATATGCTGTCTACAAGAAACCCACCTTAAACTGAGGATTCAAGGAGGCTGAAAGTGAATGGCTGGAAAATAATCCCACAAGCAAACAATAACCAAAAAAAAAAAAAAAGGTGGGAGTAGCTATACTAATATTGGACAAAATAGACTTTAAATGCAAAACTGTTGTAACAGACAAAGTCAGACACTATGTATAGTTAAAGGGGTAATCTTTCAAAAGAAAGAACAATCATAAACATTTATGCACCTAACTAGGGTGCCTCAAAATACATGAGGCAAACACTGGGAAAACTAAATGGAGAAATAGATTCCTCTACAATTATAATGGGGGATTTTAATACACTATTATCACCGTTAGACAGAATGTCTCACCAGGGAATTAATAAAGAAACAAAGGCTTAGAATAGTACATTAGAGGATCTGGACCTAATAGACATATACAGAACCCTACACCCAAATACAGCAGAATATACATTCTTCTCTAGTGCACATGGATCATTCTCCAAGATGGTCCACATGCTAGGCCACAGAAACATTCTCAATGAACTCAGAGAGATTGATATTATACAAAGTAATTTGTCAGACTACAATGGAATGAAGCTGGAAATCAGTAAGTGCCAAAGAACCAAATTAAGCACAAAGATATGGAAGTTAAACCTAATACCCTCTGACAAACTGTGGGTCAAAAAGCAAATTTCAAAAGAAATCAGTAACTACCTTGAAGTGAATAAAAATGACAATACAATATATCAAAACCTATGGGATGCAGCAAAAGCTGTACTGAGAGGGAAATTCATAGTCATAAATGCATATATTAAAAAGGAAGAAAGAGCTAAAATCAACGACCTAACTGCACACCTGGAGTAATTAGAAAAAGAACAACAAACTAAGTAGAAAGGAAGTAGAAAGAAGAAAAGTAGAAAGGATGAATTAGAAAGAAGGAAATAACAAAGATTAGAGTGGAACTAAATGAAATAGAAAATAAGAAAGCACTAGAAAAAATAAACACAACCAAAAGCTAGTTCTTCAAGAAGATCAATAAAATTGACAAACTCTTAGCTAGACTAACAAAGAAAAAAAGAGAAGATGCAAATTCACAAAATAAGAAATGAGGAAGGGGATATCACCACTGACTCCACAGAAATAAAAAGTACCATATGGGGATATTTTGAAAAATTATATGCCAAGAGGAAGGACAATTTAGAGGAAAGGGACAAATTCCTAGAAACACACAAGCAACCTACATTGACAAAAGAAGAAATTGATGAACTCAACAGAACAATCACAAGTAAAGAGATATAATCAGGCATCAAAAACCTCCCAACTAAGAGGAGCCCAGGACCAGATGGCTTCACAGGTGAATTCTACCAGTCATTCCATGAAGAACTACAATCATGCTTAAACTCTTCCAAAAAATAAAAAATAGAAGTAGAAGGAACATTGCCTAATTCATTCTATGATGCCAATGTTACCCCAATTCCAAAGCAAAACAAAGACACCACAAGAAAGGAAAATTACAGACCTATCTCTCTATTGAAACTAGAAGCTAAAATCCTCAACAAAATACTTGCTACTCATATCCAACAACACATCAAATGAATCATACACCAGTACCAAGTGGATTTCATCCTGGGTATGCAAGGATGGCTCAACATAAGAAAATCAATCAATGTAGTACACCATATAAACAGATCAAAAGAAAAATATCACATGATCATCTCTATAGATGCAGAAAAAGCATTTGACAAAATACATCCCACTTTCCTAAGAAAAACACTGCAAAAGATAGGAATAGAAGGAAATTTTCTGAACATATGATAAAGGGTATATATGAAACACCTGCAGCTAACATCAAATACAATGGTGAAAAATCCAATGGATGTGTCATGATGATGGGAGGGAGTGTTGCTGGGGGGGGGGGAGAGGTGGGTTGGGGGAGTGGGGTTGAATGGGACCTCACATATATATTTTTAATGTAATATTATTACAAAGTCAATAAAATAAAAAAAATAAAAAATAAAAAAGAAAGAAAGAAAAAAAAAATACAATGGTGAAATCCTAAAATCTTTCCAAGATTAGAAACAAGACAAGGATGCCCACTATCACTACTCTTATTTAACTTTGTGTTAGAAGTACTTGCTCAGACACTGAGGCAAGGAAAAATATAAAACCTATCCAAATTGGAAAGGAAGAAGTAAAAATTTCATTATTTGCAGATAACATGATCCTATACATAGAAAGCCTTGAGAAGTCTAAAACAAAGCTTCTAGAAATTATAAATGAGTTCAGTAAAGTTGCGGGTTATAAGGAGCAATGCACAAAAATCAGTAGCATTTCTGAACACCAATAATGAGCAATCTGAGGAGGAAATCAGGAAAAAATACCATTTACAATAGTAACTAAAAAAAATCAAATACCTAGGAATAAATTTAACTAAAGACGTAAATGACTTATACACAGAAAACACAACACTCTTAAAGGAAATCAAAGAAGTCTTAAATAAATGGAAGAATATTACCTGTTCATGAATAGAAAAACTACATATCATTAAGATATCCTACCCAAACTAATCTACAGATTTAATGCAATCCCAATAAAAATCAACACAACGTTTTTTTTTACTGAATTGGAAAACCTAATTATGAAATTTATTTGGAAGGGCAGGAGGCCCCAAACAGCCAAAGGCATATTGAAAAAAATATAAAATCAGAGGAATCACACTACCTGACTTTAAAACATACTATGAAGCTACAGTGGTCAAAATTGCATGGTATCATCACAAGGATAGACATACTGAGTGATGGAACTGAATTGAGAGTTCTGATATAGATCCCTGCATACACAGTCACCTGATATTCAACAAGGCCACCAAGCCCACTCAACTGTGAGAGAATGGCCTCTTCAACAAATGGTGCTTGGAGAACTGGATATCCATATTGAAAAGAATGAGAGAGGAATACCATTTCATACCTTAGACAAATATCAACTCAAGATGTATTAAAAATCTAAATATAAGAGCCAAGGTCATAAAGACCTGGGAAGATAATGTAGGGAAGCATTAAAGGACCTTGTAGAGGAGATGGGTTTGTGAAATTCATATCCAAAACACAAGCAGCAAAAGAAAAAATAGATAAATGGGACTGCCTCAAAATTAAAACCTTTTGCACCTTGAAGGAGTTTATCAAGAAAGTGTAAAGATACCTTATCCAATGGGAGAAAATATTTGGTTACCTTATACCTGATAGGAGCCTAATATCCAGCATATATAAAGAAATCCTATATCTCAAAAAGAAAAAGAAAAACAACCCAGTTTTAAAATGGGCAAGTGATTTGAACAGACACTTCTCCAAAGAGGAAATACAAATTGCTAAAAAGCACATGAAAAGATGCTCGACATCACTAGCTATTAGGGAAATGCAAATCAAAACTACAATGAGATACCATCTTATACCTATAGAGTGGTGGTGATTAAAAAACAGAAGACTATAATTGTTGGAGAGAATGAGGAGGAATAGGAACCCTCATCCATTGCTAGTGGGAATGTAGAATGGTCCATTGTGGAGGACAGTTTGGTGATTCCTCAAAAAGCTAGCTATAGGTCTTTCATATGTCCCAGCAATTCCACTGCTGGGTATATACCCAGAATTATTGATAGCAAACACACGGACCGATATACGCACAACAGTGTTCATAGAAGCATTATTCACTATTGCCAAAAGTTGGAATCATCCTAAATGTCCATCAACTGATGAATGGATAAACAAAATGGGGTATGTACATATAATGGAATATTACTCAACTGCAAGACGGAATACAATTCTAACACACAGGATAACATGGATGAATCCTGAGAACCTTATGTTGAGTGAAGCAAACCAGGCATTGAAGGACAAATATTACATGACCTCTCTAATATGAATTAAGCAAACTGAGCTGACCCAGAGATCTAGAGTTTGGAAGATAGGTGTAGCAGTTTGATATTATTGAAGAATTCCAAAAAGAAGTATTGGATTATGTTTGTAAACTGATCTTTTCTCCTGGGCATATTAGATTATATTGGATTCATAGGTTTACATAAGTAATTATGTAAAACTCTTGTGCCAGTAGGGCTTGGCAAAGGACAGAATTGGAGGGTTTTTGATGTTGGAGTTTTGATGTTGGAGTTTGATGCTGAAGCCTTAAGCTGGAGCCCCAGGAAATAAGCACACAGAGGAAAGAGAAGCAAGCCCCAGGAAGGGAGGAACCCAGAAAGCCTGAACCCTCACAGACGTTGGCAGCCATCTTGCTCCAACATGTGAAAATAGACTTTGGTGGGGAAGTGCTTTTTCAATTACTGAAATGCTAGAACAGTTTTTAAATGGGTAAGAGGTATTTTTTGGAGGAATTGTGAGATCCTTGATGGAAAAGTCCTAGATTGCTTTGAAGAGACTGTTGATAGCAAATGGATGCTAAAGAGACTTTTTATGATGCCTTAGAAGTAAATGATGAAACTATTACTGAAAACTGGAGGAAAGGCAATCCATGTTTTAAAGTTGCAGAGAGGGAAGTGGACTTGGCCCAATGGATAGGGCATCCATCTACCACATGGAAGGTCCGTGGTTCAAACCCCAGGCTTCCTTGACCCATGTGGAGCTGGCCCATGTGTGGTGCTGATGTGTGCAAGGAGTGCCATGCCACGCAGGAGTGCCGTGCCATGCAGGAGTGCCATGCCACGCAGGGGTGTCCCCCGCATAGGGGAGCCCCATGCACAAGGAATGTGCCCTATAAGGAGAGCTGCCCAGCATGAAAGAAGTGCAGCCTGCCCAAGAATGGTGCCGCATACACGGAGAGCTGACACAACAAGATGATGCAATGAAAAGAAACACAGATTCCCAGTTTCACTTATAAGGATAGAAGTGGTCACAGAAGAACACACAGTGAATGGACACAGAGAGCAGACAATGGGGCTGGGGAGAAGGGGAGAGAAATAAATAAAAAATAAATCTTTTACCAAAAAAAGTTGCAGAGAACATAGCAAGATTAACTCCTGGTGTTTTATGGAAGGCAGAATTTGAAAATGGTGAGCCTGGGCATTTAGCTGAAGATTTTTCCAAAGTAAACCCAGAGAATGTGGCTTAGCTTCTCCTTTCAGCTTATAGCAAAATGTTAGATGAAAGAGATATGCTGAGGACCAAACTGTCCGGTAGAAAAAAAATAGAAACTGATTCTGGAAATTCCAAGTCTCTGGAAGTCAAGCTCCCAGATGAAAGTGCTCTACTGGAGGACTCAACTAAACTTGGAACTTGTAAATCAAGGTTGAAGATGCAGTTATCTCAGAAAGACTTGTGGAATGTCTTACTGTCTGATGGATTGGACCCTGCTTCTTGCATGCTAAATCAACAAAGTTTTTGAGAGAACTGTATGAACAAAAACACTGTCAGCCTGGAATAAAAAGGACATGGAAAGGAGAGATTGAAGGAGAAACAGCTTTAAGATGAAAACCATGGAAGCTGAGGTCTGGAATTAGGATATCACCTTGGGCCAAGAGAGGGACTCCACCCATGTGCATAGAGAGGGTGAGTTTGCCCCAGCAGTTGAAGAGGGTGGGTGTTCCTGTCCAATGATCTGGGAGAGTTTTGTTGCCCCAGGGTACAAAGAGGGTGGAGCACATTCCCTGAGGATTAGGGCAGTTAAAGTCAGCACCCCACAGGTCTGAGAAGGGTGAACCTGTCCCCCAAAGTTTAGGGAAGGCCAGGTGGTCAACTCGTTGCTCTGAGAGGGCTGAGCCTATATACCAAAGGTTATGGGGAATATTGTCTTCATGTTACTGTACTAGGGGGGTTAAGACTCTAACCCAAAGATTGGGTAAGGTGTAGGAATCACCCCAACATTCTTGTAGAGAGAGGTCTGGAGCTTGGTTGACACTCAGATGGTTGATGAGAGTGGAACTAAGAAAATGTCCATTGGGCAAGCTGGTGGAAAGGGTGGGTTCCCATATGGCCACAAGGAGAAAAAACCATGATCTTAAGAATGACACCCAGACTGAAATTGAATGGAGGATGCCCTGCAGGTTTACTGAAATGTAGAGGACCCATGACTCAAGTTTCCCTCCCAATTTCTCTTTATAGTAATGAAAATGTTTATCCTTTGCCCATTTGTGTTTTGGATGTAGATGAACTGTTTTGTGAGTTTCAGAGGTCTATAATAAACAGGACTTTGCCCTAGCACAAAATGAATTTCTTTAAATTGATTGTGATATGATTTAGTACTTGCATTGTAAGTGATTTAAGTTTTTATTTTTTTAAATTATAATGTATTTTTGGAAATCAGAGGGTGAAGTGTAGCAGTTTGATATTATTGATGAATTCCAAAAAGAAATATTGGATTATGTTTCTAAATGGAGCTTTTCCTTTTGGCATATTAGATTATATTAGATTCATAGGTTTCCTTGATTAGGTAATTATGTAAACCTCTTGTGCCAGTAGGGCCTTGAGTCCCAACCCTTTGGTGGCATGGCAAAGGACAGAGCTGGAGGGTTTTTGATATTAGAGTTTTGATGTTGGAGGTTGATGCCGAAGCCTTAAGCTGGAGCCCCAGGAAGTAAGCACACAGAAGAAAGAGAAGCAAGCCCCAGGAATGGAGGAACCCAGGAAGCCTGAACCTTCACACATGTCAGCAGCTATCTTGCTCCAACATTTGAAAATAGACTTTGGTGAAGGTAGTAAATTATGTTTTATGGCCAGGTATCTGTAAGCTCCTGCCCCAAATAAATGCCCTTTATAAAAACCAACCAATTTCTGGTATTTTGCATCAGTACCCCTCTGGCTGACTAAAACAATAGGTTTACAGGAAATAGAAAGGGAGAAGAAGGTTGTGAGCCAATGCCCATATGGGCAAAATCTATGATATGGTGGAAGTGAGTAATTGTGCAGTGAAGAGATATGACAGGAGTATAGTGATACATTGGGTTGGGTGGTGCAAGTTTGACAGGGGGCTAGGGTGGGGAGGATGTGTTGGACAATTCATGGAACTGGGGGGAGGGCTGGGCAAGGGAGCAGGTGAACACTGGGGATTGGTGGGTACATGGTTGAAATTATAAAGTTGAGAAAGATTTCTTGGCAATATGAGAAGGAAGGGTTATTGGGGGTCATTTGGGACAGGGTGCACCTGGGGCAGTCTTTTAGAGAATGTTTGATTACTTTGTGAGAGTGTGTTGTACCAGTGGGTGGAGACCCACACAATGAGCAAGAAGGAGTTGGACTCTGTATTAGTCAGTCAAAGGAGTGCTGATATAAAATACCAGAAATTGGTTGGTGTTTATAAAGTGTATTTATCTGGGGTAGGAGCTTACAGATACCAGGCCATAAAGCATAAATTACTCCCTCACCAAAGTCTATTTTCGTGTGTGGGAGCAAGATGACTGCTAATGTCTGTGAGGGTTCAGGCTTCCTGGGTTCTTCCCTTCCAGGGTCTTGCTTCTCTCTGGGTTTAACATTCCTTTCTTGCTGGGACTTGCTTCTCTTTCCTCTGTGTGCTTACTTCCCAGGGCACCAGCTTAGGTCTTCAGCATCAAGCTCCAACATTAAAACTCCAGCGTTAAGAACCCTCAACTTTGTCCTTTGCCATTCCTTTTATCCATGAGTCACCACCCACCAAGGGGCAGGAACTCAATGCCCTAGTGACATGGCCCATTCAAAGCCCCAATCATAATTCAATCATGCCCAGGTACAGACCAGATCACAAACATAATCCAGTATCTATTTTTGGAATTCATAACCATATCAAAGTTCTACAGACTCCCATCCTGGGGAGGCCTGATATGTTCTCATACAGAGGGGAGGGTGTCTCTTGTGAGCATGGGCAGTTCCTAATAGGGGAGGACAGACTAGTGTCTTGAGCCCTCAGCTTTGTTGCAAGTATCTATGAATCTTGTCCTTCAAGGAATGAAGCCTGGTAGTCAACATGGGTCCTGATAGGAGAAGGAGGGAGGAATAGAATAGATGGAAGAGGGGGTATTTAAAGGGCAATGGAAATGTTCTGCATGATCTTGCAGTGATGAATATAGGCCATGTTAAATTTCATAAAAAATTTATAAAAGTGTATGTCTAAAGAGTAAAACATAATGTGAACCATTGACCATGGTTGGTAGCTATGTTTCAATATTTATACACCAGTTGTGGCAAATATACCATCCACATGTAAAAAGTTATTGATACAGGAGAGGAGCTAGGGGAGAGGATGTTGGATATAAGGGAGTACCCTATATTCTGTATGTGACTTTACTGTGACCTAAAACTTCTTTGAAGACAAAATGAAAAAATAATAAGACACTGGGGAAGAAATGGAAAAAATGCCACTGTACATACAGGATGACAGATATTACAGTGATGAAAGGCAAAATGTCAAAAAATTTTTTAAAATATTTTTCATTATTTTTTAATATCCCAATTTTTAACTTTATTTTAGTTTTAGTTTTTCTAAATTATTATGTATTTTATTTCTTAAAACCTATCATTATTATTTCATTTTCCTAATAATTGTATTTGGTGATATTCTTGGCTTCATTTTTTTTCATTAAAAATTTATTGAAGTATATCACTACCATATAAATGTACATAAACAATAAGTGTATAGTAACAGTTGTGAACTTACAAAACAAACATACATAGCGTCATATGGCATTTTCATAACTCATCTTACCACCAATACCTTGTATTGTTGTTAAACATTTAAAACTAATGATTAAAGAGAATTGTGAAAATATTACTACTAACCAAAGTATTTTCCCCCAAACCACCCTATTATTATTATCTTTATATCATTTATATATGAACATACATAAATAATAAGTGTATAGAAGTGTAGAGTCAAAGTTGTGAACTTACAAAACAAACATGCATAACATCATACAGAGGTCCCATACATCAACCCTCCTCCAACACCTTGCATTGTCATGAGATGTTTGTTACAAATTATGAAAGAATATTGTCAAAATCTTGCTACTAATCATAGTCCTTATCTTACATTTGGTGTGTTTTACCCCCAACCCATCCCATTATTATTTTTTAAATATATTTTTTTATGTCAGAAGTTGTAAACTTATGAAACAATCATACATATGTGCAGAATTCCCAAACAACATCCATCTATCAACACACCACACTGTGGTGGAACATTTGTTACAGATAAAATAATATCATCTGATTGTTTCCACATCCATAGTGTACATTTAGCCCACATTCTCCATACTGCCCCATTATCAACACAGTACATCTTTGGCATAGGTGCAAGAATATTATATTATTACTGTTAACCACAGTCCATAGGTCATTCCAGTTGTATCTTTCCCATGATTCTCCTCATTCCCACCACTCTGCAGTAGTGATGTACATTTGCTCTAGCTCACAAAGAACACTTTTGCATCTGTGCCATCAACCACAATTCTCATCCACCTCTTGGTTTACTGTGCTATCAGTTCCTAGATTATTCTCTAGCATTCTGTCAATTGGCATTTATATCACTAAACTACCCTTTTCAACCACATCCCCACTTATAAGCTAGCTGTTACTTACTATTGGTTACCAGGCACTCTAAATATTTCCACACTTTTACTTTAAAGCTGGGGGTGTTTTTGGGACTTGGAGTTGTCCTGGGTGGTGCTGCAGGGACAGTTACTGGATATTGTATGCCCTCCCATGGCTCACTGAGTGGACTGTGGGAGAGTGTGGGTTATGGTGTGGACCATTGACCATGAGGTACAGTGGTGCTCAGAGATGTATTCACCAAGTACAATGAATGCCTCATGATGATGGAGGAGGTTGTTGCTATGGGGGTAGGAGTGAGGTGATGCAGGTGGAGGGTATACGGGGACTTCATATTTTTTTAATGTAACACTAAAAAAATAAATAAAGACAAAAAAATAAAGTTAATTAAAACTTCTACATACATTAAGCATCAGTAGTCTATCTCAGACCTCCTTTTATCTCTTTTAAGAATCCACCACCTACCACCAGGGCTTGAAGATATTTTCCTACAATTTCTTCTAGAAGCTTTATGGTTCTTGCTTTTATAATTAGGTTTTTGATCCATTTTGAGTTAATTTTTGGAGATAGGGGTCCTCATTCCTTCTTTTGGCTATGGATATCCAGTTCTTTCAGCACCATTTGTTCAATGGACTGTTCTGCCTGAGCTGTGTGAGTTTGACCAGCTTGTCAAAAATCATTTGACTGTATGTGTGAGGGTCTGTTTCTGAACCAAATTTGGTTCCATTGGTCTATGTGTCTGTCTTTATGCCAGTACCATACTGTTTTTAGCATGATAGCCAGGTAATATAATTTAAAGTCTGGAGATGAGAGTTCACTTTTCCTTCTTAAGATGTTTCTGGCTATTCAAGACCCCTTGCCCTTTCAAATAAATTTGATAATCATGTTTTCAAATTTAAAAAAATGCTGGTGGAATTTTAGTGGGAATTGCATTGAATCTGAATATCAATTTGAGTAGAATTGATGTCTTTATGATATTTAGTCTTCCAATCCATGAGCATGGAATGTTCTTCCAGTTATTTCAGTCTTTTGTGATTTCTTTTAAAATTGAGTTGCAGTTTTCTGAATACAAGTACTTTACATTGTTGGTTAAGTTTATTCCTATTTGAATTTTATCTGTCATATTTTATTTACCCCACTCTTTTGACAATTTTGGTTACTTTTATTGATGTAATCTGATTTCTAGACTCTCTTCCAGGCCTTTCTCTCCTGTATTTTCTTTTCAGGCTCTAGCATACCCTTCAACATTTCCTGAAATCTGTTGTCTTGATTAGAAATTCTCTCAGTTTCTGTTTATCTGTGAATACTCTAATCTTGCCCTAATTTTTGAAAGACAGTCTTGCTGGATATAAGATTCTTGGCTGGAAGTTTTTCTCTTGTAGTATCTTAAATATTTCATATCACTGTCTTCTTGCCTTTATGGTTTCTGGTGAGAAATCAGCACTTGATCTTATTAGGTTTCCCTTATATGTTATGCATTGCTTTTCTCTTGCTGTTCTCAGAATTCTCTCCTTGTCTCTATTATTTGACTTTCTGATTAGAATGTGCCTTGGAGTTGGTCTATTCCGATTTTTTTAGATGGGAGTACGTTGTGCTTCTTGGACATGGATATCTATATCCTTCAATAGGGTTGGAAAATTTTCTACCTGTATTCTTCAAATATTCCTTCCACCCCTTTACCCTTCTCTTCTCCTTCTGGAACACCTATGACTTGTATGTTTGCATGTCTTTTGCTGTCTTTAAGTTCCCTGAGACCTTGTTCAATTTTTCCACTCTTTTCTTCATCTGTTCTTTTGTATGTTCACTTTCAGAGGCCATTTCTTCAAGCTCACGAATCCTTTCTTCTACCTCCTCAAATCTGCTATTATATGATTCCAATGTTCTTTTAATTTCATGTATTGTGCCTCTCATTTCCATAAGATCTGCTATTTTTCTATGTATGCTTTCTAATTCTTCTTTGTGCTCATCCATTGTTTTCTTAATATTCTTAATCTCTTTAGCCATCTCATTGATTTATTAAGGAGATTTGTTTGAACACCTATGATTAGTTGTCTCAACTAGTTTATGTCATCTGGAGGCATATCTTGTTCCTTTAACTGGGCCGTATCTTCTTGGTGTGGATTGTAATTTTTTGTTGGTGTCTTGGCATCTGGCTTACTAGAGTATTTATTCTGGGTGAAGTTTTTCTCTTTAGTTTGGGGCTTCCTGCCCTTTTTCCTTTGCTGGTTGTGCAGCAGGAGCCAAGTTTGTAATTGGTGCTATAAGCTGTGGAGGTGCAAGCTGCCCTCATTGTCCCAACTTTCTCCTTTGCCAGGGATAGGATAGAGTCACAGCTGTGTGGAATAACCCAAGTGGTGCAGGCCTAGACTATAGTTGCCCAGAGAGACTTATGAAGCTTCACACCCCTTTCTCCCATGCCTGGGGCAGGGATGGAGCTCTAGGTGTGGGCAGCAATCTATGCACTGTGGGTCTAAGATGACCACAGTTGCCCCATAGACTTCCAATTATTCAGTCTGTGCCAGCCAAAGTTATCTGCAGTTAACTTGGATAGGCTGGTGCAGGGCCCACCAGCCTCCTCCCTGCCAGAGGTGGGGCTGAAGCCTAGGCTAGGGCTGTAGGCCAGTCTGTGTGAAAGAAACCAGTTTCTATTGTCACTGTGATTTTTGGTCCTGGCTTCCCCTCATGCTGTGGGTGGAGTTGAAATGATGGCTACTGGCTTCTTTCTGACTTGGACTGATTCACACTCTAGCTGTTTCCAGGGTTTTTCCTTATCCAGTGGAGTCTACTAATCAGTAATCAATTCAGTGGCCAACCATCTCCTCTTCCCCTGTCTTTGGGAAATGGAGCTTCCAATTTCAGCCACAGAACAGGTCCTGTGGCAGCTTGTGCTGCCAAAGTAGGACAATCATTGGCCTCTGAAGTGTGGCTGGTAATTTCCCAGAGAGGCTGGTACAGGTTCCCCCAGCTTCCTCCCTGCTGGAGGTGGGGTGGGGCTTAGTCTAGATCTGCAATCTGATCTGGATGGAAAGAAGCTGGTCCCCACCAGCACTGTGATTTTTTAGTTCACCCTGCTCCACCTCGTGCCAGGTGCAGAGTTAAAATGATGGCTCCCAGCCTCTTTCTGAGTTGGACAGACTCAAACTTTAACTGTTCTCAGGATTTTACTTTAGCCTGCTGAGTTTGCTCATCAGTAGCTGAAGTTGGTGACCAACCATCTTTTCCTCCCCCATTTTTGGGAAGTGGAGCTTTCAATTCCAGCAGTGGAACAGTTCCCAAGTTAGGATGGGCACTAGCCTCTGTAGCGTGGAACACTCTACCTACAAATCTTCTCTGCAAATGGGCAGTCTCCTCCTTCCATTCCTTCAAGGATGTAGCAGGATGCTCTTCTGCTCACCTGGAGCTCCCAAACATGTGCTTCAGCTAGCTCCAGATAGCTCTGGGTGCTAACTGCCCTGTAGCAGGAACTGACTCGAGGAGCTCCTTACTCTGCTGCCATCTTGCTGGTTGTTCTTGGTTTCATTTTTTTTTTTTTAAGATTTATTTATTTATTTATTTCTCTCCCCTTCTCCTCCCCCACCCCCACCCCAGTTGTCTGTTCTCTGTGTCTATTTGCTGTGTCTTCTTTGTCTGCTTCTGTTGTTGTCAGCAGCACGGGAAGCTGCGTTTCTTTTTTTTGTTGTTGCATCATCTTGTTGTGTCAGCTCTCCGTGTGTGCGGCACCATTCCTGGGCAGGCTTCACTTTCTTTCACACTGGGTGGCTCTCCTTATGGGGCACACTCCTTGCGCGTGGGGCTCCCCTACGCGGGGGACACCCCTGCGTGGCACAGCACTTCTTGTGTGGATCAGCACTGCACATGGGCCAGCTCCACATGGGTCAAGGAGGCCCAGGGTTTGAACCATGGACCTCCCATGTGGTAGATGGATGCCCTAACCACTGGACCAAGTCCGCCGCCCTTGGCTTCATTTTTGAATAAGTTTTGGATCACAGAAGAGTTACAACTATGGCAGGGAAGGATAATTGGTATGGGGTGTCAGTAATGGGGGACGCATGGGAGGAAGTTCACTTGGGCATACATATAAGGTATAAACATGTGTTCAAGTGTACATGGGCATTGCCACAATGAATAGAGAGTCACACAACAACTGAAAGAATATTGAATTCCCATCCCGGGGAGCTCTGCCACATTCTCCAATGGAACAGCAACAATCACCCAAGTACAGGGGCAATGAGTAGTGTCCACTGATGAGCCCTAGATATTAATGATTATCCTTATGAGCCTTTGTTCTTGAAGTTGCAACATAGCCCAGTATTGTAGGGTGCCTAAGAGTTACCTCCTGAGAGCCTCCATGTTGTTCAAATGTGGCATTTCTCTGAACCAAACTCAGTATATAAATGCACTACCTTTCCCCCAGTGTGGGAAATGACTCCCGGGGATCAACCTCCCTGGCCCTGAGGGATTCCTACTAAACACCAATGAGCAATTCAACTGGAAAAAGATCTTGAATAAAAGGGAGAAAGGGTAAAGACAAATGAGTTTGTATGGCTAAGAGACTTCAAAGTGAGTTGGGAGGTATTCCCAGAGGTAACACTTAAGCACATTTCAGCAGGATCTCATAGACTGCCAAAGTAGATACTACCCCAAATAGTGGGCTCCTGAAGGCTCTGGAGATATCTAGGCCCCTATGGTCATGGAAGATAGCTCTGGAGGCTAGTGCCTTGCCAGTGGGCCCTACTTTGGAGTTTGTCCTCCTGAATATGAAGACAGAGTTGGACTCGGGTAGGACTTCTCTACACATGCCTCTTCTATCCCTTTTATTTGAAACTATAGTTGGTGCTGGAGTTGGTAAGTGTATGTTCAGAGACTTGAATCTCTGGGCTGTCCATGTGCCAGCTGGGACCTGAACCTCACTGGAGTTGCAACATCTACTCTTCAATTCACTGGACTCACCCAGGACAACTAACAAGGAGTGAGGATGGATAACCATCATGCCAAGGAACCCAGAGTGTCTACAACTGCAACCTAGAGAATCCCATCCATCAGCCAATGGGATGAAGACCCCCCCTCAATTAGAGGTGGAGTGGACATCACCATCTCAGAATCCTCAGGATTGGGGAATAAATATGGAATAGACTGGACTTACTGGTATTCTACCATAGTCTTATTGTGATTCTAGCAATGGAGAAAATTATATCATTGATGTGGGGACAGTGGCCACTGGAGGTGCTGAAGTCAGGAAGATGGACAAAGAGATGTTAATATGGGGGCATTTTCAGGACTTGGAATTGTCCTGAGTGACAATGCAATGAAAGATATGGGTCATTATATATCCTCCCATAACCTACAGAATGGAGTGGGAGAGAGTGTAAACTACAATGTAAACTATGATCCAATCTTAGTGGCAATGTTCCAAAATGTGTTCATCAATTGTAATGAATGTACTATACTAATGAAAGAAATTGTTAATGTGGGGAAAAGTGGGAGGTGTAGGGAGGGAAGCATGTGGGAATCCCTTATATTTTTTTATGTAACATTTTATGTAATCTAAGTATCTTTTAAAAATAAATAAAAAATATATCTTAAAAATTTATATGGAAAAGCAAAAGACTCAAAAATAGTCAACACAATATCAAAAAAGAGCAAATTTAGAGGATTGACACTACTTGACTTCAAGACTTACTATTAAGTTACAGTGATCAAGACAATGTGGTATTGGCAAAAGAATAAACAAGTAGATCAGTGGAACAATAAATAGCCCAGAAGTAGACCAATACAAATATTATCAACTTATCTTTGACAAAGAAGCAAAGGCCACTCAATGGAGAAAGGATAGTCTTTTTCAACAAATGGTACTGGAACAGCTGGTCAAACACATGCAAAAAGCAAAACATAAAAGACCTTATATCTTCCACACACAAAAAATTAATTCAAAATGGATCACAGACCTAAAGTAAATGCAAAAATATAAAACATCTAGAAGATTGCAAGGAGAAAATCTAGTTGATCTTGGGTTTGAAGATAACTTTTTATGTGTGTCATCAAAGCATGATCCATGAAAGAAAAATTGGTAAGTAGGACTTCATTAAAATGAAAAAACTTCTGCTCTGCAAAAGACACAGTTTAAGAAATTGAAAACACAAGCCATTGACTGGGAGAAAATACTTGCAAAACATATATCCAATAAAGGATTGTATTCAAAATATGAAAATTACTTTTAAAACGCAACAATAAGTAAATAAAAACCCAAATACAAATGGGTTCTGTAACAGACACCTTACCAAAGTATATATGGATGACAAAAAAGCATATGAAAAGATGCTCAACATTAATGTCATTTGGGGATTTAAAATAAAAACAGTGTCTACACAGTATCTACCACTGCCTACCTAAAAAAGACTAAAATCCTAAATACCAAAAGTTGGCAACGATGTGGAGCAACATGAACTTTCATTCACTAATGGTGGGAATGCAAATGGTACAGTCTTCTAATCTTCAAAGATTTCCAGTTTGAACTTCTGCTTTCCATGAACATGGTAGGAGTAACCTCCGTCACCATGAAATAGATTAGGTGTAACCATCTGTTTTAGTTTCCTAGACTGCTGGAATGTAATATACCAGAAATGGGTTGGCTTTTACAATGGGGATTTATTAACTTAAAAGCTTACAGTTATGAGGCCATGTAAATGTCCCAATCAAGGCTTGATCAGGCAATATTTTTCTCCCCAGAGACAGGCTGCTAGGAATCCTGAACTCTTCTATCACGTGCAAAGGCACATGGCAGCATCTACTGGTCTTTCCCTTCTCTCGTCGCTTTCAGTGTCTTGGGTATCATTGCTTTCAGCTTCTTGGTTCCATGACGTTCTCTCTGATTTCCTGTGGCTTTTTCTCTCTATATTCATCTCATTTACAAAGGATTGCAGTAAAAGGATTAAAACCCACCCTAGGTCACACCCTACCAAAATAATTTAATCAAAAATTTCCCACCTGCAATAGGTCCACACCTACAAGAATGGATTAGCTCAAAGGACATGGTTTTCTGGTGTTCTTAAAAGCCTCAACTACCACATAATCTGACTTTCTTTGGTCAATGAAATATGATAGAAATAATGTATGTCATTCCAGGTGAAAACTTTTAGAGCTAGTGGGTGATTCACCATGTTCTGACATCCCTGCTTTAGTGATCATAGAAATATGGAGTCCAATAGTAAGGATGACATGGGGAAGAGCTCCCAGCCATCCCATGACAGAAAGTGTAGTAGAAAAGAACAGAAAATATTGTTTTAGTCCCCTGGAATTTTAATTATAAGGCAAAATCTACTCTATCCTGACTTAGAAAAACCTCTAGGTGCTGACACCCATGAATATTTGCATCTAGCCAAACTGTGCTGCCCTTGGAGTCTAACTAGAACCAGTTTTCAGGTTTCAGTTGAGGTGGGCATGCATTAAGTGTAACCACTCTCAGTCTCCACCTCTGTCTCCCTTCTTCACTGATTAATCTGTAGTAAAGAAAGTGAGGAAACTTGGACTCCAGAACACCCTCAGCTGCCATCTTATTGCAGAAACTTAGATAAATTATTTCCCCTCTGGATCTGTTTCTCAAACTTGCTAAATCTAAGAGAAAGGAGGAACCCCATGAAGTCATTGACTTTAGACCCTTTCTGTTACCCAGCCTCATTTATCTCATTTTCTAGCCTTTGCCTGACTAATTCCAGAGATAAGGAACTTATTGCCCTCATTAATGGACATCTGTCTGGGCTATGAGTTTTGAGACCTTTTGTGCTACCTACCCAAGTGTGAGACTTATCTGTAAAGTTAATGATTTTAAAGATGAAAATTAATTTATCATCCGAAAATACTTTTTAAGAAAGAAGGGGACACTATTATCTATTATATTGGAACAAAAGGTATATAATGGCACTGTCCCCGGTAAGCCAACATTTATGGTCACTTGGCTTCAATAATTCTATGGCCATTACCAAATGATACAAATTTAGTTCAATGGGCAGGACTGAGTCCCATCTTTGTTAGCTAACCCTGACTTTTGGTCTTCTCTACCCAACTGTTATCAGTTATTCTTCTTGGACTGTCTCCCATTCTCTTCCCAATTTCTTTTGAGAAGTCCAACACAGAAGCCATTTCAGAGGGAAAGTATGTGAATATGGTTATAATTTCAAGCAAATCCACCATAGGTACTTCAAATTCCTGACTACTATCTTGATAAGATGCATATTTAATGCCTTTTCATGGAGACACAGATGCAAACTGCTCAACCCTTCCTGGAGCTTTAGAATAGTGTCAGGTGAACAGTTGCTGTGAGAGCTGCTGGGATGCCTAGAGCTACTCTTTCTCAGTGTCCCCACATGACCCAGACTCTCAGGAAAGTTATTCACAAGGTAATAGAAGGAGAGGCAGGGTTTATTAAGTTTCCTTTTGCAGGCTGTTTGATTGCATTTCTGCCCTGGGCGCAGGCTCATTTGTGTAGTTGATTTATAGCTTTAATTTGAATATTACAGTTATTTCACAAAAACCACTACTCTGGTCCCTCTCTGGATTTTTAAAAATAATCCATTCAATACCACATGTTACCCAATGAGGCCAGGAGCCTCTAGTATAAAAAGATTTACATTTTCCTTTCCACTGGGACAGACGCTTGTGGAAGGTGGAAAATGAAAAGTGAACAAGTTGTTAAGTTTCAAAAATTCTTGACTCCCACTCTGAAGGTAGTCTGGCAATAAAATGCAATTCATGCACATTCAGCTTCAAGAACCTTAACCTACAAAATTGCATGGGACAGAGTGTAAAGAATAATGTAAACAATAGTTCATGTTGTGTAGCAATGCTTCAATATGTGTTCATCAACGGTAACAAATGTACCTCTCTAACAAAGGATGTTGTTAATGTGGGTAAGCATGGGAGGAGGGAGTAGAGCATATGGGAATCCCCTATATTTTAAAATTAATCTAAATCTCCTTAAATAAAAAAAATAATTTAAAAAAATGGAGTAAATGGGAAAAAAAGAATCTTTGAGAAATGTGGGTTGTTTTTATATTACTGTTTTTCTAAGGGGCACCTTGTCTTAAAATTAAGTTTCCTTTCTCCTTTCTTTAGTTCTTCCCAAAAGACACTTGAAATTTGCTAAGTGCTTACTATATGCCATTCACTGAGCTAGTTACTCAGATTACAGCAGTGCAAAAGACAAGTTTGTCCCAGCAAGTTTGTACCAGATTACACTCTTACCAGAAAATTCAGACACCAAGAAAGAATCGTACATACTATTAATTATGTATTGCAAAATGCTTTTTTCACTCCAGAGGTCAGCAGCATGCAGCATATAGGAACAAAAAGGGGGTCTTGATCTTACATCTCTTCTGCTTAGGGCACTTAGAAGTGCTTTTTAATATAAGGCATTCTGTTTGGATTTTCTCGGCCTCCTACAGACCCCTTGCTTAGCTTATAATTCGACATTTGAACTCTAGGGCAAACGGTCTACCATAGGAGACTGCCTTCTCAATGTGTGCCAGGGGACCTAAGCACTCACTTCCTTTGTTGCTGTGTCTTTTCAATCTTCTTGTTTAGATTGGTTTGAACTTTCACTGAAGATTTTGGGTGACCAAAAAATAAGAATTAATGACTGATAAAGTAGCAGATAGCATATGAATGCTTTCACCAGGAATGACTGGGGTTTTAAAAAAACAATCTGTTTGAAAGCATATGAGAAATTTTGAGTTTACCAGAACTTGAAAGGCCAAAATAACAGAGAGAAAGGATATGTGCGGCGGCTTGCTCGGTCGGTAGAGGTGGGGTCTGGCTGCGGACGAGGGGTCGGTCCCGCTTGGGACGAGGGGTCGGTCCGGCAGCAGACGAGGGGTCGGTCTCACAGGGGTTGCGCAGTTTGGCTGACGGGGTCGCCCGGCGAAGCCGGCGACGAAGGGGTCGCCCGGAGAAGCAGGCGACGAACTGGGGACAAGGGAGGCCAGGCCCTTGTCGGGGGCTCTCAGGACTGGAGGGCGCACGGCAGAAGAACTACCGCGGAGACAAGGTAAACATGCAAGTCCACTTTATTGAGGGAGAGGCAACAGTTTTATAGGGGCTGGGGAAGGCTGATTGGTCGAAGCCATGCCCTGTTCTGATTGGTTGCCGGAGAAAGGTCAGTGGGCGGTACTGGATGGGGGAGGGGTGGTGATTAGGGATTGGCTGTTGCTGTTGCTGGGGGAAGTGGCAGGGTTTAGTGATTGGTGGCTGCTGTTGCTGGGGTAGAGGGCAGACTTGAGTTTCCAGCCCACGCCTGGCTGTTGCTGCTGTGGGGGGGGGGGGGAGGGAAAAGGGCAGACTGGATTTTTCCGCCCACGCCTGGCTGTTGCTGTTGTCGGGGGAGGGGAAAAGGACAGACTGGAATTTTCCTCCCTGCGCCTGCGCAGGGAGAAAGAAGAAGAAGGGTGCCGCCCCACAGGCATCATGTGGCGCCATCCGGGAGGAGGGGCGGCTGCGGAAGCATGGCTGCCGAGAAGGGGAGACCCGAGGGCACTCTGCGCCCATGCCAAGCTCCCTTCAGGGGTGGCGGTGAGTCCGACCAGCCACCCTATTATGGGGGCAGCGGCTTGGCCTGCCGCGGCTGCTCCCCCGCCAGGCCAGCAAACCACACTTCAGCCCGAGGGGTGACCGCAGATATGCAGGAACATAAGCCTGACACCTTATATCAATACTCCCCTCCTTCAGACAGTTGCCATTCTTAAGCTAGAGAGAGGTGGGGGGGAAGGAATGCCCAAGGAACGAGCAGAATGTGACTGAAAATCTAAGCGAAGCTTTCAGCAATCTAACTGCAAGAGAGAATAAAACCTTGATGTTCAAGACCCTCCAAGATGAGGAATCTCTGTAAATACTCAAGGATTTCTGTGAACCAGGGGCTGTAGAAATTTAGTTGAGTCAGAAATAGACCAAGATTTACAAAGTCTGAAAGTGAGCCTCAAGGCTGTAAATTCTCTCACTAGCTGGAGGTGATATGCCCCTACCATAGTATTTCCCAAGAGAATAGTTTAGGTGTACTTTCAATTAATGAACTGGAAGGAGGTTGAGTAGAAATTGTCTATTCAGAAGCACAGAGAGAACAAAAGTGAAACATAAAAATACAAAACAGAATAAAAGACATACAGAGTGTGGTTAGTGCTCTAAAATTCATGTGATTGGATTAATAAAAGTGCAGCAAGGAAGAAATGGAGTCAGAGCAAAAGTTAAAGAGAGGATGACAGAAAATTTACCGAAAGTGAAGAAAGATAACACATTACAGATTCAAGAATCACTATTAATCCAAAACAGGAAAAATACAAATGAAATCACAGGACAGTAAAACTACTGAAAACCAAGTGAAAGAGGAAATCTTAAAAGCAATCAGAAAAAAGAAAAAGAAAATAACACATTTCGTTGTACCCACAATGCGACTGACAGCTGACTTCTCAAAGAAACAATGGAAGCCAAAAAAACCCAACCAACCAAACAAACCCCACCCCCTCAAAATAAAACAAAACAAAATAACATTTAAAAACTGCTGGTAACTAGAACTCTATTCCCCACAAAAATATCTTTGAAAAATGAGAGTGAAAATAAAGCATTACCCCACAAACACAATAGCAAAAATTTTTGCCAGCAAGCCTAGTATAACACTTGAAGAAATACACAAATAAATCTAAATATGGACTGCACAATATAATAACAATACATTATTATTATAACACTGAGATTGATACTGAGATTTACAGCCTTTCTTCTTTATTAATGCATGCATATCAACCTATCAATTTCTCTTTAACCAGAGCATTAACAGTTCTCCCCCAATTTTCATCTATCATATTCATTCCATTTAAAATCTTTTCTAATTTAATTTGTGATTTCACCTTTGATCTATGGATGATCTTTAAATGCACTGTTTAATTTCCAAGTGGAAGGGGATTTTCTATTATTTATTTATTTATTTATTTATTTATTTATTTATTTTTTAATCTGGCCTGACCATACTCTGAATGATTTATTAATAATTCACTTAAAATATATTGAGATTTGCTTTATGGTTCAGCTTATGATGAACTTATGTTCTTTGTGCTCTTAAAAGACTGTGTATTCTTCCATTGCTAGGGCAGTGTTTTATATGTCATTTAGAACAGTTTTTTTTTTTCCAATTGTGTTTTTCAGAACTTTCATATCCTTACTGAACATTTTGGTTCCTTTTTAAAAATCGGTTACTAGGGCATGTTAATGTGTCCCATTCAGATAGTACTTTTATTTATTTTTTACTTTTATAAATTTTTCCTTTATATATTTTGAAGCTATATTTTTTGATGCATGCAAATTTAGAATTTTTAACTGTAAAGTGTAAATTTACCCTTCTATGATTATGAAAAATTTCCCTTAATTCCCTCTTAAAACCTAAAAGCTCTTTTTGCCTAAAAGCTCTTTTTGCCTAAAGGCCTATTTTGTCTGACATGAGCGTCATTATACTAGCTTTCCTTGGAATATATGGAATATATATGAAAATATTTCCATCCTTTTACTTTCAGCCATTTTAATTTCTTATATTTATGATGTGTCTCTAATTAGCAACATCTAGGTAGGTTTAGTCTTAATTTTATCAGACTGATATTCTTTGCCTCTTAATAGGTCTGTTTGCCTCATTAGTATGTATTTTATTCAATGATATAATTACTAATATTATATAATTATAATTTTACTTATATATATATATTTTTTTTTTTTACTATTCTTTTTTTTTTAAATTTTTTATTTTTTATTGACTTTGTAATAATATTACATTAAAAATATATATGTGAGGTCCCATTCAACCCCACCCCCCCACCCCCCCTCTCCCCCCCCCAACAACACTCGTTCCCATCATCATGACAATATATTTTGATTTCTATTATCTTTTATAATTTTATTTTTTATTATTTTTAAAGATTTATTTTTATTTCTCTCCGCTTCCCCCCGCCCCGCCCCAGTTGTCTGCTCTCTGTGTACATTCGCTGTGTGTTCTTCTGTGACCACTTTTATCTTTGCCAGTGGCACCAGGAATCTGTGTCTCTTTTTGTTGTGTCATCTTGCTGTGTCAGCTCTTTGTGTGCGCAGTGCCACTCCTGGGCAGACTGAACTTTCTTTTGCACTGAGCAGCTATCCTTACAGGCCGCACTCCTTGTGTTTGGGGTTACTCTACGCGGGGGACACCCCTGCATGGCACGGCACTCCTTGCGCGCATCAGTGTTGTGTGTGGGTCAGCTCCACATGGGCCAGGAGGCCCTGGGTTTGAACCGCGCGCACACCTCCCATGTGGTGGGTGGACACCCTATCCATTGGGCCAAGTCTGTTTCGCTATAGTAGTTTAAAGTTCCCCTTTCACTCCTCTCTTAACTCTGTTAGGATTAGTCATGTTTTATAATTCCATATCCCCCATTATTAACTTATTGGTTGTGAATACTTTTATTCATCTTTTAGTGGTTAGTGCAGTCTGCAGATTGCAAGCATTCTTGTATTATTATATTACAAAATAAAATAATATTTTGTAATATTTGTCACTTTCTATGTAATAATAGGCATTTAAAACATTTTAACTCCATTTAGTCCCTTCTGTCTGAGGTAGGAGGAATTCTACATATATTTGAAAAATATAGCAAGAAGATATATTTAGTAACTTTGGGCCTATAAATTTGAAAATGTGGATGGATTGGAAAAATTCCTTAAACACACATTTTCTAAAACCAATTTTTTAAAAAAATAAGAGATCACTTTATAGATAATGGTGTGAGACAGTGCCAGGGCCTACAATGGTGAACTTCCCAGGAAGAGACTAACAGACAGGGGTGTCCCAGATAGACAAGCAGGCAGTCAGACATGTCCATTCAGAGTTATAACTGGGGAAGGAAGGCACCTGCATATCCCTCCCTGTCCTCATTGTGTAAAATCTGTCCTATTTCCTGCTGATGAGGGTCAGTTACCCCTGCCAAGATAATGACTCCTCTTCTTTCCTTCTGGTCCCTGGACAGAGGGAGTGAAAAATGCCCAGAATGAGGGCTATCATTTATAGTATAATGGGACCCTTGCCATATCCTCTGGCAAGAGGTTGCCCTCTTTGGGACCAGGAACTTTAGATCTGCTGATCCCAGAGTTGTGGAAATGGGAAGCACATAGTCTACCAGAGAGTCAGTGGGAATGATACTAAGGAAGGTCACTCTTGGTTCCACAACTTGTTTCCCAGATGCATGTATTTATCCGACTGGGGACACAGATGATTTGGAGTTTTGTGATTTAATGCATATACTGATTTTTGAAAGAAGGTACCCCATCCTTGCAGAGTATTATCTACAGGATAATGCTTCAGCTGTGCTTTAAGTTGGCCTTCCCAGTGCTCAGTGAGGTCAGCTGTTTCTTTCTGGTGTGGTATGTGGTCATGGGCCCATCCCTGCCTTTCCTTCACTGTGAAGTGGATATTCTAGTCGTTAACTTTTGTGGAAATCCATGACTGTTAATTGGCATTCTGTAGGCCCAAGATAGATATACTGGTTGAGAATCCCAGATAGGAAAGACAAACCCATACTGGATTAGGTATATATCACTATGAGGACAAATGACCCTCCAGAATAGAAGGAACCCAGTGTAGTCAATTTGCCACAAAGTAGCCAGCTGGTCTCCTTGAGGGACAGCATATATTGGGAGCTCAGTGTTGGTCTCTTTTTCTGCTAGGTTGGACATTGAGGGGTGGCATTAGTTAGATCGACTTTAATAAGCAAGAGTCCATGATGGTAGGCCACTGTATAGTCTCCATCTCTGCCACCATGGCCACTCTTTTCATGTGCCTGGCACACCATTTCTGGGGCAGCTGAAGATGAAAGCTGGCTAATGTAAATAGCTAAGTCATTTTGTCTACTTAGTAATTTAGTGAGTCTTCTATGGTGGGAGTTTCTGGTGGGCTTTAATGTATTATACAGATTTCTTTGAGCCCAAACCTATATGCTTATCTATAAGTCTCTGTCCTAGATATCCTTATCTCAGAGGATATCCTTTTCTTTCTCCTTCCAGGTCACTGACCAGCCAACCAAGAATATTCTTTCCTTCAACCATTTCTCTGTCCACACAAAATAGATGATCAGTACACTAGTCACAGATGCACCCAATTGAGAAGGTTTTCCCTCTCCACTATTTTTCAAAGCCACTCCTGTTTATTTTGGGCAGCCATTGTCTTTTTTTAGCATGACACACAAACTAAGCTGAACCACCTACAAACCAAACTTTGAGGTTTTTTTCCTATTTTATTTGGCTGTAAAGTTCCTCCCTAATGCCTATAGGAGGGGTCCTTGTCCAATTGTAATAGTGACACAGGGATCTGGGCTACCTGTTTGTGTAGATTATTTGTGACCCTGGTCCTACTCTGTCTTACTTCATCCCATATATATCATTTCTATTTTGTGATGGATTGCTGCTACACCTGTCAGACTCTATGACTTGTTGGTTCCGGTAGCATCTAGTTCATAATGGTAGGTTATGGGCATATGGTCACTTAATGCCCCATGGTGAAGCATCTCATCTTCTCCAGTACCTAATAATATACCAAAAGTTTCTCATATTTTGTATAATTCTCCACTGCAGACATCATGGCTTTGCTCCCAAACTTCAGGGGCCTGCACTGTGGTTCTCCCACTGGTGATTTCAATAAACTCTACATAGCATTCTTTTTCCCAATAGGCACCTCTGATACCACAGGGTCTACCAGGTCACAGGGCTCAATTCACAGGAATACTTGCATCACAGCCTGAACTTGCTGCAGAGCCCTTTCCTGCTCTGGGACCCACTCAAAGCTGGCATCTTTTGAAATCACCCAGTACACAGAAAGCAGCAGTATGCCTAGGTATGAAATGTGTTGCCTCCAGAACTCAAAGAGACCTAACAGGTGCTATTTCTCCTCCTTTGTGTTAGGGAATGCAAAATACAGTCACTTGTCTTTTACTTTGGGTAGATACCGTGATACACCTCTGACCATATCCTGATATGCCCCTGACCACTGGGCCCCTAGAAACCTTTTCAGAAATAGCAGAGCCATGAATATTCATAAGGTTTCTCTCCCACCACCTTTAGTAGTGTGTCTTACCAAGGTCTACAGCATAGGTGCTACTCTTGCTTGCACTGGTTGGTTTCAGTGACACTGATGTAATGGATCAATATGACATTCTCTGGAATATTCACAAAATTGAGGTCTTTTTAGACTATATTATTATGGAGGGAAAGAAAGTCAGTGATTTTGGAGTTGAGATTCTAACCCAGAGTCCAGTATCCATGATTTGTTTATTCTACTCTGGCTGCTATACTGTTCTCATCTACAAGTTAGAATTGGAAGTCCCCTGACATTTGGATGCTTGTCCTTGTGGTTTCCCCAAAATTTAGACTCAAGATTGTATCTTCTCTTGTTTTCATTAGTGTTCATCAGATCTTGGATTCTGTGCCTTACTACACTCTCACCCATTGGTCAGATCTCCTATGGTACTGCAGCTCAAAGACTCTAGAAGCTTTGGGCATAGAAGGTTGAGAATCCTGAAAGGAGAGCTTACATCCCCGGGTTAGTGATAAAAACTGATGGACTCTTAAGAGATGACATGGAGTGTGTGTTTTAAACCCCTCTCCTCCCAACACATACACACTTTCTTATATGCATCTCCGTCTGTTCCTCTACCCACTGAAGTTAGGCTCTGGAAGCATTTTGAGTGAGGGTGGGTGGTGTATAGGTTATAAACCTCACAGCAGCCTTGCAGAATGGAAGAGGCAGCTTCAAAATCACAAAATGTTTACAAATGTGAAAGTCAAGCATCAGATGTGTTAAGTAACTTGTCAAAGTCACTCAACTACTGAAAGGGGGTCCTAAAACCAGAGCAAATGGAATAACTACCAATAAAATGAACCCCTGGCTCCTAGTGTCTTAAGTCTCCCCCTCCTCTCACGTGTACTGCCTATTCTGTGAAAGGTGGTTTCACAGAGAGGAAGATGCACAGGCTTTAGAGTTAGGCCGGCATGGGTTCTGACAGTCAACGTATTACTTAAGTTCTCTAATTCTCACTTTCCTCATTTGTAAATTAGGGTAATTTATAGCTAGTTTATATGATTGACAAGATAGTTAAATTTGTACATGAAAAACATCTAGTACAGTCTGGGCACATGGTAGGGGCTCAACAGATTTTCATTCACAGCTTAGGAAGATACTGTTATGAACGGCAGAGCCACCTGCTCAATCTCCAGGGCAGTGAGCAGCTTATCAATAGGGGTCTTACCTGACTCCATTGGGAAACTGAGTCCTAATCTTGTGTCAGCCTTGAGGTTACCATTTGGAAGGTAGCTGCACTAATAGCAATTTCCTCAGTTCTGGTTTGCCTGTTAATTATTCTGAAAACATACTCACATTCTGGCAACAAGCCTGCTTTCAAAATTTTTGCCATTTTTTGTCCTTAATAAAGCCTCCTTCTTGTCTTTTCCTGTATGTTTGACAATTGAAAACATCTTAATTCCAGAGAATTTAAAGTATACAGAAAACAGGAAGCAAAGAGCTTCTTTTCCCACTCCCTCATGTAATGATTGCTCCCTCAGAGAAACTAACCTCTCCTTCAACCACTGGCTTTGGGAAATTAACATTCTGTGCCTTGTTCAATCCCTACACCACAGCTCCATATCAGCAATTGTGCTTATCCTTTCAGACATGAGGAAACTGAGACTGAGAGAGATTTAATCCTTTGGCCAAGATCACACAGCAAATGGAGGAATCGGTATTTGAGCCCAAGTCCCTGCTTTTTTCCACGCTGGTTTTAAGTATTTGCCCCAAATCACACTCCCTGTACTACGCACACACACTCACACTTACCACATGCATTCACAGACAGTGCTCACAGTTGACTGCCTCCTATCTCTATAATGGAGAAAAGGAAGCACCTCTAAACTTCACTGGCTTTTGTCCTCCACAGCTAAAGTCATTGTCCCCCACATGACCTCCATGAATGTCCACAAACAGCAGTTGAGAATTAAACTTACTTCTTTGCAGACATGAAAGGTGTTGTGTTAAATACAATGTACATGTTCTCCTCAGGCAAGGGGACTAGTTCAAAATTATAAGGAAATTATTGTTGATAACTAGAAGATTCATTAGCTCTTTATGGGTGGAGACCATTTCAATTACTTCCTTTGGCTACACATGGAGCTGATGCCCTATGAATGAATGAAACAAAAGACAAGAAATCAGGGAGCATTATGGTGCTGAAGAAAGTTCTTTGCAGAAAACTAGGAGTTTCGGGGACTCATCACAGCCCTCCCCTGATTTGCTTCGTGACTGGGGAAGATCCACTTCCCTTCTCTGAGTGCCTGTTTTCTCATCTCTGGAATGAGAGGCTGAACAGGACAATCCCCAGTTCTCTTTCACCTCTGAGTCTATGGCACTTAGCCAAACCTTTGGGAGACTATGATGTCTTCCACTTACATCTTTATACTTAGGGACAGGTCATTGTGACTCAGCAGCATGCATCTCTCTCACCAGTCATCCCCATTGGAGGCAAAAGCACTTTTCCCCCTCCCTTTTCTGGCTCTGCAGATATTAAAAGTTTGAGGAGCCTCTTTCCTGATTGATTCTATTTGCAAACAAATAAGTTCTTCTATGCCAAGAAAGTGAAGTCCACTCATTTCAAACATCTTCCCCACAGATAACAATATACATTATTTTTCCTAAATGCTTCAGAATCCCATTTCTACTGTGACGTAACCCATCCTCTGAAGAGCTATGATTGGCAAGGATGAGTCAAATTTTCTTTAATTATAGTAAATTCTAACCTTTGGGGTTTAACTCTAGAAGAAAGAGATGGTAAGAGGTAACCCCCAGTTCCTAGTGATTTTAATTCTGAAGGTGAAAGAAAGTATTGCTGGTGTATTGAGGACACCTCAACATCTTTGTTTCCATTGAAAATGAGCTCCCTGATGACTTAAAGGAGGTTTAATTACTGAGAAAGCATGCAAATAGCTAGTTCGCATGCCTTTGCATCAGAGTTGGGGCCAAATTTTGAAAAAGAATGCAGTATCCCAAAACCGTCCTCTTTCCAAAGGGGAGAATAAATGATGATTCCGATTTGGAAGGTCTTTCTCTAAGCAGTAGAGAGGCATCCCTAGGTAAAGGTTGGCTGGAAATACTGGAAAAGAAAACACCTCTGTGCAGTCTGATCCAAGGGCATGAATGACTTCAAGGAAGAGAGAGGCTAATCATAAGCAAGAGGTACCAACTGCATTCAGCAGGGATAAAATATTGGGGAAAGACTCCAAGATTTGGTTAAATCTGGCAAGTCTCATACTGGGCAAAGGTTGAGAGTCATCATTCAACTCCCTGCTGAATAAAAAAATTAAAAAGATACTCCTACTTAAGTACCTGCATTAGTGTTCTGGTCCCAAACTTTTGTCAATGTACCATGAAGAAGAGCAAACAGGAAGAGGAAGCCAGCACCACATTTCTGTCAATATAGGAACAAACGCAGAAGCCTCACTGTGTAACAGAAGGCCCATACCCTGGGATACTTCTCAGCCTTCACATTGACCTACCACCCTTGTGCCTGACACAACCTACACAGCTGTTCATGGCAGCCCTGGGCCCCTTGCAATCCCTCAGAAACACCATGCTGTCTCTTGAATTGGGAACTTATTTATGCAGTTTCTTCTGCTTGGAACACTCCTACCAATCCAATCCCCCAGCCCTTTGCTGTCTGCTGTACATTCACCTCTTAGGCTTCCTGTTAAACATCACTTCCTTTAACTCTAGCCTGGCTCTAGGTGTCTTGTTTTGGTGTCTCTACGTTACCACTCATAACTCCTGAGGGTTTGGGAATTACCTGTTCTTTGGGTCTTTCTCATGAGACAGGAGCCTCTTGAGGCCATTAACTGTGTCTTTCTCTTCTTTCAGGGCTAACCACTGTGAGTGGGTACCTGAAATGAAGGGGAAGGTGAAGAGAAGAAAGGAGGAGAGGGAAGGGAGGAAGGGAGACAGAGAAAAAGGGAGAGGAGAAGGAGAAAGGAAAGTGAAATTGGGGGAGATAAGAAGAGAGAGAAAAGGAGAAAGAAGTACAAAAAATACTAGTAGAAACAGGAGAGAAAGAAGGCAGAGAGAGAAGAAGGGAGAGATGAGTAGCGAGAAAATAATGGCTTTGCTGCCCAAGAGGTAGAACTTACCCTGCTGGGGAAACCTCCTGCCCCGCTGCCCTTTTCTCCTTCCTCACGTGTCACCATCATCCCCATCTGGTCGAAGTGAACAGAACTAGCTGGTGTGAAACCTTTTCAACCTGTGAGAAATGTGGCATATCAGGGTCTCTCTTCTTTCTACTCCCATCGAAAAGGTCAAGATTTCCATCAAAAAGATCAAGACCTAAATCTGGGGAGTGGGCTTAAGCGAGCCCAAATGGGGGTCTCCTCATTTGGATTTAGTAAGATCCATCTAATCTATGGAGAGCCAAGAGGCTGCTGCAGGCTGTATGGCCTGAGATCATGGTACAAATTTATTTCCAGAACTTATTCAAAGTGCTTCCTTGGGGAAATGGCCTCTTTCTGCCATTGTGGGGACTTGCAGTCTTGCTCTGGGCCTCCTGTTTAGCACCATGTTCAGCAACAGAACTTGGGGTCTGGGATTTCTTACCAGGCTGATGAGAAAGAAATTCACTTGGCTGCTGGGGGGTTGGGAATTGCATTTGTTTTCATTTCAATCTGTGACTTTTAACTCACAACAGCATTACCTGGAGAGCTTGTTTATAACGGGCAGTCCTGGGCCCTTCCCCACAGATTCTACTCTGCAGGTTTGGAGATGGCCCTATTTCACGGTTGACCCCTCTTGCAGGGCCTTCTGGGATGGGGATGGATGGGGCGGTGGGAGGCTGGAGGCTGGCAGCTCTCAGCACAGTGAAAACTCTCTGCTTATTGACTTTGGTTCTACAGTAGTTATCAAAGAGGCCGCTGGAGTCACCAGCCATATGGTTTCAGGAAAGGGAGACACTGACCACTTTTCACTTGGTGACCAGCCTTTTGTAGGATTGTAGGTCACTGTTTGGGCTTTAATGTCGCCCCTCCAGAACTATGCCTTCTTGCCAGGGCATCATCACTGGGAATTGGGACACATCAACTTTTCCTTAGCTTTGAAAATGACTCTGCAAGGTGACAGGTACTGCTACCTCCAGTGGGGATGTTGTAACACCTCCTCAGAGGGCTGACTTTTTCAGAGGAGACACTACAATCTAGATAATAAATTATACACTTTGGTGGAGATGCTGAGGATACCCTGGCAGCTCCTAAAAGTGTGCTTACAAGGACCGAGTGCAGAATGTGAGATGGGAAGAGTAGGTGGTGTCAAGAGGAAAGCAGGAGCTGGAATCCTTGCATCCTTATCCTCTCTAAGCTACTAATTAGCTGTGGGACCTGGCACCAGGTCCCCAGGGGGCACCAGCCCCCTGGTTCTAGGGGCTTCTGTTTGCTTCTATTAAATGGGAGCACACCTCTGGAACCCCTCTACCCCTGCTGAAGATGCAATGGTACACAGGAAAAAACTTTTATTAACCAGGCAGAGGAGTGGGTGTAGCTCAGTGGTTATGTGCCTGCTTCCCACGTATAAGGTCCTGGGTTAGCTCTCTGGTACCTCCTAAAACAAACAAACAAACAAAAAAACATGCAAAAGTGCCCCAGCCAGGAAGCAGACTTGGCTCAGTGGTTAGGGCATCCATCTACCACATGGGAGGTCCGCGGTTCAAACCCTGGGCCTCCTTGACCCGTGTGGAGCTGGCCCATGCGCAGTGCTGATGCGCGCAAGGAGTGCCGTGCCACGCAGGGGTGTCCCCACGTAGGGGAGCCCCATGCGCAAGGAATGCGCCCCATAAGGAGAGCCGCCCAGCGCGAAAGAAAGTGCAGCCTGCCTAGGAATGGAGCCGCACACACAGAGAGCTGACGCAGCAAGATGATGTAACAAGAGAGAGACACAGATTCCCTTGCTGCTGACAACAGAAGCAGACAAAGAATACACAGCAAACAGACACAGAGAACAGACAACCGGGGTGGGGGTGGGAGGGGGAGAGAAAAAAAGTGCGCCCCAGCCGGGAATAAGTCACCTAATAAGAAGCACGGGTGCCTCGGAAGGATTATGTCTGCAACATTGCTACCCTGCCCTGTTTGAGGTGTTGTGTTTTGCACATGTTCCTGGGCATAGTCTCCACCTGGAGAAGGGGCACACATTTCCATGGGCTGTCAATGCTCCGGGGTTGTACTCTCTACTTGTCTTCTCTGAAGCAATGCTTTTTGCTGCTCTCATTGTTTCCTCACATTCCACACCTTACCTCCCCAGGTTTTGTTTCCCGTTTCCTAGACTTCTGTTATTCTTTTTAAAAATTATGTGTCCTGCCATTAACAATCTATTCAGTCCGTTTTCTACTGCTTCACTTCTCTGCAAAAATCAAGTTAAGGAAAAGTGTCTGATGAACGTATAAGCTCTGACTCCTGGGAAGGTGGGCTGCACACTGTTCCAAGGCACTGCTGTCTCTTTGATCTGGGCTATTCTGTGGGGGTCTCCCCAGCCCCACCTGCACAGCTTACCAAGCTCATGTTCCTAATACAGCTTTGGTCATGTGCTCCCCTGTTGGGGAAGGTGTCATGGCTCCCTCCTGCCTAGGGCCTTGCAGCCTAGCATCCTGCTCTGATCTGGACTGGGCCCATCACGTGACATGCTTGGCCCCTGGCTACCTCTCCAATACCATCTCCTACCACATCGGTTCTTGCTCACCCCCCGCCATCCCACCTGAGGCCCCTCCAGCAATCAGCCGACAGCCAGCACCTCCCCCGAAGGGCCAGTCTGTCTTAGACCAGGTTGTCCCAACTGAGGTACCCAAAGACTGCAGCTGCTTGAGTGACCCCAGGAGAGACAAGTAGAAGAAAGCCCAGCCCAAATAGCTGACCTGCAGAATTTAGAGCAAATGATGATTCTTTTAAGCCGTTAAGTTTTGGTACCTCTTGTCATGTGGCAAAAGATTACTGACACAGAATACAAGCTTCATGAGGGCAGAGACCGTGGTTTTGTTTGTTTGTTTGTTTGTTTCTGTTCCTCTATCCCCATTACCTAGGTCAGCGTCTGGCAAATAGTAGGCACTCTATAAATATTTTCTAATGGATAAATGAAATACCTGATAGGTCTTTAAAAAGACTGTTTGCACTTTGCTACGAGAACAGTTGGCAGCATACAAGACCTTACAGTACCTGAGTCAGCTAATGAGAGAGAATATACTCCTTTTTTCTCCACCAAGAAATTTCTTAAACAGCCACAAAATCTCCATTCTCAGTGGGTCACATCATAAAAGGGTTGTTTAGCATAAATCTTTGCTGATTAAGGAAATGTGATTTTCCTAAATTCTCAGCTCATCTACTCCTAGTTCAAGTACTACAGAAATTGTGTCCTCCAGTCCTCCCCTGAGAAGAGCATAAAAGTAACCAGTTGTGTGGGGACCCCATACTGAGCATATAGTCAGAGTGGTAATGGGAACAGGGGTCAATAAGGCATTTGCAAAAACCTATAAACTGGCCACTGACAATTGATTTAGTTCCTCTTCCTGTTATAAGTTGGCTGGGTATTTTGGTAATGAGCTCTATTCAGAAGTGAAGAGGTTGTCATTGTGAGTTCCAGTGGGAAGAACCTAGAGAGGGCTATTGGTGTGATCTAATTTTTTTTTAAAGACTAACAATTTTTTTTTATATTTTACATAAAACTTAAATATTGAGAAAGCTAGAATTAAAAACATGTTGACTATTTTTCTATACATTATATTTACATAATGATGCTGGTTTACCTTTCTAATTGCAGTTCCCAGGAAGAGGAACTTGCCTATGAGCGTGTTTCCTTCCCAGGCCAGTCTCCCCTAGCACAGCAAAGAGCTGGAATGAAGAGGCAAGTAGCCCCATATCGCCTCCCCACCCCCCCCATTCCGTTCTACTTAAGCATATCTAGATAGCAAAGGGAAACAGGCTTGGATGTAAAGTCAGATGACTGCCCTGAGTTGGGGTTTTATTTCGTTAGAGGATGCTGGTATAGAAAGGACAAGAATTACTCCTCAGCTCAGGAATACTGTGGGTGTGACCTAATTTTGAACTGCACAGAGCTAGAGAACTTCCCTGCATCAGGTAGTCTTAGGGTGGGTTCTCCCATAGCAGACCCAGAGACTAGGATTTGAGTAATCCCAGGAAGCATTAGCAGTTAAGTGGGGAAGTAGTATAGGAAGGGGAAGCACACCAATAAAGGATGTGTACCTGGAAAGGTTACCATGTGGGCAGCGGGAGCTCAGTCCTGTTGGGGACCTCTGGCAGATGGAGTAGAACACGCCTCAGCATTGGTCACTGCCAGGAAGCAACGGCGCAAAGGTATATATCCTCCTACCTTGCAGCCTGCCCAATGCGGAAGCCTTGCTTGCTCCTGCAACCAGAGTGAGCCCTAAGGGCAGAACACAAGTGCTTGCAGGGTCAGTCAATGGGTAGTCAGTGGGGATATGAGTGGAGCAGTGACAGCCTCTGCTATAAAGACCATTTGTTTCCTCAAAGAACCCCGTCCACCACACTGTGAATGTGCACCACACTGTGACTAGAGGCACAGCGGTTGGAAGCCTGCGCCAGGCATTCTCCCCAGACTTCCCCACACTGCCTTCTCACCCTTCCTAACCTGCCTCTTCTTCCTAAGGGTTTTAGCCTTTAAATCCTTAGAGATTCCTTAGAGAGGCAGCACTGAGAAGAGTGGGCAGTAGCAGGAAGCAGCAGCTTCATAGTATTTGATATCATAGCCAACATTTTTTGAGTGCCACTGGTGTGCTGTACAATGATTCCACCTTTTCATTTTCAACAACATTGTAGGGGAATATTGTGAAACGTGGAATCTGAGAGAACAGGTATAAAGAGCTGTAATAATTTACTCAAAATCACAAAGTTACCTGTGTGAGATCAAATGCCAACTCTGTTCCCAGAGCCCACCACACCTTTACCCATTATTCTATATTGCCTCTTCATATTAGGGAGAATAATAAAGGTGTTCTGGTCAGACATAAATTTGCATCCTGGGCCATCTTTGAATAGCTGGATGACTTTCAGGGGCTATTCAACTGCTCTGAACCTTAGTTTTCTTATCTGTAGAAAGAGCTTAAGAATCTATCGTAGTGGGGCTGGTGTGAGAATTAAATGTGTAGGTGTGTTTTCCATGGAAGCGAGCTCTTTGCTTTCCTCTGTGGATTCTGCCATCTCTCCAGGAATCTTTCTTATTTTTCTCTGCAGGGCTTAGATGGTGCCCCAGGGCTTGCCTCTTGTCTCTTGCTGTTTTGGGATTTATTGATTTAAGAGTTCTTGCAGATCTTGCTTCCCAGCAGGAGATAAGTTCCCTGAGACTGGGAACTAAGTCTAGCTTTTTGTTATTGATGTTCTTGTGTTCTCTAGAGCATGGATTTAGTGCAGGCACCCAGTTAATGCTTGATAATGAATGCAGATGTTTCTTTTTGTTAGGAAAAACATTAAATAAGAAGTATTTTGAATATAGAAGTATACAGAGTATAAAACAACCTGATTCTGGTATCTGGAAGATCTTTTCCTTCTGTGCCAAGTTCCCTACTAGCTCTCAACCTATGTATTTGGGACTTCTAATCAACAGTAAGGACCACTGCCACCAAGCTGGACTCTTGCCATTAAGGTAGTCCCTTCAAAGTCAATTTAATGAGGGACAACAATTCTTTAGTGTCAGGAGTTTCATCAATAGGGTCGGTGCAATGATTATGACTCTCACCATGGGAGACACTTCATAGATGTGTCCTTGTGTCTTAGTTTCCCAGCTGCTAAAATAAATACCAGATAATGGGTTTGCGTAAACAATGGGGATTTGTTGGCTCATGGTTTTGAGGCCAGGAGAAGTACAAATGAAGGCATCGGCAAGGTGAGGCATCCTGGGGCTGACTGGCAGTGATCCTTGGTTCCTGGGTTTTCTGTCACAAGGCAATGTACGTGGCGGCCTCTCCTGGCTTCTCTCTTTGTCTGACTTTCACTTGCCTATAAAGGACTCCAGTAATCCGGAAAAAACCCAAGATGGTTGAGTTGGGCCACACTTCAACTGAAGTCACATCTTGAAGAGATCTTATTTATATTGGATCCACACCCACCAGAATGCAGACCAAGACCAAGAACATGTCCAAGCATGGGTACACAATTCAATGGTTAATGGACACCCAAAACCTAACATGAGGGCACCTATTTTCACAGTTGAGGAAACTGAGGCAAAGGGAAGGTAGGTTACTTTTCCAAAGTCACACAGCTATGAAGATTAAAGCTTGGATTTGAACTATGTCTCTTCTGGACAATTTTTGTGGGCTCTGCTGATACTGATGTCTTGTAACTCTCCCTCATCCATTCTTCCACGTTTCATCAGCCTTCTTCCCTTCTGGTGGGCAACACAGTCAGTCCAATAGGTGACAGTGGAAGCGTGCAGGCCTTGTATACATCCAGTCATCTTAGGATGACTTTGCAAGTCCTTTCTCAATTCTGCTGAGCCAACCACTAACTGACATTATGGCAAATATTTGCCATTTATTTATTATCTGTCTCCCTACTAAAACATAAGCTACAAAATATGTCTATTTGTTAACTGCTATGTCCCATTGTATAGAACAGTGCCTGCTACATAGTAGGTGCTCAATAAATATTTGTTGTTTGGATGAATCCTTTATATACTGATCTCATAGCTTAATAATCAAATAAGCCATCTTATTTCTGAGCTATTTAGGGGCACCTCTGATTCCCCTACCTCTCCCCCACTACCCCCCCCACACCATTCCTACATTTTTATCCTTACAAGACTATTGTGCTTAACTGGCGAGATGAAACTAAAGAACGTTAGGGTGTAACTAACGTCAGAGAAGGACCCTTAGATGTCCTGGTCTCTATGGTGTTGTATTCTGAGAACCCAGCACAACATAATAGAGTATTATAAAGGGGAGTTCAAATTTTACTTGTGTCCCTTGAGGGACATTAATGTTGATCCAGTTCATAACCTATAGTGATGTTTCTCAAAAGCACCTTTCCTCTCCTTAATTTTCCCATGTGCCGTTGCTCTGGTTTCTCTCAAAATCTTTCTCAGTGCCGAATCCATGTTTTTTTCTTTCTTCTTCCTCCCACTGCTTCTTTTACCCCTCCCAGTTTTATATTCTGTGGACTGACTAAATCTAGTTGCCTAAGTCTTCCAATCTCCTCTCCAGCTTCTCTAGTACTAGCTGTGTAACCTTGGGCATGTTCTGTAGCCTGTTTGTTTCTCGCTTTTCTTATATATAAAGTGTGGATTTAATTCTATGAGGAAGGTACTATGAAAACTAATGAGTTCATATTTACATGATGTTTAAAACAGTGCCTCGTACACAATTTGCAAACAGTTATAACCTTAGTTGCTATTGTTATTATTCCTTATGATTAATAATATTAATTATCATTAATATATTTATTATAATATTAATATTCATTATTAATATTAATAGTAGCACTAGTCATCCTGATTGTGCACACTACGTAGCTAATAATTGGCTGACTAAAACGGAAATTCTAGAGGTGGCAAAGGGAAAGGGACAATCTTAGGGGCAAGGTCGAATCTCTATTTGACACACAAATGGATGGGAGTGTGGTGGTTCGGGCGGAGGTGGGGAAAGGTGGAAAACGCATTACAAACCCTGCACCTGTCAAACAGATGCCAGGAATTACAAGTATTTAGCTAGTATAAGAATTCTCTTCTCTTTTCACTATAGCTCATTATACATATGTTCAGTTTTGTCTATTCTTTATATAAGCCCTTTGTTTTTGGCCATCCATCTTCAAATATTATAAAACTTCATCCGATCTGGACTCAGATGGGATCTCCCTTCATAAGACTTTCATGCTAATGTGCTGGAGGTGCAGTTAACGTTGGGGTTTAAGATATATTTAGGGGATTTGAATCTCTGGACTGACAATGTGATAGCCAGATCCTGAGCCTCAACAGACTCCAGCACCTACAATCTGATTTATTGGACTTACCACACTCAGCTAAGATGGAGGTGAAGAAGGACAACCACCACACCATGGAGCCTAGAGTGATTACAACTGAAAATGGGAGGATTGCATCCAGCATCCAGGTGGAATCTGAGCCTCCTCTTGACATAAAGGTGCAATGGACACAACCAATCCAGTGTCCACATAGAAGAGGTGGCATTGGATTGGGAAAAGTGGACATAATGGACAAAGGGTATGGGGAAAGGCAGGAAGAGATGAGAGGTGGAGGCGTCTTCGGGACATGGAGCTGCCCTGGATGGTGCTTCAGAGGTAATCACCGGACATTGTAAATCCTCACAGGGCCTACATGATGGAATAGAGGAGAGTATGGGCCATGATGTGAACCAATGTATATGAGGTGCAGAGGTGCCCAAAGATGTACTTACCAAATCCAATGGATGTGTCATGATGATGGGAACGGGTGTTGTTGGGGGGGGGGGAGAGGGGGGGTGGGGGGTGGGGTTGAATGGGACCTCACATATATATTTTTAATGTAATATTATTACAAAGTCAATAAAAAATAAAAAAATTAAAAAAAAAAAAAAAAAAAAAAAAAACTTCATCCGACCTATTCAGAGACTCTGCTCATACTGCCTGACCTTCACTTTGGATTTTCTTTCCCATTTTTATAGGCTTCCCACTGATCACAGCATTAAGTCCCTCAGATATTCTTCCAAAGTTCTCTTCTTGGCAGTTCAGTATCCATGGGGTACCAAAAACATCTTGGAAATCCCTCTGTGGCATTAAGGAGGGGCAGGATGAGCTCAATCCATTCTATTTTCAAACCCGTGCTCCACATTCCAGCAATGACAGGACACTGGAACTAGTTGCCAGGATGGGGACTGCTGCCACACCCACAGTCCCCCTAATCATGCCCCACAAAGCCTACCAGGGAGACAGGCTCGATTGCTGTGTGAATGAGGGAGGCAGGGCTAAGAGTCCAAATTTGGTCTGAGCGAGGGTAGAGACCAGATGTACCTGAATTTGGAGAGAACCATAACTGAGTCTGTCTAAGCTGTTTCCAATATATACATTGGAAGGAATTTCTGGGATTTAGCATCACAGGTTTAAAAGATATAGTCAGGAAAGGGGCTTTGATTTTGCATATGGGCCTGGAACACCTTTTTTGTTCTCTTTAAGATTTCTTTTTCCAATTGTGTTCTCTTTATAACACGGATTCAGTCTGATTTAGAAAAGAAGATACTGATTTAAGAAAACCCAGCCTATGAAAACCCAAAGTTGCAAATAAGTCAAAATTAGGGAGTATTGATTTGCTTCTTCATTTGAGTCTAAATTTTCAAAAGGATCTTTCAAACTTGTGAACTTTTCTTCAGGGTGCCTAGTGTGTTGGTTTCAGAGCACCTCCTTGCTCTAAGCTTACTGGAGTTAGATGATACGGAGGAAGGAAGAGAGAAACTGAAATCATTGAAATCTAAGGCTGAAGGAACCAGTGCCAACAGATGCTCAAGGTGAAATGAAGATGGAAGTGTGTCTGAATTTTAATTAAGACAAAAGAGAAATACAATGTAGTTCCCAGGGGGAGAATTTTACATATATCCTTAATCTTACAAGGAAAGGCACAGCCTTAAAGCTATTCCCAGCTAATCTGATGAATTTTTATAGAGACACCACTTGAATTTTCAGGTCTCCAGGAGGAACATGGGAACAGATGGAGACAGGCATCAGTTAAGTGACCCAAGGACACCCAGTTGGATTCAGATCCACAGTGCTTAAGTTAAAGGACTGTCCCATCCAACCCAGTCCTGGTACTTTCCCCACTAACCTGTCCCTTGCATGCCATTGCCATGCCCTGGAGGGAAATGATTAAGAGCGTAGGTTCTGCAGTTCTTCAACCTGGGTTCAAGTTCTACACCCACCAATTAGTTTACATGACCTTGGGCAAGAGACCTAAAATCTCTGGTCATAAGATGGGGATATTAATACCTCATGTTACTGTTATGAAAATTCATTAGTGCACGTAAAGTCCTTAGCACAGTGCCTGGTACTGGCTTTATTACTTTGGTTTTTATTTATTATTATTATTAATTTTCCTCTGCAGCACATATGAGGATTTCTTTTTGGGAGAACTGAAGTTTCCACAGCCATTTCTAAGTAGGGCCTCATTTGCCATCCCACTGACCTCAGCTGGTGACCAGGTAGCAAATGGAAGTCTGAGCTGCAAAGCACCAGCTTATTAGCCTGCATCTACTTTTCTCAGGGAGAGGATTTCTGCTGAGATAATGGTGTCGTCGCTGCCACCACAGAATGGGGAGTTGGTGACTCACCACTGGTCAGCCACTGCCCACTTCCTCCCGCTGCGAGGGTTATGCCCCTCTGAGCATGGAGCAATGGGCCTGGCAGCACAGCCAGCACAGCCAGCAGGGACAGCTCCCCATGCCCTCGAGTGCTCCCCATACCTCCCCATTTCTACGAGGAACTTTAGGAGCACAGCCCTCGCATCAGACAGGCCAGGTGCAAATCTCCTTACTGGCTCGATGGTTTTGTGCAAGCTGCTCAACCTGGATCTCATTTTTTTTCATCTGCAAAGTGGAAGAATTAATAGCATTTACCTTACAGGTATGTAGTGAAAATTAAATAAGCTCTTGGCTCAACATAAAAGAATTCAGTTAATATAATAATTATTGTTATCAACCCTTTGGCCCAGAAAGTTCTGCCTCCTTCCTTTCCTGCTCTGAAGTCTGCTGCATGTCCTCCCCAGATGACACCGGTCACAGCGAACGTCCCTCCCCTGACTCCAGATGCACTCTACTTGCATCTCTTTTCAGCAGTCTGTGGACCTTATAGCAAAAGTACTCTTTTCTCTGGGTTTTATTATTTTAAAAAGTAACTTGGTAAAATTTGTGCTATGAAAATATTCATCAACTAATGAATTTATTCATTTATTCAACAATATTTATTGAATGTCAGCTATATACCACACATTCTTCTACATGGTGATGATACGGCAATAAACAAAACAGGCAAAATCGCTACCCTCAAGGATGTTACATTCCAGGGAATGAAATAGACACAGATATGAAAGTATCTACACAAGTAGGTATACAGCTTATTCCCACCTCCCAAGTGAAGAAATAGAACATTTGCTCCTACAAGGACTTTGTGTCCCTTCTCAGTTGCGCCCCTCTCCCAAGCCCAAAGGAAACAACCCTCCTGACCAGGGTGCTAATTGTGCCCTTGCTTCGCTTTAGAGTTTTACCACCTACATACTGGACACTAAATTCTATTATATTCAGTTTTGTAAGTTTCAACTTCATATAAAGCGATACATTATCTCTATCCTTCTGTGTCTTCTTTCATTGATTATTAAGCTTAGGGTTTCTTCACTGTTGATGCCTGGAGTTCACACTTGTCACTATTGGGTAGGTTTACTTCAACCCCACAATTATAGTATCCATTATAATTTTAGGTTGTTTCTCCTTTTGTTTGTTTTGTTTTGTTTTATATCATGAACAAGCTGTGCTGACCATTCTTAAAACTGTCTCTCTCCTGTCTCTTGCCCATGTACAAGAGTTACTGCAGGAGTGGAATTTCTGGGTTGTTTCGCATTTACTTGCTAACTTTCCGAAGGGTGCATCCTCTTGGGTGCCTCTCACAGAGTGGTTGGTTGAAGTTGGCTTAAGGGACAATTGGAAGGATGGTCCCACCTGGTTAATGTTGAATTCCGTGAATTGCTGGTTAAATTTGGCTTTGGCAGGAAGAAGTAAAATTCAGGGATTAAGGTGTCCAGATTTCAGTTCCTAAATGAGAAGGAATCCTTTCAGAAGAAGGGAGTCTGAAAGAATCTGGTCTTCAAGATGGGGGGAAGAAACATGAGGTGGTGCAATATCATGAAAGTATCAGACTGCAATCTTACCAAGGACTAGGACTCCATGCTCTGCCGAAGAGGAAGCAGCAACCAGGGACACAATATCTATCTCAGGCATTCAGAACTGATGGGCACATGCTTGGAAGGCCTGGGCCCTTGCTGACCAGCACAGCTAAGTGCTGGGCCCAGCTGCCTTTCCTCCCCTGCTCTCCAGCTCTGGCCCCGACCAGCTGTGACCTTGCCTGAGTTATTTGGTCTCCTGAGCCTTAGTTTCCTTATCTGTGAAATCCTGTTCATGAAAGCAATCCAAAAAACCAGGTGCCAATGTTTAAAGAGGAAATGAAGTCCCCAGATATCTCAAAGCCACTACCATTGGTAGAAAGCTGGGGGAATCAGGGAACCAGAAGAAGGAAAATCTGTTTCTTGTGGATATGTCAGCCTGGGCTATCGGGCCAAATCAGAAGCAGTTTTACTTACTGCATGAATGGATTCCTCACCATGGGTTACTCAAAAAGACCCCTACTCTATTTATCCAGGTCAAGGTGAGCAAAGCCAAGTATTACTCTCTGTCCTGGTACCTAGACGGACAGCTGGTACCAGTCATGTCTCAGGTACCAGGCTGGGGGATCTGGCAGCAGCAAGGGTGGCAGATTGCAGCATCAGGCAACTCTGAGGCTCAGGCAACTAAGCCATCCATACAGCCAGGCAATAAGGAAGGGATTACTGGGATTGATGGGGCATGGAGAGGTCTCTAGCAGAACAAAGTGGGACCTAGAGGCTTCACCAGGCCATGTGGAACATTTACACCTTCGACCCAGGTCAAACGGGACTGCCAAGGTTTGTTGTTGCTCTGGCTGCTGGCAGCACAGAGGAAATAAGCCTGGCTTGCTTGTTTCTTCTGCCCAGTGGAATAACCCATTCCAAGGAACAAGATCAATGGACACTGAAATCCCCATTCTCCATGTAGAGTGAGGCCAGGAAATCTTTCCTGCTTAGAATGGAAGCTGAGCTTCCTTCAGGGAAATGTATTCTGGGGCATCACAGTAGGTGACATTCCCTGACCAGGCTAGCAGGAGGGCTGCATCTTGGCTCAAAGGGATTTCCTATTTTGAAGCTCAGAGGATGGGTCAGAGAAACCCTTCTTGTCCTCAGTGTAGCTTGGGAGCGTCACAGATGGGGCATCTGGGACTCACAGTTGCTCTTTCAGCATTTGGCCAATTTGAAATAAGCAGCTTGGCTTTCAAAGGACAGCAAAAGCCTAATGGAGAGGACCTCCAGATGGTGGCAGAGCAGCCAGCAGCTGTCCCAGCCCAGGTGGCCCAAGAAGCTTGGATATAGCAGATCACAGAATGCCAAGAACCATGGCCCTCAGTTGCCTCTGCTCTCTGGAAAATCTGGGTAGGCTCTCCCTTTAGGACAGAGAAGCTTTCTTTCCAGAGCATTCCAAGGCATCTATAGAGATAATGGGGCAAGATTTCCATCATTAGCTGGTTCAACAATGTTTACAGAAGGATCAGCAAGAGAAACCATCCTCAACAGGAGACAAAGTGCTCCTACTCAGCTTCAAGGCCTCCTTGGCCTTGGGGTCTGCTATGTGAGGGGTCTCCCTTGCTGCCCCTAGTCCAGAGCTGCCCTTCACTAATCTCTCCCACACCATGAGGACCTCAACACTCAAACTCCCAAACCTTCTACTTCCAGGGAACAGCCCTCCCATTCTGCCTGAGGCCTGTCCTGCAGGAGCGGTTAATGCATGTTTGGTGTCCTTAACCACGTCTCTCTGACCCAGGGACAGAGATGATATGGGGGAGTGAGTAGGACATGATCAGGGTCAAGGAGAGCTAATGAGGATCCTCTTTCTGCCATTTCCTAACCATGTGCCTTGGGATAAGTCACTTGATAAAGTGGAAAAAGACTCATATGCTTCATACGTGGTTGTAAGGTTTCGGTGAGGTTTTATAGAGAGAGAATGGAAGAGAAGGCGGCGGGGGAGAGAAACAGAGAGAAAAGAGAGTGAGAGAATGAAAACAAGCTAAGTACTGTGCCAAGTAGGTAATAGTACTCAATAACAGCAAGCCATTTTTACTGGGAGAAGAGTACCTATATGCAGATCAAAATAAATTTTCAAAGGTTTTTAATAATTTCCAGGGGGACTGTAGGGTAAGAGCCCCTACCCCAGATCAAGAGGTCTGTTGACTTAAATTTTCAGATGAGAAAAGTGAGGTTAAGCCCCAAGAGAAATGACTTCCCCATGGTCACTTAGCAAATTGGGGCAGAGCCAGGGCTGGGAACTGGGACTCCCAACTCCAGGCTTTCACCCTGGCCTTTTGCCTTAGAAGGAGCTGAACAGGCTTCCTGGTATCACCTGCCATCTGCTAAATGAGAGTGGTTGGCAAGAGAATCTCCTTACACTGCAGGGAACAGAAAATTGCTCAATTCATTTCCTTGTAGACAGGGGTGAAAATCTCATTCAGGAGAAAAATGGGAGTGTGTGCATGATCAATCTGATGTTATACCCCGACATGCTTAACAATCCTTACAGAGGATGGCCTTGGAGGCATGAGCTTTCAGGCGCCTTGGGCTCCAGTTGTGCTGGATGTCTTCTGTTTGCTCTGCCAGATCTGTGTCTACAGTCTCCACCCAGCTGTCTGCCCCTGGAGGCTGACCTTTGTGGACCACATCAACAGTCTCCCTTGCCCTCTGGCTTTTGGCTTGGTTCATCCAACCAGGAGCCCCAGTAGGAGATCAGAGGGAGGAAGGGTAGGAAGGAGACGGCATTTGCTTCCCTATGAGGTCACCTCGGACTGTCTGTGTCCCTCAGCACAAGGTCACCAACCCTCACAGGGTGATCTTTTCTAGATGATTCTCTCCTTGATAACTCTTCCTCCCCACATTCATAAGTATTTATTTGACCCAGGCACCAGGCTGGACACTGGAGATGCAATGGCTACTAGGAAGGTATGGTTGCTACAATTGGATAACTTTGAGTCTAGCCCAAGTAAATTATGGTCTGTTGCTGGCCAACTGCTTTTTCTGGAACAGAACATGCTCATTTGTTTACATAATGTCCATGACTGCTTTCAGACTACAAGGGCAGAGTTGAATAGTTGTGATAGAGATTGTACAGCATACAAAGCCTAAAATATTTACTCTCTATTCCCTTACAGAAAGTTTGCTAACTCCTGGTCTAGGCGTATACCTTCCCAGTACCTGGTGCAGAGCTAAGCACAATTTTTTTCTCAACAAATACTTTATGGTTAAATCAACAAATTATTCACAGCTGAAAAGCATCACTATTGTCCCCATGGAAGGAAATAATCCTAGTGGGATTATTTTTAATCTTTGCATCTCAAAGAATTTGCTGAAATTTCTGGATGCTGTTGACATGTGAACAATTTTCTCGCCTCTTATTTTTTGGTGGATCAGTGTGAATTCAATACACCTGGGCAACTGTGCAAAAGTTTCAAAGGGGAAAATATTCTGATGCATGGGGTGGGGGAAAAGGATTGAATAGAACCTTGATTGCTCCCACTCCAGAATTGTGTCATCTGGTTTTCTGCTGTTCTTAGCCTTCCCTAAATGTACTTCTGCTGTAGATTTCTTTCCAACTTTTTGTTTATAAAAATACTTGAAGAAAAGCAATGAACTCAGAAGTCCCTTTTAACCATTTTTCTCTCGTCCATATTTAACAACAATAATTTGTAACTGTGGGAGTCACTGGGATTGAGGCACAATTAGAATGAGGAGGGAGGAACTATGTAATGGTCTAGCAGTGTCCATACTCTATTCAACTTCTCTAAATGATGTCCAGGATAACATTTAAATGACGGCTGTGCAAGGAGCTCTCTCTGACACCTCATATATTTAGAATGCTTATCTCATTCTGAAGACTCTTACTGAGTATTGCTGAAAGACCTTGAATAAAAGGGGAAACGGTAAAGACAAATGAGTTTATATGGCTAAGAGTCTTCAAAAGATTCAGGAGGTCATCAGAGGGGTCGCGCTTACGCATGCCTCGGCAGGATCCCAGAGACAGCCAAAGTAGATGCAACTCCAGGTACTGGTGCTCCTGAGAGCTACAGAGACACACAGGTTCTATTGTCATGGCAGATGGCTCTGGAGTTCAGTGCCTTGTCAGTGGGCCCTACTTTGTAATTTGTGTTCCTGAGTGTGATGGAGTTGGGCTCAGATATGACTTCTCTACACATGCCTCTTCTGTCACTTTTGCTGAACCTGTGGTTGGCGTAGACTCAGGAGACTTGAATCTCTGGACTGCCCATGTGCCAGCTGGGCCCTGAGCCTCAGCAGAGTTCCAACTCCTACTCTCTGGTTCATTGGACTTACCCAGGTCAGCTAACAGGTGAAGATGGTCAACCACCACACCAGGGAACCAAGAGTACCTACAACTCCAAGCGGGAGAATTACATCCACCATCCATGTGGGATCTAAGCCCCGTCTTAATTTAGAGGTGGAGTGGTCATCACTGTCCCAGGGTCCACAGGATGGAGGAATAAAATATGGATTAGAGTGGGGAAAAAAAAAGAAAACAATGTATTCTTATTAAAGAACATCTAGAAACCATAAAAAAGTAAGCAGATAATATAAATGACCCATAAATCTAATACCTAGAGACAATTAATATTAAATTTTTGGTATATTTCCATTTAGTTTTCTCCATTGTGTCAATGTATGTATATAAAATTTGATAAAATCAGGATTATATTGTCAAAAAAAAAAAAAGAAAGGAAATAAGAATCCTTTGCAATTGATTCTCCAAATGCATACTTTTTCTTTTTAATTAAAATTAGAATGCTAATGAAAGAAGTTGTGGCATTCCTTAATGGCTAATCTTGGCACATGTGTAGAAAAACTGAAAATTCCTGATTTGATTTACTTACTGACTAAAACTAGCTTAGATATTCTTTTCTGGACTATGAACATGCAATATTTTGAAGAAAAATTATCCCTAATCCAAGGTAAATTAGTGACCTCTACTTAATCTCAGCCCAATTAGCACAATCAGTTCAGTGGGAATTTACAAAGGCCCTTCCTTGTTCCTATGTTTTAGGTACTGTGTTCATCCCAAGAAAGACATAGATACAGAAAGTAATGCCTTCCTCAGACAGTTTACAATCTATTATAGAGAAGGGTAAGAAAAATGGATTCGGTTTTTTAAAGACCAGCAGTGTAATTTAATTGCCATGTGATAGTTTAAATGGACTGTAAAATTCAGAGAAAGGCAGAATTAATGAGAGATGGAAATAAAACAGACATTTTTTGGTGTTGAGGTGGATCTTCTAGCAGATGGAACAGTGTGAGCAAAGGAAAGTACTTATGGTGAGCAGTTACTTGCGGTTGGATTATAGGAAATGAGCTGCTTGGTAATGAGGTAGGAGAGGTTACCCTATGATTTAAATATCAGTGTGGAGTCTGGACTTTAATTTGAAGACAATGGAGAGCTACTGAACTTCTGAGATATGGAAGCTGGTTTGCAAAACAAATGTTTGATTTTACCTGTGGGATACAAACTACAAAGAAATGTATGTATCTTTAGCACACATATCACTTAATGCTGAAATATTGAAAGTATTTCTATTAAATTCAGAAACAAAGAAGTATGGCTATTATGATCACTATTATTCAACATTTTAATGGAGGTTCTAGACCATGCAATAAGACATGGAAAATAAATAATGAGTAATAGAAAGAAATAAATACAGTTGATTTTTTGGGGATTTGTATAAAAATCAAAGTACTTTTCAGGCAATTCTCTTTCATTTTTTAATTAGAACTCTTAAAAAAGTCCAGCAAGGTGGGCATGTTATCTATTTATTTATTTCTGTATACCAATGGTAGTTATAAAACAGCTTTCTAATATGAACATGATGACAACCATTTTTACTGAAGCACATAAAAGAAGACTTGGAAAAATAGAACTCTGTCATGTTCGTTGTTGAAAGACTGAAAATCTTGATAGATTTATCTAAAAACTTGGTGCAATCTCAATCAAATTTCTACTGAAATTGGCAAGTTGATTCTGAAATCACATGGAAGAGAAACATGCATAAAAATAAATTAATTTTTGGAAAAAAGATAAACAATGATGGGATGTCTCTTATTAGATTAAAATATACTATAAATCTATGGTAATGAGTGAAGTTTGGTATCAGAATGGAAATATGCCAAAAAACATCATTAGAAGTCATTGGAATCCAGAGATAAACCACATAATTAAATGTATGATAGAGATCGCATTTCAAGCAAAGAAAGGAATTCAGGCAATTAACTTGTGATCTTATAAATAATTTTCTTTTTTTTAAGATTTATTTATTTATTTAATTCCCCCCCTCTCCTGGTTGTCTGTTCTCTGTGTCTATTTGCTGCGTCTTGTTTCTTTGTCCGCTTCTGTTTTTGTCACCGGCATGAGAAGTGTGGGCGGTGCCATTCCTGGGCAGGCTGCACTTTCTTTCGCGCTGGGCGGCTCTCCTTTCGGGTGTACTCCTTGCGCGTGGGGCTCCCCTATGTGGGGGACACCCTGCGTGGAGGGGCACTCCTTGAGCGCATCAGCACTGCTCATGGGCCAGCTCCACATGGGCCAAGGAGGCCCGGGGTTTGAACTGCGGACCTCCCATGTGGTAGACGGATGCCCTAACCACTGGGCCAAGTCCGTTTCCCATTATAAATAATTAATGTTAGATGCATATTTAACACAGTATACAAAGTAAATCCCAGATGAATTAAAGATAAAACTCATTATAACAGAAGAAAATATAGAAAAGAAATTTTTAAACTCTTGAGACAGAGAAGATCGTCCTATGTTAGAAGCAAAAATTGACAAAGTTGACTCAGTGCAAATTATCTAACACAAGACCTTATTTGCTAAATTAAAAGGCAAACAGCATTTATGTTGCATTTTTTTTCTTTCAGTCTAGCAGATACTTAAAAATGTAGAGGTTTTATTAATCAATAAGAAAAAAGGGTAGAGACAAATATGAGAAGGCAATTCACAGAAAAAGAAATATAAGCAGACAAAATATATATGAAAAAAATCAACAACTTACCAAAAATTAGAGAAATACACATTAAACAAAAATGAAACATCATTTCTGTCCACAAATTTGGAAGAAGATGAGGAGGAGGAAGAAGAGGAAGAAGATGATGACAAAGACTTCTATACACTGTTGTTGGTGCTAATGTTGAAAGTTTCTTCTGGAGAAAAATTTCACTGTATTTATCAAAATTTATCATCTTCCTTGGCAATTCTAAATATAAGTATTTATCCTAGAAAATTAATTCATGTTTATGCAAAGAATAATCATTGCAGTGTTGTTATAGTGACAATGAAACTCAAATAAATATCTATCAGTAATTAAATGAATTATACCATATCCATACTATGGAATATTGTGCAGCAATTAAAATGAATAAGGTAGATCTATATGTGCTGACATAGAAAGATCTCTAAGACATATTGTTATTTTTAGAAGCAATTTATGGGGAAGCAGATATGGTTTAAGCAATTGGGATCCTGTCTACTGTATAGGAGGTCCAGGGTTTGAGCAAGCTGGCCCACATGGCAAGCTGCCCCTGGTAGAGAGCTGGCATGCAAGATGATGCAACGAAAAGAGACAGAGGAGAGACAATAAGAGACACAGCAGACCAGGGAGCTGAGGTGGTACAAGAGATTGAGTGCCTTTCTCCCACTCCAGAAGGCCCTAGGATCATTTCCCGGTGCTATCTAAAAAAAAGACAAGCGGACACAAAAGAACACACAGCAAATGGACACAAAAAGAGATAGGAAGTGCAAAAAAAAAAAAAAAAAAGGAGGGGGTGTGTATAGAAATAAATAAATACATCTTTCAAAAAACAATTTACAAAAATATATAATTATCCCATTTATGTAAAAATGAGGAAAAATGTGTAATTCTAAATTTAAACACATTTACGTGTAAATTTATAGAATAAGCTCTGGACATATATATATCAAATTGCATAAAGTTGTGTCTGGGGAGGTCTGTGAGATTGGTGTGGCAAAGGGGACCTTTTGGCATCTTACATTATAGAATTATTGATTTGTTTGAATTTTTATAAAAATGTATGAATTCATTAGTTGTGTGATTAAAAAATTAACTAATTAAAAGCTATGACAAAATCCAAGCACACAAGATTATAGATTATGACCACAAGGAGCTAGATCTAAGTATTTTCTTCCATTGTATAATTGCACATTCCTCTTTTCCAACAAATTCCTTATTTTCCTTTTAGGATTTTTTCTTGGAAAAGTCAATGCTAGACACTCATCCATTTGCTAATTAGGCACATTGCTGGGTATAAAATTACTTTTAGACATACAGATGTTGCATCTCACATCTAAACCTTGGCTAATGTGTAGGTTATTAACTCATATTAAATTTTGTGAAGACATTGGAGAGCCCCTTCTTTGTTATAAAATGCTAAAAATATCAGCTCTTCAGTAATGTGAATTTTTTGGTCTACACTAGCTTTTCTGCGGAATTTTTACATTATCCTGCCTTTTTAAAAGATTATTGATAACACCACTGGCTAGAGTCTATCATTTAGCCATCTAGGATGGATAAGAATTGACCTTTGAAATAAATAATCAAACAAGCCAGAATGGATACACATATTAAAAAAAATTTCACTTAGCGTAACATTTTCTCTGCAAAACAGAAAAGGAAACTTGTGAAAAGTCAGTTATGGAGCTTTGCTCAGGCGAAATATATTTTTATATGGATGTCTATTCTAAAACATCCTAGTGGGTCATCTCCTATTTCTAATCTCAGGAATTTTCTCCTCCTTCCCTACCCTATCCCCACCCAAATGACCCCAAAATAACCAATTTTTCTCCATGTAGGTATCCCCTCTTTTTAAATTGGCATTTCTTGTGTACAAAACTGTGCTCTTGTTAAAGTCTGGGGCCTCCCTGAGGCTGCTCTCTGATGCTAAATGACTGTAATAGCCCCACTCACTGTCCTCTTGCTTTCAGAAATGATGACAGTCAGAAAAACTAGCCTCCCCCTCCTACCGCCCCCAGTAACTTTTTTGCTCCTGTGTTCTAATAGACACTTTCCAATTTGCAACTGAATTAGGCATAATCTGTACTCCTTAAGGGCTACACATCACTATAGGGAAAGCTGCTGAATTTATTCTAATAACCTCTTGTAATGAATAGAATCTATTATACTAAGGAGTTTTCCAGAATCTTTACACTTTCGCTGAGTTCCCTTTCCAACCATCCTACTTTCCCAGTTAAGAAAAGAGAGGCTGGAATTTGGCACCTGCTTCATAATTATTCAGCAACATGACTCATCTGTTTGGAAGGTGGTTGGGGGTGGGGGTTTGGGAAGAAACTGCTATTTTCTGGGGAAGAGAAAGAAGGAGAGGATGGTGAACCTTTGATCTCTCCCTCCTCTGAAAAGTACCAGTTCATTTGCAACTGTTTTGTTTTTTCTTCTTATGTGTCAACTAAACATAAGCTGTTCCAGACTGATAGGCACTATGTGCCTAATTGTTGTCCAAAAGCATCAAACATAAAACCTTGTGAAGAGTAAACTAGTAGAACAATTTTTGTTCTGATGATAAGTGGAGAATAAAGTAAAAGGGATAAAAGCAGAGGTGGGAGGAAACGGCAAGTGTGGATGCTTCCAACGTAACTCTTCCAAAAATGTGTCAGAATAGGGTTTTCTTTTAAAGTAAGTAGTTAATATTTTTCGCTTGTAATTAACAGAGGGAAAAGTATAGAAATATTAACCTAAACTTTGATGCTGGCAAAAACACTGTGGGATAGGTATTTGACTCCCTTGGGAGCACAAATGATATTTCCTTTTATGGGAAAAGAATGACTGAGGAGAGTGGCAATTAAATCCTATTAATTTGTTTATGTGCTTTGCCCTAGTAATTCCATTTCTAAGTTATAGGATATATTTGGTTAGTGATCATAATGAAAAAATAGTACCAGTCCTAAAGTATTTATCTCACTATTATTCATTATACGGCAATCTTAGAAACAACCAAAATGTTCAACTCTGTGGGAATGTTTGAATAAACCAGGGCATAGCCACTTGATTATAAGCTGTGCAGCAGGGTAGAGTGAACAGATGGAGAATGGGGGTGTGCGGCACATTCCAGAACTGGCCTCCAGAGGCTTTGATCTTCATGCTTATGTTTCTTTATCTCTAAAATGGGTATAAAACTGCTTTAAAAGTTCCCTGTGGCATCTAATTAAAGACCATTGTGTTGTGCCAGGAATATGGTAGCCCTTTCATAAATGAGAACTATTGTTATAAGAGCTATTAATTATTCATGAAGTCTGGATAGAAACAAATAGAAATGTTTATGACATCTTAAAAGAGAAAAAAGATAGCATTCCACATTTAAAAATACCAATTGTGAACAGAAAAACAAGGCTGAAGGAAACACATGAAAAGGTTAAGAGTAAAAATGTATTAAGAGAACTAAACTGTTGGTTCTTTTGAGTCTTTTGTATTTTCTAAAATTTCTTTAAATATACATAATTTTTAAAACAAAGAAAAGCCCCTTCATTAATTCAACATAACCCATTACTACAATTTCTCACCCTCATGACAGGTGACCTTTCTGTGTGCATCCATTAAATTACTGCTACCATTAGAAGGAAAAGACAAACTGTAGGGAACTCTTATAGGTGCTAGAAAAAGCATTCCTCAACTTCTCTGACCTCTTTCTTCCTGGAAATAGAAATAACAATACTTGATTGATCATCTCACAAACTGACAGGAACATCAAGTAAGCCTGGAAAAAGACCCTGGAAAAATGGAAAGTGCCTTACAACGTTCATTGCTTTCCCATTACAGGCTCTCACGTCTGCAAAGCTTGAACCCAGTCCTTTTTACCTTTCTTTTTTTCTTTCTGAAGAAGCCAACAGGAAACCCTGATTCATCATGAGCTGTATTCACTTTCATTCTTATTTCCTTTCTTAGCTCTATCCCTTCTAAAAGAAAAACAATACATAATAAATCTTAACAGCATTGTTTTTCTTTTTTTCTAAATAAATTTCAACCAGAAACATCTGCTGTTGAATTAGGAGTGACTAAACTGGGTATGACATTCTCAGTTTAAAATGTTTAGGATTCAACTTGCTTTTAGCAGCTGCTGTCATCTGGTCTTACAAACCAAAACACAGGGGCAGAAAAGGAGAATGTCAAATACCCCAACAGCCAAATGAAGACATTAGCTAAGCACTTACACCTGTCCAGGCAGGACAAAGCAATAAATGGCAATTCAATGGTTAGACTATCATTTGTAGATGTTAATCAACCTTTCCATGCTGAAAGCTACCAAATAGGTAATCTTGAAGCCCTGACCAATAGAATCCAGACACCTAGTTTTGGTTATCCAGAAAACACTATGTTCGTTTTTTTAAAGGCCTTCTCACTACCACTTCAAACTCTTTGAACAGGGGCTTTGAGTATTAAATTTTCATTTCCTGACCCCTTAATACCACTGCTTAGGTGAGGCCTCCCTCGTGATCCAGGTGTACCACTCTGATGTCAATTTCTTCTTAACTAAAGTCATACCTGAGTTCCCCCATTCTTTGAATCCTCAAATGCCCTTGTCTACATTTTATTTATTGATAAAAGGTAGTTCCTGTTTATTTATCCTGTTTATTATTATAGTAGTTCCTGTCTACATGCCTATATAAAAGATTATTTTATTTCTCCAAATGATCATGTAGAAAAGAAGCAGTTATTTCATATTTGAGTTATTATGAAGTCTCAGGTTATTAAGACATCCCTCTTCCAATTATTTTCTTTTTAATAACTAAGGATTGTTTGAGGACAGCAGTTAGTCTCAATCTTGGTAGGATCATCTAGAAAACTCTTAAGCATTCCACTGCCCATGCTGCATTCCAGACCATTAAATCAGAATCTCTGGAGGTAGACCCAGGCATCACTGTTAAAAATGCTCCCTAGGTGATTCCAACTTACAGCTAAGGCTGCAAATCATTGCATTAGCCTGAAACAACCTTAATCAATGCTAGTGTTTGATGTTTATAAAGGTCAACTGATGGAAGCAGGGATTAAACACAGATTTAGTGAATATTCCCAGGACTGGGAGAACTCACAATTGCATGTGGTAGATATTATACAAAACATTTTTAAAAAAGTAATACAGTAAGTGGCTACAAGTTGTGGGTAAATGAAAAAACTATTTTGTTATGCTAGCAGGTTCTAGTGGTATGGACTAGAATTATGCATGGAATCAAAAAGTGCTGTATCTTAAATAGCTTAGTCAGCAGTGAATATGATATGCAAGAAAACTGTGTTAGGTGATTCAAAAAGTGACTCTAGGGATGATTAAGAAACTGATGTCAAAGCTGCATGTAAAAAGTTTGAATAAAATTGTTCTAAGAAATGAGTGTAGAAAAAGTAATATTTCTAAGTAAATATATTAGGTAATGTAGATTTAAATAACTAGTAGAAAGAAATTAAGAAATTAAATATTGATAATTTCAGCCATATCTCTAAACATTTAGAGATTGAAATTCACCAAAAGCATTAAAAATATCAGTGGGAAATGGAAGGACTGCCTTATTTTGGAATCCCTCAATCTCATTGCAATTATGTTATTTTCTTTTTTCACTTGCTAGAATTAGGCTACTTAAGGACAGAGACAATCTCTGTCCTTACGTAGCTTAAGACATACTCAAGCACAGATACAGGTTTTGTGAGGACAAAAGCAAACACAAGTTAGGTAGGCCTTTTGACATAGAAGAATAAGAGCGTCCATGGGAACACACCGTTAGGGCCCTACCCAAGGCAATGTAAGTGAAGGACCTTGAGGCTTAGTCTCATAAGCTTCAAGGGTAATCTACCTCTTTCCCCACCCTAGTGCCTGGCATGGTATCTTGTGTACCAGGCATTGCACAGATATTGCTTAATTTGCACTAATTTCCTTAGTCAAACAGCCTATGAAATCCTAAGATGATTCGGTGCATCCATCGTTTGTTTCTATTTTTTCCAAAAAGCAGTGACAATTTCCTGAGTGGCAATTTCTTGAGTACAGTAGTCAGTTGGCACAATGGCATTAGAGCTTTAGATGCAAAGATGGGGACAATTTCACTCCTGACCCTTGCATTAGAACAATCGAAGACTTCACATCCGAGGGACAGAGTTGGCAAGTCACATTTGGGTAAGGGAGCTCCTGGAATAGGGGAAGGGAAGTTTGAAGCACCTGGTAATACAGCAAGAATGAAGCCTGGCAGAGAGTTTTCCTGTCTGAGATTCCAGCCTCTTGCAGAATCAAAGAACTTAGAAACAGACTTGGGACTCCTACTATTTGTACTCCTCAGTTTTGCGTAGACTCCTTGAATGGAAGGCAGCACTCATTTGTCTTGGTGTCCCTAACATGTGCCTGGCACAGTATAGCTGACACTAGAAGGCTTATTGAATTTTTACAGAAACTTTGTAGCAAGTAAAGATGACCTTAGTATGGATAACCAGGTTCTGGTTTTCTACATGGTACATAAAAATTAATACTTAGATCTTCATTTCCTCATTCTTTCTTCAGGCCAGCATTCCACGAATGAGGATGTGGCAGCAGGAAAAATAACCTGACAATGAAACGTCCAGGTAGGATTCCAGCCAAAATCTAAATTTGGATGTACTGATTCCTTCTACATTTTCTGGGCAGAGGAATCTAATGAAACTTCAGAAAAGATTTTTCCTTTCACAGTTTTGACACTTGAAGTCTTGGTCTTTAAGTGGTAGAGCTTTAAATTTCCAACGCAATAAAGTGAAAGTGTAAAAAAGAGAACTTATCAGTCTTTCATATGCACTGAAATTTCACCCAAAGTTAATGCGCCCAAACTGGCTAAGGATTCACATTGAAGAAGAAAGTGACTGAGATGACAAGCTGTTGAAGACCATGCAGTCCTTATCAGAGGAAAAAGGACAGTTGAGAGGCAGCAGCACTGGAAGGAAGATCAAAACATGCTACGGAGGGAGCATCAGGAAAAATTAATGATGCCCACCTCCTGGGAGCCCTCTGGACACTTCACAGCAGTTCTAAAGCCAGTACATATCATCCTCTTGGGACAAAACTTTTGAGAACATCAACATGAAGAGAACACAAGAATATGAGTGTTCTCTATGCTGGAGAAACAGACAACCTTTAGGGAGATCTAAGGTATATAACTCAAATCCCCAAAGAGTAGTTCTGGTGCATGCACAGAAAGCAGTGATGGCCCAAAAGGGGGAACTGATTTTTGGACTTTACTCAGACCCAGTGGCATGAAGGGTTAGAATGATTTTTCATTTCCCTCCCTCCCTCCCTCCCTTCCTCCCTTCCTCCCTTCCTCCCTTCCTTCCCTCCCTCCCTCCCTTTTTCATTTGACAAGGTGTGAGCTTACAAAACAATCAGGCATAATGTGCACAATTCCCATATATCACCCCTCCACCTTACATTATTGTGAAACATTTGTTACAGATTGTGAAAGAATATGATCAGACTATTACTACTAACTATGGTTCATAGCTTATACTTGGTATATTTCTTCCATACACCCCCTATTATTAACACTTTGTATTAGTATTGTACATTTGTTATAGTTCATGAGAGAACATGAACTATATGAGAAAATGAACACTCTCATATTGTACTGGTAACCACAGTTACACATGTGTTATTCAGTTCCATGCCTTATATATTCTATCCAAAGTGCACACTCAGTAGCTTTCACTTCCATCACAGAGTTGTGCAGTCATTGCCCCAGTAAAACTTTAAATGTTTTCCTTAGTCCAAAAGAAAAAACCCCATACTCCCGTATTATTGACAATAATACCTTCTTTGACATTGATGCAAGAATATTACAATATTGCTCTTAAATATAGCCCATAAGTTACATTAATTGTATTTTCCCATTCATCATTATATTCTTACCACCTTGTAATAGTGATGTAAATTGGTTCTAGGTCATAGAAGAACATTCTTGTATTTACAGTATTAACTACAATCCTCATCTACCTCTGGGTTCATTGTGTTATTCAGTCACTAGATTACTCTCTAGCTTTCTTTCAATTGACATTTACATCCCTAGTATAATCCTTTCAGCCACAGTCCCATTTATCAACCAGCTGTTTTTATTATACTCACTAAAATGTTTATGTCAACTCTACCATTTCCACACTTTTACAGTCAAGCTAATTGAAAATTCCACATATGTTAAGCATTAGCACCCCTTCTCAATTCTCATCCTATTTCCTAGTAACCTATAGTCTAGGTTTAATTTATGGGCTTATTCTTCATATTTAGTTCATATTAGTGAGACCTTACAATATTTGTCCTTTTGTGTCTGGCTTATTTCACTTAGGATAACATCCACAAGTTATGGATGTTGTAACATCCATGTTATCATATACGTTCCAACTTAATTTCTTCTTACAGCAGCACAAGTATTCCATTGCATGAATATACCACGTTTTATTTATCCATTCATTGGTTGATGGACTCTTGGGTTGTTTTCATCTTTTGGCAATTGTGAATAATGCTGCTGTGAACATCAGTGTGCAAATGTCTGTTCGCTTCACTGTTTTCAGTTCTCCTGGATATATTTCTAATAGAGGGATTGCTGGATCATATGGCAGTTCTATGTTTAGCTTCCTGAGGAACCACCAAACTGTCCTCCACACAGAAGTTGCACCAGTCTATTTCCCCACATCCTCTCCAGCTCTTGTTTTCCATTAAAAAAAAAATCTCATTGCAGTTTTGATTTGCGTTTCCCTAATAGCTAGTGATATTTAACATTTTTTTCATGTGCTTTCTTGCCATTTGTATTTCCTCTTGGGAGAAATGCCTATTTAAATTTTTGCCCATTTAAAAAATTGGATTGCTTGCTCTTTTATTGTTGGATCGTACGATCTCTTTATATAGAAATCAAACCCTTTTTAGAAATGTGGTTTCCAAATATTTTCTTCCATTGAATGTGTTGCCTTTACACCTTTTTGACAAAGTTCTTTGAAGCATAAATGTGTTTAAGTTTGAGGAAGTCTTATTTATGCATGTTTTCTTTCAGTGCTTGTGCTTTTGGTGCAAGGTTTAAAAATCCACCATCTGCCACCAGGTCTTGAAGATGTTTCTCTACATTTTTTATGGTTCTCACTTTTATATTTAAGAGTTTTATGGTTCTCACTTTTATATTTAGGTCTTTGATCAATTTTGAGTTGATTTTTATATAAGGTGTGAGGTAGGGGTCCTCTTTGTTTTCTTGGATATGTATATCCAGTTCTCCCAACACCACTGGTTGAATAGACTATTCTGCCACAGCTGGGTGGATTTGGTAGCCTTATTAAAAGTCACTTGACCATAGATGTGAGGGTCTGTTTCTGAACCATCAATTCAGTTCCATTGATTTATATGTCTCTCTTTATGCCAGGATCATGCTTTTCTACCACTGTAACTAGGTAATATAATTTAAAGCACAAAATTGAGTCCTCCAACTTCATTCTTCCTTTTTAAGAGATTTCTGGCTATTTGGAACCTTTTGCCCTTCCAAATAAATCTGATAATTGGGTTTTCCATTTCTGCAAAAAAGGCTGCTGAAATTATCAGGATTGCATTGAATCTGTATATCAATTCATGTAGAATTCACATCTTAATGATGTTTAATCTTCCCATCCATGAACACAGAATGTTTTTCAATTTATTTAGGTCTTCTTTGAAGCAGTGCATTGTAGCTTTCTTAATACAAGTGCTTTATATCCAAGATAGGTCTATTCCTAAATATTTGATTCTTTTTGTTACTATTGTAAATGGAATTTTCCCCCTAATTTTCTCTTCAGATTACTCATTACCAGTGCATAGAAACATTACTAATTTTTCCATATTTATTTTGTATATTGCCACTCTGCTGCATTTGTTTATTAGCTCTAGGAACTCTGTTGTAGATTTTTCAGGATTTTCTAAGTATAGGATCATATCATCTGCAAATAGTGAAAGTTTTTCTTCTTCCTTTCTAGTTTGGCTGCCTTTTCTTTCTTTTTCTTGCCTGATTGTTCCAGCTAGAGCCTTGAGCACTATATTGAACAACAGTGTGACAGTGGGCATCCTTGTCTTCTTCCTGATCTCAAGAGGAAAACTTTGTCTTTCACTATTGAGTACAATGTTAGCTGTGGGTTTTTCATATATGTACTTTATCATGTTTAGAAAGTTTCCTTTGATTATTATTTTTTGGAGTGTTTTTATCAAGAAAGGATGCTGGATTTTGTCAATGCCTTTTCTGCATCAATCAAGATGATCATGTGATTTTTTTCTTCCTTGAATTATTAATGTAGTGTATTACACTGATTTTTACACCCATCCTTGCATGCCTGGGATAAAACCCACTTGATCATAATGAATAATTCTTTTAATGTGTTGTTGGGTTTCTGAGTTTTCCCTTTTGACTGATGTTGATTTCCAGTTTTATTCCACTATGATTAGAGAAAGAAATTTGTATAATTTCAATATTTTTTAATATATTGAGTTTTGTTTTGTGATCCAAAATATAGTCTATCCTGTAGAAAGATCCAAGAACACTTGAGAAGAATATATATCCTGTTGTTTTGGGGTGAAATGTTCTGTTTATGTCTATTAGGTTTAGTTCACTTAACATATTATTCAAGCTTTCTATTTCTTTATTGATCCTCTGCCCAGATGATCTATCCAATGCTGAGAGTGGTGTATTGAATCTCCAGCTATTATTGCAGAAAAGTCTATTTCTTCCTTCAGTTTTGCCAGTGTTTGCCTCATGTAATTTGGGGCATCCTATTTAGGTGCATATACATTTATGATTGATATTTCCTCCTGAAGAATTGCCTCTTTTATTAGTATACAATGACCTTTCATGTCTCTAATAGTTTTGCTTTTAAATTATGTTTCACCAAAATAAATATAGCTACTCCAGACTTTTAAAATTTTTGGGTGGGGGGGTGGTTACTGCATGCATGGAATATCTTTTTCCAGGCTTTTTTTTTTTTTTTCAATCTATTGGTATCTTTGGGTCTAAGGTGAGTCTCTTGTAGACAAGATGGCTCATATTTTCTTATCCACTCTGCCAGTCTGTGTCTTTTGATTGGGGAGTTTAATCCATTAATATTCAATGCCTTACTGTAAAAGCAGTTCTTCACCCATTTTGATCTTTGGGTTTTATCTGTCATATCTTGTTTTCATCACTCTTTTTACACTTTTAATTACTTTTAGTGATACATTCTTCTTTTCTAGACTCTCTTCTAAGCATCTCACTCCTGTCTTTTCTTTTCAGGGTATAGCACTCCCTTTAGTATTTCCTGCAATGCCAGTCTCTTGGTTACAAACTCTCACAGTTTCTGTTTATCTGTGAATATTCTAAACTCACACTCATTTTTGAAAGACAATCTTGCTGGATATAAGATTCTTGACTGGCAGTATCTTAAATATATCATACCATTGCCTTCTTACTACCATGGTTTCTGATGCAAACTCAGCACTAAGCTTGTTGGGCATCCCTTGTATATGATGAATAGCTTTTTACTTGCTCCTTTCAGGTTTCTATCTTTATATTTGGCATTTGACATTTTGATTAGTAGTATGTGTTTTGGAGTAGGTCTATTCTGATATATTCAGTTGGGAGTATGTTGTGCTTCTTAGACATGGATATCTGTGTCTTTCAATAGGGTTGGGAAATTTTCTACCACTATTTTCTTAAATATTCATTTTGTCCCCTTTCCCTTCTCTTCTTCATCTGGGACACCCAGGATATGTATATTTGCACATCACTTGCTGTAATTTTGTTCCTTAAGACCCTGTTCAGTTTTTTCCCAGTATTTTATTTATCTGTTATTTTGTATGTTGGCATTCAGAGGCCCTGTCTTCAAGCTCACAGATACTTTCTTCTGCATCCTCAAATCTGCTCTTGTCTGCCTCCAGTGTGTTTTTAATTTCCTTTATTGTGCCTTTCATTCCCATAAAATCTACTATTTTTCTATATATGCCTTCAAATTTTTTTTGTGCTCACCCAGTGTCTTCTTGATGTCCTTAATCTCTAGCCATCTCATTGAATTTATTAAGGAGATTTGTTTGAATATCTATGATTAATGTCTCAACTCCTTTATGTCATCTGGAACTTAGTTGTTCCTTTGTGCCATATCTTCCTGTTTCTTGGTATGGATTATACTTTTTTATTGGTGTCTTGGCATCTGGTTTACTAGATGCATTTATTCTGGGTGCAATTTCTCTCTTTAGCCAAGGGCTTTCTATTTGATTGTTTTTTTACCTCAGCCCCTCTTGATACTTGGCTCAATTTAATTTGGAACTTTATAGTGGCTTGTGTTTAGCCTCTCAATTTTTTCAGCTGATTTTCATTTGTTTCTTGCCCTTTCTCCCTTGTGGGGTACAGAATAAGAGCCGAGGATGCATTTGGTATGTAAGCCATGTAAGGAGAATTGCCTGAGTTGCCACAGGAACTGATGAAGCTTCTCCCACCTTTCTCCCATCTTTGGCAAGGCATGCAGACCAAGACTTTCTGTAGTTTCCTGGAGAGACTAATGAAGCTCTACACACTTTCCTCCCCTGTGTGGGGTGGGGATAGAAGCACAGGTGTGGGCAGAAAACTCAGCCATATGAGTCAAAACTGACTGTAAATGCCCAGGTAGACTGATGAAGCACTGCTCCCCCTCCACCCCTGCTAGGGGAGGAAATGGAACCTCTGGTGTGCCCAGGAATCTAATTTGTACAGGCTGAAACTGACTGCAGTTGCTCAGAGAGGATGAGAGAGCACTGTCCTTCCTTCTGCTCTGACAGGGATGGGGATGGAGCCACGGATGTATCCAAAAGCAGCTGCAGTTGCCCAGAAAGGCTGAGGATGCACTAAGCCCCTCCTGCCCTATCAGAAGTAGGGGTGGAGCCAGAGATGTGTCTGTGCAGGCCCAAACTGCTACAGTGGTTTGGAGAGATTGGGGAAATCCCACTCCCCTCCTGTCATATCAGGGATGGGAATGGAATTACAGATGTGTCCAATAATCTAGGTTGTATGGGCTAAAAGTGGGTGCAGTTGCCCTGAGAGGGTAAGGGTCCACTGTCCCTCCTTCTGCTCTTTCAGAGTTGGGGATGGAGACACTGATGTGTCCAATAATCTAGCTCATGCAGGCCAAAAGTGGCTACAGTTGCCTGGAGATGCTGAGGGAGCACTGTCCCTTCTATCCTGTAAGGGGCAGGGATGGAACCATAGGAGTGCCCAGCACTCTAGTCTGTGAGGGCCAAAAGTGCCTGCAGTTGCCCAGAGAGGTTGAGGAAGTATGGCTCCCCTCCTATCCTTTTGGGCAGAGATATATCCACGGGTTTGCTCACCAATCTAGTCCATGTGGGCCCAAAACACCTGTAGTTGCCTGGAAAGACTGGTGCAAGTCCCCATAGCTTCCTCCCTACTGGAAGTGGGGCTGGAGCCTAGACTAAGACTGCAATCCAACCTGGATGGAAAGAAGCCAGTCCCTATCTTCACTGTGATTTAAAATCAGCCCCACTTATTCTCATGCTGAGGGTGGAGTTAAAATGGAGGCAATTGACCTTTTTTCCAACTTGGACAGGTTCAAACTTTAGCTGTTCTTAGGGTTGGACTTTAGCCAGATGAATTTACTATTTTTGGGAAATGGAGCTTCCAACCCCAGCTATAGAATAGCTTCTGCAGCAGCTTGTGCCACCAGCTGGGGATGGGCTCTGGGCTCTGTGGTGTGGTGTGCTCTACTCACAAATCTTCACTGTGAATAGGCAGTCTCTTCCTTCCATTCTTCTAAGGATGTTGCAGAATGTCCTTTTGGTCTCCTGGGCCTCCCAAATGGATGATTTAGATAGCTCTGAATGATTGATTACTAACTGTACTGTGGGATGAGCTGACTCTTGGAGTACCTTACTCTGCTGCCATCTTGGCCTCTAACCAGAATTATTTCTTTTTAAATAACTCTCATAAATGGTTTTGAAGACATATTCCATGGTATGCTTCTTGGAATTTAAGTAAAAAAAAAATGCCAAGCACACCAGATTTTACAGATATCCAATTCATCTGATCAGTTAGGGAACCCTTGATGAATTCTACAATCTTGCTCTCATAAAACTGCAATGACAGTGACAGCTGCTTCAAAACCCATAGTGACATTTCCTGGAACACAGACTGCACTCTTAGTTGAAATTTTGCTTGACACATTGTAGGCTGGGTGGTTTTAAATGAGGGAGAAAAAAACATGTTGTTAAATATTACTGCAAAATTTCACTTTGCTTAATGGCCAATAAAAATAACAGTGTTCAGGTGGCTCAACCTTCCGGTTTGACCATCTGGCCTGATGAATATATGCATCTTCTCTCATCTTTTGCTGGCTTTTCCAGTACTCAGTACTGATGGCTTTCAGCATAATTAGCTCCTGACTAAAACTGCTTAAAGAAAATGTCCTGATATCATCCAATAATACTTCAGAAGCAAACAGATACAGACACAGACAGACAGACAGAAACACACACACACACACACTAAAAGAGCCTCCAGCCACTCAAGTGCTTTAGCCTTCCTCTTACAGCTTGAAGGGACATTTCAACAATATTAACATCTCTTGCTTTTAAAAAATGTTCAAAATAAGCAGTCACTAATTCCTTCTCCTACAACATTACAGCTTCAGCATTTAGGAAGCAGCATTGATCTCTCAAGGAAAAGAGGGCTGAGTTATAAAAGAGGGAAAGTGCTATTGAATATCCAGAAAAATATATAGAAAATATTAGGTCTAGTCCACTTAGACAGAGGGAAATCAGAATTTCCAGAAAAGACTGTCAAAAAAAAAAAAAAAGACAAAAATAACAAGGCACCATATAGAACATTTATAGTCTTTTTCCAAAGGATAGGGCATAAAAATACAGAAATATAATCATTCAGTCCAAAACTACCTCCCTATTTTTCTTTTCTTCTCACAATAAGAACACTTTCACCATTTCATCTTATGCTTTTTTATTCAAAGTATATAGGAAACCAATTTAACCAACTAGGTAGCAAATAATTTTTGTTTGAAACCTGTTCTCTAGGCAGTTTTCTTTTAAAATACACACATACATACACGTACAGCATGGAGCTTCCGCTTGGCTATGGTAGAATAACTGGTAGAAGACTAGTTTTCTCACTAAAAACAACCAAAAAATTAAATGAATGAAATAGACAAGGCAACTGTTTTCAGGCATTGGACAATATTCAGGGAACACTGTCATCCCAGAGAGAAGGGAAACTCACAAGGTGAGTCCTAAGATTCCAAGGTCACCCACACCCTACCTGGATACACAGTGAGATGGAGTCCAGGTAGAGTGTAGTTGTCCATCTGAGCAAAGGAGGCTGAGATAAGAATGCAGGGCAGCTAAAAGAGCCAGATTCCATAGGTTAAGACACCAGAGAGAAGAAAGCTTTGCAAGTTCAGGGACAGAAGTTTGCATAGTTCCTTGTGAGTCCTTAGTTGAGGGCTAGGCTATACATGTATAGGGTAAAACTATATTGAGGCATATCAGAAAGTGGTCATTAAAGGCATTGAGAATGGGACAGAGATTCCAGATATCAATTAGTGTTGGGGCACCTTGTAGGTCCAGCCTGATTAGAACAGAGAAATCTCATTAACATTCCAGGCATCCAGCTGAGGCAGCTGAAAATAAAGAGCACACCCTAGAGTAAGGCTTATTCTAGACCTGGCTTAACAGAGCATAAAATAAAAGACTGAAGCAAAATTTAAAAAGCCTCAGAGACTTTTGAGATAATATCAAGCAGCTTATCTGACATGACATGTAAAATGGGTTTGGGAAGAAGAAAATAAGAAATGTTAGTTTCAAGGTGTGAAGTACAATTTCGATTTCTAAATAAACATTGATATGTAAAGGATGTATATTTTTAACCCCAAAGTGATCAATAAAAAATAATTAGTTGGGGCATGGGTGTAGCTCAGTGGTTGAGCACGTGCTTCTCATGTACAAGGTCTCAGGTTCAATTCCTGGTACCTCCTAAATAATAGTAATAATGATGATGATGATGATGATGATGATGTTATAGTTAAAAGCCAATAGAGGTAATTAAGTGGTTCACGGAAAATATTTGATTAAGATAAAAGAAGGTGCATTGGACAAGTAGAAAACAAAGAGTAAGGTAGCAGACTTAAATAGAACCATATCAATAATTACTTAAAATATAAATGGATGAAAGATTCCAATTAAAATGTAGAGAATGACAGGCTAGATCAAAAAGCAAATCCCAAATGTATGTTGTATACTAAAGACATATTTTAAATATAAGTGCAATGATAAGTTGAAAGATAAATAATGAAAAAATATACCATGCTAAAATAAGTGTAAGAAAGTTCTGGCTATATTACTAGTTGACAAAATAGTCTTCAAGACAATAAATGATCTAAGACAAGATAATGGACATTTCATAATGAAAAGAAGTATAATTCACTAGGAATATAAAATAACTTTAAATATGTATGAATCTAATACCAAGCAGCAAAATTTATGCATGAAAAAAATCAAAAGAGAAATAAACAAATCTACCATCATATTTGGAGATTTTAACATTCCTTTCTTAAGGACATGGCTATATTTGATAGAACACATAGATTTTAAAAAATCATGAGAGAATTAAATAAACCTATACAATGCTATCAACCAACTCGACTCAATTGGGAAATTTATAGAACATTATTATACCTGTATTAGTCATAGTTCTCCAGAGCACATGCGTGCGCGCACAGATACCCCACGAGATTTATTTTAAGGAATTTGCTTATATGATTGTAGAGGTTGGCAAATCTGAAACCTGTAGGACAGTCAGTCTAACATGCTGGGTACTCAGGCAGGAGATGATGCTTTAGTCTTGAGGGAGAATTTCTTCTTTCTTGGAAACCTCTTATTGTTCTTAAGACTTTCCAACTGATTGAATGAAACCTACCCACATTATTGAGGGTAATCTCCTTTACTTAACATTAACTGATTGTGAGTCTTAACCACATTTGCAAAATACCTCACAGCAATACCTAGATTAGTGTTTGACAGATACTATAACCTAACCATGTTGACATATTAAATTAATTTTCATAATACTCAATAACTGCATAAAATATACTCCTTACAAATGCCCATAGAATGGTGACATAGATCATATATTTAGCCATAGAATAAACCTCAGTGAATTTCAAAGGATGGAAGTTTTGTTAAATATATTTTCTGACTATAATAGAATTAAGCAAGTAATCACTAACAGTACAATAGCTAGAAAATATAACATTGAAAAAGTAAATAACCCATCTCTAATTAATCAGTATCTTAAAGAAGAAATTTCAGGAGAAATATTTTGCATTGAATATATTGAAAGCAAAATATATGCAAAAATGTGAGATGCAGTTAAAGCAGTGTTTAGAGGGAAATTGGTAACTTCAAATGCCTACATCAGAAAAGATGAAAGATTTAAAATCTATCATCTAAATTTTCTTCCTAAGAAGCTAGTAATAAAAGCAAACTAAACTCAAAATAAGTAGAAGAAAATATTAATAATGAAAATGAAAGTATAAATTGATGGACTAGAAGATAGACAGATAAAACTAACAAGGCCTAAAGTTGAGTTATCAAGACAAATCAAGAAAATAAAGGAGAAAACAAAAGTCACCAATATCAGAAGTGATTAAATATGACTTAAGAAGAAATAGAGCTGGGGGTAGGGAGTGGGAGGAAGAGATGAGATGTGGGGGCATTTTTGGGACTTGTGTTGTCCTGGGTGGTGCTGCAGAGACAGTTACCAGACATTGTATGTCCTCCCATGGCCCACTGGGTGGACTGTGGGAGAGTGTGGGCTATGATGTGGACCACTGACCATAAGGTGCAGTGGTGCTCAGAGATGTATTCACCAAATGCAATGAATGTCTCATGATGATGGAGGAGATTGTTGTTATGGGGGGAGGAGTGGGGTGAGGGGGATGGGGGCTATATGGGGACCTCATATTTTTTTAATGTAATATTAAAAAATAAAGATAAAAAAAGAAGCCAAAAAAAAAAAAAAGAAATAGAAAATCTGAAAAACACAAATTTCTTTTACAGACATTAAATTCTTAATCAAAACCTTTTATACAAAGAAAATTAGGTCTAAATGGTGTCATTAGTGAATTCTACCTGAACTTTAAGGAAGAAATCTAGCAATCTTAGAAAAGCTATTTTTAAAAAAATTAGAGAATAATGGAAGACTTCCCAAACTATTTAATGAGGCAGGAGAACCCTGGTAATAAACTTGACAAGATCACTAGAAAATAAAATTACAAACCAGTATCCCCCAAAGAATGGACATAAAATTTTCAAATAAAACATTAGCAAATCAAATCCAGCAATATATGAAAATCATGGCCAAGTGGAGTTTATTCCAGTGAGGTGGTTGGTTTAACATAAGAAAATCTATGTAATTTACCAGATTAGTAGATAAAGGAGAACTATACGATAATGTCAATAGATTTAGAAAAATATGTGATAACAAGCAGCTATTCTTGATGACAGCTCTCAGTAAATAAGGAATAAAAAGAATCATCAACCTGATTAGGATCATTATGAAAAAAGAAGAAATAGCAAATATTTATTCTGTAAGACTGGAAACAAAGCAAGGATATTCACTCTTAGTACTTCTGTTTAATGTTGTAGGAAAGAACCTAGTCAGTTCAATAAAGCAAGGGAAAAAATCATACAGATTAGAAAAGAAGAAGTAATTTATTCACATAAAACATAAATGTATTCATAGGAGATCCTAAATAATCTTTATAATAGCTTTGTGAGTAAAAGAGTAGATTTAGTGAAGTTACAGGATACAAGGTCAAAATTTAAAAATCAACACTACTTCCATATATTAGCAATAAAGAATTAGTAAATGAAGTTTGAAAATTGTGTTTACATCATAAAAATGAAAGTATACCAAATTTGTGCAAAAATTCGACATTGTAAACTGTGAAACATTGCTGAAAGAAATTAAAGCAGATTTAAATAAATGGAGAGATGACAGCATATTCATAGGTTGGAAGACAATATTGTTAAGATATCAGTTTTCCATGAAATGATTTATAGATTCAACAAAATTACAGTCATAATCCTAACAGGCCTTTTTCTTCTTTTTAGAAATTGGCAAGCTGGCTCTAAAATTTACATGGCAATGGACGAGAACTAGAATGGCCACAATGATTTTGAGAAAGGAGGAGTTAGAGAACTTACACAGCGTGATGTCAAATTTAATACTAAGCTACAGTAAGCAAGGCATGTGGATTTGGGCAAATATACACATATTGATCAGTGGAACACAGCAAGGATTCTGGAAATAAACCCATACATATGATCAACTGATTTTCAACAAAGGTCCTGTCTTAGTTTTCTATGGCTGCTGTAAAACATACCACAAACTGGGTGGCTTGAAACAAAAGAAATTTATTCTCTCATAGTTCTGGAGACTGGAAGTTCAAAATCAAGGTGTTAGAAGGGTCATGCTCCTTAGAACCCTGTGGGGGAGAATCTTTCCTTGCCTCAGTTAGCTTCTGGTATTTGTTGGCAATTCTTGGAATTCCTGAGTTGGTAGTGGCAGAATTCCAATCTGAGCCCCAGTCATCATGGGGCACTTTCCCCTGGTTCTACCTGTTCCTGTGTCCAGATTTTCTTCTTTTCATAAGGACACCAGCTGTATTGGATTAGGGCCCACCCTAACCCAGTTTGGCCTCATCTTAATGAATCATATCTTCAAAGCTCAGATCACATTCATGAAAATAGGGGTTAGGACATGAACATATTTTTTTGTGGGGGACACAATTCAACTCATAATAGGCACTAACATAAATCTATACAGAAATATATTTTTATTCCTAAGGAACAAAGTGAATTTCAACATCTCCCTCATATGATATAGAAAGATGAATTAAAAAATTAAAACAATAATTCTTATAGAAAACAACATAGGAAAAAAAATTTGTGATCTTGGGGTAGGATGAAATTTTTTTGTAGAGCTTAAAGCATGAACCATAAAAGAAAAAGTTGATAAATTAGACTTCATCAAAGTTAAATTTTTTTCTCTTCAAAATACATCATTAAGGAATCAAAAAGGGAGACCACAGGACAGGATAGTATATATGTATATCATATACATGTAATATATACATTCTATTATATACATATGGATGTATACACACATATCTATAAATTTTACCACTCAATAATAATAGAAACAAAAAATAAGAAATGGGCAAAATGCACAAAAGAGTGTTAAATGAATGACCAATAAGCACATGAAAAGATGCTCAACATCATTGGCAATAAGGAAAATGAAGTTAAAACTGCAAGGAGATACCACTAAACATCCATTATTATGTGGTTCCATAGCTAAAATATATAAAGGCTAACAATACCAACTGTTGGCAAGAACAGGAACTCTTCTACTGCTGAGGAAAATACAAATATTAAAATCACTTTAGAAAATAGCTTGGCTGTTTCTTATGAAGTCAAACATACACTTACTATATGGCTCAGCAATTCCACTCCTAGATATTTACCCAAGAAAAAATGAAAACACTAGTTCACACAGAAATTTCTACATGAATGTTCATAACAGCTTCTAACAGTGGCAACAACCCAAATGTTTATCAAGGGTTGAATGGATAAAAAAAATTGCAGGATATTCATTCAATGAAATACTATTCAGCAATTACAAAAAATAAGATGCTAATACATGCAACAAAATAGATAAAATTACAAAATTTTATGATGAGTTAAAGAAGCCAGATACAAGAAAGTACATGTTGTATGATTTCACTTATATGAAATTTGGTAATAGGTGAAACTAGTCTACAGTGATAGAAATATCAGAATGGGTTTCCTATGGGAGTTGGCATTGATTGCAAGGGGACACGAGAGAACTACTAGGATGATGGAAATGTTTTTTATCTTGTTTGTGGTCTTGGTTGTATGGATTTATATATTTGTCAAAGCTCATTGAACTGTGCATTTAAAAAATTTGCTTTTTATTGTTTGTAAATTATACTTTAGTAAACTTTATTTTAGAAAGCTGATTTGGAAAATTCTCTGTGGAGGAATAAAAGCGGACCTTCTGTCATGAATTGTTTAGGCATTTCTGAGTCCATCTCACATTAACACCAGAAGTCATTGACAGCATTGCACTTAGTTCTGCTTTCGTGTATGTTTCCTAATACAGTCAGTAATCGTTAACAAAATGATTAGATTATAGATAGATGATAGATGATAGATAGAGATATGCAGAGATAATAAGTAGATAAACTTGATTTTACAAAGATTTCTTCTGGAATAACAGAATATTATAAGGAAACTACAATATTCTGTGGCATTGGGTTTATTTCCAGTAAATTATTGATAAGCATTTACATTGAACCAGAGCTATGAAATGCAGTTCAATACTTAAGTTTTTGCTTATTAGAGAAGTTTAGGCTTACAGAAAAATCATGCATAAAATACAGAAATCCCATATATTACCTTATTAAAAATACTTTGCATTAGTTTCATACATTTGCTGCAAATGATAAAAGAACATTTTTATCATTGACATATTACTATAATACATGGTTTACTCTAGGGTCCACGGTTTGTGTTATACAGTTCTTTGGATATACTTTTAAAACAGTTTTAAAAATTGTTTTTCTAGTTACATATATATATATATATATCCTAAAAGTTCCCCTAACTATATTCAAATATACAATTAAATGCTGTTAATTACATTTACAATGTGTGCTACCATCACCACCATCCATGACCAAAACATTTCTATTATCCCAAATAGAAACCTGTATAATTTAAGCATTAACTCTCCATTCCCTACCCTTACCCGAGCCCCTGGAAACCTATACTCTAGTTTCTGACTCTATGAGTTTGCTTATTGTAATTATTTCATATCAGTGAGATCATATATTATTTGTCTTTTTGTAGCTGGCTTATTTCATTGAAAATAATGAATTCAAGATTCATCCATGTTCTTTTTTTTTTGTCTTAATTTTTTTAATGTTACATTAAAAAAAATGAGGTCCCCATATACCCCCTACCCCCCTCACCCCACTCATCCCCCCATAACAACAACCTCCTCCATCATCATGAGACATTCATTGCATTTGGTGAATACATCTCTGAGCACCGCTGCACCTCATGGTCAATGGTCCACACCATAGCCCACACTCTCCCACAGTCCACCCAGTGGGCCATGGGAGGACATACAATGTCTGGTAATTGTCTCTGCAGCATCACCCAGGACAACTCCAACCCCCCAAAATGCCCCCACATCATATCTCTTCCTCCCACTCCCTACCCCTAGAAGCCACCATGGTCACTTTCTCCACACCAATGCCACATTTTCTTCGATTACTAATCACAATAGTTCATGAATAGAATATCAGTAAGAACACTCTAATCTATACTCTATTCCTCCATCCTGTGGACCCTGGAATGGTTGTGTCCACTCCACATCTATATCAAGAGGGGGCTTAGATTCCACATGGATGCTGGCTGCAATTCTCCTGCTTTCAGTTGTAGGCACTCTTGGCTCCCTGGTGTGGTGGTTGACCTTCTTCACCTCCATGTTAGCTGAGTGGGGTAAGTCCAATAAACCAGAGTGTAGGAGTTACAAGTCTGTTGAGGCTCAGGTCCTGGCTATCACATGGTCGGTCCAAAGATTCAGGTCCCCTGGGTATACACTAAACCCCAGCACCAACTACAGATCTGGTAAAAGTAACAAGAGAGGCTTGTGGACAAAGATCACATCTGAGTCCAGCTCTATCACACAGAAACACAAACTCTGAAGTAGGGCCAACTGACATGGCACTGAACTCCATCTGCCATGACCATAGACCCTGTGGGTCTCTGTATCCCTCAGAAGAACCAATACCTGAGGTTGTATCTACTTTATCTGTTTCGGGGACTCTGCTGAGGTGTGCATAAGGGCAACCCCTCTGATAACCTCCCAGCTCTTTTTGGAGACTCATAACCATATAAACTCATTAGTCCTTTCCATTTCCCCCTTTGATTCAGGTCAAAAAGAATTTTTAACTCCTGGTATTATATGTAGACTGAGATATTCTGCTGGTCTGAGTTGACCCTTTTATTCAAGGTCATTTTCTAGTTACATCATCAGCTGGTACTTGGTAGTAATCCTTCAGCACCAGGGAGGCTCATCCCCAGGAGTCATGTCCCACGCTGGGGGGAAGGCAACACAGCTGAGTTTGGCTTTGAGACTGGCCACAGTTGAGCAACACAGAGGCTCTCAGGAGGTAACTCTTAGGCACCCTACAGCTCTAGGCCTTGTTCTTATTTCAGGTGCACAGGCTCACAAGCATAGTCATTAGTATCAAGGGCTCATTATTGGGCCTGCCTTCTTTTTTGGTCTTTGCCATTGCACTTGGGAGATTGTTGCTGTTCCTTTAGGGCATGTGATAGAGCTCCCCTGGCTAGGAACTCAGTACTCCCTCAGTTGTTGTTTTTAATTGTAACCATTATGAAAATATCCAAACTGAAAACAAGGACACAAACCAATATATGCATACCAATGTTCATAGCAGCATTGTTCACTATTGCCAAAAGTTGGAATCAACCCAAATGCCCATCAATAGATGAATGGATAAATAAAATGTGGTATATACATACAATAGAATACTACTCAGCTGTAAGAATGAATACACTACAAACACATGTGATAACATGGATGAATCTTGAGAACCTTATGTTGAGTGAAGCAACCCAGGCATTGAAGGACAAATACTACATAACCTCAATGATATGAAATAAGTAAACCAAGCTGCCTCAGACAGATAGAGACTGAATGATAGGTTTAAAGGAAATTGGGGGGTAGAGGAAGGATATATGCTGACACCTACATGGGTGAAATCTATGATAAGCTGGAGGAAAGTATTTTTTCAAGGAAGGGATAAAATGGGGGCATAGGGTTACCTTTGGGTGGGGCTTTGTGGGCTTGAGGGGGGCTAGGGATGGGAGGATGGGTAATATTGCCCAAGAAATTGGGGGGAAGGTGGGGGAACATATGAACATATAAGATTGTCAGATATTTGGTTGAGAGTATAATGCTGAGAAACTTTTTCAAAAATATAATAAGGAAGGTTACCTGTTTAAGGTGCTTAATGGGGATAATCTGATGCAGGACAGGCTTCTAGGGAGTGTGTGAGTGCTCATTTTATCGTAGTGGGTTATATCATTGGATAGAGACCCATATAATGAGAGTGAAGGTATACCCACATCCTGGGGAGGACTAATGTTCTCAAATAGAGGGAATTGTATCTCTTGAGAGAAATGGTGGCTCCCAATGCATTAGGGGAGTCGAGCATGTCAAGCCCTCAACATTGTTGCAAGTATCTCTGAACATGGTTTTCAAGCAATGAAGATTGACTGTCACTGTGGGCCCTGAGGGGCGGGGAAAAGAGGTATTGAATAGATGCTATCAATATAACTGTGTGGGCAATAGAAGTGTTCACAAGATCATGCAAGGATGTATATAAGACATGTTAAATTACACCAAAAATGTATAGGGGCTGATAGGCTAAAATGTAAATCATAATGTAAAACATAAGATAACTAAAAATTTAGAAAATTGTGTAGTCTAAAATATAAACCACAATGTAAACCCAAATGTTACTTTGTTTGAAAGCTATTGTCTCAATATCTGTACATCAGTTTCAGTAAATAAAGTATGAATATGTAAAAAGATTTTTGCTGTGGAAGGGGAAAGGGTTTTATGTTGGATATGTGGGAGTACTATATATTGTATATATGAATTACTGTGATCTAAAACTTTTGTGAAGACAAGTTTAATAATTAGGGGGGAAAATAAAAGAAAAAGAAAGGACGTAGACACTGAGGAAAAGATAGAAGAAGTTACCTTGCCAATTTGCATACAGGGCAACACTGCAGTGATGGAAGGCAAAACATCAAAAACAAAACTTTTGCATTTTTAAATTTTTTGATACCCCAATTTATTTTTACCTTAATTTTTCTAAGTTAATACATATTCTATATCTAACCTTTAAACTCATCACTATATTCCATTTTACTATTAATGGAACCTGGCAATATATTGGGCTTCATTTTTGAAGAAGTTTGGGATCACAGAGAGGTTCAACAATGGCGAGGGAGGAATACTGGTGTGGGAGGTTACTGATGGGGGACACATGGTTGGCAGGGAGTTCTCCAGGGTACATCCATGTTCTTGTAGGTATCAGAACTTCACTTCTTTTAACAGCTGAGTAATATTCCATTTTATGTATATAACACATTTTGTTTATCCAGCAATTGATGGACACTTGGGTTGCTTCCATATTTTGGCATTATAAATAATGTTCTTATGAACATTGGTCTGCAAATATCTGAGTCCCTGCTTTCAATTCTTTTTGGTGTATACCTAGAAGTCAGGTGGCTAGGTCATATGGTAATTCTATATTTAACTTTCTGATGAACTGTCAAATTATTTTCCACAGTGGCTGCACCATTTTACGTTACCACCAAAAGAAATGAATGAGCGCTCCTATTTCTCCACATCCTCACCAATACTTGTACTACTCCACTCTTTAATAGTAGCCATCTTAGTAGGCGTGAAATGGTATATCATTGTGGTTTTGATTTGCATTTCCCTAATAGCTAATGATGTTGGGCATTTTTCTATTCATGTGCTTTTTGGCCATGTGTGTATCTTCTTTGGGGAAATATCTATTCAAGTCTTTTGCCTATTTTTAAATTGGGCTGTTATTTTTTGTTAAGTTGTAAGATTCTGTTGTATCTTCTTGATATTAAAACATTATTGGATATGTGGTTTCCAAATATTTTCTCCCATTTAGTAGAATGTTATTTTACTTTCATGATAAAGTTCTTTGATACATGAAAGTTTTTAATTTTAATGAGGTGCCATTTAGCTACTTTTCTTTTGTTGCTTGTACTTTAGGTGTAAAGTCTAAGAAAACATTGCCTAACATAAGCTCCTGAAGATGCTTTCCTATGTTTTCTCCTAGGAATTTTATAGCTCTAAAGGCAGGGGTTCACCATCACTCTTTTGTATATGGACATTCAGTTTTACCAGAACCATTTGTTGAAGAGACTATTCTGTCCCCATTGAGTAGACCTCTCATCTTTATCAAAAAACAGTTGACCGTAAATATAGGGGTTGATTTGTCCTTGTGCCAGTAGCATGCTGCTTTGACTACTGTGGCTTTAAGATGAGAAAGTATGATTCCTCTAATATTTTCTTCTTTTTCAGGCTGGTTTTGACTCTTAGGGACCCCTTACTTCCATTTAAATTTAATGATTGGCTTTTCCATTTCTGCAAGGAAGGCTGTTGGAATTTTTACGAGGATGGCATTGAATTTACAAATCTGTGTAGCTTTGTGTAGAAGTGACGTAATCAGTTTCAGTCTTCCAATTCATGAGCATGGAATGTTCTTCTATTTAAGTAGGTCTTCTTTGATTTCTTTTAGCAATGTTTTATAGTTTTCAGTGTACAAATACTTTTCATCCTTGGTTAGAATTTTTCCTAGATATTTGATTCTTTTTACTTGCTATTGTAAATGGATTTTTTTTCTTGATTTCTTCTTCAGATTGTCTACATGAGTGTACAGAAACACTACTGATTTTGGGCTGTTTATCATGTACCCACCACTTCACTGATTTCATTTATTGGCTCTAAGAGATCTGTTGTGGATTTTTTCTGGGACTTTTTGTGTAAAGTAGCTTACCATCTGAAATAGGGAAAAATTTATTCTGTCTTTCCAGTTTGGATGCTTTTTCTTTCTTTTGTCTGCCTAATTGCTCTGGTTTCCAGTACAATGTTGAATAACACTGGTGACAGTGTGTATCCTTGCCTTGTTCCTGGTCTTAGAGGGACAGTTTTCAGTCTTCCACCATTAAGTATGATGTTACCTGTGGGTTTTTCAAATATGCTCTTTATTATGTTGAGGAAGTTTCCTTTTATTCCTAGTTTTCTAAGTGTTTTTTTTTTTTTAATCAAGGGGTTCTGGATTTTGTCAAATGCCTTTCTGCATCAATTGAGATGATCATGTCACTTGCCCATTTGTTGTGTTAACATGACACATTACATTAATTGACTTTCTTATGTTGAACCACCCTTGTATATCTGGGATGTACCTCACTTGATCATAGTGTATAATTCTTTAAATGTATTGTTGGGATCAGTTAGTATTTTGTTGAGGATTTTTACATCTATGTTCATAAGAGATATTGGTCTGGAATTTTTTTTTCTTATGGTGTCTTTATCTAGCTTTAGTAAGAGGTTGGTGTTGGCCTTGTAGAATGAATTAGGGAGTGTTCCCTACTCTTCATTTTTTTTGGAATAATTTGAGTAGGATTGGTGCTAATTTTTCTTGGAATGTTTGGTAAAATTTCCCTGTGTAGCCATCTGGGTGGTCCTGGGTTTGTTGTTGTTGTTATTGGGAGGTTTTGATTACTAATTTATTACCTTTACTAGTTACTAGTTTGTTGGGATATTCTATTTCTTCTTGACTCAGGGAAGGTAGTTTGTGTGTTTCTAGAAATTTGTCCATTTCACCTTGGTTATCTAATTTGTTGGTGTACAGTTGTTCATAGTATCTTCTTATAGGCCTTTCTAGTTCTGTGGGGTCAATAGTAATGTTGATTTTATTGATTTTTTTGAAGAACCATCTTTTGGTTTATTGATTCTCTCCATTGTTATTTTATTTTCTACTTTTATTTTCTACTTTACTTTATTTTCTACTTAACTTTATTTCCTTCCTTCTGCTCAATTTTGGATTTAGGTTACTCTTCTTTTTCTAGTCCTCCCAGTTTTGAGGCTTGGTCTCTGATTTGCAATATGTTTTCCTTTTTATTGTAAGCATTTAGAACTATGAATCTCCCCACAGCAATGTCTTTGCCGTATCTCATAAGTTTTGGTATGTTGTGTTTTCATTTTCATTCAGCTCAAAATATGGCCTAATTTTCCTTGTAGTTTCTTCTTTGACTGATAGGTTGTTTAAGAGTACCTTGTTTAATTTCCACATATTTGCGAATTTTCCATTTCTCCCTTTGTTATTGGTTTCTAGTTTCATTCCATTGTTGTCAGAGAAGATATATTGTATGATTTCAATAATTTTTAATTTATTGAAACTTTCTGTGACCTAATATTTATCTGTTCTGGAGAATGATCCATGTGCTCTCGAGAAGAATGCATATTCTGCTGCTGTTGGGTGAAGTGTTCTGTATATGTCTGTTACTTCTAGTTGGTTGAAAGCATCATTCTCATCTTCTATTTCCATATTGATCTTCTGCCTAGATGTTCCATTCATTATTTAATGTGGTGTATTGAAGTTTCCTACTATTAATATAGAACCATCTATTTTTTTTTTTTTTTGCCCTTCAAATCTGTCAATATTTGCTTCATATATTTTGGGGCTCTGCCATTAGTTCATATCTATAATTGTTATGTCATCTTGTAGAATTGACCCCTTTATCAGTACATAGTGAACTTCTTTGACTTTGTAACAGTTTTTTACTCAGTCTATTTTATATTATATTAGCACAGCGATCCCAGCTCTCTTTTGTTTACCATTTCCAAGGTATATTTTTTTCCATTCTTTCACTTTCAAACTACTTGTGTCTTTGAATTTTAAGTGAGTCCCTTGTAAACAGCATATAGTTGAGGCTTATTTTTATATCCTGCCAATCTCTGCCTTTTGATGGAACAGTTTAATCTGTTTACATTTAAAGTCACTTCAGATAATGCAGGACTTTCTTCTGCCATTTTGTTATTTAGTCTTTGCAAGTTATACATGCTGATCCTTAATTCTTTTTTAAAAAGTATGTTCTTTTTTATTATTATTTTTTTATGAGTTAATGGTGAATGAACCCAGGACCTCATATATGTGAAGCAGGTGCTCAACCACTGAGCTATACCTACTCTACCCTTAATACTTAATAATACCATATTGAGTCCCTTTTCATTTCTTTCTGGATATATTTTTCATATACCTTCTTTGTGGTTATCATAGGGTTAGAATTAACATCCCAGGGAGCAGAGGTGACTCAAGACATTGGGCACCTCCCTCCCACATGGGAGGTCCCAGGTTCAGTTCCTGGTGCTTCATAAAAAGAAGACAAACAGACATAGAGAGCAGACAGCGAGTGTAAACAACAAGCAGTGGAAGAAATAAATAAAATAAATCTTAAAAAATATTAATATCCTAAATATATAACAATCATTACTTATTTGATACCAACTTAATTTCAATAGCATACACATACACTACTCCTATATCTCTCAGTCCCCCCACTTTGTTTTTTTGTACTTGTTACAAATTATATCTTTGCACAATGTATGTCCAAAACCATAAATTTATCATTGCTTTTTAGGCATTTTTACTTTAACACCTGTAAGAAATAAGAAGCGGAATTATGGATAAAAATATGGTGATACTGATGTTTGTAATTACCTAAATGATTACCTTTAGTGGAGATCTTTGTTTCTTTAGGCTGCTTTGATCCAGTATCTAGTGTCTTTTCCTTTCAGTCTGAAGAACTCCCTGCAGCTTTGCTTCTAAGCCATGTCTAGGGGCAGTTACTCTCTCAGCTTTTGTTTATCTGGGAATGTCTTAATCTCTCTCTCATTTTGGAAAGAAAGTTCCCAAAATTCTTGTTTGATAATTGGTTTATTTCAGCACTTTAATTATTTTAACCCACTGCTTCCTTGCCTCCATGGTTTCTAATGAGAAATTGGCTCTTACTCTTACTGTGACTCCTTCATATGTAATGTGTTGGTTTTCTCATGCAGCTTTCAGGACCCTCTCCTTATCCTTGCAGTGTACAGTTTGACCATTATGTGCCTGGTTATAATCCTTTTTCAAGTTCATCCTATTGATGTTTGTTCACCTTTTTGGATGTGAAAATTCATGTCTTTTGCCATATTTGTGAAATTTTGTTATTATTTCTTTGAATATTCCTTCTGCTCCTTTTTTTCTTTCTCCCCCCTCTGGTACTCCCATAATATGTAAATTGGTGTGTTTGAGGGTATCCCGTAGCTCTCATGATTATATTTTCTTTTCAAATTCTTTTTGCTTTGCCCTCAGCCTGATTCATTTCAATTGTCTTCTAGTGCACTGATTCATTCTTCTGCCAATTCCAATCAGCTGTTGAAAACCTACTGTTAAGTTTTCATTTCAGTTACTGTGCTCTTCAATTCCAGTAATCTGTTTAGTTCCTTTTAAATATTTCTATCTCTTTATTGAGATTCTTATATCATTCTTTCATTGTTTTCCTAACGTTCTTTAGTTTTTCCTTTGTATTTGCCTTCATCTCCTTGAGTGTATTGAAGGTCAGTTTTTAAAATCTCTCTTCAGTATGTAAACAATCTTGTCTTCTTTGTTGATACTTTCTGGACTTTTATTATCTTCCTTTGAATGGGCCCATCATTTCATGTTTCTTTGTTGTCTTGAAATCTTTTGTTGCACACTGTATGTTTTAATATTTTAAAATATTGGTTATGGTTTTAATGAGATGCATTACAAACCCATTCTTGGGTTTGTATCCAGGTAATGATATGATGTAGATTTTCTTGAGTGCCAGGAGCTAGCAAATCCAAACAAACAAATGCAAAATAAAACAACCCCAACTTTCATAGTCTTTGCATATTTGGCTTGCATTGGTTGGTTCTGTCTTTCAATGTTCAGTACTCCTATCAAGGTCAGCACAAGGTGCGGCGGCTTGCTCGGTCGGTAGAGGTGGGGTCTGGCTGTGGACGAGGGGTCGGTCCAGCTCAGGACGAGGGGTCGGTCCCGCTTGGGAGGAGGGATTGGTCCCGCTTGGGACGAGGGGTCGGTCCGGCAGCAGATGAGGGGTCAGTCTCACAGGGGTTGCGCGGTTCGGCTGACAGGGTCACCCGGCGAAGCCAGCGATGAGGGGGTCGCCCGGAGAAGCAGGTGACGAACTGGGGACAAGGGAGGCCAGGCCCTTGTCGGGGGCTCTCAGGACTGGAGGGCGCACGGCAGAAGAACTACCGCGGAGACAAGGTAAACACGCAAGTCCACTTTATTGAGGGAGAGGCAACAGTTTTATAGGGGCTGGGGAAGGCTGATTGGTCGAAGCCACGCCCTGTTCTGATTGGTTGCCGGCGAAAGGTCAGTGGGCGGTACTGGAAGGGGGAGGGGTGGTGATTAGGGATTGGCTGTTGCTGTTGCTGGGAGAAGTGGCAGGGCTTAGTGATTGGTGGCTGCTGTTGCTGGGGTAGAGGGCAGACTTGAGTTTCCCGCCCACGCCTGGCTGTTGCTGCTGTCGGGGGGGGGAAGGGAGAAGGGCAGACTGGAATTTTCCGCCCTGCGCCTGCACAGGGAGAAAGAAGAAGAAGGGTGCCGCCCCACAAGGCATCGTGTGGCGCCATCCGGGAGGAGGGGCGGCCGCGGAAGCATGGCTGCCGAGAAGGGGAGACCCGAGGGCACTCTGCGCCCATGCCGAGCTTCCTTCAGGGGTGGCGGTGGGCCCGACCAACCACCCTATTATGGGGGCAGCGGTTTGGAATAGGTCTACCGTGGCCGCCGCCCCCTGCCAGGCCAGCAAACCACACTTCAGCCCGAGGGGCGGCCGCAACAAGGCAAATGCAAACTGCAGGGTCCTCCTTATTTTTTCTGAGCTTGGATGTTGTCCTGGGCTTGTGACCCCGGGGCTGCCCTGTTTACAGGAGCTTGAATTCCTCCTCTACTCCCCAGCTAACAGATAGTCTCCTTCTCCTAGGTACTTCACAGCAAAAGCAGGGAAGTCTTTAAAGTTTTGTGACTCAACTATTTCTTACACTGCTTTTGCTGTCCAAAGCTTCTTTTGCCTGTGGGGCAAATTCTAGGAGGAGGGTGAGCCAGAGAGGAGTTTCCCAGTGCAGTCATCCCAGCTGGAAGGAAAGAGGGGACCCCTAAAAAAGGGGTGTTTGCCAGCTCCACACTACCCTGGGGAAGGGGTGAGAGGCCAGCAAGGGTGCCAGGAGGTTTTCCTATGGCTCTTTGAGCTGAGTTTTCATGATTTGGCATTTATCCAGTAAATGCAGCTCTTTCAATGTTTTCCATAGATTTAAGGAAGGATCTTAAGGCTTCCCTGCCTCTTTTGCCTGGGGCAGGTTGGAACAATGACCACCCTTAGAACCAGGTATTCCAGTGGCCTAAGGTAGTTAATCAAAAGCAGTGATAAGCTATTGGACCACACACTTCTAGATATTAGGTCACTAGGTCTGTATTGCACCATCAAGCTGCACCAGGGTTGAGTACCTCATGTTGCCTGTCACAGGTCTGAGGGATGCATGATGGCAGCCACTGCCAGGCTAGTACAATTCACTGGTATTCATTGTGATTTACCATTCTCTTCTTCTTGCTCTTCCCTGGAGGATGCACCATATTCTACTAGACTCTGCAGTTTCAAAATAGTTGACTCCGACACTTCCTGCCTATTTAACAGTTATTCTGGGGGAGGGACTGATTCCTGGAACTTCTTGTACTGCCATCTCCCCGTAATCCTTTCAATAATTTTTATTGGACATTTTCCATGATTTTCCTGTGATGGAAATAGAAAAGAGAGAGAATCCCAGTACTATATTGAAAATGGCCGTTCTAACCCAATTTGGTATCAAAAGGAAGCTGTGGAGGTACTATGCATCCCAACTGGTAAAGTGATATATAACAATGGGAGAAGCAGCATGAGGGTACTTTGAGGGAATTACTGATTCCTAGTGATGCTGATAACATCCTGATTCTTCATTGACTTTAAATTTACCACTCACATATTATTTACAAATGATTAAATTAATCTGAGCCTGAGATCACGGTGGCTGGAATTGCACTATAATCAGTGACTGGCTATTTTTACTTGAATGTCAATTCAATTCCCAGGAAGGCTTTGGAGAAGTGGGTTTTGTGGCAGACTCATCATCTTGGGAGCAGACAATGGCAAATGACAGTGACAAATAGCCAATAAAATATTAAGCTTAAAAGTTTTCCATTAGTAGAGAAAATGAGAGGAAAAGGGAGTTGTCTTTGTTTATTCTAACTGTTTCCAGGTATCTAAGCACGTGGCAGCATAGAGTTCTATTGATTGTAAATGACTGATGCTGGATGAACCTCAAAAACCAAGTTTTTGGGTTGACTTCAGTAAGACGAAAGATCAGATATTTATCTTGGAGATTATTCAGTTTATCTAATCTTCTAAAGCCTGAACAGCCCAGCGAGCCTGGATTACTTTGGGAGAAGAGCTAGCAGCTGAGATTTTCCTGGCAATCACAACTGCTGTTCACTTGGCCAATTGGACTAAATCACTACTTGAACCTAGAGAAACCATTAAGATGAAGGAAAAGGGAAATTTCTAGTGTATTGTAATGAATAATTCTTCAGAGGTACATGCTTGTCCTTCAGTGGGGTGTAAACATTTTTATAACTGTTTCTTGGTTAATTTGGGTTTATCAGCTTTGGGTATATGGACATTGGGATGGGGAGGGGATATAACCTGGATTTAGGTCTGTAGCTTGTTTCTCTGCATTAACTTTTTCTGAAGAGGATTCTTAGGCATTTATTATTATGTGTTCTGAAGGAGTATCATGACTGAATAAATACGAGAACTTTAACACATGCTTCTCCCTTTTAGCATTTCACGAAACGAGATGGCACATGTAACACTCTTTCAGTCATCCTACAGTAAGAAATCTGTTCCCTTATGTCTTGTCACCATTCTTGAAGACCTCAATATCTGTGATGATCCTTCATCCAGCACCCTAATTTCTAGTGATCCTTTTTTTTTTCACCCCATCTTGATCAACTTTTCACATGTTCAAACCCCTGAACCTCTTAGTTCAAGCATGTTATTGTCTGATCACCACCTCTTAGTCTTATAGCTCACCTATTCTGTAGCATCCACTTCAAAAATTATGTAAGAGTTAGTGGTTAAGGGTGAACTTTGGAGCTAGACTATCAGGATTCAAATACCAGCCTTTAATAGGCTGTGGTAGTGTACACAAATTCCTTAACTTCTATGTCTCTCAGTTGACTTACCTTTAAGATGTAAGTAATAATATTAACTACTCCTCAGGACTTCTGTTATTATTAAATAAGTTAATACACAAAAATTTTTCCAAACACTACCAGGTCATGCATTTGCCCAATAAATGTTAAACTCTCCAATCCATCCAGTTAACACTTTTCACTCTCATTACCTTCTTACTTCCCTACTTAGCTAGTGTAAATTCCATAATCCCTCCTTATAATTGGATCTTTTCAAACATCTCAATCCCGTCATTCTGTTATTTGTACATGTGTCACAAAACCCCAATTTGGTTAGACTCAATTATCAACTTACTTTATATGCTTATCTAAGCAACTGGATATTACTGGTGAAAACCAAGAGTACTAAGTTTCTTAATTGCAATTCAGGCTCCACCATCTCTATGAGGTCCTTAACACTACCTGGAAATCCAACTACACTTTCCCACTCTCCGTATTATCTATTCCATACATTCTCCTTTCTCTTCCCACTTTCTATACCACCTTGCACTATTCCTAAGTTTGCCTTATCATTCATTGAAAAATCACAACCACTGTGAGGGAACTACATCTTCTTTCCCACTACCAAATCTATTGGACCACCTGCCTTTCTACTATTAATTTTCTTTTCTGTTCTGTTCCTGAGGATCAGAAGTAAAGTGCCTGCACATGGGCTTGATTGTGATCCCTGTGGTCTGCATAGGAACTGGAAACCACACCTGTTGTTATTTTTTCCTGTATCATCATTTTCTCCTTCTCTCTTGGATCATTACCAACATGGAAATGATCTAGTGTTTCTTCTTCACCAAACGCAATGAATGTCTCATGATGATAGAGGAGGTTGTTGTTATGGGGGGAGGAGTGGGGTGAGGGGGGTGGGAGGTATATGGGGACCTCATATTTTTTGAATGTAATATTTTAAAAAATAAAGATAAAAATAAAAAATAAAAATAAAGCCTCCAGAAAAAAATGCGCTTAACCTATGTGGTAGTTTGATATTGTTTATGAATTCCAAAAATAGATGTTGGATCATATTTGTAAACTGGTCTGTCCCTCCAGGCATATTAGATTATATTATTTACTTGATAAATAATGATTAAGGCTTTGATTGGGCCATGTCAGTAGGATGTTGTATTCCCACCCTCTTGGTGGGTGGGGACTCACAGAGAAACTATACTACAGAGAACAGAGTTTGGAGTTTTTGAGCTGGAGCCTGGGAAGTAAACATACAGAGAAGCAGATACAGCAGAGGTCTTGGGAAGAGAGATGAGCCATTCACCTGATAATCTACAGCTGGCCTTGTGGAGAGCAAAGCAGCTGAGCCCAGAGAGAAGCAAGCCCTGGAAAGAGAGGAACACAGAAAGCCTGAACACTTGCATGCATCGGCAGTCATCTTGTTCCAACATGTGGCAATAGACTTTGGTGAGGGAGGTAACTTGCACTTTATGACCTGGTAACCATAAGTTCTACTCCAAACAAATACCCTTTATAAAAACCAACCAATTTCTGGTATTTTGCATCAGCACCCCTTTGGCTAACTAACACAACCTACCTCATCTGCTATTGTTTTATTTCTCTGTTCCCCTTTCACAGTATAATTACTTTGTAACACTGAGAAAAATTTCAAACATACATAAAAACAGAACTGTATAATGAGCCCCTGTATACTCACCATATAGACTTGAAAGTTATTAACTTTGGGCCATATTTCTTTCATTACATTTTTACTGTTTGCTGTAGCACTTCAAAGCAAATTATCAGACCTCGTGACATTTCACTCTACATATTTCAGGGCATCTCTTAAAATAAGTTCATTTTCTCACTTAACAATAACAACATTATCACACCCTAACGTGCTTAACAAAAATTCACCTAACACAACAAAAATTTTTTAATATCATCTAATACACAGGATAGATTCACATTTCATTAATTATCCTCAAAATGTCTTTTTTTGTTGTTGGTATATTTGAATAAGAATCCAAACAAGGTTCACACATTACATTTGAGTATATCTCTTAAATCTCTTACTCTAGAACAGATTTTTTTCTATGCCATAGGCTTATTAAAGATATGGCTGTGGCTCAATCAGCTGGACTCCTGTTTACCATATGGGAGGCCCTGGGTTTGAGTTCCAGGGCCTCCTTGTGAAGGCAGGCTCGCCTGCATGCTACAGAAAGACGCCTGGCCCATGAGTGCCATGGTGTGCCACTGGCGGGCAAACGCTGGGGTCAGCAAGGTGACACAACAGAAAAGGGAGACAAGTAAAAACAGAAGAGCACTCAGCGAATGGAAACAGAGAGCAGACAAACAAGCTGCAAGGGAGGGGGGGAAATAAATAAATACAGACACACGGAAGAATGCACAGCAAATGGACATAGAAAAGCAGACAGCAAGCAAGCTGGAAAGGGGAGGGGGGATAAAAAAAATATATATATAAGTCACTTGTCTGGTAAAGTGCTCTTCTCCCCTGAGGCTCCTAAATTGGATTTCCTGCTTCCATTTCTCATAAAGACAACTCCATGGTGTCCATGTTTTTTTTTTGTTTTTGTTGTTAAATAAAATTTTATTAGAATATTCATACATGAACATACATAAACAGTAAGTATATAGTAAAAGTTGTGAATTTACAAAATAAACATATATCATTCAAGGCTCCCATACATCTCCCCACCATCACCACCACCACCACCACCACCACTTTGCGTTTTGTGAAACATTTGTTACAAACTGTGAAAGAGCATCGTCAATATATCACTACTAACTACAGCCCATATCTTACATTTAGTGTATTTCCCCCAGCCAACTTGATTATTAACACCCTATATTAGTATTACATATTTCTTATTGTTCACTCATCAACAGTCTCATATTTGTTGTTTACCACAGTCCATCATCCACTACTGGATTCCCTGTGTTATACAATCCTGTGCTTTGTATCAGCCATTCAAAGTGAACACTCAATGGCTCTCATACTCATCACAGAGTTGTACTGTCATCACCTCAGTCAATTTTAGAACTTTTTCATTACTCCAAAAGGAAAATCCCATACCCCCTTATATCCCCCTATTCTTGTCCCTTAGGATTGAAATAATACCTTCTTGCCATTTTTACAAAATATTATATTGCTGTTGACATTATCCATCAGTTACATTAGTTGTAATTTTCCCACATACCACCATATTCTTAGCACTTTGTAAAAGAAGAGAATTCATATATTTATACTATTAACCACTTTCCTGCTTCCACTTCCCAAGAAGACAACTCCATGGTGTACATGTTAACACATCTGATGGGCAATTTTCTTTCCTTACTTTACTTTATCTCTTAGTATCATTAGACAGTTGACCACTCGCTACTTCATAAAGCACTCTTCTTTTGACTTCTGGGATCCGTACTCTTCTATATTTCCTCCCACCTCAAGGATAGCTCCTTCAGGTTTCTTTTCTGGCTTTTCCTACTTTGACAGTCTTCTAAATACTGGAGTACCCAGAGTTCCAACCAGGATCTCCTTATCTTTTCAATCTGACCTCTCCTCTTAGCTAATCTCATCTAGTCCCATGACTTTATATAGTCCTATGACTGTATAGACGATTAACTCATAAATATATATCACTAGTCCTGATTTCTTTCAAAACTCCTAAATTGAATTTCTAACTTCATACCTGAATTTCCACTTAACTGTCTGAGTATCTCAAATTCAACTTATCAAAAGCACAATGCAACTTTCCAATCTCCTCTCTCCCCAAACTCCTCCTACTACCCTAGTCTTCCAAATTTCAGTAAATGGTAAACATTCCGTTTCTTAAGTAAAATATTTAGGAATCATTTTTGCTTTCTCTTTTTTCCCTCAACTCTCACTTTCAATCCATTAGCAAGTCTTAGCTCTACCTCCAAAACATACCCCAGTGCAGCTTTCTTTGTACCACCTCCACAGATACCACCCCAATAATCCAAATTGCCATCATGCCTCTCTAGACTTTTACACTTCTAATTTGTTTCCCTGTTTCTACTACTGCCCAAATTCATTACATTTGCCCTGACAACAGCCCAACAGCCAAGGTGATCTTTTTAAGAATATAAATCAGACCATGTCAGTTCTCTGCTTAAAAGCCTCCTATGACACCTTCATCAAATTCACAATAAATTCAACATTCTTGTTCTGCCCATGAGATCCTTCTGAAGTAGCTGCTGCTCACCCATGCTACCTTGGTCTCCTACTTTTCTCCCTGTTTCATGCCACCCCAGCTGCACTGAGCAGGAATTAGAATGTGGGAGATAAGGAACATAAGCCTCATTGGCAAGACTGATGAGAAAACTTCATAAGCCCATCATAATGCCTCTGTTAAGGCACTTTTGTTACTATTGCCCCGAAACCGATAGACATGTCCATGCAGGCAGAAGAACAGTTGGGCAACTGCAGTCCTCCCAGCAACATCAGGCTATTTCTTACATCACTTAGTTTCTCTCAAAGACACTGCTTCAAACAGCAAAAGAAGACAATGTTCTTGTTATTCTCTCTTGGCACCCAGTCCTGTTCTCCTTCACTGAGATTTTTACAGTTTATAATTATGTCATCAATTCATGTGTTTCTAAGTGTATTGCCTGTCTTTTCTATCAGCCTCTAACCTCTAGGAGGAGAGGGGTCATGTTAGCTTTGATTATCACTCTATACACAGTATGTAACAATGTGCCTGATATGTAAATAAATATTTGTTGAATGAATAAATGTATGAATGTTGTTTTGGATGACCCAATGAGTATCTTTGCTCTTATTGGGAATCCTTTACCCACTTGAGCATTAAGTATGAGCATTTCGAACAATTGAGGGAAAGTTATGTCTGTGCTCTGCTTGAAATTCAGGGGGGATCATCTGGAGAAAAATATAATAGTATACCTGCTCTTCCTCTCTTCCAAAGCACAAAATTAGATGTCTTCCAGGTTGATAAGAGAGTCTCTACTCCAAATGGTCATGGATGAACCACTGACAAGAATGTATTTTTCTTTCGATTTTTTGTTGTTTAAATGGATCTCATGTATACATAATTGGATTAATAGAATCTGTGACTTATGATACACTCTCATTGATTCATGCCTGGTCTGTTTATATTTATTTTACTAATTAGTTTATGAATTTGTTTATAAATTTATAAAATTTAATAAGCATGCACAAAACAAATCACCAAAACCAAAAGGCAAAACATTGCCAATAACCTATATCTAACCTTATGGTCTCTCATACCAATTCAATTTGTCCCCTGCTTCCTCTAATCTGAATTCTATATCATTCTTTTGTTTTCCTTTCTATATTATTCTATTAAATCTTTGTGTATGCTTAAAAGCCTAGCTTTTAATTTTAATTGCTTTGAAACTTTATATAAAGGATATCATGATGTATGTAACCTTTTGGGACTTACTTTCTCATTAATGTTATATTCCTATGATTCATTCAGATTGTTGCATGCAACTTTAGTTCAGTTGTGTTCACTGCAGCATTATACTTCATTGAGTGACTATACCACTTTATGCATCCATTTTCCCATTGATGGGCACTTGGGTCAATAACATTACTTTCTTTTTTATAAAGATTTATTTATGTATTTATTTATCTCCCCCCCCCCCCATTGTCTGCTCTCTGTGTCCATTTGCTGTGTGTTCTTCTGTGTCCACTTCTATTCTTGTGAGCAGCATGGGAATCTGTGTCTCTTTTTGTTGCCTCATCTTGCTGCATCAGCTCTCTGTGTGTGCGGTGCCACTCCTGGGCAGGCTGGACTTTCTTTCACACTGGGCAGCTCTCCTTATGGGGCACACTCCTTGCATGTGGGGCTCCCCACGTGGGCAACACCTCTGCACGGCAGGGCACTCCTTGCATGCATCAGCACTGTGCGTGGGCCAGTGCTGATGGATCCTGGGTTTGAACCGTGGACCTCCCATGTGGTAGGCAAATGCTCTATCCATTGAGCCAAGTCTGCTTCCCAATAATATTACTTTCATACAGCTATCATTCTGAGGTTATCCTTGACCTCTGAATTCAGCTAAGCCAATGTCTCTTGAGCATTCATGTAGTGAGAAATGTGCTCAGAGCTATGGGAGATCCCAAGATGAGTAAGATGTGTCCATTTTGGGGTTCAGTCTGATAAAAAGAAACAGATCCACCCACAACAAAAGAGGGCAGAATTGGTTAAATGCTGCAAAAGTACCATCCAATGCACTCAGAACAGAGGAAGGTGTGAGTGATTCTGTCTAAAGTTCCAATACATGTGGATGGTGGATCATGGCGTATGAATATGACTTTGATAGATTGAAAATGGGAGCAATGATTGAGGAAAGAAGATATTTCGGGAATGGAAATAACATGGAAAAAGAAGTAGGGGTTGGACATGATATAGAAAATGTGGAAGACAGTGATAACCTGGTGTGGCTGAAGCCAGATTTGCATGACAGAAAAGGGTGTGTTTCATGAAGGGGAAGTTGAGAAAACAGGAAGGGAGGTAAAATCCAGCCCTTGGAAATTTGAATGCTTGAGAGGAGGAAATGGGCATTATTCCATCCACACTTGAGAGTTGTTAAAGGAGACAGTGTGGGCAACTGCGGCAGCAATCAGAGTGCATGTTCAGGGTCAGAGTGGCTATGTTTCGGTGGGTTTGGAACCTTTTTAAGGGGAGAACTTCCAGATGTGCCTGGGACATCCTGTGGGTACTCCCTGTAGCTGTTTGGTATTATTTATGAATTTCAAAAAGAAATATTGGATTGTTTTTAAACTGGTCCGTTCCTCTGGATATATATTATAATAGATTGTATTAGATTCAGAAGTTTCACTTTTACTTGATTGAATTATGATTAAGGCTTTGACGGGGCCATGTCAGTAGGCTGTTGAGTCTCTGCCCCCTTGGTGGCAGGACTCACAGAGAAAACTACATGGCAGAGCAGTTAGCAGAGTTTTAATGCTGGAGCCCCAGGAAGTAAATACAGGGAGAGGCAGATACATGAGGAATGAGAGAGGGCTCCATTAGACATGGCAGAGGCTCTGGGAAGAGAGAAAAGCCATTAGCTTGATAGTCTACAGTTGGCTTTGTGGAGAGAGCACAGCAGCTGAGCCCAAATGGAAATGAGCCCCAGGAGAGAGATGAGACTTTTCCCAGCCTACAGCTGATATTGGAAGAAACTGGGACCATGGAGCCTTAAGAGGAAGAGGAAGCCTGAGTCCTCATAGACATTGCCCGCCATCTTGCTCCAACACGTGACCAATGTCTTTGGGTAAGAAAGTAACTCTTCTCTCATGGTACCTTCAGTTAGACTCTTTAGGGCCTTGTGACTATAACCTTCTACCTCAAGTAAATACCCTTTATAAAAGCCAACAGATTTCTGGTATTTTGCATCAGCACCCCTTTGGCTGAGTAATACGCCCCCTTTGCCTTTGATTTCTTTACCCAATGTTCAACCTGATATTTTCTACAGAACTCATGGGCCTCGTTCTTATAGTCAGGAGGGCAGACTCTGGAGGAAGAATCAATGATTGTTGACTGTTCTATATTGGTCCTAACACAAGCACAAGGTTTTGCTCTAAATGTATTGATCATCTTAGAGTTCCTTTTTTAATTATTTTTTTTCCTAAAAGGAATGCTGAGGAGGAGAAAAAGTTTTCCATTATTGTTTATTTTAAAGAGTTCTGTTCTAGAAGAAAACCACTTTAAGGTGTGTGCCAGATTTCAGTGAGCAAAGGAAAATAATAAGAGGAGAATGTGAACCTCTTTCTGCTCTTCCCAACACACATATACACGCACTCACATTCTCATTGGTTTTCATGTCTTTATGCCCCAAACTGACTTATTTCAGAGACATTTGTTCATATTGAGAGAGAGAGAGAGAGAGAGAGAGAGATGTGATGCTTTCCTCCAAGTGACTCCTTGCATAATTAATTCATAATCATTTTAAAGCTCACCATTTCCCACCTGCCACCTGTTCTCTTAAAGGGCTGGAAGCGCCTCACATTCACAAGAAATCCTGCCTTGGCTTCTGTGGTCAGATGTCCTCATATTGGATTTTCATTAAAGTTGCTTAACTGGGAAGCCAGCTCTCAGGACAGAAGATTGGGATTCCTCTGCCCCTAATTGCATACATTTGAACTCAAATGTGTTTGCTTTTGTTTTGGGTAATGAGCATGTTTCTTTAACCAGAAGTGGCAGGGGTGGGAGATGGAGGTGGGAGGTAGAAGTGCTCAAAGGCTCAAAGAAGTAACTGAATCAGAAAAACTGCATGAAATTAGGCTATTAAGTCACAGTGGCACTGATGTGGCCTGGAAGGAGCAATCTGTGAATTAATACCTGGAGCTGAGCTGAGATGGGTTAAAAGCAATGATGTCATTTAATCTGAAGGGGGATTAATCTGAAGGGGTGTTCAGGGTTCCAGAAAGAAGTCAGCTATGCATAACTTAAACTCGCTCTATGGGTTAAAGTGTCTGGTAAAATGCCTGACACATACTAAGTGTCCAATTAATGGTGGCCTACCCTTCTGTCCCTACTTATCTCTTCCCATTTTGGGGAGGGAACACAAATCACTGGTTAAATGTTGTGGGAGGAGATCCCTGGTTGCACTACTTAATGGTGACTGGGAATTCTCTGATGAAAGGTGAGGACAATATTTTCAGCATCATCCAGGGAGACACATTCTCCCATTTCTCTTGAATTCAATTCACTCACATGTGGGCGTCTTTTTCTTATCCACATGCCCTGCTCAGTCCTCCTCACACTTTTGCTCTTACTCTGGGTCCTGCCAAGAAAGTTTCACCTTCTCTCTGCCCTCTTAAGTCCTAGCCCTTTAGGAAGGCCCATCTCAATCATTGCCTCCTTTATGAGGTCCTCTGGGTCCCCTCCTTCCTCCGCCAGCTTCTCCTGACTCATAGTTCTCTTGGCACACATTCAACAGAGAACATGCACTACCTGGGCTGGTAAAACAGCCTTGCAGAGCAGAGAAGCACAGGCTGAGAGGACAAAAGTCTGATCAACTTGAAATAGAGACACCTCTACTATACCAACACTTGTCGATTTCCCACTCACTGCCAGTTCAGTGCAAGGTGCTGAAACAGAGACCAACAATGTGTCAGAGTCAATTTTGGAATGACCAAGAAGAGATACATCTGCTCTTAGTTTCAGCCTAAAAGAAGAGAAGAATTCCCAATACTAGGTACTTAGACCTTAATTTCCTGAATCTGTGTGCGTCTTCCTTTCTCTGAAGCAAAAGCCTTAGGGATGCACTAGTCCGAACAGGTTGAGATTTCTTCACATACATACCAAGGCCTTTCTGCCACCTAGTGTACTGAAATGACACTGCAGAATGAAGGGAAACAGGAGTTCTCCCAGGTTAGTTATTTCACCTTGTGGACTCCATGAATTTTCTAGTATAGACATAATTGCCAATTTTCCTTTTTAAAGCAGTGTAAATTTTTTTTCAGTGGAAATATGATATATAACTACAATAAACAGAATAGGCAAAAGAGCTGTTCCAGGTAGTGTATGTTGCAGGGGGCTGAAGTCTTGGATCCCTTCCTTTTTGACCTCCTGTTTATTTCCAGGATTTTGCTGATGCTCTTTCATAGAACCCAGAGGTTGTAATTCATAGTGAATTATGAAGACAAAAATGAAAGAAAAAGAAAGACTGCAAGGGCCAGATGAGATGTTTTCTTTAAAAGTCTCTATAGTCCCTTCACAGACGAAGAAACCTACATTTGCCTGAACTCCTCTTTTATGCTCTTTATGGACCTAATTTCATTCAGTCTCACACTCCCCCTTGAAGTAGTTGTGTTATCCCCATTTCAGATAAAGAAACTAAACCAAAGGAAGATTCAGAATTTTATCTATGATTACTCAGCTTTTAAAGGGTTGAGCAAAGATTCAAAGATTCAAATCCAGATTTTTCTACATTTAGAGCCAGTCTGCCCATATTCCTTCCAACTCCAAAACTCTGTTCTTTCAGAAGAGGATAGAGGTAAAGCAACACTCAAAACCATGGATGACAGAGGACATTCTTAAGATCACCACCCTTCTGACAGCCTCTTATGTTCCTAACAGACCTTTGTTAAAGAGCAATTCCAATGGTGTTTATGTGTGATGAATCTGGACTCAAATGGGATCTCCCTTCATAAGACTTTCATGCTAATGTGCTGGAGGTGCGGTTAATGTTGGGGTTTAAGATATATTTAGGGGATTTGAATCTCTGGACTGACAATGTGATAGCCAGGTCCTGAGCCTCAACAGACTCCAGCACCTACAATCTGATCTATTGGACTTACCACACTCAGCTAAGATGGAGTTGAAGAAGGACAACCACCACACCATGGAGCCTAGAGTGATTACAACTGAAAATGGGAGGATTGCATCCAGCATCCATGTGGAATCTGAGCCTCCTCTTGACATAGAGGTGCAATGGACACAACCAATCCAATGTCCACATAGAAGAGGTGGCATTGGATTGGGAAAAGTGGACATGGTGGACGATGGGTATGGGGAAAGGCAGGAAGAGATGAGAGGTGGAGGCGTCTTTGGGACATGGAGCTGCCCTGGATGGTGCTTCAGAGGTAATCACCGGACATTGTAAATCCTCACAGGGCCCACTGGATGGAATGGAGGAGAGTATGGGCCATGATGTGAACCATTGTCTATGAGGTGCAGAGGTGCCCAAAGATGTACTTACCAAATCCAATGGATGTGTCATGATGATGGGAACGAGTGTTGTTGGGGGGGGAGAGGGGGGGTGGGGGGGTGGGGTTGAATGGGACCTCACATATATATTTTTAATGTAATATTATTACAAAGTCAATAAAAATAAAAATAAAAAATAAAAGCAATAAAAAAACAAAAAAACAAAAAAAAAAAAGAGCAATTCCAGGACTAGACATATGAGGTCTGAGTGGGACATAGGAAAAACCCAAAAAATGAGAGGGAACAAGAGGTACGAGGATTTGAACAATGCCATCAAAGCAGACAAAGACTTTAGACTTGCCATCTCAAAACCTTATTCATAAGATTGACTATAAGAAGAATCCTGTTTCTGGGAAAAGTGGATATTTTGCTTTCACCAGACTGGTGGCTTACATGTATCCTAGAACTCGAGCCCATGGGAATCCTCAAAAACTGCCTCCTGTAAGAACTGGTCAGCCAGAGAAGATACACAGGGGATGTGATGCCCAATTACTGTTTCTGCTCTCCAGACGCTCAGCTCTGCCAAGTGCAGAAGTTGTTCTCTGATGGGAGGCTGCAGGAATGGCACAAATTGGGGCCTCCAAGTAATGCAATCACTTCTAATCAGCATTTAATCAGGATATAAGCAGCCTCAGCTTACCGGTATTGCAAAGAGGCAACTACACATAAACCTCAATTACTCAGGCATTTAAAAATCAATTTCAAATAAAATGTCCAGGTGATGGAACTAAAGAGATTAGAAAGATCAGGATGTGTGTACAGGCCTGGAATGTCTTGTCAATGCAATTGAGGTAGGCAGCTCTTATAATGCAATAAAGCTGGCTGATTTTGTGCTCACAGGAGTTAAAGGGGGGAAAGGTCTTATCTCCCAACTCCCACAGAAGCATAGGAATATTCCATCATCAGTAGAAGAGGATACATCAGTGGATTCTGCATACTCAGGCGGATTTATAATATTATCTTCATCTCATTGTGCAGTTGTGAGCAGGAAAAATAGCCTTGGACCAATGAGACTCCCAACTGCATCACCATGTCAAATATATTAGTATTTCCAGTATTATCTTGACTTTTTCTGCCAGTTGTATCTACTTATCATACCCATCAACGTGATGGTAATTTAGATCAATAAACTTTTATTTATTTATTTATTTATTTTAGGTCCTGGGGCCAGGGATTGAAAGGGACCTTGTATGTGGGAAGCTGGTGCTCAACAACTGAACCACCACTGAGTCACAGTGGCTCCCCAGAGTTGGTTTTCTTTTTTGTTTGTTTGTTTTAGGGGGCACCAGAAACTGAATCCAGGACTTCCCATGTGGGAAGCAGGTGCTTAACTGCTTGAGACTCATCTACTTCCCAAGGTCAATAAACTTTTATCGAGGATGTACCATGGGTCAGATACTGCTCAGCAACATGGGGACACAAAAGTGAGGAGGTTACAGTATCTGCTTCAATTCACAGGATAAATGAAGAGGTGAGGTAAACTCCCTGACTGAGCAGGGTACACAGGCTGCAAACTCAAGTCACATTATCTTCGCGCACTTAGGCTCTTTCACATTTCTGAGTCTCAGCCCATGTGGAGAAGAGAGAACCCCTGGGTTCAACAGTGTAGCCCTTCCTTTGAATCTGTGAGCTCAAAACACTTTTCCCAATAATTCCCTTATTTTTTCTTTGCTAATGCTTGGTGTAGTTGAACAACTGTTACAATCAAAGGAACAACCAATACCTAAGGATAATGCTAAAGATGATCATCATCGTATCTAGCATTTACTGTACGAATATTACTTGCTGGGTACTTACTGTGTTAAATGGTTTACTTACATTATCTTATTTGACCATCAAAACCTCTTCATGAGGTAGGTATCACTATTATCTTAATTTTCCCATTTTGTAGGTTAATTTACCTTTGAGGGTTGCTGTGTGGGTTAATGAGGAACAGTATTGCAGTGGGCACCTATGGGATACCACCATCCCTTCCCTGAGAACTGCCACCCTCCTGATTCACGTTGTATTCAGTGGGGCCCATTGGAGCTGTCCAAGTGTAACTTTCAAAAAATTAAAAACATAACTCTCATACTAAATAGAATGAACATAAATAAAAAATCTATTTCACCTTTTTAATGAATGGGGAACCAATAAGATGGTAGACCTAACTTAAAGGAGAATTGAAGGAAGGCAATTTATTTAGTCATTCAGTCAAAGGAATACTGAAATGAGTTTGCTAGATATAAAATATAGTTAATATCTTACAGGGCAATAAAACTATAACCTTGGGGTTATTTTTTTCTACCTTACGGAAATTAGCCAGTGAACAAGCAACATTAGAGTATTTGGGCTCTAATCATATAGTAAACAGCAAACATAGGTATATTCACCTAGATCAGAGTTTGGCAAAGTTCCCAAAAAGGGCCATATAGTAAATATTTTTGACTTTGCAGGCCATCTGGTCTCTGTCACCAGCTACTCAATTTAGCATGAAAGCTGTCTTAGATAATTGTAGCAGTTTGATATGGTTATGAATTCCAAAAATAGATATTGGATTATGTTTGTAATCTGATCTAGACCTGGGCCTGGTTGAGTTATGATTAGGGCTTTGATTGGGCCACATCATTAGTACCTTGATTCCCTGTCCCTTGGTGGGTGGGGACTCACAGATAAAAGGCATAGAAAAGGACAGGGTTGAGGGCTCTTAATGTTGGAGTTTTGATATTGGAGTTTGATGCTGAAGTCTTAAGCTGGAGACCCGGGGGAAGAGACAGTCATTCACCTGATTGTCTATAGCTGACCTTGTGGAGAGGGGCAAAGCCTAGAGAGCCTCATAGTCTACAGTTGACCTTGTGGAGAAAACAGAGGAGCTGAGCTCAGAGGAACCCAGGAAACCTGAACCCTCACAGACATCAGCAGCCATCTTGCTCCAACATGTGAAAATAGACTTTGGTGAGGGAAGTAACTTATCCTTTATGGCCTGGTATCTGTAAGCTCCTACCCCAAATAAATACCCTTTATAAAACCAACCAATTTCTGGTATTTTTCATCAGCATCCCTTTGGCTGACTAATACAATAATACATAAATAAATGGGTGTGTCTGTGTTCCAATAAAACTTTATTTTAATTTAATCTATGGCTGTGGGCCATAGATTGCCAAATCCTTCTCTAGATGATTAAATAATACTTGGGTAAGTCTGTTAAATGATGCCAAGGGTGGCATTGAAAGGACATGCAGTTATCCTCTTGCTTTATCTCTAATTGTTGGTTAATTTGTCCTAACAGAACTATTATGTGAATGAGACCTCCTGGGTTGGCTAATTCAGTGTGTGTCCCTCTTCCCTCCTACCATTTCCATGGATACAATGGAACCTTCATGTTAATTCAAATGGACCCATTCTCTTCCCTGAGTATCACCATTAGAGTTGATGGGACCATAGTTGGTACCTGATCCAAGTTGTCCCAATCTCCAAATTTGGAATGGTACTAAATGATTCTTGTCTCAAACTGGTTGCTTTCTTAAGTGGAAGAGGTAAAAACTCTGGGCTGGACGGAGGCCGCCATTTTGTGTCACCTCAACTGGGAAGCAAGGGAATCGAGATCAGAAAGACCCCAGCCTCGCCACTCACTGCCTCTCATCACCTCAATTTCATTATCTATACTGTATGGATAAAAATGTACCTACCTTATGTTGTTGTTATATGACTTAAAATGTGATAATGTGTGTGAAGCATCCAGCGTGGAACAAAGCAAGTGCACTGTGAAAATTGCTTGTCTTGTCCTTAGGATGCTTCTCTTATTCTCATGTCATGTGACTCCAATGCTCTATGACTTTAGCATCACATAGGAATTATGCTGATGCCACAGTTCTGCCTTCTCTTTGCTTGAGTTTGATACCCTTTCTCTTCTACACTGATCTTTTATTTCACTGGGTTTCCAAACTTTGACTTTTATTCAGATTGCTTCTCGTAACTTTGTGCTTTGTAATTGAAAATTATACTGACTATTCTATTTGCATCTGTGATAGCTGAAGAAATAGGTAATAGAAAAGATGAAATGTTGAGCAGTAGTGTGGCTAGGCATGTTAAACAGATCTTTACTTCTCACAACCATCCAGTTTGTAGGGACACCATTATCCCTGTTTTATGGATGATGAAACTAAGGCTCAAGAGGTTTAAGCACTGGCCTAAGATTGTTCTCCTGGACAGGGTACGGGGCTATGATTCCCAACCTAGATTTGACTCCAAAGATAATGAATGTTTTTATCCACTAGAACATACTTCCTTCCAATTGCTCTTCATTTGGTTGCTATTTTTCCTCTTAGCTGTTTCTCTTTTTTTTTTTTTTTTTGGCAAATCTGATACTCTGTGGCCTGAATAAAGGAAAAATCCAAAACATTGTTTTGTACTTAAAATCAAACATGAAGTTTTTACCATGCATGATGTGCTCACATACTTATGGAGTTCAGATTCCATTTTGCATTTCTGAGGAGAGCAAATCAATAGGCAATATTCTCACCACGATCTTCTCATTTCTTGGGAAGTGCCTGCCAGTGTTGTTACCAAGCCCCAGAGAACATTCTGCTCTGAGTATGACAAGAATGCAGATGCTGGAATCAGATGTGGGTGGGATACACAGCCAGATCATTCTAGAAGGTTTATGTCAATCAAAATGCAGCTGTAGTCTTTGAAAAGATCATGTCTATATGTCTAGTTGCTAGAGGACTATGCCCCATAAGATCTGGGACCAGCCACTGTAGTAACCTGGGGAAACAAGGACAAGGAAATGATGAGGTGATCCTCTTGTAGAGGATGTTTGTTGGGTTTGCCATCCTGTATTGTGACAGGACACCTACCTATTTTTAAGAATCAAGGTAGGTTGAAGGCAGGGCCCTTTCTCCCTCCATCTCCATTATAGACATTTGTCCCTCTCCAGTTCGACAATGAATAGAGCAGAGTCATGTGACCTATTCTGCCTAATCACATGCTTAGAAAGGCTGAGTCAGAAATTAACTCCATATAGAAATGGGAAGTCAGATCAACCACTGCAGCTATGCTGGAGTGTGAAGTCTAACAGCAGAGTGGCAAGTACCCAGAGATGACAAGACTGGTGGCAGCAGAATATTTCTGTCATGGGATCTTGATGGTACCCAATCTCACTTGGTTTCTGCCCATTTTCTGAGCTCAGTTCTCTAGGCTCTTGTCAATATTGTGAGCTATCCAAAAGCTTTTTGAGCAATTCTTATTCTTAAGGTAGTCTCATTTGGTTTTCCCAGTTGATAACAGAGAACCCTGAGTGTTAGGCTTCCCAATGTCTGCCAGTAAGGCCTGGGTTCCTGCACATACTGCCATCCCTGTTCAAAGGGGACTGCTTTTGATATGAGATGACTGAAACCTCAGAGTTTCTTCTCATTTGAAAGGAAAAGACCAAAGACCTCAGTGTTTTACATATTTAGAACCTTGGCACTAGAAGGAATATGGGAAGTTATTGTGGCCTCTGTTTTTTTACAAACCCACTAATCCAAGACAGATGTACATATGGGAACCCAAACAGAGACTTTTCTTCTTGCCATCAAAAGATAAGTTTCAATAATCCCATATCAAAGTGCAAGTTATTTTTTTCTTTCCTAAGAGTGGATGAGTCACAAAATGAATCAGGCCAAATTTCTGCTTTCCTGGACATAAATAAATTAGCAAAAGTGACCACTTACTGCTTGCTTTTTTAATGTGTAAAACACATAAAAGCATAGAATGATGAGGAAAACTGACATTTATTGGACACTCAGACCATCACATTCATTCCTTGAATCTGCTTAATTAGTTAGGTATTATTACTCCCATTTAATAGTGGAGGAAAGTGGCTCATAGAGACAAAAGAGCTTATACAGACACAAAGCTGGTAACTGTGTAGCCAGGATTAAAAGTGACTCCAAAACCCATGTGCTATCCACTTTCCAGCTTTGGAAAAACTGTAACCATTGTCACTGGTGAGTTCAAGCAGAGAGGAGACTGTTAAGGCCAAAAAAGATTCTACTTGTGCCAAATAATGCAAATGCATCATAGGGATCATTTTAATTAAACCACTTTTCATTTTGAAAGAATTACTTTAATGGATATAGAGAGCTTATCACATAATAGGGAGTAAAAAATATTGCATTGGATTAAATCTCTTCAGACTGTTAACAGTGGAGGTAATTGTAATAGGAGGAATTAAGAAACTGGGTTTTTTTATGGTGCGTATTTTCCATACTTTTCCTTTTGCTTTGCTGCTTGGCAAAAACAAAAGTTCAAAATCTTTCTGGCCTGCTTCAAAATTGATATATGAACTCAGTCTAATTGTTGATCCATAGAGAATGGTTAGAAATACCAATATTATCTGGATTAAATTTCCTAACTTTTGTTGTGGAAATATTTAGTCAACCAATGACCTCCTCTGTCCCTTGCTGTTAGCTTTGGCAGAACTAGCACCCTTTGCTTTTTGTGTTTTTTTTTTTTTTAAAAAAGGAAAACAAAAATAATCCTCTAGGAGGACATGTACCTGTCTGAAGTTCTCAAAGAGTTGGAATGAGGATAACCTGGGTGCAATGTGGGGAAGGAATTTTAACTGTCTTGCTAAATATGATCAAAACAAAAAAAAAAAATATAAAGAACCTTCACATTTAAGAATATTTATGATTTGAATTAAGCAGAAATAAAAATCACATACAGAGACCCAAAAGATTGACTGGAATTTTTTATTTTTTATTTTTTTTTTTATTTTTTATTTTATTTTTTATTTTTTTTATTAATTTTTTTTATTTTTTATTGACTTTGTAATAATATTACATTAAAAATATATATGTGAGGTCCCATTCAACCCCACCCCCCCACCCCCCCTCTCCCCCCCCCCAACAACACTCGTTCCCATCATCATGACACATCCATTGGATTTGGTAAGTACATCTTTGGGCACCTCTGCACCTCATATACATTGGTTCACATCATGGCCCATACTCTCCTCTATTCCATCATGTAGGCCCTGTGAGGATTTACAATGTCCGGTGATTACCTCTGAAGCACCATCCAGGGCAGCTCCATGTCGACTGGAATTTTTTAAGTGTGGTTTCTGCCAAGTAATGTCTAAGCAGTCTGAAGAAATTCCCACTTAAGACTAGTCTTATCCATTCATTCATTTCCTAATTCACTCCTTCTTAATATGTAGTGGACTTCTATTGAGCAGAACACAAAGATGTGAAGACAGACTGTTGTCTTCAAGGAACTTAACAGAGGCAACACAATAGTTGCTTGGTGATGTATGGGAGTTCTGTATGATGTCATGCATTTTTTTTTTTTTTTGGTAAGTTCACAACTCTTACTATATACATTGTTTATGCATATTCATGTTTGAATGATATACTTCAATAATTTTTAAAATAAATATATAGTTGCTTGTTGGTGTGCATGTTTGTTTTATGTAACAGCATAAAATATGCAAAGGGCAGTATACTTAAAAAATGAAAAAGGCAGGACAAATATCCCATTCAATACAACTATCCTGTGTTGATATTGTTATCCTCATTTTACTTTCAGGAAACTGAAGTGCAGAAAAGTTATATAATGTACACATCTACAGTGAGCTAGTGGCAGATCTGGGCCTCTGACCCAAGTCCATCAGACTCCAAAGTCAATGGCCAGCTTTTAAGTACTTGCAGCAAGTTAGATTATACAAAGCACAAAACCAGAGCATGAAACAATCATAGTCCAGCATCTTAGAAATAATAATAATGTTTTTAGAGTATGAAGATGGTAATTATTATAAAATGTGGGTGTATTTCCTGGAGGATTACTGTAAACTCTTGGACAGGGGATTAAGGAGGAAAAAATGGATTATGAAAGACTTTATGAATTCTTGGCAGTCAATTTGAGCCTTATAAAATAGATAAAGGGATAATATCCTGGTGAAAGAGAACAGTGTGAGCAAAGGCATGCAGAGAAAAATATGTACTATGAGTTTATAAAGAAGAGGTTTACATAGGCAGCATGATTTGAAGAACATGTGTCTTGCACCCAAATAGCTCCCCCTGGGTTGCCAGAAGCCTATAAGCCACCATTTGAGAGCTATTCCTTTTGGACACCAATGATTTTCATTCTTTATTCTGTCAACAACATCAGAACTCCTGGGAGGAGTAATAAATTAAGCAAGTGATTCTCAATTGTGAAATTAGTCAGGGTCTTGGCAGAAAAGAGATGGCACACTGGCACACTCAGTGGAGAACTATTATGGAGGTATGGGCAAAGTTAAGGGGAAAAAACAAGATGGTTCAGAACCCCCGGGATTAGCAACAGGGAGGTCCCCACTCCTTTGGCCCCCTGTCCAAGGGGGAAGGGAGATGGGGGTAGGAAAGGAGCCATTCTTGGGGAAGGAGAGGGCTGTACCTACAGCTCTGATTATAAATATGGGAAAGGACTGCCTGCGAGGAGCTGGGTAGCCTTTGGAAGATAAATCAAGGTCAGCAGAGAAAGAGAAAAGAACAAATACACCAACCACTCTTTCCTCCTGCCCTCCAGTATCCAAATGCATTGGCAAGCCCCCCAAAAAAGCCAGAGGACAAAGGAAGACAGTTGAAGCAGACCAAAGGGGTAGCCTCCCAGGGCACAGAGCCAGGTGGTGAAGGGTAGAGAGAGAATAGCCAGCACAAGAACTTGCAGTGAAAAGGCAGGACAGAAGTCATGTGTCATTCATAACATTTAAAGTAATGAAGCATGTAAATTATTTTATTTTTGTAAATGAAAGTAAATGCAGTGATAATCCTACAATAGTTTCTCTTTCTCCCTTACATTTAGATTTTCTTTTGTGCTTGTGAGAGATAAGGATGGATTGGCAGCTAGTGGGCTGGAATGTATTCACAACCTTTGACCCTCTCAGCAGAGTGTTGAATGTGTGAGTGGCATCCATGTTCTGTGTGTGGGAGAAAAGGTAAAGAGCCAGTCCTTTGAGTCAACCAGCCAAACCAGGATGGGAATTGATAGTTGATCAGACCCCTTCCAGCTGCGACCGTACCACTAGCGATGGCGGTAAAGGGTGTATGATCAGAACATTTGGGAAAGGAAAAGGGGCAGAAAGAAAGGACAAAAATAAAAAAGCAATGAATTAAAGATTTTGTCTAGAGCTTAGCCTCTTAAGGTTGAGAAACCTCCTTCCTTCTCCACCGGGGAACATGAAGCCAGTTGTAATGGGAGGAAAGGAGTAGCATTATGTCTAAGTTCAAGTTGCTGTTATCATAAGTAGAAGATAGGGAGATGGTTGTTTGGGGAATGGTTCTCTTCCTTATCTCACTTACCTGATAGGAAGGCATGGGAGAGCTAAAAAACCTCCCTTCCGGGCTCTGAGAATATTTTGTTCTCCCAGGAATTGGAGAGAAGAGAGCCAGAGAGTGCTGTATTTGTGCTCATAGTTATCTGTCTCCTGATTAAGAAACTGACTCCCATACATTATTATTGTCTGCATATTAAATATCTTCTTGAGGCAATTTTGAAACACACATTCTCTCTCTCTGCCTGTGTGCATGCATATACACAGAGAAATATACACAGTAGTGTGCATAATGAAATTTGAAAACTTAACTGCAGCACTCTGCAGAAAATCAAATGAGGCAAACATATCCTTGGCAAGATGTGAAAAAAACACAAGATTTTCCCCAGAAATAAACATTTCCAGAATAATGGTGTTACAATGGGAAAAAAAATGAAACTTGCAAGTCCATTTTAGTTACATGGAAAATCCACCAACTGTTTGTTAAAAAGGTGGTACCAAAATCCTAAAAATCCACCTTGAATTCCAATGGTCTACTTTCCTTCCAAATCATTACTTACTGGTGCAGCATTTCCATTATCCATGTTGAGCAACGGCTTATAGATGAATAAGGAATTTAGAAGCCAGTATTTGAATTCAGCAGGCAGTTTCCAGTAAGTAATTTGAAACCCTGAGAAATGCCAAAAACATAATTACTAATTCAAATAGCCCTTTGTATCTGCATAAATAAAAATGATTATCAAACTCTGGCTAATAGAGAACATTTCCTATTATGCCCATATTTTAAATGTTGTGACATGGGTTGTAACAGTTGCTTTATAACATTACACTGTCACTGTCATTTGAAACACCCTAAAGAGGAGAGCAGATGATTGACTTGAAATGCACTAGCAAAGGTAGAAATAGTCTTTCTCTCTAATGTGTGGCCTAAAACTTGGGGAATGCACTGGAAACTTTTGGAAGGGCCACTCCCTGACTTTTCCCAGGGTGTTCATTCAATGCCAGTGCTGCCAGGAGCTCTCTTCATAGGAAAGAGGCCTAACAGTTTTCATCTGAAAACAAATGGGAAAAACAAGGAATTTGCTACATCTCTTGCTTGAACTTACCCTGAGATCACAACCAATTCTGGTCACTGCATTCTCCCCAGTTTCTCAAGGGGGGGGGGGTGTATTGTGCCCACTCCAACCAGCTTGTGAATTTCTTGAAAGGCCCAGGAAATGACAATAGGTAGAGGAAGACTGAACTGCACTTGGAAATCCTGAGAGAGCACTGTGGGTCCAAGGGGTCAGGGCCTACAAATACAGAGGAAGTCCAATCTGCCTCATTACCTTTCCCAATGATGCCACCTGTCTCTAATGATCCAAGCTCAAAAGCTTGCATTTACTTTGACTTCTCTTTCTTTTTCAAAGGAACTTAGTTACCAAGTCCTTATCAATGCTTCAGGAGCTTTCAGTGGTTCTCAACCCAGGAGCCATGGCACACCATGGAGGCACTGTTGGTTGTCCAACTATCTCATTCCATTTCTTTTCTTCCTTGCTAGCAGAAGCTATCTCCTACTCTAGAAATTGAAAATACCAAATCTTTCTTTCTCAGCTTCCCTTGTAGGGCATGAGACCCAGCTCTAGTCCATAGGGCAAGTCTCCTGGGAGGGCTCTGGAAAAGGTTTCCTCCCCGCAATACAAAGAGACACACTATACATGCTAAAGAATGGTTCACTTTAAAAGGACTGACAATACCATGTGTTGGAGAGAAAGAGGAGCAACTGGACCTCTCAGACATTGCTGATGGGGGTATAAAGAGGTCCAACAATCCTGGAAAACAGCTTGTCAGTTTCGTATAAGGTTACCCTTACCACTTAACCCAGAATTTAATCCTTAGGTATTTACCCAAGAGAAATGAAAACATATATCCACATGAAGATTGTACATGAATGTTTGGAGTGTAGTTTATTTATAGCAGCCCCAGACTGAAAATCCAAATGTGCACCAACAACAAATGAATTAAAAAATTGTATTTTTTCCCCAAAGAATAGAATACTATTTATTCATTAATAAAGAGAAATGAAATACTGATACATGCAACACCATGGATGAATCTCATAGAAATTGAAGTCAATAAAAGAGAACAGACACAAAATAATACATAATGCATGGTTGCATTTATATGCAATTACAGAAAAGGCAAATCTAATCTATAGTGACAGGAAGCAAACCAGTGGTTGCCCATAGCTGGGGGATGGGAGAAAAGATTGACTATAAATGGGTACAAGGAAACTTTTGTGGGTCATGGAAATGTTTATATCTTTATTTTAGTGGTGCTTACTTCGGTGTGATGGTTAGGGTCATGTGTCATCTTGACTAAATTGCGACGTTCTATGGTTTGGTCCAGCAAGCACTGACTTGATGTTACTGTGAGCATATTTCATGAATTTAAATCATTATTCAATTGATTGCATCTATGGCTGATTGCATCTACAATCAATAAAGGAAATCACCTTCAGCAAGGAGGAAGACTCATTCAATCAGCTGAAGACTTTAAAGGGAGAACTGATGATTTAAACAGTCAGAAAGAAAAAAAAAATTTTTTCTACTTTGGCTAACCTACATCTCCTGGGGAATTCATTAAAAACTTCATCAGAATTCCCAACTTGCAGCCTACTTTACAGAATTCAGATTTGTGGATCCTTAGGGTCACATGAACCAATTCCAGTTAAATCAACCAATTAATCTATCTATCTATCTATTTATCTATCTATCTATCTATCATCTATCATATCTAGCTCTCTCTCCCTTTCTCTCTCTCTCTCTCCTCTGGGTTCTGTTTCTCTGGAGAACTCTAATAAATTTGTCAAAATTTATTAATCCATATACTTAAAATGTGTACAATTTGTTTTATGTATATTTTATCTCAGTGAAGCTGATTCTTAAAATGGAGTCATGAGAGAGGAATACCCAACAGCTGGATACTGTTGTCTATCTGGAGTGCTTGAGACTTGGGCAACATCTTCTCATCTAAAGAGAACAGCCTAAGAAAAAGCCAGTGAAGATGGAGTAAAACCACGGCACCTTCTGATTCTTTGAAGACAGGAAGGCAATATAGGATAGAGGCTAAACGCATGGGCCTTACAGCAAGATTGCTGAGTTCAAAGCCTGTCTTACCACCTACTATCTGCATGACCTCGGGAGTCCATTCACCTCTTTGTGCCTCAATTTCCTCGTCTGTAAAATGAGGATGATAATAATTCCATCCAACCCATAGGATAATTTTGAGAATTAAATTGATTAGATTATAAACTCCACAATAGTAGAGATGTTTTGTTTTTATGTTTTATTTGTCAATATATCTCACATACCAGGCCTACTACTTGACACAAAGAAGTCCTTAATAAATAGTTGTCCAACAAATGAAAGCATATATGCAAAATATGTTAGAACTGGGACTCATGCCTAATAAAGAAAATAAATGCCATATACATATTTTCAATTGCTGTTCTCATGATTATTGCTGTTATTATTGTGGAACTGCAGAAGCAACCTGAGGCCCACTGTGTTTCTAGCCTCCTTGTCATAGTAATACAAAATGTTTTGCTCTATAACTTGTTTTATTTTTTTTAAGATTGATCTTTTATTTATATCTCTCTCCTTCCCCCCTGTTGTTTGCTCTCTGTGTCGACTCTCTGTGCATTCTTCTGTGTCTGCTTGCATTCTTGGTGGCACTGGGAAACTGTGCCATCTTGCTCTCTGTGTGTGGTGCCGCTCCTGGGCAGGCTGCACTTTTTTCATGCGGGACGGCTCTCCTTGCAGGGTGCAGTCCCTGCTCATGGAGCACCCCCATGCTGGGGCGCCTCTGTGTAGCATGGCACTCCTTGCATGCGGCAGCTCTGTGTGTGGGCCAGCTCACCACATGGGTCAGGAGGCCCTGGGTATTGAACGCTGGACCCTCCCATATGGTAGGCAGATGCTCTATCAGCTGAGCCACATCTGCTTCCCTATTAGTCGTTTTTATTTGACTATATTTGGGCTTGGCAAACTACAGCCCATGGGCCAAATCTGACACAAGGTATATTTTTGTATGGCTCATGAGCTACAAGAATGGTTTTTACATTTGTAGAGAATTATTAAACAGAAAAAAAGAGGAGGGTATGCAACAGAGAGCAATCTGCAAAGTCTAAAATATTTGCTCTCTGGCTCTTCACACAAAGAGTTCCCCTACCTCTGAGAGATTCTATTCCCACAGCCCAAAGAATTCTTACTCAAGTACTACACTTTCATCAGTGCATAGAATTAAATTTCGGTACATCTAAATGTGTATATTATGGTTATGTCTGTTAGAGAGAAGGTTGACCTTAAGAGGTCCTGTGACATGCTGAAGAATATCATACAACCAACTTTAAGTAAGAGGAAAGGAGTGGATTATAACAGCAAACTGACTTCCAAAGATAGCTTACAAGAACACTGCTTCACGTGTATCTAATCAATACCAGTCAGCGAGGTAAATAGTCCAATCTAACCCAACTCTGAAGGGCTGCCAGGAGCAATGTGAAATGATTGTGGTTGCTTTTAGAGACATTGTGAAGCCTTGGAATTATTGCTAAATATTTTAGTATTTTAATCTTTTCACACATGATATCTAAAACTCAAAGGCAGAGAACCATCACTCTTCCCTTCCATTCTATTCTTCTCTTTTATTCCAAATCATCACCTTTGCTATGCAGTTTCAACCTTCTTCTTCTTTCATGAAATCTAAAACTTGCCAAGATTTCAGAGTTCACCATCATTATGACTGATATCACCAATATGGCCTACCATGTAGCATAGAGGGTGCTGGAGTTTGGTATCTTTTATTTTCTTTAATCCCTACACTATGTGAAAAGATAGGTATTAGTATTAAACCAGCATGTCTCAACTTTGGCACTATTGACACTTTGGACTGGGAAATTTTCATTGTGGAGAGCTGTCTTGTGCTTTGTAGGACATTTTGTAGCATCCCTGGCCTCTACCCACAGGTGCCAGGAGTATCCCTCTCTCCCAGTCCTGGCAATTGAAAATGTCTTCAGACATTGCTAAATGTCTGAGGGGGTTCAAAATTGCCCCCATTTGAGAAATATTACATTAGACCAATTTTAATAAGGAGACTTAGACTCTGAGTTGTTAGTTATTAGTCCAAAGATGCTCTGCTGGCAAGGGGCAGAACCAACACTCTAATCTAGTTGTGCTTGTCCTCAAAACTCGTAATTAATATGCTTTATTGTCTACTCAAATGTAACCCCTGCTCTTCTCCACATATATCACTTGGTCTAACAAGCTGAGCCCATACAATCCAAAAGGGATATACCAGTCTCTTACTTTCTTGTTTCCATATTCTCTTGCCTGGAACAACAACGGTTCCCCCCCTTTTCTTAATTTTTAAAAATTTAATTGCCTTTTTTAAAAAAAGATATATAGATCACAAAAAAATCTTACCTTAGAAAGTATAAGAGGTTCCCATATATCCCACACACCACACTACCCCACTCCTCCCACAACAATAACCTCTTTCATCATTGTGGCACATTCATTGCATTTGGTGAATACATTTTGGACCATTGCTGTACTGCATGGATTATAGTTTACATTATAGTTTACTCTCTCCCCTAGTCCATTCAGTGGGTTATGGCAGGATATATAAGGTCCAGTATCTGTCCCAGCAATATTATTTAGGATAACTCCAAATCCCAAAAATGCCCCCACATCACATTTCTTCTTCTATCTCCCTGCCCACAGCAACTACCATGGCCACTGTCTCCACATCAATGACACAGTTTCTTCAATTGCTAGAGTCACAATAGTTCTGTAGTAGAATACCAGTAGGTCCATTTAAATTCATATTTTATTCCTCCATCCTGTGGACCTTGGGGTGGTGATGTCCATTTCACCTTAAATCGAGAGGGAGCTTAGATCCACCCCCTTTTATCTGTCTGCCAATTCACATATTATGCTGTTTTGGATTAATTCATGGAGCCGTTTAATCAACCCTATAGAAATGGGGGTCATCCTTAGAAATATTTGGGGAATGGATCCCCAGGGGAAAAAGAAATCTGAATTTCTTACCAGGCTAGACAAGTGAGTCCTTAGAGTCATTGTACCTTTTAAAGGAAAAATGATTTTCCACCCTCAAACTTCCCCCCAAAATGAAAAAAATAGGTCAAAGTCATTACAGGTGGCCCTAGAAATGATCTTGTTGAAACACGTTAGTTTACAGATATGGAGGCTGGTACCAATAGGAGAGGGTAAGAGACACAAGATCACACCAGCTAGCTGGGGCAGCGCCATGCTTTTGGACTCCAGCCCAGTGGTCTTTCTGCTACAATCTTCACTTTCTAGAAAAGATCAAAGTCAATAATGGAAACTGGGTTTCAGAGACGTTTGAATTATTGTTAAATTATGTTTAGAAATCTATTTAATGGTTCCATTTCTGAATAATACATTAAAGATAAAATTCATTATTTTTCTTTATTTCTCTTCAAAATTACCAAGCTTATCAATGGCTCCATCATTTCTTTTAATATATTCTATGTTTTGAGCAGTTATTATATGGTACACTTTCTCTGCCTCTTTCATTTAATTCTTGTAATGTAAAGTAGGTACAGTAATTATTATATCAGCCAGAAAACAGGAACCACTTTAGAATTTTCAAGCATAGAGAATTAGATTAGGGAAATAGGTTACACTGGAGTGAGAGAGTTGAGAAGACAGAGAAGGGACAGGGAGGCAATCCAGAGATTAGCAACAGCAGGCAGCTGCTATCACCTTTGGGGCTGGAGCCACAGTGGAAGGAGGTGGTGTCACCCGAGCTCAGACCCAACTGGGGTTTTGAGAGGGGGTGCTGCCCAGTGCAAAGGAGAGGTCTGGAGGAGATGCTGCTATTACCAGAGACGCAAGATGAAGCAGTGAGAGAGTGGGAAGAATACCTTGACATCTCTCCAATTGTTACCTTCCAGCCGCCCACCAGTGCATCCCTTTGACTGAACCAACCCACAAGCCAGACAACACGGGAGCCTGGGAAACACGCAGAGAGCAGAGGGAGGGTGGGGAATGGATTTGAGGGAAAACAGGCAGTGGACCTACACAATTATCTTCATTTCACAAACTTCTTTGACCTTCTCTGTGACTTCCATCTCAGCAGGTCCCTCCCAAGCAGTGGCAGCTGGCAGGCAGTCTCTGTAAGGGGAGAAAGTGCCCAAGTTGCTGTTTTTAGGTTCCTTCCCTTTAATCTAAAGGGGAGAAGGAGATTAGAGCCAAAGCAATAGAAACAAGCTGGCATTTATTTCTTGATGACTTTGCTGGGATGGAATCCACTAGCCAACAAGTCAAAAAGTATGGGGCACAGCAGGCACTGGGCACAGCTATTTTCTGAAAAGAAACACTGATCAGTTATGTCAGGGGTGAGAACATAAATAAAGGCACCAGCACAAGAGGCCCAGCAAGACAGTCAGTGCTGACTGTGTGCATTCAAAGCTGGGAAGGGCAGGTCACCCTCCATGAACTCCCTTTTCCCTGGAATTATTTACCAGGAAACCAGGTCCTTTCTATAGTCAGTATAAGATTTAAATATATGCCCATAGAAGAAAAAAAAACAGCAATGACAAATTCATACACAGACACAAATGATTTTCCCAGGAACAATTTGTAAGTAGTGGGGAAAAGACAAAATGAGAGAACTGGATATTCATAAAAGAATGGGTTCAAAAATGTGGGTGGTGGCAGGAGGGAAAGGAGGGCACGGGAAGATAAAATATGACATGTTTTCAAATTTTCTGTGTTAGCCTTGGCTGAACTGATGGTTGAAGATGTTTTTGTCTTTATAACTGTAATTTTTCTACAAGGTCCAATACCATATATGGAAGTAGAGAGCAGGATATTTTTGATATCCTACCTATTTACAGACCATTTTGTGTAGAAGATTATTAAAGCAGCATGAGTTGGATACATTTCTTTAGTCTTACAATCCTTGACCTATCAAGATACAAGAGTGTCTCTGTCAATACAATTATGAGTGTATTATTTTAATGGAGAAGTTAAAAATGAAGTCCAATAGGCCAAAAGTGCTCAGATAGGCCATGCCAGTTTGGGGACCCTGAGAGCTGCTGCATGATTGCTTTTTGGCAAATCAATTTTAAGGAATGAATTGCTATTCTGCAGTTGGCATTGCCCTTGGGTCCTCCCAGGGTCTGAACAGCAAGTCGAGGTCTGGTTGGGATTAAGTGTTTCACACTTTTCCCTGGAGACCTGCCCAAGTCCTGTAAATCACGAATGATCTCCACAGAAAAAATTTCCCTGGAGAACAGGGGAGGGAGCATGGGGAAGAGGAAAAGGAAGAGGGGATTATCTGGGGAGAGAAGCAGGGCTGCCACTGAAGGGTATCTCAGAAGGAAGCCAAGAAGAGAACTTTAGCAGGGCTTGCAGCTCTAACAAAGCGAATTCTATGTGTGAAGGAACTGGGCTTCTTCCATCTCCCTAAACTAAACTAGGGAATTTCAGAAGTGGTTCATTGGTACCTTTGCTTGTGGTCTTGAACCAGCAACACTGGCAAACCTGGAAGCTCATTAGAAAGGCAGACCTGCAGACCTACTGAATCAGAACCTGCATTTCAACCATGTGATTTCTATGCCTGCGAAATTTTGAGATGCATTTCTCTAAAGCATTGTTCAGCCAGGTAGATGGGAAAGGAGGTTGAAATCATTCTGCCATGGTTTGAGTGTATACTCAAGGCCCTCATTCCCATGGTGAATGAAGTAAGCCAAAGGGAAAGGAAAACAGAGAACAGGAATGGGTTTGAGGAGTCTCAGACCCAAATCTCAACTCTCCCTGTACCAGATCAGCCCTCCACAGAAACAGAGGTCATTAAGATGCAAACAGCATGCCAAGATGGTATGGGGCTGCCACCCAAAATATAAACCACTCTGGACAAATGGTTTAGGCTCACAGGGTTTCCTCTTCTCCCTTTCCAAACCCAATTCTTAGGCCATTTCTGTCCACAAGCCATGGGTACTAACTGGTTGCTGCTGCCAGCCTGCTTTTAAAACCTAATGCTGGGAAGCAGAGTTGGCTCAACGGTTAGAGCATTCGTCTACCACATGGGAGGTCCAAAGTTCAAACCCAGGGCCTCTGTGACCCATGTGGAACTGGCCCACATGTAGTGCTGATGCACGCAAGGAGTGCTGTGTCACCCAGAGGTGTCACCCATGTAGGGGAATCCCATGAGCAAGGAGTGCACCCCATAAGGAAAGCCACCCAGCGTGAAAGAAAGTTGAGCCTGCCCAAGAGTGACATTGCACACACGGAGACCTGACACAGCAAGATGACGCAACAAAAAGAGACAGATTCCTAGTGCCACTGACAAGAATAGAAGCAGACACAGAAGAATACACAGCAAATGGACATAGAGAACAGACAAGTGGGGTGGGGGTGGGTGGGAAGGGAAGAGAAATTAAAAAAACAAAAACAAAAACCTAATGCCAAGCACATTGCTACTGCTGTTGGGGATATCATTCTCAGTGCCGCAGAACTTGACACCACCAGTGGAAGTCGCCAAGTAAATCCATTGGTTCCAAGCTCAATGTGCAAGGAGGCAATTGTAGCCCAGAGAGGTTAAATGACTTGCACTGAGGTTGCACATCTGGGAAGTGGGGCCTCACCTACTTACTCAGACAAATGTTGAGGTACTACCTCTGGCAAATATAGTGACATTTGTCCCACTAGAACGGACAGTTGGACCATAGATTTCAGATAAGAGAGAGAATGCTTCTGAATTCAATGCTGGCCTGCTGCAATTGGGAGTGTTGGTTTTCAATTGATGACCATTTGTTAGTTAAAGTTTCTGAGGAAATGTCCATTGTAGTCAATAAGAAGCATCTGCTCTCCACTCTCTTTATCCCATTTTGGTGACCAACTATCCCCATTTGCCTGAGACTGAAGAGGTTCTTGGGATGTGGGAATTTGAGTGCTATAACTGGGAAATTTTTGGGCAAACTGGGACAAGTTGGTTATCCTAAACTTGCCAAATTTCACCTGTTGTAAGACCAGTAGTGGCAAGCAGTGAGGGAACAGGGCATTTGTTGGAAGTCAATTAGAGTACTGAACTGGAGTTACCTGATTGAGTTGCAGTGATGTTGGTCTTGGATAAGCAGTCCTAAATTCTTTTCCTTGTGAAATGGGAGACTTGATTACCTCTAGTTGTAATAAGCTGTAGTTCTGGTTTGTGGATATTCTGTCATTTGAGATCGAAATGTATCAATCCACAAAACAATCAAGAAATGGGCAGCCCAAAGATTCCAGTCTCTTGGACACACACCTACAAACTTCAGCACCAAGTATAGGTTTAAATAGAAGGGACAAATGAGCCATGTGTAAGGAAGCCATAACTGAGCCCAACTCTGTTGCTCTTAGGAGCACAAACTCCAAAGTAGGGCCCACTGGCAAGGCACCAAACTCTGGAGCTATTTGCCCTGACCACAGGAACTTGGGGTCAGGAGCCCCACTATTTGGGGTAGTATCTACTGTAGCTGTCTATGAGATCCTGCTGTGATGTGCATAAGCATTACCTCTGGGATGACCTCCTGACTCACTTTGAAGTCTCTTAGCCATATAAACTCATTTGTCTTTACATTTTCCCCCTTTTATTTGAGGTCTTTTTCCAATTGCGTTGCTAGTTGATGCTTAGTAGTGATCCCTCAGTGCCAGGGAGGCTGTCCATGTACCAGCCAGGCCCTGAGCCTCAGCAGAGTTGCAACACCTACTCTCCAGTTCATTGGACTCACCCAGGACAACTAACAAGGAGGTGAGGATTGACAACCCCCACACCAAGGAAACGAGAGAGCCTACAACTGGAAGCAAGGGTCCCATTCATTGGCTGTGTGGGATCAAAGCCCCCTCTCAGTTGAGGTGGAATGGTCATCACCATCCCAGAATCCTCAGGATTGTGGAATGAAGTATGGACTAGGGTGGACTTACTGGTATTCTACTATAGATTTATTGTAATTCTAGTAATGGGAAAAATTACAACATTGAAGTGGAGGCAGTGGCTACTGGAGGCTCTGGGGGCAGGGAGAGGGAAAAATAGGTATAATATGGGGGCTCTTTTAGGACTTGAAAATTGTCCTGAATGACATTGCAACAACAGATACAGGCCATTTTATATCTTCCCAGAACATGTAGAATTGTGTGGGAGAGAGTGTAAACTACAATGTTAACTATGGTCCATGCTCAGTGGGAATGCCCCAGGATGCGTCCATCAATTGCAATGAATGTGCCACACTAATGAAGGATGTTGTTTATGTGGAAGGGTGTAGGAGGTGTGGGGAGTGGGGCATAAGGGAGCCCCTATATTTTCTGTGTAACATGTATATAATCTAAGTATCTTTTAAAAATCTGTTCTCAAACAGAGGGTGTCTCTCAAGAGCATGGGTGGCTCCCAATGGGGGAGGACAGACTAGTGTTTCAAGCCCTTATCATTGTTGCAAGAATTTATGAATCTTGTCCTTTAAGCAGTGAAGCTTTTTTGCCACTGTGGGCCCTGAGGGGAGGGAGGGAGAGGAATAGAATAGTTGGAAGATGGGGTAACTGGGGGCAATGGTAGTGTTCTGCATGATCCTGCAATGATGGATACAGGCCATGTTAAATATCACCAAAATTTACAAAGGTGTATAGTCTAAAATGTAAACCATAATGTAAACCATAATGTAACCAAAATTTTATAAAGGTGTACAGTCTAAAATGTAAACCATAATGCAAACCAAAATGGAACCATAGTTGGTAGCTATGTTTCAATATCTGTACATCAGTTGCAGCAAATGTAACATCCACATGTAAAAAGATCATTGCTGGCGAAGGGGGAAAAGAGTTTGATTTTGGGTATATGGGAGTCCCCTATATTCTATATGTGACTTTACTGTGAACTAAAACCTTTCTGAAGAAATAATAATAATTTTAAAAAAAGGATGTAGACACTGAGGAAGAAATGGAAGAGACTGCCTTGCCACTGTACATACAGGACAATACCTATTACAGCAATGAAAGGCAAAATGTCAAAAAAAATTTTTTTATATTTTTCATTTTTTAATACCCCAATTTATTTTTTATTTTATTTTATTTTTTCTAAATTATTATGTATTCTATTTCTAATCTTTAACTATCATTACTGTTTCATTTTCCTCTTATTTGAATGTGGCAATGTATTAGACTTCATTTTTGAAGAAGTTTTAGATTACAGAGGGGTTCAACTATGGCAGGGGAGGAGCACTGATGTGGGGTGTCATTGATGGGGGATGCATGGGTAGAAGGGCATTCTCCAGGGCATGGATATAGAGTATACATGTATGTTTGATGTTCACTGGGTATTGTCATAGTAGGTAGAATTACACATGACAACTGGGGGAGTTCTGAGTTCCCATCCTGGGGAGTTCTGTTGCATTCCCCAAGGAAACAGTAGCAACCCCCCAAGTGCAAGGGCAAAGACCAGTGAAGAAGGATGGTTGAATGATGGGCCCTTGAAACTGAAGACTATGCTTATGAACTTGTGTGCTTGAAACTTCAACTAGGCCTAGAGCTACAGGGTGATTAAGAGTTACCACCTGAGAACCTCCATGTTGCGCAAATGTGGCCACTCCCTAAGCCAAACTCAGCATGCAAATGTATTACCTTCCCCCCAGCATGAGACATGATTCCTGGGGATGAGCCTCCCTGGTGTCGAGGGATTACTACCAATCACTAACTGGTGATGCAACTAGAAAAAGACCTTGAATAAAAGGGGGAAATGGTAAAGACAAATGAGTTATTTGGCTAAGAGTTTTCAAAAAGAGTCAGGAGGTCATCAGAGGTGTCATGCTTATGCACATCTCAGCAGGATCTCAGAGACAGCCAAAGTAGATTCAACCCAAGGTAGTGGTGCTCCTGGTGGTTATGGAGACACCCAGGTCCTACGGTCATGATAGATGGCTCTGGAGTTCAGTGTCTTGCCAGTGGCCCTACTTTGGAATTTGTGCTCCTGAGTGTGATGAAGGTGGATTCAGATGTGACCTCTCTACACATGTCTGTTCTGTCACTTTTACTGAACCTGTGATTGGTGCTGGGGTTGGTATATGCTCAAGAGACTTGAATTTCTGGACTGTCCATGTGCCAGCTGGGCCCTGAGCCTCAGCAGAGTTGCAACACGTACTCTCCAGCTCGTTGGACTTACCCTGTCCATCTAACAGGGAGGTGAGGATGGTCAGCCACCACACCAGGGAACTAAGAGAGCCTACAGCTGCAAGCAGGAGAATTCTGTCCATCAGCCATGTGGGAATCTAAGCCACCTCTTGATTTAGAGGTGGATGGACATCACCATCCCAGGGTCCTCAGGATGGAGGACTAAAATATGGATTAGAGTGGAGTTACTTGTCTTCTACAATAGAATTCTTGTAACTCTAGCAATGGAAGAAATTATATCATTGATGTGGAGACAGTGGCTGTGGGAGTTGCCAAAGGAAGGGAGAGGGAAAAAGGTGTGATATGGGGGCATTTTCGTGACTTGAAGTTGTCCTCAATGATATTGCAGAGACAGATGCAGGACATTATATATCCTGCCATAACCCACTGAATGGACTAGGAGAGAGTGTAAAGTACAACATAAACTATAATCCATGCTGGGTAGCAATGTTCCAAAATGTATTCATCAAATGCAATGAATGTGCCACAGTAATGGAAGAAGTTGTTGATGTGGGAGAAGTGGGGGGTGTGGGGAGTGGGGTATATGGGAATCTCATATTTTTTAACATAAAATTTTGTGTGATTTATGTAGCTTTAAAAAAAGATAATAAAAAAATAAAAATATATATATTATTTTAAAAAAGAAAGAAGTGGGAACAAGGCTCTGAACTGGGTTCTAGGCTATAACTGTGCCGAAGGTATTTCCTTCTTGGACCTGACTGTAAGAGAAAATAAACAAGGACAGATTGTGACAAATGCTGGGAAGGACATGCACAGGGTGTTATGACTGGCCACGATTGGAGCATCTTCTCTGAGAAAGTGATGTATTAGGGACAATGGATCAAGCCAGACCTGAGAAGAATGGGCTGCTGTAGGGAACAGCAAGCAAATAAAAGCCTGTGATGGGAAAGAGATTATGAATAAAAGTAACAGTGTGAATGGAGCAGAGTGTCTGAGAAGAAATTGGAAATAAATAAGGATGGGAGCTAGACAAGGCCGAGATCATGCTAGGCTTGCAGGCCAAGAGACAGTGTCCAGGTTTATTTTAAGTGCTAAGGGAGATTATAAAAGGGTTTGATATCATGTCAGAGGTACAAGAATGGATTAATATTCCTTCCTAAATTATTATTTGTGTGTATTATGGCTTATACAACTAATTATATGCAATGTAATACTATAGCAAGCATGTGACTTTCCTATTCCATAGGTTTGGTTTTAATTAACTGAGAAGAACCTCCAAAGGTTTGATGTAAGCTCAGGATATATACCACCATCTCATCAATTTGAATTTAGTATCCTCTTCACCACAATTTTCATTGCAAATGACAGAATAAATCTGCAGCTCGAATAACCCAAACCTAACCCTTTGGGAGTGGAATGTTACTTGGAACACATACTTAAAATTAAGATCTAATTGTTATTGATGCTCAGGCAAATGTTCTTACTGGCTGCCTCTCCAAGGAAGTAAAATGCAGATTTCTTTTTCTCTTCCCAGTGCCAAATAGCACTTGAATAAGCATTCAAGGCAATACTATCCCCCATTTTGGATCTTGCCTGGACTTTGAAGGATTATAAATGAGATCTGTGTCAGTTTAACGTTTTTCAACCACCTCTTCCAAAAGCATTTGAGACAGCTTAAAAATTAAACACTGCATAAAACAGCAATAAATGGAGGGAGAGTACAAATCTCTTCATCCCTCAAAAGGGAATAACTTCATAACAGATGAATTTAATGACTGAATTTTCAGAATTTTCTAGAAACTGAGACCAGGGGAAATGGTGGTGTACATGATTTTTATTACTGTCAAAACAAAAAATAAAAAATAAAATCAAAGTCAGTCTGTAGGGAAAAAAACAAAAAACACTTTTTCTTGGAACTTCACTGAAAGAAGAATTTATCCTGTGGATGCTTGTATAAAGAACATTGGGCATCTAGTGGACAACACATTCAAGTAAAATTTTGAAGGAAAGAAGACAGAAATTCAGTTAAAAATAAATTTTTTGTGGGTCGGTAGTCAGTAAAAATTGAGAGTGGAATAGTCCCAAAAAGGCATTTCTGCAAGAAGTAGAGTTATTGTGGTTCAGGTACTTTGCTTTATGACAGAAATTGCACTTAGAGAACCTAGAAGAAAGACATTTCTTAATATGCCCATTCGGCACTTTCTCTCAAATTACAGTGGTTTTAAGCAAGTATTTGGAAGGTATTGAGTTGCAGTCAATATGGGGCACAAATCTCACGTAATACAGACAGTCAAGAATATCATTCAAGGAACGGACTTGGCCCAGTGGTTAGGGCGTCCGTCTACCACGGGAGGTCCGCGGTTCAAACCCCCGGCCTCCTTGACCCGTGTGGAGCTGGCCCATGTGCAGTGCTGATGTGTGCAAGGAGTGCCCTGCCACGCAGGGGTGTCCCCGCGTAGGGGAGCTCCACGCGCAAGGAGTGCATCCCGTAAGGAGAGCCACCCAGCGCGAAAGAAAGTGCAGCCTGCCCCCGAATGGTGCCACCCACACTTCCCGTGCTGCTGACGACAACAGAAGTGGACAAAGAAACAAGATGCAGCAAATAGACACAGAGAACAGACAACCGGGGGAGGGGAGGGAATTAAATAAATAAATAAATAAATCTTTTTTAAAAAAAAAAGAATATCATTCAAAGTGTGCCCTGACTGGCTGGTCATAAGAGTAGCTAAGTTGTCCTGCTGGGATGGGAGGTAAAGAGGCAGACTTCTCTTGTCCAGAGGTTATCCCACTTTATCATGGCCTTGGCGAGCTGAGATGCCTGGAGAAAAACCATATCTTTCCCTTGGAAAAGAACTTTGGATATTCTCAAGAATTTGTACAAGTTCTTGGCTGTGAGCTCTGATTTTGATCTTCTAGCCCATAAAGAAATGTGGAACATGGTCACATGTAAAGGGAAGATGGCATCTGATTGGGGCATATCATTTCCTGGGGATATTTGTCCAACTTTACAACTCCTAGCAAAGTTAACCAAGTCAAACCTATACAGTATAACTTTGTTTTGTCTTTTATATACATTCCTATATATTATATTCTGATTTGAGTTTTTTTGTGTGTATGGCATCCACTAAAGTCAAGGGTTCAGTTATGTCTACTTCTTTTCTTTAGAAATATTTTCTTTTAAAAATTAAGATTAATTAAATATTTATTTTTCAGGTTACAGTCTGAAATATATATATATACATATATACGTTTTATACATTTATTTCATTACTACTGCACTAATTCTAGATTAGCTATTTGATAAATTAGTTTTACCCCCCTGGAAGGGAAACCTATAATCTCCTTTGGTGCTATGTTTTCTGAAGGTCTGTGAGAAATCTAATTTATCTAATCCTTATATTTAGTTATTCTTAAGGTAAATAAACATGTCATCAGTGCATTTATACCAGGGAATGATCATAATGTTGACTAGGAAATTAACACACTGAGCTACATTACACTCATAAGAGGATCTGTTCCCAGATGAACTCAATCTGCTTGTGTATGGGTGATTTCCATGTGGAAGCCATTAGGCCCATTATTAATCTCTTCAGGTACTTCAAAGATGAGAAGGCTATAGTCTCAGCATCTAGGAACCTTGGGTAGAAGAGACTTAACATAACCCCTGTATACAGTAGTTACTTAATACATATTTACTGAATAAACAAATGAATAAATGATGAGAAAGGTGAAATACAGCCATAAAATCAGAATCCCAGAAGGTAAGTACAATGTGTTATTGGATTCAAAGACAAGAATAAAGAAAACCACAAAGAGTTGGGAGTATCAGGAAAAGTCCTAAGGAAGGGGTTATATTTAGATGAGAAATAAAGGATGAATATAATTCTAGACTATGGAGATGAGGAAGGAAGACAAATACAATGGTTACTGTCTTTATTTGGACAGCACCAATATCAGTCTTATATTTGTAACCAGCTTTGCCACACTGGCCAAAGTTGTGGGTAAATAAGTCAGGTTAGGCCAATTATGATTCTACCTTACCTTAGCAACTGGGGTTGGACTGCAGGTAGAAGATACCTCTTTCTAGCTATCAGATTCTCTATCTTAAGAATTTGAAGAGATACAAGATGGAGAGAGTAATAGGGGGTTAACTGAAGTGGAAACATTGTTAAAATAGTCTTTTAGAAGGTTTGTGCATTTCTTTTGCTTAGATCTTTAAGCTTCCTTGGTACACAGCCTTTCTGACTCACAATTGTCCAGTTCCTACTTTGATATTGTGAGCCACTCTTCCCATTAATACTCCAAGTCAGGTTCTTTTGCTTGTAACCAAAGAATTCTGAACTAATACAACACACAGAGAATTGCATAGAGGCAAGAAAAAGAAAAAGGGAAGTAAATTAAGGAAAGATTGAGTGTTTTAGCAGCAGTGAAGTATAGGGAAACAATGGGATATAATACTGACCTTGTTTTTGGAGATCTCATAATCCAGGATGAGGTATTTTGTATTTACTTTTTAAGCAAGTGGAATTATTGAAGGTTTTTGAACAGAGAACTGATGTGTTCAAAATTGTGCAATGGGAGAATTACTTGGTCAGCAAATATGCAGGGCATATTAAAGCTGGGAGAGATTAGAAGCAGAGACAGATGAGGGTGATCTAGGAAGTACTTTCTGGTAGTGGGGAAGGTAAGGACTTTCTTAAGGGTGATGGTACCAGAAAGAAAGATATGGATGGAGGCGAGCTGTTGTGAAGGAAGAAGATAAAGGAACTTTGCCACTGAAGGACTGCAGTTGAGGACAAATCTAGTATACTGATTTTTTGAGTTCAGGATAATAGTGGTGGTTCAGGTAAAAAAGTCAGGCAAGAAGCTGCTCAGGGGAAAAGATGGATTCAGTTTTAAATATGCTAAGTTTGGGCTACTCAGTATGCCAATGAATAGTTTGCATTCAATAAACAGTAGTTGTACTATTGACAGCAATTAGGAGGAGGAATAAATTGATGATTAGGCAGAGGAAGAAGAGGGGGAAGAAAAGAATAATTAGGTTATCTGCCAGCTGTATACTTCAAGGTCAATATCCTAAATGCCTAAACTCTAAATATCCCAGCTGCCATTCACTACATCCCCCTGTGTGCAAAATAAGGGTAGCTCAGCAAAACTGCCGAGGACCTAGGTTTTTTAGTTGCAGCTATCAACTTTTCAATTCAAATATAACATGGTGTCGGTTTCCTAAGACCTACCTATATGCCTATCTGTCTAGGACCAGCCAGCTCTTGCTTACAGCTATTTTAAAGAGACCCTGCTCTACTTTCAGTGGCAGAGACTTTTTTCTTTGGGCTGGAGCCCTAGAGACCTTGAACCTGGAGCCTAGAGGTTCTGCTACTGCTGCTGTTCCATCAGAGGGCAGGTTAGGTAGTGACTTCTGTTCTCAGCCTGTGTCTATTTGGCCAAGAGTAGCTTTCTGCCATGCCTTAGAAGCCTGACCAGAACAAGAAGAAAGCCCCTTCTTCTGTCAGGTCTATGACTTGCTTACTTTCCTGGCCCTAAATTATTATTAATATCTTCTCAATAAAATTGCTCTCCATTTCCTTCAGGTAGAAACTTCATTTGGATAGTTTCACCCTCATGCACCCAGCAGATAACCAATTGGACAATTGCAGAAGAGCATGGAGTTGGTTCATTTTTGAAAGTCTGGGAAATTTGTTAAGTCCAGCATTTGGTTAAATTTTATTGATTCTTACTGCACATCAATAATTGGCATGTTGGGTCAGAAGATCTGGTGGGTATGTACATACTTTTATTCCCTGGGAACCCTGGACATCATCCCCCCATTCCTTTCACCTCTTCCAGGGGCAGTTAATTCTCCCAGTGGCCCTGGAGGTGGGATTTCACAAGGAAATTGCCAGCATCACTTGCTGTGTTGGGTTATCAGTGTCTTTAAGTACCTGCAGCATCTCCTCCCTCACCTGGCCTAGAGGGGTGAAGGGTTGGTGAAGAATGTTGGACTAGGTCCCAAGGCTACTTTTAAACTTCTTAGCATCACAGTATAAAGAAGGCAGTTACAGAAGAGTCTCTCAAAATGACCATTTTCTTTTCATTACTTGCTTTCCTTCCTCTGAAATGCCCTCAGTGTCTTTCCAAAATAAAGAAAAGAGAGAAAAATAATTCCCTCTCCTTTTTGATATATTACAGCTGATTTTAGGGTTCTCCTAAGACTCACTGAGGTGAATTTCTCTAGGTAGCAAAAAAAAGAGCCTTTGAGAAAAGGCACTTACAGATGTTACAATGAAGCTAGACACCTTTCCAAATGATTTATCAAAACCCCTGAAGGCCCATTTCAAGGTAGGTGGCAAAGGCAATAATGTTGAAAAAGGGAGTGCACACAGAGGCAGAACTGGATTGTACCTTCTTAAAAAATAGTGAGAGTCTAGTAAGTCCATGAGGAACCATTTTGTTCATGTCTCTTTACTGGTTTCTGAGTATGAGCCAATACAATTTTTACAGAACCCAAAGACAGGTAGAGATAAATGAAGGCACTTCTTTTTCTTTTCAGCGTCTCTTAAGGGTCCAGATAAAGTTCTCCTCTGAATCCAAGGTAATTATAGATAGTTGCTTTTCTGTTCCTTTAAATAATCAAGATAAAAAATAGCCTACAACAAAGCCATGGTTTTGACAGTTAACCAAAGGGGACATCATCCTGGAATAAATGTACACATCAATGAAAGCATAAATAACATGTATTATACTTTATATTACAACGTCTGCTGGTGAAGAGAGAAAAAGAGGGCCTTGGCTACCCAGGAGAACAAAGGTGCCTGGATGCCTTCCACCAGGGAAGGATGAGGCTGTAGCAGCCTTTTCAATCAATGCAATGAGTCAGCACCTAGGAAAGAGAATCAAGTGAGAACACAGGCCTCTGAAGGGCTGCTCGCCTTGGTGGAGATGGAGAAGGCCTGGAGGCAAGGGATGGGGCTGAGTGACAACTGGAGCCCATACTCCACCTACCACCCAACCCCAATACTGTGGAAGGGAAAACCTTCAAGAAAAATAACAAAATATTTCAATCCTAGATAGTTCACAGTGGAAGGGAATCCCAGAGTTCCTTTAGGCCAACCTCCAGGAAACTGAGGCTCTGAAAAAGAATAATAAAATCTGAAATGATGGGCTTATTATTTTGCAGGTATTGTTCTCAGCACTCTACATATAATAATTAACACTTTTATAATATAACTCATGTGATGTTCATAACAGTCCTAAAAGTGGATGCCATAATCTCATTGTTCTCATTTTAAAGATGAGGATATTGAGATGAAAGGATGTTAAGAAACTTACCCAAGCTCCTATAACCAGTAAGTGGCAGAGCTCCTGAAGGGTGACCTTGGCTCATCACCTAAACTTTCTGAGCTTCCTTCTCTTTATATGACAGTCAGAAACTGTCCCTTACTGGGTTGTTATAAAGTTTGAACTACACCTCTAAGAGCTGTTGGTACACTTCAGACGTTCAGTTTTGAGTGGGGTTGGCAATGTTGATGGAAGCAGTGAAGAAAACAAAGACCATTTTCTAGATTAGTCTAGTTAGTTTTTGTTTTTTGCTTAATTTGGAACAAACACTGATATGGGGGAGTGAGAGGAAGGCAGGGCAGTTGAGGAAGGTCAAATCTACAGAAAACTGAAATAGAGCACTTGTTCACAATCTTTCTTCAAGCAATAAAAATTTTATTGAGTAGCTGTGTATCAGGCACTATTTTAATCACTGGGGTGATGCCAGTGAACAAAGCAGTTAAAACACCTGCACTGCTGGTGCTTATATACTAGGCAGGGGAAGAAAGGAAATTAATATATACTAGTAGGGAAAAGACAGAAAATTAATGTTATATATGTAAATTATATAATACTCTAAAAGGTAATAAGAGCAATAGGAAAAAAGAGAGCAAGATAAGGAGCATAGAGAATTCACCGTGGAGGAGGTATTGAGCAAAAATTTGAAGGAAGTAAGGGGGTGAGATATGGATATCTGGAGAAGAGCCTTGTAGACAGAAGGAACAACATGTTTGGGAAGCAGGTTTGTACCTGGCATGTTTGATGAGTATGCCAGTCAAGAAGAGAAGTGTGTCTGGAGCAGAGGGAAGGAGGCGGAAGGTAGCAGTAGTCCATCGTAACTATTTGATCCACAGATCCAAACTATTCACAAGGAAGATGGTGACTTAGTTTGGGAAACTTCCTTTCTCCTTGACTTGGCTTAGATCTGGAGCCTGATAGTGTATTGATGGCTGTTTTCACATGGGCCTTCCTACAGTTAATGAATTGTAGTCAGTAACTCAGAAGTCATCCTATCTGTCAATTTGTCACATTTAAGTTCCTTCCTTGTACATGATTCTGTGATGGATATGGTAAGTGTAAGACACTGTCCTAGACTCAATTAACTTGGATAGAAATGACTTTAAAAGTGTATTGATTAAACGACCATACATATTAATACCTGAAATAACTGTCAATTATAGTTGATACAGATAACTGCCGAGAGAGGTAATTGCCAAAGGTAGGGCAATTTAGATCCTTCTGGTTTGGGGTGATCTGTGGAGGCTTCCTAAAAGAGGAGAATCTTGATAGGTAGGGAGGAATTAGATGGGCAAAGAGAAAGGAGAATGGCATTCTGGCAGTTGACTGGAGCATCTGGAATTCAGTGTTTCAAGGTAAAAAGAAAATTTTAAAAAATCTGGAAGGACATGGTGAAGCCAGATCACCAAGAGTTTGAATGGGGCTGTTTAGACTCCAGGCTGTAGGAAATGAAAAATCACTGAAGGTGACATCAAAATGGGCACTATTCTTTATGAAAACTACCATGGTAGCAGTATTTTGTTTGGGTCATTAAAATTGTAGAGGGATGGTGGAGAGAGAGGGAAGAAGGAGGATGAGAGATGATAGGGAAACTCTCCAGGTGCAAGCCTAGGCTTCATATATGTTAGAGAATCTCAAGCACCTGCTATTTCTGCAACCATTTTCTCTGAGTTTCTGGGAAAAGGAGGCATTTTTGGAGAAGGAAATTTAAATGGTAGACTTTCAATGCCCTTTTAGGCCTTAAATTTTCTAAAAGCAGTGCTCAAGACCATTTTGTTTTTAATTAAAATTTAAGTTCAATTGCCGAAAAGAAAGAAAATAAAGCCTTGAACTTGCTGGGAACAGGGGAACAGGAAAAAGGGAGAGTTAAGAATCATATTTTCTAGTAGATCCAAGACTCCTGGCAAAATTGCAAAATTAAATGGGAACAGGAGAATTTCAGGCCCTAGTAATGGACTTCTGTTGGAAGTGGAGTATTTCTTCAAATCCCTCACACTGGTGAACAACCACATGCCATTTTGTTTGTAGGGAATGAAACATTTGGCTTGGCTGGGGGGCAATTTATCCCTAAATATATGCAGTTTCATATATCTAATGAGGCATTTCTTCCAGTGAGCGTAAAGGCCCCAGCACCAACACACGTGAGGAGTAGGGAAGGAAGCAGCTGTTACAAAGGCAAGACCGTGAGAAACACTTCTGGATTGGTGGAATAAGGAATTCTGAAATCTGCTCTTCCGTAAAGCAATGAGAAACTGGCAAAATTGTCAAAAATCGAACTTTGGAACTCTGGAAAGTAATGAAGGACTTGCAAACATCCAAGGAATGTTTATTAAAGAAAAAAGACAATCTCATTAAGAACAGTGAGCTTTGTGGCATTTTTAACTTGTGCTCTTTTCAGTTCCATGTTAAGCTTGAAAACCTGTTGTCTCAGGTTGTCACAGAATGGGCAGACCAGGTTTAGGGTCCCTCAAGTGCCCCATCCTTAGAGAATTGTCACTATTTTTTACCTGTTTGGCAGCTCTTCAGAACAGTTCCATTCTAAGGGTTTGTCTTTATTTTATATGATTCAGAACATACTCTGAGGAAAGTCCTGTCCCCAGGGTGTTTTACGAAAACTATCTGGGCTATTTTTTTTGTAATAGACAAAACCATCACATTTCCATTTCCTCTTTTTTTTAATATAAGATTTATTTATTTCCCCTTCCTCCCCCCCCCCCCCCCCCCCCCGCCATTGTCTCCTCTCTTTGTGCATTCACTGTGTGTTCTTCTGCATCCGCTTGCATTATCAGGCAGCACTGGGAACTGCATCTCTTTTTTGTTGCATCATCTTGCTGAGTCAGCTCTCCATGTGTGCGGTGCCACTCCCAGGCAGGCTGCGCCTTTTACAAGTGGGACTGCTCTCCTTGTGGGGTACACACCTTGTGCATGGGGCACCCCTATGTGGGGGCAAGGGGCATTTTTTTTAACACTACACTGCAGGCAGCAATACCAGTTGGACAAACAAGAGATGTATGAAAATACTTAAAAGGAAAACCTGGGGAATGAGATTCCATAGGTGGCTTTGAATAGCTCTGACATATTCCTAGGGATCTAAAAATACATGCATATGAACAAGGCTGTGCTCACGCCCAGTAAAGGGCTGAGAAGACCCTAATATCTTACCTCTAGACCTCCAGTTGACTCTGAGTCCCTGCATAAGCAGGAAGTAAAGACCAATACAGAATAAACTGCTGGATTGTTAAAAGCAAAGCCCAACACAAACAGCAAAGGGTGGTGGACTTACTGATTATAGACATTTAAGGAATCTCTAACCAATCATTAGCTGTCCACTCAGCTAACCAAGCAGAGCCTTTAGTACCTATATATGATGAAAATTTATGAATTAGTCCAGGGAATTCTATAAACAAACAAATAAACAACAGTAAGAACAACTACCTTGTAAGGAGGTAATCTGATTTTTAGAATGGGCACATTATATTATTTAAAATGTCTAGCTTTCAACAATAGATAACAAGGTACAAAAAGAAACAGGAAAGTATGCCCAATACTCAGGAACAAAAGGAGTCAGTAGAAACCGTCCTTGAGAAACCCAAATTTTGGATTTGCTGGATAGAGACTTTAAGCTTTTGTTCAAAGAACAAAAGTTTCTTTGGTCTAAAGAACCAAAGCACAGTAGAATGATGTCTCAAGAAATAGAAGATTTCAATAATGTATTAGTTTCCTACTGCTGCTATAACAAATTATCAAAAATGTAGTGGCTTAAAACAACACATATTTATTCTCTTGCAGTTCTGATGTCAGACATCTAAACTGGATCGGCAGGCATGCACTCCTTCTGGGAGCTATAGTGGAGAATCCATTTCCTTGCCTTTTTCAGTTTCTAGAGCAGGGGTTCTAAATCTTTTTTGTTCCACAGACCCCTTTGCTAGTCAGGTGAAAACCACAGACTCCTTACTAAATCCACACTACACTGTGTATTACTTAATAATACACAGTATTATTTAATAATCACACACACACCAACATGTCCCCACAAAACTAACGTTTTTTAAAAATTTCATTTCAAGCTCACAGACCCCTTGTTAAGAACCCCTGTTCTAGAAGATGCCTGTATTATTCTTTGGCTTATGGCCATTTGATCTCCCTTTCTGTTGTCACACCTCCATCTCAGACTGATCTGCCTATCTTCTTCTTATAAGGACCCTTGTGATTACATTGGGTACCCTCAGATAATCCAGAATTATTTAACAATCACATTTGCAAAGGCACTTTGTCACTCGAGGTAACGTAGTCACAGGTTTTGTGGATTAGAGTGTGGACATCTTTGGGGGCCATTATTCTGCCTATAACAAAGAGAATTTACAGACACACACACACACATATAAAACAACCAAATATAAAATATGGAGTTGTAAAGTACATGATTGAAAAAATTTACTAGAGAAACTAAATAGCAGACATGAACAGGCATCAGAAAGATTCAATGAACTTGATGATTGGCCAATTGAAATTATCTAGTCTGAGACACAGAAAAAAAAAAAGATTAAAGTAAAATGAACAGAACCTTAGGGACCTGTAGGACAGCATTACACATAACGGGAGTCCCAGAGGAAAATTGCGGGGAAGGAGCAGAAGGAATATATGAATAAAAACAAGCCATGTAAGTCCTCAAATGGAATTCCAGTACCACACAGTCCTCTAGGATAGTCCTGCAATGCAGTTGAGATGCAGCACAATAGAGTGGATAAAAGAGTGTGCCTTCAGCTGTGCCCTCAATCTCAATGGAGTTGCAATACCTACTCTCCAGTTCATCGGTCTCACCCAGGATAACTAACAAGGAGGTGATGATGGACAACTACTACACCAAGGAACTGAGAGTGCCTACAACTGCAAACAAGAGAGTCCGGTCTCTCAGCCGATGGGGTCACAGCCCCCTCTCAATTAGAGGTTGAGTGGACATCACCATCCCAGAATCCTCAGGATTGGGGAATGAACTATGGACTAAAGTAGACTTGCTGGTATTCCACAATAGACTTATGGCGATTCTAGCAATTATATCACTGATGTGGAGGCAGTGGCCACTGGAGTTTCTGAGGGCAGGGAGAGGGAAAAACAAGTGTAATACAGGGGCATTTTGGGGACTTGGGAATTGTCTTGAATGACATTGCAATGACAGATACACTCCATTATAAATCCTGCCATAATCTGTAGAATTGGGTGGAAGAGAGTATAAACTACAATATAAACTTTAACCCATGCTTAGAGGCAATGCTCCAAAATGCATTCATCAATTGCAATGAATACACCTTACTAATAAAGGATGGTGTTAATGTGGGAAAATGTGGGAGGTGTGGGGAGCAGGGCATATGGGAATCCCCTATATTTTTTATGTAACATTTGTATAATCCAAGTATCTTTAAAAAAAAATTAAATTAAAAATTTTTAAAAAGTGATGTGGAAAAAACCCCGAAAGAGTGGGCTTCTTTTAGTTTGCCAAGTACCAGAAATCTGTTGTTTTTTATAAAGGGGATTTATTTGGGGGGTAAAAGCTTATAGTTCTGAAGCCATGAAAAGTCCAAACTGAGGTATTATCACAGATACTTTCTCAACAGTCAGATATTGTTGAAGCAAGATGGCTGCTGCTTTTTGCCCAGGTCTCAGCCTTCTCCTCCAGGATCACCTTTCCTCTTGAGCTGCTCCAATGGTCCAGCCCCTTGGGCAGGGGTTCTTAACCTTTTTTGTTCCACGGACCCCTTTGCCAGTCAGGTGAAAATCTTGGGCCCCTTACTAAGTCCACACAATACTGTGTATTATTAATATTTAATAAGTTTATCATACCCACATCAACCCATCCCCACATGAATGTTTTTTTGAATTTCAAGCTCATGGACCCTTGGTTAAGAACCCCTGCTCTTAGGGCTTTGTGTTTAAGGGATCCTGTAATCCCCTCTCCCCTGGCATAGGGCTTGTTTCTTTCTGGGCTTCCTATATCAGTCTTGGCTGTTCTGCTGCTCTCTTCCCAAGTTCAGCTATAAGCTATCAGGCAAATGGCTCATCTCTCCCTGGCCTCAGCTGTTTGTGCCTCTCCTTGCTGTCACATGGCAGGATTGAAAATGGCAGAGCTCTCTCTTCCTGTGACTGTCTGAGTGAGTCTCTTTGTTTTCATTTCTATCAGACCCAGCAAGGGGGCAGAGACTTGAGTTATGCCTCACTGAAGTAGCCCAATCAAAAGCCCTAAATCAATCTTATCAAGTAATCTAATCAAAGGCCTCTCAGCTGAATTTAATGCAATCAAAGAGTATCAGACCCAGAGGAACAGATTAGTTTACAAATATCTTCTTTCTCTTTTTGGGATTCATGAAACAATCTCAAATTGCCACAGGGACTTAGGGTTCAAATCATAATTCTTTCCTTGTTAAGTGGAATTAATAAGAATATTTACCTCATATAGTTATACTGTAAAGATTAAATCAGGGCTCAGCAGAGTACTTGTCACATGGTAAGTTCTCATAAATGTCGGTTTTCCTTTTCATGTCCAACAATTTACATTACTTATTATGTGCTGTGTATTGTGCCCAGCACTTTATACCATGTGTCCTTTTAATTCTCATAACAGCCTGTTGGGTTAGGTATAGTTATCCCCATTTTCAGACAAGAAAACCAAGGTTCAAAGACAATGAATAAGTTGCTCAAGGTCACACAGCTAATAAGTGTCAGAGCCAAGGCTTAAACTCAGGTTGGTGTTCCTAATCTCTGAGCTCTACTGCCACGATGGTAGAATAAAATTCCTATACATTGTAGAAGGCGTTGAGTCCTCTAAACCCTTGTTAAAAACAAATAAAAGACAGCTAATTATAATAGTGACTGGGGTTTTGCATAGTTCAAGCTCTGGTTCGAAAATGACATACAAGGAACTGGAACACTGAGTGGTCTAGGTAACGTGGAGGAAAGCATGGGAAGTGAGGAGGCTTGGGCAGTCAGATACTCTTTATATGCGCAAATCCTTCTATAGTTAGAATTAGCATAGAAATGTTCAGTGATGAACTTGAGTTGTCTAGAAGGTATATACGATGTGTGCATATGCATGACTCACCACAAGCATCTTCTAGTTAAGCAGTATTCCTAAACATTTGGGAAAATGAAGGAACTGAGCTCAGCTGTCTCTTTCCTTCTGAATTGGTTTGCTGACTATCTGTGTTTTGCAGGGTCAGGACTAAGGATCAAGCACCCTTCTGGCTGCAGCAGAAACTCCTGTTGGGGCAAGATGAGCAGACCGAGTGGACTGGCAGAGAGGATTCCCATGGCAGCCTGCCAGGCTGAGCATTTCTTAGTAATCTTTAGACAATAGGGAGTCTGGGACATTTTGGAGTTAGGTAGAAAATGATGAAACTTTAAGAAGCTTGATTTGGCAGAACATAATGTAGGACACATTGGGAACATAGAGACCTGAAGTAGGGGACAAGATTGAAGGAAATTTCAAAACCAGACTTAGCTGGTGGATATCTGGGTTAGAAAAAATAGATTTTGAGAAAAGGGCAAACCAGCAGCTCTGATAGAATTCAGAAGGTGAATGAGAAGAACAGTGCACAAATTTGTAGCCATACTTGTCAAGATTTAATAAAGACTGTGCATTTGTAACATATAGAATAATCTAAGTCTTTCTGTGATTAACAAGTTGCAAACAAAGAAATTCCTTTCACTGCTTGCCTGATTATAGGCTGCTTGGTAGAGAATAAGCAAGTGTTTTGACCACATTTTAGGGAGAGAAAATTCCCATTCATTCATTCCATAAATACTTGTTGAGTATCTGTGGTGGGCCAGAAATGGTGTTAGGTTCTGGGGATACAATAATAAGTAAAGTAGACATGGTCCCTCAAGAGTTTATAGTATCATGATTATATTTTAACTTCTTCAGTGAACTCACTCTATGAACATATTTTCCTTTTGGTAACATCTACTACCTACAAAACCATACCTTAACAGATTTCCTCACAAGCTATGCTTAGATTCTTTGATAACCGAAGAAATCAGAGATTTCTGCCTGTGCCTACAAGTATAATGTGCAACTATGGGTGCCAGTCTAGAGTTTCATCCACACTTAGAAAATCTGTGGAAAAAAAAGCACCAGGTGTTTCTGTGACTACACTCTCCGGGTTTCCAGAAAAATAGCAGCTTTTCTGGAGAAGAAAAAGTATTTGGTAGGCTTTCAATGCTTGCGTTTTCTAAAATCAGTGCTCCAGACTCTTTTGCTTCTAATTAAATTTAACTGGAATTGAATGAGTTAATTTTTGGAAAGCTACTAATGAGTGTCTGCCATGTAGCAGGCAGTAACGTAGTTTGTGTTATTTTACTGAAATAAAACTATTTATGTTTCAGCTGTGCTAACACTCCCACCTTTTTGTTGCTCCAGAGAAAACCTCTCACAAAAAACACATGAAAAGAAAATTATAGATACAGTTTAAATGTGAACTTCTCCCCATAGTTTTGTTTATAAATGATCAGGTAAGTTTCCTTTACCCCCATAAAACATTTTCTATGCACACACATGATGTGGGCTAGCCTGGTGATAAGAGCTGGGAGCAGATAGAAATCTGCTTGCATCTGCTCAGACTGCCTGGGATTTGGCTGTGGCTTGGACAACCCTGAAACCAGGAACTTGTCCAACTTTTAGCAGTGCTTTCTCCAACCCCTTATTAATGCCCAATCACTCATCTGCTCAGCAGTTGGAAACCATGCCCCTTCAGGAGCCAGTTGTTAACCCACAGCTCTCCTTTCCAGTTCTAGCAAATGGACACTATTTATGCGCAACGTGGTGGCTGCTACTTCAAAGACTAGAGTCACCTCCTGGGACGTTTCAGCTGAAAGAGAGTGGTCTTTGAACGTATTCCATAAAAAATCAAAGTGGGAGATATTGTGATTAGGGTTCTAATCCCAGCTCTGTCCCTTATTAGCTACATGTGTTCATACCCACATGAGCCATGAATGCACTAGTTCCACCATCTGTGTAGTGAGAGTCAATGCCTTATCTACTTTACAGCGCCACAGTCATGTTTGTTTTTGTCAGGAAAAGTTTCAAACATATACAAAAGAGAGATCAGTGAAGTGAACCCCATATACTATACCAAGTTTTATCAATGTTCTAGAATGTGCCACATTAGCTTCATATACACAACCCCCCTCCTTTTTTTTTTTGCAAATTTCAGATCTCATGTCATTTTAGTCCTCTATATTTTACCATGAAAATTTTAAAAAGTAGACATTTTATTTCATAACCACAATGTCCTTATCATTCCTAACAAAATGAACAGTAATTTCTGAGTTCTTCTATTACCAATTATATTCATATTTTCCAATTATCTAAATAAATGTCTTTAGAGTTAGCTTGTTCAAAGTAGAATCCAAATAGAATTTACACATTGTATTTGTTTTGTCTCTTAGGATCTTTTAATATAGAGCAGTGCTTTCTCCAACTTTTTATTTTCCCTTCTATTGTCTTATTGAAGAAAAGTTTTGAAAATTTCACATTCTCATATTGCTCTTTGCTCCTTCGTGTTGGCAATGAACTTGTTTCTGTGTACCCTGTATTTCCTATAATCAGAAATTGAGCTCTAAGGGTGCAATTATATTCAAATTTGATCTTTTTTTTCTGCAAGAATACTTCACTGGTGGTGCTATGTGTTTCATCTTATACTATGAGGAAAATGATAGGAGGGATTCTTAGAAAGATGATCATTGGTTTCAGGTAGTAACAAACTGATCCTTTCGTTATAAAATTCTCCATGAACAAAAAAACTATTTATTGAGAATCTTTGCCTAAATTAATTATTTCACAAGGATTGCAAAATGGTGATTTCCTAATTTTGTCATTCCTTCAACCTGCATTTCTTCTGTAAAGAAGTACTTTTCTTCATTAACTAAGGATACTTTGTCACTCTGAAATACAGTTTATCCAGGAAAGGTAGAATAAATGTTTAATTATTTCCCTTTGTGTGCAATTTTTAGGGTAAGAAACTATTTCTTATGCTGACCAATGAGGGTTTTGGGATTTTTTAAAAAGTGTTATTATAAAACTTTGGATTTTCTAAAATTAATGAAATTTTTAAAATTTGAAGTTATTTATTTTGATGTTAAATTGCCCCATCTTTGATCAGGAAAGGCCCTACAAACTGTCCTATATCTTTTGACGTGATCTCATTAGTCCTTGACAACTTCTTCACTTGCTGGTAAAAAAAAGATGGTCCAAGCTCATCTAGTACATTTCCTGCCAGGTTTGGAATCAGCCATTCCTCCACTGAATCCTAGTTTCTTTTGGTGGTGGCTTAGTCAGTTTAAGAAAAAATGAGACCATGAATGTAAAAGACTAAGTGCTAAAATGGTTGGATTCGTGTTGATACTCATTTCTACTGTGCCATATTCTAAACGCCTACAAGAATAGGTCTTTCAATTGACTGCAGATCAAATCATGCTTCCAGAACACAGTTATTCCACATATAGTTCAAACTCTGTAGCTCTAAAATTGAACTCACTGTTTTCCCTATCGAACCATATTCTTTTCCCATGCTCCTCCTCTCTGGCAATGACATTGCTATATTCTGAACAATTCTAATATTGGAATTAGCCAATACTCCCCTCCCCATATGCCATACCAGTTTCTAAGTACTATCAGATCTTACTCACATGTTCTCTCTCACTTACATTTCTCTCCCTTTCATTTCCATTGTCACTGACCCAGATTGGACCAAAATTATCTCCTAACTGTGCTATTACAACAACCTTCTAACTTCCACCTCTTAATTCCAGTGTTTCTCCCCAATTGTTCTTATGCACAGTGGACAGAGGGGTCTTTCTAAAGCATTCTCCAGATTGTGTCAATTCTATCCTCAAAAATCTTAAATTGCTACCCATTACCCCCTAAAACTAAAGAGAACAAAGTAAAAACCTCTGTCCTTATTATGGTATTGAAGCTCAAATCTTTCAATATTTTCTCGCATTAGATTATCCCATGCATCCTAAACCTCAGCCCCATTGTGTAATTACTATTTTCCAAACTGTTCTGGGGCATGTTAGCTGCATTGTCTGAAGTGCTCCCCAATGGGACCTGCTAGAACTCTGTCTAGCTTCCAGAAATCAGCTTGTGTCCTCCTGCCTCTGTAAAGTCTACCTTCTCAGCACTTGGCAGAATGGGCTTCTCCTTTTACACTCCCCCTGCATTGTGCCTGTACCGCTAATATAGGAATTTTTATTATTTGGCTGTTTTGTGTTTGCTGAATCATCATCTCCTCTCCTCTCCAACTTCTTATACTCCCTGCCTCCATCTTCAACATATGCAATGAATATTTCTTAAGGTGATTACTAGGTGTAATTCACCATTGAATCCCCAGGACAGATTCTGAGAAAGGCCAGTATACCCAATAACTTTTTGTTGTGTGAATAAAGTTTTCTCAATCTAAGATGATTTTCCTGTCTCTTTCCTTCTTGAATCAGCATTACTTTTTTATTCTTTCATTGCAGTTTACACCTCTATTATAGTCTCTAGGACATGGTACTCTGGCACATAGTAGGCATGCAATAAATGCTGTTGGATAAATGAATGAAGACTTGATATTATAACACTCTTTTCAAAACCCATCAGTGGCTCTCCATTGCTCTTGAATTCATTCTAAATTCATTAAAATAGTTTACAAGGCCTTATATCAACTGGGTCTGACTATCAATCCTTTTAGTCCCATCTTCTGTGACTTTTCTCCTTGCCTATCCACTCCAGTTCCATAATCTTTTTTTTAATTTTTCAAAATTTCTTCATTCCATCCTTCATTTGGGCCTTCGCATAAACTCTTCCCACAGCCTGACATGATTCTTTTCCTTTTCCTCCCATTCCCCATTCTTCCCAGTTAATTCCAACTAACCTTTGGATCTCCTCTTAAAATCACCACTTCAAGAAGGCCTTCCATGGCCCAGCTCCTCTAGGCTCCCCTACTGTATGTTCCCATTACTCATTACTTTACTCTCATAGTATTTAGCATACTTGCAATTGTGTCATTACTTGTTAATGCTGGTACCCTCAACTAGACTGTAAGCCCCCTGAGGGCAGGGATCAGGCCTGTGTAGTCTAGATCCCAGTAGGTGCCCAATTAGTACTGGATGAATCAATGATTACTACATTCATTATTACTGGAATACAGCAGTCACTCTATTTTTACCTCCGTGTCCTTGTTAGCATTTAGAATGATTCAGATTATTAGAAGAGGTTGAGGAAATGTTGGGTGAGTTTGTTCTTTATTATCCCGAATCAAGGGATTCGGCTGCCCTTGCTATGAAGAGTTAAGCTTTTCCTGGCACAGCGCAGCCCCCCAGTCCAGAAGCCGAGTGTGAGGTGCCTTGTTCCGCATCTGTATCTTCACCCTCACACCTTCAGCTGTAAGCTGCCAAAGAGTCTGCAGCTGGAAAGGTGGTCTAAGAATACGGTTGCAGCAGGGGTGGTTTGTACGGCCTTCTTAGGCAACCAAGCACTGACATTTGATCTATATGCCTGTGATCTCAGTATAGGAAAAAGGTGAGTGCAAGCCAGGGAAGAACCCTGCTCTGTCCAAAATGAATTAGCTGGTAGAAAGCCATGCAACATTTCATGAGGTCCTTTCAGTAGCTGCTTAGTAACAGAACAACGCCGTATCTAAATACAGCCATAGTCAGGAGGGGAAAATCCAGTGCCACCTACTGGATACAAATCAGATTGCTTATTTACATAACAGCAAATACAGTCTCTATGAAAAACAAACATTTTGAAAATCTTGTCAATTTTAGTGTGACCTTTTATTAAAGAAAGAAATATTCCACCCCATCTGGGACAGGGTGCACATGGGTGGATAGGCAGAGCTGGGATCATCAATTGCAAAGTTTGGAATAAAGGTGCTTGAAAATTGGTACCACAGATACTTGAATACTGAAAGTTTTGGGGAAGTGACCACTGGTAACTGAACAGCTACCCATTTGCAAACACTAATTCAGGCTAAGACATATGTGCAGTGGCTGGCACAGCTTTGGAATCAAGCAAATTTGTATTCAAATTTCAGCTTTGCCACTTATTATCTGGGTAGCCATAGGCAAGTTTCTTAACTTCTCTGAGCCTTAATTTCCTTATTGGTAGTATGGAAGAATAATAAATTGTACCTACCCTATAGGATGTTGTGAGGTATAAGTGAAATAATGTATGTAAAGCACTTGGCTGATCTTCCTTCTCTAAGAGGGCTTGTCAAGGTTATTTTGAAAACAGTTACATCTGTAAAAAAAATTTTTTTTTAAAGAGAAGTTGTGGGTTTACAAAAAATTAGGCATAAAATACAGAGTTCCTATTATTAACACCTTATGTTAGTGTGGTACATTTGTTACAATTCATGAAAGACCATTTTTATAATTGTACTGTTAACTATAGTCCATCATTTACAGTAGAGCTCACTGTGTTTTACACTCTTATGTCTTTTAAAACTTTTATTCTAAGTAACATATGAGAAACCTAAAATTTCCAATTTTAACCACATTCAAATAGATAATTCAGTGCTGTTAATTACATTCACAATATTACATTACTTATCACCACTTCTTAAAGTGCTCTTTTTTGGTAGTGATTTTCCCATTTAAATACATGAAGGTGTAAAAGAGATCAGATTCCCAAAGCTTGTAGACTAAAGGAGGAAACCAATATATAAACACCTAACTGGAATACAATGTGACAGCTATTCCAGCAGAGCTATAGGAAAACATAGGGAGCTGTGAAGTCTCTGGTGTAGGAAGGAAAGAGGCTGAAAAGTGGGCTAGGCCTGAAAAATGAGACAGAGAGCTACAACCAAGATGGGCAAGACTGAGGCAAAAGTGGGAGTAAGAGATTAGAGCAGGAAAGGGCAGGGATTGCTGAGGAAATATGGAATTACCTGGAGTAGGGTGAGTGAGGACACCTTGAGGAAGGGTGAAACTCTGCATTCAAGGCCCTAAAGGGAAACGGACTTGGCCCAGTGGTTAGGGCGTTCGTCTACCACATGGGAGGTCCGCGGTTCAAACCCCGGGCCTCCTTGACCCGTGTGGAGCTGGCCCATGCGCAGTGCTGATGCGCGCAAGGAGTGCTGTGCCACGCAGGGGTGTCCCCCACATAGGGGAGCCCCACGCGCAAGGAGTACACCCGTAAGGAGAGCCGCCCAGCGCGAAAGAAAGTGCAGCCTGCCCAGAAATGGCGCCACACACACTTCCCATGCTGCTGACAACAACAGAAGCGGACAAAGAAACAAGATGCAGCAAATAGACACAGAGAACAGAAAACCGGGGGAGGGGGCGAATTAAATAAATAAATAAATCTTAAAAAAATAAAATAAAATAAAATAAAATGAAAAACAATACTTTTTTTAAAAAAAAAAAAGGCCCTAAAAGAAGTTATAGTGGCAAGGTCAAGAGTGGGAACAGATGCTCTGTATCTAAATGTCTTTGGATGTTCTTTGATAGGCTTTGTGTGGCTTCAGTAGGAGTAGTGGACACTGATAGATGTAGTGTCCATTTTTCTATCTTCTGAAAGTAACAACCTGTTTTTTTGTTTGTCTGTCTGGGTAACAATTCCTCCTCAACTTTGGTCATTTGGTGGCCCTGATCGGCTAACCTGGTACCCACATTCAGTTTCAAGAGTAGTCATGTAATTTAGGCCTAGAGAATGAGCATATTTCATCCATTTGACCACAATGATTGGTTCAGAGATTGGTGATGCTACCTAAGTTAGTTCAATCAGAGAGAAACCTAGGACTGCCCAGAAAGACTACAGCCTCATGTGATAGCTGTAAGGATGGGTAAACCTGAGCAGCGAGGAATCACCACATGCCTAGTAACGAAGGCAACAGAGTCCAAAGAAAAGTGGAGATGTGAAAGGAGAAAGACTACGTTCTGGTTATGTCATTTAGATTCTCGTATCCAGCCATACCTGATGGACTTTTCAGTTCCTGTACATTCCATAGTATACATTGAGTTGGTTTACCATCACTTTCAACCAATTGATTCCTGACCAATAAAATACTGGGTCCATTTTTTTTAAGCTTTTGTATTTGATGTCTCACAGGGATACCTCACTATTGCAGTTGTGACAATTTCTAGAAATGACTATTTTTTCCAGTAAAATCAGAGCTTTCTCTAGTTTCCCAAACCAAGTTGTTCAGTTATGAACCTTGTATTCCTACAAAGGCAAGAAACAATAGACATGACAGGTAGTTAAGAAAGTTACTGTGTCTAATATTCAGCCCTAAAGTCAGTATTTAAATCAATAATACGTGTCATTTTTTAGACAAGTAAAATCTGAAAATGATCTTTATGAGTTTTAAAGACTTACAGCAACTCTGCCTTTTGTTGGCCATGTTTTCATGCTGACCCCCCACTGAAAGTACAAGGAGATACAAAAGATGAAGGGCTCTTTACTACTGACAGCTTTGATTCCAGCCACAGCAAAGCATTGCATTAGGAAACCAGCATGCGCCCTGTTGGGTCTGGCAGCCCGCCGGCTGACAAGAAAGAGTCTTTGCTGTGGACAAGGCCAAAAGCACAGGCAGGCGTGGCCTTTCCTAGCACACTGCTCAGCATGAAACACATCTGCACAAGATCCACAGAGCTCCAGCAAGGGAAACAAGTTCATAAAAGGAAGTCATTGGGCAAGGTAGATTAAATGCTACAATTATTATTATTATGTAATTTCTAAGTCACCCAAGAAATAGAAATAGGTTTTGATTTTTTTTTGGTAAGGGGGTCAAATCCCAAGAAGCCTGGAAGTTGAGACACCTAAAAGGAATTTAAAACACCTACACGTTGGAGTCATTATTCTGACAATACTGAATAAAGAGGTACTTTCTCCAGCAGAGAGCAAATGCTCGTTTTCTAGGCTAAGGAAACAGTATACAAAGATATTTTATTTCATCCTACAGAATCTTGTAAAAGCAGAAAAGTGGTTTGCTTAGGCACTATTTCTTTTAAATCAAATGTGAAAAAACCTATCATCATCTTAAATTTCTCCTTAAATATTTGAGGCTATTTCAAGACCCAGCACAATGCCTTGCAGCTGACAATATTCTTGATTAAGTGCCAAATCTAAAACTCAGTGTTCAGGTCAAAGATTTTCTTTTTTCCTGTAAGTCTAAGAAAACCAATGAAGATGACAAGTACAATAGTCTGCGGGTGTGTTGGTGTGTGTGTGTCCCCCAGTGTCTGCTGTGGATGAGCTGGAGTTTTCTTCACAGCACTTCCACAACTATGATTAAAGAATATGTTAAGCAGCACTTCCACAACTATGATTAAAGAATATGTTAAGCAGCACTTCTATATCCTGACTGGCTTTGCCACTGGACTGGAAGCTCCATGGGAACTGAGGCCAAGATTGACTCATTAATTATTAGATCTGCCTGGGCTCACTGAAAAGCAGACACTTGTTAAATATTTGCTACGTGAATGAATGAGCAAGAGGGAAGACAGCTGGGAGAGCAGAGGGGAAGCCCATTTCAAAAAACCTTTTGAGGATATGACTAAAACATTAAATATATATCTCTATATCTTACACATGTTATATATAAAAATCATATCTGTTTTATAAAACCACCTTCATCCTGAGGAAAGAGAACAAGGGAAAGGTATGAGTTCAGAAAGAAGAGGCCATGGCTACATTGACTGAACATCACCCTGTGGCAACGATAGAGTTAGGTTTGTGAGGAGTTTATCAATACTTTCTACCCAGGAAAACTGGCCAAAACACTCGTGAAAATAGTTATAAAAAGAAACTAAAAGTTTGCAGATATTTCAACATCCCTAAAGCTGTCGGGAAATGGTATACACCTGGATGCAGCAGGAAACTATTGATCCTCTTAACAAAACTGTTTCAAACTATGATCTTTGGAACACCTGCATCAGAATCACTTTAGGTGCTTGTTAAAATCTAAAAACTTGGACCCACATATATCATCTATTGAATAATAATCTCTAGGGCTGGATATAAAAAGTGTTCTTTGCAAGACTCCCCATTTGATTCTTTCATACCCTAAACTTTGAGATCTATTGGCAAGTCAAGGAGACTGACATGCCATAATACCATGGCTTGAGGAAAACAGCCTTTTAAAATACTGTATTTTAAAATGTGCTATTACCTTTGATCAAAAAAAACAAACTGTTTTCTCAAATTCTTTGGTGTCTTTAAATTTAGGTGCTGGTTTGTTTTAACATCTCCTTTTTAAAATAAGATGGTTCCCATCTCTGGGATGACTGGAACTGGGAATGAAATGGGACAGTGCTGTGAGTGATGAAAGAGATAGATGGGGAACAAATCATGCAAAGCTGTCTTAAGGATACACGCTTTTTTATACTAACATCCATGGGCAGTGACTGCTGATTTTTAAACAGGGGCAAGGAGAAGTCCACTTCCAGCAATTGTGAACGCTTTCTGGGAAAAGGAAGGAGAACAGTTTGGGGAATGGGAGATAGCGGAAGACTGGAAACAGAAGGCCAGTTGGTAGGTTCCCGAAGAGCTGCAGGTGAGATGAGATGGTGGCTTTGAATCAGTGTATTGGTGGTGGGAAGGTAGATGTGCATAACTTGAAGAGAGATTTAAGAAGTAGAATTTACAACACTTAGTGTTTGTTTGGATATAGGAGAGGGAGAAGCAATAAAGGCAACTTCCAGGTTTTTGACTCAGGCAATCAGATAGATGGTGGTCATATTACTTAGATAGGAAAGCCTGGACGAAGAGAATCAGGTTCGTGTGTTTAAGGAGTTATGGAGAGACCACGCTAATTTAATTTTGGATATTTGGAGTTTTTAGGCAGTGACAAATATCCAAGTAGAGAAATCTGGTAAATAATTAGATATGTACATCTGGAACTCCAGAAGGAGATTTTGATCATGATCAGAAATATAACTTTAAGAGTTTCCAGAAAATGAGTGATGATTAAAGTCACAGCAATGGGTGTGATTAAAAACAATGAACATTGAGATGAGAAGTAGGTCTAAGACAGTAGACTGAAGTCGAGCACCATTTAAGGGATGAGCACAGGAAGGGGAGTACATAAAAAGGAATGAAGGAAACATCCGGAGAGGTAGAAGACAATTAGGAGAACAAGGGGAGAGAATATTTTTAGAAGGAAGGGATAATCCACAGCGGTAATGCTGTTGCAAGATAAAGTTAAGAATGGCTCTACTTAGAGGGATACAAACATACCTAAGTAAAGGAGAGACAAAGACTTCACATTGTGAAGGGCTAAAACTGCATAATAGAGGTGGTGCCAATGTGATAAAATACAGAGCACAATACAGTTAAAAGTTGCAAAGAATTTTTCCCCCCAGCAGAGCTAGGATCTGAGTTAGTTCTTGAAGAATGATGGGTGTCCAGATACCTGAAGGGAATTTTATGTTGAATGTTAAGTCCCAGTGTTTCAAAGACCCAATTTCTCCCTGTATGACTCCAGCACAATTCAATGAAATATCAATTTTATCATGGCCAGTGGTATGCATTGTCTTCTGATTTTTTTTTAAATGGCCCCCTTGTAGTTTTTAGTGTGCTCTCTGTTCTCTGTGTCCATTTGCTATGCGTTCTTCTGTCTGTATTTATTTTTATTTCCCCTCCCCCCTTGCAGCTTGCTTGCAGTCTGCTCTCTCTGTGTCCATTGCTGTGCTCTTCTGCATTTTTTTTTGCTTGTCTCACTTTTTGTTGTGTCACCTGGCTGAGTCAACTCTCTGCGGTGCTTGTGGGCTGGGTTTGTGGGTCAGGTGGCTCTCCACTATATGCTGGTGAACCTGTCTCCACAAGGATGCCCCGGGACGCGAACCCAGGGCCTCTCATATGGGATCAGATGGGAGCCCAACTGATTGAGCTACAGCCACTACCCAGCTTCTGATTTTTTAATGGATACTTATTATTTTTGAGGCTAGTCATTAATTTCATTTGGCTATATAGCTTTCCCTAATTTTAAGTACATTTGGCTATGGTCAATCTGTCCCTGACCTCTCTTCCCTCTTCCTGGTCCCATGATCCCATGGGTGAAATGGAAGACTTCTACTTATATCATATCTTAGATTATTTTGTGTGTTGATATAATTAGATTTTTCCCACTTTCAAATGACAGAGTGTTCCTCAAATCAATAATAACATATTATAAGTGGAACATATCTTTAAGGTAATCTAATCCCTCGTTTCATAGGGAGCAGAATTTAGGCCTAGAGAGGCAAAATAATTTCACCCAAGACCACATGATGATACAGCCATGTCAGCTGACTCTACTCTGGGGGCTCTACTTGTCTTTGAATAAATGCTGTTTCCTCACTATGTGCCACCTTGGGTTGTCCAGGCAACGAAACCTGGCCTTAGTGATGGGTTCAGATTATGAGCACATGGAACAATGAGGCTCAATTCAGAGATTTCATTTGAGCTACTGGGGAAGCTAGCTCTTTTCCACTGTGTTTAATACTGATCTGCCACAATAATCTTACCCCCGGAAGGGAAGCCTATGTCTGACAATGGAGCTAACACAGCAGAAGGCAAAGGTAAGGCAGAAAGAAATCAGTTCTTAGTGACAGGGCATGAGCCACTCATCAAGCCATACCTTAAAGAACCCTGCCTTTTATGGTGCTACTTCAATATGCCCCCAAATTTCCCTTTTTGCTTAAACAAGTTTAGGTTGATTTCAGTCAGGTGCAACTGAATGAGTTCTGATTAACACATCACTCGTACTTGCACTGCCCCTTAACCATGGAAGGCAGGATGACCCTGATGAAGGGGAGATATACTGGGTATAAGAAGTCTGAAGGCCGTAGGGGAATCACAAGCAATTTTTAATTTCAAGCCAAGCTTCCCACGCCTGTTCCCACTTCCTAAGAAAGCTCTCACTTAGCAGCTTGCACACTCAGCTCTGCCTCTTCTCCCTCAGCTCTGCTTCTTGTTGCTTCATTAGGAAGTCCTGGTGAAGAAGCTCAAGTCCTTCTGTTTCTTGAGGAAAACCATCATCAAACCTAGGAGCCCATGCTGTGAACAAGCTGCTATACAGAACTGTACAGAGGAGCTCCTGGAATCAGTTTACCATCTTGCCCCTGATTAGTCCAAAAAAGCTTTTGAAAACAAGAGTTGATTGCTCAATAAGAAAAGGCCCCCAGAGTTGGACATGGTTTCTCCATACCAGTCTTAGGTTTAAATTGAGATAACCAACCAACATAATGTATCTCCATACAAAGGGTAAAGACAAAGATATGATTTGGAGGTAGGAAAGGCAGGATTCTTGGGGTCAGAAAACCTGATTCTGGTCTGTTTTGCCACTCAGAAGCTGTATACGCTAGCTTTTTTGGACTATAGTTTCCTTTTTGATAGAATAAAGAAGCTGGATTATTTGTTTCTTTGGTGGCTACTTGTTTAATAATAATACATCAGAGTCATTGCATTTTAGGGTCAAATAATCCAGGGTTCTTACACTGTAATTGCCTTGCTCTATTATCTTGTGCCAGTACCCTAACTTCTCTGATCATGTTTCATAATCTATGAATTGGAGAAAATAAAGGTATTTATATTATTTAAGGTGTTTTAAGGATTAAATAAGATTATATACCTATAGAGTTCAGCTCATAGCATGTGTTAAACAAAATGGTAGTAAATATTATCCTTAACTTATAATTTTTATAAAAAGTCCCAACAGGTGTAATGAAAGCTAAAAACTCCTTTAAACCCAGGAGCCCTGTGGTTTTGATACTTCCAGCACTGATTTGAAAATGCAGCATCTAGGATGACTACACAGTGGGGCATCTCCATCTCCCTTGCTCCTTTTCCTGCTTAAACAAGTTGATGAACAAGTATATCACTAAATCTTTAAAACTTTTAAAAAGAAATATCACATGAAAATGAAAGAAGAGTTCTTCCCAGAGGTGAGCCCCTTCATTCCTTCGAGGTATGAGTTGGTAGAAAAAAGTGTTCTGCTTTCCCCGTCCCATCCAGAACCTGTCCCTTTGTCCCTCCCTGCATGAACTCTTCACAACTGCCTAAAAGGCAGCCGGAGGGAGGCGGAGCGAGTGGGGGGAGGGGAGGGGCCGTGTGCTCTCATATACCAGGTCTCAAAATCTCCCTGCTGATGCTGGAACAATATAGTACAAACTCCTTTTTCCACACAGGGCCCTCATCATAGCACCACAAGATTTGAGTCTCTGAGTTTTAAAAGAAATAAAGTATAGTCTTAGCACAACATTGTTTGAAAATGCAGACTTCTGCATTGGATGTCCTGATGGTTCTAGATGGTAATAAAATATTTCCTTTAAAACTTATTTTTTTGGAAGACAGGTATAAGAAATCCAAAGTTAGACATCTGAAAAGGATTACATCTTTTTTTTTACAACATCAATTTCCAACGAGCTTCTTGAAGAAATGTGGCAGAAACAATTGCTTTAGAGAACGGTGAAATTATACTTAACATAGCATGGAGAGTAAATCTCTTCTCTGCAGCACTTCACTTTTAATCAGTCTTAAGTAACAGTGAAGAGACATTTTTCAGGAACATAATTTATTATTCACACAAAAGAAGAAAAAAAAAGACTAGAAAAATTTACTGCATTTACATCTCTAACCCAAACATGAAACAGAAGGGAAACCAATTTTCTTATCATATAACATGGTGATTTATATGGGGGAAAGAATAATTTATATAACCCCTTGTAGGACATGAAAACATCCAAGAACCAACCATTCTCATAAAAAAAATACAGAAAGAGAAAAAAGCATAACATAAATACCTTTGATTTTAAAACCTTCCCTTTTTTTCTGCCTTGAAAAATTAAGACACTACCCTCATCCCAGTCACACTTAATGAGGACAGATTCTTGAAAGGGTTGCAGCCTCAATTTAAGCTGTAATGTTCCCTCCTGCTGGAAATGTTCTATATCAGACCCTATTTCCAGTGCATACTTTTTAAATTTAATTACTTCCTTTGCTCCCAAAAGAAATAATAATTCTGAAGCACAGTCCAAAAATGTTGAATGTATGTGGAATCCAGGCATGGGGCTAACATTTCCCCCAAAGTTTCCCTAGTTCATCTTGAATGTTTATTTCTCTGAAGATGTATGCTCCCTGCCCTGCCCCTTCCACCAAGGCCCAACTGAAATGGAGAGTGCATGTCTTAAAATTCATTAGTTCTGGAACATTCTAATCTAATTTCAGCTGTGAATGTTTTCCTCAGATGTTATCAGCCACATTCAGGGAGTCCCCAGTTAAAAACAAGTTATATTCCCCAGGTCCATGTGTCACTCATTGGCTCTCAGCTTATCCTTCCACAAAACTACAATGTTTTAACAGTGGTTGGTTGATTATAAGTTTCACAGTTGATTTCAGCAACATTATAGATTATATTTTTTTGTACGTTTTGAAGAAAAGTGTTTTCTGAAGTCTTAGGAATAAACCTGTTGCTTATCCTCTCAACCTCAGCCAGAACAAATTGGTCATTAGCAGAGTTAACTTGCTGCCCTGTATGTTACTTATATTTGTAAAACAAAATCTTAGCATTAAAAAGAACTCAATATCAAAGGTACACTGGATCTGAAGCCCTTGATAGTTGAGCAAGTTCAATCACAACTCAGGTAAAAATGAGTTTTGGTTACAACATTTTGTTTGCTATACAAGAGAAGTGATGTCCTAAAGGAAATTCAGCTTGGGTTATCGTTTTTCTTTTCACTATTGACATTCTCTAAATAGTAAGTGTAATCCTTTTATAAACATATGTGTGTAGGGGTCATGGTTGGAAGAAATCAGTGAAATATTTTTGTAAACTTTTGTTTCTGCAGGGGATGAGAGTGGTGGTGATTTGGGTCTTGCTCCTTACTGTACCCCCACATGTCAAGTGAATGCTCAGAAAATATCGGCGGATGGACCTTCAGAATGTAGTTAAACAGAGGAAAGGAGAGTGGTTATGAGACATCATTATAGTTGATTTTCAAATTAATAGATCAACCTATCAGCAAGGGTATACATATATATAATCATACATTGCTGTCCCCTCCCTCCATCCTAGGTCTAAATTTGTGATAAACTAAGAATTGGTAACAGTTGGAAACAATTTAGTTCTGATGTGCTAAACTTCAGATCTGATTGAATTATTCATTTTATGCATTTCACTGTCCATTTAAGTTGGGATAGAAGGATGAAGGAGCTTGCTGCTAGGTGCAGCTAGGTAACTGTAGAACTGAAGCTAGAGAATGCTCAGGTCCCTCTCTTGATGGGAATTCTTACATCTGCCATTTCAATAGGGAGGGAATGAAAAGCCAGGACGTCTTAGTCCTGTACTGGAGGAAATAAGACCAGTGCCCAAAAGGGATAACTGATAGATAAGGTGATAAGAGAAGTCTAAGTAAACATTCCCTTGCCCTCTCCTCCACAGACCTGAAGGAAGAGAAGCAAAGGGAAGGTTACAGTGTTCTGTAGGTAGCTTTAATTTTTATTCCTACACAACTAACCTGGTTTTGGAATGGGTGCGTGTTCTCAGTTTTCATGATCCAAGAGCATTTTACTTCTGGACTGACCCCATTAACATCAGAAATGTTTTGGAGAAAGCAATGGGATCTAAAAGTGTTAAGTGCAAATGATCTTTGCTACTTATGTCTAAAAGCTACCATTAATTGAGCCAAAACCTGCCAGGCCCGGTGCTAGATACTTAAATCAATTATTTCACTATAATTAATAACAACCTCTGAGGTAGGTACTATTGTTACTGCTATTTTGAAGATGAGAAAATCAAGTGACTTGCCCAAGCTGGAAGGTGTTTCAGGGCTTAAACTTAGCTCTACCTGCCTTTAAAGCACAGGCTCTTAAAATTTCACTGCTTCACACTGCTTCTTTAAAATCCCTGAGTAATGCAAACTACCCCTGTTTAGCTGTCAATTTTGGACTTCTAAAAACTAATCTATATTACATATTAGAATTAATTAATAAATTTAGCAAGATACTGGATATAAAAATCATTTTAATTTCCATTTAAACAAATAAAATATAAAATTAGATATTATTTATAGCATAAAAATAAATAGGAAGAAATTCAATGATACATAATGACTCCGATACTGAAAAAAACTTTAAACACTATGAGCCAATTAAAGAAAATCTAACCAAGTGGAAAGATACATCATTTTCATGGATTAAAAGATTCACTATTTAAATATCAGTTTCATTCAAACTGATCTATGTATTCATGCAGTCCCAATCAAAACTCCAGATGTATTTTTATGGAAATTGACAACCTGATTCCAAAATGTATGGGGAACTGAAAGAGCCCAGAATATCATGAACAAAGCAGTAAGTCTTTATTTTCAGATATCAAATTTATTATAAAGCTTCAGTAATTAAAAAAGTACAGCCCTGACACAGAAATACACAAATAAACCAATAGACTAGAATAGGAATCTAGGGACAGATCCACACTTATATGGTCACTTGATTTGTGACAAAGATGAAACTTTAGTAGTGAAAGAATGTTTTTTTCATTTAATGGGTCAATTGGGTATACAAAAGGAAAAAAATAAATCTGAGGCTTATTTTACATTATTTGCAAAAAATGCCCATGAAGATTGACTATATAAACAAAAAAGGTAAAAACAAATGGGAGGGATCAGATGTGGCTCAAGCAGTTGGGCAACTGCCTCCCACACAGGAGGTCCTGGGTTCAGTTCTCGATGAGCAGACAAGTGCAGACAATAAGCACAGGCAATGAGCAAAAATCAATGAGCAAACAGATGAGAGAGCCATCTTGGGGGAGAGGGGGGAAATGGGAGAGTATCATAATGACCTTTGAACAGGTAATCTCTTTAAAAATCAGACATAAACAGATTAAACAGATTACATTACATTTAAGAACTTCTGTTTATCAAGACACCAGTAAGAGAAAAATGACAGGAGAGACTATATTTTCAATGTATTTTCCCAACATAAAGAATATACGGGAGTAGGGTCAGAGTCCTGCTGTACCAGGCTGTTTCAGGTGCTTGCAGGGCAGGAAATGTCTGAAGGTCGATTTGGTGAGATAGTGACAGAAGAGATTCTTGCAAGAGGTAGAATTTTGGGTCTCTTACACAAAGATCAGAAGTTGGGGGCAGGACCCTTCCCCCTAGGGCTGGTGGCCCAGCTGTGGCGATTCCTGAAAACTTTGTTGTGCTGAGGTGTTCCCAAACACTGAGCAGGCTATTTTGGGGGCCTGCAGGGCAGGAGGTGTCTGGATGTCAATTTGGTGAGACAGTGACAGAAGAGATTCTTGCAAGAGGTGGAATTTTGGGTTTCTGACATGGAGGTCAGAAGTTGTGGGTGGGACCCTTCCCCCTAGGGCTGGCAGCCCGGCCGTGGCAATCCCTGAAATCTTTGTTGTGTTGTGGTGTTCCCAAACCCCGTGTTAACCAGATACATGGTTCCCAGGTCTGTATCCCCTAAACCTTGGTAGCCCACATTCCAGAGACTCACACACCTTGAGTCTGCAATATCACGGACTTCCCATTCCTGAATCCACCACTCCCTGAAGTCCATCTGAGGTCCTTGTTTACCCTAGCCCTCTGCATTTTTTGTTGTTTTTAATTTTTCTCCTTGAGCTTGCAGGAGTATACCCCCTGACTTGGGGAGCGTCTCGGAAGAAAGGAGAGGCAAATCTGCTGAGGAAGCCCAATTTACCTAAATGTCCTGGGATAGGAAACTTGGTCTGGGAGAAGGTGGAGTCAAAATCAATTAGACCTCCCCTAGCACACCTAAGAGGGAGGGACTGTAGTATGTGCTATCCAAGCTTCCAATAGCATATTTGGGGTTTCTGGTGAGGTGTAGGTGCTCTCACACTGGAAATAAAAAGTCATAGTCTTGAATCTCCTACTAGACCTCTCAGGCAGCTTTTCTGCTGCCCTGGGAGAGAGAAGTGAGAAAGGGAGAAAGGGGGAAGGTCAGATCCCTAAGTGTTTTATTTAACTGCAAAGAGGATTCCTAGCTTGAAACATTGGTTTTTGTTTTTTGTTTTTGTTGTTGTTGTTGTTGTTGTTGTCATGGTTGCTAATATTGCATTGTCTCCTGGTCTTTTCTCCCATTTTACCACCAAAGTCCTTTTTCATTTATTTAGTTTTTTTCTCTTTTCCATTTTCTTGCTTGTTTCTGCCCCCCCCCTTTTCTTTGCCCCCCCTTTTCCTCTTCTTTTTTTTTCTTTACTCTCTTTTTCTTCTTCTTAATTTTATTTTCTTTATATAATAGGTGCTACAGGGAGCACTTCACATTTGCTGTGTTTCCTCATCCTCCATTTCCTCTTTTCTGTGTGTATTGATTTTGGCCACCTACACTACCTCTTTCCCCTACATCTTTCTATCCTCCATCATCTACTGTTCCTCTTACATTCCACCGTCCTTTCTTTGGCCCCCAAATTGTCTGACTTTTTATTTCTAATACCTTTGTTCTGTTTTCTGTCTTTTATCCACTCTTGATATTGTTGTCTTTCTTTTCTCTTTCCCTCTCTCATGAAAACACTGGCCTTTTAATTCATATTATATTCCTCCCCATATTCAGTTGACTGTCTCATTATAAGTACTCTACATACTGCTATAAATCTACACAACTTACATGAGCCTAATATCCATTCTCCTAGATCTTACATTATTACTCTGTTAACATTTATTAACAATACTACTTTATACATTTTCTTTTCTTACTCATTTTGCTTTCCATGGCCCTAATATTTTCCTTCAAAGTGAAAATAGCCAGCAACAAGAAAATAGAGTAAGAAGAACAAAGTGACAAAGAGAAGACATAACACTTATGCATGAACAACTACTAATTAATCCCCAAGACTAGACAAAAAAGCTAATGAACTGATTAAACTTGTCAAGATGAAATGATGACCAGACAGCAACAAAAAGCTACAAACCAAACCAATAATCAAGAAAACATGGCTGAATCCAATGAACAGACTAAAAACCAGGAAGAGGAGTAGTACATTGGACAAATAATTAACAAAACATATTAGAGACCAACTTAATGAAGTAAAGGAAGAGATTAACAATATGAAGAAAACACTTGGAGAGAATACAGAAGAAATTGCAGACATATGCAAAAAGATCACAGAAATTATGGTGATGAACACCACAGTTCAAGAAATAAAAAAATACATTCTCAGCAATTAGCAGCAGATTAGAAGAGGCAGAGGAGAGAATTAGTGATGTGGAAGACAGTATATCTGAAATCAAACAGATAGTAGAACTGATCGATAAGGGATAGAAAAAATCCAGCTGGGACTTAGGGACCAGAATGAAAATGCAAAATGCACAAACATATGTATTATAGGTATCCCAGAAGGAGAAGAGAAGGGAAAGGGGACAGAAAGGGCGTTGGAGGAAATAATGGCTGAAAACTTCCCAAATCTACTGAGAGAGATGGATGTACATGTCCAGGAAGCACAACAGACCCCAAACAGCATAAATCCCAATGAGCTGACCCCAAGACATATACTTGTCAAATTATCCAATGCTCAAGACAAAGAGAAAATTCTAAAAGCAGCAAGAGAAAAGAGAACCATCACATACAAGGGAGGCTCCATAAGATTAAGTGCTGATTTCTCATCTGAAACCATGGAGGCAAGGAGGCAGTGGTATGATATAGTCAAGGTACTAAAAGAAAAAAATTTCAAACCAAGAATACTCTACTCAGCTAAGCTAGCATTCAAAAATGATGGTGAGTTCAAAATATTCACAGATTAACAGAAATTAAGAGTAAGCCCACAATAACCCTGCCCTTCAAGAAATACTAAAGGAAGTTCTGCAGGCAGAAAGAAAAAAACAGGAGAGGCAGAGATGGAGGAGAGTGTAAGAACAACAAAAAAGACAAAAAGAGAAGGAAAAAAACAAAAAATATGACAAACACAAGTCCAAACAAAATATGGCTAACATAAATAATTCCTTGAAGTTAATAACACTGAATGTCAATGGATTAAACTCACCTGTCAAAAGATTTAGACTGGAAGATTGGATAAGGAAATATGACCTATCTATATGCTGTCTGCAAGAAACACATCTTAGACCCAGGGATTCAAGGAGGTTGAAAATGAATGGCTGGAAAACAATCTTACAAGCAAACAATAACCAAAAAAAGGCAGGAGTAGCTATATTACTATCAGACAAAATAGACTTTAAATGCAAAACAATTGTGAGAGACAAACATGGATACTACATATTAGTGAAAGGGATAATCTTTCAATAAGAACGAACAAACAAAAATATTTATGCTCCTAACAAGGATGCCTCCAAATACATGAGGCAAACACTGGAGAAACTAAGTGAAAGAATAGATGCCTCTAAAATTATAGTGGGGGACTTTAATACACCACTATCAACTTTGGTAGAACATCGCAAAAGAGAATCAATAAAGAAACAAAAACGTTGAACAGTGTATTAGAGGAGCTGGACCTAATAGACATATACAGATCATTACACCCAAATGCAGCAGGATATACATTTTTCTCAAGGGCACATGGATCATTCTCTGAGATAGGCCATATGCTAGACCACAAAGAAGGGCTCAATGAATTCAGAAAGATCAAAATCATACAAAAAAATATCTCTGACCACAGTGTAGTGAAGCTGGAAATCTGCAAGGGTCAGAGGCTGATTTTACACCAAGATATGGAAATTAAACAGCATACTCTTAGAAAAACAGTGGGTCGGTCAAAGAGGAAATCTCAAAAGAAATTAATAACTACCTTGAAACTAATGAAAATGACAACACAACATATGAAAACTTATGGGATGCAGCAAAAGCAGTACTGAGAGGGAAATTTATAGCCATAAATTCATACATCAAAAAGAAGAAAGAGCAAAAATTGAAGAACTAACTGCACATTTGGAGGAATTAGTAAAAAAACAACAAAGTAACCCCAAAGGAAAAAGAAAGAAAGAAATAACAAAGATAAGAGCAGAACTAAATGAAATAGAAAATAAGAAAGCACTTGAAAAGATAAACAAAGCCAAGAGCTGGTTCTTTAAGAAGATCAATAAAATTGACAAACCCTTAGCTAGACTAACAAAGAAAAAAGAGAGAAGATATAAATACTTAAAATAAGAAGTGAGAAAGGAGATATCACCATGGACCCCGCAGAAATAAAGACTATCATAAGAGGATACTTTGAAAAACTATATTCCAACAAAAATGACAATTCAGAGGAAATGGACAAATTCCTAGAAACACACAAGCAGCCTCTATTGATGAAAGAAGAAATTGACAATGTCAACAAACCAATCACAAGTAAAGAGAGAGAATCAGTCATTAAAAACCTCCCAACTAGGAAGAGATGAGATGTGGAGGCATTTTCGGGACTTGGAGTTGTCCTGGGTGGTGCTGCAGGGACAATTGCCGGACATTGTATGTCCTCCCATGGCCCACTGGATGGAACGTGGGAGAGTGTGGGCTATGGTGTAGCCCACAGGCCATGGGGTGCAGCGATGCCCAGAGATGTACTCACCAAATGCAATGGATGTGTCATGATGATGGAGGAGAGTGGTACTGTGGGGGAAGTGGCGGGGTGGGGGCAGTGGGGGTGAATGGGGACCTCATATTTTTTGAATGTAATATTTTTTTAAAAATGAATAAATAAAATAAAATTTAAAAAAAAACACAACAAAACAACAAAAACAAAAAAACCTCCCAACTAAGAAGAGCCCAGGGCCAGATGGCTTCACAGGTGAATTCTACAAAACATTCTGGAAAGAACTAACACAAATCTTGCTGAAACTCTTCCAAAAAAATCAAAAGAGAAGGAACATTGCCTAACTCATTCTATGATGCCAATATTACCCTAGTACCAAGCCAAACAAAGACACCACAAGAAAGGAAAATTACAGACCAATTTCTCTAATGAACCTAGACTCAAAAATCCTCAACAAAATACTTGCAAACCATATTCAATAACACATTAAACAAATTATACACCGTGACCAAGTGGGATTCCTTCTAGGTATGCAAGGATGGTTCAACATAAGAAAATCAATCAATGTAATACACCATATAAACAGATTGAAGGGAATAAAACCACATGATTATATCTATAGATGCAGAAAAAGCATTTGACAAAATACAGCACCCTTTCTTGATAAAAAAATACTGCAAAAGATTGGAATACAAGGAAATTTTCTGAACATGATAAAGAGTATATATGAAAAACCCACAGCCAACATCATTTACAATGGTGAAATCCTAAAATCTTTCCCTCTAAGATCAGGAACAAGACAAGGATGCCCACTATTACCTCTTCTATTTAACATTGTCTTAGAAGTACTTGCTTGAGCACTGAGGCAAGAACCAGATATAAAAGGCATTCAAATTGGAAAGGAAGACAAAATTTCATTATTTGCAGATGACATGATCCTATACATAGAAAACCCTGAGAAGTCTACAACAAAGCTTCTAGAACTCATAAATAAGTTTAGTAAAGTCGCAGGTTATAAGATCAACGCGCAAACATCAGTAGCATTTCTGTACAATAACGAGCAAGCTCAGGAGGAAATCAGGAATCAAATACCATTCACAATAGTAAATAAAAATATCAAATACATAGGAATAAATTTAACTAAAGATGTAAAAAACTTATACACAGAGAACTACACAAGACTGTTCAAGGAAATCAAAGAAGACCTAAATATATGAAAGAATATTCCTTGTTCATGGATAGGAAAACTAAATATTATTAAGATGTCTATCCTACCAAAACTGATCTACACATTCAATGTAATCCCAATAAAAATCAATACAGCATTCTTTAATAAACTAGAAAAACTAGCTATGAAATTTATTTGGAAAGGAAAGAGGCCCCAAATAGCCAAAGACACATTGAAAAAGAAAAACGAAATAGGAGGAATCACACTACCTGACTTCAAAGCATACTACAAAACTACAGTAGTGAAAACAGCATGGTATTGGCACAAGGAGAGACTCACTGACCAATGGAACCAAATTGAGAGTTCTGATATAGATCCTCATATATATAGTCATATAATATTCGATAAAGCCACTAAACCCTCTCAACTTGGAGAGAATGGCCTATTCAACAAATGGTGCCTGGAGAACTGGATATCCATATGTAAAAGAATGAAAGAGGATTACCAACTCACACCTTATACAAAAATCAACTCAAGATGGATCAAATACCTAAATTTAAGAGCCAAGTCCATAAATACTTTGGAAAGCAGTGTAGGGAAACATCTACAGGACCTTGTAATAGGAAATGGCTTCATGAACTTTATACCAAAAGCACGAACAGCAAAAGAACAAAGAGATAAATGGGACTTTCTCAAAATTAAAGCCTTTTGCACCTCAAAGGGGCTTGTCAAGAAAGTGAAAAGAGAGCCTACACAATGGAAGAAAATATTTGGTAACCATATATCTGATGGGAGATTTATAACCTGCATATATAAAGAACTCCTATATCTCAAAAATAAAAAGACAAACAACCCATTTAAAAACTGGGAAAAATATTTAAACAGACACTTCTCCAAAGAAGAAATACAAATGGCTAAAAAGCACATGAAAAAATGCTCCAAATCTCTAGCAATTAGGGAAATGCAAATCAAAACTAGAATGAGATACCATCTTACTCCTGTAAGATTGGCAGTTATGAAAAAACAGAAGACTACAAATGCTGGAGAGGATGTGGAGGAATGGGAACACTCATCCACTGCTGTGAATGCAGAAGGATTGAGCAATGCTGGAAGACAGTTTGGTGGTTTCTCAAAAAACTAGCTATAGATTTGCCATATGACCCAGCAGTTCCACTGCTGGGTATATACCCAGTAGAACTGAAAACAAGGGCACAAACTGATATATGCACACCAATGTTCATAACAGCATTGTTCACTATTGCCAAAAGTTGGAATCAACCAAATTCCCATCAACAGATGAGTGGATAAATAAAATGTGATGTATACATACAACGGAATACTACTCAGCTTTAAGAACAAATACACTACAAACACATGTGATAACATGGATGAATCTTGAGAACCTTATGTTGAGTGAAGCAACCCAGGAATTGAAGGACAAATAATACATGACCTCAATGATATGAAATAAGTAAACCAAGCTGCCTCAGAGAGCTAGAGACTGGATGATAGGCTTAGAGGAAATTGGAGGGTAGAGGAAGGATGTAAGCTGACACCTACATGGGTGAAATCTATGATAAGCTGGAGGTAAGCATTTGTACAAGGAAGGGATAAAATAGGGGCATAGGGTTACCTTTGGGTGGGGCTTTGTGGGCTTGAGTGGGGCTAGGGATGGGAGAATGGGTACTATTGCCCAAGAAATTGGGTGGAGGGTGGGGGAACAAACGAACATAGGAGATTGTCAGATATTTGGTTGAGAGTATAATGCTCAGAAAACTTTTTCAAAAATGTAATAAGGAAGGTGACCTGTTTAAGATGCTTAAAGGGGATAATCTGATCCAGGACAGGCTTCTAGGGAGTGTGTGAGTGCTCATTTTATCGTAGTGGGTTATATCATTGGACAGAGACCCATATAATGAGAGTGAAGGTATACCCACATCCTGGGGAGGACTGATGTTTTCAAATAGAGGGAATTGTATTTCTCGAGAGAAATGGTGGCTCCCAATGCATTAGGGCAGTTGAGCATGTCAAGCCCTCAACACTGTTGCAAGTATTTCTGAACATGACCCTTCAAGCAATGAAGATTGACTGTCACAGTGGGCCCTGTGGAGGGGGAAAGAGGTATTGAATAGATGGAATCAATGTAACTGTGTGGGCAATAGAAGTGTTCCACAAGATTATGCAAGGCTGGATATAAGACACGTTAAATAATCCAAAAATGTATAGGGACTGATAGGCTAAAATGTAAAGCATAATGTAAAACATTAGATAACTAAAAATTTAGAAAATCATATAGTCTAAAATAAAAACTGCAATGTAAACCCAAATGTTACCTTGTTTGAAAGATATTGTCTCAATATCTGTACATCAGTTTCAGTAAATATAGCATGAACATGTATAAAGATTATTGCTGTGGAAGGGAAAAGGATTTTATGTTGGATATGTGGGATTACTGTATATTGTATATATGAATTACTGTGACCTAAAACTTTTGTGAAGATAAGCTTAATAATTAGGAAAGAAAAAGAAAGGACATAAACACTGAGGAAAAGACAGAAGAAGTTACCTTGCCAAAATGCAGACAGGGCAACACTTATTGCAGTGACGGAAGGCAAAACATCAAAAATAAAGCTTTTGCATTTTTAAATTTTTGATACCCCAATTTATTTTTACCTTAATTTTTCTAAGTTAATATGTATTCTATATCTAGCCTTTAAACTCATCACTATATTCCATTTTACTATTAATGGAACCTGGTAATATATTGGGCTTCATTTTTGAAGAAGTTTGGGATCACAGAGAGGTTCAACAATGGCAGGGGAGGAATACTGGTGTGGGATGTTACTGACAGGGGACACATGGTTGGCAGGGAGTTCTCCAGGGCATATATCCAGGGTACCTAAAAATGTTTGGATATTTTCATAGTGGTTACAATTAAAGACAACAACTGAGGGAGTGCTGAGTTCCTAGCCAGGGGAGCTCTATCACAGTCCCTAAAGGAACAGCAACAATCCTCCAAGTGCAACGGCAAAGACCAAAAAAGAAGGAAGGTCCAACAATGAGCCCTTGATACTAATGACTATGCTTGTGAGCCTGTGCACCTGAAATAAGAACAAGGCCTAGAGCTGCAGGGTGCCTAAGAGTTACCTCCTGAGATCCTCCGTGTTCCTCAAATGTGGCCAGTCCCAAAGCCAAACTCAGCATGTAAATGTGTTGCCTTCCCCAGCATGGGACATGCCTCCTGGTGATAAGCCTCCCTGGTGCTGAGGGATTACTACCAAGTACCAGCTGATGATGTAACTAGAAAATGACCTTGAATAAAAGGGTCAACTTGGACCAGCAGAATATCTCAATCTACATAAAATACCAGGAGTTAAAAATGCTTTTTGACCTGAATCAAGGGGGAAATGGAAAAGACAAATGAGTTTATATGGCTATGAGTCTCCAAAAAGAGCCAGGAGGTTATCAGAGAGGTTGCCCTTATGCACACCTCAGCAGAGTCCCAGAGACAGATAAAGTAGATACAACCCCAGGTATTGGTTTTTCTGAGGGCTACAGAGACCCACAGGTTCTATGGTCATGGCAGATGGAGTTCAGTGCCATGTCAGTTGGCCCTACTTTGGGGTTTGTGTTTCTGTATGATGGAGCTGGACTCAGATGTGATTTGTCCACAAGCCTCTTTTGTTACTTTTACTGGATTCGTAGTTGGTGCTGGGGTTTAGTATATACCCATGGGTCCTGAATCTCTGGACTGATGATGTGATAGCCAGATCCTGAACCCCAACAGACTTGCAACTCCTACACTCTGGTTTATTGGACTTATCCCACTTAGCTAAAATGGAGGTGAAGAAGGTTAACCACCACACCAGGGAGCCAAGAGAGCCTACAACTGAAAGCAGGAGAATTGTAGCCAGCATCCATGTGGAATCTAAGCCCCCTCTTGATATAGATGTGGAGTGGACACAACCATTCTAAGGTCCACAGGATGGAGGAATAGAGTATGGATTAGAGCGGACTTACCAATATTCCATTCATGAACTATTGTGATTAGTAATTGAAGAAAATGTGGCATTGGTGTGGAGAAAGTGGCCATGGTGGCTGCTGGGTGTAGGGAGTGGGAGGAAGAGATGTGATGTGGGGGCATTTTCAGGGGTTGGAGTTGTCCTGGGTGGTGCTGCAGGGACAGTTACTGGACATTGTATGTCCTCCCATGGTCCACTGGATGGACTGTGGTTGAGTGTGGGCTATGGTGTGGACCATTGACCATGAGGTACAGCGGTGCTCAGAGATGTATTCACCAAGTGCAATGAATGTCTCATGATGATGGAGGAGGTTGTTGTTATGGGGGGAGGAGTGGGGTGAGGGGGGTGGAGGGTATATGGGGACCTCATATATTTTGAATGTAACAGTAAAAAAATAAATAAAGACCAAAAAAAAATAGAAGAATATATGAAAAATTCCTACAAATCAATAGAGATGGACATTTCAGAAAAGAGGATTCTAAAAGACCAATAAACATATGAAAATGTTTTCACCTTCTTTAGCCATGAGAGAACTAGAAATAACATCACAATGCAGTATCACTACACACCCACTTGAAAGGTTAAAATGAAAAAGGCAAGTGTTAGCATGTGTAGGGAGCAACTGAAAGTGTGCCCCTCATCATCAAATTCCTGTTTGCATCAGTTGCCTTTGGAAAACTGGCAGTCAGTTGCTACTAAAGCTGAATCCTATGACCCGTCAATTATACTTCGAGGTGTTTACTTAACAGAGATTGTGGGTACGCCCACAACCAAGTATTGCTACATGCAACAACATCTCACCAACATAATAACAGGAGAAAGATGGTACATAATAACAGGGAAAGAGAATACATACTATATGATTTCAATTTATAGAAACTTCCCCAAAAGACAAAACTAATCTCTGATGTTAGAAGTCAGGAGGTGGTGGCTGTGAGGGGCTTGAGGGGAACTTCATGTGCTGGTGGTGTTTAATTTTTTAAAAATCTAAATGCCAGTTGCATGGATGTGCCCACTTTATGAAAATTCACTGAAGGATATACTTAGGGCTTGTGCCTTTTTCAGTGTCTGTTATTCTTCAATAAAAAGGTAATGAAACGATGATATACAACTTTAAAGTATAAGTTCTTGTTTGCATCAGAAAAATTAAGACTCCTTTGTAGCTCTGTATAGGATCTTGCATCCTACTAAGTACATAACTGGAGTTCAGTGAATTCATCAGTTACATGGAATGAAATGGAATACAGGGTAGTCTGTCTCCTTTCAGTGGTGTCTAACTTTATCTGTTTCAGTTCATTTGTTCCATCTCTCTGAGGGCAGTGATTGTTTGCTATAGCCAGGAGCAAGACTGACAACTTTAGAAGACTTGTGCTCTATTCTAACAAGACACACCTGCACAATTTCCCCCTCTTTTCAGCCTGTTTCTTTGAGAGCTTCAATCCCATCTTCATGAACTCTCTCAGCCTACTACAGAATTCTTCCCATCAAGAAAATAAATGTAGATGACAGAGAGTTAGCTGGAGTTAGATAGCAAGTACTTAAAAAAATATTACAGGTTACTTGATTTTTCCATCCTCTGGCCACCCATTTTCAAGTTGGGGTTACTGAGGAGCAAATAGGAAGATGATGAATCTAAAGCCACAACCCTTTAGTGGCAGAAGGCAGATTCAAACCTAGTTCTTGTAAATGCTGGTCTGTGCTTGCTTATGTACTAGACTTCTCCATGATCCTGTAACAGTCATTGTAGAAGTTTGGCATTATCTATGAGTTTCAAAAATAGATATTGGATTATGTTTGTAAACTGTTTTGTTCCTCTGGCCATTTTAGATTAGAGGTTTCACTTCTACTTGATTAAATAACAATTAAGACTTTGATTGGGCCAAGTCAGTAAGACATTGCGTCCCCGCCCACCAAAGGGACAAGGACTCACAGAGAAACTACACTGCAGAGAAGGGAGGTTGGAGTTTTTTGAGCCGGAGTGGGGAGGGAATTGAGCCCCAGGAAGAAAGACACAGCTGTTCACCTGAGTCTACAGCTGGCCTTGTGGAGAGAGCACAATAGCTGAGCTTGGAGAGAAATGTGCCCCAGAAAGAGAGGAACCCAGGAAGCCTGAACCCTTGCAGACATTGGCAGCCATCTTGCTCCAATACATGGCAACAGACTTTGGTGAGGGAAGTAACCTATGCTTTATGGCCTTGTAACCATAAGCTTCTACCCCAAGTAAATACCCTTTATAAATGCCAACAAATTTCTCATATTTTGTATTAGCACAGCTTTGGATGGCTATGAATTCAGTGATTTGCTGTATCCCCCTTATTGCAATGTTATCTGTTAGCCTGCAACCCTGCAATATTCTTCAGGTCATAGATTATGCTTTACCTTTCCAGGGCCTCACATAGACTCACTAGGATTTCCATTGTCACCTGCTAGCTGATTCCATCAGCCACACATTATCAGACACATTCCACATATTATCCAGAATTTCATTTTCTCAGACCATATAAGGAAGAAATAATGGCAACATTAAATACAATAGGACATTCCTTGGCAGGAGAGTCTGTGCCAGCATAGTCTTAGATCCGTAGGTCCTTTCCAATCCCTGAACAAATGTGGTCAGCTTGCCATGGATGAAGAACTCAACATTGCTGTTGCTGGCTCCTCCTTCAGTACTTCATTTACTTGGAATTAAAAGTCACGGAAGACAAATGATATTCTAGTTTTTTTTTCAAACTCACATTCATTTTCCATCAAATTTCCATTTTCCCCTTAAATGGGTGCATTTTATTTTTTGGCCCATTTTTTATTATCATTTCATTTGTTTAGAAATGGAAGCTTCAAGGAATTTGATTAAGAGATTAAATATCTGGACTTTTGAGAGCTAAAAATAAATCATGTCTAGGTATGGGCTGCATTGTTTCAGAATATTTGGGGTTTTGATCAAATCTCTAAACACATTTTTGCCAAATATTCTCTGTTTCTTTTTAAATTTTAAACACATGTAGATTTGAAGGGAAATTCAATACAAAGATTCTCAGAAAGACTGATAAAGATACGTGAGGTTTCTAAAGAGACTTTTCTTTAAAAAACAAAATAAACAAATTCTTCCTAAAATAAAATTATACAGTGAAGAAATTCTGGTCTTAAAAGATGCAATCATTTAATCTTCTTGTCCTAATCAATCCCCCAAAAGCCAAAGATACCAATTCAGTCAAACATCTTCAATTTTTCCCCAGAAAAGTTTCCCAAGAAACTAGCATTAGTTGATTACTTGGAAGATGCCATGCCTTATTTACTTTTGAAAACAGTTCTTACATGAAGGTATCATTAGTTACTGAGAGACTAATGTTGCTCAATATTTCAAAGCAAGAAAAGAGCTGAGATTTCACACTGGGTCTGTTGGACTCTAAAGCCTCTGTGCTTTTAAGAGAATTGTCCTTGACTGTCTTCAAGCTGGCTTAAGGTAAGAGGTACAAAATAAATAGTACAAAAACACAAACTTTCATTACTTTATCTTTGACTGAGTGAGAAAAAGAATAAAAAGACAAAAAGACAAAGAAGTAAACCACAATCAAATAGAGCTCCCCAAAGACATTTTTATGTCATGAAAATTTTTAGCCCTCTAGATATCTAGCCAGGATCACTAATGGTATGTATAAAATACTCCCTAGCAACTAACAATTAATTGACCAAATTAAATAAAGAAAGAGAAATTACCAACATAATGAGCCTTATCTTTTACCATGGTACAAAGTCATTTCTTCCAGCATTTAATGGAGAAAGGACCCCAAAAGGTGGAAGAAATGCTCATATGTTAAAAATGACTTTCAAGAAATGATTGATATAGCTCAAAGACAAAGTTTTAGAGAAAGCTGAGTCCTGATGAGTCATAATTATATTTCAAATCAACTCAATATGCATTTCTTGGCAATCATAGGGACAACTGAAAAAATCCATCCAAAAAATGTCATTGACAGTCCACTTGAATCTGAGTAACTACTGAGAAAGTCACCAATGGCTACTGTAATACAAGTTTTTTTTTTGAGGAGACTAAAGCATTTATGATTATTTCAAGGGTCCTGGTGACAGGTCGGAGGCAGAAGTTACCATGATCTCCCCTTCTGAGATACACAGATTGTGTCTCCATGAGAGCAAAGGTCATCCAAGGTCACGTGACCATTTCAAAGATCCTTCTTTGTAGGAAATATTACACCAAGGACTACAAACACAGCTAGATAGGCTTATATAACAGCTGATTCATTGCACTAGCCAATACTCATTAGGTTGTGACAACATGGAGGCTATTGAGGATTGTGGGACTGAGGATACAACTCATTATCATGTAGTTTAAATAAAGCCAATAGATGGGAGCAGCTCAACAACCATTCTTTGGGGAAAAAGGAATGTTGCAGTCTTGAAAAGGGTTGAGTCTAACAATCAGAGAATTCCTGAGAAATCTATAGACTACTTACTCAGGGTCCCCTGCATGTATAATTGGATACCAAGTTCCTAACCTGGTCAACAAGTTTTCAGGAATTTAAAGCAAGTACCATTGTTCTAAGCAAACCAGCAGATCAGATTTCTATTTCTATGTCAGGAGAGCTGGGACAAAAGCAATCAACTCCAGAGATTCTAAATTCCAGGTATGTGGGGTATATGGGGTAACCAGAGAAATTCCTCATTAAAAGAATGGGTGTTACCTAAGGCAATCCATTTTGGATTTCTTGTTGCATACTCAGTAGATCACATCTCATAAATAAACTAATAGATGGAATATAAAACAACTGCCATTTATTGAGCAGCTATTATGTGTCAGGTGCTATTATAAAAACAGTGAGGACGATGACAAACATTTTGCAGATGGACTGAAAGTAACATGTTCAATGTCAAATATTAAGTGTAGAATAGGAATTTGAACATAAATCAATCTGACCCAAATGTCCATGGATTTTAAACCATTCCACCTTGCCTTCCTCATAATGCAGTCCCTGCCATTTTTTTCTAACCTGTATTTACTTGAAGATATTATTGATGCTGCAAACATACTCACCTATGATTTTTGGTAGACTGATTTTAAAGGGTGGGATTGTTTCCTTCCTGTATCTTGACACATAAAATTCAGTGGTTGGACTTAGTGTATTTCCAAAACATGAAAAGATTTGGAAAACGGAGATTAGTCATTAATTAAAGCAGTATACTGGGCAAGGGTCCAAAAGGAAAGAGAAACTGGGGGCAAGCTTGTTGCTTTTAAATGACCATAATAGTTATTTGGCTACAGAGATACTCCTGGACTAATTAATGACTTCCCCCATCCTTTTCTCTTTAAAGCTTGAGCAGAACTTGCTTCATTTAAAGTAAAATTCTTGCAAGGCTGCAAAACATCAGGATGGGAAAAATCACTTCTTGAACAAAGCAAAGAGTAAGGCTTTCCTTCAGATGCTTCTGAAGATAGACGAGAAGCTGGGACATAATTTTACTCTTGACCAGCCATGAAATGCTCAACTGAATAAATTATCAAGAAAAGTCAGGCAAAAGCTAGAATGTCAAGGTATGATTATTCCTCTTCTCTTCCACTACCTTCAGTCTGCTCCTTTGCTGGGTGGTAGCAAATTTGCCAGAACAAGAATGGCTTTAGCAAAACTACATGGGGTCAAAATGAGTGAGCTGTTCACACAGACATCAAAAGGAACAAAACAACATCACATCACAGTGTAAAGGTTCTACTGCTTGACTGACCTTTTCCAGGCTCTCCGTGAGGGGTGAGCAGAGAAATGCTATCTCAGCTAATTCAGTGGCCAGGGAAGGATTGATTTTCTTTTTGGGAACTTTGGTCTTTCTTTTGGTGAAGTAGTTAAAAAATGAACAAATATACCAGCCAGGGTATAAAGTAGTAAATACGTGAACTGGCTGTGCAGCTGTTCACTGCTTAGCAGGGGTAAGTCCAAACTGCTCTAGGCCCTGGCCTACTTCATTATCACTCCCTTCTCTTGGTTGGGCCTATTTTGGGTCTTTAGGATGAGCAAGGAGATGAAGACATTTGTCCAAGAGACTAATGGTCAAAGAGTCACCCTACTATCTCTTCTCTGTAGTTGCTCTCCGGTTTCAGCTCTCTACTTGTAAGACAATTATTTTTTTCTTTTATTCAAAAGCCTCAATAGATTTAGAACTCCCACCTTCTGAGGAGCAAACAGAAAAGATTTTGTTTTCTCTCTTTAGTGACAACTTAATATGGGTGTGTGTTTTGGCTCCTTTTTATCCCTGCTTATTGGGCAGAGATAGTTAGCAGTGTTGAGATCCAATCCTAACTCCTTATGCCATCAGAGGCAGGTGCAATATGTGGGCCTGCTTTCCTCATTGGAAGCTGTTTTGAAAAGTGAGGGGGCATAATTTTAGAAAGAGTTTTTATGAGAAGGGTATAGTCATTTCATATTCCATTTGTTGCCCTGTGTGATATGAACATTTCTAAGAAAAAGCCACACATATCTCAATTCACCTTGCTTAGTAGTTCAGCTAAAAAGATAATTTGTTATCTAGTAAATGTTAGGAGACTCCAGATTTATAAAAAGGAATTTGATCAACTGTCTCCTCAAACACCCACCAACCTGCAGGGAGGCAATTCTGGAATGCCGTGTTCAAAGCTCAGCTCAGACTTTTACTAATTGGACATTTAATGGACTTCATTAAACCTAAGTGTTCATATCTGTGATATGAGAATGTAGGAACTATAGGATAGGAACTAAGGATGAATTCCTGAAGATTTCTTACAATTCCAAATGTGCATAAGTTAGACTAATTTTCCCATGGGGGTACATGCAAAGTAAGATTCACATTATTTCAAAATTTGTGCACAGAATGAGCCATTATATCTTACTATTTCAAATTTGCATAAAGTAAAAGCTCATAATAATAATAGCACTATGACCTTATGGGACATTTTTCTGAGGAATCAGTGAAATAATGCATACATATAAAGCACTTAGCTCCTGGCACAATGCTCAATAAATGATGTCAAATTGTCGTCATTATCTTGTCATTGCTATTGTTTTATTATTATTATATAACCAGCACTTGTGTGTCCCCGCCTTCATCATTTCAAGAACAGTTGCTGTATTCTTCTGCATTCCAGCTCTATCATTTTTTTAAAAGATCTAATTCCTTAAAAAATTGGCACTTCCAAGAATTGCTTTTTCCTTTTTTTAAAGATTTATTTATTTTATTTAATTCCCGCCCCCTCCCCCGATTGTCTGTTCTCTGTGTCTATTTGCTGCGTCTTGTTTCTTTGTCCGCTTCTGTTGTCGTCAGTGGCATGGGAAGTGTGGGCGGCGCCATTCCTGGGCAGGCTGCACTTTCTTTCGCGCTGGGCGGCTCTCCTTACGGGACGCACTTCTTGCGTGTGGGGCTCCCTTACGCGGGGGACACCCCTGCGTGGCAGGGCACTCCTTGCACACATCAGCACTGCGCATGGGCCAGCTCCACACGGGTCAAGGAGGCCCGGGGTTTGAACCGTGGACCTCCTATGTGGTAGATGGACGCCCTAATCACTGGGCCAAGTCCGTTTCCCCTTCCAGGATTGCTTTGACCGGAGTTTGCTTGAGAATGAGCAAAATTTCACCAAGGGTTATTATATGAAAGAAACTGAAACTTATCACTGCTCTCTTTGCTGTTCCTTCCCAGGAGAAATTCATGGCTAATCTGACATCTGGGAATGGCTGAAGAGCAAGGAGATCATGCTCAGTCATGACCCTGTGAATGGGGTATGCAACAAGTCTTTCAATTTGACTTCCAAAGAGACACAGCTAAATTAGTAGCCTGTCTGGGCCATAAATGTGTTGCTGGGCTTTCTTTTTCCCTCTCACTTTTGTTTATCTTCTTTCTTTTGCCCCATCTTTATATACTTTACTGGTGGTAAATATCCTTGTAAGCTCTCTATATTCCTTTCTAGAGAAAAAGTATACTACAAATGAATGGGTGAATGAATTCTTTTAAAGTAAGACATGACTTGGGGCACATAGACCAGCTTTCAAACACATACTGGCCGACTCTGAACCTTCATCTCAGGTCTGCAACACCCCCTGCAGTGGACACCTATGTTTTGTACAGGTGCCATGTCAATTCATCCTTTTGCCTATAGGAAGAGCCCCTCTCAATCACAGGCCCTCTGGCTTTGGTGAAATTGACATCACTCCTGGCTCAGGGGCACTCGATCATTCTGGAATGAGAGCACCTGAGAGCACTTTGCCCTTCTCTGGCTTCTGTGATTGGTTTATGGAAGGGTTTATAACTGGAACTGGGCAGATGTGGGTCAATCCTGAGACTTCTGGATTAGTTTTTGGGAGAGGTGCACTTTCTACTAGGGTTGCTAAGCTGGTCGATGCAAACCATGTACGGCTAGGGATGACCACCTGGCAAGAATACCTGAGAGTTGTGAGCAGTGAGAATACCTGAATTTGGATGGCATTTTTTTGTGTGTCCCTGAATCTTGCTGAAAGTAAAGCCTGCCTGCCTGTGGAGTTTTCTATTATATAATAATGCATCCCTCTTTTGGTTTAATCAATTTGAATTATTTGCAACAGATAGAGTTCTGACTATTATTCCACCTCAAGTACTAACATTTCAGCTAGTCTTACTCTTGCAGAATAAAAAGTGAACTATTAAGGGATGAGAAATTTGAAAAGCCAAGATTGTCAACACTCATCATTATTCCAGCCATTTGACTGTTTCCCTGCAGTCAGCGAATCATAATTGAGAAAGTTTGGATAAGAGTTCTTTTCCCAAATTTCCAGAACTTAAATGGAAAATCAAAAACAGAAATAATACTGTCTTCGAAGCTACATGCTGCAAATAGTGGTAAAGAACTATAGCTGTTGCTTCAGAGTTTTAGCTGAAACTAAGAATATTCTGAGTGTATGTGACACTTTCTCCACAAAGGGATTACTTTGCACACAATTTCCACCTGCTACCTAGGAACATTGATGGTACATTCATTAAATAACCAGTGGCCTCAGCAAATTTGATTTGGTCTTTGTGACTCATGCATGGTCTTCCATGATTGCTAATGAAATCCCACAGTGTCCTGAGCATACCTGCCATCTACCTCCTCACTGTGCAGAGCAAGCCTTTCAAAATACATGTCTGATTGTATCACCCCCTAGCATAAAGGTCAAACTTCTTAATATGGGTGACAAAGTTGTGTGCAATCTGGCTTCCACCTGCCTCTCCAGGTTCACCTAGGATGATGCTCCCCTCACGTCTGGGCTCAAGGCTCACTGGTCTTCAGTTCCCCCATGTGTCATCCTATCAGGACCTTTGTACATGCTGTAACTTTTGCCCAACATGTACTTTGCATCCCAAGCCTAAGTCAGATTCATCTTTTTATATATTCTCATAGAACTATATTCATTGGCATCTGAGCAATTTCTCATGCAGTAACTGAGCACTCACTGCAGGACTTGAGGATCATGCTTCTCCCACCAGCTGGTCAGTTCCTGTAGACTAGTAACTGGTTGCCTGTGCTCATCATTGCTCACCCCCATGCCTATTAGAGTGACTTGAATTACCAATGGTCAATTCTCTGCCCACATTTTATTCACCTGTCAGCGACATTTGGCACAAATGACCACTGTCTCCTTGAATCATTTCATGACTCAACATCTGAGATCCCATACAATCAGGCTGCCTTCTTCCCTCAAGGCTGCTGCTTCTCAGCCTCCTTCACTGGCTCCATCACCTTATCCACCCTCTAAACAGTCATACATTCTGCTCCTGTAATCCAACTATGAGAGTTCTCCTAAGGACGGAGTCCGAAAGGTAGAAAATGCCATACAGAGAAGGATGTTCATTGCCATAGTAGTTATAATATACAGGAGGCACAGTACAGAAAACTGTAGTGACGTTTACTGCAAGGAATGTTATGCAGCAAATATAAGTAAGCTGTACAACCTAAATCTAACTATAACATGAAAAACTTCTATGATATAATGCTATATGAAAAGGAAGTCATGAAATCATGCTTATAACTTTGTAAAGATTCATACTGAAAAATACCTGGTAACCACTGAAAATGAAGTACTGTATTAAAATGGTGGGACTATGGTCATTTTTTTTCTTATTATTTTCCAGACTTTTAATTTTTATGAAAAGATTGTGTTTGTATACAAATGCAAACATATAGAGAAAATATTTATACTATAATTTTAAATTTATAACCAAAATGAGCATATTTGTAGAGATGCCATCAACTGAACTCCTGTAAGCCATCCTAAAATATTTCGTGCACAAGACTCCCCTAAATTATAATCCTATGAGAAATGTTGGACCTTTGCAACATAAACATCACACCCTTGCAAGGAGGTTAATGACAGACGGTCCTGCAGCAAAGCTTTCCCTTTGTAACTTCAAAGAGTTATGCTGTCCTCGTCCTGGAACGCAGGAGGTCAGTTCGACATTACAGACCCTCAGAAACAGCAGCCTCCTCCTCAGTCTCCCATCTCACTCACTGCAAGAAAACTACTTTAAGCCAGTGGGTCCGGGAAGCAGTGGCGCAGACATTCACCTCTTTATTCTGCCCAAAGCAGCCACTTTAACCATAGGCACTGCTCAAATTCCACAGTGAAGACCACATTTAATTGACTTCTCATAGTTCTTGAGAATGAATTTATACTACCTACTTCCTTTAAGACAGTACCCATATCTTTGTCACAAAGAGTATTGCCTTGCAGCAGCAGGAAGAAATGAACAGACTTTCAACAACAGTCCTTTACTGAAGAAAACAACTGGATCACTGCACAGTGAAGGCAGTCACACTAGCAGGGCAACCAAACCAGCAGGAAAGCACTCCCAGGCACATGTAAAAGGCTGTAGGAGGCCATGGGAACAAACATGTAATTAGGCAAACTATGGTATAATCCCGTGGCTGATATAAGCTAATTTAGGTAGTTCCAGCCAAGTCATAATATCAACAACATTGCTCGCCTGCATTGAGTAAATGCCCTGTGTCTGGACCTACAGTAATATTTATTCTTTGCCATAACCTTGTGAACCCCATGATTATCTCTGCCTTACAGATGGACAAACTAGGACTTAATGAGCTTAAATAACCAGGTCTCTCTTTCTCTCTTTTTTTTCCACCAGAGCCCTCCCCATCTCATCCCTCAACATTTTCTCTGTTGCTTTTCCACCTGCCACTGGTCTGACTCAGGAGACTTGGGTACTTTGCAAATAATATGCTATCTACATCCTTTAAGTTTTGGAAAGTCTTTTAAAGTTAGAATGGCCTGGGACACCTGCTATAATTTAATCCACCTTTAATAGTTCTAACATCATGATGATAATAACTACCCCCAGAGCCCTGAGGAATGGGATCTGCCAGAACTGAGGAATTAGAGAAATGATTTTCTGTAGGCCAATCCTTGGAGAGATACATAAATCTAATATCTCACCAATTTGACTTATAAACTCAATATGATATTGAAAAAAAGCACATTGAAGAGACTCATGTAAATCTTTCCTAAAATCTGTGAAGTAGTTATTACCTGATTTTATAGGTAACATAATGTCCTACCACCATGCATTAAGGTTTCTATTCTCTCCACTTGCTTCCAGGCTGTGAAACACATGGTCTACAAGCAGTCACTTGCCAGTTTTATGCCCATGATCGAAATTATTAATGGTTCATGGGATTTGTCTAAGGTCAGGTTCCCCCAGAAACAGACCCTGAGATGTGAATTGGAGTATAAGAAACTTATCTGCAAGGTGATCCCCAAAAGCCACAGTAATAAGCAGGTGAGCTGTGTGGACAGGTGGGACCCAGGCACACTTGGGATTTCTAGTAGAGTGCACAGTGCTGTGGAGTTGTCCTCCATAAGGGTGTGGGGCCTAGAGCATTTTTGCACAGAATCTGGTCATCATTGGCCCTTCTCACAGGCCTTAATCACCAGGCAGTTTCTACCTGCCCTGACTGAACTAGGCAGCAAGTTCTAGTAGCCATGCAAAGCCCCTAGGCAAGGAGTTTGCAGTTGCAAATCCCAGAGTCTGTGAGCCCTGAGCTGTTGGGTGCTAAGTAGATATGGCCAAAGGCTCTGACAGGTTTGTCTACTGTACTTTCTCCTGATAAATCCAGAAGTAGTTCTCAGTCAAGCATTCCAGACAGCCACCACCAACCAAATGGAACTGGTTCACAAACTGGAGCCTGTTGGCCATTTTGTGTCTTTCTTTACTAATTTATAATTTCTGTTTTGTCTAGATCATAGGTAGGTTATGAATTTTGATGATACGATATGTAGTCTTGTGTGTTGCTCTCAGAATTTTCTAACAGAGTAAGGGCAGTGTGGGGTAGTAGTTAAGAGGTACAGATTGGCACCAGGCTACTTGGCAGTTCTCTCAACTCCACTGCGGAATTATCATGTAACCTCTGGCAAATGACTTAATCACTCCATGCCTCTGTTTTCTCATTGATAATTTGGGATCCCATAGGATTTTTGTGAAAATTAAATGAGTATCTCTCACTTAGTAAATGCTATATGATTGTAATCGGCTCTTGTTACCAATATACTGTGTATAACATATAAAAAATAATAGCAAGTGCAGTGAGGCTTTAGTAACTTTACTTCTCATTCTAAATGGCAACTCTTCTCATTGGGAGATCCAGAGACTGTGCACATGTAGCTAAGTCATGCAGGAAAAAAAAGACTGAGAAATAATTTCAGTCATTTATCTAAAGGAATGTGTATCCAAGTTATAGCAGCCAGGAAAAAAAGAAGTGCTCTATTTTCAGTGTACATAAAAATAAAAACCCCCTGAAGACAGACATGGGACTCTTCATCCCCCAATTTTTTAAAGCCTGAGAGCTGAAAGCACCTTCTTTTTTATTTCTTCTTTCTAGTAGGTGGATGCTCTTAAATGAGACAAAATTGAACCTCTGGGTATTCACAGCCTTCACTCTAAAGCAATCCTCTTGGGATCTAAAAATCACTGATGATACAGGTACATGGACCAAACAAGAAAATCAACACCATTGAAACCATCCTTGTTTCCTCTTTTGGGAGATAAACCAATCCAATGGGGCATCTGACTTTACAAGGGACGTATACTTTTCTCAACCTACTGATTCAGCAGGTTGTGGGCTGGGCAAAGGAACTAGTTGGGCAGCATTGCAGAACAGAATATAGATCCACTTTCTTCAAATCATGAGCACTGGCAACCATGCCTGATTTATCGGAAATCATAGCTGGACATCTAATTCCTTGCCTTAGTGTGAAGAAATTCCCAGGACTCGCTACACATATTGGGCAAGAAATTTCATATCCTGGTGTAAAAATCACTGGGAATATTTCCTCGACCCTTTTCTCACTTTCCCTTTCCTTCTGCTTTGAGAAATGCCTTGAAAGACTGAAATCGGTGCTCTAGGAGCAAGACAAACATGACTGCAACCTACACAATGCAGTCACTTTGTAGCTCTGTTTCAAAAGTGAACTGTGTTCCACTTGTGTGGGTTTTAAAATTTAAATTAATTTCTCTTTGTAAGGGGGATTTTGTGACAAAGGATGAACTGTAAATTTTTAGGTTAGCTGCATCTGCTAATGAGAAAATAATAAAGCTGGAAAGTTCCCTTCCAGCTCGCAATTCTATGAGCTACAATTGTAGAGCTCTGTCAAGAGGGAGAAGGTTGGAGTGATTTGGAAGCTAGCTGCAAGGAGAATGCCAACTGGAAAAATAAAGCATATTTTTAAAAATGCAAACAATATGCAGCTACATCATGAATTTTTCTCATTGTACCAGGAGACACTGTCTCAGGAATTACTTTTGAGAAAAACAAAATTAGGACAGCAGGTATTGTAAAAAATAAAAAAATAAATCCTAACTAAAACCTGCCTGCAAGGGCTCTGCATAGTGAGGGTCCCCAAAACATGAATGCCACACTTATTTCCAGAGGCACCTTTGCAACTTCATCAGGCAGTGCTCCTAATGGAACAGAGGAAGAAGTGGGAGTTGGTGAGCACTAGCATTAAAGATCAATGAGAGGGTATTAAATTATACCAAAGTGGTTCATAATTAGTATAAGGATCAAATAACATATGTAAAAGCACTATGAACCCAGGAAACCATGATACAAATATTAGATGGTTTCATGTTTTTATTAATCTCACTCTAAACCAAGAATAGGCAAATATTTTTGGTAAACAGATCAATAGTAAATATTTTAGACTTTGCTGGTCATACAGTTACTGCTGCAACTACTCTTTATTCTCATTGAGCTCAAACAACCATAGACAATGCCTAGCAATGAATAGACAAATGGCTGTGGAGACATTTCAATAAAATTTTATTCACAAAAGTAGGCAGTGGGTCAGATAGCAGTTTGTTGAACCCAGCTGTAAAGCAGTATTTATTTGTAATGTGTATCATTATTTATTTGTAATGTATATTATGTTGATGGTAGTTCATTGCTCTCTGATATTACCTCAGTGAGCTCAGTTATGAGGGAGGAAGCAGAAGGGCAGGGCAAATCATTCTGTGAGGGGAGCAGTCTGAGGGAAGACAGCATCTGACTCTCAGGAGCATACAGCTTGCCATTTTCCAAAGATATCTGACCGTACCGAGAGTGAGGCACCTCCAATGATAGCAGCTGTTGGAAAAACAGTCTTGTAGACCTGTACTTATAAAATAGACATAAGCATCCCATCATCGCTGCAGCCATGGGCATGTACCTTGGAGACCATCTACAGGAAGCCTGATTGATCAAGGATCCCAGCTGCTGCACTTTGAATCCATTTCCACATGCACTAAGGCCAGACTTCCTATGGCCTTCTCCTTACCAAGGACTGTGTTGTGGTGGGGATACAAGGTAGATTCATTCCTAGAAGACCCAGAGGACTCTTTTCTTGGCCTATTTTGACTTGAGGACTTGAGGTTTGTTGCCTGGCAGGTGGGACATGATGGTATTGGCCAGAGGGTGATACAACTGTTAAAGATTTCAACTGCCATGACTGGGGAAAATGCCCTGGTGGGCAGGAATGCTGTGGCAGATTGTGCAGTTATTTGGAAAATATAGGGGGAACAATGTTTTCAAAGACAGAAGAGTTGACTGTTTATTGCTAAATTGTATTAATGCCCTGCAGAAAGATAATAAGAGATAATGAGCTGTTGACAAGCAGTTGATAGCTAAGTGTGAAAACCAGAGGGCCTCTAAAGTACTGATAAAGAGGTCTTCAACCCCTTTGTGGAAGACAGAAAGGCCAGCCAGCCATCCTCACTGGGAGAGTGCCTTATTCCAAGTATGGGCCTGTCTTTCCTGACTGCACCACTCTCAAAGGCTTACAGAATTGAATCCTCAATAGCATAGCATCTGACCAGGAGACCCACTTTACTGAAAGGGGGTATGGGATTGGCCTATTACTGTGGGGACTTCTGGTTTCATATCACACACCTCTATCCACAGGCAGATTTATGTGTTGGAATGCTAGCCCAGCCTTCTAAATGTGCAATTGAAATGCCGCCTTGGAGGGAACCCCCTGAAAAAATGGAGTACATCCATCAGGAGGCAGTATGTTTACTAAATCAGAGACTTTACATGGCCCTGTCTCCAATAGGAAGGTTACATGGGACTAAGAACAAAGGGAAGGAAGTAGGGGTAGATTCATTTGGCATCACTCCTGAGGGGCTTCCTGTTCTTGCAAACCTGGGTTCTGCAGGATTGGAGGGGACACTGTCTACAAAGGGGATGGAGCAAAGTTCCCATTAAACTAAAAGTTACAGCTGCCACCAGGGCACTTTAAACAACCTTTGCACAGGGACTAACAGGTGAAAAGGAATCACCATATTTGTAGGCGTAATTGACCCTGATTAGGAGGAGATTAGGCCACTCTGGCATGATGGAAGCAGGGAGGAATATGTGGGGAACCCAGGTAATCTACTTGGCACCTCCTGGCACTGTCTTATAACTGAACAGACATGTACAACGTCCCCAAAACTGAGAACGCTGTAAGTACCAAGTCTTCAGGCTGCTCAGGCATAAATGTCTGGTTGCACCACAAGAGGAGCCACCACAACATTCTCAATATCCAGTTAGAGTGGAGAGTGGAGGAAAGAGAGGCTGAGTTCTGGTTGAGGGTCCAAGTCAACAGATTCCATGAGGATGGTTGTTCATCCCACTAACTTCCTTCTTCTGAGTTTCCTCTAGGAAGAAAGGCTCATGGAACCATGGAGGAGTTTCTCCCTGACCCTATATGGAGAAGCAGGTCAAAAGGGGTGGGATGCAGAGGCCATATGAGTATGTCTCACAGAATTCCCACTACTGGGAGGGGATTGCTGAGGGCTCCAGATTCTGCATTTTGAAACCCATCACAGTATTTGATCTGAGGCTATGCTAGTGACTGAAGGAGTACTATGGAGACCCATTCCTGCAGGACAGGGGGACTTCTTTGTTAGCCAGCCTTAGCTCAAGAACTCCCCAATGGCTTTGGAAAATTTTCTTTAAGCCTGCACAGTAGTCTAGAACACTTCCATCCAACCTTTCTCCCTTGTTGGGGTCAGAATTGGATTGGAGTCTGATGGCTCTTCAACTTCCTTCAGGTCCCTATTTATTTCATTTCACACAGATATGTCTTCTAATAAAACCCTCACACATTTAATTCTGTTTTGGCATCGGCTTCTGGGAAGATCCAGACTAACATAACTGCATTTTTAATTTTCAATGGGAATGTAAGAAACAGGAGGACCTTAACTTCCCTTTAGCTTGACAAAACTTTAAACAAGCCCACACCTGATTCCAGGTCCTGCACTTCCCTCTCACCTCAGTGCCTACTCTATCCTTATCTCATCCTCTCTCTCCCCTCTCGGTTTCCCCTGGCCCTTCCAAGACCCAGGTGACCTAATCACAGCAAAGGAACATGTTCCAAATCAAATGGCCCTAATTAGAAGCTCAGCAATTAAATCACTCACCCATCCCAGTGGTCTATCCCCCTTTAACATACCTCAGTACTTTTTTCACAAGCCCTCTCCATGCCTTAAAAAGTCCTACCACTCTTTGTCTTGACAAAGTTGAGTTCTAGTCTCTCTCCTGTATTCAATAGCTCTTGAATAAAGTCAGCCTTGCCTTTATAACTTTGACCAATGCAATTTTTGCTGTGACTTAGACCACTGAACTCATACAATCCATCCTTGACCACAGTGGGTGCTTTTGGGTAAAGGTGGCCAAATCCTTCACTTTGTTTCAAAGAAGCTGTCCCTTTGAGCTACAGAAAGCCAGTACTCTGTGGGTAGTCGAGATGGAGTAGAACAATTGCCATTTCTCCAACTGACCAGAACCTCCTTCAAATAGTAATGGACTTTCTCCCAACCTCACTTATCAAGCTGTAACTGAAAGGATTTATTTTTTCCAGCATTTTGAAATCTATTAGTGTAGGACCAGCCCTTGTCCACACTTGACTCCCTAATAACATAGAACTTTATTAGATGGTATTTATCTAAAATCAAATCTGCTTGGTCACATATATGAATAGAAACTCAACAAATGGAAATTGATTCTTTGTGTGCTCCAAGGAGAAAAATCCTGACTGAAAGAGGGGGATTTATCTTTGTGGTTAGAAGGTTTTTAGATTGAAGGCACAAAATACATCTTTCAAGTAAGGCAATAACCCAACTCTTAGGGCACCAAGTTCATCTGTCTTTAGAAACAGAAAGGCTCTTCAGTTTGATTTAACATGAGAGAAAAATGAAATGTGAGGTAAAGAAAACAGATGAAACCATCAATAAGTAAAGGAAAGGAAGGAAGGTGACTTGTGAAGGTAACCTTGGAAGTAAAGTGGAAAAGTGGGATGAAGAACACAAAAGAGGATTCCCTGGGTCATACTCAAACCTTGATTCTTATTTCTACCTGGAAAACTGATGGGATGAGAGAAAGCATATTAGTGGGGGTATATTCTACAGCAAATTGAATACACGCTTAGAACACCAGGAGAGCAGGAGCACAGAAAGTAGAAAAAGTTCAGAAAGACTTTTAAAAAAGACATTTTGATAATGGTTTACAGATACATTTGGTTAAAGTTTGAAAAAAATTACATTTTATATTTTTTGCAGTTGTGGCAGTTTGATATTATTTATGAATTCTAAAAAGAGATATAGATTGTGTTTATAGACTGGTCTGTTCCTCTGGGTATGGCACCCTTTGTTTGTATTAAATTTAAAGGATGTACGTTTACTTGATTAAATCAAAATTAGGACTTTGATTTAACCAGTAAAGTGTAACACATTTTAAGTCCCCATCCCCTTGGTGGCCTATATAAATGGGTATTCTCTCAAGGAGACACAGTAGAAAGCACAAGAAGAAAGAGAGCTCCATAGACACAGAAGAGGTGAGAACTTGATCATTTTGGTCCTGCCATGTGACAGAAAGGAGAAGACTCAAACAGCCAAAGCCCTGGGAGAGCTGAGCCATTCACCTGATAGTTTGCAGCTGAAGAGATCAGAGCCCTGAGCAGCTGCAAAGTCCCAGAAAGAAATGAGCCCTCCAGCTTAGAGCTGAGATAGGAAGACGATGGGCCAGGCTGAACCCTCGCAGAGATCAGCAACCATCTTGCTTCAGCATGTGGCAACAATCTTTGGTGAGAAAATGCCTCTAATGGTACCTTGAGTTGGACTCTTTGGGGCCTTGTGACTGTAGGCTTTTACCCCAAATAAATACCATTTATAAAAGCCAATGGAAATCTTGTACTTTGCATCAGCACCCCTTTGGCTAATACAACAGTATAGTTTTTAATTTCTATAATGCATGACCATGCACAAACATCCTTGTATAACTAGAGTCTTTAAGGTCTTCATCTAACCTAGGCTAGGGTAATGTGCACCTGTGCATGTGTGTGCATGTGTGTGTCTGGAGAGGGAACAGGAAGGTTTGGGGAGGAGGAATATGTATGGAATGAAAAGAGGTAAGCCTATTCCATCTAGTAAGTAATGTGGGACCACTGAAATATAGTCTTTCACACTGATCTCTTACATCCAGTTTTGTTTCAAAATAAGTGGCCTTTCTTCATAAGAGGTGGCCTCTAACTTTGTTTCTTCCACTTTCCTTTCCTTCCTCCTATTTTATTTTTGCATCCTATTTTGATGAGTCTTATTTACAATTTTGACATGCTCTTGGAATGAAAAAAAAGTCACTTAAGAATGCTAGGATTCTTTTTCCAAGAATCTGAAAATGTTTAACCACCCCTTAGGCCCCATAGCATCCTGGAGACAAAAAGGAAGAAGGCAATCATACAGGAAGTAGAGGGGGCAGGAGACTCAATTCACATAGTAGATTTTCACTCCAGAATCCAGGAGGTATATCTGATTGGAGTCCTTATTTGATCTATTTGTCGAAACTTCATTATCACGTTTGGTTTATAAATCTTTTCTTCAAGTCATTCTTCCATCAAAAATTACTGTCTTTCAATTTTGTAATCAATTCCCAGACACACTAGTCAACTAGCTTCTTACTCAGCAATGTATTTCTTAAATAGCAGGGACAATGACAAAGAAAGAAGACTACCCCAGGGTGTGCTTAGAACATTTCATAAAAAGAAACATTTATTTGGTGTATCCTTAGGCAATGTGTTGCACTAGCTGTGTGGTCCCTACCTTCAAGGAGTTCACAATCTAGTGGGGTACAAAATGGAAAAGAAATGTTATAAAATGCTAAAAACAGTGAATGTACTGTCTCCTTTCTCTTGTCTTCATGTTGTTGACAACATTGAACCTTATTTCTTCTCTGGATCTGTCCCCAGACAATTCCTTCACTAGGTGACTCTAATCTTCAGAGAAACCAAATGAGATGGTTGGGGACAGAGATAGATGGGCCGTTCACTTAAAGAAAATCATGTCTTCTCTTGGGTTGGGGACTTTGATCATGAGATGACATGTCAACTGGTATTTATTGATCTATGCCAGATGACCAAGACAATCCTAACTTCCCTTAGCTTAACTAAACTTTAGACAAGTTTCCCCTGACTCAGGGTCCCTGACCGCCCACTTACTTCAGCCCTTACTCTATCCAGGCACCCAACAGGGACCTAACCAGGAAGTCCCTTATCTCCTTCTTCATCTCAGAAGCCCTTCCAAGATCCAGGTGGCCTAATCACAGCAAAAGAAACCATTCCAAACCAAATGATCCTGATTGCAAACAGCAAATCACTTGTCCATCTCAGTGATCAACCTCCCTAATATCTTCCAGGGCTTTTTCACTAGTCAATCTCCAGTCCTTAAAAATGCTGCTGTCCTTTGGTTCAGTGGGGTTGAGTTCAGACTTATTTTCTGGCTTCCTCCCCTATTGCACGAACCTTGAATAAAGGCATCCTTTCCTGTTTAACATCACCTGATTCATTTTCTTTCTTTGACAAAGGCACTGTAGGTGTCATTTACTCGACACCTACTATGTGCAGGCTCAGAGCAGGCACTGGGAAAGTAGTGATGGATAGTTCACAGCCCCCATATTCCTGGGAGGCACTGATTTAATGTAATAAATCATTAAATATTATTATTAAATATTATTCTGTCAAAACAGATGAGGTGCCATCTCAAGCCTTTAAGAATTTATAATCCAGCCAGTGAGGTATTTTAAGAGTCTAGTGGCAAGAACCTAGAGGAGAGCAAAAAAGCCTTTATTAATTGCACACTAGAAGAAAAAAAAGGCATAATTTTACCCAGCGCTCTGCAATCAAGGTTACTGTAATCACATTTAAATGAAATTACATTCCAGGTATAAAAACAATGCAATACATAACAATCCTTAGTGAAATTAACAGAAAACTGTCTCAGTCACAAACACTGATTAAATGTATTTCCTTTCAGCTGCCCCAATTCAAAGCTTTTATTTGGTGTATTCTGCTCTGCCTTCTTGTGTCTTGAAGAGAACATTTTCCCTAAAGCAGATCAACCTCTTAGCCAAAAACTCTAAATTGGGATTAGGCCTTGGCCCAGATCTACCAATCACTAGCTGGATGACCTTTGTTAAATTCCTTAATCTCCTTTAGTGTCAGTTCTCTGTTTACGAAAAGAGATCACAATGCTTATCTCATAGACTTGATGTGAGTGATAAATGAAATAAGACAATTTTGCAAAGTGCTTGATTCATGTTAGGTGCTCGATAATGGATACCTACTATGACCATAAGGGTCATGTATACTATGGTGACTACTGATGCTGAGATGCACTCCCAGGCTTATGGGGAGACTATTCCAACTGATGCCACACCTCCCATGCTCGAAAGGGCACACCATGCACGTCTCTCTTGGGCTGTCAGTTCTCTGGGAAGAGAGACTGCATTGTGTAATGTTTTTGTGCTCAAGCTCTTTGAATAAGGTGCTGCATATAAATGCTGGAGATAAGTTTTGGAGTTACCTTCCATAGAAATTTCATCAATATTTATAGGTTTACTGAGGTTTTCTATTTTTCTCTTGACTTGGTCATTTCTTTTGGAAATTGTTTGCTTTATCTTAATTTTCAGATTTCTTCACTGATTTTCCCGAATGTTAATACTCTAAAACTTCTATTTTAGAATTATGTCTCCCTTTTCCTTTTAAATTTTACTTGTTTGGTGCATTTAATGTTTTATTGATAAGCCATGTAATAGCCACACCATTACAGTTAACATAGGTTGGGTACAACTGTAAGCACAGGAATTGCATCCATCACCCATGTGGAATCTAAGCTCCCTCTTGATCTAGAGGTGGAGGGGACATTGCCATCCCAGGGTCCACAGAATGGAGGAATAAAATATGGGCTAGAGTGGACTTACTGATATTCTACTATAAAACTACTGTGACAAGTAATAGAAGAAATTTTAGCATCAAGGTGGAGGAAGTGGCCACAGTAGTTGCTGAGGGCAGGGAGAGAGTAGAAGAGATGTGATGTGGGGGTATTTTTGGGATTTTGAGTTGTCCTTAATGATATTGCAGGATCAGATGCTGGACCTTATATATCCTTTCATAACCCACTGAACGTACTGGGGGAGAGTGTGAACTACAGGGTAAACCATTATCTGTGTAGTGCAGCAGTGCCCCAAAATGTGTTCACCGAATGCGATGAGTGTGCCACAATGATGAGGGAGGTTGTTGGTGTGGAAGGAGTGGGTTGGGGGGTTGGGGCTTATACAAGAACCTCTTATATGTTTTAGTGTAATATTTTTTTTTGTGATGTATATATCTTCAAAAAAATACAATTTACAAAAATGATGTGGTAGGGGTTGGGGAGTAGGTTATATGGGAACCTCTTAGGTTTCTTGTTTTTTTATGTTTTTTAATGTAACACTTCTTGTGATCTATTAACTTTAATTTTAAAAAACTAAATTAATTAATTAATTAATTAATTTAAAAAAACATAGGTTCGGGACAGCAGGATGGGTAGAGGAAGAAGTGGTTCAAGTATGAATCCTGTTTTCTCTTAAGAGATGAGCTGTAATCAAGTCTACAAGCTCATGCCAACACTAGGTTTTCATCAAAAGTATTTATTGTCACCAGTTACAAGTTTGAGGAGGCTACAGATAGTAACAGACAACAGAAATCCAAGAAGGGCTGTCTGCGTGGTGTAGTGCCAGTTCTTCCTTTTTAATCCTTCTCCCAGCATTACCATTTATTTCAAAAATTCAAAAGCTAGAAAGTTTAATGTGCAAATCAAAGGCCAAAGAAATACCCAAAGCTCTGCTCAGTGTCCTGATGAATGTGTTAAAAAGAAATGTGATTAGAGAAGTGACAGTTAAGCAGAGAATTATGCAGCCTGCTCATGTTTTATGGATTCTGATAGAGTAGGAGTGGGCAGTAGCTCTGCTCTTCTGAATGATAATAGTCCAAAAACCATGAACTGCTTATGACTTAATTATTTTTTGGAGTGAAGTAGTTAAAGTGCCCCTAATCCATGATCTGAATAATATTTTCAATGTGTTTTACCTTTTACTACAAAAATTTCAAGGAGGAATTAGTCTAGTCGTACAAATGGAATATTAAAAGAAACTTTGATTGTGTATGTGGGGAGAACCTGAGAGGATCAGTTAAAAGGTCACCCACAAAATAGGCAATATTGACTTTAAAATTTTAATCCCTATGCTATGCATGACATAGAAGCAAGAAAAATTTTTTATTTTAAGCCAAGATATAGGCAGGTCTATATGTGAAAGGGAAGTAATCAAAGTTGCTTGGGTCTCTATGTGTATCTCCCTGTTTGTCTCCCTGCTGTAGTCAGCCATAAAAGCTCCAGATCCTACCCAGTCTGGGGTCTTTGGGTGCCTCTTCCCATTATAATTTTCATATGTATAGCACTTTAGAGCTTACAAACATTTTCTCTTACGTTCTTTCAATTGCTCTCCTTGTGATCCCAGGAAAATAAACAGCACAGGGATTATTTTCCTATCCGTACACATGAAAAAAGGGAGGGCACAGAGATGAAAAAACCATTTTTTTATGGTAATACAGAACAGGTAATAACTCTGTGGTGAAACTTGGAGGGACAAATGCAGACTGGAATCCTAGTTCTGCCCATTTGCTGTATATAATTTTGCTTAAGCACTTTTTACCATCTGATCATCCACACTTGGCCTGGAGTGATAGGAACAGCTGCAACATACTTAAGATCCCAGCTCTGTGTCTCACAGAATGGGGGTTTAGCAGAAGGTAACTCTCATTATTAGCCAAGTTCAACATTCCTTCCAGCAGGCCTTGTTGCTGCTGATGTTCGTTAACCAAGAGTTGCCTAAGAGAGTAAACACCAAGAATGCATTAAGAATGATGACAGAAAAGCAGTGTAAATTAATTAAATATATGCAACTGTGAAATATTCAAAACAGCTCACTGTGAACGGAATTTGCAAAGGGATTGGGACATGATGCTCCCAAATCCAGAAAACAACTTCCCATGTTTTCCCTCTGAAATGTGTGTGTACTCTGAACATAATTACTTGGGCCATAGAAATCCTTCAGGCTGTAGCAGAGGTCATTTCTATGGAGTAGCAGCTTTCCTGTTCCTAATCACCATGGCAGTGCCTGCAAAAACCTAGAAGTGGCCAATGGCAGCATCAGCCCCATTTTGTAGCCAAAGCCATCTAAATATTGCCAGGCCTCTTTGTGCTGCACTACGAGAATTCTGATTTTAGGCAGGGATCGATGAGCATCAGTAGTCCATGAAGCCAAATCCACTCTCCATAGCCTAGCCAAAGGGAGGATTTGTAAAGATATAGAATCCCACTCGCTGGCAGAGCAGTTCCAAATCAGACTGCAATCCAGCATCTCCCTAATAATGTGAGCTGATGTATAAATAATAAACAAATAAAATCTGAATTGTTATTCACGTTTTCCCTAAGGATGTTCCCGTTAATGTATTAGTGCACCTGCATTCCAGGGAAGCACTTTAGTTACAAATAAAGAGCTAATAAAATCTCCCATATACCCACAACTGGCCAAATAATACCAGAAGTCCTTTCATCAGCTGGGTAGAATGCAGAACTCTAAACAAGAAAATGCTGGAGCCCTAGGGGGAGAGCCATGGGAATATTTCTTTGGAAATACTTTGCCATTTTCTAGCAGAGTTTATGAACTTGAGTAGTGCCTCATTAATTCAGATGGCATTAATTGGAAAGATACAGCAGACAGGTTGTGTGAAGAGGGATACACACAACATCATAGCAGGTGGTAGAGTTCTATCAAGTCCTGTGTTTACCAACAGTTAAACCAGGCAATCTGCTCACTTGTAGGAGTTAATCTGGTGGCCATCAGTCCCAGGGCTCTAGCCAGCTTCTGGGGATATAAGATCATGGAGATTGAAATTCAGAGCTAAAGTAACTGGACCTTACCAGCTGATGCATTACAGAAACACTCTTCCAAGTAGGATGAATTCAGCTGAAAACCTGGAGATATGCTTCAATAGAAACTGACGAAGAGATTCTTGCTAATATTCTTGCCTTGACAACCAGAGATTCTGCTTGGACTGTTGCATGCAATAATTGAGGCTCAGGGCTTTGCATTCAAAGTATTGATTTTACCTGGTGAACCAAGAAAGCTGGTTTTCATTTTGCAGACATGTAATGTGATTACAAAATATACGTTCCATGTAGGGAACACGGTGAAGGGAACCACGTTAACCCTTCTGATCCCACAAAGAAAATGAATCTTTGGACAAGGCATACAGTAGAGGAATGAATGTTACAAAAATGTGCATCATCCATCTATCAGCATGCGGTGGGTGCCCTACTTAGTTTTCTTTACTTGCTCTTTTGCCTGAGACATGAAGTTGTACAGACCTGCTTTCAAACACTGTGTCTGAACTGGCTGAGTGATGTCAGACAGATCCCACAGCCTCCAGAAAGCCTCATTTTCATCATCTATAATTGTCTCTTAGGGGTGGTGAGGATTAAATAAGATAATGCATGCAAAATGCTTAGAAAGATGCCTGGTATTTTAGTAAGTCCTCAATAATTTTAGCTGGCTTGAATATCATCATGATTATCACTAGGGATCATGAGAATGTGAAGGAAGAGAAATCCATAGGCTGTACTTTGGGCAAACTCACAAATGATGCCAGAGATAATTCCATGGAAAAACCGAAGTATCCAGTGACAAGGGAAATGCAGCAGAAAGTGAAAGTCCAGTGGGGCTGTTTACTGCAGTACAAATGGAATGACCCTACTTTAACCGTTTGATATTGTTTATGAATTACAAAAATAGATATTGGATTACATTTGTAAACTGGTCTGTTCCCCTGGGTTTGATTAAATAATGATTAGGGTTTGATTGGGTCACATCAGTAGGATGTTGAGTCCCTGCCCTCTTGGTGGGTGGGGACTCACAGAGAAACCATACCACAGACAAGAGAGGTTGAGGTTTTTGAGCTGGAGCCTGGGAAGTAAACACATGGGAGAGAGCAGAGCAGCTGAGCCCAGAGAGAAAGGAGCCTTGGCAAGAGAGGAACCCAGGAAGCCTGAACTCTTGGCTGACGTCGGCAGCCATCTTGCACCAACACAGCAAATGACTTTGGTGAAGGAAATAACTTACGCTTTATGTTCTGGTAAATGTAAGCTTCTACCCCAAATACAACCGATTTCTGGTATTTTGTATCAGCACCCCTTTGACTGACTAATACACCTATTACCAACCAATAGACATGTACTGAAAGGACTACTATGGGCCAGACAGTCTGACAGAAAATTTATATACTTTACTCATTTTACATGTGCGAGGTTTATTGGAAGTGCTGACTCAGTATGATACCAACAGGGAAAATTAAAAATTTCCCTTCCGTCATTGCCCTTTAGAATGATCTCTCAGTAAAATTTCAAGGAGATTCCCTATCTTTTCTTCTCACTTTCATATATTAACAATTAGTTTCATTCAGGGATTTAAATGACAGACTTAATATATGTAATAAATATATTGAAAACTCCTCCCCTCCCTGAGCTTGGGCTAGACTTAAGCTTGGAAGCCTACAGTGAGAGCTGAGTATCCTCACTGGCTCCCTGTTTTGCTCTTCCACCCTTCCTCCCCACTCACGGGCCTGGCTCCCTTTAATTTGGAATTGGAGCAGAAGAGAAGTGAGCAAGGGGCAGGAAAGGTCTCACCTGACTGTATCATTTTAATTTGGCTTTGGGGCCCACCGCTGGTGGCAGATCACCAATGTTGGCTTGGAGAGTCCTCCCTGCTGACACCACACCTTGTTCTGTTTTCTGCACCTGGGTGTTCCTTCTCTCGTCTACCCACTACTCGCCCTGGGGCCTGCTCTGACCACACACCACACACTTGCCTGCAGGCTCTCCTCCTGGTGGTCCCTCTGGGACATCTGGCCCATTACCACACGGTTGTCCTCTGACCATTTGCCAGGCACTGTTCAAGAGACTTGGATTACAGCAATAAACAAAACAGGGACCTGTCCTCATAGAATTTGCATCCTAGTGGAGGGAGACAGCCAATTAGCTAAATAACTAATAAGTTTCAGAATAAATTAGAAGGTGATAGATGCTATGGAGAAAAATTAAGTAGGGGCAGGAGATAGGATTGTTAAAGGGAGTTGTAATGTTGAATAGGCTTTACTACAAAGGTGACTTGATGGAGATATGGGCATCAGGCAAAGACTTTCTCCCTCAATATTTGCCTCTGGGTTCAGCACCTTTCAGGTGGCGTGAGAAGGTGATCTTTCCTCTTGGAAATATACCCCTACTAGTAGTACAATTGGTGGGCTTGAGGTGGGGCAAGAACACTCCCCCTTTCCCCTCTTCTTCAAAACAAAATTCTTTCTCTCAGTTTCCCTTTAATCTCTTTTTATATATACTTGGTATTGGTGATGGACTATGATAATTTTTAAATCACCCCTTAGAAAATCTTATATAAATGGTCTGGAGCTTCATTTTAAAATGTGTGAGCATTTCATATTCTCTATTTCCCAGTTTCTAGACATCAACCAAAGTTCCAAGACAACAGGCAAGGCCTGCTTAACTTCCCACTACATACTTTGAAGGGCTTGAGATTCAGTTACTCGATCAAGGTGTCATAGCTAGGAGCTTACAGGGATTTGAATTAGAGCACATAAAAAATCGGAGAATCGTGTGGAGAGAAAATTATTCCAATCATTTACCAGCAGTGTTTTCTTTTCACACTTTCCTGTTCACACTTTCTTCCATTACATTGTACTGGAATCTTAAGAAGGTATGGTGAAACTAACAAGCAAACCATTGAGTAAAAATGCTCAGGAAGTTACCTATCAAACTACAGCTTGCTCCTACCTGAGTTTTACGAGAAGAACCCTTAATATACAAGTAGTTTTGTGCCACACAAACTCTTCTTCCAATTTCTCTGCTTTGAAGAGATCATTTTTTAAAAAATCTTGAAATGTTCTTGTAAAGGATGTGTTCTGGTGACAGAATAATAGCTACCACATTCACTTTTTGGGAGTGATATCTTTCATTAGCAAAAGAAAAATGTGTATGCCCTTTTAACACCATCAACTTCTCCTCCTTTTTGTAAGGAAATGGTCTAGTCACTAAAGCACATTTTAGTTATTCCTACACTAATCAGACTTACCCCAATTTATGCTACAGGCTCTTGAAAGAATCATAATGCATAATTCCAACTAGAATTTGGAGAGTTAATTATCACTTTAACCATCTGTATTCAGAATCATCAAGAGAGCTTGTCTTGAGAGACACTGCTGGTAAATGATGGGAATAATTTTCTCTCTACACTATTCTTCAGACTTTTCAAGAATTTTAATACATTTTCTTGTATATATTGATATATTACTTAGAGAGCTCTGACAGTGGGCAAAAATTCTCTAACCTCTACCAGATCTTCAAAGTTTACAAAATTTTTTTCAAAAACTTTATATCATTTCACCCCCACTGTCTTAGTTTGCCAGGGCTGCTATATAACCAAATACAATAAACTAGTTGGCTTAAATGGCAGGAATTTATTGTCTCACAGTTTTGGAGACTAAAAGTCCAAAGTCAAGGTATTGGCAGGTCATGCCTCCTTGAATGTCTAGTGTTCTGGCGGTGACTTGCTGGCTATCAATCTCTTCCTCTGTCACATGCAATCTGTTTCTTTCTGTGGTTTCTTCCTCTGCTTATAAGGTCTCCTGTCATGTTGTATTAAGGCCCATCTTAATTCAGCTTGGCCTTCATCTTCAGAGATCCTGTTTACAAATGGACTCACACTCACAGGCCTGGAGATTAGGACTTGAACATGTGGGGGACATGATTCAATCTACCACACACAAAAACTATGTGGGTTGACAAGCCAAAGTTCTCACATACATATAACATTGGCTAATAAAATAGCTTGCCGTGCTTATTTCCTTTAACCTCTGAGGAACAAAAGCTATGGTTGTACTATGTGACTATCCTGCCAGCCATAGCTATCTTGATCAAGAATGGACAATGGATGTAGGTAGCCCATTACAGACTCTATGACATAGTCTTGTATGAAACATTCCACCCAAAGGATATGAACTAAAGTTTATTAGATTTCACTCCTAGGAAGTTGGAATTGGGAAACCATGACACCAAGTTATGAACAGCTAAGCTGAAACATCACCTAGATTGGGCCCTTGAAGGAGGCATTATGGAACAGGTATAACTGGATAAGTAGAGAAGGCAGTGTAGCAGTTTGATATGGTTATCAATTCCAAAAACAGATATTGGATTATGTTTGTAATCTGGTCTGGTCTGTACCATGATTAAGTTATGATTAGGGCTTTGATTGGGCCATGTCATTAGGGCATTGAGTCCTCACCCCTTGGTGGGTGCAGACTCACAGATAAAAGGCATGGCAAAGGACACAGTTGAGAGCTTTTGATGTTGGAGTGTTGATGTTGGAGTTTGATGCTGAAGCCTTAAATTGGGAGCCCTGGGAAGTAAGCTCACAGAAGAAACAGAAGCAAGCCCCAGGAAGAGAGAAACCCTGAGCCCAGGAAGAAGTAAGCCCTGGGAAGAGAGAAACCCTGAACCCAGAGAGAAGCAAGACCCTGGAGGGGAGGAACCCAGCAACCCTGAACCCTTGCAGACGTCGGCAGCCATCTTGCTCCAACATGTGAAAATAGACTTTGGTGAGGGAAGTAACGTATGCTTTATGGCCTGGTATCTGTAAGCTCCTACCCCAAATAAATACCCTTTATAAAAGCCAACCAGCTTCTGGTATTTTGCATCAGCACCCCTTTTACTTACTAATAAAGGTAGTTTGTAAAGAAAGGAGAGAATCAGGGGAGCAGAGAAAATAAGAGAGAGTACAGCTTAGTAATAATGGCTACCTTCACCCCAGTTTCAGTGTCAGTAAGTATGGATTGTTCTCTATTTTCTGATTTTGGATTTCCACAGGATAACTCTTTAGCCTATTAATAAAGCCCCTTTACTTGGGCTAGTTCATTCAGGTTACTGTTACTTGAAACCAGTAGAGTCTGAACTAGAATGATCTTTTGTTTCCCTGACAGTTTCTTCCTCACTGTCATAGAATAGAATCCAAAGTTTTTTACTGTGGCCTCAGAGGACTCCCTCCCTACAGACTTCCTCTGTGACTTTATCTTAGGCCTCTAATCTTTTAATTAATTCCAGGCAGTTTTGTATTCTTCAGTTCTTAAAAGAATCAAGCTCTTTCACATGTCACGGAATGCAGGTTGTGTAAGAGGCAGAGTCCATGTTGTCTTGTTTAGTTTTGTATGTCCAGGGCTTAGCAGAGTGTAGTAGATGTTCAATAAATATTTGTTGAATACATTAGAAGCTAGGTAGTGGCATTCAGGAGCTCAAATCCATATCTTCTCACTCTCTATTCATTATTCAATTTTACCTAGTCAATAAATATCCAGGCAATTTAAATGTTTAGTTTCTGAATTATAAAATATAGAGCTATAATGGACATGCATTAGCCCACATGTGTTTGAATGAGCCCAAAGAGGAGTCAAAGGAGATACCATTTTTTTCTGGTACCATGAAAATATGCCACAGGGTTATGTTGGAAACCAGGGTCAAACAAAGTTGACACTAATTGTATTTAGTAACAAATGAGTAATGAGTATCCCCTTTCCTAGAGTCTTTGAAATATTCAACTGCAAAATGTAAAAATTGGCACTTTTTAGGTAGCAAAATACTAAGCAGGTTAATAGAGTAATTTTTATTTGATTCAAAGGCATAGAGGAACATTTTGGAAATTTTCCTCTGCATATTAATAATGGTCTAATAACTTAAAATTATACCATATGCTTCCAAATCTGGAGTCTGTTTTCTTCCCTTTTAAATGTGAAAAATATACTCTTTGTCCAGGGAGAAGCCTACCATAGGCCAAGAAAATAGGATCCTGGGAGTCTGAGGATTAATGTGCCTCCTGGGTGTCCCAGGGACATAAATTGCCCACGAATCATAAGCCCCTATTTAAATATCTATGACTGTACAGGGTACAAATTGGATTAGCATGCCCTCCAAGTGATTTGTCCTCCCAGGTAGCAAGACATGTTGTTTCCCTTGGTTCCTTATCCATCCCAGCACCTAATCTAACCCACTAGGTCAGCTTTTAGCCCAGCTCCTGTTTGGTTTTATCCTGAATTCCTCACCCATTTGCAGACTTTCCAAGGCCAGGTCTGAACCTTGATTGCTTTGAATTCGCTGTTGTCTAATCTCATGCTCAGCATATAGCTGCTTATACCAGGACCTATGAGATGTAAATCAAATCACGGTTAGGAGATCAAGTACAAATCCTGGCTTCACAACTTCCTATATTTGCGACTTTGGGAAAGTTGCTTTACTTCACTGTGCTTCAGTTTTCCTATCTGTAACAGTGGGTAGTAATAGCATCTACTTCATAAGGCAATGGTGGGGATTAAATGAGATGGATTTAGATAAGCACTCAATAGGTGCTAGCTATTATTATTGTTGTTGTTTGTTGTTATTGGGATTATTAAATTATTATTGAAAGAATCAATGAATGCCTTTAGAGATTTCCTAAGTCCCTGGATCCTAACACTGACCCTAGATTTCCCAGTTGCTGCTCTCCCCCATAGTTGTCAGTGCTATTGGAACCCAAGAGGAGAGATCCTCAGCAACACAAAAGGGAAATCTGGATGCCATTGATGGCTTATGATATGAGTAGAAGATAAAATAATAGAAGGGACAATCTTGCACATTATCTGTTGGGGAACTGCCATTTGTTCCCTACCCTGTAGTATACAAGCAAAGTTCTGAGCACTGTTGCACCAATAGGGATTAGGACAGGTGGCTGGGAAAGAACATGAAGGAACTTAAGTTTCCCTTTCTCGACCAATGAGCCACCCTGTATCTGTTAAGCACCAACTACACACTAGGACTTCTGCCAGTTGAATAAAGAATCAGAGGTAGCTTCTGTTCTCATGGAGATTATGAACTAGAAGGGAAAGCAAAACTGAACCAGTGTGTATTAGTCAGCCAAAGGGGCGCTAATGCAAAGTACCAGAAATCTATTGGCTTTTATAAAGGGGATTTATTTGAGATAAAAGCTTACAATTACAAGGCCCTAAAGAGTCCAACTCATGGCTGCTTTCTCACCAAAGTCAGTTGCCATGTGTTGAAGCAAGATGGTGGGTGATCTCTGCCTGGTCTCTCCTTCCTTCTTCATCTTAAGGCTCCATGGGCCCAGCTTCATCTGATCTCAGCTGTAGGCTGACATAGGGCTCTTTTCTTTCCAGGCCTTATCAGCTGCTCAGCTGCTCTGTTCTCTTCAACTGCAAACAATCAGGCAAATGCTCATCTCTCCCCGGGTTTTAGCTGTTTAGCTCCTCTGGCATCTATGGAGCTCGCTCTCTTCCATGTGTCTTCTTGAGAGAGTGTCCTTATATCAGAACACCCATGGGGTGGGGACTTAACCTGAGTCATGCCTTACTGATGTGGTTGAATCTAAGGCCCTAAATTGATTTAATCAAATAAACATAAAACCTTGATATCCTTTGAATGAAGGGTATCACACCCAGAGCAACAGACCAGTTTACAAACATAATCCTTCTCTTTTTTTGGGTTCATAAATAATCTCAAACTGCTACACAGTGTAATCAATGTAGGATGACAGAGCAAATGCCCAGGGCTAGGACAGAATCTAGTGAGGGGACCTGGCCCAGTCTAAGGCATCAAGAAGTGTTCTGCAAGGAAAGGATGTGTTAATGGATACCAAAGGATGAGAAGTATCAGCCTGAGAGAGAAGAGTGGGGAGAACGTTCAAGAAGATGAAAAAACAAATAGGTAAAGACAAGCTAAAAAAAAAGGCAAGTGTGGCTGAAGGGCAAAGACTGAAGGGGCACCTTTGCAGGAGATGAGGCCATGGACTGTGACTGCCTCATTCCTCTTTGCATCCCTCTACTGCACTTGGGGTTTGCCCTGAAAATCCCCAAACTTCTCACCACCAAGAATTCCCCTTTTTATTTCTTTTTGCTTGTCACTTTTGAATATTTTGTTTTGACATATCTCATCTTATTAAGACATGAATTAATTAGCCCATTTTAATGAAAGTCATCTTTAATTGCTAGTCATAGCTTCTGATCAGAATGAGATAAACAGTGTGAACACACAGAGCTGATGGAATTCCAGTGAACAGCATACAAATGTGATAGTCTGTTTAAATATTAGTAATCACTAATGTTGTTTGGATACTTGATGTATATAAATATTCTTTATGCCTTTCAATGTCATTTAATCCTCCTACAGACCCAGGATACTCCATTTTCTAGAGGAGAGGAGTCAACTGAGAGGTTGAGTAGTAACTTGCCCAAGTCCCACAGTTAGCAAGGGGTGAATCTGGGATTCAACCCCATACAACAGGATCTCAGAGCCTTCACTCTTAACCACTCAACATGCAGTTTCTAGTAACACAGATTTATTATAGATAAGCCCACTGGATTTGTAAAAAATATTAAAACTATCCATGATGCCGCTCCTCTCTCCCACAGCCAACTTGCTATCTTTGAAAACAGGACAAGGCTTTCCCATTTCTCATACCCGGGGTTCTCATACCTTAAGAAGGCATTCCTTGCTCACAAGACTGGGCTGCCTAAACTTGATTAAAGAATTCACAAATTAGGGACCAGATTCGGAGGCTCTCTTCCATCTGTGGCCATTCATGGCAGTAGCCTAAGCACATAGAGTGTCCCTTCAACTTAAATTTGCACTTGGAACTTAGAGAAGGATTCATTTATACTCTGAGTCAATTTGAAAAGCTTTACCACTTCATCAGGGATACCTCTGTGATTCTGTTGATAAAAAAACTGTCCCTCTTTTTTGGTACATACTACATGTGATAACCTAATCACAGACCCATCATCTGATTACGATATTCATGAAAAAGAAAATACAAATGTTGTATGCACAGCTCTAACTTCATGCTATTTATTCAAGGCTAAGATACCCAAATATCTCTAAAAATAATGACAGATGAATTACATGAAATCAAAATTAAGATAAAGTTTGTGGGAGAATTCTAGTCCTTCAATTTGACGAATTTTCCATTCTCAAATGGAAAACAATACAACAAAGAATTTGCACCATGCCAAGCCAATTGCATTAATTTATTTGCTCCTATGGCAACAGAAAATCAAGCTAGCTGATCCTATGTTGCTAGAAAGCAATTATTTCAAATTAAAACTGAATATTAGGTCTATCCCCATAATAATAGTGTGATGGTGGCTTATATATTCTGCAGCATTATGTTAATTCCTCAAAGAATGAGGAGGGATGTACTGCTCTATTGTGCTCAGATCCCTGTTCACAGATGGATCTAGATATTGAGATCTAAGGAATATTTTGTTCACACAAATTCCAAACAGCTAATTTGATTGAAGTTTGGCTAAAATGGGTGAATCAACACTTCTTTAGGTAGATATAAGCAAGGAGGAAACTTAGCTCAAGAAAAAACAGGTAGTATATGATAAGACTCATCTGAATTGAAAATTGAGCTGATCAACTCATGTGGCAGTGCTGCTAAAATAAACCAAAAAAAAAGTGTTACAAAGGAAATGAGTTGATTCAGTTTGGTAAACTTCACCAAACAACCAATGGTGCCTGTAGGATCAGGAAGATAAACCAGATTTTATCCTTAACTTCAAGGACTCTTTAGTTTTCATTGTTTTTAAAAAAGTGTATTGGGGAGGGGAGTGGGGTGGGGAGAAAACTGCTTATCTCCCTTTCAGATTTATTTTTTAAGTACCAAAATATTCTGATGAAAACCCCAGAAAGATCATTTCATTAAATATGTTGTTCACTTACCACTAAAAATGTAAGTAAAAACCATATAGTTAAAAAATTATTGCAGGCCCAGGTTTTCAGAGCAGCATTTGCCATAAAACAATGAAATATGATAAAAACAATAAGATGAAAATCCTCATGGAAATGAGTCATAAAGAAGAAAAACAGGAACCCATTTTCAAATTGTGGGAGAAAGCTTTTGAATTGAAAAACCTAACATGAGTGAGCTTGTCTAACTTAAAAGTAGGGGAGGGTGGACTGAACATAACAGGAATTAGAGACTTTGGAGAAGAAAACAGGAGGAGGAGAAGAGGGAGGAGGAGGTGGAGGAGGGGGAGGAGGAAGAGGAGGAGGAGGAAGAGGAAGAGGAGGAGGAAAAGGAGGAGGAAAGGAAGAACTAAGAAAGTTGTATCCATAGCTGAAGAAATGGTTAAGCTCAAATTCTCCAGTATTCTTTTTCCATTCATTCACCCAGAAAATGTTTTGAGGGCCAGAAAATCTATTTTTGTCCCTAAGGAGGTCACAATCCTAGAGATTAACATGGTCATTATTTTCTTTTTGGACATCAGTAGGATCATAGCAGGTCTGGCCCTCATGATCCATTCCTATCTCTTTCCCCTAAACTTCCACCCTCCCTGCACATGATGCTCTTCATTTAGGAATCAGTGACCAAATTCCCTCCCCCTGGGTCTGGTCTATCCTCCCTTCCTTGGGGGATTTCTCATCCTCCTTATGTCATTCCAAAATTCATCTTCTTTCAAATCCTAGCTCACACTTCTCCTACTCTCAAAAGCCATTCTTGACTACTCAAACCCACACTCACTTGGTATTTCCCTTCCCTGAACTCATTCTGTACTCATGGTAAGTGTGTCAGATTCTCATTTAATCCTTTCATGTGCACTCCTTATCTCCAAATCCAGGCTGTGAGTTATAACAGGAACCCTGTCATACGCACATTTCCCACAGTCAGGATGCAGGGCATATAAGAACGTCTCACATGTTTGTTAATTGGTTTATGTAAAATTTTATTTTGCTAATCAAAGTTTACAACTTGAAAGTGTCATGCTGCTTTTCCAAATGAAACTCATGTAACTATTTATTTCATAAACTCATAAATGATGTTAATAACAACCTTTGAAATTCCTTTCTCCCTGATCAGATGCCAAACAGTGACAGATGAGGTAATCCCATGGAGCTGAAATTTAAAATAGGAGCCATTTGTGTCAGTGGCTGTCAGGTGATATATTTTATACCTAATTAGTATCCAAGGAGCTATTTTATTTTTCACATTGATTATTGTGAGCAGGAACTTGTTCATAATTCCACTTGGTTCAGCAAAATTAAACACCTCTAGTTAAACTAAGAAATAGCCTTGCCACCAACACAGGCTAATAAAGAAAAACTTCTATACCACTTACATAAAATGATCATTGTATTCTATGCCTAGAGAAGAGATAAACATAACAGCTTACAGATGTGAATGAGCAGATATATTTGACTAGTACCATTAAGAGATAGAGAGAATGAAAACTTCCAAAAGAAGATATAACATTCCCTTATTCATTCCTGGAAAATTCTTACTCCTTTTATCTTTCCATGGCTACTCCATTTTCTATGCTTTTCCATACTCCAGTTTCTTAGTATTTCACAATTGTACCCTATATCAGCAACAAATATCCTTTAAAACATCATGAAAGTATACAAATATTTGTTCCCAGCAACTCCAGTGTGAAAAAAAAGTCTTAGAATATATCTCAGTGCTCAGTGTTTTAAAAATGTAAAAAAACCATACAGTGTAGAAGAAAGGAGATGGAGCACATGTACATTTCTCCCCTACCACTCAAAGTCCTGATAAATAAGAGAAAAAATATTTTTAAAAAGAATAAATGCATGGCTTTCTGGTTGGACAAGATGGCACAGACTTGATTTCCCTGCCCCTCATTAAATGCAGCCATCCCAGGTAGGCACATTTCTCCTCTGGACAAACAAGAGTACTGCCAACAACATACAGCTTAGCCCAGGGAAGTGCTCAGTGTCCCTGAAAGTTGGAGACATCCTTTCCTCATCTAAAAGTAACCACACTGCACAGCCTGAAGAATTGCTCTCTGTCCCTCCATATGGAATCACTAGGGATTTGTAGGGGTTCCAGTGGCACCGACAAACCAAGCAGATCAAAACAGCTTTGCATGAAAGATCTTAATGGGAGAAAGTGTGGGAGGGGGAGGGGTGAGATATATGGGAATCCCCTATATTTCTGATGTAACATTTATGTAATCTAGAGCTTCTTAAAAAAAATAATAAAAGCAACGTTGCAAAAGTTCTGGAAATGAAATTATCAGATCCATAGCCCACAAAATTAGGACAGTACCCCATTCTCAACTTAAACAAGGTGAATTCCTGTTAAAACAGAAGATTTAAATAGGATGTAAAGTCTTCTAACATAATGTCCAGGATACAATTGAATATCACCCGTTCTCTCCACAACCAGAAAAATCACAACATGAATGAGAAAAGACAGTCAACAGATTCCATCACCAAGGTAAATAAGATATTGGAATTATCTGACAAGAATTTTAAAGCTGCCAGCATAAATATGATTCAAAAGGCAAATACAATGTCTCTGAAGCAAATATAAAATATAGAAAAAATCATCAAAGATATAAGATGATATAAAAACCAAATTGATTGAAAAATACAATAAACAAAATAAAAACCCATGGTATGGCTTTACAAGCAAAATGAATATAACAGAAGAAAGAATCAGTAAACTTTGAGATAAAACAGTAAACATTACACAACCTGAATAGCAGATATAAAACAGACAGAAAAAGAATGAACACAGCCTAAGAGATCTGTGAGACAATAACACAAATTCAACATTCAAGTGACTGGAGTGTCAGAAAGACAGTAGAAAGACAGTAGGGCTTTGAATAGATAATGGTTAAAATTTTCCCAGACTTGGTAAAAAAACATAAACATACAGATTCAAGAAGCTGAGAAAACATGAAACAGGATAAACCCAAATCAATCCAAGCCAATACACATTACAATTAATGGTCTGAAAACTAAACAAAGAAAATTTGAAACCACAGAGAAAAGATACATTATCTACAGGGGGGAAAGCAACTCATGTGATAGCATATTTCACATCCCAAACCACGTAGGCCAGATGGAGGTGCCACAACATTTTTCAAGTGATGTAAGAGAGCTGTCTACCTTGAATTCTACATCTGGTGAAAATATCCTTCAAGAATGAACGGGAATTAGAGAAATTCTTAAAGAAAAGGAAGAGGATTTGATGCTGGAAGACCTCCCTTTAAGGAACAGCTAAAGGAAATTATCCAAACAAGAAGGAATAGTAACAGAAGAAGACTTTGACCTCCAGAAAGGAAGGAAGAATAGTAGAACAGATAAAAATAAGAATATATATAATAAACTATTTTTTTAAATCATATCTGATAGTTGAAGGAAAAGTTACAAATCACATATCATGTAATGTGATCTGATTCATTATGGCTGTAGAGGAAATTCTCAAGTCAATTTCATTGAAATATAAATGAGATTTATATACTTTATATGAAGTGGTACAATATTGATAACAGGAGACAGAAATGAGCAATGTAAGTACATTGTAATAAGTAAAGCAGCAACTAAGAAAAGTATACAAAGAAATATACCCTAGAACACTATAAATAAATCGAAATGGAAACCTAAAATTGTTTAAATTACCAAAGGAAGGCAAGTAAAAATAAACAGGAATGATAAACAAAGTAAGCAAATATTAACATGGACGACCTGCACCCTATTAATAAACAACTTAAATATAAATGGCCTAAATATACCAAATAAAATACAGAGGTTAGCAGAATGGATAAAAACACCACCTAAGTAAATACTGTCTCTAAGAGACTTTCTTCAACTACAATAACTCTGGGCACTAAGGGTTGAAATGAATGACCCACAAGAGTGGCAGGAAGGGCAAAGCAACCTACCATTGAGCTGTGACTCCAAAGGCAGCAACCTGGATTAACACCAACTACAATTAGATAAGACATCACAGGGACTGACATCCACAAACAAATCACCTCAATAACTGAAGTTTGATTAAGGTGATTTCAAATTGCTATTGCCCTCAGATGCCTGGGAGAAGCAAATATTAATCCCTTCTGGAGGAGGATAACATCATCATAAGCCTCAAATTATTTCTGCAAAAAATATACAAATACCATTTATAGATCCATTAGAAAATAATAGAAATCAGTAGATTTCCACTCCTGGCCAAGATGGAGTAACAGAGACCAGATTTATCTTTCTGCCTAAAAATTTAAAAACAAACAGTATACTGGATAATGTATACAAAACAATGATTTTTCAAGACACTGGTTATCAGACAATCAAGGATATTGTTCCTTGGGATACAGGGGAAAATGAGGCAAGTTTATGATTAACTGGCCAGTGTATTATTGCCTTAAGGGAGGTTTCATGTTGCAGCACAGAGAGGAAAACCAGCTGAAGCCTGGCATACCCTATGAGTTGAAAGGACAGAGCTGAGAGCCCAGAGAGACCAAAGCAGCTAGAAATCACAGAACAGCATATCAGAAAGGAGAGAGATTCACAGAGAGAAAGAATTTTAGTTATGCATGGGCTGCCCCTAGATTTTTTAGATAAGTGCTAATCAGAGTACGTATGTGGGGAAACTACCCAAAGCTGAGGAAATAACCACCTGAATGGATAAGAGGGAATAATAACAGATGTTTACAGAGAACTGGAAATAATGCTTGTTCTCATCAGCTAAATAGGGAAACAATTCACAGGGGACTGGTAGATTACTCAGAAGGATCTTGTCTCAATATTGTGGGTAAATTAGTCCTAGAAATAACCTTTCTATCCTGCTTACCAAATCTTAGAAGCAATACCCAAAAGGATAAAACTGTTTCCAGGTAACTTAAGTGCATCCCAGTGTGGGAAAGGGTTAAGTTTAATTTTCCAAGGGAAAGCCGAAGCTGGCTCTGCCGTTCTAGGAGGGAGGGTAGCGGGTTCCAGCAGCTTTGGCGCACCAATTTGAAAAGTGGCAGGGAAATGAGGAAGAGCTAATAGTACATGCTAGGGGTGGGGCTAGAGCAGGGAGAGCCAATGGTGAGGCTGGGAGGCGGGACCAGTAGTGAAAGCTCGCCCAATTTGAAAAGCCGGCCAGGAGTGAAAGTGCTGCGACCACCCAGTCCGACCCAGTGTAGGGAACCCGGGAGCTAGGAATCAGAGCAGAACCCCAAAAGCTAGTTAGATCTCTCAGATAGGCTGTAACCCCTGAAGTACCCAATCAATGGGGAAAAGGGAAGGACCCCCGAGTTAGGTTTAGGGCATAAGTGTCAAAGTTTCTTGCTGTTTGGCACGCTGGCCATTTTATCTGGGTTATGTACCAGTTCTTGGAAGATTGTTAATAAAATTGTTTTCTCCTCCACAATCAGGTGAGCTTTTGTTTTGTTAAGGGTGCAGCATTCTTTCTAACACCAGGGCAAAGTACAAACATATTTATAGTGATATAAAAATATCCAGTATCCAAAAAGGTAAAATCCACAATATCTAACACACCTACCTGCAAGGAAGCAAGACATAAAGAGAAGAATAGTCAGTGACAACTAATCCCAGAGCTGATAGAAATATAAAAATTAGCAGTCAAGGGTTTTAGTTTTATAACTGAATTCCGTATGTTCGAAAAGCCAGAGAAAATATTGAATATATTAAATGAAAACATCGAGTATATTTTTAAAAGGCTCCAAATTAGCTGTTAACAATGAACACTACAATAAGATGAAAAATACACTGCATGGGATTAATGGCAGATTAGACACTGAAAAAGGAAATATTAATGAACTTGAAGACATAGCAATAGAGAGTATGCAAAATGAAATTCACAGTGAAAAAAAGATTGAAAAAACAAATAAACAGAGCATCAGTGAGCAATGGGACAATTTCAGGCAACCTAGTATGCAAGTAATTGGAAGTCCCAAAGGGAAGGGCTGGCACTGAAATATTTAAATGAACAATGACCAAAAACTTTCTAATTTCAATGAAAACTATAATCCACAGAACCAAGAAGTGCAACAATCCCCAAGGACAAGGTATATGTATGAAGAAAACCACACCAAAACACATCATAAACAAATTGCTAAAAAACAGTAATAAATAGAAAACCTTCAAAGCAGCTAAAGGGTAAACATATATTACATACAGAAGAATGAAGATACTGATGACAGATTTATAACTGGAAACTAGGCAAGTGAGAAGGCAGTAGAACACCATCTTTAAAGTACTGAGGAAAAATCTTTAAACCTAAAATTCCATACCTAGCAGAAATATCTTCCAAAAACAAAAACAAAATAAAGATACAAAAACCAAAAAACTTCATCACCAGATTTACACTATCAGAAATACTGAAGGAAGTCCTTCAGGTAGTAGGAAAATAAAAGCAGATGGAAATCTAGATCTTAAAAAAAGGATTGACAAGCACCAGAAATGGTAACTATATGAATAAATATATAAGATTTTTTATTATTTAAATTTCTTAAAAAATAGTTGTCTATTTAAACAAATTAATAACAATATAGTATGGGGGTTTATAACATGTTAGCAGTAATATGTGTGGTAACAGTAGCATAAAAATCCAGGAGAAGATAAATGGAAGTAAACTATTATGTAAGATTCTGATATATGAAGTGGCATAACATTACTTTAAGGCAGACTATGATATGTTGAAGACATACACTATAAATACAAAAGCAACCACTACATAAAAAAATAAAGACTCATCATTGACAAGACAACAAATTAGGTAAAAAATAACCCATGCAAAAATAAGGCAGAACATGAGGAAAAGGGGAAAAAAGAATAGTAGAACAAACATAAAATTAATAGCAAGATGGTAGATTCAAACCTAAGCATAACAATAATCACATTAAATATAAATGTAGTTGTTGGGAATGAAGAAAGAAGGCAAATCAAGGCTGAATTTCTATTTTTGGCATAAGCAGTTGAAGGAATGTTAGTATCATTTAGTGAGATGCTAAGGCTTGTGCTGTATACAGCACAGTAAATTTGCTAGAGACATATCACAAGTTCTATTTGTACATATTAAAAAGAAAAATTGTGTAGGTTTTTGAACTATGAGGCTAGTAATCACAGAAAGAGGTCTGGGTTGAAGAGAGAATTTTGAGAGTCAGTAGAATACATGTTATTTAAAGCCATGAGATGAGCTGAGATCATCAAGGGAGTATAAATAGAGAAGTTAATCACATTAGAGCCCATGGGTACCAACATTTGGAAGTCTGATAGCCAGCAAAAGCTTTGAGTAACCAGCAAAGTAGATTGAGAAGTGGCTAATGAAAAATAAGAGAAAAAACAGCAATAGTGGTGTCATGAAACATAGATAGAACTTATTTAAAGAAGGTAGGAATGGTTAGCCATGGTGAATGCTGCTTAGAGGTCAAGGAACACAGATCAGAGACATGACTCTAGATTTTGGCAACATGTGGAAAATTGTTGACCTTGTCCTTGAGCTATTCAATGGAGTGGTAGTAATGAAAAATTCCTTGGAGCAGTTGAGAAGAAAATGGGAAGAGAGGATGGAATGATTGAAGGAATGTGTGACTGTTCACTGGCTCTGAAATTCCAATTTTAATGTGAAGTTTTTGAAACTAGCCAGTCTACTCAATTACAAATGAAAATGTGGGTGATGAAAAAGGTAACTTTAACACAAAATTCTGAACTCAGAGAGAGAGTACTTCAGGGATCCAGATCACTCTGTTCCTGAATATATTAAAGTTTAACAAAAATACAGTCAGTTTAACAAATAATCATTGCTCTTTCATCTGGGAAATTTTTCTGAATGGGTATGAAACTGTATAAATAAATGTCATATGCAAAAACAGTTTATTTTATTTTCTTTAAAAATCATCACTCTTCCCAAACACATAATGTAACGATAATTGTTATTGCAAGTTCACTTCACTAATGCTTTCTGTTTAGACAATCATTCATTGTAACTCTGTAAAACAAAGTGTTTCATTGCCCAAAACAGAACAATAAGCCTGAAATGCTCAAGAAACCTAATTTCGCCTTTTTGCTTTTAGGACTCATGTCTAATTCATATTCAGAGAATGAAATAACAAAACAAAAGGTCTGCAAGGCATAGTCTATGTACAGTGATAGGGTACAAGGAGCAATGAAATCTTGTTGAGATAAATAATGAGCTAAGGCAAACAGCTGTGGCTCAAGCAATTGAGCTCCCATTTATCATATGGAGGACCTGGGTTTGATCCCCAGGACCTCCTGGTGAAAACAGAAAAAAGCCCCAGATCTGTATGAAAAGGCACAGGCCCCTGAGCAGTGAAACAACACACAAAAAAGACGATGATGCAACCAGATAGAAAAAAATAAATAAGGAATTAAAACAATGTTTAGGCACATAGCAACACACCCAATAGCTCAAGAGCTGCAGCTCTACCTGAAGACACACTCTTCTCTCTAACAAATTAGAATACTGCTAGTCAAAAGGAAGACAACTGTTGGGGATGCCAAACTTAGAAGATGTAAATACAGACACGATTACTGAAAAAATCTCTAAGGTACATCTTGGATCCTCAAGTTGCCTTGAAGAAAAGGATTGACAATAGTTAATGAAGTTAACTTCTTTGCCAGTCTCAAAGAATCTGGCCCGTGGGTATATCACAAATATTTACTGAATGTTGCTATGCGTAAGGCCTTTATATGCACCATCTTATACACTCTTCATAGTAATCTTATGAAGCAAGTTCTGTTATCATCTCCTTTCACTTGTTCAAGAAACTGAAGGTCGGAATGTTCATGGTACTTGAACAAGCTCGTACAGCTAAACAGTAGTCAATCTGGACTTGATCTCAGGTAGTCAATGTCTCCTCTTTTAACCCCTAACTTCCTACTGATCAAATTCCACAGGCATTGGAATTTCCACATATAGCTATCCCAGCATTAAGAGACTTAAATTAATGAATTAAGAGAGTTAATGGGTTAAGAGGCTTAAATTCTAGCTGAAACCTACCATTAACTCTGAGTGGTTTGGGGACAGTCCTTTAATCTCAGTGAGCCTCTGTTTCCTCACCAGTAAAATGGGTATTACCACTAGACCATAATTTATGGCAATCAAATGAGATAATAATATGAAAGATTATTACTTCTCTTGTTTTACCTGTCTTCACCCATCCCTAAAAGATTTTGTTGGGTTCTACCTATAGAATGTGGAGCTCAAAATACTGAGGACAATCTTGTTCTAGAATTCTGAGTACTCAGCCCACTCTATTCTAGTAGGAGATCTTTAAGAAAAGAAAGAAAACATTTTTTTTTCTGTTATTGTTTTACAGGCAAATTTGGGCACATATTCAAATCACAAACAATTTTCTTATCTTTGACCCAGAATTATCTTCCTTCCCTAACAATCTGTCTCAAGATAATCATTCAAAGGAGGAAAAAACAACATGTACAGCAGCGTTCTTTTTTAAGATATATATTTTTATTTTTTAAGAAGCTTTAGATTATATAAATGTTACATAAAAAACATAGGGGTTCCTACATACCCTACCTTCTCCCCTCCCCCACTTTCCAACATTAACAACATCCTTCATTAGTGTGGTACATTTGTGTTATAATTGATGAACATATATTGAAGCATTGCTACTAACCATGGACTATATTTTACATTATAGTTTATACTTTGCCCTGCACAATTTTATAGGTTTTGACAAAATGTATAATGGTCTTTATCCATCATTGCAATGTCCTGCAGGACAATTCCATTGTCCTGAAAATGTTCCCATGTTACACCTATTCTTACCTCTCTCTCCCCTCAGAACCCTGGTAGTCACTGCCTTTATGTCAATGATACAAGTTTTCCCATTGTTAGAATAATAATAAGTCTATAATAGAATAATAAGTCTACTTTAGTCCAATTTTCATTTCCCAGTCTTGAGGATTTTGGGATGTTGGTGTCCACTCTGCTTCTAATTGAGAGGGGTCTTAGATACCATGGGGCAGATGGATGGAAGTCTTGCTTTCAATTGCAGACACTCTCTGTTTCTTGGAATGCGCATTGTTCATTGATATCTCCTTGTTAGTTGTCCTGAGTGAGTCCAATGAACTGGAGAGTAGGTGTTACAACTCTGCTGAGATTCAGAGCTCAACCATCACATGAACAGACTGAAGCTTTAAGCCTCTGGGACATAAATAGTGCTAATTATAGGTTCAAATACAAGGGGCAGAAGAGCTATGTGTAGGGAAACTATAAGTGAATCTAACTCTTTTACACTGAGGAGCATAAATTCCAAAGTAAGGCCCACTGACAGGGTGCTGAATTTCTGAGATTGTCTGCTTTGCTTATAGTGTCTAGATGTCTCTAGAGCCCTCAGGAACCCTGCTGTTTGAGGTGCTGTTTACTCTGAGAGTCAATGAGATCCTGCTGAGATGTGCGTAAGTGTAACCTCTGGAACGACCTCCAACTCACGTTGAAATCAGCCATAACAACTCATTTGTATTTAATATTTCACCCTTTTGGTCAAGGTCTTTTTCCAGATGTATTGCTAGTTGTCACTTGGTAATAATCCCTCAATGCCAGGAAGTCTCATCCCCAGGAATCATGTCCTACGCTGGGAGGAAGGTAGTGTGTGTATATGCTGAGTTTTGGCTTTGACAGAGGCTACATTTGAGCAACAAGGAGGCTTTCAGGAGGTTACTCTTAGGTAACAAATAAATACTAGGCTAAGATTCAGCTTCACAAGAAAAGATTCAGAAATACAATCACCAGTATCAAGGGTCTGATGTGATGGTCTGTCCTCCTTCACTAGGCACCTTCTATGTACTCAGGGAATTCTTGCCACTCTATTAGGGAATGTAGCAGGAATTCAATATTTTTTCGGTTATTATGTGGATCTGTGCCCATCAAGACAATGCCCCGTGAACCCTTGAACACATTTATATGCCTTAGAGGCATGCCCCAGGTGCACTCTTCCCCACACATTCCCCTCATCCCTGAAACTCTGCATCAGAGATCCTCCCCTGCCACAGTTGTGACCCTTCTGTATCCAAAACCTCTCCAAAAACAAAGCCAAAAAACTCCAAATAAAAGTAATAAAATAATTTATAATAAAAATAACCAATAAAACATTTTATGCATTACATCATTCATCCCTGCAAGATCTGTTATCTTCTATGTATAGTGACAATTTCTTCTGTATGTTCCCCCAGTGTCTTATTTTTCTTGCTTTATCTTCAAAGAAGCTTTAGGTTACAGAAAAGTCACATAGAAAATATAGGGGATTCCTATAAATCCAATGCCCTTCTCCTCTCCCACTCTCGCCTATTATTAATAATAACATTTTACATGTCAATGGTACATTTGTTATAACTGATATACAAATATTGACACATTGCTATTAACTATGGTCAATGGTTTATTTAAAATGACCTTTATCCATTATTGCAAGATCATGCAGAACAATTCTAATATCCTAAAAATGCCCTACGTTCCATCTATTCTATTCTTCCCTCCCCATCCCCTTGGAACCTATGGTAACCATTAAGTATCAATATGTGGAGAATAAGGTTTATAGTTACATGCAATATTTGCAGGTTTGTGGTTAAAACTACAATGGTGTAATGTTCTTTCGGCAAATATGGCAGGGGAGGGTTACTGCTGCAGGACATTGACAGTGGGGGATATGTGGCATAAGGCACACGTGGGGCATGCCCTTATGGAAGATGAAAGGATTCATCTTGTCATAGTGTGTTTTCTCAGTGGGTTGAGAGCCACACAACAAACAAGAAAATATTAAACTCCCATCCTGAAGAGTCCTGCTGTATTCTCAGTTAGAGGGGCATCTCTCTAGAACATAGACAGTGCCTAATAAAAAAAACAGACCAATATGTCAAGCTCTCACTATTACAGTAGGGTTTTAAAAAATAACAGAAAAACTATTAAAAAAAACAAATTAAAGAACAAAATTTCTGTGTGCAGTGCTGGACTAGGTGAGGTTAAGTAAATTACAGGCTATCAATATGTTGGAATATTATGCAAATTAAATGAAGAATTGGATTTTAATTATGAAATAATATTAAATGGGAAAAGTATAGGACAACAAGTTGATGACTCAACTTCTGAAAAATGTTAGAAAAGAACACAAAAAATAAAATTTATTGCAGTTTTAGGCAAATTTTCCCTCCATTTAAACACACTGTCTTCAAAATTTTTTTTGTATTTTTTTAACAATATTCTAAATTTTTAAAAAACCCAGTGTGATGGATTGAATCATGTCCCCCACATGATTCTAACTCATAATGGTATGGGTATGAATTTATTTGTAAGTAAGCGCTTCAGAGATCCTACATCAGGGTGGGCCTTAATCCAATATAGTTGAAGCCAGTATAAGCAGAGAAAATCCAGATGCAGCCAGTTAGGAGAAGCCTGAAAAGAAGAGAGAGATTGCAGCATGATGGAGGCAGAGACTGGACCACCACTAGAACATTACAGACTTCAGAGAAAACATGACCTCCCAATACCTTGATGTTGGACTCCCAGCCTCCAAAAATGTGAGACAATATACCCCTGTTGTTTAAGCCAAATTAGAGAGTGATATTTGTCATAGCAGCCCTGGCAAACTAAGACACATGGACAACAAAAATAAGACCTATTCCATACATTCCTCCCTAAAGATAAAACTACCTCACTTACAACTCATCTTTGCTTCTAGTCCCCATTTCGGAAAGCATTACCTTTTCTTTATGGTCGATTTGCTTTGGGTATATAAGGTCAGTTAGCTTAGTCAATCCTGAAAATGCTCAGTTGCAAAACCTCAGCAATTCAGTCTCTGAGTTGGCGCTGCAGCCCCATTCTGATTGAACCTGATGCCATGTTGCTGGTATTGCAATATTATCAGCATTTCTTCCTGAACACCGCTGAGCAATGCCATCTTTAATTCATTTGATAAATATTTATTCAATCCCTACTATGTGCCAGGTACTTCCTTCAAGTTATTGATGTCTTTTGGCTTAATTTTTTAAAAATTTTAAATGACGAGACATTAAACAACAGCTTGGAAAAAGAGAAAATAAAACTCAGCAATTTTCCACATCCTAAAACAATGTTCTCTTTAGTTTATTGCCCTCCTGTCTTTGTCTTCATGCATACATATTTTATAAACTTATAATTATAATGTAAGTGGTAAAGAATTATTTTTGTGTTCTGAGTTTTTCACCAGAATCATAAAGATTTTTTGTTTTTTTACAGTCTCCATAATAATCACTTTTTTGTACTTGCTTATAGTTTACCACATTTATACCCATCATTTATTTCTCCTTTAATTTCTGGACATTTAGATTATTTCCAGAGAAAATTTTTTTTAACTTTTACTTTATAATGTAGCTAATTAAAAAATAAATGCATCTGCCTCCTTACAAACTGGTCCTTGTTTACCTCTCCAGATTCCTCTCTTGCCTCTTCTATGCTCAGGTGATACTAGCACTTGGAGGATCTCAAGTCCCCATATATTGCCCAGGCTTTAGACCTTTGCTGGTGCTCTTGCTTCTGCCCATAGCACTTTACCTATTCCTGATTTCTCAACCCCCCACATTGTTTGCAATTCCTCCTCACCTTCTCAGCCTCGACTTTTTTTTTTCCAAATTCTACTCAATTTATTCATTTCTTAAAAAATATTACATTCAAAAAATATGACGTCCCCATTCACCCCCACCGCCCCCACCCCACCACTCCCCCATCATCATGACACATCCATTGCATCTGGTGAGTACATCTCTGGGCATCGCTGCACCCCATGTCCTGTGGTCCACACCATAGCCCACACTGTCCCACATTCCATGCAGTGTTCAGCCTCAACTTTGATGTTACTCCCTTCAGGAAACTTTTTTAGAATGCTCAAATTAGAGGTTATATCTGCCATTATTGATCCAATCAATAAATCTGCCATTTATTGATCCACTCATCATGGTGCTCCTATGCCATATTCTGAGTGCCTAAATGACTCACCTATTTCTCTTGCTAAGCAGTATACTCTGAAAGAGCCATGTCTTTTTTTCTTTTCATCTTCCTTTCCTTTTTCTCTCTCCCTTCCTTATAAGTCACTTATATTTACTTTTTATTATTAATCTATACATCAATATAGTATATGCAACATAGATATAAATGAAAAAGCATAAAAATAAAATGAACATCTATATACCCATAACTTAGTGTAGTTATGCCTTTCTGCATTGATTTAGGATCTAAAACAATATTTTGAAAAGAAACAGTGAAAGCAAATATCCTTTTCTTATTCTTGATTTTCCTGGGAATGATTTAAATTTCCACCATTAAAAATGATAATTTCAGTAGTTTTTTGGAAGGTAACATTTATTAGGTTAAGGAATTTTCATTGTAATACTAGTTTGTCCTAAGAATTTTTTAGTTATGATGGATAAAGAATTTATCAAATGCTTTTGCTACATCTGCTGTGATGAGTATATGGGTTTTATTCTTTAATCTGTTTATGCAGTGATTTACATTTTAATAAGCTTTCTAATATTAAAATAACCTTGCATTTCTAGGATTTACCCAATGTGATTAACATTTATTATCTTTTTTAATACTCTGCTGAATATAGGATGCTAATATTTCATTTAGAATATTACATGCATGTTCATGAATGAGATGGCCTATGATTTTCCTTTCTTGTGCTATCCTTGTCTGGTTTTGGTATTGAGGTTATATTAACATAGAAAAAGAAGGAATACTCTCTAACTCATACTATTCTTTAGAAGACCTTATATAAGATTACATACAACTGTCCTTCAAAAGCTTTCTAGAATTTACCTGCAAAAACATCTAGGCTTAGTATTTTCTTTGAGAAGTCTCCTAACTGCTAACTCAATGATATTTTTCTACATATTTTATTCATACTGTTTAAGTTTGCTAAGTTATTAACATAAAATTGTTCATAGTATGCTCATTATATTTTTAAATCATTGCTTTATCTATAGTTATGTCCTTTTTTTCATTCCTAATAGTGTTTGTGTCTTTACTCTTTTTATCTTGGTCAGTTTTGTTACGTGTTGATTTTATTAGTCTTAAATTTTAAAAAATGATTGGTTTTATTAATTCTGTTAGTTTTCTATTTTATGAATGTGTTCTTTAATTTTCCTTTTTAGTTTTGTGGATTATTTTGTTGCTCTTTTTCTAACCTCTTAAGCTAGAAACTTCTCACATTGATCTTTAGCCTTTTTGTTTTCTAATAAAAACATTTCTACCAGGAAGTCTCCTCTGAACACTAAAGTTGGGTTTAGGGTATCAATCAGGTTCCTATTTCCATAATGATTTCTGCTTTGGTCCACTGGTATTTTTACAAGTTGTTTTTAAATTACCAAGGTATGTTGCTGCATTTTTTTTTGTTTTAGTATTGTTATTGTTTTTAATTTCTAAATGACTTTTATTGTATTCAGAACACACTGTCTGTATGATGTCCAATTTGTGGACTTTGTTGTCAATTTTTATAAACCTTTCCTGTGTGCTCAAAAATAGTGTATTCTCTGATTCCATATGCCCATTGGATCAAGCTTATTAAACTTTACAATTCGAATTCTCCATATTCTTTCTGATTTTTGTCTGCTTGATATATCAGTTACTGAGAAAAAGCATTAATAACCCTCACTTCTCTTTATAGTTCAGGTAATTTTTTCTTTATATCTTTTGAAGTCATGTTTTTAACTTGGATTTCCTCCTGATACATTGACAGCATAATTACTGTATTATAATTAGCTTTATCTGTAGTAATGCTTTTTGCCTGCAAATCTCTCTTGTCTGTTAGTATATAATAACAGACCAATGATCCTTTTGTAGTATTTGCGTGATAGATCTCTTTGTATTCTCTGGCTTTCAAACTTTCTTCATCACTATGTTTGACATGTATCTCTTATAAACAGCATATAATTGATATCTAAACACTTTCACCTTTTCTGATAATCTGTGTCTTCTCTGGAGAGTTGAATTTACATACATTTATTATAATCAGTCTTATATTTGGATTTTTTTCTGCCATCTTATTTTGTGCTATTTGGCTGGCCCTTACACTTATTTTTCCTTCACTTTTGTTTACCTTTGCACAGTCTTTGTGGTTTTTGTTTGTTCTTTGTGGAATTTCATTTTTCCTGTAATCTTTTAAAAGTTTAAATTAGTTAATATCTTCTGAACTTACCGCTGAACAATAAAAAGTAGAATATTTTAATTCCAGTCATCACTGTCATACAAACCCGACTATTATGCTAATTTTGCTCCATGATATATCTTGTTTTATTTAACTCTCAATATTTGATATATTAGTATTATTGAATTTTAACACTAATATTTTCTTCATTTATTCAAGTGTTTACATTTCTTTTATCTCAGACCTTCATACTGGAATCATTTTGTTCTCCCTGAAGTATACTATATGTTCCTTTGGCAGTATTCTGTTGCTAGTAAACTTTTTCATTTTTGTTTTTCTAAAAATCTCTTGACTTTATTCTAGTTTTTGAATTATAGTCATTTTTTTCTCAGTATCTTGAATATATTGCACTATTATTCTTCAGCTCATATTGTTGAAAGTCAGTTCTTAATCTAATAGTCATTTATTTAATCCTTTTTCTTTGGTTACTTTTATAATTTTTTCTTTGGAATGAAATCATAAGTACTTCAAATGCAATGAGTTTACAGGTAGCTACGTTTTTAATTATTCTACTTGGGATCCATTGGGCTTCCTGAATCTAAGGAAATAGTTTCTTATTCCAGATTTATGTCTTAAATAACACTGGAAAATTCTGGGCCATTATTTCTTCAAATATTGACTGTTTATTCTTCCCATAATCTCCTTCTAGAATCCTTAATGAATGTATGCTGAATTTCTTCGTTCTACCCTCCTTATTTCTTAATATTTTTTCTTATATATTGTCTGTCTCTCTCAGTTCTAGTTCATATAATTTTTCATATCTTTTCCAATTCATTCTCTTTTCAGCTTTGTATAATCTGGTTTTTAATCATTCCATTTTAGTTGTCATACATCAGTTTCTAGAAGTTCAATTTAGTTGTTTTTTTCTTTTTAGCCAGGCTTTATGGCATTTTAAAAATAATTTTATTCCAGATCTTTTATTATGTTTTATAGAATAAAATCGTTTATTTTGTGTTGTATCAGATAATTAAGTGTATCTCTCTATCTAGTTGCTTTTATCTTTTTCCTTTTATTCATACCTTGTTTCCTTTTGTGCATAACTTTTATTATAACTCATATTCTTTTTTTCTTTTAAAGATTTATTTTATTTATTTCTCTCCTCTCCCCCTCCCCCCCACCATTGTCTGCTCTCTTGTATTCATTTGCTGTGTGTTCTTCTGTGTCTGCTTGCATTCTAGGCTGTGCAGGGAATCTGTGTCTCGTTTTTTTTTTTTTGTTGCATCATCTTGCTGCATCAGTAGTCCGTGTGTGTGGTGCCACTCCTGGGTGGGCTGCACTTTTTCCATGTGAGGCGGCTCTCCTTGGGGCTCCCCTACACTGGGGACACCCCTGTATGGCCCAGCACTCCTTGCGCACAGTAGCACTGTGCATGGGCCAGCTCACCACATGAACCAGGAGGCCCTGGGTTTGAACACTGGACTTCCTACATGGTAGGCAGACGCTCTATCAGTTGAGCCACATCCACTTCCCGAACTCATATTCTTTGAACTCTAATTACAGAAAATCTTTAAGGACTTCATGGATACTAAGCTGCTGTAGATAATATGCATTTAATTCTACAAAATGCCAGGGGACAAACACTATTGCTATTGCTGTTGTTCATTTTTAAAGTAAAAAAACTCAGGTTATGGCTTTTTAAGCCTACATGAGGGCTCACCTAGGGGCAGAGATTCTCAAAGCAAACTTTTACTTCCCTTCAATTGAAGGCAATTCTGAAATTCACAAGTATCTCTCCTTTTTGCCTCTGTGGATCATGTTTTTAAAAACAAGGTTTTTCTGTGCATCCTCTGTGGTTTTATGCTTTATCCACAGAGGAGGATATCCAATCTGGCTCAACTCTTTGTAAACAGTCTCTTGCTGATGAGGTCGTTAAAACCAAAAATATAAGCCAATCGCAAGAATTTGTACACAACCCAGGGCAGCCCACAGCTTCAGTGTTTGCTCACCTCCACTGTGTTATGATCCTATTCTTTTCCTGCAATCTCACCCATTTATTTAAAGGGCCCTTTTAAAATTTTATTTCTCATGACATTTTTAATTGCTTGCTAGGAGGAGGGTTTCTGGCTCTCTTTAACTGAAATCCATTAGCACTGGCTTTCTTGTCCACCATTGAATCCCAGCATCTAGGTCAGTGCTTTACTTGGAGCATGCACTATATAAAAATGTGTACATAAACAAATTAATTAAAATTTATGATATTGTACATGTAAATTTTTTACTACTGCATCATTTATTCAGGACAAAGTCTGAATATTTGGATTACTGGGTTGAAGGCACAAAGAATCTAATGTCTGCTACTATGCACACTGCTTTATTACCTTCAAAAAGATGCGCAATATTAACACATGGAAATTATGTTGTAAATTTTTGCCATATGGTTAATAATTTGCTCCCTTTCCTCTCTGGGATACGTATTCATCATCATTCAGCTTCGTCCATGTAATGTTTGCTCCCTAATGACCTCCCAAGCACTGAAGAGAATGTTCTGTGGTGCAAATGAAAGTTCGTTTTGCTGCCAATTCTTAATATTACAGGACGCAAAACATTCATTTGCCCTTACTTTGTGATGCAAGAATTTCAAAGGCTTAATTAGTATGAAGAAAGCATAGTTTTCACTCATGAGACATGACTTCATTGCCCAGCTAAGGTCATATCCTATTCTCAATACCTCTTCTACCCCAATCTACATCTGTGGAACTTAGATAGAGAAAAATACTGACATTCTAATGTTCCTTATAACAATTTTCATAAGGAAAGGTTAAGTGCTTCCATGGGCAACTTGAACTTATGTGACTAGAATTTACACACACAATAAACCAAGATCACTATTCTTATCTACACTAAAGGGCTAATATTTTCCTAAAGAAGAAGGCTCCCCTGTGTATTAATTAGCTTTGGTACTGGCTGATATGGACAAGAATGTCCCCAGGGTCTGATGTGTTCTTTTTATACAACTAGAGTCTAGAAAATCAATGTCAGGATAATCATACTCGGGGAGTAGCTTCCCTAGGGCTTCAGGAAGGTTTAACTGGGTCTCTGAGAAAGAGATTTTGGAGCGTGTGTATGCACATGTGTGCATACTCAGAGGGCATGATATGGAAAGGTGCTCAGTCCATGTTTGCTGAATGGCATGAAAATAAGTTACTTTGTTAACCAAAATTTTTTTCCTGCTTAGCATTGAGGATTTGATGATTGAGAGCTTATGCCTTCTCCCTGAGGATTCCAGGTTTTTTGAGAGAAGGAACTATTATAGCAAATATCCTCCTCCTTTTCTCACTGCTGTGATGAGCCACCAGACCAGACAGCTTAGAATACCTCTTGTCCTTTGCATGCCTTCATGTCCTATCCTCATCCCGAAATCTGGATTCAAGATCAATATTCAGTTTCAGGACTCTTCTTCAGGCTTGGGCCATTAATCTGGACAGGGCTTGAATCTATTCAAGTAGTTACTTATGATAAGTTGTTTGCTAAAGGCTAGACTAGTAGTTCAATTACCACCAGCTGTTGAAGCAAGCAACTCCAAAACCTCAGTGGCTTAAGAAAGGAAAATTGTCATAGTCCCATATAAAGTAGGAAGCTCTCCTTGGTGGCATTCCTCCAAGAAATGAATACAAATCAAACTTCCGTTCCTCTTTTAGCTCTGCCATCTCTTTAGGACTTATTTCTTCAAAGTTCTCAGTTGGATCCTCTGTATTATGCCAGTAATCAAGAAAAAAGTGAATGAGGAAAATCTTGCAGGTAGTTTTATAGCTAAACCTGGAAATGCCCTACATCAATTATACATACCCACATTCTATAGTTAGGTCTGGAAATGCCATACATCAGTCATATGACCTGTCCAACTCTCAGGATTGGTTGAGATGTATTCTGCCTTTGTGCTTAGGAAGAGGCGATGATACAAGTGAAGATCAAAGTCCTCTCTGCTACAGTTGGTATGTGTGTCAAGAACACTCTCAAAACAGATATGGGCCCTATTTGAAAACTCCGAAGTTATAAAGAGGATAAATTACAGGGCTTTTATTTATTTATATTATGATATGTCAGCATATTTTAATATTCAAAACAATGGAGTTAACTGAAATTATCAGCATTCTATTGTACCAGGAATAACCAAATTCAATAACATGACAGAGGAAAAGATATCATTCAAAACTATGAGGTTACTAGGAATAAATCCAATTTAAAATATAAATTAAGAACTTTAAGATATTTATTGAACTTTATTGAACAGAGAAAAATGAATGAGAGATATTTTCTATTACTTGATATGAAGACTCAACATGTTAAATATATCTTTTTTAAAAAAGATTTTTTATTTATTTCTCTCCCCTTCCTCCCCCTCCCCCCCCCCCCAGTGGTCTGCTCTCTGTGTCTATTCACTGTGTGTTCTTCTGTGTCTGCTTGTATTCTTGTCAGCAGCACCAGGAATCTGTTTCTCTTTTTGTTGCATCATCTTGCTGTGTCGGCTCTCTGTGTGTGCGACACCACTCCTGGGAAGGCTGCACTTTTTTCATGTGGGGTGGCTCTCCTTACTGGCACACTCCTTGTGCATGGGGCTCTCCTACACAGGGGACACCCCTGCATGGCACAGCACTCCTTGCATGCATCAGCACTGCACGTGGGCCAGCTCACCACATGGGTCAGGAGACCCTGGGTTTGAACCCTGGACCTCCCATGTGGTAGGTGGACCCTCTATCCATTGAACCAAATCCACTTCTTTAAACATGTCTTTTATCTCCACTTAATCTTTGAAGTTAGTGCAAAGCAAAATATGACTGGCAGATTCTAAACTTGGTATGACTAAAGGAATAAATCAGCAAAAATTTTGCAAATTTTATTGGGGAAAAAAAAGAGCCCTACATTAGGTAAGATACAAAAAAATAATTTACAGATAAATTTTAAAAATAGAATGAAAAATAATTCTTTAAACGCTTTTAGAAGACAATATAGACTATCTACAGAAGCTTTGATAGTTACAAATTTCTTAGAACATAATAAGCATTTAATATAAGATTAAATTTAGATAACATTGACTATAAACCAGCATCTTTTGTATGAGAAAGTATACATTTAACTTGGTTTAGAGCCAAGGATCAGAGTTGTAAAAAATTTTGCAATGTATACAACAATAAAATAATATTCAGAATAAAAAATCTTAAAAATTAATAAAAACCCCAACATATGGCCAAAGAATACTAACAAGCAATTCAGAGGAATGAAGTGTGAATAGCCAATTAGCTTGAGGAAAGATACTCAATTTCATCAATAATCAAAAAAAAAGTAAAGAATAATGGTGTTTTATTTTTCACTCCTCAGATTGTCAAGTATCTAAAACTAACAATAGTGAATGCTGATGAGGTTGTAAAGGTCTATTATATCCTGCTAATATAAGGTCAGATTGCCAGGGTTCCATGGAGATCAACTTGGCTATATCTATGAAATTGGAAATGTAATATCCTATGGCCCAACATTCTATTTCTAGATCTATAGCCTAGAAAAAATGAATGGACATTCATTGCAGTATTCTTGGAATTACAAAAAATTGGAAACATCCCAAAGTAATGGAAATATTAAATAAAACAATGTATTATTCATAAAATAAAAATGTATACAGCAGTCAAGATGATCTAGGTCTACATATATTTCAATGGATAGATGCTAAAAACATGACTACAGTGAATAAACCAAAAAGCAGAATGACATATACATTGTAAAGCTCTTTACATAAATTTTAATAGTAGTAAAACCAAAACCAATGCTACATATAGTTCATGAAGTCATATCTACATATGTCAAAATATTTAAAATGTGAAGAGTGAATATATAAGCTCACAAATAGTTATTGCATCTGGAGATCGTTTTTGGTGGGAAGACAACAGAATTGTCTTCAAATAGAATTGAAGGTGGTAAATAAAGGGGCTTTAAACTACTTAAATTAAAAATTTTAATAAACAAAACATGGTAATAATACATTTCTTCAAGAAAATGCTTATTGAGTAAAATTTATTTGTATGTATACAATAAGGTACTACTGGAACTTAAACTGGAAAGAATGTCCAATCTCCTTTAAAATGGGAAGAAGAAAGAAGGAGGAAAAGTCCTAGATGATATTAAGAAATATTTCAAAGTGTTAAGATTAAAACATGTTGCATTGACTCAAAAATATGTTAACACAATCAATGGAACAAAATAGATAGTCCAGAAAAATATCATAGAATATATAAGAATTTAGTAAATTATACAGGTAGCATTGGCAGTCAATGGAACAAGGAAATATTTGATAAACAGTGTGGTGAAAATGATTTAACAAATTCTTCCCAAATTAGATCTTTACTTCCTACAAAAGCAATAAAATTATTTCTATATGGATTAGTGAAAACATATTATATATTGAAGAAAATATCCAGGAATCAAATCTGATTTTGAGACATGGATAGATTTTCCAAGCATAAAATAAGTAAAATGAAAATCACAAAGAAAACAAAAGAAAACTTGGCTCGACTAAAGAGTAAAACTTTCTATGCCTCAAAACTTGATGAGACATTTAAAAAAAATAAGTGCATTATATACAATAAATTGTTAAAATTTTTAATGAAGTAAAAGCACTGATATAAATTAATAAGAAAAATATAAATGCCTAAATAGAAAAATGGACAAAAGGCAAATAACTTACAAAATGGAAAATATTAACAACCAATAAACATATAAAAGTATGCAACTCACTAGCAATAAAATGCAAATTTAACAGACTGGAGATCTTTGTAGCCATTCAAAGTCAAAATTTTTTAAATGAAAATATTCATTATTGGTAGGTGTTCAGAAAAATACATATACTCTGTGGATGGGAATGAGTGAAAACTTTCTAGATGGCAATCTGGCAGTAAGGGCCAAATCTCTTAGGTTATCCCATAAACTTTCACTTAACTATTCCAATTCTAGAACTATTCCCTAAGAAAATAATTATGAATATGCACAAAATGGTGTTGTTTAAACTATCCAGAGGGCAAACAGGAGTAAAAGTAAAATCATAAGGAGGAGGGAAAGAAGGGGAAGAGGAAGAAAAAATGTAAATGATAACTAAAAGGAAATGATTAAATAAATTGTGATAAAGTATTCTAAATATTTAATTACTAGTGACACGAAAAAATACTTAAATCAAGTTTCCTAAGGTATCTTCAAAGGGATTGTCCCTACTTCAGTTTTGGAGTAAAAAGCATATCCAACAAATGTAGAATATACTTTCTTTCCAAAGGCATATGAAACATTCACCAAGGTAGACCATATGCTGACCATTGAATAAGCCTCAATAAATTTCAAAAAGATTGAAATCTAAGAGAGTATGTTCTCTGACCACAACAGAATTAAATAAAAAATCAATAATTAGATATATAGAACATTTGCAAATGTTTAGACATTAAATAAGACATGGGTCAGAGAAGAAATAATAAGAGAAATGATAAAATATTTCAAACTGAATGATAATGAAACACATCATTTGTGATGCACAAGGTTGCATGGTGCTTAGAGGGAAATCTATATCTTTAAATATCTGTATTATAAGAGGAGAAAGACTTAAAATAGTTACCTAAGTTTTTACCTTAAGAAGCTAGAAAAAGTAGAGCAAATACAAAATAAGTGGAAGGAAAGAAACAGTAAAGAACAGACAACAATAAAATAGAAAATAAACAATGGAGAAAATTAATGAAATCAAATTTTCATTCTTGAAATGATTTTTAAAAATTAAGAAATGCCTAGCAAGAATAATTTTTTAAAAGTATAAAACACAAATTCCCAATATGGAATAGAAGTGAAGATATCTCTACAAACACTATAGGTATTAAAAGATAGTTGTAAACTTGCAACTCCTACCCTCTGGTTTATTGGTCTTACCCCAGACAGCTAACAGAGAGGTGAAGAAGGTCAACCACCACACCAGGGAACCAAGAATGCCTACAACTGAAAGCAGGAGAATTGCATCCAGCATCCGTGTGGAATCTAAGCCCCCTCTCGATATAGATGTGGAGTGGACACAACCATTCTAAGGTCCACAGGATGGAGGAATAGAATACGGATTAGAGTGGACTTACTGATATTCTATTCGTGAACTATTGTGATTAGTAATCGAAGAAAATGTAGCATTGACGTGGAGAAAAGTGGCCACGGTAGCTGCTGAGGGTAGGGAGTGGGAAGAAGAGATGTGATGCAGGGGCATTTTCAGGACTTGGAGTTGTCCTGGGTGGTACTGCAGGGAGAGTTACTGGACATTGTATGTCCTCCCATCGCCCACTGGGTGGACTGGGGGAGAGTGTAAACTATAATGTGGACCATTGACCATGTGGTGCAGCAGTGCTCAGAGATGTACTCACCAAGTGCAATGAATGTCCTATGATGATGGAGGAGGTTGTTGTTATGGGAGAAGTGGGTGAAGGGTTGGGGGGTATATGGGGACCTCATTTTTTTTAATGTAACATTAAAAAAAAGGTGAAAAAAAGATAGTTGTATATATAGAAACAATAAAAATTCAAAAACAATCAATGGAACTATACTAAATTAAACCATGGACTATAGTTAATAGTACTATTATAAAAATGTACTATCATCAATTGTAAGAAATGTTCCACACCAATGCAAAGTGTTAATAATGGGTGGTACATAGGAATCCTGTATTTTATGCAATGAGTGTTCTGTAAACACACAACTTCTCTAATAAAGAAAAAAAAGAAAGTAATGAAAATTATGAACAACTGTATGTCAATAAACTCAACAACTTAGATGAAATGGAAAAATCACTTGAAAAACAACTTACAAAAAGCAGGCTCTAGAAAAAAAAAATAGAATATTGGAATAGCCCTGAACCTATTTAAGAAATTGAATTTATAATAAAAAATCTTCCTACAAAAAAGAGACTTTTCAAACCCTTGGAAGATCTGAATATAACAAAACAAACTAATGGTTAGATAATGTAGCCATGCTTGGAATCAAGTGGAAGAGATTCTTTAGGTGCCTATAATAAAAAGAAATTCAAAATCGGAATATGAACAGGCATTGAAGCCATGGGTTATCAGAGCCAGATCTAGGTCTTAACACTGAAGATTAAGTTTTATGCTTGGAAGGGGAGTATGAGAAACAGGTGGTATGCTGGGTGAGGCTGGGGTGAGCTCCCTGCTTAAGGCCTAGAGTCATGAAAGGCTATTCTAGTCCTATTCCTGAAACAGAAATTGGAAACAGCTCACCTGCTGGCCCTGGAAGCAACATAGAACCTTGTAGACAGCCTGGGACAACAATCCTAATATTTTTTCTGATTTTCTTCCTTCCCTCACTCTTGGTCTGGTCCTTTAGTTATTTCTGTATTAAAGGAAGATATATAGCAAAGTACTAAGGGGAAATACAATATCTGCAACCATTCCCTGTCTGGGAAAATCTACTAGCACCATTTTGGCACTTTGGAGGAAGTTTCTGTGAACTCATCAAAGAATAATAAAATCTCTTCTTATATTCACATCAAGACTTCTACCCTAGGAATGAATGAGAGGTTAGAAATATATTTCTAAAAGGTCAGGTTAATACTTCCTACCCACACAAATCTAAAACTCTCTCTCTCTCTCTCTCTCTCTCTGTGTGTCACGCACACACACACACACACACACACACACACACACACAGAAGTAAACAGGTACTTATGTTTTTTCAAGGCCACCAAAGGAAAAGAGTAGGAATGAGCTGCTTTGAGTCAGAGAGGGAAGAGAAATGTTAGTTTGGTGTGTTTCTGAGAGTAGCAGAGATCCAGGGCCAACCAGAAATTTCCCAGATGGGGCATAAATGTGAGATGCCTTTATATGGTGGCCATTAAGTGCCATGTCTTGAAAGCAATAGTAGCAAGAGGTTTATGATGGGCATATGGGCATGATGTGGTCACCCAAGTAACAGTGTCAGATTGCGCTGGTGGTGACTATAAACTAAGTTTCAGGCCCCTTACTTCTTTTCTTGACATTATCCCTTTGGGATTGTTGTGGACCCAAAGAGTGGAGAAGAAACTTCCCAAAACAACAAATACATGAACTCTTGAATGTTTTAGAGGATGGGAGCTCAGAACTAGGTTTTATTTTAAGTAAAACATTGTGATGGTTCTTAAATTGTTGTAGTGCAAAATTCATACCCACTGCACAGGCAAATGATACATCTAACCTTCATGAAAGGAAGAAATCTCTAATATCCTCATTCTCCCCAGATTTTTCCCCTTAAAGCAAATCCAGAAACATTAAAAAGAATTATCTTGAACATCCAAGTGCTTATAGAGGGTGTGCAATCTTCTGAGAGGGAAGCATTCAAGCCATGGAGGCAATTTTCTCACCTGTAATTCACTAGATTCTTGCTAATTTTTGCTTCCTATATACCAAGGAAAATCATTTCAAATCTTCTCCAAAGCAGCTGAAGGAGAAAGAAAAAATAAATGACAGAAAGGCTAAATCTTAATCTAAACAGAGCTCCAGCCTCCAATTCCTTTCCTGAAAATGAAGCCTAGACAGGGAAACAGAAGAGATGGATCCAGCCTAGAAAGGAACTCCTAACACATCTTGGAAGGACTTCCTTCTGCCTCCTCAGAATCAGACACGTGAGAGTCATGATTACAAAGGCCAGGAAAGGTGAAAAAGGAAACAATTATCTGGATGACTCGAACAATCCCAAATCAAATTAAATTAAGGACACACACATATACACGAACACACACATGCCATTTTGCATGAACAATCTAGACTTACTAAGTAAGTATAATACTACTAGTCAAGAGTTTTTAGATAATTGCCCTAACTCTTCACCCTGCATGAATAGGCATAATCTGAGAAGTCTCAGCTATGCAAAACATTCCCACTCATGGGTTCCCTAAAGATGGTGAAATCATTAATGTTGGCTGCCTCAGCATAAACAACATCCAGAAAGTTCAGGCAACTGGGACTTTATTTCCTCTAATGGCAGTGCTTGGAGAATGTGAGTGTAAGTAGATTGATCTTCCAAAATACAGTTTTGATTATCTCATTCCTTTGCTTGGAAATCTTCCATCTCCTACTATCTAATAAATCCTTCCCCTCTTCCATTTCCAGCCAATCAAGTCCAATCTTTTGTGTGTGTGCCTTAACCACTCTCCAGAATGCTCTCTGGGCTTCAGCTAAGCCAGCCCACCTTCAACCAGACACCTTGCCTATCCTCACTTTTTCTTATGACTGTCTGGCTTCGAAAATCCTCCCTTCCCAGTCTAGCTTTTATGCTGTTCACCCACATCAAAAATAATTTTTCCTCCTTTGAGTCACTAAAACATTTTGCTTTTACTCTACAGATACTTGTTGTATTTGCAGTGGTGGAAAACAACAATTTGAAGATGCATTTTAGCTCCTTTACTATTTTTTTAGCTCCCTTGGGGTTGTCCCAATAATCTTGAAATCATCTAAAATGCCTAGCATGCTGCCTTTTCCTGGGTAAACATTCTCATGGGCGCTGCCTGCTCACAAAAATTTCTACTTCTCCTGGGTGATTGTGACATCCTTTGTCCATAACTGGTCAGTCACTCTTGGGATTGACACATAAAATGTATATTTTATCCTTTGTGATTTTTAACAAAGCACTCTAACTAAAGACTGAGGGAAACAAAATCATATTAATTGAGGTTATCTAAAGAGAAGGTCTGTGAACTTCTGCTGCTGGAGTTCCCAAAGCTATCCTGGGTTTTGTCCTTTCTGAAAATACTATTATTTGAATTGATGATACCCTCCTTCCAAAATTTTCCCTTTATTGCTTAAGGTTACTCTAATTGGTTTCTTTTACTTGTAACAAAAAACAAAATAAAACTTAACAAATTTATTTTCTGTTCAAGAACTGTTGAATTAAAAAATATAATGTTGGGTAGAGTAGGGGCTGATGGTAGTAGCAGAAGAATTAGCAGATGAACTTTGTAAAGAGCTGTGAGATCATTTAAATTTTGGAGTGGGGGAAGTAAAGGTATTTTGGTCTTTGAATATGTTATTGGTGGCTCCCACCAATCCAAAGATGGGCCACAATATATATTTTTAAAGAAACCATTATTAGTAGTATTGAAAGTCTGATTCTTCACATATTTCTATGATAACTTGCCGCTTAGGTTTACTATTTGAGGAACTAAAATGTGGAAGAAAATCTATTAGACTCAAGAGGAGTTACAGGGATGAGAAGAGTAGGCCTTGCTTTTAACAACTTACAATCTATTCTGAGGGACTGAAAGACACACAAATAACTAAGATACAATCATTTCCCTATCTTAGATCTAGAAGCAGAGTCTGAAAGAGAGATTTAGGCTCATATAACTTATTAAAAGAGTATTCCTGTGGATAGTTAGGAAAGGAGCAAAAGGAAGCAGGAAAAGTCAAGCAAGACTGTGGCCTCAGATAAAACCTAGTCCTGGCCTGATCTCCTCGGGGATAAGGGTGGAGGTGGAATGTAAACCTCACTGAGGAGCTACTCTTCCTGGAGATAAAGAGGGTGGCCTTTGCACTGCCTTATTAGTCAGCCATTTACTGATCTGCCCCAAGGTGAGGGCTGTTGGCCTTACCTCTCCCAGAATAGGAGGCTCCTCTAAGCAGAGGGCAATTATCTGGAGAAGATGGACAGTCATGAGCCTTTAGCAGTCAATACCCAGAGCAGCTGGGGCATGGGTTCACTGACCACTAAAAGCAACTTGGGCTGTGGAGTAACGTTCGATGCTTTTGGAATAAGGATCATGATCTCTTATGGAGCATCCACAGTGCAAGAGCTTGCAAGTTGAGGTAACTTCATGAGCAAAGGCATCTTGATTGCATCTATCTGATAGAAGGCTATTTTTTCCTCATTAGAGACAATATAGGTATGTGAAATTCCTGTGATCTCAAGAGCTCCATGAGTATTTCATATTAACTTGAGTAAGATAAGTCTTGCTCAAACATCAAGAGGTTGTAAGGCTAATTTAACTAAGTATTGTGGTCATGATGGTGGTAGTAGCAGAGAGAAGTGCTACTTGGTCCCTACCAGTTGCCTTGTCCTTGTCACATTCTACACGACCCAAAAATGCAAGGTTTCTACTTTGGGTCAAAAACATTAAAGGCCTAATTTGCATTAGGCTTTTAAGGTGTAGACTATCTTGTCTTTTCAGAAGGAGGTAGGATACAATCTCAAATCAATTAGCAGAGTTGACATCTGCTACTATTTTGTCATCTTTCCCCCTGATATTTAATTTTCCTATTCTGTTACTTTTCCCCACTTCAATTTAGTCCTCCAATACCTTGCACTCTTAAAGAATGCTGATACATACAAGTGTCTACTCATTTTCCTTTTAAATACAAAAGCTGTTCCACTTTCCAAGGTTTCACAGTTCCTCAAGCCTGGTTTTCTCCTTCCCCTCCAACCCTGCCCTGGTCCCCATTTCTACCATGTAAGACAAAACAGAGCCCAAATCATTTGCTTGTTTTCCATCTGGCAATCATCACACATTTCCCCAAAGATTTGTTAAGCACTTCTATGGCCTCAAGGAACTTTCCTTATTCATCTGCAATGAACCTATTACTGAAAGATGACACTGAAAATAGAATAATTTATAGAAATCAGCAATCAGAACAATGTCTGTTTTATCAATTATGAGTTCCATCACTTAATGCCTTTAACTTGTTCTGGCTAATTCTGCTTGCCACTGAACTTAGCTTGCCACTGACCCAACATGAGGAGCTACACAGTAATATGAAGCCAGCTTTTGGAAGATTCCACCTTGTAAAAATGAAGTTCTGATTTGAAATCAACAAATATTTTCAGTCAAGGAGGGGGTAGTTTGGTGAGAGAAAATAAGAAGTCAGTGATTGCCCTTTCAGCTGTTAGAATAAAAACAGAAAGGTGGATATCTGCATTTAACAAGCCAGCTGTTAATGATGTATTTTTTCTAAGATTCACCTTTTCTTCTCAAATTTGAAAACTCTGATATTGGTATGTATCCACTACCTGCTACTTAGACATTTCATTAGAGAAGCTGATTCTCTTCATCTTGATAAACTTACCAAACTAAACATCCTCATACATCCTGGTGGGATGGTAAAATATTACAATTTGGAAGGCAATTTGTTCAACCTAAAAAGTTTTCATTCCCTTTGATCCAGAGCTTGGGCCTTTCTAGAAGTATATCCTAAAGAAATAATCAGAAATATAGGTAAAGATTTATTTTCAAAGTTATTTATGACAGGCCTATGTAAAATAGTGAAAAATAAAATGTCCCGCAATGCAAGGCAGGTTAAAAAACATATGCACTCATAAATGGAATAATCTGCACCCATTAAATCAAAGATTGCTAAGGAATTGTTAATGGAATAGGAAAATACTTATATATAATGCTATGGAAAAAAGGATACAAAACTGTGAAACTAAAATTTTCTCAACTCTGATGTTTAGGCTAATGTGTCAACTCAGCCAGGTAATGTTGCCCAATTGTCTGGTCAAGCAGGCACTGGCTAATTGTAATACAAGGGCAGTTCGTGAACTTTAATCATCAGTGAGTTGATTGCAGATATGGTTGATTACATCTACAATCAACTGAGAAGATTGCCATTAGCAATGAGTGACCTCTCATCCAATCAGTTGTAGGTCTTAAAAGGAGAAGTGATTTCAGCATTCAGAGAGATAATTCCTATCTCTACTTCAGACAGCCAGTGTCTCCTGGGAAACTCATCAAGGACCTTCATCAGAGTCCCTGGTTGGCAACCTGCCCTGTGGAATTTGAACTTGTACATCCCCATGGTTGTATGAGACAATTTTATAAAATCACATACTATTTACAGATATCTCCTGATGGTTCTGTTTCCCAAGAGAACCCTCACTAATGCAGCTTGGTACTGGGAGTGGTTCTGGAGAAACAGAATCTTAAAAATAGGATTTCTGAATTGGTTCTGAGATTTTGCAATTGTATCTCTAGTCTGTTTAGATATAAGGGCAGTAATGACTCTTTCTGAGAATCAAGAGGCCACAGACAGTCCATGGCATGGTTTGGGAATAGAGATACACAAATGTCACCCCTGGTGGGGTTACTTCCATGTTTATAAGAGGCAAGGCTCTGGGTGAGAGTGTTTTTAACACCTTAACTGAGTTTTGTGGAGTTAAGTGGTACAATGATGTTGGGTGGCTGTTCCTAAATACACTGAATACAGTTACAAATGAGAGGGTTGAGCTGGAAGCTTCAAATTTGCAGCTTAAATACCACATAAATTATGTGTATCCTGAAAGAAAATCTTGTTTTGTGTAGCCACAGACTTGAGATCTCTGAAAACCAGACTCAGAGTCTTATTGTATGAATACAGAGTTACAATGGAAACTAAAATCTCAACCTTGCAGGGTGTCTGTTGTTAAAATGAGGACACTGATTGGAAAGGAGTGGAGTCCTCATGATTGGGATGGAGATATATGGGTTGATGATGGCAGTGGGGCATTAAAACCCTAAATTCTGCTGAGACTTTTCCAGATAAACCTGTAATGGTCTGCCCTGAGGAGACAGTCAACTAACCTCCCTGCTCTGAGATGACCACCCAATATCAAGCTGGTACTACCCAACCTCCAACCTACCCCAAGGAGACTAAACCTTCTCCCTCCCCTGAGGAGACAACCATCCAACATCCACCCTGCTCTGAGGATTCTACCATCCAACCTCTACCTGAAGAGATTAATCTTGTCAAACCAGATGAAACTGCAATGGAATGCCCTGAGATAATTGCCTTGCAACATTTCTTCTAATATTTCTCCTTACTCATCCTGAGCACCCCTCTTTTATTACAAACCTATAATTAGGTTAAAGTCACAGCAAGCCCCGAAAAGGTATAGTACAAAGTGTGACCCATGAGGAAGTATGCTATACTTAACAAGAATTGTTTTTCAATTTATATAGACAGAAATCAGGGGAATATGTGCAGGAATGGATACTAAGGTATGGGATAATAGTGGAAGGAATATAAAGTTGGATCAGGCTGAATTTATTGATATGGGAACACTAAGCAGAGATTCTGGATTCAATATTGTAGCTTGGGAGGTTAGAAAGAACTCTAACAGTTTTTTGGGGGTGGCTGGCTGAAACATGGACCAAAAGATGGTCAACACTGCCTGAGGTTGAGATGTCAGATGCCCTGGTATGCCATAGATGAGGGGATCCAAAGGCTTAGAAAAATTTCAATGTTAGAATGGACTTACCATCTAAGACCTGCCTACCCAACCCAGGAATGTCCAGAGGACACACCTTTCACTGGACTGTGAGGAATAAATTTGTGAGACTAACTCCATCTTCCCTGAAGAGCTTTGTGGTTGCTCTTCTTTGTAGGTCAGATGTTACTATAGGAACTGCTGTTACAGAACTAGGATCCTTAAACATTATGGGAATGATTGGATCCTGGGTCAGCAGAAACCAAGTGGCTGCTCTTAATCCCAAAAGGCAAGGAGGATGTGACTACCACAATGAAAATCAGACTCAAAGAGCAATCAAAATGGTCTGAATTGTATAGACCGATGGCATTGTCTTATAGATCATGGGGTTCCTCGAAGTAAAATAGATGGACAGTCTACTAAATTTCTACTTGACCTGTATAAGCAGAAGAGTTCTAGGTCATCTAGTGAACAAAAGCCTAATTTGAATTAAAGAAAAAGAGCCACAGCCCCTTAATCTAGTCTCAGACTTGAGACAGTTAACAGACCTAGAACCCCTTGAATGAAGGGAAGATCAGGTCTCCTCGATGACGGATCCTGTTACACTGCCAAAAATTTATACTGTTAATCTTTCTTGAAGCTTCGCATAGTTACCAGGGTAACTGTGCATTGAGGAAAAGGAAATGATCAGACATTTTGGGGATTATTAGACACTAGTTCAGAAGTGAAATTAATTCCAGGAGACCCAAACATCACTGTAGCCCAATGTTCAATGTAGGGGTTTATGGAAGTCAGGTGATTGATGGAGTTTTAGCTCAGGTCCATCTCACAAGGGTCCAGTGTGTTCCTGGGCCCATTTTGTGGTTATTTCCCAGTTCTAGAATGTATAATTGAAATAGACATACTCAGCAATTGGCAGACTCCCCATATTGGTTCCCTGACTTGTGGAGTGAAGGTTATTATGGTAGAAAAGGCCAAATGGAAGCCACTAGAACTGCCCCTATCTAGCAAAATAGTAAATCAAAAGCAATATCAGATTCCTAGAGGGATTGCAGAGATCAGTGCCACCATCAAGGATGTGAAGGATGCAGGGGTGGTGATTCCCACCACATCCACATTCAACTCTTCTATTTGGCCTGTGCGGAAAATAGATGGATCTTGGAGGATGAGAGTGGATTATCATAAACTTAACCAGATGGTGACTCCAATTGCAGCTGCTGTTCCAGATGTGGTATTGTTGCTTGAGCAAATAAACATGTTCCTTGGTACCTGGTAGGCAGCTATTGTTCTGCAAAATGCTTTTTTCTCAATTGCTGTAAGGACCACCAGAAAGTTTGCTTTCAGTTGGCAAGCCAGCAATATACTGTCACTGCCCTACCTTAGGGGTATATCAACTCTCCAGCCCTATGTCATAATATCGTCTGCAGGCAACTCTTGTTTCTCCATTATATAGATGGTATCATGATGATTGGACTTAGTGAGCAAGAAGCAGCAATCACTCTGGACTTATTCGTAAGGCATTTTCATGAGAGAGGATGGGAGATAAATCCATCAAAAATGCAGGGGCCTTCCACCTCAGTGAAATTTCTAAGTGTCCAGTGGTGTGGGGCATGTTGAGATATCCATTCTAAAATGAAGTATAAGCTGTTGCATCTAGCCCCTCCTATGACCGAAAAAAGAGGTGCAATGCTTACTTGATCTCTTCAGATTTTGGAGACAACATATTACTCATTTGTGTGTAATACTCTATCTTATTTACAAAGTGACCAGAAAAGCTGCTAGTTTTAAGAAGGGACCAGAACAATAGGAGGCTCTATGACAGGTCCAGGCTGCTGGGAAGCTGCACTACCACTTGAGTCATATAATCCAGCAGATCCAAAGGTGTTAGAAGTGTCAGGTGTAAATATCTGGAGCCTTTGGCAGGCCCCTATGGGAGAATCACAATATAGATCCTTAGGATTTTAGAGTAAATCCCTGCTATCCTCTACAGATAACTACTCTTCTTTTGAGAAACAGCTTTTGCCCTGCTACAGGACCTTAGTTGAGACTGAACACTTAAATATGGGCCATCAAGTTACTGTGAAACCTGAGTTGCCTATCATGAGCTGGGTATTGTCTAACCCACCAAACCATAAAGTTGGGCATGCACAGCAGCACTCCATCATAAAGTGGAAGTGGTATATACAAGATAGAGCTTGAGTGGGTCTTGCAGGCACAAGTAAGTTACATGAGGAAGTGGCCCAAATGCCCATGGTCACCATTCCTGTCACAGTACCTTCTCTTTCCCAGACCACAGATTTGGCCTCTTGGGGAGTTCCTTACGATCAGTTGACTAAGGAAGAGAAAACTCAAGCCTGGTTTACAGATGGCTCTGCACAATATGCAGGTATTATCTGAAAGTAGAGAGCAGTAGCACTGCAGCCCCTTTCTGACATCTCTGAAAGACAGTGGTGAGGGGAAAACCTTACAGTACACAGAACTTAGACCAGTGCACATGGTTGTTCATTTTGCTTGGAAGGATAAATGGTTGGATGTACATTTGTACACTGATTAATGGGCTATTGCCAATGGTTTGGCTGAATGATCAGGGACTTGGAAAGAACATGACTGGAAATTGGTGATAAAGAGGTTTGGGGAAAAGAGACGTGGATAGGTATCCCTGAGTGGGGAAAAAAACTACCATGAAAATATTTGTGTACCACTTGAATGCTCAACATAGGGTGACTTCAGGAGAGGAAGATTTTAATAACAAGTGGATAAGATACCTGTTCTGTGGGTAGCAGTCAGCCTCTTTCCCCAGCCACTCCTGTCATTCCCCAATGGGCTCATGAACAAAGTAGCCATGGAGGTAGGGATGGAGGTTATGCATGGGCTCAACAACAGGGACTTCCCCTCACCAAGGCTGACCTGGCTCCAGCCACTGCTGAGTGCCCAACCTGTCAGGAGCAGAGACCGACACTCAACCCACAATGAGGCACCATTTCCCAAGGTGATCAGCTTGCTACCTGGTGGGAGGTTGATTACATTGGACAACTTCCATCACGGAAGGGACAGTGATTTGTTCTAGCTGGAATGGACACACATTCTGGATATGGGTTTGCCTTCCCTGCACACAATGCTTCTTCCAAAACTACCATCCATGGACTTAACAAATGTCTTATGTACCACCATGTTTTTCCAGATGGCACTGGTACTGATCAAGGAACCCACTACACAGCAAATGATGTGCAGAAATTGTCATATGCTCATGGAATTCACGTCATACCATGTTCCCCATTATCCTGAAGCAGCTGGATTGATAGAATAGTGGATGGCCTTTTGAAGACTCAATTACAGTCCCAATTAGGTGGCAATACCTTGCAGAACTGGGACAATGTTCTCCAGGAGGTAGTTAATGCTTTAAATCATCTTCCACTTTGTTGCTGTTCCTCCCAAAGCCGGGATTCATGGGTTCAGGAATAAGGGGTAGAAATGGGAGTGGCACCACTCACAATTACCCATAGTGACCCACTAGGAAAATTTTTGCTTCCTATCCTTAAGCTCTGCTGGTCTACAGGTCTTAGTTCCAAAGGAGGAGTGCTTCTACCAGAGAAAACAACAATGATTCCATTGAACTGGAGTTTAAGACCGCCACCTGGCTGTTTTGGGCTCCTCATATCTCTGAACCAACAGGCAAAGAAAGGAATTATTGTACTGGCTGAGGTGATTGATCCTGACTATTAAGGAGAAATAGGAGGGCACCTACACAGTGGAAGTAAAGAAGAGTTTGCCTGGAATACAGGAGATCCCCTAGGACATCTCTTAGTACTACCATGCCCTGTGATTAAAGTCAATGAAAACTCCAACAACCCAATCCACACAGGACTAATAATGGCCAGAGTCTTCAGGAATGAATGTTTGGGTCACCCTACCAGGCAAAGAGTCACATATACTATATATATATAGTTTATTATAGTTTTTACTTAGAGATTAAGTATGATTTAAATTGATGTGTATGACTGCCAAGTTGACCAGGGGTGGACTGTGATGGTTAGGATAATGTGTCAATTCAATCAGGTTATGTTGCCCAGTTGTTTGATCAAGCCAGCATTGAGCTAATACAAGGGTAGTTCATGGACTTTAATCATCAGTGAGTTGATTGCATATATGTTTGATTATATCTGCAACTAACTGAGGAGATTGCCATCAGCAATGAGTGACATCTCACCCAACCATCTGAAGGCCTTAAAAGGAGAAGTGATTTCAGCATTCAGAGAGAGAATTCCAATTGCTACTTCAGACAACCAGTGTCACCTGGGGCACTAATTGAGGACTTTCATCGGAGTCCCTGGCTTGCAGCCTGCCCTATGAAATTTGGAATTGCACATCTCCAAAGGCATGTGAGACAATTTTATAAAATCATGTATTATTTACAGATCTCTCCTGATGGTTATGTTCCATAGAGACCCCTGACTAATACATCAGTGATGCTAAACTGTATCAAAAAAAGAACTAAATATTTAAAATTATTAAATCCTAACCACAGTTGCAGATAGCTCGGAGATTAAGGAATTTTTTTGCTTCTTTACACTTTTCTGTATTTTTATAGTTTTTAAAATAAACGTATAATTTGTCAATTGTGGTTATTTTTAAAAACCACTATAATATGGCTCACTGGATGGACTGGGGGAGAGCGTAAGCTATTATCCATGTGGTTGCAGCAGTGCTCCAAAATGTATTCACCAAATGCAATGAATGTGCCACGATGATGAAAGAGGTTGTTGATATGGGAGGAGTGGGTTGAGGGAGATGGGGGTATATGGGAACCTCATATTTTTTTAATGTAACATTTTTTAAAAAGTAAAGAAGGAAAAAAAGCAGTATGATAAATGAAATAATTTACAAAGGCACAAACCAAATTTTTTTCTGCACTTACAGGAAATATTTGAATTGAAAAGAGTATTTCCTTAAAGAAACAGCAAGAAGATGCATGGCCCCCTGAGATGGACAAGGAAAAGAAGTCCAATGGATATATGAGCAAAACCTTTAACTGAATCTGCCTCAGGGTAAGTCACCAGCCCAATTATTTATGCATGCTCAAGAATTGCTGTCTAAATCACTTGTCTTCAAAACTAGAAAAGGTACATTTTTCCTTAAATCGTGGTGTCATTAAGGGTATAGTTTGACTTTTAGGAGCAAGCTACTTTAAAATATTTCTTAGAAAGTTTTTTTCTTAAAAATGTGTCTTGTCTGCCTCCAGGGGTATAGTATAATGAGCTGGAATTATTTAAAATGATGGTGAATGGACAGCAATGGCAGAAGGAAAATTCAGTTTAACAGCACTTTGCTAAGATCACAATTGATTCATTTTAGAGTCTCAGAATAGGAGAGTCAGAACATCAGAGATTATCTAGCTCCCTCAAGTTATTAGGTTAGAATCTGAGAAATTGCATCGGATTTGGCAATTGACAGCCCAGTCCTTCCAAGTTCAAAATCTCCTTCTACAATAATACACTGACTTTACTATCTCCCTTTAACAGAGTAAATCTAAAGGACTAGTTCATAAACTAGATGTATTAGTCAGCCAAAGGGATACTGATGCAAAATATCAGAAATTGGTAGTTTTTTTATAAAGGGTATTTATTTGGGGTAGGAACTTACAAATACCAGGCCTTAAAGCATAAGTTACATCCCTCATCGAAGTCTATTTTCACATGTTGGAGCAAGATGGCTGCCAACATCTGCGAGGGTTCAGGCTTCCTGGGTTCCTCTGGGCTCAGTTCCTCTGGTTTCTCCACAAGGTCAGTTGTAGACTATGAGGCTCTCTAGGCTTTGCCTTTCTCCACAAGGTCAGCTGTAGAATATCAAGTGAACAGCTCTGTCTCTCTCGCTGGGGCTCCAGCTTCAGCATCAAACTCCAACATCAAAACTCCAACATAACAAGTCCTCCAACTCTGTCCTTGGCCATGCCTTTTATCTGTGAGTACCCACATACCAAGGGTGGGGACTCAATACCCTACTGGCACAAGAGGTTTACCTGATTACTTAATCAAGTAAACCTCAGAATCCAATATAATCTAATATGCCCAGAGGAAAAGTTCAGTTTACAAGCTTAATCCAATATTTCTTTTTTGAATTCATCAATAATATCAAACTGCTACACTACATAACACACATAGGTTAAACTTACCCATCATTTTATATTGTAAAGTATCCAATTCCTTTTTCTCCTAATCCTAGGTATACTTTACCTTAATCAAATTATTGCCAGCACAGTCATGATCTTGAGGTGTCAGAGACTATTGCCTTGGTAAGCTGCGTTACATTATTTACTTAGAAAACAAATCAATTAATAGAAAATAAGTTTCCTATTTGCTGAACAAAATTAAATATCCATAGTCGTTAGCCAAAGAAATATTTGTATCTATACTTTCCATCCAGTTTGGTTGTTGGAACTGAGCACATTCATTTTTTTTTTTTAATGTATCTACTTTTTAGAAGGTAAATTTGGATAAATATAACATCTGACTATGACCACGAGTAATGACAATAGCTATCACACAGTGAAAACTTAATACTTGTGACGTTATGCTAAATGCTTTATATGGATTAACATATTCAGCCATGTCAATAACCTTATTAGATAGATACTATTACAGAAAAAATGGAAAAGGTTAAGTAATTCACTGAAGCCACCAGTTGGACCTGGGACACAAATCCAATTTTGTTTGATTCCAAAGTCCAAGTGCCTCATACTTCTACCGTTATGTCTCCCGATTAAAAGGATACTTCATTTGCTTTTCATATTCATTGAGCCATTGTTCCAAAGTCTTTTAGAAAGAATATTTGAACATATTAACTGAAGAAACTGTAGGAAAGTACCCATCTGAGTAAAAATGCTTTTAGCCTTGACAATAAATTGGTGGGTAAACAGGATTTGAGACATTAAGAAAGGATCTGTATAAAAGAACCAAAAGAAACAGGAGAAAACAGACTTTTCAATGGTTAAGATGTATTTAAAGAGGATGGTCCAATCAAAAGCATCTACCTCAAAAATATATTTTGCTATAGGCCATGGTTTCCCACCTCAGCACTAGTGACATTTAAGACCAGATAATTCTTAGCTGTGAATGGCTGCCCTGTAGAATGTTAAGCAGTCCCTGGATTCTTCCCAGTAAATGTCAATAACACACACAGTCCATCGCCCCTCCCCTGCCCCCCTTTTGCAACAACCAAAAATATCTTCAGATATTGGCAGATGTCCCCTGGGGGTCAAAATCACCCTGTTTGAGAACCATTGCTCTAGGCAATCTAGTCTAGTCTAACTTTTCTCCCTCTCTACAGAACTTCACCTAAGCCAAGCTAGTCAGAGATTTGCTTGTATATGTTCTAGAGAGAAAAATAAGTCCTTAGAAAATATAACTTTACAGAAAGACAGTGGAAATGGCATTGGATTTGAAATTAGAAGGTCTGTTTTCAAGACTAAGCCCTACTACTTAATAGCTGTATGCCTTAAACAAATCACTTCTCTGAGCTTCAGTTACCATCTGCAAAACAGATGTTTAATAACATCTATAGACAGGACTATTGTAAGCAGAATTGTAGTATTGTTAAGAGCATGGATTTTAGAAACTGACAGATCTGATTTTGAATACTGCATTGAACAGTTCTGTCCCATGACTTTGACAAGTTTCTTTACGTCTCCATATTCCTCTATCCTTAATTTTGAACAGGAGAGATGGGCATCTCCACTCAGGTTCTGTCTAACTTCATCTCTCTCAACTGCCCACTGCCTTGGGAACTTCAAACTTATTCCTGGTTACCTGAAGATTCACTCACTCAAGCCAGAAACTTTAGAATAGTCCTTGACTCAGCTTACTCTTCCTTAACTCCAAATTCCAATTTGTTTCAAAATTCTGTCTATGCTACTCCCAGTTAATTCCCTCTCCTTTGGATCCTCAGGAATAGAAATTGGCTCTCCTTTGGTATCAGGATGAAGATCAACCTCTTCCCATGACCTATAAAATCTAAAAAAAATCTATAAAATTTGTAAATTCTGATCTTAAGTTATTCTCTGGCTTCACATCTCATGGCACCTCTACTTTCTATCTCGTGCCTACTCCTCAGTGGACACTGAACTCACTATTTCCTGATCTCATCAAGAGCTTTCATGTTTCTATGGCATTGAACAAACTATTTTCTGTGCCTGGAACAAACACTATGCACTGCTCTACCCAACCTACTCACCTCTTAAGGTTCAGTTTCTATGTTAGCCCTCCATGATTACTACACTAAATTATTCCAATCTGATTTTTCATTGTTTTGTATTGTTTCCACATTTTCCACAGCACTGTGGCTTTTTTAGCATTTGTCACAATATCGTACACCTCTTTGATTTGTCTCCCCTACCTCAATATGTTCATAATATTTGTGAAGACTATTGGAGTGAAAAGTGCTAGTTGATTTCCTACAATCCATTTCCCCTTTTTGAAAAGCTCCATGATTTTCTTTCACATTCATATCTCCCACATGCAGCTTCAGGGGAAACTTTACTTCTACTGGTGGAAGTCAAGAGTCTAAGGGTACAAGAACCTTTCTAACATGGATTAGTTTAGACATTTACACTCAAACCTATTAGAATAATGACATTCCCCAAATACAGGGATCGATTCAGGAGTGGCATATAATCCAACTCTGTGGAATAAGATATGAGGGGATGGAAGTTTGCTAGGAAATACAATTCCTCACTCTTGAGAGAGATCCTTCAGAATAGATGGCCTTATGCTTCTTCTGGACATTGTCATGCATCATGTGTGTCCTCACACAGGTGTAGCCATCTCTCTACCACCTTGAGGATAAAATGTCACATGGAAGGAACAGAGTTGGAAAAAAAAAAAACTATAGAGAAAGGACCTGGAACTTTGGCTGAACAATTGCTGATCCCTTCCCTGCCTTTGGACTTTTGAAATTACATGAGCTAATAAATCCCACTGAATGCTTCCGTTGTGGGTTGAGTTTTCTATTCCTTAGAGCCAAAAGCATTCTAACTAATACAACTCAGATTTATAGCTCAACCTCAGCATCTGGTTACACATCTGCATCTTAGTTAGTACCCAATAAATTCTTTAATAAGTGACTGATTCAGTAGTCACTATTCCATAATTTAAACCATTTACATATCAAATTAAGTTGTAAGGTCCTTTTAGTTTTCAAAGAAAAAGAATGAGTATCTTTTTATTTTTCTGTGCTCTGATACCATTTACACAGAAGTAGAATTACTTTTTTATTATTTTATTTTAGAAAAAGTTTCTTTAAGAAACCCTTTTGGTGAGTTTTTGGTGGGGAACTAGTTGATAACATTTCTAATTTTGTTCCTGCTAACTGGTTTATTTAAGATTTCTGAAATCATGTTTATTTTGGTATGTTATTTGCATTTTTTCTAGAAAATCATCTGTTTCACTCAGATTTTCAAATTTAATTGCACCAACTGTTACAAGGTACACTCATAAGTCTTTTAATCTCTCTTAGGTTATATTATTATATCCCCTCCTATTTCTTTTTCTTTTAATTAGAAAAGTTGTGAATTTACTGAATGATCATGCATAACATGCAGGATTCCTTTACATCACCCCACCACCAACAACTTGCTTTAGTGGGGAACATTTGGTACATTTGATGATACACTTTTTAATATTTGTACTATTTTTTAATAGTGTTTCTCTTTGTTTCAATTGATGAAAGATTATTAAAATAGTTCTATCATCCATTATTTACATTAGGTGTATTTTTTCCCATATACCACCCTATTTTTAAAACTCTAAGTTAGTATCATACATTTGTTATAATTCATGAAAGAATATTTTTATACTTGTACTATTAACTATAGTCCATCATCTGCAATATGTTCACTGTGTTGGATATTCTCTTTTATTTTTAATTGTTATTCTACTAATATATACATACTGTTTCCCCTTCTAACCATTTTCATCTATATAAATCAGTGCTGCTGATTATTCTCATAATAATGTGCTATCTTCACCATTTCCAAACCTTTACCATCAACCTAAACAGAAATTTTGTATAAGTTAAGCATTGACTCCCCATTTTCTAACCCTAATCTGTCCCCTGATAACCTATAGTCTAGATTAAAACTCTACGAGTTTGCTTATTATAATTAGCTCATAACAGTGAGATTATGCAATATTTTTCCTTTTGTGTCTGGCTTCATCCATGTTGTTGCACTCATCAGGACTTCATTGCTTTTGGTGACTGAATAATATTCCATTGTATGTTCATATCACATTTTGTTTATATCCATTCATTGGTTGATGGACCCTGGGTTGCTTCCATCTTTTGACAATTATGAATAACGCCGCTATGAACATTGGTGTTTTAGTTTGCCAAAGGGTTGCTGATGCAAAGTACCAGAAAATGAGTTGGCTTTTATAAAGGGGATTTCTTAGGGGGAAAAGTGTACAGTTCCAAGACTGTGAAAAGTCCAAACCAAGGCATTATCAGAAATGCTTTCTCATCAAAATCAGCTACTGTTGTTCCCAGCATGTTGACATGTGGTGAAGCAAGGTGGGCTGCTGATCTCTGCTGAGGTTTCAGCCATCCACTCTGGGATCATCATCTTCTCTTGAGCTGCTCTGTGGCCCCAGCCTCTTGGGGCGTCATGCTTAAGCGATCTTCTCTCTTACACTGTAGATGCAGAATCAAATATGCCAGCTTCTTTCCCCCTGTGTCTGTCTGAATGACTGTCTATTCATGTCGGACCCAGGGAGGGGACAGAGATTCAACCTGAATCTCGCCTAAGTGACATAGTCCAATAAAAAACCCTTGGGCAATCTTTTTTTATTAATTTTTTATAATTTATTTTTTTTTAAATATTACATTAAAAAAATATGAGCTCCCATTCAACCCCACCGCCCCCACCCCCCCACTCCCCCCACAGCAACACTCTCTCCCATCATCATGACACATCCATTGCACCTGGTAAGTATATCTCTGGGCATCGCTGCACCCCACAGTCAATGGTCCACATCATAGCCCACACTCTCCCACGTTCCATCCAGTGGGCCCTGGGGGGATCTACAATGTCCCATAGCTGTCCGTCCCTTGGGCAATCTTAACAGGTAATATTACTAAAAGTCCCTCAGCTGAATTTAATGCATTCACAGGTATTATACCCAGAGGAAGAGATTAGCTTACAAACATAATCTTTCTCCTTTGGGGATTCATAGTGATTCATAAAATAATCTCAAACTGCCTTAACAGTGTGCAAATATCTGTTCCAGTCCTTGCTTTCAGTTCTTCTGGTATGTACATAGAAGAGGGATTGTCAGATCATGTATAATTCTATACTTAGCTTCCTAAGGAAATGTCAAACTGTCTTATACACAATGTCTGCACCATTTTACATTCCCACCAGCAGTGAGTGAATGTTCCTATTTCTGGACATTCTCTCCAAAACTGGTAGTTTTCTATCCTTTCTAATAGTAGCCATTCTAGTGGATGTAAAATGATTTCTCATTGTGATTCTGATTTGCATTTCCCTCATAGCTAGTGATACTGAACATATTTTCACATGCTTTTTAGCCATTTGTATTTCCTTTTTGGAGAAATGTCTATTTAAGTTTTTTGCCCAAATTTAAATTGAGTTGTCTTTTTATTGTTGAGTTGTAGGACTTCTTTATATATTCTGGATATTAAATCCTTATCAGATATGTAGTTACCAAATATTTTCTCCAGTGAGTAGATTGCATCCTCACTTTGTTGACAGTGCCCTTTGATGTGCAAAAATTTTTTAATTTTACAAGATTACATTTATCTATTTTTACTTTCATTGCCTGTGCTTTGGGTGTAAAGTGTAAGAAACCATTGCCTACTGCAAGATCTTGAAGATGCTTCCTGACATTTTCTTCTAGGAGTTCTATGGCCCTGATTCTTATATTTAGGTCTTTAATCCATTTTTAGTTAACTTTTATATATGGTATGAGGTAAGGGTCCTCTTTCATTCGTTTGCATGTGGATATACAGTTCTCCCAGCACCATTTATTAAAGAGATTATTCTTTCCCAGTTGAGTGGACTTGGCAGTCTTGTCAATAATCAATTGGCCATAGATGTGAGGATCTATTTCTGATCCCTCAATTTGATTCCATTGGTCAATATATCTATCCTTATGCCTGTACCTGTAGCTTTGTAATATGTTTTAAAGAGTCAGGAAGTGTGAGTCCCCCAACTTCATTCTTCTTTTTCAAGATGGTTTTGGCTCTTCAGGGCACCTTATCCTTCCAAATAAATTTGATAATTGGCTTTTCCACTTCTGCAAAGTAGGCGGTTGGAATTTTGATTGGGATTGCATTGAATCTGTAAATGATTTTGGGTAGAATTGACATTTCAACAATATTTAATCTTCTAAACCTGCATACAGAATGTCCCTCTAGCATCCACATCTTCTTTGATTTCTGTCAACAATGTTTGGTAGTTTTCTGTGAATAGCCCCTTTAAATCCTTGTTAAATTTATTCCTACATATTTGATTATTTGATTTGCTATTGTAAGTGGAATTTTTTCTTGATTTCCTCCTCAGCTTGCTCATTATTAGTATATAAAAGCAATATTGATTTTTACGTGTTGATCTTATATCCCTCCACTTTGTTGAACTCATGTATTAGCTCCAGTAGCTTTGTTGTAGATTTTTCAGGACTTCCTTTCCAATTTGGATGTCTCTTATTATTTTTTTCTTGCCTAACAGCTCTGGATAGGGCTTCTAGCACAGGATTGAATAACATGGGTGACAGTCGGCATCCTTGGCTTGTTCCAGATCTTAGAAGAAAAGCTCTCAGTCTTCCATCACTGAGTACAGTGTTAGCTGAGAGTTTTTTAGGTATGTCCTTTATCATGTTGAGGAAGTTTCCTTCTATTCCTATTTTTCAAAGTGTTTTTTAAAATCAAGAAGCATGCTGGATTTTGTCAAATGATTTTTCTGCATCAATCAAGATGATGAATGTGGTTTTCCCCTTTGTTTTACTAATGTGGTATATTACATTAATTGATTTTCTGTGTTGAACCACATACTTGTAATAAAACCCACTTGACCATGGTGTATAATTCTTTAATGTGCTGTTGGATTTGATTTGAAAGTATTTTGTTGAGGATTTTTGCATATATATTCATTAGAGAATTGGTCTGTAATTTTCTTTTCTTGTATCTTTATCTGGCTTTAGTATTTGTGTGATGTTGGCCTCATAGAATGAGTTAGGTAGTGTTCTCTCTCTTCAATTATTCTTTGGAAGAGTTTGAGCAGGATTGATATTAATTCTTCTTGGAATGATTGGTAGAATTCAGCCATGAAGCCACCTGGTCCTGGGCTTTTCTCTTTGGGGGGGTTTTGGTGACTGATTCAGTCTCTCTACTTGTAATTGGTTTGTTGAGGTCTTCTATTCCATTTAGGTTCAGTTTAGCTTGTTCTTGTGTTTCTAGGAATTTGTCCATTTCATCAAGGTTGTTGAATTTGTTGGCATTTGGTTGTTCATAAGTCCTCTTATGATCCTTCTTCATTTCTATGGGGTTGGTAATAATGCCCCCCTCATATCTGATTTTATATATTTGTATCTTCTCTCTTTTTTCCTTTTAGTTTAGCTAAGGGTTTGTCAATGTTATTTTATTTTTTAAATTAATTAATTGAAGTACATCACTCATACATAAACATACATAAACAATAAGTGTATGGTAATAGTTGTGAACTTACATGACATCATATAGGACTCTCATAATTTACCCTACCACCAATACTTTGCATTGTTGTTAAACCTTTTAAACTAAAGATTAAAGAGCATTGTCAAAATATTACTACACACCAAGGTATTTTTCTCCCAACCCACCCTATTATATTATTTTACACCATTTATATATGAACATACATAAACAATTAAGTGTATAGGACCTCTGTATGATGTTATGCATGTTTGCTTTGTCAATTTTATTGATCTTCTCAAAGAACCAACTTTTGGTTTTGTTAATTTTTGCTATTATTTTTTTATTCTCAATTTCATTTATTTCTGCTCTAGCATTTATTCTTTTCCTTCTGCTTGCTTTGGGATTAGTTTGCTATTCTTTTTCTCATTCCTCCAAATGTGCAGTTAGATTTTTTATTTTAGGTCTTTCTTCTTTTTTAGCGTAAGTGTTAAGGGCTAGAAATTTCCCTCTCAGCACTTACTTCCCTCCAGCCCATAAGTTTTAATATGTTGTGTCACTATTTGTCTCAATACACTTACTAATTTCCCTTGTAATTTCCTCCTTGAGCCTTGATTGTTTAAGAGTGTGCAGTTTAACTTCTATATATTTGTGAATTTTCTAGATCTCTGTGTGTTACTGATTTGCAACTTCATTCCATTATGGTCAAAGAAAGTGCTTTTTATTATTTCAATCTTTTTAAATTTATTGAGACTTGTTTTGTGACACAACATGTGGTCTATCCTAGAGAATAATCCATGTGCACTTGAAAAGAACGTATATCCTGATGTTTTGGGATGCATTGTTCCATATATGTCTGTTAGGTCTACTTCATTCATCATATTATTCAAGTTCTCTGTTTCCTATTGATCCTCTGTTTCGATGTTCCATCCAATACAGAGGGTGGTATATTGAAGTCTTCAACTATTATTTTATAACATCTATTTTTCCTTTCAGTTTTGCCATTGTTTATCTCATGTATTTTGGGGCATGATGTTTAAGTGCATAAATATTTGTGATATTATTTCTTCTTGGTTTGATGGCCCCTTTTACTAGTATATAGTGTCCTTTGTCTCATAACAGTCTTGCATTTAAAGTCTATTTTGTCCAATATTAGTATAGCTACCCCAACTCTTTTTTTATCTTTTAAAAATTGAAATTTATCATTCATGCATGAACATCCATAAACAATAAGTGTACAGTAAAAGTTGCGAGATTGGAAGACAAACATGAATATCATCCTATAGGGATCCCATACATTACCTCACCACTAATGTCTTGCATTGTTGTGAAACAACTGTTACAAACTATGAAAGAACATCATCAAAACATTACTACTAACTATAGCCCATATCTTACATTTGGTGTATTTTCCCCCAACCAACCTGCTTATTGACACCCTGTATTAGTATTATATACTTGTTCTAGTTCATGAGAGAATGTTCTCAAGTTTGTTCAGTTAACCACAGTCCATCTTCCACTGTAGGGTTCATTGGGTTTACAGTCCCATGCTTTGTATAATCCATTCAAAGTGTACACTCAGTGGTGCTTACATTCATCACAGAGTTGTGCTGGTATTCACCTCAGTCAATTTTAGAACATTTTCATGACTCCAAAAAGAAAAATCCCATTCTCCCTTTTACCCTCCCTATTGTTGTCCCTTAGATTTCATATATCTTCCTTACCATTGCTGCAAAAATATTATAATATTACTGTTAACTATAATCCACAAGTTACATTAGTTGTAATAGTCCCATGAATCACCATATTCTTAACACTTTGTAAAAGAAAAATATTCTTATACTATTAACCACAATCTTCATCCACCACTGAAATTACTGTTATACAGTCCCTACATTTTTCTCTAGCCTCCTTTCAATTGAAATATCACATCCAGACTACCCCCTTCATTCACAATCACATTTATAAATCAGCAGTGTTAGTTATACTCACAATAAAGTATTACCATCAACTGTATTCACTTCCACACATTTACAATAAACTTTATGAAAAATTCTATATACATTAAGCATCAGCTCCCACTCTCAACCCAGATTTCAATTTACTGGTAACTGATATCCTAGTTTACTTACATTAGTTTACTCATCGTTTTAGTTCATATTAGTGAGACCATACAATATTTGTCCTTTTGTGTCTGACTTATTTCACTCAACATAGTGTCCTCGAGGCTCATTCATGTTGTCACATGTATCCCAATTTCATTTCTTCTTACAGCTGTATAGTATTCCATTATATGCATATACCACATTTTGTTTATCCACTCATCAATTGATGGACACTTGGGTTGCTTCCATATTTTAGCAATTATGAATAATGCTGTTATGAACATTGATATGCAAATGTCAGTTTGTGTCCTTGCTTCCATTTCTTCTGAATATATTCCAAGGAACGGAATTGCTGGATCATTCAGCAGTTCTACATTTAGTTTCTTGAGGAACTGCCAAACTCTTCCCTACCTCTTTTTCAGTTATGTTTGAATGGAATATCTTTTTCCAACCTTTCACCTTCAACCTATTTGTGGCTTTGGGTCTAAGGTGAGTCTCTTGTAAACAGCATATAGTTGGATCAATGCTTTTTTATCCATTCTGCCAATCTGCATCTTTTGATTGGGGAGATTAATCCATTATAATAACATTCAGCATTATTACTGTAAAGGCAGTATTTACTTCAACCATTTTATCCTTTGGTTTATGTATGTCATATTTTTTTCTCTCTCTTTTTATCCTTTTTGTTATACTTACTCATAATTTTCAATTCTTCACAGTACTCCAAGCCACACTGTTCTGTCTTTTCCTTTCAACCAGCAGAACTCTCTATAGTAATTCTTGTAGGGCAAGTCACTCATTGATAAAATCTGTCAGTTTCTGCTTATTTGTGAATATCTTAAACTCTCCCTCATTTTTCAAGGACAGTTTTGCCAGGTAAAGAATTTCTGGCAGGCAGTTTTTCTCTTTCAGTACCTTAAATTAATTATAGCTCTGCCTTCTCGCCTCTATGGTTTCTGATGAGAAATCGACACTTAGTCTTATTGCAGAGTGCTTGTGTGTGATGAATCGCTTTTCTCTTGCTGCTTTCAGAATTCTTTTTCTTTGGCATTTGACTTTCTGAAAAGTACATGCCTTGGAGTAGGTCTGTTAGGATTTATTCTGTTTGGAATAGGTTGCATTTCTTGGATACGGCTTTCATAAGAGTTGGGAAATGCTCAGTCTCTATTTCCTCAAACGTTCTTTCTGTCCCTTTCCCTTTTCTTATCCTTCCAGGACACCATGATGGGTATGTTTACGCATTTCATGCCATCACTCAAATCCCTGAGACATTGCTCCATTTTTTTTCTATTCTTTTCTCTATTTGTTCTTCTGACTGCAAGATTTGTCCTGCCATTTAATTTGCTTTATTCTTTTTTTGCCTGTTAAAATCTGCTGTTGTAGGCCTCTAATCTATTTTATTCTCTTCTATTATACTTTTCATCCCCATAATTTCTGTTATTTTTATATTTATACTTTCAAATTCTTCTTTATGCTCACTCATTGTCATAATATCCTTTATTTCTTTAGCCATATTTTCCTCCTCCTAGAATTAATTTAGGATATTTCTTTGACGTTTTTGGTGACTTCTTCCAAATACTGTGTCTCCTTTGAAGTTTTAATTTGTTCCCTTGACTTGGCCATATCTTCCTGTTTCTCAGTACTGCTTGTAATTTTTTGCTGCTGTCTAGGAATCTGATCATCTTGATGAGCTTACTCTAAGTTTCAGTTTCTCCCTCTTACCTAGAGATTTATTGTTGATTGACTTTGTGTTAAGGCTCTTCTTTGATGCTTAGTCTACCTCATTCTAGACCGTTAGAATAGCCTATGCTTAACTGATGAGATTTTTTTCCCAGCTCTTCTTCATCTGATTCTTGTCCTGAATATGAGGTACAATTTTTAATATTGCACCATTTATGCGATTGTTCCACTTCCAGGAGAAAGTTTCCTTTCCTTTGTACCTTCTCTGGGAATCTTGATCCATTCTGTTTATTTTTTATTTTTTTGGCTTCTCTATATTTTTATAAGGTAAGATTTATAGGTTCCAAGTATTAGAACCTGGATACCTTTGTGGAACAGTATTCAGCCTACCACAACTGTCTGACATAAAGAATAAAATTAGTAAAACTTGGGCATTTCAAAGAGTTTAATTATTTTTATTGTTAACATCCAATACCCTCATTTTGAAAATGTAGAGACTGAGACCCAATCATTTGACTCCATCAAGATCACATAATAATAATCAGAAATAAGACCTTCTGAGTCTAAGATATGTACCCTTGCTAGTCTTCTATAATCCTGTTATAATATAATTATGTATAATTTATAATCCAAGTTATCATCAATATTTATTGTTGGCAACATAAGAAAGTTACAAAAATTTGCCAAAATAAACCTAAAAACATCTGAAATAAAAAATTAGTTTAAATAAGTCCTAACTTCACTGGAGTGGAATCCAACTAGTTCCCGGATTGATTTGTATTTTATACTGATAATTTCTCCAGTAAACTTGTATACATTTTCTAGCTTTCACCAAGTCAATCAATAATAGCCTCAGAATCCCAGTACAAAATATATCAAATAGAGGCAAAGTAATTTCATCAGCCCATAGTCTTCCTGTGTTTTGTTTATCTCAGCTCGAATGTCCCATTGGGCATAATGATGTTCTCTACTGCAGTAAATCTATTTTCAATGGACTCAACCAGTCTGGATCTTTCAGGTACTTCAAAGTACATCATCTTTTCAAACACACTGATTAACCATTGCACTTTTTTAGAAAAAATTTGTTTACAATGCTTAGTAAACAGAGCTGTGATTTTCTCCATAATTACAGCATTAGACTTCATTTTCTACAAATATGTACTCTTCAAACAAATCATTTGTGCTGTATTTTGCCTTGAGTCAGCATCAAGGTATATAAGAGGTGACGTTTTATCTAAAAATTGAATGGGTTGTTTTCACCAATTATGTTCTGAGTTTTTTATATGCCTTTTTAAACTAGTGTCATCATATAGTTTCTCCTTGTACTTACTGTCTAGTCAAAATGCACATTCCATTTAGTTATTTGAACTCAAGTCAACATTAGCAAGGCTAATGCTATTGTTCTGACAAGTTCTTTTTTGCTTATATTAAACAAATTCTAAAGGTATCCTATGAGGAAAAATACAAACAGAAAACCTTCCTCAACTTGATTAGTTATTTCTGATGGAACTAGAAAAGAATTCGCATGGAAAATTTGCAGGTAAATGTTCATGACAGAAAACAGATTCAACTCCTTCCCCTCCCCCTCTACACACAGACATAAAGCCTGCAGAAATAGGAATTAAAATACATAGTTTTAAAAAAAGCCTAGTAGGTCAGGCTCAGAGTTAAGGATAATTGAATTCATCCTTACATTTAATCCTCACAATATCTAGGTAAGGTGAATATGATTATACACATTTTACAGATTAGGAAACAGAGACTTGTAGACTGTGGAACTAGCCCAGGCCACAGTACCAGATACTTTTTAAATGCAATCAACAATCACAAACCAATTTATTATTTCTCACAGTCTGGAGGTTGCTGGTTTGCCCTGGACTCTGTCTCATAGCTGAATTCAAAAGGAGGCTTGACTAAGAGTAGAGCACGGTTGGGATAGCTAAGATGACTGAGCCTCTCTTTCCTTATGGGCTTTCAGTCGCAAGGAGGTGACTGCAGCTTTACATGAGACAAGCTTCAGGGTATGAATGCTTATCAACTGCTGCTGGAGTCACCTTAGCCAAAATCCCAGTGACCAAAGCAAGATTCAATGTGGAGGCGGGGAAATAAACAGGGCAAAGTACTGGGGCCTGTGATTCCTTGGGGGTCATAAGTTAAGCAAGGTACCACAATCACACAGCTAATTATAGGGAGAGCTATAAGATTCTGGAATCATTTTCCAGAAGCATTGAATATACAGATCCACTGAATGATGTCACAGAATGTGCTGATGGTGTTTCAGTGAATGATATTAGGCACTTAATTTTGGAATAAAATTTTCCCTTTGCTGATTATAAGAGCACGGGCAAACATGGTGGAAGGCTGGATTTATAATTTCAGTGACCTCTGGTTTCAGTAGAACTTTTTCAGCTATTAAGAACACCTATTGGGAAGTGGACTTGGCCCAATGGATAGGGCACCCACCTACCACATGGGAGGTCCACAGTTCAAACCCTGGGCCTCCTTGACCCATGTGGAGCTGGCCCATGTGCAGTGCTGATGCGTGCAAGGAGTGCTGTGCCACGCAGGGATGTCCCCGGTGTAGGGGAGCCCCATGCGCAAGGAGTGTGCCCCATAGGAGAGCTGCCCAGCGCAAAAGAAAGTGCAGCCTGCCCAAGAATGGTGCTGCACACATGGAGAGCTGACACAACAAGATGATGCAACAAAAAGAAACACAGATTCCCAGTGCTGCTGATAATGATAGAAGCAGTCAGAGAAGAACACACAGTGAATGGACACAGAGAGCAGACAACTGAGGGTGGGGGAAAGGGAGAGAAATAAATAAAATAAAATAAAATCTTAAAAAAAAAAAAAAAAGAACACCTATCATCCAACATGATCAAGTTCTGAGAATCTTATTCTTCCCTTTCTGTCATGGAAGAGCTCTGAGTGTGTGTCCCCAGCCAAATAGACAGATTAACATATTCTGAATGGTTTGGTGGCTAAGCCAGGACGGTTCTGGTTTAAATTAGACTCAGAGCCTCAGTCTCTTCTGAAACTCAAAAAAATATAATAAATTACCTTCTTTCAAGTCCCATCAGATACTGACTTGGGAGAGGTAAATAACATTTTTGTTTGGTCTTGCCTTCCTCTGCAGGGACTTCTTGGGTAGAACAAACATAGTCTGCTTACCTGAAGGTGTTGCAAAGTCAGACCAAAAAATAGTCAGGTCCTGGGAGGGATGAGATTGCCCTGCACTTGGGCCTCCTAGTTTCAGGAGAGATGGCAGAGCTCAGAAGGGAACTCAGGACATCATAAGGATCCCTTCACTGGGGAGGGCAGAAGGGAGGAGCATGGGAAAGCCCCTGGGAGCTACACATTTAGTCACTTCATCCTGGAATCTGCAGCTAGAAGAAACCTAAGAGATCATTTTGTATAGATATTATAAATAAGTTTATTTTCATGCGCCAACTAGTTTTTGTTCTGAAAACTGTGTTAAGAAGATTCTGAAAGGAGGCATACAGAACCAGTTTGCAATGTGAAGAACTGGAGATTCATGTCTATATGCCTGGCACTTACTGTTCCTTATTAGTCTAATTCCTTCATTATTTAGAACATAAAATGCATTAAAAAGAAAGGTGACTGGGGCTAAACATCCAGAGCCAGTTAGCAACAGAGATGGGAAAAAATGGCAGATAATTAATTCAGCTTCCCCCTTGGCTCTTTGGAACCAATTCTGTACTACCTGACAGCTATGTTAGACAGCACCAACATGGAGTTAGCTTCCTCTCCTTGCCAGTATCCTCTAAAATGTTCTTACATGATATGTTTTGCTTTTTACCACCTTTCTTTCCCTTTCTAAAGATAAAGAAAAAAGCCATAGGAGTTACTCAGCCCTTCCATAGCCCCCTCTGACTTAGCCCATCAGCAGTGGAGAGTGGTGAAGTCCCAGAGTCAGAAGATTTGGGATCTCCTCCTGGCTTTGCCCCCACCTACCTGTGAGGACATCTGCATGCCTCAGTTTCCTGTTATGAGAATGCTAGACTAGATGAATCCAGGAGAGGAGGAACATTTAGGAATGTTTGAATGCTCACTAAACTCGGAGCAAAGCTAAAGTCCAGAGAAAAACACATCAGTCCTGCTCACCTGCAGATGGCAGGAGCAGCCACGGTCATCTTGGCCCCACAATAATCTTTCATCTAACGCAGGTTTGCTGTGTTTATGCTTAGCTCCGAGATGTTTTATGAACGTTATTAATTTCCTCACGTCTGATTGTCTTAGTTTCCTAGGGTTGCCATAACAAATACCACACAATGGATGGCTTAAACAATGGGAATTTACTGTCTTATGGTTTTGAAGGTTAGAAGGCTTGTTTCCTCCCATGGTCCGTTGTGGTCCATTGTTGACTTGCCACAATTTAGGGAGTTCCTAAGCTTCTGTGACACACAGTAATGTCCTCTCCTTTCTCTGTGGGTTCCTGCTGACTTCTGGCTTCTGGATCCCTGATATTTTCTCATTATAAGGCCTTCAGTATTAGGAATAAGAGCTACCCTGATTCAGTTGGCCTCACATTAACTTAAGATAATATCATCAAGAGGTCTTATTTACAATGAGTTCACACCCACAAAATGCAGAGCAAGGTTGAGAGCACGCCTTTTGGGTACACAACCCAATCTACCATACTATTTGCTGCAAAAACAGAGTTGAAAGTGCTTGTAAGATATTCACTAGAATAATATCAATAGATACTTCTGGAGGGAAATTTGGGAGCGATGGAGGGGTAAGATGTGAGGGCTTTCTCTTTTCCTCTCCTAAAATGTTTAACACATATTAAATATGCATGCTATGCTCCTATAAGTTACTACTTTTCCTCTACTGTTCTATTAGTTTGAAATATTTCATATTAAAAAAAATAATTCTTAAAGGAAGTGATTGGATGTTAACAATACCGACAAATGTGAAGATGATAAAAACTACTAAACATGTTGGGAAAAGCAGAGGTAAAGGGATTATTCATGAAAAGCAAACATGTTTTTTAAAAAAGGATATTCATGCAGCATGATCTTTCCCCCTGACAATCACACACACACAGCCTCATCTCCTACTTCTCTTTCTTGTTCACTCCACTGCATACATACCTGCCTCCTTCCTGGTCCTGCAACAAATGAGGAATGCTTCTGCCAGAAGAACTATTTTTGAGGCCTGGACCACTTTCCCCCAGATGGCAACATGGTTTGCTTCCTCTCCTCCTTCAATTCTCAGCTCAAGTGTTACCTGAACAGTGGGTCCTTATCTGATCGCTGTCTACACAATAGATACCCTCCTTGTGCCCTAACTCCCAGCACTCCCCACACTCTCCAGCAAACTCACGTCATTGAACTTCCTTTCTTTTCTTGAAACTTACCACCATTTAGCATATTATATATTTATTTGCTTATTTTTACCATCTGTCCCCATTACTAGATTGAAAACTCCAGAAGGCAGGGCTGTTTTGTTCACTGCTATATTCCGAAGGGTCTAGAATACTGCCTTGTACATACTCATTAAGTGGACCAAGAAAAATAATGGGAAAAAAATTTGTGTTTTAATCTATAAGATCCATATAAATATCTGAAGCTATTAGTCTGATGTTAATTCAGGGGTAGTGTAGGAATTTTTTCTATAACTTACAAAGCCTACGGCAAGTGCTCTTGATGAAACCTTGCAAGCCACTGGTGGTTTCCCAGGCACAAGACTTCCTTGAAACGACACAGCATCATGAGGCATGGAAGATGGCAAATGCGCGTACCACTGCTGCTCAGGAGTCACCCAAGACACTTCTGGAGGACACAAGTTAGGAAGTGTGATCTCAGCAGATTCTCAGTATAGATGAGATCCTTCTACTTTGGAAAAAGGATGCCTATTATTAATATAATACTGTCGGCAGGGAACAGAAAATGATAAAGTTTAAGGGGGTTGGCTTATTCATAATTGGTGAAGATGCAACTGGAGATTGTAATGTCAGGCCCCTCTTTTTTTTAAAAAAAGATTTATTTTTTTATTTCTCTCCCTCTCCCCCACCCCATTGTCTGCTCTGTGTGTCCATCTGCTGTGTGTTTTTCTGTGTCTATTTGTATACTTGTCAGCGGCACTAGGAATCTGTGTCTCTTTGTGTCGTGTCATCTTGCTGCATCAGCTCTCTATGTGTGCATTGCCACTCCTGGGCAGGCCGTGTTTTTTTCACAGAGGGTGGCTCTCCTGCAGGGGTGCACTCTTTGTGTATGGGGCTCCCCTATGTGGGGGACACACCTGCGTGGCATGGCACTCCTTATGCACATCAGCAGTGTGCATAGCCAGCTCACCACATGGGTCAGGAGGCCCTGGGTTTGAACCCTGGACCTCTTATATGGTAGGGAGATGCTCTATCAGTTGAGCCATATCTGCTTCCCTCAGGCCCCTCTTAATCACTTTGAGTGTATAAGAAAATCAATGAGGATGCAACTTTTAAAAACCCAACCTTTTAAAAATTGAGGCAATTCTATGGTTTAAAAGAATATTAGAGTACTCTTAAAAATAGATAAATAGGAAATTTTATATTGTATATGTGTTACTACAATAAAATAAAATACTTTTAGAATTTCAAATATTAGTTTGTTCAAATAAAACCATGATAGGGAAGTGGATGTGGCTCAAGCAACTGGGTTCCCATCTACCATATGGGAGGTCCGTGGTTCAGCTCCTGGTTCCTCCTAAAGAGGATCAGCAGGATGGCAAGCTAGTACAATGGGCAAGATGACGCCACAAGAGACACAACAAAGCAGGGAACGGAGGTGGCTTAAGTGATTAGGTGCCTCCTTCCCACCTTGGAGGTCCCAGGTTTGGTTCCTAAAGAAACAAAGATGAAGAACAGACACAGCAAGTGCAAACAATGAGGGAGTGGGGAGAGATAAGTAAATAGAATAAATTTTTTAAAAAACAAAACCTTTACATGATAGGTATCAAGATGCTTAACAGAATCTTCACATTTGAAAATCTATGTGAAATACTTTTTATGCATAAAGAAGAACAAAAAAGTAGGGGATAAAGAATATTAGAGATGGAAGGAAGCCTTTAAGATCATATAATTATGTCCAGTCCCCCTCTACATCAAGAGGGGGCTTAGATTCCACATAGATAATGGATGCAATTCTCCTGCTTGCAGTTATAGGCACTCTTGGCTCCCTGGTATGGTGGTTAACCTTCTTCATCCTCCTGTTAGCTGGCCACCCCAGGGTCCATAGGATGGAGGAATAGAGTATGTATTAGAGGGGAATTACTGGTGTTCTGCTGTGGAACTATTGTGATTAGTAATGGAAGAAATTATAGCATTGGTGTGGGGAAAGTGGTCACGGTAGCTGCTGATGGTAGGGAGAGGGAAGAAGAGATATGATGTGGGGACATTTTCAGGACTTGGAGTTGTCCTGGGTGGTGCTGCAGGGACAGATGCTGGACATTGTGTGTCCTGCCATGGTCCACTGGGTGGACTGGGAGAGAGTGTAGACTATAATGTAGACCACTGTCCATGTGGGGCAGCAGTGCTCCAAAATGTATTCACCAGGTGCAGTGAATGTACCACAATGATGGGAGAGGTTGTTGATGTGGGAGGAGTGGGGTGAGGGGGTGGGGGGTATATAGGGACCTCATATTTTTTTAATGTAACATTTAAAAGAAAATAAAGAAGAACAAAACAAAAAAACCCCACAAAACAAACAAACAAACAAAAAGATCATATGAAAGTAGATTATTATGGAATTGAGGAAACAGAAAAAAAAACCCTAATATTTATCAAGTGCTTGCTGTCTGCCAAGCAGTAGCTAACGTTTCCTCATTTAATCCTTACAATATTTAGTATATTTAGGATACTGGTCAATATAATTATATTTTACATTTTAAAGATAAGGAAATCAGTTCAGTGTGATTAAGAAAGTAAGCCCAGTTACAATAGTTGGTAAAAGGCAGGGCCAGAATGCTAACTCTGGACGTTTGGAATCCTAGCAATGATCTTAACACTAAGCTCCACAGAAGGAAACAATGTGTGCCCTAGTAACTTTTGGGTCATTTATCAACAGAATCATTGATGCATCCATTGATGCTTTCATTTATTCAACAAGTATTTACTAATCAACCACTGTGTGCCAAGTTCCCATGTATACAGAAGAATAAGACAGAAATGGTCCTTACCCTTTTGGAGCTCACATTTACTGGGATGAATACTGGCAAGTCTTAACATTAAGAAAAACTATATATATATATATATATATATATATATATATATATATATATATATATATAAAACTTCTAATAATGACAAGTGCTAAGAAGGGAAAGTGATATATAGTTCAATTCTCTCTCCATTTTACATTTCTTTCCTGCCCTTTCAGGCAAACAACTCTGGAATGCCACAGAGAAAATGTGCATTTCTAGTCCTTGGCATCAGTTTTTTCCATGCTGCCCACTCTCACTTCCTTGTACTTATTTCTGAGCCAAGAACTGGCATATACACGGCTGCAGACACTACATGGGCCATAGGATGCCACAGAGAAAACCATGTGTAAGACTGAACAAATTATCCAAGTAATTTGGATAGAAATATATCCTACTGGGGTCTGGATATTTGGCCAAGCTAGTTATTTTGACCAGTGATTCTGTTAATTATTCAAGTCCTGGTTTTGCTTTGGAAATTCTGTTCTCTTAAGGTAAGGCAAGGACGTACACATCAATATTTATGAGTTGGGCCATGGTAATGGATTTATGAGTGGGCCTTCTCATACACTTAGAATTGTCATAACTAAAGATAACTTAACCAGTCACCCAGCCAATATTTCCCTAGTGTCTACTTTGTCCAAGATACCCTGTTAGGTATCTTGGCAAAAGCAATATTTGAAAGGACTAATAAGAGGGAAAGGGGAGTTGTGAGTGAAGGAGAAAGAGAGGGAGAGTGAGATGCAAGATAGCATATAATTCTTAAACCTTAGGGCAGACAATAAATGCACAAAGAAAGAGAAAAAGCTGAGCAAACTGAAAATGAACTACTTTTCTTGGGCTGATCAAAGAACTGAGTTCTTAGGGGAAACTACCACCCTGAAATCCAGAAAGAGAGGTGATTCCAGAGAGTCACGGACAAGATCTGCTTACCTGGAGCAGAAGCAACTAGAGCCATCTTGGTGGCAGTGGTACATATTTTTGTAGGTTTTACCTCCAGAAACCTCATGAGGTTCAAACTGTGAATAACTAAAAAAGATCCCTTTATGCATCTGGCAGCAGGTAGGAAAGAGGGGAAGAGGGATCATTGTGAAATGCACAATGTTCTAGAGTGTTCTAGACAATAAGGGTCTTTTCTCCAGGAGATAAGATATTACCACAATATTATCCACCCAGGGAAAAGGTTCTTCTCTGATTGTAGCTCTCTCTAGCTTTCCTGTCTCACCTAAGGTGAAAGGGAAAGATGAGAGATACACACAGGGGCACAGGCTTATTAAAAATTAGATTTAATCCTAAAACTAAAAAACACCTCCCCTCCCCCACACTTTATCACCACATCAACAAGACTCCAGTATAACATTGGATTACAGCTAAAAGAAGACTCTACCTAAGAAGAATTGCTTTGGGAAACCCAAAGACAACAATGAGACACAAACAAGGACACTAGAGAAATTGAAAGCCTCTGGCACCTACAGCTACAACAAACATTAAACATAGTCCATCTCCTCACCATGTCAACATAAAACCTCACAGTAAAGGTCCATTTACTTCAATTCCTATCACCCAATACATCATGTTCAACATTCAACAACAACAAAAAATTACAAGGTATACTAAAAGACAAGAAAAACTCAATCTTTTTTATTTATCTAATTCCCCTCCCCTCCCCCGGTTGTCTGTTTTCTGTGTCTTTTTGCTGCGTCTTGTTTCTTTGTCCGCTTCTGTTGTTGTCAGTGGCACGGGAAGTGTGGGCGGCGCCATTCCTCGGCAGGCTGCTCCCTCCTTCGCGCTGGGCGGCTCTCCTTATGGGTGCACTTCTTGCGCGTGGGGCTCCCCTATGCGGGGGACAGCACTCCTTGCGCGCATCAGCACTGCGCATGGGCCAGCTCCACATGGATCAAGGAGGCCCGGGGCTTGAACCGCGGACCTCCCATGTGGTAGACGGACGCCCTAACCACTGGGCCAAAGTCCGTTTCCCAAGAAAAACTCAATCTGAAGAGAAAAAGCAAGCGTCAGAACCAGACTCTGATATGATAGATTTTGGATTCTCACAGGAAATTTAAAATAAATGTAATTAACATAGTAAGGTTCTACTGAAAAAAGTAGACAATATACTAGAAGAGATGGGTCATGTAAGCTGAGAAATGGAAACTATGTGAAAGAATCAAAAGGAAATGCTAGAACTCAAAAGCACTGTAACTGAAATAAAAATGCCTTTGGCGGAGTCATCAGTAGACTGGACATGTCCAAGGACAGAATCATGAATCGGAGGATATGTCAGTATATACTTCCAAATCTGAAATACAAAGACAAAAAAGAACGAAAATTAAAATGGAATATCCAAGAACTGTGGGGGAAGTTTCAAAATTGTAACACATATATAATTAGAATACCAGAGAGAGAGAATAGAGCAGAAGAAATATTAGAAGCAATAATGGCTGAGAATTTTCCAAAATTATTGATAGAAATCAAACCACAGGTCCAGGAATCTCAGAGAACACCAAGTAGGATAAATACCAAATAAGGTACACCTAGGACTATCAAACCTAACTGCAGAAACAAATGTCAAAGGGAAAATCTGGAAAGGAGCCAGAGAATAAAATCACCTTACCTAGAGAGTAACAAGGATAAGAACTGCAGCAACTTTCTCATCAGAAACCAAACAAGTAAGAAAAGAGTAGAGTGAAATATTTACAGTGTTGTAAGAAAAACAAAACAAAAAACCACCAACCTAGAATTCTGTATCCAGTGAAATTATCCTTCAAAATTGAAGGAGAAATAAAGGATTTCTCAGAAAAACAAAACCTAAGGAAATTTATTACCAATAATCCTGCCCTACAAGAAATATTAAAATAAGTTCTTCAGGTAGAAGAAAAATGATATAGGCCAGAAACTTGTATCTATAAAGGAGGAATACCAGAGAAGGAATAAATGAAGGTAAAATAATAGTTTCATTTTTCTTATTCTTAATTGATCTAAAAAATAACCATTTGTTTAAAGTAATCATTGTAACAATGTACTGAATAGGTAATTATAGCAAATGGAGAAGCGAAATGAATGACAGCAATGTCATTAGGGATGGAAGAGAGGAATTGGGAATACTCTAGTACATGTTACCTGTACTACAAGTGAAGTAGCATAGTATTGTATAAAGGTGGAATTAGATTAGTTAAAATGTATATTGCAAATTCTAGGAAAATCATTAAAATTATTTTTTAAGAAGAATAGTTCTCATGCTAAGAGAGGAAAAAATTAATTATATGAAAGAATCAAGACCAGAGAAGGCAGAAAAAAAGGGAGGGGGTGCAAAAACAAATGTAATGAATAGAAAACAGTTACAAATACATTAGATATTAATCCTACCATATGAACAATCGCTTTAAATGTGAATGGTCTAAATATATCAATTAAAACACAAAATGGATTAAAAAAACAGACAATCTTATGTTATCTACAAGGAATTCACTTTAATATAAAGACTCAGAAAAGTTAAAAGCAAAGGGATGGAGAAAGATATACCTTGTTAACACCAATCAAAAGAAAACTGGAGTAGATATGTCAATGTCAGACAAAGCAGGCTTCATAAAAAGAAAACTTACCATGGATTAAGAGGGTTCTTACATATTTAAAAAGGATCAAATCTCCAAAAAGACTTAAAAATCCTTCACATTTGTGCATTGAACAACAGAGTGTCAAAATACATAAGGCAAAAAGGGATTAAATGGCAAGGAAAAAAAGACAAAGTCATTCACCAGTATAGTCGAAGAATTTAAAACCCGCCTTTCAACTCCCAGGTCCTACGGTCATGGCAGATAGCTCCAGAGTTTGGTGCCTTGCCAGTGGACCCCTCTTTGGAGTTAGTGCTCCCCAGTGTGACAGAACTGGACTCAGATATGATTTCTCTACACATGCCTCTTCTGTCCCTTGTATTGAACCTATAGTTGGCACTGGAGTTGGTAGGTATATGTCCAAGAGACTTCAATCTCTGGGCTGTCTATGTGCCAGCTGGGACCTGAGCTTCAGCAGAGTTGCAACACCTACTCTCCAGGTCACTGGACTCACCCAGGACAACCAACAAGGAGGAGAGGATGGACAACCACCATACCAAGGAACCAAAAGAATCTACAACTGCTGTAAGCAAGAAAGTCCCATCCATAGGCCCTATGGGATCAAAGCCCTTCTCAATTAGAGGTGAAGTGGGCATCAGCATCCCAGAATCCTCAGGATTGGAGAATGAACTATGAACTAGACTGGACTTACTGGTATTCCACTCTGGACTTACTGTGATTTTAGCAATGGAAGAAATTATATCATTGATGTGGAAACAGTGGCCACTGGAGTTGCTGAAGGTAGGGAGAGGGAAAAAGATGTATAATATGGGGGCATTTTTGGGAATTGGAACTGTCCTAATGACATTGCAAAATCAGATACAGGACATTATAGATCCTGCCATAACCTACAGAACAGAGTGGGAGAGAGTGTAAACCACAATGTAAACTATAATCCATGCTTAGTGGCAGTGCTCCAAAATGTGTTCATCAACTGCAATTAATATACCACTCTAATGAAAGAAGTTGTTAATGTGGGGAAAAGTGGGTGGTATGGGAAGTGGGGCATATGGCAATTCCCTGTATATTTTATGTACCATTTTTTAAATGTAATCTAAGTATTTTTTTAAATAAATGAAAAATATATTTAATAAATAAAGAAATAAAACCCCTCTTTCAGTAATTGATGGAGCAAGGAGGTAAAAAATTGGTAAGCATGTAGCTGACCCAAATAGCGCATGGCAAAAACATCAGGCAAATTCCAACTTAGAAAGATTCTATAATGTACTTGACCAGTAGTCCTCAAAACAGCCCATTTCATCAAAAACAAGAAAAGTCTGAGAAACTGTCACAGCCAAGAAGAGCCTAAGGAGATGTGACAACTAAATATGTGGTAGCTGGATGGGATCCTGCAACATAAAAAGGATATTAGTAAAAATAAGGAAATCTGAGTAAACTGTAACTTTAGCTAATAATACTGTATCAATATTGGCTTAATTTTAACAAATGTATCACACTAATATAAGATGTAACTAATAAAGGAAGCTGGGTGCAGTGTATATGCAACTCTGTACTATGTTTGCAAGATTTCCGTAAACCTAATGTAGCTGGATTTCTCTAAGTTCTTGATATGTTACATAAAAGAATTTAGGAACATGCCAGCTTAATTAGATCAGTAGTTTATTAAAGAAATGGGAAAAGAGAATAGAAACAAGAGAAAAAAACAGATTACGGGTCCCCAGGCATAGCTGTGGGAGAGAGATTTAGCTTGTGCGGTTACTTTTTAAACCAATAATTATTCCTGTCCTTGCTAATGTTTGGAGGAGGGGGTCCTAGCTATTTATTTGATCACTCCACCTGTCAAATCCTATGGACCGGGATGGGGGGGGATGGGGGGGATGATAAAGTCCTTTGAGGATATCTGGGGCTTTTGCTTGACCCAGGACAAAATCTCATTCCAAATGGGGATTCTTGTGGGGTTCTTCCAGCAGGTTTCTGGTGGGGTCTTTCCTTCAGGGAGTTTCCAGGCAGGGCTCCATGGCCATATATTTCACAGCCATGCTTTTCTGCCAGGTTTTAGATATGTCTTCCCATTCTCTAAACTACCCTGCCTCATTAACACTGTTCTATAAGATAATATTTGTTTAAAAAATACTGAAAAAAGATTTCTTCACACATTTGGAAGAAAATCCCTGGGACCTCTGATTTTCTAGCCTCTTCTGGCTAATTGTGGACTCCTCCTTCATTTCATGTTACACGTCATTCATCTATTCTCTTCTCTACATTTTGTGCCAACCCACATGACACAGATTCAGTCCTTTTTCCTTGAGTTCCTCCAGATCACCACTCACATTCATTTATGAATAAAGGTTTGGGATGAAGGGGTGGAGTGGAATTTACACCACAATGATATGACTCTCTTATGATTTAATACTAGCCATCATATCAGTTTAAAAGTCCTTTAGTCATTTCACAGATCTCAGAGTCCCTCATCTCCCTTATTTCTACAGACATAAGCCATTTTTCCTTTCTTCTCTGAATTCTTCTTCAAATTTGGTTTACCTACCAACTGATGATGCAACTGGAAAATGACCTTATATGGAAGGTTCAATGCGGATCAGCAGAATATCCCTGTCTACATAAAATAACATGACTTTAAAATGCTGTTTGACCTAATGTAAGGGGGAAATGGAAAGGAGAAATGAGTTTATATGGCTACGAGTCTCTAAAAAAGAGTCTAGAGGCTGGCAGAAGGATTGCCCTTATGCACAACTGAGCAGAGTCTGAGAGACAGATAAAGCAGATACAACCCCCAGATATTGGTTCCTTTGAGGGCTAAAGAGACCCATGGGAGTTATGGTCATGGCCAATGGGGTTAACTACCAGGTCAGATGGCCCCTCTTTGGAAATGGTGTTTATGTGTGATGAATCTGGACTCAGATGGGATCTCTCTTCATAAGACTTTCATGCTAATGTGCTGGAGGTGCAGTTAGTGTTGGAGTTTAAGATATATTTAGGGGATTTGAATCTCTGGACTGACAATGTGATAGCCAGGTCCTGAGCCTCAACAGACTCCAGCACCTACAATCTGATTTATTGGACTTACCACACTCAGCTAAGATGGAGTTGAAGAAGGACAACCACCACACCATGGAGCCTAGAGTGATTACAACTGAAAGTGGGAGGATTGCATCCAGCATCCATGTGGAATCTGAGCCTCCTCTTGACATAGAAGTGCAATGGACACAAACAATCCAATGTCCACATAGAAGAGGTGGCATTGGATTGGGAAAAGTCGACAGGGTGGCTGATGGGTATGGGGAAATACAGGAAGAGATGAGAGGTGGAGGCGTCTTTGGGACATGGAGCTGCCCTGGATGGTGCTTCAGGGGCAATCACCGGACATTGTAAATCCTCACAGGGCCCACTGGATGGAATGGGGGAGAGTATGGGCCATGATGTGGACCACTGACCATGAGGTGCAGAGGTGCCCAAAGATGTACTTACCAAATGCAATGGATGTGTCATGATGATGGGAACGAGTGTTGCTGGTGGGGGGAGAGGTGGGGTGGGGGGGGTGGGATAGAATGGGACCTCATATATATATTTTTAATGTAATATTATTACAAAGTCAATTTAAAAAATTGGTTTACCTAAAACCTTCTTAAATCCTCTGAATTTCTTAAAGAAACAGTTTGTCCATATCTTTGTTTTGTTTTTTGGACCATGTCCTCCAAGCCTTAGCTTTCCCGCTCAGATAAACTTCTTGGTCTAGTATCATCTACTTAAAAATGTTTGTCAGGGAAGAAAAATAATTTAAAAAGAAAACTCATTCAGCTGATGTGCATCAGGGAGCACCTGAAGAGCAGGTAACTGAGTAAAAAGAGTTGGAGTTTAATAGGATAAGGAGAAGAGAGAAGTGTATCTCTTTGTAGTTTGGCTCAGATTGCAGTTTTCTTCATCTGTAATTGCTGCAAAATTAGTGCTTAGATTGCTGGAGATTATTCCAGTGTGTGTGCCTCTTGCCTAGATATTGGTGTAATTCCACCCTAGCATCTGTCATAACAATACTTTTGAGAACTATTCTTGCAAACGTAGCTGTTTGTCAAGGTTCAGGTCAGGAGGAGGCAGTCAAAAAAGAGGTGGGTTAGAGGATAAAATAATTTGTATGGTCAAATGCCAAAACAGACCCCAGCCAGTCTCACAACTCAGGGATGTTTCCTCCTGGACTTACGAGATATCTCTTTGACATACAATCATCATGGAAGATAAGTCCTATCTTCCAACTTTGGGGGGAAGCTAGATCAAGCTTCAGTAGCACCTGACTCCAAATCGCAGACCTACAGCTGGTCATAAAGTATGAAAATAGCAATTTTGTCTTTAAAACATGAATTTAATGAGTTGTATCCACTTAGCTATGTAATAGAATACAATTTCCCTATGTCTTTGCAATCTCTTTAGTGGATTGCCTGTGCTATATCACATTCTGGTTTAATGCTTATTCAGTAATAAAATTGTTTTTCTTTCTCTGTCTTTGTGGAGAAGTTTTCTGGCTTGGAGGAAGATTTTGTTTTTGATCATATTTCCCCAACAGAATCAAGGATTGAAGCAGGGGAAACTGGAAACTCTCTACTATGGCTAATGGCTATTTTAATCAATTTATGAGTTTCTTCCATTTCATTGATATAGTGGGAAGAAGAGAGAACTTGAATTCAAGACTCTCTAATTCTTCTCAGCAGTTTTGCATTCATTCTTTCTTTATATCCCTCTTTTCTTCCTTTTTAAAAGCTGTGTGAACTTGTACAAAGTGCTGCCTCTCTTTGTATCTTAACTTTCCCAATGGGAAGATGTGGATGTAATTCCTATCCTACAAGACTGTCATGAGGATTGATGAGCTGATATTTCAAGGAAAATATACCCCCCTCTAGACCTCCTGCCCTTCCTTATCATGGCCCCTTGAAGTATGGCATTAACATAGGGGAGAAAAGAAATATTTGGATCACAAATTCTTAGGATAGAAGACTTCACAAAATTGTAGCATGCCACTGAAGAGTGCAATGGAATCTCAAACTCATTACACAATCTTTCTACTTTGCCTTCTAATTCAGCCCCAACACCAAAACAGCCCAGCACAAAAAGCCAAGGATTAAAGTTATCTCCCTCTCCACCCCACCTCCAACTATAAATGATATACAAGAGTGCAGACTCACCACTCTGCCAAGACTTGGTGACCATATTTTACAGCTTTATGTGTCTTCTTAATGCCAGCATCCATACATCCCAAGTTCTAAGCAACTTATATTTCATACACTACAAGGGAAGGAAAGGGTCATCCCCATCAAGAGGGTCATAAAAAAGAAAATGTTATCCAAGGCATTCTAGGTGATCATTTGAAACAACAAAAGGGACAAAAGAAAGCTCTTATGCAAATATCAAAGGCATTTAAGTTTGAGAAATGGGGGGAGAGGAAATAGATTTTAAAATTTTCTGTTCATTCAGATAGTTAGTTCCTCAATTCCCTTAAATTAGTCCTCTGCAGGGCTATGGGCTTATAGGGGTGATAACTGCCCTCACCTCCATCTTCATTTCTGAGTTTAGTTCGAATTTTGAAAAACTCAGACATCAGGCAGGTGGAGATCAATATATCAGCTTTAACACCGATAAAGCAGATTTGGAGAATGTGACTTAGATGTGTTACAGAGCAAAAGTGTTTTTTTGTGTGTGTGTGTTTTTGTTCTATGCTGGATGCACTCCAATGACCAATACTTCAGACACCAGGGTTTCAAAGAAAGAAAGTTTATTGCTAAGTGTAAAGCAAGGAGATCAGAGGGTCTATGGGCCTGTAATCTATTTACCAGACTCTGAGGAGTTTAAGGTTTTTATTGATTCAAACAGGATATGGTGGAGTGGTTACCATTACAGTAGCAAGTATAAACAAGGGTGAGATTACTCTGGAATAACCATAAACAAGGATGGCAACAATCTAGAATAACCATCACAACACTAAGTATAACAAACTGAGATTAGTCTAGTATAGAGGTTCTTAACTAGGGGTTCCTGAGCTTGAAATGAGAAAAGTCAACTTACTATCTTTATTTTCTCTGACCTCCAACTGAAATCTAGCATTTCCTTCACTTACGAATGTATGCAATAAATAAATTACATAGTATTCATTTCACCTGACTGGCAAAGGGGTCCATGGTACAAAAAAAAAAAAGGTTAAGAACCCCTGGTTTAGTGTTTTCTAATATCAGGTATGAATTCTTGGCTATTTTATAATATACTAGAAAAGTGGTGAGGGAAAGCATTTATATAATCATTCAGTAAGCACAATCATTTCATAATTTTTAATTCTTTGTTACAGATGTGTGGTCACAATGGGGCTTCCTATTATTTGCTTGTCAAATTCAGACCTCAGAAAGACTCACCTGAGTGAGGGTGAGTCTAGAAGGAGACACACTACCCCTCATTGCAGTGCCTCACTTCCACAGTGGGGAGGGAGGAAGAGAGGTCTCAGCCAGCCTAGGTCCTGACGAGGCCCTGGCATGCAGAGAAGGTAGGAGTTAAGAAGGACTCAAGGGCTGCTGTGAGAAGAGGGGGACAGCACTTGTGCTAGGGAGTGCCCAATTCCTGCTTCCCAGTTTTATCAACCAGACACATCCTTTCCTCAAGGAACCTGTGAGGCCAAAAGCCAGAGAAGCCGTACAGTCCTAGATAAGGCAACAAAACCAAAACCAAAACAACCTTCCCACAAATTATCACAGTTTATTAGAGACCTTACAAACTGGGAAGTTAGTCCTGGGCAGCCACAGGACATTCAGAGTAGGGCTTCTCACCACCCAGGGTGATACAGGGAGTTATATGGTAAGAACAAGGAAGGCCCAGAGCCAAGTCAGGATTTGCAAGATCATCAACATGTTTCCTTGAAGTCTCTGATATGCAGCAAGAGTAGGTTAGTGCAGAGAGCTACCCCGTGTAGGTCCTGACATGCCCCGGACACGTAGAGAGGGTAGGAGATGATGCAAAGTCTGCTGTGGGAGAGGAGGAGGGTGGGGCTTGTGCTGGCGCTACTCAATTCCTGCTTCAGTGGCATGACCTGCTTCATTTTTTGGTCTTAAGTGCCCATCAAACTCTGGCAGAACCTGTTCTGTAGGTTCCCAGCCAGACACTTGGTGAGCCAGGAGACCGAAAACCAAACAAGCTGAGGGAAAAGAGAAGCTATGGGAGAAATCCTGAGATGCTCAACTTCCAGTTCATAGGGAGAAATAGCCTGTTTTTCAGAATAGTTTGGCCCAGTGTGTGAGAACGGAGATGCCCTGAAAATGCCACCCACAGTGTTTTTGTCCTGCAGGACAAATTGGGGTGAGGGTGGGGGTGGGCGCAAATGAAACTGTGAGGAAAAGAAGCTATTGCAGGCACCATATGGCTGTTGTTATGGGCAGTTAGATATGCTGCTGAAGCCCAGTAAGAGCAGAAGGCAAGTAAGAGGATGAAAAGGGGCTTCTACTCTAGAAAAGGGTCTTAGTTTAGAATGTTCCAACAACACTGATGTATTAGCAAAAAAAGGTGAAGCCCAAGAGAGACAATTAGAAGTAATGGCATGTGAAGTGATGAAAATTCATGGACTAAGGAGGTAAATCTGAGGAGTTATACAGAGGAAGGGCAGGGATCCCTGGGAGAGTGCAGAAGAGGGAGGATGGGAGGAGGAAATTGAAATGGAAGAAGAGCCTAAACTAGCAAGATTGTTAACAATTACAAAAAATGAAACAAATCAGGGATCCCAGCAACCCTGGGGAAGAGACCCCTGCTCAGAAGCAAGCAGAAATGAGGGAGTATACACCCGTAGTATCAGTAGAATTAACAGGAAAGTTAAAACAAAAAGGCCAAGAGAACATAGCCACTGGGTTACTAAGATTATGGGATGTAGGGGGAGATGGTATTACACTTTCATGAGTGGAAGTGCCAAAACTGGCTTACATAACAACATATCCGTCTCTTTGTCAGTGTCTTCACCAGGCATGACAAAGACCAGACAACATTCAAAATTTATTAGTATGGTGCATTTTTGCTGCAAAATTGGCCTGGCCTAATGAGGGGACTATGCCGTCCATAATAGGAAAATGGTCATCTATGAAAGAATTATAGGACATAGTTAGAGAATTGGGAATGAAGCATGCAGCATATGCTGAACACTTTCATGGGCTGGATGATGAGCTGTTCATGGTCATACTGAAGGATAAATCCTCCCAACTGCATCTCCATCCTGGTAGGGGACATTAGTAGCTATTCTAAGCCCACTAGTCATCCAGGCTGTTCACCAGGTGGCACAGGCAAAAGTAGACTTGGGTGAGATGGAAGGACTATAGTCAAAAGGGATAAGAAAGTAACCAAAGAGACATTGGGGGCAGAGGAGGTCTATGCATGTAACCCATAAACAATTATGGACTGATTTAATAGCTGCAGGCATCCCAAGAGAAAAATAGATAAACAACATAATATTTCATTAGTAGGAGACTCTGGCAAAAGTGGCCTAAGGAGAAAACTTCAGCCTCTGCCTATGCCTAAATCTGTGAAACTGCTTGTCACTCCCACAGCACCCCCAAGAAAAGTAAGTGTGGTATACGGGGGCAGATATCCCTGAAGTCAAGGGGTGAAGCCACAGTTGCTTATAAATATGGGTGACAGCAGGTGATCGCAGGCCTCGCATAAAGCTAGTTAACCACTACTCTCCAACCAACAATTTGCAATAATATTGATAGTGGAGCAGAGTGCCTGCTCATTTATGGGGAGCCCCCCCAGAGATTTAATGGATCCTTAAAGGTGATAGACGGGTATGGGGGAAAAGCCATATGAGTAGTGCAAACTACACTAGCATTGCAAATTGGGCACCTGACACCCCAAAAGCATATTGAATGTATTTCTCCCATTCCTAAATATATATTAGTGGTGGATTTATTACAAGATCCGGACCTTAAAACCACCATGGATGAATTTCACCCTCACACCTGCATGGTGAAATCAATTATACGGGGTGCTGCTCGTTGGTCCTCCGTACACCTGCCCACACTCAGGAGGGTCACCCGTACCAAACTATTTCACCCTCCAGGTGGACACACTGAAATCAGTGAAATGTTAAAAGAACTGGCCAGAGTGGGCATCATGTGGCCAGCACAGAACCCGTTTACTAGTCCTATATGGTTGATTAAAAAAACTGCTGGAAGTTGGAGAATGACAGTTGATTACTGAGACTTAAATAAGGTTGTTCCTCCTATTCACACTGCAGTGCCAAATATTGCAATGCTTCTCAATAACTTATTGACCCAGTTAGGAGATTTCCTTATGTATTAGATTTAGCTAACACTTTTTTTGAGCTATCCCACTGGCAAAACCTTGCCAAGATCAATTTGAATTTATGTGAGGGAGGGCCGCAGGTTTTCTACTACAAGGGTACCTACATAGCCCAACCATTTGTCATGGAATGGTGGCAGCTGATCTAGCAAGATGGGAAAGGCCACCAAATGTTGCTCTGTTTCACTATATTGACAATATTATGCTTACTTCTGGTAGTATTACATCTTTAGAAATGGCAACCCCGCTATTATGGCACCCTCTAATGAGCCAAGAATGGGCCCTCAACCATGCTAAGATCCATGTGCCTGGACAGTCTGCAAAATTCCTAGGTTGGGTAAGACAAAGTACAAATGTGTCCAACTCCCTGCACCACAAAGGAACTGCAGCTTTGTAAGCTTATTAAATTACTAGAGACCCTTTAAACTCTATCTGGCTCAAATACTTCAACCATTATATAGATAGATTAAAATGTGGGCTCAGTGGCATTGGGACACTGAGGCCGAGCAAGTCTTCCAACAAGCTTTGGATCTGTAAAGCAGATCCAGTCTTTAGCTACCTTAAAAGCAGCGTCAGCTTGTGAATTGGATGTTGCCAGCCACCCGGAGGGTGTGGGTGGGATCTGTGGCAAAAATAAAATGGGAAGTTAGTACCACTTGGGTTCTGGTCTCAGCTCTGGAAAGGAAAAGATCAACAATATAGTCCTATTGAAAAACAATTGTTAGCAGTGTATCTTGCTCTTAGGCAAACTGAGCCTGTAACAATGACTTTGCCAATAACTTTGTAAACATCTTTGCCAATAAGTGGATGGGTCAAGGACACTTGTATTTAATACAAAATTCTGCTGTGCATGATACAAAAATGGCATGCACATTCTCCTTACTAGCCCACTATCTGAGGAGTTACATAAATCACTGGACCCTGTTACATATACAGGGAATCTGAACTTCCCTATACCATTCATGCCAATGATAGAAAAAGTAGCATCAATAATAGAGGGATAAAAGCCCCATCAGAGGATGCCTGGTTTACTGATGCTTCCTGCAGAGAACAACCCCCTTGATGGCAAGTGACAGCAGTTCAAATAATTAGAGACACCATATGGGTGGATGAAGTGGAACGTCAGGGCAGTCAACGGACACGGACTGAGTTATGAGCCATCTGGATGGTTGCAGTCCACGAGCCTATGCTGATCTCCATATGTACCAAAAGCTGTGCTATTTGACTCTCTAGATGGGACAAAAGTGACAATAGGAGAAATGAACCATAGTCGGTAAGGACATATGGGGTAAAGACCTGTGGGAAGATATCTGGGTTAGGGCACAAAACTATGATGCCAAAATAATAATTTGGCATGTTCCAGACCCTATTTCATGCACACCTCAGGGAAATTTGGAGGCTGATACCTTAGCTAATATTAAATGGGTTGATGAAAACTATGACCAAGTCAATTGGCTACACTGAAAATTGAGACATAAGAGTTCTAAGATGGTATGGGAATTATGTAAAAGGTTACATCTCTCTTTGAAATATAATGATGTGGTTATGGCCTCATTACCACCTCTAATATGTGCTTGATGGAGGTGCAGTGCCCCTTATCTCATAAGATGTGGCAGACCCTGCAGGGAACACAGATGAGGCAATGCTGGAAATTAGACCATATAGAACCCCTTCTTCTGCCAATTGGACAAAGATGTGTACTAATTTACATAGGTACTTCTTAGGCATTCTGCAGGCTTTTGGATGCCAATGAACAAATCTCCCTTCAATAATACAAGGACACGGGAAATTTTCCTTTATATATGGAAACCCACAACATATTGACAACAGCCGTCCAGGACTGGGTGCAAGAAAGAGAAATTGCCTGGCAATCTGCCATACTACCCCCAGACTACTGGCCTGATAGAGAGGAAGAATGGTATTTTAAAACAATAGCTACAGCAGTTACCTCCTAACTACTCGTTGCATGGGTGGGTACCCCATTTACAGGGCAATTAGGCAAGTGAATAGTGCACCAAGGACTGGCAAACTTCAGCATACATGTGTTTCAAGGCCCTGATGTCCACTCCAACAGCAATAAGAATAGAAGTCACATGGGAACAAGATATTTCTCCAATTACAACAGAACAGGGAGTTGTGTTGAGATTGCCACAGGCCATACCCAAAGGCGCCCACCAAATTTGGTGAGCCTTACTCTGGAAAACACCACCCAAGTGGATATGTATTCTTATTTCTTGAGCACAAAGAAAGGAATTAACAACAACTTGAACTCCTATTTTATATGTAGAAGGTCTCCCCATTGCTCTAGTTTACAGACAGCCTCCTCTATAGAAGCCAGGGCAGAAGGTGCAGTCTTATTATGGCTTAATATACAGTCTCCTTTATCTACAATTCCCTATCTGATGCCGAAGAACATTTGGGGGCTAAAGTTTGGCTCATTTCCTGGGGTAAGAAACCAATTTTGGGGGAAACTATCTTGTCAGGAGATGGGCCTGTAATGTACATATTATTGAATGGTCACGACCTCCCCTTTTAGTTCCTACTAAGCAGCTTGTATTTTGTTCCTACGTTAATTGTTTCTAATCTTTACAGCAGAAGGAAATGAATTCTTGAAATGGGCAACCAAAGTGGCTACAACTCATAACCAGACTTATTGCTCGGTGTATAGGCAGTTGCCGACTTCTATCAGTGATGAAATACCTCAGACAGCATTACCTTTTAACCTAATGGAGTGGGGTTGGGGATATGCTTTACTAATTTTTCCTCTTGACATTAGCAGGCATAGGTATTAGTATATGTATCTTATATTGTTGTGGTCAATTCTGCCTCCAGAGGTGGCTCCCAATTTCAGCTCCGGAATATTTGCAGAGGAGGGGCATACAGAATGTTAACATAGGCTTTTTCCCTGAGCAGAGTCTCAGAGACAGATAAAGTAGATACAACCCCAGGTATTGGTCCTTTTGAGGGCTAAAGAGACCCACAGGTTCTATGGTCATGGAAGATGGGGTTCACTGCCATGTCATTTGGCCCTTCTTTGGAGCTGGTGTTTCTGCATGATGGAGCTGGACTCAGATGGGGTCTCTTTTCACAAGCCTTTCATACTACTTTACTGGAATTGTTGTTGGTGCTGGGGCTTAAGGTATATCTAGGGGATTTGAATCTCTGGACTGACAGTTTGATAGCCAGGCCCTGACCTCAACAGACTTCAGCTCCTACACTCTGATTTATTGGACTTACTCCACTCAGCTAACATGGAGTTGAAGAATGTCAACCACCACATGTGGATCCTAGAGTACCTACAACTGAAAGCAGGAGGATTGCATCCAATATCCATGTGGAATCTAAACCCCCTCTTGACATAGATGTGGAATGGACACAACCAAGCCAAGGTCCACAGGAAGGAGGAATACAGTAAGGATCAGAGTGGACTTAATGATATTCTATTCATGAACTATTGTGGTTAATAATCGAGAAAATGTGGCATTGATGTGGAAAAAGTGGTCATGGTGGCTGCTGGGTACGGGGAAGGGGAAGAAGAGAAGAGATGTGGAGGCATTCTCGGAATTTGGAGTTGTCCTGGGTGGTGCCCCAGGGACAATTGCCGGATGTTGTATGTCCTCCCATGGCCCACTGGATGGAACGAGGGAAAATGTGGGCTATGGTGTGGAACACGAACATGGGGTGCAGCAATGCCCGGAGATGTACTCACCAGACGCAATGGATGTGACATGATGATAGGGGAGAGTGTTATTGGGGGGGGAGTGGTGCGGTGGGGGTGGTGGGGGCAAATGGGGACCTCATATTTTTTTAATATAATATCTTTTAAAAAAATGAATAAATTGAGTAGAATTTGAAAAAAACAAAAAACAAAAAAAAAACATAGGCTTTTTGAGGGGTGGAGCATGAAACCATAAACCAGAGAAGCCATAAATTCCTAGAAACCTCCCTGTAGTTGCATCTTAAAGCATGTGTGCACATTCCTGAGCACGATAGCTATCTGTACTAAACTACTCCTGCTACGTATCAGTAACTTCAAAGAGATCTGTTTATGATCTTGCAAATCCCGACTTGGCTCTGTGCCTTCCTTGTTCCTGCCCATAAAACCCCGGATAGCCCCCTGGAGGAGTCTGAACATCCTCCAACTGCCCTAGACCAGCTTTCCAATTGTAAATTCCCTAATAAACTATTACTATTTTGCTATACAAGTGGCCTGCTCTTGTTTTTCATCTTAAGTGCCCATTGAACTTTGGCAGAAACTCTTCTGTAGGTTCCTGGCCAGACAGAATCCTTCTCAAGCCTAAATAGAACTCATATTTTATTATCTCCATTCAGAATTAAGAATAGATTTGTACTTGCTGTAATGTCCTAATTGGATAAATAAGAGTATCTCTTAGTTGTCAAAATTATTTGCATTAATACTCAGCTAGGACAATGCAATAAAGCACCCTTCTTAGCACATTGTGTCCCCATTGTGATGAATGGCATGATTAAACTTTGTCTGTCTCCCCTTAACATGATTAAGAAAAATCAGTTATTAGATGAAGTGCAGAACAAAGACAAATGCATCTACAAGGAAGCCACAAGTCACTGCCTAAACAGACTCATCCAGACTGTGGGCACAAATGACACACAGCATGTTCCTGGGGTGGCCACAGAGCATGAAGCACAGATTGGGCCTTTATGTAAAGAGCAGGGCCCTGGTAGAGAAGAGAGCAGATGGAAGTGCTATAGCAAGCTTGTGCAAAATAAAAGGCTATCGTCCCTGAGAAGCGACTCTGAAACGCGACATAATTTTCCGTGTGATCCAGGAGCTTTTCGTCTCTATTCAGCTTGCAGTAATGTCTTATTTATAAACTTAGCCCTGGGAGATTAAGGTTCTACAGAGGAATTCAAGTCCAGGTCTTTTATTGATGGATCAATCAAAACCATTTATTCAACATCCCTTAACATAGAGGCTTGTGCTAGGTGTGATGAGCCATCTGCATAATAGGTCCCCATCCTTGCCTTCCAAAGGCTTACATTTTAGTTGGGGAGATAATCCTCACATTCATATTTACAAGGGATTGTGACTGAGGAATCAGTGACATGAGGACCTGAAGAAATCCTCTCGGCAACTCAACACTCAGGTTAAAAATAAGATGTTCAGAGTCAGGCTGATGTGGGTTCAGAGTTCACCTCCATCCCCCACTAGTTGTGTGATCTTGAATAATTTACTGGACTTCCTTATGCCCCAGTTTCTACACCTGTCAATAGAGTGAAAAATACATTTGTGTGTGAGGCTTTAGCACAGAGTCTGGCCAACAGTAGGCATATGATAGATGAAACCTTTTATTATTCTTATACCTTTTAATCAGGACTAGAAAAATGAATCAGGTGTTTTTAAAATGTTTAGTTTGCTCTTGTTTTGCTATTGTGTTCATGATTTTCTCCCCTCAATATGAGGGGAATGAGGCTGGCCTGGATAGGCTCCTTGGAGGGCCCTGCCATCATCTCCTGCTCCGCTGCCTTTTGTCCTCTTAAAGCAGGTAAATTGTGTGGTAGTTCATGGCATGTAGAGTCTTGGTTGTTCCTGACACAGCAGCAGAAAGAGGCTTGAGCCCAATTCCCCTGCCTTCCTGTGTTTGTGACTGATGTTGACACCCGCCCCAGCAGTCTCAGGCGTGTAGATGGAGAAGAAGCCACGCCTGTCACAAGGCAATCCACTTTACACCTGGGCCAGGAGATTCATTAAAGAGCACACGTCATGAGCACCTGCAGTTTTGCTGTGTAGGGTTACATAAGAAAACCAGACAGAAAAAGATTCCTACGGAGCTCACACCTACAGAGGGAGAGAGACAATAAATAGAATAAATATGTAAATTATATAGTATGTGAGAAAATGATCAAGGAGCTATGGGAAAAAAAGAAAGAGCAGAATAAGGGGACTGAGAGCATGGAGGTGGGGTAGATTGTGGCAGCTTTTAAATTGGTTTTCAGAGAGTCTCACACAACTGGAGTCATCATTAATAGCACCTCATAGGTAATAGTTCTGAGCTGAAACTACAGATGCTTGCTGCTGCTTCGTGCGAAAAGCGGCTTGAAATGACAATTTAAGAATAATTATTTTAATTGATATTTGAGTATCAGAGAGGCCCTAAGCTCACTGGTGGGATGAAAAGGTATGTTTGTGATCAGGATGTTCAGCTTCGTTTATTTAAATGGATTTTCCATTCAAGTCTCCTTTCTGCATGAGAGGTAACCCATCTACGTAATCATGAGCAATTCCCTCATGAAGCAGCTTTGAGAAGCCTCACAATCAGCAGCCAAAGATTCAAGAGGGAGAGCTCAGCGAGAGGCTGGAAATAGCACCACTTTGCTTATTATTCTGACTCTCCATATGCAGGTGGCAGAAACTCATGGGCAATACTGCCATTCAGTAGTTAACAGACAACATTGCTTTCCCATGAAAAGGATGGCACTATGTGCAAAATCTTGTAATTAATTCATGCTCTGAGGTTGTCAAATAACCACTAAAAACCGTGTTTCAGAGGAATGTTAATTACCTGGAAAGATAAGCAGAATATACTGTGAAGTGAAAACATGTATGTGTAGTATGTCACTATTTTTATTACTGTTACTTATATATAAACAGAAAGAGACCAAAGTATTAACAAAGGTTATCTCTGGATAGGACTTATGGGTGATTCTTATTTCCTTCTTTTACACAATTAATAGTCATTTTTACAATTAGAATAAACAAGAAAGTTTATATTTAAAACATAGTAAATGAATCCAGCCACCCATAGCTATAGCAGCCTTGTCCTTACCACAAAGCCTGAAATTCCTTTGTCTACTGGTGGGCTGCGCAGTGTGTGTGTGTCTGTTTCAGGAGAGGGTCACATCAGTGATGTGCTTATAAATCTTTAACACCTGGCTCTCCAGGACAAAAAAAAAACCCTGATTTTTGTTATTTGCCGATTTCCATGGTATAAATATTCGCATCATGACTATTTCAAGATACCAGTGCTTTGTTATGGAATGACTGGAAAATCCAGAACTGTAATCAGTGCCTTGTTACTTAAGAAAGTACTGGAAAATCCAGAATTGGAATATCTATACAATTAAATGAGAGGGAGAGAGAGAAAAAAAAAAACCTTACAAGAATAATTAAGACATGAGGTTGCAAATGCCCTGCTAGCAAAACAAAACAAAACAAAACAAAGACCTGCATCATTGCACGATATAGGGATTTGGGAAGATATGCTCACCGTTGGTTCTTGTGAGCCTTTATGTTCTCATTATAACACACCACTGGCTCTCTGTCATATCTGCCTGAACACATTAGACACAGAGCAAACCTGGTGTTACATTTTGTTGGCTCACCAATCCTCTCTTTTCTCTGTGGAAAGGAAGAGGCAGATGCAACTAATTTTTGTGCCCAGATTCATGAACTTTTCAATACATGAGATGCCATATCCAGTGTTTCAGGGACTTTTCAGAAGTTTCATGGGAGGGAGGAGGGGGATATCACCCCACCTCAAAACAGTCCATTGCTGTGTGTTGGTGGGGGTGGAGTTAATGTGTGAGAAAGGTGATGGCATGTACTCTGAAGCCGGATTGTTACAAAGAAATCATGGGCAGTGGTGTTCACATGGAGAAACTATGTGATAAGATGGGGCTAAGTCATGGGAAGGACTCTGTACTATAAAATGACAACTTCCATTTATTGAGCATCTACTGCATGCCATGAGCCATCTCAGTTAAATCCTGACAACAGCTCATGAACTAGCCACTGTTATTAACCCCACTTTACAGAAAAAGCAACTGCAGAATTACAAAGATATTAAGAGGTGTAACTTGGATTCATACCCAGGCTTATCTGATTCCACAGAACTAGATTCTCAACAGCATGGTACTACGCTGCTCCCAGTGAGTGGGCCAGTCCCTAGAAACCCCCCTCCCCTGCCCTGTGAGAGAAATTCCTTTGGCAGAGACACTGTCATGTGTTTGCAAATCTATCTCATTTTCCTCGATTGCACAGCTAACCTTTACTTTCTGGACTCCTTGAGAAAGTCCCCTGTGACTGAGCCCCAGCCAGTGGAATAAGGGCAACAGTAACAAGAGCCACCCCAAAGCCTGGCCCACCAGTTCCTCCCATGCATAATCCTCCTTTCACTTTCCTCCTCCCATGGTAACTCTGGAAGACCTATTTTGAATATGGAAGCACCAAAAAATATAAAGAGCCTGGGTTCCTAAATGGCTGTGGCTAAGCCACTGAGATTTGGGTTTATTTGTTAAAGTACCATGGCAGAGTTTATCTAACTTAAGCACGTATCTCACTGAAACTTTTAGATTAAAGGGAGAAGACATGGCCAGAATCTTGCTCTGCTCAGTTATCTCTGAGAAGGGTCCTCCAGAAGTCTGTAGAACCTCGCCTATATACCTTTATTATAGCACTTACTGTATTGAGTCATCATTTATGCATTGTCTGTTTATCTGTGAGCTACTCAAAAGCAGAGCTGGCCCCTGAAGCTGGTCTGGGCTGACCCTCGTTTGGCATGCTGATTGGACCTTACTAGCCTGTAGAATATGAAATGAAGGACAATCAGGTACTAGTCCAGCATTTTGAAATTGCTGCAGTGTTTGTCCTGAGTATTTTTTATGATTATTTCTTAGTTCCCTCTAAACCCTGTCTTGTGTGATTCTTTCCCTGTCCATCCCTAGAAGGAAAGTCTTTCCATTGTGATGATAGAACAGTCCCTCACCTCTCCCTGGAAAATCGTAATTTAAAGTTGACTGCCCCAGTATTTTTCATGTAACATTTATCTTTAGAAAAATTAAAAAAGATTAAATAAATAAAGTTGACTACGGAAGGAAAGACTTTAACTCCTGACAGGAGAATTCATGTAGCATGAACTGGTCAAAAAACTTGGAGTGAAGACAGGGGGAGATCCTGGCCTGCCAGAAGTCATGACCATCATGGGCCATGACAGAAGTCCATACTATCTCCCCTTATTGCACTTATCACATTTTATAACCATATACTTCCATGGTTAATTGATCCCTGCTTATCTCTTCACAGACTCTAAGTTCCCTAAGGACAGGGACTGTATGTTTTTTCTCACACTAGAAGCCCATGCCCAGCAGGGGCTATTGCTGTGTTGTGGGTAATGAATGCGTGAGCCTGCCCTGGTGCTTGGACACAGGCCACTGGCTCAGAAACATGCTATTAGGGAGGGATGATGAGACCAGAACTGATGATGCTGGACACGTGAGAGGTCTTCTTTAAAACCCACGACCTCTCTGTGAAGTCCTTGTTGTCCTCCTGGTTTTATAGACTTTACTGCTAGTAAGTGGTACAGCTGGGATTTGGCCAGGGTCTGGCAGACACCACGGCTTCAGCTTTTTCCATCAGCAACTTTCCTTCCATTAATGACTGTCTTTTCTCAGTCCCTCCTTCCCTCTTCTCAGTCTGTCAGTTGGGGTCAGAATGCAGCCATCTCTGAGATGTTGGGCCATGAACCTTAGGGAGGCTTCCAAGCCTCACTTTTAAGTCCTCATATGGCCCTTGACCTGATGCTGAAAAGACTTTTATGTTCTCACTTCCTACCTTTTCAGCTCCAGTTACAGAAAGGCGGCAGTGGGAGAGCGAAAAAGGAAGGTGAAAACACTGAAACTCTTATAAATCTGAGAGAATAGGACACAATGAGACATACAAGAAAGCTTTGACGATAGACTCATGCCGCTTCTATCACTACTTATTTGGGGACCCCACCCCCACAGACTATCTGGCTGACACTCTCAGTAACCACTTATGTCTTGTGTATGTTGCTGTTCTCCACATGTGTTGGGAGATGCTCACCCTGCTGATCTGGACTCACTGATTGGACCGAGATCTTTACACACAGCACTCTTGGAGACCACTGAGTCATGCTAGAAAACCGGAGACTAGGATTCCACAGATGAAGCAGCTAGTTCCCTACTGCAAATAGCCACCATTGAGCATGCAGGCATTTCTTATCACTCAGCTGGTTCAGACCAATCTTTTCAGTGCAGTGAGGATCAGCATTTGCCTGGCATCTTAGCCTGGTCTCTGATATAAGTTTTATATCCTAAAAATCTTTAGTGTAGACTAAAACATCTACATATTGTAGATTAATAAAAATATCTTGGAGATATGTAAAGAGCTCTTTGAAATCTTCCCTCTCAAAATATATCTACAAACAAGAGAACCATGCCCACTTTGAAGACAAATTTTCCCTTGAAAATGTTTAAAGCCACCACCTTTACTTCTTGGGTTTGGTTTCCAGGGGCATGGGGAGAGTGAGATTTTTTTCTTTTTCTTCCCCTCACTTGAATGTTTGGTTTCAGGGTTCCTTAAGCTTCTATAGTGAAATGAGTAATTAGTGTATGATTAAGGATCTGTCAGCAATTCTGAGTGCAACTTAAAACTACATAGACAAGGGCCCCATTTCCTCCTGTATCATCCAAAAGAAACAAAAGCAAAACTCTCCGAGTTAATAAAATACAAATGCCATAGACTCACTCGCATTCTCTCAGGGGAATCTGGAAAACAACATTGGCCTTCTTCCCAGCTCATTTAAAAGTGAGAAGTCAATGGAATGAAGCTGTTTGTGCCAAGCAATAATAGTGATAAATAATGCATGGGCATTTATTATTTCCATGGTCCCTCCCCTCCCTTCCCACTTGATCAAGGCCTTAAGCAAACTTTCTTCTCATGCTCGTTTTCTACCAGCTGAAGGGTCTGGTAGGAGATGACTGCTGCTTTATGTCCAGCCTCATTGAGAACAGAATTTGGGAGTCACTTGTGCTCTGCAGGACCAAGAAGGATGATACACCCTGCTGGGATCTGCCCCAAATTTTCGTTTGACAAAGAAGGCTCTTGCTGAACAGCATCTTATAGCAGGGTTGTGTTTCAGGGATTGGTCTACCAGGAAGATGGAAAAATTTTCTCAAAATGGCTCAATACAGACACCAGGAAAGGAAGAAGGTAATGCTTTGGGTTTGTACAGAAGAAAGAGCAGCCAATTATAACCTTGACTGTGGTCCCCTGTTCTACTCCGATTGAGCCTTTTGGGAATAGCAAACTCCAGGTTCTTTTCTTGAAGGCCCAGAGTTTTCCAACCAATGGTCCAAGGAGCTAGACCCTCCAGATGGTGGGTGGTGGTGGAGACAAAGTGTCCCATGGACAAATATACTTAGGAAATAATTGGATTAAACAAAGTCAAAGAGGTTTCATTAGTTCAGGGCTTTTGAGAGCCAAAAAGATATAATTATAAATTGTGAGTCTCCAAAATTGGGGAAACAGCAAATGGTGGATCCCAAACATATTTGACCACAGAATTTCTTTTCTGGCATGACTTCTATGCTTCTCTTAGAAATAATGATCTATAGATGTGCCAGCAATTCTAAGCCCAACTTAAAACAAGACAGACAAAGCCCCATTTCCTACTGTATCATACATAAGAATCCATAGAAAGAATCTCCAAGTTAGTAAAATACAAATGGCAAAAAACACTTCTGTTAAAGATAAATCATCCAACTCATAAAAAAATCATTCAAAATAGGTATTTGAATTATCTTGCCAATTCCTTTGAAAGATTCACTTACTAGTTGCCTGACCTTCAATAAGTTACTTAGCTATATTCCTAATTTTCAAAATGGGGTAATTGAAAAGATTAAGTGAGTTAACATGTGTAAAGAGCTAAGAATAATGACTGGCTCCTGATAAGCCTTCTAGAAGTGATTGCTACTGTTGCTTTGTTTTTTGTTGTTGTTGTATGGAATAACAGCCTAAGAGTTTATGACACATCTATCTCAGAGACCATTTTTAAGCATAGTCAAAGAACATGAATGTTGAGGTCCACAGCTATGGTTTCAAGTACCAGCTATTGTTTTCTAGTAGCAGACAAAGGCACAAGGGTAGAAAAGAATGAGGTCCAGTGGAGAACAGGATATAGAACAGTCATGACTGGGCAAAGGGCTCATCTTGGGCCACTGTGGAACATAAATTTAGAAAGCAGCATGTAGAACAAATGCTAGAAAGCTTTGCTTTAGAAATGTATGCTGCAGTTAATAAGAAAACATGAAAAGTTGTTGAGCAAGGGAATGGTGAAACAAAAGCTCCTACTAATGTAAATAATGACAATAGGCAAGAGTTATTGAGACTTTCAACTGCTAGGTTAAGTTTTTCATATTCAGTATCTCAATCTATACCATGGACCTGTGAAACAAAAGCTCCTACTAATGTAAATAATGACAATAGGCAAGAGTTATTGAGACTTTCAACTGCTAGGTTAAGTTTTTCATATTCAGTATCTCATTAATCTATACCATGGACCTATTAAGATCTCCATTCTACAGATGAGGAAACTGAGGCCTAGAAAGACTTAAAATGAACTCAAGGCCACATGTTTGTAAGTGGTGGAACTGTGATTTGAACCAACCAATGTGCTTTTGGAGCCTGAGTTTTTAACTCCTGAGTGAGAGCACAATGTGGAATCAGGGTGGCTGCAGGCTGGAGGCAGGGGAGCTAGTCTAACAGCTTCTGTGGTCACCTGGGCAGCAAGTGATGATGGCTGGTTTGTGGATATGTCTTTGAGGAGGGAAAATAATTCTGAATCTTCAGAATGAGTTGTGCTAAGCCTTTCCTATATGTTAGTTTTCCCGGATTTTACGGGATCCACAGAAGGCCTAGATTAGATTAGAACAGCACTCCTCCAATGCTTTCATTTCCTGAAATCCTCAGGGACAAAACTGAGGAAGTTAATTTTGAATGGTTGTGCATAGAAATACTAGTTGAATTAAAACAACAGTGAGGTGCCATAACATACGCATCAGAGGGAAGAACACTTGCAACTCTGAGAACACCAAGTTGGCGTAGATGTGTGGTATGGGAACTCACATCCTGCTGATGAGAGAGTGGATTTTACAATCCCTTTGGTGAGTATCAAATTGGCTGAGCCTTGAAAAGGTGAAGAGGCTCATATCCCATCAGCCTGCAGTTGCACTTAATAGCTCCCTTAGAGGAATTTGTCACAATTACATAGGGAGATACTTTCTGATGTGTTTACAAGAAAATAGTGAAAACAAGTCACCTGTCTGTTAGCAAGAAGACATAAATAATCCATGGTTTATTCTGAAATTAGAATAGCATACTGGGGAAGCAGACTTGGCCCATGGATAGGGTGTCCACCTACCACATGGGAGGTCTGCAGTTCAAACCCGGGGCCTCCTTGACCCGTGTGGAGCTGGCCCATGCGCAGTGCTGATGCACGCAAGGAGTGCCCTGCCACGCAGGGGTGTCCCCGCATAGGGGAGCCCCACATGCAATGAGTGCACCCTGTAAGGAGAGCCACCCAGCACGAAAGAAAGTGCAGCCAGCTTAAGAATGGCGCCGCACACACGGAGAGCTGACACAACAAGATGATGCAAAGAAAAGAAACACAGATTCCCAGCCTCTGATAAGGATAGAAGCGGTCACAGAAGAACACACAGCAAATGGACACAGAGAGTAGACAACTGGGGAACTTGGGGGGGGGGGGGTTGGCGGGAAGGGGAGAGAAATAAATTTTAAAAATAAGTCTTAAAAAAAAAGAATAGCAGACAGCAGTTGAAATGTAAATGGAAGATCTATCAACTCATCTATCAACATGGATAAATGCCAAAAAAAAGTTGAAAGAAAATTGTAAAAGAAGTCATAGAGTAAGACTAAACTGCATTATAAAAACTTAAAGCAAAAATTTAGTACATCACTTTTTATGGATATGTATACACATAATGAAATTATAAAAACATCCAAGGCAGGAATATTCATGAAGCACAGGGATATGAAAAAGGGAAAAAGAAACAAGGGTGGGACTTCAGCTATATACATAACATCTTATGTCTTGAAAACCAAAAAGAAAAAAAGAGACGTCTGTCTAATAAAATGTTAACATCTGCTAAATATGGGTGGGAACATTTCTTGTGCTATTGTTGGTTTTCTAAACTGTGTGTTTCCATGCTCTAAAACATACAAGTAATTTCATAATTTAATATTAGGAAAGAAATGAAAGGGACCATAATAATAATTATACCCAGCTCACTAGGTTGAATTAAGGATTAAATGAGATACTATATCTAAACCACCTTGCACTGTGCCTGGCTCTAGAGTTCAACCTTGAGGCTCAGAAAAGGCCAGCTCCCTTCCTTGCAAATTTCCCATCCCACATTGACACCTATGTAAGGGTTTATGGTTCACAAAACTCTTTTATAGTCACATTATTTCATTTCATCCTCATAACAACCCAGTGAGTGGAGCCGATAGCCTGAGTGCTACTTTAAGACGCTGAGGGCCCAGATGTGAGGCCCGGGGCTGAAGGAGGCACCGGGTCATCTGGCATCCTGCCCACGGCTTCCCCACTGTAAGTGCAAGATGGAGCAGCAGTGGCTTGTCAGGGGTCAAAGGAAGCTCATCTTTCTGCTGTGTGATAGTAAATTACACTGATAAGCCTGAATCACAGGAGAGGGAGAGCTGATTGGAGGGAGCAGGGCTCCCCCCAGCAATTCCTCCACTGGCTACCTTGTAAATCCCTGAAGCTTTTTGCCTGAAAATTCCCATTCATAAACTGGAGATAAAATACCAGTTTCTCCCTATCACACAGCCTTATTCCCTGTAAATGTTAGAGAAATCTGTGTGGATCAAATGGAATCACAAGAGTCAATGTGCTTTGGAAATAATGTTGCCATAATAAATGTAAAATGCTATTGTTGTCACGTAAACAGGTATTGGATTTAACGCTGTGATATATCAGACTTTTAAAAAAGACTTGAATCCTTCTTAAAACGCTAAGAAAATGGGAGAAAGGGAAAAACCTTGCTCCTTTTAGAGACCAATCTGATGAAAAACCCAAGGGTGGATTTCTAATTAAAAAGAGCCAGTTCAACTAAGTCTGAAAACAAAGTGTGAGGTATGGGTACCGAAATGACATTTTCAATAAGTGGCTTCAATTTATTCACATTGTTTTCCATGCTGTAAAAGTAATTTCTAATTTACAATATCTGATATGATTCATTAATCTAGAAAATTAGATTTCTGGGGGAACATGGGCTGCATTTCCAAAAATTAAAATCCAACGCCGAGTTTTTCCTTCAAAGAAACTTATAGGTTTACAAATGCAGAATAAATTAATGTGGCAAAACAATTGCTCCCATATTTATAAAATTGCATGTTTGAGTTCATTGTCAAAGAACTATAGGAAGTGCATGACAGCCTGTGACAGCAAGAGCTGATGATAATAGAAGAGAGTGTAAAATAATAGCGAGGGGCCCGCAGCATCTCCACCATAGACGCTGTGACACAGGAAAAACCTGCCACCTGCCCAGTGACTTGAAAGCTGACTTCTGGGATAGGAATTTTATCAGCATATCGATGTCACCAGGTATTTCAAAACAATGCTTTTGCATAGAGTCAAGAAAAAATTTTTTGCCATCTATATACCTTAAAAAAAAAAGACAAAAAAAAAAAAAAAAGTAACATCTCTCCTAACAGAAACTAAGATAAATTACAATGATTTGTATTTGGGTGGCAAATTATTCTAGCCTCTTCTCAAATTATCTTTTTAGATCGTTGTCTGCCAATTCATGGTGTAGCCCTTTTTAAAAATATAATGAATATGTATTTTTAAAAAAAGAAGACCTAGGAAGGAGATTTGCAGCCATGCAGTTGGCTGTCTTTGGATCAGCTAACACCTAGAAAACAGGAGCCTGGATGGTGGCCAAGTTGCCTGTTCTAAACTCTTTCAACTGCACAAAGGGGATAACTACTACTTCCCAGCATAGTAATGAAATTTTCATAGATAGTGTATGACAAATGCTTTGAAACGCTTAACGTGTCAATGTACAGTGGTATTTTTTCTAAGAAATATTTTAAGGACAGGATGCCACTCCCCAACCATGACAGGATGGACGCTATTCTTTCAAGTAAAGGTCATAGTTTTCCAAGTGCATGCAAGGCACTTAATAAAGGCCTTCTGAAGTGATCCTTTGAGAGCAAGATGAGGGGTTGGGCAGAAAAGTAAATTACTTCCCACTGATGACAGTAATGGAAAACAAAGCTCAGGAGAAATTAATAATAATAATTTCTATTTTACTGGGCAATGGATTTCATTTGATTGATATGCACTGACTGTAATTACCCAGTTCCTTACTGTATGCCTCATATCAAAAGCAATTCTTCCTAAGCTATACATTATAAGCACCAGCTCAAACTGTTGGGGTATTGCTTGGATTTCTTTACAAAAATGATTCCGTTCTCTGAGTTCCTGTTTTTATATCTAGTGTACCATGCATCTTTAGAACTTTAATTTAATATTAGACAAATTAGACATGCTTATAATCAAACCACATTTTTCGAACAAGGTAAGCAGCCACACATTTGAATGCTTTTACTGCATACTTTGGTTTATTTTAAGGATTGAATCAACTTGATTAGGTATTGTTATTGTTCAATTTAAGCTGTACCTTTTCTTTTTAAAATCCTTCCTGGTATACCACATCTCTATTCATATGTATTTCTATAAAGTTACATTTGGTTATATTCACATAAGCCTCCCACTTTAAAGCATGGATGCGTAAAAGGCTCTAAAGTGTTATGACATTTTTGTCTCCAATTCCTTTAGCTGCGTAACAAGTCATTCCCAAATTTAGAACCTTAAAACAATAGCCATTTATCAGCTCAAAATTCTGTAGGTTCGCAATTGGGCCTGGGCCCACCATCTGGGCTGTTCTTTTGACAGTCTTGGCTAGTGGATAGCAGCTGGCAAGCTGCTAGGACACACAGGTCTTCTGTCACTCGGCATCTAGTAGCCCAAACCAGTTCACCTGGGGATGGCCTCTTGGTGCCCAAAGGCAGAAAGGGAAAGCAAGTCCAAGTGCACAAGCACTTTTCAAGTCTCTGCTAACACGGAATTTGCTCAGGTCCCTTGGGCTAAAACAAGTCACATGACCAAGCCCAGGGTCCTTGTGGGAAGAGACCACCTGAGGGCCTGGACCCAGGGAGGTGTGAATTAATTCATGGTTTTTACCAGCAACTGTTTACCACAAGCCTCAAGGTCTGTTATTAGACTAGCATTCCTACATTGGTGCCTCCTCCTGAATGGACACCTTTCCTGCACCTTTCTTTTCTCAGGGATATTTCAGTAGGAAGTCCTTTCACACATCTTTCCATTCTCCACCAAATCTAATGGGGGGCTGGCTTTCATTATTTGTCATCCCAGCCTGAACCCAGAGTAATATACACCTTGGAGTTGGGCCAAATGTGGGAGGTCTTCCTAAATTAGCCTAAACTAAGCATTGAGCCACAGAAAAGATACCAGATTTGACATTTCAAATCAAAGAGTAGCACTAAGGAACTGCAGATTTATTGAATTGAAAGGAGACCATCATATATATAAGTGGATAGTTTCTATTCTTCAAGAATATTATAAATCACAAGTCCACTTTGTTTTTTATGATTAATTGAACCATTTATTTCTCAAGATGTGGCTTGTTTATTTCTATGGGGTTGCTGGGTCAAATGGTATGTGTAATTTCAAATAGATATTGCCAGATTGCTTTCCACAAAAGATTTAACAATTCATATTTCTTCCAGCAATGTATGAATATACACTTAAATTCTCCAACTGGAATAGATAATAAGGTTGTCACAATTTTTGTCAGTTGGATAGGTATGTGATATTTCATTGTTACTCTAATTTGTATTTCCCTGACCAGTAGTGAGTTTTAAACTAGAGAATTTAAAAATATATATGCTGGCCATTGGATTTGATTTAATTCCTCATCCATATTTTTGGTCCATTTTTTGTTTTCTGTTTTTTCCTTGTCAATTTGCAAGCCCACTTTATATATAATAAAAGTTAATATTTTTCTTGCTGCACCACAATTTTCCCCAACACACAGTTTTTTGGGTTTTTTTTGCTGTGCAGGGGCTTTTTAAAAATTAGTTTTGCATAGCAAGTACATTTATTTATCTTTGATGGTTTCTAAAATCCCTGTCTTGTTTAATAAAATTTCTCCTGACTTTAGATTGTATATGTAGTCTCCTTATTTTCATACTAAGGATATTGCACTTTTGTTATTTACAATAATGTCTTTCATCTATCTGGAGTTTATTTTTGTAGGTAATGTAATATGGAGTGCAATGTTATTTTCTTCACCATGGATAACCAGTTATACTATCACCATTTGTTTAATAATGCACTTTCCCCACTGAATTGAAATAGCATCTTCATCATCTATTAAATTTAAATATCTTCTGGGATTTCTTTCTGCATCCTCTATTTCTCTGAAACTTCCATTTAGATTTGATTATCCTATACTCAAGTATCTGGCAGGGCAATCCTCCCACTGTTATGTTTTTGCAAATTAATGTTGAACAATTTTTTTCTTTCATATGAATGTCTATGTAATTTAAAAAAATAATCTCTGTTGGGTTACTAATTCTAGGGAAATTGATACTTTTGAGCTATTCAATCTTATCCAAGAATATGCAATGTCTTTTCATTTGTTCCTATCTTGTTTTATGTCCTTAATGATAGTTCATAGTTCTTTCCACATAAATCCTATGCCCTGAGTGGTTCTGGTTAAATCTGTGCCTTTATAGTTTCATAGTTTATTTATATTTATAAACTTTGTAGTTTCCTTTAATAGTGTGGATGAATTTTTCTATCTTTATGTCTTGTGCTTATTTCTAGAAGAGAAAAAAGGCAATATAACATAATGATTAAGACCATGGATTCTGGGGCACGATTGCGTAGGTTCAAATCCCAGCTCAACTATCACCTATTTGACGTTAGACATGCTTTTAGCCTCTCTGTGCCTCAGTTTCTTCATCTGTAAAATAGGAGTAATAGTGCCCACCTAGAGCACAAATTTATACTTCCTGTCCCTAGTGAGGTTATTATTGGGATGTGATTTCTAGTACTCCAAGGAATGTTTTTCCCAGATTCTGTTGCATCTTCATGGGTCCACGTGATCAAGTTTAGGCCAAGAGAATATGGCGAAAGTGTTGTTACCAGCTCTAGTCCTGGCTCATAAACACCTCTCAGACACTCTCTTGTTCTTTATATATTACCTAGGTATTAACGCCCAGCGTAACTTTAGAAGCCTTGAAATGAAGATGGCAGAGCCTCTGTCAGCCTGAGTTCCTTGAATGACTCCATGGAGTGAACTTCTTTCCCCTCCATGCCACATTCTGGACCTTTCATGAGGGAAAAATTAACATCTATTCTAACAGGCAACTGAGTTTCCAAGATTTATCTGTTACAACAGCTAGTGTTGCTCTATAAAATACATCATGGGGGTTATGGTGATCGATGTATAATATCAGATATACATACACACACACATGATCTTAAATATAATTATCTTATATCCAGTTACCTACCAAATGATCGTATTAATTCTAGATGTTCTTTTTTTTTTTATCCTAAGGTCTCTGGAATTTTCTAGGTATATAATCATGCTTTCAGCAAAAAATAGAGATAACATCTCTTTCAATGTTTACACCAATTATCTTATTTTATCTTACTGCATTTGCTAAAATTGTCAAGACAGTGTTGATTAATACTCTTGAGAGTAGGCATTCTATGTATTTCTTGTTATTATAAGAAGTGGTCCTATTGTTTTACCCTTTATTTTAATAAAATGCTTTGTCTGCATGTATTGATAGATTCTTTTTGCTAATAGTTTATTTAGCATTGTTATATTTTAACTCAAAATTGAGATTAGCTATGTGTTTTCTCTTTTTTACTGCATCTGTAAAGTGGGTATGAATATAATGTTGGTTTCATAGATGAATTGGCAAAATTTTCACATTTTGTTATACAAGTATAGCTTTATTAGCCTTAGAATTGTACCTTCTATAATGTTAGAGAATATTCACTTTTTAAAATTTTCTTACTTTTTCTTTTTATTGACTACTCAATTTTTTCTTTTTTTCTGTCTTTATTTTTTTAATATTACATTAAAAAAATATGAGGTCCCCATATACCCCCCCACTCCCTTCACCCTACTCCTCCCCCCATAACAACAATCTCCTCCATCATCATTAGACATTCATTGCATTTGTGAATATCTCTCTGAGCACCGCTGCATCTCATGGTCAATGGTCCACATCATAGCCCACACTCTCCCACAGTCCACCCAGTAGGCCATGGGAGGACATACAATGTCCGGTAACTGTCCCTGCAGCACCACCCAGGACAACTCCAAGTCCTGAAAATGCCCCCACATCTCATCTCTTCCTCCCATTCCCTACCCCCAGCAGCCACCATGGCCACTTTCTCCACACCAATGCCACATTTTCTTCAATTACTAATCACAATAGTTCATGAATAGAATATTCATTTTTGAATCTACAATGGTAGATTTTGGATCATCTTTCCAATCTCTTTGGTAGTTGATCTATACAAATTTTCTACTTCTTTGGTCATTTTTGGTAATTCAGTTTATGTCCTGAAATTTTTAGTTCAGAAATCATGAATTCAGAAAGCCTTTTTGTGCTGTACCTGAAGCTCCTTAAATACTTTATTTTGTTTTAGTTGTTGTTGTCTAGTAGCTCTTTATAACTGAGCACCTTCTGTTTACTCTTCTTCTCTCTGGTGCCTCATTCCCTGTAGATGACTAACTATATTTATTATTAGCTTACTAGGACTCAAGTTGTGGTAGCATTCCTGCAAGGGATGGAAAGCAAAACATTTTGTGCTCTGTGGTCCTCCATCTTGCAGTCTTTTGGTCTCATAAGTAGGGATACCTCATCCAAATGCTTTTTTTTTTTTTTTTTTCTTTTAAATTTTTTTTTTATTGACTTTGTAATAATATTACATTAAAAATATATATGTGAGGTCCCATTCAACCCCACCCCCCCACCCCCCCTCTCCCCCCCCCAACAACACTCGTTCCCATCATCATGACACATCCATTGGATTTGGTAAGTACATCTTTGGGCACCTCTGCACCTCATATACATTGGTTCACATCATGGCCCATACTCTCCTCTATTCCATCATGTAGGCCCTGTGAGGATTTACAATGTCCGGTGATTACCTCTGAAGCACCATCCAGGGCAGCTCCATGTCCCGAAGACGCCTCCACCTCTCATCTCTTCCTGCCTTTCCCCATACCCTTTGTCCATTATGTCCACTTTTCCCAATCCAATGCCACCTCTTCTATGTGGACACTGGATTGGTTGTGTCCATTGCACCTTTATGTCAAGAGGAGGCTCAGATTCCACCTGGATGCTGGATGCAATCCTCCCATTTTCAGTTGTAATCACTCTAGGCTCCATGGTGTGGTCATTCAAATGCTTGACATCTCCTTAGCTTCCTGAAAGAAACTAAAAGACACCAGAGGCTCTCAGATGTTACCCTGGGGTTCATGTTTTCAAGGATCAAGGTTTTCCCAGATCCCATAGCATCTCAGTTCTCTAGGGACCTCTGAAGCTGCTGTGGGACTCTCATCTGGGCTCACTTGCTGAGACATCACCCAGAACTCAGAACTTCACAGAGATTTGGATCAGGGGTGATACATGAAGGTGAAAGTAGAGAGAAAGTAGATAAGAAACTAATATGTGAGATAAAATGAAAATGATTTATCATCCTTTAATCAAAGTTTCCAGACTAAAATGGGCAATTCCCACTTTTTGTTGCTTTTGACTTAGTAACTCTTATTTGGCACTCCTTATTGAAAATATGGGGTGGAATAGCAAAAGAATTCATTGAATAGTGACAACTTTAGATTCATTACATGCTGTCTACATATGTCATTCTCATAGAAATATCTCAAGGTGGGCATTAGCATACCAGTTTTGCTGAAATTAAGTTTCAGTGAGCTTAAGTAAATTGCCTAAGGCTATTACATGTCTCAAGTGGTAGATCTGTGAGCAAAACCCAGATCTGTAGAATGCTGGGCTCTTTGTTCCTTCTATTTCACAACTTCTTTACTTGACCCTTAGATTGTTTCTCTTTATTTCTGAATGAAGCTAGCTAACAGCGCACGCACAGCCAAGATTCTTACTCCTACTGATTGCCTGTAAAATGCATCTTAAAACAAAGCAAATTGCTGATTTGCTTTGAGTGTTTTTCTTAAGCAAAAGCAGGCTGTAAAGGTCTGATGTTCAACTTACCCATATGACATGCATTTTTACGAAGCTCAGTTTTCCCGTCCACATGGAACATTTTCTCCCCAATCTAGCTCCTTTGTCCCACCACTATAATACCTTATGTCCCATGACAAGCAGCACATGATTCATCAGTAGCAGCGATCTGAGTTCTCTTATTTACCCATATAAGAACATCAAGTAAATCTTACATGGAAGCCCTACATTTGTTTGTTCCATATATCGAGTTTCACATATGATCTTATTTTAATAAAATGTTCCATAAATTACAATAAAGATTTGTAAAACACTAAATTAATATTGCAGAACTCATAATATTCATTTCTTGATATTGGATATGGTGAAACCTAGACAATTTTTGATAAGAAGATTGACGTGGAAACAAGCCATTCCCTCTTTGCTGGCTTCCGGACACCTCTTCAGATTGCTTAGAACTCTGTGGCCCACAGCATGAAAACTAGAGACCCAAGACACCAGAGAAGGCAAAAGGACTGTTCCTGTTTCACAGATAAGGAAATACGGAAGAGAAATAACAGAAGGGAAAGATTATTAGTTCAAACCCATTTTCCTACCATTATACTTAAGTAGAGTGCTCCATGAGTTATTTGCCTGATTCTGGCTGTACCTCCCTCTTTACCCTGAGTGTGTTCTATTCTCAGAACACGTGTCTGGCCTTGTAGGGCTCAAACCAGCCGGTCTCAGCTTTGCCTTCTAGAAATGAGGAGGTATGAAATAAAGGGTTGTGGGGTGCAGGGGATTGTTAAGAAAATGCAGAGGGGTAAAGAGGAGACTCAGGAGTACTTCATGAGGAGGTGGTACCTTCCCCCAAAGGAAACAAACAAAAATATATGGGAAAGTGTGTATGGGCCAGTATGGCTTGACTTTAAGGCCCATAGATGGTCTTATGCATTGAATCATGACCCCTACAAAGACATGCTCAAATATTAACCCCTGGTCCTGTGGACGTGAGCCCTAAGCAGGATATTTGAAGACATTTTTAGTTAGGGTGCTGTGAAACTGAATCAGGTAGGGCCTTATTCCAGTATGACTGAGTTTTTATAAGCAGAGGAAGTTTGGACACATCTGGAGACTTATGGGGAGAGAGATGGCTATGCAATGTAGGCAGGGACTGAGTTATGGATTGTTGGCAAATCTCCTCCAGAACACTATAGACTTCAGAGAGAACACGATTCTTCCAGCATCTTTAGTTTGGACTTCTAGCCTCCAAAACTAGGAGACAATAAACTCTTGTTGTTCAAACCAACTAGTCTATGGTACGTTGCTGCAACCCCTCTGACAAACTGCAGTTTGCATGAAGATGGTTAGTGTGAATAAATCAGTGATAAGTTAGGAAAGATAGGTTGGAATCAGATCATGAAGGGCCTTGGATGTCATGGAAAAAATTTGGTCTAATATGAAGATAAGAAGAACAAGGTCAGGAGACTGGCTTAAAATTGACCAAGTAGAGCCCGTACTATGTTGCCTTCTGGTGTGAAAATGTGCTGAAGATCCCACTGGTCTCTGGAAAATATTTCATTTTCTGAGGAACCCTTGCAATATAACCCCATTTTCCAATAAAAGTAACTCTAATAAAGGAGGCAACACATATTCAGAGCTATAATCATTAGATCGTCCTTGATTATACCAAAACTGTAGCCACTCTAAGCCAAAGCTTGGCTCTTTGGCCCATGTTTTGTTTTTGTCACTCCCATTCTGGAGTGCAGCTGTATATCTGGTCTGGCCTCTCCTGACTTTCAAAACCCTTCTGATTCTGCTCACTGAGAATGACGTAAGGTAAAACCCTTAGCCCCCCATTCTACCCAGATCTCAGAATTCAGCTACAGAAGTTGAATCTAGCAAATTCCCTTTGAGGGGACACCTTAAACAGACAGAGGATACACTGGAATTTTTATGCCAAATTTTTCTAGCAAAAATGTATTACGAAGAAATGAAGTGTTTAAAATTTTGTAAAATATAGAAAAACAAAACATGAACTGTGTGCTGGGAGGAAAGGGGGAACAGAACACAGGCAAGTGGGAAGATTCCTTCACTGTATTTTTCTTGTCTTTTTGGTTATACCCTCTTTACAGCCAGGCCATTCAGAACTTTTGTCTGTCCTACACATCCCTGTGGGCAGCAGGTCTGTACAAATATCCACTATTGCTCCCCATAGGTAGCTATAGTTGGAAAAATATTCTTTTTATATGGGAACTTCTGAACATACTGAAGTTACATTTTCATTTTCTAGCAAGATGACTTATTTTGAAAGATTGGAAACCTGTGGTTTGGAAACACGTCTTCTCTCAACAGTAAAGATAGTGTATGTAATAACATCCCACAGAAACTGATTATTTCAGCTGCAGAACATGACTTCCATGGGGAGTGATGATTTTGAGAATAAGATGGGGTTTTCAAAGATAAAGTCTATGTTTCCATTCCAACTTTTTCCACTCTGCAACAAAGGACCCCGTTATCTCAACCATGTTTTTAGCAGCTTAGTTTTCCTTGTGGCAGGCATAATGGTACATTTTGAATGAGGGTAAGTAAAAGGATATACTACCAGCTAAAATAAGTTAGTCAAGAAACTTCTTACTTTGATTTCATTAATCAATTAATTGAATCATTTATTTTTCAAAATGTATTCATTAGATGCCTAAAGTTTTCCTATACGATGGGAAACAGACAACGATAATGAGATAATAAAGCTTTCTGGAAGCTTATAGTCTGAGAGAGCGAGGATATGTAGGCCAATAGCTATGATACAAAGTAGACTATGTTAAGGGCTGTGATTTTGTTAGTGAAATAGCACAGATCAGAAGTCACAAACACAAATGGCTATGGGATCCAGCAGGAAATGAAGGACAGGTAAAATTGAGCTATGACAGAAGCAATAGGGACTGGTGGGAATTGAGGCTAGCTCTAAAGTACGTTTCCTATCTAAAGAGGACAGCCTGTACATTTGAGCTGCTAGTTGCCAGGCAGGAATACATACCATCTTCTGCCAATCTTATTTTTTGGAAGAATCCAATGATATGGGTCTTTTCATGAAATATCTAAAGAAAATTTAACCCTATGTGAGTCAACAGTGTGCAAGTCAAATGAAATGTGTCTCCAGGCTACATTTAGCCCATAGGTAACCAGTTTTCAAGCTTTATATATATATATATATTCATTCCATGGTAGTGTTCTCTCTCATGCATGCACGTGCTTGCTTGCTCATGCTCTCTCTCACACCCAATGGAAGCAATGTTTTGGAAATCAGAGGCAAGAAGATCTATGTCTTCTCTATTTTTTCCTGTGTTTTTTAATTTGCATGTATTTTATTTATATGGTAATGGCACATTCAGAAAAGATGCTGAATTAAACCAACCACTAAAGCCTGTTAAACAATCACTCTACTATTCCATCCAAGCTGAACGCATCCCTCAGGGATATGTGCCTCTGTGCCTTATATTTGCTATAAACTGGTAGTTAGAACTAGAGGCCTGATCAGACTCAGGTTTGATTTTGTCATTGTTTTTGTTGTTATAAGACTACTTTACATGCAAACTTCCATTAGGAGGTACATACTGCATAGTTATCTTTTTGTGATTGGAGCAGCCATTGATAATCAATGACTGTATCCACTAATTCCTTAGGCATTGCAAACGGGTGATATTACAACTCTATCACTCTTTTTACATTATTTAGCTGAATTACCTAAAGGAAGGGAAAATTTTCTCATGAACTTTTTTGTCATCATGAGGTATAAATCTTATGGAAAAATAAGATAAAGCTTGATTCTTTCTTTAATTACCAGGTTTCAAAATAATAAATGGTTTCTACCATCTCCAAAAGGTCAAAAACTAGTTTATTAATGTTATCATTATCATCATCATTAATATTATCTTGCGAACTCATGGGTTCAAACATATTTAATGCCTTTCATTCCATTGCAGTTATTAACTTTGTTGATGATGAAATGTCCCCTTCTTTGGGCAATAGTTTATTCACATTGGCTCCTGGGTCCTTTTGTCATGACCCTAGTTGATTTGATGCCTTCCTTGCTTTCTGTATGATAAAACATTCAAGATCACCTTGTAAGGTTTCCGCCCCTAACCTAGAATCAGCCATTTCTCCAAGTACCCCTAGTTTCTTTTAATGTGAAATGATGCTTAAGAAACCAAAATCTGGATACTTAGGGGTATTGACTCCTACTGGTCATTTTATTAGGCAAAACTTAAATATATATAATTTTTTAGATACTATATAATGAGTTTATACTGATTCTATCTAAATTCAGGACTACAGGGTTCACTAAACCTGATATTTTACTTAACATCACTCTCACATCTGTGTTTTCTTTTGACCGCATGAAAAATGTTGATCCTCAAAGACAGCAACATAAACACTCTTTTGAGTTATCCCTTAAAACACACACAATCTATCTTGGACTAACATCACCAACATTATTACTGACATTATGATTACTAAAGACAGCATAAGATTCTTGGTTTTGGCCATTCTTTGTGTCTTTATGGTATACTCCACAGGGATTTATGGACAAAATTAAAATCACTTTGAATAGTTTCTGTCTGCGTGATTATGCCTGAAACACATTTCACTTTGTTTCCTTTTATTTTTTTATTTTTAGCAATTGCTTTTTAAAACTTAAATTTTATATTATTGTTAGGTAAAATATTTATATAATCTACAAAGCAAGGTATTTTCAAAGTCTAGCTTCTATCCATAATCCTTAGATTTTATGCCTTCCTTTTCACTATAGGTCAATTTTTTAATTACATTTTTATGGTTCATCTTTCCATCTATTTAATAGAAGAAAACAAGAGAGAAAATTTTTATCTCCTCTTTTCTTAGATGTCCATAGCATACTATACATACCCTCTCTCTACCTTGCTTTTTGCACTAACAATATATCAGGAAGATCATTTCAGAACTGTATTTATTCTCCCTCCCTCTCTCAAGATTTGAATGATTGTTCCAAAAATTACTTTTCATTTAATGACCCTCGTATCTCATTTTCATTTTTTTTTTCACTATGGCCTATTGGTTTTCTCCTATTGAAATTAACTTATAACTTCTTATCCATCCTCTCCCTTTACATCTGGAATTGATTTGAAATAGTGTCTTTCTATTTCCAGTTATGATCCATAAGGCAATCAGTAAGCTTATTCTTCTTGTCATATTCAATCCACGTTATTCCATTTTTTAAATAGTTGAACTGTATCAACATTGTCAGTACACAATATTTGTATCTCTTATACTAATCCTATAGTTCTACTACTAGAGGTAAAGGATATTGTTAACGATCAGTACCAGTCCCTATACTGATACTTCTCCAGTACTTTTGATATTTGTTCTCAAAATAGAGGATAGCTCAGGATATGCTCAAAGGAACAATATACCCTGAGTTACTTCTTGACAACAATAGTTTACCTGTGACCTTAATCCTTGAAGGTCAGTTTGGCAAGCTGTAAGATATGTTTGCTCTTATCTTAAACATGCTATTTTATTGCCTTCTGGCATAAAGCACTGCAATATAGAATCCTGAAAAAAACCTGATTTTCTTTTGTATAAAGGTGATTTTTTGCCTGGAGGACCAAAAGTTTTTTTCTTTAGTCTTATGTTTCTCCTCCTTCTCCTCCTTTTCCTCTTCTTTCCCTTCTACCTTGCCTCCCCCTTCCACTTTCCTTCTCTTTCTTCTTCTTAATTTTAGTCCCAGTGCTGTCTGTTGTTAATTAATTTGTGCCAAGGAAACACTGAACATTTTCAATATGTAGATTCAAGCCATGTTTTAAAAGATTCAGGTAAGATTTCTTAATTTTTTTTTTAATTTGTTCTATTCCATTGCTTTGAATTTCATCTTTAGTGAGTCATATAATATGTACATTCGATTTTTTTTTGCTTGTGTTCTCTATCAACTTTTACTCAAATCCTTTCAATCTATTTTTCTATTTATTTTGTGTGCAAAAAATTCCTCTTTTTCATCTTCTGGTTTTCTGAAAGAAGTATTCAGTGTATCTATTTACTCATGTGTTCCTTCTAGTATAGTCTTCATTTCTGAAGTATTTTTTCTCTTATTTTGCATTATTTTCTGAGGTCTGCAGTCTTTCTATGCAATCTTTCTTTTCTCTGGTCACCTTATTTCCAAATCTGAATGATTCTGGTTTGTTTCATAGTGTCTATAACTTTCTTAATTTCTTCTACTTCAATTTTGAACATTAGGTAAGGTTTTCATTTGTTTTCTGGACATCTATTTCTGGGGTGTTTTGATTATAAGAATATTATTGTGCTAACAGTTTTACATTTCTTTCAACTTTACTGAAGAATAATTGACGTGCAATGAATTGTACATATCATAAGGGTACAATGTGATGAATTTTGACATATGCCCATGAAACATTCACCATAATTAAAATAATGAACATATCCATTACCAATAAGGGATGTTTCATGAGCTTTTGGGATCTATTTTTTTTCTCTTCCATACCCTATCTAAAGGCAACAACTAATTTATGTTCTGATACTATAGATTAATTGGCAATTTCTAGACTTTAACATGAATAGAATCATACAGTTTGTATACCCTCTTATCTGGATTCTTACATTCAGCATGAATATTTTGAGATAGAGCTATGTTAGTGCATGCATCTTTGTATCAATAGTTAATTCCTCTTCATTGCAGAATAGGCTTCCAATGTATGCATTACCACAATTTGTTTGCCCATTCAATCTGTTGATGAGCATTATTTTTTGTTTTCATTTTTTATCTATTACAATTAGGACTGGTATAAGCATTCATTTATAAGCATTTGTATAAACGTACACTTTTATTTCTTCTGAATGAATACTAAGAGTAGAATGTCTGAGTCATATGCTAGGTATATATTTAATGTTTTAAGAACGTATCAAATGTTTTCCCAAGTGGTTATCCACTTTTAAATTCCCATCAGGTTCAGTTCCTCTGCACCCTTGCCTAAACATAGTATGGTCAATCTACTTAATTTTAGCCATTCTAGTAAGTATGTAGTAGTATTTCAATTGTGGTTTTAATTTGTATTTACCTAATAACTAATGTTGAGCATATTTGCATGCATTTATTTGTCATGAAGTGCCTTTTCAATGCTTTTGCCCATACTTTAAAAACTGGATCATTTGTCTTACTATTGAGTTGTAAAAACTCTTTATATACATCTTAGAAACATACTCTTTATAGAATATGTGATTTTCAAATCTTTTTCCCAGGCTGTGACCTGTATTTTTATTGTTTTAAAAGTGTCTTTCACAAAAGTTTTAATAATTTTGATGAAGTCCATGTTGTTAATTATTTTTCTTTAGCATTTGTGTTTTTTGCATCCTATTTTAGGAATATTTGCCAAACTGAAAAACACTGATATTTTCTAGGTTTTCCTCTAAAAATTTTGTATCTTTAGTAATTACATCTAGGTCTATGATCCATTTCAAATTAATTTTATATGGTATGAGGTAGAGGCTAAATTGCTTGTTTGTGCATATTGGCTATCAAATTTTTGCAGCACAATTGCAAAAGACTATCCTGTCCCCATTGAATTTTGTCATCTTTGTGGAAAAACAACTGATCATATATGTGGTTTATGGGACCTTATATTCTGTTATATCATATTTCTAGTCTTACACCAATACCACTGTCTTGATAGCTGTAACTTTACAATGTTAAGTTGCATAAGATCTCAAATTTTGTACTTTATTTTCAAAGCTAATTTAGCTAAAATGGATCCTTTGCATCTTGATATAAATTTTTTAATAAACTTTTCTTTAGAATATCTCCTGGGATTTTGAATCAAAATTTTGAATTTTTGATCAATTGGGGTAGAATTAACATCTTAACCAAATTAAGTTTTTTGATCCATAAACACAGTATATCTCCGTATAATTAGGTTTTAATTCTTTTCAGCAATATTTTTAAGTTTTCACTCAACAGATCCTATGCATATATTGTTAAACTTATCCTTAAATAGTTCATGGGGTTTCTTGATGCTGCTGTGCACCATACTATTTTCTACATAGATAATCATGTCACCTATGAAAGGGAGCAGATTTCTTTCCCTTCCCTTCCCTTTCTTTCATTCATCTGTATATGTTTTATTTCTTTTTGTTGTTGTTTTTGCCTGATTACACTAGCTAAAACCTTTGGTACAATGTTGAATAGAAATGTTGAATGACAAGAGTAGACTTCCTTAACTTGTATACAATCTTAAGGAGAATGCTTTTGATTTTGCCATTAAGTATGATGTCAACTATAGGTTTTTTGAAGATGCCTTTCATCATTTATAGAAATTCTTTTCTATTCCTAGGTTGTTGAGCGTTCTTATCACTATTGAGATGGTGAATTATTTCAAAAGTTTTTTTTGTATCTATTGAGATGATATGATTTTTTTCCATCTTTAGTTTATAGATATGGTATATTGATTGAATTTTAAATTTCGAATAAACATTGTATTCCTCGATAAATAATAGTTGGCTGTGATATACTATCATTTTTAAATTGATATATTTGTTTTACTAATATTTTATTGAATATTATTGTATCAATATGCATGAAGTATTTTACTGTACATCTTTTTTTTCTGATTTGGAATAAGGGTAATTCTGACCTGATAAGATAAATTTGGAAGTGACCCATCTTTTCTTATCTTCTATTTTCTTTGTGTAGAATTTATATAATTTCTTCTTTAAAATTGTTGTGGAATTTCCAGTGAAGACACCTAGGTCTAGAGTTTTTTTTCCCCCAAAAAAGGTTTTAAACTACAAAATTAATTTATTATACATAGGAATATCTTGAATTAGATCTTTGTAAATGTGATCTAATTCACGTGCATATGTTCATTTCATGCATGTTGCCAATTTATGGATATACATTTTTAAAATATCTCGTTCTTAATATTTAATACCCACAGGATCAGCAGTGATAGTTCTCTTCCACTCTTGATATTGGAAATTTGAGTTTTCTTTCCTTTTTTGGTCAGTTTTGCTAGAAATTTATCAACTTTATTTTTTCAAAGGATGACCTTTTGTTTCATTGATTTTCTTCACTTTTTATTTTAGTTTTATGGATTTCTTATTCTCATTTTTTTCCTTCTCATTTATGCTTCTTTTTCTTTCTTAAGGTGGAAGCTCAGATCACTGATTTGAGACTTTTCTTTCTTACAAATATATAAATTTATATTTAAATTTTGTTTTATCAGCATTCCAGTAATTTGATATATTATGTTGTAATTTGAACTCAATTCAAATTATTTTATTTCCTTTGGCCCATGGTGTGGCAAACAAAGTAATGATTCCCCCAAAGAATTCCACATCCTAATCCCTGAAATTTGTGTATTTGTTCCCTTACATTACAAAAGAGATTTTGCAAATATGATTAAGGTAATGTCCCTGATATGGGGAAATATTCCTGAATTATTCTGGAGGGCCAAATGTAATCACAAGAGTCCTTAAAAGAGTTATTCCTCAAACCGGAAGATGGGACCCATTTAATAAGGCCATACAATGGCTATAATGATAAGATGAAAAGGTTATGATTCTTTTACCTCATCTGAGATGGATTCAGCAACAGGCCAGCAAGTACCCATTACTCGAAGAAACTGATGCTTGGCATGAGGGTAATAATGATTATTAGCCAATACACACATTTCTCTTTGCATGTTCTTCCCTTAAAAATCAATTAACCTTAGACGTATAGGTTTATTTCTGGACTCTCAATTTTATTCCATTCATCTCTATATCAACACTTATGCCGCTATAGCACTGTTTGGATTACTATAGCTTTGTAGTAAGTTTTGGAATCAGAAAGTGAGAGTCTTCCAAATATGTTCATTTTCAAGATTGTTTTGGTCATTCAGAGTCCTTTACAATTCCATATGAGTTTTAGAATTAGCTTCTCCATTTCTGTAAAAATCACTTTTGGAATTTTGATAGGAATTGCTTTATATTGTAGATTGCTTTGGGGAATATTGCCATGTTAATATTATTAAGTCTTCCAATCTATGAACACAGAATGTCTTTCCATCTATTTAGGTCTTCTTTAATTTCTTTCAATAATGCTTGTAGTTTTCAGTTTACAAGTCTTGAACTTCCTTAAATTTATTCCTAAGTATTTTATTCTTTTTTTTTTTTTTTTGCAATTTTAATTTTTTTGCTCTTGGGAAAGTTATTTATTTATTAAATATATTTTTACTATTTTTTTTCATGCAGTTGTAAATGGAATTGTTTTCCTAATTTCATTTTTGAATTGTTCATTGAGAAGATATGAAACTATGCTATGTCTTCTTTGTCCGCTTCTGTTGTTGTCAGCGGCACAGGAATCTGTGTCTCCTTTTGTTGCGTCATCTTATTGTGTCAGCTCTCCGTGTGTGCGGCATCATTCCTGGGCAGGCTGCACTTTCTTTTGCACTGGGCGGCTCTCCTTACGGGGCCCACTCCTTGCCTGTGGGGCTCCCCTACGCGGGGGACACCCCTGCGTGGCACAGCACTCCTTGCGCATATCAGCACTGTACATGGGCCAGCTCCACTCGGGTCAAGGAGGCCTGGGATTTGAACCATGACCTCCCATGTGGTAGACGGACGCCCTAACCACTGTGTCAAGTCCGCCACCAAGATTTCTTTTAACATTTATGTTAATCCATATCTGCTGATAATGAATTTTCTGTTTCTGTCCTAAATTACCTTATTTAGCTTTTATCTTTGAAAGTTATTTTTGCTGTGAATAGAATTCTAGGTTGGCAGTTTTTGTTTTTTCCCTAGCACTTAAAGATGCTACTCCACTGTTTTCTGGCTTGTAACATTTCTGATGAGAAGTCTGCTGTGTATATCACCTTGGTTATACAGCTTGCAATGTGGCTTTTTTCCTCTGGCCATCTTAAAGCTTTTTCTTTTATCTTGGTTCTCAGAAGACTGAATTTGTTGTATGCAGATTTTTTTTTTTTTTAATATTGTTTGAGATTCTTTACATTTATGGGATGTGTAGTTTGATGTCTTTCATTATTTTAAAAACTTATCTATCATTATCACTTCAAATATTTCTTCTGTTAGACGATTTGATATTGTCTCATATTTCATGGGATGCTTTGTTCAGCTTTTTACATTATGCTTTCGCTTTGTGTTTCCATTCATGTTTTTTACGTGTGCTGTCTTCAAGGTTACTGCTTCTTTTCTTGATTTTATCAAGTCTACTAAAGAGCCTAATACAACATCATAGTCTTTATCTCTGTTACAGGGTCATTTATTTCTAGGTATTCTTTTTGACTAAAATTTTCCACCACTCTGGTAAAAATGTTCACCTTTTCATTCATATTATTCATGTTTTTTTACTTGCACAGGGAACATATTCATAATGGTTATTTAAAATTCCCTCTCTGATCCTCCCAACGTCTCAGTTATACCTGTGTCTCTTTCTGTGGATTACTTTTTCTCTTGATACTGGTTTGTATATTCTGGATTTTTAAACTTATTTTTGGACTCATAAAGAAAGACCAAAACTGGTTTAAAACTTAACATTATGTGTTAGGCAGTAGAAATGACGTAAAGAGTATTTATGCCTATAAACAAAAACATTTCTCCTGCTATGACTTTAGTTGGGGAGGGGACATTGAGTCAATCCAGTTGATTTGAGCTGGGTTTGCTTCTTATTGCTGTAGCTAGCACTGGTATACCACCAGTTTCAAATTCCTCTGGCATTTCCATGCTGATGGGGCTGGTTTACTAGGCAGATTTTTTCAATTTCTTCTCCACCCTCAGCTTTAGATCTTTCTTTTTCAAACAAGTCTTAGAGATTCTCTCTCTCTATCCTTTTCCCCCTGCCCCACAAGTAGGCTGCACTTGCTTGTACTTCAATGCTTGCCAGCACATTGGTGAGGATAAGGAATGTTCTCTTGTACCCAGGTGCAGCCTCAGTCTTAAGCAGGAACTTTGTCTCTTCATCTTATGCTTGAAGCTTTCTAATTGATCCTTCTTCTCTTTAGCTGAAGGCGATCCTTACAAGTCTTGACCTAAGATTTCTCCTACCCCTCCCTCTGGAGCTTCCCCGAGGTGCTCTAAGAGCAACAGGGTTTGCCACACTCCTCCCAGAGGCTTAAAGCTCTTGTTTTGTAACAGCAGGACAGTGATGCTGACTTAAAAGATAAGAAGGGAAAGCTTGGGATAGAGAAGCATTGAAGAATAAAAACTAAACTGATTTGACAACATAAGTAAGTCCAATTATTGGACAGGAGTATTCAATGCAGACTGGAGGTGGGGAAGGATTAGTGATATGATCCCTGATGATACCATGGGATGGAAACTAAGGGATAAGATTTATAAACACTTAGTAAGAAGCAAAATTATTTGAAATACTAGAAAATTCAATCTTAGAATTAGCCAGGATTTAGATAAATAAAAAGGAAAGTGGTAAGGATGAATGGAGATGAAACACATAAAGATCTTATCCTAGTGCTCAGCACATATTAAATGCTCAATACATGTTTAAAATGATGGTGGTAATGTTAGAGATAGCAACGATAATTGGACTTAAAATGGCCCAGCTAATGACCAAGGTGTCAGAATTCTGTTCCATAGGGGATAGGGAACTGCTGAGGGGGAGAGTATGAATGATCCAATTGTCTCCTTAGGAAATGAATTTGACTACATGTTCAGAATGGATTAGCATGTGCAGATCTAAAAGGCAGGGAGTCAGGCTAAAAGTTTCTGTTTGACAAAAGTCCAAGCATGAGAAGAAAAGAGTATGGAGGAAAGATAATATACATTAGTTTCTCCAATTAGAACATCTTAATTTTTACCTGGGTTTTTGTTCTGGTTTGGTATATACACTAGCATCTGTTTTAATTTGCTAGGCAACTAAAATGGAGCATACCAGAAATAGGTTGGTTTTTATAATGGCTATGTATTTACTTGCAAGCTTACAGTTCTGAAGCTATAAAAATGTCCAAATCAAGGCACCATAAGGTGATGCTTTCTCCCCAAGGACCAGTTGCTGGCAAACCTGGACTCCTCTGTCATATGGCAAGGTGCATGGCAGTGTCTGCTGATTTCTCCCTTCTTTTCTGGTTGTGTTGCTTCAGCTGCTGACTTCCTCTGGCTTTCTCTCTCTTTCGATATTCATACTGTTTATAAAGGACTACAGGAAGAGGATTAGGATCCACACTGGGTCATACCTTACTGAAGTAACCTAATCAAAAGTTTCCACCTACAATATGTCCACTCCCAAAAGAATAGATTATTTTTAAGAGCATAATCTGGGGTCCGTCCAAATTCAAACCATTACACCATCTCAAGGATATCTTCTCACAGAGTCAGAACCAAAATTAAATTATATTTTTCTATAATTTTTGAGGTCTTTTAGGATTCAACTCCAGGTTATAAAACTGAAATCAGATAGAGACTTAGGACTTATTATCAATGCACATTATTCTTCCTCAAACCAATACTACTGGAACTAAAGAGAGCAGTGTTAAACATTTGCCAAAAATGGAAAATTCCTGTTATTTCCTAGAGTTGTTTTTGCCGAGTAGTATAGTCTTATTGAGATGTCCTGAGAGGGAAGTCACCAATTTGGTAGAACCAAGTAATGAGGCCAAACTAGCACAAGCTCAGGAAAGTCCAATTCTATAGCTGAAGAGCAAATAATGATATTGAGTTTAGGAAGAGTGACTCAATAACTTCCTTTTTGCCTGATATTTTACCAATAAAATACCCTGTTCTTAACACACAAGATAGCAGTTTTAAATGAACATGAGTGTGTTAACTGCTTTGATATTTTACATGGTAGTGGGCATGAGTTTACACTGAATCACCTATGTATCCTCTCATGGGTCACCTTTTAACAAAAAGCTTATATTTATGAACTAGATGATTGAAAACAAACTCACAGTCTGTATAGTAAATAGGGCTGGTCCATGTCTAAGAAACTGAGTGGACGATAAATGGCCCACATTATAACTCTACACTGACATTGCCTTCAAAATGGTATATGAACTGTCTACCTTTCGACTTGGACTTGCTCTCTGAGAAATTCTTCAGGCCTTTTCTCCTAGTGCAGATACTAACTCCCACCCTTGCCCCAGATCACAGTTAAAGTTAAAATTACAGAGGACATTTTTTGTCCTGGGTCATTCCACCCATCTGAAAATGCCAAAATAAACCTTATTCATTTAGTCTACAAATATTTATTGAAAGCTGAATCTGGCCAGGGAGCCTAATTGGGAGATGGAGAAGTAACAGCAAGTCTAAACCGTGGATCCAGACTTAAAAGGACAAGTGTGTAACTTGACTTTATACATTTGTCCTAGCCTCTTCCTCAAGTACTTATGTTTTCATTCTTCTCCCACTCTTGAGGCATGAAGTTTTATACCCTCACCCCTAAGGTACCTGCCTTATTTTCCTAATAATTTCCTAATCATTCCCTTATTTTCTTATTTTCCCTGTCTAGTCTCAAAAGGGAAGCCACTATTGTTCCTCTGAATTTCCCACTCCTAATTGACAAGGTGATAAAAGTCCAAACATTCATAGTTCAACACAATGTGGGTCTGTGAAGAACATCTCATTTACATAGCAACAAATGGCATTAATCTGGAGAGCATCCATGCTAGAATTGTTACCCTTTCAGTTACTGTTCCTATTGTCAAAAAAATAGCCTAGAAACACTCATTACTGTTCAGTAGAAAAGGAAGTGTTTGAGATACTTTTGAATCATCAGTTATAAAGACAATTCCCTGAATTCATGCTATGTTATTATGTTTAAAACAATAACAATCTTTTAAAAAAATAATAAACACCATGTGAATCATAAATATAGAATAATAATATAATCTGACACAGTGTTGTGAAGAGGCAGACAGAAGCACAACCCACTACAGAAAGGAGTGGAGAAGAAGCATATGGAAAGACCAAGCGGGGGTCATGGCTCAACCTGGAACAAACGGGGGCTGAATTCACATGACCCATCCTGGGGGAGATGATCTGCATTCTGGGTAATTCTGCTACAAGAGTAAAGTCTGGAACACAGAAAGAAGCTATAGATGGGCAAGGACATTGAACAAAGTAGCTTTCCAGCTTTGAGTTACTGAACCTGATCCAACTACCCGAGTATTTCCCTCAGGTGGATTCCTGCTTCAGAACCTCTGCTAGAGAAATGTTATTTTACCATAATTTGCTGAATTAGGAAGGACCATGGCCTCTTCTCTTCCTTGCAATTTACCTGGAAACATAAAATGATAGAGAGTATAATTTTTCTGGATAAGGTTTGGGCTGAATTAAGGCTAAGAGAAGGATAAGGATGTAGCAGATGGTCATGTTGAGAAGGCAATGGGGTTTGTCTGTGTTTGTTCCTGCAGACAGGGAGCCTTCTGTTCTTTGGGTCAAGGAGAATATCCATGACGACTCATAGCAAACATTCTTAGTGATAGATTCCCAGGCTCCAGAATCCAGATCTGCTTCTCAGATCACCTCACCATTTCCTTGCCAAATAAATATCGGCAGAAAAGTTTCAAAGGTGTGAACTACTAAGGGAAAAACACTTCCTTTTGTAACTAGAGGCTGTGCCCTATGCTGGATGCTAACTATCTCTCAAAGCTGTCACCTTCCAGGCAATACATCAGTGAAGTCTGGCAGTTCTAATCTGAAATGTATGTGAAATCTGACCACCTTACTGCTTCCGCCTACTAGCATCTGAGCCAAGCCACAATCATCTCTTGCCCAAATTTTTGCTTTAGTCTCTGTTGGGTATTCAAACTTGTCCCCCACAAAAGGTATGCCCAGCCCCAAACCCTGGTCCTGTGACTGTGAACCCATTTGTAAGTAGGAGCTTTGAAGATGTTATTAGTTAAGGTGTGCCCAAACCCAATGAGGTTGGTCTTAATTCAATATGGCTTACATCCTTATGAGCAAAGGAAATTGTATAAAGGTGAGGAAGCCATGGGGGAGCAGCCAGAAACCAGAAACTCACAGAACCTAGAGAAGAAAGGAAAAGATATCACCTTGTAAATTGTCCTGTGACAGAACAGTCAAGGAACCCCAAAGACTGCTGGCCAGCCCAAAAGATACAAACCACAGGAAGCAGCAGGCCTTCTAGCCTCTGAAGTCTTGAGGCAAAACATTCCTGTTGTTAAGCCAAACTTTGTACAGTATTTGCTTTAGCAGCTAGAGAACTAAAACAGCCTCCTTACTGGTCTCTAATTTATCACACTTGCCTCTTATCATATATTCCCTATTTCAAAGCCAGAATGATCCCAAGACTGTGAGTTTGATTGTGTCATTGTATTAGTCAGGGTTCTCTAGGGAAACAGAATCAACAAGAGATATCTGTCACTAGTATGCGATTTTATCAGAGTCTTTCATGCAGCCGTGGGAGTGCACAAGTCCAGGTTCCACAGGCAGGCTGCAACCAGGAGCTCCGATGAAAGTGAAGGTTTTTGAGTTCTGGGAGTCATTGACTGTCCGAAGACGAGCTGGGAAATTTCCAGTCAATGCTGGAATCACTTCCCCTTTTAAGGTATTCAACTGACTGGACAAAGCATCACTCATTGCTGATGGAAATCTCCATGACTGAAGTAATTGTAATCAGCTACCATGATTTATCACTGTGGTAAAGTTAATGGTGATAAAGTTAATGGTGACTAAAGTCCATAAATGCCCTTGTATTGCAGTTAGCCCAGTGCTTGCTTGATCAAACAACTCGGCACTATTACCTGACTGAGTTGACACATTAGCCTAACCATCACAGTCATTCCTCTGCTCAAGGTGTTCCAATGTCTTTCTCAAAATTAAACACAAAGGTGTCATCGTAGCCTAAGCAGTCCTGTGAGAATTGGTCCTCCTATCTCTCTCATCTCCTAACCATTTCATCCTAGGTGGATTCACCCCAGTAACCTTGGCCGCCTTGCTGTCCCCTGCATATGCTAATACTCTCCCCCTCAGAACCTTGCCCCTCGCCTCTTTAGAAACTCTTCTCCCACACATCCAATGGCTGACTGCCTTCTGCAGCAGAGGAAACAATTCCTCCTTCCTTGCTCACTCTGTTCCAGTCCTTCTGGTCTACTCGCTGATCCTCAAGTTGCTCAGCCTTCTCCTGCCTCAGGCCCTTGGCCCTTGGTGTTCACTCCCATAGAGCACTCTTTTCCCAGGTTTTGACTGGATCACTCTCTTACTTCATTCCTGTCTCACCTTAAACGTCTCGTTCCTAGAGACCCTTCCCTACTCCCACACACCAATACTTTTCTATAAGGCACCATTCTCCTCCCCATAACTGCCACTTTGTTTTGTTTTTATTCTTAGTGCTTATCACCTAATATGTGTATTTACCTCATTGTCTGTCTCCTCCCACAAGAATATAAGCTGCTGTGAGAGCAAGTACTATGTGTTTTATGAAATAAATGATCAATAAATATTTGTTGAGTGAGTGGGTTGATGGGTGAATGACTAGACCTGTGAAAAGAAGTAAAAATATTCACATTTATAGGTGAGAATCTGGGGTCCAGGGAGATTAATGGTTTGAAAAAAAACACAACACATCTGGTAATCCATGCAGATGAGAGTTAATCTCATGTCCATGCTTTTAACCACATGATTAAACTCTTTGATGTACAATGAAATCTCTTCCTGGTATCCCCTGTAGTTGCAGTAACATGCTGTAACAGGCAAGAGAGAACGAGGCAGGTGCTAACCACTGCCCTGACCACAAACAGGGCAGCTGATGAAATTCTCTCTCCTCTGTTTAAAGAGAGATTAAAGAACTCTTTCTAACTTCCCAGAAGAGTAGAGTAGACACTCGATCTAGGTGGGCTCAATTTACTTCTGGGGTGTGGGGGGTAAGGTGGTGGCAGGTCCCAGCATGCTTCATGACTTTTGTAGGGTTATTTATTACATTTTGTTTACAGTATTATATAAGGGCTGGCTTTTGGAAATGTCCAGCAAATGCACTAGCATAGGAGAAGTCTGCTGGCCAGCATGATCTGAACAACTCCATGAGAAATCTGCCATTACTGATGAGTTTGCTTCTTTGAGATGAGAACCTGCCATGTTGGAGACAATTATCTAAGACATCTTAACCACAATCACTACAGGGAGTGTGAAGCAGAATTTGTTTCTAAGAAGAGTTGTCTTCATCATCACCCACAATCCTGCCTACAACTGTTCTCAAACTATCGTGGCTTTTCAAAGCGTATACATGTATATATGCATAGGTATGTGTATCTGCATATGCACTAGAGTGTATACAGTGTCTACCATTACAAAGAAAGTCTTTTTGTCACATGAAACTAGACATGACTTTGGAAAAGTGGCTAAAAGTTTCAACAAATCCTATCTTTTGCAATTCACATCAATACTGTTTCAAAACTCTCACTTTACGTTTAGAGTCTATCCTATAAATCCTACCTTCTTAGCATATCTCCAATCCATCTCTCTTCCTTCATTTCCAGAGTGCCCACTGCCTTAGGTAGACTACCTTATTATTTCTCACCTGGAGGATTTCTTTTATTTGCTAATTAGTCTCCTGGGTCCTTGCCTCTGACCACACTCTCACTAATCCATCATTCACCCCATGAGTAGTCTTTCTGACCATCTCTCTCCCTGCACAAAGCTCTCTAGTGACTTCACATTATCAAGGAACAGTTTCCAAACTTTTTGGGCTGGACATGTGGGATCCTTGTAAAAATATCTAGTTTGAGGTTCTACCTCTGGAAATCCTTATTCCATTGGGCTATTATGATGCAGAAATCCTGAGGTCTACACTTCGTGAAAACTATCCTAGAAGATAATTTGCACATTCCTTAGCGTGGGTATCTATGATCTGACTCTTCCTTATCTCCCACAGATCATTTCTTGCTCTGTTCTCCTCTTCCAGCCACCATCCTATCTTCCCAGCTATGTCAAATTTCCTTCAGTTCCCAGACTATTTTGCTATTTTAGAATTTATGGCTTTGCTTCATCAGTGTAGAATGCTATTCTTCCAACTAGTCTGCTTGGTGAACACCTACACATCTTTCTCTATGTAGAAATAGTTATGATATCCGCCATGTTCCCCAAGTAGAATTAATTGCTCTTTCATTTGTGTTTCCATTTTAGAACTCTTTCATAGCTCTTTTAACACCTAATTGCCGTATTTGTTTTCTTACTAGATTAGAAGTTCCTGGCATTTAGAGACCATGTCTTACTCTTCTTTGAGCCAGGCATCTAGTATTGTTTCTGGCACATAGGGCATGCTCAATAAATGTATGTGTTGAAGAATTAATGTAAAAACGACACAGGGTAAGAAATTCATGTATTCTTCCAAATCAGATTAAAACTGGGGAGTTGATTTCCTCCAGCCAATGAGTAATGGACAAAAACAAAGCCTTAGTTTAGTACACAGAAGGTCATCAGCATTCAGTTCTCACTTACCTTGAGGCAGAATTCTCAAACCTTAATTTGCATAAAAATAATGTGGGAAGTTCATTAAACGCAGATTCATGGGCCAGTACTTTAGTGAGTCCAATTCTGAATGTCTGCAGCCAGAGCCCAGAAAGCTACGTGTTAAACAAGTGCCTCAAGTGGTTCTCATTTATATGGATCATTCCAAGAACCTGGAAGAAAGCACCAAAGCCTAATCCGAACCTTTAAAACTGCAACCGAAAGCCCTGGTTCCTTCTAGTATTTATATAATATAAACACACTTAGCTGTGACTTCAACACCTACCCCCATAATCCATAAGAGGTTGTAAACACAGTTCAGAACTGCCAAGCAAAGGTAGGTGGGAGAGAAGATACTAATTGTTGACCACCACGGGTGGAATTTTAAATTCTTAAATTCTTGCCCAAGTCAGTGCTCTCTTAAAGCGAGTACTCTAGTACATACGCTCTTGTGTGTGCAGGGCCTACAAGTTTCACTCTATTCTCCAGCAGAGGAAAACTCCAGGAAGCTTGGGGCCAGGCCTGAGAAACTATGATTCCTTCAAAGGTTGGCATGTTTGATCAGAGTCTCTTCTCCACCCTGGCAAGTTGACTTTCGGAGATGAAAAATCTCAGCAGAATACAACTGCCAGGGAGATTTCGCCATTCTGTTGCTAGTCACAATAGGAAATTGCACAAGGTCTAGACCATGCTAACGTTATCCCAGCCCTTCCGCTTAGAGGCTTGGCATGAAAACTAATCTTATCTAAACAGGCAGATCCTAAAAGAAAGAGGTACCCTGGGCAGTCCCTCTGGGACCGCAGGAAGTTACAGAGTTGAGGGAATTGTCAGTGGCATGACTCCTTTGTGGCTCCTTCATATGCCCCATTGGACCCCAAAGCCCTCTCACTGGGCTCCCCTTAGGATGTATGGTGAAGTTGCAATATCTGATCTTCCCACATACACTTGTCCTTGCCTGGGTGAATAGTACAGAAATAAGGAGTCAGCCCTAGGGAGGGGGAAGACGTTTGTATTAATGAGAAAATTCATGATGGTCTTCACAGCCTTCACTACTGTCCATTAACTTAGGAACATCTGAGAAGTAAGAAACTGGCTCCACCAAAGACCCTCAGAGACTGCAGGGTTGGTTTTATAAACTGAAAAACATTTACTTGGTATTCCAGAACATGATTTGCCTATCCTTACTCAAGATTTAGCAAAGAAGACATATTTAGAAAGCAATAGCTTTATTTATTGAGTACATTTTACGTGCAATGTACTTGAACATTTACTGTTATGACCTTCACATCCACCCAGAAATATAGATACTATTATTACCATTTTACACTTGAGGAAATTGAAGTTCACAGAGAAATGACTTGTGCAATCATTATACATATAGGATATGCCTATCCAAGGGATTGTGAGACACCTTTGTTTGAAAGTCAATAATACAAGTAGCATGGGAAATTTGATTATAAACAAGCACATTTTAAAATAAATTAAAGGACATATGAGTGGCATAGATTGGGATGCTGTCAAAATCAGAAGAAGAAGATAACTGTAGGGGATACTGGCTAAGGAATGCCTCATTGGGCTGGCTGAATTATGGTCAGAGTTTGGACTAAGAAAAGGGTAAGGGCACTAGAGTGGAGAGGAATGACTGACGTAAAGAGGCAGGACTCTGGGACATGAGGAATTATTCAGTCTGGTAGATGCAGAGGTTGTAATAAAAGCATCATGGAGGAGAAGTTTAGAGGAGTTATAGAGTCCAGAGAAAATAGGGTCTTTGAGAGTTATGTTACAGAAACTGGGCTTATTCTTATAAACAACTGGAACCTTCACGGTTTTTGGATCTGGTTTATTTTAGGCAATGGGGTAGAAATGGGTTAAGTGAGGGTATCCATTTGGAAAGTCATTTCAGTGCTTCAGGGATAAGATTATTCCTGGGTGGTGGAAGGAGAGGAAAGAATGAGGGAGAGGGAAGGGGCAGCACTAGGGAAGAATGGCACAGACTTGTCAGGTTCTCAAAGACCTGGTTTTGAATTCCGTTATGCTATTCACTGGCCGTGTGATCCTGGACAGTACAAATAAGAATAACCTACACCTACTGAGCACTTACTATATGCCATGCATGGTGCTATTCATTCATTCAACAGATACTATTATAATTGTGTTTTCTGTGTGCCAAGCATCATTTTAGGCACTACAAATATAGCTGAGCAAGACAGAAAATTATCTTTATATGTTGTCTCTCATTCTATGAGACAGATACCATTATTGTCACCATTTTACAGATGAGGGAACCAAGGTTTGAGATTAAATAACTGTCCAAGGTCACTTGTATGATAAATCTACGCACCAAATCACTGTTGTAACCAACCAACCTTTTTTTTTTTGTTTTTTTTTTAATCTTTTATTTTTGTTCATGCCAACCCACTTTGAGCTATAGTTGTCTCACCTATAAAGTAGGAATTTAAAGCCTCATCATAATAAATGGCGCTTTGTTTGCTGATTAATTTCTTGAATCATTATTGGTATTATTATACCAGAGGATCTCAAAGAGTTTTATAAGCCTGGCACAACTCCAGTGGTATTAGAGAGCATTGTGCCCTGCTCTCTATTAAGGATGTGTCCAATGTGCTTTGGAAAGGACTGCATTTGAGAGAAGTGAAAACAAACATAGGGAGGTGAATTCATTCTTTTGGAGCAGAGTTCTGAAGCCTTGATCTTCCCAAGAATCAAGGAAAAAGATTTACCACTGTATGTGTTTCATTCTGCAACCGTGAATACAATGCCATGGACACAAAGACATTGTTATTATGATTATGGGTTTTGAGAGTTTGATAAGAAGCCACTTTTCCTAGGCTAGACTCTAAGAACAAAATAGGTAAGAGGTTTCGTAACTTTGTTAAGCAGGTTGAAGTAGGCATACAGTGTAAGTAATACCACCTACTTCGATTATTTTGTGGGGAGGCAGTCTGGGAGGAACCAGGAAACAGCACACAGCCTCTGCAACTGGGACCCTGCTGCTGGGCTACCTTTTGTAAGATAGGAAATGTATTAAAAAAAGATTAAGACAATTTAATGGAGTTACCTTGTGGTACATACCATCCACCACACCTTCCCACCAGAACAGATACAGAGAGGGTTGCTATAAGCAATGAAACCAGTTTCCTTTTATTTTTAAACACAAAAGAAGAAATGTCCTGGATGTGAGAGGGTCCTCCATGTGAGCATCACTCAGCAAGATGGCTGGAATACATTTGTCCTGGCAAGGTCAATGCCCTGGAGGATTAGAAATCACTTAATGTAATATTTTTCACTATTTAATTCATTCTTATTAATCATTTTTAGATTCCTGTTTAGGTGCTAGGGATACAAAGAGAGGTTAATATATGGCAAACAGTTTCAGTGTACTTATTTGTTTACTGACTTGTATTAGATTTCTGGCTGCTAAAACAAATGCCATGCAATGGGTTGGCTTAACTAGTGGGAATTTATTGGCTCATGGTTTAGAGGCCAGGAGAAGTCCAAAATCAAGGCATTAAGAAGGCAATGGTTTCTCCCAGAATACTATGGCATTATGGGACTGATGAGCAGTAATCTTTGGTCCTTGGTTTTTCTGTTGCATGGCAATGCAAATGGCGGCCTCTCCTGGTTTCCCTGGGTTTCGTTGACTTGATTCTTCAAGTGGCTTTCTATGTCTGAATTCATTCTGCTTATACAGGACACTAGTAATAGGATTAAGACCCACAGTGATTCAGTGAGCCACACTTTAACTGAAGTTACCTTATCAAAAGATCCTATTTACATCCACAGGAATGGATTAAGATTATGTTTTTCTGGGTACATAGCTCCAAGCCACCACATCAGATGAGTGAATCTAAAGGTTGTTAACCTTTAGATTCAGTTTTCTCATTTATACAATTTGGACAATACTAGCACCTCCTTCAAAGGGATGTTATGAGAATTAAATCGGATGATCAACATAAACAAAAAAGCTAGTGGCTGGCAGACTGTGTTCATAAATGTTAGCTGTTATTACCAGTCACTGCTAGATTCTGAGGTAGAGTGAATAACACTCCTGACAGTCTCACTGTTCTCTAAGGGTTGAAAGTCTATCGCACTTAATAATTTTCCAATCCGCCTTTAAAAGATGCTGCAGCAGAGGAGGTTTCTCAAGGGAACAGGAGTCAATTCAATTGGGGGAGCCTGAAAAGGCTTCACTGAATAAGTGTCCACTAGTCAGATTGGGACGAGGACCAAGGGGTGAGAGAAAGAGTATTTCAGGCAGGCAAATTAGTGTGTGAAATGGTAACGTGCAACAGCCAGGACTACTCAGCATATGCAAATAACTCCTTTGCTAGAGCATTGCTCTGCAGGGCTGCAAAATAAGGCTTGAGGAGAAAGGTAGAAGGTGATTCATGGAGGACTTTTGTGCCATTTGTTCCTTCAATAAATATTCTCAAATGGCTACTATAAAGTGTTATAAAATAACAAAGAAGAAACTGACCTTGTCTCCAAAGCCATTTGTAAATAACCCTTCCCCAAGGCAGTGGGATCACAGAACAATGACAGAGGCACACAAAGCACAGTGGCCCTATTTCTGGCCCAGACTGTGATGTTGAGCAAATTATTTTATGTCTTTGGGGCTCAACTTCTTCATTTGTAGACTGGGCTAGTAATTTTTCTCCACCTCCCTTACCTTGCTGCAGAGGTGAGAGTGGATAACATCAAAGGAGGTTTTGGAGAGGAAGGCATTGTGGAAATTGATGAAAAGCACTATTGACATGTGAGACTGTGAGAAAATAATGATGTTGATATTGATGATGATAAAGATGATGATTATGATGATAAAATAAGCTGGAGAAGATCATGGCAAAGATAGTGAATAAAATGAAAACAATAAGGACCATCATGGTGATTCATCATGATGCATTCAATCATTCAACAGATACACGTCAACAGTAGTAAACAAGACAAAGTAACTGCCTTAATTTTTATTGGGAAGGGAATCTATATATATGTGTGTGTATATATATGTATAATTACTAGAGTTTTAGATGTCAAGAAATAAAGCAAAATGTTGGAAGGTGGTGTGATGATGATGATGATCATGATGATTCTAGTAACAGCTCAAAGCTCCTAGCAAAATTAAAATCCTATAGAGGTCAAATCAGATGAGCAGGTTCCAGTGGGCTCCAACTTCATTTCTTTATCTAGCCTGATCTTTGTAACTACAGGTGGTGCGTGATGGGAGACATGTGGCTTTCTGGCATTTGTGAGGGCCTCGCCTCCACACTCTGATCCAGGTGTGTGGAGGCCAAGATGTGGCAGCAAAGATCTCCCCATGGATGAGATTTCACTAAGTTCACACCGAGGCCAAATGACCTAACAGTCTGGGCCAACAAAGACCCTGGTTGTTTCTTTCATGCAAAACATGTTTCTGAAGTTTGACTTCTCTGCCTCCAAGAATGATTACTGTGTAAATTTCAGGAGTCTGGCATATATTACAAGTTAGCAACATCAATTTTCCCTATAAGAAATAATAATGTTGCCATAATTGACTTTGGCTTGAAACTTGTGCTATTGTCCTGAGGGAAATGAAGTTGAGGGTGGGTGGAAAAAGGCTATTAAAACCCTGGGCTTTTTCTGCACATACACAGAACATACAGTGACTTCACTCGCCCCATATTTGGCAGCCAGAATCTGAAGGGGCTTGGTCAAACCTGGATGTAAACACCTGAACATCAAAGGCAGAGACCACAGAAAAGCAGAGGGGCTGCAGGGAAGCCTGGTACAATTAGCACATCCTATAACATTTTAAAATTGGCAATATAAAAGAAAAGGCCCTATTGAACTCTGGAAGGACTCCAAAAGTGGAAGTCATATTTTCTTCACATTTATGCTCCTTGTCTCTAGTACTGTATCTGGAAAAATAAATCAGCAAATATTTAATTGAATATATGACAGAATAAAAGAATGAGTAGGTGGGTGAAAGAATAAATTAACCAAAATTGGTGTGAAGCAAAAGTGGAAGGAACAGAAAGACTTGGGATCCAATCCAGGCTTCATCTTCACTAACGGGGAGGCCCTGAGCATGGTCCTTGACCTTAAGCTCCTTGGTCATCTGTGAGGAAACAGCTTCCTCATCTACCTGAGGGAGCCATGGTAAAGATTCTTAAACACAATGTGTTAAAGAAAGTTCATAGATCAGTGCCTGGGATGTAGGTATACTAGTAAAGAATCAGCATTAATATTCATATTACTTATCATGCCCATGGTAATTATCAGGGAAGGATGCCTGATATGATTTATTTCAGAATGAGAAGACTATATGATGCAGACAGATTTTAGTAAAAATGGCTAATCACATCACCACTAGGCAAGGGCTTTCCTCAAAGTGTATGGTGCATCAATCTCACCATCCCTGAAATAAAAAATGATACATATGCATTTATTGATTACTTAGTACGGTTACAGTGCCAGCTGCTATGGGGGTGATACAAAAGATAACAAAATGTAGGTTCTATTGTCAAGTTCCTTTTCCTATTTACAGGGAGAGGATAGACGGATATTTAGAAAAAGTCTATGATACCAAGGAATCTAAGCTAAGTGTGTTAGGGGCTCATAAAAGGCAAGGATGACTCAGAGGTCAGAGTGTCAAAGATAATAGAGAGAATCCAGCTAATTCCTAAGAAGCTGATGTTCTTAAACTGGATAACGGATAAACAAAACAATGAAAAGGGAAATTAGTAATAAATATTTCAAGTAAGAACCATTGCATGTTCTAAAATATCGTTCTAAATAAACTAAAGGTTATAGAGGAAATGAACACTGAAGTTACAGACTTTTAGATAACAGCTACTATAAAAATCGTACGTATCAAATTTATGAGATATAGTCAAAGTTGTATTCAAGGCAAATTACATTGTCATAATGCTGCCACTTTTTAAATACCAAAGAATAAATATAAAGAAAATAATAATTTGATTCAAGAAATTAGAGAACTAACAATATATAGCTAAGCAATAGAACAGCAAAATGAATGAATAAAGATGAAAGCAGAAATGAATGAATTAGAAAGCATAGAAAGAAGATTTACTAATAAATCAAAGAGGTGGTTTTGTAAAACGATCAGGGAAATACATACATCTCAGGGAAAACAAAACAGAAAAAGAAGAGTTGGGGGTGGGGGAACAAGACAATATACTGTTAGAAATGAAAAATCATTTGTAACATGAATAGAAAATTTAAAATTATTTTAGATGCCATGAGATTTTCTGAATAAAATTTATAATGTTCTTGGAGGATACAAATGATCAAAATTGATTTAAGAAATAGGAATTGGGCAATAATGAAGGAGATCTTTAGAACATTTTTCAAAGAACTCCCTATATGATGTTTACTGACTCCGAATGACTTTTACAGATGAAATCTTCAAGGAGCAGAAAATACCCATGTTTCCTTAACTATTCCACAAAAAAACATGTGAAGATTCCCAATTTATTTTTTATTTTTTGGAAATTTAAAAAGAACATGAATTTTTTTTCTTCTTTATTTTCTTTTAAATGTTACATTAAAAAAAATATGAGGTCACCATATATCTCCCATCCCACCCACCCCATCCCTTCCACATCAACAACCTCTTCCATCATTGCAGCACATCCACCACACCTGGCACTTGCCTAACCAAAATCCAATGATCGAAATTGGGTAACTGTGACAATAAAACAACAGCAGCAGCAGCAACAGCAAAATAAAAAGCCATAGACTAACTCCATTTCTGGTTGTACCCAATAATGACAATGGCCCACTCAACTGTTCTGGATTCTGACCAGTCAGTTAAGCCCATCATAAATTATATAAGAAGTAAGATAATGGGTGGATACAGAAGAAGTTTTTGTGTATGGGAAAGCAGATTAGGAGCCTCAATTCCTTCTAACTAAATATATTTATCTAATTTAAAACCCAAAAGAACAATTGAAAAAAATGTTGGTGTTAGTAAGACTGTTCAGTAAACTACTAGTTATGAAACAAACATACAAATTTATCTTTCTACATAACCAATTTTAAGAGACCATGGAAATAGTTCTCAACAAAAATACAAAATACCTGGGGATATATTTAGTAAGAATACTTAGAACCAATATGAAGAAAATAGCAAAATTTTTTCTTAAAGATGTAAAAGAAGGCAAATTACACTGTAGTTCCTTGATAAGAAGATTGAATTTTACTATGCCACATACACCCAGATTAATTTATAGATTTTCATACATATCCATCAAAATCAGTGAGCACTCTGGGGAACATGGGGAGATATAAAAAATAGTGCACTTTCATAGCATCTGAGAATTAAATGGTTCTAAATAATCTATGATCAGTATTTGTTAGTATTAAGAGGCATTTAAAAGACATGAAAATTTAAAAATCGCTTCTCTTGAGGACTCCTTAGACAAGGCTAATAAAAATATACACAATCTAAATATCTAAATTTCAACTCTCCTCATTGTCCTCTGAGTCAATTACAGATTGACCTCTTTCCTGATTCCCCATACCTCAACTGCCTCCACTCCCATCTTTTCCTCCTCCTGCTCCTGCGCCAGACTCTCGCTTTCCTTCACACCCTTCTCACTGGAAAATAAATGCACATGTCTTAGAATGTAGGTGGACATGAAGAGCAGCCTGACTACTCTTAATAACTTTCAATTTTGTTCAAGATCACATTTACCAGATTTGCATAATCTAGTTAAGCGCTCTCTAAACCCTTAGCTAGAAAGCAGTTCACTGAAGAATTTAGAATTGTCCTATAATTTTTATTTTTTTATTTTTTATTTTTTGTCTTTATTTTTTAATATTACAATCAGAAAACATGAGGTCCCCATATACCCCCTACCCCCCTGACCCCCCTCCTCCCCCCATAACAACAATCTCCTCCATCATCATGAGACATTCATTGCATTTGGTGAATACATCTCTGAGCACCGCTGCACCTCATGGTCAATGGTCCACATCATAGCCCACACTCTCCCACAGTCCACCCAGTGGGCCATGGGAGGACATACCATGTCCAGTAACTGTCCTTGCAGCACCACCCAGGACAACTCCAAGTCCCCAAAATACCCCCACATCTCATCTCTTCCTCCCACTCCCTACCCCCAGCAGCCACCACGACCAATTTCACCACACCAATGCCACATTTTCTTCGATTACTAATCACAATAGTTCTTGATCTCCATTGATTGGTTCACCACCTGTGTGACCTCAAGATGCTGAAGCATGGCTAGAAATTTTAGCAAAGAAATTTTAGATGCTGTTTGTTTCCCACTTAATGAATACCTGCCCACTTATTTTGTGATAATGGTAGCCATCTCACTGGTGCAGTAATTAAGGAATTTTGCAAGACTCTGTTACACAGAAGTTTCACTGCCCTTGTTTTCTAGGGGAAATACAAAGAATGAATAGAAAATTAAATTGAAACTTTCAAAATTATCCCAGGAACTTAAACTGCCATGGCCAAAGGCTTTGCCCTTGGCTTTCATGGCTGTTTGGTCCACTCCACTAAGAGCTCCTAGACTGTTCCCACACGAGCTGGTCACTGGGTGCTCCATGTGCCTGATCATCTCATTTTCTATCCTTGACTCTGCTCTTTTACAGGCCAAAATGGTGAAACACTATAGAGGTTTAATATAATTTACTCAAGCTTATTAACAGGACCAGATGTCTTTTCCCAACAATAAACCATAGAAACCCCTGTGTGACTTTTGGCCTGCAAACCTTGTGTACCTGAAATTACACTAGTGCAAAACTGATCTTGAACCTCTTTGAAGGAATATTTACTGGGTGCTATTAAACACAAATACTGCAGTAAAACTCCAGGAAATTGACTTTGGGATTCATGGCTCTCATTTAAAAAAATTCATACACCTGCTTCACAGACTTCCAAACCAATGGCAGCCTTACACTGGGACTCCCTCAGGATTCTGAAGAGAAACACAGCATCAGGAAGGAGACTGCATTCCCAAGAGTCTCCGCTCAAGCAGCAGTCTGCTCCACATGGAGCTTCTGCCCAAGACCTTCAGATCAAATCCCCTGCATGTCAGGAGCTGATAGCCATTCTTTATGTCTAGTTTCATCTTTTTTAAAAAAAATCTCTGCTTAACTTTATTTTTTAAGAGCTTTAAGATATAATCCATATGCAGTTCATCTACTTAAATTGTACAATTCAGAGCTTTTAGGTATGTTTACAGAGGCATGCAATAATCCCCACAATGTAACTTTAGAACATTCCTCACTACAAAAGAAACTGTGTCCATTAGCAGTGCTCCCTATTCCTCCTACCCAGCAGCCTTAGGCAATTTCCAGTCTTCTTCCCGGCCTTATAATTTGCCTATTCTGGACATTTTATATGAATGAAATCATATAATATGCAGTCTTTTGAGACTTTTGTGATCAACTTTTTTCACTTAGCATAATGTTTTCAAGATTCATCCATATTATAGCATACATCATTACTTCATTCCTTTTTTATTGCTGAATGTATTCCAGTGTATATTCCTTTCTATTATAAAATATGCCACATTATGTTTATTCATTGGTTGATTGAAATTTGGATTGTTTACACTTTTGGGCTATTATGAATAGTTTCTATAAGCATCTGTGTTTAAATTTTAGCACAGACTTGTTTTCCCTTGAGTACATACCTAGGAAGTCAAATCACTGGGTCTTATGATGACTGTGTTAACATTTTTGAGATATTTCAAATCAGCTGCACCATTTATCATTCCCACCAGCAATGTATGAGGGTTCCAATTTCTCCACATTCTCACCAACACTTAATATTTATTGTCTATCTTTTTTAACATCACCACCCTAGTGGTGGTAAAGTGGTATCTCCTTGTTGTTTTGATATGCATTTTCCTAGCGACTAATGATACTGGTAATTTCTTCATATGCTTATTGGCCATATGTACATATTGTCTGAAGAAATGTCTATTCAAATATTTGCACATTTAAAAGACTGTATTATCTCTTATTTATTCCTAAGCTGTAAGGATTTTTAAATGTATTTTGGAAAAAGTTTCTTATCAGATATTTGATTTGCTGGTAAATCACAAAAGCTACATTTTCACTTTCTTGATGGCATGTTTAAAGCACAAAGGTTTTAAACTTTGTTGAAAACCAATTTACTGTTAGCTTTTACATTTAGGTCCCTGATTTATTTTGAAATGATTTTTGAGTATGTGTGAGGGAGGGGTCCAGTTTTCTCAGGACCATTTATAGAAAAGATGAGTCTTTATCCATTGAATTATCTTTGCATCCTTGTTGAAAATAATTTGGCCATAAATAAAAGGGTCTATTTTTGGAGTCTGAATTCTATTATGCTGAGCTGTATATGTCTAGCCTTATGCCAATATCACACTATCTTGATTACTTTGTAATAAGTTTTGAAATATGGAGGTATGAATCTTCATACTTTGTTTTGGCCAATCCTTACATTTCCACATGAATTTCAAGGCCAGATTATCAATTTCTGCAAAAAAAAAAAAAAAAAAAAAGAAAACTTGGCTTTTGATAGAGATTATGTTGACTCTGTAGATCAAATTGGGGACTATTGTCATCTTAACACTATTTATTCTTCTGATCCATGAACATGGGATGTCTTTCTACTTATTTAGATCTTTTTGGATTTGTTTCAACAAATTTTGTAATTTTCAGTGTACAAGCTCTTACACTTCTTTTGTTAAATTAATTCCTAAATATTTTATTATTTTGATGCTATTGTAAATGGAATTGTTTCCTTAATTTCAAATTGTGTATTGTTAATTACTAGGTATACAAATAAAATTGATTTTGTACATTAATCTTGTAGCCTGCAAACTTGCTGAAATTGTTTACTGGTTACTAGTTTTTTTCCCTATATATAATATCATGTCATCTGCAAATAGAGGTAGCACTTTCTTTTTCTCCAACCTAGATTACCTTTATTTCTTTTTCTTGGTTTATTGTTCTGCCTAGAAGTTCTAGTATAATATTGAATAGAAATGGGAAGAGCAGACAACCTTGTTTTATTCCTGATCTTAGAGTGGAAGCATTCAGATTTTCACTAAGTATGACATTAGCTGTAGGTTTTTCATGTAGATTAAATGCCCTATATTAAATTGAGAAAGTTTCCTTTTATGCTCAGTGTTTTAAATTTTTAAGTTTATTTTATGTTTAATATTTTTATCATGAAATGATATTGGATGTTGTCAAGTACTTTTTCAGCACCTATTGAGATGATGTTTTTTTCCTGTTTATCTATTAATATGGTATATTACACTAATTGATTTTTGGATTTAAACCAAACTTATATTTCCGGGATAAACCCCACTTGATCATAGTGGATAATCCTTTTCATTTGCTTCTGGATTTGGTTCGTTAGTATCATGTTGAGGATTTTTGTATCTATTTTCATAAGGAATATTTGTCTGCAGTTTCCTTTTCTCATAATATCTTTGCTTGGTTTTGATATCAGAATAGTATCATTGGGAAGTGTTTCCTCCCCTTCTAATTTTTGGAAGAATGTTTGAAGAACTGGTATTAATTCTTTAAACATTTGGTAGAATTCATCAAGGAAGGCATTTGGGCATTTTGTTCAGAAAATTTTAAATTACTAATCTAATATCTTTACTAGTTATAGGTCTTTTCAGATTTTTCTATTTCTTCTTGAGTCCATTTTGGTAGTTTGCATCTTTTTAGGAATTTGTCCATTGTGTCGAAATAATCTAATTTGTCAATATACAGTTGTTTAGAGTGCTCCCTTATGATTATTCTTATTTCTGTAAAGTTGGTAATTATGTCCCCTCTTTTATTTCTGCCATTACTAGTTCGAGTCTTCTTTATTTCTTTAACAATTTGTGTTTGTCACTTTTGTTCATTTTTTCTTCTTCTTGTGTCTGTTTCCTTCTTTTCTGGCTTAAAGTTTTGATTGCTAAAATAAGATTCTTAAAGTCTCTTCCACTAATCTTCTTACTCTGGGTTAATCAGGAGGATGAAAAAAGTATTATGTTAATGTCAAATCTCCCTTCTCTAATAACTCAGAATGAGGATGATATCTACTTTCCTGGCTCTTCCTATGCTTAGGACAGGATCTTGAACAAGATACATTATCCAAGGCTCTCTGATAAATCTCATGTTAATATTTGTTGTTTCCACTGTCATTTGTTGTGTTCTATCCAGAATCTTAATCGTTTTTAAATTTTTAAATTTTTTAAAAAAGATGTTTAGATTACATAAGCATTACATAAAAATATAGGGGATTCCCATATGCCCCCCTCCCCACACTGCCCACATTTACCCACATTAACGATATCCTTCATTAGTGTGGTACATTTCTTGCAATTGATGAACACATTTTGGAGCATTGCCACTAAGCATGGATTATAGTTTACATTGTAGTTTACACTCTCTCCCACACAATTCTGCATAGAAATGTCATTCAGGGCAATTCCCAAGTCCCAAAAATGTCCCTGTATTATACCTGTTTTCCCTCTCCCTGACCTCAGAACTTCCAGTGGCCACTGCTTCCACATCAATAATATAAGTTCTTTTTAGCTAGAATCACAATAAGTCTATAGTAGAATACCAGTAAGTCCACTCTAGTCCACAGTTCATTCCCCAATCATGAGGATTCTGGGATAATAATGACCACTCCACCTCTAATTGAGAGGGGGCTTCAGTATGATATGGCCAATGGATGGGACTGTCTTGCAGTTGTAGACTCTCTCGGTTCCTTGTTATGATGGTTGTCCCTCATCACCTCCTTGTTAGTTGTCTTGGGTGAGTCTAATGAACTGGAGAGTAGGTGTTGCAAGTATTTTGAGGTTCAGGGCCCAGCTGGCACATGGACAGTCCAAAGATTCAAGTCTCTTGGACATACACCTACCAACTCCAGCACCAACTAAACTGATACCGTCTTGCCAGAACTCTTTAATGACTTCTTCAATGCTGTTCAGAGAACATACGATTGAAATTTAAGCACAAAGAAGTGGTGTAGATCTGGAGTACTGAATAAACCAAGATATGGTCAAATTGAGACTCCTTCTTGATCAAAAGTAAGAACTGTAAAAAGACCTTGAAGGACTGAAGACTTTTATTGAAGTCCTTTGTCCCAATCTGTTCTTTCATACTCCCTCTTGCATTTGACCAAAGCCTATAACAGTGCCTGCCTCCTTCTTGATGAGCCTGAATTGCCCAACCGGTGACTACTAATTTGCAAGAGCAATTACTCTCCCTTCTGAGGATAATTTTTGACTAACTATTTCCTAAACTAGTTGTATTTTATCTGACCCTGGTTGCTAATGTTCTATAAAATTCTTACCCCATTCTCTTTCAAGTTAGAGTATTCCATTGGAGCCATCTCATGACCAGCATTTTCAAATAAAGCTTATGGTAAATAGTATTCTGCTCAATTTCTTCCATAGCTGATGAGAGAAGGAATTGTCAAAACTTTTTGGGCTCTATGATCAAGCAAGTATAAGAAGCTTAGAGAGCAAAGCTGGGTTAGAGCAAAGCATAAAATTGGTATTTAGTCCATGTAGTAGAGGCAGTTGGACACACATACAAACACAATTACTCCTTTAGCAGCCACCATTCTAATACATGCCACAGTGACCTACTGCAAGCATCTGCAGTTCTCTACATAAGACCTTTCTTTCAGTTCACAGTTGGGACAGGCAAAAAGTGTCAGAAAATTAATGCCACTGGCAGTAGTCTTGAGCTGATAAAGGATGAGAATTGGAGGATAAATACTGCTCCATTAGGTTGTGATAATTAAGAAATTTTCTACTGTCTCTTAATATTGCCCTCATAGAATTGATTTTTACAGAGGAAATGTACTCTACATCACACCCCTTATTGAGTTGCTTTAACCCCTTTCTTGCATACTCAATTACCATTGCTTCCTGGGATAACCTCCTAGGGTATATACCAAATCTTCATCAGAGGTTCTTCCTCTCTGAAACCTAAACTTAGACAAGTAGACTTATCCTCCCCATCTAGACATCTCCTCCCACAAGGTTCCTATTGCAGGAATTATGTCTCTCTAGATCAATGCTGTCCAATAGAATTTTCTGTGAATATGAAAATGTTCTATATCTGTACTGTTCAATATAGTTGCCACATGAGGCTATTGAGCTCTTTAAATATATCTAGTATAACAAAGGAACTGAAGTTTAAATTTTATTTAATTTTAATTGAAATAGCACGTATCTAGAGGCTACCATATGGACAGTGAAGATATAGACTTTCCCTTCCAGATCCAGTGCCTCTCTATGTCTAATTCACTCTGCTCCAGGGAAGAGTCACTTTACTGACTCATGAATTTGGAAGAGGAACTAGGCATGTGCTTCTCAGCCTCCTCCTCTGTCCATTTTCTGGAGAGTCAGCTGACCCCAAAGAAGCATGTTTTTGATTCACTCCTTTATGCATTAAGCTTATAAGGGAATGCCTTTACGTGGGGAGACTTGCAGTTATTCCACTGATAACTGTGATTGGATGTACAATTTGTGATTTTGGTTTTAGAAAACCACTCTATCAAATGTTCTTCAGTATCAGCTTTACCAATAATATATCTGACATTTTCATCTTCATCTGACTCCTGCTTTCTGCCTGTCTTAAATGATTCCTAACCTGGACAGGGAAAAGGGATAATATATGGACCCCCATGAAACTCATGTGAGTACTGAAAGAACATTACATGGTCTAATAAAATGCCATATGAAGAATATTAAAAGTATCTGTGTATTTAGTTGGGGAAAATGGTATAACTAGGAAAATCAGTTCCTGATACAAGCTTAGAGTACCTTCCAACCATACAGTACTCATGACACATACATATAATTTCCTCCACTATCTTAAGCAGCTACACAATCTAAACAAGTATTGTATAAAACTCTTGGCTGTTTGCTTCTGACTAGAAAATAAAAGTTTCATATACTGAAAGGTGATAAATGGGGAATGCAATTATGATTAAATTGCATGGGAGGCTGTTCCATGAAAGAGGAATCAGGTTTATTCTGGAAACTTTGGAAGACAGATCAGAATATAATTTGGTTTGATGTAAAGAAAAAGGAAATAATAAATGCTGCTCAAAAATGGAATTGAACACTGTGAAGGCAAGTGCTACTACTTTGGGGAACATTTAATCAGAAAAGAAATGCTCACCTCTAGAGAATACTCTAGAAGGAGATTCCTGCATGTGGCAGTGATTGTACCAAATGTTCGTCATGGTCCCTTCCAATGCTTAGATTGTAGGATACTAGAAGAAACTAACCTTTGGAATAAATTCTGTGTATAAAAGGTTTAGGGCCTAGGCTTGATTCTTCTACTAACTAACCGGCTATATTACTAGAAGCAAATTATTTATTCTTCATGGACTGCAGTTCTCCTATCTGTAAAATGCAGGTCAAGAGTTGGAAGAGATAATTTTTACTTAAATTCTGTTTTGGCTAAAAATTGCTATGATTGAAATGGAGACTTGGAGTGGTCTAGAACAGTAGTATTCAAATTGGCGCAGGTGAAGGCTTTCTATGGATTACAACACAGTGGCATGCTAGAACCAGTGAACCAGCTAATGTTTGCTCGCAAGAGCAGATTGTGCTTGTCTTTCAATCTCTGTGGTTCAGTGATCTCAGGATGGTATCATGGAAAATTGTCAAATACTACATTTGAGCTTTTTGTTGGTTTCAGAGAGTAGGTTTATCAGCACAATGTTGGTCACTGGAGAAATGGCTGAGATGATGATACAGTTTCTTTCCCCTCATTTTATAAAAGAAAAACACACCTCAAGCTAGCCCAATTCTCATCAAGAAGGGTGTAGAAACCTCAAGAGAAGTGAACAAAGACACATTTTGAAATACTATTATTGGTGTTGAGAAAGTCAATGACTAATGACTTGGAAACCAAACCTTTTGCAAGACAGGTGGTTTCAAATTGTTTTCAATAAAATTGAAGGATGATTTGATCTGACCTGTTAATAAAGAGGTCATTAATAATGCATTTTTATGATATATCATTGTGATTTTAGGGTATAACTCAGAAGATCAAAGAATTGAGTGGTACTGTTATAATGAATCTTGCATTCCAATTTACTTATTTATGTTACTATGGTTTAACACTGTTTTCATTTTAAAGACAGAGACAGAGAGAGAATTGATGAATCCTGTTTCTAACAATAAGTTATATTCATCTAAAAATACATAATCTACTTGAAGCAAAAGCTTCATTCACTTCTTCAAGGAATGCATTTATCATAAAGTTTTACTATTTTATTTATTTTTCAGAATTTACTATATAATTTTTGCTTGATCTATATACAAAATAATAATTTTAATGAAACTCACAGAAACAAATATATAGAGCCTTATGCTTACACAAATTATATCTTTTATACACAATATATTTTTAAACTTCTAATTTTGAAATAATTTAAAATTACAAGGCAGTGCAGAAATAATCCAAAACCCATACAAAGAACTTCAACATCCCCCCTGACCCAGGGACCAAGATCTACCACCTTGCATTTTGTCACATTTGCTCTATCATTCTATCTATCCATCTATCTGGTCTTCCATCCTTCCCTCACTTTCAATCTATTTTCTAAACATTTGAGAGTAGCTTGTTTACCTCCTGACCCTTGAACACTTAATACTTCCATGTATATTTCCTAAGAACAGGATATTCATTTATATAACCACCTTAAGTACAGTTATCAAGTTCAAGAAATAAAATATTGATAAAAAGTTTATAGTCTATATTCCAATTTTTTCATATGTCCCAATATATACACTATTTGAGGCAGAGAATTATAACAGGGATTTCTATAACGGTTTCAAGCATAAAATACATTACATTAGGATAAAATTATACACGGGAAGTGAAATGGAAATTTGAGTTCAAGGAGAAAAGGAACCAATGTTAAATTTCCAATGGTTAAAGAAGAACTTTTTTGTGTACTTTGTTTTTAATGGAGCATGGTAGATGTAAAATTACTAAAGTATTTAGATTTCTCTGGGTGCATTTAAAACAACAAAATAACAGTTTCATTTTCAAATATTAATATTTACCACATGTTGGAAATTACATACTTAGCAGTTTCTGGATGTGTAGGCATATCTACCTCTTCCCCATAATAAATCACACAGCAAAAGGGAAAATCAGTGAAAACTGATCCTACCAACTTAGTGACACTTCTATGTCCTCAGCACAGAGAAACCTCTTGATAAATCCTGAATTGATTGATCAGTCTAGCTAAAGACTCAGAGAGATGAAGTCTTTAATTGAGAGCAATTGTTCCACTCAGAGACAGTAGCCAAAATTGTCAGTTAGTCAAGGAGCTCTTGCTTTCGGTCTCTTTGCTGCAGACTAGCAGGAGGAAGACTCAAGCATATATAAAGCAACAATTCAGAGGAAGCAGTGCAAGAAAGCCTAGAACTTCTGAATCTAAACCTAGGATAATGACATTGAGGCCAATCATGAGTATGTTTGATGCATCTGTGAAAACTTGGGTGGCACTGCATTTATGCTGGGGGTAAGAAACCTGGATCTTTCCATGCAAACCTCAGAAAATGTAAGATGGATTCAAAGTATTGGGATGAGGGACCCTCTGGCTTCTCCCCTGAATTTTTCACTGCCACTTTCCACCCTCACTCCTCTCTCTAAAAGGAGAAGGGATTGATCATTTGCAGAAGAGAAGGTAGAGATTCTTGGTTTAGCTCCTCTCTTCTTTCTCTTGGAAGTAAGCATTCTGTTATGCTCCTCTCTGTCTTGAATATTTATGGCAGGGGCTCTTCAACTTTTTTGTTCCACAGACCCCTTTGCCAGTCAGATGAAAACCACAGACCCCTTACTAAGTCCACACTATACTGTGTATTATTTAATAAATAAACCAGCACTAGCACATCTCGACAAGAATAATGATTTTTGATTTTCAATTCAAGCTCACAGACCCCTTGTTAAGAACCCTTGGTTTAGGGCAACTCTCCATGAGAAGAGAATTGTGTTGTGCAGTCAAGCTTATGACTAGGTGAGAAGTCTAATGCTTGTGGCTCATTTTCAGTAAGCCTGAGTTGCTGCATATCTAAGCCATAACCTCCAACCCAGCTTCATTGGCAATAAAGCTGATAGTTTCCTCCCCAGCTATCTGCCTTTGTTGACCCTAAATTGATTTCAAATTCTGGAAGGAAAAGGAGTCCCTAAAATCTACAAAGAAGGACCCAACTTTGAGATAAATTAGGAAGTAAGTGTTACTAGCCCAAAGATAATTTTTCTCAGGATTTGGAGAGAATGCAGCATCTGCAAAGCTTAAGCATAAGGGAGATGATTGTGATTAGAATGGGGATATGGAAGGCAAGAATTTTGAAATATCAGGTAGTGAAAGACTTTTCTCCAACCCCTATCACTTTACTTATTTAAGCATACCCAATTTTGTAGGAAGGTAGTGTGTCACAAGTTTTAAAAGCTGACCTGACCTATTACAGGTCTTCATTTGTGAAATATGAAAAGATCACCTACCTCATAGGGTTGTAACATAGCGGGTCTCTCTATATAAAAGCAAATGGCTTTAGGGACATAAACATAAATTATGGCTAGTAGCAAACAGCTGGTCCATTGGTAATTAACTTTTTTTTTTACTTCACTATTGTTCATTTCCCAGATTGGCACGCTTGTGCCCCTGGTGACGCATGTGTCCTAGGGACACATTTCTAGCTTTCTTGGTATATCTACCATTGTGGGTACATAAGCTCTCACAATCACACACCCCCAGGATATAAACTCTGTTATTCTTAAACTCCAACAGAACTTTAGCTCTCCTTAGAACATATACCTCGACATAGCATGGTTTCTTAAACAGAAACTATCACCTGGTAAACATGATGCTTAGTATCAGAAACTAGAACAGTTTGAGTGAAGTGAGATACACCTGGTAGATTTAGGTGATTAATTTCCATTCATCTGCTCATTCATTTAGCAAGTATTTACTGAGTGCCTACCATGCACCAGATGCTGTTCTAGATGCTTGTTATACATTGAAGAAATAGGCATAAATTCTTCCCCCATTTTGTACTGTGACTTTAAAGCTGCTCCCATCAAGAGGCAGTCTATTACTTCACCCCTGTAAGCTTGCCTTGAACATGTGACCTGCTTTAGCCAATACCTTAAATGTATTTGATCATTGCCCTTGAGAACCCTGTAGCTATAACTATATGAGGGAGCCCAGGCTAGCCTGCTGGATAATGAGTGGCACATGAGTGTCCAGCAATCTCTATTCCCTTGCTTATAGCCCGCTAACCACCAGACATGTTCACAGGCCGTAGAGCCCCAGCTGATTGCAAGTACATGAGTGAGCCCAGCTGATCACATTAAGTGGAGGGACACTGTTTCACCAGAGTCCCTTACTTGCTGACCCACAAGACCATAAGCAAATAAATATGTGGTTGTTATTTTAGGCCACTAAGTTCTAGAAGTTCTTTGTTATATAGCAAGAGATAACAGACACAGGGCTGGGATTCAGCAGCAAATAAACAGAAAATGCCCCTGCTATCACTGAATTCTCATTTTTGGCAGGTAGAGTAAAAATAAATGAACATATAGACAAGAAAGAAAAATATCAGCTATAAAACAAAAAATTAAAATGGACTGATGTGATAGCAAGTGTCTGAAGAACTGCTTCAGATTGGGTGGTCAGGGAAGGCCCTCCTAAAGAAATAATCTTCAGGCTTTTATCTGTTTTGAGAAAAGGAGACAACCAAGACCAGGGAGAAGATTTTTTTCTAGCTTGGTTTCCATGAACAATTACGTTGGATAGGGACCTCAGATAGAGACAAATTGGTGTAGCTTCTAAGTGAACACAAGGCAATGGCTTTCAAGACAACAACTTTCTGCCAAACTTCAGAATTCTCAATTCTGAAGATATATGGTACTATCACACTGCTGGGACAAAGGGCTGGAAGAGGAATAGGGAGGATAAAATTCTCATGCATTACAATAAGCATCTTACAAAAGGAGCCCCAAAGATTTTGCTCAAAATTTGTGCACTTGATATTTGGACCTGGGGAATTTTCCACTTTACAATTTGTCCTGGCTACAGAACAAACTTCAAATGTGACTACTACAAGGGCCAAAAAATGCCTCCAAAGGACAGCAAGATAGATGATTTGGTGGACTGTGGAAGCTTCCTTGTTCAGCACACGTTTTTTGGTGTTGTTTTTTTTTTTCAGAAGGCTAGGGAGATAAAATAGTTTATTTCCTAAAGCTACAACATGAAGGATTTCCACCAGGTGCACATTAATTCCCTTCATATACAGTGGCCCAGCTGGTCAAGATGATAGCCTGTGTCCACAAAGCTAAGGAAAAAGATAAAAAGGAAGGAAAAACAGGCAAGGGTCTAGAAGGAACATGGAGGAGGCTGTCATGTATCTCCCCACCAAGAAAGCAGATCAGGAAGCTTGCTCTAAATTTATTTATCAAGAGGAATTATATTTATCAAGAGGCATTATGCTAAGTTCAGGGTACAAAACCAAACTGTAGTTTGGCTAGTTCATGAAACCTTTATATGCCATTGATAGAATGGTGGACTAGGGTAGAACATAATGGAAAAGTGACACCAAGTACATGTATACACACACATGCACACACACACAAAATGAACATTTTTAGCAGAATCAACAATTAGCCATCTAAGTCCTTTACTGCAGTATAGGGCTAAATGTGTCATAATGTGGCCAACGTTTGTCATAATATGAAGGACAGAACAAAGGAAGTGAGGGTGAAAAGGTAGGGTAGCATAAGGAAGTGAAGAAAAGGGAAGGAAAGGGAAAGAAACTACAAAATTAAGTATAAAGTATTAAGTATATATTAAAGTTGTAAAAAGAAAAGCAACTGGGAAGCAAACAATAAAGCTCTATTGACCTCAGAATAAAGAGCTACCTCTTGGCTGAAAGACTTCTTTGATATCCACACTCAAAGGCCAATAGCAAGGCATTCCTTCTTCAGCAAGAGAAGGTGGGCATGTGGTAGATTTTTAGTGCAGACATCATCTTTAAGTGATTATGATCTCTACTAATGCACAAATGCCCAGAAAAGTAGCCCAAGAGAAGAAAATATTCAAAATAACAATTTATCCCCCTTCATTTATTTTAGGTTATTTTCACCTAAAATTTTTAAAAACTAAATTTGTACTAATCTAATAGCCTAATATTGTCCTTGGCCCTGATGTTAACTTTAACATTGTCAGTCCCCAGCTAGAAAGCCTTGCCAAAGTCAATTTTTAAAAAATTTTTATTTATCTATTTATTTATTTATTTATTTATTTATTTATTTATTTATTTATTTATTTATTTATTTATTTTTTAAGCAAGCTATTGCTCTCAGTATAAGAATATAGACACAAATCCTGATATTATAGAGGAGTCTTAAAAATTGCTTAAGGGTTTTGGCCGAGATGTATTGTCAGATGGAATTTGCATAATTAAAAACCAGAGAAAGAACAAAAAATTTCCTCCTGCATCAGATTTTGAAGGCTTTCTGAAGGACTCAGGAAATAAGGAAAGCAACTTCAGTTGTTGATAAGATCCATGCAGAAAAGTGAGGTGAGCTGGTCAAGGTCAGCAGCCACAGACATGCACATAAAGACATGGCTACACTGAGGTGGCATGAAATCAGCAGGAAGGACTCAGCTTCCTGAAGAGGAAGGTCTACCAAGCAAATGGCGCTGTCCACGCCAGCTTCAAAGGTATTGAGAATGCTCCCTTTCCCCAACGACACAGGCTCTGGCACAGAGTAGGTGTTCGGTTATTACATGTTGACTAAAAAGAACAAACCGATGGGTGAACTGGAAAGAGTTAGGGCTCAGAAATGAGATAACCTCTCAGAGGGTGGTGGGGAGGGCTAATACACAAATCTGCAGGCAGGAATGAGGGGGCCAGTCCCACATGTCCAGAGAAATGCACCAGGCATTTTTCCTCAACAAGACTCATTTTCTCAGTTGCAAAATGGGAATAATAATAATTATCTTACACAGGATTTTTTTTGAGTGGGAAAGAATTAGTTAGATAATAGATATGAAATCCTTGCCTACCATCAGCACTTAGTGGATAATATTTCTAATTCATCAGTGACAAACTGAGGCTCAAAAAGTTGAATTGAGTTCCCCAGGGTCACAGAGCAACAAGCGTCAGTGTAAGAACTGGTTCTTCTGACCCTAGGCCCAAGACACTTTCCACTAAACTTCATTCCCTCCCTCTAGCAGAATACAGGAAGTGTCCAAAATCAAAGGGGTACTTGTTTACTTTGGTAACTGAGCACAGGGATGTCGCCATATTTTTATGGTCCTTAGCTCTCAGGATACCAAATCATCTAAATTCTCTCAGGGTAGGGTAGTGACAGAGTTTGACTGAATGAACTTACTGGTTCTACCAGTGAGCTTATTACCTTGATTGAGCTTCAGCAAATTGCTTAACATCTCTAAATCTCATTTTTCTTGACACTTTTCCGTGTAAAATGTGAATAATAATGACAGTATTTACCTTATTGTTGCTGTGAAGATTAAAAGAGATCTATGTGAGACAGTACAATATCCGGTACATTGAAAAAACTCAATAAAAGCTATCTGCTGTTACCATGGTTGCCAAATATTCCAGCTGTGGGATGGAGCTAGTGATTGAACTCAACTTATTAGAGACAGGTCAAGGATTTGGGATTAACCTACATCCCCACCCCCAATTACTTTGCTGTAATCAACCTTGAATATTCAAACCCAGGCTAGATCTTTCTCACCCTTCTTGTCTGGGTAGGGGATCCAGTAACCAGGCCTACAGGAAAAGGGTCATGAGAGAAGATATGGACATGATAGTTGGTCACCTGGAGCTGAGGCCAGGAACACCAAGAGCTGAAAGGGGAATAAAAATCATCACATATACATGGGCTATGAGTCCAGGCTGAAGAAGGCAAGGGGTTGTCCAAACTAAGAGATGAGAATAGGAGCTAAAGTCAAGGTTGGAAAAAGATGCTAAGTCTTCTAGCTATCAGCTGTCTTCTATTTTCCCTTCACAACCGAAATTCTCAAAAATGTTGCCTACTGTCTTCATTTTCTCATCTCCCTGTCACTCCTCAATCATCTCCAATCAGGGGTTCATCCCCATTACCCCCAAAGTACAGCTCTTGTTGAGTTCACCAAAGAATTTCAATGGGTGATTTTTCAGTACCCATTTTCTTTGATCACTCAATATTTTTCCTTACAGTTTATTTCTTCTTTTTCTCAAAAGACTCTATTTTCCATAACACCCTGGTCTCCTGAGTCTCCTTTGACTTTCTGTCCACTTGTTGTAGTCTCCTTTATAAATCTTCCCATCTTTATGACCATAAAGTATTTGAGTTCTTCAAGGCACAATTTTAGATCCTCTTCTCCTACTCTTTATTTTCTCCCTAACCAATCTTCTTATGTTTATTTTTTTAATGATCTCTCTGTTCCAATGACTCCCAAATTTATATTTCTGATTCAGACTTCTCTTCCAAACTGGAGATCCATATATTTTACTGTCTACTTGACATCTTTACTTAAGAGTCAATGGTGCTTCAGATTCAAACATGGTCCAAAACTGAATATGGTTTCCATCCCCAAACCTGACCCTCTTCTGGTACACTCTATATCATTGGGTGCAAGAAAGAAACTAGAAGTAATTCTTTACCTCTCTCCCATATCAGTCCTTTATCAAATCCTATTTATTTTCTAATATCGTTCTAATCCATTGACTTATCACTCTCTCCACTATCAATATTCTAGCCCCAGCTATGTTGCCTAAACTTCTTAACTGGTTTCTCCATTTCCCTGTTGCTTTCCTAACTAATTACCCCATCCATGCTTGAGTAATCTTTTCATCCCATAATTCTGATTTCACCAAGTCCCCAACCCCTCTCTTACTACCAAAATACTTCAATAGCTTTTCTTGCCTTAGGATAAAATCATAAACATGACCTAAAAGATTCTGTATGATCTTGCCCAACACTGCAGCTTATATTCTGTCACCTTTCTTTGTAGTCTCTGCATTCTGGCCTCAGTGGTATTCCATTCTATTCCTTTTGCACGGTATGTTCCACCCTCCCTCTACCTTCACCTAACTTACATCTATTCATTCTTTAGGGCAGGGGTTCTTAACCTTTTTTGTTTCATGGACCCCATTGCCAGTCAGGTGAAAACCACAGACCCCTTACTAAGTCCACACTATATAGTGTATTATTTAATAAATGCACCACATACACACAACACTCCCCATGAGAATAATTTCTTAAAAAATTAAATTCAAGCTCATGAACCCCCTGTTAAGAACCTCTGGTTTAGAACTTAGAAAAGTCATTTACCCTCTTGGGCAAATCAGGTGTAGGTGTTAAATGCTCTCAATGTATCACAGTGCACATCCTCTTTAATTTTACATATATTTATGTTATTTGTTAATTCTTTGTCTCCCTTTCCCCAGATGTTGGGAGCACATCTGTTCGGCTTACCATGTTATCTACAGTTTCTAGCCCAGGATTAGACACGTAGTAGAGGTTTAATAAATAAATGTTATTGAATGAAGGACAAACAAAACTCTGACTCTTAAAGGATCAGAGCAGAGGAAGCCAAAGCTCCCTTCTTGGGTTGCTGGTGGCATGGTGACTCAATCCAACTCCCCAGGTTCAAGGGTAGAGAATATAATCACCAACAGAGAGAAATGGATCAGTGGTAGTACTATCCTTGTCCTAAATACCAGAATATCCTCAGATGACACAAGCCTGGATACATGACTGAGCATCTGAAAGAGTGAAAGGAAGTGTTTAGAAAGGAATAGCAAACAGAGTGGCAATGCACAGGGCAAATGCAAAGAAACAGCAGAGAGCCAGCAGAACACAGCTGCTGGGGAATCTCTCCCTGGAAGCTTTCTCCGTAGTGATTGACTCTCCTCCCTGCAGGTGTTTAATGTGAACTCCTGAGCCTCTATCTGGGCTCTTTGCTGGTTTGAGTATCTCCAGAGTTAGTTCCCTGCAGTATCTGAGTCACTGTATTTTGTTTTGTTTTATTTGGGGTTTGTTTTCACTTTTGATATGAATGTCCTCCTTTTCCTTAAAAAGACAGGAGCTATCTGAAAATGGCAAAGTGACATTTTTGTCTTTCTTGCTGGCAGAGGCAGACAAGAAACAGCAAATTGTCTTGCGGTGCGCAAATCACAGGATTTGCTTCTAGCACAATAATTCATGCGGAGAGGGGCATATCGACTGGATCAGTGAACATTTGCTGAGAATTGGGAGAAGCTTTCAAAGAGGAGTCAGAAAACATAGCGGTTCTTAGTCATGCTGCCTGAGTCTGATCTCAGCTCCAAGAGCCTTATTTGCGGTGTGACCTTGGGCAGGTAACTTAATTCCTCTGTGAGTCCATTTCCTCATCTGTAAAATGGAGCTGAAGATACTGTTCTTATTGTGAGGATGAAGAGAAAGTATGCATAAAGTACTCAATAAATATTAGCTATTAATATTCAGTTACATGAAAAATGTATATTGAGGAAGATATTACCGCTTAATGGGAAAGAATGTAATTTTAATATCTTTAGGAAAGATTAAATATCAACAGTTATTGGATACATCCTTCAGTGACTTCATGGTTTCCAGGACAGGTTGGGAAGATCAACATCCATTTCCACCTGGTGTTTAAAGCTATACTTCTTAAATGAAGGATATCTATTACTATGCTCAGAGAATAAAAGGCAGTGTAGCTGGGACAAATGACAGTCATAGGTGAATCTGGCAGAGCTTTCTGCAACATTGTTAGTTCCTAGTATATAATTCAAAATATTATTTTTAATATAAAAACATACATGAATAATTTGGAGAGTAGAATATGAAATTGCCAATATTTTATTAAGAACAAGGTCCTTCAAAGAAATTTTAAGATAGCTGGGGGATCTTAGGTTTGTGTCCCTATACTTTCAGGGATACAAGGTCATTCTTCACTATTAAGGGAATTTGATGGGACAGTTTTGTAACATTGATTTAAAGAATAGAAAGAAGATTATTAGAGACAAGAAAGCTCATATATGAGAAAGGAATCAAGATGTTTTCTCCTTTCAAAAATTGCTTTTCTCTGGGTGTCTTCATTTGGATTCTCCCAAAGGAGGTTAACCAGAGCAAGAGAAACAAAGAAAAATAAACAGGGTTTTTTAAAAAACGGATATATCTACAGCAAATTTTTTTTTATATATGAGTTGTTTCATGAATCCAGCAAATGCAAATGAGGAGCACAGGATTTTCTCTCTGGCCCTGTGGCACTCTGACCCTGGAAATGTGAAGCTGCTCTAAGTGAGTCACCATTTAAGACACAGGGCTACAGGAGAAGAACACTGGCCAGGGGCGGGAGACCCAGTTTTACCTATAAGTGAAAGGCCTGATGCCTAGAGGATGTAGGCAAATTCTTTAATGTATCTTGGTTACCTCATCTGTAATTTGAGGGGTACACTCATTGTCTCTGTATCTCAGGGGTAGAAAGGACCTCAGGAACTATTTAGCTCAATCCTTCCTTGAAGGAATGGTTCTTTGCTTGAACATTTCCAGAGTTGGGAAGATATGCACTATCTCTGAATGCAATCATTGGGTGGAGCACAGAGCTAGGAGCTAGAACACCTGAGTTTGCACTCTATATCCAGGAATGGAATCAATAATCCATTTGAGGTTCAGGTGTCTCTTCTATTAAACATGAAGGGATAGATCCTACTTTTTTAGTAGGTACTGGAGAATGAACCTGGAACCTCATACATGGGAAGCAGGTGCTCAACCACTGAGCTCCACCTGCTCCCCAAGATCCTATCTTTGATAGAACATATTTGAAACCTCCAAGAACATTAAATCCCTAATATGCAAAGAGGATTCCTTCCTTTCCTTCTCTCGCATCCTCTTCTCTTAAGACTGTGTCAGACAGTATAACTACTGTGCCACTTTGTCAGATGCCTTAAGTGGGGAAATAGCCAAGAAGTTCCATTTCTGGAAAAAAGGGAGGTGAAGCCTAAGTCTTGAAAGAAAAAGAAGATCAGGGAAGGTGAAAAAAATGGAATAGCCTCTGCACTTGCTGGAGGGCAAGGAGCAAATTAGGACAAAAACAAAGCCAACTCAGGGTCTAGATTGGGGATGAGAAAATTGGAAATTGCTAATAGAGCAGCACGAGTACGAGAATGCAAGGATGAAGGTACCTGTACATAGCTGGGGAGGGAGAATGAGAGAGAGAAGTTGGAAAATGCAATCAACTCACATCCTCAATATCATGGACCTAGGCACTTTGCCCCTGCTTTACTTCCACACAACATCCAGGCTGAAATAAAGGCAGCAGACTCTAAGAGAGTGAAAGCCATAACCTGAGATTCCCACATAGCTTATGGAGACGGGAGAGATGGGGACCACTGTCCCTTGGGGTCTGTTCTCTAAGATCCCTCCCTTCTCTGGGAGTCTGCACTTTAAATATATATCACTCTCCAGTCAACACAAGGTAGACCTGTCCTCACCCTCCAGTCTCCAGCCACGGCTCCTTTCTTACTCTGGGTCTCTCTGCATATTCTCCTGCACCTTCACACACACAGCGGAAGGAAGCTGAAGTTGCACAAGGAGAGAATTGACACTTACTCTAGGCTATGATTGTCGAGTGGCTGCTCCAGCTGTCAGGAGTGCTTTTGGGACTGAAAGTCATTCTGAGTCATATGGGAGGAGGAACCAGGGCTCCCATGGGAAATGTAGCCTTTCAATGTTTAATGCAGTAGAGACTAGTTTGCCCACGGGTATAATTTGTCTGAATGACATCAGCATCCTAAAGTTGGGAAGGATGTGGCAGGATTGCAGCTGATCAAGCTGGATTTTCAGAGGGTATTATAGAATGATTGCATTAATGGCCCCAAAAACCTCCTCATATCATGCCATTGGGAATGCCCACCCAGGCTGGACTTGCACTTTGGCCATGGACTTTCTTTGACCAATGAGACAGCAGTGAACTTAACGCAAGCAGGACTTTGTGAAAATGATTGCACATTTTTTTGCTTTGTCTCTTGCTTCTCTACAACTGCTATAAGAACATGCCTGGGTTAGCCTGCTGGAGGGATATGAGAGACCCATGTAGAGAGTCTCCAGACATCCCAACCATCCCCGATCATTCACAGACAAGCCCAGACATGTGAGGGAGTCGAGTTAAGACCAGAAAAGCCAGCTGATCCCAGCCTAACTCGCTGTCCCATAGACTTGCCTTGTCCCACATAACTTATCTCACACTTGGAACCAACAGGCCATTATTGTTTTAAGCTACTTGTTCTTGGAATGGTTCATTGCCTAGCATTATTGTGGCAATAGATCACCAATACAGGTGTATTCATTTTCTCCTTTTTAATATGTGGAAATGAAAACTGATTTTTTTAAGTAGGTCAACTCTGAAATACCATGCTCTGGAAAACACCATCAGGATATAATGTCCAAAAATCTGTTCCCTAACCCCCTTCCTTGTGCCTTAAGAAAGCAGACTTTTGGAATCCCTCTTGCATTTGTTTTGCCCCTTCACAAAATGCAAAGACAATCTCCTCCCCCCCCCTCCCAACATACTGAAAGCTCAACCAGGAGAAGTGACTGTGTTCCTTGCTTGTTTGGTGTCTTGTCCTGAGGTCCTCAAAGAGCCACATTTAAGATCTGATGTCAGATGAATTACACAAAGCTCTGGAGCCTGCCAAAGTGAGCCATTAACTCTCAGTATTAAAGAATTGATGATGATAACCTCTCCAAATAGATGGCTTTTCCTGCCAGCATGATGCCTTCCAGACTCAGCTAGAAACAGGGAAAACCAAATGATAGCACATTTCTAAAGAAAGGTTAAGCTACATTCAAGTGGCCTGAGTCTGATTTCATATATTCACTTCATTTTTTATTCACCACTTTACATGGTAAGTCATTGACATCTCATAAATCAGCCTCATCACCAGTGCTGGAAATAGAGGCAATGATTAGAACAGACCCTAAACTCTCTGGCTAAAGGCAACCTCTGTGGTTCTATGTCCTTCAGAGGAAACTTCCAAGATATATTTCACTTTGGTATTTGCCCAGCAGGCTCTGGGCTTCCTGGGTATGGAAGCCAAGGAAATTTGGCAACAAAATATGTCTTCTGACACCCTGCGTGGAGCTTCCTGGCTGCTCAGCTATTTACCTCCTCCAGCTCCATCCACCTCAGCCATCTGTCTTTTAAGCTGTGGGGCCAGACTTGGCTGGATAGATAAGCACTCCTGGTTCTAGAGCCACACAATCCCCTTTGGAAGAAAATCCTTAGCTGGTAAAGTTCGGAGTCAGTAGAGAGTAGCTGTCCAAACCCTGTGAAATGGTAGACACGACCTCATTGGTCCCCATTCTTCAGTCAGCATCACCATGAATGTCATGAAAGTTGGACACCAGGTGAGTGTGGGGCTGACAGCCAGGCTGTTTAGGCACTGAGGTACTGAGTTTCCTCTCAATGACCTTCATCAGGGTCAGAATTTGTCCCCATTTGGAGGAAGGCCTGGGTGTGCAGGGAAGGGACACTGAAAGCAGGATATTAGGGATACTAAGGGGTCATCACATAGGATTAAAAAAACATCCAAAAGGAGGGTTCTGGTCAAGAGTCTCCACTGCTGCAGGAATGGAGAAAGTCTCTTCCAACAAGCAAAAGAAGGCACTCTCAAGAGCATCGCTCTTTTGGTTCATTCTCTTGGCATCAGTCTCAGAAGTTAGGGATATCTTCAAATTTTGCTTTTTCCATGATATCTTTTTGGCTGAGCTGTCATTGGTGATCGTCCAGATAAAAGAACTCTTGTTTATTACTTAGTGGAAGGACTAGGCTTTCATGTTTTCTGTCTCCCAAGGAGCATTTGCTTTTTAACAGGTCCTTTCAGAGACTATTACCTTTAACCCAAAGAACTCATATAAAGGGTGCCACAAAATTTGAGTTATCTCTTGGAAGTTTTCTTTAGCTTTGCCGCACTTAGACAAATTGTGTGCCTCTGGGTCAAGCATGTTTCTTCTCTTGGAATGACTTTCTTCATCTGTAAGGTGAGAAGGTTGTAGCTGCTTTATAGTCCTTCCCGTGACCCTGAGTTCCACGGTTCAGATTCTTTCCTAATTCAAATTTAATAGTTATTGCATAAGGGTTTTTGCAGAGAACAGCACTCTGGCTAATCCAGTGCTGGTCTTTTGGTCAGACTGGACTCCAGTCACTGCCACGACATCTGCTGGTGGCACCTGCATTTAGAAGGCTCTGACACAAGCGTTCCTCCAGGATCAGTAGCTGGGAAAGAATACTGGGTTGGAGATACCTGATAAATCCAGCTGCTTTCCAAGCAAATGAAGAGGTTCCATTTGATTTATTTTATTAGGCAAGCATTTATAACACAAAATGCTAGCTGGGGGTTTCGAATGAAAACTGCCTCCTTCATTTATGGGAATTGATAACTGAATCAACTAAGAAAATTACTGAATAAAATTCTTTACTTGCTAGCTTGTTAATGATGTGAGAAGTGCAGGTCTTTAACCATTTACCCCAAAAGGCAAGCTTAGTAAAAAAGCAGCTATTTATCCAGAGTAAACATGGGCAATGATTCTTATTATGGTGATTTGGTGTGATAAAATGCTATTGTCTGGGGGCAGCTAGCAGGCAGGAAGCCTTTCAGCAGAGTTACAAAACTAATCTTTACTGGATTTGTAACAAACAAAGGATGAAACATTCTTGCAAGGAGTCAAGATCCTTCCTGGGCTATAAGCCACAGTACCCCCTCCCAAACTGCTGAGGAAATTCAATACATTCAAACTCGTCAGCAGACAGACTAGAGACTCCGAAATTGATTAAATCTATTATGCGTTTATTATGCTTCTTGTGACTTAGAGTCTGGGCCTCCTAGGGGAATGGAATGGGGGGGAAAAATACCCTAAACCAAAGCAAAACTATTTGGTATTCCAAGTGATAGATATGCTGGTTTCTGCTTCTTGGTCTCTGTGGATTGCAATAAACCATCCTGGGCCAACCGTACAGTACCCAGGGTCTGAGCTCAGCAACAAAGGAGAATGTGGGCTCTGGATTCTCTGGACTCAAGGAGAAAATCCAGAATTAGAGCTGCAACTTGCTTGGCCTTGAAAGGTTTCTGAGTCTTACTCCCCAGGGAAGAGCTGAGAAAGTGACAATGTGAACTCTTTATATCTCTAATTAAGATGCAAGCAACAGATCTATATCCCCCTTGATTGATTCAGCCATAGAACACACACATACTCATGGGCACACAGACAAAACCACTCGGACCTTTTCCACAAATTTGACTAGTAGTTTTAATAAATTGACTTAAAAGTTGAATCAACTGAGAAGCTCAGTCCAATATGCTCAAGTCCTATAAGCAGGCATAAACAAACCCCGGGGACCTTATTCGCTACATAGGCTTGGAAACCTCCCCAAAGATAACGACCCTCTCTACAAGCTGGTCTTTGGTGCGGTGCCAACTTTATTACCTAGCTTCTTCCATTTTCATCATCCTCCCATGCTTTCCCTTTTCTACGCACACACATGTATACACACACAAACACACAATTTCTCTCCTCTCCTCTGAACATGTGGTTTCCTTGTTGCTTTTTAACTGGAGAAAATTAACAGTAGCTCTTGCCTATTCTTCCTCCTCTCCCACACTCCCACACGCCCTATCCCCAACACACCCCATCCAAGATGGCTTTTCAAATGCAATCTATTGTTCATGAAAACATTGAAAATCATTTTCTCTAGAAGGTACGATCTTAGTGATTATTTTTACTTCCTTCTTTGGACTTTTTGCATTGTTTATACTTTTACAATAACATGTCATTTTTTAAAAAATGAAATAGAATTTCATTTTGAAAAGAGAAAACAAAGGCAATAAGTGCACAATTGTGATAATGATTGCGATTTTTGTAAAAAACTATCTGTTCAACAATAAGAATCAGGAGAAAGAATACACTTGTAAACTTCAATGTTCAATTGGGCTGTTTCCTTTCTGATTATGAAATGACTTAATAGTCTAAAGAAAATAAAACTTTCAAACAAATGTGTCAGAGGCCATGTGAGCCTTGGAACCGTAGTGGAGAAGAGGGAAGGGGGAGCTGCACTGCCACAGGTGTGACTCAGTGCAGGGAGGGGGAGAACACTTCAGTATCTTTCAGGACATTGTTTCCAAAGGCTTCTCCTGGCTCAGAACATATTCATGTCAAAATTGATCATGGCCATGGCTATTCAGCTGAGTAAGTAGCCTTTCTATACTTCTGAAAGCATGAACACAACAGAGCTCTGCCCAGTCGCCTGGGTGTACCTCAAGCCTGGGTTATCTTCCACCTTCAGCATCTTACAACCTGGTACTAACCCTCAATTTGGGATGTCCTAGATAGAATCTGCATGGATGAGTTTAGAAATGCCCAGCTTTTAGAAGAGAGGTCCCCCTCCACCCCCATGTTTTTTAATCTTTCTTTAAAGTACCAAAGAGGATTAGTTGTCCTCACCATCACGGGAAAAGAGGAATTTTGAAACTTGACCAGATGTTTAGAAGACATTAACAACTGCTCCTCAAAAAGACTCTTAATTTGGGGTATTACTGATTTTTAGCACATTCATAAAGGGCTGGAAGAGAGGCAGAAAGGGAGAAAGGCAAGCAAGAAAGGGAAAAGAAGGGAAGGGAAGGTAATGGAAAGAAAAGCACAAGTGATTCTTTTGGCACTTAACAAATTCCCTCAATGAGTTGTCTAAAGCAATCATATCCTTGATACAGCCTCCTTCTTTCTTTTTGGGAGTACATCTAACTGTTGATTAATTGTAATGTACAAATTAATCCAAGAGGAAGACATCAAGTTAAATATGTAACTTATGGTGAGATTTGGTTACTGGGAGTCTGTTGCAAGCTATGGCAGAGACCCTCGGATGTGCTGGCAGATACCAGAAAGCCAGACTGAGGGCAGGAAACAACCAACCCAAGGTCCACAGACTTTGTTCAGAACAAGAACCTCTGAATGTCTGTACTTAGAGCTTTTATCATGTTGTACCTAAAACTGGAAAACATAAATGCCACAATGATGTTATGACTTGAGGGGACTGTTTAATACTGGCACACTGGAAGAACCATCACAATTTCATACTCCATGGAGGAGATAGTTCCGATTGAGATTGGGAAGTTATTCTTTCAAGAAAAAGACATTGGAAATATGTATGCATTTACCTCAATTCTGCAACAAGCACTGAAGTAAGAAGATACCGCCCCATAAAGGACGCAGGGGTCTCAACAGAGCAGAGAGAGGCAGAGTCACCAGAGTCTTGTAAACAGAGTAAGGGAGGCCACTCCCTGGATGACAAGCATAGCATATTTGGTTAAGCATGTTGTGGGGATGAAAAACTTTAGCAGTGTTACTAACAAGACCCTAGGCACACTTTGGGAAAACATGTAAGCACAAACAGATTAATGAAATTGGTTAAAACAATAGCTTTCATGCCCAAATCAAGAAGCTCTTCCTCCTGTGTTACCTGGTTGATAAATGGCACCTCAATCCAGAAGGCTAGAAACAATTCTGACAGCCATAACAATTGGGATGTAAGAGAGTTCCATCACTCCAAGAAAATACATTCATGCTATCCCTTTGTAGTCACATCTTGCCTCACCCCCAAGCCCTAACAACCACCGATCACTATGATTTTATCTTTTGGAAAAAGTTATGTAAATGGAATCATATAACATGTAACCATTTGACACTGGCTTCCTTCATTCAATATGATGCCTGAGCTTCATCTAAGTTGTAGTAGCTAACAATAGTTCATTCCATTTTTTGGCTGGGTAATATGGATGTTCCACAATACGCTTATCCATTTACCCATTAAGGACATTTAGGTTGTTTCTAGTTTGGGGAAATTAGGGATAGAACTGATAAGGACATTCGTGTACAGGTTTTTGTATGAAAATAACTTTTTTAAAAAACTGTAATTACCTAGGAGTAGGCTTGATGGGTCATGGTAAGTGTGTATTTAACTTTATAATAAACTGCCTGTTTTCAGAGTAGCTGTACCATTTTGCATTCTGAGCAACAATGTATGAACAGCAATATCCAATTGTTTGCCATTCTTCTCAGCACTTGGTATTGTTAGTATGTTTTTAAGTTTTAGCTTTTCTAATAGATTTATATTGGTATTGCAATTATTATTTTAATTTACATTTCCCTAATGTCTAATAATATGAACATCTTATCATGTGTTTATTTGCCTTCCAAATATCTTCTTTGATGAACTAAGTGTTTCACCCATTTTTTAAATTAAGTTGTTTTCTTACTGTTGATAAGTTGAAAGATTTTATTTATTCTGGATACACATCCTGTGCTGGATATGTGATTTGCAAATATTTTCTCACAGACTGTAGCTTGTCTTTTCATTCTCTTAACAGTATCTTTTGCAGAACCAAAGTTTTAAATTCTGATGAAGTACAATTCATCAACTTTCTTTCATACATCTTGTTCTTGGCGTCATGTTAAAGAATGCTTGGCCCAAACTCAGGTTGGGGAGAAAATAAATAGCAAACTTACTGCCATTTCAGTGGTACCTCAAATTCTGATCTCCTTCCCCAATCCTGCTACTCTTTATTTTCCAGAGTTCCCATATAGCTCTTTCAAGCATTCTCACCAGGTTTTATAGTTGCATTTAGAGGAAAAGACAAGGTGAAGTGTACTTTACCTTAAGTGGAACTAGAACCTGACCTTGAACTCTTTAAAACTAACATTGGAACCTTGAAGGGCCACAGATATGGAAAAGAGGTTTCCAGTACCAGTAACATTGTGTCTTGTTCAAACCTGAATGCCTAACTCCTACCACCTGCTGGCCTGCTCCTTAGTAGTCACTCACCAAACATTTGATGGGTAAATGAATGGATGAATGAAAAGTGACTGAAGAAATAAATACCATATTTTAAACTAGATGAGGTAAAATAGGTCGTATAGAAAAGAGACTGCTATACGCAATCAGTTATCATTTATATGCCAAAGAGCAGTGCCTATTCTATTTGCTATGACCACAAAATGAAAAGAAACCAGAAATGTATATCAACTCCAGAAATGTATATCAACTCCTTTCATGATAGTTGTAGTGGCTACACCTGTAACCTCTGAAAATGGAGCCAAAATAAAACAGTCTCTCTAGCCATCCACAATTATGTAAACTCCCAGACGCCATAAAAGTCCTTCCAGTTACTACAGAGTATTTCCATAGTGGTGAAATGCTGCCGTGTAGTGGCCACTATTTTCTCTTTCTCTCCTAAGGTCATGTCTTCTGTTGCTCCCAGTACCCTGATGCTGGAATACGGATACAAGTTGGATCAGCTTATTCTTTTAAGACACTGTCCATTTCTCGCCTGTGTGTGTCCCAAGGTCCTCTCAAAAACTCTGAGTTTCCAAAGGAAAAGCAGTAGTTGATGCATTTTCTTATCTAGACTGTGCAATCCATTCACCAACTTCCCTAACTGCCTAAAGGGAAACCGCACTTGTGACCAAGGAAGCTCCAGCAAACTCTTGGAACCTTCTTTTACTGCAGTCGATTGTATTTGCTTCTTTGTCATTCTCTGACAGAAAAAAATAATTAGAAATGTTGCTATCCCCAAAGGACCTGCTCAAATCTTCCCAACTAATAAGATAATGAATTCTCTGCACTATGATTTAAAGACAAAGGGAAGAGAGTTCCTTGCCAGAAGATGTAAAGTGAAATGTTGAAGACGTGAATGCATTCTGAAAGGGTGTAAACTAAACACCAGTGCCAGAAGGACATTAAGGCACTGAGGAACATGAAACACATCTGCGATTACTCTGCTCCTGTCGTTATAATTTGACATATGCATTGGTGAGAGAATGACCTGCATCTAATTATGAAAGAATGCATGCCATGCTTTCTGTTTCTGTGCATACCTTCAGTAGTATACAATGGAATTAGCAACTTTATTTTGGGTCTTGAAGGCTGGAGAAGGATTGGCTGGATGTCTTGAGGAGGAGGAAGAATTTTAAACCTAAGCTGGGGTGAATAACAGACAAGCTGGAGATAACTGCCTGGTTTGTAACAATCTCTCCTTTCCTGAAAATGGCATCAATATACAGGCAAAGGTCTCATCTCATGCCATGTCTTTATGGGGGTGGCCCTTGGATAACAATGATTAAGAGCATAGTGCCTGTAATCAGACATCCAGAGTTTAAAACCTGGCTCTTCCCCACACTAGCTGGACCTTGGCAAGTTACTTATCTCCGCTCTGCCTCACTTTCCTCTGTGTAAAATGGGGATAACTTTGGAGTTACTCTAAAGATTAAATGAGATACATACCCAAAGCACTCAGAGCATGGCATTTATGTGTTACTACCCCCTGCCATGGGAGACTCATCCAGGTGTAGATATCTCACCAAGGTAGTTTCACGCAAAATCTTTCTGCTTGGAATTATAAAGTAGAAACAGAGACTAGAGTCTCAGAGCTGAGTCATACTCAAGGTAGCACTTGGAAGAGACAGTCCTTGAATGTTTACTGCTGGGGGTCATAATTCCTGTGTTTCCCAATCTCTCCTGTTCATTCGTTCTTTTCTGTGAAATGATTCAGTCTGCATCCAATAACAAGAAACACAGCTTAAAAGGTAGCATATCCTAAAAATGGTGGTTACTGCTGTCCTAGCAGGTGACCTCAGAAAAGTGATATATCAAGCAGGGACAGAAAGTAAGATGAATCCCAAGACAGGAAGAGGAGGAAACTTTCTGAGAGTTCTAGCCTAAGTATCAAGCTATCTTGCAGTTCTTCTAAAGAACTCTGCATGACTGTGCCTCGGTGCCTGTGTGTGCAGTTCTTTCTTCCCTGCTGTGCCCCACTCCCTCACACCTACCTGACCTCTGGTCTCCTTCCGAGAGCTATTTCCTAAAAGAAACCGTTTCAGACACAAGCCTTTTCTGCTGCATTCTGCCAGAGGACCCTGTACTTCAGTGTACTTACTGCAGCTTATATTTATATATTTACAAGATGCTTGGTTAATATTTTTCTGTCCTACTAGACTCTAAGTTCCTGAGAACAGTAACAACCTGACTTGCTTGTTGCTGTATTATCAGCACTGAGCGCTGTACCTGAAACGAAGGCAAGGCTCAAAAGAAATTTCTTGAATAAATGAGTGAACAAATGAATGTCCAATGCAAAACCTTCCCATAACCCTTCTGGTCCCTCATCTATGGGCCCAAGTGCAAATACATTGCTTGTTCTTGCCTCCGTGTGTCCTAGTTAGCAGCTGTGAGCCCCTCAAGGGCAGGGTCTTTGAACTCACTTCTCATTTTGTTCCTACTGCCACTGTGCTTGGCACACAGCATGCACTCAGTTCAGACTTGATAAAATGAAAGGAAATTGAATTCTCTCATTCAAAACCAGAATAACAAGCAGAGTCAATCCATGACTTGTTTTGTAGTAAAAAAAAAAAAAAAAAAAAAAATGACCTGGTTGTGTCTCTGAATGGTCTGCCCAGTTTAGTCAAAGTGATCTTTTTGCTGTAATGGTATAGTCATTTGACCGTTGAATGCTTCACAGATCAAGTCTATTAGTTCCTTGAGTATCAATTAAAGCCCTGGCAGTAGCCAGGCCCATTTGCACAAGGAGAACTGAGGATCATGGAGGTTAAATATGCCTGAAATCATGCACCAAGAAAGAGGGAGTTAGGGCACCAACCAAGTCTCCAGACTTCTGAGCCAAGGACACTTACTCCAAAATCAGGGTCCTCCGATTGTATGGTTATTGGTTTTTAGGGAGGGGTACCTCCTAATTTCTTTGGAGACTCAAAATTACTGAGTATGTATGAGAAGGGGTTGCAGACAGGGAAAAGATGACTCCTGGAAGGGAACACAGTGGTGAGGGAAGCTGAGGATGGAGGAATTTGAAGAGAAGGCCTCTGAGGGTGGGGTTTGGAGTAACGAGACAGGCTGAAAAGGGGGTGCCTCCATTCCCTGCTGCAAATCCTGCCAGCCTCAGAGGGATGTGGGAGCCATGGATGTGGGAAGAGGTTTTGGCCATAGCCTGTGGCTCAAAGACCATGCAGGTAGTTAAGGCATAGAGACTGAATTAGGTCAGCATCTTCCTGATATATTTCATCAAGGAATATTCTCTGGATTATAATGCAATGTTGATGAGGCACCAATGGGTCTCTTGAGATACAATGCATACTTAAAGTAGACGTGAAAAAGCCATCTCATAAATGAATTGTTACAAGGAATTATGGAAATTATCTTTGATTTATGTGCAAACTTAAAATTTTCTGATTAAACCCAAAAGGACAAATTAGAGAAACTAAACTTTTCTAATTAAAAACACAGCATCTCAAATACATTGAAATTATAAAGATAGAGAATAAAGATCATTGATCATCAAACAGACGACACACCTGACCTGGTGGTTTTTAAAATCTGCCTGAGCCTGAGTTAGCAAAAATAGTCCTCCTCCCTCGGGGGAGTGTACTCAGCCGCCTTGGTTTGCGTCATCTGGCCTTTGTAGTTGGAATAGCAGATCATTGCAGAAGACAACAGCTTCTGCTTTTGTACAGATTTTTAAAGAAATTTTCTTTAAGAAAATTTTTCTTAGAAGTGAGCTTTAAAAATAAAATTAGAATATACATTATGTGTGTGTGTATACGTGTCCCTGTGTACATGGGTATGTGTCCCTGTGTATACATATACCATACACACACCCACACATCAAAACACTAGCATATCTCATGATTCTGGAACTTGGTTTGAGATCCAGCCTAGAGTATGTCCCCTGGAGGTAATTTTCAATTATATTCTAATTCCAACCTTTGCAGAGGATCTTGGTGCACTGGCCACTGACCACTTGGCCCACTCGCTTGACTCTCTGCCATGGAGAATGGGCAGTACATGATGCTCTGAGCTGGGGAGCCCTGTCCTGATGTACCAGGGGCCTGGAGGAGGCCTGCAGGGGGTGGACCTTATGTCAGACAGGAAGCAGATGCCTACTCCACAGGGTTTTATTGAACTGAATTTTACGAAGGTACTATTTCTTGAGGTAAGGCCAGATTCAGGAGAACCAGCAAGGGAGGGGATGCTCTCAGGCCCCTGAAACAACGGAAGACTATTGCATCCCAGGCTCAAAGCCAGGAAAACCAAACCTGGCACAAGCTGGAGCCAAGCCAGAAGGGCCCCAAACAGGTGCTGTCGTCAAAGAACAGTCATTATCAAAACCAAGGCAAGGCTGCAGAAGTAGGAATAAATGCCTCAATCTCTCTAGGACTGCCAGATAAAATACAGAACGTACAATTAAATTTAAATTTCAGATGAACACCAAAATATTTTGTTATGTAAGTATGTCCCAAATCCTTTGTGGTACATACTTATGCTACAAAATGCTTCACTGTTTAGCTGGATTTTAAATTTATCTGGGCCTCCTGTGTTTCTATTTGCTAAACCTGACTGTCTTAAATCCCTCTGCTTTCGCCCTCCAATCTACTGCCAGTGCCTCCTATGGTCTAGACACAACCTGAAGAAAGAGGTCAGTCTCTCCTGGACACAAGGCAGGGCAGAGAAGGAAGGTAATGTTTGGGAATGGGGATGGTGAACAGAGAATATCTAGAAATAACCAATGCCCAGCTTCTGTCATTCTAAACTCATCCTTAGTGACAGAGGATGGTTTACTTTGGACAAAGCAAGTAATGTTTTCCATGCTTTCTGGGTTTGTGCACTCACATACCTCTCCTCTTTCTTCAATCTATAGAGATGGATTTCAATCTTTTTTTTCCAAGCAAAATATTCCATGGAATCTCAACAAACAAATAAACTCTTTGTTCCATTGACCCCTTTGCCAATCAGGTGAAAAGCACAGACCACTTACTAAGTCCACACTATACTGTGTATTATCACACCCACATCAACATGTCCCCACAAGAATTTTTTTTTGAATTTCAATTCAAGTCCATGGACCTGTGGTTAAGAAATCTTGCTGTAAAGGAAGCCAAGCTAATGAACCTGAAGCCTCGCCTACCTCCTCTCTTCACAGTCCCTGCCCTCTGCACACACAGGCACAGCGGCCAGAACCGGAGCCTTGGACTGGGCTGAGTCTGGTCTAAGAACTCCTGCTATAAAGGTACAAAAAGCATATCCAGTGCACTGTCTTCTGTAAGAACAAAATCAGAAAAATACATATCTTCTTATGGTAAAAAGAACCATAGGAAAAAATGTATTATACTATTGAAAGCTGTTACCTCTCAGGAATGGGTAGGAATGGAGTGGTGGGAATAAGAACAGAGCCGGAATTGTCCAAATGATCCTTTATACAGTTTTGATTTTGAAACAAAAATGTGATCAAAAAGGATGAAAAAAGTAAATGTTAAAATTGAGCACAAGCAGAAAGACATGAAACTACTAAATCAATAAGATGATACATACAGAAAGACTTAATTCAAGTAGCTTCTGAATACAGTTCTCTGTTGTAGATATTTAGAGGGATATATTCTGAGACCAAAAAAACAGCAACTGAGGGAGGCTTGTGGTGATGGAACAGAGCTGTATCTTGATCGTGGGGGTGGTTCTAGGAATCTACACATGACAACATTGCATAAACGGACATACACAAGTGAATGCATATAAAACTGGTGAAATCTCAACAAGCTCTGTGGAATGCACTAATGTGAATTTCATGGTCTTGATATTGTATTATAGTTATACAAGATGTAATCTTTGGGGAAACATGGTTAAGGGACACAGGACCTCCCTATATATATACTTTTTACATTACTTTGAATCTATAATTATTTAAAATAAAAGTTTTTTTAAAGAACTGCAAAGAATCCTTGAATCTTATATAGTAGCTTTATTGTGTTAAAATGGGCTCTGTAATTCTAAAACTATTTCATATATAGGGTAGGTTAAAGTAAATATATTGCTATTAGAATTAAAACATTCACTATAAGAGCAAAGAAATACGCATACAAAATAAAAGAAGATAACAAAAGCTTTTTAATGTTAATTATTTTACATTTAAAGAGATGATTCTAATATAAACTCATCCTTTAAAAACATATTTCCTGGCTGTTTCTACTAAAAAGGCCTATAAGCAATGATACCTAGCAGCACTCAGACTTCGGATTCTAATTACCATTCCTCACTAAAAGAAACTAGAGCTCCTTGGAGAAATGGCTAAGTCCATGTCCAGAGTAGAGGCAATATAAGGTGACCCTGGTACTACTTGTGCAGAAAGTGCTCAAATATAATGAGGTCACATCAGAAGGGCACAAGAGCTCACCTGAATAGTTACTACTGGCCAAATTTGGAAAAATTTAAGCATCTGATAATAAAAAAGGATTATAATACATTGAATGTTTTTAAAAATGTGTGTTTGGAGAAAGAGGAGAGAGAGGTGAGAGGCCATTCTTTTTAGAAGTATACTAGCTAATAAATGAAAGCAATGATAGAAGTAGAAAATCACAATTTTCAACCCCTGATGTAATAATTGGTTCATGCAAGAATGATCAGTGCCTGTTAAACTACTAGGTAGAATGTTAGTGGAGAACAGGCACTCACACAATCACAAAGTGCCACCCCTTGGATCTCTTACTAACTACAAAGTGGAAATGGAAGGCTGAGAGATCTGATAGTCATCACCCTAGCTACATGATCAAACTCAGCAATGCAAATACGAGGGGCATTGGCCAAGGGCAATGTAGGCTGTGATTAAAATCTGCCCAGGGTATAGCAGAGACTTAAAAGAGGGAGAGTATAGGGAAGCGGACTTGGCCCAGTGGTTAGGGCATCCGTCTACCACATGAGAGGTCTGTGGTTCAAACCCCGGGCCTCCTTGACCCATGTGGAGCTGGCCCATGCGCAGTGCTGAAGCACGCAAGGAGTGCCGTGCCACGCAGGAGTGTCCCCGCGTAGGGGAGCCCCATGTGCAAGGAGTGCACCTTGTAAGAGAGCTGCCCAATGCAAAAGAAAGTGCAGCATGCCCAGGAATGGCACCGCACACATGGAGAGCTGACACAACAAGATGACACAACAAAAAGAGACACAGATTCCCTTGCAGCTGACAACAGAAGTGGACAAAGAAGAACATGCAGCAAATAGACACAGAGAACAGACAACTGAGGGGGGGGAAGGGGAGAGAAAAAAAAAGAGGGAGTGTATAAGTCTATAAGCATCATAGAGAAGCTGAGTCCGGAGTGCTCGGTGGGAGCCTGATTGCTGGGGAAGGCATTTCAGGCTGGGGAAGGCATTTCAGGCAACAGGCACAGCAGAAGCAAAAGCACAGCCTGTCGAATTTAGAGAATGGCAATAGTTAAGACCAGCTTGAACAAACAGTATAGAGAGAGGGTTAATGAGAGGTGAAGCTGAAAACCTGGGAGGTCCTTAGGGTTCTCAATTACCTGGCTAAGCAGCTTGGACCTTATTCAGAAGGTAAAGGGCTTTAAGGAAGATAATGGCAATGAGGAATGAAAGAAAGTGACAGATAAGAGAGCCATAGAGAAAATAGAATCCACTGGGATCAGTGGCCAATCAGAGAAGATGAAAGATAAAATTAAGATGGGTTGAAAATGGTGAGGGCCAATCCCATGATGTATAGTAAAAGGCTAGTGCTAGTTGAAAAGTATCTGAGGTCCCATCCAAGGTCAGCAGGAAACAATGCCAGGATGGTTAGTGATTTCTGCTATGGTCAAGAAAGCGGAGAGGGGTTGAATGTCATTGACAGATTAAAAATACAAGAGAATGAACAGGTATAGGATAGACAGGAAAAATGTGTTATTTCAACATGTGCTGAATTAGAAATGGTTATCAGTTATCTCAGAATTGCTAGTACCTAGGGTGGAACATATGCTTGTGAAATTCTAATGATAACTTAAGGGCTATTTAATAAATGGGTTATTTACCCAATAGACCTCAGGGGTTCCTTCAACATATCCATTAAAGAGCATCTTCTGGATTGAGAGCATGGAGCTTTAATCAGAAGAATCCCATTAGGTTTAATAGGATTTATGTAGCAAGAAGCCTGAGGATACTAGAATGAAAAAGGCTCTGAACTTGCATTTTCATTTAATAATAATGAATATGCTTTTCCCCAAAGAAGCCAAGCAAAGGCACAAATGTCTGCTGCAAAGCCAAGTTCCTTACTTTGGATCTCAGTCCCATGTCAAGGCCAGTACCCCAATTCATCAGTGCCTGATGGCCTGCCTAATTTGGGACCCACACTTGGTGACTTATAATTAAAATAATTGCAATTTCTTTTTAAAATTTAATTTGAAATATAATTTCTCATTTGCTTCACAAGGGTATGGCATGCACACTAGCCCATCTGTGGGGAAATTAAAGAAAAGCAGGGGGTATGCACCACACGGTGCTTATATTAAAATAATCTCTTATTTTTCTGGCAACACTTTTTAGTAAGTGCCAAATCTTTATTACATTATTTGGCACTTGTGACCATATTAATCATGTCAGAGTCATATGGTATTTATTACTTGAGGTTGTAAAAATCAATACAGGGTCTTCTACAAGCTAATCAATTAGTCCAAATCCACTCCTGGGTCTCTGATTTGTGTAAGCTTTGCTGGCTCAGGGAGTTCCTTAGAAAGCAGCTTCTAACTCTGTGATATATACAGAGGCAAGGGAGGAGATATGGGCCCACCCAGGAAAGAAATCTGCAAAACACCCATGTAGCCTTCCTAATTCCTTGGCTAACATAATCAGGCCCCCTCCTAGAGCAAACTTTCTGACATAGGAAACCACATTTCACCACTTCTCCATAGCTGCAAAGTTGATCTAGGTGGTCTAGATAGCAAACAGCACCCCGAGCCTTCGTTTTGCCAAGGAGGGAAGGTCTGATGGTGCAAAGGAGATGTTTGTTGGCTTTCCAGGGTCTGTTCAATAAACTATGGGTAGAGCACTCCTAGTAAAGTGAAGGCTAGAAGGACAAAGGCTGCCTGATATGGCAGAAAGCATGGGCCTGGAAGTGAGGAGACTTGAATTATAATCTGCGCTCTGCCAGAAATGGTTGTGAAACTTGGAGCAGGTCAAGTCCCATCTCTTGGTCTTATTTTCCAGGTCTAATGGTGGGCTCAACTAGATGGTGTTCGAAGCTCTGCCTATTTTCAAGCTGATGAGTGGCATCATCAAACATCTCCAATCCAGGAAAAGATTCCTAGCATGGAATTTGGAGGATATTTGGTTACATTAGGTATGGCCAAAGAGGAAGTGATAGTCAGGGGTAGACTGCACCAATGTCCTACCCATCTTTAGGGCTGCAATCTACAATTCTGCCACTGTTGAAGCAGGAGTAAAGCATTTGAGTTTTGTGTTTCACTCACTAAGGAAGAAGGACAGACAGTGGGGAAAGTCAGTGTGGCAAGATGGGGTCACTTGCATTTTAGCTTGCCAACCTGGAACCTCCAGGATGTGGTATGGAAATTTTATTCACTCCCAGTGCAAAAGATAGAGATTGATTTAATTGCCTTATTAGTATTGTATCCCATGTATCCTCAACATCACAAAACAGAAAAAACTTGAAGAATGGAAGTGATCTTTGCAAAACTATGAAGTTGGCAGATCATGTCTTCTCTTCCCTCAGCTTCCCTTTGTACATCATTTTCCCTGTAAGAGAGTCCCCCAACCATCTCTTGCAGGCGCCCGGCGTTCTCCTGCTCCTTCTGATCATCTTCCTGCATCCTCCTCCTCCCCAGCCATATCGCTTGCCAGTCATTTTTAAATAAGTATGAATTTTCACAACTATGTTCTTCCTTGTAAAGGGAAATGAGACAATCCAAACTTTGAGGAGATAGACAAGTAGGCAGAGGATTCTAGTTGTCACCCCAAATCCATTATTGTCTTAGTCTCCCCATCTCAAGAATCCTAGTTATCAGCTGTAGATGTGGCTACTTAAAATAATGATTATACTTCCCAGCCTCCCTTCCTGTTAGATATGGAATGTGATGGAAAGCAATGTATATAACTTACAGGACACATGTTTTAAAGAGAAGAGGCATCCTTGCATCCCCTTCACTCCATCCTGCATCTTGGAACATGGCCATGGAGATTAGCCATCGTAGACTGGGGGGCAAGGAGCTGGGCTGGCGGAGCAACAAGCCAGAGGAGCCTGGATCTCTAAAAACCTACATGGAACAAAACCATCTACACCAGTGATGAAATACCTCCTCAGTAAATTGTTCTGTGAGGGAGAAATATTGTTTAAGCCACTTATTTTTTAACCTTTATTATACGTAATAATATAAAATATCTATACATATTATACACCTATCTCATAACTAAAACCAAGGCAAAAGAGCAGCTCTAGTGGAAAGGGCAATATTCTTTCAGTTAGAACACCTAGGTCTGAAATCTCAAGCCACCATTTATCCCCTGTGTGACCTGAGACAATTTACTCCTTCTCCTTGAAACTGCTATTTCCCCAGTTCCCTTTCTGCAAAATAAGAACAAGAATTTCTATCTCATAGTCTTACTGTAAGAAATAAACTCAGTGCTTATGAAAGAGCTTTATATACAGAGCCCTATGATTATAGTCAAGGCTCCTTGGATTATAGGGCACAGGAACCCACTCACACTATCTCGGTGAGAAGTTTACTGTAGGACACAATAGATAAGAACATAGATATCCAAGAAGTGCATGCACTGGAGGGTGGCAGGGCCTTCAGGAGGACTGAAACTGGAAAGTCAGACATATACCCTGATGCTTCTCTCCAGGGACCACATCGGCTCTCTACCATACAACTTTTGCAACTCCTCCCTACATTGTGAACATCAGCTTCAGAATCCACCACCCTTACATTATAGACCTTGTATATTAAATCAGATTATCAATAGAGAATTTGATTGGTGGACACCATTGGCTGGCTTTAGGTGATGTGTGTACTTTGATCCAATTAGCTGTGGCCAAGGGTCCATGGTCATGTGATATGGAAGGTTAATGTTTCTAGGAGCTATGGTGGATTCACTTCTCAAGTGGGATGGTGGATGGGGCATCCTTGTGTACCAGTGTCCTTTCTGGTACACAATGGAGATTATGAATAAAATGATGTTAACTAGTCCTGGCAGGAGGAAAGGTATAAGAGGCCTAGAAGTTTCGGTTATATTTGAGGAAGTTCTCAGTTCCCCAGATTTTCCACATTTCCTATCAATGCAATGGACTTTATAACTCCAGTTTCCTGAAGATAAACACAGGTGAAATTTCATTTTCTCCTTAACAACCAGTATCCCTTTGGTAACCCATATCATAAAATATACATTCACATTACTCCCACAACGGCCTTCTTCTTTAATGACTGGAATGAAAGGTTCCTTCCAAATGGGACATTTATGAATGAAAAAGGCATGACAACCTCCCACCACAATCTGGTACCCAGAGCCACAGACAAAAACTTTTGTCCCTACAGAGCCCTCAGCTTCTTCATAATTCCTAAGTCTTCAATGTGACCGGCCTTCTAAGTGTTGACCTACACCTTTCCCTTTGCAAAAGGAAGAGCAAGGGAACACTTATGAAAAACGTTAATGAAAAGGAGAAAAGACCATCTTGCCTGATTCACAGTCCTTCCCTCCTACTGGAGGAAATAGCATCTTAAGCCCAGACAAGTCCTGTGATCTCTTTTTACCTCTGAACTTGAGAAGAAAAAACTTTTTTAGAAGGCAAATGTGGAAGTGAGTTAAGTCCACTTATTTCTGTTCATGCCAGATGAAGGAGAGAAGACAGACAGTACATTTTTCTAAGTTTAACTCCTTTAATTTCACTTTTATGCCTTCTAATGAGGAAAGGAACTTGTAGGGGGCTCAGATTCACCTAAGTTAATTCTGTAGCTGTATGTGTGCATGTGAATGTGTGTGTAGAAGAAAGTGTTCAGGTGGAAAGTGTTCAGACAACATTTTGCGGTCAAATGGGAAATTTTCTCTACATTCGAAGTCCTATCAGGAATCAAATAATGGTAGCAGATGTTCAACCCTACTGAAAATAATTTAAAAATCAGAGTATTTTTATTCTCTCTCTGATGCACTCTCTTTTGCCCATGCTTACTCTTCCTCTCTCACTTTTGTAGAATGATATTCAGCAAGCTGTCAAAGGGAATTTTAACTTTTAAGATTAAGTTTGATCTTTTTCTTTTTGCCTATGAATATATGTAAGTTGTTTAGTAGAGAAAAAGTTAAAATATATACATAAATGGAATGTATGTTTTATATTTCCCTGTAAAAGAATATATATAATATATATAATGAAAAAGATACAAAAATCCAATATAATGGTAATTTCTGGTATCTGACCCACCAATTCTGCCACCTTTTTGTGCTTGGATGCTTTGGGGCCTGTTTGGTGCTAGGGTATGTTTGGTGGTGATTTTTCCCCAAAGGCATTAATCATTGTTGTGAGCACCCCAAATGGAAGCTGAGAATGGGTATATACTCACTTATAAATATGTACTGCCTCCCAGAGTCTATAAATTAATTGTTCTCCATGGGTGAGTGGCAGCTATAACTTTCACTGAAAGTCCCATCCCTCTTCAATGTGTCATTAGTGAAAATGTTTCTGTTCCCTGGATATAGGAACCATTCCACTTGTGGTCATTCGCTCTTTTGATTCTGTTTTGATCTTTGCCTGCTGCTTCTCCTTCATTAGGGAGCATATCCCAATTCCCCTCTGGGTCCCACTCTGTCTCCACTTGCTGTGGCTGTGTTTGGAATGGGAATGACTCTATACCCCTAGCTCCAAAGGCAAGTGTGTGGTTTAGGTCAGGAAAATCAAACATTACTTCCCCTGACCGAACGATTCATATAAGAAATAGCACATGACCCAATCAGATTCAATGATATTCAAAACATTTTGCTGGAACTACTACATGGAGAGGCTTTTGGTGGACTTGAGCCTAAGAAGATGAGTTGCTACCACCATCTTTGACACCATGAGGAGAAAATCTGTCTGGGAATATATTTAACACAGAGGAAGTAAAGCCAAAGAATTCTAGAGAGACACACACCAGATTCTGGAGACATAACATGAACCCTTGAACCAAGTACTGCCTCAAGTCCCTACACATGGAGTCTACAGGATTTAATAAAATCCCTTTTTCAGTTAAGCTAGTTTGGGTCCATTTTCTATCACTAATAAAAGAAAAATCTTAATAAAAACAAACCACAAAACTCAGTTTTTTGTTATCTTTTTCAAATACTTTGAGAAATAGTTGTAATCAATGAACTGCAAACATTTAAATGCAAAATTTGATAAGGTTTGACATATGTAACCACACAGGAAACCATCACAATAAAAATGAGGAACATAGCCATCTCTCCCCCCAACGTTTCCTCCTGCCCCTTCATGGTCCCTCCTTCCCGCTCTCTTTCAACTCTCACGTACTTTCCTGGCTACCGATCTGTTTCCTCTCACAGTTTGGATTTTCTAGTATGTATACTATTTTTGCCTGGCTTTTTTCACTTAGCGTAATTATTTTGAGATTCATCCATATTGCTGCACATAGCAGTAGGACATTTATTTTTATTATTGAATGGTATGCCATTTTATGGATATACCACAATTCTTTATCCATTCATCTGCTAACGGACATTTGGACTGGATTGTTTCTAGTTTGGAGCTATTACAAATAAAGTGGTTATGAACATTCATGTACAAGGGTCTATATGGGCATATGCTTTCACTGTTCTTGTATAAATCATAAAATGGCTGGGACCTATGGGACAGGATTAATCATATAAAATTACTAAATCATTTTCTAATGCTGTTGTGCCACTTTATATGTTCATCAGCTATGTAGGAGAGTTTCATTTCCTGTACATCTTCACCAAAACTTGATATAAAACTTGTAAATTTTAGATTATCTAATACATATATAGTGGTACCATAAGGTAGTTTTCGTTCGTATTTACCTAATGACTATTTTGAGATTCTTTTTACTTATTTTCCATTTTTATATCTTCTTAGGTAAGGTTTCTATTCAAATATTTTGTCTATTTTTTTAAATTAGGCTGTTTGCTTTCTTCTTCTTGAGACTTGAGAATTCTTTATATAATCTGGATGTAAATTCTTCATCAAATATGTGATTCCCAAATATTTTCTTCAAGTATGTAGCTTATCTTTTCATTCTCTTAACAATATCTTTTAAAGAAGAGAAGTTCCTAATTCTGAAAAAGTCCAAATTATTTTTTTTCCTTTTGGCAGTTTATCTAAAACATTTCTCCCTAAACCAAAGTTACAAAGAATTTCCTCTAGAAAGTTCCAGAAATTTGGTAGTTTTAGGTTTATATTAAGGTCAGGTCTGTGATCTATTTTGAGTTTATAATTTAAGATTCCTATACATTTTTCTAGGATGTAGTTAAATTTCTTAGAAGTAATTTGATCATTTCAAGTCTTGGTTTTAAGCTTCATTAGTATCAGAGTAACATTTAATCTAGGGATATTTTGCCCCCACTACTTTGGAGAACTCTACCTGAGACCCTGTAAATTATGAAGCTTCCACTCTTGCTGGTGGGAGTAGGAACTATTTCTGGCCCTGTGTGAACTCTGAGGATTGCTCCCTCTAATCCTTTCAGATGATTCATTCCCCCACCCCAGGTAGTTTTCTCACACACATAAATTGATCAGTATTCATATGAAGACTCAACCTTCCCTGTCCTCAAAAAAGTGTCTTTCACACTAGCCACAAGAGCTAAGTGCTTTATGTACATTAATTTGAATCCTCATAACAATCCTATTAAGCAGTTATCATTAGTATCCTCCACTTAAAATTAGGGAAACTGAGGCAAGTGCTTAGTTGTCCAAGGTCACATCATTAATAAGAGTCAGAGCTAGAAGGCAGTTCCTCTCCAGAGTTTTCCCTTCAGCCACTATGCTACGCTGCCTTTACACAATGTCTATAAGTCAGATTTACCCATGCTATGATCAAAGGCAGGTAAAGCAGACCGAGGAGATCATGATAGAAAGTGCTGTCCTATACAGAGTCAACTATACAAGACATCTCTTAGGAGGTGACACTTGAGGTAGAGAGCTCAATAAAGTGAGGGAGAAAGTCATGCAGCTATTCTGGGAAGGGTATTTCAGACATTTCACAGCAAGTGTGATAGCCCTGAGATGGTAGTGTTTGATGTAGTCAAGGAACAGCAAGGAAGCCAGTACAGCTGAAAGAATGTGAGAAGGGAAATACGGGTGACTGAGCAAGGGAATCAATGTGGATTTACATCAAATGCCTACCACTCTGCCTGGCATATAACTTTGGATAACAGTAGTCATATCATAACTGGTTTTAGCAGATGAGCTCTCTGAGAACAAAATGACTTGAGAAGGAGGAGGCAACTCCTTGGGTTGGGTTGATTAGGAAGACTTCTGGGAATTAGGACTTAGGCTGTGCTTTCAAGAATAAGATCTTTCACTCCTTTCCCAGTGAGGCCTCTCTCTCCATATGCCAGGAATGGGCGTAGATAGATCTTGTGACTTGAGATGATCCCAGATATGAGCAGACTCACAAAACTTAAAATTCATTTCCCTTTTATTCTGAGTTTTCTTTGGCTGTTTGAGCCTTTCTGTACCTGTATCTAGGAGGCCAGACCTTTATATCCTTTTCCTCCCCAGTTTAGAAGTTACTCTCTAATGCCTTTTTATCCTAGAATTCCTCTTCCCCATTCTATCTCCCCACAATACCCTGAACCCATTTATTTTTAGACCTTGGAAAAGAACTTCCCAATGGATTCTCTGGTCAAGATTTTAAGCCATGGTTAAGTAGAGCAAGTTGAAAAAAAAAACTTGGTTAAGCCATGGTTAAGTAGAGCAAGTTGAAAAAAAAACAGAGCCAGGAAAAAAAAAAACAAAAAACCAACAGTCCTTCCACTAATGAGTTTCCATTTGCACCATTTTATCATAATGCTTTCCTGAAGGTCCAAATGGCGCCAAATAGGCAGAGAAGGGGAGAATTATGCTAATGGAGAAATGTTCCTGTACTTGAATTTCAAATAGCAGACAGTGACAACTCATCACTCAGAGACCACCTGCTTACTACAGTCAGGTTGAAAGAACAGGGTAGAGGCCATGAACAGATTTATTTTTAAAATGTCATCTAGGTTTTCAGAAATAAATGCCTAGTCAGCTTTCTCCAGTCATGCTCAACTCACAATTACCTCAGCCCCCTTGTGTTTGTGTGTGTGTGTGGGGGGGGAGGCATGGAATAGCAGCTTTCCCCAACTTCTACCTTTTGCTCCATCCAGAAGGACAAGAAGGAGTGCTCTGAGCCTGTATCCCACCTAATTGCAGGGTGCCTTGAAGTGTGAGTTCTGGTGTACCTGCATCATAACCTCCTGGGGAGTTTGTAAAAATGCAGACTTGGCCTTACCCCAGAACTATGCAAACAGCATTTCTGAGAGTAGTGCCTCAGAGTCAGATTCACCAGGTGATTCTTAAACACACCGTTTGAAAAGTCATTGCTGGACCATTCTTCCTTGTTAAACTTTCTTATCTCTCTCTTTAGACCAGTCCTTCTTAAATGTTGCTACACATTAGAATCCCCTAGGATCTTTAACAACATCCTGGATCTTACTTTCCCTTTCTACCTTCTGACTTAATTAGAATGGCTGTGACTTAGGCATAGCTCTCCTGATAATTCTAAAATGCAGCAAAGTTTTGGAAGCACTGTTTTCAGCCAGTGGTTTTCAAGTGCTAACATGAACTGGAATCCCCTGGAGGGTTTGCTAAAATGCATTCCTGGACCTAGAGTTTTTGATTCTGCATTTCTAAAGCTTCCAAGTAATTCTATGACTGTTCTGGGGACCACATTTTGAGAAACACTGTTTCAGACCCTTGCTACTCCAAGTATGACCTGCTAACTAGCAGCTTAGGCAATAGCAGGAGATTTTCAGAAATGCAGAATCTCAGGGCCAACCTGGACCCACTGGAACAGAATCTGCAGACATTTGACCAAGATCCCCACATATGTATGTTTAAATTTGACAAACTTTCAGACCAACAGGTTTTCAACCCTGGCAGCATATTAGAATCACCTGGTAAGCTTCAGAAATACCTTGGCACTATCTAAGACCAAGCAAATTAGAATCTGTAGGGAAAGAGCATCTGGTTTGATGTCTGCTGTTTTTAAATTATATAAGTGATTCTGATGTACAGCCAGAGTTGGGAACCTTGCTTTAGATCATGGGCGATAGGTTGGCAAGGGCCTTGCACAGGATCCTAAAAAATGACGAATGAATGAATGAATTTTTAAGGACTAAATCTATTATGTTGCTTGGTGCTACTAATCTCTTGCTCCAGCTCTGCCCATCACATTACATCATTAGTCTCTGGAAGATTAAATTCAAGGTTTCACTTAACTCCTCCACTATAGTCCCTCTCTATTTCTTCCTTAAAGAAGGTAAAATCAATGCCATTGATCAGATTCCAGGACACGATTGAGCCTTATTTTCCAGTGGATGGAGCTATACCAGAAAGCGAGTTCCCTTTTCCTTCTAGAGCTAATGCCCATGACATAGATGGGCATGTCATGGCACAGGCATTTCTCACGTTACAACAGTATTCAAGATGGGGCTAGGGGAATATTTAGTTATACAGAGGAGGCCTCTAAGCCTGCCTTGATCTTGAGTTATTTAGGCCTAAGTTTAAGGGAAAGAATGTTCCACATGATCCTGCTAAGCTTACCAGTGTTCTCTGGTTTGGAATTGAAGCACAAAACCATAACTAACCATGAATTGTTTCTTGTACTTCTTTCTCCCTCAGGAATCTCATGGAGAAGAGTTGGCTGTATTCTTCAGACCTTTGTCCACTCCACTTGGAAGCCATCTTAATCATGCACCACATCAGGAAACACAAAAGACCACATTTCTGCGGGGAAATTCAGTGAAAGCAGGTACGGCTTGTATACCCAGATGCACAAACACTGTCAAAACTGGCCCCCAAGGAGAGGTGACCATGAAAGATGTGTAAGGAGGAGAAAATTTGTGGGCAGAAGTAACAAACTGGCAGCTCCTGGGTCACAGCCCCCCATAGGTATATTTGTTTCTGTATTCACAGCAATGTATACATTTTGAATCATTTGCAGGCATTAAAAATCAGGTTTCATGTTACAAATCCTAATTTCTAGATTATCTTGAAAAATTAAAGTGGTTGACAAAAATGGGTTTTGTTCCTGCATGGTAGGAGTTGGTTTATGGGTTGAACTGTGTCTCCCCAAAAGATACATTGAAGTCCTAACCCCTCATACCTTAGAATGTGACCTTTATGTGGAAATAGTCATTGCCATTGGAATTTGTTGAGATGAGGTCATGCCGGAGCAGGGTGGGCCCCTCATCTGATATGGCTGATGCCCTTAGGAGGAAGAACAGCACAGCCACACAGAGAAGAAGGAAGAGACCACAACCACGGACCAAGGACCGTCGGCCACCACCCAGGAGCTAGGAAGTGGAGGAGGAAATTTTCTCCAAAATCCTGCAGAAAGAGCACAGTCCGATTTCACATTTCCAGAACTGTGAGAGAACATGTTTCTTTTGTTTTAAGCCATCCAATTTGCGATACTTTTTAAGGGCAGGCCTAGGAAACAATTGCAGGTGGCTGGCTTAATAGCAGCCATCCTCTCTAGATGAAGCTGAGGTTTGTACTTGACCTCAGCCTCCTTCACTCATTCCCACTGCCCGCCTCAGCCCCTGGCTGCTGATATTGCTGACCCTCTTCTGTGACCTGGTGGTTGGCAACTTGGCTGTATATTTGAATTATTTGGGAGCTTAAAAAATAAAAGATAACTAAGAGACTGGGTTCACCACAGCCTGTTTGCTACAGAAATGCAAAGCGTGGGGCTTAGGCATCTGCATTTTCTAAGCACTCCAGGGAGGGTTGAGATACTCTGATTCACCCCGATAATCTCTGCCTTCCACTGCCAGTGGTTCAAAGACGGAAAACTGCCTTCCGAGATGATTCCAGCACTCATCACCTCTAGAGGTGCCTCATGGACAAACTGACGTTTTTCCAATCAGGAGCCTTTGTTTTTATTTCCAAGATTTAAAAGCGCCTTGCAATGGGTCTGATCTTTATCATTCCTGACCTGTTTGAGGAGGGTTAACCAGAGAAGCTAACCTTTTAATTAAAATTTCAGACAGTGTAATTTGATGTTTTTCTCCCTGTAGAATCGTATCCTAGAAAAGTGATACTTATGACATCTTAGTTTATGTCCCCTCAGACACTATTACTAGTAATCTTATCACAGGCAATCCCTCTACCACACCTAGAATGGTGGTTCTCAAACTCTAGCATGCATAAGGATGACCTGTGACATGTATTCACTAGGGGGTCAGGCCTAGATTGACCACATAGTTTATTGTCAAAACAGGAGAACTTCTGAGAATGGATGTCCCTCTGAGTTCAGCTCACGCTCACATGAGTTGGGGTGTTATCCAGCTCACGTGGTCAGCTCAACCAGATCTCGCTTGCACAAATTCTGATCAATGACCAGTGCTGGAGCTAGGGACTCCCCATCTTTAACAAATCCTCCTAAGTAAGTCAGGATGTAGTTGGTCTGCACTTTGGACAATGCTGACTTAGTAGTAGGAAGGGAAGACAGTGAGAAAACACCTATTTTGGAGATGGAAACACTGAGCCTGGAAAGAAGATTCACTGGGACCCAGCTGCATGTCACTCTGGATAGAAGATGAACAGGAAGATTCACTGGGACCCAGCTGCATGTCACTCTGGATAGAAGATGAACAGTCAGCCAAGGAAAGTCGGAGACAACACTAATTGCAAATCTCACACTTTCATTTTTTAGGATTCTTCACAAAAGTAATTTGTTAGCTCTACTTGATTACATGGTACTTGACTATCTTCAAGCAAATGCCTAAAGGCAACTGGTAATTAATGAGTGAGTCTACATATTGTGATGAGCAGTAAACACATGCTGCAGACACAAAGTCTATGAAAATATGCTAATGAAGCTTAGCACCCCAAACTAAAGCATAGCACCAGCAGAATTTTATTTATTTTAGTCAACACCCAAATAATAGACAATGAGCCCACTCGGGGCTGGCTTTCCACTCTATGGGCCCTGGGTACTCTCCTACGGACCACTTAGAATCACTTCAGAACTAGAACGAGAGACGTTCTATCTCCAGTAGCAGGGAATTGGCAACGAAGATGCACATTATATCCTCTAGCCACAATCTCATACCTGCACAACGTATCTTGACACAAAATGGTCAAGAAGTGGCTTTCTTGTTTGGTTTTAAGTCAGCTGACTTTCATCTTATGAATTCGAGAATCACTCCAGGGTGGGAGCTAGCTGGGACCTCAGAGGTTAACAAGCATATTCTACTCCTTTTACAGACAAAGCAGCAAAGTTTAGTGTAAACAGCATGGACTAGAGAGTCTGCTGTCTGGATTTGTATCCTGACCCTGACACCTATGAGCTGTGTCCTACAGCTTAACTTCTCTGGGTCTCAGTTTCCCATGTGTAGAATGGGGATGACAGTACCTTCATAGGGTGTGTATGAGTAAGAAGTGAGCTAATGTCTGAGGATCAGAGAGTCCAGATGCCCTTGGAGTAGAGCAGCCATGCAGGAACGTTGGGTGGAGGGGCCCTGGGACCCTGCAGGTTGGTGAGGGACCTTGGCTTCTCAGTTCTCACCTGCAAATTGCTGGCTGTGCATCGGCATTCACCCTCCTCCCCACTCTCTGGGCTTTCAAAACTGCCTTTCAGTTTGTTTTGTTTTCTATTCCCCCAATGTCCCTTTTGGGCAATATTAACTTTTGGAGCCATCCCTCCCATAAGACCTGTTGGTTGGTCAGTTTTAGGAGGGAAACAAAACTGACAGCTCAAAAGAAAGCAGCATTACTTAGGGAGTTTTGGAGGCCAGCCATGAAGTGGGTCGGAACCTTGGAGCTTTCCTGTTGCCTGCAGACGCACCTTGTGGGCAGCTGAGCATACTGCCCATGACCGTGGCCCGGCTTCCCTGAGTTCTGTGAGCCATCCCACCCACAGTGAACTCTGAACGCTCTCTCTCCCATGCCAGACCTCACCCACACTCCCCCTCCTCCCACCCACCCTCACCTTCAGGAGAGATTAAGACTCGGCGCAAGGTTCTTTTTTCCTCTCCTCCAGACATTCCACGTTTAGAATCATAGGCACCTTTATTTTCAGCTTCAGGCAGCTGTTCCAAGCAGAAGATGCCTGCCAAGTGTTCTGGATTATGTTCAGGCAGTTTGGTCTCACGCTTTGCGGAACGGAATTCTCTGCTGACATCCTAGACAACAGCAATGCCTTGAGGCAGTGAGGCCTCCCTCCTCTCTTTGGGAATGGGGTTCCTGACAGTGGTTTGAAGCCCCAGAGAACTCACGACAGTGCCTTCTATTTGACAGAACAGTTTACCAAGTGCCTCCATGTCCATGATTTCATTTACATCTTGTAACAACCCTGAGAAGTACTTACGACAAGAATTAGGAGAGTTGTTTTACAGATACAGGGCCAGCAGATAACATATATTCAAGGGCTTGCCTTGCTTTCAAAAGTTTTTCTCTTGACTTCCAAACCTATGCTTTTCCCACAAATAACATGACACATTCACATTGCTCTGATGTACCATTTACCAAGTACTTTCATGAGCACAGTATCATTTTATCTCTACATGAAAATTCCATGAATTAGGGACTTTAGTGTTTCTGTAAGCATAGGATAGGCCATGCTGTGATAACAAATCAGCCCCAATATCTCAGATGTTTAATCCAAGAAAGATTGATTTGTTCATATCACCATGTGATATAGTTCCAGGTGACTTTTCTGTGGTGGTTCTCCTCTAAGTGGTAACTCAGGGATTCAGGATCCTTCCACATCATCATCTGGCCATTTTAAAAATACGTACCAGCTGATGATGTAACTAGAAAATGACCTTGAATAAAAGGGTCAACTCGGACCAGCAGAATATCTCAATCTACATATAATATCAGGAGTTAAAAATGCTTTTTGACCTGAATCAAGGGGGAAATGGAAAGGACAAATGAGTTTATATGGCTATGAGTCTCCAAAAAGAGCCAGGAGGTTATCAGAGGGGTTGCCCTTATGCACACCTCGCAGAGTCCCAGAGACAGATAAAGTAGATACAACCCCAGGTATTGGTTCTTCTGAGGGTTACAGAGACCCACAGGTTCTATGGTCATGGCAGATGGAGTTCAGTGCCATGTCAGTTGGCCCTACTTTGGAGTTTGTGTTTCTGTGTGATGGAGCTGGGCTCAGATGGGATCTTTGTTCACAAGCCTCTCCTGTTACTTTTACTGGAACTGTAGTTGGTGCTGGGGTTTAATGTATACCCAGGGGATCTGAATCTCTGGACTGACCATGTGATAGCCAGGCCCTGAGCCTCAACAGACTTCAGCTCCTACACTCTGGTTTATTGGACTTAACCCACTCAGCTAACATGGAGTTGAAGAAGGTCAACCACCACACCAGGGAGCCAAGAGTGCCTACAATTGAAAGCAGGAGGATTACATCCAGCATCCATGTGGAATCTAAGCCCCCTCTTGATACAGATGTGGAGTGGACACAACCATTCCAAGGTCCACAGGATGGAAGAATAGAGGATGGATTAGAGTGGACTTACTGATAACCTATTCATGAACTATTGTGATTAAGAATCAAAGAAAATGTGGCATTGGTGTGGAGAAAGTGGCCATGGTGGCTGCTGGGGGTAGGGAGTGGGAGGAAGAGATGAGATGTGGAGACGTTTTTGGGACTTGGAGTTGTCCTGGGTGATGCTGGGTGATGCTGTAGTTACTGGACATTGTATGTCCTCCCATGGCCCACTGGGTGGAACATGGTAGAGTGTGGACTATGATGTGGACCATTGGTCAATGGTCATGAGGTGCAATGGTGCTCTGAGATGTATTCACCAAATACAATGAATGTCTCATGATGATGAAGGAAATTGTTGTTATGGGGGGAGGAGTGGGGTGAGGCGGGTCGGAGGTATATGGGGACCTCATTTTTTTTAATGTAATATTAAAAAAATAAAGACAAAAAAAAAATGACCTTTAAAGTCACTGGGGGAATGGAAAGAGTGTGTCATCAATTTCTCAGAAGGTTGTATAACCAGGCCTGGAAGTAGAGTACATCACTTCCACCCACATCCTCTTGGACTGAATCCAATCAAGACCTCAACCTAACTCAGATGAGGCTGGGAAAGGTGGTTTGTGTGTCCAGGAAGAATTAATGAAATGGGTTTTTGTGAACACAAAACATTGCTTCTACCACTTTAAATCAAGCCAGCTGTTGTTCCAGGTTCTCTATGAAGGATTGGTAAATAAAATATCATGGTTAAAAAAAAAAGTTCTGATATTGTGCCAACTTTATGGCAGCAACAAAATATCTGCAGGGCAAATTGAGCTATTTCAAAGGTGAATCTTTCCACAAGCTGAAGAATGTTGCTGTACATCATAACAGGTAGCCAGGGCACAGGAAAGCAGGAAGAATTCTTTGTACATCAGTAGGACTGAAAATGGAAATATTATTTATTCATTCGTTTTTTGTATCCTTGCTGCCTCTAACAAATTATTTAAATATACTTCTAATAGTAAGGCACATCCAAAAGGAAACAATTAATAACAAAACCACAGAAAAATTAAAAGTAGTTAAATGTGGGAGAGAACTAGCTGTACCCAATATTTGGGATTGATTAATCATTATAACTGAGCAATAAATTTGGCTCTGAACTTACTGGGAGCTAATGTAGAAATGAGACTAAACAGCTTAAGAAAATAGTATTTTTGAGCACCTTTGACGTCCAATGCACTCTGTGAAATGGTTTACACATCAGCTTGTTTGATCCACACATTAGCTAATGAAGTCATTTATAATGCCAGCAGCTGCCATATACTGTTCTTCACATAGGCCAGGACTTGAGTTAAACACTTAACACATTTTATTATTTATACCTAATGCATGCACCCGTTTTATGATGAGAGAAACGAGGCCCAGTGAGGGGACATAAAATTCCCATGTACAGTCAGTAGTCAAGACACAGTTCCAACTCAGACCTGTCTGATCCCAAAATCTGTGCTCTTTCCATAATCTAATAGTTCCCTTGGTTACATAAAATGAACCATATAATTAAGCAGACTCAAGAAAAAAAAATAGATGCATGCACTATTTTTGCTAAAATTAAAAATTAAAAAAGTGGTAATTTAATGAGCACCAAGTCAGCAAGTCTAAAACGTTCCTCACTTCAAACCACTTGGAGGTTAAAGCAGAGTTTACCTCTGAGGATGTCCAAGGGACCTACAACATAGATGCAGGAGAAGATCTCAAAGCCAAGGGAGGAAAACAGTGCAGGTAAACAGAGGTCAAGCTTTCTGTTTAAGATCACACAGAGAGCTTGGGCCAGAGACTGCCAAACTTTCTCCCAGCTTTCAATTATTTGATTGGATTAGATTCTGAAGGCTAAAGTACTAGAAAATGGATTTTTAACTTTTATTACAAAAGGACTAGAAATATGGAGGAAGGAGAACCTGCAGCCTCTACATGTGTCCCCTTTGCCATCTGGGGCAGTCATTTATTTGGCCTAGTAAATTTTCTAATGGCATCCCTGCATACCCCCTCCCTCATTAACAGCTGTGCCCACTACACAGACTCCAGGCTGAAAGTACATCCTTTCTTGAAGCTAGAGACCAGGAACATCATCAGCGATGGGCAGGTGATGAAGCTCTGTGCATTGCCTACTTCACACACATCTGGAAGTAAGGGGCTGACCTGGGTGTCTCTGAAGTCTAGAGCTGAAGGCCTATGAATGGCCAGTGAGTGGATATGCCCTGAATTACTATACAGAGAACCCTCCCTTTGAATGGTTCTGATATGTATGGATTTTAGTTACTGTGGTTTAGTTCAATAACATATCCTTTGACAACACAGTTCAATTTTCAGTTACTGGTCTATTAACTGAGTAATTGAATAAAGTACAAACTCTGTTTTAGCTCTTCAGTCCGCAAATCATAAATAACAAATCACAAATAACAGATGTGCCCCATCATCAGTGACCCACAGCTCTTCTTTCAAAGTCTCTCGACAGTTGGTCACTGGTGCATGATGTTCAGTTCACACACAGACAGCAAAGTATGTAGTTATTTTGTTTTTTGTTTCCCACGTGACTTTTTATAAAAAGGGATAATCAAAACTAGAGAATTAGCCAACAGAGATGAAAGCACAGCAAAGAAACTAAAACCCATAAAGTTGGAAATTGAGTCAAATTTAAATGAGAAGAAATGGCTGACCATGGGAATGTGGACACAGCCATCGTTAGAGAGAGTAGACATGCAGCTGGGGGAACTAGGAAAGGTGAACTGGGCAAAAACTAGGAAAGCGGTTTTGATGAAAAGACATAGATGTCCCCGAGGAAGTGATGTGACCACAAAGCTTTACATTAAAGGAACTCAGACTTATCTCATGACATTAAAGTATAAAGGGGGAAGCGGACTTGGCCCAGTGATTAGGGCATCCATCTACCACATGGGAGGTCTGTGGTTCAAACCCCAGGCCTCCCTGACCCACGTGGAGCTGGCCCATGCACAGTGCTGATGCGCGCAAGGAGTGCCGTGCCACGCAGCGGTGTCCGCTGCGTAAGGGAGCCCACGCGCAAGGAGTGCACCCCATAAGGAGAGCCGCCCAGAGCGAAAGAAAGTGCAGCCTGCCCAGGAATGGCACCACACACATGGAGAGCTGACACAACAAGATGACTCAACAAAAAGAAACACAGATTCCCGTGCCGCTGACAACAACAGAAGCTGGCAAAGAAGACACAGCAAATGGACACACAGAACACAATCGGGGCGAGGGGATGGGGAGAGAAATAAATAAATAAATCTTAAAAAATAAAATAAAATAAAGTATAAAGGACAAAGTGTTGGAAACTGATCCAAGCTTAGAAGTATAACAATTTCATCAATGCATAGAAAAGATGCTTGCTCATCTTGCAAACTATATAGTGAGAAGAAAGCAAGCACTGTCCAAATTACTTGACAAGTTTTTTACAAAGAAATAAAACATTTTAATTCTCAATGCGTCTAATGTTTAAAATTACAGTGTACTAAAATATTTTTCTATGCATTTATAAGTGAGAGTAAGAGAATTTTTGATGTTTTCAGTTTTTAAAGGTCACTGAACACTTGTAATTTTTCCATTGATTACTAAGAACACTTTGAATAGTTTCAGCTTATACAGTCATTTTTATGGTGCATATTAAGGACTACCTGTATTTCCCAATCAGGCATAATATAGAGAACTGGCCTCTAAGAGATACCCAGGTTTTTATTGTCTTCACACTTTCATGGTTAGCTGTTCAGGATGGGACCTCTTCCCAACCACAGGGCATAAATCCCGATGGCTTAAGGCTATGAAGATTAATTCTCTTTCCCTGCAAAGTTTAGGCATGGGCCTGGGATGCAACTCTGGTCATGAAGAAGTGAGGAGGGGTGCTCCTAGGAGAGTTTCCTTCCCTGTTAAAAGAGGTGTGAGGCACAAAAGTGTCCATGTCTATTAGCTGGCCTCATGTCTGCACATGGTACCTGGGACTCGGTCGTCTTACAGCCAGGAACAAGCCTAAGGACCCTGCAATCTGCTGGAGAGAACAGCACAAAAGGGGAAAGTAACCTGAGTTGCTGACTTAACCAACCTGGGACTGACCAATTTGGGGATTTTTTTGTCACATGAAACAAATGTCCTTGCAGCTCAAACTGTAAGGACTTGCAGTGGAAACATCCTAATGCATCAGTTGGGAATGACAGACTAGGGGAGTCAGGGAGGAGATGAGAGATCCAGGGAGGCCCTGAGAAGGAACCCAGGACAGGGACTTCTGGCTTCCACTGGATTCTCTGACCCCAGGGTTTTTACGAAGCCATCCACCTTCTCTTAAAATTTTAATTCTATTTCCAATCTTACATGCAAACCAGTGAGGATGTGAGATTCAAGGAAGAAGAGGAAATCAGTCTCATGCCCCAGTCAGAGAAATGTGATATTCTTTCTTTAAAAAATGTGGTTACATCTTACAAGGCTCTCAAGCTGATGACACAGACAAAACAAAATGAACATTTTAGCAGGTGGTAGAAAATGAACAAGCATGGGCAAACAGCAACAACAAAAATGAGATAACCTGGAGCTTCAGTAAAGCTGAAATTATCCACAACTGGAAGGAGATTATTATGAACAAAAAGGACTGATAAAGGGCCAAATAGAGCTACTGAAAACTAGCCCAATCTTGTTTCTGCCTTTCAAAATAAATTGGATATAGCATCTGTATTTGAACAAAAAACGTGTGGGGAGATTTTGTTGAGTATTACTGGATTGGAATGTAGAGACAGCATCCTCTGCCTAACAGTCTTAAATATTAAATGAGGGGCCCCTGGATGATGAGTGCTTCAAAATTACAATGAGACACAGTGCTTAAAGGCCAGAGTGATACAAATTGTAGCTTTGGAGCTGGCACTGGAGTTGTGCGAAGAAAGACACTCATCTCCCAACCACGAGAGACCAAATAAGTTATATGGAGGTCAAGAGCTTAGGTTTTAGAGTCAAAGAAACCTGGGTAGCACCATCCTCTCTAATTCTTTGTGGTGTGATCTTAGGCAAATCACAGACTCTTTGAACTTCAGTTCCCTCATGTGAAAACAGGGATAATGTGATTATTATATATAAGGTTATTATAAAGGTTTAATGAAATTGTACTTCCAATAATTAAGGCAAAATGGCAGTGATAATAAAATATCTAGCACATATTGGATATTAGTTAAGAGAAATGCCTAAGAGATATCAGAGTTAGGCTCCTCAGCCATGCCAAGAAAGTGATGAGAAAATCCATATTTGTGTTGGAAATATAGGACATATGGCTTTCTCTTGCATTGGGGTGGGCTATACAATAGTTGTAATAAGCAAGACTATTCAATTCCTTAGAAACGTGTTACCTATATTGCATAATTTGAGTGATCTTAATAAGATCTGTCCCCCAAACCTGGTCCTTCATTTTTCTTTGAAGTTCATTATTAATCCTCCTGTTGAGATTTGCCCTCTCCCTGCAATGCAATGTATGCACATTTGTTCTGTTAATTGGCCCAGCATTCCTCCCCTCCTCCTTTCCTAACAGCCTCTTGCCTCCATTGAGAAACTGCACATTCTGTCACTCCAAGTTGTTCTGGTGGGGCATCAGATTGCCAATCCCCAATACCTTGGTTATAAAAGGGAAGGGTTAAAAGGGTGGCAGTGTCATACGATCCAGTCCTGGGTAATTAATATAGCTCACTGGCCTGACCCAGAATGGGCATGTGGCTGGGGTTTTATAATTGGATGTTCAAGAAAAGTTCTGTGTCTGCTGGATTATAGGCTGTAGAATGTGGTCCCCAAAGCTGCTGGCCACCAAGTTCTAGCCATTGGGAAGAAACACATTTTCAGTAAGAGACAGTGAAGTCAGCAGGCTAAGAGGAGCACGAGGAAAGGCAGAGCTGAGAGACAGGGAGCACTGAGGACATTGTTTGTGTCCCCAGACTCGGCCCTCCCTCAAATTAGTATCTCCTCCATCTTTCTCAGCTATGGAAATCAAATTCTTTTTTATTAAGCTATTTTGGATTGAGGTTCTGTCAGCTTTAATCAGGAGTATTGATAAATATAGATCTAATCTAAAGCAAGTATGTGGCGGCAGACTTGGCCCAGTGGTTAGGGCGTCCGTCTACCACATGGGAGGTCCACGGTTCAAACCCCTGGGCCTCCTTGACCCGTGTGGAGCTCGCCCATGCGCAGTGCTGACGCGCACAAGGAGTGCCCTGCCACACAGGGGTGTCCCCCGCATAGAGGAGCCCCACACTGGAGGAGTGCAGCCCGTAAAGAGAACTGCCCAGAGCGAAAGAAAGTGCAGACTGCCCAGGAATGGTGCCACACACACGGAGAGCTGACACAACATGACACAACAAAAAGAAACACAGCTTCCCGTGCTGCTGACAAGAACAGAAGCAGACAAAGAAGAGACAGCAAATAGACACAGAGAACAGACAAACGGGGTGGGGGGGAGGGGAGAGAAATAAATAAATAAAAATACAATAAAATAAAGCAAGCACGTGATCATTTGATGAAAAGGAAAAAAAAATAAATTTCTGGTAGAAAAACATGACGGAAAGTTGTAGCATGGAAATGCTTGAAAACATTAGTTTAGGATACAGTTTCACCTCCAGGAATCCTTCATAGGTCCCTTCAATATTTCATGGAAAAACTTCACCCCACATGTTTGAAACTCTTCCCAGGTTGTTTCCCTCTTTCCCCTCTCCCCCCATCCCCAAGGATTCATGACTTCCTAGAAAGAACTTTCTCCTTGCTCCTGGATAGCTGGTCCTTACAGGAGAGTCCAGGGTCACAAAGCCTCTTCGATGTTCAGAGGACCCACAGTTCATGAGAAGGGTTCTTTCTGCCAGATCCTTAAAGGTGATTCAGGTAGAAAGACAGAATGGCCAGCTGCAAGGAGCAGAGAGAGCAAATTCATGCTCAAGAGGGGCCAGGGGATGGCAGTAGGAGAAATAGAAATCCAGGGACAGACTCGGACCTTCAGATGCCAGGACCACCGATTCCAAAGGAAAATCTGCTTCCTTACATTTATTGAGCACAGGCTTTGGCAGTTTTGGAAATCCCAAAGTAAATTAGACCTAGTCTGAGAGTCAGAAGTATAATGTATATCTATAGCATGAATTTCTTCTGTCCCTTGGAGAATGATCAGCTTCTAAATGTATTTGACCATGGAAGCCTTTGTTTTCTGAGTAAGTGATTTGTTTTTCTTGTTCTAAATAACAGTATTAACATACAGTATAACAGTATAACATAGCTCCTAGGGAACTATTAGAAATCTCATCTAGGGAAACAGATGTGGCTCAAGTAATAAGGCCTTCGCCTACCATAGGGAAGGGCCTGGGTTTGATCCCTGGGGTCTCCTGGTGAATAAGAAGAGAAAGTGTGCCTGCGTAGCAAGCCAGTGCTCACGTGGAGAGCCAAGTACCTGCATGGCAAGCTGAGTGCCCGTGCTGTGGGCTGAGTGCCCACGAGTGCCCACCTGGTAAGCCAGTGTCCGCATGGCAAGCCAAGTGCCGGCACAGTGAGCCAGAGTCTGCGCAAGTGAGTCACACAGCAAGATGACGACACAACAAAAAAGAGAGATGAAGGGGAGAGTCAAGGTGAAGTGCAACAGAGTCTAGTGGTGCAATTGACAGAGAACCTCTCTCCACATCAGAGGTCCCCAGGATGGAATCCTGGTGAATCCTAGAGGAGAAAGATGAGAAAAGACGACAAAGAGAGAAATAGATACAGAAGATCACACAGTGAATGGACACAAACAGCAAAAACAGCAGGGTGGGGGAGGGGAAGGAAAAAAAAGAAATCTCATCTAGACTAATAGCTCTAAATTGAATTATTTTATCAAGTGCTTACTATGCACCAGGCATCGTGCTAAGCACTTGGAAAGCCTTATCTTATTCCATTCTCACAGCAGTCCTATAACTTAATAGGTATCATTATCCCTGTTTTACAGATGACAAAACAGTCTCAGGAAGGTTAAGTTATTTGGCTTAGAGGTCAGTGCTGTTGCACGTATTCTTTGCTATCAGTCAGTGACAAGATAAACTTATACTAGAACACAAATCAATACCTTGCTTCCTTTACTGAGAAAGTCTTAATATGGAAACAAAAAAATGTTGACTGAATTAAAGGGTATGTGTAGTGATGGAGCCGATTTAAGTTCTGGTACACATACCTTATCTCCTCCCAGACTAGCAGCAAACAGTGTGCGGACTGGCTGCAGTCCATGAACTATACTTTCTGTAGTGATGCTCCAGGTCACAGAACTGTGTGAAGAAAGGAGCTGGGATTCAAACCCAAGTATGTTTAGCTTCAAGTATTTTTTTCTCGAAACCACTATTATCTCCTAGAATGCAGTTCTACTGTTACCAACCACTTGCCCTTAATAAATTGGATTCTCCAGGCCACTGGATCAATGCACCCAAATAAAGTTTTCATATTCCCTTTCACAGGCGAACAACCCCATTCATGAGCCCAAGTAGAACCTGCAGAGTCTTTAAGACAAGTGCATTGTGACATGGCCATAGACCTGGCAGTTGAGCTAATGTGTCTGAGAAGGAATGTCTGAGCCACAGGCTGACTTTATGACCTTCTGTTCAGGCAGTGGGAGACCTTGCCAGCATCCGTTTATAGCTTTGAGTCAAGGTAGCTTGTGATTAGGCATTGTCACTTTGGTGGCTGAATGAATTAGTGAGGATGACACCAGGATGCAGCGAAGGCTGAAAAGGAGAGATTTTACAAGAATAGACAGAAAAAAATGGTTTGAATCAGTAAGTTAGGCCTGAGAAGCCAGTGTCAGGAATTACATATGTTATACTATGATGATTTAAACAACAAAGCACCAAGGGTTTCTGTTTTTTCCCCATCCCCGAGTCTTGTCTGTATGTGTATTGCCCTTTGAAGTAGACACTTTTTCTCCAACTCTTATAGCAACAACTAGTAGAGAATATAGTTTTAGTTCATCTCATTCATTTATTTATTCTTTCATTCAAACATTTATTGAGTCTTATTATACTTTAGTCACTGCACTGAGAAAAATATATATATGGATCCATCACAGGATTTCAGATAAAGTGACTGTCTTAGTCCCCATCTAAGGAAACTCAGAAGTAGAGAAAGATCTTATGAGAACACCAGCTTATTACATAGGCCTACAGCGAGACCAGAGGCAGGTTAGAACTCCCCCAGAATAACAGGTAATATTTATTGCCATACCTACTACTGTGTTAGGTACTTCACGTGTGTTATTGCATTCAACCCTTACAACTCTAAGAGATAGATCCTATTAATTCCTTTTTACAGATGGGAAAACTGAGGCAGAGGAAGGTTAAGTGACTTGTCCAAGGTCACACTGTAAGTGTTAGGTCTGGCTTCAGAAGCCCTGTTCTTGGCTCTGAGCTTCTCTGAAACGTCCTGATACATTTCCCCATCCACCAGCTGAAGTCTATTTTGTTTTTCAGTTAATTCATCCAGAAAAAGCATCTGCTGAATTCAAGCCATGTATCTTTCCAGGGTTGGGATGGGGATACAAAGAGGCCTGGGCCTCAGTCAGTTTTCCTGGTGCTTACAGACAAGCCGCCCTTTGATGCAGCGGCACCTTGTGCTGTGGTTCCAAACAGTGTGGCTCATGCTGTTTGCGGAGAGACTAGAAAGCAATCCAGTGTAATGGTTCTCAAACTTGACAACATATTTGACTAACCTGGGGAATTTAAAAAATATTGATGTCCATCACCAGAAATTCTGATTTAATTGGTATGGGTATTATATAGTAAATTACAGTGAAAAACTAGGGGCTATTCATTTTAACACAACTGCCATCTAGAAACCGCCTCTTTCTAGGTGCTTTCCGTATAAATCCTTTACTCCTCAGAGTCAATGAGGTAGCCATTATTATGTGCATTTTACAGATGGGGACACTGAGGAGCAGAGAGGAAAACAGCTTGCCTGGTAATGAGCAGCAGAGCCCAGTCCTCCATCCAGGGTTGTCTCCCTCTGAAGACTGTTCTCTTAGCCACTAGCCCATACTGCTTCTCCACAGGAAGAGGGAAGAACTCTAAGAGGCAAGTCAGGCTGGACCCTGAAGGAGAGATGCGAGGAAAAACAGGGAGGAAGGCAAATCAGGGGAGAGCAATGGGCAGTCAGCAAAGCCAAGGCGTCTCAGTCAGGACGACAGACTGGAAGGGGTAACTGAGCAAAATCTGGGCTCAGATTTTGCATAGACCAGGGAGCCGGTGTAGCTCAGTGGTTGAGCACCAGCTTCCCACATACAAGGTCCCATGTTCAATCACCAGCCCCAGTACCTAAAAACAAACAAACAAACAAAAACGACCCACAAAGACAAAACAAAAAACATGCAGAGATTGCTGGATTCTACCTTCAGAGTTTCTGGTTTAGTAAGTCTGGGGTGGAACCTGAGGATTTTCGTTTGTAACAAATGCCCAGGTGATTCTGCTGCTGGTAGTCAAGGGACCACACTTTGAGAACCACTGCTATAGAAAGTGCCCTAGTAGGACAAACTTCTATTTTAACACTGTCAGTAATTTACCTCCCCATAACTGGAAATAGAGTCTGGATCTTACTATTATTGGACCTGGAAAAGAATATCCTGGGTGTCACAAGCAGTTCTATATGCTAGGGTGGAAGATAAGATTTTTTTTCCATTTTGGGGCAGGAACCAGTTTGATGGGTTTCTATTCCTGTGTTCATGCATTTTCTTTTCCCCTGAGGGAGACCAGAACCTAGGAAGTCATCCAAATGTTGATAAAGATGTTAAAAATTTTGAGATAAGAATTGCAGTCAAGAGTATAACAAGCCATCTTCAGTGTGGACCAAGTACATTAGGCTCTAACCAATTTTGTTCTTCCTCTGGCAAACTCCAAATTGAGAGGCTGGGGACTTGGGAGTTTTCAACCATGGGGTGAATGGACATGAAGAGTTGCCAGCTGAGGGCATACTGAGAAAGAAGAAAGTACAGGAATGGAGGGCTGGGCTGCCATGTCATAGCACACCATGTCTGGCCTACCAACAGGAACTGATCTTCTCATGGCTTTGGAGGTTGGAGGTTCAACAATTGGCAGGGCTTGTTTTCTCCCAGTCAGTAGCATCTTGGCAATCCATCTTTCTTCTTGTTACCTGCTCCTCTGACTTTTGGCTTTTCCTGTCAGAATTTCCTCTGCTTATAAGGATTTCATTCACTTGAGTAAGGCTCACCCTGACTAAATTTGGCCTCATCTAAAATAGGGTCTTCAAAGATCCTATTCACAAGGGAGTTCATACCTTACCTCCTAATAGCCTCTTCAAAGAGCCCACTTACAAATGGGTTCACACCCACAGGACCAGAGGTTAGGCCTTGACTATGTCTTTATGGGCATGATTCAATTCCCGACAGGGCCCCTGTGGGCCCTGGACCCCAGAAGTGCAGCATCTGATAGCCAGTGTTGGTTTTTTTCTGACTATCATAACTGCTACCACTTTTATGGTGCTTATGATGTGTCAGGGAATGTTCTAACTTCTTTACAGACAATGATTCATTTAAACTTCTTAGCTGTCACAGGAAGCATATGCTATTATTAGCCCCAGTTTTCAGATGAGGAAATGGAGGGAGAGGGAAGTTAAGTAGCTTTCCCAAGACCACACAGCTAGAAAATAGCAGAAATAGAACTTGAACCCAGGAAATCTGGCTCCAGAATCTGTGCAACAGCCAGCACCTCTTCACGATAATGACAACAGCTAGCTCTTACTACCCACTTACTGGGTGGTAGCCTGATATTTCACATGATTATCTCTTCTACTCCTCATAATTACTAAGAAATGGATTCTATTGTTATCGTCCTTATTCTACAGATGAGGAACCATAATTAAACACCTCAACTGGCATTACCTGTGCTTTGGAAGAATTAAGGATCTTTAAGGATAAGTAGTGGAGGAAGAGGACAGTGGACAGAAGCTTTAGGACAAGAAGCCTGGAGCAGCATCTTGGGTGAGAGGAGATGTAATTAGACTGTGTTTATGGGAATTGGGAGCATTCACTGGGAACCCCTGAGGGCTTGAGGAGGCCGCTGCTTCTGGTAGCCATGGTGAATTGGGGACTTATAGGTTCATTGGGTCTTATACATACAATTTCCACATGGGGTCTGGGAAATTTGGATGTATTCATGCATGCATGCATGCATGCATTCATTTATTCATTCAACAAACATTTTTTTTTTAGTCTCTTCTATGGCTCAGGAACTGTTCTAAGAGCTTGGGATTTGTTGGTTAACTAAAGAGACAAAGAGCACACATCCTAGAGAACTCCATGTGCATTTCATGAGCAGCCACTTAGCAGCAAATCCCAGATGAAGGATTCCCTTGGAGCATTCCCTATCATGAGGGATGCTGAACAAAGCGTCAGGAGACCTGATTTCTAACGTGCTCTTCCCGGAACTGTCGATCATGCGTTTGCTGGGCCTCAGTTTCCCTTTCTATAAAGTGGAGATTATTCCTTCTTAACTTATATAGCAGGGATAAAGCAAGTTAACAAATAGATGATCAAAAGGATAGGATGTGGTACCATGTACTGCAAACCCTCAGTCTTCTTTAAACTTCCCTGCAAACTTTTATATAATTGCCAATAACATGTCACTCAGGAGAGCGGGTGAGGACATACTGCCTGTTATTCTTCATTTGAGCTCCCGGACTCCTGCTCTCCAGAGGGGCTTGGCAGATGATTAACAAGTCATCCGATGAATATGCAACATGATTCTGGCTTAATAACTCCCGCAGCTGTTGGGAACTTGACAAGGAAAACAAAGCCATAGAAATAAATGATATTGGAAAGCTGCCTGCCAACCTCACAGAGCCCCCCAAATGGGGTCTTCCAGTCACAAATGAGTCCAGATTGTTTCAGAGATACAAAATATGCTGCTGGTTGGGCATGCCCACCCAGTAGGGGCTATACACTCAAAAAGCATCTTCTCTCCCCTTATAATTTGCTTCCTTATTCATCAGTCTCCCAATTTTCAGCATAGATACACACATACATACATGTATGTACACACCACTTTTACATCAAGTCATAAGTGGAAAACATTTGCTTGGGACAAGCACAATGGAAAGAGCTAGAATACTATGACAGATAGACCTGCATTAAAATCCCTGCTTCTCCACTCACTAGCTACATAGACCTGACAATTCAATTAACTTCTTTGAGATTTGGTTTCATCCTCTCTAAAATGGGCATAACAGCATCCATCTTACAGTGTTGAAATAAAGATTAGAGACACCATATTTATTAGTAGAGTACATGGAACACAGTAAATGCTTAATAAACCATAGTTATTAATTGTTATCACCACCACCACTGCCACCACATCATTAACCATTTCACACAGGTAGAAATCAAAGCTTCCTTCTGAGTTTTAGTGGACATTAGGTGATTTTTGTGCCCAGCATCCACTCCCTCTTTCCTCTGCTACTAGCCACCTGATTATCCTTAGGGAATCTCCTATTCCCAAGTCCATGTGGGGAGGATGGAAATGACTCTACTGCCAGCTCCCTGGTTGGGCACACAACCCATTTCTTAAGCTATGCAGTGTCTTCCAAACCACTGGCTGAAGTAATTTGTTCTTGGAAAGTCATGTGACCCAATCAAAGCTAAAAACACAATCTTCTGACTTTAATTGGAAGTGGTAGAAAAAGGAGCTCTCATTCTGTCTGGACTCAAACTTAATAAGGTATAAATCTGGAACTGCAAGGGGCACAAGAATAGATGATGGCTGAGACCTACAAAGAAGGAAACTGACCTGAGAAAACAAAGACTTTGCTCTGATGGCAATGCCTGAACCCTGGATGCAGCTGTACCTGAAGCCCCAGAACTTTATCACAAGAAACAGTCCCCATACATCATGTTTGTGGTGCTGAAGCCACTTGAACTTAAGTTTGGGGGGGTGGGATTTGGTCACACACAAACTGAAGAGTCCTGACTGCATGTTTTACTCCACAATACTTTGTGCATTTATTCTAATATGTAATTGTGTATACTGTAAATTATAACAACACCATATATATTATAAATCAGTGGCTTCTGAGTTAGATATAACTCAAATATCTTCCCAAGAATGATTCTCATTGCCACTTATGCAAAGACATTTCTATGTAACTTATTTTTGGCCTAGAAATAAGGACCACGTACTAAAAGCAGCATGTTCACACCACCTCCTACACAGTATCTGTGATTTGACACAGTCTTGCATATTCAGTGGTGATGTTAATGGATTCATTTTGCTCTAAGAAAGCTAGATGGTTTTAATGTCTACAGATACATAGATTACAATTCACAGCATTTGTAGGCACTACTGTTTGGTTTCAGTTTTCAATTTAAGTGGGGATCTTCCAAGAAACATTTACGTCTTGCTTACATGCAAACTACAGTTTAATTTTGCAGATTAAAAGAGTTTTATGGGACTCTTTGAGGGGAAGACTCTTGGTACTAACCAGTCACTTCTTTCATTTAAGCTTGCTGACATATGGCCAGATTTGCCTTCTCATTATTCTTCAGTAAAGTGCTACTTGTGCTTTGCATTTCTCATTAACAATTTGTTTTGTTTCAGCTTAGCCAAGCCTGGGCAAAGGCAATGGAAGGTGTACATGGTTCAAGCATTCCCTAGTGCCTGGAGATGCCATGGCCATGCGTGGACAGAGGAAGACCAGAGTATGCAGAATCTCCCCGACTTCTTTAGTCTGGCCTGGGGTCTGGGCAATTGCTGGGAGCATCATGTTCTGTGCTTACTCCAAGTACGGTTCAGATGACAGCCCACATTATTCATCACACTTAGTAACTACAATGTAGAATAGTTACCATGGCCTTATATCCTATGCTATATTATAGTTACTTCATGATGAAGAAAGTATGTCCCAATTTGGACAAGCTTTCAAGTGGGAAAGGCTTAAATTTAAATCCTGGCTATGTGACCTTGGATAATTTATTTCATTCTGAGTCTTGATTTCCTTATCTTTAAAATGGGGTCCCAAATATCTGCCTTCCTGGGTTGGAGCAAGCATTAAAGGATATAACACTTGCGAGCCCCTATCATAGCGTCTGGTCAATGGTGCTCCCCAAATTGTGCCCCTTGGCTATTCACCAACTCATAAGATCCTCAAGGGCAGATATTTCCTTTTGCACCTGAAAGGAATTTGTCAAGAAAGTGAAAAGAGAGCCTGCCCAATAGGAGAAAATATTTGGTAACCATATATCCAATAGGAGACTTATACCCTGCATATAAATAGAACTCCTATATCCCGAATATAAAAAGAAAACCCATTTGAAATATGAGCAAAAGACCTGAACAGATGCTTCTCCAAAGAAGAAATACAAATGACTAAAAAGCACATGAAAAAAAAAAAAGCTCAAAATCACTACCTATTAGGGAAATGCAAATCAAAACTATAATGAGATACCATCTTACTCCCCTAAGACTGGCAGCTATCAAAAAAACAGAAGACTACAAGTGCTGGAGAGGATGTGGAGGAATAGGAACACTCATCCACTGCTGGTGGGAATGCAGAAGGATCCAGCCATTCTGGAGGACAGTTTGGTGGTTTCTCAAAAAGTTAGCTGTAGATTTGCCATAAGACCCAGCAATTCCACTGCTGGGTATATACCCAGAGGAATGGAAAATAAGGACACAAACCAATATATGCACACCAGTGTTCATAGCAGCATTATTCACTATTGCCAAAAATTGGAATCAACCCAAATGCCCATCAACAATGAATGGATAAAGAAAATATGGTATATACATGCAGTGGAATACTACTCAGCTATAAGAACAAATACAGTACAAACACATGTGATAACACAGATGAATCTTGAGGACCTTATGTTGAGTGAAGCAAGCCAGGCATTGAAGGACAAATAGTACATAACTTCTCTGATATGAAACAAGCAAACCAAGCTGTCTCAGAGAACTAGAGACTGGAAGATAGGCTTAAAGGAATTTGGGGGGAGGGGAGAGGAAGGTTGGGAGTTGATGCCTACATGGGTGAAGTCTACGATAAGCTGGAGGTAAGTATTTGTAAAGGGAAGGAATAAGATAGGGGCATAGGGATACTAGTGGGTGGAGCTTTGTGGGTTTGAGGAGGGCCAAGGAATTGGGAGGAGGGCCGGGGGAAACAGTTGGATATGGGAGAATCTCAGGTATATGGTTGAAACTATAAGGTTAAGAAAACTCTTTAGAAAATATAATGAGGAAGGATTACATGTTTAAGATGCTTAAGAGGGGACATCTGGCACAGGGGCAGGCTGCTAGGGAGTGTGTGAGTGTTCAGTTTGTCATAGTGTGTTAAATCATTGGGTGGAGACCATACAATGAGTGTGAAGGTGTACCCATATCCTTGGGAGACCTGATGTTCTCAAACGGAGAGAATTGTGTCCCTCAAGAGAATCAGTGGTTCCCAATCAGTTAGGGCAGTGTAGTATGTCAAGCCCTTAGCATAGTTGCAAGTATCTGTAAATCTGGTCCCTCAAGTAGTGAAGACTGATTGTCACTATGGGCCCTGAGGGGAGGGGGAGAGAGGTAAAGAATAGATGGGGGAAACGGACTTTGGCCCAGTGGTTAGGGTGTCCGTCTACCACATGGGAGGTCCGCGGTTCAAGCCCCGGGCCTCCTTGACCCGTGTGGAGCTGGCCCATGCGCAGTGCTGATGCGCGCAAGGAGTGCCCTGCTACACAGGGGTGTCCCCCACGTAGGGGAGCCCCACGCGCAAGGAGTGCACCCATAAGGAGAGCCGCCCAGCGCGAAGGAGGGAGCAGCCTGCCGAGGAATGGCGCCGCCCACACTTTCCATGCCGCTGACGACAACAGCAGCGGACAAAGAAACAAGACGCAGCAAAAAGACACAGAAAACAGACAACCGGGGAATTAAATAAATAAAAATAAATCTTTAAAAAAAAAAAAAGAAAGAATAGATGGAAGCAGGGTTACTAGGGGACAATGGAAGTGCTCCACAAGATCAGGTAACAATGGATATAGGACGTGTTAATGTACACCAAAAACGTATGCAAGTGTATAAGCTAAAATGTAAACCATAATGTAAACAGAAGGATGCTAAAAATTTAGAAACTTGTACAGTCTAAAATATAAACCATAATGTAAACCAAAATGGAACCATGTTTGAAAGCTATGCTTCAAAATTTATACATTAGCTGCAGCAAATGTAACATGAACATGTAAGAAGATCATTGCTGGGGAAGGGGGAAAGGGTTTGATATTGGATATATGGGAGTCCCCTATATTGTATATGTGAATTACTGTATCTAAAACTTTTTTGAAGACAAAATTAAAAATTAGAAAAAAAATTTTTTAAAAAGAATGGGATGTAGACAATGAGGAAGAAATGAAAAAGTGCCTTGCCACTGTACATACTGGACATCACCTATTACAGTGATGAAAGGCAAAACATTAAAAACAAACCTTTATAACATTGTTCATTTTTATTAATATACCAATTTATTTTTACTTTATCTTAGTATATCTAAATTAGTATGTATACTTCTAATCTTTAAACCCACCACTATATTTCATTTTCCTATTAATCGAGTTTGGCAATGTATTAGGCTTCATTGTTGAAGAAGTTTTGGACCACAGCAAGGTTCAACTATGGCAGGGGAGGAGCACTAGTGTGTGGTGTTATTGATGGGGGGTACATGGTTGGGAAGGAGTTTTCCAGGGCATGAATATAGGGGACATAAAAATGTTTGGATATATGTTGGGTATTTTCAGAGTAGCTACAGTTACAAATGACAACTGAGGGAGTATTGAGTTCCTAGCCAGGGGAGCTCTATCGCATTCCCCAATGGAAAAGCAACAATTAATTCCAAGTGGAACAGCAAAGACCAATAAAGAAGGATTTTTCCAACAATGAGCCCTTGATACTAATGACTATGCTTATGAGTCTGTGTGCCTGAAATATGAACTAGGCCTAGAGCTGCAGGATGCATAAGAGTTACCTCCTGAGAGCCTCCATGTTGCTCAAATGTGGCTACTCTCTAAGCCAAACTCAGCATGTAAATGCATTACCTTCTCCCCAGCATGGGACATGACTCCCAGGGATGAGCCTCCCTGGTGCCAGGGATTACTACCAAGCACCAGCTGGTGCTGTAAATAGAAAAAGACCTTGAATAAAAGGATCAACTCAGACCAGAAGAATATCTCAGCCCACATGTAGGATCATGTGTTAAAAACTGCTTTTTGGCCTTGAATAAAAGGGGGAAATGGCAAAGACAAATGAGTTTATATGGCTAAGAATCTTCAAAAAAAGAGTCAGGAGGTCATTAGAGGAGTCACACTTGCACACTCCTCAGGAAGACCCCCGAAAGAGCCAAAGTGGATACAACCCCAGTACTGGTTCTCCTGAGGGCTATAGAGACCCATGGGGATATGGTCATGGCAGATAGCTCTGGAATTCAGTACCATGTCAGTGGGCCCTACTTTGGAATTTGTGTCCCTGAGTGTGATGGAGTTGGACTCAGATGCGATCTTTCTACACTTGCCTCTTCAGTCACTTTTACTGAAACTTTGGGTTGGTACTAGGGTTGGTGTATACTCAGGAGACTTGAATCTCTGGACTTGTCATGTGCCAGCTGGGCCCTGAGATTCAGCAGAGTTGCAAACCCTACTCTCTGGTTCTTTGGACTCACGCAGGTCAGTTAACAGGGAGGTGAATTTGGTCAACCACCACACCAGGGAACTGAGAGTGCCTACAACCACAAGCAGGAGAATTGCATCCATCATCCATGTGTAATCTAAGCCCCCTCTCAATATAGAGGTAGAGTGGACATCGCCATCCCAGGGCCCACAGAATATAGGAATAAAATATGGATTAGAGTGGACTTACTGATATTCTGCTTATAAAACTTTTGTGACTATTAATAGAAGAAATGTTATCATTGATGGGGAGAAAGTGGCCACAATAGTTGCTGAGGGCAGGGAGTGGGAAGATGAAATGTGATGAGGGGACATTTTTGGGACTTTGAGTTGTCCTAAATGATAGTGCAGGGACAGATGCTGGACATTATATATCCTGCCATAACCCACTGAATGTACTGGGGGAGAGTGTGAACTGCAGGGTAAACTATTATCCACTTGGTGCAGCAGTGTTCCAAAATGTGTTCATTGAGTGCAATAAGTGGGCCACAATGATGGGGGAGGTCGTTGGTGTGGGAGGAGTCGGGTGGGGGATTGGGAGTATACGAGAACCTCTTATGTTTTTTATAATGTAACCTTTTTTGTGATGTATATGTCTTCAAAAAAATACAATTTACAGAAATGGTGGGAGGGGTGGGGTGTGAGTTATATGGGAACCTCTCCTGTTTTTTAAATATAACATTCTATGCGATCTATTAACTTCAATTTTAAAAAGTGTTATTTAAATAAATAAATTTTAAAAATGGAGCCCCAAATATCTGCCTTCCTGGGTTGGAGCAAACATTAAAGGACATAACACCTACAAGACCCCTATCATAGGGTCTGGTCAATGGTGCTCCCCAAATTGTGCACCTTGGCTATTCACCAACTCATAAGGTCCTCAAGGGCAGAGACCAGAGGTGTTTCACCTTTGCATGCCATGAGCACTTAGAAAAGTACAACAAATGGTTTTGGAATGTTTACATAAGTTAGGGTGATTTTTTTATTTATTAAGGCAATTATTTGATTAACGCCAGTCTTCCCCTTTTGACTGAATAAACACCAGGAGCTTAGAGAGGGTTTTTGCTTTTGCCATTGTTCTCTCCAGTACTAGCACAGCCCTGGTACATATTAGGTGTTGAATAAACATTTGCTAAATGAATGAATGACCAAAAGATACTACATTGTTAGAGGTAATGCTAAGAAACAGTGTTCCATGAGCACAAGTGGCATGTGTATTTGTGAGCATGAGAACAGGTACATACCATGTGTGTTCATACAACTCCCCTGTATTAGTATTTGGAGAGAGGCAGCACTGAACAAAGGGACACTGCAGAAGGAGAAACTGTTTCGGAAATGTTGGAGACGGGAAGAGAGGAGAATCGAAGTCTGGCTTAGAGCTTATTCAAAACAGCCATCTTAAGAAAGACAAAAGCAATTTGGTCCCAGAGCTCAAATTCTTAACATGCTAATGAAGACAGTTGCAGTTTTGACTGACAGCACTCAGTGCTATCTTCAGGTGGCAAGTGCTAAATTGATGGTTTCTTTTATTGTGACCTTGTTATCCAGATGCATTTCCTCCACGCCTTGCCAGGATCAGGGACACCTGCACCTGGGCCTGGTTGCCACTTATTTTAGCCCGCAGACTGCTAGACTGCTATTCTGCGGTCTACCAGCTAGAACTCAGGGAAATCTGCCACATTCCCGGGCTGTTGCTCTGGGAACTCACCTGCCTCTGGGCCCCGAGTTAGGTATCCTGCTTTTCCTTTGTGGTTATGGGATCCCTAGCCAGGGCCTCTGCTTGATTGTTGACATGTACAGTGTCATATTTACTGTTTCTCTTTTCTGATTATGAAAGTGCAAAAATCTGGGGAAAAAAACAAATATAAGGGAGAAAATGAAAAATCACCTATCTCATTCCCCAGAAATTACACCTATACAATTATACACTTATACTCACACACACCCTTCTATCTTTTCCCCTATTAAATCAAAATTTTATTCTTCATACCTTTTATATTATTTGGTTTTTTGTGTGGGTTTTTTTTTTTTTTTTTGCTTAACGTTAGGTTGTGAACATACTTCCTCAAACATATTCTTTAGTTTTGATTTCAAAAAACTGAAGAATATGCCATGATATATGTTATGAGTTAAATTGCCCCCAAAGAAGACATGGTGAAGTCTAATCCACAGAACCTCAAGATGTGACCTTGAGGGTCATTCAGATGGAATTAAGCAAGTTAAATTGAGATCATAGTGGAGTAGGATGGGCCCTTAATCTAACACAGCTGGTGCTGTCATAGGGAGGGAAAGGAGACACAGGGGCCATGTGAGGGCAGAGGTAGCCAAAGTGTAAGCCAGGGAACAGGAAGAATTGCCCACCAACACCTGGAGCAGAAGCAGCCTGGAAGGAGCCTCCCCTAGAGCCACCTGGGAGAGGATGGCCTACTGACAACTTGGTTTAGGACTTCTGGCCTCCACAACTGGAAGACAATAAATTTTTGGTGTTCTAAGCCAACCAATTTGTAGTATTTTGCAGTCCTACGAAACTAAGACAATATGAATGTACCATAATTTAATAAATTCCAAGTTTGTGGAAGACATCTTCCTATTTTTCACTATTATAAATCAGAAATATCTGTATAGAAAATTCCCAATAAGGTAATTACTTGGCCAAAGGGTATACATTTTAAGATTTGACGCAAATTGCCAAATTACCCTGTAGAAACATCAGACCCAGTTCCCCTCTGACACCAACACCAAATACTATACATACGAAATTTTAATTCTATATCCAATGCCATTTCCTAACAGGATTTTGGCTTCCTTATATATTAAGCTTACTACTATTTTGTTTTTAATATTTTGTTTTCCATATATATATTATAAATGTTTCCCTATTTTTCATTTTCTGTATGGCGTTTGATATATAGAAAATATATTTATCTCTTCCCTTACTCCATAACCACCCAGACAAGTTTTTCTAATTATCCTGTTTTTTTACATTTAACTTTAAAATTTATAATATATATATGGAAAACAAAATATTAAAAACAATATAGTAGTAAGCTTAATATATATGAAGCCGGCCCTCAGCCACTAAACCACACTGGCTCCCGAGCTGACTTTTGTTTACTTGCTTGTTGTTTCTGTTTTTAGGAGGCACCAGGAACCGAACTGGGACCTCCCATGTGGGAAGCAGGTAGTCAACTGCATGAGCCACATCTGCTCCCAATATTCTTTTCATACATTGTAATATTCAAATAACTAATGCATTTTTTAGATTGCTCTTACTCTTAGATCTTCGTATCAGGTTTAAACCCATAAAATAAACTGCATTTCCTTCTTTACATTCTGGAACAGTTTATACAATATGAAATGTATCATTTCTAATCTAATCAATTTTTCTACGTTTTATTAGAATTTGGGGAAAAAGCTATTTTGGGTAGGTTATAAAGTTGGCATATGTTTATTAACTCAAAACAATTTTATTTTTACATTCTCTAATTATGTATTTACTTTTTCCTCTTTTGTCTGTCAAATGTGTGCCAGTTACCTGCTGCATTGCATTGTTACTTTCTCCTTGTGTTATCAGTCTTTGTTTTGTACATTGTGACATCATTATGCTTAATAACAATCATTACTTTTTCCTGTTCATTTTGAAAGAAATTTTCTTTTCTACCAAGAATTTAATTATTCTCAGGTATCAAATCAGCCCTTTTGTGTTTCTAATATGGATTCAAATTCTTCCATTTCCATTTTAGTGTCATTATTACTTTTATTCAAATTCATCTTACTTCCCTTTAAGTCTACCAATACCCTTCATAAATGAGAAGATTTATATAAAATGTTTGAAAGGCATATGGCAAATAAGGATCCAATAAATGTTAGCTATTGTTATTGCCATATTGTTTTTAGAGGAATGTATTTTCTTAAAGTTTATCAAGGCCCTGCATGTCTAAAATTGATATATTTTCTGTAGCATGTTTCAAGACTGCATTCTTCCTAGGCCCCTAGAGAATAATGCTCTATGGCACTCTGCAGTTTCCTATTTTTCCATCTTGAAATGCCTCTCCAAACTTGGTATTTGCCCTTTAACTGGGCATTTTCTTTGGTCTTATTCCCTGGATCATTATTTTCAGTTCCTCCACTCAATCTTAACTTGAAGGACTGGATGATGTCAACTGCCTTATGAATTCACTGATCCAGCAACCCAGCAGGAATGGGGTGGGGGGAGAGGGTCAGAGCCTGAGGTCAGCCACTGTTAGGAAAACTCTTAAGCCATTTCTGCCCTATTGCATAGCCAGTCCTCTGTGGCTGGGGCCACCTTTTTCAATCAGCTTTGAAAATATGACCTGGTCTTTTTACCAGAGACAAGCTATATCTGGCCTAGACTCCTATCCAGCTTGATTACCCCTGCCATCTTTCTTCTCATCCGACTGCTATGGATACCTGGAGACCTCCAATGGCACTGACTTTAAAGGCTGCTGATCTGCATGGTCAAAATGCAGTTCGAGTCCCACATTTTATGTCACACAGCTTCCTTTTGCTCTTTTTTTTTTTTTTTGTGTGTGTGTGTGTTTTTTTTCTTTTTTTTTTTATTGACTTTGTAATAATATTACATTAAAAATATATATGTGAGGTCCCATTCAACCCCACCTCCCCACCCCCCACCCCCCCCTCTCCCCCCCCCAACAACACTCGTTCCCATCATCATGACACATCCATTGGATTTGGTAAGTACATCTTTGGGCACCTCTGCACCTCATAGTCAATGGTTCACATCATGGCCCATACTCTCCTCCATTCCATCCAGTGGGCCCTGTGAGGATTTACAATGTCCAGTGATTACCTCTGAAGCACCATCCAGGGCAGCTCCATGTCCCAAAGACACCTCCACCTCTCATCTCTTCCTGCCTTTCCCCATACCCATCGTCCACCATGTCCACTTTTCCCAATCCAATGCCAGCTCTTCTATGTGGACATTGGATTGGTTGTGTCCATTGCACCTCTATGTCAAGAGGAGGCTCAGATTCCACATGGATGCTTTTGCTCTTGAAGAGTACTGGCTGCTAGCAGGGGAGAGGGCTTCTACTTTGTTCTCATTGGGGTGAGGTTTATACTCATTGTAGATCAATTAATGCCTATTGATTATTTTAGTGCCCCCTTTCATTCTAAAAATGTGTCCTGATGTTGGGGATTGAATGTACCCCACCAAAAGACATGCTTGAATCCTAACCTTGACCCTGTAAAACATAAATGACTTTGTAAATAGAACCTTGAAAGATGCTATTGTTAGTTAAGGTGTGGCCAAATTGAAGGAAGGTAAGCCTTAATCCAATATGGTTGAAGTCCTTAAAACAAAGGAAATGGGACACAGAAGTAGAAGGCAGAAGTTGGCAGAAACCAGAGGAGCAGGTATGGGGTGGGGGGTAGGGGTGAACACCATGTGATGGAGTTTAGAGAAGGGCCTTGCTGACACCATGATTTTGGACTTCTAACCTCCAAAACCCTGAGCCAATAAATTCCTGTTGTTTAAGTCAACCAACTAGTACATGGAATTGGTCATAGCAGACTTGACAAATGAACACCCCTAGTTTGGATGCAAATCTTATGATTCCCATAAGAATGATCTGTTTAGACCTGCTTGTAGAGCAGGTGGCTGTGTAAAGAAAGGGTTGCTTCCCTTGGAAGGGTACATAGGTCTGATACTGTAACACAATAAACCTTTCAGCAGGGAGGTGAGAGTTCAATGAGGCTGTATATATGAAAGTATAGGCCGAACAGCATACCCATATAAAATCATTCACTTTGTTCCATTCGTTTAGAACACTTTTTTGGGGATAAATGCATGCCCTTGAAAACCTGGATCAAAATTCACATTTGGAAAGTATTTTTTTTTTAATTTTTTAATTATTTATTTATTTTTTTAAAGTTACATTAAAAAAATATGAGGTCCCATTCAACCCCCCCGCCCCCACCCCCCACTCCCCCCACAGCAACACTCTCTCCCATCATTGTGACACATCCTTTGCACCTGGTAAGTACATCTCTGAGCATCACTGCACCCCTAGTCAATGGTCCACATCATAGCTTATTTTTAACATCATAATCAGAGGCCACCCCTCTCTTCCTAGCCTTACTCATCTCCTGTTCATTACAAAATCCTTTAGCTCTAGGAGGCCACATCTGACACACATCTTTAGGTGACAGAAAAGGCTGATGCAACCATAATAAGTTGTCAGCCAGTTCAACCCTGAGCAGTGGGAGGCAACAAGAATTATGTCGAGAATGAGTGTGAAAGTGGTAGAGTAATAAAGTATTCCACATTCCACTTGGTTACCAGGCAGTCCTGGGTACCATAGCAGCAACTTCTGCAAACCATCTTTTGCCAGGCCAGTGAATCAGATGTGGGAATCATTTTGTACACAAACTATTGAGCATGCATTTTTGGCAACAGGGTAGTTCTGTTACTTTCCAGATGCATTCCCTGTTTCCATTAATCTCCAAAGTTTCAGCAGAGGCAAGCTAGAGCCTCCAAGCAGATACCCCATTCCTAACCCCAAACACCTGGAAGCATAACTAGCAAAACCAACAGTGGTGGGTGGAAATGAGCTACAGGCTTTTTAAGATGCTGAGGAATGCTGGGCAAAACCACTGGGGCAAAGGGCTCTTGTCCAATCAACTTTCCTACCTTTAAACTCATCAGTGGGGAGAGTAGCTGTAATGCTTATTTAGCTTTCTGTAGTCAAGATGAGGAAAGAGGGTTACTACTGCCTTCAGCCTTACCTTGCCCTCTCCACTTCTTTTTAGCACAGTATTGAAGGACATGGGATTCGAATCCAGATGGACCTGATTCAAATCCTTGGTCTCCCACTCACTAATGCATGACCCTGGAAAATGTGCTTGTCTTCTCTGCACCTCAGTTTTCTCAAATGTAAAATAAGGATAATAATACCTTCCTCATATTGTTGTCCATTAGATATTAAGAAGTTGGCATTTGCAAAGTGCTTACATTGGGCTGGCATGTAATGGGATTCAATAAATGGCAATCTATCATGACTAATATTTCTTAAGTTAGTTGAGTGAATGAATGGAGATGGGAGTGAGAGTGGAATGAATGAATAATAATTGAGGGACTACTCTGGGCCAGGCATGTGCCAGCCCTTGTGGGAAAAATAGTGAGCAAAATTCAGATGCCATCCCTGCTGTTGTGGACTACATACTGTAGTAGTAGACAATTTACAAAAGAAATACAGCATTGGTAAATGTACATTTTAAAGTGGAATTAAATGCTCCACGAGAACATAAAACAAAGGAACTTGATCCCGAGGAAGGCTTTTCTAAGAATGTGCAATTTCCCAAGATCTCAGGTCTGAAGGATAAGAAAGAATTAACCAAGGGGAGTGGAGAACATTCTAGGAGAGGAAACAGCAAGCATAGAAACCCAGTGTCATCAAAACAGCAGTGGTGCACCTTTGAGAGTGGCCAACTGGGTTTATGGAACCGGAAATGAGAGGAAAGCATCTGATTCCTAAGACCATTTCTATGCCGTCAGGACATAGAAATGGGTGGGCTGACATAGGAGACCAAAAGTGGTTGGAGGTTTAGAAGGTAAACCAGTAATTTTGTTATTACATAAGCCAGTGTGTTTCAGTTACTATCATTGCATAACAAGTTACTCCAATATGCAGCAGTTTAAAATAACCATCTTATTTTGCTCATGATTTTCCGGGATGGGAATTTGCATAGGGCTTGGCTCAGCTGTACTCACTTTGGGTGTCACATAGATATAGTCAGATGTCAGCTGGAGCTGTGGTCACCTGAAAGCTCAGCTGGGCTGGATGCCTCCCTTATGTGGCTGGCAGTTGGTGCTATTAATTTAGGGTCTATGCAGGGCCTTTCCAGCATGGTGGTATCAAGGTAGTTGAAATTATTAAATGGCTGCTGGTTTCCCCCAGATTAACTGTCCCCAGAGAACCAGGCAAAAGCTGCATGACCTATTTTTTACCTAGCCTCAGACTTCTGCTGAGGCTCTGTTGCACTCAGCTACACTATTAGTTGATGCAGTCAGAAGCCCATCCAGATACAATGGGAGGGAAAACAGATTCTACTTCTCCATAAAGTATGACAACAAATTTTGGGGTCATGTTTTAAAACCACTACACAAGGGAAAAATGATTAAGCATGACATTTGCTACTGGGAGCTCAAGTACAATGAGAAATGAAAAAAGAACAGATTTAGCAATGTGGGGGTCACCATGGACTTTAGCAAGAATCGTCTTTGTGGAATAATGGTGGCTCTGATACAGCTTAAACCACTCCCCAAGAAATATGCCTGAAGTGAACAGGAGCAAGATGGGATGTTAGCTGAGGGGATTGAGAAGGTTTTCTTGCTTTTTTTGTCCTTTCCTTCTTCCTTTTTCCCTTCCTTCCTAGTGAGATAGCGTTAAGTGTGTTTAAGTGTTGCTGAGAAAAATCCAGTTGCAAGAAAGCAATGAAATAACCAGGGGAGAGAAGCCAAATCTGGCAGTTTAAGGACCCTGAGAAGTTTCAGGCAATGGTATACAAATCAGAAGGTAGAAGTCTTACAAAGAAAGAGAGAATTACTTTTCAAGGCCTTCCCTGACTCATGGTCTCCACCTTTGGCCATCCTGGACTCCCTATCTCTGAAGTTGTGATGGTTTGAATTTTGTGAATCCCAGAAGAGTATGTTCTTGAACTAACCCATTTCTGTGGGTATGGAGCTCTTTGATTGTATTAAATTCAATTAAAGGGACCTTTGATTTAGATCACTTTCAATTAATCACTTTGAAGCATGACCCATGTTGGGTCTCCACCCTCTTGCTGGGTCTTGAGCACACACAGAGAGAAGGAAGACACACAAAGAAAGGGAGTTCTGCCAGTTTGACCCTGCCAAGTGAGAGAGGACTCCAGGTTCATCTAAATCTGCAGAAAGGCAGAAGCTCCAAGAGGCTCAAGGAGATCAGGCCCAGGGAGAGATGTCTGATTGCCCACAGCTGAGCTGAGAAGAGAACGTCTGGCAGACCTACCATCTTGCCTTACCACATGGCAGTACTCCAGGATCTGCTAGCCAGCTGACCTTTGGTGAGAAAGCAGCTCTGATGATGTCTTGATTTGGACATTTTCGCAGCCTTGGAACTGTAATCTTTAACTCCCAATAAATTCCCTTTATAAAAGCCAACTCATTTCTGGTATTTTTTCATTGGCAGCCTTTGCCAAACTAAAACAGAAGTTTTCTAGTACCCATTGCTGAACCCCCTCACCCAGGAACTGCACAAAATACATCAGACTTAAATTGGCCCTCTTTCTTATGTGTGACCATTTTGTAACCTTGGGAAATGAAATGTTTGCTTTATGCCGTACTTCATATAATGCCTATCCCAGAATGAGCTCAGATAGAGTGCCAAGTATTTAGTATGATTTGAATCACAAACCTGGAGATCCTCAACAACAGACTGGGTTATCTTTCTGATCACTGCACAACATGGCCACTCGAGGTATTTAATGAACCAAACTGAATTGAACCAAGAGGCAAAACTGGTCCACCTGAATGCTTTGAGAGAATGAACAGGCAAGGGCCACAGCAACTTCAAAAGTTCTGATTTCTAAGACTTTTCGTATGTGTCTGCTAAATGTTGAAGCAACTCCATCATGGCCAATGGTGGGACTCCTCCAGAGAGTGATCAAATCCAGGATTTCTTCAATATTTATTGAGCCCCTGCTATGGGCCAGACACACCTTAGTCTGATGGAAAATCCATTCCTCAGACTTGACAGTTTCCTAAAGCCGGTGTTGGTGTCTATATAATACATCCTAAATGCCAAATTTCCAGGTGCGTCAGAGCTGTTGTATTTAGACAGTAAACAAATCTTTTGGCTAGAGGTTTTGAAAATAATGCAATCTATTTTTCCTTTCTCCTAGCTATTTTCCATTCTTATGTAATGTGTGTTCTACAAAGCAAAGCTCTGACCAAGGCAGGAAGCAGAAAGCAGCTGCCAGCATGCATCTGATGTACTCATGAGCAGGAGACCAAGGCCCTGGGCCAGGTACCTCTGGACTTGCTGAATGCCACAGCTTAAGTTTGCAGGAAAACAAGGAGCACAGGTGAGTTCAAAGCCCACCAAACAGTGATGAACAGACAGAGACTACAGGTCTAAGCCAAGAACAGTTTATTGAAATGATGGATTAACTGGCTCAAGTATCCTAGGAGAGGGGACATTCAAGTCCAGAAAACCTGCTCTCAGTTAAGCAGCTATCATTCTGGTCGCTTTTTCTGTCTTTGGTATATCATTTTCTTCTTGGAGCAAGTGTCTGCACGTGGCTTTCTAACTGAGTGAATAACAGACTCTTCTCAAAGTTCATTGAATAGTTTAGGAAAAGTGTTAGACATTCAGTGGGCTTTTTCCCTGACCAGAAGTGTTTTATCTACTAGGAAATGAGACAGAACAGCTCAGAAATTTTCTACCACTTCCCGTTAGCCTTTCTTTATTCCCTGCACCTCCTTCACACAAATTCACATAAAATACAATAAGACTGCTGTCAGATTTATTGGACCCATTCTAACTGGGAGCTCCTTTGCTTATACTCTCAGTTCTTAGAGATATAGACTTCCATGTTTAATTGAATAATACATTTTAATAATTGTTCTTTTCTAAGCAGGAGTCTTGAAACACCCAGACCAATAGTTTTTAATTCAGCATAAAGTATCTCTTGATACTTTTATGAATCTTTCAATACAAATGAGAGGCTGCAATTAGCATAAATGGCTGGAGAATACACAGTAAGCTTAATATTTTACATAGCACCAACCTGAATATTAATCACTTCAGTTGAAATGAGAAGGGATAAATAGCAGTCTTTAATACTGAAGTGCATTTTTAAACAAAGGTTCTTTCTTTCTTTAGTTTATTTGAGAATTAGAAAACCTGGCCTGAACTTATTTAAGGAGAGAGAGAAATGGACGTTCTCCAATACAGGTCTGCCAGAAGCACCAGAACTTTAAGAGTTGTCTTCCATAAACTGTTGCTGAAAGAAGAGAATACCCTTAACATCCATCTGTATAAGCAGGGAGGGGAATGGAAAAATATTTACTAAACCAAACATGAAGGATATTACAATGGCTAAACATTACTTTTCTTATGCTGTTCTAGCCTTAAAGACAGATGTCTTGACACCCACTGGCCTTAAAGCCGACCATCTTCTTAAACACTTTCTGCCTAAAACAATCTAACATATCCTTAGAAGTCCCAGTAGAATATAGGATTGTAATATCTTACTGTGGCCATTGACCCCTCCTTTATTTTTTCACTATTGCCAATCAGTCACCAGGTTTTTTGATGTTTCTTTACAAGTCCTCTGTTTCCTTCTCTTCCAGTCCATCTCTACTCATGACCCCAACTTAGACTCTAAGAACGCTTGCCTTGTCCTATTACAATAGCTTCTTTTCTGGTCCTCCAGTCTGTCTCCAATCACGCATCACCATTTAATTCACCACCTTGTATATGAGAGCCTATTAAAAGGAAGAAGATGAGTTTGGGAACAGACAGAACAAGATAGCCCTCCATCTTCTAGCTGTGTGATTTATACACGTCACCCCACTGCTGGGGCCCTAGTCTACTCATCTGCAACTTAAGAAAAATTCATACCCCCATGGAATTGCTATAAGAATTAAACACTATAATATATGTGACATTCAAGTCAAACACTTCCACTATTAACTGTTTACATATGCTACTATAGTTCAGAAGAATGTCCAAAAAGAGTCTTTTACTTGAGGTTTGGGCTTTATCTTTCAAACTTTTTGGAATCTGAAGAAAAGTAGGGTTTTAGGAGTGGTTCTTCTTTATTCACTTTGTCACTAGCTCCTTACTTGGCCTGAGCCACCACTCACAGCTTTTGTAGCCATTCTGTGTTGCTCCTATCTCAAACTTACTGAAGAACAACTCTCTTAACTTCTCTTAATTTCCTTCCCTCTTACCCCATAGCTCCTGTACTCCTTTACATCCTCTGTTCCCTCCCCTTCAATTCTTTGTTCCTCACTTCAGTTGGTATTAATTCAATTGCACTGGATTCCACTCAATAAATGATAACAAATGTTGGGCATGCATCCATGCCAACTAAGGGATATTAGAGTTTTGATTATTTCTTTAGCGTCAGTACCCTTCCTTTAACTACACCTAACATGGACGAGCCCTATGTGCAAACAAGGTTGAGTTCACTCTTGAAACAGATATGCACATAGCATCTGGAGTCCCTGGCCTCCTCCCTTAGTCCTCCACACCATTAGCCAAGGCAATGGATGTGACATCTCCTTTGACTGACTAAATCTAGTCCAAACTGTTCAGTTACAGACAGACCTATAAGTTATTTACCCAAGGTCATGGAACTAGGAAATAGTAGCAGCAACTTTGATACCTTGGGCCTGGTTCTAGTAATTTCTCATTGCTCATCAATGACATTGGAATTAGAACTAAGATACAGACTGCTAGATCCATGTTCTTAACAATCAGAAGCTTTTTAATTGAACTGAATTTAATTTTTATAAACCATATGTGCTTGGAGTAAAATTTTAAAAATTAGACACAAAAGAAGACATAAATCCCCCATTTTTGTGACATCCACCCTTACTTTCCAAAGACAGCACTGGAAACAGTTTCTTGGGAGTTTTCAGATATTTTTTATGTATAAGATATAGAAAATATTTATAAGTATATATTCTTTTGTACAAATGGAATCTATAATACTGTCCTATTTCTAACTTTTTATCGTAGTTTACTTGCAAACTTCCCATAAAATACGTATAGATCTACCTTATTCTTTTTCATGACTACAAAATATCTAGTCTCTCTGGTATTGGACACTGAATTGTTTATAATTTTTACTGTGATTAGATTCCTAGAAGTGAAATTTGTGGGGTCAGATTTCTTGTCCCTTTGTTTTGTCATACTGCACAGCCTTAGTCTTCCCTGGGGCTATTATCTGATCAGCCTTGGGAAAGGCTAAAGAACTTCCAGGGCTCAAATGCCAGACTCATTCCACATAGTAGCGTTTTCCTCTTGGCCTAGCTTGTACAGGCTCAAGGTTTGCATGCCAACTATAGGCATTATATTCTAAGGAGAATAAATAGAGCAAATGTTCTACCCTCAATTCCCTCCCACCAGGGAACTAGTTACTTACAGGTCCAAATACCCCATGTTCCATTTTCTTCCCTACTCCCATTCACTCAGGCTCTCTGCTAGCTAGTAACTCCAATGCTTCTTAAGCAGCACAAAATGACATTGCTTCCTGTTAATAATTCTGTCCACCTGCTCTGGGGGTTGGTTTGAAAATAGAGGTGTCTGAAACGTGTACCTGATGCACGCATTTTCTAGTGGACAAAGATGTTCAGTAATTTTTCAAATGATGCATCTAGAAAGGGAGAATAGTTTAAGCCATGATTAATGCCACTCTGTCCCCAACATGCCTTAGTTCCTCAGCTCATCACTGTAAGTAATTACTTGCCTGATCCTGGACAAGTCCTTCTGTTTGGCTCAAGCCAGCTATTGATCATTTATTTAAGAATTGCATACACCAGGGAAGGTGAAATAACTTCTCTAAATTAATTTTTGAGCCCACTCTGGTCATGAATAAATATGTTTCATTTCAGACAACTTACATCAGCAACTGTTTAGCAGTGGGAATTTGTTTACCACTTCTGACCCGCTCCTCTGAAAATTGGTTTTCTAACCACTCTGCAAGTGGCAGATTTAAATTGACACATTAAATTTTCAAAATTGTATTTGACTTATTGTCTCCTGCTTGTTCTGTAGCTCAGTGCTTTGACAGATGCCCGCAGGTGTTCTGGGTGTAAGATTAGAAGGGTAGGGAAACACTTGGCTATTGGGAGCTCACACTTGTCTCACAGGCTGGGACTATGGGTAATAGTTCTCTTAATTGGAAGATACAGAAATGTGGTGATTTTTGAACAATCATTTTGAAAAGTAAGAAAAATAGTCCATTTTAGTACCATTTTATGGTTATCTTTACTGAAGCTTCGTAAATGAGAATCTTTTATGAGCACTTAGTATAAAATTGCTTCTAACATTGTACAAATTCTTCTAAGTGTGGAGCCTAAGTCAGAAAACTTGCCAGAGGAAAAAAAAAAGATTCCTTCATTCTCCATTCTTGTTTACAGTATATGAATCTATGAATGCTTTGTGTGTGTGCCTGCACACGTACTTCTATTGTGCCAGGCAATGTTAGCATATTCCTGTTAATCTGCAAGCACATTTTTATTAATTACCCAGTGCTAGCAACTCCCTGAGGTTTAAAACCATCTTTTGATAAGGGATTTCCTACTACTTAGAAATATAATTCTATGCCACCTTTTAACAAGCAGGCCAGGAGTGTTCCTGCATGAGTGCCATTTAGATAGGTTTAAGCAAGCAGGAGCCCTGTACCTGAATGAAATTCTCAAACACAGTGAAAGTCTAGTTTAACACAGAGGGACTAAGGCAAATATACAAGGTCATGTTCACAAAATTGTGCTTCTAAAATTTCCCACTTCAACCTAGACTCTTACAACCTGGTGGCTATGTAAGCTCATTCTTTAATATTTGAGTTGTATCTCGAGGTTTTGAGGAGTCAATTTTCCATAGATCCTTCTCAAACTTTGAACACTAAGATCACAGCCAAAATCCTATTAAGATACTTTTCTAGGAAAAACAAAATTGAAAAATGCAAACTTAGGTGTTTCTAAGAGCATGGTCATGAGGCCGGCTTGGAACAGCCTGAGTTAGGATACAGGCATGGTAGAAGACTAGCAGAATTGTGGCTACTGCTCTTGTTGGCCTATCTGCTAGCCTAAAAAGCTCAGGTTTGCCAGTCCTCAAGCTTCAGGGATGTGGTCAAGACCCACCTGCTCTGTGGGCTGGGAAAAGTGGACCGTGGTAGTTAGTGGGCAGGCAGACAAATGATCAGGGCAGAATTTTATCTCTACCTGGGCCCCCAAAGGAATACAAGGAGAAAAGTTTGATCTCAGCATGGTGGACATTAACCCTCCATACTTGGGAGGAAGCAGATTTAGTATAGACTACAGAGAACATGCCCAGGATCAACTTGAATGTCCCCCTGACCTCAGAATGATGGATAAGGCAGGAAAAGCATGCCTTCCAAGCAAGCTATATATATACCCATAAAAATTTTAGGCTTTACAGTATGAACTTTCATGAGCTGGTGTAGCAGTTTGATGTGGTTCATGAATCTCAAAAATATATATTGGATTATGTTTGCAAACTGGTCTGTACCTGGGTCTGATTAAATTATGATTAGGGTTTTGACTGGACCATGTCAGTAGGGTGTTGAGTCCCCGCCCCTTGAGGGTGGAGATTCACAGATAAAAGATATGGCAAACGAGTGAGTTGGAGTTTTGAGCTGGAGCCCTGGCAAGTAAGCATACAGAGGAGCTTGGTCATGAGGAAAGAGAGAAGGCCCTGGGAAAAGAAACAAACAGTTCACTTGATAGTCTACAGCTGGCCTTGTGGAGTGAGGCAAAGCCTAGACAGCCTCATAGCCTACACCTGACCTTGTAGAGAAAACAGAGGAGCTGAGCCCGGAGAGAAATGAACCCCAAAAAGAGAGAAACCCAGGAAACCTGAACCCTGGCAGACATCAGCAGCCTTTCTGCTCCTACATGTGACAAAAGACTTTGGTGAGGGAAATAACTTACGCTTTATGGCCTGGTAACTGCAAATTTCTGCCCCTTCATAAAAACTGACTGATTTCTGGTATTTTGCATCAGCACCCCTTTGGCCGACATACAGTTGGCCTATAAAATCAGGACTAAATATCATGTCAGTATGATTAACAACAACCCTCAGATTCCAGGAAGGAATGCAGATTGTAACAAGGAAATCTAAATGTATTACAAATATATGAAATGACTTCACTAAAAGGAGTAGGGTGAAGGTGCCAACTTATGTAACTCTGGAAATGAGTGGCCTCTGTCAGACAAAAGGAAAAAGGAACTGAAAATCAGCACTGCTATTTAATAAAGCTGTTACTCACAGAGTACCATTTAACAATTCTGATACTGCTATACATGGACACTAGACTTGAACATCTAAGTAAATGCATGGTGGGTGGTAAGAGCCAAACTTCTCACTTTGAGTGTTAATTTACAGATAATCAAGGGGGTAGTCTAGAATTATCCATATAGTAATGGTTAGAGTTAAAGACATGATTAAGAATTTGTGTTTAGCTTGATATAGATACAAATAGTTATATGTAGGAACATATATAGATATGTATATACACGTCATGGATTAGGATATACACATATTTCTCTATTAAGTGAGCTGAAAGTGTCAAAGGAAACACTCCAGTAGCAATGAGCACATTTAGCATCCAGATCTTGGTTTCTAATACCATTTTCTGATAAAAGGGACCAGGGCTCCTCTGAAAAATGACTGCTTATAGGACTGGGCCAGGAAACATACAAGGTGAACCTGGAGCATCTTGTAGTGCCAGGAAGTAAAGAAGTGCGCAAAACCAAAAGAGTGTTGATGGGGATATGTTAAAGAGCACAGGAGCCAACCGAAGGAGCTCCCAGTGGTCAAAACTGGAACAATTTAAAACAAACGAGGGATTGTAACCCATGATATAAAGTAGATAATCTATTACTCATACTGTCATACTGTTATAAGTGATTTAATAAATTAATGGGGAGAATAGACAAATATCCCAGGTAGAAAACTTCAAATAATTAGTGAAAATACTCTATCTTCAAAGAAGTGGAGCATAACCCTCCATTCTGTGGGTTTTGCATAGTGACTTACTTCAAAGAAGTACAGTATGGAAAGGTGGTTAAAAAGAAAAGTAACTTTACAGTGAAGAAACCTGAACAACACTACTTCGGCCTGGTGATGAGGGTCAACAGTCATAAATCATGTTGATACTATATGACCTTGTTATGGAGATATGCTCTATATACAGCACTACTTTTAACTCTTACAACAATGTCATTAAGTAGCTTTATTACAAACCCATTTTACAGTTAAGAAGAGTTAACTTCTCTTGCCCTGGCTTATATCCCAAAGCAGGAAAGTAATGAGGCAAAAATGGATAATGAACCCGGTAACTTGTGACTCCCACATCCATGGACTTGATGACTATGAGATCCCCATCTACCACCTAAAGAGAAAACGTACTGCCACCTGCCAACTCTTACTTAGCTCATCTGGGAGCTCCCTAGCTGATAAATGTGCTAAAGTAGATGCTAGACCAGTGCTGTTCAGTGTCCTCTAGGACGAACAGAATCACCTGGAGTTTAGAAGCATAATCATAGGTCCTATCACAGACCAACTAAATCAGCATCTCTGGAGATGAGACCCTGTGATCTCTCTTAATAAGATTTGTAGGCATATTTAAGATTAAGTCATCTGAGGACCACTACTCAAAGCTCAGTTCTAGACAAAGGGTTCTCACCCTGACTGAGTGTTAGAATCGCCTGGAAAGTTCTTTAAACATAGACTCCCAAGTCCCATCACAGTTCAATTAAATCAGGTAGGGCTTGGGGATGTATTTTTTTAAAAAGCTGCCTAGATTATCCAATGTGAAGCTAAAGTTGAGAACCATTTTTCTAGACTTAAATTCTAGGACAGAGATTTTTAACTTCGGTTGCACATTGGAATTATCTGGGGGGCATTAAAAAATACCAATGCCTGAGTACTATCTCCAGAGATTTTGTTTTAACTGCTCTGGGGAGTGTCCTGAACTTTGGGATTTTTCACACTCCCCAAACAACTTGAAATTGGAGCCTAAGTCAAGAACCATTGTAAGAGATGCAGGAGGGGAGGACCCAAGGCAAAGCAGTTTTCTTATTCCACCTGGATCATCTTCCCATAAAGAAGCAGCAGAAACCTAAGTCTAATGGCAAAATTGTTCCATTGGATAATCCACCAGCATCTGGGCACTCGGAGTAAACAGAGTCCTCACTGTGGACACTCCAGGAATAATTATTTGCCAACCTGAAAATATTATAAAAGTTCTGCTGCCTGTCTTTGCTTCCTGTCTTTGCTTCTTATTGCCTCCCCCAAACCCTCACACAGGTAAAAGCGAGTACAGATTTTGTAGGATATGAGTTTAACATTTATTTAGCTATAATCTCGGAAATCTGAATCATTATTCCCAAGGAACAGCTAAAATTGCAGCCTGTGGAGAGGAAGCAGCTTGAAGGAAATAAACTCAGACCCAAAGCAATCTTGAGAAAATTATGCCACCTTTCAGGGAAGAACAATGCATCATACCTTTTAATGAATGGGATATATTCATTTGGATCTCATTAATTTAAAGCTAATGGTAATCATAGTTTAGGGGTCAAATTTTGCATTTGTATAGAGGCTGAATATTCCACCAGAAGGCATCTGTCCTAAAAAAATTATTTTTCTATAAGAAACTTGATGACGTCGAAACAGCACTATCAAATCAGTGAATGGGGGTACTGGACAAAGCATGGAATTCTGCGTCAGAGATTAGAGTTCAGTCTGGCCTCTAGTTTTTCTATTAAATTATTCTACCTCTTTAAGGCACAATTTCCTCATCTGCAAAATGGGGATCACAGATTGAATGGTAAGATTCAAATAAGATAATGTCCATAAGTCTCCTAGTATAGTGCTTCAAATTTTGTTGGTACGCAATAAATGAGTTTCCATCTCTTACGTTACCTTGTTTCTTTTCAAACAGACTGGGAGTGAAATAGATTTATTACCATTGACCTCTGTTTTGGAGTCAAAATGGACAACTATTTGATCACATCTAGAACAATCAAGCTGGGATCCCACTTTTTGTTGTCCTTGTAAATTCTCTAGGTTCTTTAGCAACTGACATATACTGGGGAGGACAAGCATCCCAAATCAAAGAGCAAAGAGAAATATAAAGTCATCCAAGAACAAAACAGTAAATAAAACAAAACTATATGGAACTTGCTCTAGTTACCTATGAGCTTGACCAATCCAGCCTTAAAAAAATAATGCAGTTAGCTGTTTCTCAGTCCCGGCCTCCTAGAAATATGCATTCCCTTATTAATTTTACCTGCCTACCTCCCTATGTCTTACTTTATCAGAATGATCTCTCCCTAAGAAATTTACTTTTAGAAATTACTGAAAAACTCATATACCCTATTGGACACCTATTTGATAAAAGCTTCAGAATTTCCCCCTCCTTAGAGTTACTAGGGTCAGAGGCCTCAGTCCTGCCCTTCGTGAGCCTTGCCAACCTCTGTTTCTTTTCTGATAAGATGCAAAGATAGCCATGATTCTGATAATGGGGTTCAGGCAACTGAGTGAAGGCCAATTACCTACCAAACCTTTCTCCTTTGAACAAAAGCCGAAGTATGAGAGCAAAGCAAAGCAAACGTGTTTGGATGTAAGTAGAGGAGAAGTGGGGCTGGGTAGGTGAGGGTAAAACAGAGCCACACTTATCAGGCTTTAATTGACCCTGAGTCATGAATTCATCCACACTGTCCTGTTGCTGATCTTTTGCAGGTGCTAAGAGCATAACCCCCCCTTACCTAACACGGTTGTCCTGCTTCCATCTGCTCTAAAAGGCGATGCCCTTTGGCTGACCTGGCACCACTCATCCCTGAGCCTCCTGCTGAATTACCTGGCAGGTACTTCCCAGTCTTTATCTCACATTCTTCTTCCTGTGCCCACTATGTGCTGGTGCTCTCAGGAGGAAGAGAAGATGGCTGAAGTTAGAAAATTAGAATCTCATTCTCACCCGTGGTCCCAAGGATAAGATTTGTAGAATGAATTTTGGTAGTCATTTTCTACTCCATGCTCCTCTTCTAAGCTCCAAACCTGTATATCAAACTAGCTGCTGGATATAACTTCTCAATTTTCCACTGAAATATTGAATCCAACATGCACTAAACATAACCAGCATTTTCTCTAAAATTTGTTCTGTCTCCTATAAATTTCTATTTCAGTGAAAGATACCCCAAGTAATACATTGCATAAGCCAGAAGTCAGCCTTGACACTATTATCCAATATCCAATCATCAATACATCCTGCTGATTTTATTTTTTCATTAATTCATTGGCTAGCTCCAGAATCCATCCATTTTCTGTTGGGGAGACCAGAGAGCCACATGTGAAAAATTAAATAATAGTAAACTGTTTTTTCATTCAATAAACATTGATGGAAATGGTATTTGAGGGAAACAGACTTGGCCCAGTGGTTAGGGCATCCGTCTACCACATGGGAGGTCCGCAGTTCAAACCCCGGGCCTCCTTGACCCGTGTGGAGCTGGCCCATGCGCAGTGCTGATGCGCGCAAGGAGTGCCCTGCCACGCAGGGGTGTCCCCCGCGTAGGGGAGCCCCATGCACGCGCAAGGAATGCACCCCATGAGGAGAACCGCCCAGCGAGACAGAAAGTGCAGCCTGCCCAGGAATGGCGCCGCCCACATTTCCCGTTTGGCTGACAACAACAGAAGCGGACAAAGAAACAAGACGCAGCAAATAGACACAGAGAACAGACAACCGGGGGAGGGGGGGAATTAAATAAATAAATAAATCTTTAAAAAAAAAGAAATGGTATTTGATAGACATTGCTGTTGGTGCTAGGATAGAGAGAAAACCCAGACTAAAATGATAGTGAGAAAAGAACATACCCATGTAACCATGACTAAAATCCAAAGCTTCCTATGATAACATTAGAGTATAACACTCTAAAATGGGGTCTCTCAACCTAGGAAATTTTGAGAAGTCCTCATGAGGAGACAGAATTTGAGGAGGAAATATAAGCAAAAGAAATATATAAAGAGGAATGTTACTACTACATCACTACTGCTGGTACCAGTGAATGTTAAATACCATACCATTATTTAAGCACTGGATTAATGCTCCACATGGATCATCTCATTCCATCCTCACAAGAGCCCAGAGTGATGGAGGCTGCAGAAAATGATCTCCATACTTGATGAAAAAACTAAAATTACACAGTGTGAATATTGCCCAAGGTCATACAATCACAGATTCAAACTCAAGCCCTTTCCTTTGAACAGGCCGTGTTGATAATGGCCTAACAGAATATTAAATAAATGCCATTTGGGTACCACAGAAAGTGAGGCTCAAGCTATGATCCTACGGTAGCCACTAGGCACATGTGGCTCCTGAGCACTTTGGGCTAGCCCAAATCGAGACGTGTGCTGTACATGTAAAATACAGTCCTGATTTGAAAGATTCAGTACAAAAGTAAAAAAATCTCAATATAAATTTTATATTGAGTACATATTGAAAGGATATTTTTATACATTGGGTTAAGTGAAATATGTTAAAATTAATGTCACCTGTTTCTTTTTAACTTTTTTACTTGGCTACCAGAAAATTTTAAGTTACACGTAGTCTTACATCTGTGGCTCATGTTATCTTTTTATTGGAAAATACTAAGGAAATTGTAGGAGGACTATGCATTAAAATGTCTATGCAAGTGCTATAGAAGCATTAAGACCTGAGCTGAGAGCTCTAAAGATGTGTCAGCTTTGTACAGGTAGAGAGAAGGAGCAGATGTTTCAAGTAGAAGGAATAGCCAAGGAGGAAAGACTATGAAATCACCTGTGGAATAAAGTTGAGGTCAGCAGAAGCTGAACCACAGAGTTTGTCCAAGACATCCGTCCATGAATTAAAAGTCTCATTTAGACTGATGTCTATAAGCAGGAAATAGCTTTTATTGAATTCTTCATTAAGGGCCTATTGTAATTCTATTGCAAAGGGAGCTAAACTGTCAGTTTAAATAACAGTGTCATTTGGAGAACTATTATTCTGCAAAAATATTAGGTAAGGCAGGTCCTCAGAAATTTAAGATTGCAATTTGTGCACTCTTGAAATTTTCAAGTATATTATTCTAACCAAAAGGTAGTACTCTCTACTAAATTAAAGATATTTTACTTTGGATGAGAGATTGTACTTCTGACTATAAGTTATGGCCTTGAATACTAAATGTATTAAGCTGTCCCTTTTTATAAACATTCATCCAGATTTGTCTCCAGTAGAGAAATGTTTGTGTGTAAACGTGATATTGCCAAGTGGAAAGTTCATGGGCTTTGGAGTCAAACCAATCTGAGTTCCCATTCTGGGAATCCCTCTTACTGGCTGTGTGATGCTGGGCTGGTTACTTAACCTCTCTGATCCAAAAGAGTTTCATTGTAAAATGGAGATGATGCCTACCTCACAGAGCGTTAATAAGGATTAAGTTAGAAAAGGTAGGTAATGTACTAGGCAGTGCTTGCAGGTGGTGGCAGTTCAGCAAATAGTAACCACACCTACTCATAACCACACAAAAATGTATGTAACTAGTGTTGAGAACTGCAAGCTTGATTTTTCTAGCCTGCAGGTGAATGCTTAGTGGGCATGGAAAAGCACATGCAGGCCTGTCAAGTGGCTTCCTAAGGTATCAGGTACTGCCCGAGTCTACTCTGCTACAGGCCATCTTAAGTATTTGAGTGGTCCATTAATTCCAAGTGAAATGACAATATCTCATATATATTAAGAAGCAATTTCCCTTTTAAACTTCCTTAAATAAGATAAGGAAACAGTCTTCCAGACCAAGAAGTACATCAAGAAACTGGGTATATTTTGATTTGCTCCCAACCTAGACTTGCAGAGCATTCAAGCATATCAGAAAATTCGAAAAACAATTTGCTTGTGCTGTCAACCAAAGTGACTCATTCACTTTCAGCCCTTCACCCAAATACTGTAGAGTTTCATTCTCTTATAACAATATTGATTCTGAACTAATGATATACCCATCTCTGGAAGAGTAGGCTGGATAGTCCTTTTACTTCCAAAATACAAAGTTTTGAACTCTGTGGTGTATTATCTTACCACAGAATCCCCCACAATGATTATCTCTTGTGCCAACCAAATATCTAAGTGAATGAACGAACCAATGAATAAACGATTTGGTGAGAAAACTAACCCAGTTTTACATGCTTTCATGGGAAATGAGCACCAGAATAGTCTCGTACAGGGAAGAAGTGTTGGTCTCTCCAAGGACTCCTGGGACAGTGCTGCTCAGGCCTGATTTATAGTTAAAAATTAAAAAGGAGCATTATAAAATTATAGATACCTCTGGTCCCTGATTCTAATTTTGTATTTCTATAGTAACAAAAAAATTCTTTCCAAACAACTTAGATAATCAAACTTGGGAGTGACTGTCTCAGGTAAAAAGCACTGGAGGAATACAAACCCTTAAGACCAGGTGAAATTCATTGAAACCTCAATCAGAACCTTGAAATTTTTCCATCCAAGGGATAATACAACTAAGAAAGCAGATTTCAAATATTTAGGAGCAGTGAGGAATAACTAGTCCCAATTCCAGGAGAATAGATATGCGTTTTTTGAGCTCATTCGTCCCCATAGCCTTGTCAGGTGGATGTGTTTAAAGCAATAAGGCAATGATGAATGACATCAGTTGAATCATTCGTGGGGAAGACTTTGCTAGTGATTTCTGTTACCAATAAAATACATGGAAAGTCAATTATAAGCCAGAACTGGCAAATTTTTTCCAAGTTTCCTTCTTCAGGTACCCAGGAAAGAAGGAAAGGGCACTCAGGAAGGCAGGCACTCTAGTTATCACTCCCCTTCTGAGTGGCACAGGAGGAGCATAAAAGACTGAGGATCTCTCAGTGCATGTCCTATTTCACAAATTAAGATGCAGTGTGGGCAGTGAAGCTTCTCATGAACATCTCAACCTAGTGTCAGGGTACACACACCTGGTTGCACACTCCCCAACTTCACTTAAGTCCCAAAGTGGATTCCAGCAGTCCTGCCCACCTCCTTCATGCTAGTGTTGCCATGCTAACCAGAAATCAGGCAACTTGAGAGACTCCAGATATAGAGGGAAAGAAATTCAGCTTTCACAATAAAAAGTACATGCTCAGCTGACAAGGCTTGACTCAGGGCTACAGGTGGATCAGGTATTGCATTAGCTCTCATTTCTAAAGGTCCCTTGGAAAATGATAGCGTAGCCAAGGAGAGTTGTCTGGTTAACAGGCATAGGGATATCAAATCTAAACAGAATCAGGAGGCAGCAGGCAATAGAGGTAGGATGTCAAAAGCACTCAGGAGTTGGCCAACCTGTATTCTAGTGAACTTCATTCATTTTAATTCTTGTACTACCTTTTGTTGTCTGTGTGAGTTTGGGAATTTTTAAGCCTGTTCCCCATCTGAAAAAGGAGTATCTAGCTCAATGATTGTGAAGCACTTAGTTGAGTGCCTCCTACCTCTTAGAGGTATCATCAAGGCATGCTCATCACCTGCTGGAAACACCTAAATTGTAAGGTTTGTTTGTTGTCCAAGTAAGTAAATAAACCAACACTTTCCCTAAAGGCTGAGTTACCACTTAAAAGAGAATAACAATATTTAGATTTCTGTTCTTGAACATTCTTTAAGGCTGAAAGGAATCTGAAAGAAGCTGGCTTCATTGAAGGCAGCTGGACTTTTTGGCCAGAGTTTGGACACATTCTTTAGGATATATGCCACATAGCTTCAAGAAGGCAGTCATTTGTGGCCCCATAAATCGATATCTAATTTGCATCAGATATGTCAACAAGTGAACCAAAAGACAGCAAGGCTGGTACTTTTGGCACTCAGTCTCTCTGGCAGCTAATTTATAAGCTAAATTGAAAGATCAGCACCCAATTAAATTCCTCCTGCATCATAGCACAAAATGTTCATTTTTATTTTCTTGATGAAGAGGGAATGTGAGAGGGGAAGGGAGGGCTATCACATTCTCATCCATGTATTTCCTTGAATTAGAATGTTTCACTCTTGAATTCATCTAGTTTCTCAAGTTTAGTGAAGTAAGGAAATGTTATAATTATATTTCCTGGTCGCCTACATATTTATCTCCTTTGCTATAATCTCTGTTACTCATTAAACTCCCACTGACTCTATCAAGGTTAAAAAATTTATCTGTACAGATCCCAATATCCGTTGCAGTCCCCAAGCACCCATGAGCCAGCAGCTTTTGCATCGAATCTCATCCAGAGAGGGGGTTTATCCTTTCTGGATAGGACCCACCAATGAAATATTAAAGTCTCTGCAGTCCCAACAGCCACCACCAGAAATCAACTTTTTCATCTAGCTGGGACAAAAGAACAGTTATTCCTCCCGGAAGAATGGCTGCCAAGTAAGAAGACATACCCCGCAGCTGCAAGCTCCAAAGTCCTGCTGTTACCACCCCTGTTGATGTCTCAGAACCTGCTTGCTACACCCCCATATACCAACTAGTCAGTAAAATAAATTGAGTACTCCAATCTGCACCAGATCCAATCTCATTTCTATTTGGATTCTGACTCTTGGTCACATCTCCCATTCACAAACCTCAACCTTGTCCTTTAGACCTGATGTTCTGATGAGAGCACTTCAGACCTCATTAAAGCCCCTTGCTTACCGGACATTGTATGTCCTCCCATGGCCCACTGGATGGAACGTGGGAGAGTGTGGGCTATGATGTGGACCATTGACCATGAGGGGCAGTGGTGCTCAGAGATGTATTCACCAAATGAAATGAATGTCTCATGATGATGGAAGAGATCGTTGCTATGGGGGGTATATGGGGCCCTCATATTTTTTTAATGTAATATTAAAAAAATAAAGCCAAAAAAAAAAATAAAGCCCCTTGCTCAAAGATCATGGCTCAGAAAGTACTGTGAGGGAAGGGAGGCAAGCTATGAGAGAGGGTGTGTTAATGAACAGATTATTGTTCTGGGCAACCTGTGTTCAGCCCCACTAGGCATCATTCAAAAGATTATGTGAAGACAATTCTGAGTTGGCCCATGGACGTGTGAAGAAGCTGGGTCATTTATCCAGACTTCCATCCTTCCTCACTGGGTGAGGATCCCTCCTGCAGTGTGAACTGTAGCTTGCCCTGAAGGCAGAATAAACTCCCCAATCAGAGCAGGTCTTCAGGCAGGGAAGCATAGGAGGCCATGGAGTATCTGAAGATTTCCCAGAAGACTGAGGGTACATGGCCATGTACCAACAGAGCCTGAATAGGGACATCATCCCATAATCTAATGGATCACCTGTTAGAAGAGGTCAAACATCAATGAGAGAAGTGTCTTGGTAGTTTTCATCCCCTTCCAAGAAAACCATCCCAGATAACAGTAATGTAGATGAGCATAACATAGATGAACCAAATAAACGAGCCAGAAAAGCATAGTTGTGGGTTGGAAATTACTGTGAGGACAGCAATGATTGGGGGAACTCCTTTTAAATGCTGAGCAGCACACAGACTTTCTATAGGCGATTGTGTTTCATTCTCACAACAACACTGTGAAGTTGACAATTGATTCGTAGTATTTTACAGGTGAAAATGCTGAACTTTGGAGAAGTTAAGCAATTTATTAACAGTCTATGGGAAGTCCTCATCTTTGAGCTGGGCCACATGCTTCTTGCTCCTCTACGGTGGGACTGGCCTCCTGGGGAGGTGGAACTGATAGCCTGCTGTCCTAAGGATTTTTAGGAACTTTGGGAAGAACACAATCCCATCCCCCAACCATGCATGCTATAGATTTCTGTTTCTGGAGGTAACATACCTAAAATTCCAACAGCATCAATTCATTCCTTTGGGGATAAGCATGAAAAGACCACATACTTCTCTAGGGAAGTATAACAAGTAAATCCCCTAAACTCTGAGCTAATGAAGGCAAGAACTTATGAATCATCATTTTATCTGTGTTACCTAGCATAGAGCTTGGCATGTTAGAAGTGGATTAATACTTACCTATTGACTTAATGGATAAAATTTAGTGTAAATAAATTTAGAAATATGAAGACTATGGAGTCTAAGTATAAAAACATAAGAGTAAACTTAGAATTTTATCTGTTCCCCAAGAATCCTTTCCAAAAAATATACATATAAACTTTCCTTTTGTTTCCTTGATCAGTACATCTAATGCTTATAGGACACCTGCTACTTTTCCAAAGTCTTCCTGCTCATGTTTACCTTTTTATGCCCCAATAGGGTTGTAGACTGTAGACTGAATACTCAGAGAGAATCAGCTTTATCTGTTTAGTAGTCTGCTATATACTTATTGCCTACTTAGCATTGGGCCTAACACAGGATGAGGTGAGATGTGCAACTGGGACCTTCAAAATTGACTTGTGAGTCTTTCTAAAGAAACTTTGAGATGGTCAGAAAATGTCCAGAGGTGCTGTTTGCTGTGGAGTTCATAAGGAATATGACACTCAAGAAAGAAAGACATTAAATCCTGCTCTTCAACTCTACATCGGGTAAAAGTGTTTTCTACAGTCTCTTTAAACCTGTGTCCAAATGATCTCCTTGAATAAACTTCAAGGTTACCCTGCTCTTTTCCATGGCGTCTTTGGAGATAGTATGGGGATAACATGGAGGAAATAAAATTCCCAAGTTCCTACCTATCAGATTTGTCTTTTTCTCTTCTAGATTACCTGAAGTCTCAAGAGCACACAAATTCTAGGGCAAGAACTCCAAACCATGACAATTATATTCAATTATTTTATTCCAGTTCCAAAGCATCTTTGAATCCATCTAATTCTCAATCAGAGCCTTACAAACAGTAAAGTAAAATTATTTTACAAGTCAAGAAACAACCAGCAAATGACAAAGCAGGGATTTGAACTTGACAATTGGCATTCTGATTTTAGTGTTTTTTTTTTTTAACTGACAAACCGACTATGGGACTGTTAAAGGGTAATTATTAAAACATTTTAAAAAGTAAAACCATGACTCACATACAAAAATAAACACGTCAAAATTTTAATGTTAACTCAGTTATTAATGGAAGAACTGATAAGATGATGTAACAGGTTCATAGGAGAATCCAAAGAATAGACACATATAGACATCCAGAAATGTGTAAGTACAAAACTGACCTGTTTCACAGGGCAAAAACAAATGCACCTCTGGACAAAATGTACTTGCATTTCCATGATCAGGATTCTTTTGCACCACCGTCCACAGGTTTACTTCTTTCTACAGAATTACAAAATAGTTAAGGACAACAACAGACATGATTATAGGATCAGACAACTAGACACATCTAGGTTCCAACAAAAGGATACCCAGTACTCTTTTGCCCATTTCAAATTCACAATTTTTCTTGTTAGTAGCATGGAGTAGGATGAAATGCCTCTGAAGGGCACAGCTAAAAGAACAATCTAGAATCCCTTTCATTCTCTCTTCCAGCATGTGCTTTCTATACCCTGTCTTAAAATAAAAATTCAGGGTCCAATTCAGGGAACTATGCTGAAGTAGGAGAGAAGAAATGCCATGGAGACCTCTAGAAACCACAGGAACCTCAAGCTACAGCAATTTTTAGCAGGAAAAAAAAATTCACAGTGCTCTGTAATCCCACCCTCAAACAGCCATTGCCAAGGGCCAATCACTCAGAGAGAAGGGGAATAAACAACCTCACCAGGAAACCTGGCTTGCTCATGACCCTCTCACAGAAACCATACTCAGAATGAAAACGAACTCAGAGAACGGTTTTAATGTGAGTTAAGAATTCTATAATTTTTCCCTTTCCTGTACATTTGGATGTGTGCATCCTAACCAAATATTTATGGCACCAAATATGGCAGTGAGTACAGAATGAGGAACAGGGGATGTGGAATCTGACTCCATATGACAACATAGAGCAAAATAACATATCATTCATCTAAGTATAAGGTTGTATAAACACATTAGGGAATGATGTTTGGAGGAAGGCAAGAAAATGGAAATCTAAACTGGCATTGGGGGAGGTTAAGGGGTGGGGTGGGGAGTGCAGCACCAGAGCTAGGTATTGAAAGATGGGTAAGAGTTAGCCAAGTGAGACACTATCACAGCAGCAAACAACTTAGAATAGGAAAACAGCAGCTCCAATTATCCCCAATGCCCTATTTCAGACAAATTAGCCTGATTATTCCTTCTCAAGTCTTCACGCATACAACCACCTATGTCATCCACTATGGATGCTGCAGAAATGAAACGTATCGAATGGTTAACAGGAGGATTTGCACTGTGCCACCAATATGCCTGTAGTTGCATGATGGACAGAAGTAGATCCTGAAAAAGACTTCATTCTAAATTAAAAAGTCAGGTTTCCAGAGTGAGGCTCTTGGGAATGAGATGAGAAAATATGTAAAATTGATTCAGTGTCTGTTACTTAATGAACCTTCCATAATTACTAGTTATGAGGCCCTTGAACTTGCCTCTGAGTGTTTTTAGTAGCAGGGAGAGAATCTCAGAAACATACTATTTTGGGGGCCATCTTGACATTTGATATCATTTATTTGGTAGCCTTTCAGGCTGCACTGTACAAGCAAAAAAAGAAAAAAGCTCTCATTAGTAAGTCTATTTTCTCTTAAAAAGTTATTTTCATCCAGGTTACCAGTTAACAGCGTTTGTTTTCATATTGTAAAAGCAATGTAGAAGCCTTCACTAATGAGATGCTTTTAAAAACAGCAACCTGTGAGTCTCCAGGTGCCACATAAAGGACTTTTACAAGGCCATTGGCTTTCTGCAAATAATCCCTTTAGCGATACATTCTAAATGTAATTGTAAACACTCAGTGAGGACATTTAACCTTAACAACACATGAGCAAGGAAAAGCGTAGAGGATGGCTGCCCTCTCAAGAGAAATGGAAAGTTATGACAAAGGGAAAGGTATTTTCTGCTAATTAAATTGTATTGATCAAATGGCCCACTTCGAGGCAGAGGACCCTGGCAGCTGAAAACACAGGCTTTGGAATCAATGCCAGGTGACCTTAAGCCTCAGATCTTAACCTCTCTGAGGCTATTTCCTTTTGTATTAAGTGAGGATTGTGTTCAAGATTACTGTGAAAATCAACTTAAATAAGAGCGTAAATGGAAAGTGCTTGGTAAATAATTGCTCAAGAAATTGTATCCATTTGACCATGATCAACACATACGGACACTTTATACCAGGCTCAGACTCACTGCCCTGTCCCTTCTCAGGGGTCAGGAGTCATTGCTATTTCTTTTCCTAGAGAAGTGCAGTCAGGAGTGTTTCAATGAAAACTATGCCTTCTGGCACATAATCAGGGACCTTTCTCTAAGTAAAAACTAAAAAGATTTTTCTCTGGACTTCTGTAGAGTTTTTTGTTTCAAGTCTACTCATGTGAGGATTTTGTAAATAAGTGGCCAGAAGGCTCCAGCATGAGAGAGAGATCAGAAAGCTCCCTTCAAGAGTACATTCTCTACAACTTACTTCTCAGCACTCTATCTGGAGTGCAGTTTGGAAATTTCCATTATGCCACCTGGAATGTTTTGCCACAGGGAAAGAAAAGCATAGCTTGTTTGAGATGATGGTGTTCATTTTTTTTTTTTTAAATCAGGCTCCAGAAATTAGTATAACAAAAAATAATTTTCAAAAACAAAACCGTTTGCAGACACCCTCTTCCAGGGTATGTACACACCCCCTCACACCCACACACCCCTGCTGCATCACGGCATCGAGTGCTCGAGAGTTTTGGACTTTGTGTGTGTTTCATTTTTTTCATAAATGATGCAGCTATGTGGTGAAATGGTGTTTGGGAAAAATAAAAGAGATGAGGTGTTTCTTACATCATCTATATTTCAAAGAAAACCCCCAGGCAAAATAAACCAGCTCTTCAAAGGTGTTTTCCATCAAAGGACATTCTGAGATTCTATGACAGGTTTTGCTATGGAATCCCAAATAGATGAATTAAATTTCCTTACTAGAACTTTGTTGTCAGCTCTCCTCCAATAATTAGGAGTTTATGTCACTGGGAATAAACTTTGAAAAGCAGCTTTAGAATCCCAGACATCCTCAAGTTGTCAATACCCTCAGAATTCACCTGTCCAATCCTCTCATTTTATAAAAAAGGACCAATATCAGTTAATACATGTGACAGAAACCTGACTTAAGGCAAAAAGGAAATTTCTATTAAGTAGTTGACAAGTCCAGGTGCAGTACAAGCGTCTGACAGGGCTAGATCAAAATGCTTAAGTGGTATCATCTGATATATATATATCTTTCTCAATGCCTCATTCTATATTTCTCTTGCATTTGTTTTAGGCAGATTTCCCCTCTGAAGAAACAAAGATGGCTGCCAGCAGCTCCAGCTTATCCAGTCAGCCTAGAACTCCAACAGAAAGAGAGACCTTTTTTTCAGAATTCCAGTAGAAAACCCATGACATTGGCTAATGTGAGTCATGTTGTACCATGTTCTCATGGAATGGAATGGATGGAACATGCTGGTGGCCAGGCCTGGCCCCCACGCCCAACCCAAACCATGGGCCAGAGGAGAGGAAGTCCCCAAGGGAAAAAGGATGAGCAGACACTGAACAGGCAAAAATCAAAAGATGATCATTGCAGGCATTTGGAAGGGCTGTGACTTGAAATCACACACAATTAATGGAACTCAGATCTCCTCCACTTTAAATTGACCTTTGACACACCATTATTCAAAGGAACCAGGACATGACTTTGTTTTTTATTCAGCAGATCCCTACCATGTATACCTGAACAGTGTGCAAGTTCACATTGTCAAATAAGGAAATACAAAATGACAAAAGCTACTACGAATTCAGCAGCACATTTAAAATACTTCAGTCACAAAGGTGTCTACAAACTTTTGGAAAATAGGATATCTGGCACATACATGAAAGGCTATTTACTCAGCCTACAGATAATTTGTGGTGCCCACATGGATTCACAGACCTTTCGTAATAACTATTCAGGGCCTCAGTGGTTTCACGGCAGTTAAAACTATTGTGAATTGCTATTCTAATCCAACTCCTAGACTTGCAGATGAGAAAGTGATGTATTTAGTGAAAATTAAGTAAAAAGTGTTCTCAGAGACTCCATGGATGAGCCAGAACTTGAGAGGAATGTGCAAGAAGGGCAGGAGTCCCTGGTCAGAAGTGGGAGTTGGCATTCTTTTTGTTGGGAATAGTAGGAGCAGAGATGAACAAGAGACAAGTCAGGTGGAGTAGAGATGTGGGCTGGGGCCAGTGGTGGGCCAGATTTTGGAAAGCCTGGAAGCCAGCTGTTTCCACATATTTCCTCAACATATGTCATGAGGGAAACGGACTTTGGCCCAGTGGTTAGGGCATCCGTCTACCACATGGGAGGTCCGAGGTTCAAACCCTGGGCCTCCTTGACCCGTGTGGAGCTGGCCCATGCGCAGTGCTGATGCGCGCAGGGAGTGCCGCGCCACCCAGGGGTGTCCCCCACGTAGGGGAGCCCCACGCGCAAGGAGTGCACCCCGTAAGGAGAGCCGCCCAGCGGGAAAGTGTAGCCTGCCCAGGAATGGCGCCGCCCACACTTCCCGTGCCGCTGACGACAACAGAAGCGGACAAAGAAATAAGACGCAGCAAAAAGACACAGAAAACAGACAACCAGGGGAGGGGAGGGGAATTAAATAAATAAAAATAAATCTTTAAAAAAACAACAAAAAAAAACAACACATATGTCATGATACAGTAGTCCCTGTGGAGACAGTGGATGTCTGAATTGGTAGATAATAGGATGTACAGAGTGACAAGCTATGAGGAAAAGAAACCTCTGGCTCTCTTAGGAAGTCATTTTTTTTTTTTTCTGAATGAGTAGTGTTTGTGGAAGCACGTTACAATAAAAGCAATTTCTGAATATCAATCTTGGAATGGAGAGAAGACATTTCAGTTCCATTGACTCTCCCTTGAGTGAAGAGCAGAAAGTCAGGCCCTAGTTCCATTTTTTACACGAAACACTAAATGAAGGCTTAGAGGGAAATGGCTATTTGAATGGTCTGCCACACACTGGACTGACTGAAAGACCTATACTCATTGTGGGGGAGGGTAAGGGAAAGAACATGAAGGAAACCCTGCATTGGTATAGCTAGAGACCATGCTAGATGAATGCTAGGTGTCACTGCCCTCAACTGAATGGAGTGAGGATCAGAGAGGCTAAGCACCTTGCTTAATATCACATACGTTGTGGTGGCTGAGGTGAGAGTCAAACCAAGGTCTGTTCGAGTCCACAGGCCATACACTTTCCAATACATTATGCAACTTTATATATCAATGGCAAGGGGTGGCAGGAACGGTAAAGTGGTTTTATCTGTTATTACTTCATCGATGAGTATATGGGATCTTGAACAGTCAGAGTATTTTACTCTGATCACCTTCCCTTCCTAAGACTCATTCCCCCCAAATGCCGATATCAATCATCAACCCATTTCTATCCCATCAATTTTATTTTGAGCTCACCTATTGAGTCCCTATATTGTGCTGGCCACTAATGTACTTAGTCTCACGTAGTTGTCACCTAAACTTAATGAGGCAGGCATGATTTGTCCTCATTTCATACACAGAGAAACCAAAGAACAAAGAAGTGAAATGACTTGCCCAAGGTCACACAAAAGGAAGTGCCAGAGCTGAGATTCCAGTCCAAGTCTGGCTCCCAACCCAACTACTTCCCAGCACCCAAGCCATCGTTCACCACCAGCACTGCATGGCACCAAAAGCACCAGCCATTTATTTCCCAAACCACTTGCCACAGACATTTTTAGTGAGGTTGTGGAGGGCACTGCCAGCTGAGCATTCAGAAGCACCCCCCCCAACTCAATTATCAACTTTCCCAATGGAAGGGAGGCTCCAAGAGTGTTCCCTGCTCAAGGTGCCAGCTGCCAAATAGCAATTGGGTGTTCCCTTTCAGGCTGAGTGAAATGCTGGTGTTTCAGGGTTTCATTAAACTGTCAAATCCCTTCCTGAGGCTCTGGCAACCTGACAAGCTAATTGTCAGGTGTTGAAATCAAGAAGTTTCAAAAGATTTCACAGTGAACCCCCCTTTGCCTCTTGCAGCATCACTGTGCTGCCCACTGAGGCTGGCCCTGCCCCACTTCCACTGCCCAAAGTCTGTCTAAGCTGCTGGCCTTCAAGTCTAGGGAACCCACATCCATGATCAGTGCAAAGCATAATCTAGCAGGTAAAGCACCTGTAGCAAAAGCATGTGCAGTGCATTTCCAAGTCAAAGTGTATTTGATCATCTACTGATTTATTTGCCATGGAACTATGAGATTCTACTTTAAGAAAGGGAGGGGAGGGGGCACAGAGAATTAAAATTAAATCTCAAACATGTTAAACATCAAACATATCCCCAAGGATCTCTATTCTCATATGAGGAATAAAGGGGTTGATAATACTCTTTCTCGGGTGATGGCATTACAATCAGAGATAAATTTATAATCTAACAAAGTGCATTCATTTGAGTTCTCTACATGGTAAAAAGGAGTAGTATTTTTAGCTCAAGGTAACACAATTGGTGATTATCAGATTGTAAAACAGGAAACGGTTTTCCTGACTCCTTTTCCAGTGCTCTGGAAACACTGCCCCTCAAGCCTTCTCCAGAGAGCTGGAGGGTGGCCAACTGAAGCTCAAGGAGTTGGGACTCAGGAACTAAAGGAAAGGAAATACACCCCCAGAACGAATTCTGACCTCCTACAGATCTCATCCAGCCTTTCTGGTAAATCTTTCAACATTGACAAATATTTACAGATTGCGGGTTAGGGTAGCAAATGTAGGTTTTAACAAAACATACTCCTATTTGTGTTCTCGCATGATCCTTACACCACTACCTCTATGAGATTGGTGGGCCTGATTTCAATATCTCCATTTCCATACGAGAAAGAGCCACAAATACCAAATCCCCTATGCTCCCCTTCCCCCATTTAGGATACCAGGGCCCCACTGGACCTTCAGCAAGCTGTCCCCATTCCTGCCCAAGGGCCTTTCTGCTCACCCTAGCTACGTTCCTCCTCCTTCCCAAACCACAGGCTCACTCTTCAGGCGCTCACAGGTGCTGCTGCTGCTGAGAATGAATGTGGCAGTGTGCAGACATTCACAAAACCTGGCAGCTTAGGTACCTTCCTTGTGAAAACAGGAATTAAATCCATGGAAGAAGAGTGTGGGGAGAAATGAATTCTCTCTTCTCAGCTGTGTCCTACAGCTATAGCCAGGGTACCTCCTGTGTGCCCAACCAGTGACCTTAAAATAAATCATATCATTTCTTTTAATTTTGCATACCTGCAATTTTTGTTGAAATAACACCATTTAGTGCCTCCCGCCTGACAGACAGCTGTCCCCTCCAAACTCTATCACCTGCCAGATGCCCCAAAATTTGGAAGGGAATCCTAAAAACCTAGCCCTCCTGGCTTCAAATATAATTATATATGAATTATTTAGAAATCCTATATCACTGAGCAGTATTTTGGATGCAATTTTGCTCACCACTATCTTTTCCTCAGTAGCAAATTCTAGTCATCTATAACTACCTTATTTCATCTTCCTAGCCTTCAAACTACTTAAATTGACAGAAATGAGTAAAACAAAAAGGCTAATTTTTCATGGACGAAAATCATATCTAGCATCTGGTGGTAGGTTCTACGTTTTTGTGTTCAGATGGAAGGGGGATAGCAATTTTACTAACAGTCATTCTTCACATGTGATTTGGACAGCAGCCTGGCCTCTATTTTTTCTGCCATCAGAGTCAGAGACTTGAGTTGAAAATAGGTGCTGAAGTTCTCTTTACTCTGCCCATCTTGCGGAAATATAATGCTGTCGACACCAGGTGCATGCTAAGAATTTAAGTAGCGCTATTAATTTGCTCTAGTTAATTAATTACAGTAATGTCCTGACCTACAGGGAATTTCCTTAGAAAGAGAAACAGAATGGTTAAAGAGAACCGCAAAGCTATTTCAACACTCCCCACCGGAGGAAGTTTACCCCAGAAGCGCTGCTCCAGGAGATCCGAGGGAGGGCAGGGGAGGCTTAAAACTCCCAAGAGGATTTATAGACCAGTGGTTCCCAGCCCACCTCAGAACACCTGGAGGGCTTGTTAAAACCCAAACTACCCGTGTTTCTATTCCATTCTAAAAAGTTCCCAGATGCTGCTACTGCTGGCTGCAGCACCCACGTTAAGATCTGTAGGTCCCCAGGGTGGGAAGCAGAGTAGGTTCTGAAAGCAGCCAAACCTGGGTGTAACTTCCAGCTCAGTAATTAACCCAGAGAGCCTGTGGAGCTGCCCTAGCTGCTCTGAGAGGCAGGCTGCTCAGCTGTGAAATGGGGCTAACAGCAACTGTCCCGGTGGTGTTGTGCGGGACAGGGGGCATGGATGTGTGGAACGCACCCTCAGGAGGAACCCTCAGCAGGCGCCACGTAGGTGGTGACTCACCAAAGGAGCAGCAACAAAGCCACATCACCCTACATACTCAGCAAGTTTTCCTCAGTGCAAAACCCAGGAAGGGTGCAAATTGGCCTGGGGAAGCTTTCCTCTCTCTGCCCCGCTGGGGTCACTGAGCCCAGTTCATGAGTAAAGACCAGCAGCATATTCAGGACAAATACAATATAGAATAACAGTAATGACAATGACAAACCCTTAATGAGCACATCCTGGATGCCAGGCACCATGCCAAGAGACTTTACATTTAAATCTCATAGCAACCCTAAAAGGCAGTAAGCATCATCTTCCATATGACAGGGTAATTGAGGGGAAAACTAAGCTCAAATACGATAAGTCACTGGCACAGGGTCAGCCATCTGCATGCAGCAGAACTAAGATTCCAACCCAAACCAGTCAGACTCTAGAGGCCACATGCTGACCACTCAGCCGTGGGCTTACCTATGAGGTGATGATGATGGCCCTTGCATTTGCTCGGTGCTTTCCAGCTTACATAGCACATCTCTGATGTGCAGTGCAGTGTCTTTTCATTACACAGACAAGCCTTGCTGGCATTATTTATTACGAATCTACTTTCTCAGGAAGGAGCAGCCAGTTGGTCCTAAGTGTAGGTGGTAAATGCTGGTCCTTGTGTCCACACAGTGAAAGACCATCTGTGGATATCACGTTAGCAGCATGGTACATAGGAAAACTAGACTGGAAATTAGGGACAGTGGGTTTGATTTCTGACCTTTGCTTGTGTGTGTCATTTAACTTCTGTGAGTAACCTTAGAAAGGCCCCAGCATCTTAGTGATTATCTGTGGGAATAAGAAGACATAAGAGGAAAAGAAATATTAGAAAAAAGAATCAGATTAAACTCCATTAAATGCCCTAACCCTACTCCCCGTACCAGTTTAAAGATTTACTAACATGTATTACAACAGGGGGAAGTGCCTTTTAATCCCACAGAGCAGGGGTAAATTGGAAAGTGCAACAGCTCGTAAGTAGTAATAGTTATTAAGAGAAGGGACTGAAATAACATTTATGGGGATATAGTATATACTAGGTCCTGTGATGTGGAACTTTACAAAAATTTGCATATTGAATGGCATGCTTTTGACAGCACTTTGAGAGTAGTATGGATATTCCAGTTTTACAGGTGAGTTTAGAAAATCCGTATTTCCCAGCCTGATGCAAATCTGGGTCTGTCATATTCCATTGCCCTCTTTCCATGATGAACCCCATATTTCTGAGAAGAAAATTAAAGTTGTTTTAGTTAAAAATTATGTTAACATCAAAAGAGACTCATCCTTTTCCTTCTTAACTTGGTGGACGTTGTTCCTTAGCCCCAGAGCCCAAGCAAAGCACACGTGGTCTGGGTGCACTTGGTCCACATGCTCCATTTGGCCTCTTTGGCTCCCACAGTGAGAGCTGGATGTCAGCCCCCAAGCATAATTGCACCAGCCGTGTCCTCTTCTCCATCCCAGTCTTAGGATTGAACAAAGTGAGTCTATGAAAATGCCAAATAGCGAAAGCAAAAAGAGAAATCTTCAGTCACATCTCCAGGGTATTCCTCTTCAGGGACTGTAAGCAGCCCTATCCATAAGCTCATAAAAGCAAAGACGTCTTTTCAATATTGATACTGAAAGACTTGATGTTTCATTTTCCGACTGGAAGCAGGAAAATCCAAGGAGGTCTGTCCCTCTCCCTCTCCTGAGGGCTCCATTTCCTTCTCAGCAGGGTGACTAAACTAATCAAAAGAGACCTTTACTTTCTCTTGCCTTTAAATTGCCCTTCATATGTCAGATAACATTCTTTTCAGCCTCGCTCTCATTAAGAGCTTTGAGTCTGGCACTTCTTTCTTAGACCTTCACAGATATTAGGCTACAAGAGATTCTACTAACAGCCTTTTTTTTTTTTGCTGTTCCACAAGAGCAAAAATCACTGCCTTTTATATTTCTTCATCTGCCAGAAAATAAGAAGTTCAAAAACAACAAAAATACCAGTCCCTTTTGGGCCCACCTTCAGATAGAAAATATTTTATTCTGGAGGATATTCCCTACTTCTTCTACTCCTGTTGTTCTTTACAGAGTCCACTTGTTTTTACCTGCTAATAAGCTCTATAACTACTTTGCAGTGTTGGGATCACACTGTCCTGCCCAAAAAACAACTGATCATAGCTCAAGCTCTGAGTGGCCCAGTTGGCTGTCCAGCAGGGATGACACCTGAAGTAGAAGCCAGCGCCTGGGGTACAAAGTCCAACCCAAACCCCTGAGACTCCAGGGAGATGGCTGGAGCTCTTCCATCATTTATGAACCCACTTCTAGAGTTTAAGTACTTCCTTTATTAGTGAAAAAGAGATGAAAGATATTCATTTGGGAAATAGGACCTGGTTTTAAATCTTTCCATCAAAGTTTGCTTTTCATTAATCAAATAAACTTTTTTTTGGGGGGGGGCATTTTTCTCATCAAGAGAATTTACTGTAGGAGTACAAACAAGATAAACAGTTTAAAAATGAGAAGGTACCGTCCCAAAGCAACCAAAGAAACATAAATCATAATCTCTCTGAGGGTGGAGCCAAGGAGTCCTGCATCTTTTTTATAGCTTGCCATGTGGTTCTTTTGTGCAGCCATAGTTGAGAACCACTGAAATAGAATAATGTGGAGGTAATCAGTGATTTTGTGGAGGTGTTTAAAGATAAACTACATACCTGAAAATTGAGTTATTTGGACAATTGATCAAAACAAAAATGTTTTTTCCTGTCCTTCTTCAATTAACACATACTTCCTGAGCACCCAGCCTTGGAAGAGTCGCTGTCCTGATCAACTTGTGTATTTTTCAAGTAATCCTTCCCTCAAAGAGTTCACAGCTTTGTAAGAGAAGATAAAATCCAGCTACCTGTGCAAGTGCAGGCAAACAAATGAGCTTTCTTCACTCCCAAATTTTTCAGTATATATCCATGGGAGCCATTTATTGGCAATATTTCTACATTAAGATTAATTTCACCCAACTTTGTGATGGATGGATCCCCAAACAGATATAGTATCACTGCCTTCTTTACCTTAAAGACAGAGTTATATGTTTTTCTAACCAAAGAAGGGATCCATTGGGATACTACTTCTGTTGGCTATGATCATGGTATTCCTAATCAGTTGTTCCAGTTGGTTCACACAGCCCTTCTCATCTATGGACATGTTGCTGCCTAGAAATATGGATTGCCTCTAGATGCTTTAGCAATTTGTGAATCATATTTCCCAAAATGTATGATTCCAGAGAAAATTCTTTTACAGATCCAAATTTATAGTTCCTAGTAGATTGAGAACTGTCATTCTAAATAGTCCCTGGACCACTTTCATGTGTTCTATTCTAAGAAGATGCTGTTGATTCTCCAGTTGGTAGCAAGCATGAAATGTCTGGGATTGACTCTCATAAATATGACAATAACACTGTGGGAAAAGAATCAAAGATTCAAAGAGATATACATTAAAAACGACTGTAGGGCACTCTTGGCTAAGAGTGTTACTATTTTACAAAAAAGAAGGGGGAAAAAGCAAAGCAGGTGTTGCTCTATGGTTGAACACCTGCTTTGCATGTATGAGTTCCTGGATTCAAATTCAATCCGGAGTACCACCTATAAAAATAAAAACAGAGAGGAAGGAAAAAAGAGTGTTACTATTAAATTTAGGAGATCCTAAAATAAAGAGTTCTGTAAGAGACCCATCTTCTTATCAAATACAACAAACCTTTATTTTATTAAAGATGTATGGGGCCAAATTTATTTCCTCATGATGGAGTACTGCTAACTTTCTCAGGACAAATGTATATATGAAATAATGTACATTAAGAAAAGAAAAGACCACATTTTCTTAATGAATGTAATATCTTCACCTCAATGCAATAAATTTTGAAATTAACATCAATAACAATAAAAAACTCTACTATTTAGAAAACAGTTTAAAATCCATCTAAATAATTATTGAATTAAAATGTTAATTAGAACTTTTGCTTTAAAATGATTAAATAGATGTACCTTTCCTTATTTCTCCTACTAAGTAAAAATAAAACCCCATAGCAATATATATAAAGCAATCAGAAGACCCTGAAAAATAGAGAGAAGGCAGACTGGCTAGGAACCTCAGGACTCAAGTCCAAGGGACACAGAAATGCATTCTCTGGGTTTTCTATTTGCTTCACATATCTCAGACTTGAAGCTAAGTAAGTTGGCAACCCAGAGGTGAAAAAGAGCATAGGAAATTAAGGCCTTTACAAAAACTGGCGCTCTCTAGCTAAAGGACCACAAAAAGGGCCAACTTAGAAGACAGAAAAAATTTAGACAATACTGCTCTACTCTAGCCAAAGACCCTGGAAAAATAGTGGCCCCACCCTCACTCACACCAGAAAGGGCTGAAGGGGAATCCTAAATATCCAGACATGAGAAGCTATAAGAAGATGCCCATTATCCCTGCTTGGTGAATTCAGAAAAGGCTAAGTAAGGAGCTGGGACTTTATACAATTGCCACCTGATAATGGCCCCATCTCCTATTTTTCAGAGAAGACATAGTAGAGAAAGAGGACTTTCACCATTACCTAGCAGCAACAAAGCCATCCCTCATCTATGTGGAGAACCAGGATTCCCACCCCCATCCAACAGTAATTAGGAGTTACTCCTTGGGTGTCAGTGGAGATTGAGTAAGGATGTCTCCCCCCACCTGTAAGTATCAAAACAGCATATTCCCATTCCATGCTAGAAAGGTATCAAAGAAAGTCAGTTAAAACAAAAAGTTTATACAAGATCTAGAATATCAGAAATAATATGAAAATGTCCAGGTTTCAACTGAAAATCAGTCATCATACCAAGAACCAAACTGAATGAAAAAAGCAAGAGATGACAATACCAGGATAACACAGATTTTCGAACTATTTGACTAGGATTTTTAAGCAGCCATGATAAAAATTTTTCAATGAGCATTTACAAATGAGCAATTACAAACTTGTTTGAAAAAAAAAATTTAAGGGAGAGCTGCAGCAATGAAATATAAAGTCTCAGCAAAGACAGAGGAGATATAAAAAGACCTAAGTGGAAATTTTAGAACTGAAAAATGCAGTGACCTAAGTTAAAAGCTCAGTGGATGAGTTCAACAGCAGAATGGAAGGACAAGAGGAAAGAATCAGTGAACTGGAGGATAAACAGTAGAAATGATGCAAGCTGAACAATAGAAAAATAATAGACTAAAAAAGACAAACAAACAAAAAGAACAGAGCCTCAGGGATCTGACAGACTATATAAAAAGATCTAACTCTTTTGGCATCAGAGTCCTAGAAGGACAGGAACAAAAGGACAGTGTTGAAAAATTGCTCAAACAAATAATTCCTGAATAGCTTCCCAAATTTGAGAAGAGACAAAGAGACAAGAGAGAAATACAGATTCAAGAAGCTGAGTGAACCTCAAACAAGAAAATCCAAAGAAATCGATGACAAGACATATTATTAAATGTCTGGAAACTAAAGATAAAGGAAAAATCTTTACTGATGCCAGAGAAAAAACAAAACCTTTCTTATAAAGCAAAGCAATTAGAATGATAAAAGCAATTTTAATTGAAAAAGTGGCGGTCAGAAGAAAGTTACATAAGATTTTTCAAGTGCTGAAAGAAAAGAATTGCCAGCCCAGAATCCTAAACCCACTGAAAATATGCTTCAGGAATGTAGAGGAAATCAAGATATTCTCATAAGAAGGAAAACTAAGAGATTTTGTCACCTGCCCCCAATTACCCACCAAAAAGAAAAAAAAAGGCTAAAGAAATTTCCTAAAACAGAAAGGAAATGATAAAAAAATGAAATATGGACCATCAGAAAGGAAGAAAAAACACAGTAAACTAAAATAAGGGTAAATACAATAGGATTTCTTGTCCCCTTGAGTATTCTAAATTATGCTTGAAGGTTGAAGAGAACTTTTAACATCCAACTTTGTGGTTCTAAATGTACATAGAGGGAATATTTAAGATAATTATAAATGGGAGAGGGTAAAAACACATAAAGGAAGAAAAAGTTTCTATGCTTCCCTCAACTGTTGAAATGATAATAACAGTAAACTGTGACAAGATTATTTATATATAAACATATCAGTAATGTAATACTCAGAGCAACAAACAATAAAGGCAAACAAAGAAATACACTAAAAAACTATACACAAATCAAAATATATTTCCAAAAAAGGTTTACAGGAGCCACAGAAAGGTAGGAAAAGGAGAGAAGAAAAGTGGAAAAAACAAAACAAAACAAAACAGGAAGGATAAATAGAAAGCAAAACAAAAAAGGTCTAAATATACCAATTAAAATAAGAGGTTGGCAGACTGGATTGAAAGACATGGCCCAACTATGTGCTGTTTATAAAAAACTCACTTCAACATAATGATATAGGTGGGTTAAAATTAAAACAATGAAAAAGAAATTTAAAAATCAGTCAATAGAAAGTATGAAGTCCAGTAAAGTAGACTTCAGACCAAAGAAAATTAATAGAGACAGAGGGAAATGCTGTAGAATGAAAAGAGTAGTCAACCCACCAAAAATACATAACAATCCTGAATGTATATGCACCAAACAAGAGAGTTGGAAAACATGTGAAGCAAAAACTGATATATTCAAAAAGAGAAATAAACATATGTACAATTATAGTTGGAGAATTCAATACTTCTAACAATTGAGAGAACAACCAAACAAAAAAAAAATCTACAAGACTATAAAAGAACTTAACAACACTACTAACTACTATAAGGACCTAATCAATATTTATAGAACATCCCACCCAACAATAGAATACACATTATTTACAAGTACCCACAGAAGACATAAGTTAAATAGTGGACACAAAGAGATCAGATCCTAGTCCCTGGAACCTGTAAATGTTATAAGGAAAAAGCATCTTTGCAGATATATTTAAGCACCTTAAAATGGGTAGCTTATCCTGGATTATACAAGTGGGTTCTAAATACAGTCACAAGTGTCCTTTTAAAAGAAAGTCAGAGGAGATTTGATACAGACAAAAGAGGATAAGACATACACACAGAAGATAACATGATGTAAAGATGAAGGCAGGAATTGACCACAAGTCACAGAATCCTGGTGCCTACCAAAACCTGAAAGAGGAAAGGATTATGACCTAGAACCTCCTTAATATCAGCCCAGGGATAATGATTTCTGACTTTTGGCCTCCAGAATTGTGAGAGAATAAATATCTGGTGTTTAAAGCCACCAAGGTTGTAATAATCTGTTAGAATAGCCACATGAAATAATACAGAATATCTAGCCAAATAGACCATATCCTGGGTCATAAAACAAATGCAGTGAATTTAAAGGAATTGAAATCCCTCAGAATGTGTTCACCAACCAAAGTGGAATAAAACTAGAAATCATTAATAGAGAGAAAACAGGAAACTCACCAAACACTTGTTTCTAAAAGAAAATTTAAAAATACATGGACTTGAATAAAAATTAAAAATAAGATCAAAATTTGTGAGGCACAGCTAAAGCAGTGCTGAGAAGAAAAGTTATAGCACTAAACGCACACATTAAAAGAGAGGAAAACTCTAAAAAAATAATCTAAACTCACATCTCAAGATCCTACAAATAGAAAGGCACAATTAACCCACAGCAAACAGAAGGAAGGAAATAGCAAAAATAAAACCAGATGTAGCAGTTTGATATTGTTTATGAATTCCAAAAATAGATATTGGATTATGTTTGTAAACTCATCTGTCCCTCTAGACATATTAGATTATATAGGATTCAGAGGTTTCACATTTACTTGATTAAATACTGATGAAGGCTTTGACTGGGCCACATCAGGGGGCAGGGACTCACAGAGAAGATGACATGGCAGATGAGTTATTTGGAGTTTTGAGCTGGAGCCCAGGAAGTAAGCAAACAGAAGAGTAGAGCAACTGAGCCTGGAGAGAATCGAGCCCCAGGAAGAGAGACAGAGCCAGTCATCTGAGAGTCTACAGGTGGCCTTGTGGAGAAAGCAGGGAGGTGAGCCCAGAGAGAAACAAGCCCTGGGAAGAGAGGCATCCAGGAAGCCTGAACTCTTGGGAGATGTCAGCAGCCATTTTGCTCCAATATTGGGCAACGGACTTTGGTGAGGGAAGTAACTTATGCTTTATGGCCCAATAACTGTAAGCTTCTACCCCTTTATAAAAGTCAACAAATCTCTGATATTTTGCATCAGCACCTCTTTGGCTTCCTAGTACACCAGATATCAATGAAAGTGGAAAAAAATAGACTATCAGTGAAACAAAAAGCTGATTCTTTGAAAAAATAAAGTTAATGAACCTCCAAGATTGGCACAGAAAAAAAGAGAGAAGACACAAAATACCAATATCTGGAATGAAACAGAGGAGAACACTACAGACTCTGAAAATATCAAAAAGATAACAAGTGAATACTGTGAAAAACTCTATACATTATCAGTTTTACAATGTGGATGATATGGACCAATTCCTCAAAAACAAAAGCCACCTTAGCTTACCAAATATGAAATAGATAATATAAATATTATTATAACTAATTAAGGAAATTACCTTCAAACTTTAAAAACTACCAAAAAAGGAATCTCCAAAAACAGTTCGTTTTACTGGAAAATTCTATCCAACATATAATGAAGAATTAACACTAATTCTATGCAGTTTATTCTAGAAAATAGAAAAATAGAAGGTACATTTCCCAATTCTTTTTTTTTCCAAGATTTTAAAAAATTTATTTCTCTCCCCTTCCCCCCCCCAGTTGTCTGCTCTCTGTGTCCATTCGCTGTGTGTTCTTCTGTGACCACTTTTATCCTTATCAGCGGCACCAGGAATCCGTGTTTCTTTTTGTTGCATCATCTTGTTGTGTCAGCTCTCCGTGTGTTGCGGCTGCACTTTCCTGTGCAGGCTGCACTTTCTCTCATGCTGGACGGCTCTCCTTCCAGGGCGCACTCCTTGTGCATGGGGCTCCCCTACGTTGGGGACACCCCTGCGTGACAGGGCACTCCTTGCGCACAACAGCACTGCTCATGGGCCAGCTCCACACAGGTCAAGGAGTCCCAGGGTTTGAACCGCGGACCTCCTGTATGGTAGGCAGATGCCCTATCCATTGGGCCAAGTATGACTCTGACACCAAAACCAGGCAAAGAAACAAAAGAAGAAAACTACTGGCAAATATCTCTAATAAATACAGATGCAAAAATCCTTAACAAAATATTAGCAAATAGAATTAATCAATATATAAAAAGAATTATACATTATGACCAAGAAGGATTTATTTCAGGGATGCAAAACAGTTCAATATCTGAAAATCAACCAATATAATGCATATATTATCATGATAAGGAAGAAAAATCAAATAATCATATTAATTAAGAAAAATTTTTGACAAAAGTCAGTACCTTGTCATAATTTTAAAAATAACAGCCCCTATTAAAGGATGACGTGATTTTCTACATAGGAAATCCCAAGAAATCTACAAAAAAATATATAAAAACCTCCTATAATTAATGAGTTCAGTAAGTCACAGCATACAATATAAACATACAAAAAGGAATTGTATTCTATAAACTAGCAATTAACACATAGACACCATAATTTAAAATATAATATCATTTATAATTGCTCAAAAAGTGAAATACCAAGGTATAAATCTAGCAAAACATGAATAGGACTTGTATCCTGAAAACAACACAACAGTGAAGAAAAAAAAAGAAAGCAAAATTAATGGAGAGTCATACCATGTTCATGTATCAGAAGACTTGATATTATAAAAATTTCAATTCTCCCAAAACTGATGTACAGAAATAATACAATTCTCATCAAAACTTAGGAAGAATTTTTATAGAAATTTTATTTTAGATTGTTATAAAATTTACAGGGAAAAATAGAAGAACTGAAATAGATAAAACGATTTTGAAAAAGATTAAATTGGAAAGAAGCAGTCTATCCAATTTTAGGTATTTATATAGCTACATTAATCAAGATTGTGTGAAAAAAATGTATATCTACATAATGGAATTGCATTCAGCAATGAAAAGAAATGAAGTATTAAAAAAATGACTGTAGTCCTGGTGGCAGAAGGATAGACACATAGGTCAAACAGACTTGGCCCACGGATAGGGTGTCCGTCTACCACATGGGAGGTTCGCGGTTCAAACCCCGGGCCTCCTTGACCGGTGTGGAGCTGGCCCACATGCAGTGCTGATGCATGCCAGGAGTGCCACACCACGCAGGGGTGTCCTCCATGTAGGGGTGCCCCATGCGCAAGGAGTTTGCCCCATAAGTAGAGCCATCCAGCGCAAAAGAAATTTCAGCCTGCCCAGGAATGGCGCTGCACACATGGAGAACTGACACAGCAAGATGATGTAACAAAAAGAGACACAGATTCCCATGCCACTGACAACAGAAGCAGACAAAAGAAGACGCAGCAAATGGACACAGAGAACAGACAACCGGGGTGGGGGTGGGGGCGGGAATGGGGGCGGGGGTAGGGTGGGGACAGGGCAGGGAAGGGGAGAGAAAGAAAGAAACAAAATTTAAAAAAAGAATACAAAATAGACTGACATATATAACCAACTAATTTTTGACATAGGTGCAAAATTTATCTCAAATGAAGTAAGACAGCATTTCTGAAAAACAGTGCTGGAATATAAGTACAGTATAGATGGAAAAAAAAAGAAACCTTTTTTAGTTTGCTAGATGCTGTCAATATAATATATCAGAAGTGAGTTGGCTTTTATTAGAGGATTTATTAACTTAAAAGCTTATATAGCTCTGAGGCTGAGAAAAAATGTCCATATCAGGGAATTAAGTGAAGCTTTCTCTCCAAAGTTCGGCTACCAGTGATTCTGGAGTCCTGCCATGTGGCAGGGCACAATGGTGGCTCTGCCAGTCCCACCTTCCCCTCCCAGCCATGTTGCTTTCAGCTTCTTGCTCTTGTGGCAATCTCTCTGCTTAGTGGGCTCCTTTCTGGCTCTGCAGTTTTTCCTGTGTCTATGGCTTTTTATTGCTCCATTTATAAAGGACTCCAGTAAGAATATTAAGACCCACCTTGGGTCATACTCCATTGAAGTTATCTAATCAAAAGGAAATTCCCTTAAATGAATTTAATCAAAAGGTCCCAGCTACAATAGTTTTACATGCACAGGAATGGATTAGCTCTAAGGACATGATTTTCCACAAAATTTCAAACTGCCACAAACATAAACCCAAGTCTCACATTACACCAAAAAATCAACTTAAAGTTGATCATTTAGTACATCACTAAATGTGAAGTATATATAAGTTTAGAAAAACATATAGGAGAAAACCTTTAATACATAGTACTAGGCAAAGAACTCTTCAATTTGACAGAAAAAGCACCATGCATAAATGGAAACATTGGTAAACTGGACTGCAGCAAAATTAAAAACTTTCCTCTGCAAAAGATACTGTTAAAATAATGAAAAAATAACCTACAGAGTGGGAGAGGATATTTTCAAACCACATTTCCAATAAAGCCTATCTAGAATGTATAAAAAATTCTCAGAATTCAACACTCAAAGAGCAATCTCTCCAGTTAGAAAATGAACAAAAGACATGTGGAACTATTTCACCAAAAAAGATGAACAGATGGTAAATAAGCACATAAAAGATGTTCAACTGCATTAACCGTTAGGGAAATGCAAATTAAAACCACAATGAAATCTCTCACCATACCTATCAAAATGCCAAAAATAAAAAATAGTGCCAATACCAAATGTTGACAGGGATAAGAAACTGGATCATTCATATCTTACTCATGGAGTAGTAAAATGGAAAACAATTTGTCAGTTTCTTATAACAATAAACTTGCAACTACCACAAGAATCGGCAACTATACTTCTGGATTTTGCCAAAGAGAAATGAAGGCTCATATTCGCACAAAAATCCACACATGAATGTTTATAGCATTTTAATTTGTAATAGCCATCGAACTGGAAACACCCCAGATATCCTTCAACTGATGAGTGGTTAAACCATTCCATGTGATATATCCATAACATGGAATATTACTCAGCAATAAAAAGGAACAGCTATCAACATATGCAACCACCTGAATGAGTCTAGACCTCAAGATTTATTATAAATCTGCAATAATTAAGAAAATGTGGATTAGAATAAAGGTAGCTAAATCATTGGAACAGAATAGGGAATCCAGAAAAAGAGAGAGAGAGAATCAATTGATTTTTGACAATGATGCAAAGACAATTTGGTGAGGAAAGAATAGTCATTTCAACAACTGGTGCTATAAATTGAATATCAATAAGGATAAATTATCTAAATCCATACTTTATAAACACAAAATTTATTCAAAATGGATTAAACATTCAAACATCAAACCTGACAGTATAAAATTCCTAGAAGAAAACCTAAGAGAAAATCTTTGTGAAAACTGGATGTGGCAAAAATTTCTTATACATCACAATGAAAGTATAATCCAGAAAAGGAATGTTTCAGAAATTCAACTTCATCAAATTAAGAATTTCTGCTCCTTAAAATCACTGCTAAGAGACAGAAAAGACATAGCACAAACTAGGAGAAAAACCTTTGCAAATCATATATCTGATAAAATGGGACTACTACTTTGGAAAACAGTTTGGAAGTGCTTTAAAAGTTAAATGTGCACCCCAATATAAGATCTATACAGTCCACTCCTAGGTATTTCCTTAGAGAAATGGAAGCATATGTCCATACAAAGACATATTTATTTACAAAAGCCCAAATGTGAAACAGCCCAAATGTCCACCAAGAGGTAAATAGATAAAGTGTGGTATTTCTATACAATGGGATATTACTCAACAATAAGAAGGAATGAGCTCAACATGGATGAATCGCAACATAATTATGCTGTGTAAAAGCCAGACAAAAACAGTATTTTAGATTCCATTTACAAAAATTTCTAAGAAATTCAAACTAATCTATACTGACAGAAAGCAAATCAGTAGTTGCCTAGAGGTAGAGGAACAGGGGTGGAAATTGTAAAGGGGAAGAGGATACTTGAGGATAGTACATATGTTTATTATTAATTTCTTGACTATGGTGATGGTTTAGTGAATATACATATGTCAAAACTTATAAACTTTATATTTTAAGTATATTTTAAGTATGTCAATTATACCTCAATATAGCTGTTAAAAATGGAAATCAAATTTGAAATTAAAGTGTATTTTAAAAGCATGACAATGTAAGCATTAAATATTAAACATATTGGATGAACCCAAAGTGGCAGTCAGAGGACAATTAATAGCCATAAATGTTTACATCAGGAGAAAAAAACATATTGAAAATAAATGAACTATTTAATACTGAGATGAAAAAATGAGAGTACAATGTAAATGTAAGTAGAAAGAGGAATTATTAAGAATAAAAGTGTATATAAATGATAAAAAGCATCAAAGCAAAACTCAATAGATTAGGGAAGCAGATTTGGCTCAATGAATAGAGCATCTGCCTACCACATGGGAGGTCCAAGTTTCAACCTAGGGCCTCCAGATCTGTGTGTTGAAGCTGACCCACACAGTGCTGATGTGCACAAGGGGTACCATGCCACGCATGGATGTCCCCTGCATAAGGTAGCCCTATGTGCAAGGAGTAGGCCCCGTAAGGAGAGCCACCCTGTGCAAAAAATAAAGTGCAGCCTGCCCAGGTGTGGGGCTGCACACACAGAGAGGTGACACAGCAAGATGACACAACAAAAAAAGACACAAATTCCTGGTGCTGCTGACAAGAATACAAATGGACACAGAAGAACACATAGCAAATGGACACAGAGAGCAGACAGCTGGGGGGTATGGGGGAAGGGAAGAGAAATAAAACACTCAATAGATTAGACAGTTGCTTTTGTTTTTAAAACCAATGAATTAACCAAATGTGTAAGAGATCTGTTTAGAACAAGAAGATACAAAATCTAGGGATAAGAACAGTAGTTATAACTATTATTATGTAGAAGGTTTATAAACTTATATACTCTCTTAACTGAAAAATATTTGAAAAATCTTAAATAATTGATTTTCTAGAAAAAAACATAAATTGCAAATTTAACTAAAGAAGAGACTGAAAGAAAAACTTAAGGAAAACAATAGGTCTAGAAATACTTTAAAAGTTTCAATTTTCTATTGTTACCATACTTAGGTGGTTTCCTTTTTGACTTCTTCAAAACATTCAAGAAAGAGCTAGTTCCTGAGATATAAACTCTTGTCAACTCAATATACAAGCCCAGCATAAACTAATGCTAATAATACACAGGGACAACACAAGATAGAAAAGGTTGGCTGATCTCACTTATGTTTATAGATTTATCATCTTAATTTGAAAATATTTGCAAATCCAATCTAGTAATATATTAAAAGAAAATAGAGTATAACCAAATGAGGTTTGTTCCAGTCATGCAAGGATGCTTAATATTAGCAGGATTATAAATAGCAGATTAAAGTATAAGAATACTACAGTCATCTTAATATAAAGATGCTGGAAAAACATTTAATAAAATTTAATACTTGTTTATGTTTTAACACCCTAGAAATACAAGAAAACCTCAAAAAACTAGGAATAGCAGAAAACTTCCTTAGAGTAATAAAATATCTATAAAAACCCTAAGCTAACATTATTTTTAAAGGTGAAACTTCAGAAGCATTTCTATAAAATGATTAAGAATGTTACTCAATATTAAACTGGAGGATGAGTGAAATATGAAAAATAACATAAAGAAGATGTATAAATAGTGAAACGAAGAGATAAAGCTAAAATTGCTTTTAGGCAATGACAGTGTCTACATAGATATCCAACAAAAACCACTGGCCATTTTGTCAAGAGGCTGAAGGGGGTGGTCAGGTCAGCGGACACTGAGAAGCTGAGCAGATATTCATCAGTGTTCTTGAGCTTTATTTGTTCAATGCCTTGCCTCTTCCTGAAGGGAAGGGAGGCTTCACCCTAGAGCAGGATCCACCACTGTGGCAGATTCGAGCTTGAAGTCACTAGGACTTCTCTAAAACTTGTGAAATGAGGAGACTTAGATGTCAGCCTCAGCTCCTAGGCTGAACTCCACAGATCAGCCCATGACAATTTCTGTAGTCAGATGAAAAAAAGGATCTGTCAGAAAGCAATGCCTATTATCCTGAACTTGGCAGCAAAGAAGAGGATAGGTAGTGGAAATCCTGAAATCTGAAAAGCAGACTGAAAGGTTGACAAAGAACCTGAAGCTGGGTGGTGGAGAGAGGTAAAACATTCCAGTTCCCCAATCTAGAAATGTTAATAAGAACCAACAGCAGCTTAACAAAGAGAAGACCAAGGATCAGAATTCCCAGATGAAAGTTGTTCATAAGAGAAAAGAAAGAGGACATGGTTAGTACTTACCAGCAGTTACATGGTAGGCCATGCCAACTGGGGGGAAGAACAAAGTACATTTTCCAAATAATCAAAATTAGAACTCTAGCTTATCAAGTTTCAGCTTACTTTTTATGCTTCAAAAGATTCAGAACAATGCCGGAGCCAAATTTGTAAGCCATCATCACCAACTGATCTTCCTAAACCACCAAGCCATTACATTCCTGTTTCTTTTAATCCTTCTGATAAGGAGATAATGACATTTCCAACTAAAAACCTTACTTAAAGTACAGGTATAAAATAAGAAACTACTATGTTTTAAATTTAGACATCACATTTAAGACTAGTTGTCAATTGGTCTGGAACAAATTCATTAGGGAATTAATGTATTTGTGTAAAACTGCTAATGTAAAAAATATGACTTAACTTCATCTCATTTATGTGTTGTGTGCACACTATGATGTAATGGCAGTATCAGCGCAATTTACAATAACTAAATTATTGATTGTACTTGATATCAACTGTTCTTAATTGAATAACTCAAGTGAAATCACTCAAGTTTAGATTTAGGGAATGGCAAAGCAATCTTTTTCTAATGCCTGCTGAGGGAAACTACTAATTTAAAATTATCATTTCATGGATCAGTAGATTTACATATTGAAAGCTAGTGAATCAGATTACAGATATCTAGCTAAGACACAGAGGGATGGAGAAGTAGTTGAATATTTGGAATTCAATGTGCTATGAACACCCGAATAAGTAATATGCCAACCACTTGATGCACTGCCAAAAGAAAATGTGAATTTTTCTTAATGAATACTTACATTTTAATAAGTTGTATGGTGGTGAATGTGGACAGGGCACTAGGGGCTTATTAGAATGATCCAGTTCTTACACACAGATAAACGTCTGCCAACATATGCTCCATAACCAATTTTCATAGGAACAGTTTTTGGTTGTCAGTGAGTAGCTTTCAAAATACATCTTCTATATTCTAGTACTGTACAAGTTATTGACGGTGATCTGGCCTCAAAATCATCCCTGCAGAGATTGGCATTAAGTAGGAAATTGTACAATGTGAAAGCTTTATGTAGCTAGGAAAGAGCCATGTAAATACATGTAATAAACTTTCAGCATATTTAAAGTTTTGTTGGCCTTTATCCTCAAAAATAGAACATTTTAGTATGAATTCACTAAGTGTAAGATCATGGCTTGTTTTTTTATACCATAGCCTGATTTTAAAGATTCATACTGATTTTGTTTCTTTTCAGGTACAGGAGCTGCATATTGAGCCCAGGACCTCACACGTGGGAAGCCGGTAGGCTATACCAGCTCACCTGAGTTGGTTTTTTTGTTTGCTTTGTTTTCGGATATACCAGGGATCAAACCCGGGATTTTGTATGTGGGAGGCAGGCACTCAACCACTTGTGCTACATCCGCTCCCCCATATTAGTTTTTAAAGTTTACTCTTGTACTGAAGTGCCAGTGTATCGGTGTATGTATGTTATAATTGGTTCATTATAAACTATTTTTCAAAGTAAATCCTAGTGCAAGAAGTTGTATGTTATTACTGAAAAGATTAAAACTGATGAAACATTTCCTATTTTTAAAAGATGTCAAATGCAGTACAGGACTTTTGTCTTTTTACTTAAGCCCTAAAATGAATTTTAAGTATCTCTCCAACCTTAAAGATTCATTTTCACTTTCACCAATTTTTGTAACTTATGATATAAGTATAGTTTACTTTTACAATGCCAGCATATTTTCTTTTCTGTCTTAAATGCAACCCAGAGAACCACTTACATAAATACATAACTTCTTGAATAATATCCTGGTAACAGTATCTTAAAGGTAAATGTTAAACATTAAACAACAGTTAATCTAATAATAAGTTTAAAAAGTAAAAGAGAGAGTCAGATTAAAAGAGATTGTAAATGCCCTATTTTCTAACTCTGCAGCTCTTATTGATATTCATACACAAGATGGTTAAATTGTTTTTCTCCAAATGAATCAGATGACACAACTTTGCCCCAAGTCTAAAACTGATTTCCTAAAGACAAGTTTATATAGTGCTTAATGTGCATATAAAAATTTGAAGCATAAAATTTAAAATAAATCTTCCCCCCCAAAAAAAAATCCACTGGCCAATTATTATTACTAATAAGAAAACTCTGAGATTGTTAGATAGCTGAACTGAGAAACAACATACAAAATATCAGTAGATATTTTCTGCATATCAAGTACGAAATGGTAAGGTGGGAAAAAATGATTACAAAATACAATAAAAACTGGACTAAAGAGAAGCAGATGTGGTTCAACTGATAGAGCATCTGCTTACCATATGGGAGGACCTGGATTAGATCCCCTGGGGCCTCCTGGTAAAAAAGAAGAAGAGAAAGTGTGCGGACATGGCAAGCGAGTGCCCGCACGAGTGCCCGTGTGGTGAGCCAGTGCCCATACAAGTGCCTGTGTGGTGAGCCAGTACCCCACGCAAGTGAGTCAAGCAGCAAGATGATGATGCATCAAAAGAGGGACAAGGGGAGAGTCAAGGTGAAGCACAGCAGAAACCAGGAACTGAGGTGGCACAATTGACAGGGAAACTCTCTCCCTGTCAGAGGTCTCCAGGATGGAATCCCAGTGAATCTTAGAGGAGAGGAAATGAGAAAAGAAGACAACACAGACAGCAAAAACAGCAGGGTGGGAGGAGGGGAAGGGGGGGGCGAATAAATAAATAAATCTTTTTTAAAAACTGGATTAAGAGTCAGTAAGAAATATGCAAGACCTGAAGGAAACAATTTTTAAAAAAATTATAGAAGCTCAAACAAGCCTGAATAGATGGAAAGAGAGGCCCTTTTCCTGTCTATGAAGATTTGAAAATTTGAAGATGTCAGTTCTATCAAAATTAATCAATAAATCATCTTTTTAAATAAAAATCTCCAGATTTCAAGAACAATGAGAGGGACTAGTTTCATCAAATATAAAGACTTATTGACAAGCAGATCAATGGAACAGATTTGGGAGTTCAGAGGAAGATCCATGTAATACCAGTCTCAGGTATGCATTTCTCTAGGTTTGTTCAGCTGCTGCTCTCCAAGCCTCTTCTACTTGTTCAGTAGAGACCCTGGCTCCTATGCCATTACTTATCTGCTAGTACTTCTCAGTGTCTCATTTTCATTGAGGCACTAAGGCTGGGTTCCAGCGTGGCATCATCGTGCCTGCTGCAATGGAGGCCCAGTCACGTCAATGCCCAGGCTCCATCTCCAGAGGCTTTGGCTTCCCCAGAAGCTGCAGGGAACAGGGATCTGGTTAACATAACCCAGAAATGTTTCAGTATTAACACATGTTGTGGCAAAGATTGATCAATGAGAGACAGAAGGCAAGACTAAGAAGCCCATAGGTAAATATGTCATCTTTTCTCCCCTAAAAAGACGATACCAAACCAGTGATTCCATGTGGCCCCTCCAGAGATGCCCCACAGGACTGAGGAATTGGCTATGCATTTTTCTGTCGAGGCTGTGGCCAGTTCAGTAATTCACCATTTAGTATTTGCTTCTTCCCTTCTCTAGCTCACTCCCCCTTTTTTTTCCATCATTCTGGAGGCCATAGTTTATATCCTCTATTATATTATTTGCATATTGTCGTCCTTATTTTCTTGTGTTCTTGAGTTTCATGAGTTAAATTATCCTTTGGCCCAGATAAAAAAATTTCTTTTTCTCCTAGAACATGGATTTTCTCTCCAGAGGGTTATTTCTGTTTTTGTTTTAACAGCATCTTTGGAAGTAAGCCCTGAACACTAAGGAATTAATCATATCTTGACAAATAAAATTACCTGAAAAGTCAAAAGACACCGTCCCATTCTAATTCTCTGCAAAATGTCTAGCAGTTGACACCACATGCATGCAGGTTCTTTTCTAGCGGTGTTTGCATATGCTTGTGTATCTATGTGAGAGAATGGTTTAACCTGAAATTCTGCCTTACTGACCTGGAGGAGTCTACCTCATTTCCTTTGAAATTGCAGTGTTCTCTTCAGCCATGGTACAAAGGGAGCCTCAGGAAAGTCATGGGCAGCCTCGTCTGTCCCCGTGTCCCCCAGAGAAACTCAGTGTTAAGTCAGTTTTTAAATGGAGACTCATTAACTGTATGTGTTCATTCCCTATTGCTCTCAGCTATTGCAAATGCAACAGGTGCAAATACTTGGTTTCCCTATGATATGCAATTTAAATAGTTCATAGTTTATGTTTTAAAAGAAGAAGTAAACCCAACTGTGATGGTAAAGTTCATGTGTCACCTTGACTAGATTATGGTGTCCCCTTTTTGGCCAAGCAAGCACGCCTTTGATTGGTACTGTGAGAGTATTTCAAGGATTTAAATCATCAGTAAGTCAATTGCATCTGTGACTGACTACAATCAACAAAGGAGATCACTTTCAACTCCTCTAATCAGTTGAAGGCCTTAAAAGGAGAAGTGTGATTTTAGCCTGTCAGAAGGAAGAATTTTCATCTCTACTTCAGCCAGCCAACCAGCTTCCTGGGGAGCTCATTGAAAACCATCCTATGAGTTCCCAGGTTGTGGCCTGTGTTATTGAATAGAGACTTGCCCACCCCCAGAGTCGTGGGGACTATTGACTTTCTTAGAGAGTAAACTGTCAGACAGTGGCTTTTTTAAAAATATTTTTTTAATTTTTTAAAGATATTTAGACTATATAAATGTTTTATAAAAAATATAGGAGATTCCCATGTGCCCCACTCCCTACACCACCCACATTTATCCACCTTAACAACATCCTTCATTAGTGTGGTTCATTCATTGTAATTGATGAACACATTTTGGAGCATTGCCACTAAGCACGGATTATAGTTTACATTGTAGTTAACACTCTGTCCCTTTTTGAAGGTTATGGCAAGATATATAATGGCCTGTATCTGTTGTTGCAATGTCATTTGGGACAATTCCCAAGTCCTGAAAATGCCCTGTATTATACCTGTTTTCCCTCTTCCTGCCCTCAGAACCTCCAATGACAACTACCTCTACACCACTGATATAATTTCTTCCATTGCTAGAATCACAATAAGTCTATAGTAGAACACCAGTAAATATACCATAGTACATAGTTCATTCCCCAATCCTGAGGATTCCAGGATGGTGGTTCCCACTCCACCTCTAATTGAGAGGGGATTTCAGCCAATGAATGGGACTCTCTTGCTTGTAGTTGTAGATTCACTCGGTTCCTTGATATGATGGTTGTCCATCATCACTTCCTTGTTAGTTGTCCTGGATGAGTCCAATGAACTGGAGAGTAGGTGTTGCCACTCTGTTGAGGCTCAGGGCCCAGCTGGCACATGGACAACCCAAAGACTCCAGTCTCTTGGACATGGCACCTACCAACTCCAGCACCAACTATAGGTTCAAGTAGAAGGGACAGCAGAGCCATATGTAGGGAAATCATAACTGAGTCCAACTCTGTCACACTAGGGAGCGCAAACTCCAAAGTAGGGCCCACTGGCAAGGCACCAAACTCCTGAGCTATTTGCCCTGACCATAATGCCTGGGTGTCTCCAGAGCCCTCAGGAGTCCCACTATTTGGGATAGTATTCAATTTGGCAGTTAATTTTTTTTTAATTTACAAACACTCCCTTTTCATCTCCCACTCCCCTAGTAACCTCTAATTTGCTTTCTACCTCTATGAGGTTTGCTGTTTCTTGTACTCTCTTATAGGTGATATTATATAATTTTTTCCTTGTGTGTCTTGGTTATTTCACTGAGCATGTTTTCAGAGTTCTTCTATGTTGCAATATGTCTCAAAACTTCAGTTTTTCTTATAACTGAATAGCATTCCACTGCATGTGTATTCTACATTTTGTCCATCCATTAGTTTGTTGATACACACTTGAATTGTTTCCAGCTTTTGGCTACTGTGAATAATGATGTTATGAATTTTGGTGTACAAGTATCTGTGACCATGTTTTATATGTCTAGATGTAAGGTTGCTGAGTCAAATGGTAATTCTGTGTGCTTGACTTTTTGAGGAACCACCATATCACTTTCCACAGTGAATATACCATTTTCATACCAACATGCACTAGAATTCCAATTTCTCTACATTCTCACCAACATTTGTTATTTTCCATCTGAAAAATAGTAGCCATCCTTGTGAATGTAAGGTGGTATATTTGATTAGCGTTTCTCTTTTGGCTAGTGATGATGAACATCTTTTCATGTATTTATTGGCCATTTGTATATTTTTTCTGGAGAACTGTTTATTGAAGTCCTTTGCCCATTAAAAAAAAAAAGTAAGTTAGCTTCCTGCCTTACACCATATGCAAAAATAAATTCCAGATGGATTGAAGAGCTAGATGTAGAAAACAAAATTATATAACATCAGAAGAAAATAAGAGCAAAATATTTATTTTACTTCTCAAGATAGAGAGTTCTTTTTAAGCAAAACATGAACTTCAGACATCATAAAGACATACAGATTTAAGTCCTGTCCACACAAATATAATACTTCTATAAGAAGACAACATGGAGAAAGGTTAAATGGCAAGTGGCAGACTGAGAGAATATATCAACAACATGAAAACAGTGCATTAATTTAGAAAGAGCTCTTGCAAATTGAAAAGAAAAATATAAGCATCTCAATTGACAAATTGGCAATGGTTAGAATCTAGTTAGGAAACTAGAAACCACATTAGGTATTTCAAGTAAAAGATTTAATAGAGGAATTCAGTTACCCAGGTATGGAGGGCTGAAAAGAGGTAACACTGAAGTACTCTAGATGTAATTTTTATAGGAAGCATCTATCACATCTAGGGCTGGGACAATAAAAGAGGTTAAAGAGGTAGGATTCCTAGAATCTGTGGGGTTAGGAAGGAAGAGATGTGACTAATTCTGGGTGAGCTGACAGGTGGAGCTAACTGCTACTGCTGGAGCAATGCTGACAGCAATATGAAAAAGATGAAAATCCTTTTCTCCTCTTGCCTTTCAATCTGCTTTTAATAGCTCCTATTGATAAACTCAAGGAAGCCAGGGAGTCTGAAAAGTCTAGTTTTCAGACTTCCAGTCCCAGCAGCACCAAACATAGTATTGGAGAATAGTTTGTAGTTGAAATCTGATAGGTGAATTATCAGCAGAGTTACAAAGAGGTAATTCCTAAAAGAAGAAATCAAATGGCAAATATATATATACTTATATACATATATATGTTGTTTTATGTCATTCATGATCAAGCAAATGTGAATTGAAACAATACCTTTTTTTTTAATATCAGCTTAGAAAACAAATAGCATCCAGTATTGGCAAAGAAATGGGTCAACTCTTAGACTGCTGATGCATGCGTATGCTGATGCATGCGTATGCTGTTCTAGCCTTTTGGAAACTTTGGCAGTATCAACAAAAATTTGAAATATGCATACCCTTCAAACTAATAATTCTTCTTCACAGTTCTAGGATTGGAAATACTTGCCAATGTGGACAAAGATAAATCATTGTTTGTAATAGCAAAAACAGCAGCATCAAAAATAATAACAAAAACCTTAAATATTCTCCCGTTGAAAAATATAACAGTATCATATTACTATGTGTACAAGTATGAAAAAATCACCACATTATAGCATAAAAAGAAAAAAGTCAAACAATATATACACTGTGACCCTATTTAATTGTAAAAAAACAGCTATATATCCATTAGCAGCCATTACTTTGGGAAAGCAACTGTATTGGGGGGTCAAGAAGGAAGAGAAGGAAAGCTTTCATTTATTAATCCATATACATATTAAATCATATGCAACTACAGAGATAAAATTTAATATTGAAGTAATTATTTTAAAATGCATATTTAATTATATTTATTTAAAGTAATATTAATGATAAATTGTTAAATTTTCATAATTTACTTTTTAAAAATTTTTTAATTTTTATTTCATTGTTTTTAAAGATACGTAGATCACAAAAAATGTTACATTAAAAAATATAACAGGTTGCCTTATACCTCACACCCCACCCACTGCTTCCACATCAACAACCTCTTTGATCATTGTGGCACATTCATTGCATTTGATGGATACATTTTGGAGCACTGCTATGCTGCATGGATTATAGTTTACACTGTAGTTTACACTCTTCACCAGTCCATTTGGTGGGTTATGGCAGAATATATAGTGTCCTGCATCTGTCCCTACAACATCATTCAGGACAACTCCAAGTCCCAAAAATGCCCCTACATCACACCTCTTCTTCCTTCTCCCTGCCGTCCGCAACTCCCATGGCCAATGTCTCCATATCAATGACAAAATTCCTTCCATTGCTAGAGTCACAATAGTTCTATAGTAGAATACCAGTAAGTCCACTCTAATCCATATTTTATTCCTCTATCCTGTGGACCTTGGGATGGTGATGTCCACTCCACCTATAAATCGAGAGGGGACTTAGATCCCACATGGTTGATGGATGTGATTCTTCTGCTTGCAGTTGTAGGCCCTCTCGGTTCCCTGGTGTGGTGGTTGACCATCTTCACCTCCCTGTTAGCTGACCTGGGTAAGTCCAACAAACTGGAGATTAGGTGTTGCAACTCAGCTGAGGCTCAGGGCCAGGCTGCCTTATGGCCAGTCCAGAAATTTGAGTCTCCTCAGTATACACCAACCCCAGCACCAACCGCAGGTTCAGTAAAAGTGACAGTAGAGGCATGTGTAGAAAGGTCACATCTGAGTCCAATTCCGTCACAGTCAGGAGCACAAATTCCAAAGTAAGGCCCATTGGCAAGGCACTGAGCTCCAGAGCCATCTGCCATGACCATAGAACTGTGTGTCTTTGTAGCCCTCAGGAGCACCAGTACATGGGGTTGTATCTACTTTGGCTGTTTCTGGGATCCTGCTGAGATGTGCATAAGCATGACCCCTCTGATGACCTCCTGACTCATTTTGAAATCTCTTAGCCATATAACCTCATTTGTCTTTACCACTTCCCCCTTTTATTCAAGGTCTTTTTCTAGTTGCATCATCAGCTGGTACTTGGTAGTAATCTCTCAGAGCCAGGGAGGTTCATCCCTCAGGAGTCATGTCCCATGCTGGGGGGAAGGGAATGCATTTACTTGCTGAGTTTGGCTTAGAGAGTGCCCACATTTGAGCAACATGGAGGGTCTCAGGAGGTAACTCTTAGGTACCCTGCAGCTCTAGGCCTAGTTCAAATTTCAGGCACACAGGCTCATAAGCATAGTCATCATATCAAGGGCCCATCATTGAACCATCCTTCTTCACTGGTCTTTGCCCTTGCACTTGGGAGATTGTTGCTGTTCCATTAGGGAATGTGACAGAGCTGCCCCAGCTAGGAACTCAGCACTCCCTCAGTTCTTGTGTGTAACTCTACCTACTGTGACAGTACCCAATGAATATCCGGACATTTTTATATACCCTATATACATGCCCTGGAGAACTCCCTCCCAACCATGTGTCCCCCATAAATGACAAGCCAGACAGATGCTCCTCCCCTGCCATAATTGAACCCCTCTGTGACCCAAAACTTCTTCAAAAATGAAGCCTAGTACATTGCCAAATTCAATTAGTAGGAAAATGAAATAGTAATGATAGGTTTAACGATTAGAAATAGAATACATACTACTTTAGAAAAACTCAAAGTAAAAAATAAATTGGAGTATTAAAAAATGAAAAATATCATAAAACTTTGTTTTTGATATTTTGCCTTTCATCACTGTAATAGGTATTGCCCTGTATGTACAGTGGCAAGACAATCTCTTACATTCCTTCCTCAATTTCTACATCCTTTTTTTTTAAATTTTTCATTTTACTTCAAAAAAGTTTTAGATCACAGTAAAGTCATGTATACAATATAGGGGACTCCCATATACCCAACATCAAACCCTTTTCCCCCTTTCCCAGCAATGATATTTTACATGTGAATATTATATTTGATACAGCTGATGTACATATATTGAAACATAGCTACTAACCAGGGTTCCATTTTGGTTTACATTATGATTTATATTTTAGACTATACACTTTTCTAAATTTTTAGTTAAATTATGGTTAACATTATGATTTAAATTTTAGACTATACATGTTTATAAATTTTTGGTGAAATTTAACATGGCCTATATCCATTATTGCAAAATCTTGTGGAACACTTTTATTGCCCTAAGTTACCCCCTCTTCCATCTTTTCTATTCCTCTTTCCCCCTCCCCTCAAGGCCCACAGTGACAACCAAGCTTCACTTCTTGCAGGACCAGATTTGTCATAATTAATTAATTTGCAATTAATTATTGCATATTTGCAGTAATTAATTTGCAATAATTTACATTTTCTTTTTTTTCCTTTTTTTTTTAAGATTTATTTATTTATTTAATAGGTTGTCTGTTCTCTGTGTCTATTTGCTGCGTCTTGTTTCTTTGTCTGCTTCTGTTGTCATCAGCAGCACTGGAAGTGTGGGTGGCGCCATTCCTGGGCAGGCTGCACTTTCTTTCATGCTGGGCCACTCTCCTTACGGTGCACTCCTTGCGCGTGGGGCTCCCCTACGCGGGGGACACCCCTGCGTGGCAGGGCACTCCTTGCGCGCATCAGCACTGAGCATGGGCCAGCTCCACACGGGTCAAGGAGGCCTGGGGTTTGAAACGCAGACCTCCCAAGTGGTAGACGGACGCCCTAACCACTGGGCCAAGTCCGTTTCCCAATTTACATTTTCATTAGGGCTATCTTTCTTGAATGAGAGAGAAAGGAGTGACATCATAGCCAATGCAACAGAAATTGTTTATAAACTGCAATATATTTTATTTATGGTACAGATCTTGAGATGCAATTAATTACTGTGTCAATGAATAACCCAACCCTTCCCAGATATTTTTGACAAGGAAGCCTTTTGACCATAATAACTTACTTTTCAGAAAAATTTTGGGGAGTTTTCAAAAGGTAGGTATCCCCATGAAAGTCATTAAGCATCATCCAACCTGGTTTCCGTGGTGGCAAGTGAACTGAGCACAATTGCATTATACCTACTTCCAAGGACTAGGATTTCTATGTGGGTAAGCCGTTGCTTTCTTTTTATTTTACTTTAAGGTATTCATAAAGCCATATTTTCCCAATCTCTTAAAATTATATTCAGAGTACTAAATATATTGAAAGGCACAAGAAGTAGAGAAAGACTGACATTTAGTTGAACCATGTTAGTGACATAGCACAAATATTTGTTCCATAGAAAGCCCAAAGTAAGTTACAAAACTCAAATACCTGCTTTTCATTATCTGTTTTACTTTCTTTAAAAAGTTCTCTGGTGGATTTTCTTTCCAAATCCAGAGCTGGAGACTTTATTCCTAGTTTTCCTATTTAGATCATTAAGCTCTCTCTGTTTAAAATGTTTCAGGATGAAGTAAAACCCCTACCACTCCTGCTTCTTTTACCCAAGAACAGGGAAGCTATTTTAACACAAGACTCTAGATATTACGCATTCAGTTCATAAATTGGATTTCTTAGGTATATAAATGCACAGAAAGAAGAGGTTGTGACATAAGATACTGGTGGGTGAAAATCTAGTTCAATAGCATAGCTTTCATTATGTGTTGAGGGAAGAAGAGAAAGAATATGCTTTTATTTATGTCTAAAGATACACCAAGGTGAGAGCCTATAACCATGAACCCCCAGCTCTGTTCCTCTCGCAGACTCTTACCCTCATAATCTCCAATCTATCTCTCTGCTTCAATCCTCATGCAAAAGAAGCACTGAGGGGAAAAGCTCTAGTCTTGGAATCCAGATGTAGGACTTCTATGACCTTGTCATTTTTTCCACAGTATTATTTGGGTACCTCATCTGACTTCTCTAAGAGGGTCAGTTCCTCGTTTAAAAAATGGGAATCTTATCATCTGTCTTCCCAAATCAGAGTGTTCGTTAGTATTCATATCAAAGTCATGAGGCCTTGAAATAGTCATGTTACTGTATTTATCATTGCCTTTCTTCCTTGCCAGGTTCTGAGGGATGAGGCCACCCCATCATCTGATTTAACTGTTTGCTCACTAAGGCTGATAGTCTAGTTGTGAGGATAAGACCTCATAATTGTTCAGAGTTTATTACACTTTAAAAAGCATGATGGATTATGTAAACGACTCATATCTAATAATTACAATATGAAAAGATCTAATCCTTTAAGTCTCAGCATCTTGCTGCAAAGCATTTCTTAGAGGAGGTTTTGTTGATATTGGAATGTCTCAAATTTAAGATTCCCAAGTTTGTTCCCCACAAATTAATCTCATAAAATTCTCAGTATGGGGATTGGGAGGAAGACAGTCCTGATTAAGTTTGGGAATAATCCATACTAATTCCCTCTCTTTGAAATTCACAATAAATATTAGGAGACACCTGTGTAACTGTATTTAACCCATCATTTCACAAATTTCTTTAACCAATGAAGCCTCTTGAGCTTAGCTTAGTTCCCTGAGAAGTAGTTGCAGAGATAAGGATTTGAGTGCAAATAGTTTATTAGGGAGTAGAGAAGAAAAACAGGATAGGCGAAAAACACAATATAAGATGTGTTAATTAGCAAGTTACCTCTGTGGGTTCCTCAAGGGAACTCTGGAAGACAGGGTATAACATACCTCAGAGTTGTGCCTCCTAAAGGGCAAAGAAGCCAGGGTTTTCATCTACCAACTCCCTTCCATCCTTGGCTAAAAAGTAACCCCAGGGCCCTTAACTCCTTAGAATTTTAATTCTGCCCTGCTTGAAGGCTAAACAGAAAATTCTCCAGTGAAGAGTTGCAGAAACTTGCAGGAGAACTTATAGGAGGAAGTTATCAAAGTTTCTGGAAGAGCGAGAGCTTGAAAGAGGTAGATGACCACTGGTAGCATCTGCTTCATTTCTGCCATGTGGAACTAAAATCCAATGGACCACAATTTGGAAAACACTCAGTTGGGGAATGATAAATATTGATGAAAGCAGTCTTGCAGATTCTTTGTTCTGTTAGGTTGAAGTTTAAGGAGAAGAAAAATGATGTAAAGGAGAAATTGAGGACGCTAGAAATGATTGTGCTAAGCCTACTTCTCTTCTGGCCCCCAATGGTACCGTAGTTTCATTTCTGTTATGATGTACTGCAAAGATTATGATCTATAATTGTCTTTTTTCCTTTCATTTGGCAAACATTTAAGGAGCATCTACTTCATGCCAGGTTTAGGTTGATAACAAAAGCCTTCCCTATATAGTAGAGAAAGAAAAACAAACAAACAAAAAACTCTTTTTTTTCTCAGCCAGGATTAAGAAAATTGGTCCATCAAAGAACTCTACCCCATGGATATTAGGTTACATTTCAGAGGTTTGGGTCTTCAAAGAAACAGCCAGCCTAGAAATAACATCACTCATACACCTCAGGAACAATTAAGTTTTATCAAGGGTGGTTCCACATAATCATTCCAGAAAATGAAAGCTTAAGTTTTCAATGTTTAATGAAAACCATGCCTATTTAATTTTCAAATGTTGAAACTAAGTGGCAGTTAGATGTGATTATTTATAAGAATTCTCTGTATTTCTGAGCATTTATTGGCTAATTTCTTTATTAAGTAGGAAAATTTTTTATTTTGGGTGTGGGGAGTGCACTCAGACCTAGAATTCTGAAACTGTTTCTTGGTATCAGGTCTTGGTTACCTTCAACATGCTGAAGTGCATAGTCTCATTTAGGAGTTGGCACTCACCCACTGCAACAATGTTGCCAATCTGGAGGGAGAGGGTGATGGGGATAGGGGATCAGGGATGGGAGAAGTGGAGAATGATATGATCCTGTGGTGCACCTAGAAGTGTCCTTGCAGATGTGATGGGATCATCCTGATGGAGACAAATCCCAACAGATGACAATGACCTTTTGCATCTTCATCTTGGTCATCACAGCAGACTAGAACTGCCCTTGGGTGGAGCTTTACCAGCCAAGAGGCATTTCTTTCTTATGTGGGTGTCCTTGAAGTCCTCCTTGTGCACTTCAGCTATGTTCTTTAAGTAATGTGAAGCTTCTCCTCGCCATTTTCTCAAACCCTCTTCTCATTTTGGAAAATAATGGCTTTTCTCTAGTTGGTCTACTCAGTCTAGTTGGTCTACTCGGACCCCTTGAAAACAGGATTATATACTTAATTCTTTGAAATTAATATTAAGACTTCTACAATGTATAACATTAAACATGCAATCTTTATTTTGAAGTTTCTAAATTACTTAATAGTTGTGATGTTTAATTTTGTGTCAACTTGCCTAGGCTATGGTGTTTAGCTGTTTAGTCAAACGCTAGTCTAAATGTGGCTCTGAAGGTATTTTGTAATGTGATTAGCATCTAAAATCAGTTAACTTTAAATAACAGAGATTACCCTTAATAACGTGGATAAGCTTCATCCAATAGGCAAAGAACTGAGATTTCCAGAAGTACAAGAAATTCTGCCTCAACACTACAACATCAACTTCTCTCTGAGTTTCCAGACTGCCGGCCTCCTCTAAGGACTTCAGACTTGCTACTCCCCATAATTACATACTCCAATTCCTTGAAATAAATCTCCACACACACACATATACAGACCATACACGACCACACATACACACATACATATATATATCCTGTTGGTTCTGTTTATCTGGAGAATCTTGATTGACACAATATTGTACCAAGAACGTTGATTCTGAGTCTGTCAGAGAGGTAGACTTTTAATGGAATGCGCTTTACCTTCTGCTATTTGTATTTGGTCTTGAGCAGCTAATATTGCCCTCCCAAGAGTTCCTTCTATGAACTCATTAAGTGTTGTATATGAGAACAAAATTGCTAAATAAGTTTACAATAAAATATGAATAAATACATTAACACATTAATATTTTATGAAAAACCCTTGAGATCTGCAAGAATGAGCATGTTATGTGCCAGTTCTGTCAGTTGAGATAAAAGATTCATAAGTGGTTTGATATTTTCAGAAGAAAGACACAGTCTGTACTCAAGCTGTTGTTTCTAAGCTGTGAATAATCACAAATAGAAGTATACATATTAATGACAATATTTTTGAGCAATGAAGGTAGTAAAATATCTTCATATGTCAATTGTTTTGCCAATGTCAATATTTGTGTTAGAAGAGGTTAGAGGACAAGATGTTTTCTTGAGAAAATCATTTTTTTTCTTTGTGCAAAAGGCCTCAATTTCTTGATCTGAGCTGTAAGGGCAATGAAAGATGTAATTGGAAGGGGTCTTTCCTGCAGAGACATTTTAACATTCTATGTTCTGCCCTCATCCCAGGTAACTGGATGGAGATTAGATATGTCAATTACATATTGCATCTCAAATATATTACAGCTACAACCATTTCTATTCTTGGTCATTTTGAAGTAAAATGACTTTCAAAATTTAAGCCATAAATAAACATTATACTCAGTAAGTATTATATTTATAAGTATAAAGTAATTTTAGAATGATTTTCGAACCATTGTCTCCTAAGATTGCAAATATTCTTTTACAATTAAAAGGTTTTTTGGTTGTTGTTACTGTTGTAGGTGGATTTTTTGTTTTTGTTTCTTTGCTATTGAATGATTTTAAGCACACTGCTTTGCCCTTTAGGTACCTAACTTTTGTTAAGTTCCCAAAATTATTGTATATTATCTTACCACAAAGGGCCAAATTGTCATCTCATTTATGCTCCAAACTTCCCATTAGAAAGAATTCTTAGTGTTTCCAAAGAAGATTCCACACCCAAGAAGGATTGTAAGTGGCAAGATTTTTCTGAGTCTTGTCTGCCCACACAAGTCACTGCCACTCCACCAGTTGCTCTGCTTGCCCCTCCAGGAATCTGCAGCTCTTCTGTCTTTTCCTATTGAGAACTGAAACCATCTACTCACATACAGCTTATTGTCTGCACTCACATGATTCTATTACTCCATTATCTTCTTCAACATAACTTTACCATTTTGGAAGACTCTTGCACAAGAAAATCTCTTGTTTTTTTCCTACAAGAACTTCTCCCAAAGTCCTCAGTGCTTCAATGGAAAGGGTCAATGGACAGTTTGTACCCTAACTCACCTTGAAATCCTCCCCTTGCTTTTTCCATCAACCCTAAACTATCATATATAGTGTTCATTAGCTAATCTTAATCAAACCCAATGTTGAAAGACCCACCCAGATGAAATGCACCTTTCCTATAACTCTGAACAGCTACCTATTTCATATATTTTATTTAAATAACTTGCTTTCAGTCAAGCTGAGGATTTTCCTCAGCTTGTGTCTAGAATAAGCACAGGCTTAGGAATCCAAAACATTGAGTCCTGGCCTTGACTCTGCATGATAGACCATGTGACCTTCAACCAGTCTTTTCTCCTCTCCAGGTTTTACATTTTCATCTGAGAAAGGTAAAGTGTTTATTTATTCAACATTTATGCAATAAATAAATATTGGGTATTTATCATGTGCCAGGCATTATAAGAGCTTACCATCTATAGGGTTCTATAATTTCTATAAGATTCAAAACTCAACAAGGGCCATGACAGAGCCAACAACATGCTGGCCCCTATTCCACCATGGTGGGACAATACTTTGCTCCACTAGGTCATACACACTGACACCTCCAAACACGACAATTCTGAAACTTGACCCCCATCATGGTTACAATTTAGTTTGTCCCCTCAAATGTATTAATTTGTGGTATGCTGGTTAAATTTTTTATATTATTTATAGAACACACAGAAAAAGAAAAAGAAAAGAAAATTAAGACTGTCAGATTCTAGATACCAGCAGGCATGCTTTATGCATTATTTTAATAATTTTCCTATTAATTAGTTCTTGTTCTTATATTTTTAATGAAATGAAGAAGTTCTGGAAAGTTTTAATTTCTTGTAGAGAAAGTGCATTGTGTCCTAGAAATTTAGATACTGTAATGCTCTTTCTAAACTTTTACTTCATGCATAAAAAGCTTCCAGCATTAAGAATTTTTAACAGTCTAAGTCCTTAGGGAGAGCAAAAAGTAGAACATTCAGAGTTTAAAGAGGCGAAAATCTACTTAGGAATGACCCAGGAGAATCAAGACAAATACAAGATGCTAAAGCCCTGCTACAGAATTTTAGAGATAAATAAAATCAGCCTAAAATGACCCACTTAGATACCTTCTCTGCCCACATGCTTGTTAGTATCTGACTTCATAGCTAATTGAGATGGGATATCTAGTTGCTAGATGGCTGTGCTGCAAGTTGAGAGACATAGGTTTAAGACTTTTTTCCCAACACTAACTAGCTGTGTGAATTTGTAAAAGATACATCTACCCCCCCCCCCCCAAATAAATTTCTGCCTTCTCATTTAAGAAGTGAAAATCATAAAACTTGTCCTGCCTACAAACTGGTATATGAGACAACATATGTAAAAGTGTTCCACATTTTTAAATGTCACTTTATTATAAGGAAGTGCCACAGATGCCATGCATTATTATATAAGCCAATAAAGTAACCTATCAGAATCAGGTTTGTGCCTGGAAAGGAAAGTAACCAATCAGAATCAGATTTGTGCCTGGAAATGTTGGTATCTACAGTAGACATTGTGATTGACTCATCATGCACTTCATTCGAAATGATTGGCATCAAGATAAGCCAGTTATGCTAACCCATCCCTTTCCAGTGATTGGCTTAGGGATGAGAGGAAGACTGGGGAAAATTTAGGCCAAATAAACATAAGGAGAGCCAGACTTAGGAGTCTCTTTCCCCCGCTGGGCATGCATAAGAAATAGCATTACCCTGGCAGCTGCTAGCAGCTAGCTTCTTTTCATACCATAAAGCAGGGGCTCTTAACAAGGGGTCCATGATCCTGAATTGAAATTCAAAAAAGCATTATTCTTGTGGGGATGTGTTGGTGAGGGTGTGATTTATTTATTAAATAATACATAGTATAGTGTGGACTTAGTAAGGGGTCTCTGGTTTTCACCTGACCAGCAAAGGGGTCTATGGAACAAAAAAAAGGTTAAGAACACCCGCCATGAGGCAAAGCAGAAACAGTAAATAAAATATGGAAAAAACCTGGATACTTGGAATTTGGAAGTAACCGACATACCTAGGTAACACTGAGTTACAGAATCAACCAGACCTGAGGCCTGCTCTGCCTCTGTATAATCTGATATGAGGCTCCATAATTGAGTGGGTGGGAAAACTTTCTGAGCCACTGTCTGAGTGCAAATCTGGGCTCTGCCACTAACTGCTTATCTGACCAGGGACAAGTACCTTAACTTCTCTGAGCCTCAATTTCCTCATCCATAGTATGGGGATAATAATAATAATATTTCCTCCATAGAGTTGTTATTGAAGACTAAATGAGTTAATGGTTTAAAGGTTCTTGGTGCCTGGCATATAGGAAGCACTATATAAGTGTTCATTAATAAACAATTTGGAAAAACACCATTTATTTGTTATTGGAAACAGTCTGGGTTGGATTTTGTTATGTGGTCCTAAAGCAACATAAATACACTGTTTTCCTCAGTCTTCTGAATCAGGTCTTCTTAATTGCACTGTCAAAAGTAGTGGTGTAAAGTGCCCATCAACAGATGAGCTGATAAACAAAATGTGGTATATACATATGATGGAATATTATTCAGCTGTAAAAAAGAATGAAGTACTGACACATGTGAACAACATGGGTGAACCTCATTGACCTTATGTTGAATGAAATTAGCCAGACACAAAAGGGAAAATAGTATATGACGTCACTAATATGAACTAAGTATAGTGAGCAGACTCATGGAGGTAAAGTGTGGAAAACCAGTTACCAGAGGTAGAATGGGAGTAGAGAATGGTCAGCCAATGCTTAATATGTGTAGAATTTATAATTAGGTTCATTGTAATGGTTTGTAAATGGATGGAAGTGATGGTGATGTAGCGATGTGAGTGTATAATTAACAGTGCTTTTTTGTGTGTGTGAACATGATTGAAAGGGGAAATTTTGGGTCATATATTTTGCTAGAAGCTAGAGAATAAAACAGGGGATTGTATAACCCAGTGAACTCTGAGATGGCCAAGGATTATAGTTAATATAAATATAAGAATGTTCTTTCAGGATCTATAACAAAGGTACATCACTAGTACAGGAGTTGAGTGTGGTGTGGTAAATGGGGAAAAATGCACCTAAGCATACTTCTATGGGATATAAATGTATCCTTGTTGCCATACATATGTTTTCTGGATAGACAGAGGCCCACATAGTAGCTAGCAAAATATTAAACTTCTCTCCTAAGGAAGTCCTGATACTTTCTCAAATGAGATGGCAAAAAACTCTGGAATATATAAGCCTTGCCTAATGAAAGAAAACAAACCAACAAGTCAAGCCCTCAAACTTACTGTTTGTATTTATGAACCTTATTCCTGTAATAATGAAACTAAGCCTAATTGTAATTAATGACTATGCATTACCTCCTGAAAACCTCCTTGTGGCCCCTCTCTAAGCCAAACTCTACAAATAAACTCACTACTTCCACCCTCCCCCATAACATGGGACATGACTCCCAGGGATGAACCTTCCTGGCATCAATGGATTATTACTAAACATTAATCAGCAATGAATTTGGAAAAAAACCTTGACCATAATGGGTAAATATTAAATAAAATAGGTTTTTTTTCATATAGTAAATAAACTTTATCTGTTCTTCCACAATGATGATGCTAACAGTCACAGGTCTACATACAATACAGTTTTGTATTAGCTATTTACAATTTACAGTAATATTTTTTCCCTTTGAAAAAATAAGTACAAAAAACAAGTAAATAATAAGGTACTACCATTTGAAGTTATCAGATGTCATAGCTTAAAGAAGTAGTATTTAGCAAATATTCAACAAATCAGTATGGATAAAATAGTCAATTAAATGCTCTAATTTATCAGAAAAAATCGACTAAATTTCACCTCAAAATGTATTCCACAAGTCTTTAAAAAAATCACCCTAAAAATAAATAGGTAAGTCAAGCATTCTTTAAAAAGAAAGACAAACAATGAAGAAAGAAACATTAGGTGAGTCCATATATCCAGTTAAGTTATTCAACATATCTTTTAAACAACATAACACTCTTCCCAATAGAGAACTGAAGAAAGAAGGAAGAAAACAAACAAACAACAAACAAACAAACAAAACAAACCTGTCACCTAAAATAGTGTTTTAATGGCTGAGAGATTTCAAAGTGAGTTGGGAGATTATTCTGGAGGTTATGCTTATTCAAGTCTCCAGCAGATTTCACAACTGCCTCAGTAAACAAAGCCTCAAACAAAAGTGCTCCTGGGGGGTCTAGGAATGTCTGGACCCCATAGGCAGACCACACAGCCTCACTATATCAACACCCCCTTGGCGGGCCCTACCTGGGAATATGTGAAAATCTATTTCCCCAAAATAGCACACTTATACCCATTTATAATTCCCCTAATCATAATTCTTCTACTCCTTTTATTGAACCTGTAATTTTCAATGTACCTGTTAAGTCTATTTCTTGGAGACTCAAATCTTCAGACTGTTCATATGCCCATTGAGCCCTGAAATCCAGGAAAATTGCAGCCAACTCCTACTCTCCAGTTTTTCAGGCTTGCCCTGGACTACCAACAAAGTGATGATGATGGACCAGTCCCATCCCCAAAACAAGGAGTATCTTCAACTGCAAGGAAACAATTCCTTTCCTCTGTCCAATAATATCCACATCCCTTCTCAGCCTGAAGCAGAGTCAACATTGTTGCAAATCCTTCAATATTGAGGAATGAACAAAAATAAAGGAATTGTAACCACAGACCAAAGCAGATTTATTGTTATTGTAGTTATTATCTTGTGTTAACAGAGTAACTTGTAACATTGATATAAAATGAATATTAACTTTAAAAGTAGTGGTGTATCAAGAGTAATTTTCAGTAATAAACATTAAAATAATAAAGTCCATAAGTTATTAACTTTAACATATATGCATATTTATGCATACATGTATGTGTATATGTGTATATGTGTAAATATGTGTGTTTATGTACATATTATACATGCACACTGCAGAAAGAGAAACAAACTCAATATTATCTCATTATCAGCACTATTCTTTCTTTTGTTATAAGAAAGATGATGGAATAAACATTTTTCCCTCTCTGGGTCTTGTTTTCCTGAGAAATGACTGTAATTATAACCAATGCATAAGGACTCAAGTTTGCTCACAGGAATGCACTGCACAAGGAGAACAAAGTCAGCTCGCTAGTTTTACATCTCCACGCTGAGCCCACCAAGGAAACTGCTCCCTGGGACCAAGTCTTTTCCTGTCATTTCCTCTGTGTCATCCTGCTTCCCTGAATATTGCCCTTTGTGGCAGGGATTAGCTAGAAGCTCACTGCACCCACTGCCTCTTCATCCTGGGCACCCAGCAAGACTTTACGTTTCATCTCCTCTCGCATTCAGGTGGGGCTTGTGATTGAGTTTTGGTCGAAGGAATGTGGGCAGAAGAGATGTAAGCCTCCCACATTACATACTCCATTCTCTTTCTCCATTTACCCTCTGACTGAACATTCTGAAGGCATCGGGAGAGTGGAACTACAGGCTAAAAGGAGCATGGTCTTTTACTGACCAACCAATTGACCAGGAACTCCTGTGATGGACAGTGATGTAATCAGAAAGGAACTTGTATTACACTAAGTCCCTGTGAACTTGTTTTTTATCTGTTAAAATAGCTCATTACCCTTAATTAATAATCTCAGCAAAAGAAGAGTGAGGCCCCAGCCCTTAACAAGGCACCACTGAATTTAGAAAGGAAATTAGTGCTGCTCCTCTTAATCTAGTTATTAGGAAGGACCCTGGGTAATGAGGCGAATTACTCGTTTGCTCTGTTGTTTTCCCATAACACACAAGAATACAGGTGAGTAGTGCTGCGTTCTTCTGATGAGGACAAACCACAGACTAACAGTCACTCAAGCAACTGCCTACAAGGTCCACAGGACATGCTCCTTTTAGCTTTGAAGAGGAAACACCTTTCAGAAAGTATGTCAGTGAATTCAGACAGTAATCATAAAGAGAAAGGTTACCATTCTACTTCCCAATATGACCACTATTACTTGCTATAGATGATGTCATCTACTGGAATGACTTTCAGGAGCCACTGAAACATGTTTGTGAATTCAAAACATGAACTCCACAGTCAATGTCAATCAGCCATGTGCCCTCTTGCAGGAGGACTTGAGTTGTTATTTAACTTCAATGTCTCGATCATTTCCAGCTAAATGATTTTAATTCATTAAGATAGAAAAAGAGAGAGAGAGAGGAAGGAGGAAGAAAAGAGGAAGAGAGGAAGGGAAGAAGGAAAAGAAAGAGGGAGGGAGGGCTATAAGTGAAAGAGGCTGCTACCATAATGGAAACCATGGTAGAATACCCTCTCCTGTTTGTCCCTTTAGCAAAATAAGTCCATCCGCAAATTTGTCTCTTTAATTAGACAGGTCAGCAAAGACAACAGATGTTCTGCCTAGTGCCCTATCTCATACACTCCCTCTCGCCTATTTGTTCACTTTCTTTTCTTTCTGAATCATTTTTAAATAAGCGTATTAACTGTGGCATCAGCTACATTTTGTGTCTGTTTTCAGGCTTGTTTTCATTAAGGATTGCTCCCAAATTCTTAGCGAGATAACATACTAAGCACAATACCAAGGGCTCAGGGAAAGGGGCAATGGAGAACACAGGCTAACGTGGGACTCTGTTAGGACAATGAATCTTCAGGGTCTCTCTGGAGATAGGCTAAGTGCTCCCCAGGGGGCCTGAAAGCAGCAAATGGCCAGAAGTAGCAAAAAGCCAAGAGTTCAAAGCCAATCCCATATCTACCCTGACTCCCCACATTCCCTTTCGGAAGAAAAGATGAATATCTAAAAAAGCCTGCCATAGGCTAGATAACTTGGTGGCCTTTTCTGATTTTATTAATTCATTAATTTGACAGTGACAGATCTCCTACAAAACATCAGGTACTGCCTGTCTAACTCCTAAACTAAATGAAAGAATTTATAGCATCAACACTATTATTTTTCTGGTCTTTTTCATTGCCAGTGTATAATATTTCTGGTACATTTAAAGTTTTTAAAAAGGTGTTTTGTTTTTTTTTTCTTTCTAATGGCCTGGGAATCTAATCATCATTCATCTCATTCTCTCTCAAGGAAAATATACTGAGTTTCTAACAACTGCCCTTTAGCCCTTTATTTGTTCATAATTTCTTCTTCACCCCTTCTTCCAAAAAGGATTTTAGATGGTTAATTGAAAATAAATAAAAGAGTTCAAAAACATCTTAAAGGAGTAAGGGAAGAGCACCCTGGAGCAGAAATAAGCTAATTATTAAAATTGAGACTCAATCAGTTAAATAATTGAAAAAAAATATTTTCCAGTTCCTACTAGATGCTGGGCTTCCAACACAGAATAAGATAGGAAAAGACTCAGCTTTTGTGGAACTTACATTCTAGCATATGGTAGCAGGGAGGGGGGTAGAAGGATTCAAACAATAAACAAGGAATGTATCATGTAATACCAAAATAATTCCAGAGCATGATAAGGGCTGGGAGGACAATATGAGATATGAGTGTTTGCAGTAGACTAGCGTCCCCCTAAAAGTTGATGTCCCCCAGGAACTTCAGAATGTGATCTTATTCGGAAATAAAGTCTTTGCAGATATAATGAGTTAAAACAGGATGAGGTCATACTAAATTAGGTGGGCCCTAAATCCTTACAAGAAGACCGTGTGAACACACAGTGAGACAGAAAAGACAACACACAGAGGGAGGAAGTCCACATGGAGAGACGAGGCTACAAGTCAAGGAATACCAAGGACAGCTGGACCCAGCGGTAGCTGGGAAGAGGCAAGAACGGATTCCTCCCTAGCACCTTCAGAAGGAGTGTGGTCCTGCCAACACTTGGATTTTGAACTTCTGGTGAAATGATTTTCTGTTGATTTTAGACACCCAGCTGAGGTACTTTGTTACGGCAAACCTAGGGAACTATACAGTGTAACAGTTTAATATTATTGATGAATTCCAAAAAGAAATATTGGATTATGTTTCTAAACTGATCTGTACCTGGGCATGATCGAATTATGATTAGGGCATTGAGTCCCCACCCCTTGCTGGGTGGGGACTTACAGATAAAAGGCATGGCGAAGAACAGAGTTGAGAGTTTTTAATGTTGGAGTTTTGATTTTGGAGTTTGATGCTGAAGCCTTAAGCTGGAGCCCTGGAAAGGAAGCTCACAGAGGAAAGAGAAGTTCCCCCAGGAAGAGAGGAATCCTGAACCCAGGAAGAAGCAAGCCCTGGGAAGGAACTTTGAACAGAAGGAGAAGCAAGACCCTGGAAGGGAGGAAACCAAGAAGCCTGAACCCTTGCAACTGTAGGCAGCCATCTTGCTCCAACGCGTGAAAATAGGCTTTGGTGAGGGAAGTAACTTACACGCTATGACCTGGTATCTGTAAACTCCTACCCCAAATAAATACCCTTTATAAAAACCAATCAATTTCTGGTATTTTGCATCAGCAACCCTTTGGCTGACTAATACATACAGTGAGCTGGAATAACCAGAGAGAAGCTAGTTAATGTAATTAGAAGGGATGGATAAATCACCTTTCTTTAGAAAGTCATATGTACTTTGATATCTGCACAAACATAACATTCACTCTGAGCTCCCTAGGAAAGACAGCAAAGATGAGGCACAGTGCTTCTTCTCTGTTAAAAGTAAGCATACTCATTCACCTGAGGAGACACGCATTTTAACAATTGCTTGAGAAGTGAATTTGGGGAACTAGAACTTGTTTTCAAATTAAGGATTCTTTGTCATAAAGTTCAGTCTTTAAATCAGAAGCTGATTTTAAAAACCCAAGTCAACCAGTTAGTTGTACCACCTCTCCTCTTTTCGTGGGACTGGGGATGTGTTTAAAGGTAGCATGATTTGTTAAGTCCAGTAGAGCTGGCAGCAATGCTTTCCCCAGCAGTCTGATTTTGACTCATCTGTTACAAAATGAAATAAATGTGCTTTGTTCACTTTTATTTATGTGGCCTTTTAAGACAATGTTGTCATCTGCCACACCCATGGTTTAAACAATTCAGTACAGAAAATAGTATATGATATAAATTATAGAAAACAATGCTGGAACATTGTCTTGCATGAAGGAAAATTGCAGTGTTTAGTCATAAGGCAATTAGCAGAGAGAAAGAAGGCAAAAGACATGGACAGGAAAGACGGGATGGGTTCTGAGATCAGATTCTGAACAATGGAGGTATGGAGAAATGCAGGAGGGCAGAATTATGATTATTCTCAAAGCCATAGTGTTGATCAAAGATCACTCTTACAAAAACGTCAGGTGTAGAATGTCCTGTGACCTTTGCAGAGTGTGCAGCCTTCATTGAGTTAAGGCAATGTAGCTCGTACAATCTCCTCATTCTACAGTGATCTCAAACTTGAGAAGGGTGAAACTTTGAATAAAAACCACCACCCTTTCAATAAATTACATGAAATTTTTTAAACAGAGGTTGACTGAGTCCTGGTAAGACAGTTTAGGGACCTTGGACCCTGCTTCAAAGAACAGTTTTTCTTAAATCTGTTTTGTGTTTTGATGGTCTGCAGGGGAGTTCACTTTTTTCCCATTTCTTAAAATAGAAAAACATTTGTTTGTACAAAAAAAAGTAGCAATAAAACCATAAAGACTTGGGCATTTTTGCCAGGAACTAAGCCTCTATGAAGGATCACAATTTATGTAGAAAATGCTACCTTAAAATGGACTTTAAAATCTGCTGTAATGACCAGAGCATTGTCCAGCAAGGTCAGAGAGCACCTGCTGGCTAGCTGTTCAGAGGACTACCAAGAAGTCATTTATCTTAGTATCATCATGGCCCACCTCACTCTGACACTTGCCTTTGAAGTCTCAGAATCGATTCTGTCAGCATAGCAAGAGAGAAGTCATTGATTTGGGGTTGACTCACATTAACTCAAGCTAAGAGAGGCTGGTTTGAAGACCAGAGTACCGTTATATATACGTGAATGTGGTTAAAAGGGGAAATTTTAGGTTGTATATATGTTACGAGGACAAAAACAAACAAGCAAAGGCCTGTACAGCACAAACAGTGAACCCTATTGTAAATGATGGACTATAGTTAAGAGTACAATTATAAAAATATTCCTTCATGAATTGTAGCAATTATACCACACTAATGCAAGGCGTTAATAATAGGGCAATATATGGGAACTCTGTATTTTATGCATTATTTTGCTGTAAATGTATAACTTCTTTAATTAAAAAAGAACACAATAAAGAGATAAGTTCCCTTGAAAAAGAAGATGACAAGTGCCAAGCATTTTCTTACTATGATGAGAAATAAAAACATTGCATGAACCAGAGCTCTCAAACAGAAGTGACTGAAGAATTCTCTGCTTATAGGCAAATCTGCATGAAAAGATAAATGATACTCCAGAGGTAAAAGACAGAGGAACAATTCTCTGTATTAAATGGTAGAGGAAAATAAATGGTCAAATGTGTTCACATTTTGTTGCCAACATCCACTATTCCAGGATTCCAGTCCTGGGGATTGGGGGAGGGAAACTTTAACACAAGAGCAACACCTTTCTTTCTAGCACCTCCCATCCATATAAGTACAGCAGGTGGAGAAAAAAATGGTCAAGTGTAGTTTCTGTTGTCCTTGGGCTCCCAGAGGCTGACCCATTAGCTAGGGTTCTTCAGACATAAATACTTAGCCTGGGAAATGTTTTCACTGAAGGGTCTATCCATTTCAATGAAGCATAAGCAGCTATTTTTGTGGGGCATGGGGTTGGGGAGGAGGGTAGTGGTTTGAGGCAACAGCTTGTTTTATCCATTGGGGATGGGGGCTACAGCTGGAGCTACAGAGGAAACCAATCAGATTCATATACTGAAATACTCCAACCACCATTCTTATGACTTCAGACTTTAAATCCTTCATGTGTGTATGCATTTCAAACAGCCAACTGGCCCTTGGCAGTTATTGCATCTTATTAAAAGAAACACTCTCATAATCAATTGCTCTCATTACCTTGAATTTTTTTAATTTCTGCCAAGTCACAATTTGGTAATCACTTAGGAGACTGTTGTGATCATTCAGACACTCACTACTGGGCAGTCACACACTTTTTGGACATTTTTTTCTAGGCTAATTTGCTGCTTTCTGCACACATATCTCTCTCCCAACCTGGCACAGTACAATTGTTAGGTTTCTACTCATTCAATTACAATTACTGGTCAGTCTTGTCCCTCTGAGAATAAACTCAGATCACTTTATAAAGAGTTTATCTTCAAACTCTTGGATGCCACAGTTAGAGGTGGAATCTTAGTATTATCTTTCAGCGGGGTGATCACAGCCATAGTACAGGTGGGTTTTGCCTGTTTAACTCACAGAGAGCAAACTTGCATTTCTGGTAGCTGCACTATTGGTTTGGCATCATTGCTAACTTCGATAAAGCCAACGGTATGGATAGCCTTGGGGGGATCTTGGCCAGTTATCCAGCTACAGTCTCCCAGCGTCAAGCTTAACCTTCTCTTCTCTATCTTGCGACACTGGGGCTGAAGGTCTGCAGATTCCTTGGCCATCTGGCTTCCTTTTTGGCTCTGCTGATATGGGAGTCTGGAAGTTAGAAGTAACAGAGGACTTGCTCCTTCCTGTTTGCCTGCTGATCCTGTCCTCTTATTAGAAAAGGACGCCACTCTTAGCCACTTGGCTAATGATAGCAAAGGCTTTTAATTATTGTTTCAATCATCTTTTTTTTAAAAACTTATCCTCCATTATTTCTTTTTTCTTCTTCTTTATTTTCTTTCAAATGTTACATTAAAAAAATATGAGGTCCCCATATAACCCCCATCCAACCCACCCCACCACTCCCACATCAACCTCTTCCATCATCACGGCACATCCACTGCACCTGGCAAATACATTCTGGAGCACCATTGCACCACATGGACAGTGGTCCACATTGTAGTCCACACTCTCCCCCAGTCCACCCAGTGGGCCATGGCAAGACACACAACGTCCAGCATCCATCCCTGCAGCACCACTCAGGACAACTCCAAATCCTGAAAATGCCCCCACACCATATCTCTTCTTCCATCTCCCTACCATCAGCAGCCACCGTGGCCCCCCTCTCCACATCACTATTACAATTTCTTCCCTTTCTAATCACAATAGTTCCCCAGCAGAACACCAGTAAGTCCACTCTAATCCATACTCTATTCCTCCATCCTGGGATGGGATGGATATAACCATCCATTCATCTTAAACATTCTGGTTTTTACAAAAGCACTAAAGTTTGGGAGGCCTGCCGGGCCTAGAATCAGGGCTTTATGGGACCTGAGGCGTCAAACTATGGTCTGCAGATCAGAGCCAGCCTGCTGCCTGACTTTGTAAATAAAGAGTTATTGGAACATGGCCACACTAATTTGTTTCAGTATTGTCTACAAATGCTTTCATACTTCCAAGGCAGAAATGAGTAGTTGAGACAGAGGCCATATGTCACAAAATGCCTAAAAGTATTTATTATCTGTCCTTTTATCAGAAAGATTGCCATCGCCTGATCTAGAGAGTAAGAAATCCTCACTTCAGGAAGGCATTAATCCTACCCAAGCCCCTTCCCATCCTCTCTGATTGTTACAGAAGATCTGTAATTAAACCAAACAGAGACCTAATAGACAGCAACACAGTAGGGACAAGGAGGTAAAAAAGTCCTCCCTTTTACTCAAGAAAAAGTCAGCATGGGTATTAATGGCAGTGATGATTCTAGGAAAAAGGAGAAAGAGTGACTCTTTGATCTTTCAAAGGCCACAGTCATCTCAGTCAGACAATACTCTTACAGCCAAATACAAGCACTCTCATCCATCTCGCAAATACGCAGTTTGACTTTGAAGCATCTGGCAGCTTTTCATCTTTTCGTCTCTTAAAGGGATGCATGGAAAGTGAAACCCTCCTTTCTAATGCTCTCCCATTTCTCAGAAGCAGAAAATCAATTTATCATCAAGTTGTGTGTGTATGGTTTTAAATTCTTATTGTATATTCAGTCCTAGGAGCAATGAGTAGAGAAGGACTCAAAAAAATACAGAACATACAGAATTCACTGCCTGAAATCTGTGCAGCAAACAAGATCTACACACCTGGAAAGGGAGGGAGGGGGACTGTGCTCTTTCATTCATTCAGCACACATGCACTGGCTTTGAGGAAAGCATGTAATACATGTTCTGGCCTCAAGGAGTTACTAATCTAGTATGGAGGTGACAATTCATTAGACAAAATCATTATGAAAACATCTGATTAGTGCTGTAAAAAGTACAGGCTTTTCTAGACACAGAGGAATAAAGAAACAACTACTATCCTAGATGGATGGGGAATTTTTGCAGAAAAGATAGTGGAGCTTTCTTAAAGACATGTGGGACTTGGTTGGGGAAAGCACAATTGGCAGAGGGAAGAGTATCACTGTTATCAGCATGATCCCTCACAGCCCTTTGACAACCACAGCTTCCATGGAGATCCAGGTGGTGGAAAGGAGGACAGAGCACTGTACGGCTCAGTGCCGACTTAGGGGCATTCACTGGCTTCATGATTCCCACCAGCAGAGGAACAGGAACAGTGATGCCTGAAGTCAGACTCAGAGTAGTACACCGGTCATGCCCTTGTTTACAGTGACAAGTCCTACCCAGATCTGCATCAGCACCAACCCCCTTCTCTCTCTGTAACGATCCACCTCCCAACACAAACACAAAACCTGCCAATGATCGCCCAAATGGTAACTTAACCCTAATTTGTGCCCTGGCAGTGTTGGTCTCAGAGCTCACCCTCATTTTCTGTCCTTGATGTCATTGGCTAAACCAGTGAACCAGCAGCAGCAGCTTCTGGGAGGGAAGTTGTAAGGCACTAAAATTCTTGGTCTCCATCTCATTTCTATGAATAAATAACACTGGGAGTGGGGTCCAGCAAACTGTGTCTTAACAAACCCATCAGGGGATTCTTACACGCACTAAGTTTGAGAACCACTGGGTTATACAGCCCTGATGCCAGGGAATACTGCTCAGAATACTAACAGGTCTCCTCTAACATCCAACAAGAATAGATAACAAGCCCGTTAAAAAGGAGAAAGGAAATAATTATGATTCTACTGTCTTGTCAAAGACAAAGGATTTACAGGCTTTACTGGATGGTCTTATCCATAGATTGGACAAAACAAGGTATTAGAAGATTGCAGAATAGTGGCAAGTATGACAGAGATGAAATTAATGGCATATCCCAGTCCAGACAACAGTTTGAAAAAATCTGTCCTTATTTCCAGTTGATAAACCTACCCAAATTTTCAGATCTCTGCTGGTCAGGGTTGGAAATTAAGCCAATTAAGAACAAAGCCATCACACTACCTGGCATCTCAGAATTTTAAAGGATAAGGACTAGAAGACACAGCCAGTTATCTGACAGCCTGAGATGGGAGATGTGACTGTCATGCAAATTAAGGAAGAACCCTTTGCCAAGTGTTAATCAATAGAAGTGAATTGAAAAGTTGCCAGCCCTGATAATGCTGTTTCCTCAATCTCACCATATAAAATTGACTCTACTTGTCTCCTTAAACTCATTTCTGGCATTTTAATTCCTTTTATCCCTTTGTTTGTGGTTTTTAGAAGCTGAAGAAACCATGTCCAGTAGGATAACCCAGTTGCGATAAATGGGCCAGTGCCCAATTCAGACATGATGCGAGATTCAACTCTGGCCCACAGTTTCTTCCTTGTTGAACCAGTTAAGACAGTTAATAAAAAATGAAGCATGTCCTAGCAGTGGGTCTCTCAAGGCAGGTGTTATCATTTATGTTTATATCCAGACTCACTTAGAAAGAGAGTGCCCTCTAAAAGCCTCCTGTTCACACAATGAATAATATCTGCTATGACATGTTCATGAAGTAATTAATGGCAAGAATCTAAGTATGAGGGCGAGAGTGATATCATTTGCAAATAAATCATTTGCATTTAAATAGCCTTTGAACCATTGGCCTAATAGAACTGGATCAAAGTCTTCTGATGTTAGCCACTCAATGAACCAAAAGCTGACTGAAAGAAAAAATAGCCTGTTCCCATTTCTGGAGAAAAAAGTTAGAAATTCACACTATTCTCTGATGATCTGAATTTTCTTATGGAGAAACACTTGTCTGTTGTAATATTTACTTGGGAAAGAAGAGCTAGAGCAAAAAGGGGTATCAGATCTTTAATGAAATGACCAAATATCTCTAAGCATCAGTGCAAAGCAGAGCAGAGCAGTTACTTTTCATATCATTAGGAAATCATAATAAGAAATGATCACCCTGAGCAGAAAGGTGAGTGGTCCCGAGTTTCAGAAGAGAAGGACTCCGAAAGATGCTCTCTTCACAGTCTAGCCCTTTGTATTCCTGTCCTGGGACAAAGAGGTTTGGGATGAGTAAAGCAGGTATGAGATATATAATTACCCAGAAAATTCCTGGGCAGGTAGGCACAGGGAGCAAGGCAAAGTGAGTGTGAATGTGTGTGTGTGCGCGTGCGCGTGTGGAAAATGGATGGAAAGCCTTCTTTCCTGGGGTTGGATAAAAGTTAATTCTGACACAAGGGGAGACGTTCGATGTGAATAGTTAACACTGGCTAAAAACATTTTACCTCAACAACAAATGTAATGATGGCATCAACAAAGCAAACCATTTCAGTGACCAAGTCTTGGGCTGTCAAGGAAGAAGTAAGTGCCTGAAAAGTTTACCACAATCCCTACCCACATACCCCTGGGGCACAGCTCAGTGCTGGGCGATAATGGGGTGCAGAGCAATCTGCACAAGATTCTCACCCTAGTGACTGATTGACAACTGGTCTTCTCTTCACAAGCAGCACCACTCCTGCCCTGGCCATCCAGTGGCCGCTTAGCTGGAAGGAGAGACAGGCACCTAAGCCCTGGTCCAGACAGACTCTGGCAAGCTATCTAGCTATGATCCCAGAAACAGAGAGACTCAGACCCCACCTTCATCCTCAGGACTTTAAAACACCAAAGGGGCCCATCAGGAACAAAAAAAAAAAAAAAAAAATGCATCAAGAGGGCAGATGGCCAATGTGGTGAAGGGGACGGCTGCCTCTGCTCAGTGCCAGGCAACCACTGTCAGGTGGAAATGCCATCCCAATGTTGTCAGATGGCCCAACTTCCCAAGAAAAGCTAACAAATCACAGTTTTGTGTAAAATTTCATGAGTTTTAATATTTCTCAAACCTTGCACAGGCCACCAAAACACTGCTCCCATGGGTTCACCAGACTGTGATCTTTGTGTCACTCCATCAGGCTGCAAATCCCTTCACTGCAGAATCACAAATCCAAAGTTCCAAGTTAAAGGGCCCTGGGAATTGCAGCCAATTGCCCTTTCTTGGGAGTTAAGGAAAATGTAATGAAGGACACTTGTCGGAGCCTCCTGACAGGAGAGTTGCAAGAGCAAAGAAAGCCAAGAGTAGGGATTCACCGAGACACACTTGGAAGACTTGATATTTCACCAAGGACCAGTCGTCTGCACAGGAATATTTATTTTATGAGCCATTATTTTAGTATGACCAGTGACGATGACAACACTCAAGACCACTCTTGCTTGTGTGCATGTGTATATTTGTATGAGAGAGAATGTGGGCAGGGTGACGGGATGCGCAAGCAGGAAAATTTTACTAGAAGCCCAAAGGACTGCTTTGCAAAGTTCACTCTTCCAGGTCAGTTCCTTTTCTACTCTTCACACGTTCTCCATCAAATCAAAACATGGCACCGAGGGATTGTTACCAAATGCCAACTCACGATGCATTTGGAAAAAACTCTAGACCAAAAGGGGGAAATATTAAATACAAATGAGGTTTTGTGGCTAAGAGATTTCAAAGTGAGTCAAGAGGTCATTCCAGAGGTTATGTTTATGCTCGTCTTGGGAGGAACTCACTGACTGCTGCAGCAAGCATTGCTTCAAGCGGCTACTCCTAAGGGCTCTAGAGACATCTGGACACTCTGCACAGGAAATCAGCACCCTGTCGGTGGTCCTTACCTTGGAATATATGATAACCTATCTCCCCAATGTATCAGAGTTCAACTCATTTATAATTGTCCCACACATTATTCTTCTGCCCTTTTTATTTGAACCTATATTTAGCACTGTATTGGTTAAATATATGTTCCAGAGATTTAATTCTCCTGGTTGTTCATATGCCAGTTGAGTCCTGAATCTCAGCAGAGTTACAGCCAACACCTACTCTCTAGTTCATCGGACTCACCCAGGACAACTAACAAAAGGATGATGATGGACAATGCCCATCCCAAAAAAACAGAGAGTCTCTGCAACTACAAGCAAGACACTTTCACTCATCTGCCCCATGGGATCTAAGTCCCCTCTCAAGAGAAAGCATCACCCCATAATCCTCAGGATTGAGGAATGAACAAACATAAGGGGGAAATGCAACTATGGACTAAAGTAGACATTATTATTCTAGTAGTGGAAGACTTGTAACACTGATATAAAGGCAGGAGCACCAAAGATTCTGAGGAGAAGAAGAGGGAAGAAAAGGTGTAACATGGTGCATTTGGGGGGCATTAGAAATTGCTCTGCATGATATTGCAGTAATGGATACAAGCCGTTATACATTTTGTCAAAACCTATACAATTGTGCAGTGCAAAGTGTAAACCAAAATATAAACTATAGACTGTGGTTAGTAGGAATGCTTTAATATGTGCTCATCAATTATAACAAATTACCACACTAATAACAAATGTTGTAAATGGGGGAAAGTGCAGGGGTAAGGTGGGATATATGAGAGTCCCCTATATTGTCAACATAACATTTATGTACTATAAAGCTTCTTTAAAAACAAAGAAAAAAATAAGACTGTAAAAAAAGCAAAAACCATGGCTATTGCCATTCTAAACATGAGGCAAGAATCAAACATTAATATTGAGAACATTAATTGACATTTTATTATTTGAAAGACGCTCCAAAGCATCTGTTCATATGACTTAAACCAGGAATGGAAATTGTCAGGAACAAAATTTGATGAAAGAGATAAAGAAACCTAACCAGGGAGCCATGGCTGCTGGCTCTGTGCAACTCACTGGGGAGTTGTACCCAGGGCACTGGCAAACAGGGATGTTTTACTGAGATCCTACTCTGAGACAGCAGCCTCTCATTGGGGAGGGTTCTGTTTATTTTTTCATATAGAAGGTGGCTTCAAAGGAAATTTTTTGCTTTGGTTTTCCTTTGTAACAAAAAAAGGGGAGAACAAAGGGAATTCAGAACCTCTTTTTTTGCTACAGGCCACTAAGTAGACAATCTAAGTTCAGAAGCACCAGCGAAGTAAGTACCATTCACTCCTCTGCATCCCCAATGCCGCTCTTGACATGGCAGGCACGGGCCCCGTGCTGCTTCTCCAGCCAGGACCAGGAGGAAGAAGGGCCTGTCTCAAGGCCAGGAAGGAAATTGGCCCAGCAAGGTTAAGAAAGGAGGCCAAGGTCCCCCAGCAGGTTCTTAGCTCCAAATTCTGTTCCACGTTAATGTTGAGAGCAGAAGCTCTGACACCTTTTAGCTCTGTGACCTTGGGCAAGTTACTTTACCTCTCTTTGACCCTGTTTCCTCATCCATAAAGATAATAATAGTACGTACTTCACAGGATTGTCTTGAGGATTAAACAAAATAATGCACATACCTGGCACACTGAGCACCGAATAAATGTTAACTAGTTTTGTTATTATTATCATTATCATAGAAATCGGCACTCAACTGTATTCTTTCCTGGTTTATTCTCCACTTCATAGATAAATTCCTTTATAGGTAACTGATGTTGTGCCTTCTAAAGAGCACTGACTTAGAGGTCAGAAGACCAAGAGATGGAGCCAATATTTCAGTTTATGAAGCTTGTTGACAGATAGCCTTGGCCAAGTCATTGTACCTTCTTGAGTCTCTGCTCCCTTGCCTGTAAAATGGAGATATTTGCCCTTTAGACTTTATAGGGATGTTGTTAAACTCTGCATTTGAGTTATTCATCCTTAAACTAAAAAATGTTATATAGATTTTATTATTTCTATTCTCCCTTTCTGTTTTACTTCACCCTTCTTGCTTCTCCTCTTCTAGTACCAGTTACAAATGGAGGGTAGCTGTGTACTCTCATCCAGAGCAGACCTGGGATGCCCTAGCTTAAACCATAATTATATTAGAAATAAAATCAAATAAATAACAATAATGATAACAATGAGAGCTTCCATGAATTAACCATAATTGTCATGATGATATGAATTAAAAAGCTAATAGTAATGGTAATGGTCACTGGATAATGAGCTAGAAAACAAATGCATGCAAATGGATCCATGAGGAAAGGGGCTGGAGTACATGGACGAAGCCTGAGATTCAGTGAGTGGAAATGGAAAATTACAAGAACCTTGCTCCAGCCAAGAAAGGATTCCAACAGAACCATCAACCAGAGAGAATTCTACAGACCGGCTTGAACTGGATTGCACAGAACCAGACCCAGCTAAGAAGAACAGAAATAAACTGATGTTAGGGTACTTCAAAGATGGGGATGACTGGGGTGGGTTCCTCAACATGGACAGAACACTAAGAAACTACCCAGTAAACTATTGAGGCTACTGCCCTTCTAAAGGTACGTGTAGTGAGCCAGTTCTGAATTCTGCAAATGACAAGATTCTGAATTTTGGAATAAACTCCAAATTTGAACTTCCCTGGTACATTCCATGTACAGAATAAACTAAGATTGATCCTTTGTCTCTAGATCTGCAGAGATGGCTAGTCACAATATAAACTCACCAATCAATGGCCTTATCAATAGCACGTGTTAGAAGGAAGGAAATGTGTGTGTGTTTTTGTGTGTATATACACGGATTAAGAAGATGGACTTTGATGAAAGAGACTTGAGTTTAATGCTGCCACATTTTAGCTGTACTTTTCAGACAAGTACTTACCCTCTTTGGCCTCAGTTTTCTCACCTGTAATGGAACCGACCTAATAGAGTCCTAATGATGATTAAATAAGGGGACATGTTTAGTTCTTAGCACAGTGCCCAGTGTATAATGAGTGCCAAATAGTGTTATTAAAATTAATGTTATTAGAGTAAGAATAAGTGATGCAGCAATTAATAAATCAAATGTTCTTTAATCAGAATTTCACAGCTATGGGTGTATATTTCTATCTTTCCTGAGATTCTGTACTAGAAAAATCACCTGCCTTAAACTGAAGGTAGAAATAGACATCTTTACAATAATAGTTGGAGACTTCTGTATACCACCCCCAGCATTGGATAGAACACCTAGACAGAGGGTAAATAATGAAACAGAAAGCTTCAATAATAAGATAAATGAACTACACCTAACAAACATTTATAGAACATTATACCCCAAAACAGTAGGATATACACGCTTTTCAAGTGGTCATGGATCCTTCTCCAGGATAGACCATATGTTGGATCTCAAGACAGGTCTCAATAAATGTAAAACGAATGAAATTATACAAAACACTTTCTCTGATCATAACAGAATGAAGCTGGAAATCAATAAAGGATGAAAAAAGGCAAAATTTAAAAATATATGGAGATTAAACAACATACTCTTAAATAATCAGTGGGTCAAAGAAGAAATTGCAAGAGAAATAAAAATATCTTGAGAAGAATGAAAATTAAAACACAATCTATCAAAACCTATAGGACACTTCAAATGCAGTGCTGACAGGGAAATTTATAGCCTTCAATGCTTACATTAAAAAATAAGAAAAAGCTAAAATCGAAGACCTAAATCAATCTGGAGGAACAAGAAAAAGAACAGCAAACTAATCCCAAATCAAGACAAGGGAAAGAAATAATAAAGACCAAAACAAAAATAAATGAAATTGAGAACAAAAAAACAACAGAGAATCAACAAAACCAAAAGTTGGTTCTTTGAGATAAACAAAATCAATAGACCCTGGGCTAGAATGACAAAGAAAAAAAGAGAGAAGATGCAAATAAAACCAGAAATGAAAGGAAGGACATTACCATTGACCATGAAGAAATAAGAGAGATCATAAGAGGATACTATGTGCACCAAAAAACTAGACAACACAGAGGAGATAGACAAATTCCCAGAAAGTCATGAACAACCTACACTAACCTTAGAAGAAATAGGAGACCTCAACAAACCAATCACAAATAAAGAGGCTGGAACAGTCAGCAAATCCTCCCTAAGATGAAAAGTCCAGGACCAGATAACTTCACAGAATTCTACCAATCTTGCTTGCTTCTGTAGCACATACACTAAAATTGAATGAAACAGAGATGATTACCTTGGCCCCTGCAGGATGTCATGCAAATTTGTGAAGCATTCCAATAAAAAAAAAAAAAAGATTTATATACCACCATCAAGTGGGTTTAATCCCAGGTATGCAAGGGCTTTTCAATATAAGAAAATCAATTAGTGCAGTAAACCACATTAGTAAATTGAAGAAAAATCACAATCCTCCTGATAAATGCAGAAAAGCCATTTGACAAAATACTGCATCCTTTCTCAATTAAAGCAATCCAAAAGATAGGAATAAAAGGAAGCTTTCTCAATATGTTAAAGTGCATATATGAAAAGCCTACAGATAGCACTGTACTCAACAGTGAAAGACTGAAAGCTTTCCCACTGAGATCAGGAACAAGACAAGGATACCCACTGTCACCACTATTATTCAATATTATGATAGAAGTTCTAGACAGAGTTTCTTTATCTAGGCTAGATAAAGAAATAAAAGGCACCCAAAAGGAAAGGAAGAAGTAAAACTTTCACTATTTGCTGATGATATGATCCCATATCTAGAAAATCCCAAAAATCCACAATAAAGCTACTATAACCAATAGACAAGTTCAAACAAGTGGTGGGCTACAACATTAATATGCAAAAGTCATTAGCATTTCTGTACTCTACTGATGAGTAATCTGAAGAGGAAATCAGAAAACCATTACCAAAAGAATAAAATATTTAGGAATAAACTTAACCAAGGATATAAAGGACCTTTATTCAGAAAACTATAAAACATTGCTAAAAGAAACCACAGAAGACTTAAATAAATGGAAGGACAGTCTGTGTTCATGGACTGCAAGACTAAATATTAAGATGTCAGTTCTACTCAAACTGATTTACAGATTCAATAGAAACCCAACAATAATCCCAACAGCCTTCTTTTGTAGAAATGGAAAAGCCAATTATCGAATTTATTTGGAAGGGTAAGCCCTAATAGCCAAAATGTTTTTAAAAAGAAGAATGAAACTGGAGGACTCTCACTTCCTGACTTTAAAGAATATTATGTAGCTACAGTGGTTGAAAACAACATGGTACTGGCATAAGATAGACAGATGGACTAATAGAACTGAATCAAGTACTCAGAAATAGATCCTCACATCTATGGTCAAGTGATTTTTGACAAGGCTATTGAGTCGACCCAACTGGGCTAGAACAGTCTATTCAACAAATGGTGTTGGGAGAACTGGATATCCACAATCAAAAGAAAGGAAGGAGACCCCTATTTCACATCTTCTACAGAAATTAACTCAAAATGGATCAAGGGCCTAAATATAAAATCAATAACCATAAAACTCCTAGAAGAAAATGTAGAAAAACATCTTCAAGATAATGTGGTAGGTGGTAGTTTCTTGAATTTTATACCCAAAGCAACAATAAAAAAATAGATTAATGGGACCCCCTCAAAATTAGTCACTTTTGTTCTTCAAAAGACTTTGTCAAGAAAGTAAAACGGCAGCCTATTCACTGGGAGAAAATATTTGAAAAACACATATCCAATAAGGGTTTGATATCCATGTTATACAAAAAGATCATATAACTCAATGATAAAATGACAAGCAACCCATTTTTTTTTAATGTGCAAAAGACTGGAATAGAAATTTCTCCAAAGAGGAAAGGCAAATGGCCAAAAAGCACATGAAAAAATGTTCAACATCACTAGCTATTAATGAAATGCAGATCAAAACTACAAAACTACAATGAGATACCACTTCACACCATATAGAATGGCCATTATTTAAAAACAAAACAAAACAAACTAACAAAAACCCAGAAAACTACGAAAACTACAAGTGCTGGAAAGGATATGGAGAAACAGGAACACTCCTTCACTGTGGCTGAGAATGTAGAATGGTGCAGCCTCTGTGCAATATAGTTTGGCAGTACCTCAAGAAACTGAATATAAGTCAGCAATTCAGAAGAACTGAAAGCAAGGACACAAACTGACATTTGCACACCGATGCTCATAGCAGCATTATTCACAATTCAGAAAATATGGAACCAGCCCCAGTGTCCATTAACCGATGAATGGATAAACAAAATATGGTTGATACGTACAATGGAATACTATTCAGCTGTAAGAAGAAATGAAATCAGGGTGCGTATGACAACACGGATGAAACTTGAGGATATTATGTTGATTGAAAAAAGGGCGAATATTGTATAGTCTCACCGATATGAACTAAATACAATGAGTAAACTCACAGAGGTAACCTCGTATGGTTACTAGGAAATAGAAGATGGGTTAAGAATAGGAGATGATGCTTAATGTATGTAGCATTATTAATAAGGTTACCTATAAAAGTGGAAATGAATAGAGCTGACAGTCACATTATAAGGAGTATAACTAACTTTGCTGATTTATAAATATGATTGTAACTTAAAAGAGTAGCATGTGGAAATGTCAATTGAAAGGAAACTAGAGACTAATCTAGAGTACGTATAACAATTATTTCGGTGGTGGATCAAGACTGTGGCTAACAGTGTAAATATAAGAATGCTCTTCTTTTAAAAAGTGCTAAGAATATGGTGATATACAGGAAAATTACAACTAAGGTAACTTATGGATATAGTTAACAGTAATATTGTAATATTTTACAGCAATGGCGAGAAGATTTTTTTAAAGACTAAGGGACAACAATAAGGAGGTATAAGAAGGTATGGGATTTTTCTTTTGGAGTAATGAAAACTTTCTAAAATTGACTGAAGTGATGACAGCACAACTCAGTGATGAAAATAAGCACGACTGAGTGTACACTTTGAATGGATTGTACGAAGCCTGGAACTGTATAACACAGAAAATCCAGTGGTAGATGATAGACTGTGGTTAACAGGACGAATAGGAAAATGTTTTCTCCTGAATGATAACTATATAATACTAATATAAGGTGTTAATAATTGGATGAGTTGGGGGAAAATATACCCAATTTAAGATATGGGCTAAATATTACTCTAAGTAGAAATATTTGACACTGTTCTTTCACAGTTTGTAACAATTATTTCACAACAGTGCAAGGTGTTGGTGGTAAAGAGATGTGTGGGAGCCTTGTATGATAATATGGATAGTTGTTTTGTAAATTCCCAAATTTACTATACATTTACTGTTTATGTATCTTCATATACAAATATACACTTCAATAAAATTTTATTTTAAAAAAAGATCAAGGCACACCTCAGACTGTGTACTTTTCTCATTTTCTTGTTTCTTAATAAAATCTCTACTCCCTCGCCAATAAATAAATAAATAAATAAATAAATGCTTTTCTACAAAAATGCATGCCCTATTGCCAACACCTGAGCAGGCTGTTCCCATTTCCACAACCCCATCAACACATGTTTGACATGTAACCAGTTCAGAGAAATTATGTGACTTGCCTAAGCTCACACAGCTCTGAGCATTATACCCCAGCTCTAAAGCAAGGCTCACCTGGTTTCAAAGTGTGGAATAATAAGATATAATGAGAGGGAAGTGGACTTGGCCCAGTGGTTAGGGCATCTGTCTACCACATGGGAGGGCCGCGGTTCAAACCCCAGACCTCTTTGACCCATGTGGAGCTGGCTGACGCAGCAAGATGATGCAACAAAAAGAAACATAGATTCCCATGCTGCGGACAAAGAAGAACACCCAGCAAATAGACACAGAGAACAGACAACTGGGGTGGGGGGGAAAGGGATAGAAATAAAAAATAAATAAATAGATAGATCTTTAAAAAAAAAAGATATAATGAGGGACCACTTTGAATTCTTTTCAATTCATTAATTCATTAGAATCACTTGGGGAACTTAAAGAAAAAATCACTAGCACCCAAAACCACCCATGAACTGTTTAATCAGAAGACCTCGGGATAAAACATTTACATCCATATTTTAAAGCTCACTCCATTTATGCTAAGATGTAGTCAATTTCAGACCCTTAGTAAATCAGTGGCACATTAACTTGAAATTCATTTCTTTATCTTCTAAAATAATCTCTAGGTAAGACTTGCATTCCAAGTTTATGTTTATTAAATTAAAAAAAAAAAACCAACAACCAAAACCTCCAGGCTGTTTCAGGAAATTCTCAGCCCTGAGAGAGTTTCAGGTTAACTCAAGACGTTTTCCAGCTGGGAAGGAGTAAGTGAAGTAGCATTGTTTGCCAGGCAGCATCTCTTGGTGGATAGCCTTCCCTGACTTTCAAAAGCAAATACAAAATGCTGGCATATGAAGTAGAAGCAGCAAAATGTAAACAAGACAGAGAGTTCCTAGTTCCAAAGACAGTCTTGTACTGACTGGGGAGCTTGCCGAGCAAGCACAGTGTGCTAGCAAATGTCGAATCATTCTGGTCTATGCAGGCAAGGTTATTTGTAGGTTGTAGACTGTGGAGCCAGAAAGTTCCCCAGGCTTTTCCCTATATTCAGTCCAGATGCCTCCGCAACATGGATGTTAGTGACCTTCAATGACTACAAAAGGCAGCAATCCCCGACCATCCATACAGGCCAGCAGGGTGGACGGAAGGCCAGCCAGTAGTGGTCAGAAGTAGGTCTCAGACTCATCTAGAAAATAAAAACATACACCTTAAATTCCTGGGCCCCTCTTAGACTTTCTGATTCAGAATCACCAGGGATAAAGAGATTTAAATTTAGAAAGCTTCCCTTGTGTCTACTTTGGTTCCCAGGAGTGGTAAAAGCCTTGGGCCATGGTATGAACAGAGGTGTATGAGAAGGCCCAGGGCCTCCAAAGAACTCTCCCAAACACCTGCAGTGTCGCCATTAAAGGACCACTCCTTCAGGTCAGGCAAGCATCATCCAGAGTGGCCAAGTACAGTCAGTGCAGCGAGGAGGCTCCCCATTAGGTTTCTCACTTCCATCTATATCTCAGTGAGGATTCTCCAGGCCCCCAATCTAGATAAGTCTGGGAGTAGGGCACACGCAGGCTGAACTCACTGCACAGTGGACGGATGTGGACTTAGGAGTCAGGCAGGTTTGGAGTCTATCCCCATCTCTGTCACTTCACCTGTATGAAAATTTGGATCATTACTGTAACCTCCCTTGGTCTCAGTATCCGCATCTATAAAATGGAGACTAAAAATGCCCCCCTTACATATCTGTGGCTATGATGTACCATGTCATTCTTGGGCCTGTTTGTCTGCAAATCCATTCCTCATCCTTCCACTGCTCTCCTCGGTATGATGGCATGGGCAGGGCTGACTCCTGCAGGCTGCCTTTCTCAGCTGGCTTCTGGCTAGATCGTCCCCTGGGAGATGCTGACGGGAGACTGGAACGTGACAGGAAGGGGAAAGCCATGCCATTCTCACCCTTCCTCTCTGCCTCAGTGGCATCCCTAGCGGTGGCTTCCCCACTGTCATGGCCCTAGCTCCCGCGGATAGGTCCACCATGGTTCTGACTTCTACTGAGCACCCCCTAGCCCATGGCCTCCCGTTACTCTGCATTCTTCTATTATTCCTCCAGCCTAGGGGTAGTGGCTGCTTCTTTCTACTGTTAATCTCTAGGCTGCCTCACCCTCCAGACTGGCTTCTCAGTTCTCCTACCAGCTGTGTAACTCATTCCCAGTTTATATTCCCTCTCTTTGTAAAACTTAAAGTGTTCTTTTTCTTTTTTAGTTTTTTCTACCTATAATGCTCCGAGCAATCACTTTTCAGCCTTTTTGCGAAGATCAAATATACTATAAAGCACCAAATGTAGGGCTTGAAACTATTCATGCTCAACAAATTCAAACTATTATAAATTAAGTATATTATAATAAGCCATGACTTATTCCCAAGATATCTCCTGCCTTTGTCCTCAGAATGAGTGCTCAAGGAAAAATGACTGGCTATAGTCCAATCTGTTTCAGGAGCTCTTCCAGTCTTTAAGTAATAATAGCAGTCAACATTTATATAGGGCTTACTCTGTGCCAGGCATGGTTTTTAGTTGCTTAATCTAAATTAAGTCATATAATTTTCACCACAATCCCATAAAGTAGACAATATTACTATGGGAAACTGAGGCAAAAATTTAAGTAACTTGCCCAAGGTCGTAGAGCTGGTAGGTGGTACAGCCAAGATACAACCATAACCACTGTTGAATGCTGACTTTCATGATGGCTGCCCCAGAACCAGCAGAACAAGCCATTTCATTCTCAGAGGCCAGTGCCACTCAACTCTAAAATTGCCCTGTGAAGGGGCCTTCACTCTCTCCCAGTTTCAGACCTATACAAGAATTATGATATTTATCAAGAGCATCTGCCTGCCCAGCTTGGCCCAGGGGAAAGCCTGAGCATTGAGCTCTGAGGCTGTCTGGCACCCACTGCCTTTTTCTGCTTCAATAGACACCTCTAGTGAGCATGACTGCACAAGAATCCATAAGCCATTAACTGAAGCTATATTAAGCCTATAAAACTCAATTGCTAACATTCCAATGACCTTATATATCAGTTTATCAGAAAGTTTTACTCAGGCATTAATTAACTGAAGGAAGAAGGGAACTAACATTTATTGGGTGTTTACTCCATCCAGCCCCTTGCCAGGAGCTCTACCCTGAAATATTTTTTTCCTTTTAACCCTCCTAGCAACACTGTGAGAGTAACAGTATGAGTCCCGCTTCACGGATAAGAAAACTGAGCTTAGAGGCATTGAATGACTCCTGAATCATGCCATAACTTAAGCCCTCATCTGCAGATCTCAGTATGACACTGTGTCTTCTGAGTGAAGATAAGGATGTTGTTAAAAAAGGAATTTGGGGGAAGCGGACTTCGCCCAGTGGTTAGGGCGTCCGTCTACCACATGGGAGGTCTGTGGTTCAAACCACGGGCCTCCTTGACCCGTGTGCAGCTGGCCCACGCACAGTGCTGACGTGCACAAGGAGTGCCATGCCAAGCAGGGGTGTCCCCACGTAGGAGAGCCCCACGCGCAGGGAGTGCACCCCAAAGGGAGAGCCGCCCAGCGTGAAAGAAAGTGCAGCCTGCCTAAGAATGGCACGACCCACACAGAGAGCTGACACAACAAGATGACCCAACAAAAAGAAATACAGATTCCCGTGCCACTGACAACAAAAGAAGCAGACAAAGAGGAAGACACAGCAAATAGACACAGAGAACAGACAACTGGGGCGGGGAGGGGGAGGGGAGATAAATAAATAAATCTTTAAAAAAAAAAGAAAGGAATTTTGAAATGTAGCCATAAAGGGCATAATTATGAAGACTGGGATACTTCCCAGGTAGCAGATTTCAGAACCACTATAAACCAATGAATCCTCTATGGTTCACATTTTCTTCCTGTTTGAACAGGAATGACTACAACAATTTCTACTGTCTATTCCACCATTGTATTTTGAATAGATGAGGAGATAATTTGTTCCTTAGTTCACAGGTGTTCATATAGAGAGGAACTATACTCAAGGAGCTGTATTTGACAACTACACTCAAATTTGAACCATATCCACACATGAACCTGATTTAAATAATGATATTGGTGACTTTGAGCTGTTTCTGTAATGGGATATGACATTTGGAGAATGTGGGAAGGGATTCATGTGAGAGAAATGTGAATTATTGGAGACCAGAGGGTAGACTGTGGTAGGCAGCCATTAAAACAGCTTCCAATGATCCCCATCTCCTTCTAGCTTGTCTTTGTCATTCTCTCCCCTTGAGTTAGGACGGACCTAGTGACTTGCTTCTGATGAACACAATACAGCAAAAGGGATGTGTATCACTTCCAAAATTAGGTTCCAAAAAGACTCTGGCTTGCATATTGCTTCCTCACTCTTTCTTTTTCTAACATGCACACTTTGATAGAAACAAGTTGCCATGTGTGCGCTTCCCTTTCTAGATGTCCATGTAGCAAGGGCCTGAAGTTTCAGACTAACAGCCAGCAAGGAACTCAGGCCCTCAGTCCAAGAGTCCATAAGAAACTGAATCCTGCCAAAATCCATTTGAATAACTTTGGAAGCAGATCCTTTCCCAAGCAAGTCTTCACATGAGGCTGCAACCCTGGAAAACATCTTGATTAAAGCCTCATGGAAGAACCTAAAACAGAAGCACCCAATCCATGACTGACAAAAACTGTTAAAAAATAATTTTTTTAAAAAATTAAGTGTTTTAAATCAAATTTTGAGATGGCTTCTTATGCAGCAATAAGCAATTAATATACTTAGTATCTCTTCTCATCCATGATCTCCTCCCAGTGAAGAGTGACATTTGGCTCCAAATTCTGCTTTCTGAGAGGACAGGAAGAGAACTAACATTGATTAAGTACTTATTAAATGTTAAGTACAGCCTTGGTGATTTATTAATCCTTCCCTGACACACACCAAAATAAAATAACAACAAACCCTATGACGTAGGTAAAATTATTATTTCCATTTTTAAGTTAGAAAGCCAAGGCTCAGTTAAAGAGTGGCAGAGCTTAGTTTTAACCCAGTTCCCCAAACTGCAAAACTAGAGCTCTTTCCATTAAACCACCAAACTATACTGCTGAGGGTGGGCCTACTCTGAGCCTAATTCCCTGGTAGCTGCTTTGCTGTTTAATCTCATTTAATTTGTCAAGTTTACTAAAGAAATAAAACCAGCATATCAGCAGAAACTGAGAGGATAGACATTGTGCATGAGTTTGGGACATTAAAAAATATTAAGACAGAGAAGGCAGTTCTTAAAATACAGTTCCTCCTGCCTAGGCTTGGTCTAAAGCCAACAAACACATCAACTCCCTCCCCAACCTAACATCATTTGGCCCTTTATTAGCAGATGAGCAAGCAGAGCAATGCCATATTAGAGGAGAACTCCAGAGCCCTTCATGGGTTGAAAATGAAGAAAACCTCTAAACAAGGTGGGAAGAAAGAGCAGGGTGGGAGCAAAGGTGGAGACAAGGAGGCAGTGGCCTAAGACCCATACTTTTTCCAGGCCCACAGCCTCAAGGTGAAAATCCATAGAAAGTGTGTCATTGCACCAGTTTTAAATATTTCCTCTCCCCAACTCGGGGCTCTATTTTCAGGGGATCATTTTTCCGTTACTCCCCAAGGACTACCTGCCAGCTTCCTAGAGAAACAATCCATGCTGGAAACCAAGCTGTGGTCTTCCAACTTTTTTGCTGGTACATAGCCCTAAAGGAAAATGCATTTTTCAAAACTGATGACTAAACATGTTCACCTTATGTTTAAATCAGTGTAAAGTGTGTAATTTTCAGGTTATCATATATGCAGTTTTCATTACATTTTTTTGGGTAAGGTGTTCCTCAGGTGCAGTTATAAGAAATAATAGAGAGATCCTGTGAGCTCTTTGCTAAGTTTTCCCCAGTGTTACCATACAGTAAAACTGTAGTAAACTATCACAACCAGGATGTATGTTGACCTGGATACAGTCCCAATAGAGAACATTTCCATCACCATAAGGATCTCATTTTACAGCCACACCTACTTCTCGCCTATCACCTTCACTCTTCCCACCCCCTTATCCCTGGCAACCACTAATCCGTTCTCCATTTCTATAATAGGGTCACTTCGAGAATATTATAGAAATGAAATTCAACTTTGGGGATTAGCTATTTCCACTCAAATTTTTTGGGACAGTCATCTAAACAGTTGAGTGTTATAAATTGTTATTCCTTTTTTTATTGCTGATAAGTATTCCATGATATGAATATACCACATTTTTATTAAACTTGCACCTGTTCAAGGACACATGGGCTGATTCCAGCTCTCAGCTCTTATAAAGCTGCTATGATCATTCCTGTACAAGTTTTTGTATAAATGTGACTTTTCATTTCTCTATGATAAAAGTCTAGGAGTAAAATTGCTAGGTCATATAAGAATGGCATGCTTAGTTTTACATGAAACTGTAAACTCCTTTCCAGAATCGCTGTACCATTTTACATTCCTAACAGCAAGATACGAGTAATCTGATTTCTCTGACTCACCCAGCATTGTTGCTGCATTTTTTTTTTAATTTTGACCATTCTGATAGGTATGTAGTGGCATACAATAGTGGTTTTAATTTAAATTTCTCTGATAGCTAATGATCTTGAACATCTTTGTGCTTATTTTCCATGGGTAAATACTCTCCATTGAAATGTCTCTTTATATCTTTTGCCCATATTCTAATTAGCTTCCTTGATTTCTTTACCTTTGAGCTTTGAGAGTTCTTTATATATATTATATATTATATCTAGATACTATTCATTTGTCAGTTGTGTGGTTTGCAAATATTTTCTCCCAATCTATAGCTTGTCTTTTCTTCCTCTTCAGATGGACTTTCACAGAGCAAAACTTTAATCTTGATGAGATCCAAAGCTTTATTGTTTTATAGCTTCATGTTTAACATTAAGTCCATGATCCATTTTTTTCTTTATTAGAGAAGTTGTGGGTTTACAGGACAATCATGCATAAAATACAGCATTCCCATGTACCAACCTATTATTAACACCTTGCATTGGTGTGGAACATTTGTAAAAATTGATGCTAGCACAGTGTTGTATTGTTTTTCCTTCTTTATTTTTTTTAAATGTTACATTCAAAAAATATGAGGTCCCAACCCCCTCACTCCACTCCTCCCACATCAACAACCTCTTCCTTCATCATTGCATATTCATTGCATTTGGTGAATACATTTTGGAGCACTGCTGCACCACCTGGATAGTGGTTTACATTGTGGTTTACATTCTTCCCCAGTCCACCCAGTGGGCCATGGCAGGACATACAATGTCCAGCATCTGTCCCTACAGTACCACCCAGGACAACTCCAAATCCTAAAAACGCCTCCACATCATATCTCCTCTTCCCTCTCACTACCCTTAGCAGCTACTGTGGACATTTTCTCTACATCAATGCTACAATTTCTTCCATTACTAATCACAATAGTTCCATAGTGGAATATCAGGAAGTCCACTCTAATTCATACTCTATTCCTCCATCCTGTGGGCCCTGGGATGGTTATGTCCACTCTCCCTCTATATCAAAAGGGGGTTTACATTCCACATGGAAAATGGATGCAATTCTCCTGCTTGCTGCTGTAGGCACTCTTAGCACCCTGGTGTGGTGGTTGACCTTCTTCACCTCCCTGTTAGCTGGCCAGGGTTAAGTCCAATAAACCAGATGGTAGGAGTTGCAAGTCTGCTGAGGCTCAGGGCCTGGCTGTCACATGGACAGTTCAGAGATTCAGGTCTCCTGAGTATACACCAGTCCCAGTGCCAACCACAGGTCTGGTAAAAATAACAGAAGAAGCATTTGTAGAAAGGTCGTATCTGAGTCCAACTCCATCACACACAGGAACACAAACTCCAAAGAGGGCCAACTGACATGGCACTGAACTCCAGACCTATCTGCCATGTCCATAGAACCTGTGGGTCTCTGTAACCCTCAGGAGAACCATTACCTGGACTTATACTTACTTTGGCTGTCTCTGGGACCCTGCTGAGGCATGCATAAGCATTACCCCTCTGATGATCTCCTCTTTTTTGGAGGCTCATAGCCATATAAACTCATTTGTCCTTTCCATTTCCCCTTCTATCCAAAGTCATAAAGCAGTTTTTATATGTAGGCTAAGATATTCTGCTGGTCTGAGTTAACCCTTTTATTCAAGGTCTTTTTCTAGTTACATCATCAGTTGATGCTTGGTAGTAATCTCTTAGCACCAGGGAGACATCCCCGGGAGTCATGTCCCATGCTGGGGGGAAGTAATGCATTTACATGCTGAGTTTGGCTTAGAGAGTGGCCACATTTGAGCAACACGGAGGGTCTCAGGAGGTAACTCTTAGGTACCCTGAAGCTCTAGGCCTAGTTCATATTTCAAGCGCACAGGCTCATAATCGTAGCCATCAGTATCAAGGGCTCATTGTTGGACCATTTGTCTTTATTGGTCTTTGCCATTGCACTTGGGGGATTGTTGCTGTTCCATTGGGGAATGTAATAGAGATCCCCTGGCTAGAAACTCAACACTCCCTCAGTTGTTGTTTTTAACCAAAACCACTATGAAAATATCCAAACATTTTTATGTACACTGTATGTATGCCCTGAAGAACTCCCTCCCAACCATGTGCTCCCTATCAATAACACCCCATACCCATGTTCCTCCCCTGCCATAATTGAACCTCTCTGTGGTCTGAAACTTCTTTAAAAATGAAGCCTAATATATCGTCAGGTTCCATTAATAGTAAAATGGAATATAGTAACGGATTTAAAAGTTAGATATGGAATACATATTAATTTAGAAAAATTAAGGTAAAAACAAATTGGGGTATCAGAAAATGAAAAAGTTTTCTTTTTGACATTTGCCTTTCATCACTGCTATAGGTGTTGCCCTGTATGTACAGTGAGAAGTTAATTTCTTCAATTTATTCCTCAGTGTCTACATCCTTTCTTTCTTTTTTTTCTACTAAGTTTTTCTTCACAAAAGTTTTAGATCACAGTAATTCACATATACAATATACAGTACTCCCACATATCCAACATCAAACCCTTTGTCCCTTCCCCAGCAATGATTTTTTTACATGTTCATATTATATTTGCTGCAGCTGATATACAGATATTGAAACAATAGCTTTCAAACATGGTTCCATTTGGGTTTACATTATGGTTTATATTTTAGACTATACTATTCTCTAAATTTTTAGTTATCTTATGTTTTACACTGTGGTTTACATTTTAGCCTATAGAACTTTATATGTTTTTGGTATAATTCCTATATCCATCATTGCATGATCTTGTGGAACACTTCCATTGCCCCACAGTTACACTGATTCCATCTATACAATACTTCTTTCCTCCTCTCCTCAGGGCCCAGGGACAATCAATCTTCATTACTTGAAGGATTATATTCAGAGATACTTGCAACAATGTTGAGGGTTTGACATACTCGACTGCCCTAACCCATTGGGAACCACCAATTCTCTCAAGAGATACAATTCCCTCCATTTGAGAACATCAGTCCTCCCCAGGATTGGGTATACCCTCACTCTCATTGTATGGGTCTCCACCCAATAATATAACCCACTATGACAGAATGAGCACTCACAGACTCCCTAGAAGCTTTCCCTGTGTCAGATGCCCCCCTTTAAGCATCTTAAACAGGTAAGCTTCCTTATTATATTTTCTAAGGAGCTTTCTCTACATCATAATTTCAATCACATACCTGACAATCTCCTATGTTCAAATGTTCCCCCCACCTTCCCCCCAATAACTTGGGCCATCTGACCCTTCCTCCCATCCCTAGCTCCCCTCGAGCCCACAAAGCCCCACCCAAAGCTACCCCTATGCCCCCATTTTATCCCTTCCCTGTACAAATACTTACATCTAGCTTATCAGAAATTTCACCCATGTAGGTGTCAACTCGTAACCTTCCTCTACCCCCCAACTTCCTTTAAGCCTATCATCCAGTCTCTAGTTCTCTGAGATAGCTTGGTTTACTTATTTCATATCAGAGAGGTCATGTAGTATTTGTTCTTCAGTGCCTGGCTTTCTTCACTCAACATAAGGTCCTCAAGATTCATCCATGTTATCCCATGTGTTTGTACTGTATTTGTTCTTATAGCTGAATAGTATTCCATTGTATGTATATACCACACTTTATTTATCCATTCATCTGATGATGGGCATTTGGGTTGATTCCAACTTTTGACAATAGTGACTAGTTCTGCTATGAACATTGGTGTGCATATATCGATTTGTGTCCTTGTTTTCAGTTCTACTGGGTATATACCCAGCAGTGGAATTGCTGGGTCATATGGCAAATCTATACTAGTTTTTGTTTCTGTTTTTGTTTTTGTTTTTAAGATTTACTTTTATTTCTCTCCACCCCGCCCCCAAGTTGTCTGCTCTCTGTGTCCATTTGCTGTGTGTTCTTCTTTGACCGCTTTTATCCTTATCAGCGGCACTGAGAATCTGTGTTTCTTTTTGTTGTGTCATCTTGTTTGTGTCAACTCTCCGTGTGTGCAGCACCATTCTTGGGCAGGCTGCACTTTCTTTCACGCTGGGCAGCTCTCCTTATGGGGCACACCCCTTGCGAGTGGGGCTCCCCTATGCAGGGGACACCCCCTGCGTGGCACAGCACTCCTTGTGCACATCAGCACTGTGCATGGGCCAGCTCCACACGGGTCAAGGAGGCCTGGGGTTTGAACCACGGATCTCCCATGTGGTAGGCAGATTGGGCCAAGTCCTCTAGCTTTTTGAGAAACCGCCAAACTGTCCTCCAGAATGGCTGGATCCTTCTGCATTCCCACCAGCAGTGGATGAGTGTTCCCATTCCTCCACATCCTCTCCAACACCTGTAGTCTTCTGTTTTGCTGATAGCCGCCAGTCTTATGGGAGTAAAATGGTATCTCGTTGTAGTTTTGACTTGCATTTCCCTAACAGCTAGTGGTGTTGAGCATCTTTTTATGTGCTTCTTAGTCATTTGTATTTCTTCTTTGGAGAAGCATCTGTTCAAATCTCTTGCTTATTTTTTAAATGGGTTGTCCTTTTATTTTCAAGATATAAGAGTTCTTTATACATGAAGGATATTAGTCTTCTATCAGATATATGGTTACCAAATATTTTCTCCCATTGGGTAGGCTCTCTTTTCACTCTCTTGACAAACTCCTTTGAGGTACAGAAGGCTTTAATCTTGAGGAGGTCCCACTTATCTATTTGTTCTTTTGCTGCTTGTGCTTTGGGTGTGAAGTTCAGGAAGCCATTTCCTATTACAAGGTCCTGTAGATGCTTCCCTACATTGCTTTCCAAGGTCTCTATGGTCTTGGCTCTTATATTGAAGTCTTTGATCCATCTTGAGTTGATTTTTGTACAAGGTGTTAGTTGGTAATCCTCTTTCCTTCTTTAACATATGAATATCCAGGGAAACGGACTTTGGCCCAGTGGTTAGGGCGTCCGTCTACCACATGGGAGGTCCCCGGTTCAAGCCCCGGGCTTCCTTGACCCGTGTGGAGCTGGCCCATGCGCAGTGCTGATGCGGGCAAGGAGTGCAGTTCCACACAGGGGTGTCCCCCGCGTAGGGGAGCCCCACGCGCAAGGAGTGCACCCATAAGGAAAGCCGCCCAGCGCGAAGGAGGGAGCAGCCTGCCGAGGAATGGTGCCGCCCACACTTCCCGTGCCGCTGATGACAACAGAAGCCGACAAAGAAACAAGACGCAGCAAAAAGACACAGAAAACAGACAACCGGGGGAGGGGAGGGGAATTAAATAAATAAATAAATCTTAAAAAAAAAAAAAAAAATATATGAATATCCAGTTTTCCAGGCACCATTTGTTGAAGAGGCCATTCTCTCCCAGTTGAGTAGGCTTGGTGGCCTTGTTAAATATCAGATGACTGTATATATGAGGCTCTATATCAGAACTCTCAATTCAGTTCCATTGGTCATTGTGTCTATCTTTGTGCCAATACCAAGCCGTTTTGACCACTATAGCATTGTATTATGTTTTATTTTATTTTTATTTTTTAAAGATTTATTTATTTAATTTCCCCCCCCCTCCCCTGGTTGTCTGTTCTCTGTGTCTATTTGCTGCGTCTTGTTTCTTTGTCCGCTTCTGTTGTCGTCAGCGGCACAGGAAGTGTGGGCGGCGCCATTCCTGGGCAGGCTGCTCTTTCTTTTCACGCTGGGCGGCTTTCCTCATGGGCGCACTCCTTGCGCGTGGGGCTGCCCCACGCGGGGGACACCCTTGCGTGGCATGGCACTCCTTGAGCGCATCAGCACTGTGCATGGCCAGCTCCACACGGGTCAAGGAGGCCCGGGGTTTGAACTGCGGACCTCCCATATGGTAGACGGACGCCCTAACCACTGGGCCAAAGTCCGTTTCCCGTATTATGTTTTAAAGTAAAGTAGTGTGATTCCTCCAATTTCATTTCTCTTTTTCAATATGTGTTTGGCTATTTGGGGCCTTTCCAAATAAATTTCATAGTTAGCTTTTCAAGTTCATTTAAAACATGCTGTGTTGGGAAACAGCTGTGACTCAATCAGTTGGACTCCCATGTCCAATATGGGAGGCCCTGGGTTTGCATCCCAGGGCCTCCTTGTGAAGGCAGGTCACCTGCACGCTGTGGAGAGCCACTGGCCCACAAGCGCAGTGGAGAGCCAAGTCAGCAAGGTGGCACAACGAAAAGGGAGACAAGCAAAAATGTAGAAGAATGCAAAGTGAATGGACACAAAAAGCAGACAGCTGGCAAAAAGCCACCGGGGGTGGGGATGAAAAAAATCTGTTGATTTTTATTGGGATTGCATTGAATGTGTAGATCAGTTTAGGTAGGATAGACATCTTAATGATATTTCATCTTCCTATCCATGAACAGGGAATATTCTTCCATTAATTTAAGATTTCTTTGATTTCCTTGCACAGTGTTGTGTTGTTTTCTATGTCTAAGTCTTTTACATCTTTAGTTAAATTTATTCCTAGGTATTTGATTGTCTTTATTTACTATTGTAAATGGTATTTGTTTCTTGATTTCCTCCTCAGATTGTTCATTATTGGTGTACAAAAATGTTACTGATTTTTGCACACTGGTCTTATAACCTGCGACTTTACTGAACTCATTTATAAGTTCTAGAAGCTTTGTGGTAGACTTCTCAGGGCTTTCTATGTATAGGATCATGTCATCTGCATATAGTGAAATTTTGACTTCTTCCTTTCCAATTTGGGTGCCTTTTATATCTGGTTCTTGCCTCAAGGTTTGAGCAAGTACTTCTAACACAATGTTAAATAGGAGGGGTGATAGTGGGTATTCTTGTCTTGTTCCTGATCTTACATGGAAAGAATTTAGGATTTCACCATTGTAAGTGATGTTAGCTGTGGGTTTATCATATATACCCTTTATCATTTTCAGAAAGTTTCCTTCTATTCTGATCTTTTGTAGTGTTTTTATCAAGAAAGGGTGCTGTATTTTGTCAAATGCTTTTTCTGCATCTATAGATATGATCATATGACTTTTTCCTTCGATCTGTTTATGTGGTGTATTACATTAACTGATTTTCTTATGTTGAACCATCCTTGCATACCAGGAATGAATCCCATTTTGCACATGGTGTACAATTAATTTAATGTGTTATTGAATACAATTAACAAGTATTTTGTTGAGGATTTTCGCATCTAGGTTCATTAGAGAGATTGGTTTGTAATTTTCCTTTCTTGTGGTGTCTTTGTTTGACTTTGGTATTAGGGTAATGTAGGCATCATAGAATGAGTTCAGCAATGTTCTTTCTATTTTGATTTTTTGGAAGAGTTTAGACAAGATTGGTGTTAGCTCTTTCTGGAATATTTGGTAGAATTCACCTGTGAAGCCATCTAGCCCAGAGCTCTTAGTTGGGAGGTTTTTAATGACTGATTCTCTCTCTTTACTTGTGATCGGTTTGTTGATATCGTTGATTTCTTCTTTCATCATTGTAGCCTGTGTTTTTAGGAATTTGTCCATTTCCTCTAAATTGTCCTTCTTATTGGCATATAGTTTTTCAATGTATCCTCTTATGATAGTCTTTATTTCTGTGGGGTCAGTGGTGATATCCCCTTTCTCATTTCTTATTTTGTGTATTTGCATTTTCTCTCTTTTTTCCTTTGTTAGTCTAGCTAAGCGTTTATAGATTTTTTTGATCTTCTCAAAGAATCACCTCTTTGTTTTATTTTTTCTAGCACTTTCTTATTTTCTATTTCATTTAATTCTGCTCTAATCTTTGTTATTTCTTTCTTTCTTCTTCCTTGGGTGTTTGTTTGTTGTTGTTTTACTAATTTCTCCCAGTGTGCAATTAGGTCTTCAATTTCAGCTTTCTTCTTTTTTGAAGTATGAATTTATGGCTATGAATTTCCCTCTCGGTACAGCTTTTGCTGCATCCCATAAGTTTTGATACATTGTGTTGTCATTTTCACTAGTTTCAATGTAGTTACTGATTTCTTTTGAGATTTCCTCCTTGACCCACTGTTTCTCTAAGAGTGTGTTGTTTAACTTCCAAATCTTGGTGCCAAATCTGGGTCTCTGGCATTGCAAATTTCCAGCTTCATTCCACTGTGGTCAGAGAAATTATTTTGTTTGATTTCTATCTTTCTGAATTCATTGAGACTTTTTCTTTGGCCTAGCATGTGGTCTATCTTGGAGAATGATCCATGTGCACTTGACAAAAATGTATATGCTGCTGTATTTGGGTGTAATGCTCTGTATATGTCTATTAGGTCCAGCTCCTCTAATATATTGTTCAAAGTCTTTGTTTCTTCATTGATTCTCTGTTGAAATGTTCTGTCCAATGGTGATAATGCTGTATTAAAGTCTCCCAATATAATTGTAGAGGCGTCTATTCCTTCACTTAGCTTTTCCAGTATTTGCCTCACATATTTGGAGGTTCCCTGTTAGGGGCATAAATGTTTATGATTGTTCTTTCTTCTTAAAAGATTATCCCTTTTACTAATATGTAGTGTCCATCTTTGTCTCTCACATTTGTTTTGCATTTAAAGTCTATTTTGTCCAATATTAATACAGGTACTCCTGTCCTTTTTCGATTATTGTTTGCCTGTAAGATTGTTCTCCAGCTGTTCACTTTCAACCTCCTTGAATCCCTGGGCCTAAGACATGTTTCTTGTAAATAGCATATAGATGGGTCATATTTCCTTATCCATTCTTCAAATCTGTGTCTCTTAGCAGGTGAATTTAATCCATTGACATCCAGTGTTATTACTCTCAAGGAATTACTTATATTAGCCATGTTTTCTTTGGATGTGTCCTTTTCATATATTGTTTGTTTTTCTCTTTTTGTCTTTTTAGTTGTTCTTACACTCTCCTCCAACTCTGTCTGTCCTGTTTTTTTCTTTCCTCCTGCAGAACTCCCTTAAGTATTTCTTGAAGGGCAGATTTCTTGTTGGCATATACACTCTTAGTTTCTGTTTACCTGTAAATATTTTGAACTCTCCACCACTTTTGAATGCCAGCTTTGCTGGAAAGAGTGTTCTTGGTTGAAATTTTTTTTCTTTTAGTACCTTGACTATGTCACACCACTTCCATCTTGCCTCCATGGTTTTAGATGAGAAATCAGCACTTAAACTTATGGGGCCTCTCTTGTATGTTCTCTTTTCTCTTGCTGCTTTCAGTATTTTCTCTTTGTCTTGAGCATTGGATAATTTAATAAGTACATGTATTGGGGTAGGCCTGCTGGGATTTATGCTGTTTGGGGTGCATTGTGCTTCCTGAACATGTACATCCATCTCCCTCAATAGGTTTGGGAAGTTTTCAGCCATTACTTCTTCCAACACTCCTTCTGTCCCCTTTCCCTTCTCTTCTCCTTCTGGGATGCCTATAATGCATAAGTTTGTACATTTTGCATTGTCATTCAGGTCCCTAAGTTCCTGCTGGATTTTTTCTATCTTTTTATCGATCAATTCTACTATCTGTTTGATTTCAGATGTACTGTCTTTTACATCACTAATTCTTTATCCTGCCTCTTCAAATCTGCTGTTATTAGCTGATAGTGTATTTTTTATTTCTTTGATTGTGCTGTTCATCACCATCATATTCATTATCTTTTTTAGTATGTTTACAATTTCTTCTGTTATGCTCTCCAAGGGTTTTCTTAATATCCTTAATCTCTTCCTTCACTTCATTAAATTGGTCCATGATATAAGTTTTGAGAGTTTTGATTAGTTGTTCAATATTCTGCTCCTCTTCCTGGTTTTTAGTTTGTTCATTGAAGTGGACCATGTTTTCTTGATTATTAGTATGGTTTGCAATTTTTTGTTGCTGGCTGGTCATCATTTTATCCTGATGGGTTTATTCAGCTGATTAGCTTCTTCATCTAGTCTTGGAGTTCATTTAGGTGTTTTTGTGTGTGTGTTAAGTCTTCTCTTTTCACTTTGTTCTTCTTATTCTATTTCCTTGTTGTTGTCTAAGTTCCCTTGAAGGAAAATATTAGGACCAGGGAAAGCAAAAGGGGTAAGAAAAGAAAAAGTATAATAGTAGTATTGATAGTAAATGTTAGCAGAAGAACCAAGTGAGATCTAGGAGAATCATGTGAGATCTACATGAGAACTCATGTAAACCATGTGGAGTTATAGCAGTAAAAATGGAGTACATACAATGAGATAATAAACTGAATGTGGAGAAGAATATAGGATGAATTAAAAGGCCAGTGTGGTTAGGAGAGAGGGAAAGAGAAAAGAAAGGACAATAATGTAAAGAGTGAGTAAAAGAAAGAAAACAGAATAAAGGTGTTAGAAATTAAAAATCAGAAAAATTGGGAGCTAAACAAAGAGAGGTGGAATGTAAGAGAAACAACAGATGATGGAAGACAGAAAGACCTGCAGGAAAGGGGATAGCATTGGTAGCCAAAATCAGTACACACAGAAAAGAGGAAATCGAGGATAAGGAAGCACAGCAAATAAGAAACACTACCTGCAACATCTAATAGAAAAAAAGAAAAAAGAAAAAGCAAGGAAAAAAAAGGGCTGTGGGGGATAAAGAGGAAGGAAAGACAAGAAAACAAACTAACAACAAAGAGCAAACAAGGCCTCAAGCAATGAATTCTCTTTGCGATTGAAAAAACTGCTTAGGAGTCTATCCTTCCCCACTTCCTTCTCCCAGGGCAGCAGGAAGGCTGTGTGAGGGCTCCCCTGGGAGATTCAAATGGGACCCTGGTGAACCAACTTACCACAGAAAATAATGACTCTTAGTTTCTTTGAGAAAGAGCACCCACAATTTACCAGGAACCCTACATATGCTATTGGAAGCTTACAAAGCACATCCTACTGCCCCCTCCCTTAGATGTGCTAGGGAGGACTAGCTAATTTTCTGATTCCACCTACTCCTAGACCAAATTTCCCTATCCCAGGGCTTTTAGGTTATTTGGGCTTTCTCAGCAGATTCACCTCTCCTCTCTTCCTAGCTTCTACCCAAGACAGCTGGTATGCTACTCCAAGTTTGAACAAAGGGGGGACCAGAAAATTGAACCTGCATTCCTTGGGCCCTTCTATACCCCTCACCAAAACCCTCCCACTCTCAGAGTTTTTCCAAGACCAGAGGGCTAGGGGAATGCCTGAGTTCGGGGAGTGCTGGGTTTGGGGAACACAGGCTTGGGAAAATGTGGGCTCAGGGTATGTGGGTTTGGGGAACATGGGTTATGGGGAATGTGGGGTTTGGGGAACATGAGGCTTAGGGAACACAGGTTCGGGGATCGGATGTTTGGGGAACACAGGGCTTAGGAACACCGCCGTGGGACTGGCGGTGTTCAGGGAATGCTGTGGCTATCAGCCCTAGGGAAAGGGTTTTGCCTTCCCACAGCTTCAGGCTTCAGTGTCAGAAACCTGTGGTTTTACTTTCAGCAAGCACTCCTTTTGTTGCAGTCTCTCCAGATCAATGTCCAGATACCTCCTGCTTTGCAGGTTCCTAAAACTGCTCACTCAGGCAGGATTCTGCCCCACTCAGCAGGTTTTTTGCAGGAGAGATGATGAGAGTGCACTCACTTGGATGTCATCTTGCCCACCTCCTTGTCATTACTTTTTATGCATTTAGCACCTGTAGGAAGTAAGAAGCGGAGTCACATATGAAATAATATATTACAATAATACTAGCATTTATAATTAATCAAATGGTTATCCTTACCACAAGTTTTTATTTCTATATGCCACTTTGAACCTCTGTCTTGTGTCCTTTCCTTTCAGGCTTAATGTGCTTGTATGGCAGGTCTAGTGATGATAAACTCCCTCAGCTTTTGTTTATCTGAGAATGCCTTCATCATTCCCTCATTTTTTAGAGAAATCTCACCAGATATAAAATTCTTGATTGGCAGTTTTTTTCTGTCAGCACTTAAATATTTCAACCCACTGCCTTCTCACTTCCATGGTTTCTGACAAGAAATAGCCACTCAGTCTAATCGGGACTCCTTTGCACATAACACATTGCTTTTCCCTTGTAGCTTTCAGAACTTTCTCCTTGTCCTTTGCATTCAACAGTGTGATCAGTATATAATGGGGTATATTTTTCTTCATGTTTATCCTGTTTGGTATTCTCTGGGCTTCTTGGGTGTGCATATTCATGTCTTTTTCTATGTTTGGGAAATTCTCCATTATTTCTTTGACTATTCCTTCTGCCTGTCTCTCTCTTTCTTCTTCTGGGCCCCCTATAATGCATATAATGATATTCATGATGATGTTCCAGAGGGGTCTTAGGGTATTTTCACTTTTTATAGATTCTTTTTCTTTCTGCTCTTAAGCCTGACTCATTTCAAAAGTCCAGTCTTCAAGTTCACTGATTTTTTCTTCTGCCAGCTCCAATCTGTTCTTGAAACCCTCTTGGGAATTTTTAATTTCACTTAGTGTGGTCTTCAACTCCAGTCATTCTTTTTGGTTCCTTTTTAAAATTTCTATCTCCTTAATAAAATTCTCATATAATTCATTGTTTTCCTGATACCCCTTAGTTCTTTCTCTTTCTTTTATCTCCTTGAGCATTTTTAGATCATTTTGTAAAGGCATTGTTCAGTATTTCCATATTCTCATCTTTAGTGTTTTGGGGATCTTTATCTTCTTCCTTTGGATGGGCTAAATTTTCCCATGTCTTGGTCTTGTACGGTTTGGTTGCACATTGTATTAAAATATTAAATATTAAAATGTTAATTCTGGGATTTACTCCCTAAGGTGTCTATTTCTTGATTTTTGTAACCATCTCGTGATAAGACAGAAATTTTCTTGATGTTCAGCCCTCCTGTCAGGAAGGTCTGCTCAAGGAAATTGTAGATGCAGGGGTTTTCCCTGTCTTTCTGGACCTATGTCTTATCTTGCGCTTTTGCTTGTCAGTTGTTTTGGAGTTCCTCTGTTCACATGAGTTTGGTTGTCCCCTGTTTCTGAGGAGACAGACCTCCTTCTCCTGGGTATTTGAAGCCAGCAAGACTGTCCTCACCTCTATAGTTTCTTACATGCCTTTCATTGTCTCAAGCTGCTTTTCACATGGAGGGCAAGTTCTGGGAGGAGGGCCATGCCAGAAAGGACTTTCTCAAGCCAGTTTCCCAGTCAAAATAGGACCAGGGACCCACAAAGGAGTCATAGACCAGCTCCAAAGTACCCTAGGGAGGGGGTCAGGAAGGGCACCAAGATCCCCTTCCAGAGCTTTCCAAAACTGAGCTCTCTTGGCCTGCCTAGCAAATGCAGCCTTCCAGTCATCTCCAGCAACCCTCCTCTACCATTGCCTTTGTCTGGGGTGGACCAAAAACAATAGCTGCCACTGTCTTTGTCTGGAACAGGTTGAAACACTGTCACTCTCAAGTGATTCAAAGTCACTAATTAAAAGCTATGATCAGTGATCAACCATGCTGACCCCTGGTCCTGGGGAAGAGGATTTTTATATCTCTTTCTGTCACCATTGCGCTAGCCAGGGCTTGGATCCTATCACAAGAGTGGGGGATGGATGACAGTAGCTACCATGTAGAGAAAACAATTTACTATTCTTTACCATAATTTATCAGCCTTTCTCCTGCTCCTCCCTGGGTGCTGTACAGTTTTCTTCTAGCCTCTGGAATTTCAAAATAGTTGTTTCAGACAGTTCTTGCCTGTTTAATAGCTGTTCTGATGGAAGGACTAAGTCTTGGAACTTCCTACCTGCTATGATCCATTTTAAGAAAATAGTTATATGAGATGTGAAGTTTATGTTGAAGTTTTTTGTATTTTTTTTTCCTAAGGGCATCTAATTGTCCAGCACCATTTCTGAGAAAGACTTCCTCCATCAAACTGCTTTTGCACTTTCTCAGAAGTCAGTTGGTTATATTTATGTGAGTCTTTTTTCTGTGTCCTCTATTCTGTTATATTGGTTATTTTGATTATTTTAGCTTTATAATTGGCCTTGTAATCAGGTAGAGTAATTCCTCCCACTTTATTCTTCTTTTCTTGAGGTTGCTGTATGAAATGACCCATACCTGTCCATATAAACTTTAAAATAACTTTATGTTTTTAAATTTTACTTGACTGGATTTTAATATCAATCACATTAAATCTTCAGATCGATGTGGGAAGAATTTACATTTTTACTATGTTGAGTCTTCCAATCCATGAACATGGTATATCTCTCCATTAGCATTTTGTAACTTTCAGCATAAAGATGAAGCAAATGTTTGTTTGTTTTGGGTTTGTTTTTTTTTTTAGTTTACAATTAAGTATTTTATTTTCTTTAGAGTGATTGTTAATGGTATTGTGTTTTTAATTTTGCTCTCTGCATGTTCATTATTAGGATATAGAAATGTGGTTGATTTTTGTGTTTGATTTTGCATTTTGTGACCTTGCTGAATTGAATTATTTCTAGAAGGTTTTGTATATAACACATTACTTTTACACCTGTACATAAACAATCATGTTATCTGCAAAGAGAAAAATATTTATTTTTAATCTGTATGACATTTATTCTTTTTCTTGACTTATTGCAGTGTCTGGAGTTTCCAGTACTAAGCTGAGTAAGTATGATAAATGTGAACATTTTTGCCCTGTTCCTGAACTTAGGAGGAAAGCGTTCAGCTTTTCACCATTAGGCAGGATGTTATTTGTAAGGTTTTTCTGTATATTCTCTTTATCAAATTAAGGTAGTTTCCTTCTACTCCAAACTTTCTGACAGTATCATGAATGAATGTTGGTTGTGTCAAATGCTTATTTTGCAGCAATTGGTACTAGTATATGATTTTTCTTCTTTAACTTGTTAAAGTAATGGATCATATTTGAATTTTGAGTCAAGCTTTTATACCTAGAATAAATTCTACTTTGTCATAGGGTATAATTCTTTTAGGACATTGTTGGATTCAGTCTGCTAATAGTTTGTTAAGAATTTTTGCACCTCAGTTCATGAGAGTTATTGGGCTGTGTTTTCTTTATTTGTGCTGTCTGGTTTTGTATCAGGGAAATACAGGCCTTATAAGATGAGTTGGGAGGTATTCTTTCCTTGTTTTAGTTTTCTAGCTGTTGAAACAAATGCCAAGTAATGGATTTGATTAACAATGTAAATGTATTGGCTCCCAGTTTTGAGCTTAGAAAAGTCCAAAATCAAGGCATTGACAAGATGATGCTTTCTTCCCAAAGACTATGGGCTAGATGCTGGTGATCCTTGGTTCTTGACTTTTCTCTAACATGGCAATGCACATGGCAGATTGTGCAGGCTTCTTTCTCCATCTGACTTCCACTCTGCTTTCCAAGGACACTGCTAATACAGACTAAAGACCAACCTGATTTTTTGGACCACACATTTATAGAAGTAACATCTTGAAGAGATTTTATGTACAATGAGTCCAAACGTACCAGAATGGGCACCAAGACCAATATGTTCAAAATGGGATGTACATTTCAAATTACCACATTCCTCTTCTACTTTTTAGAAGAAATTGTGCAAAATCAGTTTTAATTCCAGGCTAAATGTTTGGTAGAATTCTCCAGTAAAACCATCTGTGCCTGAATATTTCTTCTGTAGGAGATTTTTTATTATGAATCCAATACCTTTGATGGCTATAAGGCTATTTAGATTTGTATTTCATCTTAATTGGGTTTTGTTAGTTTTTTTTTTTTTATTAAAATTAAAAGTTTATTTGCTATGAAAAAGCCAATGGGGAAGAATATTTGTACAGTATATATCTGACATGAGACTTGTATTTAAATACATACAGAAACTTGACAACTCAATAATGACAAAAACAAACCAATTAAAAAATAGTATATCACCAAAGAAGATAGATTGCAAATTAGCACATGAAGTCATTCTCAACATCATCAGTCATTAAGGAATGAATGAAAATATACACATGGAGAATGCCAAAATAAAAAAGAGAATTCTTGCAGGTTTGAACTTGAAACCTTAGAGCTACTGGTTTCTCTCTCTCTCTCTCTCCTTTATTTCTTAAAGTTCTGCGTTCCTTTCCCTTCGACCCAATCTATCGCTAAGCTGATTGCAGCAGCTACTGAGTACCAGAAATATGGCAAGTCCAAATTAACATATTCTGTAAGTGTAAAACACAAACCAATTTCTAAAGTCACTGAAAAAAACGTAAAATATATCTCAATTTCTGTACTTATTAAAGTTGAAATGATATTTTTTTAAACATTGGGTTAAATAAAGCACATTACTAGAATTAATTTCACCTTTTTTTTTTTTAACGTGACTACATGAAATCTAAAAGTACATATACAAGTCGCCCTGTATATTGACAGCCCTGTCCCAAGTTTTACAGTGTAGGGTAACTTTCGTCCAACCCTCTCCCTGCAACCCCTGAAGAGATCTGTTTCTTCATTTGTAAATTAAGGAGTTAGACTCAGATCAAAAGTTCCTTATTCCAGTCAATTAATCCCTCAGAGCTGGTTAAAAATAGATTCCCACCCTCAATGATTCTGATTCAGTAAATCTGGGTTGCAGTTGGAGAATTTGCACTTTTAACAATCACCCTTTTCCCTCTGCAAATTCACAACACTGGATTGTAACAGCTGCCTAGGCTATCTGGAAGGGTCTTTTCAGCAGTAAAACTCTGTGGCTCCAAACGACCCCGAAGCTGGGCGGTGGGGAGGTGGGGAGGTCCTCACAATGCGCAGCCGCCCAGGCCCTGTCCAGAACTTCCTTGTTTCTGGGGTCCTTCTGACTACAAACATTGGCAACAATCCCGTAAGACTTCTACATCTGTCTCAGGACCAGGAGAACTCCTTCCGAAAGAGGAGAGTCAGTCTCAAACCGCGCCCACGACTGCCTCCGCGGAATTCCCGGACCTGCGAAGAATGCGCTCACCCAGCTCCTCCCGCCGACATTTCGCTCCAAGCAGAGCTTTGTTAGTTTTTTGTTCTCAAAGATTTGTCCCCTTTCTTCCCAAATTTATGAGAGCAAAGTTTTTCATAGTATTCACTCGTTATTCTTTTAATGGCTGCAGTATATATAATAATATCCCCTATTTCCTTTCTAGTATTGGTGACTTGTAATTTCTCCCTTTTTATTTTTTTCTTGCTGGAGGTTTATCGATGTAATTGATTTTTTTTTTTTAAGACCAGGGTTTTGTTTCATTGATTTTTCTCTATTTGTTCTATCTCAATTTCATTGATTTCTGCTTTTTATTATTTACTTCCTTCTGCTTGCCTTGGGTTTATTTTGGTTTTTTTTCCCTAATGCTGGGGTAGGAACTTGGGTTATTGATTTGGGACCATTTCTCTTTCTAATATAACTATTTAATGCTATAAAATTTCCTCTCATTGCTATAGCTGTATCCCCCAAATTTTGAAATGTAGTGTTTTTATTTAAATTTGTTTCTACATATTTTTTCAATTTTCTTTCAGACTTCCTCTTTGACTCCTGCACTTCTTAATTTTTTTCACTTTGGCAACAACTTTCTTGAGATATAATTCACATACCACGTGATTCACCATTTAAATTATATAATTCAATGGTTTTTACTCTATTCACAGAGTTCTGCAACCATCAGCAAAATTCTGTTTTCATCTTCTTAAAAAGAAACTCTGTATCCTTTAGCCATTTTGCACTATTTAGAAATATGTTGTTTAACTTCTACATATACAAAGATTTTCATTTTGCCTTTCTGTTATTGAGTTCTAATTTGATTCTATTATGGTCACAGAACACATGCTGTATATTTTAAATTTGTCAAGGTATGTTTTATGGCCCAGGAGATGGTCTTTCTTGGTGACTATTCCATGGGTGCTTGAAAAGAAAACGTGTATTCTGCTGTTGTTAAATAGAGTGCTCTATATCTTTGAACTAAGTGCTGCTGGCTGATTATGTTGTTCATATTTTCTATATCCTGTTGAAGTATTTTTAGGATGACTCCTTTATAATCCAAATCAGATAATTCCAAATCTTATTCATTTGGTATTGGCATCAGTTGATTGTCTTTTCTCATTCAAATTGTGATTTTCAAGGTCTTTGGTGTGTATGATGCTACATTCCTTTATTGTATCTCAGATATTTTGTCCATTATGTGAGGAGACTCTGGATCTATTTAATTTTTTTGTTTTAAGCAGAGATTCAAACTGTTTAGGTTTATCTTATGTGTCTTAATTCACTTTAGTGGACTGTGGGTCCAATGGCAGTTTTATCTTCAAAACCTTTGTGGTGCTATTTTGGTCTGCATGGTTTATTTGGTGCCACTGGGGTTTCTACTGGTTCCTGAGGGTGTTCTAGGAAGGAGCAGAGGGTTTTCCCAAAGCTGAACACAAGTGCTTTTGGTAGGTGAGGGACAGAATAATCTTAACCAGGCAAATTATATAATTCGTATTGTATTTTAGAACAGCTTTTTTCACATTATAATGTACTCATATACTATTTTATTATAAACCTGAGTAACATCATCTTGCATTGTTCTTATGTCAACTTCATCCCTTCCTTTCTTCTCCAGTTAAGACATCTAGCAAAATCTCTTTAAGAGGCTAATTTTAAAATCAAAGTTAGGAAGAGACAAGTCTTACAGGCAGTGGTTATACTTTGCACAGCCACAGACCTCTGTTAAGGAAGGACATAAGAGCCTGCTACCCATTTGGGAAAATGGAAAGAGTGAATATTATGAATCACTGCAAAGATTACCCTGCCAATTTTGGTGGTAGTTTCATGACTGTATGCATGTTTCAAATCTCACTGAATGTTACACTGAAAATTGGTGAATTTTATTGTAAAGTTACACCTCAATAAAGCTGACAAAAATTGCCCTGCTATATGAATAACACTATATTCAAAGACATTATTTGGGGAGATATACCTTGGATGTGGATTTTCTTAATGGGAGAAATTACCATTCTAGTTTGTCTTAGCATTTCCAATGTTTTCACTATAGATAAAGGCAAAAGTTTTCATCGTAAATTTCCCAATAAGTTGGGGGAGTGGAAGATGATGTTTGCCCTGCCAATACTCAGCAAAGGAGAGGAGAAACCAGAATCTTCTGTCCCTAAAAATTACTTTCTAATAGTCTTGGATCAGGACAAAATAATAATCACAACTTCCATGTACACATCCCTTTAGAGCTGCAAATGCACCTTCACAGAGTACTTGATGTGATCACCTTAGTTGCTCAATATGTTAACAAGACAGGTATTGCTCTTACACTACAGATGACGTAGTTATGTGCAGAGAGAGGAGGTGGCCTGCCGAAGGTCACAATGGCTGGCAAGTCTTATAGGCAGGCTTTGAGCCCTGGTGTTTGTGGCTAATTAAAAATGTTTTTCTACTATATGATTGGACACAGTCATCATATTTTCAAATGCTGGAATTGGCAATGTTTCCCTCAAGGGGCTAGTACTACAAATTCCCACAATGAAGCAGGATTCTACTGGCCTGAGTCTAGAGCCTCGCGTTGTTATCCCGTGGTAAATGCCATATTGTTATTACACTGGCCTCACGGGAACAGATGGAGAGAAAATGCAGAACGTTCTTCCTCTAGCTCCCGTTGTCCTGGTCCACATGAATTGTGGTGCAGCACAGGGAAAATGAAAAGGTAGCAGTTTGCCTCTGAAGCATCCGGTTGCCATCTGGTCTGAAGGGAAATGTTTATTATGTAACCATTCCCACATAGGATTTGAGGCGGCTCCAAAAAGAGTTTTCAGTTTTGCCTTGAAGAGTTTGATAGTTTCAGAAGCAAATTTCATCACCTCTTCGTTTCCTGGTCCACAGATAAGAGGTTGATTTCCTAAATTAAACAGATGAATGGTGTGCTCTGTATATAGGGAGATAGCAAGGATCTTCCAAACCTCAAGAAAGAAAAGGAGGAAAATAAAATGGTGATGGATGAGATTTCCATCTGCACGAGTAACCCAATTGATTTCTGCAATGGAGGACTGAAGAAACCTGTGAACACTATAGTTTAACCATATAGTATTGCAGGCGATCTCCAATGGTAATGACAGAATATGCTATGTCTCAGAATGCTGCAACTTCCTTGAATGTGTTGTCTCTTATACTGGTCTTTGCCCATGTGCTCTCTAATCTATTTCCACTCTTCCCCTTGCTCTGTTCTGTATTGCAAAAAACTACATATCTCAGGCTTCCTTGCCATCTTTGAGTAGGTAGAAGGCATTGGTGGAAGATTAAATTGTGGGAGGGGAGAAACCAGAGCACATCTCTCTCCGCCTTGGGCAGCCTCTGACAGTGGCTGGCTCTCCTCCATTGTCAAGTTCTCCTTCAAAAACCCCATTTCTGTTGGGAAGCCCTTGCCATGGCTCTGTCACCTGCCAAACAGCCCTGGTTTCTGGGCCCTGGTGACCCCATCTCCTTTCTTTATCCTAAGGGTGACTGTAGCTTTCTGCAGTTTGCTAATCACAATAGTGCTTCAGTATCTCCTGTCTGGCTATTCAGTAATTCCCTTACTTGGCTAACTAATTTCCTGCATTAAATTCCCCTTGTTTGAAAGCCCCTGGAGTGTTTTCGGTGTCCTCCTGGACCCTGAATGCTACAACCCCTACCCCACCTAGGAAAGCTGATATTAACAGATGGCAAAAATAAATAAATAAATCTCAGTCTAGAACTCTGAAACACAAAGAGACACCTACTGTGTGCCAATAAAATACATATTCCCTTTACTTAAGAGAGTTTCCAGGTGAGGAGATAGACATTAAAGAACTTACAAATTACTGCAAAATTATGTGATCCTAAAACGCATAGCCAGAATCCAACTGCCTCTAAGAAAACTTAATCCACAGGGTCCCCCAACCACATGAGCCCTTTCCAAGGCCCCGGGAGGGACCCTGGCTACGTGTTTATAGGGACATATATTTTTTTGGTAAAATATTCAAAAGAAACATATTTTTGCATTACTTCTCTTAAAGAGGGTCTCAAACTTTGCATAAGCTCCAAGCCCTCAAAAACTTCACCTGCTCCAGCTGTCTTGATTTTATACTAGGTGGGCAAGAGCTCAGCCCTTACAGAAGAAGAAAATTGCATTTAAGACCTCAAACTATCTTCTGATGGTAGATTGGAGTCAGCCCTGGGCCATAATCATTCTTATTCACTCAACATTATACTGAGACAGCAGCATGGAGTTAAGTATATGCTCTAGTGTCAGACACAGCCTAGGTTCTAGTCCTAGCTCTACTTCCTATGCATAGCGTTGAGCCTCAGGCTTCTCATATATTAAATGGAAATAATAATGGTGCTTAATTCATAAGGTTATTGTAAGGATTTAATGATATCATCCAGACAAAATATTTATGAAGTTGAGAGCTATAAAAATGTTAGTTAATCTTGTTATTATGGACTTGATCTCAAACTTCTCGAGCCTCGGTCACCATCTCTGTGTTTCTTAGCCTGGATTCACACAGCCTACCAATGTGAACTCTTTGTTGTCTCAGAATGGTAAATTGACTACATAGCCAGCCTTTGGTTTGGACCTTGAGCTTACAAAGGAACTTCCCTGGGAACTGACACTGACAGCTTCTTTCTATCCTCTGATACAGTGAGACCCTGAATTTCTGTTGGCACCACCTAGCCATGTACAGCACTGTCCCCACAAGGAAGTAGGTTGACCCTTTATGTTCTGGATGTAGTTTTTAGAACCAAAGCAGCAAAAGACAAAACTTACCAAGCATGCACAGTTAATGCTGGAATGTCCTCCCACTTTCTTGGGAACTCTCTCTCCATTCCATACCATACCACCAGTGTTTCTGTGATGTTTGCTACCTGGGGCTCCCATCCCTAAGTTCCCACTTTACTCTTTCCACTACTGTACCTCTACCCCTGCAAAAATTCCTAATTACTCATGGTCTATCTTTGTTATTATTATGAGGAAAGCAAACTGATACGGTAATTGATAACTGCTCCATTTGCATTTTAAAGTGGTTTTCTTTCTTTAAATAAATACATTCTATAATAATTAAGATCTACAGAGAGAAATAAATAATAATACAGTGATGATCTATGTACCACTATCCCCGCTTAAAAGGTAAAGAATTACAGGCAGAAGCTCCCAATGTATTACTCTCCTCCCATGTAACACGTCCTCCCTCCCAGAGGTAATCACCATCCTGAATTTGGTGTTTAACATTCTAAACTCTTTCCCTATATACAGGACGGCATGTGTTCCTAGAAAAAGTTAAAGCATATATACAATTTCTATAAATACTACTAGTTTTTATTAACTGTACCTGTGGTTGACCCAGTGAGGAAAGATTTGGAAGATGCCAGGAAGGAAGGCTAACTTTTCAGTTCTAGAATTTCCTTTTGGTTCTTTTTTATATATAATGTCCATTTTTCTATTGATTCCCTAACTGTTTAATCATTATGATTACATTTCTTTTAAATTCTTGAACATATTTCTAATAACGTCTTTTAAGTACTTTGTTAACTTCAAAATCTGGGTCCTCTCATGTCAATTTCTATTGACTATTTTCCGCTTATTAATTTTTCTCTTGACTATGGATAACATTTTTCTGTTTCTTTACATGTGCAATAATTTTTATTGGATACTGAATACTGTGGATGATACAATTTAGAGACTCTGGATTTTTTTATATTCTTCTGAAGAGTGTTTATTTTTGTTCTACAAAGCAGTTAAATATAGGCTAATCATCATCTTGTGAAGGCTTTATTTCACCCTTTGTTAGGGTAGGTCTGGTTGGCTATTGCCTTTTCTTCTATGACACATCTCTTGATCCAGAGACTTCAAATGTTTTTGTTTTGTTTTGTCCAGAGTTTATAATTATTGTTATGGAAATGTTAACTGACACAAGCTACTCTGCCATTATCATAATGAAAAGAAGTCACATTTTTTACCAGTTAAAAATAAGTCTTAAATTATAAACAACAGCTTCTCCCTTTTTTCACCTAGAACATTAATGAAATATTAGAAACAGCTGTGCAAGGAATTTTGGTTCAAGAGGCTGGAAGCAGTGTCATGCAAACACAGTCTTGTACTTTCCTGGTATGTCAAGACTACTTTGCAGGAGGTAGTAAGTCTCAGGCACTTCTTGCATCATCAGTCAAATGCTCTACAATCAAAATATCAATTGTGATAGGCTATTTTTAAGGACTTATTTTAACCTTCTCAAGCTTTATGGCCATTATAGGACATATTTTTTTAAACAAAATATGCAGCATAATTCCATTTTGAAACTTCTCTCTCACTCCTCAAGTAAATTTAATTTCTCTTTCCCTTAGTTATGAAGATAGAGCACCAAACAAATTTACTTCTCATGGAAGCATGGATTTTCCTGCCAAGGTCAGTAGTTAGACAAACATTTGTAAGATCCTCCAGAACTGTGACCCAATGTCCCCAGTCCATCCATCACTTTGACTTAACACAACTGAGCTGTGAAAACCCAATATATATTATAGATGAAAGCAGAACTGTTCTATTTGAAGTACGATGAAGCAGCCAAGAACCTTTTCCACTGACATCCATACCACAGTAAAAGAGTTCCATCTCAGTGAACCAATAGTTCTCTGGAGGATACATTCTGTAAACCATTCTTTTAGACCAAGGGCAGCTAACTATCTGTAAAGGGTCAGATAGTAAATATTTCAAGCTTTGTAGACCATATGGTCTCTAACATATCTATTAATTCTGCTGTAGTGGCACAAAAGCATCCATAGACAACATGTAAATGAATGGGAATGACTGCTCCAATAAATCCTTATTTACAAAAACAGGTGATGGGCCAAATTTGACCCACAAGTTAGTTTGCTGACCCCTGCATTAGATGAAAGGAGAAGGGTTCTTTAGAAAATCTGAGTAATTCCTAAAAATTAACATATTATCTTTCTGAAGGTCTAAAAGCTTAGATGATTATTTTATTATCATCATTGTTGTTGTTATTAGTAGAACATTGTCTCTTCTGTTTATTAAATAAATAGTCATTGGCATTCTCAGCATCCTGGAGGTGTCCTTGCTTACCAATAGAAAATATTTACTGAAGGGCACCAGGTAGGCTAATCAATAAGCACCATCCCTACTAACTGTGCAACTTTGGGAAATTTTCTTCATCCCTCTGAACTTACATTTCATCATCTGTAAAGTGTGAGTCCTAATACATACTTTACAGAATTATCATGAGTATTCCAGAACTTCAGAATAAGTGCTGCATAAATGCTTGGTTCCTCATTCTTTTTATCAAACATGGTGGATATCTGCAACAAGGATGCAATTCTACTGAAAACTGGAATGAAAAGAGCAAAATGTAAAAACTCAACTTGCTTAGAAAATTACTCTGGAGGAAGTTATTATTTTAAAGAACCCCAATTTCCTTTCCTGCCAATGGGAAAATGTCCATAGGTTTCAGCCTGGTGCAGTGTAAAGACCTTATAATTGGGGTAGGAGGAGTTCTAGGTGACCCAGGGTCTAGTTCCACTTCTACCATGTGTCTTTGTGCAAATTATTTGTCCTTGGTCTCAATTTCGTAAACTGCTAAATGAAGGTGGCTAGGCTAGTTCAGTGTGCCCAAACAATCAGAAAACCACCATCAGAGATTCCTGAATCCATGTAGACTTCAGGCATTATATGAATAAAAGGCTCTCATATAAGGATCAATGTTAAAAAACCCATCCTTAGTCCCTAAGTGTGAGCAATGCTGAGTTAGATGATTCTTCAGGTGCCTGCCAGCTCTAACAGCCCAGGTTTCACAGAAACTGTGCAGTTCTATCATTTTCATGCATGTCACATAAATGTAATTGCCAATATGACATTGTTAGTCAGAGGATTATTAGTCTTATTGGGTTCACACTATGACCACAGACCAAAGATATGGATTCTTTCCTTGGCTGTTTGGAAATCATTCAAACCTAGTTCCACTGTAGGGAACATGGCAACAATGTATATAATCAATCTTCCCTCCTTGAGGAAGTCATGATTCTCAGTGACAAAAAAACAGGTTATGTTGATGAAGGAGCAGACGTGAGCCAGGATCTTAAGAGTGGCCAACCTAAGCAATTTCATTCAGTAAATGCACAGTTGCTACAAAGTTTGTTTGACTTGAATTCTTTTGCCTTTTCAGCATTCATTCCCATTCTGGTTGCAGCACTTCAGTTTTCCTGTGGCAGGGGGTGGGGGGGTGGGAATGAGGAGTCACACTCAGCCTATGTAGTGCAAATGTGGCTAACCCAGAGCCTAGTCTCTGGGGAGATCAACTGACCTTAGTCTGTCCAATCAGAATAATTTCTCCCCCTGGACACAGGGATTGACTCAGGGCTGTGCACGTGAATCAGATAGATACAATGAGATTTTATTGCATTGCTTTTATTGAAAGCTTTGGTAAAGTTTCACTCTTATTCCTTTGAGATTATTTAACTGATAGAACGGAAGCCATATTACCACTGCACACAAATGTGTGTGTGCGCACACATACACACACATGCACAAAGCCTCCCAGAGCACATAGCCAACAGAGGAAAGGAGAGATAAGAGAGAAAGCATATTACAAATTGCTAAACATCTCTATTCAGCTGTGCTTGAAGGTAGTCTACCTCTGGACTTTTCAGTTATGAGAGCCAATAAATTTCCTTTATCCTTAAGCCATTATGAGTTGGGTTTTTGACTCACCCAACTAACAAAACAGACTATATCATACCTCTCTACTTTGTAAAACTCAGCTAATTTAGATGTATCTTTAGGAAATACACTCAATTGTGGTCACTGTATCAGAATTCACCATATGTCCACAAATTACGAAACACTGTCCTGTCATTCAATTTCATGGAAATAGAGCAAGTAAATTTTACTCTGTATTGGCTGAGGCAATGCTGGGCTTAGTCCTGTAAGAAGACTCCCTTATACAGTGTAAATTTTAATCTAAATGATTCAAACCGAGATAAAGAAAGCAAATAGTGTTAGTACCCAAGATTTTTTCTGGTCTCTTCTGTAACAGATTACTTGCAAAGTTAGCCATATTTGAACCTTCATTTATCACCAGTTTGGAATAATAGTTCAACTTCCAGTCTGAAACAAACAACAAATAAGCAAAATATATGAAACAATGGTTTTTAAAACACTGGCCATCAGGCAATGAAGGATGATAACCCTTGAGAAGCAGAAAACAAATGAGGTAAGCCCAATGACCTTACTGCCTTGAGAGAGTTTCCAGGGAGAAGGCAGAGGCTTGTAGATTCCTTGAGTTAAGAGACAGAGATAGAGTGTGGGGACAATGAAGTGGTTAGAGGTCACAGGACAGAGGACAGAGCTACGCAATGAGAGAAAGTCAGAAATCTACAGAGTACCTCATGAGTATTCAGCTGAGTAGTGATCAGTACAAATAGTCAAAATGGCTTTGAAAAAGCAGAACCATCTGATTTTGTCTTATTATAAAGTTATAATAAGTGACAGTATGGTATTAGCAAAAAACATAAACAAATAGATCAAAGGAACAATATAAAGAGTCCAGGAATAGACCCTCACATTTATGAGAAACTGATTTTCAAAAAAGATGCAAGGCAATTTGTTGGAGAAAGTATACTCTTTGCAAGAAATGGTGCTAAAACAATGGGTATCTATTATCTCACACCACTAACAAAAATTAATTCAAAACAGAGCACAGACCTAAATGAAACACCTAAAACTATAAAACTCACAGGAAAAAATATAGGGTGAAACCTTTTTGCCTTTGGATTAGCAAAAGCCTTCTTAGATACAATATCAAAAGCATGATCCACAAAAGAAAGATAAATTGGGTTTTAAACAAAATTTAAAACTTCTGCTCTTCAAAAGACAGTTAAGAGAATGAAAATAAAACACACAAACTGGGAAAATATTAGCAAATCAGATTTCTGAAAAAGGACTAGAAATATAAAGGACTCTTAAAACTCAATAATAAGAAGGCAAGCAGCCCAACTTTGAAAAATGGGCAAAAGACTTGAACAGACACTTGATCAAAGACTATATATAGGTGACAAATAAGCACATGAAAAAATGCTCAGCATTTTAGTCATTAGAAAAATACATATTAAAACCACGATGAGATACCATTACACCATTACTAGAGTGTCTAAATTTTAAAAAGCTTAACCATTTCAAGTGTTGGCTAGGATTTAAAAGAACTAGAACTCTCATACCCTGCTGATGCGTATGTAAATGGTACAACCACTTTGGAAAATAGTTTGGCAGCTTCTTAAAAACTTACATATAAACCTACTTTACAATCCAGATGTGCTACTCATAGGCATTTACCCAAGAGAAATGAAAGTATGTGTTCCTACAAAGACTTGCACATAAATATTCATAGCAGCTTAACTTGCAATGGCCCCAAACTGTAAAGAACCCAAATCCATCAACAGATGAATGAATAAACTATTATATTCACACAATGGAATATTCAGAAATACAAAGGAATGAACTACTGGCATATGATATAAAATGGATAAATCTCAAGGCAATTATGCTGAGGGAAAGAAGCCAGACAAAAATAGTACGTTATATGATCCCTTTTATATAAAATTCTAGAAAATGTGAGCTAATCTACAGTGACATAAAGCAGATAAATTCTTACCTGGGGCTAGGGGGAGGGCAGAAGGGAAGGATTACAAAGGGACACGAAAAAACTTTTGGGGGTGATGAATATGTTCATCACCTTGATTGTAGTAAGGATATATACATGGGTATATACCTATGTCAAAATGTATCAAATGCTACATTTTAAATCTGGGCTGTGTATTGTATGTCAAATACTCGTCAATGAAGCTATTAAAATAAAAGCATCATTGTTTCCATTCTGGTACCATGCCCCTTTGCAATGTGTGTTTGCAGCTCCTTGCAACAAGAGGTAAAGTCTATTTCTCCATCCCTATAATCTGGTAGAACTTTGTGCTGTGCTTCTACTATTAATCTAGTTGAAATAACATTTCATCCATTTTGAGCCTAGGCCTCAAAAGACTTACACATTCAATCTCTTTTGCGTGCACACACACACACGCAGGGCTATTGCAGCCTTGTGAACAAGCTTGCCTAATGAAAGATGAGAGTACTTAGCCCAGGTACCACCCTTCCACAATCAACATCCTGCCAAGGGCCCAGAGCAAAGACATCTAGCTGGCCTACAGCTGGCCAATGACACATGAGGGCGTTCCAGGGAGACCATATGATTTGCCCACCTAAGGCCAGCTTAAATTTCAACCCTTGGAATCATTAACAACAAAAATGATGGTTTTGCTAAACTTCTAAGTTTGGAGTGGTTTGATACGACACATTATTTGTTGTAATAGATAAGTGATTTTACTCCCCAACCAGGGCCATATCCTCACTCATTCAACATTACTTGACTACTGTAAGGCAACTAGAGATTTAGGAACTATTCACTAATAACAGGTCAAGTAACTTCACTTTTGAAAACTCTCACTTGTTCATATAGCAAATATTGAACCTCTTCTATATTCTAAGCACTATGTTAAACCCAAGGTGTAGATGTGAAAAAGAAATGGTTTAGAGATTCTAAACAAGAGTAACAGCTAGCAGTGCTGCATCTATCAAAATTCATTATTTCCTTTCCAGCCTGCCTTTGTTGTCCCACATGTTTCCAAATTAGCTTATTTGTCTCTGAACCCAAAGCAATCCCTCCATAATCTAAAAAGAGCAAAAGGAAAATAGAGAGTATCACTTTCCTGGGATTGTCATAACAAAGTATCAAAAATTGGGTAGTTTAAAGCAACAGAAATTTATTTTCTCACAGTTCCAGAGGTTAGAAGTTCAAAATCAAGGTGTCAGCAGGGTCCCACACACTCTGAAGGTTCTAAGACTCCTTCCTAGTTTCTGGTGGTTGCCAGAAATCCTGGGCATTCCTTGGCTTGTAGATGATCACTCCAATCTCTGCCTCAGTCATACATGGCATTCTCTTTGTGTGTCTGTGTGTCCACATTTCCCTCTTCTTATAAGAGCCCTAGTCATATTGTGTTTAGGGCCCACCCTAATCCGTAATGATCACATCTGCAAACATTACTAAATAAAGTCACAGTCACAGGTTCTGGGTGGTCATAAGTTTTGGGGAGAAACTATTCAAATGAGTATAGGGAACAAACCCCCACTTAATTAAGACAAAATTGAGGCAGCTTTAGAGAAAGAAGCCAGTTAAAACAGGAAGTTGACTGATAGCTTGGAATAAGAGAGCTTATGCTAAAAATTGCTGAGGGAGGAAAGTTACATAGTTTGGGATAGATGAAAAACCATAGGATTAGGCTACAAAATAAAGAACTAGATGCAACAAGCACAAGCATCAAACAATTGATCCTCATATTTTTTAAGGGTTTAAAAAATGGCTTTTGGGTGTTCTTTCCACCTTAGAGATGTTGAGCTGGGAGATAGACTGATAGTCATAGTTAATTGTGGTATAATGGCCTTTCCTCAACTGGAAAAATACGGACTTCATAAACTACTCCTGAGAGCATAACCCCTCCAGAGGCCATTCTATTACCAAGACATGAGTTACGTATATAACCAAGACAAGGAACTAAAAGTATGAGGTGTTCTTGCCTCTTTATATCTCTCTCAAGATCAAAGAATATTTGTGTGAATGCCCTCACATATTTATATTTCAGTATCAAGAAAAGTCACCTCTTGATTTCCCAAATGTCATCACAGTTGTTCCTCTCTGATTTTAAAAAAAGGATAGACAGTCTTCATAAGGAGAAGGTACGGTGACTGGTCATGTCCATGAAGCTTCCTCTTGGATAGAACGATTTTTTGTCATACTTCTAAGACAGGATGGGTCATCAGGTCTACTCTGATGCCAGAAATAACTAACAATTGGTAGTTACTAATTCACTGGCCAAGGGCTGAAGAAACAGAACAGTAATAGAAGATAAATGGGACTTAAACACCTTCCTGACTGATGTCTGTCTCTGCCTGAACGTTTTATTCACCACTTTTTTAAGAGAATGTACTAATTAATCTAGGACCTGGCAAAAAGAAGGAAGTCTCCCCTAATCCTTGGCCATGCATGCACCTAAGGCAGCGACTAGGGAGCAATTTAGAGACAAATGGAATTCCTTTCATGTCCTTCAGGGTACAAACCAGGAGGCCCCTTCTGTGTCCAGCATGGGGTTGACACCATCATCAAGACCCAGGTCCTCCTCCTCTCCAAGGAGCGAGGGCAGCCTGGGGGGAGGCTGTGCACATCAGGGTTTTCTCTAGGGAGCTGCCCACCAGGAAACTCACCCCTCTTCTAAATAACACCTTCCCCAGATTCCTGGAAGCCTTTCTCTAAATGATCCCTCTTTAACTTAATCACTCATTAAAAAAAAAATGCTTTAATCATCTCATTTTCTTCTTTCTTTTTTTCTTTTTTTTTTTTTGCTTTGACAGCTTTGTGTATTTTATCATTAAAAGTGCAGTATCATTTAAATAAGGGTGGAGAGTGACATTTCTAAGAAAACGATTGCTACTTGGGGAAAACACTATTAATTTTAAAAGGTTATTGCTTCAAAGGATACCCTTTCAGTACAGGATGTTAAACAGTATGAAACTTAACACGTCGACAAGCTATACAGCAGCAATTTTCCTTTGGTCCTAAGACATCAAAAAGAATCTCATGTGCTTAGAGGAAGCCTGGCTAGACTACCAACCCATCTCACCACAGGTAGAGCTGACAGTAAGGCACCAAACCAAGGCTACCTGCTCAGTAAGCACACCTGTATGCTTTCATTCTCTAAGTACTGAAAGGAAACCAAGGCCTTCCGCTTTTGTTTTGTTTGTCTTAAGGACACACTTTCATTACAGGTGTTACCAACTTCTGGTTCCACTTGATGACAGTGCAAGCCCACTAGGCTTGGTGGAGGAGCTGAGGTCTAGTGAACCTGTGAAGAGACTGTCCCATTTTAGCCTGTGTTACATCATCACAGAAGATGAAAGGCCCCAAATCAAAAGTCCAAATTAAGCCAACTGTAGCCCATTTCACCAGCAGACAATATGATGTACCTTCCAAATGCCTCTGGGACTGCAGCCAACAGGCAAAGACCATTCCAAGAGAGAGAGGATCTGCTTGGCTCAGTCAAGAATATAAGTTATTTGGGTTTGGCACCAAAATGTGTGTACATATTAGCTGTAGTAATAACTAACATCACTATATCATTTAAATAGCTTGTAGTTGAAGTAGCTAACATGTGACAACATGGATGAACCTTGAAGACTTCATGTTGTGGGAAATAATCCAAACAAAAAGGGATAAATATTATATGATCTCACTTATATGAAGTAATTAGGAAAAGCAAACTCATAGATTCAGAATCTCAAATATAGGTTACCAGGGGATGGGGTGGGGTAGGGGATAGAGAGTTAAGACTCAAAATTTAAAAGTAGAGAGTTCCTATTTAGAATGATGGAAATGTTTGGTAAGAGGTGGTGGTGATGGCAGCACGTTGTAAACATGACTAACAACACTGAAATATGTATCTGAATGTGGTTAAATGCAAAATGTTAGATTCTATATATGTGTGATGGTTAGACTATTGTGTCAACTTGGCCAGCTAATTGTGCCCAGTTGTTTGGTCAAGCAAGCCCTGGGCTAACTGTAATACAAGGGCATTCATGGACTTTAGTCACCATTGACTTTACTGCAGTAGTAAATCATAGATAGCTGTTTGTAATTACATAAATCAGGGAGATTGCCATCAGCAATGAGTGACGCTTAACTCAATCAGATGAATCCTTTAAAAGGGGAAGTGATTTCAGCTTTGAGAGAGAATTCCCCAGCTCATCTTTGAACAGCCAACATCTCCCAGAACTCATCAAGAATCTTCACTGGACTTTCATTGGAGCTCCTGGTTGCAACCTGCCTATGGAACCTGGACTTGTGCATCCCCATGGCTGCATGAGAGACTCTGATAAATCTCTTACTATCGGCAGATATCCCTTGTAATAGTACAATTAAAAAGTTGTGCTTTCATCAACTGTAACAAATGTATCACACCAATGAAAGGTGTTAATCATAGAGTGGTATATGAGAATTCTGTATTTTATGCATGATTTTTCTCTAATAAAAAAGAAAAACTGACTTGCACATAAAAAAATAAACATGGAAAAATCCAGTTACCAACTCCATTTCCATTGTTGTACTTAGTAGTCAGAGAAAATATTCTTGCAGGAGTTTGTCTGTTTTGCAGCCAATAAAATTCAAAAGGGGTCAGCAATGAAAGGGAATTGGAGAGACTTTTTCAAAGCCCAGGTGCATGCATTCCAGAGGAGAATCAGACTGATAATGTATCCCTGGTGTGTTCCACAGTACCACTCTATACCAATCAGGAAATTACTGTCATCATCATACTCATTGCCTCTGCTAACAAAACCAGACTCCTTCAGCTCATCTTTCTTCAATTTAACCTTGTGGTTCTGCAGAAGAGGCCAATATTAAGTCCAAATGTGATATCAGCAGTATAAAAAATTAATACTGTCGCCAAGACATGTGAAATTAAAGTGAGTCTATAAAGTTGAAGATCTATACCCAATGTTTTTGAAAATCCATCAGGATTCCCCTCCATTGAAGGAGTGAAACTCTTTCAAAGTCCTGGAAAGTGCTTGACAAATGAAGATGTGGCAGGTGGACACCCACCCTTTTTGAAAGGAATGGTGCAGAGATTAAAATAATACACGTTGTCAAAACAAATGCCATGTGTACAGTTTAATCACTGAAGCTATTAATGAATGCCACATTAGTCAGCCTGTTCTTCTCTCAGTATTTAATGTGACTGGTTATTGATCACATGGAAAAGTTTTGACGATTTCAGTCCCTTTAGGGAACATTACACATGCTCAGGAGATCAGCCGTTTCTGTGAAAACTTCTGCAGTCTGAGGGGGTTGAGAATCAGTTACAGCACTGGCAAGATCAGGAGTCTTCTAAAAGCAGGGCTCCAGTATTGAAGGCTGACAGAAAAAAAATATCTCCAAAGACACTCTCTTGGACCAGAGTCTCAGACTCAGGGAGTTTGCTCTGTTCCAAGCATCAGTTTTAAAGTTCCTGTACACATCTATTTTTGATTCCCACACATTTATTTGGTCTTAGTTCAGATTTAAGAACTACACCCAGACTATGTCAGAAATGGCGGACCTTATCCCGTGCTCTAATACTGGGAACACTGTCATCTGCATTAGCCACCAGAGGAAGACATCACCAGAAGGCACGTGGACCTGATGGAAGCCCTGGGTCTTCTCCTGACTGAGCTAGTACTTTGAGCAGTTTATATTCTTTCTGCTTCTAGGTCTTCTTCTCCAAGGGGAATAGACCCAGTAGTGTGCCTATTACCTGACAATGGAAAGGGAAGTCTGTATTGAAAGACTGAAAATTCCTCCTCCAAATATTTGGAAATTCTTTGACGTGCCCTGATAATGGAGTAACAAGTTTCTGACTTTTCCACCTAAAGGAAATGCCTGTCTTTGAATGGAGGCAACACCAAGGAAAGCAGGGAAAAGAAGGAGACCAGCTCCAAAACTTTGATTTGAGCCCCTGGATGCAGCCACTCTTGAAGAATTTTGTTGTTGTTCTTTCATTTACATGAGTTAACAAATTTCCTTTTATGCTTAAGCTTATTTGGCTTGAATTTCCAGTCACTCACAAACAGAATGTGGTATTGTATGGCCCCTGAAGAGTGTTCATTATTTTAGTTCATCGCTGTCCAAGGAAAGTACCAGGCTTAATATCCTTCAATCTCAAGAACTTGATCTTTAGTAAAGGGAACTGGACTTTGTGATCTTTCCAGATCTTCTCATATTGTAATCTACATTAGTTTGGATTGCTCCATAGAGATAGCAGAAAGAAATCTGTCAAGACTCAACTAAATGAAAAAGGAAATGTAAAAGAGGAGCAAGAGTTAACAAAAGGGGTGTATTAGTGAATGCCTAACTCAACGCTTCAGAAGCCCTGGGCAGGCCCAAAGGAGGCACTGGCCAAGCCTGCCGGGGGCTCATGCGTGTCCTGGGGGCCAAGTAGTTGCACAGAGTAGCCGAGGACAAATGGAGGCAGAAATGAAGGGCACCCCACATCTGAGAGATTGCCATGAGACCAACCTAGGAAGCCAAAATGTACCCACAGGTCCGGGGAATGAGACTGAGCCAGAAGTCCAGTAGACTCACTGTAAACAGAACCAAGACACTTAGTCATCATTGCAAATGGATTCCAATGTCTCAGTACATGGAGGTCAGCATGTAAAATGGCTCAAGGTGGACAAAAGGTAGCCCATCTCTGGTTTAGGAGAGAGAAGAAAGAATGGAAAAAAGAAAAGGGGACTAGAAGAGGAAGAAAGAAGACAGAACAGGGAAAACACTGAAGTATAGGGGTTAAGATCAGAACCTCCACAAACAGGCAACCTGGGAGTGGGTTTGGGCTCTGCCCCTTCCTGTGAGAATTTTCTTTCTTCCTTTTTTCCCCCAACAACTTGAAGTATATTTTGTATACCATACAATTTACCCATTTCAAGTATGATGATCTTAGTCACTTTACCAAGTGGTGCAGCCATCACCATAAAGCATTTTTAGAACATTTTCATCCCCCCAATAAGAACCCTCATTCCCATTTACAGTTAACCCCTGTTCCCTAAGCAAACACTAATCTACTTTTTGTCTCTATAGATTTGCTTCTTCTGCACATTCATATAAATGGGTTTACGCAATATGTGGTTTCTTGTGTCTGGCTTCTTTTACTCAGCATGATGTTTTCAAGGTTCGTCCATGTTGTAGCTTGAATTAGTAGCTTGCTCCTTTTTATTGCTGGATAGTAGTTCATTGTATGGATGTGAGACATTTCCTCACCCTGAAAATAGGGAAGAGAATAATAGAACCAGTGTGGTGGGGTGTTGCAATAATAAATGAAGCAGTGCATATTAAGAGCTCAGCAGAGCAGCTGGCAGCTAGAGAGAGCATGAATAATTAATCTTAAAAAGCTACAACAGGAATATAAAGAAAGCATTACTATTTCAACTTTCCTCAATTCTCTGACTTTACAAACATCTTCTTCTTATTCCCTCTTCAGCAAAGCAAAGGAAGATAGCCTGCATTTTTATAGAAAGGAAAGGGCAACAAAGGCTAAGTGACAGCCTTGGGCCACGGGCCACATAAGAACTTCTGGGTGAAGTGAAGAGGGCTGCTTTGGCACAGACAGCTCATGAAATGCAGCATCTCCTAAATAGCATTGCTCCGACAGTCAGAGATTCTATTGCTTCTAAGTATATCTGGGAGAAGGTGGCAGAATTGAGATCATAAAACACAGATTCACTTTTCTGAAAAATGGAATGAAAATGTAAGAGAGAGCTTTCTAAGTAGGAATAATGGTATGAAATGGAGGGAAGGAACAAATACAACTGAATTAGAAAATGTACCTAGATTCTGACATGTATTCAATTACTGCAGGGTCTTTCCAAGGAAACTGTGGGTGCAGCAGCCCTGTTCCTGCTATTTAAGTGCAGACAGGACAAAGGAAGGCAGTTGCACATTGTCAAGAAGCATCAGCTTTGGCCCCTGGTTCCATCTTTCCTCTCTTTCATGTAGCAATCTCTTAAAATATTTTAAGCAAAAGACTTTAAATTTCTTACCACTCCTGCAAGCAGAAATACATTAAGAAAAATAAAGAAATGTGCATGGGGAAATGGATTCTTGGCTCCAAAGCAGGGAAGGAATTGACACCATTCTCTGCTACAGGGAACATGGACTAAAGGCCCTCAAAAACTTATGGTTGCCATATATCAAATATAGCTGGAATGTTCAGAGGAGGAAATAGCCAGATTATAAAAAGATGGAATTTTATGTGTGGGAAATTTTTACATGATTAGTAAATGCTCCTGAAAGTAAAAAATCTCCAAAGCAAAATTTCACTAGCAGTTAGAGCATAGGGAAGTTACTAGAAATACACTTAGAAACATCTAGTGTAATCTTTAATAATCAGGAGAGGGTGAATTAGGAAAAAAAAAATATCACCACGGACTTGACAGGGTAGATAAGGACCTCTGATCATTAATTTGGTCTAGAATGGGTTAAAGGACCAAAACATAACTTCAAAGTCTGCACAAAATGGTGTTGTTAAGGATAGAGGCCCAAGAGATGATTTTTTAGTTTAGCCAAAACAAACACTTCAGTGACATTTTTTCAGATGTGCAAAGGCAGGCAAGGAGCCTAATAGGATGTAAGGTTATAAGTTAAATTGCTCTACATAATGAAATAACAAGAATTTTGAGTCTTATTTTAGTAGATGGAGAAGTAATGAGTCTGGAGACCCAAGAATAAAAAGAAGAAAGACATTTGGGCAGATAGATCCAGAGTAGTGGTTCTCAGCTATGAAGCTGACCCCTGGGCAAATTTGGCAATATCTGGAGATATTTTTGGCTGTCACATTTTTGGGGAGGGGGAGAATAAAGGACTGTGTCTGTCATCTAGTGGGTAGTAAACCAGGTTACTGCTAAAAATCTTACAGCCCTCAGAGCAGTCTCCTGAAACGAAGAATTATCTAGCTCTAAATGTCAGTCAGGCTAAGTTTGAGAAATCCTGATGTAGATGAAAAGAAAAAATAATCCTTCAAGGAAAAGTCAAGGATTAAATAGAAGACAACCATGGAGAAATTTCCTGGAAGCAGGGATGGACAAGGAAATTTTAATGATGTCTCCTTTGAGTTTTAAGTTCTCTCATATTCGTAGCAGAGCTAAGAGCTGACTTTCCATTTTCCCTTAATTAAAGTCTGCTACACAACAGCCTTGTGGTAGTGATGCTTTGGAGAATGAAGGAAGAGCAGCTGTGTCCACCACAGGAGTAGAAAGGTAAGAACACAAGGTACAAGACGCACCAACACTGATGGTTGAACCAGGCAAGAGCAAAGCAGGCGGAAACACGGGAGGCTGTCGGGAAGGCACTGAACATTTCTTGTTAGATAGAATGGAGGCCTGGGGAGATGGAGACACAAGTAAAGATGTGCGGTATTGTGGAAGGGCTTAATATGTTGCAATTAAATGGTAGAGCTATATTTATAACCAAGGTCGCCCAGATCCCAGAACATGGTTCTAGTGTGTGCTGTGTCCTCCATTTGACTGTGGATATTCAACTCTGTATTCTATCGCCTAGCAAACCATCTGTGTATATAATGCACTTTCACATCTGTGTGTTGGACTTTTTGCTATGGCATGCAATCATGGTAGTCTTTTTTTGGTTGTTGTTTGTTTTCTATGTTACTTTTTGCATGCTTATGTAAAAGCATAATTCCAAACTTGAAATCAACCAAAGTTGAGACAAACCCTAGCTATAGGGTCAGACAGCCTGGCTGTCAACTTCCATAATCTCCATGGTAGAAAGTTTTAAGGGCCCATCCATACATGGCAGGCACGACCCTAGGCATTCATGATCTTTACAACAAGGCTGTGAAGGAAATATAATCCTTTCCATTTTATTGATGAAAAAAATTGAAAATTAGAAAGATTAAGTGACTTCTCAGGGTTACAAGCATAAGAAATGTTTGAACCAGGCCTAAAATCACTTTCTCTTGATTTTCAGAATTGAGGAATGAGTTGGGGGGAAATACTATGGAACAGAAGTGGGTAGCAAGCACAGAAAAAGATGTTCAGTCTTACTCATCAAATAAACGAGAATTTAAAGAACAAGACAGCATATTTTTAACCTATTAGCAGAGGTAAAGAAAAGTAAAGGTTAAGGGAATATAAATTAAGACTTTTCAGGAAAACTATTTAACAATAAATATAAAGAATGCTAATAATATTCCTACTATTTGACCAATTAATTCCATTTCTAGGACCCTACTGTAAAGAACTAATAACACAAATAAGAACATAAATTTATGAATGTTTATCATAGGGATATTTATTATAGCCAAAAAAATAAACATGAAAAGAGAAAGCCACCTGAGTAGCATAATTAAGGAAAGGAATAATTATTTATACTTCCATCAGATGGAATTTTATGCAGTCACTAAAAACTGTTTACATAAAAATAATGACATGGCAAAATGCTTGAATTATCAAAATAGAAGCACTTATAGAAGCACATCATCATGATACCAACTTCTTAAAAATATCTAAGAAAAAAAGATGGAAATATATGGCAATATATGACAAAATAATAGCATGGGATTTTTTTTCTTTTTAAATGCCTTTCCATATTTTATCTAATTTTCTATAAAGTCTATGCCTTGCATTTATAATAATAAACAAAATGAAAAAAAGACCTCAAAGGATTTGATCAGAATGATTGGACTGGGTGATTTTAAAGAAGGCATGAAATGAAGCCTTCAACAAAACGATCTTTTTTCTATAAAACGAAATAATTCCATGATAATGCCCCCAAACCCAGCACCATCTGTGGAGTACAAAAGGAGTGTAAAACACTCATGGTATTGACACTGACAAAGAGTTCAGGGGAGGGAAAAGGAGGAAACCAAAGTCCTGGGCAAAGAGCAAATCTCACCAAATAAAAGTGAAATTAAGTGAGTATCAACTGAAGCAGGAAAAAAAACCAAACCTAGACTGATATTCAACAGTTCGAAAACTTCTAAAAGTAAAAGAAAGTCAACCAAGTCCTCAGGAGAACCAAGTTATGGCAATCTCTGCTGAGCTTAATCGGAATAAGGACTAGGTCCCTAACCTTCATATAATTATGTGCTCCCTGCTATTATACAATGTGGGCAACTGCACAATATTGGCAAGTGCACAAGAGGCCAACCCTTAGAACAGGGGTGGGCTGACTTTTTGTAAAAGGCCAGATAGTAAATATTCTAGGTTTTGCAGGCCATAATGTCTCTGTGCTTAATTCTGTGCTTATAGTTTGAAGGCAGCCAAAGATGGTACATTATCAAACGGTCAGTTTGCTCTCCTGTAAAACATTATTTACTAGTTGGGCTAGTTTGGCCACCTGGCCATAGTTTGCAGACCCCTACATTAAGATGTTGAACATGGCAATAAAAGTAGCTTGCAGCTGCTTTTCCTAGCTGTCATGCATCTTCATGCTAAGGTGCCAAAGTCTAAATTTGGCCAATTATGTGATTATTTCGGGAAAGAGCTGGATGTATCCTGTACAGATAAGAAAGATAAAATATTTATTTTAAGTGGACCCCAAGCACCATGTCAGGTTCTGGAGATATAAGTAAGATGTGGGCCCCCTCCTCAAGGTCCTCCCACATCTAGAGGAAGTCATAAGTTGAGTCAAACATGAAGTCGTTGACTCTAGGATACGAAGTTCATTGGTGACCACAGCAGGAGTGATGTCCATGGACCAGTGGAAAGAAAACTCAGAGAGTGGAGGTGGGTGGAGTCAAGGAGAGACCAGGAGGTGATGATGTAGAGATAGCTAGCTTTACCACTCTTTGAGTATTTATTAGTCTGCCAAAGGGGTGCTGATGCAAAGTACCAGAAATCTGTTGGCTTTTATAAAGGATATTTATATGAGGTAAAAGCTTACAGTCCCAAGGCCATGGAAAGTCAAACTCAAAGTACCACAAGAGGTACTATCTCGCCAAAGTCAGCTGCCACGTGTGGAAGGAAGATGGCCGGTGATCTCCGCCAGGTTTCAGCCTTTCCCTCTGGGCTTCCTCTTCCTCTGAGGCTTCATGGGCCCAGCTTCTTTCTGATCTCAGCTGTAGGCTGGAGCAGGGCTTGTCTCTCAGGGCTTCCTCTCTCTCCTAAATGAGTCCCATTTCTTTCTGGGCCTTCTATATCAGTCTCAGCTGTTCTGTTCTCCTTCCCACAGTCAGCTGCAAAGTATCAGGTGAATGGATCATCCCTGGGGCCCCACGTTCAAAACGAAATAGCTTTTATCCCATCAGTCTTCTTGCCAGCTTTGTATCAGACCCAGGCAGGGGGTGGGGACTCAAGCTGAGTCACACCCTCTGATATAGTCAAATCTAAAAGCCTAATCTTAACAGGTAATCTAAGCAAAGACATCTCGACTGAATTTAATGCACTCAACGTTATCACACTCAGAGGAATAGATTAGTTTACAAACATAATCTTTCTATTTTGGGGATTGATAAATAATCTCAAACTGTCACAGAGTAGAGTTGACTGTTTTAGGATGAAACTTTGTAATCAAAGGCAATGCTTTGATTGGTCACAAATCATTCACTTCGTTTCTCACCCAGAATAAAATCCAAAGGTCCTGGATGATGATCTTCTGTAACTTCTTGGTTTGTCCTCTCTCTTGGATTCTGTCCCTCACACAACCCCCCATCCCCATCTCTCTCTCATTCTACTTTTAGCCTCTCCCACTTCACCCCAGCCATGCCTGCTATTCATCAAATCCCAAACATGTTCCCATTCAAGGGTTTTTGCACTTAATGAGTCCCTCTGCCTGGAGCTTTCTTCCCCCTAAAACTACTAGGGTCGCTCCTTTACTTTGTTGCAATGTCTGCTCAAATGTTAGCTTTTTACAAAGGCCATCCTTTTTAGCTCTCTATGAAATAGCAACCCCAACTCTTTGCTCTTTCCTTGCCACTTACTGAATTTTATCTTTTTTCATTGTTCTTACCACCTGACATATGTTTATTATCCGTCTTCCAGAAGAAGGATGTAATTGCCATATAACCAGAGACTTTGCCTTTTTTTGCTCACTGCTGTATCTTCAGGGTCTACAACACTGACTGGGAAGAGACAAACCAACTTTCAATAAATATGTTCCTAAATTTTTTAAAAACTGTACTATGATTCCCTGTTCTCAAAATTATCTATCAAGGTAGAGAATTATCATTTCATTTTACAGATGAGGACACTGAATTTTAAAGATACACAAAAATGCTCAAATATTTACAGTTACACTGTATGGTAGATTGAATCATATGCCAAGAAAGGTCATGTGCTAAATCTTAATCTGCATTCCTGTGGGTGTCAACCCATTTGTAAATAGGACAGTTTGAAGATGTATTATCAGTTAACCTATGGACTCATTTGTGAACAGGATCTTCTAAGATCCTATTTAGGTGTAGCCAAACTGAATCAGGATGGGCTTTAATCCATATTACCAAGGCCTTATAAAGAGAAGTCAGAGAAAGCTACAGGAGATTGAGGACATTGTCCTGTGATGGAGGCAGAGATGCAAGTCAAGGAACCCCAAGGAGTATGGTAAGCTATCACCAGAACACTAAAGACTCCTAAGGAAAGCAGAGACTTGCTGGCACCTTGATCAGAGACTCTGGTTTCTAAAACCATGAGCCAATAAGTTCTTGTTGTTTAAGTCAACCCATCTCATGTTATTTGTCATAGCACTGAGGGCAAACAAAGACAATGAAAAAAGGCCAAGACTCAAACTGACTCTAACCCTCCTAAGCCTTTATAGTTATAATGTAATGTAAATGCTTTCAAAGAAAAAAAGTACCATATTGCTCTGGTGGTAGGAGTTAGGAACAAGTGTCTTGAGGAAAACCAATGGGAGGTAAAGCAATCCTGGGTCTACCCTAAAGGACTGAGGATGAGAACCCCAGCAACTGGGACCTGAGAGAGCAGGAAGCTGGTTGGTCTAGTTCATTGCCACAACCTCAGTAACCAGCAATGCCTGACACACAACAGGGGCTAAACAAACATGTGTTGAATGAACATGCCATAAGAGGGCATGGAGGAGAAGCAGAAGGCCTAGGAGGGAGAGGATACTTGGTACATGGAGAATTGGGGAGAGCTTGTGCTTAGAGGTAGTATTTGAAAGACATCTACAAGGATGAGTGGAATTTGGAGTTGGACAAGCAGGAGGAGGAAATAACCACCAGTCCTATCTGAAACTTCAGCAAGCCCAAGTCTCCTTGCCCATTCCATTTCACTGTGTCTGACCCAGTGTGTAATCTGCTACAAGGAGGTGTTCAGACTGGACCTATTTCACAAAAATTACCAAGCTGGAGTTAGAAGGTGTGATGCACTTCTTTTTCTCAAGACCAGCCCTAAATCTTTAAGGCAGAAACAGCATGCTTTGACTAGTGTTACCATTTTCCCATGTAAAGCAATGAATCATTACGTAGGTATTTAATTTTTTGACTTAAAAATGCTTACCAAATATAGTAATAACCCAGCTTTTATTGAGCTCCTAATGTATTTTCAGGCACTGCATTAAGCATGGTAGATATGCCAATGCATCTACTTCTTTGAAAAAAACTCTGTGAGATAGGGATTATCTCCATTTTAACGAGAGAATACTGGGGCTCAGAGAGGTTTTTTTTTAACTTGCCTAAGGTCTTTCTTGCCAAAGTCGTAAAATCATGATGAAAACTCAGGCCTTCTCTGACTACACACACATAAGTGGCCTCTCCTATTTCTGAATACCAATAATAAACTCTGGACTATTTATTAATCCATTCATTCACTCAATTAGACTATTATTGACAGTTCATAATTATTTTCCATTTAAGAAAACAAGTTAGAACTCTATACCATACACAAAAATAAATTCCAAATGGATTAAAAAACTGTTTTTTTTTCTTTTTTCTTTTTTTGTCTTTATTTATTTTTTAAATATTACATTCAAAAAAATATGAGGTCCCCATATACCCCCCTCCTTCCCTCCTCCTCCCCCCATAGCAACAATCTCGTCCATCATCATGAGACATTGGTTTTCATAGGCAATCCTATAGAGACAGAAAATAGATTAGTAATTGCCAGAGTCTGGGGAGTTGGTGAGAAATGAGGAGTGTCCACTAACAGGATTTCTTTTTGGAATGATAAAAATGTCCTAAAATTTATTACGGTGGTGGTTGTACAGCATTGTGACTATATTAAAACTATTGCATGGTACGTTTTAAGTGGATAAATTGCCTGGTATGTGTATTATACCTTTTTAAGTATAATTTTTATATTTAAAACTTTGGAAAAAGATAACTGGAGATAATTCACTGGGCTTAAGTTTTTTGCACCTTTCTGTGTGTTGCATATCAATAAAAATATATTTTTAAAAATCTAATTGGATGAAAAGAGACCTTTAAATGTCCTAGGAAGAGAAACTACAAGAAAATATTTTTATAATACATTGATAGAGAGGACCTTCCTCAGAATGACAAAGTACCCAAAAGCCATAAAAGAAATGTAATATGCCATACTTTACTTAAAAACTTAAGAGAAAACTTAAGAAAAACTTAAGAGAAAACTCATAAAAACTTAAGAGAAGATATTTACTATATATATGAACAATATATGTAATTCATAAAATGCTGAGGGTTTACTATACCTAATATACAAAGAGTTCTTACAAATCAATAAAAATTATAAACAACCAGATGGAAAACAAAACAGGCAAAGATATGAATAAGAGATATAAATGTCTGTGACCAAGACAAAGTGCCTATTTTCCTATGGGAGGGTCCCTCTCCTCTATACCATCTTGTCTCCTCAATTGTTCTGTGGTGCTTAAAATAATGCTTTACACATAGTGTGGTTAATACATATTTATCAAGCACAATATTCTTATTTTGTCTTCCTTGAGTTTTAATTTTCCCTGTGACTTTTTCACTCTAATTAGTTTTACCTTCTCTATCCCTTCTTCTGCAATAGTATACATTCCTTTTTTAGAGAGAATTTTCTTCAAAGGCAAAGACATTTTGGGTGTGTTTTTAGTAAAATCCTTTCATATTTATTGTATGTTAATTAAGGATGATTTTCTCTTGATATGTCAGTGCAGCCCAAACTAATTCACTTCCCTCCCACGCTAAGTTACGTGTGATCTGTTGAGAACAAGTGAATAACATTTCAATCTAGTGGGTGGGTGAGGATGGGTACTTAGCATTTTCATCAGGAATTCCATCCACAGTGTAACATGCAAAATTATTATGCTTTCAGGAACTTAAAGTAAATGCCCTGAACACAAGATAGAATTTCCCATTTGCTAATGAAAATACTGAAGAGTTCTAAAGTCTCTAATTTGGCCTGTGTGCCACATTTCCAAACTCTTAAAAAGTATTTGAAAAAACAAAGTATACATAGGTAAATGGAAGTAAAATAAAAATCTGTCTCAGAGAAGCCAAGATTGCATGATGAGTGCTTAGAAAGAACTGTGGGGTGAAATATGTTTTCTCTTGTACTGAGAAAGTTAATGGGAAAAAACAATCCTCTAAGGAAATGGATTTCTAGCTCTTAATTACCTCACCAGAACCAGAGTTTGAAAGAGCTATGGAAGTCAAAGCATTGAACCTCCAAATTACCAGCCTTTCCCACACTCTACAGACTACATTTGAAGTTCTATTTAAAAACCCGCTGAAAGGCCTATGGACACCTCAATTATGACAAGTCTAAAGCTTCTCTAGAGCCTGTTCTTCCTTCTAGGCTCCCTGCAGCATCACAAACCATGATGAACTCCTCCCTTCCCTCCCCTCTACCCATCCAGTCCTGTTGTAAATCCAAGAATTCTCTCAAACCTCTCCAGACTGTCACTATTTTTGCTAATACAGCTTTGGTTCAGGTCCTTATTTCTCTGCAGGTCTCTGCTTCCAAATTGCCCCTCTCAAATCCCTTCTTATGAGCTCCAACCCTACCTTACCCCACCCAAATCCAAGTCCAACCATGGCACTCCTATCAGTGAAACTAAGTAACTTTCTATTGGTTAAGGTATTTTTAGTTCTCTCCAAGCTCTTGGCCTGGCAATCACTGCCCTACACAACTTGCATCCTACACCCCACCCCAGCCTCATCCCTCTCCACCACCTTCCTCATAATGTATGCTCCGTCTCCACATGGTTTGAGGTACTCTAGCGATATCATGATTTCCTTTGCTCATGGAGAAACCTGTGCCCAGAGTACAACCCTTCATCTGGTCAACTCCTGTTCATCCTTCAATGTTCTCCAACCCCCAAACCCAACTCAAGTTCTCCTATCGCCCTTGCTCTTACCTTCGTTACAGCACCTACTATATCACATTGAAGTAGCCTACTCACGTGTCTGCTATCCCCAGGAGAAAATTAACTGTCAGAAGGGAATCTGTCTTTGTTATCTTTGTCTTATCAACTGCTGACACAAATGTGTCCTCCATAGGAAATCTGCAACAAGTTTTTATTAATTATGTCAGCATCCTTTTCCTCAGCAAATTATTTATGAGGCATTTGAGAATGGCATGGTTCTACCTCCCTGGAAAGCTGAGTTCTCCAGTATCTTCACGGCATTACTGATCTCCCTAAAGTCACCTTCCTTCCAGGTAATATCACATTTAAGACCTTGTCAATATTCCTGAATCTTGAGTCTAACTGAACATAGAATTATCAGGAAAGCTTTTAAAAAATTCCTATGCCAGTCCCAATCCCAGACCAATGAAATCAGAATTTCTAGAGGTGGTTCCCAGGCTATTTTTCAGCCACAGCTGAGAACCACAAGTCTATATACAAAGGAAATGAAGGCTGAGACCCCTCTCTAGGTAGTACTGCATTTAGTCAACAAGCAAGGTCCTAACCCAGGGCCCTGACTTGCAGGGCCCCACCCTTTGGAGTGCCTGCCTCAAATTGTCCAAGTCCCATTAGAATGACTAGAATCAGCCTGGGCAGTACCATCCAGGTAGGCAACTCCAAGCCTGAATCTAGATCCATGTGGACCCAGGTCATCCCCCTCTGGAGTCCTCTTAGACCCGCTGTCTTCACATGGGGTTGACCCATGCCATAAGGAACTATATAATGCACACCTATTGGACCACCCCAGGGTCTAAGATGGCCATCTCCCAGTTCCAGGAGGAAGGTCTAGCAAGTACATCATTCCCACAGATTTTTCATGGGATAGTGTAAGAATTGAGTCACCAAAATGGTGCAGACATGCTGATTTGTGGTGACTCACTCATATCAAACCAAGGATAAGTTCAGGGCTCTTGGACACTTTATGGCCCACTGCCAAGTGGGCCTGGAGTACACTGGCTATGCCTCTTCCGATTGTGGTCTACCTCCAGTCTACAGCACTCAAGGGTGGCAGAGGTGACAGCAGAATCCCTTAACCCTGAGCACAAGCTGCAGCAGGCACTCAGAGTAGTCACCCTATTTTTCCTGCAGGCTCTATGGTACATATCAGGCAATCTTCCAAAAGTAGCCACACCTATCTCCTCTGAGGGCTTTTGAGACTCTTGCTCTGCAAAGGCTATGTGCGCCTATAATTGATGGTCTCATCTACAGAGTAATGTCGTATGCTCTTGGGTCAGTCCAAAGTCATGCCAGACAAGGAACTGATATCCCTTGCTTAAATAGGACCATTTTTTTAAATCTACCAATGGGCCCCCATTATCTCCCTTCCCTGCCAGTAGAAGTGAGTGGAAGACTGGGGCAGAGCCATCATGGAAAGAGATCACATCCTAGGAATTCAGTGATTATACAGGAAGATGTGTCATTCTGTTTACAATATAGAATTCTGAATGATTAACTTAATATGACCAGAAAATGATTTTTTTTCACATTTTCCTGAATACTCTGGGTAAGATCTGCATTTGTAGTCATCTTCAATGAAACATGGTAACACTCTTTAAGAAAGCCATTGGACTCCTACTCTCTGGTTCATTGGACTTACCCAGGTCAGCTAACAAGGAGGTGAGGATGGTCAACCACCACACCAAGGAACCAAGAGTCTACAACTACAAGCAGGAGAATCCCACCAATCAGCCATGTGGGATCTAAGACCCCTCTCAATTTAGAGGTAGAGTGGGCATCACCATCCCAGGGTCCTCAGGATGGAGGAATAAAATATGGATTAGAGTGGACTTACCAGTATTCTACTACAGGCTTATGACTCTAGCAATGGAAGAAATTATATCATTGATGTGGAGACAGTGACCACAGGAGTTGTTGAAGTCAGGGAGAGGGAAAAGGAGGTGTGATATTGGGGCATTTTCAGGACTTGGAGTTGTCCTGAATGATATCACAGGGACAGATTGCAGGACATTATATATCCTGCCATAACCCACAGAATGTACTGGGGGAGAGTGTGAACTACAGGGTAAAATATTATCCATGTGGTGCAGCAGTGTTCCAGAATGGGTTCACCAAGTGCGATGAGTGTGCCACAATGATGGGGGAGGTTGTTGGTGTGGGAGGAGTGGGGTGGGGGTTATATAGGAACCTTTTATGTTTTTTAATGTAACATTTTTTGTGATGTGTATATCTTCGAGAAAATACAATTTACGAAAATGATGGGGGTGAGCGGTGGGGAGTGGGTTATATGAGAACCGCTTATGTTTTTTAATGTAATGTTCTTTGTTTCTTTGTGACCTATTAACTTTAATTTTAAAAAGTGTGAAAAAAAAAAAAAGAAATCCATTGGAAGCTCATATTCACAGGTAGTAATTTGGATGATACAGTACCATGGGTAATGATATAACCAGAATTTAATAGTATTAGGGAAATTCAGAGGCAAGAATGCCCAGATTGTTTCAACACAAACAGGTTCTAAAGAACTATGGCATTGTAAGTAATAATAGCGTGGCTATTTTTCTCTCTCAATGGGCGTTATGATATTAACCAGGAATGGTTCACTTGACAATAAAGAACATGAAAAATGGTTCCTGAACCTGAACATGAAGAGGTGATGTCTGTTTACAAAGATTCTTCATGCATTAACTGGGTCATAAACAAATAAGTAAGTACCTCTTTTCCAACCACTATTCTAATCTTTATCAATAAATCATCATAGCAGATTTTCAAATTAAAAATTTTCTTTTGCCATGTCCCCAGATTATTCAACAGGGGAAAAAACACACACATACATTTTAAGGAACTTGGATTTTGGTATATCCCATTATATTTGCTTAAGCCTCATTAATAACTCTAATCTGTGATTCTTCCACCTGACCGAGTACCTGGGATTCAGTGAGTAAGAAAAAGAGGACAGATTATTCATTCATCTTTGTCTTGCTGGAAAAAGAGGCCCTGACACACAGCAGGTGTTCAAATAAATGCTTGCTCAGTAAATAATGGCCTTAATTGTATCCTTCATTTCGTCCTTATAGGAAAAGTCAATGATATACCACTTGCTTGTATTTATGAGACATCATTGAATGTTTTTGATCTTTAACCCACATATAGACTTTTTGGTTTACGAAGTGTGAAGTATCTCATGGGCCAGGAAATATTTCCTGAGCCTTATTATGTGTCAGGCTCTGAGGAACGAGGATAAAAGGAAAATTGTTGCTCTTAAGAAACTGAAAAGTCAGCATAAGAAGGCGTCAAGCAGCATATTAAGGGCTGCATTGGAGGTTGGAAAAAATCTAAAATCTATACCTGGAAGTGCTAGAGGAAGGTGCCGAGAAGAGACTTCTAAAGGTGGACTTGAAAGGTCAGTGAGGGAAACGGACTTTGGCCCAGTGGTTAGGGCGTCCGTCTACCATGTGGGAGGTCCGCGGTTCAAACCCCGGGCCTCCTCCACCTGTGTGGAGCTGGCCATGCGCGGTGCTGATGCGCGCAAGGAGTGCTGTGCCACGCAGGGGTGTCCCCCGCGTGGGGCCCCACGCGTAAGGAGTGCGCCCGTGAGGAAAGCCGCCCAGCGTGAAAGGAAGGAGCAGCCTGCCCAGGAATGGCGCCGCCCACACTTCCCGTGCTGCTGATGACAACAGAAGCGGACAAAGAAACAAGACGCAGCAAATAGACACCGAGAACAGACAACCAGGGGAGGGGGGGAAATTAAATAAATAAATAAATCTTTTAAAAGAAAAAAAAAAAAAAAAAGAAAGGTCAGTGAGATCTCACCAGACAGGAATGAGAACAAAAGGAAGAATTTCTAGAACTTGAATCACAGTATATAACTCTCCTCCTTTAGCCTTCCAGTGACTTCCCAGGACTCTCCTGATAAAATCCAAATCCTTCTCATTGCCTCCAAGATCTGACACAATCAGGCTCCTGCCTGCCTCTTGGACCTCGCTGCCCGTCGCTTTCTGTCTCACGCATGTATTACATTCACACTGCTCATCTTGCTCATCTTGATCTTCCTTGGACATGCCAACATTTTTCCTGCCTCACAGCCTTAATATTTGCCATTCCTTCCACCTAAAATATACGTGCCCCAGCTCTTCACATTCTGGCTCCTTCATGTAACTCAGGCATCATCTCCCATGTCACCTCCTTAGAAACATCTTCCCTGATTATCCACTCAAAACAAACCTCCTCTTCCCACCCCCTTATTTTCCATATCCCATATGTACTTCAGAACACTCTTCATAACTATTTCATACACACATGTATATTTTAATAATATACACATTATATTTTAACTTGCTTTTTTGTTATGTCTTCTACATTACAGTATAAGTTTCAAAAGACAGGGACCGTCGTTACCTTGTTCTCTATTATACCTCCAGCACCTAAAAGAGTTTCTAGCTGATCACAGAATGAATTAATGAGAAAAGTTTGCATGATCAAAGCTGTAGGTGGCAAAGCTGCATGTGGATAGATTTTGGGATGCCCAGGGGAAAATATGGAGCTAGAAAAACAGGAAAATAGTTTTGACTCATGTCTATGAAGGTATTTGAAAGGTTTTGAAGTTATCTGAATGCTAAGGGGTTTGAACTTGATCACAAGTGATAGAAAACCAAAATACATATTTATCTGTAAACTTTTTATTGTACTAACATATTTACAACTCAAAATTTCCCTCATTTAACCACTTTCAAGTGTACAAGTCACTGGTATTGATCATATTACCAATATTGTGCTACCATCACCAATATCCTCTACCTCAATTTTTAATTACCTCAAACAGAAATTCTGTACCTATTAAGCAATAACTTCCCTTTACCCCCTAGCCCCTGGTAACCTATAATCTACTATCTGTCTCTATAAATCTGCATATTATAGATATTTCATATAAGCAAGATCATACAATATTTGTATCAGGTTTATTTCATTAAACATGATATCTTCAAGGTTCATCCATGTTGCTGCATATATTGGAAGTTCCAAAAAATATTTTTAGACAAAGAAACAATAAGTAGATCCATGTTTTGGGAAGGCAATTCATGGTTATGCTAAAAGCAGTCTGAAGGAGGTTGCAAAACTTAAAGCAGAGAGACAAATTATGAACTAGAAGTCCAGATAAGAGCAAATAAAGACAGAGGCAGTGGAAGAGAGCCAAGAAGATGGATATGACAGGCATAAAGGAAGCAGAACAACTCACCCAGTTGATTGTACAGGACAAGAAAGCTGGAAGAAGGTAAAATGATGGGCACTAATTGGTTACATAGTAGGGGCTTGATACATAGTTAAATTAATGAAATTGAACTGGGTAATTTAGTATGTGGTGGTTTAATTGACCACATTAAACATGTGAGGGCATCAGTCACTTGGTGGTGGAAGAGATAATAAGTGCAGCTGTGGACACGTTGGATTTGAGTTTTTCATAGCATATCCAAGTGCATATGGCCGAGATGTGAGGCTTAGGAGAGAGACTAGGGCTGGAAATATGAATGGATGGTCACCTGCTAGAGGTAATTTCTCAAAAGTAGCGAGAGAGGGTCATTGATTCTTGCTATCAATTATTGGGCACACATAAGCAAAAAATAGTCAGAAAAATGAGAACTAGGCGAAACGGTTGGACAAGACAGTGAGAGCACTTAGTTTTGGAAGCCCAGTAGTAAAGAATGGCATCTATTTAATCTTCTCCAATCCCTTTCCAGGAGGGCAAAAGGCAAATACTTTTACCCCCATTTCACAGTGTGAAACTGAACCCTCAGTGGGGCTTGAAGACCTGGCCAGGGATGTATAGGGAGCAAAAAGCAGAAGCAGGACTCAATTCTGGGTCTTCTTGTTCAAAGTCCAAAGCTCTTTAACCAAACATTGCATGTAAGACGGGAAAATGGCCACCTAAGTGTTGTGATTTGAGGGAACCTCAGATGACTCAAATTGAGCAGACAAATTTACTTCACTAACTTTCCACCCTGCCTGAAGTTTTCATCACCAATATCACTCTTTGGGGAAAAGGTGTTTTCAGAAGGCCTTTAAAATTGCCCATTTGCCAGAAATATTTTAACACATGAACATATCAGCAGCTCTTATGATTTTCTCTCAAGGCAGCCATGCTCACGGCCCATTTTCATCAAACTGCCAAAGAAGAAATGACAAGTAATGAAGGATGCCAGAACATAAGAGAGGGAGAAGGAAATGCCTTCTGTACCATGAAAAGTCTCAGCAGCTACCAATTAAGGGTGTTCCAACAAAAGCAAATAGGATAGAAGAATCCAAGACTGAAAAATAGTCTAGCTGGGTGGTAGTCAAGTTGAATAAATTTGATTTAGGTTCTCCAGGGCTGCAATTTGAACAGGGAACCCCTCTGTTAGGCAGCACAGGAACTGAGAACCAGAGGGCAAGGCAAGAATCAATTTTCCAAGACAGGAGAAGAAGCCACAAATATCAGGAGCCAGAGGCAGAATTGAAGCCGGGAGATCAGGGAACCAGACAGACATGGGGACAGATGTGAGAAGGTAAGGAATTGGCAAAGGAGACTGCAGAAATGGCAAGGAAGGTTGGAGGGGGACAATGACTACAAATAACTGTGAATATTAATCACTAATATTCATGAGCCAATGGAGACTGGGGTAGTCAAAGTAGTGGACCCAGTACCATGATCATCTAGGTCTGTAACCTTGGAAAAGATACTTTTTCTTTCCAAGTGTCACATCTCTTGTCTATGAAAATGATGATTTGACTAAAATTTTTCTAAGACTTTCCCCAGGTTTAAAATCAAATGAGTTTCTTCTCTATTGTTGAGGTCAGAACTACTTATACATTTAACTCAAACTCAAAAGCAAACTCACGCTTGAGATCTTTAAACATTCCATTTCTTATCTACATTTAAGGAAACTGTCAGAGGTTTAATAAAAGAAATCACTCATTGATTTATTTCTTACCTCCTAAACAACTATTTCTTTTTAGCAAGAATAAAAGTGAAACAAGGCATGGGGTGGAAACGAGGGCATTTTAAATCTCTAAATTGAAACAGAAAAGGAAGAAAGGTTTAAAGGTAGAATAATAACAGCTTTTCTGTTTTCCTACTAAGAGCTTTTTATCTAAAAGGTTCACCCAGAATGCTAACAAGGCAAAGCTTCAGAAATACATCAAATGAAACTATTTCCATTTCCAATGGCATTAATCTTCTCTGTGGTTCAGGCAGGATTAAAAGCAACCCCTAAGGAGTTGGCATCTCTCAGATGCTCTTCAAGTATACCTGTGCAGGTGTGCAGAGGAAAGGGCATCAGTCTGATTCACCCCACATTCCTGCAGTAGCTCCACAGACTTCTTGAGCATGTCATCCCCTGAAGTCACCTGCCTGCTGCAAAGGGCACCCTAAAGTCAGTCTGCTTTAGTATTAGTCAGTTACATCATTGACAATTATACCAAAATGTAGTTCTCTTCTGCTTTGAAAATATGAAAAATTCAAAGAAAGAACAATGTAAACAATGCCTTAAATTCTCCAGGGGCCTCGTCTCTGGACCAATGCAGCACCAGCACACGGGATTCCATTGCAACTTGACAGAGATCCTGGGTTAGCATCATCTACCTTCCCTACTCTGGCACCTAGGAAACTTGGTAAAGCTCAAACAGTAAGAGGACAATCATGTAGGGTAAGCAACATTAGAATCCCATCAAAATCATCTTTAAAGTTCCATTTCCAAAAAAAGCATCTATAATTTTCAACTCCAAAATTCTTGGTAATTAGAGATGCTACAGGAGGAAAATGACAAAGTTGACATTTCTAGTAAAAAGTCACTGGAGCCAAGGAATCTGTCTCCCAGTGTATTAATTAAAGGAAGATAACTTTTGGATGGTGGTTGGTGGTAATCATTAATGCTAAAAATAACATGTTCTCTCTATCAGTTGAATCAATTCAAATCAGGTCCCGAGAAGGCCCATTTCTCTATAAAGATTTTCCTGATAATGGTTTTTTTTTTCATAGAATATAATACGAAGTATACCCATTAAATGTTCAGATGACCCCAAACTAATGGGGTTTACTGTACCATGGAGAATAGATCTAGATTTCAGATTTGCATTGACAGATTGGAAAGGCTGCCAAAATCCAAACCATTGCAGGTAAGGGACATAGACACATCAGAGTCCCCAAGGAAGAGGGAACAAACTAGAAGTATCTCAGCTGCTATTCCTGCAATGGTCAAAATGGTTTATAGGCTTGGTCCATACCCACAAAGTTCCTTTCCTGTATCCTCTGGTCAAGACTGAGGTGTCTGCCCGCAAGAATGCCCTGTGGAGGCGGTGGACTTGGCCCAGTGGTTAGGGCATCCATCTACCACATGGGAGGTCCGTGGTTCAAACCCCGCGCCTCCCTGACCAGTGTGGAACTGGCCCATGCGCAGTGCTGATGTGCGCAAGGAGTGCCACGCCACACAGGGGTGTCCCCCGCGTGTCCTTAAGGAGAGCCATCCAGCACCAAAGAAAGTGTAGCCTGCCTAAGAATGGTGCCGCCCACATGGAGAAATGACACAACAAGATGATGCAGCAAAAAAAAACACAGATTCCCGTGCTGCTGACAACAACAGAAGCGGACAAAGAAGATGCAGCAAATAGACACAGAGAACAGACAACCGGGGGTGGGGGGGGGGGGGTAGGAGGGGAGAGAAATAAATAAATAAATCTTAAAAAAAAAAAAATGCCCTGTGGAGCCTTCCTCTTTTTCCTTCATTTTCCTTTCCCTACTTATCTCCCTGCTAGGTTATATTGACCCTCCTCTTTGAAGGAAGATAACTCCACTCTTTCATGCTTTTGCTTCTTGATAGCTAATCAACAAGCCCCAGGGCTTGTTTCACAGGGATGTTTTAAGAACCTACCCAGACAAACACAGTTTTATTTGGGAAGTTCTCATCTATTAATTTAGTATTGATAAAGAAATAACTCTTTTTCTTGCTGATATAGCTCACTTCTCACCACGTACCTTAGGTGTATCATTATGCTAAGATACTCTGCTACCTTGGCTGTAGATGGGAAGGATAAAGAGACCCTACCCTGCCTTAGATACAAACTTGGATTAGGTTCCTGAAATGCCATTACCAGTTATGTGTGTTTAGGCCACACACTTCTCTCTGGGCATCAGATTCCTCACTGTAAAATAAATGGTTAAGACTGTCCTCACCAGATCGCCTTCCAGCACTAACCTCCAGTTCTTACTTTGGTTTTGCTCTTCTGCCCTCAGCTCAAGCCACAATCTTCAGCCCCGAGACTGGTATCTCAGGCTGTCTACTTCCCAGCCATTTTCCCAAAGTGATTGTAAACTCATGGAGTCATAAAATATTAGGGTAGGAAGTGCTCCCAGTCAAGTTTTGATTCAGGCACTGAGAGGAGGAATGGCCAGACAAAACTCACAGTTGCTGTGATCTGTATACCCTATATGTTCCAAAGAAGAGTTAAGACAGCTTAGCAAGAAACATAAAACATAAGAAGGGATTTAGTAAGAAAAAAGATTGAAAAGCCAAGGTAGGTACTGAGATGGAGCCCAAATTGTACTCCAAGAAACAAATAATAGAGGTACACAAATATGTGAGCGGGCCATTTATTTGTCTTGAGCCAAAGGGAAAAGGGAAACTTAACCAGTCAGCCTAGAAGTCTCCTCTTCCCTTGCGAGGCTCTTTCCTCTGCTCCACGCTGCCTTTTGGCTGCACCGTGGTAAAGTTCCCTTCCAGCTCCAACCTAATTCGGTGCTCAGTGCTAGGAGTCACTCCCCGAAGGTGTGTTGACTGATGAGGCTGTAGCTCTTCGGTCTTTGTCTAATTCACAGTTCAAGAAGGAAACAGAAAGCCTCACCACGGAGGCTGACTGCTTCCTATCAGACACAGGTCCTAAAGCGTTGCTCTTCCTTGCATCCTTGCCCGGAAAAACCACAGAGAAATGCTGGCCAATTGTAAGGGTTCCAAGTCTTCCCAACCGGCATAAGCATTAAAAGCTGATTGCTGATGACCTGTTTCTTGCTCTCTCTATGACACAAAAGCTTTCATGTGCTCCAAAAAGGGGCTTTGATGCATCATTACATAAACACCCAGCTCTCTAAGGAGAGATGCCTTTTCTCAGCAGGCCATGGCTATTTCTAAATAGTTCCATTCCTAATCATCAGGAAGAACAAGTTCTACCTTATCCCTAGAAGAGGAGCCACAGACAGGAATGGTGGGATAGGAAATGCAACAGGAGTATTCTTCAGAAGTCTAAGAGGCGTGCTTTAGTAGAAATCAACTCTTAAGTATTTCTATGTTCAAATGCCTTACAACTTCCAAACTGCATATCTCATATCTGTCCCCCAAACCCTCTGCAGTAGTAAAATGGGTATTATGCTTCCCCATTTCCTAGATGAAGAATCTGTGTCTGATTTAGGGACCTTGTAGAGATGGGCTGCATAGGAATGGTTCGGGTCTCATAACTGCAAGTCCAGTAGAAAGCACTGGAGGCAAGAGGCAAATGCTGAGGCTCTGGCTGGGCCTTCCGCTAACTAGTTCCATGACCTCAGACAAGTGACTTCCTCTTGGATTTGGTGCCCACGGGGATGCAAAATATGGCTCTACCATCACTACTGGGCAAGCTTAAAGTAAGTCAATCTCTGTATTCTGCCCCTGTGTGTCCCATCTCTATACTGGGGCATCGACTTCAAGATCTCCTTATCACATTTGCTCTTCCAGGATTCTGGGGAGGATGGATGGGGGCAGGGGGGTTGAAACAAACTCATTTATCTAAAACGTGCTCACACCCAGGCAAGTTCAGCCCACACTGGCCTTTGTGCAATCAATGAAAGACTATCAGGAGGCAATTGAGTTATATGTGCAGAATGCTAGCAGCATTTTGTCTTTTAAAAAATAAACAAATATCTCATCTACTTAAGCTTCATCTTTTGCACACAAAAAAGATAATGGTACTTCATCTTCTCCAAAAGACTCCTCGCTGTTTAAGGTAGAAAACACCTGGACAACATTTTCTGACATAACTGTGAATGAAACGATAGCCCTTTCTATTCTATCAAGGCATCCAATTTGGAGAAGACAGCACAACTCCACTCACATCAATAGTTCCAGCTTTGTCCTGGGAGCAACCCACCACCTGTCCCTCAGCCCAAGACTGAGCAGGATGAAGGGAAAGGGAAGAAATTGGTCCCAACTTCCTAATGCCTTGCCCCAGTACTCTACTGTAGACACTATAGCCTCATGCTGAGTGTTCTTTTAAAACCTGCTTAATCCACTAGAGAAGGTCTCTGGGTCTTCCCAAAAAAGGGCCAGCAAGGTTTCTGGATTCCATGCCCTTTAAATTCAGAATGGGCCGGTTTAGAATTTGTCAGAAAGAGTGCCTTTCTATTTCCCAGCTGTTTCCATTACGGCCCAATTTAATCTTTCCCTGTAAATGAAATGTTTTCTTTCATCAGTTCTCTTTCTATAGTCATATGAATCTCAGAACTCAGAAAACAATAAAATCCAACCTAATGCTTCTTTAAAAGGCAAGGCTATTATGACTTACTAACATTCTACCAAGAAAGCATTTTTGCTGCATCATCACCATAACTTCTCTGATTCCCTATGAAATAATATATATACAATATGGCCAATCATATATTGAGGCAAAAGTGGAGCAGGTAGCCTTACAATCTCCTACAGGGGAAGTAGAGCCCAAATGTGTATGTCTGTGTGCCTGTGTGTTTGAAATTACAGCCTATGAGACTGACCTCAGCCTCTGCACATTTGTAATTTACCATCGTGACAGCAGAAGCTGTCGGTGCCTCGCCCAGATCCCCTCTCTAGGATGGCGCACCCACCGTGGTCCCATTTCCCATCCCTCAGGTGTCAGTTTCGGCTGCTAATGAGTCACAGCTGCCACACTTTCCTGAGCATGACCTTCAGCCACAGAAACCACTTTGCCCTACACCACCTTGGAGGTTATGCACCCCACAAAGAGAGAGAGAGGCCTGCAGCCCAGGCCTGAGTAATGAGGGGCGTTAAAGGCTGCGCCCCTCACCTGCCGTGGAACAACTCTGGGATGCCGTTCATGCTCCAGAGCTCCCTGCACTACGCACGACCACAGAGAGGCTGGACCCCTCATCCTCATCCAGGTTCTTCCCCAGTCGTCTCCTCTTTCCCTTTCTGCCTGCCAGGCTTTGCCTGAGAGCACTGGCTCAGTCTGCCACAAGAATCCTGTCTCTGGCTCTGCTTCTCTCCAGAGGAAGCAGCAAGTCTCAGCACAGGAATCATACCTGGATGTAAAGGAGAGCAGCCTCTTCCTTCAGGTATGGTGCCTTTCTCTTATTTTCATTCCACAGTGCTGCTTCAGCATCAAAAAAGAGGAGCAACCCTGAACTTCAAAGGCTCTGTCTGCGTGTCGATGGGCACATAACCCCAATCTCATTCACACAACCAGAAAGGATCTTGCTGTAAGGAATGATTGCCATGGAAAACATGCCTTAGGAAGTTATGTGTTTTCATGTCTTCTTAGGAAGGCACTACTGATTTCCAACCAAGGACAAGGTCTAATCACATAATTGGGGATCGAGATGGAGGTAAGGTTACAGCAGGTATATTTAAATGCTGGAGAAGTTGTGTATAAACTTGATCAAACATTTACTGAGAAGTCTCTGTTGCAAAGTTCTATGCTGAGTGCCCTGCGTGGGAATAGTTTTTTTGCACCCCCCTTCCCCAGATGGCTCCTTCATTTGTTTGCTAGTTGTTTGCGCTCATTGTTTGAACTCGTTGTCTGCTTGTTTTCTGTTTTTTCTTTAGGAGGCACTGGGAACGGAACCCAGGACTTCCCATGTGGGAGGAGGGCACTAAACTGCTTGAGTCACAGCTACTACCTGCCTGTTTGCTTCTTTTTTTTCTCATTGTTTGCTTGTTATCTTGCTTGTTGTTTTCTCCTCATTGTTTTTGCTCAATGTCTGCTCACTCTCTGCTCACTGTCTTCTTTAGGAAGCATGGAGAACTGAACCCAGGACCCCCATGTGGGAGGCAGGTGCTCAACTGCTTGAGCCACATCTGTTCCCAGGAATAGTTTTTAAATGTGGATTTCTATATCTGAATTCCACTCAGGAATATGAATGAAATAAACGTTTTAATTTTGTAGTAAAGTCAGTAAATAGGTTAAGCACCCCACTAAAACGTAAGCTCCTTGCAGACTAAAGTTGTATTTGACATGTGTCAGTACCCTTGAAATGGGCATCTACTATTTTTGCCTGCCCAGAATTAGTTTTGCCTTTTGGTAATAGCACTATGATTGTCCTTTGGGAACCACCTTCCTGGACTGTCAATCCTTGTGGTCTCAGATCCAGGAGTGACCCAGTTCTAGTGAAAGAGACTTTCATATCCCCTGGCAATAATGATTGGTTCAGGCATGGGCCCATGAGGCAAGACTGGCTGATTAGAACCTATGAGAGTCAGTCTGAGATTGAGATAGTTACCAGAACAAATAGAAGGAATGCTTTTTTCCCCCAAGTTAGAAAATCTCATAGAATGCAAGTCTGGAACTGCTGATACTATTTTTCCATAACAAGGTGACACCCTGACATAGAGAATAAAACCAATACAGAAGGAAGATGAAAAATAATCCAATGAAACAAGATGAAAAACAAAAATTTTCCCAACATATTCCTGGCCTCTCTATCACAAAGAGTAATAAATTCCCTTTTTCACTTAGGTTTTCTTGAGTTGGCTTTCTGTTGGTTTCAATCAAAGCCACAACTAAGCCCTAAACCCATGATAGGCAATTCAGAAATATTTCAGGAATGAATGTTTTAATATATTGTCTTGGTAACTTGTTAGCAAGTAGACAAATTCTTTTAAACTACAGCTTTTATAATTAATTTAACAAATATATATTGATCATTTACTCTGAGCCAGATATCATAGTGGGATCTTTGAAGGATTCTAAGAGAATTAAGGCATGATTCTCTTCCCTTAAAACATTTATAATACTTCTAGCTGCTGAGAAAAATCCATCAGATATTAACAGTTGTCTGCTGTACTCATCTCCATTGGAAATAATACATGGACATCAATTTGAAACAAGTTTACAATGAGAAATGTTTTATTAAAAACCCAGGGGAGAAATAGGTGAGTCAAGTTGTTTCCTGGATGGAAACCATAAATTGGTGTACCAAGTCACAGACGATGACTCCACTGGGACACAGACACGTATTTTTAAACTTTTCAGATTGGAGAATAGCTTCAACAGAACAGGCAAAAGGAACGGCCTGTCCTGTTGAATGACTCACTTGAAAAACTTCCATTTGGGTGCTATTTTGAAGCAGAATTTCCAGACTTAAAATCTCAATTGCCTTCAAAGTAGCTACAATACTTGGGAGAAATTTCTTTGGATGAAACATCATGGCATCATTTCATAGAATCTAGGTTTTAACTGTACTGGTCTTACCTTTTTCATATCCATTCAATAGTTTTTCTAAGAGTTTGATAAACTCATGGACAACAGCAGCATAATGAACTAATAGTAATTTCTTACTTTTACATACTACTTTACAATTTAGGAAAGCACTTTCACATGTATTATCTCCTAGAAAATTAGGAGATTCAACCAAAGGTAAAGAGTTGCTTATCTTTTATGGGGCATTATTCATTTTAATACTACTTAAGAGAGGCTGTCTTTATCTCTTACTTGGATTATTGCAAGTGCCTCATAACTGCTTCCCATTACTTAGCTCTTATTCTCAATATTCCTCAACCCAAATCTCATTCACACAACCAGTAAGGATCTTGCTGTAAGGAATGACTGCCATGGAAAATATGCCATAGAAAATATGTATTGCATATGTTTTAAGGAAGGTACTACTCCAGCTAAGGACAAGGTCCAATCATTGTGTTGGCAGGGAGGGGGGATGGAGATGAAGGTAAGGTTAGAATAGATATATTTAAATGTTGGGGAAGTTGGATAAAAACTTGATCAAACATTCATTGCAAAGTTCTGTGCTGAGCACACTTTATCATTTCCCAACTCATTGGTGCTCCATGCTTAGCAGAAAATCTCTATATATCTTAGCTTGGCATTCAAGGGTCTTCATAGTTGTGCCCATCTTACATTTCCAGTACTAGTTGCTACCCATCCTTCACTCTGAGATGTTTCACAGAAGAAGAGGAATTTGGTATAATATTGAAGGATGGGGAGAATTAGAATAGGAAGACAAGAAGAGAAGCATATTCCTGAAGGAAGGAATAACATGGGCAAAATCCTGAGTAGGAAGGTAACAAGGGAATGTAGAGGAGATCAACTGGGCTGGCAGAAGGCCCTGAGTAAGATGGCAATGACCCCAGAGTGTTGTCAATTCTAGTCACTAACCCAGACATTCATTCTAAATAGAGACTGTCTCTGAAATGGACAAAAAGGAAAAGGAAGAAGATAGAAATATTTCTCTTACTACAGAAAATGATTAGGACTTTAGCCATCAAATCCAGAAAGGAGGAGTAACTTTTCTGTTCCGGACAACTGAGCCTTAACATGGAACCCAGAGCCAAGCTCTGAGCAAGGCTTTGTTTCCCAACACCACAGTGCCCTCTTCTGTAATGCTATGCGTTCTGACCAAGATGACCTGAACAGCCCCTGATCTTTGCCCAGGGAAGTAGTGATTGGTGTTCTGCAATCATTTCAATCTTATATCCTATGACCAGTCACTAGTTTCTCTAGTAGGAGAAGAACAGCAGCACGTGGGGATTTTTACAGGGTATACAGAAAGCAAATAACAAATTAATAATAACAAATTAAAAATGTAGTGCAACAGCAGGTGGCATGGAGGACCTAACAAATAGCACCCCCGTGAAAGGCCCCTGAGAGATGGCTCTTCAGCTCAGGCAGGTCCACACCAGTGCAGACTGGCTGTTCCTAAGTACCTGGGGAGCTTGTTAAAAATAGATTCCAGAACCCCATCCCAGAGATTCAAATTCCATATATCTGGGATAATGCTCTGAATTCCAAATTTTTAACAAGTTCCCAAGAGATCTGAATTCTCAGCCGGCTTTGGGAACACAGGAGCAACCTACTCTAAACATTGCCCGATCAGAGAATGCTCCAAGCTCAGTCAACCATACCCTCATGCTACCTGGACTGCTGATGAGACTATCTGTTTCTTTTACCAGTTCTACAGCAGTGGTTCCCAACTTGCATGCATGTTAGAATCGCATGGGAATCTTAAAATTTTCAAAGTCCAGGCTATGCCCCACACTAATTAAATCACAGTCTCCAAGGGATGATAGTTTTTAAAAGGCTACAGCTCTACAGGTGATTCCAATGTATGGGTCAGCTTGGAAAGCACCATCTGTAACCCTGTCACTCAAACAGTGGTCCACAGCCCAGCACCACTGATCACCTGGGACGGCCTCAGCAATGGAGAATTCAATAGTTCTGGGCCCTACCCCAGAACTACTGAATTCTAACCTGCATTTTAGCAATGCGATGTGTGTGCTTGCTCTAGTCTGAAAAGGCCTGCTTTCTAGATTTTAATCTCTCCATTTGTTTCTGACCATTTCCGAAGAACCAAACAGGGAAAGAACGATAACTCTCACCAGCAGATAATCAAATTCACTAGAACAAACCAAACGGAAATCATTTTTAAGTGCCTACTGACTGCAGGAAGATCAAGCCCGTCCCTCCAGTAATTCAGCATGTACAGACACCGCGTGCTCATCCTGATGTTTCTATTTAGTGACTGTCGTCGCTAAGCTGGGTAATGGGTGGGACGTCTTCTCGGCCGCGCTCGCTCAGCAACGGGAGCATGCACGTGAGCATGGAGACCTTGCAGTGACGCTCCGCCTGCTGAGCTGGCTGAGGGTGTGGGAGGCACAGCTGGCAAAGTGCCTGCGCTGCTCTTTCCACGAGGAGGAGCGGAGGGGAGGGGAGATTCAGGGAGACATCACACGCAACACCTGACATATGAGAAGACGCCGTGCCAATGAAATCTCTGGCAAGCACGGGCTCAGGAACAAAAGTCCAGAGCAGAATTATTTCTGCTGTAATTGCCAATTTGTTCATGTCAGCGCAACAGCCACATCTAATTTCCTGCGCATAAGCAGCTGTGCTCAGTCACAGGCGGTGAAAACACACAGAGGCGGTGGAGGTGCCCACCCCAGAGCAGGACTCTGTCCCTAAGTCATCCTGTCAGATTCTCCGGAAGACTGTGTTTGCCCTCCAGCAGCACTGCTCTTTCCTCCCACCCAAAATAACACGTAGAGCAAATGGGTTGTCTTTTTTCAAAGCATTTCAGACATGGTAATTTTATTTTGCATTTAGCGGGTTACTTTTTAGAGTAATAAGGAATAGTCCCCATTTTCTGTACTCCGTTTGCAACTCCAAGAGGAAATAACTTTGTTAAACATGTTTCTCCTGGCTCTCCCCTTCCTTTTTTTTTTTTTTTTTTTTTTAACATCCTTTTTAGATGTAACATGGATCAGCAGTAGTTGTTGCAAACCTCTGAAGATTGATCGAGGCAATTGAGAAAGGAGACTGTACCTAATGCAATGGGTGCTAGTGATAAGTTGGCGGAGGGAGGGAAGTCCAGAGTGAGGGATTACAAGTTTACAATACACCTTTCTTCAGCTACTCCCACCAAGCTGCCAGAGGCTCTACTGAAACTTAGCCCTCTGGTTCTCAAACTTGAGTCAGCAACAGAATCCCCTGGTGTTAAAACCCAGATTAAGGGGCCCCACCCTCAAAGTTTCTGATTTAGTAAATCTGGGGTGGAGCCCAAGAGTTTGCTTTTCTTATAAGTTCCCAAGTGGTACAGATTGAATTATGACTCCTCAACAAAAATATACTGAAGTCCTACCCACCCCCAAGCTCGCAACACAGTCCTCTGTGAAAATAGGATCTTTGAATATGTTGTCAGTTGACATGAGGCCAAATTGGATTAGGGTGAACCCTAATGCCGTAAAACATGGTGTCCTTATAAAAGAAGGAAATTTGGACACTGACTGAGAAGATAGTCATGTGACAGAGGCAGAGATTGAATTATACCCCAAGAACTCCATGGATCACTGGCAAGCTGCCTCCAGAATCCTGCAGTCTTCAGAAAAAGCATGGCCCTGCTGACTCCTTGACTAGGACTTATGGCTTCCAGAACCATGAGACAACCAAGTGCTGTTGTTGGAAGCCACTCAGTTTGTGCACTTTGTTTCAGCAGCCCTGACAAACTAAGACTCCAGGTGATACTGCTGCTGCTGGTCCAGGGACCGGGCTTTAAGCATCAGTGAGCCAGGGCAACCCCAAAGGCTGTGGCAGTGGTCAGGCGTGGGCAGCATCGTCGCTCCACAGCTCATATTAGCCTCCTTTTGTTATCAGAGCATCTTTTTCTATACTTTGAATCATTTCTTAAGGACTGGTTCTCAGAAGCAGGACTTATTGGTCCAAAGAGTACAAACATCTTTATGGCTCTCACTAATCATTATCAAATTGCTTTCCAAAAGATTTGGGCCAATTTATAGCAGCACCACAGTGTGTGAGTATACTTTTCATTGCCAGAACTGAATACTATAATTCTTTTTACTAATTTCATTGGCAAAATAACAGTAAATAATAAAAATATCATTTAAAAAACATAGCTACTTCATTGACTACTAAATGAGGTAGAATCTTATTCCAAGTTTGTAACACCATTTTATTTTAAGTACTAAAATTAATAGAGAGAATGAAAGGAAAAAGGTGGCCCTTAACCCAGCTGGGCTTATGGATAACCCTAATTTCCTAGAGTTCTAAGAAACCATCCCCCTGTCCCTGTGAGCTAAGGAGAAGCATTTAGGAGATGCCAAGAATGGGATGATTGGGATACCAAGCAGTGGCTTTCCTGACAGACAGAGCAAGAGAGAGATGTGATAGCAGAGGTCAGAAGGGGCCTCAAGGTCCCTCTTCAGCAGAATTTTACTTCCTCATGCTTCATGTTCTTTCTTAGAAATTAACATTCAAGGACAGAAAATAGCAGAATTTTACTTGTTGAGGAAAGGTCTCCAGAGTGTAGCAGGAAGGAAACTCCTAGGTTTGGAAAGAGGTGGTCACTAGGTCGCATCTACTTGGAAAAGGGAAGATGGAGTTGGGACAACCACTAGCAATTGCAGACAGTTTACTACTGAAAACAGACTCTGTTCCCCAGCAGAAATGTGGTGAATGGCAGGGGATGCTGGAGAAGGAGAGGGTAAATACAGGAATAAAAAGAAGAGGAGGAAAGAAGTAGGAAGACACCTCCATTTATCAAGAGGACATTTATCAAACACCAGGTGCTAAGTGGCAGGGGGTTGGCAAACTGCTCTTGATGGAAAACAACTTCTGTTTATCTTTTCTTTGCTGCCCAAAGTAGAGCAACAGTCAGAAACTGGACCTTTCCCAGGACGTAACCATGCAAACATTTTTGTTTGCTAACCCTCTGGACTTTCATTTCCTTGGAGAAGAGGCACTTCTCAATTGGCCAGCAAGTATTGAATTGAGAGTAATGGAAAGACTGGTCTTTGATAATGGGGCCAGTAGCTGTGGAGGAACAGAAAAGGGGGGTGAGGTAAGGCTAGGAGTGTGCTCCAGTGAGGGGCCTCTACCTGAGAGGTCCCAGGGAATGGAGTTTCTAGGAGCAGAGCTTCCTTGGCTGACTGTCCAGTTCTCCAATGCATGAGGACATCACCTGGCTCCCACCCAGGGCATTAGGTATGGGGGTGGCATGATACCCAGCCCATGTCATCAGTCTCTACACCACTAACCTGGTGCTCCCCAAGGACACCTCCAATGGTACACCCCACAACAACTGTAAGATTGAAGGGAGGAGACTGGACAAGGCTCTTAACATGAACCCTGGAGCTAAACAAGCACATGGGGTAGCCTCAAGCCAGGTCAGTGTAGACAGGGAATCTGTACTTTATAGATGTAGAGATTATTAGGATCCCCATTTTACAGGTGATAAAACTGAGGTCCAGAGCATTTTGTTACATGCCCAAGGTCACATTCTAGGAAATAACGATTTCAAGAGTAATCCAGGATTTAAGCACAGGTATATCCAAATCTAAAATCCCATGTCGCTTAAGACCAAAAAGGAGCAGGGCCCTGTTCTTGCCTCAGGGAACCATTTTGTCTACTTGCTCTTACATCTTATATCTTAACATTCGTCGGTGGAATGAATGACTGAATAAATGAGAAACAGGGTTGAGTGAGAATGTGGGTAGAGGAAATTAACTATCTCTTCCCTTTCCCTCTACGAACCGGCTTTACTGACTTTTAGTTCCTTGAAACTCCCACGTGCTTTAAGCCTTCACACACGCAGCTCTATGTGCTGACACTCCTTCTCCCTTCATTGCTAAGTGAACTTGAACTCCTGCTGAAGCCTCAGTTTACAGGGCACCTCTTCCAGGAAAAATTCCTGAAGGTCCACACACAGACACATGCCTCCCCTTCTGCCCCATCAGCCTGAGCTCCCTGCCATGTTGCTGCACACACACTCCATTTCCTGTTAGGACCATTTCCCGTTTACACCAGGACCGTAATGACCAGGACCCTGTCTGATTAATCCGCTATAGCCTCACCACCTGGCCTGGCGCACAGCAGATGCTCATAAGTATTTGTTAATGAATAAATCATAACCTTCCCTGCTTTGCTAGAGAAAACTTCTCATATGCCAGTGCTACTTAAAAATAACATATTTCCCACTCCTCTTAACTCCTGTGGTTATTTTTTGTTCAAAGGAAGAAAAGTTTTGAAGCTTTTGTTTTTGAATATCCAATGCTGAGCAAGCACTAATGCCCTGTGCCTTTCTGATCAGCTAAGGAGCAGCCCTGCTCATCCACAGTAAGCAGGGAAGTAGCAAAGAGGTAAGTGCAATGTCACTTGAGCCCTCTCGGGCTCTCAACGTTCCCCAACCTGATCCCACTGAATTAAAAGAGAAAAGAGACTCTTCTGTGAATGTCCCTCTACATCTTGCAGGCAGAAGCGGGGCATGGAGGAGGGGAATGTGTCCCCTTCCAGCCAAAAGCAGCACAAAATTTGCCAGATCCTGGGCCCCTGGCACACAGCAGCTCCCCAAGCAGCCTGGCTCATTACCGAAGCCTCAAATACTCTGATTCAAACTCAGAAGCAGCCCATCCTCTCCTGGGGGCCTGTCCTGGAGACAGATGGCTTTAATTTGATCCCAGTAATCCATACGGTAGCCCAAGCATCCTTATCAGGGCTGTCACTTGGTAAGGAGACATAAAATCCCAGGCAGGCCTCAGAGACGGTAGCAAGTGCTGATGGTGGGGTTGTTCTCAGCTGTCTGCTGCTAGCTACAGAGGCTCTGAACTGACTTCTCCGCCTCACTTGAAAACAAGGGCCTGGAGTGATTGATTCCCTGCGCCTCTGGCTGAAAAGCCAGCCGCCTGGCACCCATGGCTCAGTATACAATGGTCCCAATCTACTTTTTTGAGTTCAGTTGTCATTACTCCCTGGGGTGGGGTGAGGGACATAATAGTTCCCTTCTGTACACACCTCATTCTCCATCCCCTGCTTCCTCAGCCTAAGCCTGCAAGGCCCCCCTTCTCTCACCATTCGGGATCCTAGCCTCCCTGCCAAGTTCCGACTTGGTATCATCTCCTCTGGGAGCACTTTCCTGATCACCTCAGTCCCAGGGGGTGCACCCTCCTCCCAACTAAAACACAGGGCACCTACAACTCTGCAGCTCGCAGTTTGTCTCTTAAACCAGAGCTAGTTAGCAACATAAAGGTTGGTGCAGGATTCGAGCCTTGAGCTTTCTCTCTCCCAGAGCCTTGAGCTCAGTAGATTTTCAGTAACTACTGAGAAAGCCTTTTCAATGAGAAGGAATTTTGCAAGCAGCCTGTCATAATTTCATCTTTATGTTCCTAACAGTTCTGCAAGCCAAAACCGTAAATAGATACAGACTCAATCTAAACCTAACTAGCCCGAGAGTACTGAGCAGCAGGTGTGTACATGTGCGTGTGATCTATACAGAGTAGGTGGTGTCAGCAAAATCTGAACACAAAGGCTACACAACCAGGCTGGCCAATGCAATTTCAGATTCCCTTTGAAGAAGCCTGGACTTTGGAAAACAACCTCATGTTACTTTGAATTCCCCCCCATAAAATCATTTTCCAAAGAGTCTGTCATGCGATTCAGAAACAAGGCTTTGATAAGCACGCCATCCAGATGCTGCTTTTCTCTAACAACCCCTCCCCGATTTCCTCCACCTTGCCACTCTGAAACACCCACTGCCTGCCGAAGATTTCTCTGGCCCTACAATATTGTATACTGCTACTCGGGTAGCATAGCTTTCAACCAACCTGTAAGCACATTGTTGGATATTTTAATTAACTCGGAAGAGGGTTGGCAGGTGTGTTTCACAGGTATACAGTTATGTATCCACACCATAGCTGTAGTATGGAAAGCAGTTAAGGCTATCAAGAATTGGGTTGCTTTTTTTTTAAAGATTGATTGATTGATTGATTGATTTTTCTCCCCTTCATTGCCGACCCCCCCACCATTGTCTGCTCTCTATGTCCATTCGCTGTGTGTTCTTCTATGTCCTCTTGCATTCTCAGCAGCACTGAGAATCTGTGTCTCTTTTTGTTGTGTCATCTTGCTGTGTCAGCTCTCCATGTGTGCGGCACCACTCCTGGGCAGGCTGCGCTTTTTCATACATGGTGGCTTAATGTGGGGTGCACTCCTTGTGTGGGGGGCTCCCCTATATGGGGGACACCCCTAGGTGGCAGGGCACTCCTTGCACATGGCAGTGGTGCACATGGGCCAGCTCGCCACATGGGCCAGGAGGCCCTGGATTCAAACCCTGGACCTCCCATATGGTAGATGGATGCTCTATCAGTTGCGCCACATCCGCTTCCCAAGAGTTGGGTTCTTAATAACTGCTAACTGCAATGGGTATAATGGGTTTTTTTATTTAACCAATAGCTAATTTTATCTTGTAGGTTCTTTTAAAAGCCATACTGTTAAGCCACACAAAAAGCAAATCATGCTATAGTTCTCTTTCTTGTTCACAAGGCTGATATTTGTATTTGCTTATCTTTTTGTAGTCCACATTTCTTCAGATAGACTCGGAAGCATTTTACATAGATCATCTGATTCTAGAAATTTTTAAAGAAATTAAGATAAAGGACAAAAAATAAAACAGTAAGATGAAACCAAGTATGGCAGATTATATTTTCTGAAGAGAGATGCAACAATACCTTCCATCCCACAAGCTTTTCTTCAATGCCATCTTGACAAACACCTCCCATCGAGAGTTGGGGGTTGATGCTGGGTGAACTCATGACCTGCCTGTAATCAAGAGAATATGGTGAGAGAAACGGACTTGGCGCAGTGGTTAGAGTGCCCGTCTGCCACATGGGAGGTCCGCGGTTCAAACCCCGGGCCTCCTTGACCCGTGTGGAGCTGGCCCATGCGCAGTGCTGATGCGCACAAGGAGTGCCCTGCCACGCAGGGGTGTCCCCCGCATAGGGGAGCCCCACGCACAAGGAGTGCACCCCGTAAGGAGAGCCGCCCAGCGTGAAAAGAAAGTGCAGCCTGCCCAGGAATGGCGCTGCCCACACTTCCCGCACACACTTCCCGTGCCGCTGACCACAACAGAAGCAGACAAAGAAACAAGACGCAGCAAATAGACACAGAGAACAGACAACCGGGGGAGGGGGGGGGGATTAAAAAAATAAATAAATCTTTAAAAAAAAAGAGAGAGAATATGGTGAAAGTGAAAGTGTGAAATGTGTGCACTTGAGCCACCGTGTAAGAAGTCCAGCCACCCTCAGGCTGCCGTGCTGCGAAGGAGCGGAGCCCCAGGGGGAAGGCGCATCAAGCGCCTCAATCCGCAGTGCTGGGCTCCTTCCCAGCCCAAGCCCCTACCATGCCAGGGAAAGAGCCTTCCAGCCTGGAGTCCTCGCCAGCCTTCAAGCCTTCCCACCTGAGGCCCCAGACATCCTGCAGCAGAGGCAAGCCCTCCCCACTTCACTCTTTACCATTTCTGGTCCCGAAGACCCCATGAGCATAGTAAAATGGTTGTGGTTTGTTCTGCAGCAGTAGTAACCAGAACACCTAGTAATGGGAATTGACCGATACACTAAACAAAGATTTCAGTTTAACTTGTGAGGTAGATTTGTTTGATACCCTTAGAAGTCCCAGTAAAAACAGAGAAGCAGGGTCTCTGCACTGCTCTAGAAGTCAAAGCGCAGGCAGTCTAGTTGTAGCTCTGACGTTAAATAGCCATGTAACTTCGGACACAATAACATCCATATAATGTTCTGCCTTCTGCAAACATCCTTTCACATTTATAATTGCATTTATCCTTCCCCAGAACCCTGTGAAGTAGAGAAATTGTTCACCCTTCTCAACCTCAGTTTCGATACCATAAAACGGGGACTATGTCTTTTGTGTCTCACTTCTTAAGGCTTTTGTGAGGCTCAAGTGAGATATCATAAGTGAACACACATGTGAATGGCAAACAGACTTTGTCAGCAAATGAGTTCAAAAACAGAAACATCAACAGAGGCACAGCACATTTTCCTTTTTAGATATGTATCATCAGAAACACCGACCTTCTAATACAGACTTCCTATTCTCACTATCCGAGAATAAATACAATTGGTTAAAAGCAATTCAAACGTGGGAGGCAGATGCGTCCTCTTCCTGCCAAGTGATCCACAGAGTCTGCTGGATTCATGGGGTTCCTTCAAGTGTTCGATGGGCAGGGTCCCATGCTTCTTGGCACATCAGGGGCTTCGTCATCATGTTCACTTGGGCCACATCACTGCGCACGGCGTGCAGAGACCACCCAACTGGGCAAAGCCAGCTTGTGCAGGGAGTAATGGGAGGGGCTCAGTAGGAAAGAAAGCAAGAGTGAATGAGCAGGAGAAAACAATTCCCGGTGATGAACTCTGTTTTCCCATCTCTCAGGATGTCTCTTTTTGGAAGAAAGCTAAAGAACTGAGGTGCTTGATACCAAGAAAGGGACCTAACTTTTAAGAATAAGAAGGTTGTGTCAAAAGAGGAAGGTGAACCGCCTGAGAGTGTTTCTCACCCATGAGCCCAGAACTCAGTTGGGGAGTGGAAAGAATACTGTGGCAGGAGTCTGGAGATCAGGGGAACCATCCCTGCTCTGTCACTAACTCTTGGTTAAGTCACCACTGGAGCATGAGCTCCTTGCAAACAGTCTGTGTCCTGCCCATTACTATAACCCCAGCACTAGCCCAGTGTCTGGCACATACAAGATGCCCAAGAAATGTTTATTCAGTTAATGAATAAGTTTCATTAGTGTGGTAGCTAAGATCATAGGTTCTGCAATCAGACTAAATTTCAATCCCATTATATTCTATTAGTAAGTCAACCTTTCTAGGTCTCAGTTTCCCCACCTGCAAGATGGGAAAATAACCTAACCTACCTGGAGCAGGTGTTGCTGAGGTCTGCTCCCACCCCAGGCTCCTCAACTCAACTCACTTTCCAGCACACTGACAACTTCCCATCTCAAACACTTGCATCTCTTTCTTCTATGCTGGAAGACATTTGGGGACACCAAAAGAACCTGCCCACCCAGAAGCAGGTGCAACCTGGAAATGCAGGGAGTTATGCCGTGGAGGCATCTCTTAATCAATGAGGGAGTCTATGAATAAATGCTCCAGCCTCCCCTGGCTCCAATGCCACAGTTCTGAGGTGTGTCCTTAGCAGGACTGAGGTCCAGTAACCTGCTCATTAATTTACCCTTAATTGACTTTTCTCTATGTCTTACTGTTCCAAAAATTAGCTATTTCCCAAATGAACTATCTGCACCCAAGTCCTTATCTCAGGGTCTGCTTTTGGGGAACCTAAAATAAGACACTGTCTCACGGGGCTATTGTCAGTTATAAATGGGACAAAGTATCTTGAGTACCTAGCACACGCCTGGAGTAACATCCAACAATATGCCTTTTGTTGTTATTGTTATCATTATTATCACCCGTAAAATAGTAGTTGCTCCACCACCATTCCTCCAAGGGTGGTTATGAAGGGCAAGGAAGAGAGTAGCTGTGGAAAGACATTATTTTTATAATTCACTCACTCTTTTGTTCAATAAACTTTTATTAGAATATTCCTTCATCAGCTGAAACAAATGTTCCACACTAATACACAGTGTTAATAACAGAGAAAACTGGGGGGTCAGTAAAATGGGACCTCTGTATTTTCTGCATAATTTTTCTGTAAATACACAACTTCTATAATTAAAAATGTTAATTTTTTAAAAACTTTTATTAGCACCAATTCTGTCACTGTGCCAGGTTTTAGAACTGTAGAGAGATGTGCTGTCCAGTACAGTAGCCACGAGTCACAGGTGGGCCTTTAAATTTAAGTTTAGATTATTTTAAATTAAATTAAATTTAAAATTTACTTTCTCAGTTTCACTAGCTGCCTATCAAGTGTGCAAAAGCCATATGCAGCTTTTGAAGAGTGAAGAAAACATCTCCAACATTATAGAAAGTTCTATTGGACAGCACTGGTATAGAGGAAAAACAAATTCATAATGTCAATGGCTACTTAATTACAAAATGCATTCCCATGCTGGTGACATTTCTGGAAAAATGTACTCAAATATCCATGCCTTGGAATGCTAGTCCTTGCTAAGACTAACAGACCTGTCAGACCTCTGAGGTCAGGGAATATTTGGTTGCTATTCAATTCAATATTAAGAGCAGGGACTTCCTTTCATTCACCTAAGACACATAGAATGCCTACTCTGTGAAAGTCACCACACTGGGTGCAGGGGACATATAAAGATGTGAAAGCCACAGCTTCTGGTCTTAAGGCATTTACAGCTCAGTTTGCAGGATAACAGACATCCACGGTTGGCCACGGTACCTAGAAGATTGAAAGTAGCATCACATGAGAAGTGACTGTCCTACCAGCAGCTAACATGGACTGAGCATGATGCCAAAAGCTTTATATACATGCGCTCATTGAACTGTCATAATTACCCAAGTAGGTACATGCTGTGATCATCTTCATTTTACAGAAGAAAATAAAGCACAGAGAGGTTAAGAACCATGCCCAGGGTCACACAGCTTATAAGTAGTGAATGCAGGCAGCCTGATTCAGGACCTGTACTCTAAATCCCCAATAGTTAGGGGCTCCTAGAGTGGAGGACAAGGTTGAAATCATGGGAGGGTCCTCCTCTACATGTGTCTAAGTTTGGGTTCCCTCCAAAGTAAAGCAAGAAAGTCAAGGGCTAGGGTCCAGGGGGTTATCTGGCCAATGTCTACAGAAAACAGGAATTAGGGAGAAGAGAAAAAGACAAGGAAGCACAGAAAATGCTGATGTAAGGTAAGCGACCGAGGTCAGTACCGTGAGCAAGAGAGGCTCAGTGCCACTCACACAAGATGCCACCCACAGGTGTCCACCTGAAAGATAGGAGATTTTATCCACCAGCTCCCAGCCCTCATTGGCTGAGGGCTCCCCAGAGCATTAGCATCCTCCACTTCCCACCTGCACCTGCACAGCAAGCAGAGAAGACTTGCATTGCAGCCTTGTGCACTGGAGGTGGGCAGTGACAGCACAGGGTGAGTCCAGAACCGTCCACAGCAGCCACAGCTGACAAAGAGCTGGGCAAAGGGATGTGGGCGCAGGCACCAGAGGGGTCTGTATCACCCAGGTCTCTCCCCTTTGGCTCATTTGGCTGAATTTTACCTACTGCAGATGCTAGGGATGCCTTGGCTAAAACAAGGATTCCAGAACTGCCCTCAGAGAGCTCACCATCCAGTGGAAATTTATTTCTGACCAGTTTACGAACAGGAATCTTCCAAGTGTCCACGCAGAGTGCTGACCCCTCCACTCGAGAAGCATCCACTGCTGCACAAGCCACCAAGGTCCTTGTCTGCTTACACAACTGCTTTGCCAGGAACTGGCTTCATCCCAGAAGCTACTAAGCATTTTTCTCCTAAACTTCACTTGGCAGAATTTCATTACTTTAACCTCATTTCAGCTACCAGAAAACATCATGCGCTTTTCCACTGGGCCCAGAACATTACTCAGGAAGAAATGAACATGAGGGAGAGAGGGGAAAACCCACAGAAGCAAAATCATCAGGACTGTCTGCTCTGGAGCTGGGCTGCCCGTATTGTCATTTTATCTTTGTGCATATTTACCAAAGTCCCTTCAGTTCCACTTTGAGGTTTTCTTGGGGGAAGAAGAGGGAAGATCAGAAAATCTGCTTCATGAATGTCTAAGGTTTCACTCGAAGTTTGGCAAGTCTTTCATATCGCTGGACCCCAGGGGTGAGTTCTCTCATGTGAAACAATAAAATTAAAAAAAGAAAAAGGGAAGGGGAGGCTCCAACCAAGGTATGAAAATTAAAGCACTAAATTAGAATCCAACTTTTGTTTAAACAGAACAACTTTAAACTCTCTTTCCAAAGGGAGCTGTGATTCAAAGTCTTTTGCAGGAGGCAATACTGGCCACTGGAATATGAGTTGTGTGCAGTGCCCTAAAAGGCTTTATTATGGAAAGAGACATGGAAAGTGGCTATGTCCACACTGAGGAATTTGTGGCCTCATATGAATTTCTATACTATATCCCTGACACTTCCCCAGTAGCCAGCTCTCGTCCCCACCTCTACACCATTAGGTTGGTTAAATTTGTAATTCAGAACTTTACGTTAAAGAGAACTAAGGGTATAGAGTGGCTCTATCTCCAACCAGCTTATTTTTTCCATTGTAAAATTCTCAGTCCTGAACATTACTGGGCAATAAGGATTATTTGGTCACAATGGGCAGTGACAAAGAGGGTGGGTGGATCAGTGGAGCCAGCCCATAATACTGCAAGGATGTATGTCAGGACAGGAACCCTGGACAGTGTCACCTTCACAGGTGTGAATGATAAGAGTTGGTTGGGGTCCATATGGTGTGACCCATTAAGAGCGCATCAGTAGGGTCTGGAAATCATCTCTCCAAACACAAGCCTGAGATAACCCTTTGTCACAGGATAAATCTGGTAGAATGCCCAGACCTCATGCACAAGGGCTGCCTAATAGATTGTTGACATCACCTTTAGATAGCTCTCCAATACAAAGGATATTCCAATCTTTTTTCCTACTGTCTCACTTGGAATCTGACACATGTACTTTCCTCTGAGCACTAAAATCATTTCTCAGGGCAAGAATAATTACTCCTGGGAAGCCCCATGGAATAGCAGTAAATCCATAAGCGTCTGACTATTCCTGTGAGAAATCTCACCCCTGAGGTTGAGTGAGAAGAAGTAGCCAAACTCCAAGTAATTAGCATTGCATATGCAATCCGCTGAGAAAAGGAAGTGCAATATAAACATTAGGAAAGGAGAGAAGAGTATGGCTGTTTTCTGCTGATATGATCAGTTAACTATAAAAACCTAAGAGGATTTTAGGATTCATAAGCATTTTCAGCAAAGTGGTCATAAAAATCAACTCACAAAAATCAATAGGTTTCCTACACATCAAAATGCTAATCTATTATAAAATGTATTCAAACAATAGGTTCCATTCACAATAGATATGCAATTATGAAAATAGCTAAGAAAAAAGCTTAAAGAATTTCCAAGGGTGCAGCGATGCCCAGAGATGTACTCACTAGATGCAGTGGATGTGTCATGATGATGGGGGAGAGTGTTACTGTGGGGGGAGTGGTGGGGTGGCGGTGGTGGGGGTGAATGGGGACCTCATATTTTTTTAATGTAATATTTTTTAAAAAATGAATAAATTGAGTAGAATTTGAAAAAAAAAGAATTTTCCAGACTTTTATGAAGAAATTCATAAAACTAAGGTATTTCTCTTAGAGAAATACAAGTGCCTGTGTGTAACAACACTTTCATTGTAATATAGACATGTTAAAAACCACCTAAGTCTCCATTACATCAACAACAGAACAATGATACTAAAAAAAATTATATGTAGCAGGCAAAAAGAATGAGTACTGACAGGGAAAGATCTGTAAGATATGTAGTTAAAGGGGAAATGCAAGCTGCAAGACAACAAATACAGAATGATCTCATTTAGTAAATACATTTAAAAAAACTGAAGTCATATTTTTCTCTATGAATATGTATACATTCATATGCAGATTTATATTTATTTAGGCTTTTAAATGAATACAAGCGTAGAGACATACATACTAAGTTGATGAGAGAGAGAGTGGTGCTTTTACTTAATCCGTCTGAATATTTTTTCAGGAAAACTTTACACGTGCATTTCTTAACTAAGAGCAATGTATTGCTAAAAGGTAAAGGGAGAAAAAGTGGAAACACCGCCCTGGACTCAGGTGTCTTCTCACTTCCTTCTTCCTCCAGGCCGGTGCCCCTGGACTGTCACCGACTGGATGAAATGCAACCATGCGGCTGGGGGTCTGGTTTCGGAGTGGACGCAGGGGCGCTGGTTGACAAAACTTGCAAGCGTGAGAGGCAGCTCCTGGTGAACTGAACCTTGACCAAAGGAAAATGGGAGACAAGAGGAACTGGGAGAAATTTTCCCTGAGAGGCAAGAATCCTTAATGGGAATCCCCACCTCCAGGTGCCAGTCAGCCTTTCCGCCGGCTTGGAATGAGCTCTCCCTGGGTACGCAATCAACCATCAGGTACTTAACTATGTGCAGGACACTGTGCTAGCGGCCTCGGGGGATCTGGAAGGCAGGAGAGCTGCAGTCCCTGCCCACCCACCCCAGCATCTACTCCTATCATTGCAATCCTGCAGGAGGGACCAGACAGGGAGGGCAGGAAGTCCAACAGAGCAAGAGTCAGCCAAACACATGAGGTCAGGAGCCCGAATCAGAGAAGTTCAATCACTGAGCTCCACTCTCAGCCTAGCTCACTGAGCCTTCTTGGCTTACTCTTCCTGAACTCTTACTGCTTATTATAAAATGTCTTCGATCCATATTTTCCTTTTTGATTCTAAGGACCCATTGTTTTCTAACACCAAAGCACCATGCTCTGCACTTCATTTACATTATCTCTAATCATCACAGGCCTATGAGGTGGGGTCAGGTATTTTCCCCACGTTACAAATCAGTCATGCCCAGTCACCTGCCCGAGAGCACGAAACCTCACAGGAGCTTAGGGAGCATGGATCCACTGCTCGCTTGTACAAACGAGGACACAGAGAGACTCTCGTGGTCTTGGGGAAATGAAGGGAGGAGCAGCCCAGGGAGAGGCCTTGGATCGCAAAGAAAGAAGCCTGGGAAAGAAAGGAAATTGCTGCTGCTGCTGGAAAAAAAAGACCCAACAAGCCAATGGCTTGTTTCACCCGGTTAGTGAAGCATCCAGCTTCCATAGCAACAAGAGCTGTGCGTGCTTACGTTCCCTCCCAAGATGGAATATATTATGACTCTATTAAAGATACAAACATATTCAGTGCATCATGTAAACAATGACAGGCATTTTGCTGTCTTCCTGAGAAAGAATGTCTCCGTTTTTCCTTGTCACTTTAAATGAGCAATTTTCATTTATTCCTCTTTACTGGGGGTAGGGACGGGAAGGGTGAAGGGAAAAGATAAGCCCACTCCTTTTGTCAGGACTGGTGTAGTCACTAGGACACAGAGTAAGAAAAAAGTAGTTAAACTGGGGAGAGGGTAGTGCATGTAAATATTTGTTGTTTGTTGTTTTTAGGAGGTACCAGGGATCAAACCCAGGACCTCGTACATGGGAAGCAGGCACTCAACCACTTGAGCTACTTCTGCTTCCCTGTAGTTTTAATTCAACAAATACTTAATTGAGCACATACTATGTGCCAAGGGCTTCCTAGACTCTGGAGACACAGTGAGCCAAACAGACAGATATCTGACTTCTTTAGCACCTAACTCCTCCTAACTGAAGACAGACAATACATAAACAAACAAATACAGAAACAAAATTCCAAATAGCAATACATATGATGTAAAAAATAAAGAGGGAGAAAGAAACAGACTATTTGGGGAGGAAAGGGGTTCATATGGGGAGCATTTAAAATTAGACCAGAAGTTTAAGCCCTAAGGAGAAGGACACATTCAAGCCATGCCTGAAACACAAGGAGGAGCCAGCCATGCAGAGATCTGAAGGAAGATCATCCCAGATGGAAGACACAAGTGCAAAGGCTGTGAGAATTACAAAGCTGAGTGAGTCTGAGGAAGAGAAGACAAGGGAGGCTGGGAGCAAGTGGGCAGGAGAGTAAGAGCAGGAGATGAGGCCAGAAAATTAGTCAGGGTGCATCATATGGGACATTGGGGACCATGGGAACAGCTTGGTTTCCTTATATGTCCAGTGGGAAGTTACCAGAAGCTTTCAGGGAGTGTCAGGGTAGGAATTACCTGTTAAAGAGACCATTCTGATTGCTCTATAGAGAATGAATTAGGCAGGGAGAAGTTAAAAAAAAGGAGGAGGAGGAGAAGGAAGAGAAGTGGAAGGGGGGAGGAGGGGAGGAACAGGAGAAGAAATAGTAGTAGTGATGGTGGTAGTAGTAGTAGTAAGTGCAATTAGGCAGTCCTTGCAGGAGACCAGGTATGAGGTACTAGTGGCTTGAACCAAGGAGTAGACTGGACACAGAGGTGGGCATACTCCATATATGTGTTAGAGGGAGGGGATGCAGCCTGCGTTCATTTCCTAGGGCTGCCATAAGAAATTTCCACAAATTTGGTGACTTGAAAGAACAGAAACTTATTCTCTCATTGAATTGGAAGCCAGAAGTCTGAAATCAAGGCTTTGGCAGAGCCATGCTCCCTTCAAAAGCTGTAGGGGAGAATCCTTCCTCACCTCTTCTAGCTGCTGGGGGTTCAGGTATGCCTTGACTTTGACCACATCAGTTCAATCTCTACCTCTATCTTCACGTGATCTTTTCTTCTTTCTCCCCTTTTCTGCTCAGTCAGTGTCTTTTCCTTTTCTGTCTCTTAAAAGGACAGATCATTGGATTTAAGCCCCACCAGAATAATCTAGAATGATCTCATCTCAAGATCTTTAACTTAATTAAATCTACAAAGACCATTTTTTCAAATAAGGACACAGTCACATGTTTCAAGGGTTAAGGCATTAACCTACCTTTGGGGGGCTACTATTCAGCATATAACACAGGTCTTGCTGACATACTGGACATGGAGATAAGGAAAAGAGAAGGACAAAGATGACCCAGGAGATATCCAGCTATTGAAACCCTGTCTAACGTGAGCAGTGGGGAGAGAAGAGTTTGCAGTTTTAGTGAGAGGCACATCAAAGAGCAGCTTTGCATAGATGTTCTCTGTGGGCAGAGGGGAGTTCACTTAGCAGCAGCAAACAATGAATATCACTATAATTGACGGGACTGAAATTGGTGCAAGTCCAGGGAACCTTCCGGTCTAGAGTTTGAAGTTGCTGTTCAGCAAAGCTGCCTTACACTGAGTGGATTCTCCCCATGGTCTTCTCACCAGCACTCTGCCTTTCTTCTAGCATCACTCCACTGCTGCCTCCATCATAAGCTTCTTTCCTTGCCAATGGCTACTGCAGGGTTGGCTGTGATGGTGCATAATTCTTGTGTGTATGTGTGTATGTAGTGGTGTGGAAGTTGTTGTAAAGCTGGATCCCCTTGAAGTTGATTTTGGAGCACCTGCAAAAAAATATCATAAAAGAGCAGTTAAGCTAAAATAATTTGGCCTTATTACAGGCCATTGGGACTCTAGAACTGAGCACCTGAATGAGAAATAGCACATGGAATGGAATGGACAACAGACTTAAAAATCATTATCCTGGTAGAGGACTGAGGGTAGAGATAAGGCACTGGATTGAATATCAAGAACAGCACAAACTAGCCTTGACTATTTCAAGGCTTGGAGGCAGCACATGCTGAGCTGAAGGTAAACTCCATAGAAGCTCTTGGATTGGGACAAGTGGTCAGCGCATGGGGCAATATTACCAAGGAATTTTGCACAGGGGGCTGAACGTTGGCTGAGATTATATCTAAACAAGTTGAGAGGGTTGACTCTCAGCAACCAGAGCCAACTCGGCTAATTAGGCCTTACTCTAGTCCTACCAGGGCAAGGACAAGGAAAAATGCTGGTGGGTCTCAGATAATTAGATAGAACAAACATAAGGCAAGATAAAGCATTTGCCCAAGGGCAGTCCTTGCCTTTTTGCCTGCCCTGAATTCTTTCCCTCTTTTTCTGGTAACACAGAAAAGGATGTTCACTGAGGAAGGATACATGTGCATATGCACACTCTTAGTTTATGTAATGAGGTGAGGCTGACAGTCCTGCCAGCTCCAGGAATAGGCATGGGTCCAGACCTGACGAATCAGCTACTCATTTCCTACTTTCCTCGATCCAATAGGTATTGATTCAGAAATGAGCGTGGGGTGGATATCTCTCCCTTGCCCTCCAGATTTACTCTCTACCCTTCTCTCCCCTATTCTGTACCCCAAGACTCTGACCAGTATGGACTTCATCAGTGTGCTCCCTTACCTATTACCTTCTAGTTAAATTCTGCTGTTGAACACAGACAAGAGATCAGAGGGAGGAAGAAGACCAAGAATGACTTACATATTCACGGTGCGATTGCTCTGCAACCCTCAATCACAGGTTGCAGCTCCCACATATAGTCCTGGCCACAGGGATAAAAATAGGAACCCACTCTTACAGCCCAAAAGTACTTAAGTTCCCTGTCATTTCCCTACAACTGACTACATAATGGAGAATAGTCCCTTAATTGAATTCTTGTCAAATCATCCAATTTGAATGAACTATTTCCTGTTAGAACCCTGACTTAAATAGAGTATGTGACACAAGCCAAGACAATGAAAACCTACCCAGGTCTTCTTGGTGGAGCTATTGGGCAAGAGAAGATTTCTTTCCAGTGGAGTAAAATGCATGCCGAAGTGGGCCTGGGGAGAGCTGCCTAAGAATGAGCTAACATGGAAGCAATCAAAGAGAAGAGGCTGGAGAAGAGGAAAGAGATGAATTCTTGAACCAGTCTTTGAGCTCCTGGGTCCAGACATATTACATGTTATATGAGCCAATAAACCCTTGTTTTGGGGTACATATCTATGAGGGCAGTTCTTCATGTATAAATAAAATAGTCATGATTTACCCATTGTCCTGGTGTCTATGCTTGCTGCAATCAGCTCACAATAGGTTGACTCGAAGGGAAGGCAACTCAGAACTTTATGAAATAAAGGGACAGAGAGAGAGACACAAGAGAGGAGATAAAGCTGGCACCAGGGGACTCACAGCTTCTGGAACTGAGAGCCTCTACCCTAGTTTTCCACCTCGTATTTATTGGAAACTACCAAGCAGTTGTTTGCTATTAGAACTGCAATATCATCTATAATAGGGAACAACTGCAACATCTACAAAAGAACAAGTATAACAGGTATTTACAATAAGGAACAGGTAAGCCAGTTTTCCACAACACATGGTGAGGTTCAGCCTGGATAGAAGGGACATGCTTATACCTGGATAAGCAGTTGCAGTTGTACTTAGATGTGCTCGAAGAGGCATAGGCCGCTGTTGGGGACTGAATCGTGTACCCCACAAAAGCTATGTTCAAGTTTTAATCTGAATTCTTATGGGTAAAATGTATCTTTGAATATGCTAAGGTTAGGCAGAGTGTGAACTCTTTTGTGAATAAGATTTTTTAAGATGCTATTCTGAATCAGGGTAGTTTTAATCTGCATTACCTGAGACCTTATAAAGAAGTCAGAGAAAGCCACAGGAGGAGACCAGAGGCATCACCATGGGACCAAGGACTGCCATCACGAATCTGGGAGAAAGCACAGTCTTGCTGACACCTTGACTTGGGGCTTCTGGCCAATAAAAGTGTGAACCAATAAGTTTTTGTTGTTTAAACTTACCTATTTTGTGGTATTTGTCATAGCAGCACTGGGCAAACCAAGACAGCAAGGCAATGGGAAAGACAGGCAGAGAGTTGAAAGCTATAAAGTACCCCATGATTCCTGGAAACAGAGCCAGGATGGCAATGTATTATAAAGTTCATTTGTGGGAATGAAATGACAGAGCCAGGACATAGTTTTCTAGAACCAGGTGGAGTGGAAATGCTTTTCCTCTGAGCCCATATAAGAAAGTGTCTGTAGTTTGGAGCCACCAGGAAAACGAGGTCTTTTTCTCTGAAACTTCTAAAAGGCTAATACAGATTGGCCCCATATTCCCAACTTGGAGGCACTAAGGGAAGAGTGTACACTCCAGCTTATCAAATTTGTTCTTGATTTCCAAAGCTGAATGGTTTCCAGTCTGTAGGGGGTTTTCAAGAGGCCAGACATGTGTCAGGAGATAATACCAGGCACAATCTAATTTCACTTTGATGACTACACCACTGCTGGCACTTCGAATAACTCCAAGAAGGAAGGGTGGGGCAAAGTTTATCTGTATGTTTTTGTTTTTACCAACAGGACATATAAAAATAAACAAGACCTGCTTGCTAAGGTGAAGTGCTATTTGAGACCATGTAAAATCACAGATGGAATTCCACAAGAGCCTTTCATCCCTTTCTTCTTTACAACATTTATAACAAGATAACAGGAAACATGTATTTGAAGTGAAAAATTATTTTGCATCTTAATAAGTAACTTCATTGAGAGTGCCAAATCCCAACTGCTAATCTCTAATTAGAATCGGAAAAGGCTTTGAGGACTAAAAGAGTCTTCTGGATTTGAAGGTGTAGTTCTATAGCTTATGGAGAAATATAGAAAAACACATGAAAGAAATTATATGATACATTCAAAAAATTCAACACTAACATATATTTAGAAAAGAATCCCAGGAAACATAGAGTAGAAGGAATTTTCTACGATCTGATAGAGCTAATCCAAAGTATACCCATTATCATGCCATCTATTTCACAATGTTTTTCAGAATATAACTAAAATAATAAAACAAGCAAAGGAAAAGGGAAGTACAAGAATTAGAAAGAAGATGACAGAACTATCATAACTTACAGTCAATGTGATCATGCACAAAGAAAAGCCAAGAGAAAAATGGTGAAATTACTCCAACTAATGATAGAGTAGTCCTATACACCTGCAATAATCAAATTAGAGGAGAAAAATCAGATAAATATATGAGTTTATATTTGCACAATATTTGTGCTTAATATCCAATGCCCCCTTTTACTAGCTCTGTAAACCTGGATATAAAACTTAAATCTCTCTTAAAACAACTTTTTTTTTTTAAAGATTTATTTATTTATTTCCCCTCCCCCCCAACCCCAGTTGTCTGTTCTCTGTGTCTATTTGCTGCGTCTTGTTTCCTTGTCCCCTTCTGTTGTCGTCAGTGGCACGGGAAGTATGGGCGGTGCCATTCCTCGGCAGGCTGCACTTTCTTTTCACGCTGGGTGGCTCTCCTTACGGGGCGCTGCATGGGGCTCCCCTACGCGGGGGTCACCCCTGCGTGGCAGGGCACTCCTTGTGCGCATCAGCACTGCGCATGGGCCAGCTGCACACGGGTCAAGGAGGCCCGGGGTTTGAACCGCGGACCTCCCATGTGGTAGATGGATGCCCTAACCACTGGGCCAAGTCCGCCGCCAAAACAACTTTTAAAATACCGAGCTCACTGGAGGTAAGTTATTTGTACAAGGAAGGGATAAAATGAGGGAAAATAGGGTTACATTTGGGTGGGGCTTTGCAGGCTTGAGGGGGGCTAGGGATGGGAGGATGGGTAATATTGCCCAAGAAATTGGGGGGAGGGTGGGACAACATACGAACATAGGAGATTGTCAGGTATTTGGTTGAGAGTATAATGCTGAGAAAACTTTTTCAAAAATATAATAAGGAAGGTTACCTGTTTAAGATGCTTAAAGGGGATAATCCGATGCAGAACAGGCTCCTAGGGAGTATGTGAATGCTCATTTTGCCATAGTGGGTTACATCATTGGATAGAGACCCATATAATGAGAGTGAAGGTATACCCACATCCTGGGGAGGACTGATGTTCTCAAATAGAGGAAATTGTATCTCTCGAGAGAAATGGTGGCTCCCAGTGCATTAGGGCAGTTGAGCATGTCAAGCCCTCAGCACTATTGCAAGTATCTCTGAACATGGCCCTTCAAGCAATGAAGATTGACTGCCACTGTGAGCCCTAAGGGGAGGGGGAAAGAGGTATTGAATAGATGGAACCAACGTAACTGTGTGGGCAATAGAAGTGTTCCACAAGAGTACACAAGGATGGATATAAGACATGTTAACTTACACCAAAAATATATAGGGGCTGATAGGCTAAAATGTAAATCATAATGTAAAACATAAGATAACTAAAAATTTAGAAAATTGTATAGTCTAAAATATAAACCACAATGTAAACACAAATGTTACCTTGTTTGAAAGCTATTGTCTCAATATCTGTACATCAGTTTCAGTAATATAGTATGAATATGTAAAAAGATTATTGCTGTGGAAGGGAAAATGGTTTTATGTTGGATATGTGGGAGTACTGTATATTGTATATATGAATTACTGTGATCTAAAACTTTTGTGAAGATAAGCTTAATAATTAGGAAAAAAAGAAAAGAAAAAGATAGGACGTAGACAGTGAGGAAAAGATGGAAGTAGTTGCCTTGCCAATTTGCATACAGGGCAATACTTATTGCAGTGATGGTAGGCAAAATACCAAAAACAAAGCTTTTGCATTTTTAAATTTTTTGATACCCCAATTTATTTTTACCTTACTTTTTCTAAATTAATATGTATTCTATATCTAACCTTTAAACTCATCACTATATTCCATTTTACTATTAATGGAACCTGGCAATATATTGGGCATCACTTTTCAGGAAGTTTTGGATCACAGAGAGGTTCAACAATGGCAACGGAGGAATATTGGTGTAGGATGTTATTGACAGGGGACACATGGTTGGCAGAGAGTTCTACAGGGCATATATCCAGGGTACATTAAAATGTTTGGATATTTTCATAGTGGTTACAATTAAAAACAACAACTGAGGGAGTGCTGAGTTCCTAGCCAGGGGAGCTCTATCACAATCCCTAAAGGAACAGCAACAATCCCCCAAGTGCAACGCCAAAGACCAAAAAAGAAGGAAGGTCCAACAATGAGCCCTTGATACTAATGACTATGCTTGTGAGCCTGTGCACGTGAAATAAGAACAGTGTCTAGAGCTGCAGGGTGCCAAAGAGTTACCTCCTGAGAGCCTCCATGTTGCTCAAATGTGGCCAGCCTCGATGCCAAACTCAGCATGTAAATGTGTTGCCTTCCCCCCAGTGTGGGACATGCCTCCCAGGGATGAGCCTCCCTGCTGCTGAGGGATTACTACCAAGTACCAGCTGATGATGTAACTAGAAAACGACCTTGAATAAAAGGGTCAACTCGGACCAGCAGAATATCTCAGTCTACATATAATACCAGGAGTTAAAAATGCTTTTTTGACCTGAATCAAAGGGGGAAATGGAAAGAACAAATGAGTTTATGTGGCTATGAGTCTCCAAAAAGAGCCAGGAGGTTATCAGAGGGGTTGCCCTTATGCACACCTAAGCAGAGTCCCAGAGACAGATAAAATAGATACAACCCCACGTATTGGTTCTTCTGAGGGCTACAGAGACCCACAGGTTCTACGGTCATGGCAGATGGAGTTCAGTGTCATGTCAGTTGGCCCTACTTTTGAGTTTGTGTTTCTGTGTGATGGAGCTGGACTCAGATGTGATCTTTGTCCACAAGTCTCTCCTGTTACTTTTACCAGAACTGTAGCTGTTGCTGTGTTTTAATGTATACCCAGGGGATCTGAATCTCTGGACTGACCATGTGATAGCCAGGCCCTGAGCCTCAACAGACTTGCAACTCCTACATTCTGGTTTATTGGACTTACCCCACTCAGCTAACATGGAGGTGAAGAAGGTCAACCACCACACCAGGGAGCCAAGAGTGCCTAGAACTGAAAGCAGGAGAATTGCAGCCAGCATCCATGTGGAATCTGAGCCCCCTCTTGATATAGATGTTGAGTGGACACAACCATTCCAAGGCCCACAGGGTGGAGGAAGAGAGTATGGATTAGAGTGGACTTACTGATATTCTATTCATGAACTATTGTGATTAGTAATCGAAGAAAATGTGGCATTGGTATGGAGAAAGTGGCCATGGTGGCTACTGGGGGTAGGGAGTGGGAAGAAGAGATGTGATGTGGGGGTGTTTTCAGGACTTGGAGTTGTCCTGGGTGGTTTGCAGGGACAGTTACCAGACATTGTATGTCCTCCGATGGCCCACTGGGTAGACTGTGGGAGAGTGAGGGCTATGATGTGGACCATTGAGCATGAGGTGCAGTGGTGCTCAGAGATGTATTCACCCAATGCAATGAATGTCTCATGATGATGGAGGAGGTTGTTGTTATGGGGGGAAGAGTGGAATGAGGGGGGTTGGGGGTGTATGCGGACCTCATATTTTTTAATGTAACATTAAAAAAATAAAGACAAAAAAAAGAATTGGAAAAAAATATATAAAATAAAATACTGAGCTCACATATATATTAACTAGTATGAGTGCAGTAATTAACAAATCAACAAAAATTAGATCTCTTTTCCTTTCATTGAAAAGAACATTCCATCCAACTCAGAGAAGCTACCCACCTCCTCCTCCTTGAAATCACAAGCCCAGTTGCCACCAAGTAAGAAGAAAGAGATGTCAGTCATTTGGAGCTTAGTCCAATGGTTAAAGTAAGTAAAGAGGCAAGGCCCCCAAGCCTTCTATTTCACGTTATTTTGATGGAAAAAAAATTTCTCTTGAAATGGCGTTGCCTACTGAATAAGGAAGATTTATTCTTTGCTCTCTTTATTTTGTCTATAGTGTTTGAAGTCCAGCACAGGGCCTAACTCCTAGGGAGTTTTCAGGGGCCTATGAAATGTTTGAGAGCTAGAAAAAAAAAAATTGGCTTTAATATACAAAGAAAACTACAAAATTGAATTTAATAAATATTTAATTAAATGTCTACAAAACCCCAGGTTATATCAGCCTTTTTAATGACAATTTAATGTCATAGAATATTTTCATTTTAGTGAAAAATAACTTTTTGTTTAGGTTTTTCTCATTCTATTCATACCCAGGAATTCTTACAATAATTGCTGATAAATTATAAACGATAGTAAATTGGATTATAGGTAACTAAATAAATTTAAAAGCAAAAATAATAAAAATCTTTCAAAAACTTTTTAATAGAGTGATATTTAATGTAAGATATGATGCTTCTTAATATATATGATAAGATGTAAGGGGGCTTGCAAAAGGAAGAGTGGCCTAGGATATGTGACAATGTTAAAATAGCCCCTAGAACATAAATGTTGTCAGCTGATTCTTGAAAAAGGGGCAAAGCCAATTTGATAGAGGAAAGATAGTCTTTCAAACAAATGGTGCTGGGACAGTTGAACATCCATATACAAAAATAATAATAATCTAGACATAAAAATTAACTCAAAATGGATCTTAGACCTAAATATAAAATGAAAAACTTTTGTAGAAGACAGCACGCAGGAAAAAATCTAGGTGACCTCGGGCTTCGCAATGAGTTTTTAGATACAACACCAAAAGCACGACCCATGAAAGAAAAAACTGATAAGGTAGACTTTATTAAAATTAAAAATTTCTACTCTGAGAAAGACACTGTTGAGAATATAAAGAGACAAGCCACAGACTGGGAGAAAACATTTGCAAGTCACATATCTGATAAAGGAGATGTATCCAAAATATAGAGAACTCTTAAAATTTAACATGAGGAAACAAAACAACCCAATTACAAAATGGCAAAAAAAATCTGAACAGACACCTCACTAAAGCAGATAAAAAGCATATGAAAAGATGTTCAACATCATATGTCATTAGGAAGCTGCAAATTAAAACCACGATGCGATACCATTTAACACCTATTAGAATGGCTAAAATCCAAAAACCTGAAAACACCTGATGAGGATATAGAGCAACAGAAACTCTCATTCATTGCTGGTGGAAATACAAAATGGGAAAGGCACTTTGGAAAACTGTTTCGCCATTTCTTATGAAGCTAAACGTAGTCTTGCCCTATGATTCAGTAACCATGCTCTCAGATATTTACTCAGTTGAGTTGAAAACTTGCCAGCACACAAAAACCTGACCACAAATGTTTATAGAAGCTTTATATAATCTCCAAAAACTAGAAGCAACCAAGATGCCCTTCAATAGGAGGACGGATACACAAACTGTGGTAAATCCACACATCACATATTATTCAGCAACAAGTAAAATAAGCTCTCCAGCCATGAAAAGAAATAGAAGAACTGAAATGTATATTACTATGTGAAAAAAAGCAGTCTGTAAAGGCTACATACTGTATGATTCCAACTATATGACATTGTGGAAAGAGCAAAGCTATAGAGACAGTAAAAAGATCAGTGCTTGCCACAGGTTCAGGGGGAAGGAGGCTGGGATGAACAGGTAAAGCAGAGGGTATTTTTAGGGTGGTGGAACTATTCCATAACATGATGCTGTAATAGTGGATACAACATTTGTCAAAACCCATACACCACCAAACTGAACAACACCAAAAATGAACCTTAATGCAAACTATGAACTATAATCAATAATAATATATTGATATTGGTTCATTAATTGTAACAGATGTACCACACTAAAGTAAGATGTTCATAATAAGGGAAGCACTGGTGAGGCTTGGATGGGTGGGGATATAGAACTGCACATACTATTTGCACAATTATTTTATAAATCTAAAATTGCATTATATTTTATTATTAAAAACAAAATAGCCCCTAGCAGACCATATTCCTTAAACCTAAGAGATGTGTTCGAAAGACCAAAGCATATTTTAGGAAATAGTAGGCAGAAGGTCCAATACATACATGAGAAAAATTACAACCACCTACTTAATCCTCTATTCCTTGGCTCAAAAAACACTTGTGCTGTGAACTGCATCATTTCTGTAGCTTGTGTTATTTTATTTTCTTCCTCCATGGCTATCCTATGCACCAGTAAGACAATAAAATACCAAGGTCATGATTCATAACCACTGTCCCATTCTCTCTCTTCTTAGGACATGTAGCAATCACTCCATATTTACTTTCAAAACTAAAGATTGAAAGAAGCAAGCACTTTCGAACACATTGGAACAAAAAAAGATGCCTCCAAGACTTTTACTAAAAACATATGAAAGAATCTAAAACTTTGAATTGTAAAACACTACTGTGAAATTACATTTCCATGAACATCTATTGTTTCTTTGTTCCTTGCGTGAAAATATCTTTCTCCCTGAGACATTAGCATATGACAAATAGACCCTTATTTTCCTGCCCAAATGCAGTACTTACCGCTGGTTGATTTCTTACCTAACATTACTTACAGGAAGAAACACAGCCTAAGAATGTTTATTATTGAATATCTGAGCCCTCATCAAGTAGTGCTGACAGTGTTACACACAAAAACAAAACAAAACAAGCCTCAAATGGCATTATATTTAAGTATGATGATGCTTCGCAGTTTGTTTTTGATGGAGAAAATGAGAATTATTATTACCTGTGTGTATTTCTGCCTAGGGATTAACCCTGCTCTATGGCTTTCTTAACTATAGCATTATAGCTGTGCTTTTCATAATGAAGAGGAAATCCAGCATCAAATAAGCAATTTGCCAGGGTTTTCAGCCCCCGCATCTGTGAGAGGAGGCAATTCAACTATTGCAGCTATGATTTTCTAAGCTTTTTGTTTCCTAAAGGGGAGTTTACCTGAGCCCCCATAGGGAAGAGATGCATGCCCACAAACTGAAGTCATAGGGCCCCAGACCACAATTGCTATTTTACACTTCTTTCCTTTCTTTTATTTTTATATTTCTTTCCTATAAAAAGGAGTCAAGAGTAGTCTCACGCTTCCTCTGAAGAACAGAAGAGTACTGACTGTTCCAGTTCCACTCCCGCCCTGCCTGCCTTGGACCCCACCAAACAATACACCCCCAAGCAGAATGGAAATTTACACAAAAGATAGAGGACTAGGTACTGTTAACTGGGTCATTTGAGTCTTTTAAAGAAACTGGACAAAGGAAAAGAAATTTGTTCTCTTAGCTAAATTATTCCTCGGAGCTCATTCTTCCCAGGAATAGCCCTGGTTTGTCATCTTCAAATGAACTGAATGATCCACACCCCCCCACCCCCAACGTGGAAATCTGCAATTCAAAAGCATTCATCTGCGCTCTAAGGTCTCCATCCATTCACCACCATGGACATCTCTCACTCTCTTCCATCTTGCCCACCCACCAAGTTTTCAAAGACTGTGTTTATTAAGCACATAGTACTGATGATTAATTCATTTCCCACATCTAATTAAGCAGACACAGATAAACACCAATAGGCATGTCCAAACAGCATTGGATAACCAAGGCTACCATATTACTAAGTGAACTGAGTTGGCTGAACTCCAGCCCAAAGTAAACATTTCTGAGGTTCCCAGCTGTTTCACAGTTGGTAAATGTATGATTCCCACTAGGTTTTGAGAGAGAGAGAATGATTTAAGAACCCTAAGTTGAAACACTACCTTAGAGTCACGGCATAAGGCTGCCTGTCCTAGGGGAATCCACCCTATAAGACTCGTGAGCGTCAGCTCCCCCTCGCTTAAAGTGGGTATTCCATTGGCTAAATTGGGATGGATGAATATATTTCAAGATTTTATTGTCTACTAAGCATTGTACTGGGTGCTTTACAAACCCTGTCTGAAATAACCATCACAGTAAGTCTATTCAGTCATTCATTCATCCATTCATTTCACAAAACTTTAGAGTGTGCTTAAAATGTACGCAGCAATATTGCGGCTGCTAGGATACCATACTGGAAAAGACAGACGATGTCCTTTCCCTCAAGAAGTATACATTCTAGCCTGGGCATGCAGATCACGAATAAGCAAGAAATAATTGCGCAAGGAAATAGCCAGGAATAAATAATAGACAGTGAGGGGGAGGCATTAATTAGATCAGGGGGTCAGGGATGTACCCACTGAAGACTTGACTTGGTAATGAAAATATAAATTGAAAAAGAAAATAATAACAATTTTCCCTAGTGCAAAAAGGGAAAGAGACCATCCTACCCTTTTCTTAGATCGTTCTTTAATGTAACTGTAAATTATTTCTCTCCCCCTTTGAGATACATATAAATCTTTTTAAAAGCTAAATAATCCTTTTGGCAGCTTTACAACTCAAGAATGTCTTTTCTAAGGACCTGGGCTCCATTTCTCTGAAATGTAAACATCAAGAAAGATAGCAACTCATCTCCCATCTCCATGGGACTTTAACTTAGGCAGACTCCACATTCTAACTATCTACGTGTCATAAAGGCAATTAAACACAAAGTTAAGCCCAATGACCTGGTAACTTTAAGATTAACTATGTCCGACAAATAGTATTGTCAAATCCTCTTACTTGAGGACTAGTTATTCCTTATCTTCAGAATATGCATATAATGGGTCTTATCCGCTTGGCTATATAAACAGTGTGATTTCTTTCTTTGCAATCTCTTTAGTGGATTGCCTCTGCTGCATCACAGTCTGGTTTAATGCTTATTCTACAATAAAATTGTTTCTCTTCTGCCTTTGTGGAGAGACTTTCTGGTTTGGAAGATATTATTTTTAATTATATTTCTCCAACAACTTTTGAGGTGAGACCATAAGGCTTTATACCTGCGTTACTAAATAGAAAATTGAGAGTCAGAGAGGTTCAGCCAAGAACCCACTATCACCCATCTACTGAAACCCAGTTAGATTCTAACCTAGAGTTGCCAATCTCCAAACCTGTCTGCTTTCCACTCCACCCTATTGCCTCCAAAGAGGGACCTGATAAATACAAGTTCTGTTCTTTTTAAGATACATCATAATAGAAGTTTCAGCCTAGAAAGGCTGTGTAGAGAAGAGGATGTTATCAGAAAGAAAAAAACAAAGAAAATTCACAATCATCCTCATTTATAGTAGGTTTAATTATAAATTATAAAAAATTATATTTAATTTCCTTTTTTTTCCTTCCTTCCTCCTTACTTTTCATCAAAACCAAAACTTTTTCTTTCTTCCTCTTAGGCATGGTAATAAATATGGTTCTGGTTTGATCTCTAGATACAACAGATTTGACAGCCTAGATTTCAATGTGTGAAAGTTAAATAAATACATATGTTCTCATCAAGGCCAGATCACTGCCCCCTCCATTTCCTCATCTCCCAGAAGTAGAGGGCCATTAAAAAAAAAAAAGGAAAGAAAAGTCCTTGTTGAGTGATTGGGAAAGACAATGAACTGACTTGATCAAAAATAACATTCAAAGAGATTTTCTCCCACTTGACCATTTTCTCTCTGAGACTGAACAGGAGATAAGGTGTTAATCAGAATGCTTCTAAGAACCGTTTTATTGAACCCAGGTTTTACTGAAGCTGAAGCACCCAGCTATCAGTCAAGCCCCACAGAAAATAATTTCTTCCAGTAAATGAAGGACAATTACCAGAGGAAGAGGAGCAATTGAGGCCCTACCTCCAGTGGAGGGACAAAGGCTTAGGCTTTGAGTGCAAAGGAAGAGCAGGGGCTGGGTTTCAAGAGGACAGCTCTAACAAAGAAAGTTGTTAGAGACAGTTAGGAAAGCTATCAAGAGATCTTGATTGTGGCTTTCTCACTTCCTTTGAAAAATGGGACAGCCATTAATCCCTCTGATGTACACGGTAGAAAAGGAACCCATTGCAACCCCACAATTGACAAATACAAAGAAGGACCAGAAATCCAAGACTCCTGGAAGTAAGGGTCACTCCTACACAAACTCCTCCATGATGGTGCCCCCTTCATAGTACATCATTGTTAATGATGTAACTATGGTTGGTGGTAGAGCTCATGCAAGTTCAGAATATGGGTTCCGAATCAAACAGACCTGGAATAGGGTCTTGGCGCTACCATTTTACACCTGTGAAAAAGGATTTTCAAGAAAGAGGAGTGAGCCTATTGTTTCTCCAAAGCCTGACAGAACATACTCAAATACCCTTCTCCACCAAAGAAAAGGCAAGTATTTTTTTTTCAATGTTAACCAAGATATCAAAAGCAGAGAGAATGACCAAAAATCTGGAATTGCAGGGATGCTAAAGAGATGTGTAGATTAGCACTCACTTTAATATCACTCAGTGACTAGGACTGTAGCTTTCATTTCAAAGAGATGTTCAGCAAGTCCCTGGCTTTCTGGGATTCTACCTTTTTCATACATTATAAACCATAGAGCTTATGGATTTAAAAGACATTCTTTCAAAGGCCCTCTTGCTGAGCAGTAGTTTGCTTTTAAAAACATACTGTAGAGGGGAGAGGATGTAGTTCAGTGGACGAGGACCTGCTTCCAATGTATGAGGCCCTGGGTTCAATCCCCAGTACTTCCTTAAAAAAAAGAAAAAGAAAAAAACATATTGTAGATATCATGTCTGTCTTTCCAGCAAACATTTCATGCAGATAGGTAGCAGATCACAGCAACTCTATCCCTATGTCCAGTGACAACTTCAGGGACCTACGCCAAATTGAATTGAGGAGACTCAAAAAGAAAATTGCTCAGAGCTTGTGGGAAATGAGTCTCTCCCTCTCATTGGACTGTCAGTAAGGAAGAGTAACCCCAGCTGCTTCTTGCAGACTGAGGAGGGCTATCCCATGAACAGAGCCAACACTTAGAGAGTAGAAACCAAAAATCCTCAGAGAAAAGGGCCATCAACTCTACCCACATCTAGATCTCCAGTCACATGATATAATAAATGTATGCCATTCCTGTTGGAATCAACTTTTTACTAACTTGATACCAACAGAGATATTTGCATTGGCAGAGAAAAGATTATTCTCACCTCTCATTTTGGGGTAGAGAAAAAAATTCAGTTTATCAAAAGTCAGCCATTTATCAAGTTGAGCATATAACATGCCAGCCCAACAATGTTCATGGTTTCTTCAACCTCCAAAATAGTCTAAGACCCAATCTATCCCTCATGAGTGAAAAAACACTAGTTGTTTGTGGGTCTGATCCTGTTGGAGGCAGATGGTCAGTATAATTCCCCAGATTCAAGTCATGCTGTAGAGCCAATACCTTTTTAAGATTCTTAAGGTACATCTTATAGCAAAATGGGGTTGGCTTTAAAATGCCTTTATTATTCCGTGAGCAGATGTATATGGAATTTATTTAAATGTTAAATTAAACTGAACTTGACCGCACACACTGTACTTATACTATAGAGCAGTGTTTTCTAAAGTTAATGCTCCATGGCAAAAGAGTTTGTCAAATAAATGCAGGGACTGCTCCATACATATCTGTGGTAGTCTGAAGCTTTTATGTACCCTAGGAAATCATGTTCTTAGAGCTAATTCATACCTATGGGAGTAAACCTATTGGAGATGGGTCCTTCTGATTAAATTATTCAGTTGGACATGATCCAGAGTAGATCTTAATCCTCTTACTGGAGTTTTTATAAATGGGAGATATACAGAAAGAGAGACAGAGAAAAAAACACAGAAGTACAGAGAAAAAGCCACAGGAGCAGAGAGCAAAAACTGAGAGCAAGGAGCTAAAATCAACAGAAATCAGGAGAGAGGAAGCCAAAAACTAAAGCCAACAAAATGTGGAAAAGAAGAGAGAGAGCAGAAGCTGCCTCCATGTGCCAGTCTTCAGGGAGAAAGTATTGCCTGATGATGCCTTGATCTGGACATGTTCATGGCCTCAGAACTGTGTGCCAACCTATTTCTGGTATACTGCATTTTGTCAGTCTAGCTAACTGAAACAATATTCTACCTTGGGAAATTACAATGTGTAATAAAGGGTCTGAAAAGTCCTGTAGTAAAAAAAAAAAAATTAATTCTGTATTTTCCCAACCTAACTCTCCAGAAACCCTGTTCTCTTCATAGTACCTGCTAATATCTATTGAACACACTTTAAAACATGCTACTGTGTGGGCAATTAATAACTTCAGCTTAGCCCCAACATGGGACATGACTCCCAAGGATAAGCCTCCCTGGAACTGAGGGATTATTAGCAACTACCATCTAGTGATGCATTTGGAAAAAGATCTTGACCAAAAGGTGGAAACATTAACTACAAATGAGTTTTTATGGCTAAGAGAATTCAAAGAGAGTTGGGAGGGCATTTCAGAGATTATGCTTATGCTCATCTAAGGAGGATCTCACTTACTGCCACAGTAAGCAGTGCATTAAGCAGGGGGTTCCAGGGAACTCTAGAGACATCTAGACACTACACAGGGCAGACAACCTCGGCACCCTGTCAGTGGACCTTACCTTGGAATATATGGTTATCTAACCCCCCAATGTATTGGAGTTAGACTCATTTATAATTTTCCTATACATATTCTTATGCCCCTTTTATTTGAACTTATAATGAGCACTATATCCATTAAATATGTGTCCCAGTGACATTAATCTTCTGACTGTTCATGTGCCAGTTGAGCCCTGAATCTCAGCAGAGTTGCAGCCAACACCTACTCTCCAGTTCGTCAGACTCACCCAGAAAAACTAACAAAAGGATGATGATGGACAACGTCCATCCCAAAACCAGAGAGGATCTACATCTGCAAGCCTCCTCTCAATCAGAAGCAGAGTGGGTATCACCATGACAAAATTCTCAAGATTGAGGAATGAAAAACATAAGGCAGAAATGCAACTGTGGACTAAAGGAGACTTATTATTAATATTATCCTAGTAATGGAAGAACTTACAACATTGATTTAAAGGCAGTGGTCACCAGAAGTTCTGAGGGGAGGGAGAGGGAAGAATAGATGTAACATAGGGCATTTTTGAGACATTGGAATTGTTCTGCATGACACTGCAATGATGGATACAGGCCAGTACACATTTTGTCAAAACCTATAAAACTATGCGGTACAAAGTGCAAACCATAAAGTAAACTATAGACCGTGGTTAGTGGCAATACTTTAATATCTGTTCATCAATTGTAACAAATGCACCGCACTAATGAAAGATGTTGTTGGTAGGGAAAAATACAAATAAAACAGAAAATATATGGGATTCCCATATGCCCTACTCCCTACCCCTCCAACCCTTCTGATTTACCCCTCCCTTGGTGCCTAGTGTAAAGAAGCCACTCAATAAATTTCCCCCACCAACTACCCTCAGTTAAATCTCTTTGTTAGAGGAGATGCTTCCTTTTCAAATATGCCTTCATTTTTCAAAAGAAGACCAACTTCCATTCCATCCAGAAGCCAAATAAGCCCCCAATCTCTGAACTTTTTCAATGCCTTTAGTCTAAAGCAGTCATGTTCAAAGTGAGGCCCCAGAGAGCAGCTTTGGCCTCACCCAGTAACTTAGAAACACAAACTCTCAGGCCCCACTACAGATCTTTTGAATCAGAAACTCAGACATGGGCCTTGCAATCTGTATTTTAGAAAGATTTCCCAGTGATTCTTCTGCTCACTTAGGTTGATGTACTAAAACAAGGGTTCAGCAAACATTTTCTGTAAAGGCCAGATAGTAAATATTTTGAGTTATGTGGGCTAAGAAGCAAAATTGAAGGCATTGTAAGTACTTATATAACAAGAAAGAACAAAAATTTCCAAAAAACTTTTATGACATTCAAAATATAACAATAAGTACAATTTTTTATAATACAGATTTACTAATGAAAAGAATGGAATATTTTTTAGGATAAGAGTTCTCTCAATTAGAGTGCAAAATCAATGTTCCCTATCATCAAACTGATGGCAAATGTTCATCTATAAAAACTATTCTTAGCTCAGGAAACAGGTGGGTCATGCTGGCAGACAGGCCATAGTTCACTGTCCCTTGCTCTGAAGCATCAATGCCAACAATTAAGATAAGGGCCAAGCATTCTCTGCAAGGTTAGCAAAAGACCTTTGCATAGATCAGTGATTCTCAACCAGGAATGATTTCAACCCCCAGGGGACATTTGGCAATGGTTGGAGATGCTTTTGGTCATCCCAGCTGGAAGAGGCAGGGGAGGCAGGTGTTACCGGTATTTAATGGGTGGGGAGAAATAAATAAATAAATAAATAAATAAATAGATTTTTTAAGATAAAGATATTAGTGAGGTTGAACATGTTTTTAAAAATAAAACAAAACAAAAATACAAAAACCTAGGGATGCTGCTAAACATTCCACAATGTGCAGGGTCACTCCTCCCATGACAAAGAATTATCTGGCCCCAAATGTCAATAGTCCTGAGGTTGAGATACCCTGGCAGCTAACACTTTGCATCTCAGTGCAGGCCTGTGGATCTGCTTTTCACCTCCTGTCCTATTTCTAAGCCATTTAGGCAACCTCCCTTGTCTTATTACTACTACTGTTTCCCAATTTTCACATGGACAAGATATCCCTAAAGCGCTGTGCAAAGTCATTTGCAAGAAGCAAGGCTTCTCTTTTTGGAGTTTTCAAATTTTGATTGCTGAGATAAAATTAATGTCAACACTAATAGTATTTAATTCCAGAGCTATCCTTCCAAAGCCTGTTTTCTCCCAAAAGTAGCTTTGTGCAGCCAGATATTTGTTGAGGAGGAAAACACAAACAAGATATTCAATAGGATCTTTGGCTAAAGAAAATGCCCTAAGGTGCTGCAGGCTCTGCACAGGAATGCTGAGAATCAAAGGCCTTTTGGTTTGGTAGCTTCTAGTGATTCTAGTTGTGCAAAGGAAGCAATAATTGACAAGTTAGCTCCTGTCTTGTCCCATCCCCTTTCCTCCCTTTAAACCTACCGCACCAGAAGCTGAGACACACCTGTAAGTTCCGTGTCCATAAAAGGCAAAGAGGCCTCCCCTTCTCAATGAGGTGGCCAGGTTCATGACTAGGCTGTAAAATCACAGATTTGATGAACCAGGGGCTGGCACCCCTGGAAATCAGCTGAAGTAAGGTAGTCCTTTGTGGGGGAGAAGTGGAAGAAGATAGGAGAACATTGCTGTCTACAAGGGAAACGTTAGCTAATATTTGGTTTACTGTGTGCCAGTCATGCTCCAGGAGTTTTGCTGCATATTATTTCATCTTCACAATAACCCTGTGGGTAGGGAACCACCAATATTCTCGTTTTATAGACGAGGAAACTGGAGCTCAGAGAGAGTAATTAACTGTTTTGTTTTTTTAGGAGGTACCAGAATTTGAACCCAGGGCCTCGTACATGGGGAAGCAGGCACTCAACCACTGAGCTACATCCACTCCCAGTAATTAACTTTTTTTTAAAGATATTGAATTCATAAATTTTTTATCTTTTAATTTCCCCCATGCCACCCCCCAAGATGGCTCCCTCATCTGTCTGCTCATTGTCTGCTCATCTTCTTTAGGAGGCACCAGGAATCGAACCTGGGACCTCCCATGTGGGAGGCGAGTGACCAACCACTCGAGCTACTTTGGCTCCCTGCTGGTTGCATTGTCTGATGGTTGCACCATCTGCTACTTGCAGATGATGCATCATCTGCTGCTTTTTGGGGTAGATGCAGCATCTGCTCGTTGAAGCATCTGCTTGTTGGGACAGTTGCGGCATCTGCTTGTTGTAGCAGTTGTGGCATCTGCTGACTGTAGCATCTGCTACTGTGGCATCTTGCTGGTTACAGCATCTGCTCATTGTAGCATCTTGCTGGTTGTGGCATCTTGCTGGTTGCAGCATCTGCTCATTGCAGCATCTGCTTGTTGTGGTGTCTGCTCATCTTCTTTAGGAGGCACTGGGAACCAAACCCAGGATCTCCCATGTGGGATGCAGGTGCCCAATTGTTTGAGCCACATCTGCTCCCAGGAATTAACTTTTTTTAAAAATTTCTCTCCCCTCCTCCCCCTTCCGCCCTCTCCCCCCCCAGTTGTCTGCTCTCTGTGTCCATTTGCTGTGTGTTCTTCTGTGACTGCTTCTATCCTTATCAGCGGCACCAGGAATCTGTGCTTCTTTTTTATTGTTTTTGTGTCTTCTCACTATATCAGCTCTCCGTGTGTATGGCACCATTCTTGGGCAGGCTGCACTTTTCTTTCGCGCTGGGCGGCTCTCCTTACGGGGCACACTCCTTGCACATGGGACTCCCCTATGCAGGGGACACCCCTTCATGACATGGCACTCCTTGTGTGCATCACCACTGCACATGAGCCAGCTCCACACAGGTCAAGGAGGCCCGGGGTTTGAACCGCGGACCTCCCATAGTGGTAGGTGGATGCCCTATCCATTGGGCCAAGACTGCTTCCCAGGAAATAACTTTTAAGGTCACACAACTGGTAGAGCCAGGACTGGAATCCAGGTATATCTAACTTACAAATACATGCTCTTAAACACTATTGAGTCACTAAGGCTTTATAAATATGCATGGATCCAAATCATTTAGAAATAGAAAATTCAATTGAAAATTCAACTGTCCATTCTAATATCCAGTGACTGGTGTTGCTAATAGAGCCTCAAAATTTCACAGAAAACTCAGAAATGACTATATCCCCTCCATGTGTGCACAACCCAATGATGCAAGAGAACTTGGTAATAATGGTTTATCTATACTTCCATTCTCAAAGGAAGCCTCACCCGCCCCTTTTTGATCCTCAGTGGGCAGGTTTGGTGTGGGGACTGCCTGAAAGAGTACGTATTCATGTTATCACATAGTTTCTTCTTTTTGAAAAAGGAAAAAAAAGTTTTCTTTTTTATAATACAAACTACAGAAATTAAAATCAGAGGATACAATAGTGATTCTCAAGGGGGGAAATGAATATTAAAAAAAACTATGGGCTACAGCTGTAAGAGATGTGTTGTTTATAAAAAGTCAAGAAACCCTGGTATTACTACCCTACTCTGTTGTTAAGTCCTTACCTCTAATTAGAGTAAATCATACAGAGAAGAAGAGAAGCAGAAATGGGAGAGGTTTTACTTTGTCAAAGGGTTGCCGATGCAAAGTACCAGAAATGGGTTGGCTTTCATAATGGGAATTTTATTTAGGGTAAAAGCTTACAGTTCCAAGGCTGTGAAATGTCCAAATCAAAGCACCATCAGAGATGCTTTCTCAGCAGAGTCAGTTGCAGGTGATCCTGGTGTCCTGCTGCGTGGCATAGGTGGCGGCCATCCCTGCTGAGGTCTCTGACCTCCCCTCCAGAATCTACCATCTCCTGGAGCTCAGCTGTGGCCAACCAGGCATAGGGCTTGTCTCTTGAGAGGCCTCCTCCCTCAATCTCAGCTGCGCTGCTCTCTTCCCAAGTTCAGCTTTGGGCTATCAGGCATTGGGCTCATCTCTTCAGCCTTGAGCTGCTCTGTGGGTCCAGCCTCCTGGGGGCTTCATGCTTAAGCTTCCGCTGCTAGCCATCCCCGAGTCCTCTCTCACACGACAAGGTAAAAAGTGGCAACTTCCTTCTTCTCCGTGTCTCTGTTTACATATAGCTCCAGTAAGAGGGTGGAGACCCAAGTTAGTCCAATCAAAATGATAGCCCCACACCCACAGGAATGGACTAGTTCAAGAACAGAATACTTTTATTTTTGGTATTCACACAGTAATCTCAAACTGTCACAAAAGAGGAGGAGGAAAGCCGAGAAGGAGTGGAGACAAGGAAAGCAGGAGGAGGAGGGAGGGAAAAAAAGAATTCTCCAAATACATATTCCTCAGAGGAGGCCCACAGCAGATTGCAATCCCCACACAGAGGCACATTTTCATAGGCACAATTCAGAACAAATTCTTATGTAGAAGGGAGGACAGGGGTACATTAAGTCCAATCAAAATTATCATGCGCCAAGCTGGAATTCGAGGGCTGATGACAGCAGTTGACAGCAGCCAAGGCCCTGCATGGAGCCTCCTGCTTTCCTGTGCTCAGCGCTCTGTCGCTTCCTCTTCTGCTAAGTCCTAACCAAAAACAAATAAGTCCCAACCCCAGTCTCCCTCTCCCCACTCATACACACACATCTTTGGGATAACCTGAAGGGAGAGTCTCAGTAGTTTCTAAGGAATATTTATCTTTCCCATATTCTGTGCTCAGAGAATAACATCACACACCTGAAATGTATATATAAATACATACATACAGGTCAATCCTATTACAACAGACTTGAGTGAACTGTTCAAATATATTTGAAATATATTTCAATATATAAAATTCCTTCCAGCATCCAGGCAGGGGGAATAAAAAGAAGAAGGTGGCACATATATGTACAAAAATCATTCCAGCATCTGTAACATGAAATACTAAATGACAATGGTGTACTATTTACAGTTTTGATAAGGAAAAATTATAAATTGTGACCACAGAATTTTATTCCCTTCTTCTTGTATATGAAGCTGACAGGACAATATATATATATCAAGAATTAAAAAAATATACCACCTTTTATACTTGTTTAAAATACTCCTTGAAGGTATACTCCAGATGACCAAGAGCTAAATCCAAATTAAAATAATAAAAATGGTGTCATTCAGGGTATCAGTGGCCTGGTCAGTTGCCCCATGGAAGCCCCAATCAGCATAACACCCAATTTGTCAAACGGGTCCTGAGGAGATTATCCTCTAAATTCCACTTGATTCTACTGCCAACATTAATGCATCTGGAAAAAAAAATGTACGAGAGCCAGTAATTTCAATTAGAATAATATCTGCATGGAGCTTAGTAGTAAAAATATTCCTGTTGTTATAAGAAAAGCCTTATAATTAGACAGGAGGTATTTCTCTAGAAAAGACTTCTCCTCAGACAATGTTTTCCATCAGATTCAGAAATCCAATTAAATTTTTTTACAAATGTGGGAAAACGGAGGAACTACCCAAAAATACCGACAGATTTTCTTTGACTAAAGGGAATATGCTTTTCTTTTTCACATTTCTGTATTTTCCAACTTTTCAATTAACAAACCTACAATTCTTTATGAAGAATACCTAAAATATTTGAATTCAAAACAACTATAAAACAAAGATTTAGATTCTGAGATTCTGAGTACATTTTGAGATTTGTATGTATTCGCTCCAAAAAATAAAGTGATCGCTCGTGAAAGCAGTGCTGTCTTCAGTTTAATAAGTAGACCTGAATCAGGAGTTTCAAAAGATAGATTTTAATTTCATTTCTTTCCATAAACAAAGGAAAAATAACATACCTTTAGGGGAAAACTTTTATTTAAACTTGTTTCAGCTATCAGTGATAACAGAAAAGGAAATATTTATGAATCTCAGTAAAAGAAAGAGAATTCTTTCAAGTTCTTAACAAAAGATGTTTTTTCAGGAGAATTAGCTAATGGGGAAAAAAACAGTATAAAGAGTTGAAAAGAAAAATAAATTATTTATCGACTCTCCTGCAGTGCCTTCTAAACTTTAGAGATGCATCAAAATATGCCTGAAATGAGTTAATTTCCATAGCATATTTTCATTTACAATTACATTGTAGGTTTCAGATATCCTTGTTTTCTATGTTCATGTTACACATTGTTCAGATACAATGCTAACCTTAATTATGCTGAAAGCTCTCTTTATAGGGCAGATATGTTCCTGGAAAGATGTATGCAAATCAAATTATATTGGAAATGCCCTTGGGAATTCATTCTATGGTGACTCCTTTGGGAAACAAAGACTCCTTGGGAAATGTGAAAAAAGAAAAAAAACACTAATGTACCCATCTGGCAAGCTTCAATGTTTTTCATATTTGCTTTTTTCCAAAGAGACAGGCTTGGACAACATGCACAAGTAACCCCTGACAAAATCTATTACTTATATTAAAGGTTAGAGCCCTCAATTTAAGAACAAAGGATATTTGACTAGTTAGAACAATCTGAGCAGTACTAAAACAAAATATATGTCCACCCCACAGAGGTAAGCAATGCTTAAGTATGTTCACCATATTAGGAATTTTCAACAAAAAATTTAAGAATGTGTATGACTGGATTCCCCCTTATATTAATTGACGGCATCTGTAAGCCAATTGGCAGCTATTAGGCCCTGCGTAAGTTCCAGATAGCTTTTAAAGAGTAATTATTTTCAGACCACTCGTTCGTTTTTAAATATTTAATCTAGATTTTGGAATATAATTTGCTGTGTGTGTTTGACATTTTGTCAGGGAAAATATAAATGCTTCAAAACAAAGATAATACCAACTGTGATTACAGCAAATTAGAATCACATCCTCAGTCTCCTCCCTGGGGTTGTTTCAGGACCAAGACAAACACAACTCAAGAAATTGAATTGCAATAACTAATTTGCCTTGACATTGAGCAAGAAAAACTGGAGAAGGCAAAGGCACCCTGGGTCACCTGAACCAAGAGTGCCACTTTTTCAGTTAAGCTGAGGATGGTTACGATGCCAAGGGGGGCTGGGGGAATGCCTGAACCCTAAAACTGCAGGCCTTGGGTGGGATCAACCACTCCTCAGTTCTGCAAATCCCTACCTGGAATGCCCACTGGGGCCCTGAGGGTAGCTACTTGCCTGGGGCAGAGAGCATTAAGTGATAAATGAGTAGAAAATGAATTTTGATTTTATTATCAATAACAACAGCTGCCCTTTACCCCTCTGTCAGTGCTCCTCTATTGGGGCTAGGCTTTCTGCATCTTTCATCTCATTTAATATTCACAACTCTGCTCTGAGGAAGGCATGACTATCCCCATTTTACTGATAAGAAAGCTGGAGCTAAGTTAAAGTGATTTGCCTAAGGTCACTCAGGCACTGAGTAGAAGAAGGGACTTTTGTCCAATCCATCTCTGTCTGAGACTCAGACGCAGGTGTTTTCCAATGTGCCAAGCTTCAGATAACTAATCAAAAACTTACTGCCAGTTGTCATAGGCAGGCAGCCTCCAAAATGGCGCCAGGGCCCCCGGAACTCAATTCTTACATGGTCCCTCCCATGTAGTACCAGGATTGGCCTCAGTGACCAATAACATATGGCAGAAGAGATAGTATTTCACTGCTGAGATTAGGTTATAAAAGGCTACAGCTTAGCTCTTGGGCTGGCGCTCTTGCTCTCTCGCTCTCTTGCACTCTCGTGCTCTTGCTCTCTCTCTCTCATTCTTGGGGAAACAGCCTGCCCTGCTGTAAGCAGCCTGAGGAAGAGGACCCCAGGGAGGAACTGAAGCCTCTGACCAACAGCCAGTGAGCACCTGAGACCTGCCAACGAGTATAAGAGTGATCCTGAGCCTGGAGGCAGATTCTCCAGCCTCAGTCGAACCTTGAAAGGACCGCAGCACCCAACCACTGCTTGACTGCAACCTCATGAGAGACCCAGTGCCAAAACCAGCCCCCTAAGCCACTCCCAAATTCCTGACCCTCAGAAGCTGTGTAAGATAATAAATGTTTGTTATTAAACTGAATATTTGGTTTCCTAGGGTACTACATATTGAAAACCGGTGCTAAATACTTTGGGAGAAATAAAAAAGTAACATAATAACCCTGTTCCAAATATCAAGTAACTTAGAGCTAGACAGAAAGAGAAAAATATATATGTAGGAAAATCCCAAGTATTTTCAAAAGTATTTTTTTTATTTTCTCTTCGGCCTTTCTGTAGACAGAACCTTCTTCCTGGTTAGACCAAATTATCTAATCAGATGCTTTGGGGATATTAGGATTGTTACAGAAGAACTGTAAAGAGAAAGTAAGGGTTATAATTAAGCTTCTTAAATTTAAAATAGCATTTTCTTGCGAGATGATTGTTGAGAGCAAAACCATTTTCTAAATTCTTTTATCTCCCATTTATGTATCAAGAGCTAGTCCAGGGAGTAGAGGTGGCTCAAGCCATTGGGTGCCTTCCTCCCCCACAGGAGGTCCCAGGTTTGGTTCCCTGTGCCTCCAAAATAGAAGATAAGCACACAATGAACAGACACACAGCAGACAGTGAGTACAAAGCAATGGGGAGGGGGGGGCAGGGAATAAATAAATCTTAAAGAAAAAAAAAAAAGACCTGGTCCAGGTGTATTAAATCTTAGAATTTCTTCCATATTGTGCAGAATATAACTTTCTACCTATGATGGCTGCCCTAGAGCAGAAGGAAGATGAGACACAGGAGAAGTAAAAGAAAATTCCATCTGTACTGGACTCACCCTTGGGGACTGAAAGACATTCCCTCAGCTGCTGGGAGAGCTGCCAGCAGACAGTCCTCAGCTGGAAATTGTCTCTGGGAGGTGTGTTGCCCAGGCCATGCCTCTTTGGCAGGGCAGTCCATATCAAGACGTGGAATGTGATGGGCAGCATAAGCCCTGAGCCTCTTCCTTTAACTCAGGACCACTCTGAAGGGCCATCCCAGCTTCAGAGCTTCCCACAGGGCCGGCTGAGGTCATTGGGACTGTACCACAACACAACTTCTCCCTCTGCCCAATCAGACTTTTCTCCTTTGCCTCTCACAGGTGGTAGCCCCAAGTGGACTCCCTAGCAAACCTTCTTCTGCATGCAAATCTGTATCTCAGAGTCTGCTTTCCAGAGAACTCAACCTGTGATACACTCCCTTTGGGTCCAACAGAATCGGAGAGAGAAGGGAGAGAAGAGTAAATCTAAAGTTTCAGACAAGTGGCCAGAAGCACAAAGGCCTGGAGAGGAAAGAGCTGCTGACACGTGCCTGGCAGATGGCCTCTTGCCCAGCTCCCTATGTGGGACTCTTGGGACACCATCCTGCGAGCGGGCACTGCACCATCACAGGGAGCCTCAAGAAGTCAGGAATATGCAAAGGAGGCTCAGCAAGGAGAAGATCAGGTGTGCTCTCCTGAGTCTCCCCAGTGTTCAAGGCACAGGGAATGCTAAGCCGAAAACCAGCAGACGAGCCATGGTACCCACCAAGTTCAAGGCTAGTGATTCCCCAGACTCAGGGCCAGTTAAAGGGCATGGCAGAGTCTCAGTTGGGCCTCTACTCCTTAGGTGCCAAGGGAAGGCTAAGGCAGCAGGGAAGGGAGACAAGACCTGACTGAGCTGAAAAATGTTAGACATGGATTCAACAGCAGAACAATGTCAGCAGCTGATGCTAGCAAGGGATGTGGGCAGTATGACCAGGTTTGGTACAAGGCCAGCCTTTCCGAAAGGTCTAGTCCAAGGCTGGAAGGCCAGCCCTCTTTTACCCCAGTCCTGAGGTCACACAAACCACTGCTCCTTCCTCTTAGACTTTGACACCATATGAGAAAGGAGGAGGAAAGGGAGCATGGAACTCTGAAGACTGATTTGTTTACCTGAGTCATCCAAGCTGAGAGACCCCTGTCAGCCTTGGTTATGTGATATGACTCCAAAGGTTATTGTACAGGTCCCAAGAGACATTGCAAGTCAAAGTGTTTTGTAAACAGCAAAACACCTTACTAAATGTACATTTTTAAGATCTATTTACTTATCAAGATACCTAGCCTCTTCTCTTTGACGTTCTATTTTTGTAAAGCCTTTGTTTTCAAGTGTATGAAATATTTTGATGGTTGGATACATATTGAATTAGATGAAACCTGCATGCAGGAGCATCCCCACTGCATCGTAGAAACTAAAAGCCAGCAGGCCCACCATGCCCACCCCCACAGGTGGGGGCTGGATGTGAGGGGACTTTCCAGATTCCCGGTCAGTCGAAGGCCTGAAAGACAAAAAGGGGGTCCATGACCCTCAGAAGTGAAGGGGAGGCTGACCTGTAATCATGAGCCCCTAAAAGGGAATAGGAGAAATGCAAGAGAACTACACATCCCAGTTTTCATGTGACCGTCCTGGTTTATCCCTGAGAGCCTGAGTTCCACCCAGTAAATACCACTTTCATGCTCAAACATATCCCAACTTTGATGGGAACCTGTAGGTCACTCTCTTAGTTTCATGGGCCGCAGGGACAAAGACCACACAGTGAGTTGGCTTAAACAACAGGAATTTAATGTCTCATCGTTTCAGATGCTGAAGGCTTGCCTCCTCCCTGGTAGGTAGTTCCCTGGGTGGCCAATGATCCTTATATTTCTTGGCTTTCCCACCACATGGCCAACATCCTCTCGTTTTTCTTCCAGGTTCTCGCTGACTTCCAGCTCCTTTCTCCTTCCTGTGGCTTTCTCTCCTACTTTGTTTGAATGTCTTCCGCTTACAAAGGCCTCCAGTAATCCGATTAGGACCCTCCCTCATTCTTTGGGCCACACCTTAACTAAAAAGAACATCTTCAAGATGTCCTGTTTACAATGGGTTTCCACCCACAGGAATACAGATTAAGAACAAGTATTTGGGGTACATAATTCAACCTATCAAAATCACCTTAATAAAAGCTAGTTTAGAATGAAATCCTTATATATTGAACAAGAAATTTCTGTTTAAATAATCCTTTAGTGAAGTCTTTCATAAAGCAAATAAACATTGAACATTACTTCTCCCATTGAAAGTAAAATAGAGAGATAGATTGATTGATTGATCATTGCATTGGACAGATTACCAGATGCTATTCTTTGTTTTCCCTCTTCATAATAGGTAGGCTCAGAAGGAGACCAGATCAGCTACAAACACCATGGAAAGACCCCATTTTTTCTACCCATATCAATTTTCTGCGAGTAAATTTGCAATCCTCTACACACACATGGAAAGTTAACTACCCCAGCAAGAAGTGGGAATGGGGAGTAAGTGCTTAATGGTTTGGGGATTTATTTTGGGTGAATTAGGTAGAAGTGGTGGTTACACAGTCTTGTGAATATAATAAATGCCTCTGAATTACTCACTTTAAAATGGTTAATTTTATATTATGTGGATTTCACCTAAATTTTTTTTTTTTTATTTTGCTATCTCGGGCAGTCAGTTAAGTACTGAACACGTGGCACAGAGAACAGTAGCCGTGGACATTCTGAGGGGAAAGAGCACTTGCAATCCTGGTTGTCCTCAAGAGTTTCATTTGAAAAGAAGTGTGGCTAGATCTCAAGCTGTAGAGAGAGGGAAGGAGAGAAGGCATCCACAGGCGGGATAAAGCCTAACGAATGCTGCAGAAAAAAGTGGGTGAATTTGTAGGACGGGTTTGGTGGAAGGGAGGGTTGCTGCCAGGAAGTAAGCCAGAAAGGATGGTGTATTACTCAGTCAAAGGGGTGCTGATGCAAAGTACCAGAATTCTGTTGGCTTTTTTTTTTTAAGATTTATTTATTTATTCCTCCCTACCCCTTGTTGTTTGTGCTCACTGTCTGCTCTCTGTGTGATATGTTGTGCACTCTCTGTGTCTGCTCATCTTCTCTTTAGGTTTTTATAAAGAGTGTTTATTTGGGGTAGAAGCTTACAGTCACAAGGCCCTAAAGAGTCCAACTCTAGGTACCCTAAGTGGTACTTTCTCACCCAAAGTCATTGGCCATGTGTTGATGCAAGAAGGTAAGTGAGGTTTGCAAGGGTTCAGCCTTCCTTCTTCCTCTTAAGGCTCCGTGGTCCCAGCTCCTTCCAATGTCAGCTGTAGGCTGGCATAAGGCTTATCTCTCTCTCCAGGCTTGTTTCTTACTGGGTTCAGCTGATCCCGTCTCTTCCCAAGGTCAACTCTAATCTATCAGACTCATCTCTCTACCCAGGGCCTCAGGATCCTCTGTGAATCTTCTCTATATATGTACATTCATGTGAGAGTCTGTTTTATCAGCCCACCAAGGGGGTGGGGACTCAACCCTGCATGCCCTAATGACATGGTTGAATCAAAGCCCTAATCTTAACATAATTTAATCAAAGACATCTCAGTTGAATCTAATACAGTTAATGGGTATCACACCTAGAAGAAGAGACCAGTTTATAAACATAATCAAATATCTTTTTTGGAATTCATAAATAATATCAAACAGCTACAGATGGTGAGGACTGGACTAGGAAGATGTGCCTAGCTTGGGAAACCCTGCCAGATTTGGGAGAGACAAAAGTCCTCTGTGATTGTCCATAGGAGATCATTTCAAATATGAGAGGTACAAAGATATGAAAGTAGTTGTCAAGATGACTGGCTTTGTTGTCTTAATTTCTGAGTAGATAACATTGATAGGGATCAAATTTCAAATTGTACAAAATTATTCACAATTAAGATTCCTTCACCTCCTCCCCAGAAGCAAACAATTCTGTTAATTTTGTCAGTCCTTCCATAGATATTCAGTGTCATATAAGGGAATAGTATTCTCATTTCCATCCTTTTTGTTTACACCAATGGTAGCATATTATAGACATTATTCTGACTTTGTTTTTCATTTTAAAAATGTATCTTATAGATTTCCAATGTTTTCACATTTTCTATGGCTTCATAATATTCCATTATAGAGATGTGTCATGGCTTATTAACAGATCTCTATCCAAGGATATTCCAATATTTTGTTATTTGTAACAATGCTTCAAAGATTGTTCTTACATATTCACCATTACATATCTCTAAATATATCTATATGATAAATTTCTGAAAGGAGAATTGCTGTATCAAAGTATACATGAGTTTGTAATTTTGAAATATCTTGTGGATATTGTGCTCCACAAAAGTTTTACCAATTGGCATTCCCACCTGAAGGAATTCTTCCCAGGGTCCATGAACTCAGTGGACTGTCCCACTTTTTTATTTTGGGGGATGGTGATGAGGAATATTGCTTCCCCTATTCCTGTCTTTTCCTTACAAGTAGAAGGGATTTCCATGGCTCTCCATTCCTGTATTCTTTACACACTTGGGAAGGTAAAGTCACCTAGCAGATTAGTAAATTTGGGAAGCATAAACAAGGCATGGTCTACTCAGCTCTTTCTCCCCTTTTCCTCCCTGTCACAAGCTGTCCCAGAAGACAGGAGTTCTTCTTCATCCCTTCATGCCATGTGGGAATGCTTGCCTCTCCCAGAGCTGCCCAGGACAGGCTGCCGCATTCTGGTAGTTAGTCTACAGCCCTGTTTGGCTCTCACACTGCGCCTCGTCTCACATGTCAGTCCTTATCAGTGATGAGGAGGATATTCCAAGCCCGCATCTGCTATTCTGTTGTTTTATTTCTTCAACTGATCATAGCTAGGACAGGGAAGAGGGTTGGAGACCCAAGCAGATGCTCACATTTAAAGAGATGTTATCTTACTATTTCTTACAAGTCCAGAGACTTCAGTTGACTACCCAAGCAGTATTTCTTGAAATTAGGTCATCTCCTCTGAATCACTGGGGGAGGAGGAGGAAGGGGACTGTTTAACCTTCAGATTCTGGGTCCAAGCCAGAAATTCTGAATGAGAAGTGGGCAGGGAAAGGGGTATGGGGGTGAAGCCCAGGAATCTGCATTTTATTATTTTTTTTCAGTGACTATTTACTTTTTTTTTTATTCATTTTTTTAATATTACATTCAAAAAATATGAGGTTCCCATATACCCCCCACTCCCCTTTCCCATATACCCCCCATCCCCCCTCACCCCACTACTCCCCCCATAGCAACATTCTCCTCCATCATCATGACACATTCATTGCATTTGGTGAATTCTCTGAACATCGCTGCACCTCATGGTCAATGGTCCACATCATAGCCCAAACTCTCCCATGTTTCATCCAGTGGGCCGTGGGAGGACCTACAATGTCCGGTAACTGTCTCTGCAGCATCACCCAAGACAACTCCAAGTCCCGAAAACACCTCCACATCTTATCTCTTCCTCCCATTCCCCATACCCAACAGCCACTATGGCCACTTTCTCCATACCAATGCCACATTTTCTTCGATTACTAATCACAATAGTTCATGAATAGAATATCAGTAAGTCCACTCTAATCCATATTCTATTCGTCCATCCTGTGGACCTTGGCTTGGTTGTGTCCATTCCACATCTATGTCAAGAGGGGGCTTAGATTCCACATGGATGCTGGATGCAATCCTCCTGCTTTCAGTTGTAGGCACTCTAGGCTCCATGGTGTGGTGGTTGACATTCTTCAACTCCATGTTAGCTGAGTGGGGTAAGTCCAATAAATCAGAGTGTAGGAGCTGAAGTCTGTTGAGGCTCAGGGCCTGGCTATCATATGGTCAGTCCAGAGATTCAGCTCCCCTGGGGATATCTTAAACCCCAGCACCAACTACAATTCTGAATCTGCATTTTAAGAACAAGCTTCCTTCTGTGCTTTTGTGGCATAGTATAATCTAAAAAGCATTGTACTAAAAAGCCACTACACATTCTAAGAAAATTCTAAGCAACTCATATTATGGTGACCAAAGCCACCATGAGAAAGAGGGGGCTAAAGAAAACGTTAACTCGGGAGATAAAACTTGAAATGTTAAGAACGCGATAGTGCTAACTAGGAATAACAGTGAAGAAATATTCATGAGGTTATTAAGGAAATACATAAATAGCTCTTTCCCTGTTAGGAATGATACTTCAAAGCTGAGTGGCATCAAAGAAGAGGGATGAATAGGACAAATGAAAGCTGTGGGCTTCAATTATTTATCAGCATGTTGAAAAAATGAAATCTGGGAGAATTAGACCCTTTAACATATTCCAAATAAACTGCTCCTGCCTGGCTAGATTAATTGGTACATTAAAAGATTGGGTGCTAATTAGTTGCCTACCTATCCACAATACAACTGAAGAGTTTTTATCTCCTACTTGTTAATTGGCTATTAACAGCAGGAAGCAATTGCTTTGGAAATTATTCCCTTGAAAGTACTTAAGGTCTAAAGTTGAGAAATGTATCTGTACACATGTTTGCATATGAGCCAGGAAATAGCCTGGAATGCTGGTACTGACTCAAACTGCTTGGACTACACAGTAGGTTTCCTTCTTTCTCAGCTAACGGTTCACATCCACACTTCCTAAACCCCATGGGAACCAGCTCCATGGCTAGAGAAGCTTCCCTAGGTAGGCCGAATGACATGCCAGATTGCTCACATGTCTGTGATTTAACTCTATTTAATCCATCAGTTATCTCATGTCCGTATTTTATATTTTAAATTTAGGGGATCATGACTACTTTTTTTAGGTAAAAACACAGTAGCATGCATTAATCTTAATGTACAGCTCAATGAGGTTTTATCTATCTATTAACCACATCAAGGTATAGACTGTTTCTGCCACCCAGAAGTTTCCCTAGTGCCACTCTCCAGTCTATACCCATACACTAGAGGCATCGTCTCAGACCTTATATAAATATGTATTCTTTTGTGTCTGGCTTCTTTTCTCAACACAACATCTGTAAGAGTAAGGCTACTCTCTGGTTAAGTTTTCCTAGTGAAAACTGAGCCAGGGAAGAGCTGGCATTTCCATCAGAAATGGGACTGAGGCAGTGCAGCTCATGCTCTGAGTCCCCAAGACTCTTCCAGGGAGTCTTCAAGGTCAGAACTATTACATAATAAAAATAAACATTATTTGCCTATTTTCACTCTGTTGACATTTTCAATGATGGTGTAAAAGCAATGGTGGGTGTCTTAGTTTTCTAACACTGCTGTAAAAAAAGAATCACAGACTAGATGGCTTAAACAAAAGAAATTTAGGTTTCACAGTTCTGGAGGGTAGAAGTCTGGAATGAAGGTGTCAGTAGGGCCGTGCTTCCTTTGATGTCTACAGGGAAAAATCAGTTCCATGCCTCTCTGTCTTTGGCAGTGGCTTGCTGGCAATCTGTGGGATTCTCTGCCTCAGTTATCACAAGATGTTCTCTCTTTTTTCATTCTCTCTCTCCCTTTTCTGCCCCTCCCCTCTCTCTCTCTCCCAAATTAGCTCTTCCTACAAGGACATCTGTCATATTGGATTAAGGATCTACCTACTCCTCTTTGACCTCTTTTTTTTTTTTTAAGATTTATTTATTTATTTCTCTCCCCTTGCCCCCACCCCAGTTGTCTGTTCTCTGTGTCTATTTACTGTGTGTCCTTCTTTGTCCACTTCTCTTGTTGTCAGTGGCATGGGAATCTGTGTTTCTTTTTGTTGCGTGATGTTGTTGTGTCAGCTCTCTGTGTGTGCAGTGCCATTCCTGGGCAGGCTGAACTTTCTTTCATGCTGGGCGGCTCTCCTTACAGGGCGCACTCCTTGCGCATGGGGCTCCCCTATGCGGGAACACCCCGATGTGGCCCAGCACTCCTTGCGCGCATCAGCACTGTATGTGGGCCAGCTCCCCATGGATCAAGGAGGCCCGGGGTTTGAACTGCGGACCTCCCATGTGGTAGATGGACGCCCTAACCACTGGGCCAAGTCCGCTTCCCTGTATGACCTCTTTTTAACTTGCCTAATTCTATCTATAATGACCTTATTTCCAAATAAGGCCATATTCTGAGGATCTGAAGATTAGGATTTTCACATATCTTTTTGGGAAACAATTCAACACATAACACTGGGTAAAACTGATGCTTTCTTAATCCAAATCAAAGCAACGGCTCCAAACTATAGTAGTAGTCATTGTATTCTTCACTGCCATATACTCAATTTCTAAAAAAAAAAAAAAATCCCATTTCATTTAAGAAAACCCTTTATGAAGAAATAAAAATTATTAATTTCATTAAAGCTCAATCTTGAAGCTTGTACTTTTTAAATTGTGTGACAAAATATAAAGTATGCACAAAGCACTTCTGCTGCATACTGAAGTATGATAATTGTGGTCATACAGAAAAGTACTTGTGTGATTATTTGAGTTGCTAGCTGAACTAACCACTTTTTACATAGAAATTTTTACTTGAAAGAATAATTAACTACAGTTATATAGACTTGGATATTTAAAAGACACTTTCTGAAGAATGAATGAAGTGAGCTTGTCATTTCAAGGAAAACAATGAACAGGGTTTTGTTGTTCCTTTTTGCTAATTTTAAAATTTGAGCTTTCCAGTAAAAGTTGTACCTTTGGAAAACATGTATCATGAGCTTGACAGCTTCTCAATACTTAAAGGCTTTCTAATGATTATCTGCAGTGGCATTAATAAATGTGAATTTTTGTTATTGTTACTTGAAACGTGTCAATATTTGGAAGACAGATATAACTCAGAAAACCAATATTTTCCAAATGATCATTAATGTTATAAAATCATGCATGATAAAATAAGTCCATTTAAAGGGCAAAATAAACCAATAGATTTTAAGCCTCAGCACACCTTTCTAGCCTCCTAGATTGTGCTGTAATAACACTGGCCTACACGTCACTCATTGGATGTAGCCTCTCATTTTTAGCCTGGAGTAGCCATCTTTACCAAGAGAAATTCTAACCATGTACCCAGGACTAGCATCAATAGTTTTCTCTAGAAACTCTTTATGATTTCTCTCCTCCTGCCCCCACTGGAAGCAAACCCTCCCTATCTTCAATTCCTTCAGTTCTTTGCGCATTTTCATGGCATCTCTTGCTATCTCTCAATATGTTTGCTTATTCTGCTTGAGAATAACACCCTTGATGGTAGGAAGCTTATCTTTATATCCTTTGTGTCATGGGCAGTGTCTAGAATGAATTCAGGAAACTGTCTAGGAGACAGAGCTGAACAACTTCCACTGTGCCAGTCTAGTTTGCACCTTCACCTTGTAGTCAAGCTCTCCTTTATCCATTTTAACACATCAAAAAGGTTACCATTATTTTCAAGTGTCACTACTGTCAGGAAAGCCTGTGTCTGATCATAATTCTGATTTTTTGCGCTATATCATTTGGGATCTTCAGCCCAAAAGCCTATCCATTCACTACTCTGAGCTGATAAGGACAGTTCATTTCCTCAAATATTCACTTATTTTCTAAGTGTGCTGCTAGCATGCTGGGGATCTTCCATTTGCCCTTCCAGTTCCACTTTCCTACCATTTCCTCCCTGACCTGTATGGGCTCCATCAGTGGGCACCTTTGTCCTCTGTCTTCCAGTTGGATTCTCCTAATGGGAAGCACCAGGAGGAGACTGAGGGAAGGGAGAAATGAGATCAGGCTGCTGGCTGCCTCTGAATACCACAGCTCCTGTTAGGTGGCCCTCTCTGTGAAACTCATGAAATTGTCCCTTTCTGGTTCCTGGTAAACACTCCTTCCGCACCCTTTCACAGGGCCAGGGGTGGTAACAGAGCATGATGGTCACTGTACTATTCCTTGTGGTTTTCCAATACCTTTGTAACTAGACCTTCATTAATCTGTCCTCAAATTATCCCATTTTATTATGCCATCTGTCTCCCAGAGAGAGAGAAAAAGAGAGGGAGAGAGAAACTAATATGATCATTTGAAATGTTATTCTGTAACATAGTAAACCCAGAGGTGGATGAGGAATGTTGTTAATAGTACAAATACAAGAATGTTCTTCTATGAACTAGAACAAATATTCATCACTATTATAAGGTGGTAATAATATGGTGATACATGGGGAAAATACAATTAATGTTACTAATGGATTATAGTTAACAGCAATATTGTGATAGTCTTGCATCAATGTCAAAGAAGGTACTATATCAATGCTAAGGGTCCATAACAGGGGGTATGGGATTTTTTTCCTTTTGGACTAAGGAAAATGCTTAAAAATTTACTGAGGCAATGACTGCGCAACTCTGTGATGAAGGTGAGACCCCTGAGTGTACACTTTGAATAGGTCATACAAGGCATGAGACTGTATAACCCAGTGAATGACATGGTGGAAGATGGACTGTGGTTCACAGTACAAATATGAGAGTATACTGTATGTACAATACTAATACATGGTGTTAATAATAGGGGATATGGAAAAATATACCAAATGCACACTATAGACCATAGTTAGTGGTAATAATCTGATGATGTTTTTTCATAATTTGAAACAAACGTTCCACAACAATGTAAGGTGTTGGTAGAGAGGTGTTGTATGGGAATTCTGCACATTATACATGATTGTTTTGTAAGCTCATAACTTCTGTAATAAAAAATGTATATTTTTAAAAAATAAACTAAAAAAATGTAATTCTGAAGATGAAAGGAACCCTTCAGTCTTGTACTTTAGAAAGATTATGCTGGTGAAGAAAAATGAACAGCAGTGCTACCCAAAGTGATCTGGTGACAGCAGCATCACTGAAACAGGATCTCCGGGATGAGTCCCAGAAATCTGTGCTTCAATAAACTCTCCAAATGATTCATATGCCCTGAATCTAGAGGGAAGCTGAGGCCAGAAGGAAGGCTGCTATGGAAGTGGAGCAAAAGAAGAGAAAGCAGCAGTGAGCTAGGATGAATGTGAAAGATATTTAAGGTTTAGGATTAATTAGGCCTAAAACTGAACAAATGTGTGTGGGGGGGTGATGACAGCTTGAGGGGAGATTGATCCTTGGCATCATGTCATCAGGTTTAGATTATTCACTAGGATGGGGAGATGGGGGTGGAGATAGTTTTAAGAGGGAAGAGTTATGAACAGTAAGGAGGACAGTAAGCTTCAAGTGTTCATGGGGACAGTAGGATGGAGAGGTCCAGAGGCTTTTTAACATAGGGGTCTTGAAATCAGTTGAGGGGTCTTGACCTTATATAGCTGGTAGCATTCAACAAGAGTTCAATGTGGTGGCTTTGTAAAGTCTCAACTTGGCTAGGTTGATCTATATTTCCTAGAATTCCCTTTTTTGTATATGTCCTGTTCGGATTTGCCACAAGGGAGATTCCTGGGAGATTTGGAGGAAGGAAGGGTAGCAGCAGCCATTTTGTAGTCGCACACATTGTTGCTGATCTGCTGACTCGTCTCGGGGCTGCAGGCCTGCCACTGTTTAGATTTCTCTTGGCTCTTCATTTAATTTCTCCAACTCCTGAGTGAGATGTGTATGTTCAGTTCTATGACTATGAATTCTGGCTTCTACAGAGCACCCACACCCTCAAGGTGAGGAGCAACAGGGATTGACACAGGTTTTAGTCTGTCTTCATGGGGTTCCAACTCTTTCTGGGTTTCAGCTTGCACTTGATCTCCTCCACTTTACTTCCATCTTCCCTTACTGACTGCCTACGCTGTGGACTTCAAGCTCCAGTGTCAAATACAAAGAGATACATACGTACCTCCTTTACTGGGTACTTGAACTATGGCTATTGCACTCACCAAAAGAGTGAAAGGGAAAAAATAACAGGCAGAGCATGGGTGGATTATGTTTTTAGACTGGTCTGCTCCTCTGAGCATGATACTCTTTGACTGTTTTAAATTCAAAGGTTTTACGTTCACTTGACTATATTAAGATTAGGGCTTTGATTCGACCATGTCATTAGGGTGTGCAGGGCTGAGTCCCCATCCCCTAGGTGGACTCTATAAATGGACACTTAATCAAGGAGACAGAAGTAGATAAGTGAGAAAAGAGGATCCTGGGGCCCCGGGAAGAGAGATGAGCCATTTCACCTGATAGTTTGCAGCTGAAGCGAACAGAGCTGCTGAGCCCTATGCCAGCCTACAGCAGAGCTGGGCCCACAGAGCCTTAAGAGCCTTACAAGGAAGAGGAAGGCTGAACCCCCACAGATATCACCCACCATCTTGCATCCACAGGTGGTACCTTGAGTTGGACTCTTTAGGGCTTATAACTGTAAGCTTTTACCCCAAATAAACACCCTTTATGAAAACCAACAGATTTCTGGTACTTTGCCTTAGCACCCCTTTCATGACTAACACATGCGCCTCTCATGGAATGAGCATTTTGCCTGGCTAGTGCAGTAGATCAAGGACAATTTTGGTAATGTGCATAATTTCCACCTTAGTCTCTGACTTTGGAAAATAACCTCTGTGTAAGATGTGAGTTGACTGCACAGATTTGGGAGTTGTCAGAGGAAACAGGTAAGATGTCTCAGGGATAATCTACAGAATGAAAAGAAAAGAGGTCGCTGGGAGATAATATTGTGGCAGCCAAGAGGATTCCGTGATCACAGTACTGAAGACCAGGACACCAGACTTTTCTGAAAAGGAAGTTTTATTAACAGGCGGCTGGACCGGTGGACTTGTGTCCAAAAGCCCAGCCCTGAGCAGGGTTTTCAGGTCTCCTTTATGCAGAGGATTTAGGGGTGGGGTCAGGAGGCGTTTCGGTGTAAAAGGACTTCCTTTGTTGGATTAGGTTTCAGTTTCTTGGGGTCAAGGGGCTTTTAGGAAACTAGATAAGCTTGAATACACACACAGCCCATATCAGTAACTTAATGAATTCAAATTAATTATAGTGACCAAAAAACTGCCGTCATGTAGTCTTACAAAGGGGTACCTTTTTGTATTTGTTTATGTAAAAAGGTATAAAATCCTATATTTAGCTAGTCATTTAAGAAGGTACCCTTATTGAAAAGACTAAGATATGAATCAAGATTGTCCTAGAAGATTCAGGTCTGTGTACTTTTTAAGGCTCAAATATGAGTGTGTTGCTAGAGAATAAAGACTGTTTTCTGGTTCTTATTTTAGAGTTTATTGCTATGTTCTTGCTTTCCCTGGAGTCCCCCGCTCTATACATATTGCTCTAGGGGAAAAATAGCAATTTAAAACCCTGAAAACATTTACACATTTCCTTTTTGCCCCAGGGTATCAGAGCTCACCATTACATGATTGAACAGCTTAAAAGAAAAGGCAGGATCTGGATTTAAGGCTTTGCTTTACTCAAATTGAAAGAAAATGGGGATTTTCCTCTTGCGCTTTGTATAGAGACAGCCTCATTGGAGAACTCAGAACTTCTGGTGAAAAAGAGAAGGCCTTGTGTACCTTTGCCAGATTCCTTAACTGTCAACTTAGATAAAGTCCTGCTTTGAAATATAAAGAGGCTTGTTTTGATTTCAAGAATGAGAGAACTGTTTGTTTCCTCTCATCTCAGGCCAGCTTCTGCAGAGCCAGTTATTGACCTTACATTTTTGATTAGCCTAGATATGCAGTTCCCTTTGAAAGTCAAAATTTGACACATGTACACCGAGAGTTATGATTTACTAATACCTGCTGAGTTTGTCTTCTCTTCAAAATGCTTAGATGGAAGGTGGCCATGGTTCCTAGAGACACTGGATATGGTGTGGTTTTTGGCAGGTCTCAGATACAAAGGACCTCTGTTATATCCTCTGTCAAAAGGGTCTTCCCCAAATTTCAGTTTTACCTATTCTGCCATTTCCTTTGATAGTAGCTACTCATGCTTTGCTGGCTGAGTTGGTTCCTTCCATAGGTAGTTCACTCATACTAATAGGTCTCCCAATGTCTGATGATCCCAAAAGCTTTCCCTTGTACTGCCCTCTCATTTATCCATGGGTTGGAACTGTCTGTCTTGTACTAAACATGGCTCATGGAATGTCAGAGAACACTGCTTTAGGGGTCAGATGTTCCCATTTTAACAATAGCATTGCTTGCCTACATCAAATAAGCCTTTAATACTGACAAGTGCTGTATTAAGTATATTATATTCATGAACTTGTTTATTCCTCCAAAAAAAAAAACCAATGAAGTAGATAGTTATGATCCCTACTTTTTTAATGGGAGAAAATTGAGCTTAAGGAACATTCCCAAGGCCACAGACCTTCCACGTACTGGCGCTTTTTGCCAGATGCCAGATCCAATCTCTTAACCTCCTCACTGCATCTCCTGCTTTGTTCAAAAAATCATTTCCCCACTACCTGACTGTTAGTGGTGTGTTCATTAAAAGCAAAGCCCTCGATCTCATTTCAGCCTTTCTAACACAACCTCCCTTGAGAGTTTTGTTTTAAGGCTAAAAAATCTGAACATGAGCATCTCAATTAAAGCACCTTTGAAAAAGAATTATTAACAGATTGCTTTCATCTTGACCATAACTAATCATAGAAATGGGAAAACAAGACAAGAAGTAGCCAGAAGAACTCTTTGTAACACTGTATTTGGTGAAACTGACACGGAGTAGCTTTTAAGAACACAGTCAGTGCTCACAAGCCTGCCTGGGGTCTAAGAGAAACAATTTGCGATACAGTAAAGAAGAGGCTTACATGATTCATGGCATACAAGGAGGTAGCGGGAAACTGCCAGTGAAAATCAGCCACAATTCTCTAGTTAAGTCTCTAGAAATGTATGGGGTCAGCTGATGTTGACCTAGCAGGAAGGTGGAGGGGCTGGTATCCTGTTCACAAACCTCCCTCCTTCCCTTCCTCCTTCGCAGTATCTTTTCTTTTCTTCCCTGACTCAAATGTTTGAGCTCATTCTACATTCTTGTCTCTAGGCTCTAAGGATTCAATGGTGAACACACAAAATCCCTGCCCTTTTGCAGCTTACATGCAAGTGGAGAGACAACAGATAACTCAGTACATACACAATAGGTTACCTGATGATAAGCATTTTGAAGAAAAATCAAGAAGTAAATGATTAGGGAGTGGTGGTGTGCCCTTTTACATGGGGTGGTCAAGGAAGGTCTCTTTGATGACCGTAATCTTTGAGCAGACACCTGAGGGAATTAAGGGATTAAGTCACGTGGCTCTTGTGGGAAAGAAACTCCACAACAGGGAAAAGGCAAGTGCAAAGGCCCTAAGGCAGGAGCATGCTTGTCATCTTCAAAGGAGCTGCAGAGACCAGCCCGTGCAGGCAGAGTAGAGCGAACAACGGGTAGAGTGGAGGAAACAAGGTTGTTAAGGGGGCCAGGAGCAAAATTAGGCAGGGCCTCATAGACCAGAGTAAGGAGTTAGGGTTTTATTATAAGTATCATGGGAGACCACTGGAGGGTTGGAAGCAGGGGTGTGTCATCTTTCACTTGAATGGGATCACTCTGACACAGTGGGGAGAGAAGACTGGAGGGGCCAAACGTGGAAGCAGGGACACCAAAGAGGCAGCTGCTGCCGTCATCCAAGCAAGAGTAAGTGTAAATCCAGAACTTGCCTGTCACCAGACATTTTTATGTTAGTGGCGTAGTATTGGCCCATTCTATGTCCTAAGCATTTAGCTTATGCTAACTTCTTTTAACCTCCCACCAAAAGTCTCTTTCCAACACCTTGAATCTGAGCTTACCTTGTGACATTTCTTGGACAATAGAATGAGGCAAAAAGAACTTATACATTTTGAGACCCTGTCCTTTCAGGAGCTGGGCACCTTCCATGTTCTCTCTGAGTGAGGGCCTCAGCTGACGCCACCTAGAGCAAAAGAATCACCACGCAAACCTTACCTGATGTCCTGACCCAAAGAAATGTCAGAAACAATCTATCAGTGTTTTAAGTCATTCAATATTAGGGTGATTTGTTAAGCAGCAATAGATATCCAAAGCTGTAGGTACTATTAACCCTATTTATAGATCAGGGGTTGGCAAAATACAGCCATTGGGCCAAATCCAGCCTTGTGCCTGGTTTTATAAATAAAGTTTTATTGAAACACAGCCAAACTTATTCATTTACATATGTCAATGGCCGTTTTCATGCTACATGACAGAGTTGAGTAGTTGTGATAAAGACCATATAGCCCATAAAGTCTAAAATATTTACCATCTGGCCTTTTCCAAAAAATTTGCTGACCTCTGTTATAGATAAGGTTTCATCAGGGTTTGAGTAATTTGCCCAAGGTCATCGAGACAGTAAGTGGTGGGACCTAGGGCTCAAATCCAAGTATGTCTTACTTGAGTGTGTTTTACATTTTGCCACACTACCTCTTACAGCACTTCTAATGTCAAAGGAGAAGTTGTGGGTTTATAGAACAATCATGTATAAAACACAGGATTCCCATATATCATCTTATTATTACCATCTTACGTCAGTGTTGTACATTTGTTACAATTGATGAGAGCACATTTTTATAACTGTATATTAACTGTAGTCCATGATGTACCTTAGGGTTCACTGTTTGTGCTATCAAGGATCCTTTTAAGATATTCTTCCCTAACTGCCTCCAACCCCATGAAATTTTAATTCCACAGATATTCTCTATATCTGCTTAAAAGAGCAATATCTTTTCACTCTCCCCAAAAAAGTTTTCACCCTCTTGGAAGTGATATCATCCCTGTTGAAAAGCCTGATTGAAAAGAGAGGTGAGGCGGCGGACTTGGCCCAGTGGTTAGAGCATCCGTCTACCACATGGGAGGTCTGCGGTTCAAACCCTGGGCCTCCTTGACCCGTGTGGAGCTGGCCCATGCTCAGTGCTGATGCGCGCAAAGAGTGCCGTGCCACACAGGGGTGTCCCTGCGTAGGGGAGCCCCATGCGCAAGGAGTACACCCCATAAGGAGAGCTGCCAAGCATGAACGAAAGCGCAGCCTACCCAGGAATGGCGCCACACACACGGAGAGCTGACACAACAAGATGACACAACGAAAAGAAACACAGATTCCCGTGCCACTGACAACAACAGAAGCGGACAAAGAAGATGCAGCAAATAGACACAGAGAACAAGACAACTGGGGTGGGGGGGAAGGGGAGAGAAATAAATAAATAAATCTTTAAAAAAAAAAAAAAGAAAGAAAAGAGAGGTGAAATGATGTTTGGTTCCTAAAGTATTAGACCTTGTCCTCACTTGCAATTTGCTTCGCAATTAAGGGAACTTAACTGCATTAAGTCCTATCCAGGTCAAGGCACATTCTAGAAGCCTGATACATATTATCTCATTCAATCCCAACATCTCTGTGGGTTGAACAGTCTTACCACATCTTTCCTGAAGAGCACTCTGAGGATTGGGGAAGCTTCTCGCCCAGCCAACAGTGGCAGTGATAAGATTTGAGTCTAGGTCATGCTAAGCATGAAACCATCATGCCTAACCTGCCAAGAAGGCAAGATGCTTTTGAATCTGAAGATCTCCTTCTGGGTTTTTTATGCCAAGGTGGAATTTGTACTGACTATGAAGAACAGTGCTTCTCAAAGGTGGGGCTCCCAGATTAGCAGCCCCAGCATCACCAGGACGTATTAGACATGAAGATTTATGGGCTCTGCCTCAGACATCCTGAATCAGAAACTGCCAATGAGGTACCACCAGTCTGGGTTTTTAAACAACCCTCAGAGGATCCTGATGCATGGTAAAGTCCGAGAACCAGTGCTGTAGAGGTTTTCTCTTGTAAAGGACTTCATATCTGGCAGGTGTTGGCTCTACCATGGAGAGGAGTTAAAGAATGTGTTTCTGGTGACTCTGAAAGGCACCAGCAGCTCCTGAGATGATTTAAGCATCTGTCTTCAACTATTAGGAAAGATCTGATTTCTCCTTTAGAAATGCTTCTATGTCTTCTCCATATCTCATCAACATCCCTAAACTGTTTGTTTTGGCGGGGCACCTTGGCTTCAAAAGACTGTTACATATTTAAGACTTTTTACCATGACCAGAGTCACCATTATACATTGTTACCATCTGTGACTTACTTCTCAGGTGGGCAGCCCTACCAGACCTACTGTTGTTGTATTGGTCAGCTGAGGTTAGGCTATGCTGTGGCAACAAACCCCCCCAAATCTCAACGGCTTAAAACAGGGGTGATTAAGCTACGGCCCAGGGCTAACTCTGGCTCACCAACTGTGTTTATAAATAAAGTTTATTGAAAACAGCCATGCCCGTGCACTTACATATCATCTGGACCTGCTTTTATCCTACATATAGCAGAGCTGAGTAGCTGTAAGAGAAACCACCTTACCTGCAACAGTGAAAATATTTACTATCTGGCCCTTTACAGAAAAAAAATTGCTGATCCCTGGCTTAAAAGCAACTGTGGTTTATTTTTCTCCATTCCAGAAGACTACTCCATGTCATTCTCACTCAAGGAACCTGGGTAATGGTGGCTCCAAGATGTGGAGCATTGAGGATTATTATGGCAGAGTGAAGGGAACACAGGAGAATCTTTATCCAGAGTTGAAATGTTACCCATATTTCAGTGGCCAAAGCAGGTGATATGGCCACACCTGACCTCAAAGGACTAGGAAAGTGAAATCTCCCCATTTTCCCAGAAAGAGGGTGAGAGCTCTCATGTCTACTGCGGCCAGTGTCTACTGCAACCACTGCCAGTAAGAAAAGGCCAGGGGACAGACAGGTCTTCTGCAATAGTGGAAGAAGGGTTTGGGCTGTAGAACTATTTTCTTCACAGACCTAAAAGCTCAGGTCCTATTCTTAGGGTTACGCCAGCAGGGGAGAACCTCCAAAGAGTGAGAAAATTTGCCTATTTAGCGATGTAGCCATTTTATTGACAAGTTGCTGGTTTTAGTATCCACAATGTTATCAAGCTGTCGTTTGCATTTTGCAGTGAGTTATTTCTGTACTAAGGAAAAGAAGCTGATGATAATAGTTGCTGGAATATTTTTGCATCTATAATTAGGTATTTTGCTGCAAATGAAAAATAAAATAAAACAAATTCTAAACTTCAAAGACATCAAATTACCAGTAGTAAATAAATTCTAAGAGCATAGATTAGGCATTTTGGTGCAAATGTAGCTGGGCGGTAGCTGCGAAGGCTGTTGAGAGCAGACTTGGATTGGCCAGCCAGGAATCCCATCTGGTGGTGTGGAAAGACAAGGAAGAAACACATGGCTCCTTTGAGACTCTTGTTGGGTAGAAATATAGAGTCCTTCCTTATTATCCTCTACTCTCTTTGGATGCTCATAGCTATAAGCAGCAACCACATTCCAAACCCATTTGACAAGACACCTTGCCTAAGATCCCTCAGTTTAAAAGTATCAATGCCTGAATTGAATGAGGCATTCTGATCACAAGACTATGCACTTTACCATAATACACTGACACTCAGATGTGTTTCTTTACAATTTTCTAATGAAAATGGGATCATTCCATATATACTGTTTCAGTCACATGATTCTTTAATATAATATCATTCAAAGTCACTGAATATATAACTACCATTCATTCATTCTTAATGGCTGCTGAGTAGAGAGTACAGAGTAATCATTTACTTCATCTATCATTGAATCTTTGTTATTTCTGGTTATCACTATTGTATATTGCACTCTGGTAAGAACTTTAGTTTTTGCATACATTCTTAATTATTTGCTTAGGAAAAGTTCTTACGAGTGGAATTTATGAGTCAAAGAGGATGCACGAGAGCCACTACATACAGCTGTGTCAAGTCCATGCAAATGTGAAAGGCATCCCCTGGAATTGTGTGAAACATGATAGCCCTGTAGCATTGTTTTTAGAGTTTTAAATCCACAACTGCCAAAGTGGTCTTCCAGAAAGTTTATACTGAATAATGCTCCCATGAGCAGTATGCAAGAATATATTTCTTCCCAGGCTTCATATATTTCCATCACTAATAAGAAGAAATGCCTCTGCCAATTTGAACAGTGATAAAAGGTATTTAATTGTTTTGATCATTTCAACCAAATATTTTGAAAATTGGTTCATCAGTATGTTTTCCTTTGTCTCCTATGATGAAACTCCTTGCCATGGGATCAAAATGTTTCTTTTCTACAGTGTCCAGTGATGCTGTTAATATCTGAGAAGAGAGAGGATCTGTCAGGCCCAGAAAGCATGACATAAAGTTTATAAGCCATTGGGTGAGTTAAATGGCCATGTCTAATGTTTGGCAGCTATATTCTCATTTCTACTTCTTCAAGCAATGTGTGTACAAACATGTTTTTTGTTTGTTTGTTTGTTTTTTTAGGAGGTACCAGAGATTGAACCCAGGACCTTGTATATGGGAAGCAGGTGCTCAACCACTGAGCTACATCCTCTCCTCAATGAGAGTTGGTATTTTCATTTGTTGGTTTGTTTATCTGCTTGCTTATTTTTAGTAGGTGCCAGGGATTGAACCGCGGACCTCGTACATGGGAAACAGATACTCAACCACTTGAGCTACATCCGCTCCCCAACATATTTTTTTAATTTTTTAAATTAGAGAAGTTGTAGGTCTACATAAAAAGAATGTAAAAACCAAGATGTTGTTTTGGTTGAAGTATAAGAAGAAAATCTGGCCTCATATAGATAGGTAGCTGGAAAAGGAGGAGTATTTTAAGAGTTTTTTTCAAATAAATTTATCTCTTCTCTTTTCATCTTACACCAAAATTCGACTAGTATATTTCTTAAAGATTAGTAGCAGTGTGGAAACCTGACACCATATCAATAAAATTTTTGTAGTTTCTTATGATGGAGATGATGGAGAAACTTGAGTGCCAGGCCAAAGAATCTGGCTGGAAAGCAATGGATACGGTGAAGGGCTCGAACAGGCGAGTGGTAGCATGATCACCATGTCAATAACCATACCAATTGCTACCATTTACTGAACCCTTATTACCCCATGCTGATCCCTTTACCTACGTCAACTCAGAGGTACCCCTGAGATGGGTTCTATCATTGCATTCATTTTAAAGCTAAGAAAACCGAAACAAATTAACTTACTTGAGATCATACAACAGATACAAGGCCAGACTGCAGTCAAGACCCAAACTCTTAACCATACTCCATCACAGAGTGCTGGAGGAAGACTATGGGTCAAATGAGCAGGATGGAATGGGGATGAAATAGTGAAGGAGAGGTCAGCAGACCCTGTTCCAGTAGTGCTCAACAAGACTTAGGACTTGAACTAGAGCAAGAAAGAACAGATTCAGGAGCCAGGCTGGAGTTGGAATTGCTAGAGCCCAGGACCCATTACCCTAGGAGAAAAGCAGGAAGGGAGGGGAAGAGGAAGAACCAGCACTACATCCCCTACAACAAGTGGGAAAAGGTGCCCTGAGGAAGAAGGGTAGGTGATAAAGGAAGGAAACTATGTACGAAAGACAAGATGAATGATGGAAAGAGCAAGAGCTTTGGAGACCAAAGAATGTGGCTTGAACTTATGGTACCCCACTCACCAGATTGTGTGGCCTTGAGAAACTTTACCTTCCTGACTCTTGTCCTAATCTACAGACTGGAGTAATAACCTCCACTGCACAGGACTTTTCAAAGAGTAAACAAAATGATGTTGTAGCAGTTTGATATGGTTATGAATTCCAAAAATAGATAATGGATTATGTTAGTAATCTGGTCTGTACCTGGGCATGATTGAGTTATGATTAGGGCTTTGATTGGGCCATGTCATTAGGACATTGAGTCCCCACACCTCGCTCAGTGGGGACTCACAGATAAAAGGCATGGCAAAGGACAGAGTTGAGGGTTCTTAATGTTGGAGTTTTGATATTGGAGTTTGATGCTGAAGTCTTAAGCTGGAGCCCTGGGAAAAGAAACAGAGTCATTCACCTGATAGTCTACAGCTGACCTTGTGGAGAGAGGCAAAGCCTAGAGAGCCTCATGGTCTACAGCTGGCCTTGTGGAGAAAAGAGAGGAGCTGAGCCCAGAGGAACCCAGGAAGCCTTAACCCTCACAGACGTCAGAAGCCGTCTTGCTCCAACATGTGAAAATAGACTTTGGTGAGGGAAGTAACTTATGCTTTATGGCCTGGTATCTATAAGCTCCTACCCCAAATAAATACTCTTTATAAAAACCAACCAGTTTCTGGTATTTTGCATCAGCAACCCTTTGGCTGACTAATACAAATGTATAAAAAGCACTAACCCAGGGCCTGAATTTAATGAGTCCTCAAGAAAAATCCATTCCTTCCCTTGTGCCTCCTTAAATTAAAAAAAGCAGAATGCTTCAGTGGTACTGGAGTGAGGACATACTAATTTAAAAACTGGGGATGAAATTCCTTTTAGAGGGAAAACTTTGCTTTAGAAATACATCTTAATGGGCCATCCTGGTTGTGAAAAGAGGTTCTAAGCATGACGTGGAAGATGGAGGAGGCAAAGCAAAGAAAGTAGATTAGCAGAGTAAAATAAATTTCATTTAACAATCCAGAAGCAGAGAGACAGTGGGGGTGAGGTGTCCAGGAGCAGGTAGAAATTGACAGACATGAAGTGTTCCACAAAGAAAAGAAGAAGAGACCTGCAACATGGAGGTAGGCTTGAAGCAGACAACAGCCAGCAAGAAGTTCATGGTGGTGGGAAAGGTCAAGGAAGAGTCACAGACCAGGAAATACTAGTAAATGATTCAAATTATCTGTCTAGGCTATGTAGTAGCTCCTCCTCAGTAAGAATCTACAACATCAGCTGTTTTGAGTTGGGGGTGATTTAGGAAAATTTTTCAAAAGGGTTTGTGGTCCACATTTAGGTGAACAAGGGATAAGATGGAGAGAAGAGACAGAGAAAGAGAACCCAAGCACAAGATCAAGAAGAGCTCAGTGGCAACAGAAAATGGAGGTAGAGGTGAAAAGAAAAATGCAAACCTCCAGGAGTGAAGCAAATGTTAAGAAGGGAACTGATTCCACCATATGTGAGAATGGAGGGCAAAGTTTTGTTTTGTATTTAAATATTAAAGAACAGGATGACCCCATAAGGCCTCAGGCCTTGTATTCCTAGACAATTAATACTTGAATTATTTATGCAGCCTAGATATCAACAACAGCTCCTTGCCCCTCACCTTTCTTAGCATCAGAGTCCAAAAAGCACTCCCACCCTCTTTCTGTGGATTCCTAGTCTCATTTCCTCACATCTCCCTTTCTGTTCCTTTGCCAGCACCTAGCATTTCTGTCCTACTCCTTACTGATTTCCCCCAAAAAAAATTCCACTTGAGATAAGCACCTCTGAGACTAGTAACTTTACCAAAGATCAGGGCTGTCACCAGGAAAGGTCACTTGTCTTCCGCTTAGTATTCTGCCAAATGTCCCCCCACCTCACAGCGTGCTGCCCACAAGTGGCCCTCTCTGCCACCTCGATCCTGAGATGTGCAACTGGTCCCCTGCTCCTCCTGTGGAGCAGGCCACTAAAACTGGCTGACTTTTGCTCCCCATGCCCTCACCACCTCAGCGCTATGGGTGCCAGTTTCTTAATCCATATATTTACAGAGTGTCTCCAAAGTCTTAGTGAAGTTCTAAGCAAGCATTAAGACTTTTGGGACACCCCATATAAAAGGTTGTTTCAAGAATACAGTTTTATTTGGACTTTTTTTTAGCTTGACATAGAGGGTGGGTCAAGTCAGTAGGAAGTGTTAATAAGAATAGGGTAATGATGTGGAGGCATTTTCGGGACTTGGAGTTGTCCTGGGTGATGCAGCAGAGACAGTTACCAGACATTGTATGTCCTCCCATGGCCCACTGGGTGGAACGTGGGAGAGTGTGGGCTATGGTGTGGACCATTGACCATGAGGTACAGCGGTGCTCAGAGATGTATTCACCCAATGCAATGAATGTCTCATGATGATGGAGGAGATTGTTGTTATGGGGGGAGGAGTGGGGTGAGGGGGGTGGGGGGTACATGGGGACCTTATATTCTTTGAATGTAATATTAAAAAAATAAAGACACACACAAAAAAGAAAAGAAAGGTAAAAAAAAAAAAGAATAGGGTAATGAGAATAGTGTCTACAATTCCAAATATGTTACTACCAATCCTATTTAAGACCTCCCAAGAATCTCGCTCTCTCACTGTTTCTCTCTCTCTCTCTCTCTCTCTCTCTCTCTCTCTCTCTCACACACACACACACACACACACACACACACACACACAGGCACCAGCCAGCCTGGTCAGCCCAGCAGTTCAGTCCCTAATTCCTGACTGAATCACCAAACAGCCAGGGCTTCTGGGTGCCCATCACTCTGAATGGTACCAGCCCACCCTCTCTAGGTGTGTGGTGGTCAGAGATGACATCCAGGGCCAAAGCGAGACAACAGAAGTAGAAGAAGCCTGGGCAACGTGTGTGTGCCTGCTTCTCTCTGTTCCTCTCTGCTCAAGGCCTCAATGTCATCTTTTTTTTCTTTTTTTTTTTAAGATTTATTTTTATTTATTTCTCTCCCCTTCCCCCCCACCCCCATTGTCTGTTTTCTGTGTCCATTCACTGTGTGTTCTTCTGTGTCCACTCATATCCTTGTCAGTGGCACCAGGAATCTGTGTCTCTTTTTTGTTGTTGTTGTCATTGCGTCATCTTGCTGCATCAGCTCTCAAAGTGTGCAGTGCCACTCCTGGGTAGGCTGGAGTTTCTTTTGCACTGGGCAGCTCTCCTTAAGGGGCGCACTCCTATGTGGGGGACACCCCTGCATGGCATGGCACTCCTTGTGTGCATCAGCCCACTGCACGTGGGCCAGCTCACCACAGGTCAAGGAGGCCCTGGGTTTGAACCATGGACCTCCCGTGTGATAGGCAGATGTTTTTTCCGTTGAGCCAAGTCCCCTTCCCCCTCAGTGTCATCTTGATTCCCTGCTCTATCAGCTGATGTGGGCTTGGCCAGCCCTGGTCCTGGCCTGCTTCAAAGGACTATCTATTTTCTGAAGCCACAGTTCTCTCCTTCGTACTTCCTCTCAGTTAAAGCAATCTAGAACCTGCCTCTGCCTCTTTCTGATCATGTGGTCTGAGGTAAGCCTTGCTTTCTGAGTAGGTTTTCTCATCTATAAAATCCTGGGGTCTTGGGAAGACACCTAAAGTTCTTCTCACCTTTAACAACCTAGGACCATGACCTCAAACTTTACAGAATCAAAATTCAAAACTTCTCCGCCCCCAGTTAGGAGGAAGCAATCCTCTTGTGATTATAATTGTTTGTTAATTTGCCTAGAAATCTCTCAAAAAAAAAAAAAAAAAGACATTAAATCTCTCTTTCAGGAAGTGGAAATGGTTCAACTGATAGAACTTCCACCTACCATATAGGAGGTCCAAAATTCAAACCCAGGGCCTCCTTGACCCATGTGGAGCTGGCCCATGTGCAGTGCTGATGTGTGCAAGGAGTGCCGTGCCATGTAGGGGTGCCCCCCATGTAGGGGAGCCCCACATACAAGGAGTGTGCCCCACAAGGAAAGCCGCCCTGTGCAAAAACAGCACAGCCTGCTCACGAGTGGTGCCGCATACACGGAGAGCTGACACAGCAAGATGACACAACAAAAAGAGAAAGAGTTTCCTGGTGCTGCTGACAAGAATGCAAGCGGCCACAGAAGAACACACAGCAAGTGGACATGAGAGCAGACAATGGGGGGTGGGAGGGAGGGGGAGAGAAATTTTTTTAAAAAATCTCTTTCATCATATATTCCAAACCCAGGAGCACATGCATGTGCACACACACACACACACACACACACACACACACACCTTCCCTTTGGGACTCAGTAGTTGCATGTAAAATATGTGCACTTCTTGACTTTCTGATGGTTTTGACTCCTTCATATATCTATGAAATTCCACACCATCTGTCGTAATGGCCAGTATTTCCACCACACTTTGAATGTCCTGGGCACTGTTCTCAGTGCTTTTCATACGTTCACTCCATAATGCTCACAAGCCCATAAGGAACAGTTGGACAGACAACCATGATAGAAAGAGACACCCTGAGCCTGCTCAAAGGGCCTCGTAATGCCTTCATTTGCCTGATGGACAAGGGAGGCAGTGGGAGCAAAGCTCTGCATTTGCAGCCCCTGCTTCCCCCGCAGCCGCCCGCATCCCTAATGGCAGTCTCATCAAATCAGCATCAGGCTGCCACGTCCTCCTTTCGTGTAATTGCAGGAATACTTTCCTCTGAATCAATTTGTCGTCTGAGGGCATATAATTCCATTACAAAGGTTGAAACCAGGGCTCAGGTGATTGCAAACAGAAAGCTGACCCTCATGGGCTACAGTAGAGAAAATATGAAGAGTTCCCCACTGAGATCAGATGCAGAGGTTGGAAGAGACTAAAGTAGTAAAGCTGCTATTAAAAATCTCCACTTACTTCCATAACAATGGCTCTTTCTACTCCTTTTCTTTATAAGCTTATTAAATATTTTATCTGTTTCCACTGCCTTGAATCCTTTTCATCTCATCGATTCCATCTTCCCAATTTTCCACAGGAAAGATTATCCTCACTGTTTTTCTTAGAATAAATAAATCCTTCCCATCTTCATCATCATTAGAGCATTTCTTAAGTGCCTTTTTATATCTGAACAGGGTTAAGAGAATTCTAGAACACAGGCTTCTGCCTATCCTGCAGGTAGAATTAAGTGTTTTTATCTCCCTATCAATTTGTCAGGATGACACAGTCATGTCCATGCTTTCTCTTTCAAAGAGAAAGCAGATGCCACCTCCCATGGGAAGCTCTTTTCAAACTCCCCTCCTGTTTGCCCAAGAAGACTTAGTACTCCTCTGCTGGACACAACCCGCACTAGAGCAATTGTTTATGGAAAATATCATCTGCATGCCTGTCTAGCCAGAGTTTCTACTGGCAGGGACATTTCTGAGATATGCCTTCAAATTCCTAGGCCCTGGGATAATTCCTAGCACCTGGAAGGAATTCAGTAAATGCCTTTTAAATGAATGAAGGAATCAACAATTGAATGTCTATTATTCACACAATCCTAGAAAGACATATCATCTCAGTAAAGCTCTGTTCCAGCTGACCCTAATATAACCAGGCCCCTGTCTTCTCCATTTAGAGAGTTTTGCTTTTTGTTTTAGATATTTTTTTGTGCTATGTTTTCATTTTCACCATGACTGTCAATAGTTTCTTTGACATAGTGCTTGTCCTGCTGATGGATGAGGCCATCAGCAGCCTGCATAGTACAGTTTCAGGATGGCTCAAGGCTGTGCTTTCTCCAAAACACACCCCTTCCCAGCTCAAGCCTGCCCAGACAGCTAACATCTCTCTCCAACTGGGCTGGAACTGATACTATAAGAATTTCCACTGGGAGAATTCCAAAAAGACACTGTGGTAATATAAGGAAAGTAAGGCAAGAGGGCCTGCTCACTTTCATGAAAGCATTACCCCCACTTAGCATGACTTAAAGGGCAGATTGGTTTGCAAACCTTTGGCAGAGAACCACTGTGAACAAACGGTTAAGCCCCAGGAGCCTGGTGTGGGGAGTAAGAGCTCACATTTTTCATATTTGTTTCCCAGGATTCCTTTATTTGCCCCCAGAGTTTGAAATCAAATCTGCCTTCTTTTACAGAAGAAGCAACAACAGCTACTTTACCCTCTCATGTTTGCAGCAAATCGTATTTTAATCACTTCAAAAGGGTCTGCCAGACTTCTCAGAATAGATCACAGAATCTTCCCCAAGTTGGAAACACAAGCATTTCAATGGAAAGCAAATGTTGTGCCTAAAGATCAAAACTATTGCACAACACAAAAGAATCACTCTTCCTCTCCTTGGAAAAAGACTGGTTACAAATTAGGTAAACCGCTGTAATGCCCAATTCAAGGCTGCACTCCACTTTTAAGTTGCTTTATACGGTAGATACCTTTTCCCACGTGGAATTGACAGACTTATTTCTCAAAACACTCAACAAATTAAATATTATCCCCATTTTACAGATGAGTAAACTAGAGCTTTAATATAGCAACCACCCCCCCCACACACACACACACCCAAAGTCCAGGAGGAAGTTAGGAGCTGAGCCAGGTCTGGAATTCAGCATCAGTGTTCTTTCTACTGCTTCATACCAGAAGGTTTTTTATCCAGGACTTCCCTTGAAAGCCATAGCTGGTTCCTTTTGCTGACTTACTGTCTCTTTAGCAGCTGATGACACAGTGAATAACTAGGATGTCACATCAATTTTGGCACACAATTCTCTTAGGTGCACCAAACCTCCAGAATCCAGTTAGCCACCAGGTGCCTGCAAGGGGCCAGGTGCCATTCCAGGCTCTGGGCTCCAGCAGAGAGAAAGACAAGTTCTCTTCCTAATGGAGCTCACATTCTAGGGGGGCAAGTAAGGAATCAGCCACCTTCCATGACAGACCTAGAAGAGGGAAATGTTCTGAATGCCGGGAAGAAAACGGCATGACTGTGTTAGTTTTGTTTATTTAACATGTACTAACTTATATAGCAATATCTATGTACTTAGGGTTGCTAAAAGCACTTCACAAATAATAGTTCGCTTAATTCTCTCAACAACCCTATGAGGCAGATGGTGTTATCTTCATTTTAGAGATAAGGAAACTGAGATACAAAACAGTTAACTAATTTGCCCCAAATGGCAGATCTCTAAGGGTAGACTTTTAACGTATGTAGCCTGGTTCTAGATGCTGTTCTCCAACTACTTTGGGATGTTACCTGCTGAGACTAGAGGTTGCCCAGAAAGCACTCTGCAAAGCATAGCCTCAGAGAAGCATCACTGTCAATAATCACTTTCACTATAATCATTATTTGAAAGTATAGAGCACTTTACATTATTTGATACAAAGCGAAGTTGTTGCTATGGGTCACAGCACACTGATCAATAGAGTTGCCCAAGCCTGTGGAATGGCAGTTCATATTACTTAGCACTTACCAAAATTCAGGACCTATACCAATAACTCCCTGCAGAAACTCCAATTTAATACTTCATCCACCATCATATGAAAGAAACTAGTGTCATCCCTGTTTGAAAGAGGGGGAAACTGGAATTTAGAGAGCTGGGGCAGAGATCACTAGACCACACACACATATACCTAGGTACCCTTTCTTTCCTTCTTCTTGAGAAATATATGTTTTGGTGGGTGCCCGGCCTCCCTTGCAGCAGTCATAACCATGCTACTACATTCTAGCAGAAGTGATTGGTGTGTTTTCCAGGTCATCAAATAAAGGAAGTGGGCTCTTTTCCTCTTCTTTCCCTATGCCTAGAGCTGAAGTGTGAACATAGTAGCCAGCCATCTTCAGCTATGCAGATGAAGGCAAGGTTGACAGAGGAACAAGATGGAAGAAGCCCATTTCTTTGATGTTGTCAAGAAACTACACCAGCACTGGACTCCCACCCAACTATTACATGAGAAACAGTTATAAACTTCCACTTGTTTAAGTCACTATAATGGGGCCTCTTGTCCTAGTGTTTCAGCTTGGGTTTTAAAAACTGTGCCAAGATCAATCTGCTGTGAGATGGGAAGCCAGGATTTAGACCCAGGCAGGCTCCTGTTTATCTTGACTTAGAAATCTTTCTATTCCTTACAGCCACATTGCACTGGGCAGTTAGTTCTGATGGCAGTCTCAAATTTACAGTCACCACATGATTAATATCTTGGAAGGGAGGGGCACACACACTTGATATAGCATCGTCCCTTCCCAACCATTCCCCCCTGCCTCTCTCATGGCCTACTTATAGGAAGGGGCAGTTCTCTAAGCCAGGCTGTATCTAACTAAAGTCACTGTCATTTGTGAAGGGTTAAGAGCTTCCAATAAGCTTGATTTGAAACACCATGTTTTAGTTCACCAAAGGGCTGCTTATGCAAAGTACCAGAAATGGCTTGCCTTTTATAAAGGGGATTTATTTGGGGTAAAAGCTTACAGTTGCGAGGCTAAGAAATGTTCAAATCGAGGCACCATCAGACATGCTTTCTCCCCAAAGTCAGCTACTGTGTGGTGAAACAAGATGGCTGCTAATCTCTGCCGAGGTCTCTGTCTTCCCCTCCAGAATCTACTGTCATCTCCCAGAGCTCAGATGTGAACAACCAGGCATTTGACTTGTCTCTTTCCAGGTCTCCTCTCTCATTCTTGGCTGCTCCACCTTTTTCCTGAGTTCAGCTATAAGCTATCTGGCATACGGCTCATCTCTCCCTGGGCCTCAGCAACTTAAGCCTCTTGAGAGACTTCTCTATGTGCAGCTCAGCTGTGGGAGAAACTAGAGTCCTTTCTCTCACATGAAAGGATCAAACATGGTGGCTCCCTTTTCTGTACCTCAGATTTTATCAGCCCCAGCAAGAGGGTGGAGACTCAACCCAAGTCACCCCTCACTGAGTAGTCCAATTGAAAGTCCACACCCACAGGAATAGATTTAGTTCACAAACATGACCTTTGGGGATTCCTGAAAACATTTCCAAACTGCCACACAGCACCAATACAGCAAAACCTTTTTTTAAGAACCTGAAATGTACCATTGAGTAAGACATTTCTCATGAATTTTCATGGAAATTTGCAGGCTTTAATTTTGAGTTTGAAAACTGCTTCTCAGTAATATGTAAGAAATAAGAAGTACAAATAACAGTAGTATGTAGCCACTGCAAAATTCTATCTAAATGTTTACTTAAAAATAGAAAGGAAAAAAAAGACTGATAAATGAATAATAAAATGTTTGTGACATGATGTGAAAAGAACAAAGGAACACCATAGCACTAATTGGCAAAGAAAACCCAAAAGAACTAAACATATTGAGAGTGATGATTTAGTTTCACCTAAGCAACATCACTCAACATCGTAAATACAAATAAAATTACAAACAAGAAAATTCAAATTAAGAGCAATAGTTTAATGTGCAAATATGTTGGGGTGTTAGAGTTGTCTAGGAGCTATAAACAGGTTTATATGTGCATATATTTAAGTAACTTTATAATAAATATCATTTTTTAAAGATTTATTTATTTATTTATTTATTTTTCTCCCCTCCCGCCCCACCCCAGTTGTCTGCTCTCCGCGTCTATTTGCTGCATCGTCTTCTTTGTCCGCCTCTGTTGCTGTCAGTGGCACGGGAATCCGTGCTTCTCCTTGCTGCGTCACCTTGTTGTGTCAGCTTTTTGTGTGTGTGGCACCATTCCTGGGCAGGGTGCACCTTCCTTCGCTCTGGGCGGCTCTCCTTGTGGGGTGCACTCCTTGCGTGTGGAGCCCCCCTATGCAGGGGACACCCCTGCATGGCACGGCACTCCTTGCTCACATCAGCACTGCGTGTGGGCCAGCTGCACACAGGTCAAGGAGGCCCAGGGTTTGAACTGCAGACCTCCCATGTGGTAGACAGACGCCCTAACCACTGGGCCAAGTCTGCCGCCATAATAAATATCATTAATCAGCATTGGTAGTGACCAAGTCTGAGAAACACAACATTTTGAGTAAGCCATCTAATTCACTCACCGTGAAGAATTCCTAGGAATGGTTTAAGCCCAATCCCATTATTGCACTGTTACAAAACTGACAGGATACATGTGTGTGTGTGTAAATGTTATGCTTTTTATTAAAGGAATTGGCTCACACAACGTGGGGATTGGCAAGTGGGCAAGCTTCAAGTTGGAACCTAGATGAAGGTGACGTTAAATTCTCCAGAAGAAGCCACAAGTAGGAAATTCCAAAGAAGGCGATGATGAATCCCCTAGGAGAAGCTGGTGTCTGAAGTGGAAATAAAAAAATCTTTCTGACTGCTGAAAACCTCACTACTTGCTTTAAGGCTTCCAACTGATTGGATGATGAGACTCCTCTAACTGCTGGAGGTACTCTCCTTTGTTCAATGTAGATATAATCAGCCACAGATGCAATGAACTGACTAATAATTCAGACACATGCATGAAATACCTTGACAGTAACCATCATGTCAGTGCCACACACAATAACATAGCCAAGTGGACACATGAAACTAACCACCACAGTTGCCTAGGAATTGTCTGTATTATGTGGCCTAACCTTGGCCTAGGGCATAAATATCTTTCTCTTGGAGACATGAGACTGACTTGACCAACAAATCTGTCTCATTGTTTAGTATAAGGGTTCAAGTCCCTGAACCACACACGGGCAGAACCCGTCTGTGATTTTCCCATATTCTTTTGTTCCAAGTAATTTGACATGAAAATCAACATCCTGTTACATGATTTTTAAGTTAGGCATGAAATCGTTTCCTCTGATAATTAACATGTGGGACATAAAAGGAAATTAGCTCATGACTCTAAAACATCTATTGGCTGCATTTAATCAATCTTCCTACCAGAAAGCAAACCATCACCATTAGCTTGGGACTCATTTCAGATGGCTTGAATGGATTAGGCCAATTAAACAGATTCAAGGACACAATCCTACTAAGTCTACAAATCTATGGTAATGAAATTTAAGCCAGAGATCATTTTTCTTGGCCTGGAACTAATAAGAAATAAGGTAGAACAAGCACTAAAAATTATACAGAAGTGGCTAGAATCTCAGAAGATTCTAAAGGAGACGTAACAGACTTCCCTCTTAGGAGAATGTCTCTTTCTTGCACACACTGAAGATAACCCCAGCCCCCCAAAACTATAACCCACTTGATGTTCTAGATCTCCATCTAACAGACAGTGCTACCTTTAGTGTCCTCCTCCTAACCCTCCCCAGCCCCACTTCCACTCAAAGGAGCCCCCACATGGCTAATATTGCCCATGAAGACTGATGCCATCAACCCCCTCCACCTCACATCTTCCTTCTCACCCAATCACTGATGCCAGACTGCTCAGCCACCCCACCAATCCCAACAGGGTTCTATACAGTTCACTTTTACCATCTTCCCAAAGCCGCTATCTCCCCTATCCTCTACTGAACTCTAAGTATCATGAGGGCCTAAACACCCTATCATGCTGGGTACACCCCAATTGTATGAGGTATACAGGTTGGCCACTGTATACCCAGAATAATACAGGCTCCTTAAAAATTGGCTAACGTGAATCCACCCATCTTGGAAGTCTCTGCCAAGAACACCACCTCGTGGCAGTTAGTGTGGGCCCAGTGAAGGCAGAATTCTTCCTGCCAGTGTATAGGTTGGGTTTGCCTATGGAAAGAATGCTTTACACGGTGTTAAATTTGATAATGCTGTGTTTCAGCTATATTACACGTTAAATATTTTTGTAGGTTAGACCTGTGATCTAATTGCCTTTTATAATATTCATTCTATGGAGAAGTATGTTGCAAATGATGATTAGATATAACACTACCGAATCCTAGAGTAGCTACCTTGTGTTTTAAACTCCAGCCATTCTTTAGCACACTGAAACTTGGTACATATTTTGCCTTTAGTGTAAAATTACTACTTGACTTTTAAAATGCAACATGTCAAATAATCAAGGATGTATACAAGGTTACTCAACAGAGCATTATTTGTAATAGTAAAAAATTGGGAAAAACCCAATTATCTCACAACATAGAATTGGTTAAGTTTTATTAAAGCTCTACAATAGAGCACTATATAATCAATAAAATCATGTGTAAAATATATTTGATATGAAAATATGTTCATGATATATTGCCATAGAAATCATATATATATAATATAGCATATTTACAGGCCCTTAATACATTTTTAGTATACACTATACCCAATATGTAAGCAGATTTCAATATATATATATTTCCTTGTTATGACAGTAACACATGTTCATTACAGAGAAATTGACAAATACAGACAAGCAAAACATTAAATTATTTAAATACCCTTGATTTTAATTATCCAGAGCTAAGAGCTGTAAGCACCGTAGTGTTCATATGCACAGAAAGTGAGAAAATGATCTGGAAGAAATATACCCCAAAACTAAAGCAGGCTCTGGAGTATCTGCTGGTAAAAGAAGCCACAGAATTATCCACAGAGAGTAAGTTGTACTCAAAGACCTGAGAGTGAGAAACATTAAATAATTTAACTTAAAACAGGATGTTTATATTGAAACAAATGTAGGTTTAAAATAAGAAGCAGAACTCATTCCTAAGGAAACAAATTCATTCATTAAGAATGAAAAGTCTGAGAAGCTCAACACTAATGTCTTAATGTGGGTGGGAGAATTTCGCATATTTTATGTTCTCTTCTTTGGGTTTCTTTGTGTTTCCTGGTTTTATTTTTCCTGGAATGAGTCAGCACTGCATTTATAGAAAAAACAATAAGATAATAACTCTCCCCCCAAAATAAATTAAGCCCTACCCCCACCCACACCACCTGCTTGCAGATTGGGACTGGCTCACATTGAGGACAGTCAGCTACGGATTCCTCAGGACCTGGGTCCTTTCTCCCAACAGTGCAACCCCTGTCCCCCAGGCAGGATTACAGAGACCTGCAGGGTCCCCTTGCACAGGGAGACTGGGGGCCAAGGGGTGGGGGGGACAGCCTCTGAGGTTCACCAGTCTGCCCAAATGCCATAAGGCCTGGCCTGTAGAATCCCATCAGTGCTGGCGGGAAATACAATAAAAATGGGATTGTGCACCACAAACAGCATACCTGTAACTGCCATTTTGGCTCAGGGCCATCAGTCAGACCCCAGAAACAGCAGAGACGTTTACTGAGTGCAGTCTAGGTACATTCTCCTTTAATCCTCACTACAACCCTGGCGCACTAGCCTTGTTCCTCAGATGAGAAACGGAAGTTCACATCAGTTAAGAAACGTGCCAACAGCCACACAGTTTGGCAGGAACAAAGTTTGTATCCAGGCATGCCTGACTTCAGAGCTAGGACCCCTTCTGCTACATCACAGGGCAGTATTGTCCCAGAAATAAATATTCCCCCACCTGTCCTCTTCTCTTGCACACACATCACTTATTTCCTGCCATTCTAAACAGCAGCCCATTTAGGAACAGCTTTCTTCCTAAGATGTTCGCTGCTCACATCTTTTAGGCAGGCATGGTTATCAGCAAAGACTTCCTACATCAGTGAAGATAGGAGATAATCTCTAACCCTTCGCTCTTCTGATTTCCAATAAATTCTTCCTTTCTACTGAAGACAGGAAAAAAAATAAGACATTGATCTACACAGCATATCTTTAAAACCCCAGTAATTGAGCCCAGGTAAATGCCCCAACATTGGGGGCTCTTCTTCCCAATGATGACAAATTAGCTTGTTTTTTAATTTTTAAAACCCCATTATATTTCAGTTCATTGTTTTCTCTTTGCTTCCTTCCATTGCCAGAATTGGCCTCGCGTCCATTTAATTGCTTTTTAAAAACTTTCATTTTTTTAATCTGCCCTATAACTGTCCGCAGAAGATAGCAACCAATAATTGCACTCTTTAGTGACATGAAATTTGCTATTTAAAATAAGCTTCTGATCAGACAGGGTCCGCAGAACATTATGACTAATCTACAGATGATGTAATAGCAAAGATGGCAGTGCTCTCATTCCTAAATGCTCTTTAATTAATAGAATTCCTATCTCGAGTCCATAATAGTCTCAGCTCTACTTTACAAGCTGAACAAATAAAAGTTTAAGTCATTTTGGAGGAGAGGAGCAGGTTTGAGCATTTGAATCAGCTGGCACCAGGAGATCCTCTTCAGGGAGGCCACAATCCCAGTGGTGCACGTTGTCTCACTTCTGAGTACTCTTCAGGAAGAACTGATCTGCAGTGTTATGAAAAGCCCAGAGGGTCTTTGCTTTTTGTGTTTTTTTCCTGGCAGGAAAAATAAAGTTATACTCTTTTTCTTAACTTGATGCATTCTGGGAATAACAGAAAAATCAATAATAAGCCTGAAAAAAAAGTATCTTGTTTAAACAGAATGCAAGATTTTTATTCTCTTTCTTTAAATTATTTTTTTAATCGGAGATTTTTAAAAATTGCAAAGGGGGAGGATAGGGAGAGGAGAGAGCGCTAGAAATCAGCTTATATTTCAAAGGTAAAGAGAATGGATATGAAGGTTAGAGGAAAATGCCTGGCTGATACAGGCCGCAGTCCCTAGAAATCACTTGTAACACTTACTCTCCCCTCCAGGTATGTCAGGGAGCTGATAATTTCACAGGGGATATCTCTTTCCAGAGGTGTGCTGGAGCTAGTTCTTATTGACTCCCAAAAGTCTAGTGTTAAATTTTAGGAATGTCTGGAGTTGGTTAATATTGTGTTGGTAGTTTGAAATCGGCCATGGTAAGAGTATTTACATCACAGGAACCAGCAAATTCAGTAAATGAGGATTTTTCCCCCAGACAGCAGGTTGTTAAACATTCACACGCACAACCACTGCCTCTTACCCACTCTTCCTATGGCCTTACCTTGGAAGGTGTCTAGGCCAGCAGACCCCAGCCAAACACATTTACCACAATGGAAGAACAGCAGTGGCTGCCTTCAAGAAGCTTTCCACTAAATCAGGGTTGGGGCTGTATAAACACCAGGGCCATACCTAAGTGCTTCCTCTAGGAGCCACGGTCAAGCAGACCTACCCAGCAGGCTTTGCCCAGTATCCAGAGTTTTTTTTAGCTTCCTCAGTCCCTGCCATTCCCTACTCCTGCTGAAACACAAGCTGTTAGCTCTTAATGAAGGCAGCATGCTCTCAGCTTCTGAGGCATCCCCCTCACTCAATGGCTGAGTTTCTCTGACACACCCAGAAATGCAGTCCCACCTGTGTAAACAGCGGGGGTCAATTCCTTCTGTTCACCCAATGTCTAGCACAGGGCTATGGAGACAGAAAATACACAATAAAAGTTTATTGAATGAATGCATAAGTCCAAAAGGCAAATCTCTGCTTGTCTACTCGTTATTGGCATCATAAAAGCTTGGCTGGCAAAGGTAATTTAAGAAATTCAGGACACAGAATCAAGAAGCCTAGGTTCTAGGCCAGTCTTGGCCAATTTACTTTCTTGATAAAGTCCCTTAAATTATTAGGACTTCAATCTCCTCAAAAAGGAAATGCTACCTCGCTTCTTCTAGCATTTTTATACTATCTCTACCACTTAATAGTTAAGTTAGGATGCCTTCAGCTACAAATAATAGAAAAAACAACTTGAAATGGCTAAAACAATAAAGGGGTATATTAGCTCCCATAACAGAAGTCTGGGAATAGGGCACTCCAGAGTTGGCTAATATAGTCACTACCCTCCAGCACCTAGAGTCCTTCTCTCTCTCTACAGCACATTTCCTTGAGCTAATTCCCCTCCTCTTCCCAAGATGGCTACTGCAGTTCCATGCACCTTGTGTAGATATGAAAACATCCAGGAGAAGAGAAAGGACGATTTCTTCTGTAAATATCTCTTTTGAAGAACAAAGAAACTTCCCCCAAAGTGTCCCAGTAAAATTCCCCTTATATCACACTGACCAGAATTGGATTACAATGCCCACACTTATAGAGAATAGGACAGCCATTCTTGGCTAAGGCAGATCCAAATTGTTCCAGGCACTTAGGGTAGAGATGGAATGAAACCTGCCAGCATGAGGATGGGAGAAATGGATGCTGAAAAGACAACCTATACTATTTGGTGTACCTTCCCTACCCCTACCCCCTAAACACACATAATTGCACACATACACACTTAGACAGCTGCGGCGGGGATATGATAGCCTGGCCTGTTCTTATTGTTACTAACAAAAGAAGAGATAAAAAGTATTATTTGTTTAGCATCTACCATGTGCTGATCAGTGTGCTAAAGCATTTTCTAAACAACCCTTACAATAACCCTGTGAGACAGTTTTTCATGCCCATTTTGTGATGAGGAAATTGAGAGTCAGAGAGGCAAAAGCAGGCAGCCAGTGAATGGCAGAAATGGATTTGAACTCAGATTTGGCTAACGCCAAATATCATAACCTTTCCACTATACCAAGCAATCTCATGAATGAGAAACCAGAAGTAATGGCCATATTTTCCTTGGCCTAAATTTTCTAAAAAGTGCAAGTGTTCAGCTCCTCTTACCCTAGACTCACTTTGAATCCAGCCAATAATTTGAGCTATTTTTGTGGCAAAAGAAAGAGAGCTTTGTGCTGGCTCCATGCTTAGTTAAATCCTCATGTGGGGCTCTATTCTCTGGGGACTCATTTTCCAGAAGCTCAGAATTTCCCAAACCATCAATTTCTGGTTTCTTTGTGCCCAGGAGTTCAGTTCTAGCTTATTCCTTCTCTCTCATATTCTGCTATAGGCTGCAGGGAGAAGCCAGGCTGCACCTTCCACATTCAGTTTGGAAATCTCCTCGGCTAAATATCCAAGCTCATCACTTTCAAATTCTGCCTTCCATCTAGCATCAGGAGTAAATTTTGCCAAGTTCTCTGCCACTTTAAAGCAAGGTTTGCCTTCCTCCAGTTTGCAATGACAGTCGTCATTTCTGTCTAAAGCCTCATCAGAAGTATCTTTCACTTGCTCATTTTTAAAGCCCTTTTTACATTTTTGCTATTTGCATAGCAGCAGGACCCCACTCTCCTGGTACCAATCTCTGTCTTAGTTTACTAAAGGCTGCCAATGCAGTATACCAGAAATGGGTTGGCTTTTATAATCAGAATTTATTAGGTTAAAAGCTTACAGTTCTGAGGCCATGAAAGTGTCCAAATCAAGGCATCATCAGAGATGCTTTCTCACCAAGGTACATCTGTGGGTGATCAGGAACTCACATAGCAGCAGCATCTAAAGATGGTATTTCTCCATGCTCAGCTATGGGCAATTGGGCATGTGGCTTGTCTCTCCCTTCTCCTCCAGGCCTCATTGCTAGTTCTGCTTCGGGTTGCTCAGTCTGTGGCTTTTTTCTCTCCCAGGTTCCTCTCTGAGCTCCTGGTTTCCTTCTCTCCATTTCTGCAGCTTCTTCTCTGTGTGTCTCTGTTTTCAGTTCTGTTTCTAAAGGACTTCAGTAAGAGGATTAGGACCTACCCTGAGTCCTACAATCTAATCAAAGGCCCTTACCTGAAGCAATCTAATCAAAAGTGATCTAACCAAAAGGTCCCTTAACTGAATCTAACCAAAAGGTCCCCCATACAATAGGTTTACATGCACCGGAATGGGTTAGCTTAAGAACATAATTTTCTGGGGTCCACAAAAGACTCAAACTGGCACAAGATTTGAGAGCCACGTCCTGCTTCTACCCTTTCTCTTTGGGTTGCTATTTTAGAATTTTCTTCTATCCACACCATTTTTAATATGTTCTTCCATCTTACTAATGATAGGAAACTTTCTACTGCATGGTTCCATAAAACATAATCTCATTATCTCATTTTGCCTCTCGCTGTAAAATGTTTTATAGCATTGAAAGTAAATGAAAAAAAATTTATTTCATTTAATTAATGGAGAGTGTCATGACTGTTCTGTTATGACTCATATGCATTTTTCAGGGGTGCAGACCTCAACATTTGCTCTTTATTTTGTCATTTATTCCCCCACTTTTCCCATGAATTTCCCCAGGAAGGAAGAAGTATTGCTAAATAGAATGTTTCCAAGGAACAGTTTTGCCACTAACCTGGAAAATCCCAAATGGAAACATGACTTGATATGACCAACCAATGAGTTGTAGGGCCAATGTATTTATCTCTACTATTCTCCTAAGAGATACAAATGCTATAGGTAAATCCATGACATTGTAATTCACAGCAATACACAAGATTTCCCCTGTGAATAATCAGCTCTCTCCCAGTCCTTCAGATTACAGGACACAATACTTTCTAAAGTTGCGCTAACCATTCTAAAATGTTTTCCTTCCTTTTCCCAAATTCTACTCATTTTTCAAGATCTTTCTCAAGTGCCACCTTTTATAAGACGTCTTCTCCATTGATTCAAGCATACAGCACTCTCCAAACTCTAAGATTTATTCACTGGTTCACCAAATATTTATTAGCAATGAGATATGCACAGTTTTATTCTAGGCCCTGGAGAAACCATGGAGAAAATAACAGGCAGGTTTATCCCCTCCTGGAGCATTGTATCTGCACCATGTAGTTCACCACCCAACTAATGACTACCCCCCCAAAAAAGATCAGAATTTCTCCTAAGAAAGAATCCACTGATCAGTGAGTATAACATAATCCAAGATGTATAACACCATCTTATTTTAGCTGTATAAATGAAAGCAAAACTCCCACACTGGCTCATGCTGGAATCCCCACCCTACATATCTGTATTCCATTTTGGAATTCCTCCAGATGACTCCCAACTGCTCATTCAGTTACATACCGCTCTCAACTTCCCTGTATCCTCCAATGCTCTCCTTTGGCTTCATATCTCAACTCAAACTCAGGCCAAATATTTATTCAGTGCCTATTACACTCAGCCATGGTGGTTAGTGCTCTGTATACACAATGTCTAGTTCTTAAAACTGACAAAGGGGATGATGCTATCTCTATTTTACAGACTAGGAAACTGAAGCTCAGCAAATTAAGGAACTTATCCCTAAGATCAATCTGATCATAGGTGGCAGAACCAGGATTTGATCCTACATCTGTGGTGTTGGTATTATATTATGTTACCTTTCCAATGCAGCAACTATGCACCTTGAGGGGAAGAATGTACTCCAATAGCAATCATACTCTTTATAGTCAATTGGGTCCTCCTTCCCCTTCAGAAAGGTGAGTAGGGACAAGAGAAAATGTTCACTTTCAAGCTTTCCCATTTTTTGGAGGGAAGCAGAAATCCTCTCCAATAGAATCATGAGGAAGGAAAATTAGAGCTCTCTACAATAAAGATATTATTATATAAATTGTAAAGTGCCATATAAATGTAAGTTGCCACTTTCATATTACTCTTCATTGCTGTTCCTATTGCACTTTACATTTTTTACTACTTTTTATTGTTAAACAAGTGGTAATTTTTATATTTGACTCTCCTATCAGAATGAATTCCTTCATGGAAAAAATCATAGTATTATCTAATACCATGCCTATCACATAGAAGAGATTAAATAAATATTTGTCCGCACATAGTAGGCATGAAATAAATATTTGTTCAATCAATAAATGAATGGATTCAATTAGTTTGTAAATACCAAGATGCCATAGAATGATGGCCTGCCAGTTACAGAGCATATTCATATTGATGCATTGTTACGCATTTTATCTTCTCAGTTTACCTGTTAGGTTGAAACAGATCTATGACTGTTTCTTTAAATAATTCTATAATTCCTTATCAGTATAATGGATTCATGTTTCACAAATTTGGGTTCATGAATTTGCTATTCATTTAATTCATTTAATTAAGGCCTGCCTTAATTTAAAAAATGAAAAGAACTTAAGACAGCATACAATATAGAAAAATAAATTCTATTTAAATCTTAGAAAGAAAAATGACGCAAAAACCACCAATAAATCTTAACCTTTATTATAATGTTCCCTTTAGGAGTGCTCATCTGTCTACCTTAGTGTCACAAGATGGCATGTGAACAACTTGTCAAGAAGAGCATTTCATAATTTATTCATAAACAACCCAGTAACTTACCCCAAATAAGCCCAAACGATGTTGAGAGGCTGGTAGTAAACATGGAAACATGATTTAGCCTTCGTAGCTATTAGCAAGTCTAGCAGACTTCACAGGGATTCTCTGGAGACACCAGATAAAGATGCACTTAAAAAATAGACTTTTTTTTCAGACTTTTGGTCTGAAAGCTTTAAAAAAAAAGAATGAGGAAGAGCCAAAGGTCAAGGCTGAAGAGGGTCAAGAAAACACACTTCCCTTGAAGAAACGTTCTTCCTTCAAGAGGGTCTCCCTGCTCCATATTTCCACTGAAGAACAGTTTTCTTGGCAGCTAACAATAGGCTTGAGAGTCTGTGCTTTTTCTCTTACAGGTCCAGAATTAAAGCTGATGATGATGCTCTTAGATTACACCCCAGGGTGCAATTCCAGTTGAGAATTCTAGAAACACCAGAGAAGTCAGATGAGGCATTTGACTCATAGAGTATGTGGCTGGTATTTGCTAGAGATATAGTAAATGATGGTGGGTGGTAAAGAGAATCAAATCAAATTGGCATCATTTCAACTTTTTTTTTTCCCTTCCCGTGGGTTGACTGAGGACTAGTATCAATGGGGCGATTAAAAAAAAAAACAAAACCTAGGGAAAATTTTGAATTCTGCTTGCTTATACCAATATTTTTTAAATAATAATAATAATAAGAGAAAGTAAATCAACCACGGCCAGGACAAGGATATAAGAGCATTTAAGAAGTCCTCATCTGTGAATTGTCTTTTGAAACTTTGAGTAAGTTCTTTCTGTTCAAGCATGCAAAGGGTAAATTATACTTTTTATCTACTGCTCACGGCTTTATCCAGCTGCATTGCCTCTTTATATCAATCAGGCAGTGACTAAAGCAGAGTTTCATCCCACTAATTGGATCGGTGGCCTTTATCAGAACAAATAACTCAAACACAACAAAGGAAATTACACATAACCTGGAGCCAAAAGTCCTAAGTTCCAATCTTAGGTCCTCCCACTTACCAGTGTTGTAAATCTTGGCAGGTCTCATGTCTTTGAGCTTCAGTTTCCTCATCTTTTAAATTAGTTAAACCTCTCTCTGACTACCTCTAAAAACAATGAGATGCTGTATGGCAGGGGTTTTATTGGGGCAATTTTGTCCTATCCTCCCACTACCAGGGGACATTTGACAATGTCTGAAGACATTTTTGATAGTAACAACTTAGAGGGGGTAGCTACTGGCATGTAGTAGGTAAAGATCAGGGATGCAGCGAAACATCCAACAAAGCACAAGACAGACTCCCATCACCAAAAATCATCCAATCCAAAATGTCCACAGTGTAACAACTGAAAACCCCTGACACGTGGAAAGTGCTGTAAAGACATAATGATTTTATTGGTTAAGACCACATTAAGCTTCAAGTAACTTAAATAGTAAAATATTTGGTTTTCTCATACAATAAGAAGTTAGGAGATAGGTACACCAAGATCTAGGCAGCTGCCCAAGAAAATCATCAATGACTCAAGTTATTTCCATCTTCCTGCTTTACTATCTTAACATTTGGATTTTGCCCACATGGTCACAAGGTGCCTACTATATCCTGAGTCTTTGCATTCACATTCAAGGTGGGTATAGGTGTAAGGGAGTTACTGGGAAATCAGCAAGAACCCTTGGCTCTTGTCTCACTGGATAGAATTATATCGCATGGCCACTCTTAAGTACAAGGGAGTCTGGCTAAATTGTGTAGCTGGGTACATTGCCTACTCAAACAAAATCAGGGTTCTACTGGTAATGGAAAAAACAAGATTAGATATTGGGTAGGCACCCAGCAATGTCTGCCACAGAAATCATAGTTTCAATCTTTATCTAACATAATGAAGAAGCAGGATAATGAGGTGATTAAAATAACAGACTCTGGTCAGGAAATGTAGATACAAATATCCAATTCTATCATTTTCTAGCTGTCTGCCTCTGAGTGAGTTACTCAAGTTCCAAGCCCAAGTTGCCTAATCTGGAAAATAAAGGTAACAAAAATACATATTCCAACAGTGTTCTGAAGATTCAATGAGATAAGGAATATAATGGCTTTCATTTCTTGCTGGGCATTTAACAAATGATAGATATCATCATAATCATAATTTGGACACAGCAACTGGCTAATGTGGAAGCACCAAATCACTGTCTAATTTCCTATTTCTCTCCATCCTTTGATCTGAGGGACCTACCCAGCAGGTTTTCCCTCTGAATTGTGGAGACCCCCAGCCTATAAGTCAGAAAATAAATTTGGGGAGAGGGAGGCAATACTTTAGTTTCTGATTCACAGAAATCAATACACAAGGACATCATGATCTAATAGTTTACCTAATAGTTTACTTAAACCAGGTATCTTCTTGTTCTATTATTATTTACACAGTTTATCAAATTACTGCTCATAAGAGGATTTAGATTTATTAACATTAACTGTTTATTTCAAACTGCTCTTAACTAACTAGAAGTAATGATCAAGAATATCACAAAATCTTCCCCAAGCGGGTTCATCATCATGCGCTTGCAAGCATTGGAAGACTGAAGTTTGTAACATGTGTAAATGAAAGGCAGCGTCCTTCCAAACTTTCAGTAGAATATTTCCAATATATGACTCCCTCCTACAAAGCCTTCAATGGCTCCCTGTTGACCATAACATCAAGGAATAGCTCTTCTATCTGGCTTTGTAAAGTCTGGTTATACCTGGACACTATGAATACTCACTGGAACTGGGGCCAAGTCACTAGAGCTCTTACTCCTTTTATTCTTTTGAGTACCACCCTGCATTAAGGGGTATACTCTGTCTACTAATCCACCGAATGAACCCTAACCAGTGTCCTTTCTCATTCCTGCTCCCAGCACATTTTCCCATCACTCAAATCTGTTTCTAATCTCTTCTGTGCATAGCCATGTTGATTCCTGCATCTGGTCTTTTCTTCTGAAGCTCTCCCTGCTGAAAGCCCTCCCCTTTCTCTCTAACTCTCTAATTTCTATCAATTTATCCTTTTGTTCACTTGGCTCTGCAGTTAACCTCCATTACTTCATTTCTCTCCCATTAATCTCTCTTCTTCAACCTCTCATTATGCCACTAGCTGTAATTCATGATTTAGCACTTGATTGCTTTCTGTCTTAAAGGGTTATCTAATTGTTCCAGCACACACGTTCTGTCTGCAATTGCACTGTGAAGTCTTCAAGGGCAGGACCCAAATAGTCTACACCTTTGCTATGTCCCAGAGGGAGGAGCATGGTGTGCATTGCAGTGGCTCAAATATTTCCTCCCCCAGGGAATAACCTATGAAATAAAATCAGGAAATACTTACTGTGCACATGATGGAGGAAAGGCACTCTTCTCTGACAAACCCAACCTCCTTGTTAATATAAAAGTATCACAGGTGAAAATCCAAATAAACCAGAGATTAGGAAGACTTGGCCAATATTAATGTTCATAAATATTTAGCACGGGTTGCTCATTAACTGGGTTTAGAAAGGTCTCCTTCACAATCACTGTTGGCACTTAATTGTGCCATTCTAAGCTACACATTTTTCCCCGAGATGGCTCCCTCATTTGTTTTTTTGTTTTGTTTTGTTTTTCTGCTTTTTGTCTTTTTTTCGTTAGGAGGCACCAGGAACCGAACCCAGGACCTTTCATTTGGGAGATGCTTAAGCTACATCTGCTCCTAAGCTGCACATTTTGTGAGCTGAGATGTGCAATATGTTGCAGAGTGGTGGTTTTTAAACCATGCCTTGCCAATCCTTTGATCCTTCCAAGGTAATTTAGAAGCTGTCTGGAGGCAAAGCGGGGAGTGAACAGATGGCAATTTGACCCTCCACCCCTAATTCAACCAAGACAGTGCTCCTCCTATAGCTTTATATACTGGGTTTTGCTTGAGAAAAAAGACTGTTACTAAAAAGGCTTTTAAAAAGAAAAAGAAAACCACTCTATACAGAAGACTGTTTGGAATCAGAAGATGAGATTTTTTCCAGGCATAGGCAACTATGAGCCTTAGGACAAAAGTCACGCTGCATAATTTTTCTGAACCTCAGCTTTCTCCAGTTTAGGTATAAGTACGGTTTATACTGAACACACTGGGTTGTTGTGAGGACTAAATGAGGCAACAAATATGAAAGAAGCATCTAAACCATGGTACCTGCCAAGTGGAACAACCTTGTATGGACATCAGCAGGAACAATAGTCTTCAGGGCATCTAGACTGGCCAGATAATAAAAGCTAGTAAATCAAGCTCAGGAGGACATACTGCTCAGGTTTTCCTGACACTTCTTCCAGCCTCTAAATCTCCTAGACCAGAAATATCCTGCCATTGTCAGGTTGTCATGTTACATTTCATGGCACCCTGTCGTTTTCCCTCATTGTACACCACTAGTAATGATTTGTTGTTAGCTTAATGGCTCTCTCGCAAAATTATAAGAGCATATCTATCTTGCTCATGGCTTTACCCCAGCATCCAGCACAGTCTCTTAACACTTAAGAGATGCTCAGTACATACAAAATACATGCTCAGTAAATTACTAAATAATGCAAAGTCTGACATCTCCATGCTGGACACTGGGTACCTAACAAAGTATAAAATAAACACCCTCTCCCTCCAGTGCTAAGAATGACACAGATGGACACAGATGTTTTTGTTATAACCTACCTCATCCATATGAATAAAATTAGATTTCTACCTCTGTCTGTTAATGATCAGACAAAAACTGCTGCACTGATTTTCCACAAATTTGGAGAACATAGTTGGAACAGTATGACTTGAAACACAGACTACATGTAGATATGAAATTCACTCTGAATTTCATAGTTGAAACTTCAAGCAGTAGGATTGCTACTTATCAAGAATTATAGGGAAACCGACTTTGGCCCAGTGGTTAGGGCGTCCGTCTACCATATGGGAGGTTCACGATTCAAACCCCGGGCCTCCTTGACCCGTGTGGAGCTGGCCATGCGCAGCGCTGATGCGCGCAAGGAGTGCCGTGCCACGCAAGGGTGTCCCCTGCGTGGGGGAACCCCACGCGCAAGGAGTGCGCCCGAGAGGAAAGCCGCCCAGCGTGAAAAGAAAGAGCAGCCTGCCCAGGAATGGCGCCGCCCACACTTCCCGTGCCGCTGACGACAACAGAAGCGGACAAAGAACCAAGATGCAGCAAATAGACACCAAGAACAGACAACCAGGGGAGGGGGGAGGAATTAAATAAATAAATAAATCTTAAAAAAAAAAAAAGAATTATAACCTATACATATTAAGTTGTAGAAAGAGAAATGCCCTAAATTGAGGTAGCATAAGTGGATATCCCAAATTGCAGGTGGTGATCTACAATTGAGATTCCTCTCACAAGGGCTAACCAGAGTTAGTTATATCAAGAATTATTTAATGATGGTTAATGCTTCTCAAGCAAGGCTATATATCTGAGTTAGTTGTTATGACTCTTCCTAATAGTGCCAATTAAGCAGCTTCTATCTCTAATTCTCACAACACCCTACAGGTTTGGTAGTACATCCTTTTATACAACTGAGTTAGTATCTGAGCAGTAAGTTCCCCAAAATGAGAATTCCAGAAGTAGCACAGCTGAGGTTTGAACAACAGACTCTGATGCCAAAGTCCATGGTCTTGGCACAGGGTTGGCCTTCCTTTCTGGGAGAGGAAGGCACCAGAACTGGAGATTCCACAATCTTGCCCCAGAAGAGTCCCAGACACGGGACCATGGCCAGTGAGACCTAAGAGTTTGAGGCCTATGAGTCCACGTCTGGGCCTTGATAGCTTTAATTACTGAATATGAGGCAGAAGTGGCAAAATAAAAAGTTCCTCTCTTGGGAAAGGACATCAGTGGTCAATCCACAGGAGCCTTGAGAGAGCCCGAGTCATTTTCTACAATTAAGTAGGAAATAAACAGACCTCCTTTAGGAGTAAAGGTCTTCCAGGGAGGGAGCTCAAGCACCTCTGTGGAGTTCATCCTGTCTGCTACTTGCCCAAAGCATGCCCAGAAGGAACCACTATCCTGAATTGTGTGCCAATCATTCCCTTGCTTTTTGTTTTAATGTTTCACCACCTATGTTTCCCAAAAAGTCTCCGAATAACCCTGCTAGACTGAAGCCTCAGAAAAGTTTCTGGAGTAGGAAAAGTGCAGCCAGGAAAGAAGTTTAAGAGGACAGTGTGATGGCCAGGGACGGAATTCATGTAAAACCATCCCCAGCTACTCGCCAGTCATGCCAAGGAGGGTGCGGGTGGGAGGTGGTGATGATGCCTTGCCCCTTCTCCCTCTTCTCGAAAGCAACTTTTGATCTTTTATTGTTTCATATTTCTCCTTCTAGGGAAATTCAAAGAGAAAATACCTTTCTCTGAGGGTTGTTTGTTTACATTTTATATGTAAAAGATATTTCTGTGCTTACATATTCATGATTCTTTTCCTAATAAACCTGAAACATTTCTACACATTCAAAATTATTCATGTCTCCATGACTTGCTGACAAAACAGAACTCAAAAGTGCATTCTTCCCCTCTCCTCCGTCCTTCCCTTCCTTTCCCATGGTGCCCGTGACCACACCTTTCTGATGTCCAAAAAGTCTTGTAGTAGTATAATTATTTTTTGAAAGCTTTAGATTACATAAATGTTACTTTGAAAATATTGGGGAATCCCATATACCTCACCCTCCCTCACACTTTTCCCCATTAACAACATTTTTCATTAGTGTGGTACATTTGTTACAATTGATTAACAGTTATTGAAGTACTGCTAACCATGGTCTATAGTTTACATTATCTTTTACACTTTGCAACATACAATTTTATAGGTTTTCACAAAATGTATAATGGCCTGTATCTGTCATTGTAATGTCATACAGAACAATTCCATGTCCAGAAATTCTCAATGACCCAAGATCCTGACTGTTCCTCTTTTTCTTTACTCACATCAATAGTTGTACTACTTTTTCAAGTTCTTAAGCAAAAACCTCAAATGTTTTAACTGTAGTGGATTTAGAAATCAACTCCTTTCCTTCTTTTGAACAGATACTACCTCTCCTTCCACCCAAAAACAGTTTACAATAGTTTACCCAGAAGTTAGATTACTATCAAACATTATTTTACACACAGAAGATGTTGCACACAGCATCTCCACACCACCCCCTTCTTCTCTTTCAGCAATCTCTTTTTCTCTAACAGCCACATGGGTCTAACCAATTAAATTTCATCTTAGGGGTCTCCAACTCTTTTGACATTCCATAATTTCTCATGGTCACCAGGTGCACTGATCCAACTTCCAAATACAAACAGAAACAAACATGTCCCATGATAAATCACAATTTACATAACCAATAAATCAATGGGAAAAATTTAAATCAAAGTTTGTTTTAAACATTTGACCAGTGCTTTCAGCAACCAGTGGAGTCCTACACACAGTAGGTTTTCATACTATGTCAGTCTCATTGCATGCACACATGGGCACACATACACACACATGCTTGTGCATGTAGATACACACATGCCTTATAATCGCTCACAAAGCTATTCACTTTTCTCTCATAGCAAGAAATAATGAAAATAATAATAGCTAAACTTAATCAAAGAGTGATAGTGGGTTACATTATGGTAAACCCCTTGCATTATCTCATTTAATCTTCACATTTCATTAATACCATGTCACAGAGGATGAACCTGGCTTGGAGGTATTTACTAATACAGATATAAAACAGCTGGAAGGTGCAATTACAATTGTGTGTGATTATCTAAAGGATGCCTACCTTCCCACTAGATGGTAAATCCTATGAGGAAAAGGGGAATGTCTATTGGTTTCATTGTTGTGCCTAGCACATAGCAGGTCCTCAATAAAAGCTTGTTAAATGGATGAACTCAAGAAATGTGATGGCAAAGCTGGCAATGCCTCCACTAACACTGGAACACTGGATTCACATTGTCACAATGTAACTTGGGTAACTTTTTTAGGGACATAGGAATAAATTTTAAAAGTCCTGAATTAAGTTAAGAGCCTTAGATTCTCCCTCCAACTCTTTCTCTACTTATGTATGTGATCTTAAGCAAACTGTTTACCCTCTTGTATTAGTTTGCCATAGGGGGTGCCAATGCAAAGTACCAGAAATCTGTTGGCTTTTATAAAGGGTATTTACTTGGAGTAAAACTTAGAGTTACAAGTCCCTGAAGAGTCCAACTCAAGGTTGCTTTCTTACCAAAGTCAGTTGCCACATGTTGAAGCAAGATGGTGACTGATTTCTGTGAGGGTTCAGCCCTCCCATCTGGGCTTCCTCTCTCTCAGCTGAGGCTGGCCTAGGGCTTGTCCCTCAGGGATTCCTCTCTCTCCTGGCATAGGGCCCATTTCTTTCCAGACCTTCTATGTCAGTCTTGGCTCTCTTCCTGTGGTCAGCTGCAAACTATCAGGTAAATGGTTCATCTCTCCCCAGGGTCCCAGGATCAAAAATGACAGAGCTCTCTCTCTGTTCCCATGTGTCTTCTTAAGTAAGAGTCCATTTATACTGGAACCTGAGTTATACCTTACTGATGTGGTTGAATCAAAGCCATAATCTTTACAGGTAATATAATCAAAGACATCTTGGCTGAATCAAATGCAATCAAAGGGTATCATGCCCAGAGGACCTGATTAGTTTACAAACATAATCTTTCTCTTTTTGGGATTCATAAATAATCTCAAACTGTCACACCTCTCTAGACCTGTTTCCTCATTTATAAAATGAAGATGGGCCTCCTGTCAAACAAGGCAAACCAAGAACACATGGCTACTTGGACTTTCCCCCAAAACCCTCTAAAATTTTAGTAAATGAATTTTTCTAAAAAGTCGTAAACCAAAAAAAAAGACAAAGATGAAGAAGAGAAGATGATAGAAACAAAGTCTGAAAACTAAAAAGAAGACAAATGAACTTGCAGACAAGAAGAAAATTTAAAAGAGAAGCTGGAAGTAGGAGAGGCCAAAAAGTAAACCTATTTATTCTGTGAAAATCTCAGAAAGTCTCAGAAACTGGAAGCAGAAAGTGTTTCTGAACAAGGGCACATATAGGGGTGGATAGGTTGAAAGTTTAAATACTAATTAGATCTCTAACTCTCCACCCCACTCTGGCCCATACAGGCTACCAAATGCCCCTGTCCTACTCCAGCAGATGCTAAAGGATTAGATGGTTAGAACCAAAGAGACTTTGAAGTCAGGGGCTCAAGGCACCCTTGTAAGTGAGGAGGGGATACTGAAGACAGGGGGATTATGAGGAAGTGTATATGGCAAGCAGTGAGAGCCTTAACCCCTTTTCCCACTGCTTTCTCGGATTTATACTCTCCAGACAGAAAAGTAGAAAATTTTTCTCTGGGGAAAATCAAAAGCCCAAAAAAAATAGCCTACAGAGGTGGAGACAATTGGAAGTCCCCCATTGAAAAGCCTTCTAAACTCAACCCAATGTGAAGCCCATTATTGCACTGGCAAATTCTACCAGTTGACACAGATTCCTATCACCTTTATATGCCTCAAAAAGGGGGAAAGGGGGAGGCAGAAAGCCAAGGGTTCTTAAAGGATCCTGAAACATTTGAGAAAAATGTCTAATGTGAAAAACAGAAATCAAAATAATCAGAAAAAACAACTGGAAGAAAATGCCCAAAGAAAGTTATAATTAATAGCCACGAAGTGATAAGAAAGGTCATTGCAACCATGAAATAAGAACATGGTGTTATGTTTCTAAAGGAGCATGCAGGTACAAACAATTATTATTGGAAATTTTAAAATACAATTGCAGAAATGAATAGGTCAATGAAAGTCTGGAAAATAAAATTGGGGAAATCTCCCATAAAGTAAAACCAAAATAAGTGGGATATAAGAGAAAAAAAGAAAAGCAGATAAGCATGTAGATCAGAAACCAACTAATAGGAGCTCTAAGAAGAGAAAACACGGGAAGAGAGGAAATTACCAAAAAATCAATTAAAGAAGATATCCTAGAATTAGATGGCTTGAGTTCCAAAATAAAAGAGCCCATCAAGTACAGTTCAAAGAAAAAGACTCACACCAAGCCACATCATCATAATGCTTCAGAACACTGAGAATAAAGCATGGACCTAAAAGCTTCCAGAGGTGAAAAGCATATCAGTAATATGTCTGGAAGTCAGAATTTCATCTCATTTCTCAGTGGCAGCAATGGAAGTGAAAGAAGAATCAGGAAGGAGGAAATACCTTTGAAATCATGAGGGAAAATTATTTACTACCCAGCATTTTACCCAAGTTAAACTACTGATCAAATGTGAAGGCAGAATAATAGACATTCCCAAAGGTATATTTATCATGTATTCTTTCTCAGGAAGCTACATGAGGATGATCTTCATCCACACAAACAAACAAAAAAACAATAAAAAACAACAAATGGGAAGACTTGGGAGCTAGGAAATGGTGCCTCCAATGTAAAAAATAGGCAAAGGAAACTGCTGAAATGATGCTGGTGGAAGATTCAAAAATGACAGTACCCACACACAAACACACATCAGTTGTGACTATATATATTCATAGTAATGTAAACACTGGATATTGAGCTTAAAATTTATAATTCTATTGAAAGAGGAAGTAGAAGGAAAGTGGCAGGATAAACTAAAGAGCTAAACCATTATCTTCTATATTAGGAAAAGGGTAAATAATTTTTAATACTGAAAAATCAAAAATAGAGTATATATATATAATTTTTTTGAGTGTGGAATTTTTTTTTTATTCATTTTTTTAAAAATATTACATTCAAAAAATATGAAGTCCCATTCAACCCCACTGCCCCCACCCCCCACCTCCCCCACAGCAACACTCTCTCCCATCATCATGACACATCCATTGCATTTAGTAAGTACATCTCTGGGCATCGCTGCACCTCATGCCCAACAGAAGTGAAAACAAGGACACAAACCGATATATGCACACCAATGTTCATAGCAGCATTGTTCACTATCGCCAAAAGTTGGAATCAACCCAAATGCCCATCAACAGATGAGTGGATCAATAAAATGTGGTATATACATACAATGGAATACTACTCGGCTGTAAGAACAAATACACTACAAACACACGTGATAACATGGATGAATCTTGAGAACCTTATGTTGAGTGAAGCAACCCAGGCATCGAAGGACAAATACTACATGACCTCAATGATATGAAATAAGCAAGCTGCCTCAGAGAGCTAGAGACTGGAAGATAGGCTTACAGGAAATCGGGGGGTGGAGGAAGGATGTGAGCCGACGTCTGCAGGGGTGGAAACTATGATGAGCTGGCGGTAAGTATGAGCACAAAGAAGAGATAAAATGGGGGCAAGGGGTTGCCTTTGGGTGGGGCTTTGCGGGTTTGAGGGGGGTTGGGGATGGGCGGATGGGTAATAGTGCCCAAAAAATTGGGGGGAAGGAGGGGCAACATACGAACATAGGAGAGTGTCAGGTGTTGGTCGAGAGTAAAATGCTGAGAAAATCGTATCAAAATATAATTAGGAGGGTTACCTGTTTAGGATGCTCGGAGGGGATGGTCTGATGCGGGATGGACTCCTGGGGAATGTCTGAATGCTCATTTTGCCAGGTGGGTTGTACCATTGGGTAGAGACCCAAGTAGTGAGAGTGGGGGTGGACCCACATCCTGGGGAGGACTAATGCCATCAAATAGAGGGAACTGTATCTCTCGAGAGAAAGTGTGGCTCCCAGGGCATTAGGGCAGTTGAGCAAGTCAGACCCTGAACACTGTTGCAAGTATACATAATCTTTAGATACATGAAAATAAAAGGGGGAAAAATCAGTAAAGTATTAAAAGTAGTTGCCTCTGGAAATAAGAATCAGAGGTAGAGAGAACTGTGATACAGGATGACCTCTTTTTTATTATAAATCTTATAACAAATGTTGGATTAGTTAATCTCTAGTTCTCTGAGTTTCTAATTGAATTTTTAGTACATCTATTTTATAAAAGGAGCTATATCTCTAAATGGCTTACATGAATCCCTCTTGGTATAATATAAATACTATCTTTTGTGGCATTCCTGCGTCCTCCTTAATGGAAGGAAACTGCTTGTTCTTGCCCATTCGCATTTGACTGTGAGTTTGTACATCCCCTATATTGTTCAGTGTAGACTGGGCTCCAACATAAACTATTTACAAGTTTCAGTTTTTAGGGTTGCTGTTTGGTTGGATGTTTAGAGTAGATTCGTGTCATAAAAGAAAGTGAAACTGAAAACAGGAGGAGTGCATCCAGTATCCATGTGGAATCTAAGCCCCCACTTGACATAGATGTGCAATGGACACAGCCAGTCCAATGTCCACAGAGAAAATGTGGAATGGGTGTGGGAAGGGTAGCCATGGTGGCTGCTGGGTTTGGGGAATGGGAGGAAGAGATGAGACGTGGAGGCGTTTTCGGGACGTGGAGTTGTCCTGGGTGGTGCTTCACGGACAATTACGGGACATTGTAGATCCCCCCAGGGCCCACTGGATGGAACGTGGGAGAGTGTGGGCTATGATGTGAACCATTGACTATGGGGTGCAGTGATGCTCAGAGATGTACTTACCAGGTGCAGTGGATGTGTCACGATGATGGGAGAGTGTTGCTGTGGGGGGAGTGGGGGGTGGGGGCGGTGGGGTTGAATGGGACCTCATATTTTTTTAATGTAATTTTTAAAAATAAAAAAATAATTAAAAAAAAAAAAAAGAAAGTGAAATAGGTTGATGAGATGCTTTCGTGAAGAGGACCTGGAATTATTAAGGGACTTGTTTAAAATTTTTTTTTAAAAACTTGTTTACAAAAAGAAATCTATAACATCTTTTACCACCCCTTAATCCTCAAAGAGACTTTTTGGAATTTTCTTGGCCATTACTAAGTAGTGAGTATTTTTGCAGGACCAAAACAGATTCATGCTCTGGCTAATTTTATTTTCAATGGAAATATCTCTGTGGTACATTGTTTAATGCTGTAAATGAGAAACAATGGCCCCATGAATCTCTCAGCCCTTGGCTTTGCAAAATTAGAAATCCCCTGACTTCTCTTCTAGGCCAATGGTCTCTCACTCATGCCCTTGATGCCCCCTAGTTCTTCCTCTTCTTCATTCCCTCTCCCCACTGCTGGTTCACTGACCTCCAGGCAAAGTAATTCATCTCATTCCCTGTCTCAATGAGCTCTTTCCACTTCACACTTTTCAATGCAGGTAACCCTTGGGAGTCTCAACTGGGAAAGCAAAAATGAGGACTTTTCCCTACCCTGCAAGTCAAGGCCTTCGGGTGTTGGTGGCATGATTGGAATACAGAAAAGGCTCTGTGGAGGGAGCCAAGGGTGATGGATGTGAGAGAGCTGCCCACATGCACTCATGCTTGGGCACATAGCTTTTATCTTCCTAATGAATATGGAAAAATGTCTGTCTCACTAATGGTCCCCTTTGCAGGGACAGAACATGCTCAAAATGACAACCCCAAAATGCTGGGCTCTAGAGTAAGTGGGAGTCTGTGGTATCTCAAAAAATAAAGGCCCAGGGTATAAGGGGGCATGATCCTGTAGGGCATGGCAAATTGTCTGAAATAGGTGGCTCAGGGCATGTGTGGAAGGATCTAAGGAAGATGGAGCCTAATTCTGAGTTTCTGTAAGTCACAGCCTCTTTCAGCATCAGTTTTCCATCAGAGTAAAGATGAGACTAAATGGTTACTAAAGTCCCTACAGCTTTGTAATTCTATGAGGCTGGCAAGAGGAAGGCTGGATCCAGATAGAAAGCCTTCAATGCCAGGACACGTTACTTGAGCTTCTCTCTGAAGCTGATGGAGAGCCACTGCAGGTTAGTGAGTCGAGCTGTGACTTGTCCTGGCCTGTTTATGACAAAAGCTGCAGCGTGAAAGATGACCTGGAGGGACCAGATATAAGAGGCAGGGGCAAAGAAAGGAAGAATATGACACCCGACTTCAAGCAAGCTTCTATGCCTTAAAGAAAAGGAAGGTAAAAAGCTTTATTAGCTACACCTAGAATGGACATTGACAAGGCTCTAGCACTCTGTCACACCCCCCCTTGTTTTACAAATAGAGAAAGAGAAGGTTACAGAACCTGTGACCAGCAGGTCTCCTGGTTTCTTACGCAACATCTTGGGGCCATGCAGCCTTTCAAAGCACTGCCTTCTTGCTGATTTACCCTTCCAGGAGATCTCCTTGGCATCTCTCTCTGATATTCCATTTTTTAGTCCCTTCAGCAATTTCCCTATTCTCTGAGATTCCCAATCAACATACCATATCAATTGGACCTCAGTGGAATGTGAGCAGATTTACTAGCTCCCACGGCCAGGAATACCACTCATAAAATTGAAGGAAAAGCTCCAAGAACAAGAACCAGACTTTTAATCTCACCAGTTATATACCAGCTATGTATATCTTCTTCTTATCCTTGTTCATCTTTGCACTGCCTTGCATATCAGCTGGGTCTTTGGCTCCTGGTAGGGCATTTCTACAAGATGGGAACATGGCTGCCAGCAAACTGAACTTGGCAAATCCAGCAGAAGGGGAAAGCAGCTTCATCCTGTGTTCATACGTCATTCCCAGAGGACTCTAGTTGGCCCTGCAAGGGCGACCTGCCCACTCTTAGACCACTCACTGTTGGTTATGACTAGCCATGCCTGGCTCACAGGCCACCCCTCTGGCCAGGAGGGCCAGGTCTGTTTCTCTAGGAAGAAATCTATTAAAATCTTTTATATTAACAAACTATAGCAGCTGCCCTAATCTACTAAACCCAACTCTATGTGAAAATTCTCAGGAAACTACTCTAATCCACTCCCTCTGTTCAAAGCACGTCTCTCTCCCTATAGGAAGTAAGACTAGAATTGTATGCCGGCCCCTCTCCAAGCACATTCTAGCACAAGCCACTGGGAAATATTTATGCAGTGGCACGTGCTTACCCCAATGTGCCATGCAAGCATTTTAATGTAGCTCAACTGGTGTTTAGGTAAGAGAAATGCATTTTAGATTCCAATGTGGAAAGTTTTACTATCAATGTGTCAGATCTTGCTAACTTCAAACCCCTGCAGAATACCTCTCCCAGAGAGGAAGCCCCCTGGCCTCTGTCTGCAGACTCAGCCTTGCCTGTTCTCTTATAACAAGCTGCTTTCAGGCTGGAAGCATTTGGGCCTGAAAGTTTCTAGGTGTCCCAACCTGAAATCCCATTGGAGTACCTGAATCTTTCTTGTTCCAAAAATCCAGTTTCTCATTTGTAGAACCTTGCCTCATTCTCCATGCCTTAATTCCACCAAGGACCTCTATCCCCAAAGGACCAAAGCTCTATCTACTCTCACAGTCCTCTCCAAGTGGTACCCTAGCCCAATGACAGGGACCTTCATCACCGTCACTGTTGCTATCCACCTAGGAGGCCAACACCACCTCCTCCTGAACTTCCCATCACTCTGCCCACCACAACACTCCAAACTGGCACCTCCTGGTTCCTACTGTTAGAAAGACCCCATACTCAGAAGGCAGAACTTACCTGGTCCCAGCCTGGGGCCATAATATTAAGCAACATGTCCTGTCCCACACCGCAGTCCCTGAACCCAATTTACACAAAGGAGTGGGCTGGAAAAGCAGAGCTATCCACCACCAAGTGACAGCCAACACTGCTGCTGCATTTATACTTTCCCTCCCAAAGTAATGTAATACACTTATGCAACAAAGTTCATGTAAGAAAATAATTAGACAATCTTGTTATCACTTAACATAAGCAATGAAGGATTGTTGGTCAAACCATTTGTGACTTCCATAAAATTGTTTCTGGAGTTGGGCTATCCAACAAAAACATTCTGCTAATTACATCTATCTTCAAAGTTCTTCCAGATACAGTAGAAGGAAAGACTTGATACTCCATGAAGTGGGGTTATAGGCTCAAACCCATCTGGGACCAATGTCCTAAGAGCTTAGAGCAGTGGTTCTCCAAGTATGGCCCCTGGGACAGCAGCAGGTGCACTACCAAGGAACTTGTTAGAAGTGCATATTCTCAGGCACCACCCAAAACAAAACCAGATACTCTGGGTGTGCGGCTGTGGAATCAGCGTTTTAACAAGATCTCCAGGTGATTCCTCTGCCCATTTACAAAATTCCCAGATGCTCATTCCCCATGCCAGATACTCTTATTGGGTCTGGTCTAGGCAGAGCCTAGGCTTCTATATTTAAGAGATTCTCAAGGTGATTCTAACAGTCAGGGAAGATTGAGAAGCACTGTGTTGGGATGTGCACAGTCCTGCAGTTTTGCTTCTACGCAGAGTTATATTCGCTTTTTCTTCCCCACCGTCTTGCTTCCCTGTACACAGATGCTCCTCCCTCTCCCCACCACCCCCACCCCTACCCCCACCCCACCACGTACCTAATCTGCATGCTCAGCCCCTGCAGGAAGTGCTGGCCAGGCTTGGCAAATGCACTAACTGATTCTCAGAGGACCATCTGTAAATGTCAAGCTTCTCATTATTCACATTGTTTTTGTGTTTGTTACAGTTGTTAATATCATCGTCAAATCAGATCAGGAGATTTTTACAGGCTTGCCTTGAAATTTTATCTGGATGTCTGCAACTCTAGCTAAAGTAGTAGTTAGGCTAAATAAGAAAAGAGGGGGGAGGCATCAAATCTACCCACCATGTTCCTGTTCCTCATGGAAGTCCACTTAAAACCACCTACTTGGGTTGGATCTAATCTGTAGCTGGATAATAAATTAGTGCCAGGTGGCATGATATAGAGGCAGAGGCTGCACCACCCTGTCTCCCAACTTTTAGTCATGAGGATCTTTTTTGATGTCAAAATACTTCTCACAGCCCCACCTGAAGGTTTGTGCTTTTAGCCTTATCTGCTTGGAAAAATCCACAAAGAGAGCTACTCTGAATTCATTACTCTCATAAATGAATGGACATGGTATTTACGCCATGCATTTGAAAATTAGCACCTGTGTACTAAACATTTGTTTTCTTAGCCTAGATGCAATGCTTGCAGACACAAATGGATTTCAAGGCCCTCTGCGGTCACCTTACAGCCCCTAGAGCAGAGGTTCTTAACAAGGGGTTCGTGAGCTTGAATTGAAAGTCAAAAAAACATTATTCTAAAGGGGATGTGTTGCAGGTATGATACATTTATTAAATAATACACAGTATATTGTGGACTTAGTAAGGGGTCCATGAAAACCATGGTTTGACTAGCAAAGGGGTCCGTGGAACAAAGAAGTTTATGAACCCATTTCCTGGAGGAACCACCGCTTTATAGGCTGGACCCACAGCAGCTATTTTGTACCAATTTCTCTGTACATAAACTTCACAATCATCCTGCATCCACCACCAGCCCAGACCCTAGAGCTCCTCAACCATCACCAGGGTATCCTTTAGTCTCTAGAAAAGGCACTTTGATTCCTGCCCACATTTTTCTGAACCACTCACTCTTGAAAAATAAATCTAGTCTAACTGAGTTAGTTGCAAATCCTTGGGAGAAGGACTAGTGGAATGACGTGAGCCTCCATCTCCACTGCTAAGCCACATCATTACTCTCTACAGCTGTTACCAGCCTCCTAAGGATCTCCCTGCTTCCTCCGTTTTTTCTCCCTCCTGCAATCAGAATGGACCATTGAAAATCCAAGTCTGAATGTGCCTCAGTTCCCACTTGTCTTGGGGGAAAATCCAAACTCCTCACTGTGGTACAGAAATGCTTCATGAGCTGGGCCCAACTTCTCTCTCCAGTCTTCCCCTTAGCAGACCCTATCTTATGGCACATTCTAAAGCCTCACCTAACCACTTTCAGTACCTTTCTCCATCCCTCTTCACCCAGCTGACTCTTACTCATCCTTCATGCCACATGCTAGCTGTCTCACCCTCAGGGAGCTTTCCCTGACCACCTGGTCCAGACCAGATGCCCCTTTTGGGTACCCACACACAGCACTTAATAACACCATATTGTATTATTGCTAATTTTCAATGGCTTCCCAGAATATATCCCACAGCAAGAACAGAGGTACTGGTTCTCCTGAAGCCCACAGGTTCTATGGTCATGGCAGATGGCTCTGGAGTCCATTGCTGTGTCAGTTTGCCCTACTTTGGAGTTTGTGTTCCTGAGTGTGACGGAGTTGGACTCAGATGTGACCTTTCTACACATGCCTCTTCTGTCACTTTTACTGGACCTGTGGTTGGTGTTGGGGTTGGTGTATATTCAGGAGATCAGAATCTCTGCACTGTCCATGTGACAGCCAGGCCCTGAGCCTCAGCAGACTTGCAACACCTACCCTCTGGATTATTGGACTTACCCCAGCCAGCTAGCAGGGAGGTGAAGAAGGTCAACCACCACACCAGGGAGCCAAGAGTGCCCACAACTGAAAGCATGAGAATTACATCCATCATCCATGTGGAATCTAAGCCCCCTCTCAATTTAGAGGTGGAGTGGATATAATCATCCCAGGGTCCACAGGCTGGAGGAATAGAGTATGGATTAGAGTGGACTTACTTATATTCTACTATGGAACTATTGTGACTAGTAATGGAAGAAAATGTAGCATTGATGTAGAGAAAGTGGCCACGGTAGCCGCTGAGGGTAGGGAGATGGAAGAAGAGATATGATGTGGGGGCATCTTCAGGACTTGGAGTTGTCCTGGGTGGTACTGCAGGGACAGATGCTGGACATTGTATGTCCTGCCATGACCCGCTGGGTAGACGGGGGAGAGTGTAAACTACAATGTAAACTATTATCCATGTGATGCAGCAGTGCTCCAAAATGTAATCACCAAATGCAATAAATATTCCACAATGATGAAAGAGGTTGTTGATGTGGGAGGGGTGGGGTGAGGGGGTGAGGGGTGTATGGGGACCTCTTATATTTTTTTAATGTAAGATTTTTTAAAAATGGAGGGAAAAAAATGATTAAAATGAGTTGTTTTCACCCATGAAAAGAGACTAAAGCCCCCAGATAGCATTCTTCCTGCTGACTGGATCCTGTGGATGAGCCCACCAGGACAACCAAGGCACAGGACACACAAAAAAATACTTTTCCACCAATTTCTTTGGCCTGTCCCATTCCCCATCCTCAGCTTCATTTTGGCAGGATATGACCAGCCTGGCCTGTTTTTGGGGATCCAGGCACTGGGGCTGTACTCACTACCAGAACACACTGGTCTTTTTCCACCAGGAGGAAAAAAAAATGACCTTTGAAGAACAATCCAGGTCTGGTGCTTCTGTGGCAGAAAGGCAGAATGAACACATGCAATTCCTGGGAACTTTCCTGATATAAAAATGGAGCAGTCCCATAGACAATCCCAAATGGCATACAGTGCAAACAATCATCTTCCTGTGGTAATTTAAAGCCTTGGATAATTTTGTAATTTCCTCATATCTGGTTCATGGTGCTTCAGTAAGATCCACATGCCATTTCCAGAATATAAGTTCTTTTATCCAATGTTCCAGGCAACAAAACATGCCCTTCTCTACTTTTCCCATTAAAAAGTATAATGTGCTTATTAGAACTACACAAAAAATCCGGACATGCATAAAGAATAAAGTAAATAAAACTCAAAATTTCAACACCCAAACATATTAGTGTTACTTAAAAAAAAAAAATGAAACAACCCACAAGCCAGAATTTCAGGGTTTTGTTCAGTTCTTCCAATCATCATCTCTTCAAGCCTTTCTGCAAGCAAATTCCTTTGTTTTAAACAGCTTCCTCCTCCCTCCTCCCTGCCCCCTGCCTTCAACCTCCTTCCCTGGTCCTGGCTTAGACCTATTATTATTATTGTTACTGTTGTTATTATTATATGATTAATGATAATGATGTGAGGTTATATAATACAGGGAAGAACAGTGCAGCACAACACAATATAATATGATAACTACTGAGCATACAGTTTCCTCCAGGAAGCCCTCCCTAACCTCCCCAAGGCTGGGGTAGATGGTCCTCCTCTGTGCCCTCTCAGCACCTCTCACGGTACTTTTCAACCTGTAGCACAATTACTCTTTGGCCTCCTCTTTCTCCCCCCAGACTGCAAGTTTACAAAGGCAAGAGCCAGGCCTAGGTATTTCACTGCGATAAGTGTCCAGGGTACACTCACACTCTCTCTAACCTAGAGACAACCCTACATGCTGTTCTTCAAACCACCTCGTTCCTCAACAATCGATAGTGGATTTATTTCCATGTTAATGAAGATAGAGTTATATCATTTAAATGACTGCATTCCATTACATGGAAGTCATCATTTCTTTCAACAGGCTTTTATGGACTGCTGAGAGGAAATCCTATGAGACTAGATGACCAATGTTTTTAGAGCTATGCACACAGTAGGAGTCACTAGACTAAGAATCTATGGAACTCCGAAAGAAGGAACTTTAATCTAAGAGTTGTCTTAGCCTTCATCTGCTTATAAAGCCTTCTTTTTCTTATTTACTTTGCTACATTCTGATGGCTGATGCTAGTTTCATGACTTCCAGATAAGAGATACAACCCCGGTATTGAAAGTCATTCATATTTTTTAAGCATCTGTAAACTGGTATTGAATGATGTCAGCCTGCGGGAAAGATGCCAGCTTGGAATAAATACTTTGCTCGAAAGACACTATGGCATAGATAACCTTTGTGTTGTCAAACTCATCTTGACTTTATTTGTATGTTACTAAAGTCCTCTAGGAACTTAACACAGTCCAGCCCTAGGATGAAACGGTCCACAAATTTCCTATCAAATTAGATTGAAAGAATTCTTATTGTAAACTGTGCTAGGTACTATAGAGAAGATAAGTCATGGGTTTTGCTCCGGGAGAGTATATAGTCTCTGTTAAGGACATGATGTTTATAACAAAGACTCTGGGCCCCACAGTTCCATTCACAGCACCTCAGATGGACAAACACACTTTCATTCAACAAACATGACCTTCCTTCTTCTGGGAAACCAGATGAGTCAGTATAACAGCTCTCTGAAAATAATTCAAGGACTTAGGGGGAAATGACTCATTTTGTTGAGAAAGGGGTCTTTAGCGTTACAAAACCAAGGCATAAGGAAGCTGGATAAGGCTGCAGGGTATCATTTTTCATTCCAAATGTAAGTATTATCATTTATTGCCATGTCAGGATGCAGGCCCCTAGCTGAGTAATGACTAGAGCTTTCGGGACCATAAAGGGCATAGTAATGACACCAAATATTTACATATTTCCTGTCCCTGAGGCACTCAGACACTCTTTACAAAATTTCTTAAAGCTATAAACAACAACAAAAGAAAACAAAAACCCTTGCAATGAACCAGTGCAAGTGGGAACTGACATTTACAATTATGAAGTAAAGATAATGGGCTTATTTAGTTACCTGCTATGGCAACGACAGTGAATGCTAATGAAACTCACCACGTGTCCCCTACATTTCCCAGACTCCTTTAGAGTTAGGTCAGGGCCAGCTGACTGGTTCTGGCTATGAGCAGAAGGAGAGGGTGTCACTTCCAGGGGGAGGCAGTTCAAAGAAATGCCTCCACCACTGCTGCTTCCTCTGCTGCAGCAAACTTGACGTCATACCATGAAATGGGGATCATAGAAGGATGGGCTCAAGTCACCACATGGAGAACAGACTTCATCTAACCTGCATCACATCTTATCAGTGCAAAGCAAACTTTGTTATGCTAAGCCACAGAGATTTTGAATTTACTTATCATAACAGAACAGTCTATTCTATCCTAGTAGATATAACCACACATTCCTGATTTTAAAAAAAAAAAAATCCCAGTAGTCTTCGTGCTTTACTCAGTACTTGGCCACATGCTCAGAGTAAATGACTCCCTTTCTTGCCCCAAGAGGATAAGTCATGAATTGATCTCAATCAATCACAGTGATTTTATTCCCTTTGCTAGAGATTGTTTAGGCATGGACATTGGATATAATTCAGGACAAGGAATTATCAAGAAAATCCCCTGAGTTTATTCACTCTTAAAAAGAAATATATGTGGAGAAGTCATTCCTTTTCTGCCTCAATATGCAACAGTGTGAGAAAATGATGACTGGCACCACTACAGCTATCTTGTGACCATTAGGCTTGCCAAAATGCTAAAGATGGCAAAGAAGAAATATGGAAAGAACATGTGTTCTTGAAAAATACTGAAAGTCATTAAATTAACCAACTCTAGAACCATCCTGCCTCTTTTATTAGTTGAGATCTTCAAAGTACCTGCCATTCAAAGTAATTCTCAATCCTGCCTGCATATTAGGCAAGGCTGGGAGACAACTGAAACATACCCGTACCTTAGCTGGACCACCCAGAGATTCCAATTCAATCAGTCTTCTGTGGTGCCCAGGCATCACATTTTTAACATTCCCAGGTGATTCTAATGTACAGTCAAAATGGCAGGGACTATGTTTTTCTGATATTAAAAGTCTCTGTAAGCACCAAATGTAGGGCCCTCTGTGCAAACAGGTTCTCCCATAACTGGGGACCAATGACCCTGATTTGTTTCAGGAACTAGATTGTCTAAGGAAAGGTAGCTACAAATCAGGTAACATGGGATTATCTCTCCACTTAAATATTTCCTTCCAGAGAAGAAACTGAAATAGCGTCTTGGAAGAAGATTTATGTGACTGGTAGCAGGGACCTGTGAAGAAGGGTCACAAGCAGCCATGTGCTAAATGTCCATGTGCCCTTTGATGCTCACTGTGCCCTGCCTACCTGACACCTGCTTCTCTCTCTCTGCTTCAGCCCCTAACCCTTCAGCCTTTCCCAGGCCCTGGGAAGTTCTCCAAATGGGGCATGGGCAGCAACTTTTTCTATGTCTGGGTCTACTGAAACCCAAGAGAGTGAGAATTGCCAATATTGCCACCATCTAACAGAGAATAAACACCAATCATATGTTCCTTTACTTTGAAGCATCCATAAAGTAAATTACTGCCTCACTTTATCCTGAAAGCTCAGATTCTGTGCAGCAAGTGAAAGCAGAGTCTGGGCTGCAGAAAGCAAACAGCCTGGTTCTGAAACATCCCTCAGTACTCATCCTCATGCCTTCAGGAGCCCCCCACCTTGGGAACTGGTGCAGACTTCCCTCCAATGAGGAAAGCTGCATCCTTCCCCTTTGTGCTAAAACTAAGAGAAAAGAGCCCTGCCTTTTATTCACCTACCCATATTTTCTCTCCCACATATAGGAACACAGAAGCTGAGGTTCTGCCATTTTCAGTTACCAGCACACTCCCAAATAGGCTAAGACCTAAACTTACCTTAAATCTGTCCTTAAGTATAACAACCAAAATGGACTCACCATTTATTATACACAAGGCACTGGCTCTGAGACATTATTATACCCATATTATAGCTGAGGAAACAGATCCAGAAAGGTTAATAAATTTGCCCATGACTGTATCATTAGTTTATCAGTTAGCTGTCGCTGAGTAACAAAACATCCCAAAAAGTACTGGCAATTTAACTTAGGGTCTGCTAGGCATTTTCCCTGGTCATGGCTGAATTCCCTCTGTTTTTTTCCACTAACAGATTGGGTAAGCAGCTCTGTTTCTGGGTGTTGGCTAGCTATTGGCTGAGGTGCCTCCATGTGGTCTCTAACCTGGGCCTGTTCACAAGGCAGAAGGAGGATTCCAAGAAAAAGCAGGAGTATGTAAGATCTCTTATGGCCTAGCCTTAGAATTGGCACAATGTCACTTTCCCTACATTCTATTGACTAGAACAAGTCACAGGATTAGCCCAGATTCAAGCCCTGGGGAAACAGACTTCACTCCTTAATGGAAGGATCAAAGGTACATTGCAAAGGGTATGGATATTGGGAAACTATTAACCCATCACCACTATTATGTTATGGAACTGGATTAAAATTCAGGCTGTGCCCACAGGTTCTATGGTCATGGCAGATGGAGTTCAGTGCCATCTCAGTTGGCCCTACTTTGGAGTTGTGTTTCTGTGTGATGGAGCTGGACTCAGATGTGATCTTCGTTCACAAGCCTCTCCTGTTACTTTTACTGGAACTGTAGTTAGTGCTGGGGTTTAATATATACCCAGGGGATATATATTAAAGGCCCTGAGCCTCAACAGACTTCAACTCCTACACTCTGGTTTATTGGATTTACCCCACTCAGCTAACATGGAGTTGAAGAAGGTCAACCACCACACCAGGGAGCCAAGAGTGCCTACAACTTAAAGCAGGAGGATTGCATCCAGCATCCATGTGGAATCTAAGCCCCCTCTTGATATAGATGTGGAATGGACACAACCATTCCAAGGCCCACAGGACGTAGGAAGAGAGTATGGATTAGAGTGGACTTACTGATATTCTATTCATGAACTATTGTGATTAGTAATCAAAGAAAATGTGGCATTGGTGTGGAGAAAGTGGCCATGGTGGCTGCTCGGGGTAGGGAGTGGGAGGAAGAGATGTGATGTGGGCGTGTTTTCAGTACTTGGAGTTGTCCTGGGTGGTGCTGCAGGGACAGTTACCAGACATTGTATGTCCTCCCATGGCCCACTGGGTGGACTGTGGGAGAGTGAGGGCTATGATGTGGACCACTGACCATGAGGTGCAGTGGTGCTCAGAGATGTATTCACCCAATGCAATGAATGTCTTATGATGATGGAGGAGGTTGTTGTTATAGGGGGAGGAGTGGGATGAGGGGGGTTGGGGGTATATGGGAACCTCATATTTTTTTAATGTAATACTAAAAAAATAAAAACAAAAAAATTCAGGCTGTGGATTTGGGCGTTAAATTCTAACCAGTATTCAAGTATTTCTATTCACTCAAGTACTATTACTCAAGCAGAAGCAGCCTCTCATGCTCCCAGATACCAGAATCTATAGCTCTGGTATGAGCTCCCAAATACTTCCCTTCCAATTAAATTTCCGAAGTATTGGCTTATTCAAACAAGTTTTCATTGCCACATTAATAGACAATAATTGACACCTTTGTCAGTCATTCAAATTACTGGAGTTAACAGAATGGGGAAATATCTAAACTTTTTAAAGGCAAGCTCAGTTACACCCAACTAGATATTCTCATGGCAAAGCACCAACATTGTAAATAAAGTCCACAGGATTGGGTGCTGTGGTAAAAATAAAGTGTTAAAAAAAAGTACCCTTTTACATAGAACAACAAGGACTCAAGAATTTCTTGAAAGGTAAGAGAGTTATAGAATAGCTGCCTTGCTGTTGGAAAGCTGAGAGTTCATCCAGAATAAAGGACGCAGTCCCTAGACTGACAGCTCAGGATTCATACAGTAATTTTTAAGAGAGCCTTCATCCAAAACTCCATCATATAAAGACTGTTTGATGTCCTTGAACTCCCAGCACAAGCGCACTTCATTTTTCTTCAAATTATCTCCAAACAATTGCATTTGTATTGCTCTCATGTCCTGTAATCCAAATCCCATTCCTCCAAATTGTCTGCAATAAAAAACATGACCAGCTCATTCCCTGTGAGAATTTTTTTCTGATGTGTGTGGTGACATCTTTTAAACAGATTCTTACAAACTAAACTTGTTACACGGAATGTAAGTGCTACTTAGGACGTATGAAGAAATTTTTACTGCATAAACACAAAGCGAGCTCTCAACCCCACTCTGCCCTCTCCTCTCCTTGCACTGCGTTGGCATGTCTGGGCAAAGTGGAACACGCACAGAGCAGAGTACCTGCCCCCGTGCCCACCACCATTGCCTCAAGTGGTCCAAAAGGCAGCAGAATGCTATTTGGTGAGGGTTTTCTAAACTTTTCAAAGTTGTCAAAGAAGAGGGAAATTTTGCCTGTAACAATTCACCTAAGTCATCCATCTCACATATTCCTTTTCTTTCCCCCAAACAGAAATATTAAGAAAACATGGAAGAGGGCAGAAAAGAATGAGAATGAGAGTAGGGTCAAGGGGTGGGGATTGAGAATGAGAGCCCCTCTGGGCAGTCAAGAGGACTCAAATGGATTCTGTATTAAAGGACTTGAGTTCTCTGTTATCACCGGCATTGCCCTGACCTAAATATGCTCTTCATTGCTTCCCTACTTCAAGCAGACCATCTGCTGCTGGACCCACAAATTCACCACTCATTTCTTCCCCATACTGCTCCTACCCACCTTAGCAGTCAGTTGCCTTTTGACAGAGCACTGGTCCATCCCACAGCCTTTTGTAGCCACCCCCTAAAATCCCAACACTTCAGTAGAGAGTGAAGGCATCTCATGACTGATTGATGCTAATTGGTTTGTTGCTTAAAGACTGGCTGAAGGTCTCAGCAGGCAGTGCTTGTGGTTCGGGTGTTGTATTAGTCAGCCTAAGGGTGCCAATGCAAAATACTGGAAATTGGTTGGTTTTTATAAAGGGTATTTACTTGGGGTAGGAGCTTACAGATACCAGGCCATAAAGCATAAGTTACTTCCCTCACCAAAGTCTATTTTCACATGTTGGAGCAAAATGGCTGCTGATGTCTGCAAGTGTTCAAGTGTCCTGGGTTCCTCTTTTCCCAGGTCTTGCTTCTCTCTGGCCTCAGGGTTCCTCTCTTCCAAAGGCTTGCTTCTCTTTCCTCTGTGTGCTTACTTCCCGAGGTTCCAGCTTAAGACTTCAGCATCAAACTCCAACATAAAAACCTCCAATTCTGTCCTCTACCAGGTCTTTTATCTGTGAGTCCCCACCCACCAAGGGGCGGGGACTCAACACCCTACTGCCCAGCCCAATCAAAGCCCTAATCATAATTTAATCATGCCCTGGTACAGACCAGTTTATAAATATAATCCAGTATCTATTTTTGGAATTCATAACCATATCAAACTGCTACAGGTGTCTTCAAAACGTAGTACATTGTCATCATCAACATCATGGAGGGAGTCCCTTAAAATTTTCGATTCCTGTCCCAAACAATCAGAATTCCCACAGGAGAAGGCCAGGAATCTCTACTTGTAAGACTCTCAGATTTTGAAGACTGGCCAAGTTTGGAATCAACAGTTTAAAGAAGAAAACCTTTTAGGAACCAGTCATTATAAAAAAGACACTAAAGAGAAAATCTGATTTAAGAGGCTCTGAGGGGCCACAAGAAGCCACTCTTCTCATGCATCCACAGCACCTGCAGGCTTCATTCTAAGGACTCAGGCAGCCCACAAAACTGAGTCATTTTCAATTGCCACCCAACTTATTTTTATAACTCCTGAATTGTCAGGGGTGCATAGAATAAAGCCCTCCAGGCTGAACTCAGCATACTTAAACTGGTTTTTATTTTCAGGAATTATTAGTCTACAGTGAGGTGAGCAATGACTGATTTCCTCCTTCCCCAGCAGTTCAGATGAATAGTGGCAGGTAACTGTGACGGAGTACCGCCACCAAAGGGCCAGCCACAGGTAACCGCTGGAACTTCTGAGCTCTGTCTCACTCCGCAGCTTGCCTAGAACAGCAATTCTCAGTAGGGGTTATTTTGCCCCCAGGCGACATTTGGGATTGGGAATGTCTGGGTATGTTTTTAGTTGTCACAACTGCAGGAAGGGGTTCTACTGGTATCTAGTGGGTAGACGCAGGGATGCTGCCCAACATCCAACAAGGCACAGAGCACCCCACCAAAAAGTCAAGCCCAACACGTCAATAGTCCTGAGCTTGAGAAACCTTGGCTCATAAAAATGTTCAGCATAGCATTTTAATCAACAACAGAATAAACTTGATTCAGTTCTATCAAAATCCTTTTCTTTCCCAATGATGGAACAGTCAATGTGACAGATAATTTTGCAAACCTTTTATTCATTCATTCAACGACTGTCTTAAACACTGACTATAAGCAAGCATCATGCTGGGAGCAGAGGGTTAGGAGCAGAGATATGGTCCTTGCCCTCGTGGAGCTTGCAGCATGGTCGGGGAGACAGACACGAGGCAAAGAATCACTTTAATCAGGAGGAAATTGCAACAGAAAGCGTGTGTGGGAAAAAGAGAGGGATTCCATCCAGTCAGGATGGCAGGGGGAGAGATGTGAAGAGTTTTCCAAGCAAAGGGAACAGCATGTCCAAAGGTCATGAGTTAAAAACAATTTTTAAAAAAGATACTTGAAAAGAAAAAGATAACAAAGGTCTTGAGCTGAGAAGGAAAGAGTGTGGCACATGCAAGAAGTGACTGCAGAAGAGAAGGAAGTGGGAATGTAGAGTTCAGACCATGAAAAGTTCTGATTTAGGGGATGTTAAGGAGGGTGGTCTTTATCTCAAAAGCAATGGAAATCATTCAAATCTTTTAAGTGAAAGATTAAAAGATCTTTTAGATTTAGGTAGCTCCTAGTCTATTGGTTCCCAACCCTGGTCGTACATGAGAATTGCCTGGGGAGCATTTAAAAAAGATGCACACCCAGACCCCACCTCAAGCCAAATGAATCAGAGGATGTAGGTGCAGTGCACGGGCATCAATAATATTCTTTAAAGTTTGAGAACTGGCATCCTAAATGATCAAAAGAGCCCAAATCACATACATATTCATCTATAATCTACCATTTATCCCATAAATACATGCCCGAGAATGACCAGAGATTACAGAAGGAGCCTTGCAGGTGCAGCTAGAAATTCCGCCCTGATGGAGAAGCCACTACATGCTAAGGGTGGGCATCAGTCAGGCGTCCTCACTAGCAAGGGGACTCTCCCAGCTCCTCAGTCTACAGTAGGGATAGTTCTAATTTTTATCTCTGGAAAACTAGAAATAACTTCATGGTCTCTAGAAAATAGTCAATCCCATGAGTTTGGAAATCTCTAAATGCCAAAGACTGACTGTATTTAGAAGATGGAAATGCCAAATCTGCACGATGTGCAAAGAAAGGAAAAGTGGGAAAAGAAAAATTGGACCAAGCAGCAGACTCTCAGGTCATGTGGAGAGATGTTAAGTTTTGTAGAATTTCAAGGGGAGTAAGGATGAAATTATATCCTGAGGTTTATAGTTTCAAAATTGTCTGGAATTACAAACAATTTATAAAAGTTATGTGAGCTCCCCTAGTGCAGTACTCTTAAGCAAAGGGCACTGCCTTCTGCTGCCTTACCCCATATTATGGTACAGAATAGGCAATTAAACCAAAACGAACATGACAGAGAGATAATTGCCTATCATGTTAAAACCTATTCTAAGCCCCAACAACAATAAAAAGACCCGAATTTTAAATTAATGTCTCCTGATAAAGGCAGGCACAGAAGTGGGAAGTATTTCAACACAATTTATTATGCCAAACAGTACAGATAACTTAATAAAACAAAAACTAGTTCCATGCCATCAGCTTTATATTAGCAGATAATTCATTTGCTTGGGTTCACCACACACAACAGAGCAATGTTTATTAGAGACACCTGGTAGGATTCATAACAGCGGTTCCTGGTCAGGTCTCATGGGCAAAATTGAGTGAGATGTAACAGATAATTCCTTTAGTATAGCTTACATAAGGATAGTGTGGGAAGGGACAGAGCAAAGCAAGAAAAGAACACATTTAGCTGCCTGGGCCAAAGGCAGTCACTTAGGCCCAAATGCCTCCAAATTTGAGCATAAAAGACCAAAATAGATTGCAAATCTTTCCAGAAGTTTCCATTTGGGGATGATTTCAAAGTTCTATGCTAAGCTACCACGCTATGATTCAACAACACTAGATACCTAAGACTGAAGGGACAAAGAAGGGGCAAAGCAATTCCCAGACAAAGGAAGTACTAAGAAACTGGGAATATTTTGACCAAAACAGAGGATGTTTTTTTATTTTTTATTTTTATTCCAACTCTTGTAAAATCAAAACAGTAGGAATCCTTTAGCAATCTCAATGATCTATAATCATTCATAAACCAAACTTCTCCAATGAAATAAACACCCATTTGAATAACACATCAGAGAGTTAGAAAGGGTCAAACCACTATCAGGGTCACCTTTTGTGATATCGCAAGCAAAATAATAAAATTTTCTCCAGGCAAAGAGAAATATAGTAAATATTTCATAAGAATTGCTTTTTTAAAACTTTTTTACTAGTCAATAAATTAATAGAGGTATACAAGGCATTTTGGATTTGTATGACAAATTGAGATTTAAAGGCTAATCCCTTAAGAAAATACCATTTAATTATGGCTTTCTGCAAGATGCACATTTCCACTGTTTGCTTTACATTTAATATATATTCCTCCAAACACAAAGATAGATGTAGATGACATTTGCAGAAGTTATATACCATAATTTCAAGACAATGAACTCTTTTGTCTTTTTCTGATTAGATTATAGCTCAATCAGAAAAAGGATATAGGGTGGGGGTCATTTTATTTACACTTTATTTACAACTAAATGAAGTAGATAACTGGCAATGTTCCTGGAAGGGAGCCCATTTCCAATCAAACAGGCCAATCTCCATTATATGTAAGAAAGATTTTGCTATGGACAAAAATGATTAACCCAAAAAATAGTAGATTAAGTAATTACCTTAAAAAAAAAAAAAGACTATATCCTCTATATATTTTTCTTGAGCAAACAACTTAATTTTTAAAGATTTGGCTTTTTAAAATTTATAGTTTTGCTATTTCAGATGGTTTAATAGTTATAATTTTTAAAAAACAAGATTACTTCAGGCACAAGGGTCTGAGATATTGTGAATTCCAGAGTATACAGGACTTCCTTCATCCTCTTGTACTAAAGTCCACTTGGGTTACCACTTGAAAGGTCCACTCTTGGTCACCCTATACCTCCAGTAGTGAATGGATTCCCTAAGACCCATTGAGACAAAACAAGAAGCTGTGACATAGTGCAAAGATCTACTGCAACTCCTCAAACAGTAAAGAAGAGTCTACTGTCAAGAGCCTACTAGTTCCCCAGCACTATTTTAGGAATGGAGGAAATCAAACTATCTTCAACAGCCTTGACCTAGTTATGGATGTACAAACATAAGTACATACTAAGGTACTACCATCCTGGGGTGGAAATTCATTAGGAATATCTTGGGAGTTCAAATCATAGTGAGCATTGACTGAATGCTTCCCATATGCCAAGCCCTTAACATGGATTATTTCTTGTAATCCTGGCACTATAATAAACTCCAATTTTAAAAAGGAAGAAACAAAGGCCTAGAGAGGCTCAGTAACCTGCCCTAGGCCACACAGTGAGTAAATAGTGTGAACAGGATATGGACTAGGAAGACTTACTGCCTCCAAACCTTCTGCCCTTGACCACTCTGCAAAGAGGAAACTGGGAGAAGCTTGAGCAGAAGAGGTTGTAAACATCTTAGGCTTTCAGGGAAACTTCAGGAGCTAGGGCTGGAGATGCCACAAGACCAGGCAGCAGGGACGCTTCACTCATGCTAAGGAGTCTGGACTCAATTCATATGCCACAGGAAGTCACCAAAGGGTTCTAAGCTGGTGCACGGATGTGGTCATCTTAGCATTTTAGAATGATCTGGGGACCAATTAGATAGAGGATGGATTAGAAGGACACCAGACAGAAGGCAAGAACGCCAGACAGGAAATCATTATATTAGTATGGGATGCAGTCATTGACATGGTAGCACTAGAATTGAAAAGGAAAGCATAAATTCAGTGAAATATATAGAGTTGTGTTACAAGAAATTGCAGAGCCTCTGGGTAAGGTGACAGAATATTTAGAAGAGATGTGAAAGACTCTAGTCTTCCTTTAAGAAGTTATACCTGAAAAAAGAGGGGAAAAAGTATTCTTTCATGTTCATTTCTATGACTTTATATATTTATTAGTAAATCCAACCACGGAGTTTCTTCTTTTTAAAAGAAATCAATAATTACAAGTGCAGATGCAACTACCAGTGAAATCAGATTGCCAGCCCAAGAGTATTGAAGAGAAGGGAAATGTTGCAGCAGGAATGCTTCCTGTGATAACCATACGATCAGCAGGCTTTTTGCTTTAAATCATTAGTCCACACAATGAAAAAAATCAAGTTGCCCATCTGAATCCATTGTGAGCCAGAATTTTTCCCCCTCCTTGTGAGGTCCCTCCCTCGATCTCAAGCCATAGAGCCAGGGTGGGTCTGACATAAATCCCCAGTTCAAGGAAGCCCAGAACATATGCCTGGCCAGTAAGTCTCAAATTGGAGCTTCAGCTTGGATTATTGAGAAAGACAAGCCCCTTCTCTGGGCCTTGAAGCTGCACACCCTTGAGGACCATCATGCTGGGAACACCTCCCTATGGGGGTGATCAGCAGAAGAAAGCAATGCCAGGAGACTAAGAGGACAGAGACTTACATCGTCTGCGCTCCTGCTTACACTGAGCCTGAAGTTAGTTCCCTCCGGAATTTCCCATTACATTGATAAATGACACCCTCCCCTCCCCCCAACACACAAACGTACTATTTGTTTTTATTTAATTTTGTTTTTGCTTAAACTGGATTAAGCTGGTTTTCTGTAACTTGCAAACAAAATTCCTAACTGACACATGGTTTGCAATATTTTTTTTTCATTTTACACCACCCTATTCACTTGGTCCCCTGCAACACCAGGGCAACCATTGGAACAGGCCTGTTTGTACCTTGCCCACACTCTCCTCATGTAGTGACAAGGTAATCACTTCCAAGTTCACCTAAAATACCAACTACAGTCACCACTGGCTTGTCCTTAATGATGCCTCCTTTTTCTCTCTTATAACAACGTGAACCCTGTTCCACACCATAGCACATGACCAACACAGCTCATCCCCTTTATCTAACACTGTATACCAGAGTGCATCTTCAGCTACAGGAAAATAAACTTGACATATTGATCAAAATTTGGCAGCACACTTGCATTCACAGTTTGCTAATGCTCTACAGTAACACTCATCTCCTGCTCTACTTCTTTGAAATATGACATATGAAATACTTCACTGAATTGAATTCATTGAATTGAAACATGAAAACAGATCCAGTCCGCACATGAATTAGGGTTAAAGAAAAAAAAAGCTACTATAGCAATATGCTCATTAACAGAAGCAACAATCATTCTAAATGATGCCTTCGTTTTCCATCTACTTGCCCATCTATAGGGAAGTAAGCCAATCACAGTGGGATGCCCCATAGCACTGATCCAACCCAAAGTTCCTATTTCCCCACAGGAGTAATGTTTTTGCAAGTTCACAGTTAAAGAACTTTGTCTAAAATCACCTGGAGACGGTACAGGATCGCAGATGTCCAAACCCCACTCATTATTCTCCTACATGTAACTGCCACCTCCGCCGCCCCTCTGCTCCTCTCCACCCTCAGACACTCCAAAACTTTCAAACATACAGGAACACTGACAAAGTAAAGCACTAGGCACACCTATGGGTGGGACTTCATTCCTACAGAGCTCCCAGGGAGCAGAATGCAGCCTAGGACAACTTAGTTCAAAAGGCATCCCTTAATTTTTATTATAATATGTTTTCACCTAAAGTCACATTTTCCAGGTATTTGCACAAGGTTGGGTGTATTTTTCAGGAAACGAGAAGAAGCATGCACATGCTCACAGTACAGTGGTTTATAATATGGTCTCTGAAGTCAGATTGCACAAGCTTAAATCTCCAGTCAACCATTTGGACACATTATTTAACTCATTTTCTCATCTTTTAAATAAGGATAATAGACACTGGGATGATTAAAAGATAATGCATGTGAAGCACTCAAGAAAATGTTCTATAAATATTAGCTATTCGGATGATTCCTTTCAAATGTGACCAAGGTGCCAGGAGAAGAGAGTTCAATGGCCAAATGTTCTCTCAGGAACTGGGGAAGGTTGGTGAACTTCCCTGCCCCACTACCATGTGAGTTTGGCAGTGCTATGGTGGGTCAGGTCCCACCAGAAAGATTTTTCAAAGGAGACCTACCTCCCTTCTGCAGACTGTGGACAGGATCAAAAGACACCTCCACCACATGGGCTAGGAGTATCCAGAGCAGCCTGACTTCCTCTGGATGGTATCTTTCACTCAGAGTTGATGTGAGCCCCTCACTTCCAACAACCTGTTTGTGTTGTTCAAAATGTGCTACCGCAGCGTAGCCTTAGCTCCAACTGGGCATGGGTGTGCCCATGACTGGGCTTCAGCAGCATGCAAGGTGGGCCACCAGAGACTCCTGGGTGCAATCAGGGGGGCAGAAGTACAACAGCAGCCCTTTTGTTTTTTGGTTTTTTGTTTTGTTTTGTTTTGTTTTTGATTTCTTGAATTTTTTTATTAGAGAAGTTGTAGAAATACGTAAAGATTATGAAAAAGTACAGAGTTTCAATATACCCCCTTCATACATGCAATTTTCCTGATTGTTAACACTTGCCTTAAGGTAGTAAATTTGGTAGAATTGATGAAATAATTTCATAATAGTGATACTATTCATTATATAGCACTGCTTATTTAGCAGCCCTTTTGTAGCTCACACCTTTTGTTGCTTATCTGCTGACTCACAGACCTGTGAGTGTTCCATAGCTTGGAGCCTCCTTCAGCTTCTCCATTTTCTGGGCGTCAGACTCCAACTTCTAAGAAGCCCACTCTTTTGCCTTTGAAAAGGCTTATTTGGGAGTGATGTCATCAAGATGGTGACGTAAGCCTCCCCAGAAAAATCACCCCTCAGAAACAAATTATGGAAAACAAGTCCCACTCACTTGGAACTCTGGAGGACAACTCAGAGAAGAGAAGGACTCCACGTATGCTGAATCAAAGGGGGGAAAAACACCAAGAAAGAAGATAAGCTCTTCTACTCAGACCTTCCACCTCAGTCTTGCACAACCTAAGAACCACAGCAGCTGGGATCCGGGGCCCTCCTACAGCGGAGGCAGACCGCAGAGCCACTCACAGCAGTGAGTAGAACCCACACATTTCAAGGCCGTGTAGAGCCGGGGCAGAACCCAGGTGACTGGCAACTAAGTGCATCCAAAGTGGCTCCCAGGAAGCATTGTGGAACTGCTGGAAAGAGGTGCACACATCCAACCTGGTCTCTAACTGCTGGAGCAGGACACCTATACAAAAACAGGCCAGAAATAATGACCTCTTTTGGCTCCCTGGGGTGGAACACCCTAACATGGTAACTAAAAAGACCTTCAGTGGAACTGTTGGCAAGTACACACATCCAACGTGGTCTCTAATTGCTGGAACACCGAAAAGAAAAGGGCATTTTTGAATGCTGACCCCATCTGGCTTCCTGAGGTGGGATAAGATAAGAAGTTGAACTAGATTTTAGGAAACACAGATATCAGATATTGTAGCAGAGATGATCACTCTCTCCAAACGTTCTATGGTTTCCTACACTTCCCACCCCCTTGCATTTAGGTGAGGCTTGATGACCAATTTAGGCCATTGGAGTGTGACTGACACTGAAGAGCTAAAGCCTGAACCTCCATCTTTCTCATCTCCTGACACAGTGACCAAGAATCCTCATGAAGAGATGGTGGCACCACAGGATAAAAGCAGCCAGAGTTGCTGAGTTACTTCATGGAGGATGTCTGACCTGCCCAGCTAGCCCCACATCTCTTATGTTAGACCATGAAGATTTGGGGGCTATTTGTTACCAAAGCATAGCCTGTTCTATCCTGACTTAAAGAAGTGTCTTCCTGAGAAAGGCTTCCACAGTGATGCATGTGAGTATAGTGACTATATGAGCCTCCATGAAGAGAAAACTATCCAAGGAAGAAAGGCTCAACCACCAAAAACAAACTTCATCTATGTCCATACCATTTCCCAAGGCTCTATCTCAAATTTCTAAAGTCCTAGGGCAGGCCAGGTTTAGTTATAATATCAACCAGAGAGAATCTGTGAATGGGAAGTGGGAAGGGGGCTGGGGAAGTTTTGATATTGATCTTAGAAGCTGACTTGGCCCAGTGGTTAGGGTGTCCGTCTACCACATGGGAGGTCCATGGTTCAAAACCCGGGCCTCCTTGACCCGTGTGGAGCTGGCCCACGTGCAGTACTGATGCACGCAAGGAGTGCCATGCCACACAGGGGTGTTTCTAGCATAGGGGAGCCCCACGCGCAAGGAGTGTGCCTCGTAAGGAGAGCTGCCCAGCATGAAAGTAAGTGCAGCCTGCCCAGGAATGGTGCCGCACACATGGAAAGCTGACACAACAAGATGACGCAACAAAAAGAAACACAGATTCCCATGCCGCTGACAACAACAGAAGCAGACAAAGACAATGCAGCAAATAGACACAGAGAACAGACAACCGGGGGAGGGAGAGGGGGAAGAGAAATAAATAAATAACTCTTTTTTTAAAAAAAAGAATTAAGTGTTAAATATTACCTCCTTATCATGACCCAGGAAGTTCATTATGATCTGGCTCCTGCCTACCTCTCTGCTGCATCTCACTCCTGCCTCCTCAGTCACTACACTCTCCCCCACTGACCTTCCATTGATTCCTAGAACATTCCAGTCTCATTATTGCCTCAGGGCTTGCATACATACTGGTCCCTCTCTTTGCCCTGCTCTTCACATGGCTAGCTCCTTTTCACTTTTCAGGTCTCATCTTTTATAACATATCCTTCGAGAGGTCTTCTTGACCACTCTATTGAAAGCAAATCCCCACAATATCATCCCTCAGAATCTAGTTTGTATTTTCCCCCTCTTCCACTACCACCTTTTCCAACCTCTTTATCAATCTTTTCCTCTTCCTTTCCCTCTTCTAAGGATCCTCCTCTTCCTCCTTCTCATTCTCTTCTTCTTTCTCCTCCACTTCCTCCTTGTCCTCCACATCCTGCTCCTTCTTTTTATCAACATAACTAACACTGATAGGTTGTTTCCTATGTGTCAAGTAGAATTCTAAGCTCTCTATATGTTGTCGCATTTAATCTAATGACAACTCAATGTACCAAACAGGACTCTTGAATTCATGCAACAGAAATCAAGCCTATTTATGCAGAAAGTAAGCTTATTCAAAGAATATTGAGTAGCTCACAAAATCAGTGGGATGACTGTAACCGAACAAGACAGGATGGTCAGGATCCAAGCCCGGGTCAACCCAGAGGCAGAACCTTACTAGGAACCACTGCCAGCACAGCAGGACAGGAGTCTCCACTGCTATCAACACACTTTGGATACGTCACTGTGCCTGAATCCATTCTCACTGTCCATGCAACTTTGAGACTGGCACTTGCCTAAGTCAAAGTCCTGGGCAGAAGCATCCAATTGTCTGAGCTAAGGCCAAATGCCCTCTCTGGCTGCCCTGGGGACAGGAAGCTCATCTGACCACATCTGAGTCCACAATGGCAGCAGAGCTGCCTACTGAGATGGGCACAGTGAGTGATTCCCAAAGCTTAAGAAGAAGATTCATATGCTGTCCAGCTCCAAAAGTGGCAAATGCCCATTCTCCCTGAGGTAGACAGAGCTCTCCAATGACAATTTTTTAAAATCCTTGCCAATGCTAATGCCATCCATGCTAAAGAAATGTTGAATACTTATTTAAAGACTAACCATTTGAAGAGGAGCCCAAGTATTAACCTGATGAAAGCACCTGCACTTCCCAGCCTTGTTCTGCTCAAAAGGGAGGACAGGGAAGTTTCCCAAGTGGTTGTCTGCTGCCTGAGTTTCTCATGGACTCCTAGTTTCCCAGAGCAGAGAGCCAGAGGGGCTTCCAAGCCTTGCTACACAAAGTGTGGTCCTCAGACCAGCAGCAGCATTAACCAGAAACTTGTGAGTAATGCTTGTTCTCAGCCCTACTGCAGCCAGACTGAATCAGAATCTGCATTTTAACAAGATCCCCAGTGATTCATGTCCACATTCTAGGGCAGTGATCCTCAACCTAACCTGCACATTGGAATCACACAGGCAATTTTTTTAAAGTATCGATGTCTGACCCAGAGATTCTGTTGTAATTGCTCCAAGGTGTGGCCTGGGCATGGAGCTTTTGAAAATCTCCAGATAACTCTACAGAGAAGCTGAGTTTGAGAACTACTTAGACGTTACATCCAACCCAGTACATGCTTGGAATGAAAATATATGCTTATGAAAACTGAGTCAACCCAGGGAGTGACTTCTCAACACTCCACTTGCTAAAATGCCATTCCCAGAGAAGGGATTTTAAAAGCAAAAGGGCATCCACTGACCACTCTCTCTCTGAACAACTTACTCTAGATCTTGGTGGTTTAATTTTTTCCTACAAGCATTCAAGGAATGGAAAGCAGTAAAGGGGGCCCACGATGTCAAAGGGTCTAATTTTCTCACTTTACAAATGAGGAAACTGAGGCACAGATGAACTGAGTTTTCAAGCATAACTGAGGCACTGAGCACCAGTCTTCCAATTTCACTGGCAATGCTCTTCCCGCCACACACATGGCCTCTTGAGTGAGAGCGCTTGTGTGGAAAGAATGTTTGATGAGGGCATGGTCAAAAGTTCATCGCCAAAATGTTTATTATTAATAATGAGGTTAAAAGCTTCAGAGCCAATCCAGCAGTGTCAGTGGCTCCCATGAAAGCCATTTTTTCAGTTCACTCTTATCTAATTATAGGTACGTACAGTAATTGGAAACAGACTATCTCCGATGGGCAGAATTTCAGGAAATGGAAACCTCTAATACAATTCTGCCTGGGAGGAGTCAGCTTCCACCATCACACACAGCTTCAGTTCTCACAAAGCCTGTGCCAGGGATGGGGAAAGGAGCACGCGTTCAGGGAGGAGTGGAGAGATCGGGTTTGAAAGGCAAGATACCTGAGGCCTGGAGAGCCTGAGGTCCCACCGGGAAAGCCAAGTACTGAGCTCCTGGTTCTGCTGTGCTCTGCCAGACTTCAGGACCTGCTATCTTATCAAGGTTATGCAAGGCCTGCTTGGATGTGGTTGGCTGTGGTCTAGGAGTTACACCTACTATGTGAAGTTACACCTAAGTGCCAGGTACTATGTTAAGCACTGTACTTACTGTATCCCATTTAATCCTTGAAACTATTCTATTAGGTAGTATCACCATTTTATTGGGGAGGAAAGTGAGACTTTGAGTGACTGGAGTAACTTGCCATACCCCACAGAGTAATCGAGCAGAGCCAGGATCTGGGGCCACCTTCACCTGAGCCTAGAGCTCTGTCATCCACTGTGCTATACTGTCTATCCTTTCCCGTTTCGAGAGCCTCACTTCCTAACTGCAACCAGCCTGATCCTTGCAGGCAGAATAAAGCAGAAGCACCAGGCTCAGTCAGAGCAGAAAGGCAGTAGCTGGTCAGAGGAAGTTAGACCTAAGAAGGAAGAAAATGGCCCACACAGAGTGAGCAGATGTCCCTCTCGAATGCTAGGGGAGTGCCAGCAATGTGAGTCAGCTGACCTATAAGCTGCCAACCCAGGCATCTGCTGCAATGCTTGTCCATCTTGATGGGACCATGCATCCACCACCAATGCTGGCACCATATGGCCTTCCAGTTGCAGCAATTCTGCTGCCAGTTGCAGCTGAGCATGAGCTGAGCAGGCCTCCAGCGGATACCATTTAACAAGGTCATGGCTCAGTAGTTCCCGAGATGGATTACTCGAAGCACCGTGCCCGGGTGCCAGGTTTTCCACAAAGCCAGCTGCAGGTGGTTTCTCATGGTTGCCATCAGCCTTGTTAACAGTGCCTGATCTGTAGATCATCGTATTCCCATCTGGTGCCAGCCAGATGGACTGCTGGTGGCTAGAGGATTGATTTCTCACTCTCAGTTTCTCTATTTCTCTCTCCCTGTCCTTTCTTCCTCTCCCTCTCCATCTCTTTCTCTCCCTCTGCATTTTTATTCCAAACCAGATTTCTCATCAGTTCAAAATCTCAAGCACAATTTTGTCCCTGTTTTCAAGCCCAACCTCAAATTCACTCTGCCCTGTATCACACATCAGTCAGCTAATTCAGCCGCATTCTCTTTTCTTCCTGAGGTTGCACAGAAGGTTCAGGAAAGCCAACATGATGCTGAGGTTTGGTAGGGGGAGAGAGACAGAAAGACTTTCCAGACCTTGAGGTCATCCGTCCATGCAGATCGCTGCCATGTGGTTCCCTTTCCTGCCCCAGAGGCTCCTTCAGGTCTCATGGCCCCTCTAGAATACTCTGCTGCTCCTCTTTCAGTTGAGGTTCAGGAGAAGCTGAGACTGTCCAGGGTGCACTTTGTCAAGACTCGTTAGGAAGCCATTTCATCTCTGAGGTCTTATGCCCGCCAGGAAAACAGACACAAGTCTCCTCTGCCCTCAGCTCCCACAGACATAGCAGGGAACGGTGCTACTTCCTCCAGGGTTTAGTCTGGGGAGCAGGAAGCCAAGCCTTTCACTTGGGGTCTCTCTGTGTCTATACTGTCCCTGCACCCCACTTCTCCCCACTCAGCAATCTGCCCTACAGCCCTGAGAATCTCTTTCTGGTCAGAGGTAGGGATGGGAGGAGGGTTTTATTCTCATACATCACATTCCTGTCCAAATATTTTTTCCCTTATACAAGCCTTTCTCTTCCCCAAAGGCTCGAAGCTTTTGCAACTCAAAAGCCAGGAAGAGGGAAATGGATGTGGCTCAACCAGGTAAGGGCAAGCTGGCGAGCTGGCCCGCGCAGGAATGCAGTCCTGTGCAGGAGAGCTGCTCTGCACAGAGTGCCAGCCGACATGGAGAGCTGGCACAGCAAGATGATTCAGCAAGAGACACAGAGGAGAGAAAATAAGAAGACTTAGCAGAACAGGGGAGCTGAAGTGGCGCAAGAGAGTAATCCCCTCTCTCCCACTCTAGAAGGTCCCAGGATTGGTTCCCGGAGCCACCTAATGAGAATACAAGCAGACACAGAAGAACACACAACAAATGGACACAGAGAGCAGACAATGGGAGGAAGAGGAGGGCGGGGAATAAATTAAAAATCAAATCTTAAAAAAAAAAAAAGCCAGGAAGAGCATCCCTCTCTCTCTGCTTCCTGCTATCATATTCCTTCCCTGAGAAAGAACAAGGCCCCTCGCTAAAAAATAAAAGGGAGCGCCAAGAGGGAAAAAGAAATAACAAAAACAACAACGATCAGTTAATATTTCAAAATATTACCTTGTTACAGGCTATAAGACTGGAGCTCAGATATATGAGGCAAGTGCTTATGGCCAAACATGAACCAGAAATTAGCCTCAGGAATATGAGCTAGAGAAGGGAATTTAGACACTCTCTATACCAGGGGGTCCTAAGCCTGGCTGTGGGTCACAGCCACCTGGGCTCACAATGGCACTCTCATTCTAACAAGAGACCCTGGAAATTATGAAATAGTAATTCTGTGCTGTTTGCCAGGTGAAGAAGCTAAGGCCAGAGAGGATAAGCCCTCACGGTTAGTTAGTTATAATTTATAACCCACCTCCTTGCAAAAGAAATTGAGGCCATTCAGAACACGTTCATGACCTCAAGACCAGAAGGTGATGCCCAGCCTGGGGTTCCTTCCTCCCTAAAACAGCCTGGTATTCAAATTCCACCTTGTCTGCTCCTGCAGAAGGAAAAGTGTTATTCCATTTTTATCATTTTTAACCATTCACTCTCCAAAGAACATCCAAGAGACCAATGGGGTTGGAAAGAAAATAGAAGAAGGGCCAGATGTGCCTGCCATGAGCAGGAAGTGATAGAAATAAACAGCCAACATGCATCTGCTCCAGCCAGGGTAATGGACATGGGTTTGGAGCAGGCAGGCTAAGCAAAGGTAATTTTAAAAAGCACTAGTCTAGCGATCATTACCTGATTAGTCCTAGGAGAGCATTGGGCAATGTCATGAATTTTTATTACGATCTTTTATTTTGGTCAACAAATACTAAGCAAGCGCCTTCTACATGTACAGTTCTATACCCAGGAGGGAGGATACAGCTGTGAATTTGGCATATTAGGCCCCTGCCTTCAGGGGATTTACATTCTTGTAGGTTAGATAAGCCAAAAAAAAAAGGTAAACATGAAAATCTACAGAATCATTATAACATCATAAATGACATGAAGAAAGCAAGCAAAAGGCTGAGACAGTCTGAGGGTTAGCAAACTTTTTCTGAAAAGGCCAGATAGCAAATATTTAAACTTTGCAGTTCAGATGGTCTCTGTTACAGTAAACTCAGCCATTGTAAGCCCAAAGCTGTCATGGATAATATGTAAAGGAATGGGTATGGCTGTATTCTATAAAACTTTATTTACAGCATAATATGGGGGTGGGAATAGGGGAGGCCCACTTTACATGGGTGGTCAGAGAGGACACCCCTGAGGAGGTGATATTTATGCTGAGACTGGAGGGGCAAGGGGGAGAGCAGCCACTTGAAGAGAAGGGGAGAGAGTATCCCAGTTAGAGGAAACAGCATGTACAAAGGCCCTGAGGCAGGGACAAATTTAGTGGAGCAACTGAAAGCAAAGGAAGTGGGTCGGTCGAGCCTGGTGAGGAGTTGAATGGGCTCGTAGGAGTCCGTAGGAACTGTGCACTCCCTATCTGCGGACCATTAAGGAGTCGGCATTTTATTCCACGGGCGACTGGACACCGTTGACAGCGTTAAGCAGGGAATTGGCATGATTTGAATGATTTATGTTTTGAAAGAATTGCCCTTTTTAAAATACAGGAGACAAGGCTGACAGCCGGGTGGTGGGGGTCTGCGCCAAGGTGGTGGCAGTGGTGATTAAGAAAGTAGGGCCTTCAAGACACGTAGAGAGGAAGGCAGCAGCCCTGGCAGCTGGACTGTGTGTGGAAGGGGAGGGACGGGCGGGCAGAGATGGGGGACTCTAAGCGGGCAGTTCCTCTTAACCCTGACCTGCTACATTTCTGTAAGTGAAGGACACTTAGGATGACACAGCTGGCGGGGTAAGTCACCAAAAAGATCATCTAAGCCTCGGGTACCCAGGCTGTCCCTGGTTGCCCCCTGCTTCCGTCAACCTTGATTAAGCGCCAGCTTTGCCCAGCACAAAGCCAGGATTTGAGGCCCTAGTTGTACGGTGTGGACAGTCTGATGAGGAGTCAGGACACGTGAACGAGGTCACAGCCTCCTCTCTGCCTGCGCCGCTCTTCCTCTCCTCCAGTCTGAGGACCCCAGACAATAGAGGCTCCAAGTGGAAGCCAAGGCAGAAGCAGAGGCTGCACAGGACAGGAGGGACCTCTCCAGCATGTGCTCAGTTGTTGAAAAAGTTAGGGAGTTTTTTAAGCTGGATGTTTTAATAAAACAGAAGTGTCACCTTTTTAATCTTTAAGTCAAAGCTGGACCAGATCAACTTATTTAAATGTCACCTGCCAGAAAACAGGAGATTCTCTGCTTGTTTCTGGCTGTTTTGTGTGTTTATTTTTGGGTTTTGGTTTTTGTAAGAGGAAAGATCTCAGGGGAAGCTGGTAAAGGCCTGGAGGAGGGGTAAGGAAAATCAGATTCCAGTCCTGCCCTGCCACAGGGAGAACCCCGCGTTAGACCCTGGGAGAGTCGTGTGCCCTCGCAGGTCCTGGGGAGGGGGGGGGGGGTCCTCCCATGAACTTGGACTTGGAACAGATGCTCTTGCCTAAGGCCCTTCTGCCCTGACTCCCAGAGTCTTGCCTCTGCCGTAACTCTCGGTTGGGAGGTGTAATCCACCACATCCCTGTGGCTCATGTGAATGACAATAACCTACCCTCTCTTTGTGGACCATAAATCAAGCACAGAATGCTTCTCACTCGAGAAGGACTTTTCTGCTCAAACTCAGGGCATTCCTCGCTGGCAAGGGAACCAATTTCTATCCCTTTTGCGGAGGACTCTGGCACAGTGACAAGGATCCGACAGCCCTAAGCATACAAGGAGATATAAAGCACTGCCCTTGACCTGCCTTCATCTCTATGACGCCCCCTGAGCCCACGGGCCTCCCCCTCCTCTCCTTTCCCCACTGACCCTACATTTGACCTTCTGCACAGCATGGCCTCATGACATAAATTCCCTTAGGTGTAAAGTGGGTTCATTCATTCAACAAATATTTACTGAGCATTTACTATGGCCAGGCACAGTATTTAGAGCTGCAGCTAGAGGATAAAGGAGACAAGGCAGATGCTCACAAGAGCCCTAATGTTCTGGTTAAGGCAACAAGCATCGCAGTTTAATTTAACTTGTTAAGCTTGTTAATAAGTGCTATGAACAAAGTTAGAAACAGAGTGATATGAAAGAGAATGACAGGATCCTCATGTTGATTAGAGCAGGTCAGGGGAGGAGGGGGTGTTCAGGGAGGGCCTTTCTGGGAAACTGGCATCTAAAGTGAGACCTAGGAAATCTATGATAAGCAGGAGGTAAGTATTTGTACAAGGAAGGGATAAAATGGAGGCATAGGGTTACCTTTGGGTGGGGCTTTGTGGGCTTGAGGGAGCTAGGGATGGGAGGATGGGTAATATTACCCAAGAAATTGGGGGGAGGGTGGGGCAACATATGAACATAGGAGATTGTCAGGTATTTGATTGAGAGGATAATGCTGAGAAAACTTTTTAAAAAATATAATAAGGAAGGTTACCTGTTTAAGATGTTTAAAGGGGATAATCTGACGCAGGACAGGCTCCTAGGGAAGATGTGAATGCTCATTTTGCCATAGTGGGTTACATCATTGGATAGAGACCCCTATAATTAGAGTGAAGGTATACCCACATCCTGGGGAGGATGGATGCCCTCAAATAGAGGAAATTGTATCTCTCAAGAGAAATAATGGCTCCTAGTGCATTAGGGCAGTTGTCAAGCCCTCAACACTGTTGCGAGTATCTGAACATGGCCCTTCAAGCAATGAAGATTGACTGTCACTGTGGGCCCTAAGGGGAGGGGGAAAGAGGTATTGAATAGATGGAACCAATGTAACTGTGTGGGCAATAGAAGTGTTCCACAAGAGTACACAAGGATGGATATAAGACATGTTAACTTACACCAAAAATATATAGGGGCTGATAGGCTAAAATGTAAATCATAATGTAAAACATAAGATAACTAAAAATTTAGAAAATTGTATAGTCTAAAATATAAACCACAATGTAAACACAAATGTTACCTTGTTTGAAAGCTATTGTCTCAATATCTGTACATCAGTTTCAGTAAATATAGTATGAATATGTTTAAAAAGATTATTGCTATGGAAGGGAAAAGGGTTTTATGTTGGATATGTGGGAGCACTGTATATTGTATACATGAATTACTGTGATCTAAAACTTTTGTGAAGATAAGCTTAATAATTAGGAAAAAAAGAAAAGAAAAAGATAGGATGTAGACACTGAGGAAAAGATGGAAGAAGTTGCCTTGCCAATTTGCATACAGGGCAACACTTATTGCAGTGATGGAAGGCAAAACATCAAAAACAAAGCTTTTGTATTTTTTAATTTTTTGATACCCCAATTTATTTTTACCTTACTTTTTCTAAATTAATATGTATTCTATATCTAACCTTTAAACTCATCACTATATTCCATTTTACTATTAATGGAACCTGGCAATATATTGGGCTTCACTTTTCAGGAAGTTTTGGATCACAGAGAGGTTCAACAATGGCAGGGGAGGAATACTGGTGTGGGATGTTATTGACAGGGGACACATGGTTGGCGGGGGATCTCCAGGGCATATATCCAGGGTACATAAAAATGTTTGGATATTTTCATAGTGGATACAATTAAAAACAACAACTGAGGGAGTGCTGAGTTCCTAGCCAGTGGAGCTCTATCACAGTCCCTAAAGGAAGAGCAACAATCCCCCAACTGCAATGGCAAAGACCAAAAAAGAAGGAAGGTCCAACAATGAGCCCTTGATACTAATGACTATGCTTGTGAGCCTGTGTACCTGAAATAAGAACAAGGCTAGAGCTGCAGGGTGCCTAAGAGTTACCTCCTGAGAGCCTCTGTGTTGCTCAAATGTGGCCAGTCTCGATGCCAAACTCAGCATGTAAATGCATTGCCTTCCCCCCAGTGTGGGACATGACTCCCGGGGATGAGCCTCCCTGGTTCTGAGGGATTACTACCAAGTACCAGCTGATGATGTAACTAGAAAATGACCTTGAATAAAAGGGTCAACTCGGACCAGCAGAATATCTCAATCTACATATAATACCAGGAGTTAAAAATGCTTTTTGACCTGAATCAAAGGGGGAAATGGAAAGGACAAATGAGTTTATATGGTTATGAGTCTCCAAAAAGAGCTGGGAGGTTATGAGAGAGGTTGCCCTTATGCACACCTAGGCAGAGTCCCAGAGGCAGATAAAGTAGATAAAACCCCGGGTACTGGTTCTTCTGAGGGCTACAGAGATCCACAGGTTCTATGGTCATGGCAGATGGAGTTCAGTGCCATCTCAGTTGGCCCTACTTTGGAGTTTGTGTTTCTGTGTGATGGAGCTGGACTTAGATGTGATCTTTGTCCACAAGCCTCTCCTGTTACTTTTACCGGAACTGTGGTTGGTGCTGGGGTTTAATGTATACCCAGGGGACCTGAGTCTCTGGACTTTCCATGTGATAGCCAGGCCCTGAGCCTCAACAGACTTGCAACTCCTACACTCTGGTTTACTGGACTTACCCCACTCAGCTAACATGGAGGTGAAGAAGGTCAACTACCACACCAGGGAGCCAAGAGTGCCTACAACTGAAAGCAGAAGAATTGCATCCTGCATCCATGTGGAATCTAAGCTCCCTCTTGATATAGATGTGGAGTAGACACAACCATTCTAAGGTCCACAGGATGGAGGAATAGAGTATGGATTAGAGTGGACTTACTGATGTGAGTGGGGGGAAGAGATGTGATGTGGGGGCATTTTTGGGGTTGGAGTTGTCCTGGGTGGTGCTGCAGGGACAGTTACTGGACATTGTATGTCCACCCATGGCCCACTGGGTGGACTGTGGGAGAGTGTGGACTATGGTGTGGACCATTGTCCATGAGGTGCAGTGGTGCTCAGAGATGTATTCACCAAGTGCAATGAATGTCTCATGATGATGGAGGAGATTGTTGTTATGGGGGGAGGAGTGGGGTGAGGGAGGTGGGGTGTATATGGGGACCTCATATTTTTTAAATGTAATATTTAAAAAATAAATAAAGACAAAAAAAAGAAATAGTAAAATAAATAAATAAATAAATAAATAGAGACCTAGGGTATGGCGGCACATGAGGCATGGGAAAGCTGGGCCAGGGACAGCAGGAAAGGTCGGTGGGGACCAGACCAGGACGGTGGGTCTTGCAAATGGTTTTGGATTTTGACTATCATTTTTTTAAAGGGGTTTATGCAGAGGATGGGTAGGATCCAATTTATGTTTCAAAACTGTGACTCTGGCTGCAATGTGGGGAACTGGTGGGAATGGTGAAGAAAAAGCAGGAGCTGATAAGGAGCAGTAGAGGTTGATGGAGGCTGGGGCAGGGCTAGAGATGCTGGAGAGAAGAGGATGAATCTGAAATCTGGTTTGGAGGTTGAGTTGGCACCACTGGCAAGGACTGGATGTAGGTAAGGATAAAGGAGTAGGGTCAAGGATGCTTCCCAGATGCTTGGAGAACTGGGTGGTGGACCACTAAATCATACATTCTTTGAGGGCATGAGATGAGACCCTGCTTCCCAGCACGGAGTAGGCACTCAATAAGTACCTGTGGATTGATGGATGGCTCCAAGAGCATCATCTGTTACCAGGACAGGCAACTTAGAAGTTGAGAACAAAGCCTGTCTCCACTTGGCAGCTGTCCCCTGCAGGATCCCAGTTGGAGAGCCAGGAGCAGACTTGCATTCCCAGACCCTCACCTAGCCCACCTCTCCCTTTGCACGGCATTCAGGGGGATCTCTTGCTGGGCAGGTGGGTGAATTGCAGGTGATGCAGTTGACCTGTTAGTCTCCCCCATTAGATCACAGACTTTCAGAATAGAAGTAGAGTTTCAAGTCAAGCTTCTCACCTGGGGCAAGCACTGGCATATGGGCAAGTCAACAATAGGTGAGTGCTGAATAATGGGAGGAGGGAGAGGAGAACCTCAGACCTCTTAAGGCCCTAACAGGAAAGACCCCAAGTCAAAATATGGGCAACAGAAGGAAGCAACAGGAGGAAGATGGAGTGCAGACCTCAAGAGGAATTCTGCCCCCACTGAAGAAGGCTTCTTTGTGGCAGCATTTAAAATGGAATGGCTTTGAGAAAAGGGGAACATTTTCCATTTGCTCCTTGCCTGTTCTTTGACAAGTAGCCTTGAGGTTTGTTACCTCAAGAGCAGTGACTTCTGGGGAGTAGCTAAGGGGAGCAGAGACTAGCCCACACACGCACACACACACGCATGCACACGTGTCCCACACAAAAGCATGCACACCTGGCTTAGCAGGTTGACTTTTGACTGTTTGCTTTAAGAACTGTGGCTCTACAAAAAGTCAAACCTGGATCATATCAAGCCTCCCAGATTCAAGTTCCAGCTTATGGGAAACACAGTGGACAGAGGAACATGTTGCCCAAGACCCCAGGGGTGTAAATGGTGAAAGCCAAGGTGGGGAACTACAGAATAACTGACGAGATTTCTGAAACAAATTCATTGCAAGTGAAAAAGGAGGGAGAGCGAACCCACAGATCAAAAGAGACTTAAAAGATTTACCACCTGGGTGCAATGTGTAGTTCTTATTTGGATCCAGACTTGAGCAAAACAACTGTAAAATGAGACAAATGAACATTGAACACTGACTGGAATTGCTGATATTTTAGATGTGATAATGGTATTGTGGTCATGTGTTTGTCTGTTTATTTGCTTGCTTGCTTGTGTTTAGGGTCTTGGAAACCAGTATGTTAATTAACAATCAAAGCAGTTACTAAAGTTTGAGAATAAAGCAAGATTTGCTTCAATGTGGACTTATACCTGATGGAATTTCTGCAGGATAGGTTAAAGAGGTGGGTATAGACTTTCACTTTTACTTAATACACTCAATATTTTTTAATATGCTGTAAGGATTGCTTTTTGTGATTAGAGAAAAAAAAGAAAGAAAGAAAACAAAATTAGTGAAGGGAAAAGCTGGAATTCAAGTCTATAGTGAACAAATGCTTGTCTACAACTTGACTCCCCAGTTGAACAAACCGAGCAGTCTAAGGTGTGTTCTTACTACTCTTCACAACACTCATTTTTGTTAAATCAACTTAAACCATGTATCCCAGTTAACGCAAAGCACAAGAGGAATTAAGTGCTTTAAACAGATGGGGAGATATAAAACCTGTGGTAAATATCTAACATGCTGCACACAAAGAACAGTCATATTTCGTCAGCCATTGTTTACTGACCTTTAAGTTTCCAAGGAGTACCTAGCTCCACACCCTTTCCCTTCAGCCCAGCTTTCCACTCAAAAAGGGGTTCTGAAAGGTAGCGAGGTCATAAATAACAAAAGTGACAGGTAATAATTATGATAGCTACTGTTATTGAATGCCTCCTTTGTTCCCAGTTTATGCTAAATGCTTTATGTAGCTTATCTTAGTTGATTCTTAAAATAACTGTGAGCAGGTGTTACTACATCCCTCTTACGGGTCAGCTAGTACAGAGCTGGTATAGGGATTCAACAGTACCCTCAACGGACCAGTGTCCTTCCCCCTCCTTGCTCTGCCCTCCTTAGTGGTCCCAGGCTTGGGGCTGTGTTCAAGCAGAAAGAAGCAGCCCAAGAGGCAGCACCAGCAAACTTCCTCTTACGTTATATTGGCCAGAACAAAGTCACTCGTATGGCAGTCAAGGTTCTTGGTCACTGACAGCAGAGTCCCCTCTAGCTGGTTTAAACAGAAAGGGGTTTCTTCCGAGATCCAGATAGTTCCTTGAATCGTGGGCATGGCTGAAGAAACAGGCTCTAGGCTGAACTCTGGAAGATAGCATAGATTTGGGTCATCAAGGGAGCTGTTGCCTCTTCCACAGTCAGGAAATTGCTGAATGAAAAAGCCACATCCTCCAATAAGAAGCCAGTGCCAGTCACCAGCTCCAGAGGCATACCACATCTGCCACAACCAGGGAGCAACTAAATCAGAAAGGCACTAGCACGGTAGCTAGCTCCCACACCATGCCATTCTGCTGAAACCCCTGTCAGAAGAATGGATGCCCAGTTCTCTCCTCTCTCTCCCCACCTAACTCAATTCCCTGACAAAGTCCCATAGTCCCCTCTCCACATGATTCAGTTCCAAATCAAGTATAAATGATGACTAAAACTTAAATCCTATCTGGAACCCTAGCTGCAAGAGACTCCGAAAAAGTGAGTATTTTAGATTTCCATCTTTTACAATAGAGGCAGACAAGAGAGAAAGGTGTTGGGACAGATGTTGAGTATGTCAAAGGACAGGATTAGTCACTATTGCTCAGGAAATTTGCATAGTTGGCATATGGTTGGCCAGTCATCCTGTCTCCTACTCTCAAGCATCCTGTCCACATATATTATCTTCATTGAAATCCCCATTCCAACCTTTCAGCTAAGCATTACTATCTCCACTTTATAGAAAACAAAACTGAGGCTCATGAAGTTTAGATCACTTGCTGGAATGAAGCAAACTCAAAATTTGAACCAAGGTCCATGTTCCACTATTCTCATATGGTAGAATTTTTGTGTTTGCTCTGCTGAAACTAAACAACAACAGTAGTTTCTCCTCCATTCTCAACTCCCCTCCTCCTGACTATGATTCACTGTCTTTCAAAATAGCTGAATAGGCCTGGTAGTCTTCCATTTCCAAATCATTACTCACAACAATCCCCTGGACCACCTGAGAAGACATTTGGGATATGTTTCAAAACTGTCTGTCTGGAATGGGAAAGCTGGAAGCATTTATCCATCAGCTCACATCCCTCATTCGTCAAAGGGTCACTCCATGAGGCATCAATTTCCTTTTCCCCTTTATCTGACTACCCAAATCCTAGTCATCCTTCAAGGCCCAGATCAGATATACCTCTCCATGAAGACTGCTCCAAATTCCCTGTGAAAACATTGTCCTACCTTCTCTAAAACTCCCATGTGTTTTCTTTGTATCTTTCTTCATACATTTCCCACAATCAACTTATATATTTATACCTTTATATCATAAGTTCCTTCAAGACAAGAACCAAGACATTTTTCTCTGTGTTCCTTGAATCTCCTAGCACAGAGCATGCATGGGGTAAAGGTTCATTAAATCAGGGGTTCTTAACCTTCTTTTTCCCCCAGACGCCTTTGCCAGTCAGGCAAAAACCATGGACCCCTTCTCAGAATGTAGCGGCAGATAGTTTTATGACACTCAACTAGCATCAGGTCTAACAAAAACCAAAATTTCAAAGTATGGAAGAGTGTAAGCAATTTTTTGAGATATGCAACAAGTGTAATGTGATATGAAATTAATACTACTGTAATTTATTGCATACATTCATAAGTGAAGGAAATGCTAGATTTCAGTTAGAGGTCAGAGAAAATAAAGATAATAAGTTGATTTTTTTTTTTCAATTCGAGCTCATGGACCCCTGGGTCTGTGGACCCCTGGTTAAGAACCCCTGCACCAGAAGAACAATGAATGAATTTCCCCAGTGAGGTAGAATTTCTCCCATGAGTTGCTCTCTTCTTTAAAATACTGGATCATCTCCATCTGGGTAATTGCAAATCAATTGCTCTAGCCTCTTTCTGCATTTTTAAAAACATTTTTATTATAGTACTATATATACAACCTAAAATTTCTTCTTTTTGTCATATTCAAATATATAATTCAGTGTTGTTAATTACATTAATTTTGTTCACAATGTTGTACTACCATCACCATCATCTATTACCAAATGGTATAGTGATTATATTTTTTTAAAAGAGTCATTATCCTTTTGAGCTGCCTGCTGAATTATTTATGGATGAAATGATATGATGTCTGGGATTTGCTTTGAAATAATCCAGTGATGGAGAGAGCAGAGAGGGTATAGATGAAACAGAATTGGCCCTGAGTTGGCAGTTGTTCATGCTGGATGATGATAACATGGTGCTTTGTTATACTATCCTCTTCCCTTTTGTATGTGCTTGAAATTTTTCCATAAGGAAAAGAAAAAAATGAGTAAATAAGATCTCTGCCCAGCAGAGTCTCAGCTCCACCAGTTCCTCAGTCTCATAATGGATAAGGATTCCTGCTCCACAGGACTAGAGCCTCAAAAAACCCCCATCACTGTTCCTTCTTTCCTTTATTTATTTGTTTGGCTGTTTATTTATTAGTGTTCTCTCTCTATTTCTTGTGGGGGATTCTTAATCGGGCATCAAAGTAATCGATTATCCTCCCCAAAAAATCATCTATTTTTCTCTTCCTCCAGGAAGGCTTGCTTGCTACATGTGGTGGCTTGAATTGTGTGTCCAGTTGGGACATGTTCTTGGTCTTGGCCCACATCCTGGGGGGTGTGGACGCATTCTAAATAAGATCTCTTCAAGGTGTTACTTCATTACTGGAGTCCTTCACAGGCAGTAGAAAGTCAGATGGAGAGAGAAGCCAGAAAAGACTGCCACGTGCGTTACCAGGTGGCAGGAAAGCCAGCCGGCAGCCAGCCCTAGAACGCCACGGTCTTTTAGGAGAAACATCACCTTGCTGACACCTCCATTTTGACCTTCACCTAGTCTTGAAACTGTGAGCCAATAAATTCCCACTGTTTAAGCAAACCCACTGAATGGTATTCATTTTAGCAGCTGGGAAACGAAAGCAATACCCCATTCAGTGGAGGTGGGCCCCTTCTCTGGATCTCCCTGACACCCGCCTGGACTTACCACGTCGGGGCGCTTACTACCCTGTGTTGTGATTGTCTGTTGACTTGTCTGCATACCCCATTGGATTCCCCATTAGGTGGCCTGGGCACCCAGCAGGAGGGTACTCAGCAAATGTCATTTGACCAGCTGAATGACCGAACCCTGGCTCCCAGCCCTTCGATGTCTCATTTTGCAGAAAGAACTATGAAGGCTACAATGGAGAAATATGCCTTCTGAGCCTTGCCTGTCTGCTGGGTGGCCCTGGGCAGGAATCCCAACCTCTCTGAGCCTTTCCCCCTCTCTAAGTCTGGATCATACTGTGATAAAGAAAGGATGAAAATCCAGCATTGCCCACTGCCCCCTGGTTTCTGGTACACCCACTTGTGTGACATGATCCCTCTAGCCATCCTCATCATTTGGGATTGAGACCTGCACTGATGAGAATGGCCCACATACCCCAGTTCAAAGCAGCCCTGACCTCCAGAGGTACGGCTACTGCTCATCCCACCCTCTTTTTCTCCCCTTTGTCAGGTTCCCTCGTGCTCCACACAGGTTTTGTACCACGTCCCTGGGCTCTGGACGATTTTCATAATAAAGACTCTAATTGCAATGGAAATCACCCAAAATGGAATTTAAAACAAATATATTCACATCAGACAAGTCCTTTACATGACTAAGCCAACTAGGGATTATTTTAACTTTTTAGACAGGAGAAGTGACTGCTAGGGACCAGAAAATAAGCCATGTCCTCTGGCTGGCAGAACAGAAGCTTTATCCACTGGAAGAAGAAAATGCAGCCCCGCCAAAAAAGGAGTCACAAACAGTTCATGGCACGCCTGTAATCTAAGTTATAAAGGCTGGAAAGCCGCAAAAGAACTCTATGAAGCTCCACATCCAGACTAGGAAGGTACAGAGACGCCGGAAACACGCCCACCCCAACCTCTGCAGAATGTGGCTGCACCCAGGGGGCAATGAGGCCACAGCAGCTCTAGGTCCATGGCTAGGTCTCTGGCCCCGTGGCTGTAGCCGGACAGTCTCCGTGGAAGGTTGTGGCTGTTTGCGGGGGGAGCATCTGTGAGTTGGCTCCTCCAGAGAGCTTGGCAGGTGGCACCGTGGCTAAGGGCCAGTGCGGAATAAGGAAAACATTCCCCCGGTTCCCTGGCCCAGAACAGCCTGGAGGAGAACAGCTTTGGAAACAAGGAGCAGAGCAGCTCCACCAGTTGGTTTCCTGGTTCCAGGATAAGCACAGGCCATGGTGGCTGCTGCGCCAGACCCCGCCTTGGTTGCCAGCTCTTTTCAGCCTGTCTAACCCTCCCCTGGGCTTCTGAGACCAGCTAACAGCCCTCCTCTTCCTCCTCTCCCTTCCCCTTCCCCAGCCTGTCAGCCGTGTTTCTCAGCCATATTCTACAGGACCAGCTGAGCCTAGCGGTCTACCCGTCTTTTCACCCACTCATTGTTTCCACAGTGCCACCCAGCACCCTGTCCAGCAGCTCAGCCAGAGGCAAGCTCCCAGTCGGGCCACAGCTTCACTGGATTTTAGGAGCAACCACTGAGTGCAGGATTCAGCTAGGCCCTGGGGGAAGAGGGACAGGAACAAATATGTCAAAGCTAGCTAAGTTCCCTTCTGGAAAGTCACCCTCTAGGATAGAGACCATGGGGATCTGCAGGCTCATGCGAAGGCAGACCTGACTACTGGGCAGACCTACTGGGTGTCTACACCCAGTATGGCCAAGCACAGAGAACCCCTCTGACATCCATCACAGCAGCCCAAAACCCCCAAGTCCCCAACCAGAAGTCTCTACCCCCAGGTCTCATGCTGACAATGATGGGGCCAGAGAGCTGGCCAAAGAAACAGCAGCCATGTTTGAGCAGCAGAGGGGAGGAGGGCACGCACGGCTGCGAGGCCGTAGATTCCCTGCACGGCCCTGCACCCAGGCCTCACGCTATGTCCTGCCTGTTCAGCCAGCACCCCTAGCACTAGGCCCCGCTGAAAGCTGCTGGTGCTCTCTAGTGGATGCAAGGGCTGTCCCTTCCCAGCCCCACCTGCAACCTCTAGCTTTAGGACCTCCTTCCCTTTGCCAGGAGGGTGAGGGTTCAAGTTCCCAGAGAAGCACCAGCTCAGCACAGAAGTGTCACGCAAAGGACACTTGCCCTCCCATTTCCCCTCCTCGAGCCCGCTCCCCCTATCCTCCCACAGATCCCAAACACAAAGCCACACATTCTCCCTACCCACTTCCCCAGCTTGTCTCTGGATGTCATTTTTATTAAGGCACAGAATTTACACTGTAAATGAACAATAAGACTCAATGTGGTAGCTTTATCAGGAGCAAAGTGAATTTTACAGCTGGCAAATCTTTGTTAGGAGTGACGTTTCAATGTCGTGCTCCAGGCATCGAGGAGGAATTTCTGGAAGGCGGTGCTTGGGAGGTACCCACCGTGCCCAGCACAAGACAGTCTGGGCCATAGCAGTCCTGAAACCATTAGCGTCCCACTTTTCAGAGGTTAAGAAGCATCCAGGTTGGACATTAAGAGGGACTAGAGAGAGTGCAAGCTCACTGCTTAAGCAGTGAACCAAGTAGGTTTTCCAGTTCCCGGGGATCTGGTACAATCCTCAACAAAGGGGAAGCGGAAGCGTTGTGGCCGGCCCTCACCCCTTCACTCTCCAGTCAGGGCCAAGCATTCCTGCTCCCAAGACCCAAGACCGGGGGAGGTGGGCCTCGGGGGAAGGCCCGCTTCAGCCCTGAGTACGCCCACCTCTCCCACAGAATCAAATCTTTAGGCCTGTTTTGGCACAGATGTGAGCCACGGAGACGGCAGTGACAGGGCCAGGCCACCAGCCTGGCATCTCTCTGCCAGGGGGTCAGCCAGCAGGAAACGAAAGATCTGAGGAAGACAGGAGCCCTTGGGCTGTCCCATGTGCCCCTCCCCACTTCTGCCTCTCTCCTTCCCTCTCCTCCACTTGGGAGACCCAGCCCTAAGTCATTTCTGGCAGTCAGTGAGAAGCCACATTCCTAAAGAGCTTCCCAAGGCCGTTCCCAGGAGGGGCCCACCCTAATCCCAAGGGCTAAGGCGGCGGCCATTCTTTATTTTTTTCAGGCCTGACTGGTAACGCTTGATGAGGTTCCAGCGCCACCTAGTGGGCAGAGCTGGACGCGCCGCGTGGCCACGCCCTGCAACCGCGCACAGGTGAGGCCTGATGGAAGGCCCTTAGCGTCTGCAAGTCCATGATCGTCAGGAAGACCGAGAAGGCCGCTTAACCGCAAACCACTGCTCTCGGACACGGATGCCCCCCTTCACACGGCGGTTTTCACCGCGTCTGTCAGCACGTTCAGTCAATGCTGGCCATGGGCGCCAGGGAACAGGCTACGCAAGAGTCCAAAGTTTGCTGAGCCGTCTGCAAAGAGGCAGAACCCTCAACATGGATAACAGAGAAAAAGGTTTTACTCTGTGCCGGGTTTGGTGCTAAATGCTCCATGAACATCACTTGTTTTATTTCCTATTAGGGGAGGCAGTTCATCCAGAAACAGAGGCACAGGGACTCTTGACTGGGAAGTGTGGATCTGGGACTGGAACCCAGAGCTGGAGCACTGAATCCAGAGCCATCATGCCTCAGCAGCAGCCGCATCACAAAAAGGGCTAAGCCGGAAGTCATCGGAGACATGACCCCACTCGTTCAAAACCCCAGGACCCCAAGAAAGCTGTGAAAATGGATTCGCCCATGGCCTTCCAAGTCGCAGCCGCCTTTTAATCACCTGGCAGATGTGAGACTGGCTCATCCATCACATGCAATAAGCAACAGGTGCAGCTCCTCCTGCAACAGCTGCAGCTTCTTTGTCCGAAGTTGGGTGGGTCTAACTCCTGAGGCAGATACATGGGTTCTGGGCAGCGGGCCTTGATATTTTTGGGTAATAATAAAGTGCATCACCCTCCTTCTTCGTCCCCCCATGCTCCTCCCCTAGGCTCCTCCGCCAGGTTCCTCCCCCATCCCATCCCCAAACTTGGGGACCTTACCCAATCAAGACGGTGAAAGTCAAATATCCAGGAAGAGGGTCAATCAAGCTTCAGGAAAGCCTGCCCTTTCAGGGGGAAGAGCAGGGGTCTGAGTGCCAGGAGACCTTAAGGGCCTTCCCAAGACTCTCTCCTCAGCTCTCTCCCCTGTAAAATGGGGTGTGGTTAGTTGTGTCTGTAAAGTCATTAGCTCGGTGACTGGCATTTAGTTAGTGTTCAATAAGTATTACTTTACTTCTTTCCTGAATAAAAACAAATTGCCCATCTGCAGACTCGCATGATTTTCTTTTTTCCATTTTGAATAGAGGCATGCATTTGGGAACATAGCTCTCTATTTTGAAAGCAGTAAAATAAAACTGTGCAACTGTGCAAGCCCAGTGATTCAGTGACCCCTGACCCTCTGCCTCAGAGGCAGGGGGCAATAGGGAAGGGGAACTCTGGCGGGGAGTAGGGGAGAGCCCTTGCCCCATAGGAATGGCTGGGCCTCCCCTCTATTCATTATCAACTCATGAATGCAATGTGGGAATGCAGACCTAGTATGGCCAGATCTACTAATAAGCTTAACAACTGCTAGAAAGTCTTCTGACATTTTAAATGTTGACTCCATTTCTTTGAAATTTCTATATCAACCAAACTAGATAGGTCTATGGGTTGAATTAAGCTTTCAGGCCCCCAGTTTGTCTGACTTCATATAGATCTTGCTTATGAGCACTTAAGAGATTAGTCAACTTTAATTATCAGGTGAGATGTTTGAGTAATTCCTCTTCCCACTTTCATGTTCTTGCCCTTCCTTTGAGGCCCAATTAAAGACGGACTCTGACATGAGACGCTCCCCACCCCACATCAGCCCCAACCTAAACTCCCATAGCTCCATTTAGACCCACCACAACATTGTCATTTAGCTTTTCTTGGGTCCGGTGTCTCCTAGGAGATGGTGAGCTGCTGGGGTAAGGACCATGCTTTAGGCTTTGTATCCTCTCCCTGGCCTAACTGTAGACGCTGTCAATGTTGATTAGTGATAACAATAACACTCCCTTGACATTTACAACCCTGAGTCCTAATACCTCTCAGCACAAATGTCGATTGTTCTCACTGGCAATAAGCAAAGGAGCCAGGGCAACATTTATAGATTCTTCCTCATCGCCATCTTCTAACATGGATCTGAAACTGGAAATGTGAAATGCCAGGTTTCTCGCCCATCCTCTCTAATTGTTTAGCAACCTAGTTTGGCAATGCATTGGCAAGCTCAACTTCACAACCTTTGGAAACACTAGCTTTGAGTGTCGTTTTTTAACTTAGCATCTATCTGATGGATAGTCTCAGGGACTGCCTTACTTTGGCTTCCCATAAAAGCAGCCCCTTGACAAGAGTTTGGATGCCAGTCATGTATGCAGGAGGTGAGTCCAGGAAGCACCGGGAGGGACTGACCGAGGAAGACAAGGAGAGGGAGGCCCAATGAAGAGTGTAGGAAAGTGGGGCTCACTATTATGGGCAGCGGGGGCTAAATCCCACCAAGGACATGCTGAGAGAATGAGGAGAGCGTCCCTCTACCTAGTCTCCTGAGGGTCAAAGAAGCTGGGTTATTTATCCCCTACTTCCCACCGCTTTCTGGTCAAGAGTCACTCCTGGCGTGTTATCTCCCTGCACATCTGGCATGTCCTGTGGACTGCCATGCTCCCTGAGAGAACACCCCCAAGCAGGGAAATCCAGGAAGACGTGGGGTATAGGACAACCACAGTGGACACCAGGTGGCTGCGGGGATGTGGGCGACCCCTGCTTACCTACACAGGAACTCTGCCCCAAGAAAAGCCAATACAAAGACAGAAGCACGTCTTTACACCTAGATAATATGTTCCTTTCAAAGCCCCTCCCACTGGTTTAGCTGGTTTTTGTAACACTCCAGTGATCAAGGTGGGTTCGTTATTATTGGCCCTAGTTTAAAAATGAGAGAAATCAAGTGTTGGCTCAAAGTCATATAAGCAGTTGCTAACAGTAATTTGTTGAATTGATGAAGACTTTGTCAGGTTTGTTTGTTTTCGATAGCAAAGCATTTAATCCTTTAAAATTATTCCTTAAGTTTTAAAGTTGATTTCCCTACAGCTTTTCAGGAATCCATATGGTACCATCTTCTGTCTTTGTGACCTTCTGTGGTCAGTTTTGATAGAGCAACAATGTCTACCACATTTTGGTCCCCCAAGTGTCATGAGACCTGAGTGCTCTTTCTGACAATTACTCTTTCAATCTCAACAATGCACTTTCATTTGTGTAAAATTTTGTTCTAGATGCTGACATGTTTTTATTGTTAGTAAAAGTGAAATAGCAACCACAGACATGCCATTTAAGCTGACTCTCTTGGTTCCATAGATTAAAGAAAGACAATGAATTTCATAAAGAATGACCTAAACACAAGCTTGTTTAACCCCAACCAAAGGCAATAATTGTGTCCCATTGCCCATTTTAGATGTACTTTTCAAATTAATTTGTTCTGCTTTGTGCCCGCAGTGAGAAAGAATTTCTACAAGGGACAGCTAATGAGGCTAGAAGTCTCCTACAAACCAGATTATATTAAAAATTCCCGATCTGGAGCTGGAAACATACTTTCTACTTAAAAAGTCCTTCCAGATTAGAGTCCTAAAGGGTTCCATAGCTGTGGCTCCGTTAATGCCAGGCCCGTGGCAGGATTGCTGGCTTGAAAGTGGTTCCTTGGTTGGCCACCTGGAAGGGGAGGGGTTGTCTCCTGACCCTAGACGGAGGGGCCAGGGCTGCAGCCTGTGCAGTGTGGGAGGACAGGGCGAAATGCCACCTCTGTCCTCAGTCGCAAGAGACAAGAGAGTCCTTTCCAATCCAGTGAACACAGTGAGAGACTTCAAAGTGAAGCTAAAGCCTTCCTTGTGCTCAAAATACCACCCAAAGAAATGTTATCTCCAGCTTCTGTTTGAATGCTGTTTGCTATTTGTTCTGTCCTCCACAGATGGACCCACCAGGGATGCCGAGTGCCCCCAGTGAACCATTACAGAGTCCATTGTTTAAGGAGTTTGAAAGCCAGTCCCATGGCTTGCCAGCAGCATGACCTTAAATAATTTGCCTAAATTCTGTTTCCTCTTAGGGTTGTTTAGGAACACCATCAGGTGATCAGCTTGGTGCCTGGCACATACAATAATAAAAATATTATCATAAGCTTATCACTGATGAGTCTTGACTCTGTACAATAACAAATGTGTAATAAATGATAGCAAATTCTAGCCATTCTCAACCAGACTCTCTTCTTACTCAACCCTATTTATGCAAAGAGCAGTCTAAATGGGGCTACTGCAAAGCCCTCTATTTATCATCTTTTTGGAATGTGCTTTGTCAATTGTTCCAGGAGGCAGGCAGAGTTTGCAAACCCAGGGAGGAAGTGTGCCATAATGATCAAGAGCAAATTTGAACCCTGTCTTGGCAGAAGGTTTTGGCAAACTACTTCAGCAGTGAACCTCAAATTCTTCACTTGGCAACAAAAAAGACAAAAAAAAATATACAAACAAAATATGACAAACACAAATCCAATCAAAGTATGGCTAACACAAATAATTCCTTGATAGTAATAACACTGAATGTCAATGGATTAAACTCACCTATCAAAAGATTCAGACTGGGACATTGGATAAGGAAATATGACCCATCCATATGCTGTCTACAAGAGACACATCTTAGACCCAGAGATGCATGGAGATTGAAAGTGAAAGGCTGGAAAACAATCATACAAGCTAACAATAACCAAAAAAAGGCAGGAGTAGCTATATTAATATCAGACAAAATAGACTTTAAATGTGAAACAATTGTGAGAGACAAAGAAGGATACTACATTTTAGTCAAAGGGAAAATCTGTCAAGAAGATCGAACAATCATAAATATCTATGCCCCTAACAAGGGTGCCTCTAAATACGTCAGGCAAACGCTGGAAAAACTAAGTGAAAGAATAGATACATCTACAATTATAGTGGGGGATTTTAATACACCACTATCAACTCTGGACAGAACATCTCAAAAGAGAATCACCAAAGAAACAAAACATCTGAATAGTATATTAGAGGAGCTCGATCTAATAGACATATATAGATCGCTACACCCAAACACAGCAGGATATACATTTTTCTCAAGCGCACATGGATCATTCTCCAAGATAGAACATATGCTAGGCCACAAAGAAAGGCTGAACGAATTCAGGAAGATTGAAATCATACAAAACATTATCTCTGACCACAGTGGAGTCAAGCTGGAGATTTGCAAGGGAAAGAAGCCCAGATTTCACACCACGATTTGGAAATTAAACAACACACTCTTAGAAAAACAGTGGGTCAAAGAGGAAATCTCAAAAGAAATCAATGACTACCTTGAAACAAATGATAATGATAACACAACATACCAAAATTTATGGGATGCAGCAAAAGCAGTACTGAGAGGGAAGTTTATAGCCATAAATTCATATATCAAAAAAGAAGAAAGAGCAAAAATTGAAGAACTAACTGCACATTTGAAGGAATTAGAAAAACAACAACAAAGTAACCCAACAGGAAGAAGAAGGAAGGAAATAACAAAGATAAGAGCAGAACTAAATGAAATAGAAAATAAGAAAGCACTTGAACAGATAAACAAGACCAAGAGCTGGTTTTTTGAGAAGATTAACAAAATTGACAAACCTTTAGCAACACTAACAAAGAAAAAAAGAGAGAAGATGCAAATACACAAAATAAGAAATGAGAAAGGCGATATCACCACTGACCCCACAGAAATAAAGACTATCATAAGAGGATATTTTGAAAAACTATATTCCAACAAAAATGACAATCTAGAGGAAATGGACAAATTCCTAGAAACACATAAACAGCCCATATTGACAAAAGAAGAAATTGATGATCTTAACAAACCAATCACAAGCAGAGAGATAGAATCAGTTATTAAAAATCTCCCAACTAAGAAGAGCCCAGGGCCAGATGGCTTCACAGGTGAATTCTATAAAACATTCCGGAAAGAACTGACACCAATCCTGCTGAAACTATTCCAAACCATCGAAACAGAAAGAACATTACCCAACTCCTTCTATGATGCCAACATTACCCTAGTACCAAAGCCAAACAAAGACATCACAAGAAAGGAAAATTACAGACCAATTTCTCTAATGAACCTAGACTCAAAAATACTTAACAAAATACTTGCTAATCGTATTCAACAACACATTAAACGAATTATACACCACGACCAAGTGGGATTCATCCCAGGTATGCAAGGATGGTTCAACATAAGAAAATCAATCAACGTAATACACCATATAAACAGATTGAAGGAAAAAAATCACATGATTATATCTATTGATGCAGAAAAAGCATTTGACAAAATACAGCACCCTTTCTTGATAAAAACACTCCAAATGATTGGAATACAAGGAAATTTTTTGAACATGATAAAGAGTATATATGAAAAACCTAAAGCCAATATTGTTTACAATGGAGAAATCCTAGACTCCTTCCCTCTAAACTCAGGAACAAGACAAGGATGCCCACTGTCGCCGCTCCTATTTAACATTGTCTTAGAAGTACTTGCTCGAGCACTGAGGCAAGAACCAGAAATAAAAGGCATTCAAATTGGAAAGGAAGAAGTCAAAATTTCATTATTTGCAGATGACATGATCCTATACATAGAAAACCCTGAGAGATCTACAACGAAGATTCTAGAACTCATAAATGAGTTTAGTAAAGTCGCAGGTTATAAGATCAATGCGCAAAAATCAGTAGCATTTCTGTACACCAATAATGAGCAAGATCAGGAGGAAATCAAGAAACAAATACCATTCACAATAGTAAATAAAAAAAATCAAATACTTAGGAATAAATTTAACTAAAGAGGTAAAGAACTTATACACTGAGAACTATACAAGATTGTTCAAGGAAATCAAAGAAGACCTAAATAAATGGAAGACTATTCCTTGTTCATGGATAGGAAGACTGAACATTATTAAGATGTCTATCCTACCAAAATTGATCTACACATTCAATGCAATCCCAATAAAAATCAATGCAGCCTTCTTTAAGGAACTAGAAAAACTAACTATGAAATTTATTTGGAAAGGAAAGAGACCCCGAATAGCCAAAGACATACTGAAAAAGAAAAACGAAATTGGAGGAATCACACTACCTGACTTCAAAACATACTATAAAGCTACGGTGGTGAAAACAGCATGGTATTGGCATAAGGAGAGACATATAGACCAATGGAATCGAATTGAAAGCTCTGATATAGAACCTCACATATACAACCACATAATATTCGATAAAGCCACCAAACCCTCTCAACTGGGAGAGAGTGGCCTATTCAACAAATGGTGTCTGGAGAACTGGATAGCCATATGTAGAAGAATGAAAGAGGATTACCATCTCACACCTTATACAAAGATCAACTCAAGATGGATCAAAGACCTAAATATAAGAGCCAAGACCATAAAAACCATAGAAAGCAGTGTAGGGAAACATCTACAGGACCTTGTAATAGGTAATGGATTTATGAATATCTCACCAAAAGCACGAGCACCAAAAGAACTAATAGATAAATGGGACTTCCTCAAAATTAAAGCCTTCTGCACCTCAAAGGAGTTTGTCAAGAAAGTAAAAAGGGAGCCCACACAGTGGGAGAAAATATTTGGCAATCATATATCTGATAAGAAACTTATAACTTGCATATATAAAGAACTCCTACATCTTGAAAATAAAAAGATAAACAATCCATTTAAAAAATGGGAAAAAGACTTAAACAGACACTTCTCCGAAGAAGAAATACAAATGGCAAGAAAGCACATGAAAAAATGTTCCAAATCTCTAGCTATCAGGGAAATGCAAATCAAAACCACAATGAGATACCATCTTACACCCATAAGATTGGCAGCTATGAAAAAAACAGAAGAATACAAGTGCTGGAGAGGATGTGAAGGAAGGGGAACACTCATCCACTGCTGGTGGGAATGCAGAAGGATCCAACCATTCTGGAGAACAGTATGGCGGTTTCTCAAAAAACTAGCCATAGATTTGCCATATGACCCAGCAATACCACTGCTGGGAATATACCCAGCAGAACTGAAAACAAGAACACAAACCAATATATGTACACCAATGTTCATAGCAGCATTGTTCACTATTGCCAAAAGTTGGAATCAACCCAAATGCCCATCAACAGACGAGTGGATCAATAAAATGTGGTATATACACACAATGGAATACTACTCGGCTGTAAGAACAAACACACTACAAACACATGTGATAACATGGATGAATCTTGAGAACCTTATGTTGAGTGAAGCAACCCAGACATTGAAGGACAAATACTACATGACCTCAATGATATGAAATAAACAAGCTGCCCTAGATAGCAAGAGACTGAACGATAGGCTTGCAGGAAATCGGAGGGTGGAGGAAGGATATGAGCCGATGTCTGCAGGGGTGGAATTTAAGACGAGATGGTGGTAAGTATGAACACAAAGAAGAGATAAAAGGGGGGCAAGGGGTTGCCTTTGCTTGGGGCTTTGCGGGTTTGAGGGTGGCTGGGGAGGGACGGGTGGGTAACGTTGCCCAAAAGTGGGGGGAGGGAGGGGTAGCATACGAACCAGGAGAGGGTCAGGTGTTGGTGGAGAGTAAAATGCCGAGAAAATCATATCAAAATATAATAAAGAGGGTTACCTGTTTAGAATGCTCGGAGGGGAGGGTCTGATGCAGGACGGGCTCCTGGGGAATGTCTAAATGCTCATTCTGCCAGAGTGGGTGACACCATGGGGTAGAAACCCAAGTAGTGAGAGTGGGGGTGGACCCACATCCTGGGGAGGACTAATGCCATCCAATAGAGGGAACTGTATCCCTCGAGAGAAAGGGTGGCTCCCAGGGCATTGGGGCAGTTGAGCAAGTTAGGCCCTGAACACTATTCCATCTATCTCTGGAAGTGGCTCCTCAGGAAACGGAGGTTGGCTATCACTGAGGGCACCAAGGTGGAAGGGAAAATGGACGTTAAATGTGTGGAACCAAAGTAAATGGGGGGTAAGAGAGGAGTTTCTTGAGAGTACACAAGGATGGATATAAAACATGTAATATTACACCATAACATATAGGAGATGACAGACTGATAATGTAAACCATAATGTAAAACATAGGATAACTAAAAATGTAAAGAACTGTGTATCCTAAAGTATGCACCATAATGTAAGCACAGATGTCACCTTGTTAGAAAGCTAATGTCTCAGACTCTGTACATCACTTTAAGTAAATATGATATGAATAGGGCGTAAGAGTATCACTGTGGAAGGGAAAAGGTTTTCTGGTGGATGTGTGGGAGTGCTGTATATTATATATATACATTGCTGTGGTCTAGGACTCCTGTGAAGAAAAGCTGAATAATTAGGGGGGGGGGGGGGGGGGGGAAAGAAAAAAATAGGATGTGGAATTTTTTCAAGTCAACATTCTTTATCTAAGTTCTTTATCTAACTTTATCCAAGTTCTTTATCTATCCTTTAAACTCATCGCTATATGCCATTCCCTAGTAAGGGACCATGACATTATATTGGGCTTCAAATTTCGGGGAGTTCTGGATCACAGAGTGTTTCAACAATGGCAATGGAGGGATACTGGTATGGGATACCAATGACAGGTGATATATGACTGACAGGGAGCTGTACAGAACATATGTCCAGGGTGCATGGTAATGTTTGGATATACTCATAGTGGCAATAATTAAAAACCACAGTAGGGGGGGTACTGGGTTCCTGGCCAGTGGTGCTCTGTCGTGGTCCCTAGGGGAGCAGCGACAGTCTCCCAGGTACAGTGGTGGGGACCGGGAGGGAGTGAGGGTTCAACAGTGAGCCCCAGATGCTAATGACTATGCTTGTGAGCTGATAAACCCAAAATAAGAACAAGGCCTAGAGCAACTTTGTGCCTGGGAATTTACTTCTGTCAGCCTTCATGTTACTCAAATGTGGCCAGTCTCGAAGCCAAACTCAGCATGTAAATGCAATGCCTTCCCCCCAGCGCGGGACATGACACCCGGGGATGAGCCTCCCTGGCAACGAGGGACCACTATCAACTACCAACTGATGATGCAACTGGAAAATGACCTTATACGGAAGGTTCAATGCGGATCAGCAGAATATCCATGTCTACATAAAATACCATGACTTTAAAATGCTGTTTGACCTAAAGTAAGGGGGAAATGGAAAGGAGAAATGAGTTTATATGGCTACGAGTTTCTAAAAAAGAGTCTGGAGGCTGGCAGAAGGTTTGCCCTCATGCACAACTGAGCAGAGTCAGAGAGACAGATAAAGCAGATACAACCCCCAGATATTGGTTCCTTTGAGGGCTAAAGAGACCCATGGGAGTTATGGTCATGGCCGATGGGGTTAACTACCAGGGCAGATGGCCCCTCTTTGGAAATGGTGTTTATGTGTGATGAATCTGGACTCAGATGGGATCTCCCTTCATAAGACTTTCATGCTAATGTGCTGGAGGTGCAGTTAATGTTGGGGTTTAAGATATATTTAGGGGATTTGAATCTCTGGACTGACAATGTGATAGCCAGATCCTGAGCCTCAACAGACTCCAGCACCTACAATCTGATTTATTGGACTTACCACACTCAGCTAAGATGGAGGTGAAGAAGGACAACCACCACACCATGGAGCCTAGAGTGATTACAACTGAAAATGGGAGGATTGCATCCAGCATCCAGGTGGAATCTGAGCCTCCTCTTGACATAAAGGTGCAATGGACACAACCAATCCAGTGTCCACATAGAAGAGGTGGCATTGGATTGGGAAAAGTGGACATAATGGACAAAGGGTATGGGGAAAGGCAGGAAGAGATGAGAGGTGGAGGCGTCTTCGGGACATGGAGCTGCCCTGGATGGTGCTTCAGAGGTAATCACCGGACATTGTAAATCCTCACAGGGCCTACTTGATGGAATAGAGGAGAGTATGGGCCATGATGTGAACCAATGTATATGAGGTGCAGAGGTGCCCAAAGATGTACTTACCAAATCCAATGGATGTGTCATGATGATGGGAACGAGTGTTGTTGGGGGGGGGGGGGAGAGGGGGGGGTGGGGGGGTGGGGTTGAATGGGACCTCACATATATATTTTTAATGTAATATTATTACAAAGTCAATAAAAAATAAAAAAATTAAAAAAAATAAAAAAATTCTTCACTTGGCAAAATGGGGATAATAACTTGCCCCAGAGGGTTGAGATGATGTCTATAAAGTACTCAGCATAATACCTAATAAGTACAAATAGCTTCCAAATGTTAGTATTTCTAGTTCACCGTCTATTTTGTAAGAGCCAATTAACTTCCTTCCAGTTTCACACCATTACGTAATTTGTCAAGTTCCACATCAAACCCATGGATTATCTGTACTTCACTGAATGTGAGTTTGATCATTTTGCTTACTTATTTTTTGACTAGTGTTCACTAGACTGAGAGTCAAAATATGTTGCTTTTAGTCTAGAGTCTCTCATCAAGCATGGACAATTTCCTCTCCTATAAAACTTGGGGGTTGGATACTAGGTATTATAATTTCCAAAGGACGTCAATGCAACATATCAGAAATGGGTTGGTTTTTAAAATGGAACTATACTGGGTTAAAAGCTTGCAGTTCTGAGGCTGTGAAAGCTTCCAAATCAAAGCATCTTCAGGAGATGCCACCTCCCTGAAGCACAGCTGCAGGCAATCCTGGACTCCTTCCATGTGGCAAGACACAAGGACAGCTCTCGGTCTGGGCTTCTACTCCAGGCTCACTTTTCCCCCAAACTCAACCATTAGCAATCAGGCATATGGCTCATCTCTCCCCTCTCCTCCAGGCCTCCTCTCTTTGAGCCTCTTGGGGGCCCCTTTCTGAGCCTCTGTACCACCGATTCCAGCCACGGCCTCCAGGGCCCCTCTTTCAGCCTTTCAGGGTTTCTCTGTCTCTGTTGCCATCTTCTGAGTGTCTCTGCTTTCAATCCTCCATTTATAAAGGACTCCAGCAAGAGGGCTGTAGCAGTTTGATTTAATTGATGAATTCCAAAAAGAAATATTGACTTACGCTTGTAATCTGATCTATACCTAGGCATGATTGAATTATGATTAGGGCTTTGATTGGGCCACGTCATAAGGGTGTTGAGTCCCACCAAGGGGTGGGGACTCACAGATAAAAGGCATGGCAAAGGACAGTTGGAGCTTTTGATGCGAGGGTTTCTGATGTTGGAGTTTGATGCTAAAGACTTAAGCTGGAACCCTGGGAAGTAAGCTCACAGAGGAAAGAGAAGCCAGCCCCAGGAAGAAAGGAAACTTAAACCCAGAGAAAAGCAAGCCCCAGGAAAGCAGGAACCCAGGAAGCCTGACCCCTCGCAGATGTTGGAAGCCATCTTGCTCCAAATAGACTTTGGTGAGGGAAGTAATGTATGCCTTATGGCCTGGTGTCTGCAAGCTCCTACCCCAAATAAATACCTTTTATAAAAACCAGCCAGTTTCTGGTGTTTTGCATCAGCACCCCTTTGGCTGACTAATACAAGAGCCAAGACCCCCTGGTCATGCCTCACTTAAGCAATCCAATCAGACGGTCCCACACCCACAGGAATGGATGAGCTCCAAGAGCATGATTTTTTCTGGGATCCACAAAAAGCCCCAAACTGTTACACTAGGTAACCCCTAATTTTCCTTCCAGAGCTAAAGTTTCTGTCCTAAAAAGGAAATAGAGAAAACCAAATACCACATGGGTTACAAAACATTTTCAACCTTCCAAAACACTTCCACATTCATTATTCATCTTCAGAAAAACACTGTAACATTGTTCCTGTACAATAAAGAGAACGTTCACTGACACGATGTGACTAACTCGAGTCTTTCTGCTTGTGCCCAGAGAGTCAGAGCTCACAACTAGGATTGCTGATCCCCAAATCTGACGTTCTTTCCATTATATCTTCTACATAGATGGCTAATTGTTGACAAAGCTTGATGCTACCATTTCCCTACATAGAAACATCGTGGATATGCATAGAGTGTCAAGCATCGTTACCTTAAAGCACAGCTTGGTCAAGTTAACTTGATCACTATAATACTTTCTTGAGCCAAAGCCACTTTGGAAGGGGCTTTATTCCCCATCTCCCTTTGCTTTCCTAAGTACACTGGGTAGAATTGTGAAACTCTACTATTTTCAAAGGCAAAATGTCTAGAGAAGTGGTTCTCAAACTTTATGTGCATCAGAATCACCTGAGGACCTGTTAAAATAGATTACTGGGCTTTAGGGTGGGGCTGGAAGAAGTTGCATTTCCAGCAAGTTCCCAGGTGATGCAGGTGCTTCTGGACTTGTCGCCACTGTGAGAACTATGGTTCTAGACAGAACAACCATATTCAATCTCTTTTTGGAATCCTCAGCGTGGGTGCCATGCTGTCACACTTTTTCCTTATTAGGTGGTTTTCCTCCCCACCATGCACACCTAGAATCATGAACTAGAACTTGAACTGCGATGACTGTCATTTCAACAATGGAGAAAGAATGAAGCATGTGAATTTGGCCTCAAGCCCACCAAAGGTAGTGAAGGAGGTGGGCTCTGTGGGATTCTGAAAAGCTGAGAGATTACTTAGGGACATCTTGTTTGATAGTTGAGAAAGATTTCCTTATAGGTAAACTCAAAGATCGTTAAATTTCTCAGGTAATGAAAACCTGAGTGTGTGTATTATTTGTGTGTGCATATCTTTTTTAAAGTAGCTTCTTTCTCAAATTCAACAGAACCCTATATGGCTATCATGGCAGCTGCATGTCCCATGGATTTAGTAACCATATACTCTATCATCCAAACCAAGACACTTTTGAGAGTCAAAGGGAGCAGCACATTTTTAATATAATAAACTTTATTTTTGAAGAGGCTTTAGATTACAGAGAAGTTACATTGGTAGTACAAGGGATTCTCATATACTCCAAAGCTCTGCCTCTCACATCTTTCCCCTATTAATAACATCTTACAGTAGTGTGGCACATTTGTTAAAACTGATGAATAAATATTGAAGCATTTCCACTAACCAAGGTCTATAATTTACATTGTGATTTACTCTCAATTCCAGTGCCCTAAAAATGTCCTCTGTTCCACTTATTATTCTCTCCCCCTGCCCTCAGAACCTCTGGTAACCATTATTTTCATATCAATGTACATGTTCTTCTATTACTAAAATACTAATGTTTACTGTGTCCATGGTTGCATTCCCCTTTATGTTTGTTCATTCCTCAATCATGAGGATATGAGGATGGTGATGCCCTCTCTGCCTCAGATTGAGAGGGGACTTAGATCTTCTGGGGCAGATGGAAGGAATTGTTTTCCTTGCAGTTTATAGATACTCTCTTTTTGGGGGTGGGGGTTGTCCATCTTCATCATTTTCTTAGTTGTCCTGGGCAAGGCAATGAGCTGGAGCATAGGTGTGCCACAACTCTGCTGAGATTCAGCAGACATATGAACAGACCGAAGATATAAGTCTCTGGGACATACATTTAATAGGTATAGTGCTAATTATAGGTTCAACTAAAAGGGGTAGAAGAATCATGTGTATGGAAATTATACGTGAGTAGTTCTATTACATTGGGGAATGGGTTGTCATATATTTCAAAGTAAGGTCCACCGACAGGGTGCTGATTAAAAGGGGTTGTGGGCCTTGCCTACAGAGTCCAGATGGTTCTAGAGCCCTCAGAAGCACCCCTCTTTGAGGCTCTGTTCTCGGTGGCAGTTAGTGAGATCTGCCCGAGACATGCATAACCTCTAGAATGATTTCCCAACTCATTTTTAAATCTCTTAGCCATCAAAACTCTTATATTTGATGTTTCCCCCTTTTGGACAAGGTCTTTTTCCACATGCATTGCTGGTTGGTGCCTGGTATTAATCCCTTGATGCCTGGGAGGCGCATCACTGAGAGTCATGTCCCAAGCTGGGGGGAAGGTAGTGCATTTATTTGCTGAGTTTGGCTTAGAGGGAGACCACATTTGAGTAAGGAGGAGGTTTTCAAGATGTAACTCTTAGGCAATAGTTATTAAGTTTCAGTTTTATAAGAATCAGGTTCATAGTAATATTCATAATATTGGCATATTGGTCTCTTATCTTTTATTAGGTACTGCCTATGTATTTGAGAGACTCTTGCCCCTCTATTTGAGAATGTAGCAGGACTCCCCAGGATGGGAGTTTAATATTTTCTCGTTTATTGTATGGGTCTCCACCCACTAAGATAACACCCTATGACATTTCTATGGAAGATGAACACATTCATATCCCACAAAAAGGGGGGTACTTTTAATAATTTTGAAGAGACCATTGTAGGCAAGCAAGGATGTCGGTACAGGATCAGTCCACCAAAAATGAACCAAGGAACAAGAGAAAACGTACACCTAAGTATGCTACACCTGACCTTGCCTGGTGCAGCCACGAAAATTCTAAATCTTGGTTGTAAGTTAGGAAACTTCAAAAAGTATTTGAGGTTACAAGTTCTTTTCCTTCTAATTTTTTTTCTTTTTTTTTTTTTTTTTTAATTTTTTAATTTTTTATTGACTTTGTAATAATATTACATTAAAAATATATATGAGAGGTCCCATTCAACCCCACCCCCCCCACCCCCCCCTCTCCCCCCCCCCCCCCCAACAACAAACTCACCTACAAGGTAAAGTAGCAAAATGCTTTCCCAAAAGGTTGGAAATCGGATGTGTTCACTCGCTCATTCTAATCACTTACTTCATGGTAGCTTCCTTCAAGGTGGCTTTTACAGTAGTACCAAGGCCACAAACAATGGCCAACACTAGCTTGTTCTGACACCCTTTCCTTGAAATTGGCACAGCAATGAGCCAGACACCAAAGGTTGCCTCGGATGCCCACTGCCTGGTTAAACATCTTTGAGTGGTCCATGTCCGCGACTTACCTCCAGTCTTCATCCTGCTTATCTCAGCTGAGCAAGGTTACCCTTCTCCCACCTGTGGATCGCCTTCTGGCTCCTGGAGGGGTGTCTTGGGACTGGACCTTTCCTATCTTTTTTCCTAGGCCAGAAGACTTGAACTGGCAGCTTGCTCCTAAGTCAAAAATGGCCTGGAGGGGTGTTTTACGTGGTCCACATAGTTTGAGGCAACAACATAGTTTGTGGGTGTTCCAGACATAATTTTTTATAAAAATCAGAGGATGCAATAACCCCAGGGCCATTTAATAAAGGATGGGAGGCGAAGGAAGAGTTGGAGAAGAATGGAGTCATGAAGACAGACAAAAGAGAAGGCAGTAGGGCCCTGGAAACTAGAAAAGCGAACAGTGTTCCAGTAAGAGAAGCCAGGCAGTGGCGTGGACAGCACAGATGCTGTGGATGACAAATAAGAAAATGCCTTCATAGTTGTCTAATAAAACCTTAGAGGTTTATTAGCTGTGTGGGTGGAAGAAATACTGCAAGTAGTTAAAAAGGGAGTGAACAGGACTAAAATTAGTGAGCAAACATCAAGTGCCTAGGCTTCAAAATTCATACCTGCTACAGGAGATTGCATGATTATAAAAGTTCGAATGCTGCTATGATAAAGGGAAGGTAATGTCTGGCAATAGCAAGAGAGTTGCTAATGCAAAGCAAAGAACTGAACGCACCAAAAACCAAGGGCATAATCATGGCATGGCATCCCAGAGAAAACGAGAAGAGTTGAATTATAAATTCCGGATAGAGGGGCTAACTTAGGAGAGAAGACAGGATGACTGGAGAATGGATGATGGTTTTGGATGTCAAATTCACAGTCATATCATGCACCCAAAGTGCCCAGGTGTGTGTTACCACTGTTTCCAGGTGGCACACTCTTGAGAGAAGGCTGCTTTTGAGGGCTCTTGAAGGATCTACAGAATATATCTGCAGTTTGGTAAAAAAAAATTTTTAAGTATTTTTCTTATTTGTCAATAAAGTAAACTAATGTTTTTTGGAAGCTATTGTGAACTAGTAGGAAAGACCGCCTAACACTTCCGTGCATAATTTTATAAACTTAAATATATGAAAATATGACAGAGAAGCGCCAAGCTTAAGGGAATCTTTTTAGAAACCCAAGGAATATCTCTGTTATGTGAATATTTACTTAAAAGGATGGCAGTCTCTACTATTTAGGTATCTACATCACCTAATGCTTAAACAAATTTGAGGAGTTGAGTCAAAAATAAACTAATGTGCTGCAGGTTCACAAATTTACATAAGATTAGTTCTTATAACCATTTTGGTAAAATTTTATGTAAAGTAAAATTAACAATTTTTTAAATGGGTTATGTACAGAATTTTTAAATACAATGCAAGACATCAAGAATATTTTTTCATTTTTTAAATTTATTAAAATAAATCTACACTTCTGTGCTTCTTACAGTATATTAACAAGCATAAAAAGCAATCAACATTTCCAAATAAGTTTAGCTCCCAAAATCAGGCAGTGTTAATTTACAGCACTTTATAGTAATTCTCTTTACAACAATCTAATATTTCTTTGTACAACAAGCAAATAGTTTAACACCTTCCATCAAGGCATTTCAGAGCTTTGCATGTTCAAAAATAATGTCAAAAGGCTCTTTCAAATGCAATCATTAGTTTGTATTAAAACTAAAATGCCAGATGCAAAGTCTCCAGTTACCATAAGTGTTAAAAAAAAAAAGTCAGATTTTACACCCCAAATTTCTCATATTATGTCTTAGAAATCTCAATATATGTTCTATCCTTTCTAAACACTAAAACCATTTGTGGGTAAAAAATCTGCATTCACTTGTGCAAGGTTTTCTTCTAGATCTGAATTAAAACCTTAACTATTTGTCCCAATTAATCCTTGTGTTAATTCTGCCACTGTCATTGAAAAATCCAGTATTGTTGATGGCTGATCTTTCCACTGAAGGAAAGAGCTCTGACCACCACCCGTATTACCAGTTTTCTGTGCTTATGATCTGCAGGGAAGGCAATATACATCCATTAATTTCAACATTCGCTTATACAAAATGCATGCAAATTATGCCTTGGTGCCGTTTGTTTGTCATTGTTTTATCCCCTTAAAGAACTACCTAATACAGTGCTTCCCTAATGTTTTCCCTGGGATTCTAGTGAGATTCATAGGTGTCCACAGGAGGAAAATGTCCTTGAGTCACAAAAGTTTGGGAAGTACTGGGATAAGCAGGCTCTTTACTGCAGGATACTGAACCCTTAATGCACTAACATGCACTACAAGTTTCCAGGAGAAAGGTTCCCCGAGCAAAGTTATCTTACCACCAACACCTTTTCTACAAAGCACCTCTGAACATCTCACAGGGCACTCAGATTACATGGAGCACTATGGAAATTGCTTTTCAACCTGAGGTGACTGGAAATTCCACCATCTGAGCTTATAGTCACTGCATTCCCTGCATATATATCCTCTCCATTTACCCTCCTAACTTTGTGAGACTCCACCATCCGAGAAGGAAGACTCACGGTGCTTCCTCTGTTATCAGTTCTACACGTCATGCTGGTCCTTCACTTCAGTTTTTCTTGAATTTTTAAGCAAGAGGAAATTACTTCTCCTCTTCTGAATCACTTACAAATTCTCATTTAAAAAAGGGGGGGGGGGGGGTACAGTTTTATATTGCTTATTAGTTTTGTTACTCTTTTTAATTTTACTCACAGTCTTCCCCAGGAGGGCAAGCATTTCAGCTTTACAGAAATGCAATAGGATAAACTGTAATTAATTATTTACAAGCACCTACTTGGTTGAATCTTACATGAAAGCATTCTGCTTTTGGAAAACAATGAAAATATATCTGTTAGCAAAACTGTACCACCTGGAAGCCTTACAGTGATGATGAATGTTTTTTTCAGTAACGAGGCACTGAAGAATGAGTTGTGCTAAAATTAACTCAAGGGTCAGCTTGTCTAGATAAGCATAACTTTGGTTGAGATTTTTCTTCCTTAAAAAGATTTTCAAAGCACCAGTTAATTACAAAAAGCATGCTTATTTATTCTCACAGTGAGTTTAAGAGATGAAAGAGCTAGCGAATCAGGCATTGCATTTCCCCAAAACATCTGAATAGATTTTTAGAAAACAAACGAACCAAAAAGGAAAATAAGGCCAGAAAAGCTGTTGTTTCTCTGCTCAGGCTGGCACAGCAGCAGCTCTTCACAGAGGTAACAGGACAACAGTCTCCACTGGGAAGTCAGCCCCAACCTGGGGTTTCCAGATAACTAACAGAGAGTTTGAGTATCCCTTGATCTCTAATTTAGAGGATAAAAAGAGAAAGCAGTGAAATGTTTGATTCTCCAGATAAGGAACACTCATGTGAATAAATGTCTCCCTGTGCATTAGGAAGAGTTTCAGCCAAGGGAAGTATCTTCTACCCTGGTTAATAAAAGAGTGAACAGACAAAACAGTGAACAGGTGACTCAATTATTTTTAAAGGACCCATTAATTATTAATCAAAATGCTAAAAGGTGAATATCTCACTCCATACCAGGGCTGCTACAACATTGATAATGACTTAATGGTACAAGTTCCTATAAACATAAAGAATATATTTTAAATGTGGAATTTGAGTGGGAGAATATCACAAGAGTTTAGCATTATTGCTATGGGTTTTGAACAAGAAATTTTATACACTTCTATAAATACCAGTCAGTATCCTTCCCTCTCCCAAACGCACATGTATATTATTCACAAGACACTATTAGTGTTTAAAATCCATCCAAGTTTATAAAAGTAGTAACTTAATTCTCAGTACATTTATATTAAATTAAAAATATATACACAACATTCAACATGAAAAATTCTTAATTCCATAATATTGTTGAGATAAGGGACAGTCAGCTGTTAAGAGAATGTTTTAACATTATATGATCTTTAAGAAACCACCAAAATTACTACGATTAGCTAGGAATTATGCTCCCTGCTCACAAAATAGACAATTATGAACAGACAATTTTTCATAATTATTTGCTTCTGTGTGACATTGGGGTTTAGGCATGTACTCATAATTTTTTTTTAACTCAAATTTTTAAAGAGTTTTTCCTCAAAGCTAAAAATCCATAAAAGTTTCTGATCATTTACTAGTGTGTAGGGCCATCAGGCATACTGCACAAGCTGCACACTGTACAACTGAGTGGGTACCACTCACCCAGGCAGCACCTGTCACTGTGTGCCCTACAGCCAGCAGCCTCTAGCCAGAGTGCTAACAGAGTCTACCAGGCCAAGTCAATCGAGTTAGGATAGGTGCTATGCAGCTGGAGGGTTTCAAGGAAACAGCTGTATACTGTGAGAGGCAGGTACTACCTGGAGAACAGAAAGGGTACAGACATAAAACAGTAGTTCCAAAATACTTGCTGGTCATTTAAAACTCAATGGCACATTTTTATGAGGGCAAAGATTTTCAAAGCCAGTTTTCTGGTCAAGTTTATCTTCAATTTTGCCAGACAAATTTACTTGCTGGTGTTGCCTATTTGATTATCTTTATACCAGACATACTACTATTGCCTATTTCGTGTAGCCCTTAAGACACTCTCTAAATCTGATGGCAAAGGATGGCACAGTGATATCTGGATATGGTGTATATCAGCCCATTCATTTGTAAAGCACTTTGGGATGAAAGGTGCTCCCATTTAAAATATGGCTGCGATGATAAAACTGAAGAAAAACAACAGTGAACAGATGACTATTACTTTTAAAGGAAGCATTAACCATTAATCAAAAAATATACCAAGGAGCTACCCAACAGCATTAAGTATACTATACAAGTTTCGGTTCTAGCACACACCTACATTTATGTGTCCATCACAGTCCTTAAAAGCAGTACTTAAAATGTGAATCTTTAACAACCTCCAGAGTAATTTATTGAGATTCATTTGAAATCTACTAATTATGACTTGCAGATGGAGGCCAGGGACCCCCAGACTGTTATCTGTAGGTTGCTGGGTCATCTCAGAGTTGGGACGAACACAGATCCATGGAGGGGAGAAGGCACTTGTCTTCCAGGAGGTCGGGTGAGGTCATGTCAGGCCTGACCACACGACGGCACCTTCCGCTCTCGAGTCAGAGGCTGGAGCCTATGAGAGACTCGTCCCCATGCCCTTTACTTGCTGGAAGTGCCGGGAGTTACCTACAGCACCACAAAACTCAGAATATATTCTAGGAGTCGTTGCCGGTTGCACTGAGGTAGAAAGGTGCTGCTTAGTTCTAAAACAGACCCTCTCTTTTGTCTGGTCTCTTTGAAAACCTAAAGAGAAAGTTTAGATTAAATTAAAGGGGGAAAAAAAAAACCCAGGACGTTTCTGTTGCCAACCCTGAGCAGAGTCCTGGACAGTGACACTTAACCCCAAAAAGCAACTAAGGCACATAAAGCCAAACCCTGACTTTAAGTAACGGTGTATGTGGTTGGGTATGACTGTGGGGTGTGGAGGTTATGGGTGCATGTGGGGTATTTTCTTGGGTAGAGTTCATCATTGTACTTTCAAATTAATGTTAGAATTAAGTCACAAAAAGTTCCTTACAAAGGCCACTAGTATGTCCGTGAACACGTGTTGTTCACGTTCTGTGATGAAGGTAAGGGACACCTGAGGATGTGCCTAGCGATACTGGTAATACTGGTAAAGGTAGGAAAGTAACTGCAATGAGGAGCAATAACAAATATCCCCCCTAAACTTGCGGTAGCATCTTGGAACACTCTGATACTGGTTATATAAAAACAGTTTTGAAATGAATGTGAAGCCAGCAGAATCCTATGACATTTGAGTACATCGACACCGAAAGGCCTCACATGCAACTTCCCCCCTTCCCCTCCAATCCCCAGCAATGCCTTCAGGATAGACCCAGCAGAAACTGCTTCTCTCAGGGTCCACCCACCACAAAGGTGGCTAGAACAGGGGACCAGATCTAATTAGAAAGAGCACAGAGGTTAGCACAAGCTTCTGTATCCTAAGTGTTGGATACCTACCCCAATATCCTTAAACATTTTCACAGCATTCTTCACAAGACAGTATGTGGCACTTTCAGCTGTGGAGAAAGAGTAAGACGATGTCACATGTTGCAGCCAAGGCAAACACAAGAATCTTGATATCCTTAGTAAGAAAGTAGGGGAGGCTAAGGAGGATTAGAGCGAGGCAGCTGACAGGGGTCAAGCTCCCTTTCTGCTACTGGTGACTTGCAAGGTCTCGAATAATTTGCTGCTTCCTTAAACCTCCTTTGTCATCTATTAAGTAAAAGAGAGAGGCAGGGGACAGAGGGAGAGAAGAGAAGAGAGAGAAAGACAGAAAGAGAGAGGGAAAGGAGGGCGGGAAATACCTAAAACATCCATCTTGAAGGGTTTGGGGAGGACTAAAAGAGAGGGCGTTTCAAAATTCTTTTTCAACTACACTATGACGCATGAATGATTCCTACATCAGTGGTGCCAGAAAGAAGACAAACCTAGAGGTCAGAAAGCAAGAGTTCTAAGCCCAGGCTTGGCCTGTCAACTAGCTATGTGACCTTGGATAGTTTCCTCATCTTTAAGTGATGTAATTGGATTAGATTATCCCTAGATCCCTCTGGCTCTAAAAATTACTGATCCAAAGTAGTTTCAGTGATATTCCAAACAATCACTATAAAATGTGGTATTCCCACCCCCACTACACCTGTTATCGAAAGGTTATATAACAGACCACCACCGAGCACTGGCCGGGATATGGAGCAACTAGAACTCTCACATGGCTGGGGGAGTTGTAAATTGGTATAACTACTTAGAAAACTGTCTAGTGGTATCTACTAAAGTTGAACATACATGTACCCTATGAACCCTATTCATAGATACATACTAAAAAGAAATGAGTACCTATGTTCAAAGACATATTCAAGCATGTTCATAACAGCACTATTCATCATGCTACACTGCAAACAACCCAAATATCCATCAACAGAAGGAATAAACAAAATACGCATGCAACATACATGAATCTCACAAATAACATTAAGGGGAAAAAGTCAGACACAAGAGTATATAACTGTATGATTCAATTTATATAATATACAAAAAGAGATAATCTATGATGTGAGACATGGAATAATTTTGTATTTTTCTAAATTTTTAATAACAGGCGGATTTTGGTAAATAACGGTTTAAAAAAAAAAAGTGACCTAACATACCATATACTGCAACATTTCTTTCAGTTCTGGTTATCAGGTATTTGTGCAACTTTTGCAGGTATTCATGCTCCGGAACGGGACCGCTGAAGTTGTGAACAAAGATGGCAGCAGAGCTATAGGCCTCCAGCAAAGGCCCAAGGAGTCTCTGTAGGAAGGTGATGAACTGCTGGTGTTCCTTGGATTGGCTCACCTGAGAGTGCAAGTACAGGAAAGGAAGTCAGGGGAAAGGGATCTAAGAACAAAGCAAGCTGACAGAGAGCTATCTTAGGAGAACCGGGAACATGAGAAGATGGTCATTCACGCCAGCTTCACATGAAAGCAGCCTACTACTCCCTAGGCAAATAATCTCTGGTGAAACAAGTGCTGGTTTAAAAATGCATTCCTTATTGTAATCACTCACTTTTAGAGCATTTGAGGATTGCATTCACTAAGTTTGTTGAAAAGCCTGCCATAATGGAATGACATAATTATGCCATATTGTCATCATTGAAAATAGCTGGCCCTGAGGGAGACCCTCCAGGGTTTGAAGCCTGGGTCCAACAGTCATTCAAGTGTGCAAAAATGTCATATGCTAGGTCTGCAAAACCATCTCTGCCTTCCTCCCACCCCACTTCCTACCTCCCCCACATGGCTTTCAGCCCACAGCCCAGCACTGTGGGGAGTGGATGGCAGTGGTAGCAGGGGGCTTGGTTCCAGTAAAGCTCTCACTGTATATCCCCTCAATGAAAAAAAACTGCAGGCTCATTTGAGCCCCTATGGAGTGTGGAGTGTGGAAACAAAATCATTACCCCATCAAGAAACTAACAATACCCTACATGGAAAAAGAGAGAAACTTCTATATGTCATTTGGAATCTCCGGAAGCTACACCTTCTGACTACTCATGTGTGCATATGCATGTGTGTGTTTATGTGTGATCTACTTAGGGTATTCAGAAGATGGGCCATCTAATTTCGAAATTACAAATTAGACAAAACTGAGTTTTCTATATCAAAGGCAATAGTCTTTGAAAAATCCAAATTTTCTCCTGTAATAGGATGTTTTAATCAAAGGCAAAGAGTTTCATTGTGTGAAATTTTGGGAAGGAGGGCAAGACTAAGAGAAACTCAAAAACCAGCAGGGGAGGGAAGAGGATTTGGTTCAATGGATAGAGCGTCCACCTACCACATGGGAGGTCCGGGGTTCAAACCCAGGGCCTCCTGACCCACGTGATGAGCTGGCCCATGTGCAGTGCTGATGTGCTCAAGGAGTGCTGTGCCACTTAGGGATGTCTCTTGCATAGGGGAGCCCCACATGCAAGGAGTGTGCCCCGTAAGGAGAGCTGCCCAGCACAAAAAAGTGCAACCTGCCCAGGAGTGGCACCGCACACATGAAGAGCTGACACAGCAAGATGATGCAACAAAAAGAGACACAGATTCCAGGTGCCGCTAATAAGAATACAAGCATACACAGAAGAACACACTGAATGGACACAGAGAGCAGACAACTGGGGAGGGGGGAGAAGGGGAGAGAAGTAAATAAAAAATAAATCTTGAAAAAACAAAACAAAACAGAAAAAATACATCAGCGAGGAACAATAACAAGCCAATGCCAGCTGAGTATTAGTTTCTCTCCATGCCTGGCAAACTCCTTTGCTTTGTTGATGACTGAGCTAAAATACTGTCTCCTTAGGACTGGGCACATGCATGAGTAAAAAGGTATGTACTTGGGTATTCTGGTGAGAGGGTTGTGAAAGGATCACCTCTGGTGTTCATCTCCCTGAGTTTTCAGACTCATTTCCTTTTCCATATACCTAGGCCATGTAGAACAACTTAAGGTATTAAATGAATTCAAACACTTTGAGTGTTTTTACTAGGAAGAAAGTACCACAGCTGGTTCATGGGTGCTTTAGAAATGAGTAAGTCACCACAACCTGAGTTTATAGGAACCTCATAAATAGTGGCAACATAAGCCTCAACTCATCACTGTAATGCCCACCAGAATTCTTCACCAAAGTACCTTCAGGAAGCAATCTCGCTGCTCTTCACCAAAATCACTGTCTTCATCTTCTTCGTCACTTCTCCAAGATAAAGGTTCTGGAAGTTTCTTGTCCCACTGCTGCTCAGCAAGACCTGGACTAATGTCTTCCTGATCATCTTGCTATGCCAAGGAGATGACCAACAGTAAATGAAGGTGCACAGGGGCCCCACACAAAGCAGTCCTTTCACCTTCTCTTCCAGACTCTTCTATGCTTAGTCATTCACAACATTAACCACTTTCCTTTCCAAACTCAAAAATCATTTGGGAGGAAATAAAGGAGGAAAGAAGGAAACAAGAGTTGGGGAGAGGAGAGGGTTACCAGATAGATCACATAAAAATACCTTCCCCTCTTCAAAACTGGTCTCTACTTTCCCAGGCCATACCCTCTATACTAAATCTACCAATATCAAAATAAAACCTCAAAAGAAACAAAAATGGGTATGTATAAGTTGCAAGCACACTGGTATGTTTACTATCTCATTTTAGAGTGCAAACTTCTGGACATCAAGGAATCAAATCAAGATATGTTTTAGCATTCTAAAATTGACTGAAGTGACTACAGTACAACTCTGTGATGAAAATGAGAGCCACCGAGTATACACTTTTAAAGAATTGTATAAAACATGGGATTATAACACAGGGAATCCAGGGGTAGATGAGGAACTATAGTTAACAAGACAAATATGAGAACATTCTCTCGTGAATGATAATAAATACGTAATACTAATTTAGGGTGCATATATTGGGTAGTAAGTCAATTTGATATTATTTATAAATTCCAAACAGAGATATTGATTATGTTTATAAACTGGTCTGTTCCTCTGGGTTTGATTGTATTTGACTGTATTAGATTTGGCTTAGCCGTCTGATTAAAATGTTAAGATTAGGGCTTTGATTCAACCGCATCATTAGAGTACAACTCAGTGTTGAGTCCCAGCCCCCTTGGTGGGCTGATAAAACAGACTCTCACATGAAAGTAGATATACAGGAGAAGAACAGAGGAAGAGAGATGGCTCATTAGACACTGCAGAAGTCCTGGGAAGAGAGATGAGCCTCACAGTCTACAGGTGATCTTGTGAAGAGAACAGAACAGTTGAGCCTGGAAAGAAACAGCCCCGGGGAGAGAGACAAGCCTTATGCCAGCTGAGATCTGAAGAAGAAGCTGGGACCAAGGAACCTTAAGAGTATAAAGGAAGGCTAAACCCTGTAGACACTGCCTGCCATTTTGCTTCAATACATGGCCAATGACTTTGGGTGAGAAAGTACCTCTTATGGTACCTTGAGTTGGACTCTTAAGGGCCTTGTGACTGTAAGCTTCTACCCCAAATACATACCCTTTTTAAAAGCCAACAGAGTTCTGGTACTTTGCATCAGCACCCCTTCGGCTAAGTAATACAGGTGGGGGTGGGGGAAAATACACCAAAAGTAAGATACAGGCTTTAGTTAGTAGCAATATTTTGGTAATGCTCTTTCATATAATGTAACAATGTGTCACATCAATGTAAGGTGTTGGTGGTGGGGAGATATATGGGAGCCCTGTATGATGATATGCATGTTTGTTTTGTAAAGTCACAAATTTTACTATAAACTTAGTAAAAAAGATACATTTTAGACACCACCAGTTACATAAAAAGAACTAAAATATTAAACAATCCCCAAAGACACTTACTCTTCCCATTTTTATTTTTCTCCTCTCTTCATCTGAACATGACTATGTATCAAACATAATTACTGGTTAAAATAGAAAATAGAAAAGGTAGGAAAATGAAGAATAAGAAACTAAATAAAAGAAAGCTATTCCTCTTACCTCTGCCACTACGAGAATGCCATACTGGATAAACCTTCCTACTGTTTCATGGCAAACTTGATAAAATGTCTGGCAGGGCTGAAAAGAAAAGGCATTTAAATGTAAATTGTTCTTTACATTTTGGGTTTTCTTTTTTTTTTTTTCTTTTTTTTTTATTAATTTTTTTTATTTTTTATTGACTTTGTAATAATATTACATTAAAAATATATATGTGAGGTCCCATTCAACCCCACCCCCCCACCCCCCCTCTCCCCCCCCCCCAACAACACTCGTTCCCATCATCATGACACATCCATTGGATTTGGTAAGTACATTTTGGGTTTTCTTGATGACAGGAAAGGCTGTACAAAGCAGCTGCCAAATACTTCCGTTGTAATACCTACCTCACTAGTCCAGTCCTATGATTTCCGATGCCCTCCCTCCTGATCAGTACACAGTCATGGTCAAAGCATGAGGAGGGACCCTTAACGTCCAGTGGCAGAGAATCCAATGCAGCACTGCCTACAAGGGGTGCTCCTGAGCCAAATTTTCTCTGCCAAATGGAGTAACCTCTCTGAAGGACTGCTTGTCAGGCCTCCTACCACCAGTTTCTTTTCTTTCTAAGACAATGCCCTTGCAAAAGTCATTTACAATAAATACTATACAACAAAAAGGTGGTGGATGAGGAAACGCAACATTCAAATAACTGAAAAAGACCCAGAAACAGAACAAGGACAATTTTGGGAGCCTAACTTGCCCCTTCCCATGTTGCCACCCAAGGTCTATGCAAAACAGATTCTCTATTAGGGCCACCAATACACCACAGACGAGGCAGGATGTAGATGGGCACTGTATTAATAATACATGTACTTAGAAATACCTCAAGACATCCGTATAAGTGGAAGAGAATATTATAATTTCAGTAAAATCTGAATTCTACCTGTTGACTACCCGGGGGAAAAAATCTCTCCATTGCTTAATACATATTCCTCATTATAAATGTCTAGAAGTGCTCGGATATATAACGAATGCTTATTTAAATGACAAGGGGTTATAGTGCAGTGTAACATTCATAAAATGCTAATTAAAAATGAAAATTGGGGTTCATATTATTGTAGAAGGTAAAGCTTAACATTCTGATGCTAGGCCTTAGTTTCCTCATTTGTAAAAAGAGAAAGGGTTGAGCAGGTGATTTTTTTTTAAACTGGGTACAGATGCATTTATTAAATAATCTTTACCACAGATAGTTGTTTAAAAACACACACAGAAACAGCACAGCCTCAACATTCATTTCGCTTTTCAAGTACCTTGGGCTGCATGTGGGGAAACCCTCTCTAGAACAAAGCTGAACTGATTCAAATCAGCTGTTTCCAGGCACCTCAGCTTTTGACACATATCCAGCTCTCAGGGAGAGCAGCAAAAAAAGCTAATTTTATATTCTCCTACATTGTCAAATGTTTGGGTGACCCACAAGTGCTCAGTAACTCTGGAGCTGACTGACTGCTAATGTTGAGCTATCTGTCCTATAACCCTGGCAAGCTGCATGAAGGGGTCACTGGAGCTGGAGCAGTGACCAAGACTGAAAACTATGATAGTAAATGATGACTGGTGGCCCAGGAGTGGAATATAAATCTTCGGTAACAGGCCAAAAATTCTCTAAAGAGAAAAAAGCAAAGGTGGATTGTATTTTCATGAAAAGGTTCAAGGAAAGAACAATCTGGACATAAAAAGAGGCAACACTAAGCAGCATTCACTTACAAGCGATATGGTGCCTTCGTTAGAGAGCAGGTAACACAAGCTGGCAGCCTTCCGCACCAGCTGCTCCTGGCTAATCAGGTTGGGAGGTGCACCAGCAGACCCTCCTGAGCCCCTCTTGTTCAGAACCGCATAAAGGCTGCAGGCTAAGGACACGAAAGCATCAGTGAACCCTGGGAACTCTTAAACTTCCACGAAAAACTTCACCTGGCTCTGATAACCAGTTACCTTAATAGATTTTCAACCTCGAAAACAATGACCTGCATTCAATGGCGACACTGAAGTAAAGCCCTTCAAGATCAATTTCACATGATTCTGTTTAATCCCAATTCCATCAAACACCTTCCCCAATGGCATTTGCTCCAACCTTCTTCTCCATCATCTTTTTAAATTTAATTTTAATTATCTTTTTTAAAAATTAATAAGTCACACAAAATGTTACATTAAAAAACATAAGAGGTTCCCATAGACCCCACTCCCCACCCTCCACCCCCATAATTTAATTGTTTTTTTTTTTGAAGATACATAGATCACAAAAAATGTTACATTAAAAAATATAAGAGGGTCCCATATTACCTCCCACCCCCCTTCACCCAACTCCTCCCACATCAGCAACCTCTTTCATCATTGTGGCACATTCATTGCATTTGGTGAATACATTTTGGAGCACTGCTGCACCACATGGATAATAGTTTACATTGTAGTTTACACTCTTCCCCAGTCCATTCGGTGGGTTATGGCAGGATATATGATGTCCAGCATCTGCCCCTGTAATATCATTTAGGACAACTCCAAGTCCCGAAAATGCCCCCACATCACATCTCTTCTTCCCTCTCCTTGCCCTCAGCAACTACCAGTGGCCACTTTCTCCACATCAGTGCTATCACAAACTAGCCCCTTTACCCTCTTCACTGTCATGTGTATTTCTCATCTCAGTAATTAGACTTTAAACTTCTAAATAGCAAGACACCTGACCACTCCTCCTACTATGCATATGGTAATTCAGTAACTAGCCACTGAATAATAAAATTAAAAACAAACTACAGTGATAGAGCAGTAGATTACATTTTCATTAGAAAGCTGAAAACATAGCAAGCATCCCCTCCAACAAGGGACTTTCTTCTAAACTTAGGCAGATACTGCTACATGTGTTAGGCCCTTTATTTTCCATGAAAATAACTGAAAATATTTCAGGGCCTGACATACCCACAATGGCCTCCATGACAAAGACATGGAGCACCCCATTGCTGTAGAAGTTGAGTTCGAAGACAGACGGAACTGTTGTGCTTGGAGTAATAAAAAACTCATCATTCCTACTAGTATGGGTGATTGTAATGCAATTTCCCAACAGCTGTATGGCATGCATGACTACATCTTCAGAACTGCCTGAGAACCCCAGGTCAAAATCACGAGCCAAGACTTCCTCCTTCATCACAAAGAAGTCTTCCACCAATGTGGAGAGATCAATTCCCTAGAGAAACAGACAGAAATGGTCTCATGAGAGCAGAAAACCTACCTTCCAAAAGGCTGAGGGGCCAGCATTCCAAGGACATTTTATTTTGCCCTGGATTTCATAAGCTCACGGTTGGCACATATAAAAATAAGGCCAGAATGCCAATGCAGAGCGAGCTGGAAAACTCCTTAAGCTGGATCACTAGGAACATCAGGGAAAGCTTCCTCATGCCACAGAACACTCTAGCCTTAATACATGATATGAGCACATAAGATTACCAAGGGAAGGGGAAGCCATCTGAAAGTAGGCTGATTGCAAATCCAGCAGAGAACATTCTATTCATTTTTAGCAGAAATCTCCCTCATATTAAATAATTGACAAACATTTATTTGGTGCCTGTCCATGCATTATGCACCAAGTACTAGGCTTGGTGCTGAAAACATGACTGTGAACAAAACAGACACAGTATCTTCCATCACAGAGCTTAGTTAGGCAAGTGCACTGTGGGAGGCTGGGGAAGTGGGTTGTAAAATACAAATCGAATCACTTGGAAATTGATTCGAGTCAGCGTACTGACCACAGGTCAGTGAAATACACCTTATGATATTAACTATATTACCCAAGGAATGCCTTATTGTTACATATCAAGAAGTCTGATATTTTTTTCAGGTAGATTTCTTCTCCACCAGGTTTTAGGCTCCTGTGAGCAGGGTCCTTAGCTTATATTACCATTTATGGCACAGCACTAGCCAGGAGTGGACTAAATCTATCAGTGAATAAGTATCTGAGTAGCTAAGAAGCACTCTTGTGCTGTCTACTTAACTCTAGGTGACAAAAGAAACATACCTGCCGGTGTCTGTAGAGGAGCAGACAGGCCACAATATGTGTTGACATAATGGCACAGGCTTTGCTAGCAGCTGGAAAGCAAAAGCAGAGTTTCAGTTCCACATTTGTTTTATAGAGCTGAAAATTTTGTAAAGTACCTAAATCTTCAACAGAAGCATTTAAAACTAAAAAAGTCCTCTAAGGTATTTCCCATGACCGTGATTTGGCCAAAAGAAGTTGTAACATTAAACCATCTTCTGATACAACGGAACCTCATTGGAGATCATAGTTCATCAAATAACAGAATTCCATCCAAGAAATGGCATTCAAGCCCAGCCAATAGAATTTCATTACTGAATGATCAAAAGACACATTTATTGAATACTGAGACCCAAAGCATGAGCCTGTTCTAAGAATTGTGTGGGGTGTTCCATTTCTGTGCATCTTGCCTTGTTCCTGGCTACAGTCTGGTATAATCTATAATTCTACCTCACTCTTATTGCAGGTATTCACCACCATACCAGGACGACAGGGTAGTGGAAAGAGAAAGTAGCTTTAAGGTCAGAAGGAACTGGGCTCAAATCCGAACTTCTATACTAACTAGCTTCATTACTTGGGGCAAATGACTTAAATTCCTAAGCCTCGGTTTCTTCATTGGTAAACTGAAAACACTACCTAGCTCATTGGGCTGTGTGAAACCAAAATGACTGGGCTGGCACAGTATCTAAAGAAATGGGTACTCAGTATATTTGCACTTCCTCTCTTCAACCTAGTCCAGCAGTGGGTAAGAGGTTGGTTGGAGGCGGGGAAGAAGAAGACAGACATCCATTTGAGAATGGCTATAGTCCATAACCCAACACTTTGAATTTATAGAGAAATACAATTGTATAAATTAAATATGAGAACATCATGGAGTAATTTGACATGAAGATATTTATGTATTTTCTAAGAGATGACAACTAATTCATGGATACTTCACTCACAGTTGAAGCAGTCTCCAGAGTTTATATATTTAAAAAGTACCAAGTACCATATTTATAGCCTTTAAAAAGAATTATCAAGAGTCTTTTAAAACATGGATAAATGCTTACATTATAATGGAAAATAGCACAATTCACAACTGCAAAACATACTTTTAGAGACTAGACTACAAGCCCACTGGTTATTTGGGTGGTAGGGTTTTTGTGACCTAATTTATCTTTGCTTTCCAACTTTTCAACAATAAGGATCGGTTAATTTCAGAATCCAGATTTAAGCAGGGAAGAGATGCAATCAGATGTGCTGAAGAAAGAATACTCTGACCCAGCGTAAAGTAAGAATAGCAGCAGTTTGGGTGGAGGGGGCACACTAAGGTAAGGAAGGTTTTGCAGCAGTCAGGCAGGAAGTCTGATTAGGGACATGGTGCTGGGAATGGCAAGAAGGAGATCTGGCCTGGGCAGGGTACGGGGCAGCCTAGTAGAGCCATGGGATTTTAAAGTGGCCTCTGCACAACATTCCATAATGCTGTAATATGGAATCAAGAAGGCTAATTCTGTACTCAACTGACAGCTCAGCTCTCAGTCACTCCCATTTTAATTGTTTGTACAACTACCCCACTGAGAAAAGCATATACTCTGTGAGTACAGAGCCATTAATTATTCAATTTGTATTTCCCACAGCTAAAACAAAAATTAATACATTATAGTCATTTAATATTTGCTAACAAAAATAAGCATGAGGTTAGAGGGGAATCAGGCACATAGATATTATACTACAAGCTGGTTCAAAGGAAGAAATTCATGGGCAAAAAAGGAAACACATCATTTGACAATACTGTTTTCTAAAAAGCACCTACTAAGCCTCAGGCACCCAGGGAGGTGTTTTACCCATATGATCTCAAATCCCCAATGTATCACAATGGTGATAACTTACCTATCACCACCCAGGTAATAGGTGATAGAACTAGATCTGGAACCCAAACTCAGCAGATTCCAAAACCTATATGGTTTGCACTGTGCCATGCCAAATCTGAATGGGAGGATCAAAGAGTTTGCTATTTTACTTACTGAATAGAATGTGCTCTGCTAGATTTGCAATCAACCTTCTTCGGAAAGATTCATCTGCTGTATTTCTGGACTCATTCATGGAATTGTCTGCACCTTCATAAGCAGCATCATTGGGTCTGAAAAGTTTTTTCAAATTGAAAAAAAAAAATCAAGCTTCTATAAATTCACTCTTTTACAAAGCATATGGGACTATATGGGACTAATCTGTAAGTTACTGCATGTTCTAAATGGTACATTATTTCCAAAATCCACTGACAAAAAGAGCAAGATATCGCATTTAAAACATTTCCAAAAATTCAACACTTCCATATATTAAAGGAATATTCCATTTGAATTCTAGAAAATTCAAATAGCAAGATTCATTTGTACATTTCACTTATGCACAATGTGCATAGGTTACTACAAAAAACAATTCATTTCAAACACTCAAAAGCATAAACCAAACAAGAACGCATATTTGAGTCATAAAATCCCTGACATGTTATAATGCAAATTATCAAAAACCTCCGAACTAATATGAAAGCAAGTAATTTCAATATCCTTTATCAGACCAACTGAGGAAGTGAGGAAGTGAAATCAAGGTCATGCACGTTCTTAATCAGGTTACCTGTTTTTCTATACAATGTAAGAAACAACAGACATTTGATAGTTCAGTTAGGTATTAAAAAATTTCCACAAATCTCACCTTGATGGAAGTATAGCTGGTAGTAGTGCTTGCTCCAGAGAAAGTGGAGCTGGCACAGGTTTCTGACTTTGGTTTTCCAAATATTCCTAGTGGGGTGGGGGAGGGGAAAATAGCCATTTACTCTTTCATATCAACATATGAAATATAATATGATCTTCAAAAACTAAAAATGGAGTTGTGTATAAAATGGGCCATGCAATGGAGCATGAGAAACAATTTCTGTATCCTAAAACTAACTTCAGAAGTCAAGAATGATTCATAGAATGCAATTTGGAACTTAAGAAGGGCTAATTCTGTATTCAACTGACAATCAGCCCTGGGGTCACTGCCACTTGAATTGTTTTTGTACAACCATCCCGCTGAGAAGAGCATAATATGCAGAACCATTAACTATTCCATTTGTATGTCCCACAGCTAAAACAAAACTTTAAAGATTATAGCCATGAAAACTTATAGACATAAACAACAAGATGATGTAGGCGGAAAAATATTTAAAAATTAAAGGAAAAAAAAGAACTTTTCTCACATCTTCATGAAATGAACATTTCTAATAATATTAATAATGATCATCAACTCAGCCATGCTTTTTAAAGGGAATCTAGCAGCCTGGCAGTCATGTAACATCCAAGAGTCTCAAACAAAAAACAAATCATAACAAGCAGAGAAGCTGTGCAACAGTTTTTCTTTTTGTTTGTTTGATTAAAAAAAAAAAGGTGGTTAGAAATGATGAGGTCCTTAAGGCCAGAAAACATGTAGCTGAGCAGTTAGAATCTTTTAACGTAAAACCAAGAGGTGGAACAGGAGAGGCAGGACCTTTGCTCCTTAGCCCTGGGTTTTCTGCTTCCTTGCATCATCCTTCTAGCTCACCTTTTTCAATTCAAAAATCTTAGCAATTTAAAGCTACACGGGACTCGGGGACCTGTGAGTTCCAGGTTTCTCAATAAGGACCAATCAGTACTACCCCCCAGGGTATGCAGATCTTAGATTCCACACAATAGGAAAGAACATATTCCTAGACTGTCAATTTTATCTCAAAACAAACATCAGGGGAGATATTTTAAAACATTTCCCTAAAACCGTGGGAAAATTGAGGAAGCACTACTCTTGTGAGAGTCATTTCACAGGGGAGAAAACGGGGCCCCGAGTGACAGACAGATGGGTTAGAGCCAGGACCAGCGCTCAGGTCTCCTGACTCCAGGTCAGTGCTTTAACCTAGTTTCATTTCAGCAGATATTCACCTTTAGGGAAAATGGTTGTGCAAAATCCACCCGGACACACCCATAGTTTTTGCGTAACATTCTAATAACGCCTCTTGCTACACTCCAAAGGCTCTCGTTCTTCTTAGGCTTGCCCTTAATTCCAATTATGAAAGAATAACATAATGAGAAATAAAGTTAACACATATTCAAACATTCTGTTATCCAAAAAATAATGTGTATTACTCTTTTTTATGGAAACTAAAGGTTTATCTTGAACAAGATGACATCAAATGGAGAAGGAAAATAAGTATTATTAACTAAGACCTGTCAGAAATGTTTAGCATTAAAAGATGTAATCATGTTATTGGGAGAGTGTAGCAGTTTGATATGGTTATGAATTCCAAAACCAGATATTGGATTATGCTTATAATCTGATCTGTACCTGGCATGTACCTCCACTTGGAGGGTGGGGACTCTTGAGATAGTCAGGGTGAGTGGTAGATACATGGAAGACAGACAGGATATATGTCACAAGTCAAGAGTGCCAAGTCTCATAAAAGACAGATAATAACCCATGTTTAGTCAGTAAGCTGGAAACAATACCTTTCCCAAGACTTCCAAACTAAAAGAGGACAAAATTAATTTCTCTGGAACTCTCACACTGTTGGTAGGAGTGGTATGTTGGTACAACCATTTTAGTATCTACTAAAACTGAACATATATATATATATATAATTTTGACCCATCAACTGCACTCTCAGGTACATACACAACAAAATGCATACATATGGTCATCAAGAGACATGTACAACAATCATCACCAAAAACTGGAAATCACCAAAATTTTTTTCAGAAGAATAAATTGTGCTACACTCGTACACTGGAAAACTGCACAGCTAAAAAAATGAACCAATTATAACACTATACAACAACATGATGAATCTCACAAACCCCTTCTTAAGCAAAGGAACCCAAACATAAAAAGAGCACATACTACATTATTCCATTCATATAAAGTTCAAAAATGGGCAAAACTAATCTATTCTGTTAGAGGTCAGGATAAGTGGTTTCCCTTGACAGGACAGTGATGGGAGGGGAACAAGGGGGGGCTTCCAGGGTCCTGATGATACTGTTCCTTAATCTGGGTGCTAGTTACAGGGGTATGTTCACTTTGTGAAAATTCAAGGTACATGATAAATATTTGTACAAAATATTTACAGAAAACATAACTGCCACTTCTCAAATCAAGTTGTGGCTTCTTTGCCAAGCCTAACTTAAAATCTGCACATGAACATGTAAGCACTGGGTGAGTGCTACCCCACCACATTTCATACAGTGCTTTAAACTTAGAGAGTTCATTCTAACAGCACCAGTCTAAAAGCAAAGACTTTTGTGTAGTCAGTCCTCTTACCAGTTGCTCACCATTGTAGTGACCTTCAATTATCCGATCATAGGAGATTCCCACAGGTATTACCAAGATGTCTGGGATGGTATTGGTGGACAGAGTATCTACCACAACTGACAGAAGTCCTGCCCGAGCACAGGAGGTTTTTCCACTTCTAGAGCGGGTACCTTCCAGGAAAATCTCCAGGAATTGCTGTTGTCGAAGTAGTTCAACTATATGCTAGGATACAAAAAGAAAGTAAAACATGAATTCTAAACCACTCATCCTGGAATGAGCTCAGCAGCATGAAATCCTAAAAAAAAAAAAAAAAACAGTAACTATGATTTCACCACTAGCAGATAGTCACTCATACAAATAATAGTAAGGCAGTTCCTCCAATGCTATCTTTCGATGATAACAAAAAATCATCATCAAACCCATATCTCCAAGCAATATTTACTCAAATTATTCAGAGAGCAGTTTTGGTTGTTTGTTTTTTTCCACCTCAACTCAATCAAATCTTTTCTTCCTCTGAGACAATTAAAACAATGGCAGTAAGGATAATCAGAGATAATACACACCCCGTGGAGTAAAGCTCTATAGAGAATATCTTTCCGTCCATCTGGTGTTTCATCTAGCCTCCGTCGTATGAAGAAGCCCCCAAGCTTATGGATCAGGGTACTATAAATACAAGAATGCATGAATTATTTACAAAGAAAAATATATAAAGAATATTCCAATTTCAAATTACTGAACATATTTGCCATTTGGACATAAACCATATATATTATCTGGGCTGTTAGTGAAAATGTGGACATTTATCTACTTTACATATTATTCATCAGCCTTTAGAATATCACTGCGTATAATGAAACTTTATCACATCTGCTCCAAACTCAGGAGGCAGGTGCATAACACCTACAAAGGTGATGCTATGATTTTAAGAGGAGTATGGAATGCTGCTGAATTTTAAAACCCTATCCAGGATCTCAAGAAACTACCCTTACACATCCTGAAATTTTCCCCATTGCATATTTACTTTAAATTGAATGTGATGTTACAAAAGTTCCTTTAGGAAACTGTTCAAAAAAGTACTGCTCAGAAAGTGTCCCTGTGAAACAGCAATAATCCTATCAAACTGAAAACATACATAATCACCTTCCTCAAACACAAAACAAAAATTTGTTTCATTTACATATACATAGGAATAAAACAATTATTTTCATAATACCTCTACATCACTGATGAACTTCTATATGCAGAAGAAATTATCCAATACTTCAGTCAACTTTTCCAAACTCACAGCCTCCTCTTCTTTACAAATTGAGTGAAATAATAATGTACATACATATATATACACATAAATATATGTAAATATATATACAAATAAACATATAATATAAATATAGACTCTTAGTGTCTTCTATAGTCAATGTAAGGGGCCACAATAAGATGTCCCTAAAGCTTAATATCACTCTTTGAGAGTGAATCTGCAAGAAAAATTCATAATGGATGAGACGAGCCATCCACAAAAATAATCCACTGTGAGAGTTGGTTTGTAACTGTGTAGACTGACATATAACAAAAGAAAGCTGCAGATAAATAGGCTAGGCTCTCTATCGCCTGTCATGTCTGAAGGAATGATGAGCTAAGGAAAGACTGGCAAAAAGATCATGGAAGGGGAAGTTGGATTATGAAAAATTATCAGTATTTATAAAGCAATTCCAAGAGACCTGAGTTGGGGGCCAAACCTGGAGGGAATGACTATATGAGTTATTCAGAACATTAGAGGCAAACTATTATGGGGCAAGGCTCCTTTAGAGCCCAGATGGAATACTCCTCTTTGTTCAAAGCCTATGCCTACCAGCAACTTTCAAGTGACTAATTCACCTTCTCCAGTTTCTTAAGAGGTGCCCTGAAAGCAAATATATCTATCTTCTAAGCCTGGGAAAAGAATGTCTCATCTGAAGGATCATATCACAGTATTACAGGTAGCTATTCATCTATACTCCCCATGAGATTATATGATATTTGAAGGCAAGGACTACATATCTTGTTCACGACATCTACAGCACAGCTGGATAAATACCGGTCACCTGCATGAATGCACGGCTTCTCTTCAGTAGGCCACATAAGTCTGGTAAACTACAGAGCTCTGGAAGCCTACAGAACTCTGAGTCCAGGGATTAGGAAGGGCTCCTTGGACCATGAGGCTGAGGACCAGACTTCACAGTCTGCAGGCCCTACCTTCACAACCTGCCAACCCACTGGCCTTGCCAATCTCCGTCCAAATTCATCCTCCCTTAATCACTCTCTCCCCACAGAACTGATCTTAGAGATGCTTATGCTTTCAAATTCTAAGCTTCAATTTCCCAAATCAACTAAACCTATTCCTCAATGACACGTGGTTGGTGATCAGCCCTATTATCTACCCAGTTTCGTAGGAGTCGTCCTTACTCCTTCCTGCTCCTTTGAGCCTCACATCTGGACTAGCACTTAGGCTTGTAAATTCAACTTACTAAAAATGTTCAAATCTATGCCCTCCTTTTCAGATCACTACAATGCCTTTAATGTATGTCTTCATCATCTTTTGCCTGAACTATTATAATAGAGTCAGAGTTGATCTAACTCCCTCTAATACAGAATGACCTTTCAAAATGCAAATCGGAACATGTTGCTCCCCAAGTACAGGCAGAATCCAAACTCATGGCTTAGAAATTGGTTTGATTTAGCTCTCACTACCCTTTCAGACACCACCTTCTGCCTGTGACCCTTCCTAATGCAGCCTCCATTCCAGTCTTACTGAACTTCCATCATGCTCTGCGTCTCCGTACCTTAGCACCTACTGTTGGTTCTGAATGGAATGTACTATATTCTCCTGAAACCCTCTAAAAAAACATTTTCACATTACATTGTAATTATTGTACGTCTCTACCTCTACTAAATTATGAGACTGAAGTCATAGATATGTTAATTCTTACTTCTTATATCTTTAGGTCACCACCTCCGCTGCATCTCCCCCCCTTACCCTCTGACCCCATTTCCTCACTCTTGAGCCAGGGATGGTAATTTGCTATCCTGCTTTTTTAATTTGATAAATATTGCCTATGAAGTTTAGGTATTTGCCAAGTATCCCATATAAAACAGTTAAGTAATGGTTATGTCGTAATGCTTTTTGTACTTTCCAAATTTTCCACAATCAACAACCTGATGTCATCTTTACAATAACATGTATCAAAAGACATAATGGGGGGAAACGGACTTGGCCCAGTGGTTAGGGCATCCATCTACCACATGGGAGGTCCGCGGTTCAAACCCCGGGCCTCCTTGACCCATGTGGAGCTGGCCCATGCGCAGTGCTGATGTGTGCAAGGAGTGCCGTGCCACACAAGGGTGTCCCCCGCGTGGGGGAGCCCCAGGCGCAAGGAGTGCGCCTGTGAGGAGAGCCGCCCAGCGTGAAAGAGGGTGCAGCCTGCCCAGGAATGGCGCCGCCCACTTCCCGTGTCGCTGACAACAACAGAAGTGGACAAAGAAACAAGACGCAGCAAATAGACAGCGAGAACAGACAACCGGGGGAGGGGGGGAAATTAAATAAATAAATTAAAAAAAAAAAAAAGACATAATGGGAAAAAAATTCAAAACACAATCTTTTCCATACTTAAAATTTCAAAATAAGTTGATCTTACCTGAAGATGGGGATATTGAGATTATTGCCTGAAGCAATGTATGGTGCTTTGATGTTATGGCAGAAAAGAACGAAAGTGAGCAGTAGGTAGTCAATATGGGATCTATGAACTGGTAGAAATATAAGCGGCAAATTCATCTAGTAGAGGGAAAATGCCAAATATAAAAGTCAAATGTAAAGTTTAATCACACTTTGCAATTTGATATTTTAGTTAGAATCACTCAAATATTAGCTAATCAGGAGCTCTTCTTTTTAAAAACACTTTCTAGTAATATGGACTTCTTTAAATTTAATTCTTATATAACTAAAGAACAACAATTAAAAAAATAAAAATAAATGAGCTGGGGAAGAAGAATAATTGAGAGTTCTAGTTGACCCTTTATATCTTCTGAGAGGGAGTCCCAATCATGAACAAAAACACAGGTTTTGGAGTCAGGTTTGGTTTGAAATCCTGGGCAACTTAGTGATTAGGTGTTAACTTAGAATAATTCTTAAGATGTACTTACCAAATCCAGTGGATGTGTCATGATGATGGGAACGGGTGTTGTTGGGGGGGGGGGAGAGGGGGGGGTGGGGGGGTGGGGTTGAATGGGACCTCACATATATATTTTTAATGTAATATTATTACAAAGTCAATAAAAAATAAAAAAATTAAAAAAAAAAAAAAAGAATAATTCTTAATTTATCTCAGTCTCTTATTTCCTCATCTGTAATATAAAACAGGGATTGTTTTACCTGGTTTTCAAGGTTGTTGCAAGGTAACTTACAAAGGGAATCGCTCATAGCGCTTGCAGATTCCCTTTTTCCCACTTCTCCCCAAATACACAGATACTGCAGTTATCTTAACTGGACAAAACCTTCCAGATGGGTTGGAAGGACAACAGTACACAAGGGAACACAGGGAAAACAGAATGACAGAGTCACAAAAATTCTTGCCTCTGTTGCAGATTTAACCATCTCAAGTTGACCTTTATGAATTTGAATGTTCCAAAAGAAGCTGTTAAATAGTTTTAGCAGCACCCATCCAGTCAGTCTGAAAGAAAATAAAACGTATTTAAATGTGTGCACATACATTTATACACACAAAAAATAAATATAGGTGACTGTTGTCTGCTTAAGTTTCTTGATCCTACACCTAAGAATATCTGTAAATGGACTTTGTGCATGTACATACTTGTGAACTGTGGAATTAAAGAGCTCATTTTACATATATATTACTCATAGAAGTATCTTTTAAGGACTAAAATCTTATATTTCACTCTAAACACACACTTTATTCTTCAGAAGCAAATGACCAAGTGGATATACTTAGGTGAGCAGAATGATTCCTCTAATGCACACAAAACGACTGCCTTTAAGAAAGGGATACACGGAACTTGGCTCACAACTAGTTTCTGAGAACACACGTCAGCAGTAAGAGGACAGCTGCTGTCATCAGTCAGCAGGGCTGAGGGCACTTGAAAGCCTATCACAGGTTACTTTGCATGGAACTTGCATGGGACTAAGAAGAGAAGTTGCTGCTGTTAACATCAGAGCACGTTAATACATCTTTTGGACAAAGAACACTGTGCTAGGAAAGTAAAGTTCAATGGTTTTGTCTTGTTTGCGCAAAACAAGATGGCTTTTGTGGAAATCTTTTTGTATCGCCTTTTTTTCCTCCCATAAATCAATAATATTTTTATTTCATGGAAATATAGAATTTAAAAGAGGATAATGGCAGGAAAACACATTCAAAATACAATACCTCATGTTCATTCCAATTTTGCAAACATAACTAAATAGAATTTATAGGAATCACCAGTTTTCAATATTTTTCTTGCTTTCTGGGATCATTTATACTCTAAATTTATTTTTATTATCTTTTTTTTAAAGATACATAGATCACACAAAATGTTACATTAAAAAATTTAAGAGGTTCCCTTACACCCCATTCCCCCACCCCCCCATTCCTCCCACATCAACAACTTCTTTCATTAGTGTGGTACATTTATTGCATTTGAAGAATATATTTTGGAGCACTGCTATACAGCATGGATTATAGTTTATGTTGTAGTTTACACTCTCTCCCAGTCCATTTAGTGGGTTATGGCAGGATATATAATGTCTTGTATCTGTTCCTGTAATATTATTCAGGACAACTATAAGTCCCCAAAATGCCCCCATATCACACCTCTTTTTCCCTCTCCCTGCTTTTAGCAACTCTTACAGCCACTGATCCATGAGCCAGTGGGATCTAAGCCCCCTCTCAATTTAGAGGTGGAGCGGCATTGCCATCCCAGGATCTTCAGGATGGAGAACTAAAATATGGATTAGAGTGGACTTACTGGTATTCTAGTATAGAATTATTGTGACTCTAGCAATGGAATAAATTGTGTTGTCTTTTAATACCTGATCATTGCCGGAGAGATGGTGGCAACCATTTCTTGAAGGATCCTTTTGGCTTTCTTTTTCACTTTGTTGGTAGCTTTTGATTGCTGCTGAGCAGAACCATCAGGACTTAATTCAGCAGCCACTTCTGCAATTGCCTCCTGTACTCTGATTTGAAAACAGAAAGATAAACAATGTAACTGGTTCTATGCTGCATTCTGTATTTGGTATTTTCTGAACTGCAGCTATAAATCACAAAACAAAATGTACCTTCTCTTTAATACAGCATAACATGAGAAAATAAGTTTATAGTTAAAAGTGCTTTCCTGGGTGTCTAGTAAATATTAAGAATATTATATGCTTAAATCAATGAATCTGTGAAGAAACTGGAAGGCAGACTAAAGAATTTAATTCATATTCACTGGGTGACAACAATGTGCAGGGACCTAATGATGCTGTGAGACACAAAGTTTGATTCTAGAAGAAGGAGAAAAAAAGATTATTTATCCCTTTAGGCATATAATTCAGAGATATCCAAAGCCAGCTGCCAAAGTCATGTGATTTTTCTTTTAAAGACCTAATTTACTTTTCATTTACATTGTGATTCCATTAGTAGAACGACAATGTAAAACACTCTAGGAGGGATCAAATAGGGGTATAAATATTTGCAAATGTTCTCCAAAGCAAAACAATAATTTTTAAACATCACTGCTAAAGATCAAAACAGCACAGAGCAATAAGCAGTAAAGTAAAAGGGAAGGTTTAACACAGTTTTGTAAATCTCCCACTTGACTTAGAGAAGAAAGCATAAGGTTAAACCTCCTTAAACAATTTCTAATATCCCAAGTACTAGTCAAAATGTCTGGGTGGAATGGAAGGTTTTTACCAAAAAAGATAGTGTCAAATAATTGTGTTTTTCCCACTGTTGCTACTGATTTTAGGCTGGTGGAATACAGTAAAACTTAACGTGCCCCAATAATTCTTTCATGCAAAAAGACAAATTCTACAGGGCATGGATACAAAAATGTATTGATACAGTCAAATCTATCCCTTGAAATAGCATTTATTTCAAGCTGGCCAGGAATGTTTTCATAAGTAATTGACATAATTATTACATCTCCATCATCAACTGTTCACTCACTCATTCAGAAAATAATTATCGAGCATCTACTTTGTGACATTACTGTCCAAGCCCTGTCAACTACACAGGGTGTCAAATCAGCCTTTCAATCCATCCCGCAGTTATCGTCAGTGATATGAATAACATCCCCCAAATCCAGGTAGAACTCCAACATGGGCCACACCAATGAGGTGGAACAGAGAACAACATTCACCCAAACTCCCACTCTAGTGCCTAAACTTCATAATGATTCATTTGTCCACCTCATGTGAGTTCAAGTCCATCTCTCCCATTTCTAAGTAAGCTCCTCCAAGAGCAGGGCAGGCTTATTCTCTGTACATTCTAATGATAACTTTCTCGTACAAGAATTTGTGCGTAAGTACACAACAACTGTTTAACAAAAATATAAGACACACTTCTCTTTCGCCTGTAAAATAGGAAACATAGTATCTCAAACACTCAAATTACTGAGAACTTAACAAAAACTCTGGAAAAAGGATATCCCTGAACTCCACTTTGCCTCTCATACATTAGAAAGGCATTAGGTTATTAATCCATGAAACAAGACTGCTATTTCCACATGGCACTGTTCAATAAAGCCATCTGTTCTGCCTTTCCTTGGATTCCTTTGGAGCTTATATTTTAACATTTGAAAATGTAAATACCTACTGAGACAAAGTCCCAGAGAAATTAAAGGTTAATAAAGGGAACTATTTCCCCACTCCCACTCCTACCACCCACCCCCTCCCTCTCTCCCTCCCCACCATGCCCTTAAAACAGCATCCCCACCCTTACCTACTGCTGTTCAGTACATTTTCAGTCACATTGGTGGCAAACATGCCCTTATGGACATCTCGTTCTTGAACAAAAAGCACATAAGAAAGACGTCTTGCAAGCCATCCTCGGTGCCTACAAAACAAAAACGATTTAGCAGAAAAGAACTCTAGGGACACCTAAAACAAGTTGCTTAAATTATACGGTTGTTTCCCTCCCATAAATACAAAGTCTAATTTCATCAACTCCTGAGGTTTAGGGTTCTCCTATAGCAAATCTTCTTAGTAGTTCAGGATGCTATATAGCCAATTTTATTCATAATTTCTTTCATGTATTCTCAAAATTTAGACTTGGAATTTGTGTATATTAATACATTGAACAGTGCTGCCTGGCCAAATAATAAGCTGAAGATAAAAGCAAAAGAAATAAAGACGCCTGCCTTTATTAATACCATAAAAAAGGCAAATATGTTGAAAGTTGTAGGTTACGAAAAGATAAAGTTGGAATTCTTTCCCTACCATGAAGGGCAAAAAATTTTTTTTATTATAGTATTTCTTCCAAGACAGTCACTGACTTTCAAATTGGCAAAGCTGACCACGTGAGAGAAGTCAAGATAACCAAACGTTTGTGCTATGGGTTTACGAAGCCACAGCCTTTTTTTTTTCCTACCCTCACATTCAACATCAGGGAGAAGCAGATTTCAGAATGCTCAAAACCTTCATTAGGTAATGATTTGAAACCATTTGCAATGACTATATAATGCTTCATTATCATTTCCTTTTTGATGGCACTCATAGAGCAGATGAATTCAAATATAAATTCACTAATTCTGAAAAGATCCAAAAAGGCCTTGACTGAGGAAAAGTGATGTGAAGAATTGTTTATGAATCACAGGCTCCTTCATCTCTCCTTCCTATATTCTCTTTTTCTTCCTCCTTTCCTTTGTCTCAAGCCTTTGAAAACTTGGTCCAATATGTTCAGTTTTCAATTACAAACTCTTTCTTCAGGGAATATATTTAGTATTATATTGGAATGTACAAAGTCCAAGATCTCTATGAAATTTTTTTGCAAGTGAAGACTGAAAGCACTGCTTATAAATTTGTGAGTGTGAGTATGAGTGAGTGTGTGTGTGTAAAAATGCTTGGGCTTTGCCTCATGTAACACACAGAAGGGCTAAAGAGCCAGCTCAATTGCAGAGAGAGCTCACTACATTGAATAGCAGTTTCAATGACTAAGCAATACAGTGCTTAGTCAATGTATCACATATCATTTTTCTTAATTGCCTCCAATTGAGGGCAACAAATGAACCTGTTGGCTTTATATGTAAAATGTCTACTTATGTAAAGAAAAGACACTATGAAACTCCTTTTCTTAGGATCTTAATCACACCAACTAAAAGGAAAAAAAATTAAATCAATGGACAACAGTGTCTTTGCTCTTCTTTAAATTTAAAAAAGAAACAAGGGTAGCCTGGGAAGGGCAAAAACAATGTCCCCTGACTTTAGTTCTATTAAAACAAAAGCAATACACTTCCACCCACCTGCCCCATGGGATCTAAGCCCCTCTCAATCAGGCAGGGTGGGCATCACCGTCCCAAAATCCTCAAGATTAAGGAATGAATAAACATAAGGGGAAAAAACAACTATAGACTAAAGTAGACATTATAATTCTAGCAATGAAGAAATTGTAACATTGATATAAAAGCAGTGGTCACCAGAGGTTCTGAGGGGAAGGAGAGGGAAGAACAGGTGCAACACGGGGGCATTTTTGGGACATTGGACTTACTCTGCATGACATCTCAATGAAGGATACAGGCCCTTAAATATTTTGTCAAAACCTATAAAATTGTGTTGCGCAAAGTGTAAACTATAATGTAAACTACAGTCCTTGGTTAGTACAATGCTTCAATATGTGTTCATCAAGTACAACAAATGTACCAAACTAATGAAAAATGTTGTTAAAGTGGGAAAGTGTTGGGGGGAGGGGAGGGGATACATGGGAATCCCCTATATTTTTGATGTAACAGTTACATAATCTAAAGATTCTTTAAAAATTAAAAAAAATTTAAGCTAATACATACACGGATTTTTGTAATACTCTTTTATGCTCTCATATCAACAAAATGTAAGAACTAACATCAGAAAGGCTTCAAATGTAAGGATTTCTCGTCTTAGATCAATTTTTCATAGAGTTTCAAGTATTTTTCATCACTTTAACCCACTTCTTACCTCTCTGGGCACCTACTCTCTGGTAGCATTTGTGGCAGTGGCTTCTCTCTCACCCGAGGGATATTCACACAACTTTCCTACCCTCCTTCCCTATCCTTAGCCTCCAGTCACACAGAACAAAGTCCCTTTTCTTTCCAGTAGACCATGTCCCTATGCCTGGAATTTGGAAGTAAGAATTTTAAGAAAAGTCTTAAGCAAGTAACAAATTAAAGAACATTTGCTCAATAGAGGAAAATATTTGCTGATACTCTATAGACAGATTTAAATTATACTTTTTAGAAAAGTATAAATATAGTCACAGCAGATCATGACAGTCAAACCCACACCTCTCTTCAGACAAATCTTCATCACATTTTGACACACTTCAGATGCAGACTCAATACGAAAGCAAGTTAAACAAAGCTGTAAATGACATCTATATTCTCATGAAAATATTTACTGTATAATTACAGTGATAACAGTAAAAGATCCCTCAGGTAGCTATTATTGCTTCCAATTTTCAGATAAAGCCTCTTGTGTCAGAAGCTCATAATCTATTGAATCTTAAGACATAAAGAGATTCACCCTAATGTGTGGTAATTGATTATTCTGGAGCTTTTCTTTTGTGATTTATTAGAAGCATAAAAAATTTCTTTTTTACCTTGTATGAGTTTCATTGATATAAATAACATTCCGCAAACCCAAAGACGGGATACTGGGATTGAAAAATTTATCCTACATAGAACAAAATAAATGTATACATTAATAAACAACTGGATTGGTGGTGAAAGGCTCACATTATTGGTCCTTGATAACTTAAAATTCAAGCATAAAGTTCAGTATTGCTTCAAAATTCTAAGTGATGAAGAAAATATATGGTTTATTGAAAATATATGGTTTGGCCTCCAAAGAAGGTCACAAACTCAAAATTACTCCTTAAAACTTACAAAGGAGATAGTAGCTCTCTCCTTCCTGCCCCACTACCCATCCCAAAAGAGTTGAAGCTACAGACAGCTTAAATCATTGGCAGGAATACTGGAGATTTTAGTGTTCCCAAAATACGAGGTACTATGCTAATTGCCATGTAGTTGTTAGTTTACTAAATCTGCCAATAATCATGTCACATATGAATTATTACCCCCATTTTATAAGTAAGAAAATTGCAGGTGGCAGAGTTTTAGGATTCAGTCCCAGATCTTGTACTCTCTATTCCCCTAAGGTGTCTGCTTACTTAATATAAATCTTTATCCTAACATTTTAATGACCATCCTTCACTACATAAAGTCAACAGATACACCCCAGGATCAAAAGCTTAGTAACAGAGAAATAGAGCAAAACCATAAAAAGTGCTTCTTCTGTCCTATTATCGCTCCCTCATCTTGCTAGGATTTGAATGTTAAATGCAAAAGCTATTCAACATTTGGAAATGAAATGATGGGTTCCCACCAGCTCTTTGGAAGAGTTAACTGAAAGTCTGGTGAAAGACATATTAGAACTATAAAAGAACCAGAAGATTGCCTAACATCATCAATGGGACCGATATTTCCTGAACAAATGAATGGAGAGAAAAGTTAAGCCAACATATTTACTCGGAATATCTGGAGTATAAATGTGAGCTTAAATTCTAAAAATAAATTGAATTCATGAAGACTACATAATAACAAATTTATATAATCTGAAATACATGTCACATATTTTGTTCTGTTTATCGGTTTCAATGAGTAGTAAGATCCTTACCCAGCTCTGGGGAGTGCAGGAATAGCAACATCGTCCCACAAATGGCCTTTTCCGGTTCATTAGGTTTTCCTTCCATTTTAAAGTTGCAGATCTGAAAACAGTAGGTCTGAAACCACACTCACTCTAACAAATATTGAAGAAAAAAATATGTCTAAATGGCAACAGAGATACTCAGCTTTTTAATCTCTAAAATTAAGACTTTTTCCAGGTAGAAGAGAAACTTACTACATATTTTTCTTTTGGGAGTATAAGCATATGTCTTTCACAAAGTAATTTTCATTTAGGGCACTCCCTCTCTGATCAATACTTGGAATAAAGGTCAGCGCATAAACAAAAATTGAGCACCTATGAATAGCAACAGCTAGTTATGAAAGCTGCATACTCAAAGCAGCATTCAATGCTTTAAAAACTAAATTGTAAAAGATCAAGCAGACTTCTGACAGTAGCAGAATGAAAAAATTTAGCATCCTAGATGCTGATGCTAAGAACTAACCTCACTCCCTCTTAAAGCACATGCTCTACAATAGAACTACAAAGGCCTTATAAAGTAAGCAAGCTGTTATACTACAGCTTAAATTATTTTACTTTACATGAAAAACAAAGTAAATTTATACAGCATTCCTTTATCCCATCAAGACAGTTTAAAGACTAGAGTACAGATTATAACTGCACTGTCCAGGTAGAACTAAACTCTGCTCTTCTAAACAGTTTTTCTCTTACTTTTGAGCTCATCAGTTGCTCAAATTCTACTGATTATAACATTCTCAAAAGTAAGCCAAAAAAAAAAGTACTTTTTACATAAAAAGCAGATGGAGTTTGAGGTAATATTTGAAACATGCGTTATATTTCCGATGCTGAAATAGGGGAAACAATACCAGAAAATGCATCCCTTCAGACTGATTCATACTAAAATTCATTTCCTACTTTCACTTTTAAAAATAAAGTTTATTTCCATGATAAAATTCATGCTTATTAAAAATAAGCTGTGGAAAGTAGGTACCAAGAGAACGGGAAAAAAAATCTTAAAATCACACTATCCAAAAACAATTACTAATAACATTCTGAGTTTTCTCCTGTGCAAAGGAGTTTTGCTTTTAAACATAATCACCGTACTTAAATTTCTACCCAAATTTGTTCTTCCATATTCACACAAGAATTTTTAAAATATTACTAAACTTTATAAACATACATTCCAGTAGCTAAAACAGCCTCTGAGTGACAGTTTCTGCAGGCTACCAGCCTCTATTTGATATTACGTTGCTGCCAGTTGTTTCCATTTGTATAAATGACATTGAAATAAACATCTCTATATTGAATGCTTTTAGTACTTTACCTTACACTTACCCATTCCTCACTTGCATGTTTACATCGACCAACACTGTATTCTGATGAATTTGGCAGATAAGAAACATCTATTGTGCCAAGAGTCAGTGTGGTTTCATCCATGTCACAGAATGTAATTCCCAAATCAGGTGCTATGAACAATACATACTCATTTAAGTTAATGAGGAATCCAGACATTAAATCTCAGAACTCAAAATTCTGACTTCTGCATTGTTTTGCTCCATAGTAGGATATCAAATGAATTACTACTGCTCACAATATTGAGTCAAAGTATAAAAAACTGACTTTAATGTGTTTTTATGAACACATTTACGGTGCTCTGAGGAAAAGTAAAATCAACATTTTTATCCTTAGACTTCCTGGACATATACTAAACAAACAAAGCAATTATGCCTAGTCATGTGCAAGTATAAATAATAGCTTATTTCAGGTATATGAGAAAGAATTCATTTATGTTAATAATTGAAAAATAATTGGGTAGGAAGTCATGTGTTTATTTAATTAAATACATGTTGCATATATGCACACAAGTAGATATTTTTAAAATTGTGTGCCAGGAACTTGGAGTCGCACATACTTTGCAATGTAAAATGGGTAAAGACAATTAGGGCACCCTCAAGCTTCCCATGTATATTGAGTTAAGCTCTTAATTTTATCATCATGCCTTAAAAGAAATGTTTTTTGTATTTTTAGTACATCTACAAAGCTCTAAAACAAAAGCACACTATTTTGAAACATCTGATTTATAAGTGTTCTTCCTTTTCGATATGTCTTTTCCTATCCTAAAGGAAAATGTTCATTAACATTAAAGTCCCAAAGAGAACAGATGTTAACCTACAACATCAAAATTTTCTAACAAAATCTCCATTCTCAAACTGCTTTGGCATTTGCCTATTTCTCACCCTAAATTATTCCTTCAAAATCCTGAAAGGTCACGTCCAGATTAACTGTGTTCCTTGGAGGGTATGTTCTGACTTCTTTACAATCCCATATAGGTTTGTAAGCAGTTAACGGATATACTTAGTGTAATTACATATGTCTTTCATCACTTAACGTAAGTAACAATCTAACATAATAGGAGAAGGGAGAGAATAGTAAAGCAATGCACCGGGCTTGAAAGTTCTATGTTTAAAAACTTCTGCTCTCAGCCATCAGTTTCAGGTGCAGAATGTCCCTACAACAGGGGGAGCCCGCCGCTGCCTGAAAAAGGGAAGACCACGCAGGGCTGAAGTGTGGGGGGTGGGGGAGAGAAGCGGTCTAGAGACAGGAGACTAGTGCCAATAGGAAGTTCAAGCTTTGCTCCTCCTCCCTCCCCACAGCTTTCACCCAAGGTCGAGGTTTAAAAAAAAAAAAAAAAATCCCAGCTGAGCTAGGCTTAGGGATACAGGCGGGAGGTCAAGCACTGAGGTCAGAAAAAAAACAATTCAAATCCCCCACGTCGCTGTGTGACTTTTGACAAGTTGGTTAATTTTTATGCCTCAGCTTCCCCATCTGAAAAAATGAGGTATTGGATAGATCCTACCTCCCGGGTCGCTACGAAGACTAGACTGTACATGCAAAGCGCCCAGCACAGCATCTGACACGGCGAGCGCTCAGTCCAATAAATGATGGCTGCTGTCATTGCACTATGCCTAATCTCAGAGTATCCCTGCTGCCTTCAAGTCCAATGGCCCCAAAGGACCCGGAGCTGGGGAGCCCCGACCCTTTCAGGGGCTTAGGGTACTAAGCCCATAAGGACTTCCCTCCTTCCCAGGAAGGACTCATGCCGCAGCCTGGCCTTCCCGGGAAGAGCATAATCCCGAACCCTCATCCCAGCACGAGCCCGGCCCATTTCTCAGGAGGAACCCCAGAGCTCGGGAGACGGGGGTAGGAGGACACGGACCGCCGCGGCAATTTGTAGCAGTCGCGCCAGCTGCTGCAGAGAAGGGCGACGACGCACCTGTCCCAGCACTCCCGGCACCAGGCGGCCTCCCGCAGCAAGCACTCTCCCCGACGTCTCGCACACCCGCTCCGGCTTCTGCTGCTGCAGCTGCCCGCAGGTTGTCTCCGCCGGCTGCCGGCAGGAATGTCGCGCCCTGGTGACGCAACCGGCGCGCGCGAGGGAAGCGGAGTGGGCCGCCGGCGAGCGCATTCAGGGGCTGTGAGGGCCGGAGGGCCGGGGGCGGGAGTCTTCGGGACCTGCGGGTTACCCGCGCTGTCTGTGCGTCTCAGTGTAGAGTGCGCACACTAGCGCGTGTCTGTGGCTAAGGACGATGTTTGAGTGCCTAAACAAACGGTGATACGGCCTAGGCTTGAGTCACGTGAGAGTGAGCGTGCACCGGAGAGCGGAAGGTGGGCGGGGCGATACCGAATCTGAGCGGTTCTCTACGGAACTGTGCTGGTCTTGGAGTTTGTATCTCTGCCCGGCTTTATTGGAAGTGTGTGCGTGGGCTGTCTGGGTTTATATGTATTTGTGTGGTATGTCTTTTCAGGAGATTTGTAAGACAATGCAAAATTTATTAGGGATTAGATGGGGGGGGGGGGGGTGAATGGTTATGTTACGTAATTTCCGTAAGAGTATTTGATTGCCCTTTCCTTTGAGGAGGAAAATGAAGAATCAGAAGGGAAACAAGTAAAGCTTGAAAGACTGAGTCCACATTTTCCTATCTTTAGCTCTTAAAACAAAATAACCTGAGGCACGGATGGTTCTTTCGTAATGTTTGTCACGCCATTGACAAAGCCAATGGTTAGCAAGATCAATGGCAATTTAGAAAGAAGAAAAATAACCTTTTACATGCACTTAAGCAACAAGCAAAAAGCATGAACTAGGCTCTGGAAATACAAAGATGATTTAAGACATAGTCCCTGCCTTCAAGCCTCTGCCACCAGTCCTTGTCCCCACTGCACACAGATAGGGACCCTAGCCCTATCTGTTCAACACAAATCTTCATGCATGTCCTCCCCAGTCAAAAGCTATCTATCCCCACAGTCTAAATTCCTTAGTCTGGTAGGCAAACCCTCTATTGATTGGCCTTAACTTCTTGCCCACTATTGTCCAGCAGGAACCCTTCGGATCAACCTCTTAGGTTGCCACCAGACAAGCAGTAGACACTCATACTGCTAATTCTGCTCATGCTACTCTTCTCCAAATTTCCTTTTTCTTTCCTAAACAAATTCTTCCAAGACTTCCCTCATCTCTCCAACCCTCAATAATCACATCCTCCTGTGCAATCTCACAGATTTACTCTGGTACCACACCTTGGGTATTTATCAGCTTGTGTCAGACTTTCGCAAGATTATAAACTCCCTGATGTCAGTCACTTGTCTTTGGCGCCTAGGAAACACCACAGTATCTTGATTATAGTTACACCTCAATAAATACTTATTGAAGTTGAGCAACAACAAGAAAAACAAGAATTTCTTCCCTTGATCTTTCTACTTCTGTTTATAAATCCATCCCAAGATGCAGATGTGTTCCTCTTTTAAAACATCCCAAAACAATAGAGTGACTATTTGTATTTGAAAAAAAGATCTTAAGACCAAGGTCCTTATCTTTATTCAACTTCACACACACCTTGGCTGTAAGCACAAGCCAGAGTGCTCAAGGACTGTTTGTTGGCTAGAATAAGGTGAATTCTAATGCCAAAACACCTTGAAATTTTTTATACAGATTACTGGTCCCTGACAAAGGGGGAAAAAATGTGTCCCCAAATTAAGAGAAAATAAAGGAGCACCCCAGTGAAGTCGCTGCTAAAGAGAAAGTAATGGGAAATGAGGTAGAGCTTCTCAGTAATTAAAATAATCCAAATGGGGAAAATTAGATTGTTTTAGGCAACTCATCTTTAAGGCCCATTGCATAAGGGTTACTGCACCTGTTGGGCATGTGGATTGCAACGTGAGATATTTCATGTTACTTAATAAGGATAGTTTTGGAAACAGGTGACACCCTTGGTAATATATTTTATCAACAGGAACACAAAATTTTATAGTAATCCAGTCTCATCAGCCAAGATGGAGCAATAGAGACTGAATTTACCCTTCCCCCTAAAACAACTTTAAAAAGAGGCAAGATATAGAAAGCAATGACTTTCAGCCTTTGGATATCAGGCAGCAAAACAGGACATTGGCCTCTGTGGGAGGGGAAACAAATGAAGTGAGCCCTATAATGGCCTCAGCTTACTGCCCAGATTGCAAGAGAGAGGTAGTACAGGAAGAGCTCCGCAGACTCCTTAAGTTAAGGAGATAGAAGCTAAGGGCAGAGTACCAGAGAGGCAAGAGCTTCACAGAAAATGAACTCTGGAGATGTGCAGAAAGTCTCCCTCCAGTCTTCAAATAAGTAAGGATCAGCACTTGCATGTGAGGAAACTACCCAAGGTCGGAGAAAATGCTCCAGAGGAGCAGAGAACAATCGCCGGAGCTTACAAAGGGCATGGAATTGCTCCTGTTCCTATCAGAGTGGAAGGGTACCCAGTGATCATACAGAAATAGTGCCTGATCATATCACTCAGATTGGAATATCTCACAGTTCACAGGGCATTGAGCAGAGGACCCAAAAGTTCTTGCTTTAGGAGTGGGGCAAAATTAGCTCTAGAGTAAATGCTGCTCCATTCCTGAGTAACAAACCTTAAAAGGCAGCTCCAAAAAGATGATACTATTTCCAAGTAGTTTGTGTCCCAGAACAAAGCAAAAGAATATTTTTAGGAAATAAAAAATATCTAGCACCCAACAAGATCAAATTCACAGTGTTTGGCATCCAATCAAAAATTATCAGGCATAGTGAGGAAAGTACAATTCTTAAGCTAGCATTTATTGAGCACTTACTATGTTCCAACCACTATCCTAAATACTTCATAGGCATTATCTCAGGCAACCCTCTTGCAATTGTCTTGGTGCAGTCAGGAAAATAGAGCCCATACCAGGCAATTCAGTTGTAGGACTTTAATATGGGAACTACTTAGGTCTTGGAAGAGCTGAAAGGGCAGAAGGGAACAGTGAGCCAGGCCCACTGTTAGCAATGCAAGATCACTCCCCTCCCTACAGCTAAAGTGGCAAAGCAAGGTGTTAATAGAGCTCAGGAACCAGAGCCACCATGGAGACCTGGGACCAAGAAGAGAGGAGAAACCCATGTGGAGCTGAAACCACAGAGCCGCCACTGCTGAGATGCTACCTGAGAAAGAGAGGGATACCCTGGCTTCTACCCTCTTGCCACCCTCTGATCACCTGCCAGCCCCTTCCATTGGCTGAGCCAAAATGCAAAGAAGCATAGGGAATGAATTTTCAGAGGCCATACACCTAAGGTACAGAATAGAACACAGAAAGATAGGGAACGGATGTTGGGGCAAACAGGCAGATAAGGGGTCTATTGTCCCAACAGCCCCATGGGCTAGAAATTTTATTGCCCCCATTTTTCAGATGGGGAAACTGAGGCATAGAGAAATTAGGTGAATCTAGCAAATGGCAGAACCCAGTTTGAATTCAGCTGATAGTAGAACCCAGGTCTTAACTGATACATTATACAGCTGGTCTCCTTGAGAGCCCAGTAGTGCTCTCAGTTTGAAAGTGAATTTGCTAATGTCCACTTAGTTATTGGGTTATTTTGAGATAAAATGGAATAATGAACGTAAAATAATTATCACAGTCCCTGCCACATGGTGAGAGGTTACTAAAGGGTGGGTTTTATTATTGTTGTTAGGATGTGCTAAGCAGTGACCATTGTTCTTCAGGGATCCTCATCTCGGGGTTAGGCTGCCAAGGCCTTGTGCTTAGAAAGAGTACTTCTTGCAAGCACTCTGGAGAAACAAGCAGAAATCCTATTCCTTTGAGCTTGAATCCTAACAAAGAATCCTAAAATTTCTGAAGTTCATATGAACCTTAAGGTAGCTTTGTTCTGGGAAGACTATCTCTGTGTCAGTCAGGATGGGCTAGGATATGATACAATAACAAACTTCTCAGAGTCTTAAAACAACAAAATCCATTTCTTTCTTATGCTATATGTCAAGTACCAGTTATTATAGGGGCTCTGCTCATCATAATCACTAAGAAACCCAGGCTGATGGAGGCTCCATCTTGATTCATGCTTCCTTAATTGCCAAGGTGGCTGATAACCCACACATCACTTCTGTTCATACTTCATTGGCTAAAGCAAGTCACATAAAGCAAGAGAGTGAAGAAGTGTAATCCCACCACATGCCCAAAACAAGATAACTAAACATTTAGGAACAGCCTAATAACTACCAAAACAATCTCAGTGACCCTTCTCATTTGTAAAGGACAAAGCAAAGGTCCTAATCTGGAATAAAGAGATTGAGAAGCTTCTAACAAGCCAGCCTAACCTGCAAAACATCATAAAAGCTTGTCTTTGTTGTACCCAGAATTGCATCTCTGAAGGCAGGATTTCTTTTAGGGAAACCTTTTTTCCTAAATTTTGCTTAAGTTTGCTGCCCCGAAAATAACCACTGGTTCTGGGCAGGTATGGCCCAAGATGTTTCATGGAACTGAGATGCTGGCAGGAGGGATGTTCCTTCTTCTGGAGGAGGAATCCTAATGTGAGCTAGATTGTGAGTACCCAGAGTCAGTCAGAATTTTTCTATTATTGTATAACCTGATGTCAGATTATTGGGCACTGGTAGATTACGGAAGTCCAAGATCTGGGTACAAAGAGCTAGGGCTTTCTTTTAAATTTCTCAACCCCATGCCTTCCTGAGTTTCTCTCTATATCCTGAACTGTTTTTCTTAACAGTTTTTTGCTGACTTGAGGCTTTCCTTCATTCTCATTCCATGTTGTCTCCTTTGGCAGGCCAGCAACCTAGGGGTCATTCTTGACTTCTTCCCACATCTAGTGTAATGCTAACATCTGTCAATTTTACTTTCCAGATATCTCTAAACCCATCATCCACTCGTCTCCCTCTATGCTTCCACTATCCAAGCCCAAGTCACCGCTGTATTACCTGGGAGGCATAACAATTTACTACGTGGTCTCTCCTCATACCTGCTCCCTCTACCCGCCACCCTTCTTCCCAAACATTCCCTACACGTAAGCCAGAATAAACATTTGAAAATGCAACACTGAACATGTCAAACCCCCCTAATCTCCCCATCTCTCAGGTTCATCCGCACTTCAGTTGATGAAAATCCTTTAAATTATTCCTAATGGTTTTGGGGATTAAGTCTAAAGTCCTTACCATGGCCTCTAAAGCCTGGCACCACCCGCCCTTCCTAACCTCACTACCTCTTCTTCTTCCACATCCCCTTTCTCTTCCTGGTTTCAGCCTCCCTGGATTTTTTAAGTTCCTCAAGAATGCTGGGCTCTGCCCTTCCCTTGCACATGCTGTTCCTCTGACTTGAATCGTGTCCCCTCACTCCGCGTCATCTCTCCAATCCGTGCTTTGTAACGCACCTCAAATGGCACCTCCTCATGAAAACCTTCATCAGTTCTTCAAATGAAGTCAGGCCCTCTGCCAGATGATTACCCCCATGGGTCTTATCACAATTATAATTAGATGTTTAATTGTAGAGTGAATCATTTAATATCTGCCTGTCTTGACTATCATTCTTGACTTCTCCCGTTCCCTTCCTCTGCTTCCCTAGCACTTAACAGTGCCTTTCACAAAGCAAATGCTCAGTATCTATTTGTTGAATGTCTAAATACAAGATATGGCTAATTAAATAATTAATTAAGGCGAATGAAAGTGCCTATTTCAATGGTCAATAGTCCTGAATAAGAATAGCTCTAGGAATAGATATGCCCAAGCAGGGATGTGTGAACTATTGAGTTTTGGGAGTCCAGGACATTGTAAGTTCTGGGGCAGACATGTATCCAAGCTTGATAGAGAGCCTGGAAGCAGATTTTCCATCCCTTCCACTCCCTCAGCCAGAATAGCAGGAGCAACATGAGTAAAAGGGAAAATGGGGCCCAGATCTCCAGTGGTGATGGCACTATGGGGGGTGGTCCACCACAGAACTGAGCACCACTGTTGAGGACAAGGCAAAGCAGAAGCTGAAAGGTAAACATACATGTGCCCAGTATACTAGAGGGAAACGTCACATAGCTGGAGGCAGACTTATTTTTATTGTTTTCCCTTGGAATCAATCTTTATCATTGAGGAAAAAAATTTTCAGAGACAAGAGAAGAACTATTTGGCCTTTAGATAATACTTTTTCTAATAAGTTCAGATAAGCTAGAATCTCCCTTTTTAGGTCTAATTTGAAGGAAAATCATTATAAGTTCAACTAAGGCTCATTTTTAGAATATTTTAAATGAAATTTGATTTTATTACTTTTGAGGACATATAGAAACTCAAAGATTTTCTTTTGAAAAATCTATTCTCTTGGGTGTTCTATATATACCCCTGTCTTTAGCTTTTAACATATGGCCTTTTCAAAAGAGAAGAACACATTGACCCAGTTTCTAGTTATCTGAAAATTACCTGGTCTAAAGCAAAACTGAGTGAGCAAAATATAATTAACTATAGTTGTTTGTTTTTTTAAAGGAGGTACCAGGGATTGAACCCAAGACCTTGTACATGGGAAGCAAGTGCTCAATCACTGAGCTACATCCACTCCCCAATGAGAGTTGCTTTTTTTTTTTTTAACTTGTTTTGTTTTTTCAGAGGTACTGGGGAACGAACCTGGGACCTTGTACATGGGAAGGAGGCTCTCAACCACTTTAGCTCCCCAACTGACTGTAGTTTTAACCAAATTATTTTATTCCATAAATACTTAAAATTTATTAAAAATATGATCTCCATACATGAAAGTCAATTATTTAAGAATAAATTTCCATAATCCAGATGGCAGAGGACCACTGGCCTTAATCTCCTCTTTTAGCCCCATTTTGTGATACTATTGACCAGGTGAGTCATTCATTGACACTGACCTTCAGGCTGTAAGGGGGACTTATATCTTACCTATTCCTGTTACACATCCAATTTTGCTTGTGAAATGGTGAGATATACTTCCCCTTTATCAAATTGTTTTGCATTTACTTTTTTCCAGAACCTCTAAAGTCTGAATCATTATTCTTACTTTACTCCATGAATTATTGGAACATATATGTAAACATGTACATGAATTATAACATTCCTAGAGTCATGATAACTTACATGTGGGATTAAACAAATCTTAATGCCTATAATGATGATTTTTTGGGTTATTTATAAACCATGTTGTTAGGTGATAGTCCATTTAAGTTTCTAGTCATCTCTTCTTTAACTGTTGAATAAACATCATCTAGGTAAAAAGATGAATTATATCTGAAGTCTCATCAATTGAACAAATCCAGAAATGAGTGAAACTTTAAGCTCCAAGAGATAAGGTATAGTTGACTTTAAGCTCTTCAGAGTTGTGGCATGCCTTATGTATACAGTGTGAATTTTTCGGTAGTTATAACAAGAAAATTACCTGCTCAGGCAGTAACCCCATTTTATATATCATAGTGACTCTCAGCCAAATTCTAATTAAGAAGAGTAGTCAGCTGGCTCTCCTCTGCATGTGATCTGCTAAACTATTCTTATTCATAAAATCAGTAGTGGCATGTATAGGAAGTCTGTTATTAAGCAGGCATATGCTTCAAGATTACAACATGGCCACTGTTCAAACATGTCCAGAGTGATCATTTTTCTGAACCAGTAGGTACAGTTATTCAAATTACATTATCCAGAATTTTTAATGTTCTTGGAATGTTGAGTGTAAACCCAATCTATAGTTTTTAATCACTGCATGCCTCAGTTTCCTCATCTGTAAAAGAGGACTTAAAATAGTAACTAGTAACTGCATTACAGGATTGTTGTGAGGATTATGAGATGTCTTAGATTCCTGATGGCTAAAACAAATACCAAACAATGGATTGGCTTAAACCAAGGGGGAATTTATTGGTTCATGGTTTTGAGGGTAGGAGAAGTTCAAAATCAAGGCATCAGGAAGGCAGTGCTTTCCACATGAAGACTGTGGTGTTCTGGGGCTGGTTGCCAGCAATCCTTGGGTCCTTGGCTTTTCTGTCACTTGGAGATGTCTTCTCCTTTCTCTCAAAGGTTCCATTGACTTCCATTCTTCTCCTCTATGTGGCTTTCTCTTACTATCACTGAATTTCTTCTGTAATCTGGATTAAGATCCATTCTATTTCACTTGGCCACTCAACTAAAATAACATCTTCAAAAGGTCCTATTTACAATGGGTTCATACCCACAGGAAAGGGTTAAGATTAAGACTGTATTTCTTTCTGAGGTACATAATTCAACCTACCACAAGAGTTAAAATCTAAAAAGCACGGAAGCAGTGCCTAGCACACATAGACTTTATATAATATTTGCATATACCACAGAGTTCCTAGGAAAATGTCCAGTCCTCTGAAAGGAAGATTTCATTTGATCAGATATCAATCCCCCTTGCTTTCATAGATCATAATTGAAAAATGAGGTATTTTAGTATTTCATGCTGAACTAGCTACCCTACCCCAGCATGATTTAACTGTCCTGTTAATTGAGTCAGCAATATCTTTAAAATATCTTTAAAATTCTTAACTTCTGGGAGCTAGGGGATACTCTGAGAATCTGATAAAACCCCACTCTTTCCCAGGAAAAGAGTGCATATAAAATTTTGCATTCGATTTCAGGGGATTCATAACACCTTTCCAAGGTCATTTGTGGCCCCAGTGTTTGAAAGCATGATTTGGAAGATAGCCACATTTTGATCTTGTTCTTTTAACAATGTCTAAAGCAACTTGAGACAGAATCCCGTATTTGCACATTGTAAGGGAAGTATGAAGCATTGACTGCTGTTAGTGAGGCAGATGCTTTCTAATAAAGGGCTTTGTAGTAATGAAGATGAGGAAGAAGCAGGAGCAAGAGGTGTAGGAGGAGGAGTTGGAGGAGTCATCCAAAACGGATAAAGGCTGGTAGTCAAAGGTAGACTTTTACCTATAAATGAGCCAATTATGTGGCAGTGCTTTAAAACTGTTGAGTACTGTGTGGCTGTTATTATTAGCAACTGTGGAAGCAGTTTGAGTAACTGATGGTATCTAAAGCTTTCTTTTAAACCTCAAACAGCTAAAATATTATCACTGGGGCTCTTCACGGCTGTTCAACGGTTCAGACATAAAAGAAATGCTAATTATGGGAACTAAGCAATGAATTCGGAGTGACCCTAGGGATAAACTGATTATCTGGTAGTCTTAGGTTGTTGGAAATTTATTAGAGGGTTTTAAGATTACATAAAGTGGTTTTCACCTTAAGTGCTCCACCTGGAATTGCATTGGAGCTCTCCTGATAAGAATGCTCTCAAAGAGGTAATGGCATTGGTCAGAAGAACTTTCAGGTGAGTCAGGGGCACTGTAAGGAGAAAAGCTCAAGCAAGGTAGCTAGGTCCAGCTGGGGGAGCATGATGGACTTGCCATATCCAAGAGCTCCCATTTCAACATGGGCTCTCTAGGGCCCCTCCTCATCTCCTGTTTCAAAAGTCACCAGTGCTAGAATCCAAGGAGGAAGGATAATAGTCCTTACAGCAAAGATCACAGGCAGAGGCCAAGGACCTGGTCCAGATCCTCCCCATCCGTGGTCACAGATTTCACCCCTGCCCCTAAAATTCAAATGTCTTCCCTGCAAGCTCCTGCATGCTTTTGCCCCTGCCTGGCTCTCCTTCCTTGTTCCCTACAATTCTCCTCTACCTCCCTCTGTGCCAGCCCTTCTCTCTGTACCAGGACCATCCCAAGGTCATCTCTGGCCCAGGGCCTCTGGATTTATCACCTTCTCTGCCAGGAACATTTCTTCTCCAGACATTGGCATGTTTGACTCATTCTTATTTTTAAGTCTTAGTTCAGCCAGCAACTTTTTGTCCCCTGCCTTAACACTTTCTACCAGATCGCCCAATTTTAATTATAGCACTTGTCATGATCTGAAAATAATCTGCTGATTTATTTGTTCTCTTGATTATTGTCTGATTTCTCCCATTAGAGTGTGACCTCCATGAGAGCAGGGACCTTCTATGAGTTGATCACTGCTGTAGTTTCCCAGCCTACCACAGAGAAAGCACTAAACATATATGTGTTGTATAAATGAATGAATGGTCATCATAATAGCTGAGCATTTATTCTGTGCCAGACACAAAGCTGCAAGTTCTTACAAAGAATTTCTCACTACCTTCTCACAGCTACCCTCCAAGGCAAGTATTACCTATTATCCGGCGGTACAGATTAGGTTTCACAGAGAGGTTGTGCAGCCTTTTGAATGTCACAGCTAGCAAGGAACCAAGACAATATTTTACACGGACATGTTCTACTCCAACACTTAGGTCCAAGTCAGGAGTTGGTAAGCATCTTGTTTAAAGGGCCAGACAGCCAATATTTCAGGCTTTGTGGCCATGCAGTCTCGATTGCAACTACTCAACCCTGCTGTTATAGTACAAAAGCAGCCACAAACAACACCTAAACAAATGGGCGTGGCTGTGTGCTAACAAACTTGATCTGTCAGGTCCGAGCTCCTCAGCCAGAGTGGGGAGTCAGGGCTGTTGGCAAAGAAAAAGGTATGCTGAGTCAGAAGTTTAGACATATTCAATTTTTTCCATGCTTTTTTCCCTTTCCTTGTTTTCTCTCCCCCTTTCTGTTTACATGGGAGCTGCTTTCATCTCACTGCTATCAGAGTCCATGATTGGTTCCTACAATGGCATACCTATCATGTTACATAGCCTAATTAGCTGGCATGCTGGTCGGGACCAGGCCCATCCCCCAGAAGCTGAATGCAGCTATGCTGTGTCATTGTTCCCTGGACATGGCCAAGATGTAGCCAGGACATTTAGGCCATTTGACTATTAGGCTGTAGCTCCCCCTACAATCTATAAAACAGGAGTGGGCTGGATTTGGCCCAGGGGCCGTAATTAGCAGACCCCTCCCCTAAGTCAGCTACGCTAGGCTAGAAGAGGGCAAAAAAGAAAAGCATCAAAATGTGTGTTCTGTGCATGGTGAGCCCATAAGAAAGACAGCAAGTTGATAAAAAGGCAAAATAGGAGGTAGAGATCCAGTGGGAATTATGACTACTCATTCAACTTCTCGACTGAATTGCAACCATTACTTAAGCTACAGTAGAGTTTAATTCAAATAAATGAATCCATTTTAACCAAGGCCCCATTCATATTGTAATTACATGTGATTTCACAGGCCAACACCCTAATAGACCCACACAAACTTTCATTCCAAATAGGCCCAAAATAGTCAATATTGAAGGGAAAAAAGTATACTCAGTCACTCTGACTGTTAAAACTTCCTCTTCCAACCACTGAGCCTGGAAACTTCAGTCTTTCCTTCCCAAGCAAACTTACCAGTTACCGGCCAGAGTCAAAAGATAAGATAGAAATCACAGGTCTGAGTCAGCCCAGAGAAATCTCTTGCAGTCTCTTTGAGAAGGTGGACATTATTTGTGCTCAGTTGTTCAGTAATTCAAAGTGGCTCCCGAGACTGAATAAAGCAAAATATCAATTTCCCAGTCCCTTGGGTCTGGACTGAGAGGCAAGGACTGAATTCTGAGAAGGTGGGAGACCAAGAGACAAAGGAGGTGGTTTCTATAGTGCTCAGCTGTGCATAAGTAATGGGGTGGTGGGGGCTGGAGCCTTGGGGGACACAGTCTCCTCCTCTCACCACTCTCTTGAAAGTTACATGGAATTCACATTCTCTGTATGTGTTTTTGTGTATATGAGAGAGAGGATATGTATCCATTTATGAAGAGAGTGTGTGAGTTGTGTGTGTATATGATAGACGTATGTGAGAGTGTGTGTGTGAAAGAAAGAATGTATGTGTGGTAAGAAAGAATGTATGTGTATGTGCCAGAGAAGGTGTGTGAGAGTATGTGTGTGAGAGAGAGAATGTGAGCACGAGACTGTGTGAGTGAATGTTTGAGAAAGAGTATGTGTGTTTGAGAAAGCGTGAGAGAGTGTGTGTGCAAGAGAATGTGTGCGAGTGTGTGTGGCAGAGAAAGAGAGTGTGTATGGGAGAGAGAATGAGCGAATGAGTGTATGCATGTGTAAGGGACAGGAAAACACTCAGTCTTCTCTTCCTTCCCCACCTAGCTAAGAAGGAAGACTAGAAAGTCCCTTTCCTTCCCTTGGGAAGCCTTAGATAATTAGGAACATATTAGACAAAATATTCATTTCTCTCTTACCCTGAAAAAAAGAGTCCCTTTGGAAATATTCTCCAAGTCAGATTCTCTCTGCAAACACTTCATAGATCTTAAACCAATAGGCTTATTTTCCTCAATGTTTATGCAGTTTTGTAAACCTGGACTTTAAATGTTTGAACAGGAAAGCAGCCCCAGTATGGAAGAACCAGCATCAGTCCTGGAATCTGGAGACAGAGGGCCTGTGCCAGCTCTGTATTACCCAGCAGCTAGGTCCTGGGCAGCCGTCCCCTCGCTGACTTCAGGTTCCCCAACAGTAAAAGAACGAGTCAATCTCATGCCTTTTCATTCACCTACACTTCCCTCTTTTTGTTGTCTATTTAATACTCAATGTTTATAGTTACTTTTTAAGATGATGCATATTATTAATAAAAAATGAACTTCTTTTGAGCACTTAGTATGTGCCAGGATGGTTCTAAGTGTTTTCTGTGCATTCTATTACTTAATTCTCATCACATCCCTATGAGAAAGGGACCCTGTTGATCCCCAACTTTTCAGATATGACAGGTGAAGTCCAGAGAGGTGACATAAGTTTCCCAAGGCCACATAGGGCTTAAGTGGCAGAGCTGGGATTTGAACCTGGGCCTTTCCCCCCCCCCCCCCCAAAAAAAAGTACTGACTTCTTGTGCCCTATAGCCCCTGGTCAAGGTCTGACCTAAGAAGAGAAGGTGAATTGAAAGTCCAGCCTCCTCCTCTCCCCACTCTCCTTATCACTACACCATGATGCCTCTGGGCATGTCAGGTTAACAAACACCGAAGTGGTTTCCACTTGGGAAATGGTGCAGCAGCTGCCAGGGATGTCCAAGACTTGGTCTTTGTCCTTGAGACACTTAGAACCCAGAGGAGGTAATAAAACCCATTGTCCAAACACTGCCCCAAGAGAAGCAGTGCTGATAATGGTCAAGTAGGAGTTTCCTTATCTATGATTCCTTTTGACCATCTTGTGCACATGCAAACAGATGAAACAATGGTGTTTGCACAGCTCTGGTTACTAAAGAGTCTTTTTCCTTGCTAGTGTGAAGCAATCCCTTCAAGGATGGAGCAAATCAACAATTTGGTGATGCAACAGGTCAGGGGTCTCCTTGAAGCAAAGTGTTGTGGACTTTTAAGATGACATGTTAGTGCTGGTCTGACCCAGGGGTGGGAGGGAGGAGATGGGCAGAGTGAGGCTGGCAAAGTTAATGGTTTTCACAGGCTTGATTCCCTCTGTGGTGGAGAATAGAAATAGGGAGTGAGTTTAATTACTGAACATCTACTATGTTCTTAAGTATTGTCATGTATATCTACACACACACATCAGCATAGGGCCTGACAACAATGTGTCAAGTTGATGTTTTATAGATGAGGAAACAGGTTATGTAGCTAATAAGAATCCACACAAAGATTCTTTCTCCTCTACCTCTATGCCTCCCCAGACAGCCTAATTCTAATAGGAATCTTATGCAGTAGATGGCACTTTCTCAAAGAATATCTGTAAACATTTTTAGACTGTAAAGCTTAATCTAGTGCCTAGAACATAGTAGAAGCTCAGTAAAATGGGATGCATTAACAACTCTTAGCATGGTTTTTCAGGGGAGTGGATATAGCTCGAGTGGTTGAGTGCCTGCTTCCCATGTACAAGGTCCTGAGTTTGATTCTTGGTACCTCTAAAAGAAACAAACAAATGAAAAAACCAACTCTCCTTGGGAAGCAGATGTAGCTCAGTGGTTGAGCACCTGCTTCCCCTGTACAAGGTCCTGGGTTCAATCCCTGGTACCTCCAAATAGATAGATGGATAGATAGATAGATAGATAGATAGATAGATAGATAGATAGATAGATAGATAGATAGATAGATAAAGTGGTTTTTCAAACTGTGGTGGATATCATCTAATCTAGTAATGTTCAATTAGATTTTGCAAATTTGCCCACCACTCCAGGGGACGTTTGGCAATGTCTGGAGACATTTTTGGTTCTTCTAACAAGGGTGAGGGGTACTACTGGCATCTAGTGAGCAGAGGCCAGGATGCTACTAAACCTCCTATAGTACACAGGACAACACCCCACAACAAAGAATTTTCCCACCCCATAACGTCGATAATGCTGAGATTGAGAAACAGCTCATCCACGTCACACTGAATAGATGGATCAACCAAGATCCAGAGACATAAGAAGACTTGTTCAGGGTGACCGAGATGGGTAATGGCAACACCACGCCCAGAAACATCCCCTGAAGCCCTCTCTGGTCTTGCTGCTATGTCAAGCTGCTGACCAGCCAGACTGCTTTCTGCTACAAGAGGAACGGGCTCAGTGAAAAAGGCAAACCACGCACGATTATGTAAGCTCCAGTGCCCACGCCTGCTGTTCTTTGGCCTGGATCAGCCTGGGCATAAGCAGCCAGGTCAGGTCGCAGATCTGGGAACTAGGAGACCGAGACTCAGATCGCTTTGCCGCCCACCAGCCTCATCCTCCTACGTCTTCCCTTGCTTAGAGTTGTAGACCAAGCAATTATCAAGTCAAAGAGTTTTCTTCAAATAATTCAATAAGCAAATTAAAAATTTTAATAATGTAGTCGTATTAGATCCAGGTAGAAACTGCCAGAAACTGATTCTCTCCAAAATGTATTAGTCATCTGCATTATCATTGTCACCAATTATTTTTTGTCATCTCACTGCCTGCCAAGGACAGAGTTAGGGTCCCAAGGAGAGTTAGACAGAAGGAGAAGGCAGTGTCCACCAATATCGTGCAGGGCGCATACCCTTGACCTTGGGGTACGTTCAGTCCAAACACAAAAGTGTCCTTTGCAATTGCCCTCCCAGACCATAGCCAAAAGTGCAAACACAGGTAAAACAAAATCCTCCTTATAGCTAGATTTTTGTGCATAGCATAACTCAATTTAAATGACCTTCTAACTCAGAAATATTCCACTACAGCCCAAGAATTTGGGCTTTACCACTTGTAGTCCTGGGAGTTGACTTACCTATGGACATTTTCTCCTACTCATCAAGCTTCTTGGGGGACTTCCAATGCCCTGAACCACATTGAAAATGGCAGGGTGATCATATGTAACATGGAACATCATTTAAGCAGAGCAGATCTCTTAAGCAGGAGGATCCCCTAATCTGGGCAGGTGGTAGACAGAGGACCCTAAAAGTCTACCCCAAGTAAGGATACTGGTATCTTTTGCTCCCATCTCGAGCTGCCCTAAAATGAATGCTGGAGACCTGGTTAACACAATTCTGAAGGTCAATGTTTCTCTTGAAATATCAATGAAAAATTAAACATCCTGATAACAGTGGGTACTAATGGCTTTTATTTCCATTGCAACTGTCTTCTGAAATGGATAATTCCCCTTTAGATTTTCATGAGTTTGGCCCAGAAAGCAGATACTCAAGACATTAAACATACAGAAGCCTGGGATGCCAAGAAAACTGTAGTTTCTATTTAAGGATTTGGTTGCCACAGCCAGCCAAGAGTCTTGTAGAAGTGAGTGGAATTTGAATATATCAGCTCTGCTACTCTGCAAAAGGCCGGAAATCAGAAACTAGGAAACACCAGGGGCTCCTATGTGGGTGTAGGGCATAAGTGTTAACCTTAGACATTGTTGGGCAATGTCCCCCAGACTTTGAGCTAAAATAACAAAGGAATGCTAACTTTTTTATTATGCCCCATCACAATATTAAAATTAGACTAAAAATAAATTGGCATTCTCCAAACACCATCACTTGATAAAAGAAAGAATATTTTAAAACGTCCAAGTAAGCAGGAAAGATATACACTCAGAATAAAGGGGGCAACTGAATACATTTAACTGTACGAAAGGCTTGACACTTTGTCTTCATTTTTTTTATGCCACCCTAGACTGGAAAAAGCCATCTCAGATCAGCACCATCTGCAGCTTAGAAACAATGGGGGGTGGATGGGAAAGGAGAGGCAGGTTATGGGACTCTTCCTTTTGGGGTAATGAAACGTTCTAAAACAGATGGAGGTGATGACAGCCAACTCTGTGATGGCACTGAGAGTCACTGAGTGTACACTTGGATGGATTGAACAAGGCAGGGTGACTATATGACACAGTGCACCCTGAGGTGAATGATGGACTGTGGTTAACAATACAAATATGAGAATGTTCTCTCATGAACCATAATAAATATACAAGACTATAATACATGGTGTTAATAATAGGATGGTTTGGGGGGAAATAGACCAAATATAAGCTATGGACTCTAGATATCAGTAATATTATGACAATGTTCTTCCAGAATTTCTAACAAATGTGTCACAACAATGTAAGATGTTGGTGGTGGGGCGATGTATGGGAATCCTGTATGGTATGCACGATTGTTTTGTAAACTCATAACTTCTCTAATAAAAAAAAGAAGAAAGAAAAAAGAAACCACTGGAGCTTCCTGGAGAGTAACTAGATTTGAGACTGCTTGAACGGAGACAGTATTCCAGGACATGGGCAGGGAGGGGTCAGGTGAGAGGGTGGACTTGGGGAGCTGGAGTTGCCCTGTGAATACTCTGCTCTCGTCTGTGGTTGCCCTTTCCACACCATAATGCCACACTAAACTGCCTGTTTAATTATCTGGCCCTTCCACTGTGCTATGAGTTCCTTGAGAGCAGTGACTGAGCCTTGTTGCCCAGGGTCACAGAGCTAATTAGAAGTGGAGCAGGGACGGTGGTGTAGCAAGGGGGCCTTTAGAGGAGAGCTGGCAAAGCCCCAGGGATGCCCAGTGCTGCTCCACAGCCCCATGCACTCTGAGGATTAGAAGGCGCAGTTTCTATGACCTAAGCAGGCCCCCAGCCCCTGCGGCACACCCCACTCCCACCCCCAGCAGGCTCCCCTTGGGCATCCTCCCACCAGATAATTAAAATGGGCCCCATGGGGAGTTTGCTGGGGTCAGGGCCGCTGCTGCTCCAGTGAGGTGCCAGGGGACTGCGCAGCTTCTCTTCCACGGTCCCTGCAGATATCTGGTCGAGAGCAGGGCTAGGGGTGGGGAGAGCCAGCCTCCTGCCTGCCTGCTTCCCACCAACCCCCTGGCTTTCCCATGGCCAAGTCCTAGAAGAGCTCTCAGTTCTTCAGAGTCACTGTTTTTGAATTGACTTTAAAAATATCACCCGTACAGTCCTGGCAGCCCCCAGAGTTAAGCTCATGTCAACTACCCCACCTGTAAATATACTTGCAGGTGGCAGAGCATGGGACATGGATGTTCCTTTCTTTCAAGTCTCATTTTGGTGGTTTTTTTTCCGACCAGCCTGATTTCTGGCTGGATATTGAGGCCAAATACTCAGAGCCAGCCTCAGCCCCACAGGATGCCTGCTGTGTGCCAAATCCCAGCCTCAGTAAGCAAGTGCACTCATACAGGCAAGGGTGGGGGAGGGGAAGCCTTGCTTGGAGCAGCCTGAGAGCCCAGGAGTGACGATGGAGTATTTTAATTACTGCCTCCGCATGACAACCAGGAGGCCCACTCACTACACCTCTGAAAGGCTGCTCTAGTTAGAGAAGCAGGTCCCCCTGTGGTGGAATTAGCAAGGCTCTGGGACTCTGGGAACTGAAAGGTGAGTGTGGGCTTTCCATTACAAACTTGCTGCCATAGGCCTCTCATGATCCGTGGTGAGGAATTTACTTTGGGCCACAACTTGCCATCCCAAAGCTCTCTGTCCAGTGTATTTTTTAGTCTTATTTGGTTGCATAACATCTCCGTTTTTCTTAAAACATCCATTCCTCCAAGACCTCCTAGCACCCAGGGAGTTTTCATATCTGGAGTTCAGGTGAGGGAGAGTCCCTGGCCTCTACCTGTCTCCCCACCATTTTTGCTCCTTGGGACTTCACTTGCTACAAAGCTGGTGCCCCGGGAGGTCCTACTAAGCCCGGGGGCCACCCGGTGGCCAGCTAGCAAGAAGCAGGGATCGACCATGAGGCAGCTGGAAGCAGGAGTGAGGCTCAAGGTAGGGAAGAGAGAGAACCCCAGGGAATAGGGCCTTTGCAGGGAAGAGGGGAGAGAATTAAGGACACTGTTATCACCATTCTTCCAGGGCCTTTCATCACTCACTGCAGGGTTAGCCTTCCCACCACCTCCCAGAGCTCCGGGCTTTGTCTGGAAAAAATGCTAACCAGCTCTTTACAAGCGAGCTCAGTAACTAATGCCCTGGCCTGAGCACTCAACAAAGGAGGCTGTGTCCTGGCCAAAGGAACACTGTGCTGCTGGGGGAGGCTGAGTGGGTGGGGAGGGAGGCGGCCCTCGGAGGGCTCCTGGGCAGCCCAGGGACAGTGATGCATCCAGCGCCCAGAGCCCTTCCTCGGGAGGCCCCACCTCCAAACCCTCAGCTTGCTGTTCCCCACCCTGCCCAGCTGGACTGGGAATTTCGCCCTCAGGGAGGACAGCCCCAGGTGGGTTAATCATCCAGGCTGTACTAGTAGGTACTTGGGGAGATGCTGTGCCCATTCCCTGGGAAGGGGTTTTCTTCTGACAGCAACAGCCTCAGGGAAGCAGGAGGCTGGGCCCCAGTGGGAGAAGGCAGGTGGTGCTGGAAGATAGAAAGGGATTCTGGGAGAGAGAACCGGCCATCAGCAAGCCAATCCCTCCTCCTGCCTCCTTTGGATTGTGACTCAGCCTCTTTCCATCAGTGGAGGTGATTAGGGGTGGGCGGTCAGGAGGCCCTCGTTTCATGGGCTCTGTCTGGATGTGCTCTTTGCTGCAGGTCCCTAGCATCACAGCATGCCAGAGATGGGCGGCTCAGGTGTCGAATAATTTCGTCCAGCCACCCCATTTCCTACTCACAGACTCTGAGCCTCACAGATCTGCAGGGACTTGGCAGTGTTGCGCTAACTGAGCAAGAACTGTGTTCTGCTAGAGGGGTGTCAGGTGTCCCTCAACCAGGCCTTCCTTAGCTAGCTCTCCACCTCCATCAAAATTAGGTTATTTGCTCTTTTTCTCATCACAGATTGGAATCACCTATTTATATGGGTGATTTTTCTTAATGGCTATATCTCCCATTCAACTGTAACCTCCATGAGGGCAGGGACCTTCCTCCATCTCCATCGACATTATAGTCGATGGAGACTATAGACACTATTTTCAGAAGTAATCCCATGAGTGCAGAATTGCACCCATTTTACAGAAGAGGAAACTGGGGTTCCACAGTCTAACAAGTGGAGAAAGCAAGATTCAGCTGTGGATCTGAGTGACCCTTTTCAGCAAGCTGTACCACTTTTCTAACAAAACCTGGAACCCTTAGAGTAGGCTTTTTCAAGGACCAGATACCCCAGGCCATTCCCTGAAGGAGGAGAGGAAGAGCTGTCACTCTAGGACCACAGGCAGCTCAGAGCAGGAGTCTCCAGGTCTTGCCAGACCAGGCACAAGTGTGCGACCCACAAGCACCAGCCATCAGGCAGGTGTCAGGGATCAGGGAACCAGGCAGGGAAGATGAGGCATAGAGCCAAACAGCTGTGAGGGAATCAAACAGGACTAGGAAGAGGGGTCCAATCCCCCCAGGATCCGGGGACTCCCTGGTATGGTAGAAAGAAGGAGCAAGTGTTTTGAGGTTAGACAGTTCTGACATTGAATTTTGTCTCTAGCACTTTTCCACTTGGGCAGTTTACTTACCCGCTCTTAGTCTCAGTGTATCCATCTAAAAATATTGGGGCTGGTGCATATTTCAGCCTTGAAGTCCCTCTCAGTCTTTCACTGATAGCCCCTAAGGGATGAAACGTGGCTACAAAGGCAGGTGGGGGGTAGTGGTGGTTGAGATCAAGAGAGAAAGAATCTCAGTTCAGGGACTGTGAGGATATGATTACCACTGTATCCTCAAAGCCCTGCCCACAGCCTGGCACATGGTTGGTGCTCAGTGGGCTTAGCTGAGTGAATGGGAGCAGGTGGGAGAGTTGCCAGCATGGCAACAATTAAGCTGATATCACCCACTTGTTCTTCACTGATTCAGGTGCAGAGTGGCACCAGAGCATAGTGGTGAAAGCTTGGGTTCTGAAATCCACCATTTGCTGTATTACTGTGTGCAAGTTCTTAACCTTGCAGTTTTGTCCCGTTAAATGGGTTGGCATCTATGGGCTTGTTATGAGGATTCATGAGTTAATAACTATAAAGCACTTAAAACACTGTTGGGCAGGTCGGTGTTCCATTGTTACCAGTGTCTACTGGGTGTCAGAACCTGCAAGGCTCTGGGGATCTAGCTGTGAGCCAGGCAGGCATGGTCCCTGCCTTTGTGGAACTTCCAGTCTAGTGGAGGCAATGGATCATGAAACAAGTACGATATGATCAGTGACCCAATAAGGGAAAGTCCAGTGGACCCTAACCTAGAACCACAGGAAGTGGCTTTACTCAGAGAGACCAACTAATCCGTAAGACTTGTCCAGACTTGGGGGCAGAGTAGAGAATGTTCTAAGCAGAAAAGAATGTGATAATAGTGGGTGCAAGGAACTGAAAGTGTCTGAATAGTGGAAAAGGGATGGAGAAGGGGGAGGGAAGAGACCAGAGAGGTAACCAGAAGCCAGGCCATCTAGACAGTGGGCAAAAGGAAGAAGAGCACCCCAAAAAGCAGAGAAGAATCAGGAGCAGGAGGTGTAGCCCCTTGCCTTGGTTGTTTCCTCCATCCCTTGGCATTTACCTTAAAATGATGAGAGGGGAGCAGTGCTCACTTCGATGAACTTCTTAGACCTACTACTCTGGAAAGCCTCAGGAAGGCCAATGGAGCCTCCAGCAGAGAAAGCTCCTCAGAACCACAGCAAGTCAGCAGGAAGAAGGCTCCTCCATGCTGTGGAGGATCTTGGTGGGGCAAGGTCAAGGCAACGTCCCACCACAGCTGACAAGGAGGGACAACCTGCGTGTGAACTCTTAGGATTTAAGATAACCACAAAAGCTTTCTTGTCCATATAATGCCAAAATTAAATTATTGTTTTCCTCGCTTTCCTCCTCAGCTACCTCCAGCCAGCCCTGACAATTAGAGACGATGGAGTCTATCCTTTTCTCTGTCTTTCATCTTCATTCCAGGTGATTAAATCCCTGCTGGCACCACAAGGAGCCTAGTTTCAGTGATAATGAGGAAGTCCTTGGACGTGAAGCTCTGGCTGCCCTGCCCAAGCTCAGAGGACAACACGGAGTTGGGAATAGGATGGGGATGAGAATTGGATGCCGCACATCAAACACAGATATCCACCAAGTAAAATGAAGCCCTCATAAACGTGTGCTCAGCCCCCCTTCTCTCTCTCTATCACATTTCAGGGATTGGAACAAGGATTTATCCTGCTAAGTGGAGCCTCTCAATGCCATGCCCCATTTGCAAATCCAATTTGATGATGTTTCCAACTAAAGCAACTGGATTTCTCCTAAAGTGTCCAAAACCCTTTCAGAATTTTGGGGTTCTGAGCCAGGGAGTCCCAGGAGGAGCTAGAACTCAGAACCAATTTGATGGGGAACGAAAGCACAGCAGAGAACATATTTGCATCACAAACGCACTTGCACCTCTTTCCAGCAGCAAACAACTCAAAGTCTTGGAACTTTGGCTTTGCCTTTCCTCAGAATTCCAAGACTCTGAACTCTCTCTTCTTTAACTTCCTTCCTCCCGCTCTCTCCTGCCTTTCTTGCTTTGCCTTCTCAGCCCTCCATCCAATCCCCCTTCCTAATGTTGTGACGCCCCAAGAAATTAGACCCCAAAATTGGATGAGTACCTGGAGCCTTGATTCTGTGGTGTTTGAAAAATTGTGTCCAATCAGTCGACGGGCAACGCTGACAGAGGCTCTGGAGATTTCGGTCCAAGAGTGCAGGTGAGTCAGTGATAAGGTCCCACTCCACTGGGTGCCTGTTTGTATGGCCAAAAGCTGAGGGACTTTGGGTGCTTGGCCAGAACCTCAGAAAAAGTCCCCTGGCAGCAGCAAACTCTTGCAGCGTGGACGCCACAACCCCTGCAAGTTTCGAAACCTCACAAGAGGAGGAAGGCTCTTTAATCAAATAATAATCAGCCAGAGATAAGGCCTCTAGGCCCAGCCAATCGATAACTGCCTCCTGACCGCCGGCAAGGACAAACAGACCCAGGCTTCTGGAGTGCCCGTCAGGGCTTGTTATAATTTAATGATGCAGCTGATGGTGTCTTCTTGGCTTTGCCTGGAGGGGATTTTCTGACTGGAGAGTGAAGCTCCAAGCACAGTAGCCTCATTCTTAGTGGGGGCGCTGGCCCAGAGCCACAGCTGAGCATCTGAGTGGTCCCAGAGAGCTCCAGGCTCCCAGGGTGACCATTGCCAAGAGTTCTCGCTGCAGGGAGAAGTAGCGTGGCTTGAATAGGACTGAGCAGTGTGTCAGAGGGAGGGGAGGTGGTGAGCAAATTTCACACCAGGGGCACAACCCAATGACTGTGACCCTGAACAAGTGGAGGAAATCCGAGTGACTTGCTTTCACATGTTGGGGGTGCTTTACCTTCATTTCTTAATGATCCTTTGTTAGTAGTAACCTGCAGTTTCTACATTGCTTTATCCTTCCAGCTGCCCTCCCCTTCCATCGTGTGTTAGGACACAAGATGCATTGTAGAGAGGGTGGGTTCTGGGAGTTAAGCAGACCTGGGAGAGAATCATGACCCCCATCTTGCTAGTTCTGACTTTGCACCTATCCCTTAGATCTTCCCCACCCATGGCTGCAAGGATTAAACACATGAGAAAGCCTCCAGCCCCAAGGAGCAGCAGACCAACCCTTAAATGCGGATTGATATTTCTGAGTTCAACACTGAAAGGAACTTAAGAGGAACCGTTTCGTTATGCTCGATAGCCATTCAATCAAAAAATAGTTTTGTTTTTTTTTAAAGATTTATTTTTATTTATTTAATTCCCCTCCCCTCCCCTGGTTGTCTGTTTTCTGTGTCTTTTTGCTGCGTCTTGTTTCTTTGTCCGCTTCGTCAGCGGCACGGGAAGTGTGGGCGGTGCCATTCCTGGGCAGGCTGCTCCCTCCTTCGCTCTGGGCAGCTCTCCTTATGGGTGCACTCCTTGCGCGTGGGGCTTTTCGCGGGGGACACCCCTGCATGGGACAGCACTCCTTGCGTGCATCAGCACTGCGCATGGGCCAGCTCCACACGGGTCAAGGAGGCCCGGGGCTTGAACCGGGGACCTCCCATGTGGTAGACGGACGCCCTAACCACTGGGCCAAAGTCCGTTTCCCAAAATAACTATTTTGACTCTGCTATGTTAGGAATTAAGTTCATCACCAGAGAAACCAAGGTGAGCAGAACCTGAGTCGTTGCCTGCCCTCAGGAAGCAGTTTTATATCACAGGAGCAGGAGCCTTTTAAAGGGGTCCCTGGTGCCATGGAACCAACTGACAGAGCCAGTTAAGGGGGCTTGTCACAAAGGGCTTGGGCCTGTCTGAAGGAGACAAGGTAAAAATTAGCAATAGCAACATTCTCCAAGGGAACTCCCTGCAGGGCTCATGCTGGGAAAAAAGAGAAAACTCTAAATTGTATTTCCACTCCTTTTTATTTGTTAATATAACAGTTATATTGAGGTATAATTCACATAGCATTTAACTCACCCATTTAAAGTGTATAAATCCATGATTTTTAGATAATTCAGAGTCCTGTAGCTGTCATCAAAACCAATTTGAGAACATTTTCATCACCTAATGAGTAAAGAAACCCCCTACCCATTAGCAGTCACTCCCCATTTTCCCCTCAACCTCCCCCAGGCTCTAGCCACCACCAATCTACTTTCTGTCTATTGATTTGCCTATTTTGGACATTTCATGTAAGTGGAATCAGTAAATATTTGTCCTTTTGTATCTGGCTTCTTTCACGTAGCATAATGTTTTCAAGGTTCATCCATGTTGTAGCATGTATCAGAACTTCATTTCTTTTTATGGCTGAATAATATTTCATTGTATGGATGTGTCATGATGATGGGAGTGAGTGTTGCTGGGGGGGGAGTGGTGGGGTGGGGGTGGTGGGATTGAATGGGACCTCATATTTTTTTTAATGTAATATATTTACAAAATCAATTAAAAAAATATTTCATTGTATGTATTATTCCACAGTATATCCATTCATCTGTTGATGGACATTTGCGTTGTTTTCACATATTGGCTACTATGAATAATTCTGTTAAAAACAAGTGTATACTTAAGACATGTGAAATTGAGAAACAAAACCAAGTAAGATATTTGAAATAAATGAGAAAAAAAGTATATCACAAGTGGTCAATGGAAATTTTAAATTAAATTATTCTCAAGTTAATTATACTGAATCATTATATTGCTCAAGACATGCCATATTGTATAGTCCTGAAGTGAGTTAAAATAACTTATTTAATAAATGCTGGAAGGAAAATAAATTTTATTTGTGATTTAGAGAATAACCAACTGAGTTAATAGTTGATACTATCTTACAAATCCAGATGGCTTGCTATTGAAAAAAACGTGTTATTGCTATTAAATTGAATTAAACCTACTATTTCAACAACAACAACAACAATAACAAAAGCAAGTGTATAGTGTCTACTCCTTTTTGTTCACAATTTCTCAGCCCTATCATATATAGCATGGAAATAAGAAGGAAAATAAGTGGAAAATAAGGCAAAGCAGGTCAGAGAACTATCCTTTTAGAAAACAAACAAACTTGTTTTTGTGTCATTAAATATATTTTTTTAAAGATTTATTTTATTTATTTATTTCTGCCCTCCCCCATGGTTGTTTTGCACTCACTGTCTGCTGCTCTGTGTCTGTTCCTCTCTCTTCTTTTTTTTTTTAGGAGGCACAGGAACCGAGCCCAGGACCTCCCATATGGGAAGGAAGTGCCCAATCACTTGAGCCACCGCCACTCCCTGCTTGTTTGTCTCTTATTATGATTCCTCATTGTGTCTCCTCGTTCATCATCATCTTGTTGTGTCGTCACCTTGTTGCAGCATCACCTTGTTGCAGCGTCACCTTGTCATGTCAGCTTTCTGTCTTGCTCATCCTCTTTAGGAGGCACCAGGAACCGAACCCAGGATCTCCCATGTGGTAGGCGGACACCCAATTGCTTGAGCCACATCTGCTTCCCAAGAACTATCCTTTGAAGGGCCTTTCTACAGCCAGAAGTTATTATGTCATAGCAATAGCTAAGTCTGACTTTTGCACATGTTTTCAAGTGCACAAAGAACAACCACACATTCCAGCTCGTACAATCCTCCCAACAACTCTGGGAGAGTGGAAGGTGTTATTTTTATGGCCATTTTAAAGATTAAGTCATAGATAATCACAAAGTTTGAGTAACTTGCTGAAAGCTACCCATCCAGAAATTAAAGCCAGAATTAAGTCTTATGTTCTTTCCATACCAGTTTTTCACACACAAAACAGGCCTTTATTCCTCTACATATTCAGCCTTGGCTTCCAGGATATTTAGTTCAAGAACTAAAAAGAAGAAAGAAATAAAGAACAGCTTCATCATCATTTATGGAGAAAATAACAATTAGGTAAACAAATTGCTTTTATGGTATGTAATTTTAAATTTTTAAAGTAAAATTTCTTCTCTAAAGGGCCAGAGCTAGTAACCAGCCATTGAAGACTCAAAGGCGAGCTCTGATTCCAAAACACAAGCCTGGTCAGCTTGATTTCTTCCTAGCAGCTGAGAGCAGCACCTCCACAGAGGACTTGGTTCTTCAAGAGAAGGATAACTTTGAAAGGGGCCACTGCAGGTGCAGGTAGGCCTGGGTGAGGAAGACACAATGCCTGGCAGGAGGGGTGGGGGTTATGGGACATCAAGTCTGAGGATCCAGGGAAAATGTGGCTATGAAAAGTTGGAGAGTAAGGAAGAAAACAGAGATAGAGTGGGGAGGGTCTCTGGAAAGGCTGGCCAAGTTTCCAGTGTGACCGGTGGCCAGGAATGTCTCCCCCACACCCTTGAGGTTATTTGGTAAATGAATAGAGCAGAAATATAGGGTGGAGTGGTGTCAAAAAAATCAGCCAGGGACAAGATTGGTGACCGAGAGCAAGACAGTCTGCCTAGATGCTCATCACCTGTCCAGCCCCAACTGAAGTCCACCGCCCTGAAGGAGCACTGCCAGGGAGGGACCAGCCCACAGTCCGGAGGACAAAACCCTTCTTGGGCAGGGAGAGGAAGCCAAGCAGCCTGGGTGAGCACTTTCGGCCACAACTCACCTCGGAGGTGGGGATTCCAGGGCAAAGTGCTTCCCACCTGGGAGGTAGAATGGTGACAGAGTGGACAGCAGGAGTGTGGGAGTACTGAAGGTTGGAAACCACTGGGCATTTCATGGCCCCTGGATCTTGATTTATGGCACCAATATCATGCTGACTTCATTTGGTTTCCCATTTATCACTTGCACCCATTATTTGCAGAATTCAGTACACATCAAGCGAGCCACTATCAAAAAATACTTGGAAACTATACATCCAATAAGGGTTTAATATCTAGAATGTGTAATGAAATCTTTCAACTCAACAAGAAGACAAAAAAAGGTTTTTTTAATTGGCAAAAGACTTGAGTAGACATTTCTCCCAAGTACACATACAAATAGCCCCAAAACACATGAAAAGATGCTCAGTATCATTAGCCATTAGAAATGCCAATCAAAATCACAATGAGATACTGTTTCACACACACTAGAAGGACTATTACTTATTTTTAAAGATTTATTTTATTTATTTCTCTCCCCTCCCCTCTCCCCCAGTTGTTTGCTCTCTGTGTCCATTCACTGTGTGTTCTTCTGCGTCCGCTCGCATTGTCAGGGGGCCCCAGGAAACTGCGTCTCCATTTTGTTGCATCATCTTGCTGCATCAGTTCTCCATGTGTGCGGTGCCACTCCTGGGCAGGCTGCACTTTTTTAATGCTCACGGCTCTCCTTTCAGGGCGCACTCCTTGCGCGTGGGGCTCCCCTTCGCAGGGGTGCCCCTGCGTGGCATGGCACTCCTTGTGCACAGCAGCTCTGTGCATGGGCCAGCTTACCACACGGGTCATGAGGCCCTGCGTATGAAACCCTGGGCCCTCCATATGGTAGGCGGACGCTCTATCAATTGAGCCACATCTGCTTGCCAGAATGACTACTGTTTAAAAAGGAAAATTACAAGTGTTGAAGAGGTTGTAGAAAAATAGAAACATTCATTGTTGGTGTGCATGTAAAATGGTATAGCCACTGTGGAAGACAGTTTGGCAGTTCCCCAGAAAGTTGAGTAAAGAATTACCATATGACCCAGAAATCCCACTTCTAGGATACACCCAAAAGAATTGAAAACAGGGATTTAAACAGATACTTGTACACTGATGTTTATAGTGGCATTATTGCCAAAAGATGGAAGAAACTCGTTTCCACTAACTGATGAACAGATAAGCAAAATGTGGTATATTCAAACAATGGGGTATTATTCAGCTGTAAAAAGAAATGAAGTCTCATACATACAACAACATGGATGAACCTTGAAGACATCACGTTGAGCTGACACAAAAGGACAAATAATGTATGATCTCACTGATTTGAAATAATTAGGATAAGTAAATTCATAGTGTCAGAATCTACAATATAGGTTACCGGGGGTTGGGGTAGGAGTAGGGAATAGGGAGTTAAGGCTTAAAATATACAGAGTTTCTGTTTGGAGTGATTGAGAAGTTTTGGTAATGGATGGTAGTGATGGTTGCGCAACCTTGTGTACATAATTAACAGCACTCAATAATATATTTGATGTGATTAAAAGAGGAAATTTTAGATTATATATGTGTTACTAGAATAAATTTTTCTAAAAATCCATGAAACTGTGTAACACAATGAACCCTCAGTTAAACCAGGGAAGATAGTTAACAAAACAATTATAAAAATGTGCTTTCATCAATTGTAACAAATATTCCACACTAATGCAAGGTGTTACTAATAGGGTGGTATGTGGGAGTCCTGTATTTTATACATGGTTGTTCTGGAAACCCACACATTCTCTAATAAAAACAAAAAAAGAAAAAGTTGCTTAGAAAAGCTCTCCAAGAGTAGGAAGCAGTCCCAACCTAGTTGCAGACCCCTCAGATCTCTGCACCATCTACAAGATCCATTTCTGGAAATCTAAAGGTTACCTTTAGATCTGCTCTACCTTCAGAGCACCAGCGAGCAATGGGCATCAGGATGCAGAGCAAGGTGGACACATATTGGAGGTTCAGCTTGGTAAAAGGAAGCAACATTTACTGAGCCCTAACGTACCAGGGCCGATCCTGGTATGGATGGGTTTCCTATCATGGGTACTCTTCACCAAAATCCTGTAAGTAGGAATATATATGCCCATTTCAAAGAATGAAAGGGTAAAGCTCAGAAAGGTTAACTAACTTGCTTGAGGGCACATAGTTAAAGTGAGGAGGAGGACTTGAACCTAAAGGCATCTGATTCCAAAGCTAAGAATCTTTCTCTTATTTCATGCTGCCACTCAAAAAAGAGTTCTCAGGTTCTTTTTTGTTTCTCACACTTATTCCCCATTCAGTGACTACCAAAATATTTTGTGTATGTGTGCTAATACGTGACATAAATATGCATCTATTTCCATATTATACACAGAGAATGCATCTCTCTGTGCATACATACTTGTGTGTGTGTCTCTGCTTTCAACTATGTGTGTTTGGTTGCCTTCAAAGAAGGGTATGAGTCACTTTAATTTTTATTTCTTTTAAGCTTAAAAGAAATTTTTATTTCTTTTAAGAAATTTTTATTTCTTTTAAGGTATGTCTTTGGGTAGTTGACTGGTGGCAGTCTTCCTACTATGTGTAAGTTCCTAAATAGGGAAATTGGTTCCTGTGACCTGGGTAATTAGCATCCTGCATGCATCTTCTGAGCGCTTAGTCCTGGGATAGGTCTTTCAATCCAAACAAGAAATCCTGAGAGGCATGACCAGGAATCTGCCTTCGCAAGTAAGTCTGATTCCCACTAAAATTTGAGAATCACTAATTGTAGATTCGGAAAAGCCTTGAGTGTTAAGCTAAGGCATTTGAGTGTCCTGAAAGTTCTAGGGAGGCACTGAAGGTCTATAAGTAGGGAAAGGATGTGATTCAATTTTGTGTTTTAAAATTAGTCTTTGTATACCCCAGAACATGTGCCTCAAAACATGATAGACCTCATGTTCATCAGATCATTGGAGATCTTGTTGAAATGTAGATTCCTAGGCCTCTCTGACTAACAGCCTCTCTGGGGTGGACCTCAAGAATCTGCATTTTTCACCCATTCCCTCAAATGATTATTGTACAAATAAAGATTGGAGAATCATTGCTCTAGACTGTCATCCCATGAAGGCAATGGCCATTTTCCCCTTGTCCACATCTGTATCTCCGGTGCCTTACCCATAATAGGTGCTCAAAAAAAGATTGAAGATATGAAAGCATGGTCTATATGAACAGGTTAATGCTTTGTGTTGATATACACTTCTTTGTATAGTTTTTCCATTCAGTTGGCCCCTTTCTGTCCATTTCCTCATCTGATCCTCACTGTCTTTGTCATAAAGTTATATACCAGGGAAGCGGACTTGGCCCAGTGGATAGGGCATCTGTCTACCACATGGGAGGTCTGCGGTTCAAACCCCAGGCCTCCTTGACCCGTGTGGAGCTGGCCCACATGCAATGCTGATGTGCACAAGGAGTGCTGTGCCACACAGGGGTGTCCCCCGCCACACAGGGGTGTCCCCTGCGTAGGGGATCCCATGCACAAGGAGTGCACCCTGTAAGGAAAGAAGTTCAGCCTGCCCAGGAATGGCGCTGCACACACGGAGAGCTGATGCAGCAAGATGACGCAATAAAAAGAGATACAGATTCCCATGCCGCTAACAACAGCAGAAGCAGACAAAAAGAAGAACACGCAGCAAATGGACACAGAGAACAACTAGGGTGGGTTTGGGGGTGGGGGCGTGGGTGGGGGGGAAGGGGAGAGAAATTTAAAATAAAAATAATAATAATAAAAGCCACACTTTTGGGAAACGGACTTGGCCCAGTGGTTAGGGCCTCCGTCTACCACATGGGAGGTCCGCGGTTCAAACCCAGGGCCTCCTTGACCCGTGTGGAGCTGGCCCACGCGCAGTGCTGATGCGCGCAAGGAGTGCCCTGCCACGCAGGGGTGTCCCCCGCGTAGGGGAGCCCCACCCGCAAGGAGTGCGCCCCGTAAGGAGAGCCGCCCAGCGCGAAGGAAAGTGCAGCCTGCCCAGGAATGGCGCCGCCCACACTTCCCGTGCCGCTGACGACAACAGAAGCGAACAAAGAAACAAGACGCAGCAAATAATCTTCTCAAAAAACCAGCTCTTGGTCTTGTTTATCTGTTCAAGTGCTTTCTTATTTTCTATTTCATTTAGTTCTGCTCTTATCTTTGTTATTTCCTTCCTTCTTCTTCCTGTTGGGTTACTTTGTTGTTGTTTTTCTAATTCCTTCAAATGTGCAGTTAGTTCTTCAATTTTTGCTCTTTCTTCTTTTTTGATATATGAATTTATGGCTATAAACTTCCCTCTCAGTACTGCTTTTGCTGCATCCCATAAATTTTGGTATGTTGTGTTATCATTATCATTTGTTTCAAGATAGTCATTGATTTCTTTTGAGATTTCCTCTTTGACCCACTGTTTTTCTAAGAGTGTGCTGTTTAATTTCCAAATCGTGGTGTGAAATCTGGGCTTCTGTCCCTTGCAAATCTCCAGCTTGACTCCACTGTGGTCAGAGATAATGTTTTGTATGATTTCAATCTTTCTGAATTCGTTCAGCCTTTCTTTGTGGCCTAGCATATGATCTATCTTGGAGAATGATCCATGTGCGCTTGAGAAAAATGTATATCCTGCTGTGTTTGGGGTTAACTACCAGGGCAGATGGCCCCTCTTTGGAAATGTTGTTTATGTGTGATGAATCTGGACTCAAATAGGATCTCCCTTCATAAGACTTTCATGCTAATGTGCTGGAGGTGCAGTTAATGTTGGGGTTTAAGATATATTTAGGGGATTTGAATCTCTGGACTGACAGTGTGATAGCCGGGTCCTGAGCCTCAACAGACTCCAGCACCTACAATCTGATCTATTGGACTTACCACACTCAGCTAAGATGGAGTTGAAGAGGGACAGCCGCCACACCATGGAGCCTAGAGTGATTACGGCTGAGAATGGGAGGATTGGATCCAGCATCCGTGTGGAGTCTGAGCCTCCTCTTGACATGGAGGTGCAATGGACACAACCAATCCAATGTCCACATAGAAGAGGTGGCATTGGATTGGGAAAAGTGGACATGGTGGACGATGGGTATGGGGAAAGGCAGGAAGAGATGAGAGGTGGAGGCGTCTTTGGGACATGGAGCTGCCCTGGATGGTGCTTCAGAGGTAATCACAGGACATTGTAAATCCTCACAGGGCCCACTGGATGGAATGGAGGAGAGTATGGGCCATGATGTGAACCATTGTCTATGAGGTGCAGAGGTGCCCAAAGATGTACTTACCAAATCCAATGGATGTGTCATGATGATGGGAACGAGTGTTGCTGGGGGGGGGAGAGAGGGGGTGGGGGGGTGGGGTTGAATGGGACCTCACATATATATTTTTAATGTAATATTATTACAAAGTCAATTAAAAAATAAATAAATAAATAAAAAATAAAAAAATAAAAAAAAACAAAAAACAAACAAACAAACAAAAAAGACGCAGCAAATAGACACAGAGAACAGACAACTGGCGGGGGGGGGGGAATTAAATAAAAATAAATAAATCTTTAAAAAAAAAAAAGCCACACTTTTAAAAAAAAGTTATATATACCTGACCTCTGGCATGTAAGATAAGATAATACATATTCTCACGGGTTTCTCATGACTGAGAGCTCCTCTCTTACCCTTCATTCTAGAGATATTTTATTCTGTGGCGGATAAGTGAAGCTGAATAAGTTGGGAAGAAAGTGACTCCTTTTATACCTGTTGAATTCCTGTAGAACAAAATAAGCATTTATGCAAATGCAGGAAGCAGGTAGATCCCAAAATGGTGAGTGTAATAAGAACTGAAAGAAAGGATTAGGGAGGATCCATACAAGGAATGAGGGAAACTCATATATTGATAGCCTTTGGTGTTAGTTAAGAATGCACTCATTTGCAAGTACTATCAAAGGTTTAGGTAATTAGGGAGTTGTTTTTCTCCCATAACAAGAAATCTGGAGGTGGATGGTTACTGTCATTGGATTAGTGGCTTGACATCTTTCTGCTACTCTATCCTATCATGATAGCTTTCTGTCCTCATACTTGTCTTTATAGGTAGGATAAACTAGATTTTGCTATAGTAGCAAAAAACCTCCAAGCCTCAGTGGCTTAAAAATGATTTCCTATATATGCCACATGTCCATCATATATTAGTAGAGGACATTTAAACTAATGGAGACCCCAAATTAACATTTTTCCACAGTTGCTGAGGCAGGGGAAGGGAAGGTAATGAATTGTGCACAAGTTTTAAAGTTTCCACCTGGATAGTTAATGGCCAAACCAAGACACATAGCCAAGCCTAATTTCAAAGGGGGTGGGAAAGAACAATCCTGCCATGTGTCCCCAAGAAGGATTACTGGAAATACTTGGTAAATAATACTAACAATTACCACACTGCCTCATGTTCGCAAGATGGCTGCCACCATTTCAGACAGCACACCTTTTTTTTTCAAGAAGAAGAGAAAAAGAGGGAAAGGAGTAAATAGAGTCAGTGCCAGGCTTTTGTCCCTTTTATCTACAAGAGCAAATGCATTCCCAGAAGTACCCCACCACCACCCCAGCAGACTTCCACTTACATCTCATTGGCCAGGATGCCATCCTCCCCTGGCTGGAAGGGAGGCTTGGAACACTGAGTGCTTTGCTTACTGGCTTCCATAGTGGAGGTGGGCAGGGAAGACAGATGCTGGGTACAGGTGTAGGGAAGGTATCTGCCACGCTTTCCCCAAACCCCCTATTCAAAGCTCTTGAAGTCTCATGAAATGATCATCTTGGGTGGTGGCAGAGCAAGGTGTGGGTGTGAGCTGAGGGTCTCCCTATTTGAGTGTGTACCTCTGGTCCTTGAGGCTTTCCCAGCAGCTCAAATCACTATCCTGCCAGATTTCCCTGGAGTTCAACCTGGATCAACTATTTCTGAACAGCCTAAGCAATTTCTATACTATCTGGGGGCATTTCCAAGGATGTCTGGACCTAACGCTCAAGCTTGAGGTTCTCAAAAACAGAATTTTCAAAAAAATAAGTAGAGACCAGGGTGTTTTGAGACTACTGCCTAAGCCTAGAGCCAGCAAAAAGCAAATAACAGCTCAAGTTGGGATGGTTCTAGGCAGTTTCCAAAGCCTTATCATGTATTAATATTAATCATCAACCCCATTTTACAGAAAGGGGTTAACTCGGCAATCTCTGGAGACTGCTCTAACCCTTGACCACTGTTAGCTGTGTGACCTTCCCAAGTGATGTAAACACTCTGTACCTCGGGGGTCTCCTCATCTTTAAAGCAGTTGGGCTTTTAGTGCCTCCTCAGTTGGCCCTTGCTTGCCCATGAACCCCCTGAGATCAAACCCCTGAGGCCACAGATTCTCAAGCCATGAAACCCTCTGGCTTCAAATCCCAGCTCTACCATGTGCATGCTGCATGGGTTCGGGCATGTTTCTTTACTTCTTCATACCTCAGCTTTCTCATATGTGAAATGGGGATAATAATAGTGCTTAAAAATGTTTTGTAAAGATGAACCGAGTTAATATATATCAGGTTCTTAGAACAGCCCCTGGCATGTAGTAAGGACAATATCAACTTTGTCATCATCACAATCATGACTTTCAGGCATTGATGGTATTTGGAGCCTGGCAATGTTCAGAAAATAAAAATTGATCATTTTCCAAATGTTTTACAAGGAAAAGGCCAATTTCTTAAAATTGTGGTTAGAAAGCAAAAGGAAAGGCCAAGCTATTGAATTCAAGTGCCTTTTCTTCTTTGTATTTGTATAAACTTTGAGAGACCAGGCAGGATATTAAAATGAAATTGTGTTTAGCCACCAGGAAAAAAAATACTCCCTGGGGATAAAAAGCTTTTCAGGGAATTTTATACAAATGGCTAATACTCCAATGGTGGGAACACAGATCTTGAGACATAAGATCATTAGTAATAACGTGCACTGATAAGACTAAATGAGCTTCAACTCAATATGTCAGTAATTGGAATTTATAAAAGCCACCACCATCCCCGAAGTGGAAATTACATAAAAGGGATGCAAGTCTGTGTGTATGCGTGTGTTGTTTATGTACATGTGTGTGTAAGCAAGAAGGAACATATGTGTGTATTTTAAAAATCCAGGTAATGATAATGAATGTCTATTCAAAAGAAGAGTGATGGGGCAATTCAGAAATTGTGTTTTTGTTTAGCCCTTTCTTACCAGGGCTAAATATTTAAGTGAATAAAGATTTCTAACTTGATAATAGATTCTGAACATATGAAAACATCACTGCATTTCTGCCAGGAAAACAATCGCACCAAATATCATGTCCCATGCAAAGGGTTCTATGAAGGCAGAAAACCTACACAACTAATATATTTCTTAGTCTTTCTAAATGGACTGAAAAGTCTGGGGGTAGAAATCGTGCTTTGGGGTTCTTTTCTTTTTTTTAAGATTTATTTTATTCACTCTCCCCACCCCCCACATACACACACTCCCACCCTGCCCTTGCCACCTGCACTCACTGTATGCTCTCTATGTCTGCTTGTCTTCTCATCTTCTCTTTAGGAGGCACCAGGAACCAATCCTGGGACTTCCAATGCCACCTCAGCTCCCTGGTTTGTTGTGTCTCTCATTGTCTTTCCTCTGTGTCTCTTTTTTGTTGTGTCATCTTGCTGCATCAGCGCACGGCATGGGCCAGCTCTCCACAGCACAGGCCAGCTTGTCTTCACCAGGAGGCCCCAGGAAGTGAACCCAGGACCCATCATGAGGTAGACGGGAGCCCAATCACTTGAGCCACGTCTGCTTCCCTCTTTTCTTTTTTTCCGTGTCACCTGGCATAGACCACATAGACTAACAATCATAATAGCAAGCATGACCATGGCTAGGTGCTGGGCTGAGCACTTTGTATAAAATATAGCTAATAACCCAGAAGAGTTGCTAGCATTATGTCCACTTTATAAATACAGAAAGGGAGGCTCAGGAAGGTGAAATGTGGTGCAGTAGTATTGTTGTTAACATTGTAAAAGAATAAAAGAGTTCTTACCTATTAGAGACACACAACAAAATATTCACCGGTGACATTATATAATGTCTGGGATTTGTTCCTAAATAATTTGAGGAGAGAGAAAGTAGATGAGGGTAAAGATGAAACAAAATTTGCCATGAGTTGATAATTATTGAAGTTGAGTGATGGGTACACTTGCAGTCAGTTGTGCAATTCAAGATTCAATTTTTTCGTAATTTTTCTCTGTATAGTTTTTCTATTTTTTTTTTATAATGGAAACATTCCATTATGAAATGGATTGCCTCATGCCTTACAGAGCTTAACAAACATGAGGTAGCTAAATGAATGGTTTTGCCCATTGTTTGTGCCTCCCCATGAATAGTGGCTGGTTCCCAGTCATCAGGAGCCCCACACAAACCCACACTTACTTCCAGAGTGTGATTTGCTTTTTTAAATGACTCATCAATGTCTAAAAGCTCCTTCAAGACCATACGCTTGACACACAACATGCAGCTCACGTGCCCATCATAATTCCAAAAGGACACGGCCCAAGCTTTCCTCCTGGGGTCCCTCTTTGAACCCCCCAGCACACATTGTTTCCAACCATCCCAGGCCACTCATCTCCTCCCCACTCTTCTCTTCCTTTGCCATCGTGAACTCATACTGGCTTGTTAGATGTGTATGTTGGTCTTTCCAGCTAGTCCATGAGCTCCTTGAGGGTGGGACTCATGTTTTTCGGGTGCTGCAGCCTCCAGCCGAGCACAGTGCCTGGTTCAAGGCACAATGCATGTTTTGGCTCAAGGCACATGCACTAGCAATGCACGTTTTAGCAGCCACGGAAGCCTTTAAGAGACCCTGCCGGGGGCGGGGCGTAGTTGGCTGACAGCCTCTTGGGGCTGGCCCTTTGGATCCACCCTGGCTTCCTCCTCCAGGATGTTCCCGGTCAATGACTGAGCACAGTGGGCATACTAGAGCAGACCTCTTCCGGCCCCACGTGGCCCTCCTCCACCAGCCAGGGGAGACTTTCTCTGAGCCAGGCTGTGGTCTGATGCTCTTCCTTCCCAATCCTTCCTTGGCTCTCTCCTTTCATGGGATCAGACCTGCATCACAGTCCAAGGCTCTGCCGCCTGCCTCTGCTGCCTTCCCCTTTGTCCTTCACAGGTGCTTCTCTCAAGACATCTCATACACGGCTAATCCTGTTTTAGCATCTGCTTCTCCCAGGACTCAAACTGTTGAACCATTGAAGTGCCTTAACTTCACTAATAACCAGGGCTCACCACGGTCCCTTTCTTGTGCATGAAAACAAAAAGTATAGGACCTCCCACTTTACATTTGAAGTCTTGAAATTCTTTCCTAAAAACCAACAAAATTAATTCTTCTGTGCTGAACGGTAGCATGTTCTCTTGAATGAAGTCAGGTGTTGCCGCATGTGGGATGAATTGGGGTAAAAATGTAGGTCCCTGGGTTCTGAACAGATCCCCCTGGCGTTGTGACTTCTTCTCACAATGCTTCACCTCTTTATTCATAAAATGGCCCAATAATATCCATCTTGCCCGTTCTCGGAGATGCAGGATGCATATTTCAAGAGACAGCTAGCGTCCTAAAGCAAAGGCTGGCAAACTTTTGCTGTAAAAGGCCAAGTAGTAACTATTTTCAGTTTTCTGGGCCATATGTTCTCTGTTGTAGTGTGAAAGCAGGCACAGAAAATACAGAAGCAAACAGGTGTGCCTGTGTTCCAAAACGCCGTATTTACCAAACCTGATAATGGGTTGGATTTGGTCTGGGCCTGCACTTAGCTGGCCCTGGCCTTGGAGTCAAGGAATCTCATGGTTAGCAAAGATAAAAGGCATCATCAGGCCCTGGGCACCAAGATCCTCCCTCATATGCTCATGGCCCACGTGACTCATCACTCAGGAAGCACCTTCCCGCAGAGCTTCGACGGACGTGGCCTCGGGATCCTTCTCAACGTCACACAGATCAAACAGAGCTGGCATGCCAGGGGAGGTCTGTTGTCTTGCCCTGATCTTGTTCAGTTTCCACAACACCCAAATGAGAAAACTGAGGCTAGGGATTCAGTAACAATAAATACAAAAGTATTTTGAAACATACTTCAATGCAAAGTGTGCTGATCTGAAGCCAAAAACTAGTCATTTGAAATGTAATGTCAATAATAATTACAATGACAGTAATAAATTAAGTCCTTACAAACAAAATGATCTTGACTATTTTCTATAGCATGAACAATAGGGTCCAAATTTTCTGTTGCCCTTTGCCCATCTCCAGGAAGGTAGTGTGTAGAGATAAATGCTCTGTTGTCCCATGGGTGGGAAGTGGTCTGGGCTCCCTGGTCCTGGGCTGGAACCCAGGAAGCAAAGTCTGCATTCCTCCCTCTGCAGGCCAGCACAGGTGCCAGAGCGAGGGTTCAGCTGTCGTAGAGTCCCTCCAGGCAGGTATCCGTGCTCAAAGCAGAGCCCTCCACGGACGGCTCACAGTCTTCCTTCAGCCCCTCTTCCCCTGGAAGCTGTCCTGGCCATGCATTTCTGAAAGGTAACCTTGACATTTCCCCTCTTCTCAACATGCTCATCAGAAAGATCAAAGCCTTCAGTAAAATATACAAGGACTTGGGACTCAGAATTTATTTTCCTGCCCTATGAAGCCAAGTTCCCTTACAAATATTAAACAGGTGGATCTTTGCTATTTGGTGCTCAACCACCCCTTTTGGAGTCTGATAGCCATGGATCCTCTCAGCAGGAAACGCACATGTACCATAGTGACCCCAAGTTTTCCAGCCTCCAGGGTCACCTGTTTTTTTTTTTAATATCCAAACAACAATTATCCCAGGTCAGTTAGTATCATGGTTATTTCTGCAGAATGCAAATAGCCCTTCGTGGCATGAAGCAGAATTACTTAACATCTTAGTTTGATGCATGTGCCTTGGGATGACTTGGCCTGTTTAGGGTCTCCACTATGATCCTATTTGGGTGTCACCCCACAGCTGCATGCCTTTGAAATTTCCCAGGGCTCCCTTTCAGGGCTGGGTGCTGCTGCTGCCAGAGCTGACTTCAGCTTCTGTCTAGGTTGTAGAACATGCTGCAGATTCACTACTTGCACTTTCCAGATCCCCCCACCAAGCAAAGAGGCACAAATCTCACAAATTCAGGAGATGGCCCTTCTAATGACCCCCCTCAGCGTCCACAGGCTCCTGCAGAAAAGATTCCTGAATGTGGGGACCACTGAGTTGAGTCCTAAAAAGTCAGGAAATGAAGTTCAAATCTTCAGGAACTTGGGCCGCCAGGCCCAGGTGTCACCACCATACCTTCCTCTCCACCCCACAGTTCAACCTTCCCAGATGTGCCAGCCACCCTGCCTGATTCCACTATCAGGAGGTTTTTATGGGGGAAGCAAAGGAAAAAGAATGTTCTAGGGAGTCATGGGTTAGGGGTCGAGGAAGTTTGAGTAGGATTGCCTGGCACTGCACTCTGTATAAAACATGCCATGGTCACCTTATCTTCACTGAACCTCTATCTGACCTCTTCATGTAAAATGGCAACTACCACCACTCAGTACCTCTGGCTCTTACCTTCCTTCATTTTTCTCCATTGCATGTTTCATCACAAATCACTGTAAAATATTACAGATTTCATCATTTGTTGGTTATCTGCCCCTATCCACTTGGATGTCAGTATCCTTAGCACCTCGAAGAATGCCTACCACAACAAATATTTGTTAAATGAATTTAATGAATAGACAAGGAACCTAAAGTAGCCCAATTTTGGGGGCCAGGCTCAAGCTCCACCTCCTCTGAGGACACCCTGCACCACCACCCCTGACTGCTCTGAGGTCCCATTATACCATAGTGCACATTCATTTTTTCAACAAACTTGTCTTGAGCACTTACTACATACCAGATCCCATCCTAGGCCCTGGATTTACAGGAGAGATCAAGCAAAGTCTTTGTCCTCAAGTAGTTTGCGATATAGTTTATCACACAGAAATCTTTGTTTGGGTTTCCAGTTGTTTCCTGATGATAGTCTTTTTGTCCCAAGGACCAAGGAGTAGCTGAAGAAGGGCAGTCTCACATTGCCTGAGCCTCTCCTATGTCCCAAGCCCTGTGACACTTGCTCTTTTGTAACTGCATGGAGTCTTCCCCTGAAAGGAGAGTCATCAATGGGTAGAGGATGGGAGGGAAAGGGGAAGGGGATTTGCAGAGCATGTGAGTCAGAACAAAGAGGTCAAAGGTGAGCGGGGAGCCAATTTAACCTTGAAAATATAAAAGGAGGTTTGGAAGGTAGAAAGATGTGGGAAAGGATCCCCAGGCCTGGTATAAAGAAGTCTGGTTCCACCAGAACCAGTGTGACTCTGGGCATGCCACTCTCCCTTGCTTGGGCATATCCATGTCAGTAAAGGGCAGCTGGTGGTCCCAATGGTCTCTAAGATTCTTTATAGGCAAACACACATGATTCTTTCTAACTAACACAGCATCTTCTTCCTTGTCTTGCTGTGGACCCTCTCCTGATTCCTCAGTATAGAAAATGACTTGAAGTGTTTGTGGTAGTTTAAGGTTTTTATAGATCCCAGAAAGACAATGTTCTTAGAGCTAATCCAGTCCTGTGGGTGTTAACCTATTGTGGGTGGGAACTTTTGATTCGGTTACTTCAGTTAAGGTCATTTTGTTTAGATTACTTCAGTAAGACCAAGTGTGGTCTTAATCCTCTTACTGGAGGCCTTTATAAATAGGATGAATATGGAGAGAGACACACAGAAAGAAACGCCCACAAACTGAGAGAGAAAACCCTGGAAGCAGGCAAGGGTATCTGGAGGAAGAGGAGGGAGAGTCCCAGCAGCCACTGCCCTGTGTCTTGCCATGTGAGAGAAGAGACCAGAATCACCAGCAGCCTGTCTTTGGGAAGAAAGCATTGCTAGATGAAGCCTTGATTTGGACATTTTTCTCAGCCTCAAAATTGTAAGCTTTTAAACTAATAAATCTACATTGTAAAAGCCAGCCCATTTCTAGGATACTGCATACCAGCAACGTAGCAAACTAAAACAATGTTTCATATTGTTTTTCCATAAAGGAGGGTCTATTAAACCTCAACCTTGACTTCTCAGGCAAAATAGATTGAAGGATGAATGGCTCAGTGGTTTCTCTGCTCCATTCTTTCCAGTTAGCCCTAGAGCCTTCCCTCCTTCTCTACCCACCCCACTGTGACCTCCCTGTCCTAGAGCCCAGCCATTAGCTTCCCTGATTCTCCTCTTGCTCAAGTGATCCACCTGATCAATCTGCAGAGAGGGCCAAAGCTCGGTAGCCTCCAGCAGTAACCAAGACCTTGACTTCTGCTCCTTTGGTCTCCCCCAGGGCAAAAGCCAATAAGACTGTTCTCTCAAGTGACTTCTTCCTCATTGTGTGGGGCCCCAGAGTTGTAGAAGGTGGATGAGCCAGACAAACAAAGACATGAGCTGGAGGCTGAGTGGTTAGCTTTCATCCCATGCTGTGAACAGTCAGGAAGAGATCAAGGTCATCCCCCCAACAATTGCTCAATTACACACCAAGGAGAACTACGGGGCAAATACCCGGTGACTTTTGGAACTACAAACAGTCAGGATCAATTTGTTCTGAAGGTTCATCACGTGACCCAGCGCTGTCCTCTCCCTTCTTTGTCTGCCTGTCCATGAGGCTCCCTGTTGATTCAGGGCTGCCCAGAAAAGCAAGAATATCAGCCCCTTAGTTACAAGGGTCGGAGATGCACAAAATATAGTTCAACTAATTAACTGCATCCTATTTGCAATTATGACAAGACATGAGCAGAATCATAGCCTCCTCATTAATTATTTCCAGACTCTTCCAAACAAGCTCTCTTTCAAAACAGTTATCTCACCACTGGACTGAGATATGTTGCCAATAACAATAATTAAGTAATGGATGACAGGACAGAGAAAATGTCCTTTAAACTAAAGAATATGGCACTTAATGCTCTTTTGACAGCTTTGCTTTGCTGTAAAGATGTCTAAATCAATGGTCTCAGAAAACCTTACACATTCTCTAGCCAAGAAATCAGAGAATTAAAATTTAAAAATCAAGCCATTGCTGTTTATTGAGTTTCTACCATTCACAAGGCACTGTTTGTAGGTTGATAACATGGAAGTGTAAACTCAGTCCTTGCCTTGGGGATGGTGACTTGGTCGCTGAAGGGTTGATGAGGACAGAAAAGTTATACAACCTTCTTAATATAAGTTGAGCAAAAACTCAATCAGATGTTTTGAATTCCCATTAAAATGAACATCTGAAACAGGTACCTTGCTGGATTAGACATTATATTATTGTGAACATGACCCGGCCAAGTTCCAGTTTAAAGGTTAGTAATTTGGCATGGGACATGGAAAGACAGAGGACAGACATAACTAATGCTGGATTTGATAACATACCAGTTAGGGGAACTCTCAGCTGCAAGTAACAGAAAACCCACAGTGACTTTAAACAAATAAAGGACTTTATTTCATTAATAAAAATTCCAAAAGTAGAATAGCCCAGAACAGGAGAAATTGCCAAGGAAATCACTGTAGTTCCATTATTTCCCTGCTATCCTTTACTTGTGAGTTTTGTACTTGTAGTTTTAAAATGGCCACTGCACTCAGGCTTCATGTCCACATAAGCAAAGAGGGAAGTGTAAAGGCCAAAAGTATTCTCTTTTAAAGCCATTGCATTTTTTATTTAGGAAGAAAATATTTCCCCAGGTGTCTGCCTTCATCTCCGTGGGCAGAACAAATCCAAGCTGTAGGAAAACTGGGCATTTCTCATTTCCAGTCTCCATAGTAGAAGAAGACAAGGGAGAGGTCATTGATAAAGGTTTGGCTGAACCAACAGCATCTGTCACATATTTGTCACATAGTAATCAGGTGATGTATAAGATTGATTTAAAATGGTCGTGTTTAAGAGAGTATTTTCAAGCACTTGAACAGATAAACAAGACCAAGAGCTGGTTTTTTGAGAAGATTAACAAAATTGACAAACCTTTAGCAACACTAACAAAGAAAAAAAGAGAGAAGATGCAAATACACAAAATAAGAAATGAGAAAGGCGATATCACCACTGACCCCACAGAAATAAAGACTATCATAAGAGGATATTTTGAAAAACTATATTCCAACAAAAATGACAATCTAGAGGAAATGGACAAATTCCTAGAAACACATAAACAGCCCATATTGACAAAAGAAGAAATTGATGATCTTAACAAACCAATCACAAGCAGAGAGATAGAATCAGTTATTAAAAATCTCCCAACTAAGAAGAGCCCAGGACCAGATGGCTTCACAGGTGAATTCTACAAAACATTCCGGAAAGAACTGACACCAATCCTGCTGAAACTATTCCAAACCATCGAAACAGAAAGAACATTACCCAACTCCTTCTATGATGCCAACATTACCCTAGTACCAAAACCAAACAAAGACATCACAAGAAAGGAAAATTACAGACCAATTTCTCTAATGAACCTAGACTCAAAAATACTTAACAAAATACTTGCTAATCGTATTCAACAACACATTAAACGAATTATACACCACGACCAAGTGGGATTCATCCCAGGTATGCAAGGATGGTTCAACATAAGAAAATCAATCAACGTAATACACCATATAAACAGATTGAAGGAAAAAAATCACATGATTATATCTATTGATGCAGAAAAAGCATTTGACAAAATACAGCACCCTTTCTTGATAAAAACACTCCAAATGATTGGAATACAAGGAAATTTTTTGAACATGATAAAGAGTATATATGAAAAACCTAAAGCCAATATTGTTTACAATGGAGAAATCCTAGACTCCTTCCCTCTAAACTCAGGAACAAGACAAGGATGCCCACTGTCGCCGCTCCTATTTAACATTGTCTTAGAAGTACTTGCTCGAGCACTGAGGCAAGAACCAGAAATAAAAGGCATTCATATTGGAAAGGAAGAAGTCAAAATTTCATTATTTGCAGATGACATGATCCTATACATAGAAAACCCTGAGAGATCTACAACGAAGATTCTAGAACTCATAAATGAGTTTAGTAAAGTCGCAGGTTATAAGATCAATGCGCAAAAATCAGTAGCATTTCTGTACACCAATAATGAGCAAGATCAGGAGGAAATCAAGAAACAAATACCATTCACAATAGTAAATAAAAAAATCAAATACTTAGGAATAAATTTAACTAAAGAGGTAAAGAACTTATACACTGAGAACTATACAAGATTGTTCAAGGAAATCAAAGAAGACCTAAATAAATGGAAGACTATTCCTTGTTCATGGATAGGAAGACTGAACATTATTAAGATGTCTATCCTACCAAAATTGATATACACATTCAATGCAATCCCAATAAAAATCAATGCAGCCTTCTTTAAGGAACTAGAAAAACTAACTATGAAATTTATTTGGAAAGGAAAGAGACCCCGAATAGCCAAAGACATACTGAAAAAGAAAAACGAAATTGGAGGAATCACACTACCTGACTTCAAAACATACTATAAAGCTACGGTGGTGAAAACAGCATGGTATTGGCATAAGGAGAGACATATAGACCAATGGAATCGAATTGAAAGCTCTGATATAGAACCTCACATATACAACCACATAATATTCGATAAAGCCACCAAACCCTCTCAACTGGGAGAGAGTGGCCTATTCAACAAATGGTGTCTGGAGAACTGGATAGCCATATGTAGAAGAATGAAAGAGGATTACCATCTCACACCTTATACAAAGATTAACTCAAGATGGATCAAAGACCTACATATAAGAGCCAAGACCATAAAAACCTTAGAAAGCAGTGTAGGGAAACATCTACAGGACCTTGTAATAGGTAATGGATTTATGAATATCTCACCAAAAGCACGAGCAGCAAAAGAACTAATAGATAAATGGGACTTCCTCAAAAATAAAGCCTTCTGCACCTCAAAGGAGTTTATCAAGAAAGTAAAAAGGGAGCCCACACAGTGGGAGAAAATATTTGGCAGTCATATAACTGATAAGAAACTTATAACTTGCATATATAAAGAACTCCTATATCTTGAAAATAAAAAGATAAACAACCCATTTAAAAAATGGGAAAAAGACTTAAACAGACACTTCTCCAAAGAAGAAATACAAATGGCAAGAAAGCACATGAAAAAATGTTCCAAATCTCTAGCTATCAGGGAAATGCAAATCAAAACCACAATGAGATACCATCTTACACCCATAAGATTGGCAGCTATGAAAAAAACAGAAGAATACAAGTGCTGGAGAGGATGTGAAGGAAGGGGAACACTCATCCACTGCTGGTGGGAATGCAGAAGGATCCAACCATTCTGGAGAACAGTATGGCGGTTTCTCAAAAAACTAGCCATAGATTTGCCATATGACCCAGCAATACCACTGCTGGGAATATACCCAGCAGAACTGAAAACAAGAACACAAACCAATATATGTACACCAATGTTCATAGCAGCATTGTTCACTATTGCCAAAAGTTGGAATCAACCCAAATGCCCATCAACAGACGAGTGGATCAATAAAATGTGGTATATACACACAATGGAATACTACTCGGCTGTAAGAACAAACACACTACAAACACATGTGATAACATGGATGAATCTTGAGAACCTTATGTTGAGTGAAGCAACCCAGACATTGAAGGACAAATACTACATGACCTCAATGATATGAAATAAACAAGCTGCCCTAGATAGCAAGAGACTGAACGATAGGCTTGCAGGAAATCGGAGGGTGGAGGAAGGATATGAGCCGATGTCTGCAGGGGTGGAATTTAAGACGAGATGGTGGTAAGTATGAACACAAAGAAGAGATAAAAGGGGGGTAAGGGGTTGCCTTTGCTTGGGGCTTTGCGGGTTTGAGGGTGGCTGGGGAGGGACGTATGGGTAACGTTGCCCAAAAGTGGGGGGAGGGAGGGGTAGCATACGAACCAGGAGAGGATCAGGTGTTGGTGGAGAGTAAAATGCCGAGAAAATCATATCAAAATATAATAAAGAGGGTTACCTGTTTAGAATGCTCGGAGGGGAGGGTCTGATGCAGGACGGGCTCCTGGGGAATGTCTAAATGCTCATTCTGCCAGAGTGGGTGACACCATGGGGTAGAAACCCAAGTAGTGAGAGTGGGGGTGGACCCACATCCTGGGGAGGACTAATGCCATCCAATAGAGGGAACTGTATCCCTCGAGAGAAAGGGTGGCTCCCAGGGCATTGGGGCAGTTGAGCAAGTTAGGCCCTGAACACTATTCCATCTATCTCTGGAAGTGGCTCCTCAGGAAACGGAGGTTGGCTATCACTGAGGGCACCAAGGTGGAAGGGAAAATGGACGTTAAATGTGTGGAACCAAAGTAAATGGGGGGTAAGAGAGGAGTTTCTTGAGAGTACACAAAGATGGATATAAAACATGTAATATTACACCATAACATATAGGAGATGACAGACTGATAATGTAAACCATAATGTAAAACATAGGATAACTAAAAATGTAAAGAACTGTGTATCCTAAAGTATGCACCATAATGTAAGCACAGATGTCACCTTGTTAGAAAGCTAATGTCTCAGACTCTGTACATCACTTTAAGTAAATATGATATGAATAGGGCGTAAGAGTATCACTGTGGAAGGGAAAAGGTTTTCTGGTGGATGTGTGGGAGTGCTGTATATTATATATATACATTGCTGTGGTCTAGGACTCCTGTGAAGAAAAGCTGAATAATTAGGGGGGGGGGGGAAATAGGATGTGGAATTTTTTCAAGTCAACATTCTTTATCTAAGTTCTTTATCTAACTTTATCCAAGTTCTTTATCTATCCTTTAAACTCATCGCTATATGCCATTCCCTAGTAAGGGACCATGACATTATATTGGGCTTCAAATTTCGGGGAGTTCTGGATCACAGAATGTTTCAACAATGGCAATGGAGGGATACTGGTATGGGATACCAATGACAGGTGATATATGACTGACAGGGAGCTGTACAGAACATATGTCCAGGGTGCATGGTAATGTTTGGATATACTCATAGTGGCAACAATTAAAAACCACAGTAGGGGGGGTACTGGGTTCCTGGCCAGTGGTGCTCTGTCGTGGTCCCTAGGGGAGCAGCGACAGTCTCCCAGGTACAGTGGTGGGGACCGGGAGGGAGTGAGGGTTCAACAGTGAGCCCCAGATGCTAATGACTATGCTTGTGAGCTGATAAACCCAAAATAAGAACAAGGCCTAGAGCAACTTTGTGCCTGGGAATTTCCTTCTGTCAGCCTTCATGTTACTCAAATGTGGCCAGTCTCGAAGCCAAACTCAGCATGTAAATGCAATGCCTTCCCCCCAGCGCGGGACATGACACCCGGGGATGAGCCTCCCTGGCAACGAGGGACCACTATCAACTACCAACTGATGATGCAACTGGAAAATGACCTTATACGGAAGGTTCAATGCGGATCAGCAGAATATCCATGTCTACATAAAATACCATGACTTTAAAATGCTGTTTGACCTAAAGTAAGGGGGAAATGGAAAGGAGAAATGAGTTTATATGGCTACGAGTTTCTAAAAAAGAGTCTGGAGGCTGGCAGAAGGTTTGCCCTCATGCACAACCTAGCAGAGTCAGAGAGACAGATAAAGCAGATACAACCCCCAGATATTGGTTCCTTTGAGGGCTAAAGAGACCCATGGGAGTTATGGTCATGGCCGATGGGGTTAACTACCAGGGCAGATGGCCCCTCTTTGGAAATGGTGTTTATGTGTGATGAATCTGGACTCAGATGGGATCTCCCTTCATAAGACTTTCATGCTAATGTGCTGGAGGTGCAGTTAATGTTGGGGTTTAAGATATATTTAGGGGATTTGAATCTCTGGACTGACAATGTGATAGCCAGATCCTGAGCCTCAACAGACTCCAGCACCTACAATCTGATTTATTGGACTTACCACACTCAGCTAAGATGGAGTTGAAGAAGGACAACCACCACACCATGGAGCCTAGAGTGATTACAACTGAAAATGGGAGGATTGCATCCAGCATCCAGGTGGAATCTGACCCTCCTCTTGACATAGAGGTGCAATGGACACAACCAATCCAATGTCCACATAGAAGAGGTGGCATCGGATTGGGAAAAGTGGACATAATGGACAAAGGGTATGGGGAAAGGCAGGAAGAGATGAGAGGTGGAGGCGTCTTTGGGACATGGAGCTGCCCTGGATGGTGCTTCAGTGGTAATCACCGGACATTGTAAATCCTCACAGGGCCCACTTGATGGAATAGAGGAGAGTATGGGCCATGATGTGAACCAATGTATATGAGGTGCAGAGGTGCCCAAAGATGTACTTACCAAATCCAATGGATGTGTCATGATGATGGGAACGAGTGTTGTTGGGGGGGGGGAGAGGGGGGGTGGGGGGGTGGGGTTGAATGGGACCTCACATATATATTTTTAATGTAATATTATTATAAAGTCAATAAAAAATAAAAAAATAAAAAAATAAAAAAATAAAAAAAAAAGAGTATTTTCAAAGGCTTTTAACTCATTTTTTAAACTGAAGATAAAGAATGCATTGTGACAGAGTTGAAATGTTAATAAAACTGTTATGTACATACATATACACACACACACAAACATATCCTAATGTCAATCAATGGCATATTTCCTAGATCCTTTCCTCCAACATGGAAGATGAGACACAGCATCTAATCAAAATAATGTAGCACGACTTGTTATTCTCCTTTGCCCTAGTTTTATTGACGTGCTTTATTCAGAGGACTATAACATGAATTTTTTGGTGACATTACAGAAAGAGAGTAGAGCTACAAGATCTGAGCTCTGCTCTCTGGCCTCTATGAACAGGCAAATCAATTAACTTCTATGGACACAGTTTCCAGAATTACCAAATGAAGATGTTGGGTCTGGTTGTCTCGAATGCTCCTCAGTCAGCGCTATTAGAAGCTTAGATTTGAAGTGAGAACACTTGCTTTAGCCTGAGAATCTGAAGGCCCAGGACTTTAATGATAATGCCTGTTTTTTAGGAATACTGTTCACATCCTCTGATGCTCCTAGGATTGGAGGTGTAGGGGTAAGGGAAAGGAGTGGTGATTGTAGGATGTTGGGCGTTAAATGTGGTGCTGCTCTTTGGATATCCACAGTCTAGGCAGATAAACTGGAAAGCAGCAGTGAAATAGCATTTATCTATAGAAGGCTTTATCACCAGACCACAAACTAAGATTGACAAAGCAGATCTGCCAACTGTTAATCAACAATTCTGGGTTAGAATCTGGTTTTTCCTTCTCTGGTGGCCAGCAAGGTAAAGTGGAAAGAGGACATGATTGGAGTTAGACGGATCTGACTTTGAATTGGATTCTGCTGTTAACAGTTGTACGAAATCCAGGACACCGTTTCCCCATATATAAAATTGGGATAAATCATATTTCTCAGAGTTATTAATCCTTAAAAAACTGTATAATTTTTATTCACTCCTTCTTTTGTGTAAGAAAGCCTTGCTTTCCCTGGCCACACTAAATGTACAACATGGCCCTATGTTTAACTTTAAGAAGGTGTTTTTAAGATAAATATGCTTTTAAGAATGTTTTTTTTAAAAAAATAGTTGTATTTATATTTTTGTAGTGCTTATCTTGGAGGAGAACAGCAGATATTTTTATTTCTCTGTGCTATAATTTTATTTTGTTTTTTAGTTCTATATAACAAAAGTATATCATTTTGTAACAAGAAAATTTTTTCTTAAATAAGAGCATTCATGATTGTTTATGATATATTCTCAAATGAAAAACCAATATATAGAATGTGTTCCTAATTTTCATAAATATATATGTAAAGAAGTAAAAACCTAGAGAGTTGCCTCTGAGTGATGAGGGTGTACATTGTTTTAAATATTCTTCCTTCTGCTTTTTTGGTGTTTTCCAAATTGACCACAGTAAAAAATATTCAAAACAGCAATCAGGGGTTAAACAGCTCTCCACTTAGACCTAGAGGAAAGTGAGACTTTTGAGCACTAACTGAAAAACAGTCTTTGGGAATTAAAATTGCAGGGGGGAAAAAAGCCTTCTCCTAAGAAACAGTCTTTGTTTGTTAAGATAAAAAAGGGACTGTAAAATGGTTCTCTCCCCCCACCCATTTCCTTTCTCCAAAAGCAGTTTCTTCTGAGAAACATTAAACCCCCTTAATACTCTGCTGGGAATTCTCAGCTCCACGCTTGCCCCAAGCCTGATAGAAGGGTGTTTGTTCCTTTCTGGTGACTCAGCTGGGAAACGTGGCTTATTGTTTTGGCAAAAATGGCCACCAAAGGGGCCCTTGCAAGGTCTCCTTTCTTTCCAGGAGGCTGGAGAAGCCAGCGGTAGGAAAACAGTGTGATTGCCTTTCAGGCAGCCCAGGCTATAGACAAATCCAGAAGACATTTACCTTCTCCTATTTTTTTTTTCTTCTAGTAAACACTCGCTCATTCCCAGAAAGCAAGAGGCCATCTACAATTTTCCTGAATTTGCAGAGGAAGAGTCCATAATCCCAATGGCCTGGAGAATTAAGAATCTGGGTAAAACTGGTTCTCCTGCTGGATCAATCTCAAAGAGAGGCAAGCTCATTCATTCATTCACTCATCCATCTATCTATCCATTCAACAACAATGCTAGCCTTGCTGATACAGCTGTGAGCAAGACAGACTAAAACTAGCCTTCTGGGAGCTTACATTTTGGGCACAAGAGATGGATAATAAGGGAGATGGATAATAAGAAAAAAAGTCAAAAAAGCAGTAACAAATGTCAGAAAGTGAGACCGTAGTATAAAGAACACAAAGCAGGATAAGGTTCTAAAAAGTCATGAAGGAGTAGTGTGGGTGGACAGGACAGACCTCTTTGAGGAGGTGACATTTGAAGGTTCAAGTTTTGGAAAGACCAAACCTGGCATAGTCAGCAATGGCAGAGTGGTTGAGGAGGCAAGAGGCAGGAAATGAGATCAGAGAGGTAGCATAGGACTGGAGCATGCAGGGCTTAGAGGCTGTAGGGAAGAGTTTGGATTCAAGAACAAGTGACCATCTAGGGTTACTGGGGAACCAGAGCAAAGGGCTGCAAGCAGCCAGCCATCCCTCAGCAGCTCTTTGTCCCACTCTGTTAGGTGGGAACCTTGAAGATTAAATTGAAGTTTCCTGTTCTCTAGGCGCTTCAGTCTTGGCCAAGAACCTAATTCAATTATAGAACAATTGGTGGCTAAGGCTCATGTCTCTGATTCCACACACAGGTATTTGGAGGGGAGGTCAATTTGAGCAGAAGCTGTCGAAGAAGATTTCATGGGGTAGGAGTGGGCTAGAACTAGACCTCAGGGAGGGTAGGATCACATCAGGGACAGCAAACATTTGACTATACTCTCCCGCCTCCTTCCATTGCAAACATCTTTAACCACATGAAGCTCCCTTTCCCACTGACTGTGACCTTCGAAAGCTCCTCAGATAGTTCCAGGTAGATGCCACCAATTCATCATTTAGCACAGGAGAAACTTCAGCCTAGCCTATGCCTGGTGGGTCAGGAAAACTTGGGGAAGAAAGTGACTCCCAAATAGAGAGACCTAAAGATGGAGTAGGTGTTACCTAGATGAATTTGGCAAGAAGAGTGTTTCCAGCCAAGAGATGAGCATGTGCAAAGGGCCAGTGGTGGTAGAGAATGGGTTGAATAATTCAATATAGCCGCATTGTAAAGTGCAGCAGGGAGAGGGGCTGGAGAATGGTCATGTGGAGGGGTGGGGTGTTGTGTGAAATCTGGGCTTTAAGTGGCAGCAAGAGAAAGGCTTTGAAGAGTTTAAATATAAGAGTGGAGTGATTCTTGTCGTGTTTGCAAACATCACTCTAGCTGGTCTCAAAACCAGACAGGACAGAAGGCATGGGTCAGCTTCTTTCTTCAGGAAACCAGGACATAAATAGCGTGATGTCAGAGGGAAAGGAGAAAAGTGGGGGCTGTAGACTATTCTGGAGGTGGAATCACTCAAAAGTGGTGACTGGAGCTGATGATGTAATTAGAAAAAGACCTTGAATAAAAGGGTCAACTCAGACCAGCAGAATATCTCAGCCTACATGTTACATCAGGTGTTAAAAACTGCTTTTTGACCTTGAACGAAATGGGGAAATGGGAAGGACAAATGAGTTTATATGGCTATGAGTCTCCAAAAAAGACTTGGAAGTCATCAGAGGGGTTGCACTTATGCACACCTCAGTAGGGTCCCAGAGACAGCCAAAGTAGATACAACCCCAGGTGCTGGTTCTCCTGAAGGCTACAGAGAGCATAGTTCTATAGTCATGGCAAACCACTCTGGAGTACAGTGCCATGTCAGTTGGCCCTACTTTGGAGTTTGTGTCCCTGAGTGTGATGGAGTTGGACTCCAATGTGACCTTTCTACACGTGCCTCTTCTGTCACTTTTACTGGACCTGTGGTTGGTGCTGGGGTTGGTGTATACTCAGGAGACCTGAATTTCTGGACTGTCCACATGACAACCAGGCCCTGAGCCTCAGCAGACTTGCAACTCCTACCCTCTGGATCATTGGACTTACCCCGGCCAGCTAACAGGGAGGTGAAGAAAGTCAACCACCACACCAGGGAGCCAAGAATGCCTACAACTGCAAGCAGAATTGCATCCATCATCCATGTGGGATCTAAGGCCCCTCTCGATATAGAAGTGGAGTGGACATAACCATCCCAGAGTCCACAGGATGGAGGAATAGAGTATAGATTAGAGTGGACTTACTGATACTCTACTATGGAACTATTGTGACTAGTAATGGAAGAAATTGTAGCATTGATGTAGAGAAAGTGGCCATGGTAGCTGCTGAGGGTAGGGAGAGGCAAGAAGACATATGATGTGGGGGCATTTTCAGGACTAGAGTTGTCCTGGGTGGTATTGCAAGGACAGATGCTGGACATTATATGTTCTGCCATGTCCTACTGGGTGGACTGGGGGAGAGTGTAAACTACAACATAAACCACTATCCATGTGGTGCAGCAGTGCTCCAAAGTGTATTCACCAAATGCAATGAATGTCCTATGATGATGAAAGAGGTTGTTGATGTGGGAGGAGTGGGGTGAGGGGTGTGGGGCTATATGGGGACCTCTTATATTTTTTGAACATAACACTTAAAAAAAAAATAGCGAGGAAAAAAAAAAGTGGTGATTGGGTATGAAGGTAGAAGAGGAAATCAAAGCTGAAGTTCAGTTTCCTCACATGAGTTCCAGGTCCGCCCACTGACAAGGGAGAAATGAAGACTGACAATTCCAGCTGGGCTGTGCATTCAGATGTGGAACACCCCCTGGAAGCCAGCAGCACATCTTCGCCAAAAGATGTCTGCATCCCTTCCGAGAACTTGGCACACCAGAAATGCAGGCGTTTCTCACTTCTACTTTAGTTTTCAGGCAAATTGTCCTTCAAGTTCAGGGCTTCTTTTTATTTTTGTTGTTGTGGCCTTATTGTGACAATAGATATAGATACCATAATATTTACCATTTTAACCACTTTTAAATGTACAATTCAATGGTATTCGTTACATTTACTATGTTGTGCTACCATCACCACTGTCATACCAGAAACTATTTGGCTTAACCAAATAGGAATTTTTTGTCTCTCGGTTTGGAGGTCAGAAGTCCAACGTCGAGGTATCATTAGTGATGCTTTCTACAAGCATCTGTCGCATTCAGGTGATGGCTTTCAGGCAGTCCTCTGTTACAGGGCCATCTGTCTCCTTGTATCTCCACCCCTGGTTTCCACTAATTGACTCTATCCAAATTTGCTCAGCTTATCAGGACTTCAGCCATAGTGCATTAAGGTTCACCCTGATTCAATTTGGCCTTATCCTGAAAGGACCTTCAGAGGTCCTATTTAAAAATGAATTCATACTCACAGGAAGCTGATGCCCCATCTTCACAGAGGATAAGCCAAAGACTCAGGGGGTCAGGGATGATATACAAGGTGTCACAGCAAGTGGGAGGAGAGTAGAGAGTTAGAACCAAGCAATCTCGATGGAATAAACCTTCCTACTCCAGCCCCAAATGCCCTGAGCCTCTTAAGTTATGCTCTTGCCCACCCGAGCATATTCAAGCGATGGTGCCAAGTGTAGGAGAACACGGAAGCCTAACCCTCTGGATGCTGTGTCAACACCTCCAGCCAACCGCTTTATAAATCTCCCACTTTATAAATTGTCTGACTCTCTTTCTCCTCTCCTGACTGCCCACCTTTTAGCATCTAGAGTGGGAAGGGCCTTGGCTTGATCCTACAGTTCACAGGGTCAAGTTCAGGTCTACAGTCCTTGCTGTGTGGTCCTGGCCAATTCCTGCCCCCCCCTCTGGAGTCTCACTTTCCTTAACTGGGGTGCTATGAGGGTGATATCACGCACATGCCCCCTCAAAGGCCACTGGTCCCCTTTTCCCTATGATTGACCCTGCTCCGACCTCAACACACAAAAAATCTAAGCAAGCACTCATGAAGTTTGCACTGCAGATGATTGCCACTCTGACCTCAGCTTGTCCCACTCTCCCCCTGCCTCACTACTTCAGCCTCACTGACTTCCTTGATATTTCTCGAACACTCTAAGCATACTTCCATGCCAGGGTCTTTGCATTTTCTGTTCCTCTGCCTAGAATTCTCTTCTCCCAGGATATCTACAGATCCAACTCCCTCTCTTCCCTTAGGTTTACATGAAAAGTCACCTCTTCCATGAAGCCTTCCCTGACCTCCCTACCTAAAATTTCAACACCACTCCATTCCTGTCTCACACACTTCATATCCCACATCCCAGACAGAATTTCTCCTCATCATGATCAATATCTAACATTTGATATCCTTGCTAACCACCTGTCTCCCCAACTATGGTATCAGCTACATGAGAACAGATTTTGGTCTGTCAAGTTCACTGTTTCAGTCTCAGCACTGAGAACACTTTTAGAAGATGTTTAAGAAATATTTGTTGAATGAATGAATGAGGATGTGGAAGGTGGGGAGGGCCCGTATTGTCCAGCCTGTGGCCTCCGCTCTCTGCCTTCTGATCTGTGGAACTCCAGCTCATGCTCCTCACCTCTTTCTCACCCCCAGGTTTCCAGATGTCTCCCCACTTACTTTTGTGCTCTAATTCAGCTCCTTTGAATCTGTACACCCCACAAGAGGAGGTCAGGAAGCAGGGCCTAAAGTTTCAGAAAAGACATCATACACAAGAAAGTGTGTGTGTGTGTATGTTTCTGCTCTGTAGGAAGTGTTTTTAGAGACCTCAATAGAAGTGCATGTAGGTGACATGTACAGGTCCTGGCACACAGTAGGACCACTCTGAAGGTTGAGGTTTGGAAGTGCCACCTCACCTCCCTGCCAGAGCACAGGTCTGAGGTGTTGTTCAAAAGCCACGTTTTAGGGTCTGAACCCACTATACTCTATCTGCTTTTAGTTATTAAAGGCAAATCAAGGAAGTGGAGGAATCGAGATGGAGGTAGATGCCGTGGGTCCCTGCCCACCCCATCTTTGATCCAGGCCAAACTGTGGGGATGAGGACATCCCAATCCCCCCATAATTTGTGGGATCTGGAAATAGAAGGGACTTCTGTCTGAGGTGAACACATACCCCCATTTTCATCAGACAGTCCCAGTTTGCACTTGCTGCCTGACAGAATTCTGATAAGTTCACCTCTCCTCTTCTAATGTACCCCCAGTTTGCATGATAAACTATGTGGCCACCCTCCCATGCCTCATTCATAGTTTGAGGCCCTGTGTTATATGGTCTCTGCTTTACTTTCAAATAGTTCAGCATAGATAGTGGGAGGTAAGCATGTTGTTTTTGACCTACACTCTAACAGTGGTTGCTTAACACTTGAACTACACTAATCAAAACATATCCTGCAGGTATTGGTTAGCATTGAAATGCTCTAATAAAAAATAGAGATGATACCAGCCCTTCATTCAGAGGACTACAGTTACAATGGATGTTGGAAATGATAGTTGTAATGGATGTTGGAAACAATTTTTCCTTGATGGAATGATTTCATCAAGGACTGTAGATTGGTTAGGTGTGTTCAGTCTGCTGATCTTGCATGAGCAGGGCATGAGGATCTAGAGAGCCCAGTAGGTTGGCTCTTTGGAATGGCACCCTAGGTTTAGGACTCTGTCCACAACCCAATTAGAAGGTTTTAATGACGAATTCTGAATCAATTAGTTGATTCCTGCTGCCAAAATAATATTATACATGTCCAAAGAGAACCTTTTATTCAAGATACTGTGTGAGTGCCTAAAACCCAGAAAGCTGAGTTATCAAGCTTACAGAATTACATGTTTGTGTGCCACTTTGCTAATAAGCAAACGTACACATGGCAGAAATCCACTGGAGATTTGCTTTCCCTGTAAATGCTACTCATTGAGTCCGCCAGTATTTACCAAAGAAGAATTTAAGAATTGTGGACAAATTGGTCAGGGTCAGTTTACAATACCTAGGAAGGCAGCGACAAGACCCCAGAGAAGGAGCCACAGGCTGTGTTCAGGCAGAGAGGCTTGGCAAATAGCCCTGTATACCCAGGATAACATGGACATTTCGAGGAGAATCCCTGGGCCAGTGGCCAGGAAAAGGTGCAAACTTGCTGCATCCTGCCTGAATGCACTCCCAAGTTTACAACCTCTGGGAATGAGGACATCTCAGAAGATAAGAGTACAGGTAGGTGATCACCCTGGAGAAAGACGTCTTCTCTGTAAAATGCAGATTACAGTTTACAGTGGAAAAGGCTGGGGGAATCCTGAATTGAAGGCTAGGGTTAAAAATAGGAATTTAGCTGGCTATAGGAAAATAAAGACATTTTTTGCTTCTGTCATAGCTGAATTTGTGACCGAAGTTCATTCCTTTTATAATAGCTATCAATAATAATTCAATCAGGGAAGCGGATGTGGCTCCAGTGATAAGGCCTCCACTTATTATACAGGAGGTCCTGGGTTCAATCCCTGGGGTCTCCTGGTGAAAAAGAAGAAGAGCAAGTGTGCCTGTGCAGCAAGCCAGTGCCCACGTGGCAAGCTGAGTGCCCAAGTGGTGAGCCAAGTGCCCACGTGGTGAGCCAAATGCCCATGTGTTGAGCCAAGTGCCTGCATGGTGAGCCAAGTACCTGTGTGGTGAGCCAAGTGCCCACACAAGTGCCCATGTGGCGAGCTGAGTGCCCATGTGAGTGCCCATGTGGTGAACCAGTGCCTGCATGGCAAGCCAGGACCCATACAGTGAGCTGAGTGCCCGCAAAAGTGCCTGTGTGGTGAGCCCAGTCCCTGCGTGGTAAGCTGAATGCCCATGTGAGTGCTTGTGTGGTGAGCCAGTGTCCACGTGGAGAGCTGAGTGCCCTTGCAGTTTCTAGAATTGATTATGGTGATGGTTACAAAAGTCTGTGAATGTGTTAAAAACCACTGAATTGGAAACGGTTGTGGCTCTGCCTACCATACGGAGGTTCCAAGGTTCTATACCCAGGCCTACGTGCCATGCTGCTGCATGCAAGGAGTGCCGTGCCATGCTGGGGTGTCCCCCGCGTAGGGGTGCCCCACGCGCAAGGAGTACACCATGCAAGGAGAGCTGCCATGCGTGAAAAAAGCACAGCCCACCCAGTACTGGCGCCGCACGCATGGAGAGCTGATGCAGCAAGATGAAGCAAAAAAAAAGCAACACAGTTTCCCGGTGCCGCATGACAAAAATGCAAGAAGACACAGAAGAACACACAGTGAATAGACACAGAGAACAGACAATGGGGAGGCAGGGGAAAGAAATAAATAAAATAAATCTTTAAAAAAAACAACAACATTGAATTGTACACTTTAAACAGGTGAGTTGTAGAGTATGTGAGTCCTATCTCAATAAAAATTTTATAATTAAAAAATGCAATGGGTATAACAAATGCTTACAAAATGACACTGTTGCTCTTTTCATACATTTATGATGATGCATTTAATACTTCGTTCAGTGAATCATCCAGGACACAAAAGAAAGTGTAAAATCAACCAACCCAGGTTTGATTAATTTTTCAATGGAGGAGGCTGAAAAGAAAGAATGGCATGGGCTTTCTGGGACTTTCCATTCGTCCAGGGACATGAGAGTCAGCAGGTTGGGTGGAATTTCCTCATCCCAGGGTGGCTGAGAACAATCTTTCTAAGCCTGTGTGGGTTCTGGTCTGTTTCCACGTGGTTCCCTGGAAGCAGAGCCAGCAGTAAGCATTTGGGATCAGTTTTTCTTTGGGGGAAGATTCCAGAAGCAGGAGTGAGGGACAGGGGAGTGTGAGACCAGAAGGGGAAAGCCGTCAATTCACACTATCGAGCTCGTTACCACTCTGGGAGCTCAGTCCCTCTGGGGACCCTCTGCGGCACCGGTCCCTCTGAAGGATCAGAGATGGGGGCATTTCTCCTTGAGGTCCCATTCTCTCTTGGTGGAGGATTTCTCCAGGCTATCCAATGCACGGGCTGAGTGACTAATCCTATTTTGGAAAGAAAGGTGTGGTTGTTCCAGAACCTTCCCATGTATTGCTTCATTCTGTCCTTGCAATCAATCAGAGAGCTGTTCTTATGTTCCTGTGAGGAGAGAGCTCAGAGAACTCAGTGCTCAAAGTCACTGCTAGAATAGGCAAGGTTGGGACTCAAATTTGAGGCCCCTCTTGATCACAAAAGCTCACCCTCCATTCACTATATCTCATGAACACTGTGAAAATTGCAGGCAAAATATCTTCAAGACTCCTAATTATTTTTCACAACATCATTTCATACCCTGCCCAGTCTAGATGGGCCATATATCATCAGGGGCTGGAGGTCTAATTAAGCTTTTGCTTTGCACCTTTTATAAGAAATAAAAATGAGTGGCAGACTTGGCCCAATGGTTAGGGTGTCCGTCTACCACATGGGAGGTCCGCGGTTCAAACCCCGGGCCTCCTTGACCCGTGTGGAGCTGGCCCATGCACAGTGCTGATGTGCACAAGGAGTACTGTGCCCCACGCGCAAGGGGTGCACCACGGAAGGAGAGCCGCTCAGCGTAACAGAAAGTGCAGCCTGTCCAGGAATGGTGCCACCTGCACGGAGAGCTGACACAACAAGATGATGCAACACAAAGAAACACAGATTCCCGTGCCGCTGACAACAACAGAATCAGACAAAGAAGACTCAGCAAATAGACACAGAGAACAGACAACTGGGGTTGGGGTTGGGGGGAGGGAGAGAAATAAATAAATAAATAAAAATCTTTTTAAAAAAAGGAAATAAAATTGATTGTACCTAACATACTGTAAGCACTTACTGTCCGCCAAGCTCTGAACTCTGCTGAGTAATACTCACGGACTGAGCTAATCTTTCTCTAACTCTTTTGAAGATGACACAATAAGAAATATGTTTTACATGGGGACTGAGGCCACACATATAAGACCGGAAGTTTCATAAAAACTTCTTTTTATGGGCAATGCTTACCATGTCTGATATTCTAATCTATTTCATTTTTTAAAATACTCGCAGCCATTAAATTGATTTCACAGGCCGCTAATGGGCCATCTCCCATAGAATGGAAAGAAAACTGGATTATGTATTTATTCAATTACTTACCAGACACACGTATAGTGTCCCATCTAAGCCACTCCTCCACCAAAATAATAATGATCACATTAGGTCAGTTCCCCACTCCCGCCACTGAATGCCCTTTACACTGGCTCCATTTCTTCAGAGCATTAATCTGTTTGTGTTTTTATCCATTGTGTGGTTGTTGGATTTGTGTCCATTTTGCATGGACTGTAAGATGCACATGAGACCACAGCTACTTTGGTTCACCTCTGTCCTCAACAGTGTGCCTAAAATACAGTAGGTGCTCAATATTTATTTAATGAATTCATTTTAATAGTGACTGGTTCGGGGAAGAAAGAATAAAGAAATACTCTTTATCTCCTTTACTCTTCCCAACAGCTCTATTAGGAGACATGAACAGGGAGGGTCACCTGCTTGGGTTCAGACCCCAGTTCCACAGACCCAAGATGTGTGACCTTTCACAAGTTTCTCCTCTGTAAAATGGAGATAACAATGACCTACTTTGTGGAATGATGATGAGGATTAACTGATAAATGTCAATGAACTTTAGCCATTATTATTATCACTTTACAAAGGAGGGCAGAGCAGCATATTTCAGGCCAGAGTGAACTTGCCTTCAGCCTTTAGGGACAGAGGCAACACCTTGTACTTATTTCAAATGATGAAACTCAGTTAGCTGTTTTCAACACTTAAATCCTTTCCTCAGGTAGCATACCCAATGGCCAGCAATTATTGCATTGTTCCTACTGAAGTGCATTCCAGTTGTACTTAAATGTTCCATTCTGGCCAACACAACTTTCAGATCTTCACTTCAAAGTAATTTCTTTGCAATTATCAGGTCTACTAAGTTGTCCTACTTAAACCTGTCTCCTGGAACATATAAAACCTTTTAGCCAGGGAGAAGCAGGCTCTGGAGAGGGATTTTCCTGGAGCATCCAGGATAGACGTTATGGGAGAGTGTGACCAGGACCTGAAGGTGGCAAGCAAATGTCTGAAGTCTGGGAAGCACTGCCCTTGGTCACTCAGATCAAAGATTTCCCTACAATAACAATCATGTCTTTCAGGGTCAAGATATGACCCTTGTTGGCTGTACATTTTTCCTGCTGTGGATTCTCACCCAGAAGAGCAGAGGAGTGTCCTTGGAGACAGGATCTACACAGATGTCCTGACTAGTTACCAGCCTGGGCCATTCCTGCCATTCCACTGGGCAAGACACTGCTGAGGTCACCCACGCCTGGCTGGTGTAGGCTGGAGGTTAAGGACTCAGTGCGATTCAGACAGACCGTAAGTTGAGTCCTGGTTCAGGCACTTAGCAGCTGTTGTACTTCTCCAGATTCAGTTCCCTCATCTAATAAAAAAAGGGGGGAAACGGACTTGGCCCAGTGGTTAGGGCATCTGTCTACCACATGGGAGGTCCGCGGTTCAAACCCCAGGCCTCCTTGACCCGTGTGGAGCTGGCCCATGCGCAGTGCTGATGCGCGCAAGGAGTGCCCTGCCACGCAGGGGTGTCCCCCGTGTAGGGGAGCCCCACGCACAAGGAGTGCACCCCGTAAGGAGAGCCGCCCAGCGCGAAAGAAAGTGCAGCCTGCCCAGGAATGGCGCCGCCCACACTTCCCGTGCCGCTGATGACAACAGAAGTGGACAAAGAAATAAGACGCAGTAAATAGACACAGTGAACAGACAACCGGGGGAGGGGGGGAATTAAATAAATAAATCTTTTTTCAAAAAAACGGGGGGCACAATCACAGCTCCCACCTCACAGGCCAGACATGCTGTGAGGCATACTAGAGATAAGGAGTGGGAGTGTTAACACCGTGCCTTGCACATAAGCGTTTCTGAAGGTTGGCTTTCCCTCCCTTCCTATTATTGCAGCTGTCATTACTATTAGCATTGAAACCTCAGGCTAACTTTGAATTCTCCCATTCCCAAACCAATCATTTTTCAGGTGCAGTTGATTCCATCTCAGACCTGTCTTCACTGTCCCTCCTTTCTGTTCCCACAGTCTTCCACTACCCTTCACCTGACCAAGCTCAGGCTTCATCTCTTCTCATGTGGTCCATCCAGTCAATGTTCTTTAGCTCTGTTACACATTGGAGTCCCCTGGGAGCCCAGGCTGCACCACAGACCAGTAATTCTGAATCTGTGGGGAGAGATCCCAGGCATCAGGTTGATCTAGGTGATTCCAATGAGCCTGAGGCCGAGAAGTACCACTCAGTCCATGGCCCCCACTAGAGGGACCTTCTTAGAAGACAGCTCCACAGTGTATCCCCACTTCTGAGAAAAATTTAACAGGCCTCCCCAGTCCTCCTCAATTCAATAGGACCTTATGGTGGGCCAATCAATCCTAGTGACTCCAACTCCATTTTAAAGATAAATTCACTGACTCTCCTAAGTTAGGAGTTTTATACTTGCAGAATCTGTGGGCTGAGAAATAGCTACCATGAATTCAGTAACACTTTTAAATGAATGGAGTTTCTTAGTCATCATTATAGCACCTCCTCATGCTTGAAAAGTAGCATATATTGAGACCTTCCACTTCATCTAACTTCATGTAGAGTCATTGAAATGCACAGGCCCTGGGCCCACAGCCCACAGATGCTGCTAGTTAAGGTCAAGGTGGAAACTTTACCAAACAGCAAGTTAAGGCCCTAGACGGATTAGATTAATTTCCCAAGGTCACACAACAAGAGACAGAACTGAAATTGTGCCCCAGGCTTCCAGTGCCCAGCCCAGTGCTCTTTTCCTTTCAGAAGATACTCAAGACTCTCCACACCTAGCACAACCCATCTCTTCAGACTCATGTGGGCCACCTCTCGACAAGTACCAACGTTACTTATAAAATCGATCACTCACAATCCCTCAGCAACCGCCTCTGCCTTTACTGATGTGCTCTACCTTTTCCCAGACACCTGCCTACATCTCTACTTGGTAAGATGCTACCCTTACTCCTCAATGGAGATGAAGAATTTACAAAAGGAATAATATTCGAATGTCAAATATGCTTACAAAAATACTCCAACATCATTCAAAATCAAAGATGAACATAAACAGGGGTAGAATGGTTAGTAATACCCAGGTGCCCAGTAGTTTTAGCTCTGACACTAATAGCCATATGGCATCGGGATAGTTACTTAACCTCCCTAAGTCCTTGTGATGTGTTTACTTGGCTGGGTTAAAGTCCCCAAATTCGACCTAGATGTTACTGTGCTGGTATTTTATGACTTAAGCAGTGATGATTTTCCTTGGTAATCTGGGTGGGCCTGGTTCAATCAGGTGAAGGGCTTTAAGAGCAGAACTGAGACTTCCCCAGTAAAGAAGAAATTTCCTCTGTAGATGTAAGTTCAGCCACTGTGTGAGAGGTCAGTCTGCCCAGCAGATTCCAGACCTGCCTAGCCAGCCCCCACAATCGCATAAGCCAGCTCCTTGCCACATGCCTTGTTTATGGTGGAAGCCTGACTGAAGCAGTCCTGAAGCCATATTATGGAGATAATAACAGCACCTGCTTCCCAGGGTGGGTGGTCATGAGGATAGAATGACATCACACATGGACAGTGTTTGTCTGGCACACAACTCACTGCTCACAAAATGTTGGGTTGTGTTGTAATTTATTTGTAATGACTATGGTAGATTGCAAAAATGGTTACAAATTCTTTCCCTCTTTCTATTCATACCTCCTCGCCTTGTAAATTTGAGGTGCTCCCAGGCTGACCTTGAGCTCAGTCATGAGATTTGCTTCAGCCAAGGAATGTTACCAAATGTGAGGCATGCAGAGGCTTGAAAAGTGCTTATGTATTGTCCTCTTCTGCTATGCTTCAGACCTCTTCCCAAGCAGGTGAAGAAACCCAGGCTAGCCTAACAAATGATGAGAGGCACTTTACCCAATCACCCTCCCCGCTGCCCTTCCTTTCCACCAGTAGCCAACCAACCCCTTAGCAGTAGAGCCTCTTAGTTGATGGCTGCTCATCTCAAATGCGTGAGTGATCCCAGCTGAAACGAGCAGAAGAAATGTCCAGGTAAGGCTAGCCCAAGGTGCTAACCCACAGAATCATTAGCAAAATAAACAAAGCCATTATGGGATTGGGGGTGGATAATTTGTTATGCAGCAAAAGCTAACTAATACAGAAATAATAGTAAGATTCTTTCAAACTGGAAATTGGTTTTAAAATAACAATGAACATTATTAATATGGATATAATAGAACAACTCTTCCCCTAGATTTCTTTCCAGTATAGAAATTGTTACTATCTTTCTGAGAGTTGATAAATGGGTATAATATGTTTGAGAACTTTATGTGCATACTCTTTGACCCAGTAATTCCAGTTCAATAATTTATTAGAAGGAAATAATAAGAAATATGCAGACAGATATATGAATAAAGGACTTTCAATATGGTAAGAACTTTGAATGGCAATGGGGGACTACATAATAGTGAAGAAATGGAAACAACTTAAATGCACAACGGAAGACTGTCAAATAGATCCTGGTGCACCATAATCAAATACTAGGCAGTCAATAAAATTAACTGTTCAAAGAATATGCACAGCCTTAGAAAAAGCTCACAATTTGGTCAACGAAAAATTATCATACAAATCTCATACACAAATTTCATAGTGTGTATGTATATGTGTTTGTATAGAGAAAGGGGATGGAAAATGAACCAAAATATTATCTCTGAGTATGGTATTCTGGGTGTCTATTTTATATTTGTATCTTCCTATATTTTATATTTTTTACAATTATCATATTACACTTTTTTGATCAATAAAATAAAAAGATTGCAAAAAATCCTATCCATTCCTGAAAACCTATCTCAAATGTCAAATGAGCCAAGCCTTTCTCTATCCCTGTCCTGAGTGACTTCCCCTAGGGATTTGCTAGGTGAGTGCTTCAGAGTTATACTGTATTTTACCCTGAATGTAGAAGGCACACATCACATATTTGTTAAGTAAAACTGCACTGGATGACTTCTTGTGAGATTGCCTCCAAAATATATCCATGATGAGACCACTTCTCCCACCTCAGCTGCTATTACTCATGTCCAAGCTACTGTCATCTGATGCCTGGACAACTGCAGTAGCCTCCGGAATAGTCTTTCTACTTTTACCACGCTCCTTTGGTCTTAACAGAGCTGCCAGAGGGATCTTTTAAAAATACGACAGATTAAATCCCTCCTCTTCTCCAAACACTGCATTTGTTCTGCATTTAGGGCACAGCCTTAAGTCCTTGCAAAGCTCTGGCCCTTGCTACCACACTGATCTCATGTCTGACAAGGTCTTGTTAGCTTACAGGTCCAGCCACTGTGAGCCTCCTGGCTACTTCTCCACCTCCCCAGACAGTCTCCTGCCTCAAGAACACTGTCCTTCTTTTTGCCTCTACCTGAAAGAATTCTTCCCCAGTTGGTGGTGTGGCTCACTCTTTAACCACCTCTAAGGCTTGGCTCAAATGTTCCCTTTCTCTATCAAGTGTTCACGGAATATGATGTATGCAACCTACTCTCAAATGTTTAGAGATAGATAGAAGGTAGATAGACAGATGATACAACAGAAGTAGCAAAATGCTAAAAGTAAAAAGTTGGTAAATCTGGATGTGCAGGTAGGGGTTATTTTGGAGTTCTTCATATAGATTTTATTTTTTCAACTGTCTTTTAAGGTTGAATTTTTTTTTTAAATGTTCCCTTCTCAGTGAGGCTTTCTTTCAATTCCAGTCCCCACCCCGTCACTCCTCTCACCTTCTCCTGCTTTGCTTTTCTTCATAGTCCTTGTCACCATGTAACACCAAGTTACTTATATATTTGGTTTATGGTGTGTCTGTCTCCACTAGGCAGGCCCACATCAGGGCCTAGCATAGATAAAGAGCAGGCACTCATTAAACATGTGCTGTGGGAACAATCGGTATGCTTCCTCACACACAGTCTGCATCTAGACTGCACTTTATTTATCTCCCCTAACAGGACTTAGCTCCAGTTCCTAATTTAACTTTGGTTCTGAAGCCAGGCAGCCTCTTTCGAAACTAGAAAAGGCTAACAGGCTTAAGTTCAGTTGCAGCAAAGGGTTCTCTCCTAGTTCACAAGTTTCCTAACTCTGCTTACCCAACTACTCAAGATAAGACTCAGAAAGATAAATTCTGGATATTGAGGCAACCTATCGAGTGTTAATCACAATTATTCCAGCGATGTTGAAAGTCTAATATAATGTCTCACTTGAATGATGACTAGGCAAACATAGAACCTGGAATGATAGGCCAATGGAACAAGGCTGAACGGAGGGCTCAGAGAGCTAAGTTTTAGTCTAGGCCCCTCCATCTCTTTAGAACCATGAGTTTGGGCAAGTCCCCTACTCTCTCTGAAGACTCAGATGTTCAAAAAGAGGATTTAATCTAGATCATCCTGTATTCATAGTCCGTGTTCTCCAAGAAAGACAATCAAGAGGATATATGTAAATATTAGAGATTTATTATAGGAATTGGCTCATACAACCATGGGTATTGGCAAGTCTGAATTCCATAGGACAGGCAAAAGTTCAGGAACTCTAATAAAGGTAATGTTGAGTTCTCCAGGAGACATAGGCTGACTGAAGCAAAGATCGAAATTCTTCTTTTGGACTGTTGAAATCCTGTTCTGCCTTTAAGGCTTCCAACTGACTAGATGAGGAGACACCTCTTCTTGTTGAAGGCAATTTCTTTGTTTATTGTACATGCAATCAGACATAGATGCAATCAACTGACTGATTATTTAAATCCATGTACAAAATATCAACAGGACAGTGCTTGCTTGACCAAATAACTGGACACCATCTCTTATGCCCCATTCTGGCTCTGAAATATTAGTGTTCCATTAATATGAAACACTAACAGAGGTGTCTCTGCAAAAAGGAAGCTGGAGCCACCCAGGATTGTGTTCCCCTCCCCCTCCACTTGATTCATCTAATCTCTCCATCTCTTCCCCTGTGCAAAGGCACCTTCTGTCAGACCCAAGGGCTAAGGTTCTTGAGAGGGTCCGCTGAGCTTCAGTTTGCTCATCTCTGAACTGGGAGTAAGAACACAGACCTTTCGGGGCTGTGTGGAGATGAAATGAACTACTATACACTAATACACACAAAGCCCTGTCCCAGAGCCTGGCACCTAGTAGGCTTGCGGTCAACATTCATTTTCTCCCTTTTACTGCCTCTTCAGTGTTCTGTTCTGATCAAGGGAAAAAGAAGAGGTGAAATCATTATCCCAGCCTCCACGGGCTCTCTCTTTCCACATCCATCTTCAGAGCTGACAAGCCAGGCTGCCTTCTTGGGGCCACAGCATCTTTTTTTTTTTTTTTTTTTTTAAGATTTATTTATTTATTTATTTCTCTCCCCCTCCCCCTGGAATGAAGCCTTTCTCATAAGAGCTTGGTAGTCAATGGATTTCTTCCTCATTGCCACGGGAACTGGAATGAAGAACATTTTACTTAGTTATCAGAAAGTGCTTGTCAATCCTTGAATGAAAAGGCTATAGCTGTCAAGGATTTGGGAGTAACTAACTAGGTTGTTGGTGAGATGAGAGCAGGAACCTTATCTGGTTCCAGGTTATACCCTTAGAACAAAGGTGCTTCACCTGGGCCAATGAACTCAAAGGCCAGATCTCAGCAGGTCTAATAACCCCCTCAAAGCACATGTAAATGTTTTCCAGGATGTTAATTTTTCACTAGGAGGATCTCTAGCTTTCATCAGGTCCCCAAATTGGGCTCAGACCCACTCCCTAAGTACACAGTACATATTCACACATCCAACAAAGGCTGACCCTCTTCAAGAACCATTTGCTATAGGAGTTAATCAATTAAGGAAAAGCGTGCAAAGTGAGAACTTCTATAGGTGAATCTTTTTATTTCACTGGACCTAGTCAAAGCCTTTTGGTTCCCCTAGGTTGCCAAGCCCTTCTTCCCAGTAGAAGTTTCCCTAAATCAACACTTAAAGGCCCAATTTTTTAAAGCTGCAATGTGACATAAGCCCTGGGCTGGAGAGAAAATTTTGATTCCAGGCTGGCTACTAATCAGACAGAGTGCCTTGGGGCAGGTCCCTGCAGGCAAAGTGGTTTTTGGCAATTCTCAACCTTTATTCTGTTTATTCGCCCTATGCCTTTGGGAAATTAAATGACTTCTCTGAGCGTCATTTCTTCATCTGAAAAATGGAGATGATGTTGTGTGTATTAAACAAAGCAGAGTGTGGAGGGGGGCTAAGGAGCACTGAACTATAACGTCCTACTCTCTTCCTAATTCGTCTCTCCGGGTGTCAGGTTTAAGGTCATCAGAATGAGAAGGACAGAACAGATCTATGTTGGCAGGGTGTGGACTTTGCCTCCTTCACCTTCTTCGAGGGAGTTATTAGTAAATTGGAGAAGAAAGGCAGGAACCTTGTTAGCATAACAATGCACCAAAGACTTGCCTAGGAAGAATTGGCCAGTATTATCAAGGGAAACTTCCTTGCAGAAGCTTCCTTCACTGAAGAAGGTGAAAGTCTGCCTTCACCCCTCCAGCTCCCACACGGGGAGAATGGAAGGGAATGGGTTGTCCTGACCTCTAGACCCTAGGGATATGATTAGGCAACTACAAGTCCTTGCTTGGAACCAAGAGCCAGGCATCCCTACAGGACAGCGGCAAGAGCCCGAGATGTCCAAGGGATTGGGGCCAACCAGCTCATCTCCCTGGGACACCAGTTTTACTACAACTTATTTGATTTTTATGCTAAGTTTTTGAGCAGCAATATAAGACATTGTTTTCGCTTTTATTAAAGCACACAGAAATATCATGGCATTGCAAAGTTTTTGAGGCTTTTTGAGATGGGGCCTGACCCATTCACATACTCTACTACAAGGTGGGAAAGTTCTGAGATGGACAGGGCGGGGAGGGTGCGGCGTTGGGGGTTAACTCATATCATGGTGTATCCGCCAGCGCCAGCTCCAGCCCACCTCTCCAACAAAGACTGGAAAGCTTATTAAAAAAACCCACTAAATTAAAATATATAACAGAGGGCAGGGAAGCGGATTTGGCCCAACAGATAGGGCATCCCCTTGCCACATGGGAGGTCCAAGGTTCAAATCCAGGGCCTCCTGACCCGTGTAGTGAACTGGCCCACACGCAGTGCTGATGCACACAAGGAGTGCTGTGCCAATTAGGGGTGTCCCCTGCATAGGGGAGCCCCACGCACAAGGAGTGTGCCCTGTAAGGAGAGCCACCCAGTGAAAAAAAAGTGCAGCTTGCCCAGGAATAGCGCCGCACACACGGAGAGCTGACGCAAAAAGAGATACTGATTCCATGTGCCACTGATAAGAATGCAAGCAGACACAGAAGAACACACAGAGAATGGACACAGAGAGCAAACAACTGGGGGATGGGAGGGGAGGTTAAGGGGAGAGAAATAAATTTAAAAATAAATAAATCTTTTTATAAATAAATAAATAAAACAGAGGGCAAGAATTCAAGTTCACCTTGGAAAGAATTAGCTCAAAAACCAAACACAATGCAACCCATCCCCAAATGTTAAGAGAACAGGTAGATGAGAGATAGAAGACAGATTATATAGATGGTAGGTAGGTAGGTAGGTAGGTAGGTAGGTAGGTAGATAGATAGATAGATAGATAGATAGATAGATAGATAGATAGATAGATAGACAGAGAGAATAAACGTGGCAAAATCTTAAATTTGGTAAATCTGGGTATCTGGGTAGAAGGTACATTGGAGCTTTTTATATTGGTTTTGTATTATTTTTCAACTGTCCTGTAAGTTTGAAATTATTTCAAAATAAAAGATAAAAAAATAAAAAACAAGCACACCAGGAACAATCAACAAATAAGTGTTCTGCAGAGTCAAACTGTGAGGCTGAATGATCCTGGGAGGGCTTCCATTTTGGGCCCAGGAGGAACGGCTTTCATGGACACCCCCAGAGCTGAGGCAGGTGCGCTTGTGATGCTGCCAGCAGGCAGGGAATGGGCACGGCATTCTTACCCACGAGAGGAGACCCAGAAGCTGTACCTCCCTTGGAGGATGAAATTCTGACCAAATCTGGGCACTGCTTACTTTTTTGGAAGTCATTTATTTTAGTATATAAAATTTGGAAAATGTAGCAAAGCATAAACCAGAAACAAAAATCACCTATAATCCCATCTCTCAGAAATAACTGAATAATTGGTAGCAGTTTGGTTTATCTTTCTGGATGGATAGGTAGGTAGATAGATAGATAGATAGATAGATAGATAGATAGATAGATAGATAGATAGATAGATAGATAGATGGATGGATGGAATATTGACCATTTGAATTTGGGTTCATACTACAAACATTTTTATTACTTTTTTTTTCAATAAACATTAAATTGTGAACATATTCCCATGTTTTTATTCCCTAAAAATATGATTTCTAGTACATTGATTATATTCACTGTATTGTATTATATATGTATATGTGTATATATGTATATATATTCAAATATATATATTTCAATTATTTGGTTATATATATTCCATTTATTCAGTTATATATATGTATGTATAATTTATTTGACCAATTTTGTGGGGAATTTATTTCCAATTTTTCACTATTATAGGTAATAATTACAAAAATAGTTGATGTTTATTGTGTTAAACTCTTCATAATGATTATTTCATTTAAGTTTCACAATAATGCCATAAACTAGGGACAGTAATCCCCATTTTAGGTAGAAATTAAGTTGCTTGCCCAGTCTCAGAGCTTTTATGGGCTGCATCTAGGACTTGAATGAAGGCATCCTCTCAATTACTATGAAATCTCACTGAATCTCAGTTTCTTCATCAATAAAAGGAGCCTGTCAGACCCACTGGTCCCTTTCAACTACACATTCCATTTATTTCATTTCATCATGAGGGAAGATAAAGCAGTTCAAGGAGTAGGGGCTTTCAAGCCAGACTTGTCTGAGCTCTTAGTCCTAGCTCCACTACTCACCAGCCTAAGCTCTTAAGCTTCAGCTTCCTTCTCTGAAAAGCAGGGATATTAAACATATCTACTTCACTGGGTTGCTTGGAGAAATAAATGAGATGATGTTTGCTAAACGCCTTAAACTAGGCCCCATAACTGGTTAACATTGAGAAATGACTCGTAAGGAAGCATATTTGCCAATTTAGCCTTGAATTCCTCCAGGTAAGTCACTAGCAATCAGTCAGCCCCCTAAAAAAGGATGGATAATTATATTCCAAGAAGTAGGAATGAATCCAAGGAACATTCCAGGTGATGGACTTACAGTCAAGTTACACCAGGAAACCTCTCCCTGACTTCCATCACTGACTGGTGGTGACCATTCTTGGGTACTAGGACCTGACAAATGATTTAACTGGAAGTTTCAGACAGATTTCACAATCACAATGGGGTACGTTCTTTGCGGTCCATGAGCCCAGGCTTGGCATCCCCAGATGCACATGTTAACCTGGCCCCTTCTGGCTGGAGCCAGGGAGGAATCCTTGCAGAACAAGGCCAGGATAGTTACACCTCCTGCCTCTGGGCCAAGGGTGTGAGGCAAGAGGCAAGCAGGCACCAGTCACCATCGATGTATTCTCAAGGTCTCCAGAAACATCCCATCATAGCATACAGGAAATAAACACACACACACACACACACTTGAGCGTCTTCTAACCAGTATAAGAAAGATATTCTTCTCCTTGATCTTTGAATGTTTTCAAACCCCAGGATTTACTGTGCCAGAGGCACCAGCCTGCCCTAGGCAGTCAGGCATTTATCCAGATGGTGCCTCAGTATGGTGTCATCCAGAAGAAATGAGAAGGTCACAGTCTCACCATCTTATGTAACTTACCTGAAGGACAAGGCACTGATGGCTGAACCAACTCTTTCAATCATTCCCAAGGTACTTGAAAATGTAGCAGCGGCCAGTCTTTGGGAGGTTCTAAAACCAGCCAAGAGGAAACACTGAGGTTCTGTCCATCACCCCCAACACCTACACCATCCCCACCCCTCAATTGCTGTGCCAAAGTCTATAAAAAATTCCATTTTTATTCCTCCCAATTTCTCATGTTTTCTCCTGACACAGAGGCTGAAAAATGGGCATTTTACCCTGAAACTCCCCAACCCTCCCACCCCATCTCCAAAAACAGCTTTTCTGATTGAAGCCAATTCGGACCCTTCTCTATTTGAGCCTTGAGAAAGAGGGGAGAGGGCTTGACTGAAGTGAGAAAAGGGAACAAGTTGAACTGCCACCTTCTCCCCCAGGACCCTTCCCCTCTGTCACCCACTTTTGGAGATTAAGAGGAGGCTTTTTGAAAAGCAGAAGACAACAACAAAAAGCCTCTAGGAACAATGTTTTCGCTGTTACAAGTTTTCTTTAATAATATTGGGTAGGATCCAGATAATATTAGAACAGAATGTTCTGTATATTCTCATACATTTTTCCTCCCAAAGTGTATCCATTTGCAGAAAACAAAACAAAACACTGAAGGGGATTATTGTTCATAGTCTTCCGTGTCCTCAGTCCACCAAACCTGAACAGACTGGACAAGCTTGCCTCAGAACCTCATTATTCCTCCGGCAAACACTGCAGTTTATTCAGCTGGTATTTGTTCATTTGTCGTCTACAAGGAATAGCACAAACTCCTGGATAGATGGACCTTTAAAAACGACCAATGTACCAGTTTGATTTGTAGAGTAATAAAACCTCGGTGCCATCAGGGGTCTTTAGAGAACTTTTTTTCCCTAACTCCTTGTTCCCAGATGAGGCCCCCAGACTTCAAGTGAGGTGACATGCCCCAGATCAGATAAGGACGTGATAAGGAAAGAGTGGCTCCCACACTCTAGGGCCATGATCCCTCCTCCGCTGCTCAGGAGGCCAGGACTATGTCCTCCACCTCAGCAAAGCACAGGCATCCCCCACAACTGCCCCGAGAGAGAGAGAGTACATTTAGAAGAATTTGTTATTTGATATTTCTAAAAGAGCATCAATAGTTTAGACCGACCTGCACTAGATTCCTGATACCTATTTTGCTATTTCTTACTTACATATATGTACATATACTTTTTTTTTTAGGTACCAGGGCCGGGTATTGAACCTGGGACTTTGTGTATGAGATGCCAGGACTCAACCACTGAGCCACACTGGCTCCCCCAAGTTTGCCCTCCTTGTTTGTTCACTTGTGGTCTGTTTTTTTGTCTTTAAGGAGGCATCCCACATGGGAAGAAGGTGCTGAACCATTTGAGCCACATTTACTCCCCATTGTACTTATATTTAGACTTACAAATAGGAGAGGAGGGCACATTAATTTCCAGGACCCTGGGTCTCTGCAGTGCCTACTGCAGGCTTGCCTTCCACCACCTCCCCAGTCCCCCAACTCCTGTCTCAGAACTGTTCCCTGCACCCAAACACTCAGTTTCACAACCCACCCTGCAGCTGTGTTGACCTTCTGTGACATTTTCCCCTTTCAAGAGGCTGCCCATGATATTCCTATTGACATTTGGCTATGGAAAATACTGCAAGTTGGAGGGCAGCAGGAAAAGAGGAAGGCAGATGGGTAATTCCCCCTGGGTAGACCAGGGGGTGAGGAATTTAGAATTGATGCTACACAGAGAGAAAGGAAGGTGGCATCAAATGACCAAGCCCCATTCTCCCGTTGCACCTGTCGGGGAACTGAAGTTGGGGGAAAGGACTCAAATTACCCAAAGTCTCTTCCTTGGGGTCACCACCCTATCAGTAGAGTGATGTGTGTTAAAGAGAAAGTGTCAGAATTATTGTTAAGGACTGGCCAGTGGAGAACCTCCATTCATACCATGAGAGGACAGGTAGAGGCCAGAGAGCACCCACCAGAATTATCTAGGAGCTCTTCCAAAATAAGCATGCTTGTCCACATTCCCAACCCCATCCCCTCTGAACCTAACTGGGTAAGGAGGGGAGGCTTCCCCCAGATGGTTATGATACATAAAAATCCCTTCTCCAATGTATATATCTTCAAAAAAAAAATACAATTTACAAAAATGATGGGGTGGGGGTTGGGGAGTGGGTTATATGGGAAAAAGTAAAAAAATAAATCATTTTAACCATTAAAAAAAATAAAATAAAATAATATGAAAGGAACCATCTCCAAGCAATAATTAAATTTTATTTCTGCTTTTTTAAAAAAAATCCCTTCTCCAAAGGTGAACATAAGAATAAGCAATCGGTCTTCCCACCCCCACCCCTTCTTCCTTCCCTCCACACATTCTCATACTTCCTGAATGTTTCCATGAACAAAACTACCAGAAAAGGTCACCCAAAAGAAAAACTGAAAAGATATGTCCCAAGGCCTCTTGGAGTCACCACCTCTTAGCTGGTTACATTCTACCAAGCCTGAGAGTGAGCCATGGGGCTCAGGGCCCCCCAGGCAGAGCCACATCTGATGGATCAGGAATAGAAACCTTTTTGTTCAAACTTTCATGAAGATAAGGGATGGGGCTGAAAGCATAGCTCTCCCAAATGGGGACAAGCTGTTGTTGATGTGATTGCAAGAATGGTAAGGAAATGATCTCCTGCAAATGAATACCAGAAACTTCCTGACGCAAGCAAGAGAGGGTAAGGAAGGAGGGTCCCAGCCACAGGAGCAGACTTGATCATAGTTCCACTTCCCAATGCCAGGGTCCCCACTGCCCAGGCCAGGGGCTGGCTTCCCCTTTTCACTTGCAAGCCCAGCATCATCAGAAAAAGGCTCTCTTCAGATCCTTTCAGCACCGCTAAAACAGGTGGCATTTTCACTTAAGTCAAAGCAAACAAACAAAACCTTGGAAAGTATGGAATATCAAGGGAAAACAAAAAGAATTACAGAAAATTCAATGTAACTGTCATCACATTTCTGTAGCTAAATGTTATGTTTATGGAAATAGTGAAATGTTTTACTGACAAACGATATACTCACCCAAGGATACAAATGTGTGTAGGTCCCATTCAATGCACAGAGCAGACATTACTAATAAACCACAGCACTTCATCCAAATGCTGATCCTGCTGATCCTAGAATCCTTTTCAACACAGCATTCTAGACTGTCACTACCAACTAGTCAGGGTTGGTCCTAAAGGTGAAGACTGTGTGTCATCTCTGCTGTTGCCAAGAACACTGGAAGAACAAGAGTGCATCATGCCCAATTTCTTTCCCTCTAACTCCAAGTTTATCTTCTGACCAAGAGGGCTCCATGTTGATCTCTGGTTCCCCAGGTCAGAGTATAACAATCCTTTTCATCTATTCCTCAATACCTCTATCACTGAAGTACATTTTTCCATCTCACAGCATACCATGACACCTAGGGTTCTCTGTTCATTCTCTTTCCAAGCCAGACCAATCTTGTTACTCTGATTGTCTTAACTGTAGTGGCATTCCCACTGGGCTCCTAGCTGCCAGCTCCTGGCACAGCATAGCACCTCTGTCATCATCATTGTTGCACAAGTCTTGAGATGGGCTCTCACACACATATTTCCCCTCTTCCCTAATTTACTTCATTGTCTGTTTTTCAATGTTAGGAAGACCATGGCTCATGTCCCGGAGTACTGTGGACCACGTAGGGGAAGCCACAACATGTGGAGGCTGAGCCAGACTTGGGAGTCACGTTGCCTGACCCTTTAGCCATGTGACGCTGAGTAAATTGCTCAACCTTTCTTACAGTCACTTTCCACATGCTCCCAGTTCTCATTTGCACCCTCCTCTCTGTCCCAGGAGGATGCCCTCTGTGAACCACCTCAACAAATTCACTAATCCTCTGATTTCCCATTGGGTTTACCAGTAGAGAGACCAGTATGAGACTGGGGATGGGGGAGGGAATAAGGTCAGGGTATTTAATCATCCCTGCACTACTCCTTGAAATTTCTCTACATCTTTCCCATACCTGAGAAAATAATCTCTTTAGGAATATCTCTTTAAATTATTCTAATTTGAGTGTGCCATCATATTCCCTCAGGGCCTCTGACTCACATAATGAGTATAATAGCCTTGAGGCTACCTTAGGATTAAAATAATGCAACTGAACTCTAAACTTGCATATCCTGCTGCATGCTTGTCGTTTGCACTTGGATATACAGAAACATCTTATCTAACAGGTTTAAAACCAAGTTATCGACTTCACACCCACTAAGATGGCTAAAACACACATGCATACATACAGAGGGGAGAGAGAATAACAAATATTGATGAGGATATGGACAAATCGGAACCCTTTAACATTTCTTGTGGGAGGATAAAATGGTGCACCTGCTGTGGAAAACAGTTTGGTGGTTCCTCAAAAAGTTAAACATAGAATTACCATACAACCCAGCAATTTGACTCCTAGGTATATACCCAAAAGAATTTAAACCAGGGACTCAAACAGATACTTACACACCAATGTTCAGAGGAGCATTATTCCCAATTGACAAAGGGTAGAAATAACCTAGTGTCAATAAACAGATGAATGGGTAAACAAAATGTTGTATATCCATATGGTGAAATATTATTCATCCATAAAAAAGGGATAAAGTTCTGATACCTGCTGTAATATGGATGAATCTTGAAAACATTATGCTGAGTGAAATAACACAGACACAAAAGGACAAATAATGTATGATCCCACTTATATGAAATATCTTCTAGATAACAGCAAATTTATGGAGATGGAAAATAGATTGGAGGTTACCAGGGACAGGAGGAAAGGGAATAAGGAGTTATTGCTTAATGAGTATGTAGCTTCTGTTTGGGGTGACAAAAAATTTTTGGAAATGGGATGATGGTTGCACAACATTGTGAAGGTAATTAACGCCACTGAACTGTCACTTAAAATGGTTAAAATGGCAAATTTTATGCTATATATATTATACCATTATTTTTTTAAAGTTTATACAAAAAAATCCATAAAATATGACAAATCTTTGTGAATTAAAAAAGCCATTCAGGGGATGTGGCTCAAGCCATGGAGCACCTGCTTCTCACATGGGAGGTCCCAGGTTGAGTCCCCAGTGCCTCCTAAAAACAAAAACAACCAAAGAGCAAACAAACAACGAAAACCAACTCAAGGATGCCAGTGTGGCTCAGTGATTGAGTGCCGGCTTCCCACACTTGAGGTTCCAGGTTCAATCCCCAGCCCCAGTAACTCAAAAAAAAAAAAAAAAAGGCATTCAAATAAGACATGTATTAAATGAAAAAATAAATAAAAACAAGTTATGGATTCCCTTCCAGCCTATTCTTCTCCCAATCTTCCTTTTATCAGTAAATGGCAATTCTATTTTTCCAATTTCAGAATGAAAACCTGGGCATTACCTTTGGCTCTCCTCATTGTCTCCCCAGCCCTCATCATCTCTCACTGTCTGCCAATGGTAAGATGGTAAGTGAAAATGGGACCCAACCCGGGTGGGGTTAATTAAATTTTCACCAGAAGATCACCCAGACATCCCCTCCCATGCTAAAATGTCATCTTCCAGGCATCCCTTTAATAACTTTGTTTTAATAGTGCTTTGGAAGACTCTGTGTGTGTGCAGTTTTTTTGTTTTTTGTGTTTTTTCTTGGTTGGTTGGTTGGCTGGTTTGTCTGTTTTGAGGTACTAAGGGCTGGAGATTAAGCCTGGAGCTGAGTATACAGGTAACCAGCACTCAACCACTGAGCCACATCACTCCCCGAGTTGGTTTTTTAGCTTGTTTTGCATGTTGTTGTTGTTGTTTTTCAGTAGGCACTAGGAACTGAACCTGGGTCCTCCCAGGGGGAGGTCAACTGCTTGAGTCACAATTGCTCCTGTTTATTTTATTATTACCATGATGATTATTTTATTTAAAGCAGGAGTTACAAACCCAAATGTCTATAGGGTCCAGCAGGAAACATGAATGAGAGAAGGAGAAGCAGGGGAGGTACACATGCACACTCCAGGTGAGGGTTGGAGACTATGGCATAGGGAGAGAGGGATTCCTGTCCACAGAGGCAGGAGCTGTACTGCAACCACTGCTACCATATCTGCAGACATTTGGGCATGGTATTGTTGGAGCCAATCATTTTTTAGGGAATGTTAAGAATTAAGTTATTGGAGGAGTGAATGTAGTTCAAGTGGTTGAGTGGCTGCTTCCCATGTATGAGGTCCTGGGTTCATTTCTGGTACCTCCTAAAAAAAAGTATTATTATGTGAAATTTCTCAATTTTTAAGTGTTGGCTCAAATTCATAAAACCTTACAAGGGTCTAACAGAAGACATATGCTGGTTGAATCGGTCCATGGTCTGTCAATTCATGACCTCTGCTCGAAGGGATTGATCTCTTGGTAACAGCTAGAAATGTTTCTGAAAAGAAAGGAGGAAGGGGGCTGAGAGTAGTACCAGTAGAGTGAAATGCTTGAGCAAAACGTGGGAGGTGTTGATCAATAGAAAATGAGGGAGAGAGATTGTGATTAATCCAGTAAAGGGAATGGAGAGGAAGAAAATAAAACTGGAATCATAAATTGAGATAGATGATTAAGGACCCTAAGTACTGTTACCTGGGATTTAATTTTATCCTGAAAATAAGAGGGACCTATTGAGAGTTTTCGAGTAAGGGGGTGATTGGCATTGGCTGCAGAAGGGTTACGCAAAAAATCAGGCCTCCACTAGAATCTCTTTCTCTGAGGTATGAAAATCTCTTTCTCCTTTTAATAAACTTGTTGGCACACAATCAAAGGAAGAGCAGTGGAGGGCTACACTTCTCTCGTGCTACTGGGTCAGCTGAAACCCAAGCCCAAGTTAGCATCACCGATTGGCTGACTTGACTTTGTTCTTTTTTCCTAAAGGTACTTCTTTGTCATTCTCTCGTATACAATGTGTGATCCACCTCTAATGGGCCACCTTGAAGTTATTTAATCTGGTTCCTAAAGGACCTGAACAATGAGGCCATCTCCACGGGGACACTATCAGCAAACTTGATATGGCAAACGTAGAGAAAACCGGGATTTCCCAGTAGGATAATGGTCTCAGAGTGTTCAGAAAAAGGGCCCCTGGTGTAAAGTAATGGCCTTGAGTGATGTAAAGGAGAGAATTCCGATTCCACACAGGATAAGTGGAGTGCTGAGGGGAGAGGTCGAAATTTGCATTTTCCAGGGGATTGGGAACCTCTTTTGGCTCCTGATTGCATATTCAGGTGGGCAGTTTATGGGCCACATTGCTGTTAGCCCCACTCCAATCCCTTTCAATTGCTGGAAAATGCTTTCATTGTGGGCCACCCCTCCTTGAATGGCAATGAGGCTAAGCAAGGTGATTCTCTGAGACTCCAGTTTTTCAAACTCCACCTGGTAGAACATCAATGATAGCAAGAAAGTGAATCTTGAACTGTCCTCTTTTATTCAACAGTTGAGGGCCAGAGAACACTTGATAATAGCAGTTTGTATGTTTGAGGTTTAAACTATTCACAAGTGATCTTAGGAGACCAAAACTGGAGCCATTTGCTCTTTCTGATCATGTGAATTTGAGTGTCGAGCAGTGGAAGACTAGTTTATAAGACCCAGTTCCATAGTTAGTGATGGATCCCAGTCAACTGGCCAACATCCACAGTGCAATGTAGTCATTATCATATATGTGCTAGTTCATGGAGAGTAATAGGAAACAACTGTGAGAAGAGCGCCAACTGTTGGTACAAGGCAGAGATGTTTTATTGGGGAAATTGTATGCTCTATGAGTTTTAGCAAATATGGGGATTCAAGAAGGTTCTGAGATAGAGCTCCAGAGTCCACCAAAGTGTTATTATGCTACAGTCACAAATGAGGGTGAACAGGGTACCGAAATTCCATCAACAATAGACTCTCAGATGAATCCAGTGTGGATTTCATATCATACACTGATCAGTGTTCAGCCTGGGATCACCACTTCAGAGGTCAATCCAGAAAGAGCTTGCAGCCTTCAAGTGTTCCCCAGCTGTTAAAACAGATTCCCAGGGATACAAATCAGCAGAGCCTGACTCCGTGAAATTGAGTCTCTCTGAAAAATCTTGCTAAACATGGCTTTAGATGTTAGAACCTCCTTTTGCCATGACCCATCCAGGAGTGATCATCCTGGGTCAGACAATCTAGAGTTTGAATCCCCCCAAGGACCTGATGTCCAGAGGAGAGAGGGTAACTCTAATTTCCAGGACCCTCAACTCAGCTTATATCAAACTAACAATGACTTATTTGCAAAGCAGGAACTAAAAAGACTCCGTAAGTTATTTCACTTGTGGCTGCATCCAGAAAAACACAGCAAAGAAGAAATTATTTTTCAATTGGTCCTGAAACAGCTTATGATGAATGGATACTGCAGGAACAAGTCCACTTTGAGAGAGAAATGGGATTCAAGTAGAAGAAACCTGGAGAAACTCATGGAAGAGCTGACTGATGAATGCGTGAAGTCACCTGGTTTTGTCCATGCCCTCATGCAGGGACAGGAAGCCCTCTTCTCTGAGAATATACCTTAAGAGAAGTCATTCATCTCCTGAAACAACTGCCAGCAGGAATCCCAAGAGGCGAGAGCATGAGGACACCCTTCCAAGGTTCCCAAGGTATTATTCTCCTTCAAACAGGACATGGAGATGAACAGAAAGACAGCAGGAACATGTCTATGAAAAGCAATCAAGTAAATGACAGTATTACTAGTTGAGGGAAGAAAGTATCTTCCCTGGTTTTTATTCAGGAAGATGATAGCCCTAAGCCGGAAGAGGGGAATAGTTCTTGGGAGAACCTTTGCAACTCTAGAAGAGCAGAGCTTGACTCCTCCACATCCAGGAAGGATCCCTAGAAGAATCCTCTTCTCAAGATATCCCTATGGAAGTAGAACCACATTTTTTCCCAGGACAGATCAAGCCAAGCATAAGCCTACCAACTAAAGCATTGATGGAACATCCAGATGTGGGATAAACGAAGAAAGAGTCCATAGTCCCCCAAAATCATACAGGTGTGAGAACTGTCCCAGGATCTTTAGGTATCTCTCTCAGCGAGATGCCCACCAGAGAAGACACAGGAGTGAGAGACCATTTGTTGGTTTCTACCAGACAATGGATCTACATGTGCACCAGAAGATTCACATGGTGGAGAAGCCCTTCAAGTGTAGCTCATGTGAAAAATCCTTCAGGTACAAAATCAACTTGCTAGCTCATGAGAGAATCCACTCTGGAGAGAAGCCCTATGTGTGTTCCCTTTGCAAAAAAAGCTACTGCCATTCATCCACGTACCATCACCATGTAAAGACCCACCAGAAAATTAATCTCAAAACCAATTCTGCCACACCAGAAGCTTCCGCAGCTACTGTCCCCACATACGATATATATTTTTTAATTATCCAGTATGCCTAGTATTTCCTGAAAAATGATAATTATTTTAGTAGGGAAATCAGATATAGATTGGTTACTTAGGTAGAAATACTTTGTCCTCTGCCCTCCTTTATTATATGATACCCTTATTCAAAGATTAAATTCAGATCAGATAGAAAAAGAATAGGCTCTCATTGTCATTTAAGAATGCATAGTTTAAAAACAATAGCAATAATCACAAAAAAAAGGGAAAATGTCTTAAGAATGGTTGCTTCAAGGGGATAGAATTATGCATTTTTCTCTGCTTCTTTAATATTTTATATATATATCCCAAAGGTCTAAGTATTTTGCAATGAGCAAGTATTACTTTTTAGAGAAAGGAAAAATAAAAATACGAAAAGGGGAGGGAGGATGAAGACAAGGTGGCCTGAAGAGAAGAGGATGGCAAGATCCTCAGGGAAGTCTCAGTCTAACCCTGGCCTTGGAAACCACAGCTCAGAAATATTACTCAAGGTCCATTCCACTTGCACATCCTCAAAGTAGAGTCAGCACAACAATCTAACTGGAAGCCTTTCCACAAGAAATAAACACTACCAAAAATGGTGATCCCTTTGCATCTTGCTTGGGGGTGTGATCTTATATTTTTAAAAATGCTTTCATAGCTTCCGCCCACCTGCTGTCTCTAAACCTAGTAAGAGAGCTCTCGTTTAGGTATATATGTATAGAGATGGATTATATATTATTCTTTAATTATATGTTTTTATATACAACTTCTAATTTTTCAAACACTGTTGTGCACCTCTCTTCTGATCCACACCATAACTCTGGGAAGTGCTCAGTGAAAGTGAATGGTCATGGGGTCCACTGCCCAAGGCCACACTATGAATTAAGGGTGGAACCAGAACTGGGGGGGTGGGGGGGGTGGGAATCAAAATGCTTCCCAGGCTGGAGACTACGTTGTGCTGTGGTTATTGTGGAGCCATACACAGAGCAACAAATATTAATAGATTTCCTATCCGTTTTAACTGTCTTTAACGTCCACTGGGGAGGACCTATTTTTCATAGGTTTTTAATCCAATAGAACAAGAACAGAGAGTTGGTTTCTAACCAGAAACTAAGGCAATAAATATAAATGGTCTGAGGCAACTTGGAATGGTTGTCAGGCCCAAAGGTCAGAATACAAGACCTCGGAATTATCCAGCATTTGCAATACTCGGAAAAAAACTGCAGCCCTGATCTTGTACCCCCCAAACTTCTCAGATTCAACTTATTGTAGTTCTCTGTTTTGGTTTTTCTCTCTAAAGAAGAAAAAAATCATTGTACTATGTTTTCCCATAACAGATCTTGCAGTGTGCACACATGAGCACAATTCTAGATGATCCCAGAACATCAACATCATTATTTGGATCAACCTATTTGCTCACGAGGCCATAGCCAGATAAAGCCCTTTGATTGTGAATTGTTAATGAAATAGTCAGTGACCCCAAAATCACTAAATCATTTGACTCTGTAAAGATAGAGCTTATTAAGATATATGCAAATGAGAATGTTATGAGAAAGACACCTCACCTGTGTCCCAGTACTGCAAGTGAAAGTGGTAGGGGGTTGATCTGAAATTCTCCTGCAAGTTCTGACCCTGCATGTTTTTCTGCTCTGACCTGATTTCCTAATACATAAGAGACACAGGCTGGCAAGGCAGAGTTGGTGAGCAAATGGTCCCATACAATGTGATTACAAAATAAGGAGTGTCAGAAAGACTGTGCTGAGGGCCAGCAACTTGGAACTCTTCCAGTGCCCAGAGTCTTGGAGGCAACTGTGCTGGCCGTGAGAAGATGAGATGGTGACCCTTATATTGAGTGAGTCTCAGAGAACCTATCCATTGGAAACTGTAAGGACACAGAAGAAAGACATCATTTAAATGAAGGGTCCTCAACCCCAGGGAAGAAGGGGCAAGATAAACCTACCCTTCTCCTAGGCCATCTTTGAGGATGATGATACCAATAGCCACAGTCTATTGAGCACTTACTAGGTGCTAATCACTTTATCTGCTTTCTATCACTTAAACTTCACAATAAACTTCTGAGGCAGATTTTGCATTACCACATTTTTCCAAACAAGACGGGGGAAGGAGATGTTGAAGAGCCTGTCCACAAAGAGCTTAGTGGCAAAGCCAGTCCTTCTCACATTTATGCCCTTGTCCCTAATGATACGACCTGCTGCCACATACCCCTTCCCATCCTTACAGAAATAATCACATCCTGTACATGTCAAGTCTATGATACTTTCTCCTGGCCAGACAAGAGGCCCAGTCAGCAATTATTGCATTTTAGGTCATCATGTGACCAGTGTTTAGTTAGTGCTCACTAAGTGTAAGGCACCTTGCAGGTCCTGGGAATTCAGCCGTTAACAACACTGAGCCCAACCCTCAGCACTCACAGGATAGCCAGAGACACAGACATTCAACAAGTAATAATAATAATGTGTAAACATTAAATCCAACAGTGGATATACCACCTCAGAGCTTAGTTGATGATGCAAAGGAATTGTGTAATTAAACTTAATCATCAGTTCTCAGAGAACGATCAACAGACCTCCTTGAGTTCCCAAGACACCTTTAGGGAGTCGGCGAGGTTAAAGCCATTTTCATAATAATATTGAGATATTGTTGCCTTTTTCACTGGGTGGCCCTTTGCAATCCTGGTGCCAAATATTGGTGGGTAAAATGCTGGTTCCTGCAAAGTAATCAAGGCAGTGGTGTCAAACCATACTATTAATAAGTAGTCATTGTATTCTTTACCACAACACACTTGCAGCTAAAAAAAAAAAAAGCCATTTTCACTTAAGAACATCCTGATGAATCAGTAAAAATCATTAGTTTAAGTAAATATTGGCCTTTGAGTGTACCTCTTTTAATATATTAATGTTGAGATCGCATATGACAAAATGGGAGCCTTCTGCGGCATACCAAAGTATCTAATTATCTTGAGGGAAAACACTTGTAAAATTGTTTGAATTCAATTGTTGGAACTGCCCACTTGTTCCTGGAACATGTTTACTTGAAAGAACAATTGACAAACTATGGTTATTCAGACTTGGCTCTTTGGCAGACATTTTTCTCTAAAATGAACAAAATTAGCAGATCACAACAAGAGAATAACTGGTAGTGTTTGTTGCTAATGATAAAAGTTGAACTTCCATGAGAAAAGTAACATTTCTTAAAACTTATGTCCACCATTAAATTCTTGACAGCTTCTTAATACTTAATGACTTTGCTGAAAAGATTTTGTTGATATTAAGGAATGTGCTATTTGTGATTTGTACAGTGAAACGTGCCAACTATTGGAAGATCTGCATAAGGCAGGAACCAATATTTTCCAAAAGGCCAATGTATAATGTTCATATCAAGTATGTGTAAAACACCCATTCAAAGGCAATGGATTTTAGTGTTACAGAATTATGGAAAGTTCCTTGATATTGTTTCAGATTCCACATTGCTACTAACATTTAAGAAAATAACATTTGTCCTGGTTTGCTGAGTATCAAAAAACAATTCACAATGACCTAAAAAGCCTGTTAAAATACTCCTCCCTTTTCTAACTATAAATCTGTGTGAAGCCAGATTCCTTCAAATACTTCAACCAAAACAGTATATTGCAACAGATTGAATGTAGAGGTAGATATGAGAATCAGGCTGTCTTCTCTCAAACTAGACATGAAAGATATTTGTTACAATTTCAGATTTGTTACAAAATCTGAAATTCTCCTGCAAGCTCTGACCCCTCATGTTCTTCAGCTTTGACCTGGTTTCCCAAGACATGAGCAGACACAGGCTGATTAGTTAGATTTGCTGGCACTCTTATGGAATTTGGGAGTTTTTGGAAAACAAGTTATTTTTCACTGAAACTGTTATTTATGTTAACATTTAATAAGTTTATTATTTTTAAGTGAATTGGTAAATATGTTTGAAGTTCTCAGTCTTAATTTCTAGTAAGATTAAGTATTGATGGACATAATCCACATAAACAAAAGCTCTTCAGGGAAATGGACTTTGGCCCAGTGGTTAGGGCGTCTGTCTACCACATGGGAGGTCCGCGGTTCAAGCCCCGGGCCTCCTTGATCTGTGTGCAGCTGGCCCATGCGCAGTGCTGATGCGCGCAAGGAGTGCCCTGCCACACAGGGGTGTCCCCCGCGTAGGGGAGCCCCACGTGCAAGGAGTGCGCCCATAAGGAGAGCCGCCCAGCGCGAAGGAGGGAGCAGCCTGCCGAGGAATGGTGCCGCCCACACTTCCCGTGCCGCTGACGACAACAGCAGTGGACAAAGAAACAAGACGCAGCAAAAAGACACAGAAAACAGACAACCGGGGGAGGGGAGGGGAATTAAATAAATAAAAATAAATCTTTAAAAAAAAAGCTCTTCAATAAATTTTTAAGAACATAGGAAAAGCAAAAAGTGTGAGGACAACTAGCTTAAATCTCTACAGTCAAGAATAAGATTATTAACCAGATGAATACCTACCTGAATACCTAGGTATTGACCTTCCAAGGCTTCTGTATATTTTGTTCATTTTTCTTATTTTAGTTCATTCATTTAACAAATATTTATTAGCTGCCAAATACCATGCTAGTAATACTTTTGTTTTCCTTTTCACTTACAAATTGAATTTGAAGTAATAACAACTTAAATTAATGCAGGCCCTGGAGCCGGACAGCTTAGGGTCGTAGCCAAGCTCTCCCACTAACTAGCTCTGTGATGCACACAAGAGTCTTAACCTGTCTGTGACTCAACACTCTCAGTTATACATTGCAGATCACCATACATAACTGTCGCACAGGATTTAGGGGAAGAATACATTTGTCAATGCATGAAAAATGCGAACATAGTAAAGTGGCTTAATTATCAGCTAGAATCACAATATTAACCACAGCTTACTAGTTCACATTACAATTTGACTTTGGAAAATTCCTTGCCAGGGTATGTCTACTTTGTGAATAAGGAAATGGAAGCCTGGCTAAAGATACTGGGGCATAACCTGTTGAGGCCTCCTATGCTCACAGCCCTTCTCTGAGGGAAGGGGAAATCATCGTTCTCTTACACCTGGTCACCATGTTTTATCCAACTTGAACCTGACTCCCCATCTCAGCTGATTGGACATAGGGATTGGTCCATCTCTCCACTGGCCGAAACCAATGATGTAGCAGGCCTGGCAAAAGAGCTCTGCCAACAGGGCATTAACTGACCAATCAGATCATCTCCTGGCTTTACAGCAGGAAATGGCAGGGGGACTCAGCAGGCAGTAGCATAGGTGAAATGTCTGCCTTGAACATAAAGAGAAGATACAACAAACTCATGCCAGGATTTACCAGTTCTAGCCAAATACTCACCCAAGTCCTTCCCAGCTCTGACAGTCAGTGACTCATCCAGCCCAGAAGCTCATATAGTTTCTGTTCTCTACCAAGTCTGAAACCCACCCCTATCCTCCCTGAGACTTGCTAGCCTGGGGCCAAAAGGCCTGGCCACTCTGAAATGTGTGAAGTCTTTATATCCAACCCTTGTTCCCATTATCTCCAAAGGGCCTACTCTTTAGATGTCAGCAGTGGAGGACAGGGAAGGAGAATGGGCTCTTTGTGCTCTTTTTTGTTTGATTTTTTTTCCCCACACAGTTGATTGCCAACAAAGAAACTTCCACACTGTCTGGAATTCTGCCAGTGCCCAGGATGGGGCTGCCAGTTGGGAGCTTCTTGTGTAGCTGGGATTGCTAGGGATAACCGTGCAGTTGTTGCCAAAGGAAGCAGAGGTGGCAGTGCTCAGTGATGAAGATCAGAGGGTCTCAGATCTGCAAAAAATGTTAACTGTACAGTAGTGTCATAAAACGGTGGGGAGGGTTGGGAGATCTCTGTTCATCTTATAATCTGCACCAACCATTTCAATTTTCAACATGAACAATTGAGATTTTTCTCAATCTTATGTAAGGTACTCTAATCGCCCATGAAAATACTCCATTTTTCAACCAGATTGCTGCCTTAAAGCCCTTCCTTATAGAAAATCTGCTGCTACCATTGTGCATAAACTAGTTTTTCTGGCTAAATCACTGGATTAATGAAATAGAGCCCTCCACAGGCTCAGGGACCATCTGTGACCCTTCCCCTACCTACAACCAGTGTAGAGGCTGTTATTCATCCAGTGGGTGATGTGGTAAACCACTGGATGTGAGAGCTGTGGGGCCCTCCAGAGCACTTTTCTTCTCTCCACCTGCCAAAGACAGAGTCCCAAGAGGGCTAAATCTAAAGATTTTCAAGGAGCAAGATTCCTAATGCTTCCTAGAATGGGATCAGGACTGCTTTAGGGCTCCTCATAGAGTGTTAGGACATTCTGGGACTCAGTGTATGCTACCATATTGTTTCTAGATAATTCTCTGATCTGAGGCCTTGAAGCCAGACAAAGACCTTTACTCTGTGTTCTTTAGAGAATCAGTTAACAAACATATACTGAGTACTTATTAAGAGTTTTCAGGCTGTGAATTGATAATGTCAGAGCTGTCTTTTAAGAAGATTGATCTGTCAATAATCTGCCTGGTAGACTGGTATCAAGGTGAACAGGTATTATAGCTCCTCAGTTTGGGGGCTGTAAGGCCTGAATAATAATGACTAGGGGAAAAAAAAACAATGGGATACTATAAGAAGGAAGGCTATTCAGCAAACATAGTGTGGTGGCTTTAGAATCAGACAACCAGGGTTAAATTAAAAGAACAGCACCTACCACAGCAAATGACTTTATCTTTTCCCAAATTTCTTTTTTTCTTATCTGTAAAACGGGAATAAAAAATTCATTCTCACACACACACACACACAAACACACAATCTTCCAAAAGATAGTTATATGTATTTGACTGCTATCTGTTCACCAAAGCCCATCTCCTTGGCTTGCTGGACAGACAGACGGCAGTTAGATGTCACCACATGACCAACTTCTAGTCAATGAAATGTGAGTGGAAGTGATGTGTGGTCTGGTCTTTTTAGATTTCCTAATGGAGACAACCCCCCCCCCCCATGCTTTTTCTCCCTTTCTGGATTAATACAGAGATCTCTGAGGATCCAGAGGAGAATAGAGTTATGAGCTATGAAATACAAAAAGGTCAAGTCCCTGGATAACCACAGGAAGACCACAAGTCAATTGGGAACACCTGTTTGCAACTTCATGCATGAAAAATAAATTTCTATCATATTAAGCCACTGAGACTTTGGGCTTTATCTGTACCTATCTATCTATCTATCTATCTATCTATCTATCATCTACCTATCTTCTTGCACAGAAACTAACATAAGATAATCTCAATAAATGATCATTATGACATTTGGGGGTGTTATGGGAAACACAAAGACATACAATCTTTCAGTTTAATTAAATAGAACAAGACAGCCACATAGCAGCACATTCTAGATAACATATACATGAGGCAGACAACATATATTCAAAAAAACTCAGTGTCCCCTATATTAGTCAGCCAAAGGGGTGCTGATGCAAAATACCAGAAATTGCTTGGTTTTTATAAAGGGTATTTATTTGAGGTAGGAGCTTACAGACACCAGGCCATAAAGCATAAGTTACTTCCCTCACCAAAGGCTATTTTCACGTGTTGGAGCAAGATGGCTGCCAACATCTGCAAGGGTTTGGGCTTCCTGGGTTCCTCTGGACTCAGCTCCTCTTTTTTCTCCACAAGGTCAGCTGTAGACTATGAGGCTTTCTAGGCTTTGCCTCTCTCCACAGGTCAGCTGTAGACTATCAGGTGAATGGCTCTGTTTCTTTTTGCAGGGCTCCAGCTTAAGACTTCAGCATCAAACTCCAAAATTAAAACTCCAACATTAAGAACCCTCAACTCTGTCCTTTGCCATGCCTTTTACCTGTGAGTCTCCACCCACCTAGGGGTGGGTACTCAATGTCCTAATAACATGGCCCAATCAAAGCCCTAATCATAACTCAATCATACCCAGGTACAGACAAGATTACAAACGTAATCCAGTATCTACTTTTGGAATTCATAACTACATCAATCTGCTACATCCCCATAAGGTAGCAGAATTTGAGATGGCTTCACAGAGCAGGTAGATTCGAGTTTATTCTTGAAGAATGGGTGTGACTGTCTGGGTAGTGGCAATGCCATCCATATACTAACATTTCAAAACATCAGCAAGAAATTCCTCATCATTCAGTAACCATCTCTGTGGCCTGTGGAACCGCTTTGGCTCTTACCCACTATTTCTCCACCACTAATGTCTTGTGTCAAGGATGTACAAAATGGTCCTGCCCCTTGGTTTCCATGCAAGGGCCTGCAAACTCCTGAAACCTCCTAAAAACTGGAATCACCTAACATTTCCACTCTTCATCCCAGAAGTCCTGGCTCAAAACAGGAAGGACATCCAACTTGAGAATTTTTTAAATTCTACCTCTTGGGTTCATCACAATCCTGGGTATTTGATTTTAAGAAAATGGCTAGTAAATGAGACCACAATTATGCCTTTCAATTTCTCCAGCACTTTGCCTTGTTTCTTGCTGCTACACACTGAAGAATCCATTTTAATTACCATTACCCTGTGGTTAAATCTCAAGGCTATACAAGCAAAGAGCTTCATTTCAGAAATCAAAAGACCAATCTACCAAAAGCGTTGTGTATTTTACTTCTTACCATGTAAAGAAAGTTTGCAATATAAACTTACTGCTCATATTTCCCTCTACCAAATAGTGAATTATAGATGATATGAAGGAAATTCTGCTATGATTTATAACTTGCTTTTGTTTATTTTTTTAAAGATTTATTTATTTCTCTCCCCTTCCACCCCACCCCGGTTATCTGTTCTTGTGTCTATTTGCTGTGTCTTCTTCTTTGTCCACTTCTGTTGTTGTCAGTGGCAGGGCAATCTGTGTTTCTTTTTGTTGCGTCATCTTGTTGTGTCAGCTCTCCATGTGGGCGGCGCCATTCCTGGGCAGGCTGCACTTTCTTTCACGCTGGGCAGCTCTCCTTACGGGGTGCACGCCTTGCGCATGGGGCTTCCCTACGTGGGGGACACCCCTGCGTGGCAGGGCACTCCTTGCGCGCATCAGCACTGTGCATGGGCCAGCTCCACACGGGTCAAGGAGATCCAGGGTTTGAACTGCGGACCTCCCATGTGGTAGACGGATGCCCTAACCACTGGGCCAAGTCCGCTTCCCTGCTTTTGTTTATAATAATCAAAACAATTGACCTTAGTCTTTAAAAACAGTCAGCATACCTATTCCATATGAATAGCAGAAACTACCTTTGTGATTTCCCAAATTTTCCAGTTTTTCAGAATGCTTAATGCAGCCAATGCCATCTTCCAGGCTCAGAAATGCACAATGTATTTACTAACATGTGGACTAGAAAGTGTCACATGTCATTCTGCCTGTTTATTAAACAAATGAGACCCACATAAGCATGGTCAGGAAAAAAAGACAAATTCAACTACTCAGAATTTGGGACATGGAATCATTTAAAACTTGTTTAACAATAATGCATTTTGCAGAGAGAATGCTGCTGCTGCAGGATTTTGAAGACACTCCCAGCCCCCCACCCAGGAATGCAATTTGGTTCTGTGAGAAGGGGAAACATTGGCACGTGCACCACAGTTATACAGAAAGTCCTTTGATGCCATATGGCAATGACCTTCTCTTCAGGAACACTTATTCAGTCATGCCTACAGGAGTGCTGAAGACAGACCTAGTATTAAGTACAAAGATCTGGCTGAAGGAAGAACAGAGAGAGTTTCAGAATGATCTTTCCAGGTCTCTATATGCTATCTCTGGCCCAGATCTAATGCAAATTAGCTTACTTCACAGGGTACAAAATAACATCCTTCAGCCCAGGCTAGTGTTTGGGATGATTGCGTTGCAGTTTGAAAAGTACTTTGGCTTCTTACAAAGAACAACTTTGTCCTATTCATTCATACACGAAATATTTACTAAATCAACTATGCACTAGGTACTGTGCCGGGAGCCTGGCAAAAGCCTAGATGTAGACCTTGCCTTGATGAAACTCACAGTCTAGTGAAGGAGACTTTGTGCAAAAAGGCAAAGTCACTGCTATGACAAATGCTATGATGCATCAAGGGAGTGCCTCTCAGTCCTAGAAGCAGTGCATTTGCTTATGCCAGGGGCCCCAAATGCATTTCAACACTTACGTTAACTCCAGATGAATAATATTGTCTATTTGGAGCATAGTGTTGCAAAAGCATCTGAAGTCATGTTTGAGGTCCAGGGGAAGTGTCTTGATTGGTGATGTCTGGCTTGGATGCAGGAGGGCAGGGAGGAAGTGGCAGCATTGTGCCATGTATTTACCCACTGAGAGCAGAAAGGCATTTGAGAACAAAGTGAAGAGAGTGTGGTTGCGACAGCATGGTCCTCTGTGGTGGCGCACAAGCTTTTTGTATCGGTCCTTTTCTTCTGCTGCTTGTTCCGGCCACCTGTCCTCAAGGTATCTGAGGACTGGCTAGTACCTCTACCAATAAATGGTCAGAAACATGAAGGCGAGTCATGCACACCCCATCTCCAGCATCATTAACAAAGATATCAGGCTTGGGGAGATTTTAGCAGATAGCGGTAAAGCCAGGAAGGACTCATTTGGGTGAGAGAACAGCTTCTCATGAGGTTCCTGGGGAGAAAAAAATGTCAACCAAAACAAACATGGGTCCTAGACAATTAGTCTGTGCATGAGTTCTAGTTCCTAGACATAATATAGAACAAGCTGGTTTTAATTATAAATCTATAACCAAAGTGACACTCATCTGCCATAGAGGGAAAGAAAAAACAGAAAGACGTTATCCATCAAGGATGGACATTCTCACAGGATGAGGGTCAAGAAAGAGGCAGTGTGATTCAGTTCTAACAAGAAAAAATTTTGTTTGGGTGTCTGGAAGGCTGCAGACTTTGGTGAATGTAGAGTCTCCATCCTGCAGCAGGTCCTTCTTAAGGGCCTTGCTGTGACCTAGAATATTCTGCCCAGCAAATGCACACGTGCACGCGTGCACACCATTGGCACTCCCCTCTGCTCCTTCTCATGCTAAGTCTCTCTTCAGTGATATCCTTGACCAGGGCATCTAAAGCAGTTGCCTCCTCTCGGCCACATTAATCTCTATCTCTGAAGCCTATTTGTGTCCTTCCCCAATATATTGTATTTACCCCAAATAGAAAAAAATAGACAGATGATAGATTAGCTAGAGATAGGTAGAGATGTATTTGTAGTCTATCCCTATTACACACACATGCACGGGTATAACTCTCAATCCAGTGTGACCAGGACCTGGTTGCCTTGGCTCCTGCAGCACCTAGCACTGTGCCTGGCACATTACAGACACTGAATGAATATTTCATGGATGAAAGAAAGAATAAATGTACGATTCTCTGGGAAGTTTTAAGAACAGAATAAATGATCTGCCTTGAATGTTTTATACTGCTGATGAGATCCCTGCTCCTGATGTGAGGAGGAGCTGCTTTTTATTCTCCAGTTCGAAGATTGCCAATGGAAGGTGAGGATGGGGGCAGGCAGACAGGCAAGGGAGAAGCTGACAGGGTGAGAAGAGGTGTGGCTGCTTCTCCTGCTATGCTGGGAAATGGGCCAGATAGGAACCCAAGATGTCTTGGAGAATCCAGTTTCTCTGCCTGGAGCCATCTGGTTCTCTGAAGCAGAGGCTGCAGGGGTCGGATAAGGGAGGTCCTAGAAGCAGGGCCTCTTGCTCTGGACTTCGGATGCACTATCAGCAGAGAATTTTTTCTCCCTTCTCAATTCCCTATGAAGTCTATTCTCCTCCAGGAGAACACATATTTCTCTGGAGATCTGATAATTCCCAGGAAGTGCTGTGAGGTTTGGGCCTTTGAAGCTTGGGTGAGAACACCTGGTCCTTTGCAAATTTGCAAACAGAACATCCCACAAGGTACAGGAAGGCTTGACTGGGGCTGAAAAGAAACAATGGCACCCATTTAACAAACTCAGGGGTTTGAGCTCAAAACAGTGTGCTTTAAAAAAATAAGTTAATAAAGCAGGCTTTTACATTTTAATGCACACTTAGCTTTGTTTTAAAAGTAGTGTCTGTTAATCTGTTACTTCAGTAGGAGTTTAGTGGTATTGTTTATCATCACAGTTCACCAACTATTTGATTTCTGAGCTCTAAATGAAAACGTTGATTGGAATTTTGCAACTGGCAACACTTTTGATCTGGACCAGTTTTCAAAAATCATTCAAGACCTTCAAATAGAACAGGAATCTTCTATTGCCTGGCAGTTCCCAAAAGAAAGAAGCAGAGACAAGTTCACCTTTCAGATGAGCCTGCCAAGAAACCCTCATTTACTCTTTATTAGGCACTTTCAAGACCCTGGAATTGTTTAGCTCTTTCACTCAGTTCTATCTGTGAGTTTTCGAAGAAAAAGCGATGGGTGCCAGGGGGAGATTTTGCTTTTGCATTCCGTCTCCCAGTAGCACCCCCACCACACCCCATCTTCATCTCAGGGAAGGAGGGGAGTGCTGGAAAGCAGAGATAGGCTGGGGCAAGGGACTGGTGGTTAATGACCAGGAAAAACTAGGAACCTCCTACCTTTTATGAGCACAAGTATCAAATACAGTTTGGCCCCAGTACGTTTTGTCCTGTTCTGTTTCTTATGCAAATTTAACATCTAGAGACCAGCCTGCCACAAAAGTTGAATCTGCTTCCCCGCCTTCATTCAACTTGCCCTTGAAAAGTAGTATCATGTACCTGATTGTTAGCTCGATCTCCTCTCTGAAGAAATTGTAGGAGAGATTTCTTTCTCTGTCCCAGATCTTATCGTTATCAGGCTTCTCTAGAAATCAAAAGCACCTGCTCTTTTGTTCAGGTGGGCTTCTAAAGAGAGAAGTATTACCATTAGAAAACACCCCTAGTTCATTCAGGAACGCTACTGACACGTCCTTCCAGTCCAAGGATACCAATCTCAGGCCAATAAACATTACAGCCCTGAACCGTTACTGAGGGCGCTGCACTGGGCAATTTACATGCATTGTTTCATCAGGTCTTTGCAACAACCCTAGGAGAGAGGAAGCCCCATTTTACAGATTTAGAAACAGAGGCCTGGAAAGGTCAAATGGAGGTGGAAACATTACAAAGATCACACTGTTGGAATCATTACAAAGCTATGAACTCTAATCCAAGACCCTGTGTTCATAAGTAAATGACAAACTCCAGCAGTGATGGCAATAATTATACTATCTAGTGGTGACCTGCTCCTAATAGGCTCCCCTCTCAGGATTTCCCCAGCAGAATGTCCATATGAACGACTCTTCCAATGCCCTGCCCTTATAGAGGCAAATAAGCTAGGTCTATGCTAATAGACATATATCCTATTTAAATACTGAGTAACACTCTGTCATAGATACTATAATACCCATCGGGAGATGAGGAAATTAAGGCTCATTGGAGCTAAGTACCTTGTCCAAGGGCACACAGCTAGTAAGTGGTAGACGTGGGCTTTTGAAGGGTCTAACTGCTCAGCCTTGCTCTCTGCTGCTTCACTGCCACTTGCAGGTGTCCAGACATTGCCACTGGGAGATGGGCAAAGCGATGGTTTCCAGTGTCACCCTTTCCATGGGTGAAGTTTGCCCTTGCAGGTCAGGACAGATACTATTTATTTTAAGATTTTTTTTTAAAATTTATCCCCCCCCCCCCCCTTGTTTATGCTCACTGTTTACTCTCTATTGGTCTTCTTTTTAGGAGGCACCAGGAACCAAACCCGGGACCTCCCATGTAGGAGGGAGGCACCCAATCACTTGAGCCACCTCTGCTCCCCAGATGATACTTTGACCTGCCTGGGCCAAGGTTGGCTGAAAAGAAGGACATATTTGAAGATACGTGAAAAAGATGGAAATGAGAATCCCAACACAAGTAAGAGAGCAACACTGAATCATCAGAAATGAATAATCTTTTATGTCAGATCAGAGGGGGCATTTATCCTGCAAGTGGGCCAGTTTAGGCCTCTGTGACCGTGCTCCACTTACTTGTGACTTCCTCTGTTTAGTATTCTGTTCCTCCACTTTTCCCTTCTGTCTGTCTTTCTTTCCAGGAGCTCAATAAATGTTTCAGAAAAAGGAGGGAGGAAGAAGCACCAAGAATAGGTACTAGCCCTAAATAAAAGATAATTCACACATTCTTGGGAGATTCGAGTGCCTTCTTCCTACTCAAGTGGTATGTCTGTAATCACCTTTGGATTCTGTTATAAAAATGCTGATGTTTCCAGGGCACACTAAACTTGAGCCTAGTTAAGATAAAATTAACCTGCTCCCTCCTCTTCTCCCCCTTCATCTCATTTGTTCTTTTTCCATAAAATACATTGCATGTGTGTTGTACAATGTAGATATATCTCATGTTACATGAATCTATGATGTGACACTTTGCAGTACTTCAGAGGAAAAGAAAAGCAGCTCAGGGGACACATACTTGTTCTCAGGAGTTGTTCATTGTCTTCATGCAACCTATTTATTTACCAATACTTTATAATTTACCAAAGCCCTTTCACATCATTGCTCTCTTGCCCTGCGAGGTGAGCCCAGAGCTACTGCTTCCATTTTAGAGAGGAGAAAATTGGGTTACAGACATCTGAAAGGGTTTGTCCTGCAGCAATTTCCTCAATTCTTAGACACCACTATTGTAAGACATACTATTGATTTAACAGTGGGTTTTCAGGAAATAAGGAAACCTTACCATAATATGTATATATATTGCTTATAAGACGCATCCCAATTTCTGAGACATTAAAATATGCATGTTTAGAGGAAAGGGCATGTATCTTAAGACTGAGGAAATAAGGTAAGAAGCAGCACAGTGACTTAACTAGAGATATTTTAACTTCTCGGCTGCATTTCAAACTCCTGCAGGATGGGGACTTTCTACACTTTTTTACATGTCTCTTGAAGGGCTTAATGTAGTTGTTTCTGTACAATAGACTCTCATTTGATTGATAAAAATGACCTTTCTCCCTAAAAACAAAAATTAAATCCTGTTTTTCATTCTAAGATTTCTGTGTATATATATAATTTTATCCCAGGTAATATATTTAGAACTTTCCCAGGAGCAGCATTTATGCAGCTGTTTTTGGTGGGATCTTGTTTGGAGACTACAGGTTGAATTATAACAGCCTTTCCAGATTCCTTCCAACATCATTACTCCAGGAGACAAACAAAGCTTTAGAACTGTAGAGGTCTTCAATGAAAAGTTGTATTTCAGAATGAAGTTCTAGACAATGGAGTTTATTTTTTTAATTAATTTTAAAATTATTTGCATAACACAAATAGCCTACTTGGCTTGAGTATCAGCTATAACACTGCTAAACTTGAGAGTCTCCTTAAGTTCAAATTTTAGAATGCTTACACGGAAAAATTAAAAAGCAAGAAATAAAGCAAAGAAGTATGCAGAAATAGTTTTCGTCCAATTGGCAATCATATAAGGGGAGAAAATTCAACTTCATATTCCAATCCTAGTTGAAGTGGTTAAAAAAAAAAACGATTTTCCTACTCTGTGAAGCAAAAGAAAATAGACTCAAGTGGCCGTAACTGAGCTTCCCATCGGATTAATTGTGCCAGGTCCCCTTTTTCTCCCCCACAGTGGATAATGTGTGTTCATTGTGATTTATCTGGAGCAGGTTTCTCTTACACCCTCGGTCTATATAAAGTCACACTAGGACTGGGGCTGGAGATTTGGGGAGCACCCAGGAGGCAGTACCCACCGTCTGGAGAGAATGAGACAGTCAGGAACTTGAGCAGTTGTGAGAACCGCCGCTTTCCATGGTAGGAGCCCCACTCCTTGCCTCTCTGCACTGAGGAAGGCCCAGGAAGCAGGGACGGGGCGGCATTGCGGATCAACCTTGCAAATTTCCCTCAAGACTTTGTGTGCTGCTTTGTTCTCACCCTCGATGTTAACTTCTGGCTGGTGTTTCTCACCTAGAACGATCGCGGTTCGGGCTCTGGCAAGACTTTGAACACCTGGCCAGAGCGGTTTGGCCCCCCAGCGAGGACCAGGTTCTGAGAAGCATGGTGACGAGGGCTTTTGTCCTGTTGGCCGTCTTTGCAGAAGCCTCTGCGAGATCATGCACTCCAAATAAAGCAGGTATGCCCTGGTGCCAGTCCATTTTCCTGGAAAGGATAGTCTCCTGATGTGTCCCTTTGAAAAGCTCAGAGCTCTGTGCTCACTTTGTTATGAAAATGCAGTAATATAGCCAAGTCGAAGGCAAGTAAAGTCCTCAAATGCCAATGCGGCTTTTCCCACAGGAAGTAAAAGTGGATCAAATAAACTTAGGCTTTTGTAAAAATTAAAGAAAGCCACATACACACACATGTAATCTCCACATTTTTTTTTTCTATTTGCCTTTTATATTCAGTCTTGGGCCACAACTCAATGTTTCACAAATTGGGCAGGAAATGGACATTTTCCATTTCAAGTTATGTGCTAATTTCCATGGATATTTGAATCGATACACATAACCAATGCATCTAGTCTATAGTTTCCCAGATCTGTTCTTTAAAATAAGGTTAAGATTTAGAAGTGGACAATTTAAATCTAGTCTATAGTTTCCCAGATCTGTTCTTTAAAATAAGGTTAAGATTTAGAAGTGGACAATTTAAACCATGTTAAGTACATTATGATGCAGATATTACACAGATGTAGCAAAGAGTATGAAAGTGGCACTTCCTTGACTGAAGCTGGAGGAAAGCTGCATAAGAAAGAATAACTGGGAAGGTGCTTTCAACCAACTCCTTTGCATGTTCAGGTGTAGCTCCAATCCATCATCGTTTACATAGATTAATATCATGAGCACATCTGTTTTCAAACTATTTGTGTCTTCCTTCCAGATGTTATTCTTGTGTTTTGTTATCCCAAAACCATCATCACCAAAATCCCTGAGTGTCCCTATGGATGGGAAGTACATCAGCTGGCCCTCGGAGGGCTGTGTTACAATGGGGTCCACGAAGGAGGCTACTACCAGTTTGTAATCCCAGATTTGTCACCTAAAAACAAGTCCTACTGTGGAACTCAGTCTGAGGTAAGGCCAGGCCACACAATGAGGAGTAACTTAAGATAAGACAACTGGGCTCAAGAAGGAGATGTTTGTTTTCCATCCTTAAAAGGTCTCAGAATTCACCGATTTCCCTTTAAAAGCTAATCCTGACTCCCAAGTTTCCTAGGATATTAGTGTTACTTAAATTCTTCTCCTCTGCTTCTTTCAGATGTCTCTTGATGTGAATTTTACTCTCTTTTTCCACATCCTGCCAGGCCACCTTCTGTAGAGTAGAACACAGTACATTTTCTACTCCCCATCTCGCTCCTGTCCAGTATCCTTGTATGATGGAGGAAGAACTGAGACACCCAATAATCTAAATAGTCAAGGCCACAAAACCAGGAGGGATGTAGTTACGAATGGAGTTTAGGTCTTCCGACCTCTAGCTGTATTTCTGATGGGTCTCAGAGCAGAGATCCAAGAGTTTCCAGGGCCATCTCCTCCTCCTAATGACCTCACAAGGATTCAGTGATTTAGTGGCAAGAGTTGTGGACATGATTAACAAAAAGCATCATTTCTTCATTTCTCTGAGTATGCTGGTAAAGTGAACTAGAAATCACCTGTGTGTTCTTAGGCAAGTCTTCCCATGTAGACATCTGAGATCCCTTCCAGTTCTAATATTCTGTGATTCTAGAGCCCAAAATGTCAGAGGAGAGAGTCTCAGAAATAGCTCTCATGGTCGGAAGAAAGAAAGAGCAAAAAATCCAACAATAACTTTTGAGAACTGGGAGGTGAGCTTTGAGCTGGTTCTTTTTAGTTCTTTTTAGAAACTAAACGTGTATATGGATTGCTTTTTAAGCATATGTCTTTCAACTTAGGTTATTTTAAATAATCTCACTTGGACAGACTCAAGAACTCTTTACAAAAATTATTAGCTCAACCACAGACAAAGAGTGGGTTCTATTGTTAACGGATGACATTTTTACATCACCTTTGGGCTTTCTCCTGAGCCATCGCCTCCCACAGTAAACTTTCCCCAGAATCCCCATTCCTGCCTTGGAGGGACGGAGCCACCCTAAATGCTTTCTTCCTTTCTCCAGTACAAACCCCCCATCTACCACTTCTTCAGCCACATTGTCTCCAATGATAGCACCGTGATCGTGAAAAACCAGCCAGTAAACTACTCCTTCTCCTGCACCTACCACTCCACCTACTTGGTGAACCAGGCTGCTTTTGACCAAAGGTAAGTTGTGCAGAGCGGAGGGTTGACTACCTGGTGGGTGTTCTGCAGTCCCTGACAAGCAGGCATGTTTCAGTCCTTATGCAAAATTCTCTCCCCTTTCCAGAGTGGCCACTGTTCACGTGAAGAATGGGAGCATGGGCACATTCGAAAGCCAATTGTCTCTCAACTTCTACACTGTAAGTCGCCTCCAGTTTCCTTTTTCCACCCTGTGGCCTTTCCAGGAGATGCTAGGACCCTTCCACAGGACTTGCTCTTTCCCAAGGCCTATGCAGAGTCCCATTTGAATTCAGGATAATGTAAGCTTGAAAAGGTCTTTAAAGACAAGAGGCAGCAGAAAGTCAGACTCATAGACCAGATGGAAGAGTTGAAAAGAGCCACAGGGATATAAGGCCAACCTTTCCATTTTATGGATGAGAAAGTTGAGGCTAGAGAAATTCTGTAACTTGCCCAAGGTCAAGAGACAAGAAAACAGCCAATATCTCTGGTGCTTAATCAAGATTAGTTTCCACTCCAGCCCCCTCCAGAGCTTTGTATTTAGGATCTGACTCTGGTTAAGACACATGGCATAGAGTATTAAACTTCCTACCTGGGACAGGGCTAAGGAGAGGGCTTGGAAGTGGCCTTTGCTGTCTAGTTCTTTGGACTTTGAAGCCCTTTGGTTAGTAGGTTTACTCAGTGACTAAGTCAGGCATGCTGCCTCTGTTGATCTCAAAGTTAAAGGCACTCTTAGTCTCTGTCAATAAAGTGCTCCGGAGAAACTAAATACATAATGGCCATCAGCCTAGCTGCCCTCCTGGTTAGAAGAGGTGCTTTGTTTTTCAGACCTCCAGCTGCCAAAGAAGGCAGGTACCCAGAAACACTGCCTAGTCTGGGTAGGGAAATTTGCAGGCAGAAATAGGAACCCTTACATAGAATATTAGAATTGGAAGGTATCTTTGGAGGGCATCATTTCCAACTCATTCATGTCACAAAGGAAAGTACTATACTACCTGGAACTCCACTGACTTTTAACTCTCTGAACTTACTTTTCCTGGTTCCTGGAAGCTATCGGCTCTGCTGGACTCAGAGTCCATTTACAGCTGAGGCTCTGAAGCCCACTGGAAGGAAGTGGCTTGCTTGTGTCCCCATGGGTAGTCTGGAGAAATACCCAGTCCAGAACATAGATCTCCTAACCCTGGTCTCTCGACTTCACCCAGAAACACACTTGTAGTAATGGTTGTGAAGTTTAAGTTTCAGGACCCCTCATTTTCATAGGCCCCTTTTAAGGCCCTAGGTCTAATTTTGCATTCAAATGCTGCTTCTTTTTATTTTTAGAAGGGCTCCCCAAGTTGGATAAGTTTCAAGGGCGCACAAAACCTGGATCTGCCCTGGCCACTCACTACTAGTCGTTAAGTCCTGAGAAAAGGAATCCCTTCCAGGCACTTGGCCTGTGGTCAGGGTGGGTAAACAAAGTGGGGCTCCAGTGCGATGAAAGGAGGGCAAAGCCACTGTTACAGCAGCTGAAGGCTGTCCAGATAGGAAGAATAGGCTTCCAGGCATGTCAACAATCTCAGGGGACGCCCTGACGACAAGCTGCATTTACTGAATTCCTGTCTGGAAGTGCATAGCTGCTATTGTAACCAGGGAATTACAGTGCAATTATAGGCAGGTTTTACAATAGTTGGAAATTGAGAGATATTTGGATTTCTGAAAAGTCTCACCTATCATCAGCCATGCTGGGCTGTGTTTCAAAACATAAATAGAATTGGAAGGGAAGGGAGAAAAGCAACTAAGAGGCACGTCCTCAGTATATTCCAGGTCACCCTCTACTTTCTTTTGTTCTACAAATAAGGCTAAGGCCTCCACTGGGGCCCAGGAAGATCCCTCCAGGAAAATGACCTTAGCAAAGTGGAGCTCTGCTGCACAACAGAGACTTCTGTGCTGATTTACATTTGCACCATGGACTTTGTTCCCTAGACTTGACCCATGCAGTTGGTATTTTTCTCCTCCTCCATGCTTCTGCTTTTAGAGCATTCTTGTGTGTTTCTTAAGCAACAACTGCTCCCTGCATATATTTCCATCAAATTACCAGCGACAGAGCCATGCCCTACATAGCACAATGGAATCAATGCACTGCTAATTGCTTAGGATTCTGAGAACTCCAAATGCCCAGTTCTGAAATACCCATTTCACTTGGCACACTTTCTGTCTCTCCTCTCTTTATTCCCCTCCCACTCACTCCAGCCAACTGACCATGGTTGGTATTCTGAGCAAAAACTTATTTTGACTCCCAAGACAAAATAAAGGAAGATAGTCCAGCTGACAGGATCCTAGTGCTGTGGTTGAGAGAAGGGGCCTTGTCATCTGACCGCTGGCTTGAAGCCTAGTTCTGCCATTTACTAGTTAGGTGACCTTGGGCAAGCCTCTCTATCTGCATTTCTTAAATAGGGATATTAATAGCACTGACCCTATAGATTACTTATGAAATGAAATTGTTCTTGAGAAGCACTCGGTACAGTGCTCCCATGATTGTGGACTTTGATCCCACTTAAGTGATAGCTCAGGTGGCTCTGGAGGAACTAGCGTCCGGCATCATTACTTTATTGGGATGTCAGTGTGGGATTAGGTTGACCTTCATTCAAACAAAACCACATTGACCAACCATTTGGCTTAGAAAGAAATGAAAAAGCTGGAGATGCAACAAATGCAAATGATAAAGTGAAAATCAAAGATGCTCAGAATCAGAATAAATCTCAGATATCATCAATCCTGACCTTCCAGTCAAGCCCAAAACCCTTCTGCAAGATTACTAAGTAGTGACCTCCCAAACTCTTGCAAGGACAAGGGGAAGTTGGGTCAGCATGTGAAACCAGCCAACCTGAATTCCTGCCTTTTGGTCCTGATTCTGTCTCCTGTAATAATGCTATGTCATTATGTTGTTGACAGCCCTGCAAATATCACAAGGTCACTGCAACCTCCCATCTTCCTCACGTTGAACCATTTCCCACTGTTGGCAGTCCATTCACCATCCTCATCACTCTTCTCTGAGTGTGCCCCAGTTGGGCAGGGCTCTTCTTGAAAGTTGGAACCAAGAATTCGAATGTTATATTCTAGATCTTGTCAGTCTAATGCAGGGCAAGGTGGGAAGGAGGTGACCTTTTCTGTTCTGGGGAACATGCTCTAGGGTAATTTTAGCTTTGGCATAGTTTCCCCTTACCACTATCTCACAAAAGCAAATCCCAGATCTTTTCCATATGAACGGCTGTTATAACCTGGTGTACCCAACCGTAGTGGTCAGTAGCTCATTGTAACTCAACCTTTTGGTCGGTGAGGGGACTGGATGGGACTCTGTTCCATGAGTTGTTTATATGGTACCTTCATACTTCCAGGGGTGTCAAAAGGAGATGTCCAGGTACTATTGTTACGGGACTTTGTTTAGGTTCTTGGCTATGCTGGAGAAGTGAATTTCAAGAGCATGCCTGGTGAGTTAGACCAGTAATTTATTCAGGTACAGAGGGAAGAGAAATGGGAGACAATAACAGAGCAGGGGTCCCAGGTAGATAGGAAGGGTGTGAAAAGGGGTAAAGAAGATTGATTTACAAGCTACAATTCCCCATTATAGATTATAAATGCCCAGGTTTTACTTGCATGGCCACGTGGCAGAGGAACAATTGTGAAAGCAGTACACAGAGGGCAGGAATGGGTCCAGAGGCAAGAGTGTGGGGTGCAAGCATGCCCAGGCCTCGCAGTTTACTTTATAAATGATTAATTATTCCACCCCTTTGCTAATGGCAGGGGAGGGGTCCTAGCTCTTTACTGTTTTGATTGATTACCCCACCCATCAATCCCTAGTGAAGACCCAATGATAAAGTCCCTAGGGAATATCTGGGGCTTTTCCTTGCTCCCAGAAGAAGTCTTTGTTCTGGATGTCAGAATCCTGGGGGTGGGGGTCTTTCAGCAGCCATCTTGGGGGTTACTGATGTCCACATGAACTCTCTGTCAGGTTCCAGATCCACCTATTAATTCCCTGTTTTACTAGCCTGCTTCACTATAGTGTGAAGCTATTTAGAAATAGGTCCCTTATTTTCACTTTACAAAGAAAGTAAGGGGAAATCATGCTAAGTACTACCTTAGCTATTGGGTGAGAAGATTGAAGAGCTGATAATTAAAAGTGTTTTGTTTCAGAAATTGAGTAGTGCAGTTTCTGTTCTGCACCTTGTAACAGAATCGAGCAGGTTCTTCTATGAATATATGCATTACTCCAATGTTCCAAAAATTCTCCTGGCCAATCCCTGGGAGAAGGAATGAGGGAAAATCCCATCTAAGGTTGGGAACTTCAATGTGGTCCCCAAACAAATTCTTGTATTTTGGAAATGGCCTATTGAAATATAAGTCTCAGAAAATAACAAGGAACACTAAAAGCCACTGCAACTCTATTACTTCAACCTACATATTAAACTAGTAAACTGATTATGATTAAAAACATCATTATTTAGTTATCACAACCGTTTAAATAGCATAGGACCTGCCATATGGGAGAACATACGGGAGGATTCCCTGAGTCAGGGATCCTGGATGGACCTGTGGTCAGTAAAGTGATGCAGGAACTGCTAGTACTAGAAAGAGATGCTGAGTTCTCTCAGCAAAGTCCCTGCATGCTTGACCTTAGGAGGTGGAAATCCATTTAATTAGATATCCTTGCTGAATGTTAGTTCCTTCTGCCACTGTCTGCCTCTTATAATTCTGCAAATCTCCAAGTAATGAAATGCACTCTTTTTAAAAGTATCCCAGTTTACTAAACTTTATGCTTCTATAACAAATATTACCATCATAAAAACATCCCCTCCAGGCAGGTAAAGACAAAGGTTATTCCCATTTTTACATGGGGAAAATGAAGCCCAAAAGGCTACCTTCCCTAGAGCATGCCCTGGGTTAGTGATGGGAGCTAGGGATAGTCCAGGACCCTTGTCTCTTCATCATGAGGCTTTTTTCTCTGGAGGCTATTCCCAGATAGTAGTTCAGGTCATTATTAGCATCAAAGGTAGGTACACAAGACTCAGAGAATGGAGAAATGAGCCTCTTCTGGGTGCGTCAGCTGGAAACACTGCGGTGCTTCCTAATATCACCCTCAGAACTGCCTGATGAAGAAAGCAGAGGAAGACCACGTGTGCCCAGCCAGGCATCAGAACCCAGGGCTCCATGTTCCAATCACGGCGCTGACTCCCATAGCACTCAGAGTTGAAGTCACAGCCCTCCTAGGTCCACACTATCACCTGCTCCTCGCTGTCCTCCTAGCATACTGTGGCCCCAGGGCCTTTGCACCAGCTGAACTACTTCTCTGGCTAGCTGCATAGCCCCCTTCCTCACCTCTCTCAAGTCTCATCTCAATGTCATGTCCTCAGTGAGAACTCCCAACAACTCTATTGAAAATCTCAACCTGCCCCTACCATACTCTCAATCTGCTGTACGTTGCTCTCTATTTTTATAGTTTTCCTCTATAATGTACTTCATTCTATTCTAATATACTATAAAATTACTTACTGTTTATTGTCTGTCTCCCCTGCTAGAATGTCAAGCTGTGGAAGACAGAGATCTTTGCTTTGCTCACCAATACACCCCAACAGACAGAATATCCTCATAAAGAGACTATCGCAGTACTTAGAACAGTGCCTGACACATAGCAGGTGCTTAATAAATTGCGGTTCTTATCATCACTGTTGTTAACTGTACTGGGAATCAGATCAGAAACCTTCCAACCCAGGCCAAAAGTTGAGGTGTCCAGGCCAAAAGTCGAGGTGAGCAAGAGCGGAGAGGGGTGGTCTCTGTTTGGTCCCCATGCTTTTGGGTGATTCAGCAGAAAACACAGTGCCTCAGCTTGCTGCAATTCCATTTTTCCCTTCAGTCAAATCTTGTCCCTCATGGGTGTATAGGAGACATACAGTGCATGTCTCACCACGATCAGCAAATCTAGCACAAGTGCTGTCCTCGTTCATTCTAAGAAGACATGAGCAGTCTAGCAGGTACAGCATCTCTCCACCTAGAGGATCTCACCGGCCTGTGCCCTCGGGCTGATTCCTACCCACCCCACTCCAGTTCCTCTGCTCCTGCTGACACACCTGCTCAGTTGAGAGGTCATAACGCCCAGTGTCGATTTCCTTCCAAAGAATGCCAAGTTCACCACTAAGAAAGAAGCCCCCTTTGTCCTGGAGACATCCGAAATTGGTTCAGATCTGTTTGCGGGAGTAGAAGCCAAAGGGTTAAGTGTTAGGTGAGTATCCTCTGCCTATTTTTATATTTTTAAATGTAAAGAAAAGAAAAAAGACTCACCAAGAGGCTTTTTAATCCCCAGATGTTTCTAGGTACAAGACTCTCTGGTTCAAAGTGATGCTGTTTTGCCTTATTTCCAGGTTTAAGGTGGTCTTGAACAGCTGCTGGGCCACACCCTCGGCTGATTTCATGTATCCCTTGCAGTGGCAGCTGATCAACAAGGGGTAGGTATCACTTTCTGGATGGCAGGGCCGAAAGGTAGGGCCAGCACATCCATGGCTACTTTGTTCTGGCTGGGGATAGATTGGGAGGAAGAGGGGGAGGGTTGTTGGGGTCCCATCACTGAAGGCCTCTATGCTTCCCGGAGTACTGATACCAGGAAACACTTACATGGTGCTCTCCAGGTTCCAGGTACTATTCTAAGAACTTTATTCTACATTAACTCATTTAAGCCTTGCAACAAGTTAGGTACTATTATTTCCAGGCCCATTTTTTTTTTATTTCTCTCCCCTTCCCACCCCCGACCCCCACCCCAGTTGTCTGTTCTCTGTGTCCATTTGCTATGTGTTCTTCTTTCTGTCTGCTTCTATTGTTGTCAGTAGCATGGGAATCTGTGTTTCTTTTTGTTGCATCATCTTGCTGCGTCAGCTTTCCGTGTGTGTGGTGCCATTCCTGGGCAGGTTGCACTTTCTTTTGTGCTGGGCGGCTCTCCTCATGAGGCGCACTCCTTGTGAGTGGGGCTCCCCTACACGGGGGACACCCCTGCATGGCAGGGCATTCCTTGCGCACATCAGCACTGCACATGGGCTAGCTCCACACAGGTCAAGGAGGCCCAGGGTTTGAATCCATGTGGTAGACGGATGCCCTATCCACTGGGCCAAGTCCACTTCCCATCCAGGCCCATTTTACAGATAAGGAAACAAAGGTACAGAAGAGGTAAGAAAAGTCCCATAGTAAGTGTCTGTGTATGTCTGTATGGGCTGGGCTCAGATCCAGTTGGTGTGACACCAGAATCACAATGAGGACTAAGCATGTAAAAAGCTTAGCTTGTAATGCACAGTCAGTATTCAGTACATGTTAAATAAGATCATTGTCTTCAGTATTGATTCAATAGATAATGGGGAGCTCTTAAATTTTTTTAGTAGAATACTGATGCATGTGAATTGCACCCTATAAAGACATTTCTAGACATCATACATAGGATGGTTTAGAAGCAGTAAATGCAGAGGGAAAGACCAGGCAAGAGGCCATGGCAAAAGGTCAAGAGGCCTGGCCTGAGGTTATAGTCATGTGGATGGAAAAGAGGTCATGAAAGGGAAGGAGGAGCTTCTACACGAGTAATAACAATTTGGCAACTAATTGGATATGGGATGGAGGGAAGAGCAGGATAGATTCGAGGACTACGTGTCAAAGACGGCCTTGAAATTGTGAATTCACATATTTTTATGATGAGAAATTGTGTTTGTGATTGGCTGTTGGGGAAAGGGGTTTCTGGATAAGGGAATATGGGTTCAATGGGTTCGTTACTGAACTTGTCAACTTTGAAGTAACAATTGTCCAAGAAGCACGGAGAATTCTAACTTTGAAGAACAGGTGAGAAGTTGAGCTAGACTAGAGGTTCGAGTGACTGCTACACAGTTAACAGTAAATGAAAAAGAGGCCACTTCCAAAACCAAAGCAGACCCAAGTGCCAGTTTTATCACCAGGACCCATCAGGGCAAAGTAGAAACTAGGGACAAAGGCAAGTAGAAGCAAAGATGGATCTTTGATTGTGTGCTTTTATTTAACAAACACATACAACACAACGTACCCACCATTGTTCTAGGTGCTTCATAAGCATTCCCTTATTTCAATTTCATTAGACTCCCCCCCTTAAGGCAGGTAGTATAATAGTCACTATTTTATAGATGAGAAAACTGAGGCCCAGACAGGTCCAGAACTTTGCCAAGGTCTCGTGCTAGCAAGGGGATGATCTGGGATTCAGACCCAGGCAGTGTGGTCTCCTGAGCTGTCTAGGCAGGACAGGCCAGCAAGGCAGAACATGAGCAATCCAGCGGCGTTTCCTACACTGCAGGGGGCTCAGGTTTAGTGTGGGGGCTTATTTCACATTAGCCATAGAATGGTTCATTTAGGTTCTGTTGACAAGGGTGCAGTCAAATGACTTCGGGATGAAATTACCACCAGATGCTGGGGTCCTCTCACTGCAATGGCCAGGCAGGGGCAAAGGCTTCAACCACACCCAGGAATCAACTCCCTGCAGATAGTTCTGCAGCTATTGCTCCCACCTGACAAATATGGCACAAAAAGCAAGGCCTGTGGCTTTGGGGTAATCTCTACAAGTGCTCCTCTAACTCTAGTATACATACAAATTACCAAGTGCCCATTAAACACGCAGGCCCACAGTCAACTCACCAAATTGGAAGGTCCTTGGGTGAAATCTGGAAATCTGCATATAAGGGCAGCCATATTTAAGCAGCCCTGGTCTATTCATATATTCTGGCTGGTTAAGATAACACGTATAAAGACCAGTGCCAAAGGGGAGAATGAGAAAGACCACCCTCACAGCCTCCCAGATGTTTTTTTGTTCACATTGGGTCTTTTCAGAGGAAATCTCCATGTTCTGAGAACATCTGGAAAAATTAGAGGAGATATATTATCAAGAATTTTCCTGAGCACATGAATAAACCTAAAACAGCATAATCATCTCAAGGTGATCGACGTAGGGAGGGAGACCGGTGTGAAAGATTCACTGCAGGACGTTATACCATCTAGAGATATCTGTCACTGAGCAGATGCCATGGCCAGTGCCAAGAGGTAGCAGTGCCAAGGCAGCTAGGCTTGCCCATTACTTGCCTCCTCTCCACCCCCCGTCATCAAACAAGGGTCTGCTTACATTATTTTCCACTGGCTAACACCATGCCTCTGACTGTAAGGTCACTCTGGCTGCAAAGAGCTATTTTAAGGACTCACTTCTTGAGTTTGTCCAAGGATCTCAGGTTTATTGACCAAACGATCTGACAAGAGTCACATTTCACAACTCGGAAAATGTGCCCAGTTCCATCACTGGTCAGAGGCCACCACAAACAACCCAACTTCTGACCCCTGGTGCTGATATTGAGGCACAGAGCTCACTCCTTATTTCATCCGCTAAATCTCGGAGTTGACATTCCTTAGATCCTCCCTCTAATTTGGTCCCTCATGTCTGGTTCTGCTGGAATTAGGGGCAGACTATATCATGAAGGTTCTTTGGGGCAACTGGACAACTATTCAGTGTGAGTGTTGAATTGGATCTACAAGACAGAGAGACACTGTGAGGGGTGTTTGCTTGTGGGGTTCGCTGTGAAGCTATACTCTGTCCATAAGCTTTTCACCCCTGAGACTGTTTTTCCCAAAGGACAGCTGTGTTGTGCCCCTTGGTATCTGTTCCTGCCTCTTTTGCACATCTGCAAATGACAAGCCCCACACTCACGTGGACCTCTAGTCTACATTCCCAAGAATGACTGTGTCTGTTCCCAACACCAAAGTGAATGCCTGGCATTTAAATAGACGATCAGTTGTGTATTTGTTGAATGAAAAGATATTTTGCTAAAACCAGAATTTTTCAGTCTCAGCACTATTGACATTTGGGGGTGGTTAATTCTTTGTTGGGGGAGGGGGTCGCCCTGAGCATTGCAGGATGTTTAGCGGCTTCCCTGGCCTCTACCCACCAGATGCCAGGAGCATCCCTCCCACCATCATGACAACCACATGAAGTCCCATATGAGAACAACTGGTTTAGAATGATGTTCATCTGTCTCTTTTTTCTTTTACTGAATGATTACTTTTAGGGCTTTGGGACTTCATAAAAACATTATATTATCATTACAGAGAATTTGGAAAATACTTGAAGATACAAAAATGGAAACAAAGCCTATAATTCCATAACTTAATAATAGCCAGGTTTAACTTATAGATGATATATTTCCAGTCATGTTTTTCTGTGCTTATATTAGAAGCCCGAACTACATTTTGGCAAAGGTAATTACACTGTATATATAATTTAAAACAACATAGTATAAATTTGAATTTCCAGGGTCAAAACCTCCCAAGCAGACATACAAATGTGTTAGATGTGGCTTGGCCTTAGGTGGCAGTGGTGGCACTTGGGGAACCACTGTTTCCCAGCACCATTGTCTTTATCTTATAGTATCCTGCATTCTCTGGGTGACAGCCCAGTCCTCTAGGGGTCTTTATCTATCTTTGGGACAGTGGTTGGTGCCTTAGAAGGTGTTGGCTTGTCATAAGTCACCCTCCCTGTCCCCATCTGCATAAAGGGGATGATCACACTCATCTCACACTTCTGTTGGTGAACATCAATGAGATACTATTAGTCGAAGTGCTTCGGAGTAATACAGCTCTGTACAAACACCCAGGGGCGTGGTGGTGGTGGTAGTGGTGGTATACATTTGCCCCAGAATTCCTCGCTTGAGTTCAATGAGGAAATATTTTTGTTTCAGCTGCCCCACGGATGAGACAGTCCTTGTGCACGAGAATGGGAAAGATCACAGGGCAACTTTCCAGTTCAATGCTTTCCGGTTCCAGAACATCCCCAAACTCTCCAAGGTTTGGTTGCACTGTGAGACATTCATCTGTGACAGTGAGAAGCTCTCCTGCCCGGTGGTGAGCCCTCTTGCTCCGGAAGGAGAACATTCCCCAGGGCAGCGGGTGGTGGGGGAGCTGAATTTTCAACTGGGAGACCATCAGCAGATGAGTGTGGGTTTGAACTGAGGGCTTTCTGGAGGAAAGGGCATGGGAGTGGGGACAGACCCTCTATGCCATGTCTGCCCAGCCACGGGCAAGCTGCATTGTATGGCCCATGTCACCTAACCCACTGGGGCCTTGTCTTCTTATCTTTAACAATTGGGTGGTAATAATAGGGGCCCTTCCCTTTGCAGAGAGCAGTGTTAGGTAAAGTTAAAGTGGTAACAGACATGGAAAATGCTCCGAGAAAGTTCAAAGCACAGTGGAAATTCAAGATCTAGGTGGCAGTGATAGGCTCTTATGACAAGTCAAAAGTCTTATTTTTAGCTCTTGACTGGGCAGCTCGAGAGCCCATCTCTGCAGCTTCAGAGGGGTGCTGCGGAAATCCTCGTGCAGGGTCACAGCTGGCCTGGCGATGTGGGAGGAAGCAGCAGCCGCTGGGATGCAGGCATTGCAGACATGCATAGTGCAGCTCACACTAGGGAGTGGGTTTTCCTTTGGCTTTCCCCCACCAAGAACTTGCTGTAAGTTCAAGTTCAATTAACATTACAGCAGTGGTTCCCAAGGACCTGGCAGCATCAGCATTACCCGGGGCCTTGCTAGAAATGCAAATTCTCAGGCCCCACCCTAGAATAACCAAATCTGGAACTCTGGGGTGCGCCGAGCAATCTGTGCCTTAATAAGCCCTCTGGGTAATTCTGAGCTTTAAGAACTGCCTCCTTAGAGACTTGAAGTGCGAAATTCCAGAATTACTTTCTCTGGAATCCCGAATTAGGAGGAGAGGGGCTCGGTGTTCCTGAAGTGGAAACCTGCCCGTACAGCCAATAGGAAACAACAGAAAGACAGTTATAATCTCTACTATCAAAACGGTTATTTATAGTGGGGGGGGGGGGGGGTGGCAAGAGGGAGAGAGAGAGGGAGAGAGAGAAAGGAGTCAGAGGGTGCTGGGCCAGGCAAAAGGTGGGAGAGACCTTTTAGCAAGTGAACCAAAAGGTACGTACTGATGCCACATTGAAGAAAGGAAAGGGAGCATTTTGCAAGTGTCCTCAAATCATTGTGATGAGAATAACAGTGGGTCAAAGCCTGACTTCTGCTCAAAAGCGGACGGCAGCCCTCCCCCCACCTCTTCAAGCATGATTTTCAGGACCGCTTTGTGGGCTTGGAGAGGTAATAAAGGAAAACTGGTGAAGGGATAAAAATAAAAAGTTCCCGTTATAAAATAAATAAATAAATAAGGTAATTGGGGATTTGACTCCATCCAGTTTGTGATTTTTAAAATCTCTCTCTCCTCTCCTTTGCTCATCTCATTCTGCCTTCCTTGCCCTCCCTCCCCTTCCACTCTGCTTTCCTGGGTCTTCAGACCTGCGACAAACGGAAGCGCCTGCTCCGGGACCAGACAGGGGGCGTCCTGGTCGTGGAGCTCTCCCTCCGCAGTAAGCCGCCCCCATTTCCCAAATGCCTTGATTCACCTCAGGGCTGTGTCCACCGGCTCTGCTGGTTTGCGCACTTGGGCTGAACTGCCAAACCCTGCCTCAGCTGCTTCTCGAATCTTCCCCGCTGGGGTGCAGGGCTTGCCAAGCGGAGGAGTAGGTTTGTTTACTATGCTGAGAAATTCTACCTGCTGCTTGAACTCAAATGCCTCCAAGGAATGAGGAAGTGCTGAGCTTCCAGACACAGCCTTCCCTTCCCAGAAGCAGACAATGAAATGTACTGGGGATGTGCTCTTCTAGGTGACAAACCTTCATTGAGCAACCAGCCCTGTGCCTGGCCGGGGCCCAGGTTAGAGAAATTAATGAGACCAGCACCAGCCCTGTCCTCGAGGAACTTGCCATCTAGCAAAGGGAGAGCTGTTAGACAACTAGCAGCGAGGGAGCTGACTGGGAAGGAGGGTGGGAAAGGGGCAGGGGCTATGGGAGTATATCACCAGGGGGTTCAGCGTGGGCCCCGGCTCAGGAAAACGCCCTGTCTATAATCTTTATGTCTGATCTGAAGGATGGTGTGACCCAAAGGGCAAGTAAGATCTGTGGGATGGTTGGGGCTTTAGTTGCTACACCTTAGAATACAGTTTTCCAACCACCGCTGTGCTCCAAGTCCATACCGCTGCCTCATCTGGGATGGCCTGAAAGTTAAGGATGGTTTTTACGTGTTTATGTGGTTGGGGGGGGGGGAAATCAAAAAAGACCCATATTACATGACCCATAAAAATTTTATGTGAAAATCAAATTTCAGTGTCTACAAAGAAAATTTTACCAGAACACAGCCACATTCATTCCTTTGGGTTCTGTCTACGGCTGCTTTCACAACAGCAGATTTGAGTCGTTCCAATAGAGGTCACACGGAAATATTTGCTATCTGGCCCTTTACAGAAAAAAATTTACTGGACTCTGACTTAGAGAGCAGGAGAAATGGTGTGAGATGAAATCTCTATGAGCCCCAGAGAATATAAACCTTGTCCTAAAGGCAATAGAGAGCCGGGTTTTCATCAGGAAAGGATATGCTCAGGTTTGTGTTTTGGAACAGCTCTGAGACTTCTCTTTCCATTATCTTTTCTTAAACCTTCTGCATTCTCTCTCTTTTCTCACTACAGGCAGGGGATTCCCAAGCCTTTATAACTTCTCAGGTAAGGAAAAGAGATACCTCTGGGAAATGTCATGGGGCAATGCCTTTAAAAGGCTGGGGCATGTTTTAAAAGAAGCTAACCTTCACTGCGGTAAAGCTCTAAAGAATTGAAAAGGATGCATTAGAGCACACCTGAGTGGGTTAGAGGAGGCAGTCTAAGTGGGGAGTTGTCTCTCTCTCCAGCCAGCCCCTGAGCTCTGAAGGGGGAGGAGCTGGGGTTAAAGTCAAGCGGAACTGGGTCCCACTCCCCCAAGTCTCAGCTAAGCTTCATTTGGGTTTCCTCATTTGGAGAACATGATTTTCAATTATCTGTTCATTCAAGAAATCTCTCTGAGCCCCTACTATGGCTTTACTACTAATTAACTGGAGGGTTGGGCAATGATTCAACCCCCTGCTTCCCATTTTCCTCTGTAAAATCAGGCTAATAATTTCCCCTATCACATATGGCTGTTGTATGGATCAAATATTACAGCTAACGGGCATAGAACAATTCCCAGCACACAGCGAACGCCCAGTGTCAGCCATGGTGATTATGGCTCCATGCCAGCCACTGTCCCAGGCATTGTGGCTACAGCAGTGAACCACACCAGCAAGGCCCCCCTGTGCTACCTAATACGCGTGAGCGATGGAGGTGGGGAATGGGAGGGTGATTTAGATAGCACTGAAAAGCCTCTTTGAGGAAGAAACATTTCAGCTGTGACTCGAGACCTCACCTGAATCATGAGGAGGCAACTATGCAAAGAGATGGGTAAGACTAGTCCATTTATTAATGATTTCACAGATGTGGATTTTCGTCTCCGCAATTATAGGAAAATAGTGTAAACTAATTTTCTATAACTCCCACCCCTCGCTTCTCAGTTTTAAAGGAAATTCTACAAATGCACCATCAGGTGTTCCTATTCGTCAGAATTCTATAACCTAGGTTTAGCGTCATATTTGTTCTACTGATAAAAGAATTACAGAAAGCCCCAGGGATTAACAAAATTGACTTTATAAAATGTGTGGAGTCCTATGAAAACTTATTTAAGACCCCTGAAAGAGCGCTTTTGTCCTTTAGCTGTCCTTGAACTGCTTCTGTGTGTGCCAACCCCCTTTCCCCTCTGGTTCACAGACGTTCTCTATCACCTCGTCATGATGCTGGGAATTTGTGCCGTCTTATAGGAGATAGCAGGACGTAGCAGGGCAGCTGCTGCTCTTCCACTCAAGGTCATCTCTTCTGCCGAAGACAAACTCGTGTTTATTGTGCTGCCAAAAAGAACAGTCAGAAGCCCATATTGTTGAGGAGCCCAGAGTAGTGCTTTGCCAAATATGTGTTCCAACGATTGTTGTCAATTTCAGTGATGGTTTTCCTTGGTGCCCCACTTCCTCTTGTTACTTCCCATGGCTCACCGCACCTGCAGCCCCTCCCGCAGCTGGGGAAGGAGCCTCCTGTCTCCCACACTCAAGTATGGGCTGCAGTAGACTCCTTTGAAAGCTCTTCTAATTTTAAAAGACTAGCACATCCAATCAAGTAAAGCTGAGCATTTTAAGGACACTGTAGGGCAGAAATACAAGGCAATGCCAAGTACAAAACACACAGGAATAGCCCACTTTGCCAAAGAGGGGCTTTGCCATCGATACTGTGTGAGCCTGCCCAAGGACAGGGCTGGGCCCAGGCTCAGGCTCCAGTCCTTCAAGTGAGGACTTGGGCATGAGAGAGGAAGACAAAAGTTTTGGTCAAACTTAATTCTTGAGAGCCCTAGTCCTCACCTAATTTGTTTTTATTATGAGTTTCTTAAATATGTTTAGGCATTATATTGGCATTTTCTAGGTGTTAAATCCTTATTTTTACAGCTTACTTATATTTCCAAAATCAAAAGAAAATCAAATAGAACTAAAGCTACAAAATGAATAAAATTCACATTAACATTAACATTGCAGGTAACGTGGTTTTGCCTAAATGAAACTGCTGCTTTCAACATGACCATGGGGTGGCTCCTCTGCACAGCTTCTCTCTAGCTTGGCATCCTGGCCCTCCTATGTGCTGTGTGATGCTCAGGGCTCTCACTACTTTTTCTCTCTGCTCTATTATGAGATCCTCATTTCTACAGAATGATCTGACCTCACTTAGCCTTTACCTAAACATTCAAGCCCATCTCTATTTTGGTCTCATTAACTTATGATCATTAGAATGGAACCAACGACAATCAGAAGCACAAATGTAGTCACACAGTGGTATACCACCATCACATGGCCACTGCAGTGATCCAGAACATGCTGATATTAATTATTGGAATTGTCAACAAAATAAGAACTAAATAAATCAATCCTGGTATGGAATTGGCAGATCCTTGAGACTGCACCAGTTTGAGTCTAGAAGCTGTAGTGTGGTAGGGAAAACCAGAGTTTCAAGTTCTTTTCTTTGTCTTGTACAGAAATAATTGGTGAGTTTATAATTTGAAAATAACACATCAGTTTGTTGCTCTGTATTTAATGTATTTGAGACATTTTCAGATCTGTAGTTTAATGGTTAATTTACAACTTGTGTTAGTGAACTCAGAAATTAAACTAGTTCTCAAATCTCTAGAGACACAGTGCATGTTTGTTTAGCAATAGACTAGACTAAAATGACTCCATTCAGACTAATCTTTGACTCAAACCTGTTGCTGTAACCAGTCTGGGATCCCTTTTTTCTATAAATTCAGACTTTTTTTGTAGTCAGAAACAACAGAAGGAAATTTTATTGGTTCTAGTAAAAACACTTAAATAGAATACTCATAGCAATAATCATAGATCTTGGCTGCCAGAAAAAAACAATGTGTTAGTTTTGTGTTTTATTACCATGATTTTTATGATCTTGTATTTCTACCTGGTGCTATGAAATAAATAAAATATCTTAAAGTAATTAACCTATCACTACAGTTTACAGTGTAAATCTATCAAATTGATAGCCAATTCCTCAATCATCCCAGGAGTTTTTACAACTAGAGCTTCTTAGACTCATATTTTTTACCACAGATTTTCAATCATTCTACCCTATGTTTACATTTCAAAAATTCCACTGTTGGGTTTCCAATGTCAAGAGTGGAAAATGTCACTTTGGTCATCCCTGCCTATAAAGCTCTAATGTCTCTCACAGGCAACTGGATGTACTTTGACTTAAAGTTAAGTAACAGTCCAATGATGTTTGATTGCCCCGCCTTTCTCACAACTTCTTTATTAGGGAATTAAGATAAAGCCCTCTCAAAACAACCCCTCTTGTAAATTCCCATTAGTGTTAACATAAAACAGACAATCAAAGAAGAAGGAAAAGGTGTACTCACTCTTATGTATTTTTGGTAAATGTAGAAAAAATACTGGATACATGTTTTAGGAAACAGATCTAACCAAAATTCCCAGTTAGTATTCCTAAAAGACACAAGCATATGTGTGTATGCATGCTTATATGGTGTGAATGTCTGTGTATGCATGTATGCATATTTGTTCTTATGTGTATGTATGTGAAAAATTCCCAGTCTTGTTGGTTTTCACTTCATCAATCATAGCAAGCTCAGGAGGATAAGTTCACAAACACGATTTTCATTGCTCTGCCATATTCAAGAGCTACCACAGAAGATATTTGGACGTGATGAGTTGCAAGGAAGGAAGAAAGAAGTACTGTAAATGCATTAGTAGTTCAATAAATCTATTACAAATATCAATGAATAAAGCACCATGGAGTCCTATTCTTTGTTTGAAGGGGTAAATAGTCATAGCAGGAATAAATGTTTACTTTATATCCTCTTTATAAATAAATAGAAAATTTCATTTAAAATTCAGACCTTGACTGTATCCTTTGCTCAGCAGATAGAAAACATAATTAAGCAAAAAATTGGAAATAGGATAGAATCCATTTAGGAGCTGAAGCACTCACAGAAATTCAGAATTCAGGACCAGGTACCTCCAGCAACTGCTGTGGGCGTGTCCACTTGCAATGGCCCTTTTGGATTTGGGTGATCACAAACTTTAGGGCTTTATCCCCTGAGCACCTTCCAGATGTTGCCTCATAAGGGCTTTTGTCTCCTCACAGACTGACTGGCTGGTAAGGAAGATAATATTTGGGGAGCAGCCACCTCACAGACCCAGCAGCTATAGTCAGGAGCAAAGGCTGGGGCAGGGCCTGTGGCTCCCGGCTTCCTTCTCCCACTTTACTCTCCTGGAATGATTTTGGCAGCTGGAGCAGGCTCACTGGCAGATAAAACTGCAGTCGCTCAGACTGGGAGCAACCACCCACCCAGGGCTCCCAGGAAATGAGCCCACCTTATTCAGTCACCCAATGCCATACTTGCTCTGGGCCCGAAGGGCTGGGAGCAAACCCCAAGGTGAGAAAGGAGGTCAGCTAGATGGCCCCCCCTGGTGGAGATTGACTCTACCTGCCCATAGCCATGCCCCTTAAATGGCTTCTTTCCGGGATCCCACAGACTTTCACGTGACCCCACAGACATCTTTAAGGACGATACTCACCTCAGAAGATTTCTGGGATGTTAGCTTCTTCCTCAGTAAATTCAGGGAGTGGAAAAGGGAGACCTTCTTTGCCTTTCAACCAGAAGGTTGTTTGTGCCCCTTTGCCCTGTGGGAAACAAGGAGAGGAGCTGGTCTGTCACACATGATGGGAGGCCGCCGCTGAGCAGACACCGCAGCTCTCCCTCAGTGAGGGAGGGGCCTCAGAAGAGATGAAATTTTGATGATTTTTTTCAGGTATTGCTGAGAAGCCGAAATGGAGAGTCAGCAATGGTCAAGATCTAGGGGATGAGGGCCAGTTACAGTAAAGTTTGTGACAAAGAAAATCTTGAAAAAAAAAGAAAATCTACTGAGCTCTTACCATGAGTCAGGGCCCATGTGAAACACCTCACACACATGTTCACATTTAATCTTCACATCCACCCTTCGAAGGAAGAGTTACCCCACCCTAATTTTACCTCCTGTTACCACAAGCCTAACAGCTAGGAAGTGAGGGGACAGGCTTCAAAGCCAGATCCACATTGCTGCCTTTCTAGAAAAACCCTTCTCTGACCTGAAGTCAGTTGTTCCAATATAGTACAGGGCCAGGCTCAGCAAACTGGGGAGTTGAGGCCACCTCTACCTTCTTGCTTATCTTCCCAACACCCACATCACAGTAACCACCCCACCACTCCCGCTGTGGAGGAAAGAGTGGGAGGAAGAAATTCACCCTGAAGCAATTGCATGAGTATCTCCCCTACAGACTTGCTCTCAAGAGGAGCATCCCTTCCCCCAGGGAAACAGCAGTGTTTTTCAGAAAGATGAGAATGTATCGTGGTCCATTTCAGTGACAGGCTGCAGGCCATGGCAGAGGAGAAGGCAGAGGGAAAGGGAAGAGATATTTATATGTAAGGTCTTTGCATCTCCAAGTCCAAACCAATGGACTTTTGTCGCTCCTGACTGGATACTTTAGACTTGGGGAGAGGGGCACAGAAGGAAAGATGAGCATTGTAATTCCTGGGCTTGTATCTGCTGTTGCTCTGTGTGGGAGGCTGACGTGGAGTGTTCAAGCAGAAGCTGGGGTCCACTTGTGATAGAGAAAAGAGGCATCCCAGGATAGGTTGTTCTAGGGATTTTGTGTCATTGATTCCACATTCAGCCATTTGAGGGAACTGTGTGGTCCTTTCTGAAGAAAGACCAGGCACTGGTAAGAGCCTCAGAGATAGACCTTATAGGTCTCCACGCCCCGCTGCGGGGAAATTCATTCATCCCACCCAGCTCCTCAGCAGCTGCCGTCAGAGACCTGAATGTGGCAGATGGGTTGCGGTTGGCTTGGCCTTACCTTGACTGGAATGGTGCCTCTCTTTTGTAAATGGTACCTTCCCAGTGCCAGCAGGGTGCTTGCAGTGCTCTGAGAGACATGAATCCGGAGAGCTGCCATAAATCAGTCATTGCTGAGTTACAACCTTGGTCATGACTTTAATATGGGTGTCAGGGGTGGGAACTCCTTTGGAGAGAGAACACTACACAACTCACATTCCCAAATTACCAGGATCTCTCAGTAAGCAAACAATAGGTAACCTTTTCGAAATCTGAGACGCTTGAGCTGGGGTCCCCAACCACCCAGGCATTGCTCAGACACTGTTAGGTGCTGCTAAAGCTTTATTATATTCATTATAGAAACAGAAGGCAAAACAGACTCAGTTTGCAAGTTGGTACTTCCCACGATGGAGGTTTCTTGAGATTTCAGTAAGCAGAAAGGCTGCATGGGATGGTACCAAGAATGGGATATATTACTGAAAATGTTGTTTTTGACCAGAACTGAAAATGAAATTAAGTTTGGAGCCCACACAAGGAGTTCCACATTCAAAATTTATCCTGAAAACCATTGCTCATAAACTAAGACAGAGGTTTAAGTCTGTGTTTGAGATCAGGTTGATTAACTTAGACAAAATGGTAATCAGAAGAGGGAAGTTTTTTGTTTTGTGTTTATGTGATATGGGAAATTTAAATTCAAAAGAATGTTCACCTAAACTCTTGAAAGTTTTAATCACTTTTTTCACATCTTAACTGATTAAAGAACTACTTGTGCCTACCAACAGTTAATGCAATAACATTACTGTATAGCAAAAGAATATAATATTCCCTAGAGTTCCTGGCCATAGATTTCTTCCCCACCATGAAGAATAAACTCTCCATTAGGGACTGGCAAATTACAGCCCATGAACCAAACCCTGTTGTATATAAAGTTTTATTGGAACATGGTCCCTCACACCTGTTCATTTGCACATTATCTATGGCTGCTTTCATACTACAGTCTCAGAGTTCAGTAGTTGCAACTGAGACCACATGCCCCATAAAGTCTAAAATATTCACTGACTGGTCCTTTTTAGAAAATGTTTGCTGACTCCTGCTCTACATTAAAATGATTTTATTATATGTGTGCCTGACTGTTTAGAATCAAAAGTCTAAAACCAAAAGGAGGAAGCTGTGTGTGTTTTTAATGGCTGGTAGAAAGCGCAGTGCAAAGCCCTAACTAAAAAGCTTGCGATCAGTGTTGTCTGAGGTGGAAATACTTATCCTTCAGATGGAAAAAAGTAGACAAAATGCAAACGGGTCTTCTAAAAATACCCTCTGGGTGAAGATAGAGGACTAGAGGGACCGCAATACTGCGTTTGCAAAATGCTCTAAGCAATACCCACGCAAGCTGCTGCTTTCCATCCTGGACGCCATGTTCACCGTGTCTCCAAAGAGGCAGTATCTGGGCATGGTGATCCCCACCACGCCAGCCACCACAGGACCTACAGAACAAAGAACCAAAGAGCATGGCCAGTCTGCATTTTCCCAGGGCTGGAGCCCTCCATGCCCATCAAGTCAGCAAGTACAACTTCGCAAATATTTGTTAAGTTCCCTCTTAGAACAAAACTTGTCAATAGGTCTTAGGGTAGAAATCAACATAATCAATGAAGGATTTGTCATTCATGCACCAGAGATGTAAACAAAGACAACAGGAGCATAAACCTGGAAGTAATTAATTCTGATTAGGGGTCAGGGAAATGCTCATCTAAGTGGCTTTATTTTAGTTGAGTCTCATAGGAAAGGTAAGAGCAGAACCAGCTAGGTAATTTGTGGGGCACAGTGTAAAATGAAAATGAAGAGCCCCTTGGTCAAAAATTACTAAGAATTTCAAGACAAGGACTGCAGAACATGAAACTAAGCATGGAGTCCTTTCACACACACCCATGAAGGCTTCCCTGGGTAGGGGTTTGACAAAAATAGAACAGATCAAATGGGCATTTGAAGCAGAGGAAAAACAGAAGCATGACTGCCTTGGTTTTTGTCCCCTCCTCATTTTGGTGTGTCCTTGTTGGTACCAAGCAATCTGGCTACCTGGAAATACAGGTGCAAAGACAATTCAACCTTCTGTTTCCACTGAAAACCTTGTCCTTCAATTTCAGGGTTCTTAGAAGCCTCAGAACTAGGACTTAGACCCAGAACTACTTGTGTCCATACTTGGGCCACAGGCTGCCTGCATTCAGAGCTATCTACCTGTGTGGAGGCCAATTCGGATCCTGAGCTTCTCTGCAGGCATGTGTCCGATCTGGAAGTGGACAGTGGCACTGAGAAAGTGCAGGGACATTGTGGCGATCTCATCCACATGTTTGGTTCCATTACGGATGGGAAGCCCGCTGGCCACCATGTATGCATCTCCAATGGTTTCAACCTTAAAACAAAGCAGAAAAGTGACCTTGTGTTCTCTGGGGTGGAGGGAGGACTTGGCGACCAAGTGCCCTCACCACTGACCCCTGCCATTCATGTGTTGAAGGGCCACATCCCCTCACCTCCTCCCTGTCCAAGTCTCAGCCTTTCCTCAAGTCCCTGTTCTAGTCCTGGTCCTTCCACAAAGCCTACCCCATAGTCCCTCCTTCCTCCTCTGGGATCTGATATTGGTGGTGACCATATTTCCCCAACCCAAGTTCAGGACCACTGAGACAGGCAGCAGTGCACTGGTGGCATGACTCCTAAAGACCAGGTGGCTCAAATGCAATCCATCTTATCCAACCTGAAATGACCTCATCCCACATAAGGGCTCGTGTATAGGTTTATACATATCTACATGTAAGTACCTGTCTGATCTGTCCTCTTCTCCCCCAATCCTTCTAATAAAATCAGCTTTCAGATTCTTCATTCACAAAAACATAATAAAGAAATGACTAATAGAAACCTAAAGTCATAACTCCTTTCAGATACATTTGCCTGTTAGCAAAATTCAGAGATGACATGATAAAGGTGGAATTTCAGGCATTAACCAGGCAGGGAAAACTCCTCTCTCTCCTGGTGACCCTGAAATTACACAAAGTCAACTGGTACACATGTCGAACCTGCTTCGAGGTTACCTTTCCCTTCCGCAAGAACATTCTTTAGGAAAACAAACTAAGTTTAATATTAGCTCATGCAAAATTAATTGAAAGATAAGAGGAAAAATTCCAAAGGATGCCATCCTAAGCAGGACAGGTTGTGGCATGCCTGCTGTGTGTGATTTGCTCTTCGTTCCCTGTGAACAGAGGGGAACACTTGTGGGGACACCAGGGGATACCACTGAGCCTCCTGGGGGGCATGACTGTGCTACACTCCAAATCTCCCTGGCCTCGGGGGCAGAGCCCTGCGGTCACTGGTCCAGTGGGTACCCTTGTAGCTTCCACAAGACATGCACCAGCACAGGCACCCATTATTGCCCATTATAGCCTGACCCCAGGTGAAAACTCAGAAAACACATGAAACGGCTATGGTCACCACCACCTGCCTTTTCTATTGGATAGCAGAGCATTTTCAAAAGGACACCAAATTGCTACTGTTTTTGTCATATCCCCTCTGAATTTTTTTCACACTAGGTAGCCATATTCATCCATCCCCAGAACAGCACCAGGCAGGTAAATGCTGTCTCACCTTTAGCCACGAGTCTCATAGTCTAAAATTGTGGGTCTGTCTTTACCCAAAACTACTAAGAAACATAACAGAAACGAGAGCCACATCAGATCCAAAAACAACCTTTACAGAAGAGTAAAGATGAACCTTTCTGAAAATGAAGGAACAGCATTGCGTAGGGTAGAGGGGGTGTGAGGATGAGGAAGAATTAGTCAATAGAAGGTCAATGCCTCTTTTAGAAATATATTTACTGTTACATAAATTAATGGAAGGAAACAGAAGGAACAACAGATCACTCTTGACAAGCACATACATCTGTAACGAGTCAAGCTCTTTTCCAAGAAAACAAGCAGGAATAAAATATGGAGTTCCTGCCATGCGCTGCGATGGTCTGCCAGCCTGGAATGGAACCTTCCTTGTGGCTGACGTCTGGGGCCACACTCACCCTCCCTCATGCCCCAGGGCCCGAGTTACCTCACAACCCAGGAACCAGGTGCCTCACCTTATACACATCGTAAGTTTTAATGATATTATCGAATAAACTGTACAGGTCATTGAGGAGCTTTACAACTTGCAAAGGGGAGCTGAGAGAACACAATTGTGTGAATCCCACAATGTCAGAGAAAAAGATGGTCACAGAATCAAAATGTTCGGGTTCCACGGACCTTCCAGCCATGAGTTGCTCTCCGATGAAGCTAAAACGGAGAAAATGATCATTTTTGAACACCACTTTATTCATCCTGTCTCACAGTCCCCTGCAAAATCACCCTTTTTGGTGATTTTGTTTCAGTGGACTAAGCTTTTGGTAAATCCTTTTGGTACTTCAGTAGACTAGACTTTTGGTAAATAAAATTCACCATCAAGAGGGATTCTGTTGGCATTCTCTTCTCCACCTGTATTTTCGCTTTGGAAGTATGTTAGTTGGACGGTATAAAGTGGGGTATGGGGCACATAAAAATGTGGATTTTCCCCCTGAGGGCATCTCATTTTCCAATCTTCTTATGGTTTGTATAGACTTAGTTTGAAGATGTGGAAACAAATGTAAACATTCACTGACCCACAAATCAGTACTTTTACTTCTAACCAATCCCACATAAACATATTCACATCTCCCTCCAAGGGTCTTCTGGTGAAAGGCAAGAAGGGTGTAGGAGTTTCCATGGAAATGCTTCAGCCAAGTGTTTAAAGAGTGTGTGTGCCAGATGAACACTAGAACCAAAACAAAGCAGTTTTGAATCTGAAGTCATGGGTGTATATCGCAATGTGCAAAGTTTTCAGACTTAAGATCTGAAATCTAGCAGGCTCATTTATCAGACTCCTGAAGCTAGAGTGCCATCTACTGGCAGCTCTCCTGTTGCTGAATCCACCCCCTGCCACACAAAAAAATGCTACATTGTCTACGCCTCTGCTTGCCCGGGGTTTTCTCTCCTCTCTCCCTTTACAGGCTGTACCAAATTACACACAAAATGCGTGAGCCCTTTTAGAAGAGCCTGCCATCATCTTAGGAAAAGAAAAAAAGGAACTAGCCCCTCCGTGTGGGGCCTCAAGATGGTGATGCGGCTGCTCGTGGGGTCCCTGGTGAAGACCACAGCACGTTGGAATACCTGGGCAACATGGTAGACAGAAGCTTATCCACTTTCCTCTTCTCTGAATTCAGCTGCTCCGTCCGCTCCTCCACCACTTCCTCCAGGTGATTGGCGTACACCTCCAGCTTGCTCACCAAACTGTCTAGGATGCTCACGTGGCTTCAAAAGAACCCAGGTATTACCATCTTTTTCCAAGAACTTTTGGGCCACAGTGGAACACAACCTCCAGCTAAGCATTCCAAGAAAGAATTTCTTGCCCTTAAGGTTTCCTCCTTAAAGGTTGCCAATGACAGCGGTGAAATGACAATGGCAATGAGGCCAAGAGGACAGAATCTGCCATTTAGAGACTCTGTGATCTTGGGCAGTATCCTACATATTTCTGAGCCTTAGTTTGTTCATCTGAAAAATATGGATAATAATATATACTTTCCAGAGCTGAGCTGAGAATTCAGGGAGATGATATGTCTGAAGTTCCTCATGCCCTGTCTGGCACTCAGAAGGCACTCAAAAAATGGTGGCCATCACTGGCCCTGCCACTACCTCCCAATATGCTCTATATCACCATCATAGATGATTAAAAATGCAGATTTCAGGATGAGACATTCTTTTCTTTCTGTTTGTCCAATGTAAGGGGCACTGTTAGATCCTATAGGCTTTTATTGTTAGAAGGATCTTCAGAGAAATCATGAAAAATCACCTTGAGATGGGGGAGACTAAGGCCCAGATAGGAAATAGACTTACCTTCCATTGGGGACCTTGTTTTCTGATTACAATGTGATGATATAGTGACTAACCTGAGACATATCATTTACAACTATTATGGGAAGCGGATGTAGCTCAACTGATAAAGTATCTACCTACCACATGGGAGGTCCAGGGTTCAAACCCAGGACCTCCTGACCCATGTGGTGAGCTGTCCCATGCGCAGTGCTAATGTGCTCAAGGAGTGCCGTGCCATGCAGGGATGTCTCCCACGTAGGGGAGCCCTATGCACAAGGAATGCACCCCACAAGGAGAGCTGCCCCACGTGAAAAAAGCACAGCCCGCCCAGGAGAGTCTCTGCACACTCGGAGAGCTGACGCAGCAAGATGACACAACAAAAAGAGACACAGATCCCCAGTGCCGCTGACAAGAAATCAAGTGGACATTGAAGAACACACAGTGAATGGACACAGAGAGCAGACAACTGGGGGGAGCGGGGAGGGTGGCATGGGGAAGGGGAAATAAATAAAAATAAAAGTAAAACTATTATGATTCTGGAAACTGCAGAATGCAGGGCTTGTGTGTGAAAAGTGTACAGCTGACAGCTGAGTGAATGGCAGAATTAGGAGGAGATGTCTAACTCCCAGCTCAGGACTCTTCCTGCAAATTCAAACTACCTTTGACCTGGCTGTGCCTCGGTATGTTCACTGCAACAAAATATTGCACAATTATCCCAATGTGAAGGAAGTTACTATGGAGAAAATGTTAAGAGGTAGGAATACTTTAAGCCAATCATGCCCTATAAGGTTGGTGAATCATTTTCATTCCATAGTCCAATTCCAGGGGATTAGTCACAGCCCTTGGAAAGGTAGTTTGGAAAAGATCCTAAGGTCATAGGATCACTACATCTCAGAGTTGTGATATCTGAAATGGACAAAGGAAGGCAGCAGAAGCATGAATGTCCGATCCATTCACTAGCACAGTGCTTTGCACATGGTAGGCTCTGAGTGAGGATATGATGAGTGGATGAATGAAACCCATGAATGAGTAAGTCATACAGAATTAATCACAACCACATAGTTATACAATTCTAATGGTTAAATAACTAGGAGAAAATACATTGCACATCTTGCTCACCCTTTCGGACTGACTTCTCGTAAAATTTTCCTGATGGAAGAGAAAGTGGGCCTTTTCTCAGGAGATTCATCCCAACATGTCCTCACCATGAGTATGAACTTCTCATTGCCTTTCTCCTCTGAAAGGGAAGGTCTCAGTGGAACTGGTGCCAAGGGGTCTTTGATTTGATTGATGATTTCTGAAATTCATTTTGGGTAGACATGGACAAATGTATGAGCTTTGTACAAATTAGTCTACTTTAAACAGTATATGTGCTTCTAAAGTTTGTAAATTAATTTTTAAAGAAATAAGTTGTACAGATTCAAATTACAGAGGAATCTGGATATTTTAAGAAGAATTTGTTAATCCTCCTAAAAAGTGAAGAATCCTAATGCAAAACAAATAAGCACTCCCTAATTAAATTGCTTTTAGATAAAAATTCTTTTAATAAATCAACTTTTATTGAAGTGAAGGATTCCCTTATACAATTTCAGGAATATATAAGCATTCAGTGCTGGAAATTCCCAAAGCATATTTTATATCATTTTGCTTTTCATAAAACATGTCTCATAAAAGTTATCTGAGCAAACAAATAAATGTTACCACCATGTTTTGCCCTTCTGGCCAACTTTGTAAACCTACTGCCCTTCATCATTGGCTCCCACACTGGCTATTAAGTATTCTCCTTAATCAGGTTTTGTGAAAGGTATAATACTTTGAGACTAATGTACCAATATTACAATAACATGGATGATTCTCAAATGCATTATTAGTAAATGAAAGAAGCCAAGCTGAAAAGGCTACATACTATATGATCCTGTTTGTCATTGAAAAGGCAAAATTATAGAGCAAAAAAATAGAGCAGTGGTTGCCTGAGTTTGTGGAAGAGAGGGAATTCAATAGATAAAGGTGAGGAATTTTTTAGGATGGTGAAACTATTCTGTATGATATTGTAGTGGTTGATACATGACACTATGCATTTATCAAAACCCATAGAACTTTATAGTACAAACAGCCTTAAGGAATTCAAATTTCTTAAAATATCAATTAGGAGATTGAGGAACCATAGGATGGAACATAGACTTTTACAAAAGAATCTAACTGTATTACAAATCTATGACCTCACTGAAGGGGATGGAGGGAAAAAGGTCTAACTCTGAAAATGTTTGGAGACAATAGGACTAAGGATAAGGTAACTGTTTATAATCATTGTACTGTAGTTGGTAAAATTTCCATGAGGGTACTAGTTAACAATTCTTAATCTGTTATACATATATACTGGAATTGAATGAATAAGTGAATGAGTGGTGGATAGCATGAGCTAGGATTGTTGGAGAGGGAAAGTTGCAGATAAGCAAGGGGGTAAACTGGAATGAACCATGGGGTAATAGATGTGTTGGAAACATCAGTATGAACTCATGTTCATCTTAATATAGATACAAATGGACAGGTGACAGACAGATATAGATAGATTATAGATACATGTGTATATACACAATATTTCTTTGCTCTGTCTGCTGAGAGTGCATAGAAGCAACGGCACCCCAGTTACAATGAGCATACCCAACATCCAGATCTTGGCTTCTAACACCATTTTCCAATAAAAGGAACCAATGCTCATTGGAGAAATGACTGTTTTTAGAGGTGAGGCAGAGAATATACAAGATGAAGGACCTTATAGTGCCAGATAGTAAAGAAAAAAACTCCAGTGATAGAGTATATATATCAAAGGGGCACAGAAGTCAACTGAAAGAGCCTCCAATGGTCAAAGCGAGAATAACTTGAGCAGCAAAATAAAGTAGTATTGATTATAATCCAATGTATAAAATACCCATGAGCCCATCCTGATAAAAACTGGATAAATAAACAAGAGGAATAGACAAATTTCCCATTGAGAAGATTTCTAAATAATTTTTGTAGATACTCTACCCTCGATGTGGTAGAGCACAACTCCGCCCTGTAGGTCTGGACTTCACATGTGACTTCCCTCCGAAGAGAATATGGAAGGAGTGGCAGGGAGTAAGTTTACAGAGGATAACTCTGACAAACGCTGCCTCTGCCGGGTGATCAAGGTCAACATCAACAGTGCTAAATCATGTTGATAGTATGTAACCTTGATATGATGTGATGTGAATGGCATTTTACTCTGTAGTCTTCGTTCCCAAAACCCATAGTCCAAGTCTAACCATGAGAAAAGGATCAGATAAAATCAAATTGTGGAGTATCCTACAAAAAGCCTGACCAGTACTCCTCAAAAGTATCAAAGTCATCAAAAATAAGGAAAGTCTGAGAAAATCCTAGAGAAGTTAAGGAGACATGATGACTAAATGTAATGTGATATCCTTGATGGGACCCTAGGACAGGGGAAAAAGGACATTAGGTAAAAACTAAGGACATCTGAACAACCTATGGCCTTTAGTTCATAATAATAATAAACAGATGACAAAAATATGTAAAATATGATCTTGATTTTGTAAACATAGGTTTGTAATTGTACATTTTTTAATGCCTGAAAATAGTCTAAAAAGATATACATAAAAAAATACTGTGGAGGGAGCCAATTGTGTTTGATTTTTCCAAATGAAGTATAATTTGAGACATGAGACAATGCTAATCTCAAAAGCAGTGGCACAAGCAAAACCACATTCCCACTGCTGATTTCCTTTATTAATTCTAAGAACTGCCATGAAAGAATCAATAAAATGATATCAAACTTTGAGAACAAATTCAAGTCACAGGCCTGCACCTCAGAGGACATGTGCTAATTATCTACACAGTAATATGTAGCCAGCTCTTTCCTCCCTATCCTCTTTAATGGCCAACTAGCCCTGCTAACACAATTGTTCCTGTTTGGCATGTATCAGCATCACCCGAGGGGTTCTTAAAAAACAGCTTGCTGGGTATAACCCCAGGGTTTCTGATTCAGTAGGTCTGCAGGGATTTATTGCTAACAATAAATCACAGTTGAGATGCTGTTGGTCCTAGGGCCACCCTAGAGTGCGCCTCACACTGTGGGGCCTCAGCATTACCTGGAAACTTGAAAGAAATGAAAATTCTCGGAACCCCAGCCTAGCCCTATTGAGTCAGAAGCCCTGAGGGCAGGACCCAGCGATTCTGGGTTTTAAGGAAGCCTCCAGGTGTTCTACCTGCTGAAGCTTGAGAAATCCTGGTCCAGTGTGCACAAAGAACCAATATTTATTCAGTTCCCCGTGCCAGGATGGTGTGTAGGGGAGTATGAGAAGTTAACAGAAGATGTGTGTTTGTCCATAAATTAGGTACACATTGTATTTTTCCTGATTGCCATCTTGTGCATACATCATCACCTGGGGCAGGCTCCTGTAACTCTGTGGGCAGAGGACTACACTGATGGGGAAATCTACTGATTGTCCTCAGTCTTCCCCGCCCCTAGGCCCCCCTGACTCAGCCAGGATGTAGCTGGGTTTAGAGAGGGAAGTGGGCTCCAGCCCGAGCTCAGTCTGGGAACATCTGTGAATCTGCTTGTCTCCTGGCTCTGGGATTTACCTTTTTGGGATTGCTTTCACCTCTGTTTCATTTTCTGTATATAATCTCAAGTTGGCCATAAATTAGAAACTAGACTCTGGGTTTTAAAGCAGAGAAATACATTCACAGAGGCTCCCAACTTGAAAAAGTCTCCAGGGAATACAGGATCCTGTAAAGATAAGGCTTGAGATAGGTCATTGGGGGCGGGCTAGAAATAGTAGGTAGCCAAGAAAAAAAGAAAGAAAAGGAGAGAGAGAGAGACTAGGTTTACTTAAAGACTGCCCCTCCACACACACCCATCCTCTTTCCAGAACTGCAGGACAGTATTTCTCAACCTGGCCTGCATATTCAAACCCTCCGAGGAGCTTTCAAACCCCTGCTGCCCGGGCAGCACCCCAGCCCAAATACACCAGGATCTCTGAGAATGGGAGCCACACAGCAGCGTAGTTTTTTTTTGTTTGTTTCTTTAAGCTCCCAGGTGGTTCCAATGGGCAGCCAAGGTGGACAATAACAGTTCCAGGGTATTAAATCTAGCATACAGTTTAACAACCTTGATCAAATTTTACTTTATCTAACCCTATTTTTGCCCTTAATTCCTTTTTTTTTTTTTTTTGGAGGTACCTGGGATTGAACCCTGGACCTCATACATGTGAAGCAGGCACTCAACCACCAATCTACTCCTAGGACTTTAATTCCCTTACAGACTACGTTAAGAGACAATTCAGCAAAAACAGGCCTGACTTTTGGAAGTGGACAATTGAGCAGCAATTATCAGAAATTTAAAATATGCATGCCCTTTATCTCTTTGGCTGCATGGTTTGAAAGCTCTCCTTGAGAAATGTTCACATGTGTGTGCAAAGCTACAAGATTGCTCACTGCAGCGGTTTGTAATAGCAGCAAATGGGAAACAACCAAAATGGGTATTAGTCAATTACTGGGTGTCCTTACCATGAAAAACTCCGTAGTCTTAAGGAAAGATTGGGGTGAGGGGGAAGAGAAAATGAGGCAAGAGATTGGCAAACAGAGGGAAGAGCATGTGCAAAGGATCTGGGGTAGGAATGTGTCTGGCGTGTTTGAGGCACATGAAGGTGGCTGGTGAGAGGAGTGAGCTGTGGGAGATGGGGGAGTGAGCTGTGGGAAGATGGAGTTTGCTGCCCGGTAGCCGCCAAAAAGATATATACGTGGCCTAATCTCCAGAACCCGTGAATATTATCCTATTTGGAAAAAAGGGTCTTTGCAAATATAATTAAATTAAGTATCTTGAGATGAGGTCATCCAAGATGATTCAGGTGGGCCTAAATCCAGTGTCAATGTTCCTTTTAAGAGACACGAGAAGGCACGTAGAGAAAGGCAGTGTGAAGACAGAAGCAGAAACTGCAGGGATACAGCCACAGGCTCCGGAGCACCAGCAGCCCTGGAGCTGGACGAGGCCAGGAAGAGCTGTCAGAGGGAGCGTGGCCCTGCCAAGCTTGCTGTGGGCCTCCCAGCCGCCAGCACAGTAAGGGAATAAATGGCTGCTGTTTTAAACCTCTCACTTCGTAGTCATTTGTTTACTGCAGCCCTGAGAAGCTGACAGGAAGTAACAGGGGCTGGAGAGGTGGGTCTTCGGTGGTCTTACAGACCTGTGCAAGAAAATAGTTTTTATTCCCCAGTCAGCCAGGATTCCAGAGGAGGATTTGGAGTAGAGAAGGGATGTCACCTGACTTGTTTTCTAACAGTTTTGCTCTGGCTGCTGTCATAGAATAAAGTCTAGAATTCCAAGTCACTTTGTTGCCAGTGTGTTGCTAACCAGAATGCAACTGGTTTTCTTTTTTTTAAATGCAGAAAAATAAGAATGAAGTTGTAAGTTAAGAAAAACTTAATAGAACAGTGAATAAACACTCACTTTGAAGAGCTAGCCCAGTCAACCAAAGCCTCCCAAGGAGACTGTCCAGCTTTACCTTCAGGTCCCATGTCGAGGAGGGCAAAGGGCCCATGGTCCTGGTGGTAGATCAGCTCCCTCATCAAGATCGCAAAGCTGTACACGTCCCCCTTTGGGGTGCCTGACCGGGGTGCTTCTGAGAGCCGCAGCAGCTCTGGGGCCGTCCAATAGAGCTCTGCGAAGCAATAAGGTATCAGCATGGAATGAGAGCCACCCCACAGAACTGGAAATGCCACCCCTTTTTTCCTAGGAAAAAAAAAATGGGAGAAATGAAAGTGTCCAGCCGCTAAGGAGTCAGCCTTGACAGTGCCTGACTTAGAGTGGAAAGAGGGTTCAAGTGTATAAATAGACAATACTCAGGAAGAGCACACACTACCACGTTAACACTGGTTAACACCTGAGAGTGGAATTACAGGGGGTTTTCATTTCTGTTTTCCCTTTCTTTTGTCTACTTTTTTTCCTGCAGTGAGCCTGTATTAGGTTTATAATCATTAAAAGAAAATGTACTGGGGGTTGGGAGAGCAAGGAGTAGCTTCTGGCAGGTCCTTGGCATTTCCCCACTTGTCTTTTTCTGGAAGGCTCCATCTTATCCCACGTGGCAGAAACCTCTGGATACCCACTCAGAAAGGCTGCTGGCAAGGTGCTGTTCCAGCAAGAGAGGTGGTCAGGGCTGAGAGCTTTGGGCTTCCAGCAGGGCAGAGCTCTGTGTCAGGGGACGGGGACTCTAGAGGCCGCAACTGACTTTGGGCAATTAGGAAGACTCGCCAGGCTTCAGTTTACTCATATGTCAAGGAGGGTTGGACTTGAGCCAGGAGGTCTTGGTCTCCAGCTGCATATCAGAATCACTTGGGAGTGATTTTTTTATGATACAGATGGTCAAACCCCATCTTCGGGGGTTCTGGTTCAGTTGAAATGGGGTGGGACCCTGGCCTCCTATATAATGCCTGGCAGACCTTATATTCCATGCTGAGAACATAGGGTGAAGATGGGATGGGGCACTGAGGACTAACCAGGGCAGTGACTTGCTTCAGGTCACCCAGCTGAGCCAGGACAGAACCTGGTCTTTGTAATCCAGGCATGGATTACATGTACTCGTGCCACCTACAAGGACTCTTTTTTCTTGTTCTCCTTGGGAGAGCAGAGCAGACACCATACCATCGTCTCCAGAGGAAGGCCCACCTGCAGGCACTTGTACAAGCGGGCATTCAGGAAGCCAACTTGGGTGGGGAGCCCCTTTTACCACTCTGCAGCTAGCTGGTGGGTTCAAGATCTTTTAGTAGTTACCCGAATAGTCCGTCATCTTCTCATTATATGTTCTATATGTCCGTCCATACTTGAGTTCCCACAGCCCAAATCCTGACAGCTTCACCTGCATCCGACCATCCACCAAGCAGGTAGAAGGCTTCAGGTTGCCGTGGGACCCCAGGGGGCTCCTGTGGAGGTATAGCATGCCCTGGAAGAGGGAAAATGAGTAAATAAATCAGAGCACCTGCCAGTAGACACTGCTGTAAGAAACAGGCAGAGAGACAGATGGAGAGGGAGACAGACCGATAGACCCAGGGCTAGGGGACCTGCCCATGTCCATTCATTTGTTCAAGAGACACTAACACAGTCTCTCCTCCACATTAACTCAGTGGGATAATCATGGGTGGGGAACGCCAAAAATGAGAAAACTACTTTTGGCCCCTCACCATGGAGCTAAGAAGTTATGGCCACTCAAATATATCCTAGTGGACAGATCCCTGAGTCCACATCCCAGCCATGCCACTCAGTGGAGAGCAAGGTACTTTAGCCCTGTCTCATTTTTCTGATCAAAACGGAGGTGATATTAACACCCATGTCATCAGGTGCTATTATGTGCAAAGCTCCAGACACAGTACCTGGCAAACACCAAAAGCCCAGGTGGCTCATGATGAAAAAGTTGTATAAATGTAATAAACACATGAATATGTTAAGTAATGTTAATAATATAGAAGCAACTCTATGTAATTAAGAATATTATTTTATGACATATATTAATTATATGCTATTGCCAGTACTTGGTCCTGCTTGACCACTTCACGGGGTAAACAATAAAATGAGGAACATTGGAAAATTCTGATGTCCACTATGTTCTTAAGGGGTTAATATTATTGATATATAATAATAAAGCACGATCGTATGTGACAAGAGTAGAAGCACTAAGCACTAAGCCTTTGCGAGCAAGTCACTGTACCTCACTGGGCCTCAGTTTTCCTCTCTGTGAGATGAGACCACCCAGATTCCTGCTCCTCAAAGGACAGCCTGGGGACTAGTGGAATCTACATTACCCAGAAGCATGGCAGAAATGCAGAATGCCAGGCCCCATACCAGACCAAATGAACCAGACTCTGCATTTTAACAAGATCCCCAAATGATTCGCATGTCTGAGAAAGCCTGGCCTAGGTCAATTGCTCCCAACCTTGGCTGCGCGTTAAAATCACATGGAGAGCTTTTTAAAAAAAACAAATTGTTTTGATCACTAAAGAAAAGTGTAAGGTTCAGATTACACCCAGTACAAGTCAAGCACGAGTGCTAAAGGAACAAAACACAAGAAAGTGAGCAGAACTGGGAAGGATGGTTAATTTTGGAAGGCTCCTTGGATAACTATGGCTCAGTAAGGAGGCGAGGAGGGGGCTTTCCATGGCCAAGGAGTGGCTTAAAGAGAGGCCTGGAGTTGAGGAAGAAAATGATTTTGGGGGAGGACAGGTAGGAGAAGAAATTAATTTGACAAATGAGAACGATCATATTTAGAAACATAATTAGAGAGCTGGATCTCTGTATTTCTCCGGAATTTCCAAGGGCGAACAAGAAGCAGTGAAATGAAGTTAAGGAAAGGCCAAATGTGTTTCAGAAGTGAAGCATAATAGTGTGCAGAGCTGGAGGGGCGGGGCAACGGTTTTGTTCGTTTTTTTCCTTTGCTTCCTCCATGGCTTTGGTGAGAAGGCATTTAAATAACATTTATCCAACATTTCCAGTTTCTTGGACTTAAAGTACTGACATTAAGACTCTGTGTATCTTTAATCTGAATCATTTCTTCTCAAAATATATTGGGAGTGGTAGAGACCTGAGGCGCCTCAGGATTTCACGGGGTACAGAGCAATCCCGGAGCCTCTTACCTACCCCAGGCTGCCTGGCCTGAGCGTCCCTCGTACCTGCTTCTCCCCAGAGGTTTCTGAGCAAGAGTGAAAACGCAATCGCCTCTCTCAAGGGTCTAACAGATCCTATTTTTGTTCTTAAGTTTCAAGGGCTAACTTTATGCCGGGTAAGGATCTAAGCCCCGCACTTTAACTCATGTGATCCGCCTAGTGACCCTATCGAGGTAGGCGGCTTTACCATCCAGCGCAGTTAGGTAGCCAGGGCATGTAGCTGGCCAGTGTAGAGTTGGACTTGGAACCTGGCAGCTTGATTCCCAAGTCCACGCCCTTGACCACTATGCAGGAACTGCCCAACTTCGTGGGTGAAAGAAGACCATGAAGGCCAGAGAGAGAGAACCGTGTACTGCATTTTAGCTATGGGGTTCCGTAGAAATCCATATTGTACCACTAAGAGCTGATGAACATATAAAGAACAACAAGCCTTTTTTTTGAGCACTTTGTACTACACACTGTGCAGGGTACTTACATGTATTATTACATCGACTCTTTTGTAGACATAGGTAATATTCTCATCCTCAGTTTCACAGTGAGGAGATTGAGGCATTGAGGGTTTTAAATTGCTCCCAGGAAGTGGACGTGACTCAACTCATAGAGCGTCCGTCTACCATTTGGGGGGGTCCAGGGTTTGATCCCCAGGGCCTCCTGGCCCGTGTAGTAAGCCGGCCCACGTGCAGCGCTGCCACACACAAGGAGTGCCGTGCTATGCAGGGGTGTCTCCTGTGTAGGGGAGCCCCACACGCGAGGAGTGTGCCCCACAAGGAGAGCTGCCCCGCATGAAAAAAGCGCAGTCTGCCCAGGAGCGGCACCGCACACATGGAGAGCTGATGCAGCGAGATGATGCGACAAAAAGGAGACGCAGTTTCCCAATGCTGCCGGATAATGCAAGAGGACACAGAAGAACACACAGCGAATGGATACAGAAAGCAGACAATCGGGGCGGGGGGGGGGGGGAGGAGAGAAATAAATAAATAATAAATCTTAAAAAAATAAATAAATAAATTGCTCTGCAGGAGTAAATGGCAGAGCTGGGCTTTAAACCCAGGGTGGACCATCTTCCAAGCCCAGCCTCTTCCAAACCACTAGAGGGGAGGAGGGTGAGTTGAAGAGGAGAAGGGTGGTCCCAGCATAGTCTATTCCCCCAATGTCATTATACAAGGAAAGCCGGTCCAGATGAATCTGAAGCCCAGCTGAAAAGGGGAGTGACGTCACCCATGGACATGGCTGTGAGGAGGAGCTGGCCCAAGATGTCCCAGCGAGGGAGTACGTGAGGAGGGCCCTGAACCACCCGCTGCACAACGGGACAGGTCCTGGGCCTCCTGGGCACCAGCTCAGGGAGCTCTTCCTCCAGCAGTGCTGACAGGCTGAGCTCGGAGACCGATATTGCATCAATATGGGCTAACCCAGAAGGCAGGAAGGAAACGTCCAAGACAGTGGATATGCCCTCTCCTTGCCATCGCCCAGAAATCGGAACACCATCTTCCTTTATTAAAGAGGCTTGTCTGCTTTTGAGATAGTCACATGAGACATCTTTTGGAATCACAGTCAACACTCAACGGGACCTGACAGAGTGGCTGAGAAGAGTGGGGTAGACCACTCTGTCAGAAGAGTCTGAAGGACTTGGTGGGACGGCCCCTGGAATTTCTCCAGTGAGGTTCCAACAGGCCAAGGTCAGGGCCTGGAATCTGGTGAGACCAGCGTCCAATCAGAAAGTCCTCTCTGACCTCATGGAGACCTCTCCATGCAAACAGAAGGCAGCTGCAGTTCCCATTTAGAGTTGTGCTCTGACTCTGGGGTCAGGACAGCAGGGAGCAGGTCCCGGGACTGGCCCTGACACGTGACGAGGCCACTCTGCTTCCCTCCCTGCCTTTGCTAGCATGCCATCTCTGGCTCTTCTGGGTGCCGCTGACACCCTGACACCTCAGGGATACTCAGATTCTAGAGTGTGTAGGCCTCCCAAGAGATAGCATGCATTTGTTTTTATTTGCTATCATGATGGAAAATTACAATTTTTATGTATATTGTTGGAGAATGAATAGAGGTTTCATAATGTACGACAAATTTCATGATTTTGGCTGTCATATCACAAGTCTGTTGGCTATCCTTTCCCTACTGGAAAGCTGAGAGTGGTCCACAGGTCCCCTATCTTAGGTTCCCACTTTTGTGCTCTCCAGTACTTAGTAGGCTTGGCCTTTCAAACAGACTGGTTGCGAATCCCAATCCACCTTCTAACAGTTGGGTAGGTTGTTTCACCTTGCTAAGCCTCACTTTTTCTCTATAAAATAGAGTTAATATTGACATTATTAATATTGGAGTTAATAATTAAAAATGGAGTTCATTACTGATATTATTAACAATAGTGTCCAATAGAAACAATGCAAGTCATGTGTATAATTTTAAATTTTCCAGTAGACAGTAAATAAGTTAAATAGGTGGAATACATTTATTTTATTAACCCAATGTATTAAAATCCTATCATTTCAAAAACAAAAACATTTTTAAAATCTTATTTCAACATGTAAACAATATAAAACATATTGATAAGATATTTTTCAGTCTTTCTTTTACTAAGTCTTCAAAATCCAGTGTGAATTTTATCTCCCTTTGAACTAGTCACATTTCCAGGGTTCAATAGCCACATGTGGCTGGGAGCTACCATATTGGGAAGTACAGACCTCTGCCATAGGATTGCTGGGATCGTTAAATAAGAAAATCTGTGTGTTGTGGTACTAGCAAACTACAACTTACCTGTGGCAGTTGTAATACTACTGCTACTTTACTAATATTTATTGTGCGTCTGCTATGTGGAAGTCACCTCAATCCTAACAAAGGCCCTGTGAGGTGGGTTATTTGTTTTATAAACAGAGAAACTGCGGCTCAGGCTGGTTAAGTAACATGCCTAAGGTTACTCAACCAAGTGGCAAGTGACAGAGCCAATATTCAAACCTCCAACACAACTTCTACACCAAACTTCCCTTCCTCCTTTTAATCCTCCAAACTTCTCCTACGTAGAGATGAATCCCGTCCCTGACTCCACAGGAGTTTGGTATTATATATTCCAAAGCTCCTTACCTGGCTGAGCCCACCATATTGAGCTCCTTGGGGACAGAACAATGAACCTTATTCCTCTGTGCTCTCGATGTCCAGAATCAGGCCTGATCCAAATCAGTTGATTCATCAAAATGTCTGTTTGGCTTGAGACATCAGAGTTATCTCACAACCTCTCTGATATAGAGGAGGTGCTGGTCAAATAGACTTATGGTGAGGTACTGTTTTCATGATCGGTATGAGATTCAATCACACTCTGACTCAGCACGGGGGCCATTGCCTGGGTTCATGTCAAAGTCGCCCGTGGCAAAGCTCTAAGAGGCTGCACAGTGACCAGTAAGCATTCTCTGACTTATTTATCCTGCCATTTCCTGTTACTCTTGTTCCCCTTCCAAAGAATATTGGCAGAGGAATTTGGCCTTGAAGAGCTTAAATGTCCCTCTGCCCTGGATGGACTAGCCCATTCTATCATCAGTGACTTCCTTAAATGATCCCATAATGTGCACACTCCATTTCAGGAGGCAGAGATCTTTCCAAAGCAAGGTGTGAGGCTGCCTTCTGTTTTTTAGGTGTTGGAGTAGGGGGTAGACTCAGGGACCCAGAGTAGGTGAAATTACCCCCTTCATGGTAACACTCTCACCCACCCCGTCATTCTCCTGAGAAACCTTTGTGTTAATGCTGCTCAAAAGTCAAATACCAACTCTGAAAACACTAAATCTATTAGTTATTCATACCTTGGTGATAATTTACTTAGTAGTTTGCTTTTCATATCCAATATAAATGATATTAGCTGTTTTGATTGGGGCAGGTCATAAATAACTGGAGTCTAGAGTCCTTCCCTGGGTTTGGTGGGTAAGACACAGGATTGAAGGAAAGGAGAGAGAAGGCAGAAGGGGAAAGGATGCCACATCAGATCTTCCCATTTTACAGCCATTCCACTGCCACTTAAAAAGGTTTGTATGTACATTTCTTGATGGTTGCTTTATTTTTCTCTCTAACTAAATTTTAAGCCATTCAAAGCTGGAAACATGGCTTTGTTTTCCTACCAAAGGGCCCAGAGTAGGACAGACCCTAAACAGATGCTCAATAAAATTTTACTGAACTAATGACCGTGGTGGCCCAGGGTTGCCCATGGAGACCCAATCATGAGAGCTTTCTGTTTATCTACATTGCTTGGTTTGCTAGCTTTCCATTAAGGCCCAGAAAATCAAAGTCTCCCAAGGCCATTAATACTCACTCCTTAGAAACAAGGAGCAATAAAACCCTTGAAGAGGAAAAGCCCTTCAAACTCAACCAGGCCAACCTCATTCCTTATACCTACATGGAGGTTGAGGTCCAGAGAGGAAATGGCCTCCAAAGTCCCTCAGTGAGACAGTGGCTCGATGCTCCAAGGATGAGACTCCACCACTCCAGAAGGGCCAGTATCATGTCTCACCCCTGTGTCCCTCACTACACCCAGGCTGATCCTTCCCCACAGGCACCCCTCGGCACCTATTTGTGGGCAGGCTGTTGATTGACAGATGCCAACTAGCCCTTGCCCTGCTGCCCATGTGTCAGGCTGAGGGGCCTCCTCCCAGGTCAATGGCTTAGTCCCCTCTGGTGGTAAAAACATACACAGCAAACATCTCCTCAACTCCACTCCCACCCCTCCACCCCTCGTCACCAGCAGCTGCATAGCCTCATGGTGGCCTTTTGAGACAATGAGTCATCCTGGGCTTGCAGATCTAGCTACCACCTCTCTGTATCCCCTCTGGCTGCAGGAATGGACCTCTCTCCACCTGTCTCTAAATTGTCCTTCCCAGCTGCTAAAGGGCTTCTAGATATGAGACTGAGTTCTCCCTGTTGCAAAAGATGAAAGCAATCTTTAGTTCCTCCTACTAAAGGGCTTCCTACTTCCTACAACCAATTAAGGGTATAGAACTCAAAAATGTGTCGGTTTAAATCCTGGCTCAACCATTTAGCAGCTAATGAGGACTTGGGCAAATTAAGTAAACTCTCTGTGCCTCATTTTCCCATCTACGAAATGGAAATAATGGTAGAGCTACTTCATATTTTTTGTGACAATTAAATTAACATATAGGGCTAGATGCCTGGCCCAAAGTAAATGCTAAATACAGTTTAGCTATTGTTTCTGTTGCTATCTTCTTTGCAGTGACCTCGGCCCTTTTACCAAGTAAATTTCTGCGTGCACATATACTTTCTCAGACCTCTGAGATCAGCTGCTTCGTGGTTATTGTGGCAGTGATCCCCATTTTCTGGGGAAAGGGATCAGGGAAAAGGAAGAAGGAAGAAGTATTAGGAATCCCCCTTCCCAGCTCACTTCATTGTCTTGTACTTTGATACTCTTTGGGGTAAAAAGTCCCTAAAATGTAACACCTTCATCTTTCCTGATTAGGTAAATCTAGCATCCATTCCAACTTTAGAGTAAAATACTTTCCTCTTTCAATATTTACTTGAAATCAGGGAGGGAGAAAAGGTGAGAGACTCTGATTGAAGTGATAGATTTGAGAGCTGGAATCCCTTTGTTTGAAGAGAAGATTTGAGGGGGGCCAGAATTTCCAGAGAAGATGACAGTTCATTTTAATCCAAGATATAGAACATCTCAAAAGCGCCACAGTATTTATTCTTTAAATAAGATTATGTTATACTCACGTTGACTATGTCATATGCAAACGAGAGTTTGAATATCCAGTCCATTTCAATATCTGAGTTTCTCAAAATATCCTGAAAAACACAGTTATTCAAAACATCACCAGGGACTCAACCTGAACATCATAGGTTGGATGGATTTGGCACTAATACATGAGATATTTTTTGGCCAGAAGTAATCCAGCCAGCAGTGGAGCACTCTAAATCTAGCAACCAGAAATCTTTCCAGGATCGCTGTACCCTAAGTGGACTCAAGGCTGAGAAAGTATAGTCTTGTCTTTTGAACACACATCCTTGTTCTTGACATAAACCTAACCACCACATGCCATGTGTAGGATGGGCTCAGGAATGCAATTCAGGAGGAGCTGTGTCATCTTAGGAGATGACACCAAGCTCAGTCAGTTTCCATCCAGAAGGAAGGAAACCAGGCACTTGGCAATCTGACTGCTAATCTGATCCCCTGAAGACAGTCCAACAAGATAATTTAGGTCTTGCAATTAGACCAGAGAGGAGCTGTCCTCAGATGAACAGATGAAAGTGTTGATAAGGTTCCTTACTGGCGGTGGTTAATCAAACAGGAGGTAAGATTTACTATTTTGCTTACCTTTAGACTTCCTTTTTTGCAATACTGGGTGACAATGCAGATGGGAGGTTGTGTGCAAATACCAAAGAAAGGAACAATGTTTTCGTGCCTTAATTCACACATCTGAAAATAATAATGGTAATGATAGCTCATGTTTATAGAGTGCATTTTCCATGCTGGGGTCTGTGCTAGGTGCTTTGAATAATTTCTTTCATTTAATTCGCACAGATGACTCTGTGAGATAAGAACTATCCCTGTTCCCACTTTACAGATGAGGAAACTGGTGCTCCACAAGTAATGTAACTTTTCTAAGATCATCCTGCTTTTAAATGGCAGAGCTGGGAGGTAAACCCAGGCAGTCTGCCTCCGGCAAATAAACCAGAGGAACCATCAAAGTCTAACCTTAACTGCGGGGATTAACTAAACCAAGTGGACCCCGCTCTGCTTGCCTGTGTTTACGGCTGCCAATGCCAGTGTGCAGGCCACGGCAGATCCTAGACGGGGGACACGCAGTCAGACCCCAGGAGCCTGAATCCCTGCAAGGACCAGGGTGAAAGAAATTGAGCAGCTACCATACACACAGAGGATTAAGGGCCAGAATTAAGGCCGGAAAGAATTAAGGAAAGAAGGGTGAGGGATCCCAGGCTTCACTCAGGCGCCTGGTTCAGGCCAGAGAGGCTGAGGTCCAAAGTCTGGGCCGTTGGTGGGGATGCCAAGGGGCTGGGGGGTGCCAAGTGAAGGGAAGCAGCTTTCCACTGTTGCTCCTTTGGGGCAGGAGTCCCTCCACAAAAGTGGCTCCAGGAAACTGGCAGAGGAGGGGTGGGCAGGGGCAGAGGGCAGCACTGCCTTTTCTCCTCCCCAAGAGGGCAGGGCCTCACCAGCCTGATTTCCTGCAGCACAGACGTCTTCCTCACCCAGGCCTCTGTTTGGTCACCGACATAGCGAATGGCCACGTGGTTTCCCTGGAACCAGAGGCAAAGTGCAATGTTATTAAATCAGGAGAGTCCAGAGAAAACTCTACCCAGACAGGGGAGCAGAAGGCTAGCCAGAAACCCACTTATGAGAGGAATTGTCAAACTCATCACTTCCCAAACCCACCCCTGGGGTTGGCCCTGTGCTATGCCCAGGTCCTGGGCTAGGTGCTTAAATGTAAGAGCGCATTTCAGTGGCCTCGCAGCCCTGCAGGGTAAATTTCTTCAGCTCATTTGCAGATGGCATCACTGAGATTAGGTCATTGGTCCAAGGTCACACATTAGTAGATAATGCATTCAGAATTTGAACATCTGACTCCAAGATAATTCTTTCTATTATACAATAACACCCCATTTTTAATGGGAGGAATTGGTGAGTTGAGGACAGAGTGCAAGTCTGGAGTCAGATGCCTGGTTCAAAACCCGGCTCTACACTTACTACTGGTTCAAAGCCCGGCTCTACACTCACCACTGGTTCAAAGCCTGGCTCTACACTTGCTACCTATGGAACCTCCAGCAAGTGGCTTAACGTCTCCAAACCTCCATTTCCTCACTGAAAATGAGGATTAAAAATGCCAGTCTCATAAAATTGCAATCTATCTGTTGACTCTGCTTTTACAGAGTTACTTAATCAATCTGCACAAAAAATAAAGCGATGTGGCAAGAGCTGGGGAGGAGTCAGAATCTGTACACCCAAGAAAGAAAGCAAACTTCAGAACTTGTTAAACATCAACCCAACACCTGCCGCTTGGCAGTGTGGGATTAATGGCAAACAGATACAGGACTATGAGGGAAGTTCCAAGGGACGTGGAATCCTGGGGCATGAAGGAAATGTTTTGGGAAGCAGTGATTGAGCTAAAACATGAAGGATAAGAAGGTTCTAGATGGGGTGAAGGAAGGGAGAGCAGGCATGGCCTTGTCAGAGGGTGATAGAATCATGGTATAATCAGAAGGCACCATAGGATTTAGGCCAGAGGAGGGAAAGTATCTAAAGGTAGGTTGGGGCGTGGCGGTAGAAAACCTTGAGTCCCTCGTTGAAGAATCTGAGCACTGCCATGCAGGCAACAGAAGTGGGGAAGCCAGTGATGGTGCTGAGGGAAGGGAAAATAAGTTTTGGGCAGCTCATCGAGACAGTGGTGCACGATGGAAGCCTGGCCTCTTTCTCCAATTGGCCAGGGGATCACGACGTACAGTTTTGTTTGTTTTTGTTAGTTGGTTGGTCTTTGGTGGTTTTTTGTTGGTTTGTTTTACAGTTTCGTATCAATGTGGTCCTTATGATACGTGGTGATATCCCAGGAGGTTCTTGTGGTTTGAAAACTCAAGCAAGTAAACATTTAGAAAAATATAAGTACTGTTTGCCTAGGGAAGGATTCATCCTAATCTTGGCTAAACACATTTTAGAGCAATGAGCAAGTCTTCCCTTGCCTGGGGCTCTTTACCCTCCTCTGAGGGACCTCAGTTTTAAAGAGTAAATATAGACTTTTTTTGTCTTTACATAATTTTCCCCCAGGGGACTTGAACTTCTGAAGGATTGCTAAGCACTGGTGGCTCTAAAGACCCAAAGGAGGGAGGATAAGCAAAGACAGGTGGGAATTAAGTGCCAGGCTTTGGCAGCTGCCACTATTTACACAGCAAAAACACCAGTACCCACGACTGATCCATCAATGCTAATATTCCAAGGATGAACTAATCCATGCTCTCCCCACACTGTCCAGTAGTGTAGCCAGTAGCCACATGGGGTTACTTAAATTTATTAAAATTAAATAAATATATATACTAGTGCTCAATATCCATACATGGCATGTGGCTGCCAGAGAGGACAGTACAGATTTAGAACATTTCCATACTGATAGAAAGTTCTATTAGACAGAGCTGAGTCTAGTCCAGAAGACTCGCTACTCAAGATATGGTTGTGGACCAGCAGGATAGGAACCACCTGGGAGCTTATTAGAGATGCACAGTCCCAGACCTACTGAAACAGAATCTGCATTTCAGTAAGACCCCAGAGGATTCATATGCCTATTAAGCTGGGAGAAGCACAGTCTAGCGCCACAAAACCAGCTTCGCTTTTCCTTGGAGACTGTCCCCTGATTCAGAATACCCTGCCTGACAGAAAGGACACAGAGAGCAGAACAGAGATGCACACTGAGCCCCATCTCACCATGAGAAGTACCTGGTAAAGCCCCAGTGGGACATGGAAAAGCTCTTCCCCTGACTGGCTCTTCACAAAGGAGCTGAGGTCCCCAGAAACCATCACACTAGATGCGTTACTGTTGTCCTCTCTTGACCCAAGTATTGCTCTCTGGGACGGCTGTAAAAAAGGACATGATCCATTTGACCACTGTGGTCAAAGAAGGAATGGACTGCATTTTACAGATGAGAAAACTGAGTGCCAAGATCACACAGTTACGAAATGGGAGAGCCGGCACTTGAAACTTGCTCTCTCTGACCCAGACGTATAAGTCCCTAACAGCAACACACACACGTCCCTCTTCACCTCTGTGCCACAGAGGACAGTAGGGTGTAATGGTTAAGAGGGCAGGCTCTGCAGTTGGCCTGCTCAGACTCAAGCTCCACCCCTGACCATTCACTGTGGGGCCTTGGGCCAGACTCTTTCCTCAATGAACATCAAACAATGTTACCTCTCTGTTCAAAACACCCAGGGCCTCCCCAACCACTGGACAACAGCTTTAAAGCAGAGGAACCTTTTTTTTTAAAGGGAATTGTACATGGAACCCTAATGTAGAGGCCACATAGATCAAAGCAGAACTGCTTTGGTTGATGAGGGAAAAGTAAGGCTCAGCAGTCTCTGAGCTCATTTTCCTTCCCACTCCCACTGCCAACCCCAATCCATCGTTCACCCCAACAGCGGTCCAGCAGGTCCCAGGGGACATTTGAAAATGACTCACCAAGGCCTGTTAATCTCCTGGTCTCAGCCTCTCAAAGCCTCTCTGATTTGGCACCTTCCCAGGTTCCCAGCCCCTGAGCACATCCTGACATGTCCTGTGTTACTTCTCTTCTTTCCACCATCTAGCAAACCCATTTTTTCTTTCTGAAGCCTTCCTGATCTCAAGACATTTGCTCACTCCATCTGCAGGGCTTCCCTCTCACCCTTGAGACCCTCTGTGAGCCTTACCTCCCTCTGAAGGCATCTCATCTGGATTGCACACCTCATACTATTTTGGAGTGACAGTAGAAGTTCAACAAGTGTTTGCTGAGCAAACGAACCTTATTGCACTAGTCATCAATGGATTAAAGATGTTAATGGGGTTTTGAAAATAACTAAATGCTCCAGGTCAGGGCCTTAACATTTGGCAGGATATATGGGCCCCTATGCTTCCAGAGTAATAAGACTGAAGGGAACTTTCGAGACTATCTAGGCACTTCCACTCTGGAGGCTCAGAGAGATGAAATGATAGGTTCCCAGAGAAATTTGGCAAGTGAGTGGCAGACCTGGAGCCAGAACTCAGGTCTGGAGACGATTCTTTAAATGCTCGCTTTCCAAATGAGTCAGTCCCCTGCTCCCATGAGCCCCCAGATGAGGTCTCTTCCACAAATGGCCAGCAGCGAGTAGGAAAGTGGAGGTCTGGGCCGTGAGTGGCCTCACCTTGTTCTGGGGCAGAATGGTGATGTCATCATAACTGATTTGCCACCAGACGTCTTTACTTGGCCTCTGCAGTTTTCCCTTCTGCATCCTTAAAATCAGACCTACACTGGCAGTTCCCAAGATGGTAATCAGGAGCGTCAGTACCACGATCACAGCAGTCACACCTGGCAGGTAGAGACATAGAATTACTCAGGCTTGCCTAAGAGCCGAAGTAAGGACCTCCCTGGCCTGGCCTGCCAAGTAGATGCCACAAAGTCTGTGGAGCTGGGTTAGGTCACACTGAGCCCACTTGGACTCCATCTCTTCTCAGAACACTTGCACGACCAGCCCTCCCGCTCCCAGGCGACCCTCCACTGTAGAGAATAATGACAACGTCTAACGCCACCGCCACCTTGTAGCGAACCTCTGCTTTGTGCTCTCCTCAGGGTGGTTCTCTGGGCATGATCCATCTAATTCCAGGGCCTGGGGTCCTGCCCCAACTCTTTCTACCTCACTAGAAAAGAAGCCAGGTTTCCCTAGAGTTCTCATCTGGGAGGGGGCAGTTTTGCCCCATGAGGAATTTTGGCAGTGTCCGCGACATTTTTGGTTGTTACCACTGAGGGATGCTCTTGGCATTGAGGAGGCAGAGGCCCAAGATGCTGCTAAACATCCTGTAAACTGCAGGAAAAAACCCTCTCATCAAACTCAACTGAGAACTATCTGGTCCAAAATGTCAATTATACTGCTGTTGAGAAATCCTGCCCTTGAGAATCCTGTCCTAGCACCTTCTCCATACAGCCATTCGTACCTGTAAAAGCAGACTCAGTGTCACAGGGCCCGTTGTAAAATCCACAGCTGCGTCCGTTTTTAGGAAGGGAGCCATGGGACCAAGTAATATTGGAGAAATTCCTCATGGGTCTTAAAAAATAAAATTAAAAAGATAGTTAAAGGCCAGTGGCCACTCAATTTATTCTAGTTGTCTCTACCTTGGGTGTGACAGGGGCAAGTGAAACATGCATGTCATTTGCAAAAGCAGGCCTTGGGCTCTTATTGCAAACTTCTGCATACCCATTTTCCAGGGTCACCTAGAGTCTTCAAATCCAGCCTTCAAGAAATCGAATTCATGAAAGAGCAATATCTTTTTGCCAGGTAGAAGAGCTGACTCGGCCTTTTGATTTAATCATATCTCTTTCAGTTTAAAAGATGATGTACCAGGTCTCCACGGTTGCTGGGATTTTCACGCATGTTCAATGTAGACAGGTCTGGTTATACAGCACCTTGGCACTTCACAGACCAAACACTCCTGTGCACGCACGATTCCTGTTCTTCCAATACTGAGGCCCTATCTGCCATGGTCGTTCTGTTCCCTACGCTGACCCACTATGATACATTAAAATTGCAAGAGAGTAGGGGAGGGGATGAAAGTCTTAAATTCAATCTGAATTGGGGTGGCACCATTGGGGACCAGTAGAAATTGAATTAAGTTTTAGATTTCCTTTTCGTTTTCTAATTAATTTATAGCTGAAAGAACAAAAACAGTTTTTTTGTTTGGGTCCTGCTTATTGGGAGCCTGGGACGGCAGCCACGTCCTGGTTATTGGGAGCCTGGGACGGCAGCCACGTCTTATCTGTTTTAGGGTCAGGCTGTCTGGGGGAATTGGGGGACACTAGGTTCCATCACCAGCTCTGGGCTCAGGGCCTCTCCACCAAGGGTTAGGAAACCCTGAGACAAAGAAACACCCAATTGGGACTATTGGGCTGGAACATCACAGAAGGCCCAGACTCCTGTGGAGGTACAGTTAGGGGGGCTTTGATCTAAACTGGAATCTGAAGGGGCCAAGCCACACTCACAATCCAGGGCAAGGTGGCCTGAAAGGCCCAACTTGAGTGTTCTGAGTTCAGTGGACCACACTATGGAATCCAGGAACTGGATCCCAAACTGCTGGAGAGTATGCACCTGTCTCCCAGCAGGACCCCACCCCACCCTCAGGTCTCCTCCTGCAGCAGGTACCTGATTTCTTTCTGATAGCGGTCATAATGAAGAAAAGGAAGAAAAGCAGATCCATTTCCAGATTTCTGTAGGGCATAGACAGAGTAATCCATGTGCCTTTCTCCCTGGAAATCTACTAACAGGGGGCCAGTGATTCCTGGAAAGAGAGAAGATTGCACAAGGTAAGGAGAACAGAGAGGAACTTGCATGAGCAACAAGTGCCAACCTGCTGACCCCCATCACTCCTCCTCCCACATAGCCATCAAAAACCAGAGTGAAAGTTTTTGCCATTTCAGGGAATTTGAGGGTCAAGGTGGGAGAAGTTCATTCGGGGAGGCACCTGGTGAGGCTCAAGGGCCACATCAAGCAGGCAGATATATTTGTTAGACCCATTCTGGGGAGGCCCATCCAGCATGAAAACAAAAGAAAAAAATTAAGCTCTTTCTGATTAATTTCTCATGAAATTCCAGATTTATGATTCCTTCTAACAATCAGAAGTTCTAACAAGAGGAGGTCAATTGGCCACATGGCAGCAGTTGGCTGGAGCTGAGGGGCAGCTGCTCCCTGCAGAAGAGGAGCCCAGGCTCTACCAGCCCATCGACCTCCTCACCACACCTCTTCAATGCTGCCAGACCCCTGGGGTCATGGGTTTCCAAGTTTTGTTCTCAGGGCAGTCCTTCTTTCCTGGTTTGCTTTGTGCAAGGAATGGCATGGCACTCAGTTCTAGTGCCATCTGTTCTTTGTTCCTCCTTAAGATATGTTAAATTCCACACAGAAAGGAGCCAAGAGGAGTAAAGTACAGCTCCCCCAAACTCCAAATAGGACACATGGGCTGACAAAGGACTTAGTTTGGATTTGTTCCATGGGAAACATGGCACAAAATGACCATTTATTAAGCACCTACTTTGTACCTGGCACTGTGGTCACTGAGATTTCACAGATCTGGTCCCAGTTAAACTATGTAGAGGAAGCACCATCGGCAGCTCCTAACAAGCAGGACTTGGAAGCACAGACTTCCTGAGTTCCCAGAGCCAGGAAGGGACAGAGATAGGAGCCAGGCTGTGGTAGTTTAAGGCTTTTGTGGACACCAGAGAGTTATGTTCTTAAACTAATCCATTCCTGGGGGTGTGAACCTACTGTAGGTGGGATACTTTGATTAGATTATTGCTGTTAAGTGTTGATTAGTCACCTCACTAGGGCATGGTCCAGGGTGGGTCTTAATCCTCTTACTAGAGTTTATAAAAGGAATGAATGTGGAGAGAATGAGCAGAAGCCACCAAAAGTAACCCTCTCAGAAGCTGAGAGAGAAGGCCCTGGAAGCAAGATCCTGAAATCAATGGAAGCCAGAAAAGAGAAAGTCACAGGAGCAGAGAAAGTTGGAGGAAGCCAGAAGCTGAAAGCAACGAGGAGGAAAGACAGCAGACACCACCACTGTGCCCTGCCGTGTGACAGGAGCCCCGGTCACCACCAGCCAATCTTCAGGGAGAGACCTTTACCTGATGCCTTGATTTGGACATTTTTCTCAGCCTCATAACTGTAAGCTTACAATATTAACAAATCCCCATTATAAAAGCCAACCTATTTCTGGTATATTGCCTTGGCAGACTTTAGCAAACTAAAGTATAGGCCCAGGACTGTTGGGCCCAGGCACCACTCTCTTCTAGCACCCCACACCACCTCGCTGTGCACACAGTGTCCCAAATGTGGGGGCTTGAGCAGAGCGCCTGCCAAGGTTTTCACAAGAAAGGCTCTGGAGGAAGTTCTCCAACCAGGGTCACTCCAAAGCCTACACTTGCTGCTGCAAGGAAAGTAAAAATGCGGATAGACCTCTTCCTTAGAGGTGGATAAGTTAGGAATCATGACTAACGTAAGTCATGACATTCGTAAGTCATGATGTGATGTAAGTCATGAGATGAGGTAAATCAGGAATTATGCCCAAGGACTGAAAGCAACATGGACATGCCCAGCAGGCAGTCTCACATTCTTGAATTTTATTCTTAATGGATTCTGTTTAAAAGAAGCTAAATGTAGAGACTTTCCAGGGGGAAGCGGCAAGGTGCCGGAGGCCTCTGCACTTGATTCTCACAGGTTTCTAGGCAGAGCAGGCTATATCCCCAAGGCAGAAGGAATTGCAACCACAACCATCCCTTATGGAGATGAGCATCTTCATGAGAACAATGGATTCCTTAGTTCAGTGTCCTGCAGGCCTTGAAGAGGCCTTTAATCACATGCCCAGCATCTCACAGACCATGATCTTAGAGTAACAGCCCTGAGTTCAGAAAGCCACTCACCCTGCAACGTGGTCTGATTGGAAGCCTTCAGAGTGCTGACCAGCTGCCGCCCATCCTGGAAATCGTGCCCGGCCTTGACCATCTCCTTCACGGTCTGAGCGTAGAGCAGGACGGCGTCGTAAAGGTAGGCAGCATAAGGACTCACCTTCAAAGAGGAGAGCCAAAGGTGGAGTTGGGAAAGGCCCGCGTCTTCCCAGGCGCCCTCATTCCTGATTGAAGCCCCTGGCATCACCTTTGGGCTCGGCTTGTCCCCTCACTGGAAGTAGCTCCAGCTCTGGCCATTATAAAAAATTCTCTATGGGAGCCAGAACTTTTGCCTCTTGGCTGCACACATGCTCAGATCCCCACTGGCTGATAATCTCTCTCCTGCCATTTGTCTCCACGTTCCAGCCCATCCTCTTGGCCTGGCCTCCCCCAACTCCACCTCCCTGATCACACTGTTCTGGTCTTTTGTCCTAGCATACTCCTGGGAACAGAAATTGTTATGGTCTGAGAACCCTCCAGGCTCTCTTCTGCTTCTTTCATCTATAATATGCTATTAGATTCTCAAGTCCATAGCTTGGGAGGAAGATTCCATCATCAGTCCCATTTTACAGATGAGTGGACTGATATGTAGGGAGGTTAAGCAATTCACTCCAAGGCCCCACAGCTTAATAAGTAGTAGAACTGGGATAGGAGCCCAGTTCTCTGATTCGTAAGGCCACATGGCCTTCTATCTGGTAACTTCTGAGCCCTCTGTGGCCCTGGGGTACAGATTTCACAAGACAGCACCAAACTGCTACTTCTTTTTGGAAGATGGAGAGTTTGTGTGTGTGTGTGTATGTGTGTGTCTATAGAGTAGGGGAATGAGGGGAAAGAAGAGGGAGAAATGCAAAGTCTTCCACAGAGAAGGGGAGGCTGAAGGAACAGGAAGACCCCAGGTCAAACCTGCTCCTCTGAGGAGATGGAGCTGTGGAAGGGTGGCCTCCTCAGCCTTTCGTAGACTTCTTTCCAGAAACCTCCATCACCAGGGCTGTCTCCATAGGAGCTGGGGGCGATGAGAAACACTGACTCATACACTTTGGGGAAGTGTGTTGCCTTCCGATCTGTCAATACCTCCTTCCAAAAACTGTCCTGAGAAGTAATGAAATAAAGATAGTCATTCTGTATGAAATTACTGGGAAACAGAGCTGCCTTTAAGCCAACGTTGAATTTCAGTTGCTACACTCATCCTTAGACACACAATGATTCCAAAAGACCTGCTGTACAAGGGCCATATTTTCTAACTAGCATATAAATGGTGGGAAGGAAGCAAAAAAATAAAAAATAAAATAAATAATAGAAATTTACCTGGGGCTTTAGGCATCTAAGGTGCAGAATGACTCCCTTTTAAGAATGGGCAACAAAAACTTGTAAGATGTACTACTGTCGATTTTCTATTTTCTGCTTGCAGCTTATTTGTTTTGTTATTATCAATTACTATGCATATTATTACTGTAATGAAAGTAATCCCCACACATTGTATGTCTATATATGATAGACAGTAGACTCCCCCCCAGTTTCCCTAGCACTCCCTCTCATCCCACTCGGAGAAGGAGACCAAAGAGTTATAGGCATGTACGGAAGTGTGTGTGCCTGCCTGTGGGTGTATATATTTTACATTAATGATCTCACTTTAAATATTTTCTGCAGCTTGATTTTTTTTCCTACTTAAACCTATTTTGGAAACACATTTATAGAATGGATTTGTGCTGTTCTTTTTAAAGCAGCATGGAATTCAGTTGTATGGATGTCATGTGGTATATTTTTAGCTCTATATTCTCTCTGTCACCACAAGCTAATCAGACTTTGATCATTACGGGTTTGAGAGACAGTGACTAGGGGGTTGGAAGGGCTTCCAGCATTTACTGGTACTTGGCCCATCCTTATCTATCTGAAGGCAGAGGGGGGATTAAAATAAAGAGAAAGGGACAAGGCCAGCAATGAATAGGGAAGGTGGAAGTTTGCTCTGCAAAGTCTGGCATACATTTAAAATTCTAGCTGGCCACCCAGAGAAACCTGAGACACTTTTTGACAATCTGAAATATTATACTTCTTGGAAAAGAAAAAGAAAAGAACTCTGTAATATCATTATACATGCTTTAATCCCTTTTGCCCCATTTCAGCTTCTTATGGTCACATAAAACAAACTCATTTTAGAAAGATAAACCTGATGGGAAAATTGTACAGCATGTCCATAGCTAAATGCAAGTGGACTCTTAAGAGGTGGCCTGCTAGCTTAGTATGGTGGTTAAATGTACAGACAGAGGCCAGCCTGCTTGGATAAAATCTAGCTCTCCCTCATACTAGCTGTGTGACCGTAGGCAGGTTACTTCACTTCTCTGGGTCTCAGCTTCCTCATCTGTAAAATGAAGATATTAAAAGTATCTACCCTATGGGGTCACAGTGAGGTGATATGAGTTCCAATACATAAAGTGCTCGCACAGGGCTGGGCACCCAGCAAGCACTGCGTAGCTGTGTGGGTGACAAGCTCTGGCCCTGGCATCTAACAGACCCGGGTTTGAATGCCAGCTGAGCCACTTGTGAGCTCTGAGTCCCTTGCTTACCAAAGTCTCAGTTTCTCCATCTGTAAGATGAGATGCCAATAATATCCGCCTCACAGAGCTGTTGCCAAGCTTTTGTTAGGGCTCCCACAGCTTCACAAGGGTTGACCGGTGGAAGGAAGGAAGTGAGAGCCACTTGTCTTGGAGAGTCCTTTGGGGAGGTGCCCGCTACCCAGCAGGAATGAAAGTTCTTTCTCAGCAGGTGTTTACTGACCCAGAGAGAAGAGGGCCAGGCTTGGATTAACCCCTCACTGGCTACACTAAAGAACTGTGGGTTTTCCTGGTCTTAAGATGAGCACACGAGAGCCCCTCCCTTCTGGGGCTGTAGTGAGTATTCAGTGAGCTCATGGATCCTGGCACCCAGGAAGTGGTCCGCAATCGTTACCTGTTACACTGGAGCTTCTGAGTAGTCGTCAGCACCCACCTCAAACTGCTGCAAAATGATGAAGACAAATTCTCCTGTGTTTAATCCCAGGGTCTCTGCAGCCAGCAAAATAACTTTTGCGTCCTCTGAGCTGCATACTAAGATGATAACTATAAGAAGGGAAAACAGTGTCAGTCAATCATACATGCTTGCACACAGCTGTGCCCATAATGCAATTTTTAGTCTAGCCTGAAGCTATTGCAAACGAGACATCCACCTTTTCTTTCCTTGAGCATGCTTTAGGAAATAGGAATGCCAGCACTGCGGGAATTCCAAAAGTGGATAGTTTTGAATCAAGCTTGCAGTAGACAAACCAGCAGATTGGCCCTACAGAACCCAAGTCTTCACTGCAGTGCCCGTCCACGCCCAACGTACAAGCTGAACAAGTTGGAGACCATTTCTCTGCTCTAGTTTCTTTCGTTCAGTTGACTGAAAAATCAAAACAGGCCTGGCCTGTGACTCATCAGCCACACATTGGTTACATGGAGTTCTCAGCTGACCTGTAAGCAGGGGCATTCGCACTTTCCAAGTTGGGATAGGAAAAAGGGAGTAGGCCATGCACTTTTCTTCCCACCTAAACAGGAATGCATTAGCAGTCATGCAGAGACATTTTGCTTTTTTATTTTTTTTTTCATTTAAAATATTGAGATATAATTCCCATATCATAAAATTCACCATTTTAAAGTGTAAAAGTCAGTGGTTTTTTGTATCTTCACAAGGTTATGCAATCATCACCATCTAATTCCAGAACATCTTCATCACCCCAAAAAGACACCCCACATCTGTGAGCAGCCCCTCCCCACTTGGGTTACCCCACTGGTAACCACTAATCTACTTTCTTTCTCTGTGGATTTACCTCAATGCTTTGCATTTGAGGACCCACAAAATGAAGTAGTGATTTTTTAAAAAATTAAAGTGCAGCTTTATTGCAAGTATTGCACTATATGTTAACAGTTTTGATTTGGTATGTTATTGTTCAAAAAAAATATATATATATATTTTAGGAGGTACCAAGGATTGAACCCAAGATCTTCATACATGGGAAGCAGGTGCTCAACCACTGAGCTACATCCGCTCCCCAGTGAGAACTGGCCTCTTTGTTTGTTTGCTTGTTTTGTTGTTAGGAAGAACTGGGGATAGAACCCAGGACCCCATACATGGGAAGCAGGTGCTCAACCACTTGAGCTACATCTGCTCCCCAATGATTTCTTTTTTAAACAAGGTAAGTCATAGTCTTTTTTTATCTAAGTTCTGTCCATGTGCCAGACACCGTGTGAGGCATAAATATAGCAATGAGAAAGTGGAAGGGTCTGTGTCCTCGGGGAGCTGACATTTCAGTGAGCAGTCAGACAGGTATGTACGAATGAACAGATTAAAGTTATCACTTAAGAGTCTCCTAAGTGAGGGGAGAAAAGAAAGGGTGCTGTAACCTAATGGGGGAGGGGACCTTTCTGCAGCCCCAGTCAGAGAAGGCCTCTCTGAGTGGGGGAGCTCTGGCCTGCATTTGGAAGGATGAGAAGAAGCTAACACAAGAAGGTACTGGGGGGGCGGGGTGGGGGTGGTGCTGTGAGCGATACTTCCAGCCAAGGGAGCAGCAAGTCCTAAAGTCCCAAGTCCAGAAAGAGCTTAGTTTATCTGGAGAACGGAAAAGAGTCAATTGCTAATTCATGCTAGAAAGTAGAACCTTGTAAGTGCCACAAAACAAATAATTGCTAACATTTGTTGATCAATCCCCATGTCCAGATACAAGGCTAAGCACTTTACAGGAGTGAACTTATTCAATACTCACAATTCTATGAAAGGTAGGATGATTATCTCCATTTCATAGATAAGGTATCTGAGGCCAGAGAGGTTCAGACACTTGCCCAGAAGCACACAGCTAGAAAGTGCCAGTGGCTAGATTCAGACCTACTTCTGTCTGTCTTCAGAGCCCATGTGCTGAGATACTACTGAAGTGTAGGACTCAGCCTGGTTGAAAAATGCGTCCAGACCTTACACAGTGCATCATAATACTACAGGATCTGGAATTTCACTTCAGACAAAAAACAATTTTTTGCTAGTGATGTTGAGAAAAGAAGGAAAATGCTTTTACGTCTCATCAATTTTGTCCTGTTTCTACCTGCTTTCTATGCCCATAGAAAAATGAATAGTTCCTAGGTGGTTGTTTGTTTGTTTTTAACACTCTACTCTTCCTATTTGACTTTCCAAGCCTAAGCAAAAGAAGTCTCTTTTTTCCTACTTACCTCTGACGAGTGATGACATCCTCCTAAGCTTTTCCTGAAGTAGGGCTGGATCACTGCTGGTATATCTCATGCTGGCAGTGATGGTGAAATGTGGTGTGAGCTCATTTTCTATAGCTCTCCACAGCTCAGCCCCTTTGTCCCAGGAGGAAGCCCCTGCACGACCTCCAAACACCCCAAGGTGTTTCCATCCCAGATACTGGAGACTTTTCTGGAGAACATTACCAATTTCCCGCCTGGGTGGTACGAGTTTCACACAGGTATCATACAAGATATGGTTCTCCAGTTTTGCCGTTTGTCCAACAAAGTCAAACATGGCGATGTTCCACTGAGAGGCCAGTAAACCAATAACCTTGAAAGTAATCAAAAGGATATCTTTCCATAATTGAGTTTATGCTACACGCAACTCCCATTGTAAGGTTTATGTATTAACCTTGGATTCTTTGAGCCTATGGGTTATAAGGGACCCCTTCTGTAATATTGATGATAATGTCTTGGATCCAACTTGGGGCTGCAAGATCTCAGAGCACAAGGAAAGCTATAGTGAGCATTTATTGAGTGCTTACTAAATGCCAAACTCTCTACTAAGAGCTTATATATATCATATCAATTCTTACATTTCCAAGAGGTAGGTACTATCATTACTCCATTTTATAGATGAAAACATGGAGATACAGAGGAGTAAGCTACTTACTCAAGGCCATAGCAAATAGTGGGGACAGGATTGGAATTCAGTCAGTCTGATTCCAAAGCGCACACTCATAGACACTACTTACTCTCTTAGTCATTCTTTCATGATATATTCCTTATTCATTTTCATTCATTGTTCATTGGGAGCCTATTATTTACAAGGAACTTCAGAGACTTAAAAGAGCTTATGGTCTATTACAGAAGTTTAGGCATACAAAAAGAGCTCTAGAGTTTTAAATATACTTTGTGATTTATATACAGTGGCTTCATAGGAGTTTAAAGAAGAATGGAATTACTTCTGATTGGTGACTTAGGGATGGGAGGGATGGAGGTAGAGGGATGAAGAAAGGCTCCTTGACTATGAAACATGAGTCACTGTGAATATCTAGAAAAGTGTTGTGGGAATTCCAGGAGCCAGTGAAGCTCAAATTCAAACATGAACTTAGCTCTAAAATGTACCAACAAATAATGACAGTTCTGCAACATTTTTCAGAGTGAGAACTATGATACACCTTCCTAGTCAGCCTTCTCATCAGTACCTCTCAGATCATGTGGTACCCAAGGGCAGCAACAAAGTGAATACCATTAGCCGACAAATACAAATTATTCATTTCCCTAATTTTCTTGCTCTAGTTTATCATAGTCAGCCATATTTCATTCTTTCCCATTTACTTTCACCATCATTGAATAATTGATTATACACACCGAAGAGAAATTTAAACAAATGAGCATTTTCTATTTAAAACCAAGCATTAATTTTCTTCTTGATTTTTCTGAACCATATGGTGGACACTCTAGAATAAATAAGTGTCTGTACTTATCAGCATTAGGTTCAAACAATCAGCAAAAGGAGGAAGAGGATGAGTAAACTAATAGTTATTGACTCAAAAGATTTCTTTCAAGATAACTGGTCTAATTACATGGTCTAATTACATCTCGATGAAACAGTACCCAAGAATTACACAGTTATTAATATCATAATGAGATCTTGTCAAGAGATTAGTCACGTCTCTGCCATCACCTTTGAGACTACCCCTTCCAATGGAAACTCAGTCAAAATTTCTAGAAGGCTGTATACTCTACCTCTGCTGCTTCTGGGCATGCTGGTCCAAACAGGGCAGAAATATGTTCTTTCTGGACCTGGTTGGTGAAAAGAGTAAGGGACTCCTTGGCGCCGCAGGTTGAGTTGGTGTAGGTAAACTCCCAGCTGAAATTTCCTAGCTGCTGTGGCTCAGAGTTGATCTTGTCAATGGCAATCTGGAGACCTGCACCGAGCCTTTGCATACTGAAGGGATGGGAGAGGTCCCAAGGGGCCTGGAAGCCCACAGTGAGTTTAGCAGCCTCAAGCCAAGTCACCAGCACACTGGTAAAGAGCATCAGAACTAGTGTTTGGTGGGAAACATGGTGTTCAACCCCCAAACAGAGCCCAGACCCGAATGGGGCCTCAGGACCTATCCTGGGAGCCATGAATGGCCTCAAACACCTGTATCCCTGAAGAGCTCTGAGAGGTTCAGCTTCCTGGCCACTCATACCGGGAGCTTATATGATGGTGCAGAGTTCCCAGAGGGCCACAGCTTACTTTCTACCCAGTGCCATTAATTAACGGAAACCTTCCCTTTCCAGAGTCTCTTCTAATACACTCTTCCAGCAGCAGAGTCTTGTAGAAAGAGGCTTGGGAGGGAGTCAGCAAGGTCCTGTTATTGATCCATGGACACCACGAATAAATTGTGAGGTGTTAGGCAAGACCCGTGACCCCTCTGGGCCTCTTCCCCGGTAACATAAATGTAATCAGATGGCCTGACCTTGAATTCTAACTCCACCATATGCTAGCTGTGTGGCCTAGAACATGCTACTTCCCTTCTCTATGCCTGCATTCCCTGATCTGTAAAATGGGAACTAACTTTTACATATATATATATATATATATATATATTTTTTTTTTTTTTTTTAACAGTACCGCATGTGTCCTTAAGTACGCTAAGGTTTGAGAAACTCTGAGACAGTATGAAATGAAAGGAGGAAAAGAACAGCTGATCACTATTCTCTACTTACCTTGCTTTAGTAGCAAGGTCCCCCATGGAACCACTGAGTCTTAGCACTGGCCTAACTCCCAGGGCCATTTTCAAACCTGTGGATTATGGGGATTGCTGTTCTCCAAACTTCAAATTCACCATAACTACTCCTTCACTGGGCTTCGGTTTCTCTAATTCCCTGCTAGAACTGCTTAGAGTTCATTTGCAAAATCCAAAGTCTCCCTTGCTCTAATCAGAGGCAGAATTCCATGGACCTTTTTGGCTCAGATGCTTACTAGGTCTAAGTGGCATTGGGCATGTCAGTTAAATCGGTGACTCATCTTCCTCAATTTCAAAATGAGCATAAAACTCCCCTCTGGAAAGGATGTTCTAAAGATATGGTGAGAGAACATAATTACTTAACACACCTCACATTTAGTAAGAACTCAATAGAGTTCTATTGCATTGTTAATGGTTATCATTGCAAAAGCATGATCTCAAAACTAAGACGCTGGAAACGGTATTTATTAAGTGTTCCACCCTCCTCCCTCCCAATACAAGCTTTTTGTATGCCTACTCTGGCTAATTTTCTTTGGGTTAATGGATTGTCTTTCTCCGGAGAATCTTCAAGGACAGATTTGTATTCCTCTTTGAATCTTTAGAGCTAGCAGTGTCTGACCCTTAAGTGCACAAATGTATGTTATTCATAATGAGTAGAAGTATTTTGTGATTCTTAAGCACTTACACGTGAGCATGGTCAAAACCAGAAGAAAATACCAGTGATGTCTGTGTGGCAAGAGTTTAAGAAACAGACTGGTAGGTGTGGAATTAATAGCTGTTTTTCAATACACATCCAAAATCTTAAGAATACGTGCAAATTTGACTCAGAAATTCCAATTTTGGGGCTTTATCCTAAGAAAATAAGATTGCTTGGTAAGGTATAACCACAGTGTTATTTCTAATATTAAAAATTTGGACATAGCCTTCACAACCAAAAGTAGGGGCCTGAATAAATAACACACAGTAAATCTGTGCAGTCATTAAAAATTATTGCTAAGTGAAGAAGCACATCATAAAATATGTACAGTATTCTATTTTTGTCATTTTAAAAAATCTCACAAAGTTGCATAGAAAAGATTATATATACCAAACCACTAAAAGTGTCTATTTCTGGGTGACAGGAATTATGGGTATATTTTCCCTTCTCTTTGCTTATCTTAATTTTCATATTTAATATATAATTTAATGCAATTAACATTGTTGCATTAAGGAAGAAAAGCAAAAGTTTTAATTAAAAGCAAACCTCACAGATCCATGTTTGTGGAGTGAAAACACAGGGCTTCAGCTTGTCCTGTCTTGGACCTCAGGTCACCCTGGTCTGGGCCCTCGTGCTTCTAGTCACTTGGCTTACCTCTGTGGGCCCTAATTATTCTCTGCAAAGCTCAGCCCTCCCCATTCCTCCACTGCTGTCAGTGGGGGAGAGAGACAGAGAGCCAGGGAATGGGAGTGTGGGGCCTTAAAGGCCCATTTTATAGGACGCCCTCGAAGGACTGGAGTGGAAAAGGTCTGAGGTTACGACCGGGGGGAAGAGGCTGCAGGGCCTGTGGCTGGTGGAAGGGGGCACGCTGTTCTCCACCCACGACCATGGCAGATCGGAAGGCCATGATGCTTCATCATATAAAGCCCGTCTGCGCTTGGCCAGCAGAGGCCCATAGCTTGGTTCCCAATGTCAGCAGGTTAGTGTTTTGGGTCCTAGCTACTTCCTCACATCTCTGTTCCCGCAGAGGCTACTACAGAAGGCAGGTTCTTCCTGCCCGATTTAGGGTTTCCTCAACACTGACCAGCCCGCCTATCAACCAGAAGCAGGGCCAGCAGCTCCGCAGGGCAGCATCAGGCTCCGCAGGGCCTGGCTTCAGTTTGGCCTGATCATGTTGAGAGGAAAAAGTGAAGGCTTGGAAGGTGTGATTCCAACTTCTCCAGGTGAAAGGTGAAAAGGGTGTTTGACTCACAAGGCATGGAGGGAAAGAGGGTGTGATGGCCTTGAGGGAAAGGAAAAGGAGGAGGTGGCCATTGCCCTTGCTTGAGAGGCGCGCACTCCCGCACCCGGAGGTGTTCCAGGAAAAGGTGGCAACCTCGGCGAGTCAACAAGATGGAACCCGAGCCTCAGCTTCCTGATCTATGAAATGGGGAAATGGCAGAGGGCAGAGCAGTTGATCGTTTCAACTTCAACTTCTTGCCCTAAAAATCCAAGGACTTGGGTGAATTCATAACTAAGCAAGTACTTCTGGGTGCTGTGCTGGGTGATGGCAGCAAGTTTCTCTCCAGGTCTTTTTTTTTTTTAATGATGACTGAAATGGTTACCTTTACGATAGGTCTTTATTTCTTTATGCAGTTTTGAGCCATTATCTAGTGTCCTTTCTTTTTTCTGTTTTTTTTTTTTTTTTTTTTTCAGGATACATACATCACACAAAATCTCTCTGGTCTTGCTCACAATTCTTAACAGGTGCATTCCTAAAGGTATAGCATACCTTGTTCTAACCTCTCTGGAAATAAAAGCAAGGAAAGGCGGCTAGAGAAAAGAAGGCACAATTAATTATTACCTGAACAGTGATTCAGAGCTGAATCATATTGTGTTCCAAGCTCTTGCAAATAGTTGTGATGCAGTCTTTGAATATAAAGCTTCTAGTAAGCAAATGTTTGCAGAGTCAAAGAAAAGTAGGGTAAGGGTTGAACTTGTAGAAAAGGAGAGAGAGTGTGTCTTCCACCTACAACAAAGCAAATTCCTTGGGATTCAAAAGCCACTCCTTTAGGTCTCCTAGAAGGCCAAGGATGGGCCAGTTGCCTTGGCTTGCAGATGAGAATGCACTGGTCTTATTTCTAAAAAGGTTTGTGTGAGAGAAGGAGAACCCTTCCTTTTCCCTGTCTCCTGTGTACTTCAAGCATCTAGTATTTGCCCTGTGCTGCAGAAATAGATTCCTCTCTGAGCTGCAGCATGTTTCTCTTTCTCACTCCTATTTCTTCAAGCAAATAGCCTTGGATATCTGAGCAGTTGCTTTTGAAAAATCTGGGGCTTCTAATCAATAGTTTGATATTTTTTTGTTTTGTTTTTATGTTTGTTTGTTTTTCTGCCTACAGATATAATCTGCCAGCTGGTCTGGCCTAAATGCCAGATTTCCCATCTTGATATTTATTTTGTGGTCTTTGATCATGCCTTCCAGATACCTGCCACCTTCCCTGAAAGCTTTAGCAGGAAACTTTCAGAAGGTGATGGGGAGACGGAGCAGCTGCCTGTGGGGCTTACTCAGGAATCAAAGATAATTTATGATAAACAGTGACATAATTACTTCCCAAGACCCTTTCCACCAAATTTTAGGTTTTCCAAGAACAATTTGTTGTCACAGTACCCCAAGTGCTCGAACAAATAACATGGGCTCTTGCCTAATATACCTCCCTCGGGCGAGCCCACACTGCTTGCCCGCCCCTTTCCGTCGGCGCCAGTCAGGGCCCTGTGGCACCTGGCTCGCTGGCTGGCGGCTTCTCTGCAGTGGGTAGCCATCTAAAGCGAGGCAGGATGTCCCTTCTGACTCCTCCACCCTGTCAGCTTTTTGTCTGGAAAGGCCAGAAGCCCTCCCACTTCCTGGCATTTCCTCTTGCTCACAGGAGAGCCTCCCAACTAGCTCGCTGCCTACTCAGGGGCAGACGCTCAAAGCTGCTCTCCTACGCTCCTAGCCCAGGGAACCAAGGCTGCAAAGCAGAGCCTTGGGGAGGGAGGGTATTGGCTGCCACCCCCCACCCAAAGTCTCGATGCTCCTGTCTGTAGCAGGGAAACGCCTTTCTGGCCACTACCTCCTGTAGGAAGCTGTGTAGCAGAGTGGTTGGAACACAGGGTTGGGAATGAGCCTTAAACTGGCCTGGATGAATTATGTAGCCTCTGAGCCCCAGTGTCCTCCTTGTACTTTATGTGCGGATGAAATTAGTCATCGATGTAGAGCACACAGGATGGTGCTTGACACATAACGGCATTCAGTGGTTCAGTGAACAGTAGCTGTACCAGGTCGAATCGTGCCCCCCTCCCCAAAGTTATGTCCTTCTGGCACCTCAGCCTGTGATCTTATTTGGTAATAGGTTCTTTGCTGATGTAATTAGTGAAGATAAGACAAAGTCGGACTGGGGGGACTGTAAATCCAATGAGTGGTGTCCTTATAGGGAGGCCATGTGAAGACACAGACGCACAGGGAGAACGCACGTGAAGACAGAGACATCATCGGGGTACTGCGTCTGCAATACAAGGAACGCCAAGACCTGCCGACCATCACCAGATGCTGAGAGAGAGGCATGGAGCACCGACTCCTGAGAGCCGCCAGCCCTGCCAACGAGTTCGATTCAGACTCCTGGCCCCTCAAAGTGTGGGAGAACAAAGTTTTCTTATTTTAAGCCAACAGTTTGCAGCCATTTGTTGTGGCAGTTCTAGGAAACTAACATAGTAGCAGTTTTATTTTAAGGGCCTATTGCTTCCATCAAGATCATCAACCCAAAAGAGCATACTGCTGCCACTACAGAAATCAGAGGAGCAAGTAAAAGACATCGCTGTCTTCAAGTTCACCTTGAAGTGGTTACAACATGTTCTCGGCTGACACTGGGTAATGCCACCTCTTGCTCAAAGAACCTTTTCTCTAAATTGGTACCATCCAAAAATATAGATCATGTGAGCCACATATATGGAGTAAAATCTTCTAGCAGACACATTTGAATAAATAAAAGGAAGAGGTAAAATTACTTTAATTTAGCCTGATATATCCTAAATATTATTTCAACATGCAAGTATTATTTTAAAAATCAAGACTTTACATTCTTTATACTGAGTCTTTAAATCTTTATATTTAAATGCAAATCGCAATTCAATCTAGCTTCACTTCAACTGGGTAACAGCCACTCGTGGCTAATGGCTCTGGTCCTGGGCAGCACAGGTCTAAATCTTCACTCTGAATCACCCTTGTAGCCTGGCTGGGAGATGGCAATGCTTCCTATGGGGCTGTTGAAAGTTCTGGGAATCTGGTGACACCTTTCTCAGGTACCTTTACACTTCAGATCTGACTCTTAAATGCCCTTTGGAAGCTCTTGCTGATAAAAGAACAAGTTGGCTAAGTCACTACATCTCAAACTTGTTTACTTAATGATGCTCGGTAAGAGTGATAATATGTATTTGGCACACTCAACCCCTAGCTGAGGCTTTGCGAGACCACGCTGGTCACCCGGGGAGTGAGGGAATCAGTATGTCTTGGCCCACCAGTATGCCATGGCTCACTAGCCGAGAAACTCAGGTCCAAGTTTGCAAGCCAATTTGCTTTGTGCGTTTTATTTGGAGTAGGCAATGTTTAAGGCAAGGATATATTTTCCCAGACTGCAATCTTTGCAAACTCCACATTTGTCAATCAAATTCTCATGCTTGAGTAATGCTTCCTTCTCACAAAGAGCTAGCAAGTGGCCTCAAGAACATGGGTATCGAAGCTATTGCTATGTCAGTGACCTGAGTTGAAAGAAATGAGCTGCTATAGGCACCAATTTCTGGGTCTAGCTTCTCCCTCATGCTTTGTGAAAACTCCATGGTGGAAGGCTGACAGCAGGACCCCAAATGGAACTGTGGGAAATTAGGGCACATCTAAGCAAAAAGGGGGCGGGGAAGAGGGTTTGTACGAGGATGTGTAGTACATGGCCCCTTTGGTGTAGTGAAGCAAGGCTTTGTGTGGGAAATGAGCTCTGGAAATGAGCTCCCAGCAGATGGGAAGCCCTTCTAAGGAAAGGGAAGGGTAGCTGCTGCTCTGCCCTTGGCATCAGGTCCATGCAGCTGACATTGGGTCTTGTTTTCTCTAGAGCAATGTTTTCTTTTGTTTTGCTTTGTTTTTAAGATATACTTTTTAATTTTTTTTAAAAAGATAATAGATTACAAAAATGTTACATAAAAAGTATAAGGGATTTCCATATGCCCTGCTCCCAACCTCTCCCACATTTTCCCACATTAACAACTTCTTTCATTAGTGTGGTGCATTCATCACAATTAATGAACACTTTTTGGAGCATTGGCACAAACCATGGATTATAGTTTACATTGTAGTTACACTCTCACACAATTTTGTAAATTAAGATAAGATACATAATGGCTTGTATCTGTCATTGCAATGTCATTCGGGACAATTCCCAAGTCCTGAAAAGTCCCCATATTACACTTGCTTTTCCCTCTCCCTGATCTCAGGACCTCCAGTGGCCACTGCCTCCACATCAATGACAAAAGTGCTGCAGGGACAATTACCGGACATTGTATGTCCTCCCATGGCCCACTGGATGGAACATGGGAGAGTGTGGGCTATGATGTGGACCATTGACCATGAGGTGCAACAATGCTCAGAGATGTATTCACCAAACACAATGAATGTCTCATGATGATGGAGGAGAATGTTGCTATGGGGGGAGGAGTAGGGTGAGGAAGGTGGAGGTTTATGGGGACCTCATATTTTTATAATGTAATATTAAAAAAATGAATTAAAAAAAAGTTCTTCCATAGAGCCATGGTCCTTAATTTCCTTTGTGAGACCAATGAAAGTCCCCAAGAGAAATACATATGTAAACAGACAAGCTTGCAAAGGGTTAATGAGGTGGATGGTACTCAACCATGGATATGTGCTCAGGCTCTGGCCTCAAACTTCCTGAGCTCAAAATCTAACTCTAGGATTCTGCCAACTCTTAACCATGTGCCTTGGGCAGGGTTTTTGACCTCTCTAACCCTTTTCTCTTCTGTAAAATATTAATAATAACTCCTTCATTGCTGTGAGATTAGGTGAGATATTGCATACAAAGTTCTTAGTGCAGTGCCTGTCACATGATAAGTGTTAAATCACCCTTGCTATCGTGGTCATCCAGAAGAACTTCAGAAAGGGTCTGGTGTGAGAATCTTAGACTGCTGCCCTGGAAGTTGTACTTTGAGTGTTATTAGCTTTTGGAAATATCAGATACCCAGGGGAAGGGTGGACATGGAATTCTGATGGTCAATTTATGGCATGCTGGTTAAGAGAGAATTTAAGGAACTTTGCCCCTTTTGTTGCACATCTCAGTTGAAGGGTAAACTTCAAAGTCAACTCTGCCACATGGGAAGCTAAAGGTCAGTCCACCCCAGCTTTATTTTGGCCCACTTTATGGAGCCTGTGCCCTAAGATCCTGCCAACACAATTCTGCCCTGCTATCCAGTTAACTCTAGGGAGGGTCACCTGCTCTCCTTTCCTTGCTGACTCATCGTAACTAAGTTAACACAAGTAGATGCAGCATAGGGCTCCAATATTCTGCTTCTTTTTCCTTTTGGGTCCTGTTGCCTGACTCCTAAAAACTTAGATTAGCAGTCAAAAACAGTTTAAGGGGAGCAGATGTGGCTCAAGCAGTTAAGCACCGACCTCTCACATGGGAGGTCCCTGGTTCAGTTCCCAGTGCCTCCTAAAAAGACAAACAATGAACAGACAACAAGCAGACACTGAGTAAAAAACAATGAGCAGACAAGCAAAAAAAAAAAAAAAACTCAAAGAATAGACAAGAAGCAAAAACAATGAGCAGACAGTGGGCAAAAAATAATAGAAAAATTTTAAAATAAAAAGCAGCTTAAGATCCTCCAAAACAAGATTCCCATCCCCCACATACCCTAGCTACTCCAGATAGCTGGTGCTTCCCCTTGTTCTTCTCATCCCCATCTTTCTTCTTTGCCCTCCCCCAAAAATGCTTCTGGTAAGCACTGTTCAGTGGCATTTCCATAACCTGAGGCCACTGAAATATTCCAAAGCACAGGGGTCCTGGTTTTAAGATGAATGCTCTGGATTCCAGGGGTAAAGGTTTTTTTCAAAGGAGAAAATCAACTTTCCTTTAAAAGGAGGACTTCCTTAGGTTCAACGATGTCTGGAATTTGGAAATACCCTCCTACGACCTTTAAATAATATTTAGTGCCTGCCTGATTCTCCTCCCCACCAGCCCCTCCAAAATCTACTTTGCAACCAACTGTTCTCCCTACAAAGGGCTGCTTTTTTCAGGGATAAGCTGCAGATCAGCCAGATTTGCCAAGAAGCCTGAAATCATTAAATAATGATTGGCCCCCCACCACCATCATCACCCCATTACCAAGCTATGGGGTCACAGGAGGGTTAATTAACTTCTCTGAGCTTCCATGTTCTCAAATGCACAAATCAGAATTACCTTGCAAGTTTATCATAGGGGTTAAACGAAATGCTTGTCACGGGGCCTGGCACCAGCAGCCACTGAAGGTCTGAAAGTTGAAGGTATTGTCCCTGCTTACACCACACAGGCTTAAAGGGTGGTCTAGGTCTGTAAGCTGGGAAGAGCTAGATGGATGCCCCTTGGGGCTGCTTATAACGCCTGTCCTTTCCAGCTTACCAAAACCGTGGTGAAGACCTGCCCCTGCTTCTTTCTTTTTTTTTTAAAGATTTATTTTATTTATTTCTCTCCCCTTCCACCCCTCCCCACCCTGCCACCCTGGTTGTCTGTTCTCTTTGTCCATTTGCTGCGTGTTCTTTGTCTGCTTCTGTTGTTGTCAGCGGCCCAGGAATCTGTGTCTCTTTTTTGTTACGTCATCTTGCTGCATCAACTCTCCGTGTGTGCGGCGCCATTCCTGGACAGGCTGAAATTTCTTTCACACTGGGCAGCTCTCCTTATGGGGTGCACTCCTTGCACATGGGGCTCCCCTACACAGGGACACCCCTGCGTGGTGCGGCACTCCTTGCGCGCATCAGCACTGCGCATGGACCAGCTCCACACGGGTCAAGGAGGCCCGGGGTTTGAACCACGGACCTCCCATGTGGTAGGCGGAAGCCCTATCCACTGGGCCAAGTCTGCTTCCCTGGTCCTGCTTCTGAAGAGCTGCCAGTCCCCTATCATGAGAGGTATCCTGGCTGCTTCCAGGCTGTGCAACAAAGCTCAGAAATGTTGGCCTCTGGTCTCCTCGCATTGCTGTGTGTTAAATATGTGGTCTCCATGTCCCCCAGGGAAAGGAGGGAGTGTGTTCAGACCAGGAGACCAGAGCAGCATGTTGTGAGTATGCCAGAATTGTGGCTGTTGGTTTCAGAGCATCTCACCTACAAACGATGCTAAAAATGAAGGTTTCAGATTTTTAGGGCCTGCAGGATGCCCGAAGAATCTCTACTTGTATAGTGAATTCTAAATGAATATGACTAGGGCACAGGGAAGGAAGAGTGAAGAATATTGCAAAGAAAGCTTATCTATTGCATCTTTGTTTGAAAAGAGATGCCCTAAAGAAACAAGTTTATCAAGAGGCCAGGTTAGCCAGCTAGAGCCTGGGGGCCTGGGTTCTGCACTTAGCTCTCCCACTAAGTAGATGCAGCACCTTAGCCCTTACAAACGCACGTTCATTCCCACATGGGTTGTCTAGGGACATGCTCAGCATCTTTGATTTCCATAAAGGAACAGTGGGACGGTGAGTGACGTTACCTCCTGCTCTGGGAATTGGCCTGCAGGCTTGTCTTGAGTAACGCCTCTCTCCTAGAGCACGTGATGAGGAGGTCTATTCTATGTCAAGTTGTCTTCCCTGCTGCAGGGTCGCCATAGCCAAGACTATCCGAAACACAATCCCTTTGGACATTTCAGTTATTGCACTTCTTGAAGGCAGGGTGGCTGCCTAGAGCGCTGGTTCTCCTAGTGTGTCCAAGCGTGGTTCTCCAGATCCACATCACTTAGAAATGCAGATTGCCAGGTCCCACCCCAGGCTTACTGAACCAGGCAGCTGTTATAATAACCCCTCGAGGGACAGGGATGCCTATGAAAATTTGGGAACCACTGGCTTGGCACATCTCATTCTCTGGGCAGTGTGGCGTTAGGGAGTGTTCCGGGGGCTGCTCCTTAACACAGCTGAGCACCAGTCCAATCAAGTGGTACTCATGCCCCCAGCTCTCCACCTCTTCATCTTCTCTGGCCACTCTGAAGCCTTTTTCTTTCAAGTGCTAAAGCAGGACTCAGGCTCAGTAACGAGTGACCTTAATGAGGTAATGCACTTGGAAATCTGGAGGAGAATCTGGTCTAATGCGACCTCTGCCAACATGGTAGCCACTCCTCACACGAGTCAGCAGGAAGTAATTTTGGCCTTTGGTTTTGATATTGGCCATCTGACCAAATACAGTAAGAAGAAATCCAATGTGGCGTTTCCACGAAATTCTGCTGATCTGGTACACAATCAGTGTCCAAATATCTAAGGTCTGCTCATTGCTAAACATATACTGATGTCAAAGGCAGCAGCATACAGGGGCAAAGACCCTGCAGTGGCTGTTCGTGTCTTGACTACTCATTGGTTGTATCATCCTGGGTGAGTTCCTTCACCTGAAAAGCTGTCATCGGCCTTAATCAGCCTTACCTGTAAAATAAAGCTTGCACAACACCTGTAGGGCCTCTTTAGTCTCTATTCTCTGTTTTTGTTTAGTAATGATGACTTGCAGTATTAAAGATTTTGTCTTGGCGTTGGAATTGAGAATGGCAATGGTGAATGGAAAGAGAGTGGGTTAGCTGAACAGTGATGCAAGAGCAACTCTGCTTCTTCAAGTGCTTTGCTAAGCTGTAGGTGGTACACTCCGTGGCTCTGATTCTCTATTCTAACTGTGAAATCCTGTTAGGCTTGTGCCTCAGTCTAGACTCCAGAATGATTTGGCTTATTTGGTTGTCTTGGAGACATTCTAATTCTGGAGGGGTTACTGGCCCCTTCTAGAAAAAGGCTGGTTTCTAAATACAGACCTCAGCTTGTCAAGCTAAAGTCATAGCTTGAGCCAATTGGAGTGGCTTCTCATTTTTCTCTCTCCCTAAACTCAAGGAGCACTTCTTTTCCTTCTTGTTATCTAGACTGATCTCTTCCTATTGCAGTCTCAGGACTGTGTCAAAAGGGCAGCTCCAAAGCCTGACCTGCCCCCATCCATTCTCTTGAATTATGGGTTACAAGCGTTCTCTTGTTAGCTTTCTGAGCTGAGGGCACTTCTCTCTCTCTCTCTCTCTCTCTCTCTCTCTCTCTCTCTCTCTCTCTCTCTCTCTCTCTCTCTCTCTCTCTCTTTCCTCTTGAGCCAATTGCATAACAATCTCCTCTTAGCCTTTTGCCAAATTCTGCAGTTCTCACTGTTGGAGGTTACTAGTATCGTTTGAACAGGTAGCGTCCACCTTTGAACTTCTATTACGACAGGTTCAAAGGTTTCAGAGGCACTTTTCGTTCGCTCAGTGTCAGGACAGTGCACATTGACTCCAGGTGTGAGCCTGTCCCAGCAGCTGTGGAAAGGCCAGGACTCCTGGATGTGGTGAGCAGCACAGCTGTGAGGAGCGCGTTTCCTGGGCCCAGGAGGAAGAAGCGTTCTTCTGAGGTAGATGCAGCCTCGCCACCTGCTCTCTATTTTATGTATTTATGTGATAATGAGATTGGGGAAAGAATGTGGGACCTCTGTCTATTCTCAGTTTAAGGTTCTTTTGTAATGTGGAATTACCATTTGGCTAAAGAGTAATCTTAGCTGGCTTGTGTGGGAAGAAAAAAATTGCAAAGGTAGTAAGACTCCTGAGCTATCTGTCTGCAGAAGATAGAATTGGAAAGGAAAGTTATCACCACGAAATGGATGCCAGGACATCTGGGTCTCTTTCACTTGCCGTGGGTCAGTTGATGAGAAGGGCCATGCCTCAGGTCCTGGTGGCAGCTATTTCCATTTGGAGGGGAGGAGGGGAAGGGAATCTCAGCAGCATTCTTTTAGGTGCTGGGGACTGTGCTAGGCATGTGGTTTGTGTTATCTCCTTGGCTTTCCATTACCTGGAAGGAGATAATATCGTTCACTTTTCAAAGACGAATAATGTGGTTCTAGACTGTTGAACAACATGGCCTGGGCTCCTAACCCAGAGGTGATGTGGCTAAGATTTGCATCCCTGTCAGTCTGTCTCTATGGCCTGCTCCATATGGCAGGATTCTTGGGTATTGCCCAAGCCTCCCCTTATTCCCTCAAATCTTGGAAGTTCAATCATGTGCATGTGGGAATGGATAGGACTGCGACTCTGCTGGGACTTTAGGATGGCCCTTCCAAGCATGAGCTGTCCTGGAAGAAAACAGTAAAAAAAAAAATAGAGGCTCCTCTTCCGGACGTGGGCACTTCATCTGGATGGTAGAGGAAGACAACACACAGATAAGGGCCAGCGGTAGAGAGAGGCTGCGGCTTGACACTCATTCTGCCGTCCTCCACCTTCCTCTGGAGGAAGTTGCCCTTTGGGGAACTGAGCTCCAGGAACCCAGCAAAAGCCAAGTTTCCTTCAGCCATGATGTGACCCAGGAGACCGAATGCCAGGCTGGTGTCCTGTCAGCTTGCCTTCCCGCATCTTTCTCCCATGTGCAAAAAGAGGTCCTGGGGGACAAGGACCAGCTGCTCTGTGCTCTGAGTCTGTGGCACAGCTCACTGTGGCTTTTTCATTCGCTTTTAGGACCTCCTCTCTGTAGAGAGAATGAACGCTAAGCCAGCTCTAGTAAAGAGCTGGGCTCCAGCTGAACTGTCTTCTTGAAATGGCCCGGGAAAAGTGCTACTTAGTTTTGGTGTGTCGATGAGGAATGGGGAACAGCGAGAGGTTGGAGGAGGCAGGGGAACACATCTTTTCTGCCTCCAAACCTGAGTCTGGTTTTTCCAGTGGCCCTCTGAGGCTCCGAGGCTTAGATGAATCAAATGGGGTAACTATGGGTTACCCCATATAGCTAATATTGGGGGCAGCGGGAGGGGAGTGTGTGGCAGAATACATTTTTAATTTAATTGTTGAGGTGTGAAAAGGATGAGTTGATGTGTCCGAGCTAAAGAAACAATGTGAATATTTGCTTTGTCAGAGCTGCCTTGGGGCTGAAGCCCACTGCTCTGGGATTGGAGAGGGGAGTGGCTAGAGCCGGGCTTGACAAGGATGCAGGTTCCGAACACTGGGGGGCTCAGCGGGCTTCTGGGTGTCACGCCCTCTCTGGAGAGACCCGAGGGCTGGAGTGCCCCCCGGCTGGACTTTCCTGTCCCGCAAGCACAGCAGGAAGCCTTATCACCCCCATTCGGAGTGGGACCCCCCTCGGCAGTTTTATTGTTTTAGTTTAGGATTTCTTTTCTCTTGGGTTAGAGGTAGTGGGATAAAAGAAGAGAAAGTCAGTGGTGTGGATGCAAACTGACTTTTGTTTCAGCCCTTCGGGGCTGGGGTTAAACTCTTTGAAAACAAGCCAGGTTTGCTCTGGCGGCTTCTCTCCTGGTCAGAACGCTTCCACTTTCAGTTGTGAGAGAAAAACCAGGAAGTGAGGTCCGTGCCTCCGTCCGAGAGCATGTTAGAAAGCCCAGCCATGGCCTGACGGGGATGGCTCAGGGCAGGGCAGAAGGAGCCTTCTCTGAGCTGGCACTGCCTGCCTGCATGGGTGCTCGGCAGCCACCCCTGCCCGGGAGGAACCGGGGCTGAGCGAGGAGGGCCCCGGATAGAGCACCAGGAAGAACCCAGAGCCAGGAAGCACCGTTCTCGGGAAGCACCAAGGGATGCGGCCCCCTCACAGGGTAAGGGGACCATCTAGAGGGTGTTGTTTAGCAAGAGGTCTCGTGCACCGCGTGGGAGAAGGCAAGGGTGCGTCTTGACCCCCGTCACCTTTCAGTGAAGCGACTTGGAATCTAAAGCTTGCTGTGTCCCATCCACACGTAAGTACTCCCCCTCCCCCCACTACGCCCTCTCTGCTTCTGTCTCCCCCTCCCCCTTTCTCCCCCTCCCCCTCTCTCCCTCTCCCCCTTCCTCCTCCCTATCCCACCTCTAAGAGACACCTTAAACCCTCCGTATCAGGAAGAGGGAGGAGAAGAAGGAATGGGAGGCATGGAATGGAAGTTCTCCCTCCTGCCTCTCAGGGGAGATGAACAGAGCAGAGGCTTTTTGTGAACCCAGACAGGTGACAGGCCTGCCCTGCAGGGGCTGGGGGTGGCCCTCCATTTTTCTGTTGAATGTTGGATCTGTTTTAAGGATTCGGGCCACAGGTTAAATCAAGGATGAACTTCAGGGGCTTTCAGGGAGTGGACTCAAAGATTGGGGGCTTGGTACCTGCTGAGGGTGTCAAACTTGTTTGGTGGTCTGAAAGGTAGGATTGAATCTTTAGCCCCAGATTGTAGGTCACTGGTATTCTGTGACAGAGGCAGAGTCAAAAAGGAAAGGAAAGGAGAGAGAAGAGGAAGGACTCCTTTAGTAAAGCTGGAGTAATTGGTTTTGCATTATTCCTTCCTGCATATCCTAGCATGGAGGTACCTGGTACAGGTCCCCTCTAATTGACAAGTATTTGAGGTGAGCTCAGAGTATGTCTTGGAAGAAGCATGGTATAAGATCTTATGGGCACCATAAAAGGAACAAAAACCTAAATAAAACGAGAGTCTCAAATGCAAATGCTGCAGGTTAGACAGACAAGTAAAGAACAGGTGTGTAATAAGATACGGTGTGGAGGACTCTGGCAAAGGGCAGAACAGACATACTCCAGTACAATGCGTTCTAATTTAATTTTAAAAAAACAACAAAACTTCGTTCCGACTAAATAGAATGTTCCAGCCAGGCATTTGGCTAGGTCCTAAACTAAAATACTCTTCTTTGCCAGGCACCTTCACACAGCTACACATGCAACAATACCAGTTTATCATTGGGTATCTTAAGTGCAAAACATGCAGTGGATGGGGAGGAGTGTACAGGGAAGTTGAGGGTCCAGGGAGGAGAGAGAACTGTGAATGGAGAAAGGGAAGAGGAAGCCAGTTAAGCACCAGTGAATAGTAGGTACTCTTCAATTTCATCAGCATACTCTTATGAGGTAGGTTCAGAGAGGTTAAGCAACTTTTCCAAGATCACAAAGCAAGCAAGTTATCTAACTGGGATCGATGCTGCAGTGTGTTTGATGCAAACACCAGTGCTCTATCCATTCACGTGTAGGGTTAGGCTTCCTTTTGATCTCTTAGAAAACTTAATGTGTAGAAAGATTTTCATCTATGTTGACCTGAACAGGAATGGAGTTCACATGTTTACAATATATTTTTCAGGTTAACATTTTCCTAGAACTAGAATTATTACAACTATATTCAGTGAACATTTTCTATGGGGCAGTACCATGCTTAATGCTTTATGGAGCTTTTCTCCTCTGATCTTCAAAACAGACCTATAAAGTAGATAGCCTATGTTATAGATGAGAAAACCAAGGCTTAGAAACTGGACACAATATGAATAGATTGGAGCTGAATTTGAACTCTAGCTTATCCAGCTCCAAAGGCCAGCTGTGCCCCAATTTCTAATTGTTAAAGTTTAGCGCTAAGGCCAAAGGATTAGAAACTGGGAAAAATCTCTCTTTTGAAAACCCTCCCACCTCCAGGCAGGTGAATTCCCAAACCAGGATTTGGCAAATTAAAGTTTCTGCTTATGTCTCATATACTCGGTCAGCAGGTGCACTGACCCCTGGGTGGGGTGGCAAGCATGACCTTCCCCAACAGCCGTGTGTTCAGTCACCCCAGCTCTCACCACACTCAGCTGGAAACCTCTCTAGATCTGATTGCCTGCAACAAGCCTGAGCACCCTGAGGTCAGAGCCGAACTCTCACACTGACTCTTCTTCTTGAACACGCTCTTCTCCTTGGAGTGGTGCCTGGTACGCACGAGGCTTTCCAATCATGTGGTTGAAATAAAAACATGATGAACAGGGAGTCTGGAAGGTCAGACAGCCCATGTCCTGCTGTGGCCAGGCCCTGATAGCAACCTCTTCAGGGGAGCCCCTTCACAGATCTCTGAGCCTTCACGGGTCATTCTAGTCTGAGAGTTGTGCATTTTGTGAGTGGGTTGGGACTGAAGCAGAGCTTTGAGAAGGACCAAACTCCCTCTAACTAGAAACCCTCTGCAAATAAAGATGAGGAGTTGTTAAGATCCTTGCAAGTTAGACCAAGATAATTTCTTCTCTATTTTGGAAGACTCATAATAGAACATCTTGAAATTGACAAGGAATTGAAAATTGGGGTAAATGGAAGAGGGAAATAGGGCTGGTTTCTGGTGAGGACATTCCATACACTTGACAGTGTACTAGGTGTTCTAAACAAGGTATCCCTTTAAGTAGAGATCATTTCCCACCGCTACTCATGCACTGTTGAGGAAACCCAATGCTCAGTGGCAATAAGGAACTCTCTCCAGGGCCACACACCAGGTAAGTGGTAGAGCTGGGTAGAACCAGAGTTGCTCTGTACCTGGAGAGGTAGCACCTTGAAGGTTTGTCCCTGGAAATGAGACTGAGGCAATCAAGTTTGTTTTTGCACTTTGGATCCGGTGACTTGATACCTGACCATTGCTCAGACCGGAGAGCTGATTTTGTAGCTGAGGCAGGGAGGCTTCTTTCACAATTCTTGAGTCGCTCTTCCCTTATAGCATGGGTGACTGGAGGCCTGGCACTTTGCCCAGCCTATCTTTTTACCGCTCCTCTTATCAAATCCAGTGGACTTGTGACATGCATTCTCTTTACCTCGGTTCTCTCAGAATTCACTTGGTCAGCAGCAGGCTTGGGATACTCTTTGAAGATGTTTCCAGAGACAAGGTTTTTCTCGGGGTAAGAGCACTGGGCTGTGATTTGTTTGAAGCATGGTGATGGTTTAAGGATGACCAGGTCAGCCTGAGCCCCAATGGGATTTGTCACTACCTGTCACCACCTTGAGGGTGGCCCAACCAACCCCTGCTATCTTCATGGGCTGAGTTAAGAGGTTTTGGAATTCACCTTAACAAGGGCTTTCCAGTTTAACACTACCCACCTCAACTCGCCGGGGCCTGGCCCCTGCGAGGCTCTCTGGTATCTGTGAACTGAGATGATTCCAGGGCCCAGGCCGTATCTTATTCATCCTGCTTTCGGTCTTTTCCTGTTTTTCCTTTTCAACTGAAGATGGACCTCCACCTCCATCAGGAATCCCTCTTTGCCATCCCCCCCACCCCCCAGATGTCACACTGGTCCTGCTTCACTGCCTTTTGCCACACTGTCACTCCTCACCCCAGCTCTGCATTTCCCTTCCTCCTTCCATTAGATTCATCCAACCCACGCATGTTTGAGGTGCCAGGACTCCATCAGCTGCCTTCCTCTACTCCAGCCCACTCCAGCCTCTCCCTGCTTCACATTCACTGGCTTATCTCACGCAACGAATCATTCTATGATGTTTTAGTGTGAAATGGACCCGTAGGGCAGGAGCTATGTCTTCTGAGTATCTGTCTCTAAACGCATGGCACAGTGCTTGCCTTATTGGCTGTGAGATTCTTCAGAGTAAATGAAAAGTGCAAAGGATAAGAGCATCCCCAACCACACACACTTCTCCAGTCCACCAGATGCCCCCATGGGCACTTGCCTCACAGTCCTATAAATAAGACTGTATTATAATAGGATAATTATTATTATTATAATTTATAAAGTAAAGCCCAAGGAATCGGCTTTATTTCCTACTAGACTACGAACTAACTCTAAGTATGTTTTCCCCATGCTGAGCACACTGCCTGGCACGTAGTAGGTGCTCAAATATTCTGGCACCTGTAGAATGAGTGAACTTTGACCTCGCTTGGGTCAGGTTACTTAGTGCTGACCTTTGCATGGTACAAAACCCCTGACGATAGCTTCTGAGGGGCATCCAGCCGCCTCGCCACCCCCCGCCCCCCATGCCAGAGCAGGCCCTGCTCCTTGTGGGAGCGAATTCTGCATCCTGTTTCCTTCCAAAGACCCACCCCCCTAGTTGCCTTTCTCTGAACTTTTGCCAGCGGTGAGCAAGCGGAAACAGTAACTCACTAACGTTTAGTGAGCTCTTGTATATCTCAGGCAGTGTGCAAGCTGCAGTAGCTCTGAAGCCGAAGAGAGGTTCAGCCAATGAATGCTCACAGACCAGGCCTGTGGTCACAGACATGTCCACTTACCCACAGGAAGGCTTGCGAGGCCCAAACCTATAGCTCGGCAGATTTTTGCCAGCCCCTCTGAGTGCCCATGAAGGGCTAATTCTACTCCACTTCATACAACCCGCCTGGACTCTGGTTCCCATAGGCCTTCCTGCGCGATTCCGCCCAGTAACAAAGATGTTGGTGGATTTGCATTGGAAGCCCTGAGAGTTTATTTACAGTGTGCTTCCTTGTGGACCAGGACCGCACTCTCCCTTCACCAGCTGCCTCACTAACTGGAACTGCTGGGCAGGGGCCAAGCCATTGCGCTGGGAGGAGCAAGATGCAGGAGCTTAGTATCACTTAATTAAAACATATATATATATATGCAAAGGGACTCTTTCCATGTTATGGGAATTACTGCTCAGTTGCCTGCTGGTTTTTTAAAAACTTTTTATTTTGAAAGAATTTCAAATTTTAATGACAGTAAGATCTACCAACACCCAGATTCAACTTCACCATTTTAACACCCCTGCCACACATTCCATCCATTCATTCATCCATTCATCTGTGCGCCTTCCAAACACCTGAGAGCAGCTGGCCCATCATACTCCTTGAACATGTGCTACCCTCATGTACATTTCCTACGAACAAAGATTACCACCCATGAATCACCTCCAATGCATTTAACGGGGATAAAAAGTTTACATTCTTTTTCTTGTGTCCTGATTATGTCCTTTTGAGCATTTTCTCCCCCATCCCTAGATCCCTCCCCTCCCACTGGGGTTATAATAGAGGTCCCCATTGGTAGGGTGTCTCCCTGCACTGTCCTCACACTCCTGGGGAGATGATAAGGAGGCCCTTTACTTTTTGGTCCAGGGACGTCCCTCTGGTGTGTGTGTTTCAAAGCACATTGGTGCCAGGTCCTGGTTAAAGAGAGCAAACCTGTGCCAGGGGCCAGGGGCCCACTTGGTGGCAGAGGCTCACGTGAGCCGGTGGCCCGAGCGCCGGGGCGGAGGAGAGTGGCTGGGCTCGCAGCCGCAGTCTCGGAGCTCGGGATCTGCCGCCAGCCTCCCTGCCCAGCTACTTGCCGTAAATGTTGAAAGATGCACATTTGGCGCCCTTTTGGCCCTGGACTCTGACTTCATCTTTGGTCTGCTTTCTTATCTGCCAGAGAAAGGAATGAAAAAAAAAAGTTTCCACCCCAGAGCCGCTATGGCTGTGAAACATTGCACGCCACGTATCAATGTGGTGGTGTGGTGGACAAGCTGCACTTTTAGAAACAAAGCAGAAGCGTATTCTCAGGTCTCGCCTGCAATGCCACCAACCAAGGTGTGAGACTTTCTAAGTGAGCTGTCTGGTTCAGACATAAAATAATATGAACTTGTTCATATTTTTGTTTGTTAAAAAAAACAACACAATAGCTTGCATGTTTCACATTAAACAATACACACCCTCAAGTGTACCCTCCCAGTAGCACCACCCTAACCTCCCTAATTAAAACTCGCCTCCTGCCCTACTCCCAGTTCTCTGTATTTTTTTGTTCATGGGACTATGTGATCTAGATATTTGTCAAGTTTATTGTGGGGATCCCCCAGAGAATACAGAAACCTGAGGATAGAGTTCTCACTGCTGAATCCCCAGCATCTGGAACAAGGCCTGACTCGCAGGCAGTCCTTAAATGTCCTTTGACTGAATGATTCAATATCTAGAACTTTCTGGAAAACCCTTTCTTAATTTCTCCTTTTCCCCCTGTCTTTGCCTGTGAGGGTTATCCTTTCAGAACTGCAAATGTATATTTGACTGAACACAGTTGGGGGTATAAGGGATATGCTGTTTGCCACTTCCCGCTAACCCCCAGCTTGGCAACATATCGTGCAGCTCTTTTCATATCAGCACCTACAGATCTACTTTGGGCTTTGAAACAAGTGCAGAGAGAGTCCCATTGTATGGAAGTCCTTTGTTTTATTACTCTCCTGTCAATAGTCAGCACCCTGTTGTTGTGATTTTTGGATCATTGCTAAACTAATGCGTGGGAGAAAGAAAAATTTACATTTTTATAAACTTTACTTTTAGAGAAGTTTTAGATATTACAGAAAAACTATACTGAAAGTATAGGGAATTCCCATATACCCCCCCACACACTCACACATAGTTTCCTGTATTATTAACATCTTACAATAGTGTAGGCATTTATTAACATGGATAAACCAATATTGAAGCATTGCTACGGACCGCAGTCTATAGTTTTCATTATGGCTTACACTTTGCATTGTACAGTTTTATAGGTTTTGACAAATGTATAATGTCATGTCAGTCCTTGCGGTATCATACAGAACAATTCCACTACTTTAAGTATGCCCTGTGCTCTACCTAGTCATTCCTCCCCACCCTTTCTAAACTCCTGGCAACCACTCTCTTTACATCAATGTTACAAGTTCTTCCAATAACACTAGCTAAAAACTACAATAATAATAAGTCTACTTTGATCCACGGTTACATGCCCTCTTATAATTGCTCATTCCTCAGTCTTGAGGAATTTGGGATGAAGTCCATTCTGACTGCTTCAGGGTGAGATGGCACTTATATATTATAGGGCAGATGGAAGGAATTGTTTTGCTTGAGGTTTTAGGTAGTCCTTGTTGCAATGTTAAATGTGTTTCCTAACTTTAAGTAAACTTTTTTTTTTCTGTGAACTTCCTTGTCATGTTTCTGCCTTTTATTTTGGGGGTTTTGCTTTGTTTTTAACTGGCTTCTAAGCATGGCTTATTAAGGAAATTAGTTCTTTGCCTGTCTGGGGTGCTTGAGACTTCTCCCAGTCTATCTTTTGATCTTGTCTCTGGTATCCTTACTGCATGGCAAATGTTTTACATTTTTTTAAGTTTAATCAAACTTGCCAACATCTTTATTTATAGCTTCTAGGTTTTGTGTCTTCACTCATGCCAAGATTAAAAGAAACTTTTTTTCTCTTGTAGTTTTTTGTTTGTTTCTAAATACTCTTCTACGGTTTTCTTGTTCTATATTTAATTCTTTGATCCATCTCCAATTTACTTTTATGTAACAGGTAAAACATTAATCTAGTTTTAAGTGTTATCTCTTAATGACTAGCCAGTTGTCTAGCACATTTATTATAAATTTAAAAAGCTGTCTTCTCTAATTTGAAATACAATTAAGCATATGATAACAGCATTTACTGGGTCTGTTTCCGGATTATTTTTTTCCAATAGATTTGTCTACTAATGGGGAAAAAAAAATTCTATAGCTCTGTAGTAAGTATTCAAATTTGGAAATGTTTACCTCTCTGCCATCCACCCCATTTGTTATTTTTCAAAAATTTTCTGACTCTTTTTGTAGGTTTTATATTTCTGGGTAACCTTAGAGTCAGAATTATAGTTCCCAAGAAAATCATGTTTGTCTGTGCTAGGGTTGTATTAAATGTATAGAAACGTTTAGGAAGATAGCATTCCCTGGCCATTTTGAGGAAAGTTCTTCCATTTCTTATTCTTATGTTCTTCAGACCTAAAGTTTTTTATATAGGTTTTATGTATTTGTTCTTATATACACTATTATGAATGGCATAATTTCCATTATTTTCAGAGTGTTATTTGTATGAAATATAAGAAAGCTCTTGACTTTTTGGGTATCGATTTGGCAACTGACCACTTTACTGAATGATCTCACGATTTTCCCTTTTTTTTTTAAGATTTGTTTATTTCTCCCCTCCTCCCTCCATTGTCTGCTCTCTGTGACCATTGGCTGTGTGTTCTTCTGTGTCTGCTTGTATTCTCATTAGGCAGCTCCAGGAGCCAATCCTGGGACCTTCCGGAGTGGGAGAGAGATGATCATTCTCTTGTGCCACCTCAGCTCCCTGGTCTTCTACATCTCTTATTGTCTCTCCTCTGTGTCTCTTTTTGTTGCATCATCTTGCTGCGCCAGCTCTCCACATGGGCCAGCATTCCTGAGTGGGCCAGCACTCTGCGCAGGCCAGCTGCCCATGCAGGCCAGCTTGCCTTCACGAGGAGGACCCAGGTATCGAAACCTGGACCTCCTATACGGTAGATGGGAGCCCAATTGCTTGAGACACATCTGCTTCCCATCACAATTTTTCTAATTGCCCTCATTTCCTTAGAGAGTTTTTTGAAGTCCCCTTTCAGCTATTTTGTTTTTTTTTTTTCCTTAATTGGGAAACATAACCACACATTTTTATCTCAGCCCTTTGGATCTTTGAATTATTTTAAATAGCTAGGATGCCAATACTTTTCTTGGGAAGCCAATACTTTTCAATATCAGGTTTTTCTCTGAGTTTTGTGAAACTGGGTCTTTGTCTGAAATCATGTTATCTTGTATTTCCCTAGTAAAAAAAAAAAAAAAAGCTGTATGTGAAGAAAAGCAAACTGGTATTAGAAAAGGTGAAAATCCCTGACCCCAGGAATCTGAAGAAAATGGGTGTAGGATCTTACTTTAGAACAAATAGCTGGTTGTTCATGCTCAATGCATATTAAGAAAAGGGTCATCAGATCCTGCTGGGTTGCTTATGATGCTCATTGACTTTTAATGCCCTTTTACCATTGCTTTGGTGTTTGTCTAGAAATATTGACTATATGCCTGGGGACCAAGACAGAGGCCTCCTAAGTTGCAGCTGGTGGGAATTTAGGGAAAATAACAATGCAGGTTGGGTCAGCAGTTTACAGCCCAGCCTAAAAAGCAAAACCTTCATATCTGACCTCCTAAATAACGCACAGTCCCCTTTGGAATCATTATGCATTGTAAAGATTTGTGAATAAGCTCTAGGAGAGAGTAAGTAATTTATAGACTGGTAGAATTTGTTAACTCATTGGGTGTGAAAACTTGGGAACTCTAGTCTCTTTTATAATGAGCTTTGTATCACCACAGGATAAGCCCATGCATGTAAGAGAAGACTGAACCCAATTAATTCCAAATGAGCATGTGCCACTTTCTAGAAGGCAGAGTTTAAAAAAAAAAAAGCTTTAATTGCAATTTAAATCTCATCACTGCACAGAAATATAATTAATTCCTAAAGGCAAAAATAATTTGCTCTACTAGCCTCAGAATTCCAGAAACCCAGGGTGAAAATGATTCATTTCTAGGCTTGACTTTCTGTCCACCATAGATGGCTTCACTCGGTAAAGATCCATCATGTAGAGTTTCTTCTAAGCCTGGAGGAGTGGATTCATCTGAGTGGTTCTTAGTGTGTGTTAGAAACACACCCATTCACCACCCACCATCCCTAACCCACAATACTATATCAGTATATTGATTAGGTAGTGCGCCTCTCAAGATTGGCCAGGTTGACTGTTGACAATCTAAGATTTAGGAATTAGGAGGTGGGGAGTTGTATTGAGGAAAAAATAGGTTAACTGAGGGTATTTAAAACAGACGAATCTGAACTATATATCTAAGGAGTGTTCATTTATTTTAAAAAACACTCATTGAAAGCTTACTGCATGACAGGCATTGTGCAAGCATTGGAGGCACAGCAATGTGAACAAAACCAAAAATCCCTGTTCCTATTAGAATGCTACCTGGATGGAGGCAAAGGATAATAGAAGACCAGGATTATTTCAGTGCCACAGAGAAGAGAAAGGAGGATTCCATGATAGTCATTGGGGTGGGAAGGGCAGTTTTAAATAGGGTGGCCAGAGACAGTGAGCCTCTGAGGAAGTGATATTTGAGTTGGGACTGGACTTAAAAGATACAACCCTTTCAGGTCTGGGGAAGAATGTTTGGGCAAGGGGAAGTCTCAGAGACTCTGAGATTAGGTTGGACTTAGAGGCTTTGAAGAGCAGAATACATGAAGGGAAATACCATCTTTTAAAAGAAAGGGAATATCAAAATAAAAAATGATTTATGGGCTATTGGAATAGCCTGAAAGATTCCTAGCAAAAAACACCATTGAAGGTTGGAAGAGAAGGGGCATTTAGGGACTTTGTCCAAAGAAAGTGAGGTTTAATAAAGAAATGTTGCTCTAAATCCAGAAATGAGGAAAATCTCAAACTGAGTGTGCAGTGGCCATAACAGAAAACAGGGCTGGTCCTGGGAGCTTATAAGGATTTTGAAGATGGAAAGTTTTCTCCAGCTAGTTTGGGGCTAAAACATGCTCAGAGCTATGAAATGAGTGACTGGCTGTAGGTCCGAACCACAGAGAAGGGGAGGGCCCTGGAGAATCAAGGAGAAGGGCTGAGCAAAAATGGACATGGTGAGGTATGGGGAAGAGGCACGTCACTGTCACCGTGACAGAAAGCAGAGGAAACATTTCCACTTGAGGCCACCCTAACACATGTTGTGGCTGCTCAGATACCTGGAGATGACCTAAAACAGGAACTCCCAGGCACAGGCCAACAGAGCCCTTTCCTCTTTCCATTACCTCTATTGCACTTTTCCCTACCCTACTCTTTCCCAACTAAAAGTGACGTAAAGGGAAGAGGAAATGCCATCATACTAATTGCTTGCAGAGGTTTCTGTGGAGCCATCAAACCAAGATTGTACTTTGAGTGATGGAGGATCCATGACAGAAGGGGTGTGACTTTTTCCCTCATCTATGTGAGCACTTGTGGAAGTGATAAGAGATTCTAAAGGTTAGATTGGTAACCAGGGCTTCCCAGTCCAGGGGTAGAATGACTGAGAGTCTTACCTTTTCTCAGACCCTCAGTGTCTTCCATTTAAACAAAGATAGATTTAGGAGAAACTGTTGCAAATCCTCTCTAGTGCAAAAGTACAATTAAAAATATGTGCTTTGTGTATCAAAGGCTACTCTCAAAAAAGTGAAAAGATAGCCTACGGAATGGGAAGAAATATTTGCCAATCATATACCTGATAAGGAAGTAATATCCAGAATATATAAAGAACTCTTACAACTCAACAACATAAAGACAACCAAATTTTAAAAATAGGCAAAGGACTTGAATAGACCTTTCTCTGAAGAAGATAGACAAATGGCCGAAAGACATATGAAAAGTTGCTGAACATCATTAGTTATTAGGGAAATGCAAGTGAAAACTATTATGTGATACTATTTCACACCCTCTAGGATGGCTAAAATTGAAAAGAAAGACAAAAGTATTGATGAGGATGTGAAGAAATTGAAACATTTGTATATTGCTGGTGGAAATGTAAAGTGGTGCATTTTTAGTGGGAAACAGTTTGATGGCTCTACAAAAAGATAAATAGAATTACCAAATGACCCAGCAACTCTACTCCTGCGTAGAGACCCAAAAAAAAAAAATTTTTTTTGAATGTGAATGCTCATAGCATCACTATTCATAATAGCCAAAGACTGGAAACAATCCAAATATCCATCAACAAATGAATAGAAAAACAAAATATTGTATACCTGTGCAATGGACTATTATTCAGCCATAAAAAGAAATGAATTACTGATACAAGCTACAACGTGGATAAACCTCGAAAACATTGTGATGGTGAAAAAATCTAGACAGAAAAGGTCACATGTTGTATGTCCCATTTATACTAAATATCCAGAAGGTAATTATATAGACTCTTTATTGGGGATGAGGGAAACGTTTTGGTAATGGATGGTGGCACATCAGGAATGTAATTAACAGCATTGAAATATATATTTAAATGTGATTAAAAGGAGAAATTTGGGGTTGTATGTATGTTGCTAGAATGAAAATATAAACAAAAGGAATATCCATAGGACTGTACAACACAAAGAGTGAACATAGGGTGAAATGTGGACTATAGCTAATATTACAATTACAAAAATATCCGTTCACCAATTGCAACCACACTAATGCAAGATGCTAATAATAGGGAGGTATATGGAAACAGCATTTTCTTTAGGAGGTATCAGAGATTGAACCCAGGACCTCATACATGGGAAGCAGGCACTCAACCATTGAGCTACATCTGTTCCCCAATGAGAGTTGGTTTTTCATGTGTTTTGTTTTTTGGAGGTACTGGGGATTGAACTCGAGACCCTGTATATGGGAAGCAGGCGCTCAACCACGTCAGCTACATCCACTCCCAACTCTGCATTTTATGCATGATTTTTCTGAAAACCTATAAATTCTCTGATAATATTTCTTTGAAAATAACCAGATGGTAAATCCTAAAAAGACCAGAAAGCAGATTACTAGTTGCCAGCTGCTGAGGTAAGGAGAAATGGAAATTTATTGTTTAATGGAATGCATTTCCTTTTGAGTGTGATAAAAATACCTAGTTTTGGAACTAGATAAAGGTAATGGTTGCACAACATTGTGAATGGACTAAATGGCTCTGAATTGTGTACCTATGTGAATTTTACTTCAATAAAAAATGAAATTCTGTGCATCTCCTACTTGAGTGGGTACCTGGCCAGGAACAGCAACCAAAGTGAGTGAGCTATTGCAGCTGGCAAGTTAATGCATCCTTCAGTGTCTTCTGCAAATAAGTCCTCTTGCCAGTTTAGGCAAGATACTTTCATTCTCATGAAACTGTGACCTTGGCATTTTAATTTCCCTTGTTTGTCCCAAAGTGGTCAGTGGCATTCCATTTGTGGGCACTATGACGGGAGTGTGTCTGAGAGGAGTAGCTGAGAATGGCAGACTGTGGCCCAGATCCAATCAGAATATGGGTTGTTTTCCCCCAACCAGGCTCTTAAAACTTGAGCCAATGGTTAAAATTGAGAAGGTTTCATAAAAATCCAGTCTTCTGGATCTTTGAGGGAAAATAATATCTGACAGTCTGTTGTCCCTGGGCCTACATTGCCACATGGTCACAACCAGCTGGGGTTGACAAGCAGGCGCCCCTTTCCACTGGCCCAGGATTGGCTATTCCTCTTCTCCAGTTACCCGGCAGGCTAATCGTCGTCCCCCTTCTCCCACTCCTTCTCTCCCATCCTGCCTCCTCTGACCTGAAAGGTCACCTTCAGACACTATTTTGAAGACATTGTTTGCAAAGTCTCCCATTAAAACGTGAGACTGCCATCTGGCAGAAGGCAAAGTCCTCCGCGCAGTGATTCGTCCCCTTAGCAGAGAAGGATCCAGGGCAGGTGGTGGGGGTGGGCAGAGGAGGCGCGACGGGATCATTTAATTTGCAGGTATGATTGAGGCAAAGGAAATAAGCCTGGATCACAAGATACTGCCACCAAATGGGTGGCAGTGTCCCTGCCTGGGGGAGGGGCTGGGGTGCGCACAATGGGCCAGCACCAAGAAGCTCCTCCTCCTTATTGTCGCTGTGACTTTATGCCAATTTCACAACTTTCCCCGGGCGGTCCCCCGCCCCTGCCGGGGTTGGAGTGGCTGGCCTGAGAACCGTGTCCTGCATGGATTGGCTCTTTCATGTTTTTGCCTCCTGGAGTACTTCTCAGTACCAGGCCAGGTAAGCCTGGATTCCGGAAATCCCAGCTCTCCGAGTCCTGCCAGGTGGCCAGAGCAGAGCCCATGTTCTGTCACACAGCCCCTGGGTGGGCCTTGCTCTTGTTTTTCTTTTGTCTTCTTTTTCTTTCCCTAAAATCAATTGTGGAAGAAACCAGGTAGGTGGGGACTATTGTCCCAGTCTCAGGGAATTCAGTTTTTCTCCATAAAATGGAAAGTGACTAGTCCAAAGCCAGGTAAAAACCAATGGAGGATCAGGACCCTGATGGGTAACTCGGTTTCTTATGACCATTTGTGCTCACACACAAAAATCCTGTGCTTTACAGCTTTTGTTAGACTGGAGCAAAGTGTTTCCCTAGATGGAGGAAGTTTCAGATGCCCGCTAATGTCTGTTTAAGCTCTGAGGGGGATCATGATCTTGATCTGATAAACCCTTTAATAAGCTTACTTCACTCTTTTTTATTTTGAATGGGAACATTTGACCTCATCTCTAAGATATTGTTTCATCAGGCTTTGCAGTTACCTTTGAAGGCTGCCAATTATGAGCCTCATTTGCTCTCACCTATAATTTTCTCCTTGAATTCTGTGACTTAAATCTATAAGAAAAGTGAGCTGTGGTTTTTCTTTAGCATTTAGTAGGGAAACAGCAATAAGAAATGATATGTGAACTTGGGCAAGTCACTCTACACTCGGAGTTTCCATTTTCTCTTCATGGCATGTCTTGTATTAAATTAGATAATCTATGCAAACTACTCAGCCCAGGGCCTGGCATAGTTCACACTCATGGGTCTGCTGTGATCATTGGCTGCTGCTATCCTAATCAAGCCGGTCTGAAAGGTATAAGGCAAGAATTGGAAGGAATGGCTTTGGCCAAGGGTGTGTTCCTAGAACCTGTCCAAAAGTTAGCCCCAACTATTAGAACAATTGGAAAGCTGAACTTGGCTGGAAACTACAAGAAACCCTGATTGGGGGAAGCCTTTGCTGCGTTCAATTCCTTGAGATCTCTTCAACGTTCACCTCCTGCATCCTCCGGTGCCATCCTGTGTTCCAGGCTAATGTCCACCTCAGGTGGAAACAGCTCCTCTGGGCTCCCTAGAAGAGAACATACTGAGCACGGTTATGCCATTGGCCTCTGAGGTCCACCTAATGTCGAAAAAGAAAACAATGAGCAAGTAAAGTCTGGCCAGCAGGAAACGGCCTTTGTGCAAAAACGCTTCATTTCCAAAATCTGTAGCACCACCTCTGCCAAGGTCTCCTCTTGTGTTTGGTGTATCCTGGGGAAATCCAGCTGGAAGAGTCCTTCCTGACCTTGGGTCTGCCTGGGCGAGGGAAGCTCTCCGGAGTCTCCTTTGACTGCCAACTTATGTTGGGTCAATTGGGGCTTTTTGGCTTTATGGCCCCAAAATAGAAGGACAGTGGTTTCTCCAAATTGTCTGGCAAATGATTAACTCGTTTCCTTTGATCCTTTTTTGTCTTGTGGGAGGATAGTCACATAGCAGAAGGGGAGGGTATGTTCTATTATTTTCAGTATTGTTAAGGTAAGCAGTGGGAGCAATTTTGCCACTAGAGAGGGCTAATCCTGGGTATTTGGGAGGTTAGATGGGGAGGGTGCATGTGTGTGTGTGTAGAGTCTGCTTGTATGTGTGTCCTTTTGTAAACAGAGCTATTGAGTACAAAATTACGGCCTTTTCTGCTAACTTTTTCTTTTTTTTTTTTTTTTAGGTTTTTTTTAGGTTTTCCTGAATTTCCTGCTCCTGCTCACAAAGATGCTTTTTATCTTTAACTTCTTGTTTTCCCCACTTCCAACACCGGCATTGATCTTCATCCTCACATTTGGAACCGCCATCTTCCTGTGGCTGATCAACAAACCTCAGCCCGTCCCACCACCAGTTGACCTTGACCATCAGTCGGTGGGAATCGAGGTAATTTACCAGTCATTCTTTTTCAGCTGGTCAGCCTTGATCAAACACAAACCGTAATTTAAAACTTTGGGATAACTCAAAGGGGACTGGGTTAATAAAATAAACCAATGAACCAAAAAGTTCTAAGTTTAAACTTCTACTGTTGATATATTTTTTCCTTTGTAATAAAAATGAAACCACTGCTAGGTCTTATGATGCCATTCACCTAGATGAGGGGTTGGCAAACCAGATTGTGCAGGCAAAATTTGTCCTTTTTGTATCACTAGTGAACTAAGAATGTTTTTCTCATTTTTGGAGGACTATGTAAGAGAGAGAGATCATCTGTGTCCCATGAAGCCTGAAGTATTTCTTACCTGACCCTCTGCAGGAAAACATTGCCAAGCCTTGTTCTAGATGACTGAGTCAGTACTTACTGGGTAGAAGAACATTTTCATCGAGAGGCCCAGTGTGTGAGAAGGAGAAAGAAGTCATTTCCTTGAGTTATAGTTTAGCTTTCAGTTAGCAGTCATTTTCCTTAAAACTGGGAGTTTTCAGCACATCATCCAACTTTCTATACCACTGAGAGAATGTTCTCTTCGTCTCTGCTCCTTCTGCCTCAATGAGTATTTGCATCTGTTTTCATCCTCAAAACCCTTGTATTTGTTTCCTGTGGCTACTCTGAGAAATTACCACAGACAGGGTGGCTTAAAACAGCAGCGACATATTCTCTCTCAGTTCTGAGGACAGGAGTCTGAGATCGGTTTCACTGGGCCCAAATCAGGGTGTTGGCAGCAGGGTCCCGTTCCCCTTGGAGCCTCCAGGGGAGAATGCGACCCTTGCCTCCTCCAGCTTCTGGTGGCTGCCGGCATTCCTTGGCTTGCAGGCTGCATCAATCTTCAGCCCTGTGTTTACATTGCCTTCTCTTCTGTAATCAAATCTCCCTCTGCCTCTTTCTCATAAGGACACTCGTGTTTGCCCTTAGGGCTTATCAGGATGATGATCCAGGATTATCTCCCCATCTCAAGCTCCTTAGTCTAATCACATCCAGAAAGGCACTTTTTTGGCCAAAAACAGCAACATTCATACATTCCAGATATTAGGGTGTGAATTTCTTTTGGGGAGTGCTATTGAGCCTACCACAATCTTCTTCAGAAAAAAAAGCATTCCGATTCCTTCTACCTCCTCTACCTTGCGTGGGCATCTTTTTCCAAGCTGCCTCCACTCTTCCTGGCATTTTTTTTTTTTTGGTATGTTCGCATGTTCAATTTTTTCAATGGTATCCCCTATCCTGTGGCTCCTATTGCTTCAGGGTATCATCTTCTTTCTAGAGAACCAGAGTGCTTCAAGAATAGTCTGTTTGCTGATTCCCTCACTGGCCTCCGTCCCACTGAGATCTGACTTTTTTCTCTACCCTATCTCCTAAACTGCTCTGGGTCACTTATGAGCCAACTTCTAAATCCAATAACTTCTCTTTCAGCCTTCCTCTCAATGTCAGTGAGACTTCATCTTTCTTCCAACTCCTCTTGCCCTTCTTATCTTTCAACAGGATTTCTTCCTAGTTCAAAAACAGTCTTCCTTTGTCACTTCAGCTCTTTCCTTTCCTCATCCTAAGGTTTCATTCCAGCATCTCTTGCTTTATCAAAAACAGGTATCAGCAAATATTTTCTGTAAAGGCCAGACTAAGTAGTTTAGGTTTGTGGGCCATATGCTCTCTGTTGCAACTACTCAACTCTCCTGTTGCAGCACAAAGGTACCAGACAATATGTAAATGAATAAGCATGGTTGTGTTCCAAAAAACCTTTATTTATAAAAGCAGATGGTGGGCCCATGCGCTGAAGTCTGCCAATGCTAGCACTAAAGCATCACAGCTGAGAAAATGACTTGAAATAGTACCTAAAGGCTATGTTACCCAAATCTGACTGTCTAGTTCTGACCTTTCCCTTGAGTTCAGTCCTATGGATACAGCTCATGGTCTCAAGTGACCTCAAGTATTTCAAACTTAGCATATCTTTTGATTGCATATCTTCTCCCCTACATGTGCGCACACACAGACCCTTTCCTGTTTTCTCCTGCTCTAGTGTAACTAAATGCATCTCTTCCTATTCAGTTGCCTAAAGTTAAGACTGAATCATCTTTGATTCTTTCTCTTCTTTGCCCCCTGCATGCACATAGCCAGCAAGCCTCTTCTTTCACTGGACAAGGAACTTTCTTTTAAATATCTTGGCTTCATGTGACATCTCATGGAAATCTTCCTTGATGCTCTAGTCAGATCCTTTGCTGTATCCTTATATTTTCCTGTGCTTTTCTAGCCCTTATCTTAGTTAGTAATTTACTTTTTCGAATATGTATTTAATCAGTGCCTATTCTTCTCTAGACTAACTTTTGTGGGGATTGGACCATGCCTGATTTTGCTCACTATTGTAGCTCTTGCACTTATCTAAGGGCCTGGCTCTGCAGTTCCAGCTGAGAATTCTAGACAGTTCCCTAGCTATTCCTTCCTCACATACCCTATTCTTTAGCTGCCTACTAGACTCTGCAATGGGTTTTCTTGCCTCCATGCTTTTTAAGGCTGTTTTCTTCGCTCTGGATTATTCTTCCTTTTCCTCCTTTCTACCCTGCCCCAAACCATGTCTTTTGATAAATGTTTACTTCAAAGTCCCTATTGAAATATCATTTCTTTTTTGAAGACTTCCCACTTTAAACAGAGTTGTTTGCTTCATTTGTTTTCCAAAATGTGTCTTCATCTTTATTACATCAGGTACAACATAGTCTTATAGGTGAGTTTTTCTCTTTTCATTATCAAACCTACTCCAAAAGCCCTGGTTCATGAACTGCTAAAGTGCAGCAATTTTATTAATATATTAAGTCACTTTGTAGCTATAGTATTGCTAAGTGCCTGAAATGTATTTTTCACTCTATAGATGTTTAAATTGGATATGGTTAAAAAGGATGTAAAATCATAAATATTATCCTTCTATGCTTAGGAAAGGATAGGGAGTTATAACAAAAGCATAACTGTGATGATCTCTGGGTGGGGGGATTACAGAACAATTTTTCTTAAGTGTTCTTTTTATACTTCTAGATCTCCTAAAAGTTCTTTTGTATAAGCATACTACAATTGTGAGCTTTAAAAAATGTATTGAGTGAAGACTGAAGGGGTCATCCTGTGGCCTCAAAGGGAAAGACATTGGGTTTCAGAACTTCCATTCTTTTCCATTCAATCCCGCAAGGGTTTGGGAAGGACAGAGAGAGACTCAGGCACTGCCTAAACTTGGTCCTATTTCTTAGGGAGGCGCACGAAGAGGTGCTTACCAGAAGAACAGCGACCTACTGTATTACTACTTCTCAGATGTCAAGACCTTGTATGAAGCTTTCCAAAGAGGACTCGCTGTGTCCGGTAAGATGGGCATTCTAGAGTGGGGGTCCTGTTCCTTACCTCCTCTTCATCTCGCCTCTAAACCCCAGCTGTTCAGATGTGTCAGTCTGATGTGTCAGATGTGTCAGTCCAATATACAAAGTGGAGGGGACCTGAGCACAGCATCAGGATGCGGTCCTGGAAACGGTGTAAGGTAGACTTGGGTTGAAACCCACTTCGACTTCTGGCTGTGTGACATTGAGCAAACCACCTTGCCTCTCTGAATCTGTTCCTCTCTTAACACAAAGAGAGTGTTCCTGCCAAATTGTTAACTTATTAGTATATTATATTTGTTTACAATCATGCTTTTCTGAATGCAGCTCCCTTTATTTACAGGTGCAGAATCTAAGCCATACTTAGAATTCAGGCTTCTGTCTTCTTACCTGGGTCCTGATGTCATACTACTGGCCCATGCCCATTCTTGGTATAACAGAAGGCAATTATCTTTTGGACTTTCCTAGACACACCACCCACCACAGTGTCTTTAATAAGTTCATTTGGAACAGATTGGTCTCAATGTTTAACTCTTATGTTATCTAACAGGATGCCAAGTGCATAGTGTTCCTTCCAAACAACTTAGCTTACAACTCTTCCCACCTTTTTTCCTTTTGGGTAACATGTCCAGGCCTAGGTTTGTCTATGTGACTTCTTAATGTGACTTCTTATTCTTCCCCCTCCCCTTTGACTATGACTATAATGATATTAAGAACCAGCACTTGTCAAATACTGACCAAAAATTATCTACTTAATTTTTTCCAAATTCTAGAGATTGGTTACTCTTACCCCATTTTTAAAAAAAGATTTATTTATTTATTTATTTCCCCTTCCCCCCCCCCCAAATGTCTGCTCTCTGTGTCCATTCACTGAGTGTTCTTCTGTGTCTGCTTGTATTCTTGTCAGCAGCACTGGGAAGCTGTATCTCTTTTTGTTGTGTCATCTCTCTGTGCGTGTGGTGCCACTCCTGAGCAGGCTGCACTTTCTTCGTGCAGGGTGGCTCTCCAACACAGGGCACATTCCCTGTGTTGGGGCTTCCCTACACAGGGACACCCCTGCGTGGCACGGCGCTCATTGCACGCATCAGCACTGCACATGGGTCAGCTCACTACACGGATCAGGAGGCCCTGGGTTTGAACCCTGGACCTCCCATGTGGTAGGCGGGCGCTCTATCAGTTGAGCCAAATCCACTTACCATCTCTTACCCCATTTTTAAAGTTGAGAAAATGGAGAATCAGAGGCTCAGTAACACACCCAAGTATACTTGAGTTTATACTTAAAATTAAGCCTGTTTGATTTGACTAGTCTATTTTCGGTCAGCCTTTTTTAAGTGTTTTATAAAAGTAGTTACTTCTTCAGACAATAAAAGGTTTATTATAAAGAAAACTTGTATCTGAAGGTACTACAAGGGCCTGTAATTGTATTTCTGACTCTAATCAGCACTTATTTTGACTTCCACATCAATGGCAAACAAAATCCAAATCAGTCATTAGTTTCTTTACTTACCCGGCAACTTAAAATACTCAAGTAAGTAAAGAAGATTGCTTACTTAGGATTAACATAGTAGAATATCCTCTGGACTTTTTAATTTTTTTAACTTTTCTTCATTAAGCATGTGTTATTGTAACTAGAAACAAGCCATTTAGCATGTTATACTTGTTGTATAAATTACTACATTTAGGAAAAAATTTTTTCAATACCAAATTAAAAGTAAACAGATGAGGTTAAAATGGTCTCTCATATAAGCTAACATGAGAAATCCCACCTGGCTACTTCTATAGAAAAATGGGCACTTCTGGTCCCAAGTGGGACCAGATGAAGACATTAGCCCAAATATATCCTTTCAACCCCTTACCAGTGGGTGATCTGTGTACAGACCACAGGGATGTAGAGAATCACCTAGGTACGTTGTTTAAAATATAGATCCTCTGACTCCACCGTACTCTCATTCAATCAGAAATCCAGGTGGTGAGATTTAGGAATCTGTATTTTTATCAAAGCTTCAGGAAGTTTCTGCATGCTGGACTTTGAATTCTACCTAGCTTATGAGCCACAGCTTGCTAAGAAGTTGTTAAAGGGTGGCCTCTTTGTGGATGGCCACACCTTAGAACAGAGGGTGATCCAAGGTGAGTAAGTTAATCAAAGGCTATTCCTTTGCCTGGTCAGGAGTTTAGCTAATAGGCTAAAGCTGATTAGGGCACAGAGTCTAATGAGACCTGTGTTGGTGCCCCTTTGGGCCAATTATTGCCTTGTTCTTTGGCCAGGGTCTCAGCCTGCATTGTCCTCAATAGGGAAGTAATAAGAAGTGGCTGAATGATTTCTTCCACATTTCACTGGCCCTCCCACTTAAGGAAGCCTCTGCTGACCCGGTCCTTCATGGTTCTCAGTATAATGGGGATAAAAATTTGGGAGGACCAATCATGTTGATGTGCCTAGAAGGGAGGAAGCATTTGATAAATGATATCTACCACTAGTGACTAATGTTAGTGCAAACAATCTCACTGGCACCCCCCTTGTGACACAAGCTCTGGACTGGACAGTGGCTCTAGCAAACACCTAAGGCAGCAGGTTACTTGAACTTTCATGCAACAGGAAGAAAAATACTAATGCTTCCAGTGAACAGCCTCCTCGTTCATGTTTTATATCTCTTTAATCAGAGAGTGGCTCTCTCCTGCTTCCCTTCCTTTTTCCTCTGTCATTTAGGCTAGAAGCTCACTATTTATCTCTGAATTCCTAGTAACTCTCTCCCTGAATGGTTCCTTTTGGCAAGATCTGAGTTCCTCCCAGCAATTTGGCTAGATCCTCTGTGTAAAATTTCCTTCCCTTTTAATTTCTATTTATAATTTGACCTTAGATATGGGGGCTTCTCAGCTAGTTAGGGTTGTCCCTTAGTCTAACACTATAACTTCTGCAGCTTGGTTTTAAGAGCTAATTATTTACTGGAGTTAATGACTATCCCCAGACTTATTTTATTTATATATTTATTTTAAGGAGGTACTGAGGATCGAACTCAGGACATCATATATGGGAAGCAGGTGCTCAACCACAGAGCTACATCCATTCCCCCAGACTTATTTTAATTTTAAATAAGACTGAGTCGTTTTGATGTTCAGAAGTTTAATTCTTCTATTGTCAAATATAACATATGAATTGGAAATATATTGAAGCCAAGTGTGTGAGCGTGTGTGTGTGTATTTTTACAGCTCTCTGAGACCCCATGTCTCAGAAGACCCTCTCATATAAATGGGGAAAGTACATGAACTTGGGAAGTAGATGTGGCTCAAGTGATAGGGTCTCTACCTACCATATGGGAAGACCTAGATTCAATCCCTGGGGCCTCCTGGTGAAAAAGAAGAGAAAGCGTGCCTGTGCGGTGAGCCAGTGCCCACACAAGTGAGTCACACAGCAAGATGATGATGCAACAAAAGAGAGACGAAGGGAGAGTCAAGGTGAAGTGTAGCAGAGACCAGGAACTGAGGTGGCAAAATTGACAGGGAACCTCTCTCCACATCAGAGGTCCCCAGGATCAAATCTCTGTGAATCCTAGAGGAGAAAGATGAGAAGAGAAGACAAAAAGAGGGATGGGTACAGAAGATCATGCAGCGAATGGACACAGCCAGCAAAAACAGGGGGAGGGGGTGGGGGCGGGGAGGGAAAAAACTGAAGAAAAAGAATTACAAAAAAAAGTAATGAATAGATGACTCATGAGGGTAAATAAAACTTAAATAAGGAGAAATGTTCTACTTTACTAGCTATTAAGGAAATTTAGATTAAAGTAATACCTTTCGAAAACTATCAAACCAGAGGACAATATTTACTATAAATTTTTTCTGTGATATCTTAATGTGATTAATAGAAGACATTTTTAAAAGATAATGTTCAATGCCTATGGGAGTACAATGAAATTTGATATGTTGCTGGTGCGGGGAAAGTAAATTGTCACAACTGGTCTACTAAGCAATGTGGTGCTGAGCGTCAAAAACCAGAGCTGTTCTGACTCCTCTCCTTTCAAACATAGTTACTTCATTTTAGGAACTCTTTCGAAGAAAATGTTCTCAATTTAAAATTACCAATTTGAAAATATTTATTATAGCATGTATTTAACATGTCAAACTTGGAAACAACCCCATTGCCCACAAGGGAATAAAGTCAACTTATCTGTTGACCATCATAAGGTCATTGAAATCTCTACAGAGAAGAAATAAAAACATGAGAATGTTTATATCAGATTGGGGAAGGAAGCAGAGTACTAAACTATGTATATGATGGATGACCATAACTGTGAAACCGTGCAAAGGAACCATGAAAAGAAATGACAGTGTTAATAGTGGGGTTTGTGTGATGAGTTTATTGACGACAAATTTTGATTTCTTCTATATTTTTATACATTTCTTTTATTAAAGGGCAGCTCAGTTCAAGATGTTTCTGTACAGGCTGTGGTTACTTGGAGGCTTTTACTTGATCGTGTACCGTGGGTCAGTCCACACAGAAGCCTTCCTCTGAATGCCCACATTACCGTGGAGGCCACAAGTTACAGCATCGAGCCATTCCTGTGTCATAGCATTTCCTAAGTGTTTCAAGTGTAATTTCTAAGGCACTCTCTGCCTTTGAGAGTTTAACACTTAACTGCCTTTGAACTTCCTGGGCACATAAGAAAAGTTCAAATTCTTGCTGGCTGCATCTTCCGTGTCTTGCTTCTTCCTAATCCCCTTCTAATTTCTAGTCCAATGGATTTACAATTGAGCTGACTTGTTTTGTTTTGTTTTTGCAATGTCATATTTGTAGACAATGGCCCCTGCTTGGGATATAGAAAACTAAACCAGCCCTACAGATGGCTGTCCTATAAACAGGTGAGTCACACCCAGGTTTGGAAAGACTCTTTTGCACTGTGGTACCTGAGCTAATTTGATCTCTTTTGGGTGTTTCCCTCTCTTGTAGGTGTCTGATCGAGCCGAGTACCTGGGCTCCTGTCTCTTGCATAAAGGATATAAGCCATCCCCAGACCAATTTGTTGGCATCTTTGCTCAGAACAGGCCAGAGGTAACCATATTAAAGTTAACTCAAGGAAATCCATCCAAGCTGAGTCTAAAAACTCTAAACCCTACCCTCAATCCAGCCTCCTGAAGCTCCTGAATGCTATTTAAATGTCTCATATGCAGGGATTCCTCAGCCTAAATGTTATAGGTCAGGGTTTCCTTAATTCCTGGTTGAACTTCTATTGCTCTAGGCTAGGTTTCTCTTATTTCCTAACCCATCACTCAGGCATCATTTTAAGACTGTGCAATTGCAGCGTGAGGAAAATTAGGAAGCCGTGAGGGACTGGCAAATGAGACTTTGAAGTTATGGTGGAAAAGGATGTACCGTGTATTAGAACTGGAACTCACATGGTGCACTGACCCCCCAGGGCTACCAAGACAGGCTGTAACCATCACTCCTCAGAGAAGTGGAAGCAGAATGTAGTCATTAAAATTACTGGAATGAAGCTTATCTCTAAGTACAAGTTAACTAAGTCAGTAGGCCCAAAATCCTCACGGAAAGCCTTTGTCTGGCTCAGAGTAGTGGGATGACATATGCTCACTAGAACCAGGTTGCTTAATCCTCAAATTTGGAAGGGCACTGGCTGTACTTTTAGGTGAATCTACAACCTCCAAGAAGAGGTAGGCTTGACCTTAATTTAGGTACTTAATACCAAGCCTAGACTAACATTCAAGGCTCACCATTAGCAGATTCTGACCCACATCTCCAGCTCTATTTCCTGTCACTCTTCATGCTTCCTGGTGTATATATGGCGATGCCAATGCTATCCTATCTTTGTTCAGTCACCTCCCTCTTCTTTGAATGCCTTCTCTGCCTTCAAAGCCCAATCTCTGTCACTTTCCCAAATGCAATCCCATATAGCCTTTACCACTCCCTTGAAAGTGATCTCTGCCTCCTAAAAACTCTGTGATGTTTTCCATACCTCTTATGACTGGAACTTACAACACTCTACATTTGTATCCTGTTCTACCTTTGATTATCTCTGTACCTATCGAATCTCCCTTATTTAACTGTACTGACTTTATAGCAATATCTGTAATAGTTCTATGACCCCCACAGTGATTTAAAAAAAACAACAACTATTAATAAAAGACACCAAATAAGTATTTGTTGGCTGATTGAGTGGATTAGTGCTCTTCCTTTTCAAAGTGCTCTCCAGTCCTTACTTGAGCTTCTCTCCATACAGTGGGTCATCTCCGAATTGGCCTGTTACACGTACTCCATGGTAGCCGTCCCCCTGTATGATACCTTGGGAGCAGACGCCATCATATATATAGTCAACAAGGGTAAAACTTTGCTGTTACATTACAACTTGATTCTTTCTTAATGGTGAGAAATTCTTCAATCTCAGATTTTGTTAGCTGGCTTGGAATGCTGAGGCCAGAAAATGGTTATGTCTTTACTGACATATAACACTTAAGGGTATAATTTATAGGGAAGTTATAAAAAATGAGGCTATGCACAGACAGGAGGTTCAATGAAATACTTTAGGTACGATAATATGTCTCAGATGCAAGACTACTTACTTTGCCCACACTGGATAAAATGCCATAGAGTGAGCTTAATTGACTAAATTACTGTGAAACTGTGGTTTAATTCCCTACCCTTGGAAACCCAAGTTACTACAGTTAACCAGGATGTACCAGAGTTTATGGTGTGTCTGCAGAAAAATTTATTATCATTGTTAGAGAAACAAGTTCAACTTCAATGGGCAAGGAAAACTAATATTTAATATGTTACTTTTTCTCACAGAACTAGTAGTTTAAGTGAGTAGATCTATTTAACCAAAGATACAATCAAAAGTCTTCTATCTGTGCAAATGAGAATTAAAGCAAACGCCGACATTTAGAATCATAAAATGCTTGCCTGCTTAAATCCTGTTTTGCCCCTCCTTTCACTTTTACTCCCTGTACCCTTTCCCAAAATAAAACACATTGATAGACCACAACTAAGCAACATGTATATGTTGTCTGGATGACCATTCTTAAGCAGAAGGATGTTTGTGGCATCTTTAGAAAGAACACTGTGCTACTGTTTAGGAAAAGGGCATTGGTTGTCAATGGAATATTCCAAGTTGTACATTATAAATATGATTTATGGTTATAATCTCCTTTTGGGACCTCTTGCTTTGAAATTTTAAAAATTCTCTTCCCCCTTGCCAGGCAATCAGATGCATAGCAGAATGCGGGGGTGTGACTAGGGGTTCTCTTTCTGCTTTCAGCTGATATTGCCACAGTGATCTGCGATACACCCCAAAAGGCATCAAGCCTGATAGAGTATGTGGAAAAGGGCCTCACCCCAAGCCTGAAGATGATTATCCTCATGGACCCCTTTGAGGATGACCTGAAGCAAAGAGGAGAGAGGAGTGGAGTTGAGATCTTATCTCTGTTTGATGCTGAGGTATGGGTCTGAGACTCAGCCTGCAGCTCAAAGGCTGGTCTGACACCACGGCAGCTTGCAGGACATCCATGTGCAAGCACAGAGCTGTTGTTCACCATGGTGGCAAGAGAGGAATAAATCAGACTCATGCTGTGAAGCTTTGAGAAGAGTCTTCTCAAGGCAACTCAGAAATTCCAGGGGAGTAGAAAGATCTAGAGCCTGTATGCACAGACTTCTAGTAGAGAATTTATAAGTGGAGACAATAGCATTAGTGTAGTTACGGATGTGTGTTCTGGAGCCAGGCTGCCAGGGTTTATTTATGTTCCAGGACCATATCTATTAGTTAGGTGACCTTGGACAAGGTCGCTTGCTATTCCATGCCTCCTTTTTCCCATCCTTAAAATGCAGGTAAAAATGGAGGTGTTGTAAAGGGTGAAATGAGTTAATATATGTAAAGTGCTCAGGACAGTGACTGGTGTGTATTGCACTCTGAAATGATAGCTAGGCCTATTATTTAAAAAAAAGGATTCAACTTTGGTGCTAGATGACTGAACTTTAAGAGTACAATGGGAAGTTTGGACATTTGGGATCTGTCCTCTTGCGATTGTTATTCTAGAGATCCCTTATGCTCTTCCCTGGGGCTTCTATCAGTCCTGAATATTGGTTTGATCCAAATTGGAATTTTGGTTATATTCCCACAGAGGTGTTCTCATGGAAAAGGGGAAGAGATGAGTGCACTTGTCATAAGTCTTTCCATCTTTGCTGATGTCTGACTTTCTTGGTTTTCTGTTCATATAGAATCTAGGCAAAGAGAATTTCAGAAAACCCATGGTAAGTTTTATTCAGCCTGGATTTGAGCCTTGCCATATTCAACCTTCAAAGCTCACGATAGACTAACACCCCTGTGCTTTTCTCTCCAGCCTCCTAAACCAGAAGATCTGAGCATCATCTGTTTCACTAGTGGAACCACAGGTCAGTGCCCATGGAAATCTCTGACCACTGGTGGGACTAGTAAATTCACCCTCCAATGAGCACTACCCTTAGGGACTTACAACCTACAGCTTTTGAGTGTGGATGTCCAAACAGAAAAACAATAAGCATAAGCAAATGAACTTCATTGAATACACTGGGACGTGTTTACATGCTATGGATTTCAAGGGTCTTAATAGGTCAGTTTCTTACCCAATCCCCCATTCTCTAAGTTTGACACCCCTGGAATGGTCTCATTTAGTCACAGCAACCTGGAGGTAGTGCAGATGATCCCCCAAAGATTGCTGGGAGCCCCACTCCCCTGCAGAACTCTTAATTGGCCCATTATGAGCTACAGTTATAGTTGTTCCATTATGCCCACTCTATAAGGTAGCCCATAGGTAATATTGTTAGATCTGATAAAAACAGCACAAGAGAATTAACTTGGATTTTCCTTTCCAAATGTGTTGCTGTCTAAGACTGTGGCTGTGGCAAGTATGATAGTAGAAGGCTAATGATGCTTTCAGTCGTAGAATCTCTGGTGTCACAAATCACCCATAACAGAGTTACATACCATCCTTAAAAAGACAGTCATGGGAGAAGCTCTCAGCTCTCTGGAAAGGAACCAGTTGAATCTAGCTGCTTCTTCCAAGGTCAAAGGCTACCTATTAGCTATGTAAACAATCTTTCTGTCCACCTCTTGTTTCCTACAGGTGACCCCAAAGGAGCCATGCTGACCCATCAAAATATTGTTGCAAACGCTGCTAGTTTTCTCAAAAGTACGGAGGTCAGTAGCCAACTGAAAGAGAAGAGACCCTCATTAAAACATGAATCTGTCTTAAAATTCTTATTCTTGAAGTTAGAGGAGGCAGAAAGAAAACAAACAAGTTAAAGGCCTGCAGCGAGGACAAACGCTGGTGTGGTCTCAAGCCTTGGCCTTTCAGGATCATTGCAAATCTCAGCACTCAGTACAGTTAGAGGAACCTCTGAGAGTCATATAGTGTAGAACCCGCACAACTATACGTGGCAGTCCTAGAAGGGGTAGTTTTTAAATCTCCTTTGGAAGAGAAAGCTAGCATTAATGCAATATTGTCCCTTCTTTGTTCCCTCATGTGTAGACTTTTTTTGAGCCTCTTCCTGAAGATGTGGTCATATCCTACCTCCCCTTGGCTCATATGTTTGAGAGAATTGTACAGGTGAGTACATTATGTTCCAAGCAGGTATGTGAAAGAGAGATCCTGGTTTGCTAGTATCCCATGTTTGCTCTGAGGCAACTATTCAACATTTACAGGTCTTTCTCTAATATGAAGGGTATAGGCACAGAGTGAACACGTCTGAGACCCATGCGCAGCCTTGCCCCTGACTGGCTGCAGAGCCTTCCTCTGTGGAGTCTATGGATGGTAAGCAGGGCCAGCACTTGCCCCTGCCTCCACACAGAGTGTCTGCGAGTCCGCTGAGATTGGAGTCAGGAACTCACTGCCCACCTTTTAATCCCGAGACATTGTTTCTTCTCTTTTATTATTTTATTTTTGTTAGAAATTTTGAAAAGGTTGGGATTTGAGGAAGGGAAGCCCCCCACAGAGGGGCAGTGCGGTACTTTGCTCAGCTATAATGGAATGTGCCCCCCTAGGGCAGGCTTGCTGCCCACCTGAGCGGTTAAGGTGTCGCTGGTCGGCTCTCGCATGCGCAGGGAGCTGCCCTCGTGGGAGTAGTGGGCTGGACTTCTCCGGCTATTGTCCGGCAGATGTGAGAACTGAAAGCAGCATTGGTTTTTCGAAACCCAGGTGGTTGGTTTGAAAGTCCTCTCTCTGCTTGCCCTGAAATACCTCTTCAGTCAGCTTCTTTGTTGATGCACAAAATGCCAGAATGAAAGTCAATTCCTTGGGCTTTCTATTAGTGTTACAGGGTTAATAAAATATCACTTCCAATAAACTTTTTTCCCCCATGTTTAACATTTCTTAAGTTGGGATAGTCATAATCCAAGGCATGTCCTAGTTTAATTGGCAGTGTTTTTTTCTTAGTGCTGTATAATGAATGATGGCTTATACTGGATGATGCCTTGTACTGTCTTACAGAGATGGAGTTGGGGTGGGTCCACTACCTCAAAATCATAGACACCCCAACAGAAATGAGTTTCCATCTTGGATAGGCATCCAGAGCCCTGGGTACCTGGAAGAGGGGATGGACACGTACAGAGAGAAGTGCCTGAGGGCCTCATCCTACCTCCTCAATTCTATCCAAGCCAGGCCCTACCCGAACATGGCCCTTCGGCTCTGAGTCCTGCCTTGGTTTTGTTTTCAGACTGTGGTATATTCCTGCGGAGCCCGAGTTGGGTTCTTCCAAGGAGATATTCGGTTGCTGCCTGATGACATGAAGACTCTGCAGCCCACAGTGTTTCCCACAGTGCCTCGCCTCCTTAATAGGATCTATGATAAGGTACTCCCTGGCTTCTATGGGGCTGGCCCTGAGGTGAAGGTACCACCCGCAGCTTAGAGGCTCTTAGGAAGTCTAGACTAGTAGGAAGTTTGCTTCCCCTCTGCACCCCCCACCTCCTACAAACATCTACTTAAAGCTAATTTACAAAGGCAGCCATGTAAAACCATAATAGATGAAACCCCCTTTCTCTGGTTAAGATTTCTTAGCCCGATCTGGAGAAAAAGCTCAATTCAGAGACTTGAGGAGTCCCTCAAAGTTTAGTGGACTTACCGGGAACTTGTTAACACTGATTTCATAACACCTAGGGGTTACAGAGCCTCTTGCTGAGGTGCTAGGCTCCATGGTAAACACTTCACATGAATTCTCTCATTTAATGTCCACGAGTTCAGGAAATAACACCAACATTTATTATCCCTAACTTACAGATGAAACTGAGAGTTTAAAATAACTTATCCAGAGTCAAATCAATAGGGGGTAGGACCAGAATCAAACTATCATATAACAGTTTTAGCTGCCATTGATCACTGCTCTCTTTTCCACTAGAGATTGCAAAGTGATTGTTATAATTCTATTATTCCACTTGTATTTATTAGCTGAGATTCTTACATAAAGGCATCACAAATATTTGACTTCTTCCCTTTATTTATCAAGCTTCAGAATTGGTGCCCCAGCAATCTTCAAAGTGGCCAATGAGATTTTTTTCCTAGTAATACTATGAACTCATGATTTTCATATTTGCATGTTTAGTTCATTTCAATAATTCTTCTTGATGTTCAAATGGTCCCATCTTTTAAGTTGAGAGCCTCATCAAGTTGCCTATGTGTCCTTTTGACATGACCCTATTAGTCTTTGATAGCTACTTGCTTTTTTATAGAACAAGATGTCCAAAGCTATTTTGTATTTTTCTTGCCCTTATCTTGAATTGGCTATTATTTCTCCAAAGAGCTTTGGAGCTAGGATTTGAGCCCAGGCTCTTAACAGCTTGTGGTATCAGCTCATGATTTCATAGGTGTGGAGCCCTGAGGAGATGACACATGGAACTCTGGTCCTACCCTTGGGATTCTAACATTATCCTTCACTCTTGGCTATTGCACCAGATGCTAAACCGGGGTTCCAGTGACAGGACAGACTAGCTCAAACCACATTCTACAACACATGTGACCTATGGACATTGAGAGCCCTTGTTTCTAACAGGAATAAGTTATCATGCTATTGAATTATTAGATTTGGTGGTCATTAAAGTTTTTGTTCATATAGTTGGATATTTGTTATTTTTGAGAGAAAGTTGTTTATGAGCGTACTTTAAAAAGTTCACTGCTGGAACTTATTTTAAAAATGGAGGACTTCCTTAGCATAGGTCTCTAATTCTCTGTCAGTGACTTGCTAGGGAGAGGGTGAGTCTTGTGAATGTTGAAGAAAGATCAACATCTTAGCATTGAGAGTTGTATCAAGAATGACATGATGCAGGCAGCATTTGAGTGTAGGACATGGAATGAGATGGTGGGAAATTGGCAAAATGATAAAGTTAAGGGCATAAGTAGATGCCTGGCTCCTCAAGTATGGTTTGCATTAGGAGATGGGGAAGAGGCCCCATTTGGTTGGAGGCCCAGAAATGGGGGAGCATAAACATGGGAACAGCCAGAGAGCCATTCTTAAAATTTAAAACTGAGAAAGAATATTGATTTCCTTGACTCTCACTTCCAGATTCAAGCCTTGAAGGCCAGAATATGGAGTTCAGGATTTAATTTTGAAAATAAGGGCACTGTCTTTGAGCTGTACTTGGGGAAGCTCTCCTTTGGCAAGAGTGTGGTTGATGGATAATAGAGTTGCTGTAAGGCCAGAGCTAGGGAGACTAGGAAGGTAATGTGCACTGAGAAAATGGTGCCAGAATTATGTTTAAAGGAAGAAATGACCTGGATTTTGTGTGGTCTGGGTAGAGGCACTTCAGTTATAGAGAATGGTTTGTAATTCTCCATGTTTAGTATATGTAAAAATCACCCAGGGTGCTTGTTTAAAACATCAGATTCCTAGGCCCTTTTATGACCTGCTAACTCAAAATCATAGGGGTGGTGCCCACTGGCAACTTTGCAGGTAAATGCCAACCACCTTTTGAGGGCATATTTATCTCACTTATCAAAGACCAAGAATCTGGAAGGACTGGAACTCTCTATGTATGTACTAGGTGTACTTCTAAGCATGGCCCTAATACTCTAGGCTCATCATTATTCAGCAACCAAGTTCATGAGTGAGGACTGCTTCCTTATGAAGCTAGAAAGCAGCATCTCTTGTTCACTAACTAGATGACCTTGGTGAGTATCTCCCATAGGTTTCCAATTAAGAAGAGCTATCACCCTCCAGGTACAAAATGAAGCCAAGACACCTTTGAAAAAGTTCTTGTTGAACCTGGCTGTCACGTGTAAATTCAATGAAGTGAAAAAGGGCATCATCAGGCGTGACAGTTTGTGGGACAAACTCATCTTTTCAAAGATCCAGGTAAGTTTGGAGGATCCTGGACAGGGCCAGGCAAATGTCCCAGCTGCCTACTGACTCAGCATACTTTATTTTCTCTCTGATGGTTGAGCTTCTCCTTAACACAAGACCATTTTGGACTTCTGTGTCCACTCACCTCTTTGAGATCCCACTTGGACAATCTTACCACTAAATGGAATTGGTCAAAAGCAAGACACCGATTTTATTCAGGTTTCAGCACTGTCTCCTACTTGGTCTGTCCCAAATGATTCCATGTTGAGATTATAAGTAATTTGAGGAGCCCAAGAATACAAATCATCTGAGGAACTTGTTTTTTAAAAATGCACGTTCTAGCCCCAGGTATGGATAGCGATGATGACAATAATGGCTAACAATTTAAATGCTATTCTACAATGGCAGGCCCTGTTCTAAGTGCTTTGTAAATTAACTAACTTAATTCTCATAACAACACAGGAATAGACTATTATACATTTTACAGTGTAGGAAACCGAAACCGAGCGAACATTTTTCAGCGGGTCTTTTGTTTCTACTGGACAGGCATCCCTGGGTGGGAAGGTTCGCTTCATGATCACTGGAGCTGCCCCCATCTCCTCTCCAGTCTTGACATTCCTCCGGGCAGCAGTGGGATGTCAGGTAAGCCAACTACCTTCTTTAAAGATGGCTTGCTTCACTTTGGCACAAACAAACCTTGTTGTTTAAATAAAAATCAAAATACTACTGAAAAGTACCAAAGAGAAAGTCACCCAAATCTCAGAATCAAGAGAAAATTATTTAACATCCTTCTAGTCACCTGTCTATGTATCAAAGTATAGAAACCTTTCTGTAAATGGGATCCATGTTCTAAAACATGCATTAAGCAGTGCCTCATAAACACTCTTCATTGTCAAATAGAGATCTGCATCATTTAAATGGTTTCACAATAGTTTATCAGGTGTACCCAAATAACTAGTCTCCTGATGGATACTTGAGTTGATTTCTATTTTCACACTGCTAAAATCAATGAAGTGATAAGGATACCTGTATATCCATTAGTATTTATGCAATTATCATCTTAGAATAAATTCCTGCAAGAAAGTATATGTTTTTTTTACATTAATGTACATTATCAAACTTCCCTCCAGAAAGATCTTGTCTTTTTACATATTCCTACAAATAATACATGAGGCTTATTTCTCACACTTTTTCCAGTGAAGAGCTTTGCCAGTAGTTTAAACCATTGCTAATCAATGAGACATGAAATATCTCATTGCTTCTGTTTTTTTATTGACACTGAACGTCTTTTCCAGTGTTTATTGGCACTTGAATTTCTTCCATGAATTACTTGCTTATATTTTCCTTATAGAAAAATGGGCAATGGATAACTTGGTTTCTCTTTCATATTGCTTTCTGTAGTAATATTAATCTTTGTCATGTATAAGAAATATTTTTCCTAGACAGTCTTATCTTTCCACTTTGCATATCTGTATAAAATTTTCAAATATTTAAGTAGTTGAACTAATTAATCTTTTCAATTCATTTTTTTAATTGGTTAGACAAGTCTTCCTAATCTCCAATATTTCATAAGATTGTTTTCACCTGTATTTTCCAGTAATCTTATGGTTTTACATAAGATTTTTCTGTTTTAAGTCTCTGCCCTATCTGGAATTTTTAGTTCAAGAACTGGGGCCTGGATTTTGTCTCACTTATTTTTTTCTCATGGGTAGTTGATTCATACAACCAGCCACACACAGCATGAATCAAGCAGAAATAAATTTGTCTTCACAGAGTGTTTCCTGTCCCCATAATTATCATCAAAAAGGATTCTGAACTGATTGTCGAAGCTGGAGGTCCTCCAGTCCTTCAGACTCGTATCTTCTTGGTCATTCTCTCACCCTTAAATCCAATAAAGCAGAAGGTCTGATTACCACCCCTCCCAGAAATGTCTTTTCTAAGACTTCCTCTTGATCTCTTGATCTCTAGCAACTCTATCACAGCCATACCACCACTGCAGTAGGCCTATCCCCAGTCAAGATTATGTTCCACAACAGAGTTGGCAGAGCACACCATAGAACCAAACTTATAAATAATATTTTCTTGGACCACATTCATTTATTTTCATGCCCATTCATTTATGGATAGTCTCTGGAGACTTCTGTGCTTCAATGGCAGGGTTAAATAGTTGATACAGAGACCAGAAGGTCCACAAAGAGAAAGATATTTACTATCTGACCTTGTATAGAAAAAGTTTGCCACCCCCTATTCTTTACCACAGATGGAGCTATTTGTTTTTTTTTTTTCCAATGCCCGTAATCTTATCTCAAATTCCTTTAGTAGTGTTCCATTGTCCAGGTTAAAGTCCAATTGCCATTATGTTGCACACTACTTAATGAATAACTCTCATTTGCCCACTGACTTCAATTCCAAATTTTCCTTTAAGTTTTGTACTTTAGCCTATTTCTGGACAGTTTGGGTTTCTGAGAGAACCTCCAGTTATAAAGACTTGACAGCTTAGGTATGAATTCAAGGTATTAGGATACTGTGTTCTCCACCTCTTAGAGTCCTTGCTTTCCTCACATCTTGGCCTTTCTTTGGTTTCCCCAGGTGTTTGAAGCTTATGGTCAAACTGAATGCTCCGCTGGTTGCACAATTACATCACCTGGGGACTGGATGTCAGGTAGGCTCTCCAGCTCCTGGGCAGGAGTACAGTGGTTGGCAGAAGGGAGAGGTTCTATGAATGTAAATAACCTCAATCCTCTGGACTTGTGTGGCAAATGCCAAACTCAAGTTTGGGGTCCAGGCCAACATACGATGGCTATTCCAGCATTGGTGTCAGATGGCTTCTCAGTCTATTGTTTTGAAAGTAATCCATAAATGTCCCAGAACTATGCCTAGAATTGTCACCATTTTATGGTGGCCCAGCTGATTCAGTGTGGTATGTTCTAGGCCATGTTGGAGTTCCCCTGGCTTGTAATCATGTGAAGCTGGAAGATGTGCCTGACATGAACTACTTTTCAGTAAACAATGAAGGAGAGGTGGGTAGGTCATACCCTACAGTCGCATCCAGACAATCATGAGGGCGGAGGGATGTTTCTAGCAGAAAGAGCACAAAGGAGGTTTGAGTTTGATTCCTATGTTATCTTAAGAGAGGAATTAAATATCTCTGAGCCTCACTTTCCTATCCCCTAAAATGGGGGCTAAAATCTGGTGTTTTTCACCCTGTAGTGGAGACCATTAAATAATTTCAGATGGGAGCAGGTGCTTTATCAAGTGCCCATGCTGAGAGTAGCAGCCTCTGTTACTGTCACCGCCTTGTACCATCTGGTGTGCAGGTCTGCATCAGAGGCACCAATGTGTTCAAAGGATACCTGAAGGATCCTCAGAAGACGGATGAAGCCCTGGACAAGGATGGCTGGCTTCACACAGGAGACATTGGTCGCTGGCTCCCGGTGGGTAGTTCGTCATACCTTCTAGAAGTCTAAGCTGCTGGACTGGGGAGATTCATCTGTTTATAGCAAGAAGGGCAGAAATATGGATAGGTTACTCAGCTAAGGCAGCTGGTAGGGATTAGATCTCTAACTTACATAATTTATGGTTTCTTCCTTCTATAGAGAGAATGTACTGTTGAAAGAACTTAAGCTGGGAGTTGAGAGATCTGTGTTCTAGTCCCAGCTCTTCTGTGGACCAACACTGTAATCCTGAGAAGTAACTTAATGTGAGATTAGGACCAGCCAAATTTAGAGAGGATGACTTTGCTTCTGCTAGTTTGATCACAATGTTGTGGAAGACACAGACCAGTTGAAGGGTGTTCTTCTTGCCTTATTCCCTACTGAATATAATGCAGCAGTAGTCAATGTTATTGGCACTGTTTCCAGACCCACTGAAGGAGGGATTAATAGGTCCTCAGTCCTGGCCCTCAGCCCTGGGCCTCAGAGTTGGCACAGCTCCCTTGACAACAGAATAGATTTTCTCATACCCAAGAGGAAATTAGATGACATCTCCAGGAAAGGTAGGGGGTGGGGAGGGAGGTATAGTGTTCTATTCTTGTTACTTTTTCTTGTTTTTCATTAGGCAGACATTGTGGTTGATAACTCCATGGGCCACAACTTCTGCCTTTTATGTGATTCAAAGGGATATATTTCTTTTTTTTTTTTAAGATTTATTTTTTATTTCTCCCCTTCTCCACCCCCCAACCCCCCCCCCCCCCCCGTGCCCCAATTGTCTGTTCCCTATGTCCATTTGCTGTGTGTTCTTTTGTGTCTGCTTCTATTCTAGTGAGCGGCACCGGGAATCTGTCTCTTTCTGTTGCATCATCTTGCTGTGTCAGCTCTCTGTGTGTGCAGCACCATTCCTGGGCAGGCTGCACTTTCTTTCGCACTGGGTGGCTCTCCTTACAGGGTGCACTACTTGAGCTTGGGGCTCCCCTACACGGGGGACACCCCTGCGTGGCACAGCACTCCTTGTGCACATCAACACCACATGTGGGCCAGCTCCACACAGGCCAAGAAGGCCCTGGGTTTGAACCTTGGACCTCCCATGTTGTAGGTGGATGCTCTAACTGTTGAGCCAAGTCTGCTTCCCAGGGATATATTTCTTAGAGACATAGAGACATATCAAAACAGGGAAGGGGAATTTCTAAACTACAAGTCTGCAGAGGTTAGTGTTTGCCACTCAGTGACTTGCACAGCTCCTAACTGTGGAAGACACAGAGACATGTTTTAGCATAGCTTGCTGAGAAACAATTAGCAATTGTCCTGCCTGTTTTCCTAAACAGGGAAGAAATTATTGTACAGTATTGATGGAATCTTAGGACCCCTGCAGGGGATTTTCCAAAGGGTATCCCCTCTGGAAAGTTTTGTCTACTCTGTGCTTGGGGAGTGGGAATGTAACTAGATCTTGAAACTCTTCTCTTGCTCAATACTCCCCAAACGTTTGGCAGTAAGACCTCCAAGCATCACTGTTCATAAGTGGTGTATTTTATAGATTTGGGTTTAAATAGTATCTTTCTAACATATCAGTTTTTGTATAAATAAGAGTTCCCTGATGTCAGCCTAGGATGAAGCAATAGGTTTGTCCACACAATAGAGTTATAAAGGGATGAGCCTTATTAATCATTTTCATATGTCTATTAGGCTGAATTAATGGCTAATTTCTTGAGTCAGCCCTGTTGATGGTTCTACGGTTAGGTCAGCCTATTGCCCTACTTAGGGTGTGATCATGTGGATTGTATTTGCTACCTACCCCAATTCTACATTTCAGTTCCCTAAGAATCTAAGCTCTTCAGAGCAATTAGCTCAGAGAAATGAAGCTGCAAATGACCTCTGGTAGCAAGTCAGAGAGCTCTCCAGCCCTGTTTCTGTCTTAACAAGCACAGTTATTTACTTGCTTGATTAGCACAGTGGAGTATTTTAGCCTGTTCCTGGAGGGATATATTAAAGAGAGTCAAGGAGGAGAGATCGAACTAAATGCAAAAGTCTTAATAAAAGATAGTCCTTTCCTACGCCTGAGAGTTCTGAAAATGGAGTCTTTGGAAATTTAGAGCTGCAAAATATCATGATTTCGTGAGGCCACTATTCACGCAACTCCAGCAGATCCTGGGAACTTTTTCTGAGGCTGCACTCTGACTTTCCACAAAAACAGCTTTCTAGAAGCTGCTTCCCTCCCCTTCCCCCAAAGTCAAGAAAGAGAAATGAAAGACTGTCTCTAGAGAAGTCAGATCTAAAGAAGCTACCTTTGACTTCCCCACCCTGTCCAAACACTGACACCACCCCAAGGGCTCAAAATACTGTTATTTTTCTCTCTCCAATACAGAATGGAACTCTGAAGATCATAGACCGTAAAAAGAACATTTTTAAGTTGGCCCAAGGAGAATACATTGCTCCAGAAAAGATAGAAAATATCTACATCAGGAGTAGACCGGTGCTGCAAATTTTTGTGCATGGGGACAGCTTACGGGTAATATATTGTTTTAACAATTGCCTTTTTCAGGCATAGATAATGCTGATTCCTGTAGCTACAGGAAGTTTGCACAGATGAGTTCGGGATGCAAACAGTTGACGTTATAAAACTAAAGAAATTAAGCTGCATTCCAAATTTCAAATAAGGCAGATAAATGAAAAAAAATTGTTTTTCAAAAGTATGGTATACTCTGCAGGCAAGACAGTCAAAGGATTCAATTAGCTAGAATATACAATAGCAATCTATATAAAAGACATACATTCCACTTTGTTTCCACTCCTACAGGAGTTTCTCTGGCATAAGGAATGGCTTTATATTATATACTGCAGTTTTAGATTGTGGGAGGAGGGAAGTCGGTTGACATGGAATGGCCAGAGCTGCTTTAAGTTTAACATTGACACTGCTTCTTTGAAACACATTTAGATAGAACCCCTTGGTAAAGAGATGGTCAGTGGGGAAATTGGGATTAGAGTTCCATAGAGTTTTTAAATATATAGTGAGAAATGAGTAGTACATATCCTCAGGGAAGTATATTACAAAGATATCCTGCTTTTCTTTACCCACTGAGGACCTCCCAAAGTGAGCTCTCTCACATGCCTTTGTACCTGTTGTTTCCTTTCCATAGTCATCCTTAGTAGGTGTGGTGATTCCTGACCCAGAGGTGTTTTCCCCATTTGCGGCCAAACTCGGGGTGAAGGGTTCCCTGGAAGAACTGTGCCAAAACCAAGTAAGTCTAGCTGAGGAAGCCTTATGCACCCCCTGAGGCCTGTCGTGGGAGTGGGGAGGCCCCACCCAGCCAGGGCATTCAAGGGATTCCCAGAGCCCGCTCTCTGGAGAAACCGACTCTTCCTGCCCCTGGGGCAGGTGGGCTATAGTTCAATTCTATCTACTAGACCTATTAGACCAGAGAATAGGATGTGGGGTTTTAAAAAAATAACTTTATTCTTTTTATAGTAATGTAGTCATTGTGAGAAATATTGGAAAATGAGAAACTAAAAGAGGCCATCCAAAGTGAGAACCCATTATTTAGATTTGCCCTTTTTTTTCTTTGAGCCATATTAGGCTTATAATATTCTGATACATACTTTTATATCTTGCTTATATCCTGATGAGCTTTTATAGGCATTTTGAATTGGTTCACGTTTAGTCTTCTGTTTAGGCTTTTTCAAATAGCCATGCTTTGAGCTGTTTTGTATTCTTAGGTTGTGAAAGAAGCCGTTTTAGAAGACTTGCAAAAAATTGGGAAAGAAAGTGGCCTTAAATCCTTTGAACAAGTATGTACTGTTGTTATCCTGCTCTTTCACTCTAGGGCTTTAGCATTCCCATTTATAATGAGGTTTAAATGCATCATTTCTAAGCAATTGATTTGTACCATTAATCAGCTAACTACAAATGGCAATAATCTTTTGTAGTTAATTGTATCCCTTTTTGCTGTTATCATCCATCATCCCTTCCTCCTACTCATTTCCTTCCCAAATTATAAGGGGGTGAGAATGGGTACGTGGTACTGTCATCTACCCCTTCCCCTTCTTCAACCCCACTTTTCTAATCTTAATATTCTTTGCTGAAGTTCTTCACATAATACTCAGGGACATTTGAAGAAAAGTCCAAATCCCTAACAAGCATGTGTGTGTGTGTTCTTCTTCTCTTCCAGGTCAAAAACATCTTTCTTCATCCAGAACAATTTACCATTGAAAATGGGCTCTTGACACCAACAATGAAAGCAAAGAGGGGAGAGCTTGCCAAATACTTTCGGGCACAAATTGATAGCATGTATCTGAGTATCCACGAGTAGATTAAGGCATGTATTGCACCAAGAGACTCTGAGGGCAGTCTCCCTGCTTGCTACCTGTACTTGTGGGAATATGGATTAAAAACAAATTTTATGTTCATTTATTTTTGTTCTTCCTCCTGTTTTACCTGTTAAATTTATAAAACATATCTGGTGATTGGTTTTGTTTTTATGTTAAGTGAGAGACCTATACTGTAGAAGCTTAGCTCTGAACTAAATGAATCCTGTCCTTACCATCTTAAATTTTGCTAATAGTAAGGCTTTACGGCTACTTTTATCAACATGCCAGTCTTCAAGGTGTATATTCTATGTTCCTTCCTCTTGATCTCCAACCTTAAAGTTGTCTGATTTCTTTGCTGTTTTACAGTAAACCTAAATTTCCAGGAATTCTAACATTTTGGCCTTCTAATGTTCAAATTTAGAGAAGTTTAAGTTCTAAAAGGCTGTTCATAAGTTTTCTAGCTATGCCACAAAACCACTAAAATTTTAAATCACTTCTTAAAGTGATTACTTAAAATTTTATCACTATTAATCTTATCTGTGATGAATTTCTTCTTTGTACTTCTATGGATGCTAAAGTTGGTGTACAGAAGGGAAAATTTAGTTTCACTGACTGGGGAATAAAAGGTATTCCTTAATTGGCCTATGATATGTCCACAAAGAATGTTCATACTTCAAAATGCTGTTTTTAAATTGTTCATCTACAGTAGTAGCTGGTGACTATATCTGTTCCTTACAGTTTGGTGCCAAGCTGGAAGTTATGGGGGAAGGAGTTAAAACTTATGTCAAGTGCACTTTTCCAGTAAATGAAGCAAGCACTGAGCAAAAGTTTCCTGAACTAGGAACAAAGACCTATGCACAAGCATGATGTCTGTACAACAGGCTTATCTTCTGTGAAGGAACCAACTGTCTGTTGTTTTTACCCCTGGACTCCAGTTCCAGCTATACCCTAACCCCGGATAATGTGTTGCTTCTACTTGTAAATGTAAAATCTTTAAAATAAACTATTGCAAATACTTATGTTGCGTTTTTTGTTTCTTCATGGACTATGATGAATTAGTCTTAAACAAGGTCTGTTTAACAATTAAGTAAACCAGAGAGTCTCAAAATTGTCTACATGCTAGAATTAGCTGGAGAGTTTTAAAAAATACTGATGCCTGGGTCTTACCCCCCAGGGTTTCAGATTTAGCTGGTCTGGGGTAAAGTCTGGGCATTAGAATTTTTTAAAAAACCCCAAAATGCTTCTAGTGTGCAAGCAAGTAATAACTTCTGAAGTCAACTGAGTTGAGAGCACCAGGCTTTCTTATCCCACAGCTGGGAATAATAAAAGCAAATGCCAGTAGACTCAAATCAGCAAACAACTGAGCACAATTCTTATTTTCTCCCTTACCATCTTTGTTGCATGCATGAATAGCATGCCTTTATTTTCTAACCATAGTTAAGAAGAATGTTCCTGGATGGTCTTTCTAGACCCCAAGCCTAGAAAAGCTGAAGAAAGATCTACTGAGTATCCTTAATAAAAGGGAATGCAGGGATGAACTTACAGACCCCTACACGACCCAGTCCTGTAGTCTCTTTGACTTCCTCTCCTCCTCCCCCATTACTTACTCCAATCTAACCTCCCTGGCTGTCATCCTCTTCTTTAAACATACCAGGCACATTCCAGCCTCAGTTTTTGTTCATGCTCTCCCCTCCACCTAAAACACAAATACTTCCAGAGGTATATGACTTGCCCCCTCATCTGCTTCAAGTGTCATCTCTGTAAGACCATCCCACCTTCTTCAGAATACATTACTCTGCCTGACATGTATTTTACTTGTCTGTCCCCTCTACACCCTACTAGAATGGGGACAGAGTCAAATTTCATCTATTGCTGAATCCCCAAATGTTCTTTCCTTATGCTTAACTATTACAAGCCTGTCACCCAAGGTTTTAAGTTCCCTGCCTTAGAAAGAATTAATGAATAATGGAATAAGTGACTGATTTCCAGAGGAACAGGTCTTCTTTGCTTATACAATTCTATTCATGTGTTTAGACAAGCCTTACGTTTAAGTATCCAACTTTATCAGCTTGGATTCTACCACTTCCACAAGTTTTTGATACATTCAAGTATACATGAGCAGTCTGATAGCACTAGGTTGAAAGTCTCCTAGAATGCTGTGATCTCAATATGAAATTCATAGGGTTCATACATCGAGGTGAATAAGTATCTTAAGGTGCTTGATTTCAAGATGCCAAGCTCTCACACAGTAGCGGAGCAGGTTTTCCATAAGGAACTAAGATAAAAACCTTTTTTGTTAGCAAAAAGAAAAATGCTTTAAGTAAAAACCATGATTTATACAGAACAACCATTGATCTTTATTTGATTTGACAAAATTTGCATTATTAAAAGACAAGTAACAAAATTTGAGCTTATAGTGAATCTGACAAATTAATTTCTATAGTATTTAGAGTATTATGTAAGAAATACCAACTGAGGGAAAAAAAGAATAAAAGCATCACATGCAGATGCTCCTGGCAAAGGGGGAACTATATCTGCAGGTGAGGTCCATAGTGTCCAGCGCATAAAAAAATCCTAAAGAAAATGCAATTAACTTACTTGGGTGAAGTATTTTTCCTCTTAGGGGAGGAAAAGGTGGTAAAGAGGGGCAGGAATTCAAAGGCATATGCAGAATGGCTTCTTCATTTCAAAATGGTAATACAAATATTTAAATCATGGCACTAGGGCACCTCTGAGAAAAAGAACACCTTAACCAGAGTAGGCTCATTGCATAATTCTTTAGTAATATGTACAATTTTCAAGTAATGGAGTGGATTTAAAGAATAACTTTACTTTAACAGTGGCTATCTATTCTTCTTCTCGCCCTCTGGGGCTTGATCTGTTTCAGCATCACAGGGACATTTTTCCACACAGTTTCTAGGGAACCATCCTCTTATTCTTGAAACACCTGAGGGAGGAAATTAAATTGATGTAAAATAGCCAGATATACTACAGTGATGTTAATGAGACTGAGACATCCTAATACTTCAAATTAATAAGCTTTGATTAGACTTTTTTACTCTTCACTATTTCTTCTTAGCACAATTTGAGGGGGAAAAAATATATGGTTTTTAAATGCTCTTAACAAGTTAGAAAATGGATGCTTCCCAAGTTCCATTATCTGGGAAAGAAAGATGGTCTCTAACAGGAGAATGTGATGAATTTCTAAGATGGGTGTGTGATCATGATGGTGTTTATGACACACCACCATATTTCAACTCTGCCACAGGAAACACCTCCCTGTAGCGTTTGTGAATTTTCTTTTTTCTAATACATAAATTCCTATGTTGAGGTTGCCTAAGTATGGGGTTAAGATTAACAGGTTGTATTTTTTTAAAGTAAATTTTGGGTTAGTCTTTACTTTAAAAAGGAACAGTTCTAAAACTTAAATTAAAAACTCAAAGGCAAAGTTTTGATCCATTAGTTTTCAGAAGAACTTAATGAGAATGCTCATCCAAAGGGGGAACAGTGTAGCACAGCAGTTGTTGGCATCGGCTCTGGAGCCAAACTGCTTGGGTGTGGGTTGTTTTTAGTGTGTGGACTTGGGCAAGTTGCTTAGCCTCTCTGCTTTGGTTCCCTCACCAATAAAGTAGAAAGGACAGCACCTACTTCAGAGGGCTGTAGGGACTTCAATATCACCAGTAAAGTCCTTACACAAGTGTCTGTCACACAGTAAACAGGAGCTCAAATGTTAGCAATCATTGAAAAAGACCTGCTAATTACAAATGCTATGGAGAAAATAATATACTAAAGGATCTCTTTTTGATACTTTTTTTGATGTTTACTCTTCTATTCATTTCCCCTCATGCATTTGACATGGGGTTGTTTATAAAAGCTTGGAATGATTGCTAGCAATCCTGCCCTTTAAACATCCCCTTCCATTTCCGTACCTTCTATAAAGGAATCATCAAGAATTTTATCTCCATACAACCAGTATCTGAAATATTTAAAAGATTAAAAGTAAGCATTTTTTAAAGCTTGATGTCCATTTTGTCTTTAAAAAAGAAATTTATTACCTCATATCCCTTACCTTAAGCCTCTTGTGGCTAAAATGAACTCCCCTTTCTGTAGCCTTATTCGAGGCTCTTCAGTGCAGGGACTTGCGAAGAAAGTTTTGATTCCTTTATTCAAAGGACAGCAGGCACCACTATAATCTTCTATTACTTTATAGCGAACCTGTCATCAGGGGAAAAGAGAAAAATGTGAGCTTTTATCCAAACTATCTGAGTATTTTTAAGTTTTAATTTAGATTTTTAAAGGTAAACCAAAGTATCAATGATAAGCCCCTTCCAGTTCCCCATCCACCAATTTTTGCCTGTAGGAGGAAATTGACATTTCCAGGTTGAAGGCTTTTCTACTCCTTCATTTCAAGCACATAGCTAAGAATTGAATTGTAGAACAGTGCTGTCCAATAGAACTTTCTGCAATGAATAAAATGTTCTGTTTCTGTGCTATCCAATGAGGCAGCTACAGGTACCTCCTGAGCACTTGTAATGTGGCTAGAGCAAACAAGAAACCAAATTTTAAATTTATTTAATTTTACTTAATTTCAATTTAAACAGCCACATGTGACTAACGGCCATCATATTGGACTGCTCAGCTGTTAAGGATGGGTTTCATATTAAGCTATATTGAGAATACTTATTTTTCAATTTGGGCAATATAAATTGACTAAATTCATTTCAAATCTCCAGTTCAAACTATTTAAATGAAAACAAAAGTCAAGTGAATTGCATCAAATTTCAACACATGCATATTAAAGAATATTACTTAATAAAAAGCCAACAAAAATACAGAGCCTGACATAAGAAATTGGTAGCACTGTAAAAGAATTACTTACACTTCTGACTCTCTTATCTGCTTTTTGTTTCAACTGTTCTACCTGTTTGAAAGACATAAAAGAAAAAAGTCTCTTATCTCAGTACTGAAAAATAGCCTTTCCTCATATACTACCAGAGTTAACATGACAAACTCCAAATTTTCAGCTTTTAAATTGCTGACTAATTAAGGCCACATGGTTCTAGCATGGAAAGGAGGTCCTAGGACTAAGAACCAGAAGCTGAGAGTGGCGCTTTCTTCTCAGCATTCACTCTCCACTGTCTTCATCTGTATACATTTTTGGAGCACCCACTGGGGCCCAGGGAAAAGGGAAATATGCTCTCTGCCCTCATGAAGCTTCCAGGCTAGTATCTAAGATGAAGACTCTGGGATTCTGACTGATTCCTTAGAAACAAAGCAGAAAAACCATCAAACTCATTAAAAATGAGACTTGACTAAAAGTCATCATTACAACTCAATTTATTTCACTTTTTCAGCAACTATTTACTAAATAGTACCATACTAGACATAGCAGGGGAAATAAAGATAACACATTGACTTGTCAAAGAATCTTGTCAAGTTAAATGCAAGATATAAGATTAAATAAAAATATGAGACCTCTATTAGGAGATAGGAGGGCTGCAAAGGACTATTGAGGCTTACTGCATATAGAAGTTTTAATTAACCTGACTGTAAAAATGTGGAAAAGGATAGAGTTGATGGTCACACATTATAGTGAGTAGCAACTGGCTTATAAATAGGATTTTGGGTGAAAAGAGCAGTCTGTGGATGTAAATGCCAATCGAAAGAAAGCTAGCAAGTAATCTCGGGACTAAAGACAGTGAACCCAGAGGTGGATGAGAATTGTGGTTAATAGTACAACTGCAAGAACGTTGTACTGTGAACTAGAATGGATGTATATCACTATTGCAGGGTGGTGGGAATGTGGAGAAGCATGGGAAATATACAATTAATGTAACCCATGGACTATAGTTAACAGTAATACTATAATATTCTTGCATTAATGCCAAAGATGTACTGTGTTAATAACAGGGGGGTATGGAAATATGGAAAAAATATGCCAAATGTATGTTATGGGCCATAATTAGTGGTAATAATCTGATGATATTACCTCATAATCTGTAAAAAATGTTCCACAATGGTGTGGTGTGTTGGTGAAGAGGTGTTGTATGGGAATTCCACACATGTGCATGATGGTTTTGTAAGTTCACAACTTCTGTAAGAAAAATATATTTTTTAAAAAGTAATGTACCATAATAATCTGTCAATAATAGGAAAACTGTGTGTGGGATTGGGTGGTTGGCTATATGGGAATTCCGTATAATTTCAAGTAATTTCTCTGTAAATATAAATCTAAAACTTCTCTAAAAATAAAGTTTAATATTCCAAAAAAAAATTACGAGACCTCATGAGCCACCATATGGTAGTATATGATCAAATGCCAAATCCAAATGAGTCCAGGTGAGTAGGAAAGACTTTATGAGAGACCATAATTTCAGATAGAGCAGAAATCATGAGATAAAGAATAAAGTTGGGCAAAGTGATGAGGCAAGAATGTACAAAGAGTTCATACAACACTGACTAGACTAGTCTGACTGGAAAGGATGACTGCAGTCAGTTGGAAGGTGGTTTTAGGCTGGATCTTACACAACTAAGTTAAGGAATCAGGACTATATTGTGAGAGTTAAGGAGAGATTTAAATAAAGGGAAAGACTTGAATATAGGAAGTGCTTTAGGAATCTTAGATTCATTTTTCCATATTGAAAATTTTTTATGACTTATTTTACTCTAAAATATCATCTGGACATGCTAGGTAGTAAGGGGAAGAAGGTGAGGCAAAAAGGAAGGTCTATTTGAACAAAAGTACTCACTGTTAAGCTGTACTGGTGGCAGCCTTCTCTTATTGGCCATTCCAATCCATCTCCTTCAGGGACCCCTGACCAGGTAAATACCTGTTTAAAGTTTTTCCATCTACTTCCCATATCATAAGGAAAAACAAAGACTTCATCTAGTTGATAATACTGAATTCGATCTTTAGCCTGTGGGTAACAAAGATATAAGATGGCAAATGCTTCTGCCTTAAATGGCTCTCAGTAACATTGTTGATTGAGAATACTTATTCTCCAAATGTGTATTCTCCATAAAAATATTTCCTCCTTGCTACAATACTAGTAGACAAAAAAGAGACAGGCAACTTTATAATACAGGAAGAACTTAAAACACAACACTAACCTTGTATGCAATCATGCAAAAAATGAAAATGTCTGACAGAGCTTGTTTAGGAATCAGCATTCAAAAATACTTATTAAAAAGAGTTAATTAACTTTATCCCATATATAAAAAATTCTTGATGCTCCTGGTTGTTCAACAGCACAAAAGAATTCAGGAACAAAGGAGGGATGTTGATAAGCAGATGTAAGAGAAAGTCAGGATTTATTCAGGATGGAACCGTTATGTGGGTTACACTAGAATGCAATGGTTGTTTGCTGGTAGCAGCGACAAACGCAGGAACAGCCAGCAACTGTGTAACAGGAGAGTCACCGTTTTATGAAAAATAATTTTTAAAAAGATAGCAGATATGTTCAGGAAATTTTTCATTTTTATACCATCACACACATATATATATTCATTTATATATGCATTTAGGTTGTGTAAATTATATTCTAGGCATTGAAATTGTTAGCTTTATTTAAGAGAATAAATTGGCTTCAAATTTCTTAAGTTCCACTGACACCTAGTGGAACAGAGATATATTTTTATAAATAATGTACAAAACTCAAGTTGAAATTTATTGCATAAATCTTGTGTTTAGTAGTTTCTATAAATTTAATATGATAATTTATTTGAACATTTTTCTTAGCAACAGAGTGCCATTTTGAAAATAACTTCTAGATTTAGCATGGCATTTTAAAAAGAGCCTTGGTCATTAGCAAAAAACTTACTAATGTCAATATTTTATACTAATTTTATACTTTAAATATTTTATTATCAGGGGACAATATTTTTGGGGGAAAGTTCCTTGTAGTTATTTATGCTGTAACATATATGAATCTACTGAATTATACAAATACATATCGCCCCTACAGTAAAGGATAATTTATTTTCCCTTTTTATAAACAAAAGCTTCTGGGTCTTCGAAATGGACTAAGAGTCTCAGAGAACAGAGAGGTAGGCTATTTACAAAGAAAAACTGGTTAGGAGGGGAGTAGTTTACAAAAATGCCTAAGATGTGGTCTTTGCCTAAGAGAAGCACTCAGTGTAATTGGAGGCAATTCTATCAATACCACTGCTTTAAGGTTAGAGGTGTGCAGTGGGTACTCAGGGAACAGGAAGGAGAAGTACTTAACCTGGTCTGGGGAAGGCCAAGGAAAGTTCCTGGAGGAAATGACACCTAAACTAAGTCTTGAGGGATAAGAAATCAGACAAAAAGAGGGTATTCCAGGCAGAGGGAACATATGCAACAATACAGAAGAATAAGATATATGAACTATGAGTGGTTTGGTTATTTATTACCAAGTGTGAGATGGGGTGGGGAAGGGTGGGTGATGAGGCTGAAGAAGCAGATAAGAGGAAGTCATGACAGATCTTACTACGGAGAAGCTAAGGAACTTGGACTAAACCTGTAGATCAATAATTCTCAAAGCATGCTTCACAGATCCCTTGAGTTCCTAAGACCTTGTCTTGGAGTTCAGAGAGGTCAAAACTATTTTTATAATACTAAGATGTTATTTGCCTTTGTTACTGTGTTGACAATTGCCATGGGTAACAGTGCTGGTACCTTAGCAGGAGTCATGACAGCAGTACCAAACTATATTAGTAGTCATTAAAGTCCTCATCACCACATAATTATGGCTAAAAAAACCAAAATGGTTTCACCTAAAAATGTCCTTGATGAAAATTTTTATTAAATCTCAACCCTCAAGTAGATATCCTTTTACTATTATGTGTGACAAAATAGGAAGTACATATAAAGCATACCAAAGTATGTAACAGTTATCTCAGGAAAAACTCTCCTGTGACTGTTAGAATTGTGTGCTAAAAAAAAGCTATGTAACCAGCTTTTTCTCATGCAACACTACTTTTTACTTGAATGAATGAGTAATGTAACAGACAAACTAGGTTATTCAGATTTCAGGATTTGGCAGATCAAGATCAGGCTCTCTTCAAGGATAACAACTGACAGTATCTGCTGCCAATGAAAAATTTCAGGCTTTCAAGTGAAAATTAGAATTTTGGAAAACTTATGTCCACCACTATGAGTTTGACATCTCTGTGACATGAATGAATGGGATTTTAGATATTGTATAATGACTTGTGCCAGCATGTGGAAAATGTGCATAACCCAGTAAACCAATATTCTCCAAATGACCAATGCCTGATGTTATAAAATCATCTATGGGTAAAATATCTGTTCAAAGAGCAAGAGACTGATGGATTTTAATGTAAAAGAACAGAAAAGCTATTGATATGGTTTCAGATTTTACATTGCAACTAACCTTTCAAAAACTACCACTTGTTAAGATTTGGGGTAGTATCAAATAAAAAACACCCACTACTATCTTAAAATCCTATTAAAATACTCCTACTTTTTCCACCTACATATCTGTGTGAGGTTGAATTTTCTTCATATACTTCGATCAAATCAACATATCTCAACAGATTTAATGCAGAAGTAAATGTGAGAATCCAACCATCTTCTGTTAAGTTAGACATTAATTTGCAGAAACATAAAACAAGGATACTTCTAGGAAAATATTTTTTCATAAAAGTGTTGTTTTTATTTAAGTGTAATGGATTTATTAGTTATTTTCGAATGAAATAAATCTTCACGTAAATTTGTTAGAAAATACAGCAAATGTCAACAGATTTAACACACACAAATGAAAGCTTTTTAAAGACCTTAACAATTTTTAAGAATGTCAAGGAGTCCTGAAACCAAAATGTTTGTGAACTACTACTGGAAATTAAAGCTCACACACTGGTTGACAGGGAACTCAGTATGTCCTATTAGATGTGTTTCATTTGGCTGACAGGTCTTTGTTTAACTTGAATTGCTTGCTGAGATGATATCTCACAAAATTCCAGATTTCTAACCTTTTGGGGAAAAAACAGAGATCACACAATACTGTTTGAGTATTCCCTGAAGAAAGAATCACTTTTGTCTGTCAGCCAGCTCTTTGGGGGTATACAGGGTGGCTTTACTCATTTAACCTGCCTGGCCCCTGCTACAGTGTTGATAAAGTCTGAGGAGTTTTAAGCAGGGATTGGGACAGATTTATTTTTTGCCCTAAAATCACAATGGACATTGTGGAAGTATGCAATAGAGGTTGTGAGGTAGGTCTGGGACAAGTTAAATGCTTTATCTGCTGCCAAAGGCACTAGGAAAACATGATGGCACCTTGGTAGGACAGAAATTGCTTTCCAAGTGGGCCACCTTATCCTCAGGCTGAGAGAAAATGGCTCGATGGTTTAATGTGTGGCTTAGGCCTCTTTGGCAACTTGGGAAATAAAAGCAGCGCATTTCTTCTATGGGAGTTAAACTGGGAATGAATCAAATGTTTTCTGTATTTACCTTTTCTGTGGGACAATTGAAGTAAATCATTTAGTAGCCAAATTTTCATTGTGGGGCACTTATTAGTTACCCTGGTTTACCAGTTAATCAGTACTTTATTAATGAGGAAATAATTATTAAAATTTACCTTCTCTTCAATCCATGATTCAATAGAAGTTTTGTTTCTGAGAATTATTTTTATCTGGAAGTTAAATGATATAGTAAAATTTAATAATGTGATCAATACATTTAAGGTTATCGTCTTCATAGTTATTGCTATTTGATAGATAAAGGCACCAAGGATAACAGAGGTTATTAATCCTATTATTCAGCTAGTACGTGTTGAAACTGGGATACCAACCCGGGCCCATGTGACTTTAAAGTCCTTGTTCTAAACCACTGTCCTACAATGACTCTACAGAAAAATTATTACACCAGTCGATAAACAAATCTATTGTAATCAAAATTCATGTTTTAAATCTACTAAACATAATTTTCAGAGTATTAATAAAACATTGCTATAATCAAATCAGTTAGTATTTTAGTGTATTTTGCTAGCAAAGTCTTATCACTAATTTTAATTAACCTTAAATTTATGATTAATTTATTACAAATAAAAGTGACTCATTCCAGTTAAACTAGATATAAATTTTAGGTTCTCTCCATTTGCCTCAAGAATGGACACTCTTTATTCAATTATTTGATTTTCATGGATATGACTAATTTCACTTATATAGGTTCTTACACCACAGTATATTAGCTTATTTCTAATGATCCTTTTTTTTTTAAAGATTTTATTTATTTCTCTCCCCTTCCCCCCCATTGTCAGCTATGCCCATTGACTGTGTGTTCGTCTGTGTCCGCTTGCATTCTTGTCATGCAGCACCAGGAAACTGTCGCTTTTTTTGTTGTTGTTGCATCATCTTACTCCATCTGCTCTCCGTGTGTGTGGCGCCACTCCTGGGTGGGCTGCACTTTTTTTGCGTGGGGCGGCTCTCCTTGCGGGGCACACTCCTCGCACATGGGGCACCCCTATGTGGGGGACACCTCTGCATGGCACAGCATTCCTTGCGCTCAGGCAGCTCTGTGCATGGGCCAGCTCACCACATGGGTCAGGAGGCCCTGGGTATCAAACCCTGGACCCACCACATGGTAGGCAGACACTCTATCAGTTGAGGCACAACCACTTCCCTCTAATATGATTCTTAATTATAAGCACTGGAGAAAAATTCTCTAAGAATTTGGTTCCAGGCTAGATAAAATATGAAGTCTCACCAAAAATATTTTAAAACCAAAAGTTACAAAAGGGCTGAGTGATGCATCAGGATCCTGAAGCCCAGCAGCACTTGTAAGTCTACAGCAGTTTTGCATTTCCTTGTAGTCTAGAGAACGTGGCACAGTAAAAACAACCCAAGACTAAGGAGTCCTCATCATATCTGGCCAATATCTGGCCACAGTGGACCTTCAATAAATGAATAAATGAACTGAGTAAATAATTTGAGTCATAAGAATTTTGGGTCATTTTTGAACCACATCCTCTTCCTCTGTGTTCTCAGAGCACTTTGTACATACCTTATGTTATATACATTACCCTGTATTAGTTAACTTTTTACTACTAATTGTGAATTCCCTAACGGCAGGGACCTCTTATCTTCATTACTGTAGCCTCTAAAACTAGTAGAGTAATTCATCACAGAGTAGCTATTAAATAGCACCTATATCACGTTGTTATAGAGATCAAATGAACTAATACATGTAAAATGCCTAAAACAGTGCCTTGCACAGAAGTGCTAAACAAACGTTAGCTATATTATTAACTATATATTATAAAATAATATTAATAATGATGATATTGAGTACATGAATAATCCTTGGGCAAGTTATGTAGCCTTTCTGAAAATCAACTACTCATCTACAAGGAAAGGACGTTAACAACACTCTTCTACCAGCCTTTTTTTGGGTTGCTGTGAAGAACAAGAGAGAAGCTTTCTCAACTCTTAAGTGCTATATAACTCTAAGTTAACATTTTAAAAATTAAATCCATTACCTAGAAATTCCAGCAAAATTACATCAGTTGTCTGACTAGTACAGAGAAGATTAAATTAGTTACCTGGATGGAATAAACAAAAATTATTTCCATCTCACACTGCATACTCAGATGCAGCCTTTGTCTCTTTCTTCTCGTTGCAATCAACTTGACAACTTCCAGCAAGAGGTGACTGAGAAACTGACCTGGATGAAAAACAGCATCCCGACGGCTATGGTTGTTCCCAGAGCTAAGCCCAAGGCAAACAAGGTGGAGGCAAATGCAGCTAGTCCAAAGGGCACAACGGGACGTGGATCTTTCCGGGCTGCACTCATGTCAATCTTGACCGTGTTCCACCCAAAAGAGAGCTACAAACAACAGACACAATGCACATCACATACACTTATTGTGGTAAATGGTTAGATACTTAAAACAGACTTGGTCATAAAGATGACAACTTGAGACTCCGACTGAAACAAATAAGGCAAACACAGCTGTTAGTAGCTAATAGTATGGCTTGAATTTATACTGACCTGCACATCATTCTTAGTTATTCTCAAATGTTACCTGTTTTTGTTTTTTTTCTCAGAAAGTGTCAGGCTGAGCCCATGAACAGTAATATGCATGAATAACTCTAGACATCAATCTAAAAGTTATAATTGTCCCTTATATTCTTCTTGCTTTTCTACATTTTCAATAATCTTCCATAGCAATGAATAGAGCCTAAGATTCAGCTGTTTATTTCCTCATCTTCCACAATGGGCCATCAAGCAAATATGGACTGCAGATATATATTACCTGGCCTGCACAATGTTTTAAAATATTCAGAATTAGGTACCAACATTTAAAATTCAGGAGATTTCACATAAAAATCAAGATTTTAAGATTTTTCTTGAAAAAACGGAATATCCAGTATTACTGAGCTAGGATTCCCAAACACTAAAATTTGGCTGAAGTCAAGTAGGGCTTGTCCTCTCTGTGAAGGGCATGTGCTCTCCAGTTTGCCATAGTCCCATCAGTCCTATGTCCCTCATTTACCTTCCAGGACTCTTTAGGAACTTGAAGTTGTAACACTTGTCCTTAATTCAACATTATCTATTGTTGGTTTAATCTTTTTATATGCTAGGGAATGCATCTGCTTCAAGAACCACTTTCCAGGGCTCTGTAACAAAAAATGAGCAAAAAGAACTAAAACTTGCCATGTGAATTGGACAGAAACAGAAAGTAATAGTGTTGTCATCATCTTCTTCTTTGCCTGCTCTATTCTTGCTATAGCTATACATTTGAAATATAATGAGTTTCCAGAACAAAATAATGTTGCCTCATCTTAAAGATTAATTTTTAATGTTTTTTAAAAAGAAACCCATATAGAGGTAAACAATGCTGTTTCCCACCCTAAATCATAGAATATTTCCAAACAAAGATTTCTTAAATCATCTTGGTAATTACCATTTTATCTTGCATAAATGATTTTATAACAAATATTTTCACTTACCCGGTCATAAAGTTGTGTGTACATAGTCATAACAAAAATGAAAGCAGCATGAATACAGCCCAGGGGTGCTAAAAGGAGAAAGAGTATGAACGAGGCATGATTTTGGTAACCACAACAGTTGTTGATCCAAGGACAGTGATGGTCCATCTTCATCACACACCTAGCAAGAAAAATTTACATAAAGGATGAGGCAGAAAATCCTGTCTATTTTAAATAATTGGTTTTCAAAAGATCAAACAAATAGGAATCCAGTGTGTCCATGAGTCACAAAGTAATTATACTTCATGGGAGAGAAAGAAAATCATTATGTCATTTAAAAGTTATGAACAGTGACTCTTTTTAAATTCCAAATAGTACATCAAATGGCAGACTTTATAATGCCTTCTTGAGGAAAACATGTCTGCTACAAACAAGTTTCTTTAAAGATACCAGGAAGCCCACTGAAAGATTCATTATAAGGAAATGAGCATGGTTCCTGGTTTTACTCTAGGTCTGATATGCCATGACTGAAGTTGAATAGAGAATCAAAAAAATAACTCATAAATCTCCACCGAGGCTGACAGGGCCAAGCAAAGGCTCATGCCTTCTTGTTCTTATAGTATCCTTTGGATGTGGAATCTCTGGGCTAAGCAAGTTAACTCCAGAATGTAAGATTTGGTATAATAAGCAAGGCCTTATTGTGCTTCCTTTCCCTTTCTTATTGTCACTAGAAGAAAATTTTTATCTTTCATAAGGTTCTCTCCAAACAGCAAAATTCTTAACATAAATTTCTTATTACTATCAACAGATAAAACTGTCCATTAATAAGGGTTCCAGTTTATTTCAGGCTTTCTCTATAGTGATTCTACTTTCTTTCCATTAAGTTTCTTGATACTAAAACACTTTTGAAAATAGACATCTGGATTCTTTCATAAGATTTCCCTAAAGTATAAATAATAATCAAATAAATAATTGGAAAAGCAAGTTTCCTTTATACTTTATACTTACAACAATTCTAAAGCTAGTCGAGATGATGACCAGCATATATAAATAATTCTGATATACAGAAACAAATTGGATGTGGAATTTTTTACCCTGTTCTTGCAAATCAAGAGGCAAAGTAAATAAGTACTTTTCTAGGACATCTTTTCATTTATCATGCAAAAAAGAGGAAATTTATTACCTGGATTGTTAAGTATAAAACAGAGACTACAGATACAAGTATTTTTAAAATGTTAAAAAAAAACATGTAAATGACTTGCTGCTTGTAGAATATCTGAATAAAACTAGGACTAATGTGGCAGAAAGAACTAAAAAAACAAAAAATAAAATCAGTAATCAAGTTGATTAGCTCCCAATGAAAAGCAAAGAAAGGTACCTGTTACACTTTCTGCAGTGATGCGAACGTGGTGCCTTGTATGCTTGGCAGACTTTGCAATACTGGAGATACATGCTATCCTGAGAATTTTCCTTGTTAGCAAAATATAAACAAAAGAAAAATACATAAGATATCTGATCTCAAATAACAGCAAGTCAGACCTTAACTTGCATTTCTTTGAGCTAAAATATTTTAAGATAACTAATTTCTGGTGACGGCATCACTCAATTACACAGAAGCCATTTTTAACATGTTCCATCAAAGCCAATGTCACTGAGTACAGTTGGTTCGACTTACTCCAAATCTTAGTGTAACGGAAGAGTTTTTTTAAAAAGGTGGCTGACAACTTGGAAGATTTACAGTGGATAATTGAGCATCAGTGACGGTACTCAAAGCTGCCCTCTCGATACTACTGTCACTCCCTCTCCGTTGGACTAGTTTAATCACTTCCTAACTAGTTTTCTTTACTGTAGTTTCTCTCTGATCCAAACAGTTTATTGTCTGAACAATATTTCTATAACTCAACACTGATTGCTCTGCTCAAAAGCCTCTAACAACTCGTGATATTCTAACAATTTCTCTGGCCTTCCATGATCTGCCTTGACTTTGGCCTTATCTGTATTACATAAACTCTTTTCCACCCAGGGCTGTCCTCTGTTTCTGAATATTTGTTCCCACCATTCTCTCAACCTGAAATGTCCTCTGTCTCCTGTGGAAATTCCCAGCCTTCTGTAGGTCCCAGCTGAAAATGATCAGTTTCTTCTAAACTTAACAGAATTCATCATATTTTTCTTTATAATTTAGCTATTTTCACAAGTGCCTTGATTTCTGTCCTACAGTATAAGCTTTTTCAGAGTATAAATTGTGTCTTACACATCTCTTTATAGAATATGCTGCATATAGTATATGCCAGTGTTTCCCAAACTTTAATATCTGGGGATTTGGGGAAAATTCAGATTCTGACTCAGTAGGTCCAACATTCTGCACTTCTAACAAGCTACCCAGTGATGTCCCTTAGCAAGGAATATGGAAATTCACAAGCATAAACTTTGTAACAATATTTAAGAAGCCATAAGTTGATTTGTACTATACTTCCCAAAACTGTGATTTCACTACAATGACTTAAAAACTTTCTAGTGATTTAAACCAACAGTTTCTAAACTGTTTCTCAGTTCTGAGGGATGTTAATCTATTATGTCATAAAAGACTCTAGAACCAAACTGCATTGTGAAATTAAAAGTGAAGTGCACGATATGCAGTGTTTTCTAAACTTACATGATCTTGGACCTACCACTGACCCCCTCCTCCATTTTATTTCAAACATAGGACAAGTGTTCAGTGAAACTCCTTTGGGAAATACTAACTTAGATCAATATTTTCAAACAGTTATGAAATAAATTCTTTGAGCTTAAATGAGCAATGATTAGAATAATATTCTTAGCCTCTACCAGGGCAAAGAGTAGACTGTGTTTGATATTATTGGTTAGCAGGTAAGTAAATAACTAAATATATGATCATCATTAGAGCTAACTGTCTTAAGGAATCTTTTTCTTACCGGTTTCCACCCCAGAGGGACAAAGCCAGGACCCACAAACATGGCATTGAAGTAATTGTAAAGAATCATGACCGTCCAATTTATCAACATGATGAAATTCACACTTCCTCCAGTTGTATGTAATGGCCAATACCACAACACAGAGTCAATCATGGCCATGGTAGAACATATTGCTATAACACCAAGGGCTATGATTGGACCCCAGTGACACAGTCTCTTTAACTCTTGGAGATTTTCAAACTTGATTACTGAGCAGAATGTACCCATTTTGGTGCGAAAGAATTCCTTCCTATTTTTAAAGAATTATAGATTTCCTTTGTCTGTGCACACATTTCCATGTGCCATGAGTCCATGTATCTCCCTTCACTGTCATGCCTTCCAAATTGTGGGGTATTAATCCAGATCATGCCATTTTCACTGGTTAGCACTCAGAGCTCTGTATCTTCACCAGGAGAATCCAGTATCTTAGTTTGAAACTCAACCTAGAGAAAACAAAATGGGCAAGTTCAGTAAAAAAAAGTATTACTATATTCTAAATTTGTTAGCTCTAGCAATCACCTTTACTGGAAGTATCTCACAAGTGTACCATTATGGGATGATTATCTTGTCAAATGTCAAAAGGAATTACTTCTGTCTTATCCAAAACAGGGTTCAAGTCTGTAAGTATGTAATCTGAATTTATGATCCTGAAAGAACTGCTTTTATTCCTTTATCCCAACTTGTTAGGGAACTGTAACTGTCTTTCTCACGTTTAGTGAATGATTCAGGGACACACAGAATGTTATAGCTGGTTGATCTAATTCAGCTGCTTTCTTCAGAAATAAGAGAAATTGGCTTAAAGATGCTAAATGATTAGACCAAAGTCATAAGTAGTTGAATCCAAGTTAACTCCCTTTCCAGTACTCTAAGCTTCCCCTTACTGATTCTGTAATTAAGTGAAGTATGAGACAGCCATCAATCCATAGGAGGGGAGGGGGAAGGGGGAGTGGGGAAGGGGGGAGGGACGAAGAGGTGTGTGTGAGTAAAATCATGAATGACTGAACGAGTGAACATGTGTATGAGAATGGGCCTGAATGGAATATTTGAGAAAAGAGGACAGGAAGTTCCTGCGGAGCGAGGGGAAAGGCAGGGCAGCAAGCCCGGAGGGGATATATATTTGTGGAAGGGTATTTCTGACTGGAGAGGAGTAATTCGAAGAAAAAGGGTGTGGGATATAAGGGGCAGTAGAGATTCTCACGCAATAAAAGTCTCTGCCTTGTGCCTCAGTTTCTCTGCCCGTGTTACGGAGCAGAGAGTTTAGAAGTCCTCGCTCAAGGGAGGAACGACCTAGGAAGCGAGGGTGGGCTCAACATTCTGGAGATTCTGTCCTCCTCATCGGTTGGGGCGAAGACCGCCAAATCGTGATTCCACCCCTGCCCTGACTCCCACCTCGGTCTGGTCCCTGGTGCCCGTTCCTCAGCCATCGCATTCTCTGGGCGGTCTAGGCTCAGCAGGAACAAATTTTCTCCTCCTCGGATAACTCCGTCGTGGGTACCTCTGTACAGGGCAAGCAGAAAGCAAATCTTGGCTGCTAGAGGCTGAGGAGAAGTACCTGCTACGTCCGGGTTACCTCTTCGCTAGCGACCAGCCCGCTACTCTCCGCGGGAGCCTGGCGCGCAGCCTCCGTCGCAGTCATTTCCGGGAGGTTAGCCGAATCAAACTTCCTTCGGGGAGCAAGTTCCTGCGCTCTGTTCCTTGGAGAGCCGTAATTGCTCCTCACAACGTAGAGGCGACAAAAATTATTTCCCTGATCCGTGGGAACCCACATATTTTCGTAGGCTTCCTTTTTTTCCTTTTGTTGGGATTAACTGAAGCTCTTTTCCTTCGCGACTTTCTTAATTCTGAAGCCTGACCGGAAAATAAAAAGCGCATTTGGCTCAGTTTCCGGAGGACCGAGATTGCGACGAACAACCAGGAAACGGCTGGGCCAGGAGCTGTCCCGGTTCTCTACGCTGTGCTTGCCGGCGCTTCGCGGGGTCTCTACGCCGGCGTCCCCCGTCCCGCATAGCCCCCGCCTCGACCTCCGCTCCGGTCCGGGAAGGTCACTCAGAGCCACCATGTCGTCCGACTTCGAAGGGTACGAGCAGGATTTCGCGGTGCTCACTGCAGAGGTCACCGGCAAGATTGCGAGGGTCCCCCGACTCCCACCTGGTGAGAGCTCTTCCTCGGTCGGGCGGGGGTGGTCCGGAGAACTGAGTGGGGAATCTGGGGAGGGTGGAACGCCACCTGAGCAAGGGTGTCTCCGAGGGCTAAGGCGCGAGACGGTGTTGCGGGCTCCCGGGAGAGATGGGGCCTGGCTCTCCTTGGACTGTCTGCAGTGGAAAGAGTCTTCGAAATCTGAATAACCTGAGTTCGAATCCCAACTCCACTGCCTTGTAACTTGTATAACCATGGGAACATTTCTGAGTCTTAATTTTTCCTTTTGAAGAATACGGAGATGTTAGTATTCGAAGAGAATGAATGAAAAAGTACCTAGGTCACGGGCCTGCAATATACAGCAACTTTGTTTTATTATTAATAATGTTATTTTTATATGCTGCAGAATTGGGTTAAGAGCTAGGGTGCCTGGGTTCAAATGTAGACTCTGCCACTCAGAAATTGTGTGACTTCTTAACCTCTCAAGTTTCCTTCCTGGTAAAATGGAGAGAATAAGTATACCTCTCATGGAATTGTGGTGAAGATTAAATGACTTAACATATATAAAGTTCTTTCTAGTGTAAGTGTTAGCTGCCATTATTATCATTAGTATTTTTCATAGCCCACCCCCAGTTCTTGTTTCTTATCCTTCTTGGGGGTATATAACCCAATTTTTGTAAAACTTGGTCCAGGATACTTTTTCTCATCTTTAAAACTCCACAATTCTCATCTAAAAGGTTTTTGTTTTGTTTTGTTTTGTTTTAGCACTTCTTACTTCCCATGATAGATTGTCAAATCTGTGAAAGTGGAAACTGTGTCTGATTTCCTTGGCATTTACTTAGAAGGAGCTCAGAAAATGTTTGTTAATGACCAGATGAATATAAATATGGGTGTTTTGAGACTTTTGTTTGTAAGACGTTGTTTTGGAATTTGTTTTATTTTTTCTGTAAATATAGATTGAACTGTGTAGTTAGTTGTAGATCTTTACTTTTTGGTTTCCTTTTGCTACGGGAATTGAACCACCCTTAGGCCTCTAGTTGGCCCTATCTTAGCTCTTGGGTGTAAAATTTTGAAAAATGGGTGCTCTTTGATCTTCGTAAACTGGTGAACAACTTCACTTGCCCATCTTGCTTGTCAAGTCCTTGGTGCCAGCAGTAATTTCTTCTGGACCTATATTGTTATTCCTTTTTCCCTTTCCCTACCTCCCTCAAAAGTTATGTGTTTATAAATAATTTTCTTCCTTTATCTCTTTGTTTTTCTCCCCCCACCCCCACCTATTTTCTGTTAATAGGGATATTTGCTTGAAGCCAGGACCTCTGAACTTACACCCCACTCATCTCCTGAAGTCCCAGTTAGTTCTGGAGGAGGTGGATGATGTCTTAAAGAGGTTTATGAGCCCAAGTGAGGGAGCAAGAGGAGAGAACCAAGGTAGCATATATCACCGAGCTCTGCTGCCTCAAAGGTTTTTGTGGAGAAAGTGCCTGATGGCCTCATCACTTCATGATACACCACCTCGTCTCTTCTCTTCGGTTCTGCTTTTTCCACTGCCCAAGATCATCTTAATTTTTGTTGTTCTTGTCATTGGAGGGTACTTCTTTTGACCTGAGTTCCAGAGCCTCAGAATATCAAGTCTTGTGGTTTTAGTTTGATTTTTGCTCACTTTTAACTGTAATGCTTTTAGCAATAGAAACATTTTTTGTTGTTTGGTCTAATAACTTGTGTTACAAAGCTGTTTTACAAAGTAACAAGGTTATCCCTGGTTGCAAAGTTGTAAAGACTATTTCCTAAGAAATAGATTTTGTTACAATTGAGTTTTACTTGCCTTGCATTTTAATGTAACAATTCTTACCAAATAGAAGGAAACATTTGAATTAAGTACCTTAAAAATAAAGCAGTATCTCTCCACTTGGGATTTAAGTGTAAGGCCCAAACACAACAGCTATATTAGAATTGAAAGGAGACTATTACTGCTGGTACTGGAAAAAATGCTTACTGAATTGAATAATTGAATAATCCTAATTCTTAAAAAATGCAGTGGTTTTCCTCTTAATGACATGTCCTTTATAATCTGACTTGTGATTTATAACCTTTATTACCTGTTTCTAATTGATAAATAGAAAAAGATTGAGACATATCCAAGTAGTTATGCTGTTTGTGGACTAACAGAAATAAGTATGTACAAACATGGCAAAACAGTATCATTAAGTCATTATAATCTCTGGGCATCATTAGTGGCTGTGGTGGGCAGCTGGAATTGATCCAGAGGTGATAAGCTATAATTTATTTTAGTTAAAAGGTTAAAATTTTGAGGAAACTTTAGCCCATAGAGTTAATTCTCCAACATATTAACTTACTTAAACTAGAGTCAGTAGGATTAATTTTATTCTCTGCTTTCTATGTACAATGTATTAAAGTGTTATTTCCAAAGAGAATAAAAAGATAGAACATTTTTTAAAACCTTAATTTTAAAAATATTTGATTATTTTGGAATATGTTTTAAATAATAAAAAGGCTCTGTTCTTCAAGTGTTCAAATCTTAACGAATTTCAGTAATTAGTCCAATAAGATGGGTGAGAGTTTTTTCTTAATACTCATGGCAGTGTATTTGAAAATTAATTTTTAGTGATCACTCTTCTGAGGCAAAGTCAGTAACACAGTGATAACGAATACTTTAGAAGGCAGGAGGGATGGGTGCAGAGGTTCCATTCTATCAAGCATGCTTCTTGAGGGAATCTTAAGAAAAATGTTCTTTTGCAGTTAGTTGCTTGCCACACCATTCATACAAAGATAAATGGTATGTTGTGAATCCTGTTACTTTGTGGTTTAAGTTAGAAATGTACCAAGAAAGGCAATATAGCAAAGCGATTATTTAGACATGGCATCCAATCTGTTTGGAATTACAGTTCCGCTGCCTACTAGATGAGCAATCTGGGCAGGCTTTGCTTGGCTTGTCTAAGCCTGCCTCCTCCATCTGCAAAATGGGGGTAGGATTTAATAGTATCAACTTTGCAAGACATTCCAACGAAATAAAGCAAGTAAAGCCTTCATTTGATTCTTGCACAGAGAAAATGCATGGTAAATTAGTCATTAGTGATATTACTGCTGCTACTGAAGACCAGCAGGTGTAGGGTTAGTGAGGTCCCAGCTGCTCAGACTTTGCAACACTTAATTGATGAATCTTGGATCCCAAGTTTTTTGTCCTTTCTGCATCTAGATTGGAGTCAGGTGATTTTCTCTTGTTAAACAAGTGCATTTGAAAGGAGATGAGTGATCAGGGGCTTTTGGATATGAAATTGAAATTTAGCTTTGAACCCAGGATATTGAGGAAGTCAGGGGAGAGAAGTGGAAGTTGTGGGGCAAGACGGTCCTTTCTGGAAGGAAATGCTTAAGTCTAGCTGGTTACCTCTAGCCCTGGAGGCTTCAGAGACCATTTAGATATAGTCATGCATGGAAGAAGCCATGAATGCTGTTCCCTAAGTGTATCTTCCCTTTGCAAGTGGTTGTAGCAAAAGAATTCAGGAAAGCTTTCTCTTGTTTATGGATACAGTGGTTAGCTTAAAATACCTGTGGCTTTGGAGCTGTGCTCTTCACATGTAGCTCATTCACATGTAGCTCAGTATTTAAAACATGGCTGGTGCCACACGGTAAAATGATAATATTTTTGATATATTGGGGTAAAATATTATTAAAAGTATACATATGTATTATATATAATTCAAATTAATTTCTCTTCTTTTTACTTTTTAAAATGTGGCTACCAGAAAATTGAAAATTAGATGTGTGATTTATATTTGTGTTGCACTAAAGAGAGTTGAAAGGATGATTCCAGTCTTAATTCAGGTGCTCATTGCCACGATAGACAGTTTGCCCCAGATTAGGGATGAGGCTACCTTCCCATCAACTTCATGAGCTGCTGGGCAAGGTACAACTTTCAGTTGAGTATACAGGGAAAACAGCCTTCAGCTGTTGGCCCAGTTATGTCTCATAAAAATTAAAGAGTTTATGGAGTTTTAGCCATCTTTGAATGTTTCAAATTAGTTAAGTTAGGTTTGAAATTTGGGTCCAGGCAGAGGGGTGGCACAATGGAAAACTATGACCGTAATTCATGAGAAAAGATAGTGAGTTACTCACACGTGCCAGAGAGAGAGGGGTGCCATGAGCAGAGAGAGATGGAAAGCATGATCAATCAGCTCAGTGTCTCAGCCAGCAGGTGGGGAGCATGCCAGCAGAGCGAGAGGGACTCATGGACCCGTGCCTTTATTGTGGCCCAGGGGTGGAGTCTAATAGATTTCTCATGAGAGTCAAGGATTAGTTGTTTAAAAAATCTATATTTGAAAAAAAAAAAAAAAAAAAAAAGGATTAGTTGTTTATATATATATATATATATATTTTAATTTTTTAAAAATTTACTTAGATTACACAAAATGTTACACACAAAAAATAAGCGATTTGCATATGCCCCACTCCTCCCACCTCCCACCCTTCTCCACATTAACAACTTCTTTCATTAGTGTGGTACATTTATTGCAATTGATGAACACATTTGGAGCATTACCTCTAAGCATGGGTTATTTTAAAGCATGGTTAGTTTAAAGCAACTGCAAAAAGGGAAAGGGACTGGAGGTCTGAGGGCAGTGGGGGTGGTTAGCTTGTTGTTTGGGGTCTGCTTTGGTTCTGGGTGAACCATGTGGGTGGTGGTCACAGATAGGTTTGTACTCTGGAGAGTCTAGTCCTCAGGGGTGGAAAATTGTTTATTAACTAAGCCAAAGGTCAGTGTTTAAGCAAGTGGCTTAGCCAAAGTAAGATGGATGCTGAGGCAGCACACAGAAGTTTTGATATTTATAGCAAATGTATATATGCTCTATTCCTAAGGAGGACCTCCCTTCAACAATTTAGTCAATATTAGTAATGGCTTCATTAATTTTCAATAAGTTTTTTACTTTAGAACAGTTTTAGATTTATAGAAAAATTGAAAATTGCAAAGATAATTCAAAGGGTCCTCATATAGTCTATACCCAATTCCCCCTATTATTAGCATCTTACATTAATATGGCACATTTGTTACAGTTAATGAACCCATCTTAATAAATTATTAACTAAAGTCCATATTTTATTTGGATTTCCTTAGTTTTTATCTAATGTCTTTTACTGTTCCAGGATTCAATTCAGGTAATCACAATACATTTAGCTGTCACGTTGCCTTGGGCTCCTGTTGGCTGTGATGGTTTCTCAGATTTTTCCTTTTTTTTTTTCCTTATTTTTTTATAATTAAATTTTTTTTTTATTTTAAAAGAAGCTTTAGGTTATATAAATGTTACATAAATAATATAAGAGATTCCCATGTACCTCACTCACTCCCTCTCCCTCCCACACTTTCCCATATTAATAACATCCTTCATTAGTTTGGTACATTCATTACAATTGATGAAACCATATTGAAGCATTACTACTAACCATGGACTACAGTTTACATTATAGTTTACACTTTGACCCATACAATTTTGTAAGTTATGACAAAATATACAATGGACTATATCCATCACTGCAATGACATACAGGACAAATCCATTGTCCTGAAAATGCCCCATATTACAGTTATTCTTCCCTCTCCCATCCTTCAGAATCTCAGGTAGCTGCTGACTTTACATCAATGACAAGAATTCTTCCATTGCTAGAATAATAATAAGTCTATAGTAGGATAATCATAAGTCTACTTTAGTCTGTATTCATTCCCCAATCTTGAGGATCTTGGAATGGTGATCCTTACTCTGCTTCTAATTGAGAGGGAGCTTAGATACCATGGGGCAGATAGATGGAACTGTACTTGTAGACACTCTCTGTTCCTTGGGAACAGAGTTGTCAATCATCATCCTGTTAGTTTTCCTGGTTGAGTCCAATAAACTGGAGAGTAGGTGTTGGAACTCTCTTGAAATTCAGGGCTCAACTGGCACATGGATGGACCAAAGATTTAAGCCTCTGGGACATATGTTTATCAAGTATAGTGCTAATTATGGGTTCAAGTAAAAGGGGCCGAAGAGCCATGTGTAGAGAACCTATAAATGAGTCTGACTCAGTTATACTGGGGAGCATAAATTCCAAAGTAAGGCCTACCGACAGTGCAGAATTCCTGAGCTATCTGCCCTGCTTATAGTTTCTGGATATCTCTAGAGCCTTCTCAGGAGTGCTATTTGAGTCACTGTTTACTGTGGCAGTCATTGAGATCCCACTGAGACATGCATAAGGGTAACCTCTGTAATGACCTCCTGACTCACTTTGAATTCTCTTAGCCATAAAAACTCATTTATATTTACCATTTCCCTCTTTTGATCAAGGTCTTTTTCCAGATCCAAGAATAGAATGGATAGGATGTAGGGCACTTTTAGGGCATTAGAATTGTTCAGTATGATCTTGCAATAATGAATACAGATGACTTCAAATTTTGTCAAAACCTGTAAAAGTGTATGATCCAAAGTGTGAACCATAATGTAAACCATTGACCATGGTTAGTAGCAATGCTTCAGTTTTTGTACATCAATTGTAACAAATGTAACATCTGCATGTACAATGTTATTAACAAGGGAGAGGGGAAAAGGGGGAGAGTATTGCGTATATGGGAATCACCTCTATGCTCTATGTGATTTTTCTGCACCCTAAAACTTCTTTGAAGATTAAAAAAAAAAAGTACACTAGGGGAATATATAGAAGAAAATATCACTGTCCATCCAAGACAACAGATCTTATAGTGATGAAAAATACAACGTCTAAATTTTTTTTCAAATTGTTTTAATTTTTTTAAATTTTGATTACTTTTAAAGTTATTTTATTTTCTTATTAATTTTATTTGGTTATTTTGTTGGCTTCATTTTCAGAGAGGTTTTGGATCACAGAAGGGTCACAACAGTGATGGGGGAGAATCACTGGTGTGGGGTGTCAGTGATGTGGGGACACATGGGAAGGGGTTCATCTGGGGCATGCCTCTAAGATATATGAATATGTTCAAGTGTTCGTGGGATATTGTCTCAGTGGGTGGAGAGCCACACAGTAACCAAAAGATTTTCCTTGTTTTTGATGACCTTGACACTTTTGAGGAGTCAGATATTTTGTAAAATGTCTCTCATTTGGAATTTGATGTTTTTCTCATGCTTATACTGGGGTTATGGATTTTGGGAAGGAAGGCCACAGAAATGAAGTGCCATTTTCATCACATCATATCAAGGGCACATACTGTTAGCTTGGCTTATCACCATTGATGTTGACCTTGAGCACCTGGCTGAGGTAGTGTTTGTCAGGCTTCTCCACTACTAAGTTACTTTTTCCCTCCTTTCCATACTATGCCCTTTGGAAAGAAGATACTAAAGGAGTGGAGAGTTATGCTCCACCTCCTAGAGGACAGAGTTTCTAAATACGTTATTTGGAATTTTTCTATATTAGAGGAATTTTTTTTCTCCTCCATTTATTTATTTATTAAGCCATTTATTCATATCAGTATGGACATATGGATATTTATTTTATACTTTGGATTATAATCCAATATTTATTTTGTTGCTCAAATTGTTCCAGCTTTGACCATTGGGAGCTCTTTCAGTTGACTTCTGTGTCCCTTCGACATACCTTGATCATTACATTTTTGTTTTGTTTTGTTTAGTACTCCCTTGCTTTCTGATATTACAAGATACTCCAAACTCATCTTGTATATTTCCTATCCCAGTCCTAGAATCAGCCATTTCTTCAAGGAGCCATGTTTCATCTTACTGGAGAATGGTATTAGAAACTAAAATCTGGACACTGGGTGTGCTCATTGCTAACAGAGTGACAATGCTTCTAAGCCCTCTTAGCTGACAGAGCAAGGAAATATATGTGTGCATACTAGTTCATGTATACACATAGCTATAAATATTTATATATGAAACCATTAACCTATAGTAAGCTAATGAGTTCATACTGATGTTTCCAACTCTAACCCATTATCTCCTGTATCATTTCTAGAACAGCCTCATTTTAACATTGACCATCCTACATCAAGGTACACATTGTAGAATCAGTAATATATTCATTTTTTAAATTCAAAACATAGAAAAGAATTTAGTCAGTTTTTTCACTCCAAATTTCCTAGTATGTAATTTCTGGTGGAAGTTTTATTTGAAAATACCTCCATCACGCAAAGATAGGTACCAGGAACACAAGGCAAATAAGCCCTAACCCTTTTGCTGTACTATTTTGGGTGTGTACAAGACTGCCTAAGCACTAGTATTAATATTGATAAGGCAAGAAAGACTCATAACTGTGTAAAGATGTGTATTTCAGCCCTCTTCCAGCCTATATGCATAAAAAAAAAACCAAGATGAGGACTTCATGTATGTATATGGTGGTTAAGAGCTGAACTCTGCACAACAGACTTGATTGGAATCCAAACTGCGATTTATTAGTTGTTAACTTGGGAGAAATTATTTAATCACTGAGTTTGTTTACTCGTCTGAGAATGGGATAATAGTAGTATCTCCCCAGAGTTGTCTTGACAATCACCTGATAATGTTAAACATGTAGTGCCATGCACAAGAATAGTAGCTGTTAGTTAGGATGTTCTGAATCCTAGGAAAATGTCATCTGTAAAGAAGGTGTCATTTAGAGTGAGCAGAGAGAAGCTCTTGGGAATTATGTGTGAATACCACCAGAAGGTTATACCAAAACTTAGTGCTGGTAGGTACTTCCAAGGTCATCTAGTTCAGTTCTTCTTTCCTCATGTTCTCCCTCCACATTGTCACCTTTTAACCCTATTCTTCTTAGAACATGAGGAACACTATAGAGGGGCAGTCAAAGACTGGTTCAGCACCATAATCATTTCTGACAGTGCTATCATGAAGTGACTTTATGAAAAAATGATCTGGTATTACACCTCACACCTCTCCCCTCAGTTTAACTACTTCTTTCATATAAAAGAAAACTTGTCATTTCAAGAAGGAAGGTTTTCCCTAGTCCTCGCTCATACAATTTTTTCTTTTTTATAACTTCTCTGTGAGTAACAAATATGTTGCTGGATGTTTATACTGATTCATTAAGTGCTTAAGCACCTGCCATGTCCAGCTCTCTGTGCTAAATATGGAGGTGGGACAAAGGTGTGTAAAAATTAGTCCCTGCTCTCAAAAAGCTGGAAATGAGGCAGAAGAGGAAACTGGAGAGTGTCTGGGTCATTAACACAGAACAAAGAGCTATAAGATTTCAGAGATGAGATTGCATCCTAGGAGTTCACCTGGAAAGATAGGTGGGATTTAGATAGAAAGGCTAAATTATAAGAAATTAGAATAAATGAGTCCAGTGGACATCTGTTTCTGATTGTCCAGTATCCTCCATTCCATCCTCTGATAGCAACATCTCCATTTTCCATTGGGAAATGACATAAACTCTCTTACTCCAGTCTTGATGAGTGCCCTGCCCTCTGCAGGCCAAGAGGTTGACACAAAGCAAAGTCATTAAGTGAATTTCTGCCGGGAATTTGATTTTTGAGCAGAATGAACCAAGGAGAGTATCACTCAAAACTCCCTTTCAGTGAGTTCCTACCTCCTTGATGTTCTGCATCACTCTGGAGACCCAAACTTGGTGATTGATTTTCTCCACTGATTCTGTGAGTCACCCCTAGATTTCCTTCATTGTCTTAAGCTAGCCAGCATCAGTTGCATTGCTTTGAACCAAAGAACCCCAAATGATAATTTGAACAAAGGCTTAGAACAGGAAAAAAATGAGATATTAGGCAGTAATGTATAGTCTGACTCATGTAGGGTATATGTTGGAGAGCTAGTGTTTGGAAATAAAGCTGGATAGTTTGGGTCTGGTTTGTGGAGGGCATTGACTGCTAGGCTCAAGTGGTAATACTCCAAGCAAAGTCACATTGTAGGAGGATCATTGGGGGAGGAAAGGAATGGAAATAGGGAAATTGGGGTTGTTGGTAAGATAGCTTCTTTTGTGCTGTCTTGTGTTATTTATTCATTTCACCAACATATCTTATTATATGCCAAGCTCAGTGCTAGATTTAGGACTATAAAGGCGACTAAGTTATGGTTCCTGTCTTCCCAGAGCCCAAGCTAAAAGATAAATGAGACCTGTCAGTGTAAGACATGAATTGTTAGGATTATGTAAGAATTGTAGGTGTTTTAGTAAGAGAAAGTGATTAACTCTTTTGCCAAGTTAAGAAAGGCTTCACAGAAGTGGTCGTTTCTGAATAGAGTGTTGAATAGCAGTTGGCTAGCTGGTCACAGTGGAGATGGGCAGAGCATTGGGATTAAAGGTCTCGGGTCTTACAAATAGATCAGGACCAGAGATAAAGATTTTGGGTTATAAATACATAATATGGTAGTTTAAAAATGAGAGTAGGTGAAATTTCCCAGGGATAAACACTGTAGGTGTAAGAGAAGAACAGCAAGGCTTGAAAAAGAAGATGCCGAGTAGAAGACAGAGACAGAAGAGTGAGTGCTCAGGAGAATCGATCACAGGATCAGGGGGTCCTGGAAGCCAGGAGAGGAGAAAGTTACAGGCTGGGAAGAGCAGGGTGTCAGATGCCACATGACTAAGTAAAAATAGGACCAAAGAATGACCATTCGTTTTGGCAGAGGGAAAGTCATTAATCTTAGAGTATTTTAGTGGAATGGTGGGGGCAGGAACTAGATTACAGGGATTAAATGGAAAGGGAAATAGAGTAGTCTACCCCGGCTTTAAAGAAACTTGGCTGTGGCTGAGAGAGATGAGTAGCAAAGGGGATACAGATCAAGGGAAGGTTCTTTCTTTGTTTTGTTAATGAGAAAAACTGGCACATGGTAATACTGAAAGTTCATGAAATGGACTTTCCTAAGGCCTGAGTACCTTAAAGAAAACAAAAGTTTCCTTTTAATATGTAAATACATAATCTCAGTCTTGATCCTATATGGGTTTGTCTCTCATATTCTCTATTGCAGAAAATATGGTGTTAATCTGCTATAACTGTGTGAAAATGTTAGAAGCGTTGAAATGTGTCTGAAGAAAATAAATATGGAGTCATACATTACATTTTTAATCTGGCCATATGTAGATTTAACTTTTTCAGGGAGGGAAAATCAATCTGAATTCCAATTTCAGATATATTTTTTTCTCAGGGAGAAATACTTTGAGTATACACAGAATGCCTTGTGACAGCTGTTGTGACAGCTAGTTTGGGAGAACAAAGGGAAGAGACTGGGTTAGCAGACCTAATTATTATGCTAATAGAGTAAGTAATGTCTACTAACTTTCCCCACTTAGGGCTGGCCATCTTGCTGAAGGGTTGGTCAGCTGTTAGGGACCAGTCATCTAGTAGTTGTTCCCATTTCAAGCTTCATGACTTTTCTAGTCTGTTGTATTAGTCGGTTAGTACTGATTAAGTTTTATAAGTCAGAACCCCAAGTAAAACTAAATAAAGAAAAAGAAACCAAACCATGATAGGTCAAGCAAAACCTGTTTCAGAATTATCTGGAACCAGGAACTAACCAACTAACTCACTCATATACTCTCTCTTTCTCTCAGGTTTCTTTTTTAAAAATAATTTTATTTTATTTATTTTTTAAAAGATACTTAGATTACATAAATGTTACATTTAAAAATGTAGGGAATTCCTATATACCTCACTTCCTTCCCCTCAGCTTTCTTTCTAAATGCAAGCTTCGTTTTCAACCTTTGCAAACCAACTTTCTCCTTGGAGCTAGAACAATGGATACCAACTGCTTCTAGATTCATGTTCTTGTAGCTCTCCTAGGAGAGAGAAAGATACTTTCCCCTTGTCCTATGACTTTGATTAGTCTCTTGGGTCATATGCCCATCCCTCTCCCAGACCAATGTGGACAGAGAGATTGAGCTCCTAGCATTGACCCAGCTAGGATTAGATAACTTTCCTTTGCTAAGTCACTGTGACTTGAGAGGCAGGGTCACAAAAAGAAGCTATGTGACCTGCTTGGTGATGAGGTTAGGGGAAGATAGTTTCCCAAAAGCAGCTTCTGTTGTATAAGAAGAAAATGGTACCAGGCAGACAAAACTATAAATGGTCATTATTCAGTTAGCAAAAAACTTATGTGGGATTCTGTGAACAAATGGGCTGATTGATCTGGAATGAGGATTGCAGAGAGTTTTCTGAAAATATCTGTCAGGATACATCTCTCTTCTAGGAAGGGAAATCACAATTAGGGTTATAACTTAATTGTGGCAAAGATTAAATAAGCCACCACAGAGACTTAGCACTTCACAATTTGGAAGAAATTTCACTTGTATCATCTTATATGAGCTAAAAATCCAGTAGATATTTTTTAAATCTCTGTTTTCAAGAGTACAGACTGAGTCTCAAAAAAAGCTCCTTCTGGCCCAGGATCACGTAACCAGTGAGCAGGTAATGGCTTTGGGTTTGGAATCAGTAGCCCTGACTTTAAATATTTCTTCCATTACACTCAATTCTTAATGCTAGTGAAAAAATAACTTATTTAAAGAATTGTAAGATCTTTTCCAGGCTGAGGAACTGTTTTTGTACTTGGCTTTAAATTTTCAGTTATTAAACCCATCAGTTATTTCCAATTTATTACAATTATGACCTTATAAGGTATTCAGGCCCTATTAAATCTGCTGTTATTGATGCAGTCTCTTCTAAAGAACAGCCTAACTCTTGATTTTTCTGTGATTATGCTGTGGCATCTCTTAGTAATTAGGTATCATATAGATTACATAGTACCAGATCCTAAAATCAATGGCTTAATGTGTTTCCTAAACCACCAAGGAATGATATGGTTATTTGCCTGGCATGGTACTTTTCTACTATAACTGAATAGAAAGGAAGAATGTATATAATCAGAAATGGAAGTTTTTAAAATATTAAACTGATTTGCAGCCTTAGCAAATCCTTGATATTATTGTTTGTTTCAGAGGAGAAGAAACAGATGGTTGCAAATGTGGAAAAACAGCTTGAAGAAGCAAAAGAACTGGTATGTATAGACATAGTAATGTATTTAACTCACTAGTAGAGCCACTCAGGTTGATGCCTTTTTCTAGTCTGCTTTATACATACTGGGACTGTGAAGCACTACTGATTAACATTTTGTAATTCAGAATCAATAAATTTTTAAAATGAAAATTAATAGTTTTTATTATTTTTGAAATTATATAATTATTAGAAATTTTATTCTTTTTAATAAAAGTGATTCATTAACTGTCTCTAATTTGTATTCCTTTGTAATACTTTTCATAATACCTATGAATAACTAATATTTATTAAATGCATAGTGGATATTAAACACTGGGTTAAGTGTTTTGCTTGGTGTATACTATTTAGTTTTCACAGAAACACTGTGAGACAAGTGCTATTAGTCAAGAACAGTGAAGTGTCTGAGAGTTTCCCCACTTGCAAGCTAGCAAGTTAGCTTGCTTTAGTTTCGTGTATACTGACAGAAGCCATGAGACTCCTGGTCAGAGACAAAAGACTTTATTACTCACAGCAAAAGCAGTAGCTAAAGTGTCAGCATGGTCATACCAGTTCCCTAAACTAAACCCCAATTTCCACAGGGATAAGGCCTAGATGTATGCCTACACATGTAGTGGAATATGTCCCATGAGAGACTGAACGCTAAAACCTGTCAGCAAGCCTGCTCTTTGTCCAGGAGGGAGACATTTCATTCCTCAAGGTTACTCTTTGCAAGCCCAGTCCTGAGAAATGGCCCCAAGTAATAAGCGGTCAGGGCCTTATATTTTTGGCATTCCCAGCAAGACATGTAGGAGTGTGAGAGACCCATGAAAGAATGATTCCCAGCACTGTTGTTAATTCTATTTTATAGATGGACAAACTGAGGCTTAAAAAGATTAAGTAACTTGCCTGTGGTTGCACACCAATTAAGTGGTGGAGTAAGGATCCAAACCAGGGTATGTTAAACCCATATTTTTAGCTCATCCATTTTTTTTTTTTTTTTTGTCATTTAAATAAATTCACAAATCAGGGGGGAAAAAAAGTAGGAAAAAGTATTGTGTCCCAATTTCTGGTTTTAAGAACCTAGTATTATGAAAAGGACCTAGTATTATAAAAAAAATTGTTTAAAAAAAATAAGAATAGAGGGAAATGTACAGTGATAAAGAAAACAAGAGCTTAATACTTCAGTCTTTTCTTTCCAATTCAGTATTCCTAGAAATAATGTAAATTGAGCCAATTTTGCATGAAATTTGGATCCAAATGCAAATATAAATTTTCATCTATGTTAAAAAAAAAAAAAAGAAAAGAACCTAGTGTTACAAGTATCATTCAACTTGTTACTGCATTGTGGTCCTAAATGAATATGTTTGCTTTTCTAAATACTGAAGGGAACTGCCTGGTGTTTTCTTCAGCATTATTTATGGATATACTTGGAATAGTTTCCCTAAGCATGTTTCCATTAACAGGTGCTACCTGTTCAAATAAATTTGGGAAACCATAGCTTAAACAGAGTTGGGGGTTTGGGGGTCTCTTTTTTCACAGAATCATTTTCGACCCCTACGTAGGCTAAGAATCATCATGAATCTCTGAGACTATAGAAGGTAGAATAGCGTGGAACATTTCCCAAGCTTGTTTGGCACGAGTACCATTTGTTAACAGAACCATACATGAGGACGTGGGGAGTTGCTGCTTTGGGAGATGTTTTAGTTTCTCAGCTGCTGAAACAATGGGTTGCCTTAACAATAGGAATTTATTGGCTCACAGTTTCAGAGGCTAGAAGGTATGCTCCCCTGCCCCCTCACCCCCACCCCAGGGGTTCTGTATCTCCTGCCTGGCTGGCAATCTTTGGATTCCTTGGCTTTTCCATCACACGAGAATACACATGGCAGTGTCTTCTTTCTTTTCCAGGCTCCATTGACTTCCAGCTTCTTGCTTCAACTGTGACTGCTTCTTCTGTATCCAATTTCCTTTGCTCCTAAGGACTTAATCCATGTTGGATTAAGGCCCCACCCTCATTCAGTTTGGGCATACCTTAACTAATAGCATCTCAAAGGTCTTTTTTACAATGGGTTCATACTCACGGGACCAGGGTTTGGGACCTGAACATGCCTTTTTGGGGGGATATGATACAATCCCCAACAGAAGGTATTAAGGAATAGGTAACTGTTTTTCCCCATTGCTCAGTAGACATATCCTCTGTGCCTTTGAGTTCTAAGTCATTGAGTTACAGAGCTCTTTGTCCCTGGTTCTTTTCTAGCTGACAGAATGTCTGATGTTCTCCATACCCATCACCGCTTCTAATCTCTGCTGGCTGCTATCACTGTTTCTACAGTGTCAGCTTTTGTGTCTAATAGTCACAGCTTCTAATGTTTACCCTTTTCACTTTTCTTTTCTTTTAAATGCTCTTCTTTTTTTTTTTCCTTCAATATTCAACTGCTTTTCTCGTGCTTCTTGACCTTTATGTAAAAAGACTGACCTTTTACATAATGTAAAGGCCAATCAGGACACTTTTTTCCTTCTGTTTGCCAGGTTTACCATAAATAGAGCAACCAGTAAATTCTTTGGCCCTTGAATTGACTTTTTGTATTGTTGAGTTTACAATAGTATCTTATTGGCCATCAAAATCTGTGTTTTGATTTATTTTGTTTGCCTTCTTCTGGGTACATTCTGCCTACTTAATGATATTGGAAAATTGATCTCCTGATAACCAAGATTTTACTGTACCAGGAAGTACAAAACATAGTTGTGCCCTTAGGTAGCCTAAAGCACCTTTAGTCATTACTAATGTGAAGAGTTTTTGTAAGATATGTATTTCTGTTTGTTTGAGATGAACAGAAAGCTGATATACTAAATTCTGATGACCTCATTGTTAAGGTTTATTGTTCATTATGTTATATACTGTATGTTCAATGAGGACCCTGGGAGAAAAGCTTCTTTTTAAGCATCAAGATTAATTGTGCTTCTGTGGAAAAATTGGTTTTCTATCATTCTCTTAGGCATTGCAAATCTTATAAGTGTTATGCCTTTCACCTTATATTGGCAAAATGAATGGTGTGGTAATTTAGGGCAAGTGTGGATTAGCCATATTCCTGTTTTCATTTTAAGTGCTTATTGTGTGTTTCCTTTTTTCTTTCTGACCTGGTTTTAATTTTAAGTATCCTTGTAAAATGCCTTAAGAAAAAATGCATTTTACACTGGGATTTTCACTTGTATGCACTTTTGCAATTATTTATATGGATGGTCCTGTTTACCTTTTTATCACTAAGTACTTGATGGTTTGAGAGAAATGTTTTGAACAATTGCCTTGTTAAGTAAATAATTTATTGGTGCTTCACATTTATGTTGACACTTGTCAATAATTTAAATGATCACTGTTTAAATCAAGGCTAATTAAACTTATCTTTCTTAAAAAATGAGACCTGTTAATTGAAGCATGGATGTCTGGTTTATTTGTTTCATACTGTAGTTATTTAGGCTCTATCACTAGGCAAGTAAGAATTTTATTAGTGATAAACATATAGTGTTCGTGGAGACATTAAGCAAACTGTCCAAGGTTGCATGGCTAGTAAGTAGTGGAGTCTACTATGTGAACACAAGAGTCTGACTCCAAAGCCTAAGCTCTTCACCATTATACTATTTCTGTGTTGTCTCCCATTAAACTATCATGTGCTGTATTGGAAGTATTCTGTCATGATAGGTTGTTAAAAAGTTCCCTACTAGTGATTTCAATAAACTGGATATAATTTAGCACAATATTACTGTGGCCATTTAACTCCATATTAATGTGGTTTTAAAGTATAAAGGCAGGCTAGAAGTTGAGATCACATGTTGATTGGTATGTGATCCCTAATCAGGAGAGATTTTACCAAGTCACCAAGTCTGGTCTAACAATTTGTGAATTAAATGTAGGAAAGAATGGTTGAGTTTATCTTCCCATAGTTCTCGTAGTTCATGGTCTGAAGACCTGGAATATTGGGCTGAATCATGAATTTCTCTGATTGTAGTTAAAAGGGGAAATTTTTTTATTGTATATATGTTACTAGAATATAAATTTTTAAAAAAACATAGGCTATACAACACAGTAAACTGTTTTGTAAATAGTGGATATAGTTAATACAATTACGAAAATGTTCTTTCATGAAATGTAACAAATGTATCATAATAATGCAAGGTGTTAATAATAGGATGGTGTATGGGACACTGTATTTTATGAGTGATTTTTCTGTAACCCTTCAAGTTCTCTAAGAGAACAAGTTTTTTTAAATCAAATTATTAAGGATGTTTGGGTTAATACATATGTTTTTAAAAGAAATTCTTGATAAAGTAAGTGCTTTGGCACTCCATATATCATTCTGCTAACTGTCAAGCTAACAGAAATTAACCACAAAACATAGTCCCAGTTCTATTTGATCATGGGCATTTAATTTAGCTCCCTGGGCCTGGCTCCTCAATCATAAAATGAGGATTTGGAATTAAATCCTTTCATCTCAAAGTGGCTTGTCAAATAAAGAATAAGCGTATGGTTTTCCCTCTCCTTTCTAGCTTGAACAGATGGACTTGGAAGTCCGAGAGATACCACCCCAAAGTCGAGGAATGTACAGCAACAGAATGAGAAGCTACAAGCAAGAAATGGGAAAACTTGAAAAAGATTTTGTGAGTCAAATCCCATCCTTTGTCATATTAGCTAGTTTTTAACTGATTTTTCATTTATATTTTTTGCTATTTCCTCCACACTCTTCAGTCAGTATCAAATACATGGACTTCAGGGGCTCATTTAAAGAACAAGCAACAGCTTCCATTATTTATGAATTGGGGACTTGAAATTATGTTGTAGAGATAGCTAATGATGGAATTTAAGGTATGTTGGATCCCTGACTCACAGATGGATCCAAATCATGCAGTCCTTTGGATCTGGATAGAATTTTATTTGTATTTGGTATCTAGTAGAATTCTGAAACCCAGTGTCTGGTCTTCTAGACTTTGCAGTCTTTAAAATGCAATGTCCAGGGGCTCGTGAACCTTCTGAATGTAGGTCACTCTTTTGGGATATAAACGTGTATGTGTATTTTTTCCCCCTGGGGCATGGTCCATAGGCTTTCGAGTCTTAAAAAGGTAGATAACACCCTACCCACCCACCCCCACACACACACCCCCCATCCACACATGCAGAGTTAAGAACCACTACTGTCAATGAATAGTTTATATGTGATCTTTGGTTTCCATTGCCTCATGAGAATATTTAGCTTCCTATAATCTGGTTTTCAATTCTACCCACTTTATAGCAAATTTGAGAATAAATAGTTATTAGAATTAACAGGAATAGAAAAGAAAGAGCTGAGGGAAGATCTGAGTTTCTGTTGAGTAACAGCAGGCATTGGTTGGCCTGTGACTCACCTGTGGTCCAAATTCATGAGGCTCCTCCCCTCTGCTCCTGCCTTCTGTGTTTGGCTTTTGGAAGCCAAACCTTTTAGATGACAATATACCTTTCACTACAAGGCTCATGGCACTGGACTTGGTAAAAAACTCTGCTGGAGTCTGGAGAAGGGGTGATTTGCAGTTGTGCATGTTTATTTTGTGATTTAATGTCTAGTTTCCTGAGAAGTTGATGTGGGCTGCATCAGTGATTGATGACAGTAAAATAAAATATTTATAAGGATTATCTTAGTTTGCTTACCTCATTTCCCAAAGACTTTCCTCTTGTGTTCTAGAAAAGTGAGTTTAGTTTTAATCTCTTCTTTAAAAAAAAATTTTTTTTTTTAAGTACCGGAAACAGGGGTTGAACCCAGGACCTCATATTTGGGAAATTGGTACTCAAACACTGAGCCACCTTGACTTCACTGAGTTGTTGTTGTTTTTTTTTTCATTTGTTTTGCTTGTTGTTTGTTTTTGTTTTTTCAGGAGGCACTGGGAAGTGAACCCAGGACCTCCCATGCGGAAGGCAGGTGCTCAACTGCTTGAGTCACATCTACTCCCTCTTAAAATTTTTTGAAACATTAAATTACTTTTGTGGTTTATTAGAAGTCAGCTAGCCCAATCTTCAGGCTTTTTTGTTTCTTGAAGAGTCTTCCCCTGGCTAGAGTCCACTAATTATTTGGAGATTATATACATGGATAAGTATTCCTTTCTTGGGTATATTTTCTATTATGAAAAAAATGTGGAACCAGAAACAATGAAGTAAAAGTTTATTTTCTAAGCTATCATTAAAAATTCATGTGTTTTTATATATAATTGCTACCACAGCTTTCTTCTACCATATCAAGAAACATCTTTTACCATCACCATCACCATCACCTTCTATTATATACTGATTTACAGTTTACAAAGTGCTTTAACAGATGTCATTTCATCTCACTGTATCAAGAGTAGGTAGTGCAGATGGGGATCATTGTCCCTACTTTACACATGATAAAGCCAAGAGATTCAGAATGGCTAAAGATTTCATGCAACAAGTCTTTCTTGAGCCTCTCTGTATATCAGTGACCTAGGTGCTGGAATATAGTGGTGGACGAAACAGAAAGTTCTTGCTCTCGTGGAATTTAAAGTCTAGTGGGGAAGGCAATAAACAAATGCATATGCTATAATTTCAAGGAATGATATATGCTATAAAGAAAAATAAAGTGATGTCCTCCCATGGCCCACTGGGTGGACTGGGGGAGAGAGTAAACTGTAATGTGGACCATTGACCATGTAGTGCAGCAGTGCTCAGAGATGTATTCACCAGGTGCGGTGGGTGTCATGTGATGATGGAGGAGGTTGTGGTTTTGGGGGAGGAGTGTTTGGGGGGTGTATGGGGACCTAATTTTTTTAATGTAACATTAAAAATAGATTAATTAATTTAAAAAAAGCAAATGGCTAGTGAGTGACAAATAGGGTGGTTGTGGCTATTTTTGCTAGAATATTCTCTGTACCTTTAATGAGAGGAAAAATGGTAGGTGTTACAGAGGAAAGCAGAAGAAAGATCTACTAGGGCGTTGGAGGTCATGGTAAAGACATTGGCTTTTTTTTTGGAGGTACCGGGGACCTCATATGTGGGAAACCGGCACTCAACCACTGAGCCACATCAGCTTCCCTGAGTTGTTTTTTTTCCATTGTTTTTGCTTTGTTTTGCTTTTTGTTTTTTCAGGAGCCACTAGAACCGAACCTGGGACCTCCCATGTGGGAGGCAGTCACTCAAGTGCTTGAGCCACATCCGCTACCCCAAGATAGTGGCTTGGTTTTTTTTTTTGTTTTTGCTTTTATTCTCATTTGATGAAAAACCATTGGAAGACTTTGGGAAGCCTGTGGTTGGGATTTACCTTCTCAGGTACCTTAACTCCTTTTTTATAGCTGCCTCCATTGTCACGCACCCTATCACATGAGATAAGTATCTGCATAGAGTATAGAAAATATTTACCTAAGTCCTTGTTTTGATTCTTATTTCTTTTGTATATTTATTCTCTTATTTTTTTCTTGTAACTGCCTTATGGTGACATACCATATCTAAAAATAGTCACATCTCTATGTTACTGTACATTAGGCAGATACCCCTGTCTCCTTGTAATATTAAGACTTTGGGGGAGCACATTGCCAATGAGAAGATGGAAAAGACAATGCAACACTTTTTTCTTTGACACCATTGGCCACTTGCTTTTTTTTCTTGCCCCCCCTCCTGCCTCTTACCCTTAGGTGATTCTGTTTTTCAGGTTGCTTCTCCACTTTATCCCGCTGTTTCACGGTGTATGTAGTTAGCCTCTCCTGCGGCCTCAGTGGTTGCATCTGTACTGACCTGTATTTCTAGCTCAGACCTTTCTTGAGCTGCAGATTCATATTTCTTACTACTTACTGGGCATCTCTACCCCAGAGTCCCTTAAACATTTTAAGTTTAACAAGTACTGTCACTTCAGAGTTATCTTTAATATTTTCCTTTCAGCATTTTGCTTATCCAGCTGGTCATTGAGAATTATCAATCCTGCCACTTAAATGTTCCCCACATTTTATCTCTATTGCTTATAAACCTTCATTCTGTTTCAGTGTGAATGACTGTAATAGTCTTCCCTACCTCTAATCGTCTACTTTAAACCCTTCCACACCACTCTAGAGTTATCTTCCTAACACATGGATTTGAAGATGTCATGCTGTTCCACAGAATCCTACAGAATTCTCAGTGCTTACTGACTTATAGGCTTTCTTTTCTGTCCCATTGCTTTTTTACATGTCTAGTAATTTTATTATGATGTGCTTGATATTGTGGATCCCATGTTGTTGAAAGCCTGAAAATTTTTTTTTCATTTTTATTATCACCCCTCTAAGGAAGGTTTTCAGAAATTTTTTCCTAATCCCCCTTCCCCTAAGAAATTATAATGCCACAGATATTCATATACCTGTTTATGTACTGTGGTTCTTTGGAGGGCCACACATCTTTGTAATATCTAAGATACTTTACCCCCAAGAACCAATTTTTGTCTCTTTGGAGTCAATATTGCCCCTGTTGACAATGCTTGCTGTAGATAGTATTGAACTTTGTTCAGCCAGGCAGATCATTTACTGGAGGATCAAATTGATCCTTTCAAGGTTTATTGTTGAGCTTTGTTAGGATATGTCTAGAGTAGCCCTACTTTTAAGGTGTGACTTTTCTTGGGTTACATTTGAATATTCAAAGTGTTCAGCAAGTACTTTCCCCTATGGTTAGTTGGAATTCTGTCTCCCTGTATGGGCAACCTCTAGACTCTCCATCCACGCCATAGTTCTCCAGTACCTGTTCTCTGCAAGATCTCTTGGAGGATTGCCCTCTGCATGTGCAAGTTCATTTCCAGTTAGAGACTTAAGGGGACTCCTTTGTAGATTACTGGAGCTCCTCCCTTGTGTGACTCCCTTTCCTATACCCTGCTAAATTTCACCCACCTCAGCAGTCCCAAACTCCAGTGTCTGCATCCAAAGATCAACAGCACTACCGGGCTCTGTTTAAACTCCACCTCTATATGTTACAATCTGGAAAGTACCTCCCAACTGAAAGCTATGAGAATCATGGGGCTCATTTCCAATGTTTCTCTTCTCCATGGGATTGCAGTCTGTGCTGCTTATTGTTCAACTTTTGAAAACATCCACTTCATACATTTTTTTCCATTTGTACAGTTGTTTAGAGTGAGAGAATTAGTCTTGTACCAATTACTCCATCAATGAAATTTCAGTTTAGTTTAATGCTTCTTAATCCCTTAGCGATAATTAAGTGTATCTGAGAATGAAAAAAGAAGTCTACTGTTTACAATGACCAAAAGATTTAAAAATTCAGGCTCTAATTTGTGATCATAATTGTTTGAGGTTAAGAGAAGGCAGTGGTCACCATATGGTCCCATATATATGGTTGATGTTCCCAATGATTCTTTTGGCTTGCCTAATCCCGTTCTTATTGGGTTTTGGTCTCCATAGCTTTATAATGTTCACTTTTGCCTTTTTTGCAGTCTCAGAGTAATTGAGGAATGTTACATCCAGAAGGGTTCAAATCTAGTCACTTTCTTTTTTAGAACACATTACTTATCTTAAAGTCACACCTCTGTTTAGAGCCAGCACCAGAATCAAATAGCCTATGTTCCCATTCAAATGCTATTCCCAAGATCCTTTGAGATCCCCCCACTTGAAGTTTCCATAAACATTAATTTAATAGTCTTTTTATGTATTCAAAAATAACTTATAAAAATAAAATTCATGTATTTAAGCTGTTCTTTTCATTTCTTCCTTCAATATTGATATGAGGCATGTTAGGATGTGCCAGGAAAATGAACCAGCTGAAAGGGGGAAAAATATAGTTGGGGATTGTTCAAGTTTAAGATTATTGTTTGCTTCTCAAGAACATCAGATAAAAAATCCTAAGTTTGTACAAACAACAACAACAAAATTCTAAGCTAAGCTTGTATAAAATGTTTTGACCAGCTTTCAATAAGTAGAAAAAGAAAAGAACAAGTAAGTGATTTACCGGGATAAGTTTCCAAAGGTTATGAGCACATGGTGTGCTGAATGCTTTTTACATCTCCGAGGCTGCATTATGATGGGAGCACCATCTTGTGGCTGATTTGTATAGATGCACACTTCTTTATTGCAGTAAAGCTGACCTTCCTTTAAGACACACACACAAATACAGAAACACACAGAAGGATTTTGGATGGGGAATTAGATTGTAATGAATGTTAAAAATAAAGCATTTTAGCCCCGGTCTCAAGTTCACTTCTATCCCAGGGCAGTGCCTGAATGCTTTCCTTTTCCAGTTTGGCAGGCTATGTGAAGTGATTGTTAGGCCAGCTCCCAGTGCAGAGCTGTCTACATCAGAGAATGGCACTTCTATTGACAGTCTCAGCAGTGAGGCTGAATGGTCCTAGAATTCCAACTACCTGCGGACTATCAGAGTTGGTCCCTTAGGTCAGGGTTCAAAGGATGTTGTGGAACAGCTTGAAGCTTTTACTGCCACTACCTGTACTCTCTCTTTTAATAGGTGAATGGACAACTTGAGTATCTGAGTTTATCAGTGAAGCCCAGTACCTCATATTCTTTTTTTTCCTCTAAGTCTGAGATAGACTAAAGAAGTGCAAATGAGAAAGATGAACTCCTTTAAAATTCTGATTTTCATTAAAAGGTCAAGAACTTGATGCTTCTGTTTATCTTTTCTGAATTTATGATTTCCTGGGATGTTTTACTTCTAGTTCTTTGGCAGCTGAAAACCTGTGTTAGAGGTTTCGATAGTCTCAGTGATGATATGTTTTAATTACAACATCAGGTAACCTTTTTTGCAGGAACATAAGTACATTTTAAAAAGAAATGAGAAAGCCAGCCTGGACAGAACCATCCCAAAGGAAAAATTTTCCTCTACTCTAAGCACTTAATAAATATGCTTGCCATTTAAAAAAAAAATTAATTTGTTGTTTGATTCTGGGTAAAAATAATACCTGCTTATCACTGAATGTTCAGAAAATACTGAAGAGTATAAAGAAGGAAAAAAATCATGTTAGTTTTATTACCTCAAAAAAAATTTTTTTTCATGCTTTATCTTCCCTTCTCCCTTCCCTTGCAGAATGTATTGTTTTATTTTATATTGTAGTGCTCTTAACCACATTTCATTCTTTTTTTTTTAAGGCAGGATTATAACATTTGTATTTTCCATTCCTATGAATTCTTAATCATTTTAATGAGTTCATAATAACTCATTGAGTGATTCTCCTTTTGTTGAGTCCTAACGTATTTCCGTTTACTTCCCCCACAATTTATTTTGCTGCAATGGACATATTTGAACAGGATTATTTCATCAGGATTGTTTCTCAGAAGGGGGATTGCCAAATCAAAGGGTATCTACAATTTTATACCTCTTAATAAAATATGCCTGGAGCCATATTTTTATTATTATGCCTTATTAGATCATTTTTGTTGTTCTTTCTCCTTATCTTCTCTATGTTAGAATGAAATTTAAGAAGTAAAAATCATAGGTAGCCCAGCACTAATCACTTTATATGCATTACTCAAATAATCCTCCAACAATTACATAAGAAAGATTTTATTATTATTTGTTATTATGGGGATTTTACACACTCCAGGTAAATATAGCAGATTTCTTTTTTCTGCAGAAACTGAAGAGGAGTCCTTTCAGTTACTTGGGTGTGGCTTTGACCTTAAAGGGAGAAAGTATTCATGTTACTGTATTTACATGTTTGTGTTTGTGTACATGTGTGTGATTTTCCTTGTCTGCTGCAACCATTCTCTTAAGAACGTGGTTCCCTATTACTTAGGCTCCCCTAGGTGAAATTGTTAGAAAGCCATCATGCTATTGGCCTTCTTTGTTTGTAGGATTCTCTTTCTAGGCTTTGACCTTGGTAAATCTAGTCACAGAGCTCCCATTAATTTCAAAGGCTGACACAGAAAGTAGACCCACAGGGAAGGGAAGAGACCAAAAATCTATCCTCAGCTGTAGTCAAAGCCTTCTGGGTGCTGATCTGTGCTTGTCTGTCACTCTGGTCTCCTTACCCAAGGTGCTGTAAAGGGTTCATGTTCTTGACCCTTCTCCCCACTATGTATACTTAAATGGAATGGTAGTATGTGTTAAATATTTTATTGTTGGTCTTAACGTGCTGAGTTTGAGGTTGGCCTTAATAGATTTTCTTCACTTGGTACCTCTGACACTTTCTTCCAGTGTGACTGTTTTTACGATAATTGCTTTGGGCTTGAGACCATTGTCTTTAGCTCTTGTAGAGTTTTATGACCTGCAAAATCAGCTTCCATATCTACTATTGTCATTGACAAAGTTGAAGTGTGGAATACTTATATAGATATGTGTGTGTATATGCACCCATGCATGCATGTGTGTGTAAATTTTTAAAAAATTTATGTCAACTCCCCGATTGAATTTTTCAAGTTAATTGGAATACTTTTTCCTACCTACTTACCAATTTTTTTAAAGTTATGGAGCCATTTTATTATGGAATGAATCAATTTTTGTTTTGACTTGGTGGCATTTCTAGTTGTATGAATTTTCTAAGTAAAGTATATATTTCTGAAAAGTGTTAACTTGTTTAAAAAGAGAGAGAATATACAGTTGGGTTTAATGCAGCCATTTCTGCTTATAATCCCTCTCAAATTACTTAGCAAATTATTATTGACTTTGGTTTCGTTTGTTTGTTTTGCCTAGCCATTACTTAGGAAATAGAAAAATGGTTTTGAAAGATTATGAACCCATGACAAATGTGACTTCAGCTTTAGTCACTAGATGGCACTGTTTGTTTGCAAAGTACCATGCCTTGAAAAAGAAAATCTGGTAGTAACTGAAATTACTGCCTCATGAATAAAATATTTCTGCTGGGATTTGCATTTCTATATTGGCTGGAGATACTGTGTTGAATGTTTTATTAACCAGCCCAGCGCAACTGTCAGCCTATTAAAGAGATCCAATGGTCCCTGTTTAAATAAACAAAATAAATCCAATTCGTCAAATTGTGTTCATGGCTGTTTATTTTCCATTCTTTTGATGTACAGTTTATTTTAAGTTAAAGCCACATTATTTTAAAAATTAATGGGGAAATGTTATTTGGTGTTTGGAACATGAAGAAGCTAATTGCCATCGTCAAAAAGCCAGCTCTGTTTTAATGTTAAATTGTTTGCTCATAAATAGTCAAATTTTCATTGGTTGCTTGTAAACTCCCAATGGTCAAAAGTAGTCTGATATTCTGACAAATCTGTGGTGAAAAATTCTGTTATCGAGATTTGTGGAAACCCTGTTTAATTCACTGGGAAGAAAATAACTATATATTTTAAAGACAAGCTGTTTACTTGGTTGTGCCTTTGAGTCATACTCACTTTTCATGTATGATTTACTATTCCTTGGAAGGAAAAGTAACTAATTGATTTTTAAATGAAATGCCTTTTATCAAAGTACTTGCCAGTTGCTCTGATAATTGTCAAACATTACAGGTGAAGTAAGGCAGTGGCACTGGTAGTGGTGTTGCTAATAGCAACCCAAAGAAGCCTCAAGGTGGTATCTCCGTACATAGCTGATGTGTGCATGATCATTGCCCTCTTAAAGCTTATGTTCTAGAGATCTTGAAACTCACAATTGCATCATTTAATACCACTGGCTGAACTAGAGATTTCAGAGTTAGGCCCTAGGGTTACAAAACTATTTAAATAAAGTAAGTCAATTTTGTTCTTTGCTAAACTAATGTAAGTTAGCAACTAGCAATGACACATTATGGTGCTCTTACTTCCACTTCATTTTTCACAAATCTTCAGTTACTTTTAATGCCAATCTTACTGTCTTTTATCTCATTCCACATTTGTGAGATACAGAACAAAACTTAAAACAGATTAGGCACCTTTGACTTGGCATATCGCTTTTGGGAGTGTTCATCTGGTTCTAATGAAGACTGAGCCAGATCTGCTGTCTAAGGTGAAGGTTTTTAAACTATGTAATAGTAGTTAGGGAGGTTTGCTATGTTAACTATTTTCAGCTTTCCTGTACAAGAAATTAAAGTGGGGCTAGAATAGATTTTACAGAAGACATTTCTGTTGATTTCAAGTCCTTGTAAGCCTCCTAGGAAATGGGTACAGATAGTCTCATTTTTTTTGCTTAGATTGTTGTTTGACTTTTTGAACTGTACTTATTCAAAAAAAAAAAAAAACAAATCATATTAAGAATAAAAACAAATACCAAAGTGTCAGTCAAATTGTAAGATTGCATTTTTAGCTTTTTTTTTTTTAAAAGTTCATCAGATCATGGATTAAAAGCCTTTGCTAGAAATGCTTCTGAAATGCTTAAGTGTGCTCACGGTAGGAATCATCAAGAAATGCAAATCTGTCCTCCCTTCATTTTATTAGTTCTTTAGACTTCTCATCTCTTTGAAAATTCACAAAAGCTATTACAGGTCAAAGCCCCATCATTAAAGATTCTGAGGAAATGTTCAAATTTTCTCATTCTGGGGTTGGTTCTGTTAAATATTGTTTACAACAAGTTACCACTGTCTTGGACTTGAAAATTTTCTGTGAAATGCAGATTTCTATTATTGGTAATGAAAAATATGGCCAATAATTCTTTGGAGACAGTATCAGATTTTATGCTTTGGAAAGTTACATTGTATGACATTGACCTTGGTGTAAAATGTCCTATTATTGAAATGAAATGAGTATTCTCTTCCTTAAAAGTATTTTCTTTAAAACAGGTATGCCCTTTGTTAATCTCTTCTAATTTTTTTAGCAGGCATCCTTTCATCATAGAACATTGCATCTTTGCATATCGAGTGACAAACATCTTTTTGTTTCATTGTTTTCTTACTGTGATCTTTCTATATAAACCTATTATACAAGTAAGTATTAATTGAAGTAACATTAGGTAATATCTGATTTTTAAAGTAAAGCTTAGCTAAAAGGAGAAAACCATCTCCATTGTTAGAAGCTTTCAGATTTATATTCTTTTTCATTTCATTGAAGTTTAAATTTTTTCTACTTTTTTGAAAGAATGTGGTTCAGCACTCTCCATTTCAAATGCTGTCTAATCCAGGGCTCCTATTTGAAGGCTTTATTTACACTTCAAAAATATCATGTAAATATTGTTAGACTTTTGTTAGAAACGGTCAATCCCATGTTTTTCTAATACTGTGTACAAGCTAAATTTGGTTATGGACCACAATGCCAAAGGAGAAAGTGAAATAGTGTGAAAAGCACAGATGATAGACCTGAGACCTCGGACATTTGACGTTTTCATTTTGAGCTTCAGTTTCCTTATCCATAGACTTGGATCATATCCCTTCTCCCTACCTACTGGGAAAATATGATAGTCAAATAAGATAATAAATGTGAAAATTCTCTGAGAACTGTACTAATTTTTAGTTAGTGACTTTCCTGTGAACAAGTAGTAATCCTATAAAGTTTAGATGTTAAAGTATCTCAAGGTCAGAAGGGACCTTAAATATCCTAAAAATATAAATCTTTTCCTTGGTGCTTCAGTAGACTAACTGCTGAAGCTTACACAAAGGATTGAAGCATGAACTCGTCAGTCTTATTCTCCAACATGACCTTCTATATTGGATTGCTTTTATGTTCTAGCATATTTTATTTTGCAAACAACTTCTTAGAAATTAATCTATGGTAACAGCAAGCAAGGGGTTTCTCTTAACCTTGTAGTGGTGGAGTCAGAATTTAAGGTAGAAGAATTATATATTGATTTTATAATTTTATTGTATATATAGCTATTTTATATTTGTACTGACTTTTCATCTGTTGTTTGAAGTGTACATTGAATTATTTACTTTGGTTTTCCTGCCTAATTTCTGATAACTGACATTTCCCAGAAATGGTTTGAAGTATCTGGACAAAATGGAAATAAGACTAACCTTTTTTTTTTTTAACTGTGTTATTGCCAACATATTCTCTGAACTCACCTTCTTTTCTACTCAAGTCCAGATTTTGGGAGATTTGTTTTAACAGTTGCATTTTTAGAATATTTTTGTTGAATAGTATTCTCCTATCATTAGATAATAGACTATGAAATAACTTGAACTTTTTTCCCAGTTTTCCATATATTAAATTAAAAATGGTTTAGAAAATGTTTAATGACAAGAGCCATATTAACTTGAGTAAAATAAAATCATGAAACTATTTCACTTATTTTTAATTACCTTTCATATATTAAAAATGTACTAGCATTTTCTTATATAGTAAATAAAGAGCATTTTTCATGAAAGTCCCACATATAATAAATTAAAAGGAATTGACATTCTTTTCTACTAACCAAGCATAAATTATTTCTGCCTTCTTAAATCAGTTGTCCCATATTCCATTATTGGGAAGGAGAGAGAGGGAAGATTCTATAGCACCTATTAAATATTGTCATTAATATAAAAAAAAAAAAGAATTGGCTTTAGCATACCTAAACACAGCAATCAAATAGTCCCATAATTTAGGAGTTCCAAATGTCATATCCTGAGAATTTGGTTTAGGATAAGGCAGTATAATACACAGCTAGAAATAGTGTGGTGGAGTTAAAATGATTTGAATTTGCCATTAAAATGATATTATTTGTTGTAAAACAAATAATAACAAATTTCAAACTAAAGAACAAACAAAGAATTGAAGAGAACTTTCTAGCTGATTGTTGTTCTACTCACTTCATTAAAGTTAGTTTTAGTTTTGAAGGCTTTCAACAATTCGTTTTTGTTGTTTTTGGTAGAGTCCCAAAAATTTACATGTATTTACAAGATGAATAGGACAGTTTTCAAGGTGCTCATTGTCTTAACATTTAATATACTCTGGTAAGCAAAATTATAGAGATATAGATAGTACAGCATGTGAAAACAGGGAGGGACATGCACCCTTCTGTGGGGGCAGAGGGAGTTGGGAAGAGGGAGAGCACGCTGCAAAGTGGAACTTTGTGAGGAAAAACACCCTCTAGGAAATGATATCTGAACTGAGGCTTGAAGGATGAGTTGGATTTGAGAGAAGCAGGGTTTATGCAGGTTGCAAGAAGAGCATGAACCAAGGGAAGAAGGGTTAGTATAGTGGGAGGGAGGAAGGGAAGGGCTACGGTGAAGTAGTTCTGGTGTAAAAATATGGGGCGAGAGCCACTGTTCCCAAACTTTGCTGCATGTTTGAATCACCTGAAGATTTTTAAAAGTTCAGATGCCTGCTCCCACTCCCGGACATTGCGATTTCTTGGGATAGGGTGGGACTGGACATCAGGATTTCTTAAGGCTCTTCAGGTGATTCTGAGGTGCAGCAGTGTGGGACTGGGAACCACTGGCCTGGGGTGCAGGGAATTGAGCTGGAGAGTGGAAGTTTGGGAAAGGCCTGTTGGTTATGTTGAGGAAGTCTGCATTTCCTAAACTGTGGTTTCTATACATGGCGGGGTAATAGTGTTGCTTTATATTTAATGAAGCACTTAAAAATTTGAAGCTCTTTCTTCCGTATGAGTTGCAGTGCCATTTTCTCTTTCTTAAATCATCATTGTTATTAAGTTAAATAAACTGTCAGTTATTTTTGAAATTGACAAAAGCCAACATATAAAAGTGACAGTTATCCCCATTTCTTTAGTACTAAAATACTTTAAAAATTAACTTCCTTTTTGTATAAAATTAGGAATTTTGATCACCTCTAATTGGGAAACACAGAGAAGCCATGGCCTGAATAATTTTTCTCCTTAGGTGGCAAAACCAATATTTTAAATTTTCACTTGAGCCTAGAGCGAAAAATAAAGGAACAAAACCCTTAGCTTTCAATTGCATACTACTAAGGCTGCTTTTGACCTCCTTTCCTAAGCTGATGTCAATAGACCATCTCTACGTGAATTTTGTTTTTAAATGTAAAATTTTAACTGCTTTGGAAATAAGCATATTAATTCCCTTATAAAAAGAAAAATATAATTATAAAAGTCATATATAGAGAAGTTAATAAAAGTTATTTCTGATAAAATGAATCTTTAAAAAAAGTTATTTCTGGATTAAGAAAAACTATATAGACATATATGGTTTTTTCCTTCTCCTTGTTAAGTCTTGAGAGACTGATTGTAACTTAATTTTGTACAAGAACTGTCAAGAAATTGTTAGTAATCTCTAATCTGAAAAAAAAAAGTACTGGATGTGATGGATAAATAGGATTCTGTTATGGCCAACATCTTCATTGATCTTAACAGAATTGCTCTTTGCCTCCCCTGTGTCTGTATTTTCTCTTGGCAGTAAGCCAAGTAAATTTGGAACAGAAAGAAAGAGAGAAAATCTACTTGGTTCCAAATGATGATAGCTGTGCATTAGTGTGGAGAAAATAACTTATAACTTGTGAGTAGAATTACAAGAGAATTTCTTGTCCCTTGTTTAGGGGGAAAATTGAAGTTCCTTTTGTGACCAAGTTGGAAAATGTGTAACTTAACATAACCCATAGTTTATGGTATCACCTTATGATCATCATATCAAGCAATATGTAGAGTTTTAAATTATGGAATAACTTTTAACCTATTTCTGCACTGCAGTAAGAAAAAAGACAGGTTAGAATAAAATACTATTCTGTGTCTTCAGCAGTCATTCTTTTAAGATCTATTGTATTTTTAAGGCAGAACAACTCTATTTGTCAGTTTTTTTAAAAACATGGTGTATGTTTGAAGAATTTGGGTTTATGGATACATTATTTTACTGGAGACTGAAGTCTAATTTTCCTCATGAAAATATTCTATTTCCAAGTGCTTCTTCATAAGTTTTGCAAATTTACTTCTTTAAGCCAATCATCATACCCTCAGGTTCATTTTAAGACAATAATCTTTCTGTGGGTCTAGAGAAAGATTTTGGTTGAGGTTTTGCCAGTGCATTTTATATTTGAAAGAGCTTTCACTCTTCTTCCTCTATTCAGAGACTGTCAAAGTTGTAAGTTTGTGCTTTCCAATTCATATGGAAAATTGCCACAGATGGCACTGTGGCTCACATTGATGTTTAAAATATGCCAAGTTGTTACATTCTGTGAGAGAAGTTTTGAAGACCAAATTTATTTAAAATAGACCCTTTGTATTATGGTCTTATTTTTTACTTCTGAGAAGGAATTGTATTAAACCTAGCAAAACTAGAAATAGTATTTTTTAAATATTAGTAAACAGTGTTTTACAATATATTCTGAGCGGCTGCATTTCTTGTGCAGTCTTATTACATGGGTATAGTACCTAGCAAGTGAAGATTACAAGTGCGCCCATGATTCTCATGTCTCCCAGAATGCACTATTGAAACCTTGCCACTAAATCAAGCATGTTCATCTTTTTAGTTCTGTCATGACTGGGGCTAAACAACTGTCACTGGCAAGTGACAAGAGGCATAGACAGCAGGGGAAAGAAAAAGAGAAAAGAAAGTAGGAGTAGTAGGAAATAAAGTCTAAGCGAAAGGGAGGGAAAATACCAACTCTCTGCCAGGAGAGTGGGATGCCAGCAGCAACTGCCTCGGGAGCCCATTTATTGGCTCTCATAGGATGATCCGCCTCCTCCTGCATATCTCAATACTTCTGACATCTTTTTAGATTCTAGGTTATACTAAGACATATCTCAAACAACAGTCTGATGTTATCATTAAGTTCAGGTGTGTTTCAAGAGTTTTACCAGTCCTCCAATTAAAAACAAACAAAAAGAAACCCATAAAGATCTATTCAGCTTCAGTGTTTCTGTTGTAGGCAAATAGTCCAAAGAATCTACTTGCAAGGAATATTAACTTGATTATGTATTTTTTTTTTATCCCATGTCATGAATGTGGAAATCTGATACATTTCCACCTTGATAGTGATACTTTGATAAAGAAGGGGGAATGAAATATGCTCTTTTAACTAGTCACTAGTGGTAATGAGCTGCCTTTCTTTTTGGTCTAGAACAGGGTTTTTCAACCATGGCAGAATTGAAATTTTGGGGCCGAAAATTCTTTGTTGTGGGGAGCTGTCCTATATCTTGTGAGATATTTAGCAATGTCTCTCACCTCTACCCACTAGATGCCAGTAGCATCACCCCAATCATGACAATCAAAAATGTCCCCTGGGGAAGAGGGCAAAACTGGTCCTGATTGAGTACTACTCTGTTTAAAATGATCACTGGTAGTGATTTTAGAGGGCAGGGGAATGAGAATTAAAAATTGAGGACCTCTAATAAGCTGGATATCATGTCATATATCATTTATTCTTCACAGTCAGTTTACAATTCAGACATATGAGGTTATGAAAAGTTAAGTCACTTTCCCAGGGTCTCAAAATTTGGATCCAGGCCTTGAAATCAAGTCTTTTTAACTCTAAAGCTCCTAAGTCATGCTCCTCTAAAGCATTTGTCTTTAAAGGATCACTAACGTCTCTGCTAGTTACAATGTGTAGAGTTTAACAGATGACTTGGTTCAAACAGGCTGTAGACCAAGAGAGGCAGTCCAGTGCCGTGGGCAGTACGTTGCCCTGAGGGTCAAGAGTTCTGGCTTTGGGTGTCAACGCACACTACCTGCTGAGTGCCATTGCTCAGGTCATTGTGACTCAGTTCTTCAACTGTAAGACGCAGGGCTCACCTCCATGCTCTCTAAGGTCAGTGAGCTCTATTGTTTAATGATGTTGAAAATTGCAGTACTTGGCATTCCAAGACCGGCACAAGTTTTCACATTGTTTTGTGCAGTTTAAGGTAATCTAGTATGCTCTGGAATTTGGGGCTCAAAAATTTTTTAAATATACTTTTTTATTTTTATTTTTAAAAGATACTTAGATTACATAAATGTTACATAAAAAAATAGGGGATTCCCATATGCCCCTCTCCCTACCCCTCCCGCATTTTCCCACATCAATAACATCCTTCATTAGTGTGGTACATTTGTTAAAATTGGTGAACACATCTTGGAACATTGCCACTCAGTGTGAATTATAGTTTACATTGTAGTTTGCACTCTCTTCTGCATGACTTTTTAAGTTATGACAAGATATATAATGGCCTGTATCTGTCACTGAGTGCCATTTAGGATAATTCCCAAGTCCCGAAAATACCCCCATATTACACCTGTTTTTCCCTCTCCCTCCCCTCAGAACCTCCAGTGGCCACTGCATCCACATCAACAATAGAAGTTCTTCCATTTCTAGAATCACAATAAATCTATAGTAGAATACCAGTAAGTCTGCTCTAGTCTATCATTCATTCCCCAATCCTGAGGATTCTAGGATGGTGATGCCCACTCTAATTGAGTGGGGCCTTAGATCCCATGGGGCAGATGGATGGGACTCGCTTGCAGTTGCAGACTCTCTCTGTTCCTTGGGATGGTTGTCATCCACCATCATCTCCTTGTTAGTAGTTTGGGGCTCAATTTAATCTGTTAATCTCATATTGATATGTCTTCCATCTCTACAATTCCTGGCCCACTGTTGACCTTCCTATGAAGTCTTTTCTAAGCATCTTTCCTGTCATGATAGATTTTCATTACTTTCTATTTGCCTTGGCACTTATGTTTATAACCTATACCAGCTTATACACTTGTTTTCATGTCAGAGCTAAGAATGATTTGGGGAGCAGGTGTAGCTCAGTGGCTTGAGTACCTGCTTTTCATGTACGAGGTCCCTGGTTCAATCCCTGGTACCTCCTAAAAAAAAGAGAGAGAGATTTATTGATTTTCACTTATTTCTGTTTTATTACTCCAGCCAAACTATAAGAGAGGAGACAGGGCCTTCTGCTTTTGTGTTTTCTGAAGTATTTTTAAAATGCTGTACATAGTAAGTATTCAAAAAGTACCTATTGAGTTAATTTCAATTATAAGACCCTTAATTTGTCATTTTTGCATCAAACTTTTTCAGAAGAAACATCTATGATAAGTGATAGGCATACAGAACATAGTTCCCAAATCAAAAAGTTGTATCTAGTGTGAACTATTCTTTGAGTAAAATTCCTGTTTAACTTTATTGGAGCAAAATAATAATGCCATATTGCAATATGCATTTCCTCTGTTCTGACTTCTTTTACATTTCTCCTGCCTGGGAATTAAGATGCTTTAAGAATGAAATTTCTGAAATGCTCCATTGGGTACATCTTTTCTGAAATAGCCATGTGTAGGAGAATATGACATGTTCATTGGCAGAGAACAGCTGATAAATACAATTTGATGTAGTATTTCAGCAAACATTTCAATAACTTTTTGACATTTTCCTATAGTCCTTATTTACCTCATCAATAGTTATAGTGACATATGATTGTCAACTTTTTATATTAAGACCAAACTAATAAATTAAACATGTTGTGTTTATATCAGATGAAAGCTGATGTTTTGGAAGGGTGTTGAAATATATGACAGGTCCTGTTCATAAGCTCCTTTGGTATAAATATGCAGATGACATCTTTAGATATTGTTTGTACACATGCTGATAGAAAGCAAGCTCTGACAATGTAACAAATGCAAATGTCAACCCCACAGTTTAACCTTTCTGCATATAAAGTGATGTTGGTTTTAACTTACATGTGTCTTTTAACTTTATTTCAAAGTTTTTATTATATTTTAACCTGTTATCATTACTGTTTCATGTACTGCTGAAAGCTGCAATAAGATTTGCACTTAAGAGCTTTTCTCTGTAGTGCTCCTGTGTAAATGATTGCAACTGCATAGATGCATACATTTTTCTAATACTTTATATTTTCTTCGTATTTATATCCTATCTCTGAAATCTTTTTGTAGCATACTTGCATTTAACTATACAAAGTATTTTCAGTTAATAACTGAACATAAGGGAAATGGTATGAATCCCCCTCCCTGCCCCACACATGCTCTATGTTAAAGCATTTCTTATAACTCTTTACCACACTTACAATTGTGCTAGGATTGAACAATTGAGAGTGCCATGTTGCATTTTTTTAAATGTTGTTTTTATAAAGGCTCATAGGTGACAGCAGTGGGGTGAGCTTGGAAGATCACTTGGCTGTAGTTAGGAGACCTGGATTTAAATCCTGTCTCAACCAAGCAATCGCCTTTTAAGATTTTTTGCAGGTTGCCTATCTTTTCTGGGTATCCCTTCCTCATTTGTAAAAATGGGAGAAGAGATATTCGTTCTACTTGCTTCACATTGCTTTTGCAATAATCATTATATAATACATCATGAAAATACTTTGGAATATGTAAAGTACAAAAATGTCAGGAAATCCTTTTTGTAGTGCCCTTATCTGGAGTATCCCTGATATGTTTGTTTTCATTCTCTCTGTCTCCAAAACAGTAACCTTCACTATTCTAAATTTGGAAAAAATGCAAATCTTGGACACCTTTAAATCCAAGACAAGGTTTTATAGTCATAGCATGCAGTAACCATTAGAAATAATATCACAGCTCCAAAGGATATACTATGCCAAAAAAATCAAATAACCCATAATGCTCATTATAATAACATACTCAGATTAAAGACTTACATGTAGACCTTTTTCTGTTGACTTCATGGCCAATCCCTCCACTATATAATTTCTAAATTTCAACAGCCACATTATTTTATCTACAGCATATCCTTGATTTTACTTTCTCCTTACTTTACCTCCTGAAGGAGTGATATTTCAGTTAGGGATTGTATTGCTTTTTCAAGGGAAAAAGTGATCTCAGAATAAGGGGTACTGTATACACATATGTGTCTTATAAAAGAGCTGCACCTGAATTAAGAAATACTCTGATAGAATTAACAAATTTAAAAAGGGGAGGGGGGGTGAGATGTCCTACAATATTGCCTTATGAGGAACATGCACTATTTAATGTTGCCAGGTGGCCCAAATCCAAATTTCACATTCTAGCATTTATTTCACTGCTAATTCTTGCTAATCTCATCCTTTCATAAACTTAAATTGTCTTTATTTGCTTCCCAAATCAATCTGCAACTGCTCTGTGCAGGTGATTCACTTATTCTCAGCTACTTGCCCTTGTACTTGCTATTTTATTTGGAATTCTTTCCTTTTGCTCACAACCCCATGATCTTCAGTATATGATTCGAAAACCATTAGTCCAAATAGTCTTTCTGGCCGATGCCATCTCTTCTACTCCATGTATGGTTGAGTGATGTATTTACCTGAAAGGAAGAAAATGCTTTTGTCCAAGTAGTTTGACTTAAAAATTAACTGTCATTTCTAAATTTAACTTGTTTAAACAAATATTTTAGAAGTGATTAATAGGTACAATCCTTAAACTTTCTGCCTATTTAGATTGTTAAGGTTGACAGAGTGATGATTATACAAAGAAATGTTCAAAGAACTATTTGGGTGGTGAGTTGGTTTATTGGGTCACATTTCATTATGTCATGATAAATAAATGGAAGGAATCTGTGATAATGTCAGAGCACATAACTCTTACCTCATTCTAGCATGCTTCTGATTGCTTACTTCTCCATTCTCCTGTATATATGCTCTTAGGCCCTTAACCTTAAACTGCATTATAGTTTGCTTTGCTTCCATGTACAATTAGTCTTATTGCTTTGAAACTTTATTTTCATAGCCTAAGGAGGTATATTTGTTTCAAAGCATCCTGTGACAACTTTCATCCCCTGCTCTCTTACATTATTAAAAAATTTCAGGTTTCTCCTTTGTTTCTGAAAATATATCACTTTCTGACTGGCATATGGAAGGATCTTTCTCTTCACAAATTGGCACCTATGATTTTAAATTCACAGCATGCATCATTCCAACCCCAACTACCCTTTGCCTTCATCCTTGTCTGTGCAGGCAGCTGATAGTCACATTCAAAGGTCAGGATTATGGCTTCTCCTTTTCCAAAATTGAAGTGAGTATAGGTTAGCAGTAGTTAAAAAACCAGGATGAGAAGTGGATGTGGCTCAAGTGATAGGGCTTCCACCTACCATATGGGAGGACCCGGGTTCTATCTCTAGGGCCTCTTGGTAAAAGAAAAAAAAAGAGAAAATGTGCCTGTGCAGCAAGCCGGTGCCTGCATAGCGAGCCAACTCCCCGTGCAGTGAGCCAAGGGCCCATGCAGTGAGCTGAGTGCCATGCAGCATGCAGGGAGCTGAGTGCCCATGCAGTGAGCTGAGTGCTATGCAGTGAGTCGAGTGCCCATGCCAAGTGCCTGTGTGGCAAGCCAAGTGCTTGCGCGGGTGCCCGCATGGTGAGCCGAATGCCCTTGTGGTGAGCCAGTACCCACGCAAGTGAGTCACGCGGCAAGATGATGACACAACGAAAGAGAGACAAAGGAGAGAGTCAAGGTGAAGGGCAGCAGAAACCAGGAACTGAGGTGGCACAGGTCATAGGGAACCTCTTTCCACATCCGAGGTCCCCAGGATTGAATCCCAGTGAATCCTAGAGGAGAAAAATGAGAAGAGAAGACAAAGAGAGAAATAGATACAGAAGATTACACAGCAAAAACATGTTGGGGGGGGGGGGGGGGGAGGAAACCCAGAGTGCTCAGTCGAATTGCTTGCACATTTGAAATAAAGAACACTCACCCACACAAGCCAAGAGACTGGGAGACTGGGCCAGTAGGGAGACTGGCTCAGTAGGCCTGGGGTGGGTTCTGAGGGATTGCAATATACATCTTCAAAATAGAATCATTAGGTTAGTATTTCACCACCAGGAAAACCGAATCAAAAACATTTATTAAGGAAGCATTGGTTTCCCTATTTCTTTTTTCAGATTTTAATTAACAGAGGTAGGGATATAGAATTTAAAATGTGTGAGTGAAGTCAGGGTTTTAAAAATCAGATAACAGATCCCAGCCTAAAACAAAACCAACCAACCAACCAATTAACATTTTAATTAAGTCTCATATTTGCTGAGTCAATGATCACCATTAATTTTTCTGAAATGTTAGAAGGAGTTCATGGGCCCTTGACTACCCTTCTGGATATCTGGTAGAGAAGGTGGAGAGAAACAGGAGTGGGGTGGGGGGACAGGGTATGTTGAAGTCAGACAACTAGACAGACTAAACCCCAAACTTTAAGAATAGAGGTAGAGCCTCTCAGGACACCAAGAAAGAAAGCTGGGAAAATTGACTTTCTACCTGTACTCACAGTAAATTGAAAAGGAAGAGGAAGAAGAGAGAAAACATTTATCAAGTGCCCATTATGTACCAAAAAGTATGTTAAGGACAGTTTGCATTTTATCTTGCCAGAACCCCAACAAAACTCAGTATTGTGGAAGGTCATTTTAGAGATGAGGAGACCCATCGGCAGTCAGAGATATAATGTGGCTTGCCCAAGGTCATTGAGCAGCTCAGTTACTGAGCAGGAATTCGAAACCAAGATTCTTTGATTCTCCATTTACCATTCTTTCCAATATACCACTTTGTCTTCTGTAAATTGCATTCTTGGAGCAGTCTGACTCTCTTAAACTCATGTAGGATCCTGGCCTCCTTTCATCTCTCTGCTCCCCACTTCTTATTGGTTCATTATTTGTGGAATCATATATTTTCAGGAACCTTATAACCAATGTTCTAGAAATGTATTATAGATCCCAAGAGCTCAAAAACTAAGTATGAAAGGAAAAATCTATTGGGGTACCCAAGGCACAGTAGACTTAGAAGTTATCTGATATTCATCCTTAGAAATGTCACAGTATTGTATTTTATATTTTAACAAAGTTTTTTTTTTTTAAGGGTAGAAGATGATAGTAGGTTACTTGAGGACATTCTATTTCATTTTATTTCTGTGCAGTTTTGCGTCTCTCTTTCTCAGCTGTCAGTTTCCTCATCTGTACAATAAAGTGGATGGACTACACCTGTGGTTCTTAAATGATAGGGTCATCAGAATCTCCTGGATGGCTTGTTAAAACCCAGGTTGCTGGGCCTACCCTAGAGTTTCGGATTCAGAACACGCTGGAAGGGGTCTAGGAAATTGCATTTCTAATGAGTTCTATGTTAATACTGGTGTCTGGGGACCACAATGGACTAGATGGTCCCTACTGTCCACTCCAGCTCTGAAACTTTTATGGCTCAGCTCCAATTTCCTGGATTTATTGGAAGATATCTTGTTCAAACACTTTTAAGATGTACTCTTTGAATCGCTGCTTTATTTAATTTGTTTTGTGCCCTTTCTAGTCATACTGTATATTCCTTTTATTTAGAAATTATTTCCTCCTTTTTTCCCTGCATTCTTTGTGTGTTGCCAAACAGAATGTTTGTTTAAATAATGTTAATGCAATACATTTCCAGAACTGCTCTTTGGGGAAATTCAAATGAAAATTTAAAATATCATTAAGAATGCAAACAATAAATTCTTTGATTAGCTGTAGGCATCTTTGCATTGGGATGACTAAAAAAGATTCTGGTTAATTAGAAGTAATTTGTTAGAAACCCGAATCCTCTTTTTTTCTCTCCTAGATTAAAACTCATTTCCCAGCTGGATGCTTATAAGTGTAGGAAATGTAATTGTCAGATGATTAATTGCAAAAGATAGATAATTGGAGTTCATATAATGTGTCAAATGTGGATAACCAAGAGTTTGACTACATGTTGAAAAAGAACAGTTGAAATCTGGGTTGTGGCTACAGTGTGGTGATTTACCTTTACCCAGCAGAGGTTGTAAAGGTAGGTAGGAAAAAATAACCACTTACCTGATCCCTGCATTTTGTGTGTGTGTATGTGGGTGCGTGTGTGTGCGTGGGCCATTTTGGGCAGATTCCTCACAATGAAAATTGCTTGAAAACACTTCCCACCACCTGAAATCAAGCTTAGAAAACGAATCTGTTACTGAACAACTTCTTTTAAATCAAATACAGGATTTGGGACCTCGAGTTTTTTTCAGGCTCCGACTTTTCTCAATAAGCCTACTTTAAATATATCTTGCCTCAGTTCAAAAGATTGTTTTATTTCCTAATTTTCAAAGGCCAGATCTTATTTCCTTTGCTCCTGGAAGTTAAGTGATTTCATTGTAAGGTAGAACTGTTCGTGTCCTTCTTTAAAAAATGTAGTTATGGCATTTCTTTTTAAATCATCCATCAAAAAAAAAAAAATTAGTGAGATGAGAAAAAGTCTTACAACCTGTCAATAATTAAATTAGCCATTTCCAGCCTTACTCACATGTTGGTTTATTTAAAATCCCATTGAAATGAATAAACACTAGATTTTTCTCTTTTTCTCCAACATTTGCAAATGGGGCTTTCTCCATCTTCTCAACTTTATATTTTTACTGAAGAGTTTTTCTACCCTCAGAAATAGTGTTTTACAGATTCAGCTAATGACCCACATCCAGCTTGTTTGTTGTGTAGGAGTTGTATTAAAATAACTCACTGTATGTGTTGTCATTAATGATATGCTCATTTTGATAATGGGGCCGCAGATTCTTAGTCTATAGTCCTTGGGGAGATGCTACATTTTTTTTTTTTTTTAACTAAGTATTGTTCTGGCTCCTTTCCTTGATTGGCCCAGAAATAGCAATCAGCTGGGGAGCAGGATGACATGCCTCTTAGCGATCCCTTTGATCTTTGAGATGAGTATCAACATTGTATGCTTCCTAATGGAAGTGTAATTTAATGAAATCTATTGGGTAAACATACTTCAGATGTTCAAAGGAGGTGACAAAATTTTTGCTGGCAGCCAGGACCTGGCAGCTTTCCAGCTTGCCTCTAGCTGCTATGCATATAGCATTGAGAGAGGCACTTAAAATAGGAACACAAAAGTATTATTTTCATTGTGTTTCAACCCCGGTCTCCCTCCCCCACCAATTTCTTTCCTTTACGTTTATTTTTTTGGTATTTCTGTGAGTGCACTTTGACATCTAACCTTTCCTAGTATAAAGTAGAATGTGAGATTTTATCTTTTCATATTTTTCTTGGTTAATTTTATGACACCAAGAGTAGTACATTGGCTGTTTGGCACCAAACTCAGGAGAAGTTGTAGGCTCGTGTGAGACTTACATAGACTATCCTAGAGGGAAAATAATGCAACTGTAAAAAGCACATATTTCATTACTGTTGATTAACTTATACCTTCTCTTTTGGGAGGAGATGAGAGAGCACTTTTGTTTTAACAACCTCTGAGGAAATGTAAAGGAAACAACCATAGACTGCAGAAATCAGGGGTCCTGACTAATCACAGATACATCCCTTTCTAGCTGTGTGATGTAAGGCAACTCTCTTTCTCTCTCAGGGCCTCAGTTTCCCTTATGTGTAAAATGAAGAGATTGAATTAGATGATCCCAAAGGTCATTTTCAGCTCTGATATTTTATGATTGTTTTTTAAGACTGAGGATCAATGCTGTCCGAAAGAATATAATTGCAGCCACATATGTAACTAAATTTTCTAAGAGCAAATAAAGTAAAAGATAGATGTGAAAATAATTTTAATAATGGATTTTATTTATAGCAATAGTTCAAGCAAAATATTATTTCAATAAGTAATAAATATTAAAAATGAAAAATGAGATATTTTACATTCTCTTTTTTGTACTAAGTCTTCAAAATAAGTATGTATCTTACATTTCCAGCATGTCCCTCTTCTGTCTCACCACATTCCAGGTGCTCAGTAAACACACATGACTAGTGGCCACTGTATTGAACCTCTTGACTCTAGATACTACAACACATCTTATTCCCAGCAGTTGGTTGGGCATGAAAATAAAGGTCCTTAAGCTTCCACCTCTTCCATTATACTAATGATTCTCAACATTGACTGGACATTGTCATTACCTGGGTAACTTTTAAAACTACTCATGCCTGGGTCTCATGCCCAGAGATTCTTATTTAATTGGTCTATATGCAGCCAAGGCAGTGGAGTTTTTAAAAGCTCCCCAAGTGACTCCAGAGATCAGTCAAGGTTGAGAACCACTGCACTAGATATAATGCTCTTACTCCACTGGCTCCCCATCATCAAGGAAGCTAATGTATATAACCTCCAGCCCCTTCTTCCCCACCCTACTTTCTTGGTAATAGGATTGTGTAGAATCTTTAGATTAGATTCAAAATGGTGTCACTTCAGTATACCATCAATGGAAGGACTGCTAGGTTTTATTTCTCTCATTAAAAATAGAGAAGTAATACATAGAGTGTTGAGTAGCAGAGGTTTTAATTCAGACCTGTTAACAATGTAGCTACCAGCCATATGTGATTATTGAGCTCTTGAATTATGGCTAGTCAGAATGAGACATGCTGTAGGTGTACAGTACATGCTGGATTTCAAAGATTTAGTAAGAAGGAAAATAGAACATGAACTATCTTATTAGTGTACTTGTTACATATTGAAATATTTCCTTGCGATCTATTGGTTTAAATAAAATATTACTAAAATTTAGGTCTTTGATCCATTTTGAGTTTATCTTGTGTGTCTATAATGTGGGTAAGCAGTTCAGCTTTTTGTTTTGTTTTGATATGGATTTCCAATTGTTCTATAAGCATTTATTGTAAAGGCTGTCCTTTCCCCCATTGGATTCTCCTATTCCCTTGGCACTGTTGTAGAAAATAAGATGACCATAAGTGTAAGGATTTATTCAGCACCATTTGTTGAAAAACTTTCCTTTCCCCATTGAATTCCCTTATTCTCTTCTCGCTTTTGTAGAAAATCAAATGATCATAAATGTGAGGGTTTATTTCTGGACTTTCAATTCTGTTCCAATGATCTAAATATCAGCCCTTATGTCAGTACCACAGTGTTTCGATTGCCGAAGCTTTGCAATAAATTTTGAAATCACATAGTGTAAGTCCTCCATCTTTGTTGTTCTTTTTCAAAATAGTTTGCTAATTCCAGGTTCTCTGCATTTCCATATAACTATTACCAAAAAAAAATCTGCTGGAATTTTGAAAAGAACTCATTGACTTTATAGATCAATATGGGGGAAATTACCATCTTAACAATATTGAGTCTTATAATCCATTTATTTAGAGCTGCTTTAATTTCTCACAGTAATGTTTTGCAGTTTTCAGTGTACATGTCTTATACTGCTTTTGTGAAATTTATTTCTAAATATTTATCTTTTGATGCTATTATTAGTGAATTTTCTTTTTTAATATTTTAAGTCTATAAGTACCATTCTTTTTTTAAAAGATTTATTTCTTTTTCCCCACCCCCTCATTGTTTGTAATTGCTATGTGCTGTGTCTTTAGTAGGCACTGGGAACTGAATCCTGGACCTCCAATGTGTGAGGGAGGCAACTAATTGCTTGAGCCACCTCCATTCCCTGCTTTGCTTTATCTCTCATTATGTTTTTTCTTCTTGTACCTCTTGTTGCATCATCTTGTTTTTTGCTATGCCTATCTGTCACATCAGCTTGCTGTCTTCTTTAGGAGAGAACCGAACCGTGGATCTCCCATGTGGTAGGCAGGAGCTCAGTTACCAGAACCACGTCTGCTTCCCATGAATTTTCTTTTTAATTTATTTCTGGTTTGTTTATTGTTGGTACATAGAAATACAATTGACTTTTATTTATTGCTCTGGTATCCTGCATGCTTGCTTAATTCATTTAATAGTTCAAGTAGTTTTCATTGCAGACTCCTTAGGCTTTTTCACATAGAGGATCATGTCATCTGTGAATGAAGATAGTTTTACATCTTTCTTTCTATCTCTATACCTTTAATTTCTTTTTCTTGCCTCTTTCTTTCTTTTTTTTTTTTTTTTTCATTAGCTAAAACCTCCAGTACAAAATTGGATGCAGGTAGTGAGAATGGATTTCCTTGCTTTATTCTGATCTTTGGGAGAATGCATTCAGTTTTTCATCATTAATATTATTTTGCCTAAAAAGTTTTGCATAAATGCCATTTATCTGGTTGTGGAATTTCTCTTCTGTTCCTGGTTTGTTAAGAGTCAGTATCATAAGTGGGTGTTGGATTTTATGAGATGATATTTCTGCATCTATTGAGATGATCATCTGGTTTTTGTCCTTTATTATATTAATATGATATATCACACAAATTGATTTTCAGATGTTAAACTAGCCTTGCTTCTTGCAATAAATTTTACCTGATGTATAATCTATTTTAATACATTGCTTGTTCAGTTTACTAATACTGTTAAACTTTTTTATGTATATGTTTATGAGGGATATTGGGCTTCAGTTTTATTTTCTTATGATACATTTGTCTGGCTTTAGTCACATAGAATGAGTTGTGAAGTGTTTTCTCTGGTTTTCTAAAAGATTTGGTATAGGGTGATTTTATTTCTTCTTTAAATGTTGATAAAACTGATTAGTGAAGCCATTGGACCTGGGCATTTCTTTTTGGAAAGAATGATTTACTAATTTAATTTCCTTACTTGTTATAAGTCTATTCTATTTCTATTTCCTTTTGAGTCAGTTTTTATAATGTGTCTTTCTAACAATTTGTCCATTTTATCTGTTCTCAAATTTGTTGGCATAAATTCTTCATAATATTCCCTTATAATAATTTTAATATCTATAGAGTCTGTGACAGCTCTGCTTCTATTCCTGATTTTTTATCTTCTTTCTTCTTGGTTAAGTCTAGCTAAAAGCTTAATAATTTTGTTGATCTTTTATAAAAAACAACTTTGGGCTATATTAATTTGCTTTATCATTGATTTCTGTTCTAATCTTTATTATTTCCTTCCTCTCTTTATTTGGGTTTCACTTGCTTTTATTGTTCTAGCTTCTTGAAATAGAAGTTTAGATTATTAATTTTAGATCTTTCTTCTAAGGTAAGTGCTTAAAGCTCTAAAATTTCCTTCCGGTTCTTTTCAAATTTAAACTGATGGCCATTTTCTATATTAATTTCCAGATTAATATTTATGGGCTATAATAAAGTTTGAAAATAGGCTTGGAAAGCTAAGGATTAGAGCCGTTTTCTCAATACTGGGTCAAATGCTTTTTTAATGCCCCAGTTTATGTTTTTAAGATATATGAAATACACGAGCTTATGGAAATGTGTCCTTATTGATACCTTGAAGAGGCCTGAGTGTTTTGCCACAGTGCTTTTACATTAAAAGTAAAAAATAGGGGCTATATGCCAATGATCCAGTTCACTGAAGGGAATAATTCAACAAAGTCTTCTTTTCTTTAATTTAGAAAAAGTTCCTCCCAACTCTTTATTTTGAAAGTTTTCAAACGTATAGAAAAGTTGAAAGAAGAATACAACAATAATCTATGTACCTCTATGTAAATTCAATGACTATTAATACTTTGTTATTTGCTCTTTGTATCTCTGCCTCTCCCTCCCTAGTCCCCCTTTCTTTCTCCATCTGAGGGATTCTTTGATTTGTTCATTCTATGAATATATTTTAAGAAGGAATCAAGGATAAATCCCAAGTTTCTAGCTTGGATAACTAGGCTTTTCAATTTATGGTACTACTTAGTGGATTGGAGTAAACTAGGAGTGGGACAAATGTTGTTTTTTCTTTGTTTAGTGGAGGAATAGTGCTTATAGAATCAATAATTCACTTTTGTTTTAAATTTGAGATATGTAGTGACATCCCAGTGGAGAAATTAAATGACCAATTGGATATATCAAATTTAAATTCAGAAGAAAAATTTAGATTAATTTTGATGACAGCATATAGGCAGTATGTTTTTTTTTTAAGATTTATTTTATTTATTCTTCCCTCTCCCTCCCCTCCCCCCCCATCCCCCCCATTGTCTGCTCTCTGTGTCCATTCACTGTGTGTTCTTCTGTGTCTGCTTGTATTCTCATTAGGCAGCTCTGGGAACGGATTCTGGTACTTTCCGGAGTGGGAGAGAGGTAATTACTCTCTTGTACCACCTCAACTCCCTGTTCTACTGTCTTCTTATTTTCTCTCCTTTGTGTCTCTTGTTGCATCATCTTGCTGTGCCAGCCCTCCATGTCGGCCGACACTCCTGTGCAGGGTAGCTTTCCTGCACTGGGCAGCATTCCCATGCAGGGTGACACTCCTGCGCTGGGGAGCATTCCCAAGTGAACCAGCACTCTACTTGGGCCAGCTTGCCCTTACCCGGAGGCCCTGGGCATCAAACCCTGGACCTCCTTTATGGTAGATGGGGGCCCAATTGGTTGAGCCACATCTGTTTCCCTAGATAGTATTTAAGCTTTAGAAATAGATGAGAATACTTAGGGTGGGAAGCAAGAGATAGAGGAGGGTTCCTGACCAAGTTCATAGGAATTTTACCATTTAGAGTTCAAGTAGAGAAAAGGGGCAGGGGTAAGGGGGAGCAGTCCTCAGTTGAATGTGAACAAAAGCTACTAGTGAGGTAGAAGTAAAACCAGATAATATCTACAGAAGAGATTATTTCAAGATAGAGGGCATTTCAATAAAGAAAAATATTATCGAGAAATTGAGTAAAATGAAGACATAAAAAAGTATCCACTAGATTGTTAACATGACAGTCATTGTTGATCTTGACAAGAACCTGTAGGTTGTGTGGCAGAAACCAAGATTCACCAAACCTGGTTAAAACCTGACTTGATCACTCACAACCATTAGAGAAATATTTATATAGTAAGAGAATTACGGCAAAATTATTGTTCTAGTAAACAAATTCAGTGTTAATTTAAGTCCATATTTATCAGTTATCAATTTTATGTTGTTTAATGCCTATGATGATGCATATTTGTTCTGATAAAATGGACAGAACAGTTTTCTGTTCTTGTTTTTGTTTTTTTTTTCTGGGGGGCAGGTCAATGGGAACATTCCTTGCTGCTGACAAAGAACTTTTTCAGCTAAGAACTTAAGTTTTCTCTGAATGCTTGGGCAGAGCATTTATATGCGGTCATGACCACTTAATTTTTTTTTTCAGCAAGCAAAATTATTCACACCTCTTTTTATTTCCAACCAATAGAGCTCCAAAAAGACCAATGATTAAAACAAGTTGCCTTAAAAAAAAAAGGTTGCCTTTTCTTTCTTCAGTATTGTGGGATGCTAGTGGTAGTAAATAAAGGGAAACATTTCAGTACATGTCACTGGGTTGATTGTATGAAACAATTTACTTAGACACTTTAGCTAGTTTCAAATTCTTATTCTGCCTTTGAACTGTGTGAACTTGGGCAAGGTGTTTAATTTCTTTCCCTCAGTTTTTGCACCTGTAAAATGGCAATAATAATAGTGTCTCCCTCAGGATTATTGTGGAAAGTAAATTTATGTAAGTTAGTGTCTTGAAATATTGTCTGGGACATAGTAAACTCAAAAAAAAAATGTAAGCTTAATTGGTCCAAATTACATTGATTTTTAAATAACTTTTGTTCAATTCCAGACTAAAGCATAATCTAAATTAGGCCAAACTACCCAAGAGAGACAGTTTCTGTCATGAAAGACTTTATCTCTGATGTAAACCTAGAGGCCACAATTGACTACCCAGTATATGAAGTAGTATTTAATTACTGATTTGCAGTAGTTTACCAGCATTGTATTTTCCAGCTCTAGAAAATAGATCTAGATGTAAAAAAGGTTAAAGTCTGTCTGTACATGGACTCTTATGTAAGTTAAGGCCAGTTTTATACATGGAAAAGGATGAAAGATATTTGATTAATCTCTCCCAAAATTTATGGTTTTTAAAACAAGAAGTCATGTCATCATTTTCATTCAGTACTCATTGTTCATATTAAGTGGCATGACACAGAGTAATAAATTGTTCCCAAATAATTTCTTATGTGCTTCAGAATATTTGATGTTCCTTGGTAGGCTCTTCCTCCACTGGATTAAGTACCACTTAGAGAGGCACTGTATAATCTTTTAGAGTAAACTTAAGTCCTTAGCAGAAGCAGTTCCTTGTCAGCAGTACAGCCAGGTTTATATTGACCAAAGAATTGCTCATTAGACCACAGTCTGCATTTACAGATGAGGTGTTGGTGTAGGATGATATGCATGTTTGATTTGTAAGTTCCTAACTCTTACCATACACTTCTATTTTTATGTTTTTTTATTCATGTATGAATAATAAATTTAAATTTTAAAAACTTAAAAAGAGTTCCTGGATACTTTTATTAAATCTTTGTTAGAAAACCTTTATAAAATAGGCTCTGAATTATTTAAAGGAGTAAAATGACTATAATTTGCAAATATATTTCAACTAGGTGGAGAAGAATAAATAAGCTTGTAGGCTATATTCATCAAGTGTTAGGTGCTCTATTCGGATAGCTTGTCACTTTAATAAATGTCTTCCTTCCTAAGTGTCTCTACCTGAATTCTTCTGTTTTTACCTCAGGGACTGAAATGTTATATAGTAGAGTTTAGTCCAAAGAGAATGGGGTAGGGAGATGCAATCAATCATCCATCTGCTATATGTCAGCAAAGGTTTAAAATAAATAAAGAAATAACCAGACTTTGGGGAAAGTGGCCTTAGCTAATCTCTGTACTGTAAAAATACTCCAATATTTCGAGAAAGGGAGAGATGGCATTTTTTTAGGTATGAATAAGGAAAAGCAGAAGTTAAACTTCTTTATATTGTACTGCTTCCATCTATGATAGACATCATACCTCTGAAACTTTTTTGCTAAAGTCACACATGATTCCCTGTTTCTGAGATCCCTTTCCAGGCTTTGTCTTACTAGTCTTTTATGTAGCACTTGATTCACTCCCATCTTCTTAAAACCATACTGGTTTCTTTCTGGCTGTCTGAGCTCAATCTCCTTTACTAGATTCTCTTTTTTGACTCTTCATAAAGATTAGTATTGCTCAGGTTTACTGTTCTTTTGATTTATCTCCATAATCTGCCAGGGTATTTTAATATATGTCCATGGCTTCCACCAATGCCTGTATTTTAACAAATTTGAAATCATCACTCTAGCCCAGACTGCCATATTACATTCTATGCTTTTTTTTTTTTAAGCTGTCCATTGCACATACCCCAGTCTTACAGAGATTCAAATGCAGAAAATTTCAACCTGAACTCATTAAACTTACCTTCCTTCTAAAACGTGTTCCACTTCCTGCATTCATTATGCAGGTTCACACATATGTTGGTTTTGCTGGTTTATATGCCATCTACTCAGTTACCCACATGAGAAACCTGGAAGACATTCCTTGCTTGTTTCTTTGCCTTGACCCCACATCCAATTGTCGTTAGGTCCCATGGATTCTACATCAGTAGACCTCTTCCCTTCCACATGGTCTGTCTCTAGATATTTGAGAACAAGCCTGAGGTTTCTGTCCTCTGTCTAGTCCTCTTCTTATCTGTTTTCCACTTTGAGTCTAGAGGTAACTCTCTAAAAATGTAAATCTGATTAGATTAAGCTATTGTTTTTGTGACTTCCCAGTGCTTATTTTTCACAAAGTTGTAGTTTGTTGGTGCAGTGCACACTGTTCAGTATTTACAATACATTAAAATTAGTTGCCAACATTACAGCATTGAGAGATTTCACATTTTTAAAATTCCAAATTTCAGGTTTCTCCTGATATTCTAGAAGAATCTGGAAAATTTGGAAACAGCTGCAGCCAAGTGGTGCTTACCCACTTAATAGCGCTTATTTTGTCCGGGTCCCCATAATCACTTGCCATTTCAATACTCTTGTTGGCCCAACTGTTACAGACATCTGAGTGTGCTGAGCTCAGGTTATCTTTGAACTCTATCATGCCTTGCAAGGCTCCTATGATAGCCCTTTCCCTTCTACATACCCTTTTCCCTGCATCCTTTGCCTAGAAATGTCAAAATATCCTAGTTTATGGTATCCTGCATTATGTTGTAAGCCTTAATAATTTTACATATGTTATTTCTTTGTCCTGGAATGTTTCTCCCCTTCCTTTTTCCTGCTTGGTAAACTACTTATCAGTTAAGCCCAGGTCAAGCATCTTTTCCTTTGTAAAACCTTTCTTGACTTGATCAAACCAGGTTAGCTTCTCCCTTCCTTCCTCTGTATACCAATATAAACTTTCATTTTGTAGTACATTAACCTTATACTTACTGTAATTGTTTTAATGCCTGCCTCTGCTGTATTATCAAAAACTCACAGTCCAGGAACCATGTCTCATGTTTTATTAATAACACAATGAAACCCAATAAAATGTTATTAAATGAGAGGGGAAATTGATGCATAAATCAGTTTATTAATAGTTTTTCTTCTGAAAACTAGTGGTAATTTTAAATTTGTGTCTTTATAACACTTTCTGTTTTATTAACTCAAATATTTTTGACCCTTCCTAATTAACTATTTTATTATTTAGTTATTCATTTATTTATTTATTTAAAGAGGTACTGGAAAAATGAGCCTGGGACCTTGTACATGGGAAGCAGGTGCTCAACCACTGAGCTACATCCACTCCCCATATGGTTAACTATTTTAATCAATTTAAATCTTTTTTTCCTCCCTCAAGGCAATTCCTAGGTTAGGATCCTTAAAAGATATTTTTTAAAAAGAGAGAAAGAAAAAAAGAAATAAGAAGTGAAGTATCACATGAAAATTATTTCCCCTTTTGGTCAGTATTCTGACATACTTTGATTGGTAAGAGTGTTATATCAATAGTAAAATGGAAAGTAAAAACTATTTTTGTAAGTTGTTTTTTTTTTTTCCTGGAAATCTAAAACTTTTACACCAACATTCTCATATTTACTTTTCTTTTTCTTTTTTATAATTATCTTTTTTAAAAAAGATAAATAAATCACACAAAATTTACATTAAAAAATACAACAGGTTCCCATATACCCCACTCCCCACAGCCCCCACTCCACCCACATCAACAACTTCTTTCGTAAGTGTGGTACATTCATTGCATTTGATGAATACATTTTGGAGCATTGCTACACAGTATGGATTATGGTTTATGTTGTAGTTTATACTCTCCCCCAGTCTATTCAGTGGGTTATGGCAGGATATATAATGTCCTGCATCTGTCCCTGCAGTATCATTCAGAACAACTCCAAGTCCCAAAAATGCCCCCATATCACACCTCTTTTTCCTTCTCCCTGCCTTCAGCAACTCTCATGGCCACTGTCTCTACATCAATGATATAATTTCTTCCATTGCTAGAGTCACAATAATTTTATAGTAGAATACCAGTAAGTCCACTCTAATCCATATTTTATTCCTCCATCCTAAGGACCCTGGGATGATGACCACTCCACTCTAAATTGAGAGGGGGCTTAGGTCCCACATGGCTGATGAATGGGATTCTCCTGCTTGCAGTTGTAGGCTCTCTCAGTTGGTTGATCATCTCACCTCCTTGTTAGCGGACCTGGGTAAGTCCAACAAACTAGAGAGTAAGTTTTACAACTCTGTTGAGGCTCAGAGCCCAGCTGGCACATGGACAACCCAGAGATTTAAGTTTCCTGGGCATACACCACCCCCAGCACCAACCACAGGTTCAATAAAAGTGACAGAAGAGGCATGTGTAGAGAAGTCACATCTGAGTCCAACTCCATCACACTCGAGCACAAATTCCAATGTAGGACCCACTGGCAATACAGTGAACTCCAGAGCCATCTGTCATGACCATAGGACCTGGATGTCTCCATAGCCCTCAGCAGAACTACTACTTGGAGTTTTATCTACTTTGTCTGTCTCTGAGATCCTGCTGAGATGTGCATAAGCACAACCCCTCTGATGACCTCCTGACTCAATTTGAAGTCTCTTAGCCATCAAAACTCATTTGTCTTTACCATTTCCCCCTTTTATTCAAGGTCTTTTTCTAGCTGCATCATCAGCTGGTTCTTGGTAGTAATCCCTCGGCACCAGGGAGGCTTATCCCTGGGAGTCATGTCCCCTGCCAGGGGGAAGGTAATGCATTTATATTACTGTCTAAGCTGAGTTTGGCTTAGAGAGTGGCCACATTTGAGCAACATGGAAGCTCTCAGGAGGTAATTTTTAGGCACCCTGCAGCTCTAGGCCTAGTTGAAATTTCAAGCACACAGTCTCATAAGCAGAGTCATCAGTATCAAGTGTCCATCATTGGACCATCCTTCTTCACTGGACTTTGCCCTTGCACTTGAGGGATTGTTGCTCTTCCATTGAGGAATGCGACAGAGCTCCCCAGGATGGGAACTCAGCACTCCCTCAGTTGCCATGTGAAACTCTATTCACTATATCGATACCCAACAAACATCTAAACAGATCTGTATATCCTATATGCATGCCCTGGAGAACTCCTTCCCACCCATGCATCCCCCATCAATGACACCCCACACCAGTGTTCCTTCCTTGCCATTGTTGAACACCCTCTGTGATCCAAAACTTCTTTAAAAATGAAACCTAATATATTTCCAAATTCAATTAATAAGAAAATTAAATAGTAATGATAGGTTTAAAGATAAGAAATAAAATACATAATTTCAAAAGACTAAAATATGTAAAAAATAAATTGGGGTATTAAAAAAAATGAAAAATATCATAACATTTTTTTAATGTTTGCCTTTTATCACTGTAATGGGTGTTGCCCTGTATGTACAGTAGCAAGGCAATCTCTTCCATTTCTTCCTCAGTGTCTACTGTTACATCGAATAGTAAAATAATTTTTCTGTTTGAGATTATTGGCATCTTTTTTTCCCTAAAATAATACACTAAATGAAAATGTAGGTTTTTCTTAAAAGGAATAATACATGTGTTTAGAGTAGGGTTCAGCACATTTTGTATGTATGAGCCTTGAAAGTAGATATTTACTTCAATTTCTATGATCTTATATCCTGAATGCTATCTAACAAACATACTGTGACAACCTAGTCTTGAAGTTAAGTAGCAAAGTATATACCTGTCCATGTACCCTGGAATTCTTACTTTTTTAATATATTTTTTTAACTTGTCCTAGATAAATGAGAGATTCTTATTTGTAGTTTTATCTGTGACCTGCCACTGAACAAGCCATAAAGGAATGGAATTGAATGGCTAACCATTACATGTGGCATCCTAGAAGGATACTTGCACATGATCAACAGCATGACTGTTGATCACTGTCACCAGATTGTGCTTTCTTAATTATTGTTCCAAAAGTGAGGCTGAATCTGTATTCCTTTTTCTTCATTTTCTCCCCACCTGTTGCTTGTGACCCCATGACATGATCTTGTCTTCATGAATGTTGTCTCTCGACAATGGAATCAAATGTCCATAGCTTGCTCAGAATGGGGGGATCTTGACCTTTTCAAGAAAGGGTAAACTCCGATCTCATAGAACTACATGTGCTTTCTTAAATATTTTTTTAAAAAGATAGTTTATAATTGAATCTACTTCTTTTGTTTCTCTTAGTGTAGCCAAGTTGATTTCTTTTTCATCATTCTATTTCTGTGTATGGTATCCTGCAAACAACTTATCCCCATTTTATTACATCTTGGTTCCTAAGTAGCAAACAAAAAAAGAGTTTTAATGGATGTTCTGAATGTGCTTTTTATTTAAATTACCTAGACTTTCTCTCATTCCTGAAAGAAAGCAAACTCATTTTTTTACTATTGTTATTCTTAAGAAGATAAAGGATTCCTATTTCATAAGGTACAAATTTTGTAATTAATTAAATCTGAAAATAAAATTTGATTTTGAGCAAATATTTTCTTCAATAAATTTCTTAAGTTTTCTTCCTCTAACAGATGCTGTTTTCGGGGGGAGGATTTTAAGAGAACAACTATTATATTATTGTTTAACTCATGTGGGGTATATCCTTTATATATAATCTTTTAAAACTTAAATTTCTCAGTTTTGAAAGTTTTGTTGTTTGTTGTTATCCCTGTGAAATAATGCATTTCTGCTGTTACCCTCGGGCCTTTATTCACAGTTCCTTATTTTACCAATCATATAAGTCTGAGGTCATGGATCTGCATAAATTGGGAATGGAAAAGATTCATTGGATTGTTTTTCCTCCTTACAGAAACCAAGGTATGATTGCTCCCAGGCACACTGTTCAGTATTCTGCCCAATCCACTTCACACAAGGAATTGAACTTGGAGATTCCTTCTTTTTCCCTTGGGAAACTGCTTCATGGTCCAAAAGATCTCACTGTTTCAGAATTTTTCTTAATCTCCTTCCTAAAGTTTCCCTGTTATTTAAACTGTACTATAAAATATTCACAGGCAGGTACTGAAAAGTTGTTCTAAAATGCATCTTGAAGTTCCTTGTTTTGGATTTGAAAACCTTGTACCTAACCAATGCTGGAGATGGTGGTGCTGGTAGTGATGATTATTGTCTAGTTAAGTTAAGGTGATTACAAAGGTGTCCAGGGAAAGTTCTGTTCTCCATCCCAGTTCCCCATTCTACCATCCCCTCCTGAGTCAAGACACAGTAACACTATTATTCATGTCTTATGTATCTTTCCAAATTTTCTTCATGTGTATACAAGCAGATACAAAGGTGCATATTTTCTTCTCCCTCTCCTTTAAATAACAGCAACATAATATACAAAAGACAACATATACTGTAGATGCTTTTCTACACCTTGCTTGTTTGACTTTTGGTTGATCTTAGAGAGTTTTCTTATCAACTTTACTGATCTCATATGGATGGGCTGTTTCTATTGCACATAGTACTGCAATGAATAACTTTGAACTATGTCATTTTTTATGTGAACAAAGATATCAAGAAGTGAAATTACTTTTTCAAAGAGTATATGCACTTGCAATATTGATAATTCTTTCACAGTTGTCCTCCATGGGGCTATAGCAATTTATGCTTTCCAGCAGTGCTTGGGAGTATTGGTTTTACCAGAGCTTCACTTACATAGTACAGTATCAAACTTAAGGATGTTGAGCAGTCAAGTAAGAGTAAAGGAGTAGCTCGCTGTAGTTTTCATTAAATTTTCTCTTGTGAAAGAGGTGGGATATATTGTCAGGAACCATTCATATCCTATGCCAGTTTTTTTGGATTTATTTGTTTGTTTGTTTGTGAAGGAGGGGGCAAGGACTCAGGGAAGTTATTATTTTTCTCTCTATTCACTTCTAAGTGTTCTTTATATATTTTAAAGATTAGCTCTTGTTCAAGATAGGATTTTCGATTTGATAGCAACACTGCAAGTATAACTTTTTCCTTTCTTTGTATGTATCATATCAGGAGGTACTTGGTGTCAATTTGTCCAGTTACTGATGAGGTTAACTTTGATTACTTGGTTAAGGAGGTGCCTACTAGGTTCCTTCACTATACTTTTTAAAATTATTTTTTATTTCTTTGACTCCCCCCACCCCAAATCTGGATCATGTGCTTGTTCAATGGGCTCCCAGAGTTCCCTTCAGGTGTGCCCTCTAAGAGCTCTAGTGCCTGTCTCTTCACCTGATTATTAGCCAGGGAGGAGGCTCGTGCCTGGCTGGTCCACAGTTGTTTCCTAGTGCAGAAGGTTCTCAAAATGTATTTGTTGAATGAATAAACAAAACTCATGTGTAGATACCCCGTGCTACAGATCATTGTCGAAGTGTATATTAAAAAAATAACTCCCTTGGGGTTACCCTGTGTGGAGATTAGGTGGATCAATACTCTCTTTTTTTAAACCAATATAGCTTTATTTGGAGAGAATTATAATCTAATTATTTCCCCCTTTTGTAATTATTGAGTATTTTGTGGGGTAATACTTGGAGAGTACACAAATATCCTCTCTCTTATTTTACTTTTGCTCACCAGTTTTAAAATCCATTGATGATTCTTGTTGAAAGCAGTCATTACCATGATGGTTGCCAAATTATTTTTTTTTAATTTCTTCATTTATTATTTGTCATTCCACTGTAAAGAAGAGCTTTTCTTTCTCCCTTATTATTTATTTATTTGTTTATTGTATTAGTATCACTCATGTGATTACTCTTTTACTCTATGGGTTATAAATTAATATTCTTTATTCATTCTCTTTAATTACGTCACATTTAGTCTGCAAGAGTTCCTTTAAGCTGGTTCTTCTGTCCATTTGACATGCCCCCATCATATTTTGAGCACTTCTTTACTTTCTGAAACAACCTGATGTTCTAGATTTATTTTGAATATTCCCTTATCTAGCCCAGAAATCAGTTATTTCTCTAGGGGCCATGGCTCCTTTTATTGGTGAAAAGTATTTAGAAACTAGCATTTCTATGCCACTTAAATATTAGAATTAGCTTGTACTTTTTACAAAATAAAAAGAAACCCTGCTAGAATTTTGATTGGCATTATGATGGATCTGTTTCCATCATATCTATAGATCAATTTGGAGAAAAATACAGCTTAACGAAATTGTGTCTTCTGTTTTATGAACTTGGTTTATCTCTCCATTTAGTCCTTTTACACTTAATTAATGCACTTATTGATAGGTTTATTTTTAAGTCCAGCATTTTAATATTTTTTCCTTTTGGTTCATTGGTGCTTATTTCTTGCCTTTTTATGATAAGTCACATAAATTTTTAATATTCTATTTTAGCTCCTTTATTAACTCTTTAATCATACCTCTTTGTGTTACTTTTAGTGGTTACTGAGAGATTATACTGTATGTTTGAGTTATTGCTGTCTACTTTCAAACAATATTATACTAATTTGTGAATGTTATGAGACCATACACGGTAGTACTCCATTTACTTTTCTCCCACCCTTTGTACTCTTTTTTTTTTTTAATAATAAAGACTGATTTAAGCATGAACTCATTTTTTTTTTTAAAGATTTATTTATTTATTTAATCCCCCCTGCCTCCCCCGGTTGTCTGTTCTCTGTGTCTATTTGCTGCGTCTTGTTTCTTTGTCCACTTCTGTTGTTGTCAGCGGCACGGGAAGTGTGGGCGGCGCCATTCCTGGGCAGGCTGCACTTTCTTTCGCGCTGGGTGGCTCTCCTTACGGGGTGCACTCCTTGCGCTTGGAGCTCCCCTACGCGGGGGACACCCCTGCGTGGCACGGCACTCCTTGCACACATCAGCACTGCGCATGGGCCAGCTCCACACGGTTCAAGGAGGCCCAGGGTTTGAACCGCGGACCTCCCATGTGGTAGACGGACGCCCTAACCACTGGGCCAAGTCCGTTTCCCCCTTTGTACTCTTCTTTTCTTATATTTTATTTCTACATATGCTATAAACCCCATGATATATATTTAAGTAAAAAGTATTTTATATTTACGTTTTTAAAATAGAACAACATAAGCATTTTATTTTTTCATTGTTTCTTAATATCACAGTGGAATGATGAAAAAAACCAGAACAACAAAATCATGAGTCTTTGCAATTCTCTGACAAAGAACAGAGACTTCAAGGCAATTGGGAAGAGTAGGGGTGTGGAGAAGAGGCTTGATAGAAATGCCAACCTAGTTTCAACGTTGTGTCTCTCCTTGGCCAGCTGGGCCGGGGAGGGGTGGGAAAGTGGAAAGGTGCTAAGATACCACTGCCAAAAGCTGTTCTTGATGTTTCTGCCTCATGACTGTGGCACACATGATCTGCACAGGCCACCTCCCAGGGCTGCCCGACACCTCCCTCCCTGATACCTGGCCACCTGACCCTCTACCTGCTTCAAACGCCCAAGGCACTTAAGTCAGTGCTAAGATCCTCCCTGAAGTCAGTTCTCCTGGGTGGGTGGCCAACGAGGAGAACGGGCAGGTAATGGTCTTTGGGGGTGAGAATCCAAGGAGTGGTTGAGACTTGTCTGGGAGATGGCTGTGATGGAGGGTGGAGGCAGTGCAGTAGCAGCAGCAGAGGTGCATGTCTCTCAGGTGGCAAGCAGGCCACAAAGGCGATCAGGGCCAAGCCCAGAGCTTCACAGTGCCAGGAGGCAGGCTGTCATTGCAGAGATAGTAACACAGGCCATTGGCCAGCCTGTGTGTGTTCTTGGTGAGTGAGGGCAAGTTCCAATCCATCTTGAAATTCCACACCAGCACATTTTCCTGGTTCGCATCCACACCATCACAGCTGGTCAAGAACTCTGGGAAGAAGGCTGCGAAGAAGCCATCGAAGTTGACTGAGACCATGCCATATTGTAAATGGTGATGTTTATTTCCTCTTGCACAAGGTGGTGGGACATGAACCAGGACCTGGAACAGGACATTCACAAAGTGAGACAGCAGGGTGGTCCAGAAGATCTTCATGTGGTACAGCTTCTGCTAGGCATTGAGAGTCTCCAAGGAGAACAGATCTTGCTTAAATAAGTGGATGTTAGGCTGGAGAAAGGACTGTCCAAAAGCTTGCATAATGGCACCAAATTGGGGTTCATTCCTCATCTGCTCCTCAACAGTCCCTTTCTTGACACAAGACCAGGACAGTGGACTTAAGAAATACCTCCAGTTGCGATGGAGCATCCAAAAAAGGAGCTCAAACAGCTCATCCTTCACATTAGGAGAGAGGCACTCTGTGGTCATGCGGTACGCCTGATCCATGCACAGGGTGATGATGCTGGGGAGGAAGGGCTTGAACACCTGGCCAGACTCCTGGACCACCACCTGCAGGATCTTCAGGAACTTCTCTTCCACCCTCCAGCCAGTGGAGGATGCTCTCAGCTAACTGTTCTCTGGTAAACATATTGAGGAAAGTCTGTATGATCTGTTCTGTGAAAGGCATGCCCATCTGTACTCTAAGCCTCAAAATAGAATGAAGAAGTTAGGCATCTCATCAGTCACATCTGGTTGATGGATAAGAGCTGGGAAGAAGGGCAGGGAGACTTGAATGGACTCCTGCAGTGACTTCTGGGACCTGGTGTATTCCCAAGAGATATTATCCATAATATCTTTGAAGACACTTTGTGTCTGGTAGATTATCACTTTGTTACCATCCAGGGGCCCCCTTCTCTGTGGAGCAATGGCATTAGCTTTCAGCTACACTACTCCCGGGAGAGGGTAGAGATGAGGTTGGGATGCTTAGTAGAGTGTACAGACCACTGCTGCTCATTCTTGGGAAGGTTTGGCTACAGATGCAGCAGGATATTAGAGAGGGCTAGCATACCAACACCTGAGCCTTATTGTCAAGCCATTAGCATCATTGATCCTGTTGAACACTTTCTGTACTTCAAGGATGCTGATTAGAAAGACTGGCCACACAGTAGTGGCTAGTGAGATTGGTAAGTGGAATGTAGACAACAGCAACTTGTCTTGGATCTTGGTGCTGAGAGGTGTGATTGCATCCATGGTGGTAGAGATCAGCAAAACCAACTGCTGATGAACGTCACTGCAATAGTGTGCTAAGCAGTGAGAGTAAGCCTGGATAGCAGCCAGGGTCTGAGCTTGCATGTCAGTGAGGTCAGATTTCAATATGGATGGCACAGTGGTTTCAATGATGTACAGTTTTATCTGAGAGCCATACAGAGTTATTTTGACCAACTTTTTCGTGTCTATGAGGGGATTGCTAAAGCATGCAAGTAAACACATCCCCAGTAAAGTACTCGACTAACTTGCCCACAGCCTGCAGTAAGGAGCTCAAGTCTCTCAGAGAACAGTGCAGTCCCCGGCAATTGTTCTCTGCTGTGACATTCAACCTGTGTCCTGACTCTGAAGTCTTCTTGGAGTTCTCTTTTCTTTCATGCAAATCTCAATTTCCATCTGGTATCATTTCCCTTCAAACTAAATAACTCATTTTAGCATTTCTAGTAGGGCAGTTCTGCTAAAGATGAATTCTCTTAGCTTTTATCTGTCTGGAAAAATGAGGTGTTTATTATTATCCTTATTTTTGAATGATATTTTCAGTGGATATTGACTTTTAGGTTGACAACCGCCTTTCAGCACTTTAAGGTGTAATTTCATTGTCTTCTGGTAAGAAGTCAGCCATTGTTAATAGCATTGTTAATAGCAGTGGTCTTTCTTTTCCTCCAGATGCTTTTAAGATTTACTTTTTATCTTTGTTTATCAGCAGTTTGATTAGGATGTACCAAGATGGGTTTTTTTATTCTGTTTTGTTTTGTTGTATTTATCTTTCTTGTGGTTTATTGTCTTCTTGGTCCTGTGGGATAATCTCTTTCATCAGTTTTATGACATTTTCAACCATTATCTATTTAAATATTTCTTCTGTCCCATGTACTTTCTTCTCCTTCTTTGACTCCAGTTACAAATGTGTTAGATCATTGATATTATTTTGTAAGTATTGGTTGCTCTTCTTTTCCACTCTTTTGTGCCTTTGTGTTTCAGTTTGGATGCTTTCTGTGGACCTCCCTTTAAGTTTACTGATCCTTTCCTTTGCTGTTTCGAGTCTGTTCTTAAGTTCATTTAATGGATTTTTTGTTTTGCTATATTTTTCATTACGCTCATTTCCATTTGGTTCATTTTTATAGTCTGTATTTCTCAACTGAAATTTCCTATCTCTTATATCTTTTCCACCATATCCTTTAGCATTTTTATTGTATTATTTTAAAGTCCCCATGTGATAGTTCCAATATCTGGATTCTTCTCCGAGTGTGTTTCATTGACTATGGGTCAGTTTCTTGCTTTTTCATGTGTCTTGTAATTTTTTATCAGACATTAGATATTTTATATAAAAAGGCATAATTGGGAAGAATGGGAGATTTGGGGTGTGGGGTATATGGGAACCTCTTATATTTTTTAATGTAACATTTTTTGTGATCTATGTATCTTTTTAAAAAAGACAATTAAAAGAAAAAAAGGCATAGTTCACTTTTCTTTTTTACGCTCCTAGAATAGAGTGGCTAAGTCAATCTGATAATAAATTGGATTGTGTGTGGGCTCTATTTAAACTACAGTTTGATTCAAATGTTTTGAAGTTGGGATTAGGATTTTCCCTTCAGCAGGTTTTGAGTTCTGAGTACTAATGAGTTTCCAGAGATCTCTTCTTGTGTTTCAACTGAGCCACCAGCTTTCTGATTTGTGGGAGACCTCCCTGCTTTACAGTCCCACTGCTAACTTTCCATATCTTGGGAGATTTCTTCCTGACCTACTGATTAGGCCCAGCCTTAGTAGCCTTACCTGCTTTGAAGATTCAGAATGCCTCAGAACATTATTTCTAAAGCTCTCCTGCTCCCTCTTCTTCAACCTTTGGTAACTGAAATGCTAGAACACCTTGGACTGGTTTGCCTCAGCTCTCTTGCCCCACTCTTAATCCATAATAGCCAAGATCTCAGAGTACCTGGTTTGGATTTTTCTTAGTTCTTCTATCCACTAACCTACCTTCAGAGGGCCAGCTGCCTTAGAATTAGGGGAGGTCTTGTGTACTCTAAAGAGGCATCTCTTTCAGCTCTCCTGCCTTGCCCCCGGCATTCAGTGATAACCCATGGGAAGGTGTTGGTTGGTACAGCCTGTATCTCATTCTATGCCTCAGGCCCTTAAAATTTTGTAATTTCAGCCCTGGTGCAGCTCTTAAAAGTTTGTTACAACTTTGGCTGGTTTCTTCTTAACTGCATTTGTGGATGATTCCTCTGCTCCCACCACTCTGCCAGGGATGAGAACAGTTATAGGTCTCCTTCCTTTTATGAATGGCTAAAGATTTTCTGGAATGCACTTCATTTAGGTGTCTTAATGTTGTCAGTGCTCGAAGAGTTTTAAAACCTATGACTTTGTAGCTTCACCAGCTTGTTTTGTTTAAGATGAAAGCAATGGACTGTTGTGATTTTCTACATCCTTTGAGATTTCGAACTCCTGTGTTATTCCCTGTGTTATTCTTTATGTACCCTTGCTTCCTCTGCTTCTTGAACAAATTGTGTCTAGAAGGGGTGGGGGGACTTCTGCCAGCAACCTGATTACACCTGTTCCCACCACAATTGTTGCAAACAAAGCATATAGGTTTTATGCATCAGGGTGAGTTCTTCACCTTCAGGAAGTATATTTTAGCTGGTGCTTTTTGAACTCACCTATTGCTGAGTGTCCTTATCATCCTTCATGTTTTTTATTTTTTTTATTTTTTTACCTTCTACCACGTGACTTCAGCATAATCTATCTGCTTTTGGATACCTCTACACATATTTTGGGGTCTATGAATAATATCTGTTTTCTAGTTTTGTAAGAACAGAGTCTAAGTGTGTATTTTGCTCCTTTGTTTTTTCTACTCCCAGAGGAGAGAGGGAAATATGAAGAATTAAAGGAAACCTGTTAACTTACGAAGCAGTGTTCATATTGCAAGTCCCATTTAATCACTGCAACAAGGCATGCATTTTTATTTTCCTTTTGCAGATATGTAAACTGAGACTCAGAAAAGTTAGACACCTTTTCCACAGTTTCAAAGGTAATAAATAACAAAACTGGGATTTGAATCCTAGTTAGTTACACTCATACTATTAAACCGTGTGTTGTTGATAATGAAGCTCATTATTTTTGAACCTCAAAGCACAAATAAAAATTAATGTGCAGGTATCATGAGAAATGTATTTTGAACAGAAATAAGAAAGAACAGAAAAAGGAGGGACCTCCGTAAGTTTATACATAAGGAATAAGATTGAGTGTACTTTGGTTCATGTTAAACTCTGAGGGAATCTACTAATATCCATTTCTGGTTTTAATTGAGGCTGCCGTATCAAAAGATTATTCATAGGAAATTCTAGGGTATGCCCATAGCTACTTAAAGGTTTCGAGAATTAGATGAAGAAAGATCTCAGGATCATTTCCCCTGTATGGGAAGTTGTGTAGTTGCTTAGTGTCTTCTAGTCTGAAGGGCTGTTATGCCACGTATGGTCAGCAGCTATTATTGGTCTCTACTGTATGTGAACCTGTACTGCCATGGATTTAAGTTTAACCTGAGGAAGTAATTCCTGAGAGTAACGCATGACTGAACATAAACTTCATTTGTGAAAGTTAAGGGATGTTTCCTGAGGTCTTATAAGATACACTCGGTGTAAGATGATGTAAGGGAGCACAGCACACTAGAGGACCTCTCAAGGTCCCTTCTAGCCCTGAGGTTCTATTATTATTGCATATTTATAGAGCACCAAAATTGACTGTGTTCTTTCAGAGAATGGAATTATATTCAGTCCCTGTCTAGTGCTATCACAGTCAAAATTAGACAGATAAGCAATACCTTGGTTGCCAAATCAAGTCAAAGTTTAGTGGGCACATGTCTAACTATCTGAGAGTATGTATTCTCTTCAAGAACGTTTGAAAATGAGTAAAGGGCATGGTAAAAGATCTTTGGTTACTACTAAAACAGTGAGATTTATATTGGTTCTTCTTAGCATTTTTGTTAGGGAAAAAATCATTTATTATAGGCTATTAGGTGATCTAATTTAGAATTACCATCCCCCAAATTTTTAATTTACAATGAAGGTGAAAATGAATTAAACTTTGTTGCCAAACTGTCTTTGAATGGTACATAACATTCTGTTATTTTGAACTGATAACTTTGAACTTCTCTGACCCTGGATGATTTGGAGTCTACTAATTGCCCAACTACAAAATAAAATTATATTGATAATTTAAAACTCTGCAATTGAAACTGTGCTGGGGGAAGTGAATGTGGCTGAAGCAGCTGAGTACCTGTTTCTCTCATGGTTTGATTCCTGGTGCCTCCTAAAAACAAACAAAAAAGCAGACAACAAGCAAACAAACCAAAAACCCCAGCGACTCAGGGGAGCTGATGTGGCTCAGTGGTTGAGTGCCGGCTTCCCACATACAAGGTCCAGGGTTCAATCCCCAGCCTGGTAGCCACCCTCCCTCCCCACAAAAAAGAAAGAAACTCTGCAAGTATATTATAAAACAAGGGGAAAATCACCATACATAGTGAAAATTAACACTTTAAGTAGTCTAAATTTGAGAGGAGTAATGGTATATTTGTGTTTAACATTTTTTTTTTTAAGATTTATATTCATTTATTTCTCTCCCCTTCCCCCTGCTGTCTGCTCTTTGTGTCCATTTGCTGTGTGTTCTGTTTTTGCTTGCCCTCTTGGTGGCATTGGGAAACTGCATGTCTTTTTTGTTGTGTCATCTTGCTGCATCAGCTCTCCATGTGTGGCAGCCCCTGCATGGCACAGCACTCCTTGCGTGGCAGCTCTTCACGTGGGCCAGCTCACTGGACCCTCCTATATGGTAGGTGGCTATCTGCTCTACCAGTTGAGCCATATCCGCTTCCCTAACGTTAACTATAACTATCTAAGCAAGGACCCATTTGACATTTACCTAACTAATTTTATACCTTAGTAAGGTGTTGGAAATGAGCTCAGCAAGAACTTCTACCTCCACTTTTTATGAATCTTTTCACTCTTTTTAATTATTTAACTTTTTATTTGGGAAAATGTCCAATTTTCAGAAAAGTTTGAAGACTAGAATGAAGAACATCTGTCTATATACACACACATACACAGACTCACACACACCATACATATATACTCTTTACTTAGAGTTACCTATTGTTAATATCGTGGTCCATTTGCTTTTTTGTGTACACTTTATCAATCTTTCTCTCTCTACATATATGCATATATACTTATGTACATATATACATACATATTTCTGAATCATTCAAGGATAAATTGCATATATCATGTTTTTCTTTTCATGTTTTTAAAGTAATGCAATTTTATAAGTTTCTTCAAAGTAAAAATAATTTTTCTCAGCACCGTTATTTACCAAACTATAGCAGTAACTTGGCAGCAGTATATTTCACTTTGCTTTTTTCTTATTTATTTTAACAGCTTGTCTGTGAAGCTCTTTTCATGCCTATGGAGTAAATTATTTTTTTTTAGACTGTCCTTTAATAAAGTCTCAAGTCTTTTAACATAAGCATCTCTTGCTACAACCTATACTATTTTAGCCTTGCCACATGACATAATATAGCATTTTGCAGTGATAAATTCTTGATACATCATTTCCACTAAACAGAGCTCAGTTTCAAAATATAAATGTATGCATCTGAGTAATTGAACTAATTAGATTTCTGCTTAATAAAATCACATGGGTTCAATTGAAGTTTTTGAAATTTATTTTCTGTTGATATCACAGGGCTGAATTTGCATTTTTGCTTATTTCCCTTACAGCATTTATGATTCCACAAGTACAATTCTGGATTTCACTGAAGAAGTGGTCACACAACATCTAGAATGAAGATGTGGTATAGAGAATAGGAAATGAGAGGCAACTCAAACAAAAACAATAGTGGAGGGGATTAAACTATTCCAGATACTGGTGGGCAAATACAAGTTGTGAAAATTGTATTACCATATTTTCATATTTAATTCTTCAACATCTTTAGTATCTCAGATTAACACCAACTTTGAACAGATAAACTCTGAGTATTTTTCAAAATATTAATAGTCTGTGACATGGGATAGATCAGGAGTAGCTATAGTGAAGTTAATTTTGTAACTAAAGTTTTCTTTTGTTCTCTGTGGATCTTGAATTTTGTGGAACTAGAATCAATTTAGGCTCAATGAGAGTAATAGGCTTACTACTCAAATTGATCGTTTTATAGATAGAGGCACTGCTTGCATTCCTAGAAGGGCCATAGACCAGAGAACAAATTTGAAAAGCAATACAATGTAGCCTTCTCCATATAGCCACTGAATTTTTAAAATCAGTTTTATTGATATGTATTAATAAAGCATAAATTCATTCAAAGTGTTCAGTCGATGGTATTTGGTATAATCACACAGTTGTGCATTCATCAATCACTTCAATCATTTTTAGAGCATTTTCATTATTCTGATAATAATAATAATAAACAAAAAATTCATCATTTCTCAATCTCTCTATGCTTCCCCTGCCGTACTTAGCTGCTATTCTGTTTCCTTCTCTCTGGTATATTTGTATTTATATTTTGTAAAAACAGTCATATATGAAATATCATCTATATTCGTATTTTATATGAGGTTTCACTGTTATAACATCACATGTTATGATTTTTATCTTTCCTTCTAGTACTATACATGACCTCAGACTTACCCTTTCAATCACTATCATTCCCATATAATAGCTCTGCTAGTTACAAACACTATGATGTGCTTTCACCATGTCTATTCATTTCCTTTTTACCAATTCTGCACAGATTACCCCTCAGCTTTCCATTCTCCACCCTCATCCTATTTTCTGGTGACATATTCTAATTATTAACACCATGAGTTTACACAATATATTTAGTTCATATTAGTGCATTCATACAGTATTTGTCCTTTTGTGTCTGGCTTGCCTCACTCAACATAAATGTCTTCCAGGTTCATCCATGTAGTTATATGCTTCATGACTTCATTCATTCTTACCGCTGCATAATACTCCATTGTATGTATACACCACAATTTGTTTATCCAGTCTTTGGTTACCTGTGTTGTTTCCATCTTTTAGCAATGTGAATAATGCCTCTATGAACATCAGTGTGCAGATGTCTGTGTCACTGCCCTCAGTTCTTCTGTGTATATTCCTGATAATGGTATTGCCAGGTCACTTGGCAAGTCTATGATCAACTTCTTTAGGAACTGCCAAACAGCCCTCCACAGTGGCTGTACCATTCTACATTCCCACCCGACAGTGAATAAGTGTTCCTATCTCTCCACATCCCCTTCAACATTTACAGTTTTCCGACTTTTATAATAGCAGCCCATCTAATAGGTTTGAAATGATGCCTCATTGTAGTTTTAATTTGCATTTCCTTAATCGCTAGGGATGTTGAACATTTTTTCATGTGTTTCTTTGCTATTTGTATTTCCTCTTTGGACAGTTGTCTTTTCAAGTCTTTTGCCCATTTTTTTAATCAGGTAGTTTGTCTTTTTAGCGTTGAATTATGTGATCTCTTTGTATATCATAGATATTAAACCCTTATCGGATACGTGATTGTCAAATAATTTCTCCCATTGAGTCAGCTGTCTTTTCACCCTTTTGACAAAGTCCTTTGAGGTGCAAAATGTTTAAATTTCAGGAGGTCACATTTATCTATTTTTCTTTTGTTGCTTGTGCTTTGGGTGTGAGGTGTAAGAAACTACTGCCTACCACAAAATCTTGAAGTTATTTTCCTACATTTTCTTCCAGACATTTTATGGTTGTCGCTTTTATATTTAGGTCCTTGATCCATTTTGAGTTAGTTTTTGAGTAAGGTGTAAGATAGGGTCTTCTTTCTATCTTTTGGATATGGCTTTCCAGTTCTCCCAGCACCATTTGTTGAATAGACTGTTCTGGCCCAGCTGGAAGGGTTTGACAGCCTTGTCTAAAATCACTTGACCATAGATATGAGGTTCTATTTCTGAAATCTCAATTCGACCAATCTGTCTGCCTTTATGCTAGTACTATGCTGTTTTTACCACTGTAGCTTATTAATATGCTTTAAAGTCAGGAAGTGAGAGCCATCCAACTTCGTTCTTTTTTTTTTAAAGATGATTTTTAAAATTTATTGAAGTATATCACTCATACATAAACATACATAAACAATAAGTGTACAGTAAAGTTGTGAACTTACAAAACAAACATATATGACATCATACAGGTCTCTCATACTTTACCCTACCATCAATACCTTGCATTCTTGTGAAACATTTTAACTAATGATTAAAGAGCATCCTCAAAATATTACTACTAACCAAAGTATCTTACATTAGGTGTATTTTCCCCCAAGCCAGCCTATTATTATTAGTAGTAGTATTACTATATCATTTATACATGAACATACATAAACAATAAGTGTATAGTAAAAGTTATGAACTTACAAAGCAAACATGCATAACATCTTGATACAGGGGTCCCATACGTTAACCCACCACCAACACCTTGCATTGTGGTGAGACATTTGTTACAAATTATAAAAGAATATTGTCAAAGTCTTACTACTAAGTATAGTCCTTATCTTACATATGTTTCCCCCCAACCCCCCCTATTATTTTTAAAATATATTTTTATGACAGAAGTTGTAAACTTATAAAACAATCATGCACATGTCCAGAATTCCCATACAACATCCCTCTATCAATACACCATACCACAATAGAACATTTATTACAGATTATGAGATAATATTATCAGACTATTACCAGGTCCATAGTGTACATTTGGCATACTTTTTCCATACTCCCCCATTATCAAAATGGTATATCTTTGGCATAGATGCATGAATATTACATTATTATTGTTAACCACAGTCCATAGGTCACTCCAGGTGTATTTTTCCCATGTTTCTCCACATTCACACCACCCTGCAGTAGTGATGTGCATCTGCTGTAGCTCAAAAGGACACTCTTGCATCTGTACCATCAGCCACAATTCTCATCCATCTCTGGGTTTACTGTGTTAGTCAGTCCCTAGATTATCTCTAGCTTTCTTTCAATTGGCATTTACATACCTAGACTACCCTTTTCAGCCACATTCCCATTTATAAACCAGCTGTTACTCACTGTAATGTCTTATCATCAACTCTATACACTTCCACACTTTTACAGTAAAGTTAATTAAAACTTCTACATACATTAAACATCAGTAGTCCATCTCAGTCCTCCTCTTATCTCCTTTAGGAATCTACTACCTACCACCAGGTCTTAAAGTTGTTTTCTTACACTTTCTTCCTGAGGCTTTATGGTTCTTGATTTTATATTTAGTCATTTGTTCGATTTTGACATAATTTTTGTATAAGATGTGAGATACAGGTCTTACATCTTTTAGCCATGGATATCCAGTTCTCCCAGCACCACTTGTTAAATGGACTGTTCTTCCCGATCTGGGTGAGTTTGATAGGCTTGTCAAAAATCACTAGACCATAGATGTGAGGGTCTGTTTCTGAACCATCAATTCGGTTCCACTGATCTATATATCTGTCTTTATGCCAGTACCATGCTGTTTTTTTACCACTGCAGCTAGATAATAAATCCAGAGGTGAGAGTCCTCCAACTTTGCTTTTCCTTTTTAAGATGTTTCTGGCTATTCAGGACCCCTTACCCTTCCAAATAAATTTGATAATTGTGTTTTCCATTTATTTTTAAAATGCAGGTGGAATTCTTATCAGGATTGTATTGAATCTGTATATCAATTTGGGTGGCATTGACATCTTAATGATATTTACTCTTCCAATCCATGAGCATGGAATGTTCTTCAAATTATTTAGGTTTTTTAAAAATTTCTTTTAAAAATGTAGTTTTCTGAATACAAGTAATTTACATCATTGGTTAAGTTTATTCCTAAATATTTGATTATTTTAGTTGCTATTGTAGATGGGATTTTTTTTCCCCTGACTTCCTCCTTCAATTGCATATTATTAGTGTCTTTAAAGCCCATTTCATCTAATATAAGTATACCTACTCTGGCTTTTTGTTGTTGTTGTTACTGCATGTGTGGAATATCTTTTTCCAGCCTTTCACTTTCAATCTATTGGTATCCTTGGGTCACTTGCAGACAGGATGTAGGTGGCTCACATTTTCTTATCCATTCTGCCAGTGTCTTTTGAATGGGGAATTTAATCCACTATCATTCAATGTTTTTACTGTAAAGGCAGTTCTTATTTCACCAATTTTGAGTTTTATCTGTCATATTTTATTTTCACCAGCCTTTTGAGATGTTCGGTTACTTTTATTGGTAAAATATTAATTTCTAGACTCTCTTCCAAGTCTCTCCTGTCTTTTCTTTTCAGACTGTATTACACCCTTTAGTAACTCCTGTAAAGCCAGTCTCTTTATTACAAACTCTCTCAGTTTCTGTTTATCTGTGACTATTCTAAACTCATCCTCATTTTTGAAAGACAATCTTGCAGACATAAGATTCTTGGTTGGAAGTTTTTCTCTTGCAGTATCTGAAATATAACATACTACTGTCATCTTGCCTCCATGGTTTCTGATGAGAAATCGGCACTTAATCTTATTGGGTATCCCTTATATGTTATGCATTGCTTTTCTCTTGCTCCTCTCAGAATTCTCTCTTTGTCTTTGGCATTTGATGCTCTAATTAGTATGTATCTCAGAGTTGGTCTATTTGGATTTATTTGGATGGAAGTACATTGTGATTCTTGGACAATTATCTATGTCCTTCAGTGGGGTTGGGAAATTTTCCACCATTATTTCTTCAAATGTTCCGTCTGCCCCTTTTCCCTTCTCTTCTCCTTCTGGAACACCCATGACATGTATGTTTGCATGTCTCTTGCTGTCATTTAGTTCCCTTAGACCTTGTTCAACTTTTTCTATTCTTCATCAGTTCTATTATATGTTTGCTTTTGAAGGCCATTTCTTCAAGCTCACCAATCCTTTCTTCTGCCTCCTCAAATCTGCTATTATATAATTCCAATGTATTTTTAATTTCACTTATTGCACCTTTCATTCCCATAAGATGTGCTATTTTTCTATGTATGCTTTCAAATTCTTTGTGCTCATCCAGTGTCTTCTTGATATCCTTAATCTCTTTAATCATCTCATTGACTTGATTAAGGATATTTGTTTGAACATCTATGATTAGTTTTCTCAACTCCTTTATGTCATCTGGGGGCTTATCTTGTTCCTTTAACTGAGCCATATCTTCCTGCTTCTTGGTATGGAGTGTAATTTTTCATTGGTGTCTTGGCATCTGTCTTCCTAGATGCATTTTTTCTGGGTGCACTTTCTTTCTTTAGTTTAGGATTTTCCTGCCCTTTCTCCCTTCCTGGTATGTAATAGGAGCCAAGGATGTGGTTGGTGCTGTAAGCTGTGGAGGCTTAAGCTGCCGTCATTGCCCCAGGGACCAATGAAGCTTCTTCTAACTTTTTCCTTTGCCAGGGGTAGGAACAGAGTCACAGCTGTGTGTAATAATCCAAGTTGTGCAGGCCTAGACTGTGGTTGCCGAGAGAGACTGATGAAGCTTCATGCCCCTTCCTTTCCTACCTGGGTCAGGGATGTAGCTGCAGGTGTGGGCAGCAATCTATGCCATGCAGGTCCAAAATGACCAGTTTCCTGGTAGACTTCCAACTATTAAGTTTCTGCCAGCCAAATATACCTGCAGTTACCCTGAGAGGTTGGTGCAGGGCCCGCCAGCTTTCTCCCTGCTAGAGGTAAGGTTGAAGCCTAGGATAGGGCTACAGGCTGATCTGGGTGAAAGAAGCCAGTCCCTACCATCACTGTGATTTTCAGTTACCCCAGCTTTCCCTCATGTCAGGGATAGAGTCAAAATGGTGACTACAGGCCTCTTTCTGACTTGGACAGGCTCAAACTTTACCTGTTCTTAGGGTTATACTTTAGTCAGCCGAATTGACTAATCAGTAGCTGAAGTCAGTGGCCAACTGTCTCTTCCTCCCCTGTGTTTAGGAAATGGAGCTAATTCTGCCAGCCACAGAATAGCTCCTGAGTGTTACAGTAACATTAGGACCAGCTTCAACGGTATGGCCTGTATGTTCCCAGAGAGGCTAGTGCAGGTCTCCCAGCTTCCTCCCTACTGGCGGTGGGGCTGGGACTTAGGCTAGAGCTGCAATCTGAACTGGATGGTAATATGCCCATCCCTACCAGCACTGTGATCCTCAGTCCACCCTGCTTCTCTTTGTGCCAGGGGCAGAGTTAAAGTGGCAGCTACCAGCCTCTTTCTCACTTGGACTGGTTCAAATTTTAGCTGTTCTTAGGATTATACTTTAGTCTGCTGAATGTACTAATCAGTAGCTGAAGGTGGTGCCCAGCTGTCTCTTCCTCTCCCATTTGTGGGAAGTGGAGCTTTGAATTCCAGCTCCTGAGGTGGCTTGTGCCACCAGTGGAGGACAGGCACCATCATCCGTGGAGTGGAGCGCTCTTCTTACGAATCTTCTCTGCAGATAGGCAGTCTCCTCCTTCCATTGCTTCAAGGTTGGTGCATGATGTTCTTCTGGTCCCCTGGAGTCCCAAAACAGGTGCTTCAGCTAGCTCCAGAGAGCTCTGGGTGATTACTACCTGTTCTGTAGCAGGAACTGACTCTAGGAGCTCCTTACTCTGCCACCACCTTGCTGGTTGTCCCATTCTTTTTTAAGACATTTTTGGCTATTCTGGGCCCCCTACCCTTGCAAATAAATTTGATAATTGGCTTTTCCATTTCTTAAAAAAAAAGCTGTTGGGATTTTTATTGGGATTCCCTTGACTCTGTAAATCAGTTTGGGTAGGATTGACATCTTCATATTGAAATTTAGTCTTCCAGTTCATGAACATGGAATGTCCTTCCATTTATTTAAGTCATCTTTGTTACTTTTAGCAATGTTTTGTAGTTTTCTGAATACAGGTCCTTTATATCCTTGGTTAAGTTTATTCCTAAATAGATTTGTTTAGTTGCAATTATAAATGGAAATTTTTTCGAATTTCCCTCTCAGACTGCACATCAGTAGAGTATAGAAACACTATTGATTTTTAAATATTAATATTATATCCTACCACTTTGCTGAGCTAATCTATTCTAGTAGCTTTGTTGTTGATTTTTCAGGATTTTGTATATATAGCATCTTATCATCAGTGATTAGTGCAAGTTTTACTACTTCCTTTCCTATTTGGGTGTCTTTTATTTCTTTATCTAGCCTAATTGCTCTATCCTCAACTTCTGGCCCAATATTGAATAACAGTGGTCACAGTGGGCATCCTTGTCTTGTTCCTGAAAGCAGCAGGAAAGCTTTTGGTCTTTTTCCATTGAGTACTATGCTTGCTGTGGGTTTTTCATATATGCAGTTTAGATATTGAGAAAGCTTCCTTCTTTTCCTATCTTTTGGATTATTTTAATCAAGAAAGGATGCAATATTTTATCAATTGCCTTTTCTGCATCAACTGAGAGGATCATGTGATTTTTCTTCAATTTTTCAATGCAGTTTATTATACTAATTGATTTTCTTGTATTGAACCACCCTTGCACACCTAGGATAAAACCACTCGATCATCATGTATAATTATTTTAGTGTGCTTTTGGATATCGTTTGCAAATATTTTGTTGAGGATTTTTGCATCTGTAGTCATTAGAGATATTGGTCTGTGATTTTCTTTTTTCATATTATCTTCATCTAGTTTTGGTATTAGAATGTTGTTGGCTTCATAGAATAAGTTTGGCAGTGTTCATTTCTATTCAATTTTTTAGAAGAACTTGAGCAAGACTGCTATTAGATCATCTTTGAATGATTGGTAGAATTCACTTTTGAAGCCATCTGGTCCCAGGCTTTTCATCTTTGGGAGATTTTTGATGACTATTTCAATATCTTCATTCATGATTGGTTTTTTCGAGGTCTTCTATTTCTTCTGTGATCAGTATAGGTGGTTCATGTGTTTCTAGGAATTTGTCCATCATGTCTACATTGTCTAGTTTTTTGGCATACAGTTGGTCATGGTATCCTCTTATGATCTCTCTTATTTCTGTGGGGTCAGTGGTAATGTCCCCCCACTCATTTGATTTTATTAATTGCATCTTCCCTCTTTTTTTGTCAGTCTAGCTAAGTGTTTGTCAATTTTGTTGATCTTCTCAAAGAACCAACTCTTGGTTTTGTTGATTCTGGTTTTTATGTTATCAATTTTACTTATTTCTGCTCTGATCTTTACTATTTCTTTCCTTCAGCTTGGTTTGGGATTAGTTTCCTGTTCTTTTTCTAGTTCCTCCAGGTATGCAGTTAGAGCTTCAATTTTAGCTCTTCTTTTTTAAATATAAGCATGGAGGCCTATAAATTTCCCCTTTAGCACTGCCTTTGTGGTGTCCCACAGGTTTTGATACGTTGTGTTCTCATTTTCATTTGTCTCAAGATATTTGACACTGATTTGATATTTAAGAGTATGTTATTTAGGGCGGCAGACTTGGCCCAGTAGTTAGGGTGTCCGTCTACCACATGGGAGGTCTGCAGTTCAAACCCCGGGCCTCCTTGACCTCTGTGGAGCTGGCCCATGTGCAGTGCTGATGTGCACAAGGAGTGCCGTGCCAGGCAGGGGTGTCCCCCACATAGGGGAGCCCCACACGCAAGGAGTGCACCCTGTAAGGAGAGCCACCCAGCATGAAAGAAAGTGCAGCCTGCCCAGGAGTAGTGCTCCACACATGGAGAGCTGACACAACAAGACAACACAACAAAAAGAAACACAGATTCCCGTGCCACTGTCAACAACAGAAGTGGACAAAGAAGACGCAGCAAATAGACACAGAGAACAGACAACCAGGGTTGGGAGGGGATGGGGAGATAAATAAATAAATAAATAAATAAATCTTTTTTTAAAAAAGAGTATGTTATTTAATCTCCATGTATTTATGAATTTTCCCTTTTTCTGTCCATTATTGATTTCTAGCTGCATTCTGTTTTGATCAGAAAAGTGTTTTGTATAATTTCAGTCTTTTTAAATTTATTGAATCTAGTCTTGTGATCAACATGTGGTCTATCCTGGAGAAGGATTCATGCATGTTTGAAAAGAATGTATTTCCTGCTGTTTTGGGGTATTACTCTACAGATGGCTATTGGGTCTAGTTCACTTATCTTATTATTCAAGTTCTCTATTTCTTTATTTATCCTTTGTCCAGATGTTCTATGCAGTAGAGAGAGGGGTGCATTGAAGTCTCCAACTATTGTTGTAGAGACATCTATTTCTCCCTTCAGTTTTGCCAGTGTGTGCCTCAGATATCTTGGGCACTCAAGTTAGGTTCAAAAATAATTTATTATAGTTATTTCTTCATGGGATTGCCCCTTTTATTAATATACAATGACCTTCTTCATCCCTCCTAACAGTTTTGCATTTAAAATATATATCATCCAATATTAGTATTGCTTCACCAGCTCTTTTTGGTTACTATTTGCATGGAATATCTTTTCCCATCTGGTTTTGCCCTTATGTCTGAGGTGAGTCTTTTATAGACAGCATATAGATGGCTCATATTTCTTTATCCATTCTATCAGCCTGTGTCTTTTGATTGGGGAGTTCAAGACATTAATATTCAATGTTATTACTGTAAGAGCATTACTTATTTCATCCATTTTGCCCTTTGACTTTCTGTTGTCATATCATACTATTGTCTGTCTTTTTACCTTTTAATTTACCCTTCTTAATAATCTTCATTTCTATGCTCTTCTCTGAGTCTCTCACCCTTGTTTTTCCCTTTCAGGTTGCAGCACTCCCTTTAGTATCTCTTGTAATTCCCATCTTTTGGTAACATATTCTATCAGTTTTTTTGGTCTCTGAAGATTTTGAACTCACCCTCATTTTTGAAGGACACTTTTGCCAGATACAGAATTCTTTTTTTTTTTCCTCTTTATTTTTTATTGATTTTTAAAAAATATTACATTAAAAAAAAAAATGAAGTCCCATTCAACCCCATCACCCCCACCCCACACTCCCCCCCCCCCCCCCCAGCAACCCTCACTCCCATCATCATGACTCATCCATTGCATTTGGTAAGCTCATCTCTGGGCATCTCTGCACCTCATGGTCAATGGTCCACATCATAGCCCATACTCTCCCCCATTCCATCCAGTGGGCCCTGGGAGGATTTACAATGTCTGGTGATTGCCCCTGAAGCACCATCCAGGGCAACTCCAAGTCCCAAAGGCGCCTCCACCTCATCTCTTCCTGCCATTCCCCATACCCATCAGCCACCATGTCCACTTTTCCCACTCCAATGCCACCTTTTCTCTGTGGACCTTGGATTGGTTGTGTCCGTTGCACCTCTATGTCAAGAGGAGGCTCAGATTCCACATGGATACTGGATGCAATCCTCCTGCTTTCAGTTGTAGGCACTCTAGGCTCCCTGGTGTGGTGGTTGTCCTTCTTCAACTCCATCTTAGCTGAAAGAGGTGAGTCCAATAAATCAGATTGTAGGAGCTGGAGTCTGTTGAAGCTCAGGGCCTGGCTATCATATTGTCAGTCCAGAGATTCAAATCCCCTAAATATATCTTAAACCCCAACACCAACTACAATTCCAGTAAAGTAGCATGAAAGTCTTATGAAAAGAGATCCCATCTGAGTCTGGTTTCATCACACAGAAACACCAGCTCTAAAGAAGGGCCATCTGACATGGCAGTGAACCCCATCTGCCATGACCATAGAACCCGTGGGTCTCTTTAGCCCTCAAAGGAACCAATACCTGGGGATTGTATCTACTTTATCTGTCTCATTAGACTCTGTTCAGTTGTGCATAAGGGCAATCCTTCTGACAGCCTCCAGACTCTTTTTTAGAGACTCGTAGCCATATAAACTCATATCTCCTTTCCATTTCCCCCTTACATTAGGTCAAACAGCATTTTTAAAGTCATGTTATTATATGTAGACAGGGATATTCTGCTGATCCGCATCGAACCTTCAATTCAAGGTCATTTTCCAGTTGCATCATTAGTTGGTAGTTGATAGTGATCCCTCAGTGCCAGGGAGGCTCATCCCCGGGTGTCATGTCCCACACCGGGGGGAAGGCATTGCATTTACATGCTGAGTTTGGCTTCGAGACTGGCCACATTTGAGTAACATGAAGGCTGTCAGGAGGAAATTCCCAGGCACAGTGCTGCTCTAGGCCTTGTTCTTATTTCAGACATATAGGCTCACAAGCATAGTCATTAGTATAAGGGGCTCACTGTTGGACCCTCATTCCTTCCCGGTCCTTGCCGCTGCACCTGGGGGACTGCCGCTGCTCCCCTAGGGACCACGACAGAGCACCCCCGGCCAGGAACCCAGTACCCCCCCAGCTGTAGTTTTTAATTGTTGCCACTATGAGTATATCCGAACATTACCATGCACCCTGGACATATGTCCTGTATAGCTCCCTGTCAGCCATATATCACCTGTAAATAGTATGATACAGAATTCTTGGTTGGCAATTTTTCTCTTTCAGAACCTTAAATACACCTTACCACCTTCTCACCCCATGGTTTCTGATGAGAGTTCAGCACTTAATCTTATCAAGTTTCCCTTGTATATGATGCTTTGCTTTTTCTCTTGCTGCTTTCAGAATCCTCTCTTTATCTCTGATATTTGTCATTCTGATTAGTAGGTGTCTCCGGGTAGGTCTATTTGGATTTTTTCTGTTTGTCCTTCTTGTACATTGATATGTCTTTTATAAAGTATTGGAAAGTTTTGGTCATTATTTCCTTAATTATTCTTTCTGACCCTTTTCCATTCTCTTCTCCTTCTGGGACACCAATAATGCATATATTTATGTATTTCATGTTATCTTTCAATTCCCTGAAACCCTGTTTCATTTTTTCTGCTTCTCTTTCTGTTCTCCTGTCTTCCAGTTCAAATGTTCTGTCCTCCAACTCATTATTCTGTCCTCAACCATTTCAAATCTATTATATGCCTCTAATGTATTTTTATTTTATTTTATTTATTTCACCTTTCCCCCTCTCCAGTTGTCTGCTCTCTGTGTCCATTTGCTGTGTGTTCACCGGGAATCTGTGTTTCTTTTTGTTGCATCATATTGTTGTGTCAGCTCTCCGTGTGTGTGGCGCCTTTCTTGGGCAGGCTGCACTTTCTTTCACACTGGGTGGCTCTCCTTATGGGGCACACTCCTTGCACGTGGGGCTCCCCTATGCAGGGGATACCCCTGCGTGGCATGGCACTCCTTGCATGCATCAGCACTGCACATGGGCTAGCTCCACATGGGTCAAGGAGGCCCGGGATTTGAACTGTGGACCTCCCATGTGGTAAGTGGATGTCCTATCCATTGAGCCAAGTTTGCTTCCCTCTAATGTATTTTTAATGTCACCCATTGTTTCTTTCATTCCCATAAGTCTGTTACTTTTTTTTTTTTTGCAGGCTTTCATATTCTTTCTGCTTACCCTCTCTCTGTTTTAATATCCTTTATCTCTTTAGTCATATTTTCTTCCAATTATTTGAATTGATTTAGGAGAGTTGTGTGATTATCATTGATTAATTGTCTTAAATCCTATATCTCTTCAGGATATTTGGTTTGTTCCTTTGACTGGGTCTTCTCTTCCTTTTTCCTAGTATGGCTTGTAATTTTTTGCTGATGTCTAGGCATCTGAATATGTTGGTGAATTTACTCTGATGGCCAGTTTCTCTCACTTATTGTTGTTGTTGTTTTCAGTTTTGTTTTTGCTTTTTAGGAGGTACTTGGGATCGATCCCAGGGCCTTGTACATAGGAATCAGTGCTCAACTACTGAGCTGCATCTGCTCCCCAATGAGAGTTGGGATTTTTGTTTATTTGTTTTTATTTTTGGGAGGTACCGGGGATTGAACCCAGGACCTTGTGCATAAGAAGCAAGCGTTCAACAACGTGGGCTACATCCACTCCTCAGGTCTTCTTTGATATTTGGTTTAACTTATCTCAAGTCTTTAAAATTTCCCAACTTAAGTTATCAAAATTGGGCCAGGGACTCACTAATGGGGCACAGATTTTCTCCCAGAAGTTTGGATTAAGAGAGACTAAAAGCAGTTTTTCTCTATGCAATTTCCAGATTGGCCAGCAGATGGTGTTTGTCAGCGCATATTTCCATGGAGGTCTTTCTTTTCATCTCTGCTTTCCTGTGTTTTGGTCTAGCCAGAGCTGAGATTAAAGCAGGCTCTGCTGGCTGAATTCACTGAAAAGAAGCCCCCCGAATCCAACTCCCTTTCCCCTTGTAACAGCTGACAGGAGCAAGACATCTATTCCCCTCTCAGTCAACTTCAGTGAGCCAGGGTTTTTACCCCAGCTTAATATCTTGGGGGTAGGGGAGGGCAGCCCTTCTTGCCTACCATGGGGGCTTGTTAACACATTTCTTGTTTCGGGTTCTTCATCTTTCTGTTCATCACCCTCCTGGGAGTTGTGTAACACTGTACTTGTCTGCTGTCCCCCAAAGCAGGACCCTCAGGCAGCTTTTGGCCCTTTCTCTGTTGTTTTTGTGAAAGAGTTGAGTCCTGCCTGCTTACTCCGAAGCTTTCTTCCCGGGACTCCTAGCCACTGAATTTTGACTTGGAACTTTATTAGTGACCCTTATTCTGCCCTGAAAACATTTAATTCCTATTTGCTAATAATTTTTCTTATATGTTTATTAGTAGTAAACAAACTATATGCTTGCTTTACATTACGCCACTTCCAGAATATGTAGACAGAATTAGTTCCAAGAATATTTTTCTTTCTATAGCTGTGGGTAATCTATAGTAATTCATGTGAAATACAGCAATTTGTTCCTGTCTATATAGGATAGGTTTGTTGTTTTAAATTGCTGGGTTTTGTTTTTGTTGGCTTGCTCCTCAATATAAATTGAATGGCTGACAAAAATCTATTTGTATGACAGCTCAATCTAGATAAGTGCCCGCTGTTGTCTAACGGTACAATTTGGGGTCTCAGAGATAAAAGCAAACTGAATGCCAGGCTTGTAGCAGAGTTTCTTTGTGCAGATAACAGAGGTAATCTATATTCTTCATGTCTGCAAATCAGACAAAGAAGAAATATGCATACGCATCATCCTGTTTGAAATGGTGGTCTTTTAGCTTCTTCTTGATAAAAAAAAAAAAAGGACTATCTAACTTATGAGAGCAAGAAAATAGCTGATATGAGCTATTTGTATTTGAAATTAAAGAGAAATATGGTATATATTTATAAAATTAGAGAGAAGTCTGTTGCTTTGCATTTTTCCCATAGGTACATTGGCTTTTGGTGAATGAATTTGCTTCCTATTTTAACATGCCTATTCTGAAATAAATTATGTTTTTAGACAATGGTTCTTGCATCACTTTGATATTGTGCTAGAGGTGGAGTTGAAGGGGTCTCATTTTCTTCTTAGGTTGAGGAACTGAGCATTTGTTCCTGTTGGCTTACCTCTGCCTCAAAACATTTCTATCTTTCCACAGGAGTTATCTTCCAAATATATTTCATAGATAAAAAAAGATATCAGATAGTTAACAGTGGTTATGAAGAAAGAATTGGGACTAGTGCAAAAGGTAGCATCATGGAAATATGGCTGAGGACCCAGTAGTAGATATTCTGAAAAATAAAAGTTAAATTAATAGGGTTTGGTGGGTGCCTGAGTTTGGGGTAAAGGAGAGAGTGGGGTAGTTTGGAGTCTTTCATCGAAATTGGGAAAACAGGAAGAGGGATAGTATAGAAGAGAATAATGTTCCGCTCTGTCTTTGTTAAGCCTGTGATGCCCTTAGGTTTTCTTAAGCTCCCAGCAGGCAGAAAGCTTGTCTTACTTGGTGCTAAAGGTTTGGGTTTTGCTATACTCTGGGTAGTTGTTAGAACAATGGTTCAGATAAGATCACTTAGATAAGTGAGAACAGGGCTAAGGATAGAGACCTCGGAGAACTTCAGAATTTAATGGGCAGACTGAGAGAGAAGTTACATTGCAGGAGACTGAGAAGGAGAAATCAGGATTGGAGGAATTTCAGGGGAGGTGGTTCTTTTCACTGCTAAGGAGAAAGTGGGCAACAAAATCAGATGCTATAAGAGATAAATGAGATAAGGACTGAAAAGTGACTTTTGGGGGAATAAATATCCATGGGTCCATACTGATATAAATAAGTGATTGAATAAATAATTTAGTGAGAAAAAATAGACAAATTCCTCTAGCAGAAGAACATCAAATAATTTGTGTAGACACTCCAGTCTCAAAGAGGTGGACCATAACTCCCCATTCCTTATATGTGGGCTGCAAGTAGTGACTTCCTTCCAAAGAGTGCAAGTTGGAGAGGGGAAAGGAGAGTGTACCTTTGCAGCCGGAAAACTTGAGGATACTTCCTCAGTCAAGTGATCAAGGTCAACATCAATAGTGATAAGTCATGTTGATAAAATGTATCCTTGATATGATATGTTACTTTACCTCTGTGGTCTTCCTTCCCAAAGCCCATAATCCTAGTCTAATCATGAGAAAGACATCATACAAATCCAAGTTGAGGGAAATTCTACATAATACATAACCAATACTCCTCAAAACTGTCAAGGTCATCAAAAAAAAAAAAAAAAAAAGGAAAGTCTGAGAAACTATCACAGCTAAGAGGCAGCTAAGGAGACCTGAGTACAAAATGTAATATGGGGAAACGGACTTTGGCCCAGTAGTTAGGGCGTCCGTCTACCATATGGGAGGTCCGCGGTTCAAACCCCAGGCCTCCTTGACCCGTGTGGAGCTGGCCATGCGCAGTGCTGATGCGCGCAAGGAGTGCCGTGCCACGCAAGGGTGTCCCCCGCGTGGGGGAGCCCCACGCGCAAGGAGTGCGCCCGTGAGGAAAGCCGCCCAGCGTGAAAAGAAAGAGCAGCCTGCCCAGGAATGGTGCCGCCCACACTTCCCGTGCTGCTGACGACAACAAAAGCGGACAAAGAAACAAGACGCAGCAAACAGACACCAGGAACAGACAACCAGGGGAGGGGGGGAAATTAAATAAATAAATAAATCTTTAAAAAAAAAAAAAAGTAATATGATGTCCTGGGTGTGATCCTAGACTAGAAAAGGGATACTAGTGTAAAAGCTAAGGAAATTTAAATAAAGTATGGACTTTTGTTAACAGTAACATATTACTATTGGCTCATTAATTATACCATACTAATGGAAGACGGTAATAATAGGGGAGAATGAGAGGGGAAAGAAATGTAGAAACTCTATCTACTAATTTCATACCTTTTCTGTAAACCTAAAACTGTTCTAAAATAAAACATGTTTTTTATGTTCTTTTTTTTTTTAGTGGCCACTGGTTTTGACAATTAGGAAGTCATTTGTGATCATCGTTGTCCTGTGTAGTATAGGAAAGAAGCCAGTTTGTTAAACTTTGAGAAGTAACTGAGACATGAATAAGTGGCATTTGTGAGTGTTCACTACCTTTTCAAGAAGCTTGGCTAGAAGGGGAAATATGAAAAGAGGATGGGCAATAACTAAGGAGAGTAGTATAGACAACTTGTAAAAATATATAAATTAGGACACACTTAAAGATGTTTATATTCTTAAGGAACCTATAGAGAGTGAGATGAGAGTAAGAACATTTGACTGATGAGGCAAAGCCCCTAAGTAGGCAGGATTTTATTCTATTCAGTTGGAAATAGAGAATCTTTTAGAAACATGGTGTCTAGGAAACAAGTATGAAGATTTTATTTATGTTACTACAATGTATAATTTTGGATCATCCTAATATAGAAGAAATCTTCAATGTTTTCATAGAAAATTTGGGCTAAAAGAATTTTGTGCATTTCCTAAGCATCCCAGTTTTATTGGCTACATGAAATAGTAAAAGACACATTGTACATTTTTTAATTACAAACACTGTAACACAGCATATTCTGTAATAAAGAGCCTGGCACAATATAGGTCAAAGGTTAAGTACCAGGGAAAAAAATTATAAAATGTGTTTTTCTTTGAGATGGCTGGTTCCAATCTAGAATTTTAAGAGTCTCTGCCTAGAGAGTCATCAGATGCCGTGGATGAACAACTGGTTCTTAATACATCCCTGAGCCATATGGGTAGATTATTGTTGCCTTATTGCATAGACTTTAAAGGTTAATCTTGAAACATTTAAATTACACCCATAGGTGTGGTTGTAGACTCACCCTCTGAGATCAGACCTTTCATTCTATCAAGTAAAACACTCTAGCATAAGCTTTTGTCACCCTTGAGCTTTCAGATTTATTGTTATCTGAATTCCAGATGTTGACAACCATGTATAAAGGTATATTTTTTGTAGAAGGGTGACCAGAAGCAAAAATCTGTAGGCCAGCCAACTTTGTAGCTAATGTTAAGTTCACAGAACTATGTGAATGGTGCAGCCAGCCTTAGTTTTGGAGAATGAGCAGTAAGATGGCCCCCACCTGTCTTGGTGTGGGCATGTAAAAAGAGCACTGGTATTGAGAAACAAGTTCTGTCCTTCTTCCTGGTCTTTCCTAGTTAAGGGGCCATGGGTAGCTCACTCATCTGGCTTAGAATACTGCATGTCTAAATTTGGAAGCTTGGTCTAGAGGATGATGCCTAGTGTCACTGTCAGCTATAAGATTCTGTTATTTATGTGAGTCTTTGGAGTCAGTTATACAGAGTTCCCAGGATTGCTTATTCTTGGGTGTCTAAATTTCACAAAATCGTGGCTATAGACAGGTCACTTTTCCTTCCCCATGTAGGCACATTGCATAGGGAAATCTAGAATTATATAAATTGATTATATACATTTATATACTCTGTTTCAGTAGTTCTTTTAAAAATATAGTTGCAGCATCTGTGCATAGCATTCATTTATCAGAGTACCATTTTCCAGTGGGAATATACAGGATATTTATATATCATGAACAAACAAAAGAATGAACATTTTGACATTTTGATTATTTCAAGTAGACTCAGTGGTGTTATTTTGTTTTGTTCTTTTACTTTTTGTTTTTGTTGTTGTTCTTTTACATTTAGAAAGACTTTAAAGAATTAGATTTCCCCCACTGAATATTTATACTGTTCCAGATGTAGGCAGCAACATCTGGGCATTCTATCATGAGCTGAATTTCTGAATGAAGTAACTTAATTATTGATTGACAAGCTAACATGATTTAAGACACAGTCACACTGTGTTCCATAGCAGTGTCAAAGTCATAAACTGCAAGCCTGTGCATGCAAGGGGAGTGTGATACTAACTAACTTGTGTTGCATTTTGAAACACTAATGCCAAACTTAAATTTCAGGCTTTAGGTTAGAAATACTAGGGGAGGAAATGAAGAAGTATAGCCTCATGATTTCTGGCCTCTCTGTTTTACAAATCATTAAATGATGTAGCAGCAATGTGGTCAGAGTTCCTCATACAAATAAAAGTCTCTTCTAGTATTGTGAAGCACAAATAAAATTATTATTCCATATGGATTGCTTATAGGTTTGTGTGAATCTACATGTGTACACACACATCCATAACCTCATCATGTGCGTGTAAATATTCACATAAAGAGACATTTAAGAAAGTATTTAAGAGTGAACATGGTATAATTTATATTTTTATTTGTAAACAAAGCATTAATATTCACTTCAAGCATGTTAAGTGTCTTTGAAATTATAAACAATAAACGAGAGTGATTATAATAAAATATATTAATGTATTTAAAAATTCTAAATATCTTTTCCTGGTATTACAAGCCAAAGAACAATGGGCTGCTTCCATTTTTCTCACTGTGGCCTGCTTTTCCTGCCTTGTTGGTAGCCTAGCAGCAGGGCCCATTAGTATTGGCTCTCTGGTGCCTTGTATATGGCCCACTGGCCATGAGTTTTGATAGATAGAACGTGTGCTTTCCATTTGTTATTGCTACAGTAATGGCAACATGTGGCAAGTGCACTTTCCAGTGAATGAGCTTGACCTTTAACTCTAAACAGTCTCTTGAGCAAGAGGAAGCCATGTTTATGGGAATGATTATTAGTTGAAACAGATTAGAACTTACTTTTTTTGATAACATTAAAGAAATGCAGTAAAGTTTTTGCCATTAAATGCTATCCAAAAAATTGTAGTACCCTAAAACAGGGACTTGGGCAAAACAGTGTAGTATAATTAGCAGGTTAAATAATACCAATCTTTCACGCTACTTTTGGTCTATATTGGCCAATTATTTTCTAAGAAGGATGCACTGATTTATATGCTCAGCAGCATATAAATTTATAGCATTACTTTCCAGCACTATCAACTGACATTTAATTGAACATCCTTTGCAAGATTATATATCCAAGGTGTTATGATAGGCTTCCATTTGTTTATAACACTTAAATCCTCTTAGCCTGTGAAATAAATAATGTCACCACTATTTTAAATATGTAGAAATTGATATTCAAAAAATTCACTTAATTTGTCCAAGATCATATACTGAAACGTTATCTTCATTCTTTTTGCTTAGTGCCATGTGCTGTTTCATCCTAACAACTCTCCAGGGATCAAATATTTACCTAACAATTTACTTTGCCATTACCAAAATCATGTAATATAACATGTTTTAACCTTAAATCATTTTTTGCTAAAAATTAATACAGTAAAGGGGGCACTGAAAATAGACAAGAATTCTTTTAATACCTTTTTATTCTTTTTCTATAAAATGTAGAAGTTTCCTCTCTTGGATTGATGACCCTTTTTTAAGTCCTCAAGCATGGTGAAGGTAGGGACATTTGGGGTTTGGTGAAATGCTGAAATTGGTCATAGACAAATAGAAGTGATTTTAAAAATGGAATGTTTTGTGCCAAAGATAGATATGTTTTAGAAAATGCCCTGTGAGCATTACGAAAGTATATTATTTAATTAGAACCAGATAAAATTAAGTAAGCAATAAAAGCCAGCAATTATATGACTAGCTGATAAATATAATTTCACAGTATTCTGTAGCTATCCTAAAGTGTTAATTATAACAGGAGTAGTTAAATTCTTTGGCGATGAAAGCATAATAATGTTTAGTATCACCTGGTAACCTTGGGCATTATTAAATATATGGAGACTGAAAGACATGGTAGAAGCAATGGAAAAGTCTGGCTAGACTGGATAATTTGTTTTAGACCTATGGAGAAATCTATTAACCGTTTCTTCTATAGACCAATTTGATTAGAAACTAGGACAAGCTGTTCTTTCATTACTTACAAAAACCATGCTGAACTTTGTAGCAATTATTTGGCTGTCTGCAGCATGCAGATTAGAATAAAGGGCTTTCTTAGTGTTTGTGAATGTTGTGGATTGCTGATTAGTAATTAAAGTAGTGAATGAAGAAAATTAGGCCAAAACTGAATGGGAATGAGCAAGTCTTAATGCTGGGATACAGATGTTAGAAACAGATTGTTTGAGCAGCCCATTCTACACAATGACGTTCTGCATAGCCATGGAGTGTTTTCCTTCCATGTTAAACTCGAGTCCAATGCCTTAGAGATGGTTCCCCTTCCATGTCTTGTGATGTAGCTGTATGGGTATTAATTTAGTGAAATATCCTGTCTGCCAGGTGTGGCAAAGAGCTGATTTTATTGTAATACCAGATCATTACTTAATTCATATGCAACAGAGTGTAGCACATGGAAAGCATTATAAATCTATTTACAATGTGGCTGGTCTGATGATAATGTTGCATTAAATTCCCAGGTGAAGCAATTTAAGCAATTGCTTTGCCATGTGCACGCCATGGAAATTAAATTCTCATATACACATTAGTAATAAACCAGCTTCATTGTTATGCTTATGCTAGGGGTTGGTTGTAGAATCCTCATTCTTGTTGTGTATACCCTGTTTCACATATAGAATCCTACAGGAGGCGGTACCATAGATCACAGTTATTAATTTAATTTTTTTTTCGTTTTTAAGTTAGCAAGCTCTGTCCATGAACATATTCAGTTCAGTTGGGAAATGTTAAGGGTTGGGTCAAGTAGAAAGATTGTTTCAAGCCAAATTTCCGGAAAGAACTGAGCAAGTGTATCATGTTTTGAACTTGGCTTCAAGAAAACTAGCCAGTCAGTATGCAAATGTTCTGTTCTTCTACCAAGTGAAAACTGCTTTGAATGGGAAATTCTTGCCTTCATAACCAAAGACTCATTTTTGTCACCAGTTTAAAATAAGCATTGAAACTTTATGCATCTAACTTCTTAGGGATAACAATCAGTTGTTGACCTGTCATATTTTTTTTCTATAATTCATAGATGATCAGTAGATTTTCTGTCCAACTGTGTCTAGCCCACTTGAGTGTATAAGTTGGAGGGATAAGCTTTACACAAACACACTGCTAAAAGTGAGGAATGCTCTCACATTTAACACTTCATGTGTGTGCGTGTGCGTGTGTGTGTGGCAAATATTGTCAGTTGAAGCTTTTCTACCCTTATGGTACAGACCAGAAATTGCAGATTACAAACTGTATAGAGCTTCTGTCTTCTCCAGAAGCCAGATATAAAGCACCAGTAGACAGTGGTAACTGACAACTAAGACTAAAAATGTTGACAATTTCTTGATTTGCCTGGTTAGCTTATGTATAGAAGTCATTAACTATTTATAAAATGCATTATGAATTGGATTCCTTCAAACTGTAGCTGAGTGTGTGACATTTCCAGCTCAAATTCTCGTGCTTGCATTTGGCTAAAATACAGATTTATATACAGTTAATAATAAAATAAAAATATTTTAGCTAGGTTTATATAGATGCATTAGATGTTTCAGTATCATTAGCTTTGAATCCTCCCAATTAAGGTATTATGTAGTACTTAGTAACAGAGTGAGGTTTTTAAAAATTCCATGAAAGATAGCATAATTCATTGATGTTTTAGAGGAAAATTACCCATAAAATAAGCAGTTTGTCATTCAAAGGAATTTTCCTTTTTTAGGATTTAATTAATTTAGTGATGATCCTACAGGCTAAATTATAGTCAATTGTAATTAGCTTTCTTAATATTTCAAACTGTAAAATATTATGAGAATATACGAATATGGAGCATCTAAATATACGTCTTAATAAAGCAAAGTCTTGATTTTTTTTTTAAACGAAACCCCAGTGTATAAGGAGTTCAGCTTTCAGTATTGGTTAGTGATTTCCATGAGGAACTATTTTGATCGTTTAAGTGAGTTGTCTTTTCATTCTTTAAGAGAAGTCAGCCCTGTCAGAGAGCACTTTGCAAACCCAGCATATCATTTGCCTAATTACATCCAGAAAGCCACCCAAATGACCAGTTTTTACCATCCCAATGGTAAGGAATGACATTTATTGGGACCACCCTTCAACTGTGGATAAATCCTCAGTTCTTCTATGTTTGCTGAGCATGTACAGTCTTAATTGCTAGTCTTCAAAAGCAATGGATTCTAACCAAAACAAGATTAGATATTTAGGGATACCCATTTGTAATTTTGTTCTTCTTTTGAAGTACAGTAATTAAAAATAAGAACATAATGTAATTGAACAATTTATGCCAATTTGTTGGTATTTTGGTGAAAAAAAAGGGACAAACAAAAACAGTCTCCATATGATATTCTTGCATACTGTGGAATGCTTTAGTTCCCCATAGTGATGAAATGAATAATTAAAAAGGCAGCTCTGATACCACAGCCTGTTTAAAGGTTCTCATTTCCTTTAATGCTATAAAATACTTTTGCATAGCTAGTTTGAAACTGCTGTAGTGGGGTTCTCCAAAAGAAAGGTTTGGCTTGATGTAAATACTGTAGTAAGGCCTTACAGTGTACCATCCTGGTAATTTAGCATTTTTCAGTGCAATTCTGTGTGAAACCAATAGAAGTAGCTAATTAAAAGTAGCTACGATAAATTTGATAAGAGAAGGAGGCTTAATAGATGCTGTTTGCTAGTGTTAAAGTCATCCAGGGTGTTCATAAATGAATGAGTTGGGCTGCTCCTGAATTATTAAGAGATCTTTACTGACCTCAGACTAATGACTTAATTCCTCTAGTTTTTCTTTCTCTCTTGAATATTGTTGATTTTATTAATCTATTTCTCCAAATAAACAACATATTGCATTTGCCAAAGTATAAGATGCATTTGTGGGCAGGGAAGGGGTAATTGGGATAGGGGTGCAGGGCAGGAAGGGGATGCCACTGTTTTATTTAAATTGAAACATTTTTAAATTCTTGTACCTTTTTCCTCTGTCTGTCCAGAGGATAATAATAAAATGGGAAAGAAATTGTGTGGTAGATTGAGCACTAAGCTGTGAGTCAGGACCCAAGGGTTCTGTCTCAATTCAACCAATACTACCTTTAGAATCCCATGAGGCTCAATTGTTTTTTTCTATAAAATAAGGGATAGTTAGATTAATTTATTTATAATTTATACTCCATTCAGCCTGTCTTAACTAGGGTTCTGCCAGAGCATTAAGCCCTAGTACCCTAGGCTTCTGTTACATGTAATAAATTAAATTCTCTCTTATGTACCATCCTTGGATGAATTGAGAAAATAGTCACTGAAATAATTTTCTGTGCTTTGTTGTTCAGATGAGGAACCCCAATAGAGAAAGGCTGCAATTTTTAAATGATTTAAGTCTATTGGTTGGTCTTGTCTAAGGTCCTTTTAATTTCTAATACAATATGATTTTATGTTCACAGTATTATGATCTCTAGCTGGCAGAGCAGTGTTACTCATTCACTAGTTTAAAATTCTAATTAAAATTCTTGTTGTTGACGTCTGTTCATGGATTATGGGTAGTCCCTTTAAACTACAATACTTTTTCTGATCACAGTTGAACAGGTAAGAACATTTAAGTCCTAAATTGTAGCCTCCAAGTGAAAAAGAGATTGCTATTTTCCTAACTGCCCTTTTTTTATTGACTGTTTTTGCTTAGTTAGTTCAGAAGCAGAAAAGGCAACAAAGTAACCTGTAAATCTGCATTTGGGGATGAAATAGTGATGCTACAGTAAGATCTGAGGACAGTACTCTGACTTCATAACTAATTTTCTGTGCCTTTTAGCTTTTCCAAATGTGTGTGCATTTAAATAATTCATGGAGGCATGTCTCTCTGATTTTACACGTAAGGGTAGATTTATTATAAAACAAAATTTCAGTGTGTGAAACCTTGACTCATTGTCCAATTGCCTTTATTTACTGGGATTGTGAAATGTTGACTCATAGCCTACCTGCCTTTATTTACTAGGATTGGGAAATTTAATTTGTTCTACCAGACACACACCCTCTCCCATTCCCCACCATTAACTTTTCCGTAGTAGAGGGTTTAGTAGAGGGTTTGGAGACATTTGAATTATTGTGTGGGAAAGGGATGGGCTTTTAAATTCTCTCTCTTTCTGATTAATAACCTCACAGTAATGAGGGAAATATAGACATACTATGCCAGGCAATCCAGAAAGTATAGTTGGAGATATAAATATTATCCTAGAATTAGAGATTTTAAAAGACCTAAATTGCACAGTCCATTTCCTGCCACAACATGACAAGTCCCCATATCCCTGTTTTAATTACAATCTGGTATTTACAGATATATAGCTATCTATTTCCTTCAGCTTAGTGGTCTCATTTGAACGACTATGAATGAACTCATATACAAGTTGTACTCCATTTGTGAATATTAATAGAGTACTTATACTCTTATTCATACTGGCATTTAAAAAAAAAACAACATCTACTTTACATTAAATTTCCCAAGTTCAAGAACTTTATGCAACTTTGGTTTGTAGATTTTAGCAAACAGGTTTCCATTAGGGGGCTCTCGAGGTTTGAGATGATCAGCCTTGATACCAATAATATTTCGAAGCCTTTGCTTTCTAACGTTCATCTCTCTCTCCCTTTTTGTTTTGTTTTATAGAAAAGGTCACGGATCGCCTACAGTGACGAAGTACGGAATGAGCTCCTAGGGGATGATGGGAATTCCTCAGAGAACCAGGTAGAATGCTAATCAGGCAGGCCCGGTGGGTGGCTGGAGGGTGAAGGAGGTCACCGGCACACTGGGCTCTCAAGCTGCTCCTTAACAGTATTAGCAGCAACTCATGTGGAAGCGATACTGTTTAATGCAAAGCTAGAGTCTTAATCAACTTCAAAATGTTTCTTGGAGATCTTACATTTAACCCTTTACCTTGTGATCACTGTCTGCTATCTTTTTAAAAAATCTTTTCTTCTCTTTTCTATATTATTTAGTATTTAAGGAATAACTTGAAACACACTGTTTGCAGACAAAGCCAAGGTCTTCACCTCAGACACATGTAAAAGGAATAAAAAAGTACACAATACAGCTTTGATAAGAATGCAATATAATTAAGTCAACACTTGCAGCAAAACAAGTGAGAGTAAGCTTTCAAAATTCAACAGGGCAGCGCAGTGTTCTATTGTGTAGCTTCTTAAAAATGCATTCACTTAAAGGCAAACTGTAAGCAACAGTATGGAACTTGGATATTCCTATAGGGGACATGCCTCTGTTAAATTACAACACAACAACAGTAATAGGACAAGTCCTGTTGCAGTTTAACACCTGTGTAGGCAAAATAAGATTTAATTTATTCTTAAAAGGGCCTTGCAACTTGGCTATAGGTTCTCATTGGCTGTCACAGTAGTGTCATGAGTCTGTTTAATGTCCTACTTCTTTCTCTGAAATAAAAGATTTCTTTAGTTCATGTAGATAATATGTCTCATTAACAAATGTTCCAAGAACCTCAGTGCTCAGTGTAGAGATGACTTTAAAAAATTTCTCAGGCAATCCCAGTGACTGATTCTCTTTGATACTTTTAAAGAAGATAAATAATAGGGAACTTTAGAAGCAAGACCTGAGCATGTTTATTAATGTCACTTGGGCAAGTATTTTAAAAGTCTTGCTCTGCCCAGATGAAGATGAACATAAATCATTGATTGAGTAAACCAAATATTTTAATAAAGTTGTAAAACACGATGTATTAATATACATTGAAAAATTGCCTGATTGTATTTACCATCTCAAATGGGTTATATTGAAGGTCTATATATGCTGATAGAGTATTATAATCTACTGTAACATTAGTAACATCAGTTAACCCCCTACTCTCTCCAAACCCCCATCCCAAAAAAAGGAGAAAAATCACTGAACTGATTGTTTTCGGAAAGATATCATCTGCTCCACTAATTACATGTTTTTAGCTTGAGTTCAGACATGTAAACATGTTAAGATTTGGCTTGGGATTTCAGCCTCCCTGATTGAAATGTGAGAATAACTAAGGGGGTGGGAAAGGAACACATCAAACATAAAAGAGTGACATAATAAAGGGATTTTATTCATAATAGGTTAAATAATGTGAGGGTGAGAGAAAAAATATTTTCTTCCTTTTTAAGGGAGATTAGATTATTCATGCTTCTTGAATGAGTCATGATTTTATTTTATATCCTTACTGCAAAAAAAGCATCATCTTATCCTAAAAAATTTTTAGAAAGTGAATGCATAATTCCTATGTCAACTCTAAAAAAACTATAGTTCTTTCCTTCTTTTGAAACTACTGCCTAATGTAGAAGAAATAGAAAGGAAGGAGGTGTATCTGTCTTACTCAGACTCCTTTATTATAATAGATGTTGTAGTACTGTGACAGGGTTTCCTTTTTCTTTTCTTTTTTTAACATGTTCATTTCTCTTAATGGACATTTTATGTGCCTAAAACATTTGCCTTACATACATATAAGTATGAATTTTTATGCCTAAAGAAAACTATTCCACAAAAATAGATTGAATTCATATTTTCTGAATTTTTCAAATTATATTCCTGTCACTTTAAAGTGATTATGCAGAGATTTCCCCTGGACTTGTATAAATCAAACTTACAAATTCTGAAAGTGCTTGGAGAACCTGAAGTTTAGGTGTAAGGAGCTGTCACTTCAATAAATATAATATGATAAATTATAGTCATGAGAATATGTAACTGTTAGATTATTATGTGAAATTTTCAGTCTAAAATTTGAATTAGCTTTGAAAGTTCAAAGAGACCACACATAACTTTTGGGATAGTAAAATTTCCATATAATGATGAAATCATTACATTTTGGTTTTAGGCTCTTTATCATAAAACAGGAATTAAAATCCCTCAAACTACAACACATTCAGGTACGGTCACTTGAGAATAATTCTTTATTCTGTGTCAGTGTTTATTCAGACTATGGAATCAAAACAGAAGCTCTTTCTTTAAAGAAAGAGAAGATTTTAACCCAGTTCTTCATATTCTTGTAGCTCAGTGGCTGAGAAGTTAGTTTTTTTTCTGGGTAGGATTATATATAAGTCATATAAGATAACGTTTCTGCACACAAATATATTATTTTCAAATTAATTGTTGATAAATTGATTTTCAGAACTTCTTGCCCATATAATACTTAAGATAAACTTTTAACATAAAGGGAAAACATGGAGGCAAACAAAATGAGAGAAAAATAGCAACATTATTTCATTGAAATTGGGATATATCTTTCAATTTAAAAATTATAAATCAGAAAAGGAAAAGAATAAATAAGAAAGAAATGAGTAGAAATGATTACAAAAAGGCAAAATAAGCTAAGTACTGACTCATGTTTTGTTATTTTCAATGCAATATATGTGTCCTTACGAGAGTGGTTTCTTTGTGGAGAATTAGACAAATGTGAACATAATAGCTATTGTATCTCCTTCTGGCAATATATAATGTAGTTTTTAGACAGTTAAAGCCTAATCATGAATAGAGGTATAACCTGTCAGTTAACTGCAAAGTATATTAAATTGCTTTTATGATAGAAAATTTTCTGCCATTATTAATGTCAAATTTGCAGAAATTAAGAATTTTCAAATATATCTTTGATGTTTCTCATACAATACACAATTTCATTTAAATAGAAAGCAATTGATCCATGAGACATTCATTTCTGTTTCATATCCATTTCATACAATCAGATATAGCTCATACCTGAACTACAATGAAGGGACAAATGACCTTTGCAAATTTGAGAACTGTTTGGGTTATCGGCTTTCCAAGGACTTTGTCGTAAACATTATCATTCTAGTCTTTTAAAATACATTTGTCTTTTCATATGGCAACATTTTATTTCTTTGAAAGAGTTAAGTTCTTGAAAATAGTGAGGCTATATTTAGAGTGGAAACTTTAATATTGTTAACTTGATTTAGTTTGATGAGAACCATTTTCAGAAAAGGAGAAAATACATTTCAGAATTGAATCATCAAGTCCTTCATAGTAATTAAACCCTAATCAGTCTCTTAGTTTCCATATGAAGAATTATATTGATGAGCCACTTTGAGTAAATCCTACACAGAAGTTTCAAAAATATATAAAGTAGGGTATTTCCAAATGTGCCGTATTTTTTTGTAGTTAAGCAATATTTAGCAGATATGATTCCTTAATTTTTTAATATGAGGTCCTCTCAAGTTCCGATTTGGGCTTGCTGTGCGTAAAGTGTGTCAAACTTCAGCTACAGACTAGGGGGTGAAGGCGGTCAATTTAATTCCCCGAGATCTAAAGAAGGTCGGTATCATTTCATATAGCCCAGGCAGAGCAGATCATTACCAGGCACAAATCTGTTCGTTACGTGCTGAGGGTTTATAGCAAAATAAATAGACTGTCATCATAAGTTCAGAAAATTGCGTGTTCGACCCACGATAATGTGTAAAGGGCGTTTAATAGAGTTCAGCATTTATTCGTTATCTGTGTGCGGACAGAGACGGCAGTGGCGTTATCAGCTTTAAAAAAAAAAATCGGTAGTTCTGGGGGTCACGTGACGCACCTCACACACAGCGGCTCACGCAAGGACCCTCACATGCTCTGCAGTGCAGTTTTGATTTTAGTCACAGCAGAAGGCTTAGCCACAAGAGATTCCACTGGTTCAAACCAGCGTAAACCAGATTTTTTCAGCCCACAAAGGAACAGATTACCTCCTGTATCAAATTCTGCATTGGGGGAAAAATCTTTGTTTCAAAAAAGATGTCGATTATCATAACTCAACATGGTGGCACTGCACATTTTCATGTCACCCATGATGGAGCTAGTAACCCAATGAAATACGAAATCACTACTTTCGGTCTAGTCTAAGCATTGTTAGTGTTCAGAAATATACCATCTTTTGTTTACTTGAATGAATAACTCTCGGCCTAAGTTTAAAAAAAAGATAAAGATTAAAAACTGTCCCATCACCTAGCTTAGCTACAAATCCGGTGTAGCGCTTGAAGGCAGCCATGCAGCACAAACAAGATAGAAGGTTTTTTGTTTGGAACCTATTGAAGAAACAAATGGGTAGCATTTTTAAACACTCATTGATTATGGCAGGGTGGCATGCCCCAAATGATCTCCATTGCTGAGAAGTAGTTTTAAACTTTGGCCCTTTAAGTATCGTAGTCAACTGAAGAATGGTGTCCCAGAAAGAAAAGATAGCTGTGCGATCAATGCCCAGATCGTCTCTTTCTGAGAAGAATTCGTGTTTGCCTTTTTCTTCGGTGATGTTGATATAGAAAAGAGGGAAGAATTTGATATGTGATAGGTCAGGTATTTTAGTTTAAAATTTTTACTACTTCTAGGGAAGAATGGTAACTTTTCATGCTAAATGATTAGATGCTTTACTTGTATACACTGGACAGTTGCTGAGAGAATGAGTATTAATTTAAAATAATGACAAGTTCTTATCTGTTTTGAAAGGAAGCTATTAAAAGTTCATTTTCACTAAATGCACTGAGACATTTGTTATATAATAGATTCTGTACTCTTTTGATAAAAGATTCATAATAATTTTGAAATCTCATTCTTTTGTATTTGAAATACTTTTGACATAAAAAATACAAAAACAGAATCAACTGGAATGCATACTGGTTTCCTTGATTTGGAGACAAAAGCAGCATTAAGCATTGAGAAATCGGGCTATAGTAAACATGATACTCTTAGAGAGACTTATAGTGAGCAATTCATGGCACGTTTCTCCCAAAGCAATAGTTTAATTTATTGGCCTGCATATGTCAAGTGCTATAACAGATGTTACAGATATTTGGATTTTAAAAATTATCAGTTGTAGACCTGAATTGCTGAGGATGCAATTTCAGACCGAGAATGTGGTTTACTGTCTGTTACAAAAGGGGTTTCGGTTTCTATTCATTACAGAAACTGTGGCAGTCAACTCAACTATACAGTGATATTTGTGGTTTAGAATACTGTCAAACTCACATTCACACACACAAAGAATGAACTAGATATATGGTTATTTTGTTTTTCTAGTTCCTAAAGAGTTAAGCAAATTGTTTTATCTGTTCTAAAGTTCTATACTATCATAAGGGAATTTACTAACAAGTCAGTTGTTATAAAGACTTTTTTATTTGAGTTTAGTGAAAATAGACTGCAGTGCAAAGGAAGCAAGAGAGCTCATTCCTTTGAGATGGCCCAATTTCTAAGATGCTTATGCAAATTAAAAAATGAAGAAAGTATTCAAAAGATAAAATAAAAACATGCTATATGATTGCAGAAACCCCTTAAGCAAAACTAAAATGTAGAAATTAACTCAGATATACACAATATTTCTGAAGATAGTGAGATATTTTCTAATAATATGTCCTAAATAAGTATTATCTATGCCAGCATACTTTATTCTCAAATAAAATACTGTTACTTGCAAATACAATCCTATTACCCCAGTGGGCACATGCACGACAGCAACTAACATAACAGTTTGTTGTTTAAATACTCATTGGGGCTAAAGTAAGGAACTATTAATCATTTTCATTTGTATGTAAAATCTGAAAGCAGTTGTCAAGATTCAAAATAGAGAAACATCCTGAAACTTGTATATACAAAACCTCTTCAGTGGTACATTCTTAGAAGAGAGGAACAGTAAACTTGTTTTCTTTCTTTATAATATAGACTTCTATGAAGTCATTCCCCTTTATTTCATGATGGTGTCTTAGATGTTCTTTAAAAGAGAATTTCACACTATTCTCTTTGTTTAATGTGACAGTGTGAGAAAGTGATCTTTATTCGTTCAAAAAACTCTGCATGTAGTCTATGTTTAGGTTCTTTTAATGTGTTTGTCTGTGATTTTTAAATGCTAAACATGTAAACAGATAAATTGTCAATGTTAATTCTGTATCCTGTCACACAACTGATCTTTCTTTCCTGCCACTTCTTTCCTTTTTATCTTTTTTTTTTTTTTGGTGCATTCATGTTGCAGTTGATAAAATTACGTGAAGAGGTGAGTACTTCCTAGCTTTTTTTTTTTTTTTTAATTCTGCTTTTCCCTATAAAATTGAGTTTCTAAATCAGAAGTAGATCTTTAGGTTCATTTTTCCTAGGAAATCTACACATACCAAAAGTATCAATGATATTGCTCAGAAATGTTCTTTGCTGACCATCTTTTGAAAAACAATTACATCTTTAATTATGCTTATCATAGGTAACATTGTTATTTTTTGACATCATGGAAAAGAACATATTTTAAAGACCAAAGAAAAGGAAGAAATATGAAGAATACCTTAAAACTATACCAGAGTGTAGTTTTAATGTAGACCTAAACTTCAGGTTTGTTTTATCAGTGTTGGCTTTTCACAGAAGTCAACATGATTTCAATTTCTTTCCTAATTCTGATTAACATTACTGAAAAAATTTTTAAATAAATTCCTTTCCCTATCCCAAAATTCTTAGACTAAACCTAAGACATCGTGAATCTGTTATCCTTTCAGAGAAACACACGTTATAAATGCCCAACTAGTCTGTATACATACATACCTAAGAATAGCCAAAGCTCTCGTCATTAAACATTTTTCCTTTTGTAGGAAATAGCACTCAAGTGAGTTCTCACTTGTCCGACTTTGCTATTCTGTTTCATAATGCAGCTGTGCACTTTTTTTGTGGCCTAGCAAATATTTGTAGCAATGTTTATAATTTTATCTCTGTATTAATGAAAGATGCTAAATGAACCCATGAGTTTTTTTTTTTAATAGACCAAGCATATCAAATGTAATTTGGCACTCATGTCGGAGATGGAGTAGTTATTGCATTTTTTGCTTAGTGTGCTTGAGTTTTTTACTTTTTATATAAAATAATGACCCATATTGCAATTTGGAAATTGTCTGATTCTTATAATAATCGCAGCACTTCCAATTATTTTGGGTGTAGATTGATTGCACTGATGGAGATTTTTCTTGCCTTTTTTTTTTTTTTTTCCTGAGATTAGTGTATCATTCTTTAGGTGATGTGCAGGCTAATTTAGAGGCTTGTAGAGAGTGATTTTCAATAGTGACATCCTTGCTTAGTAAACATAATACGGATATATAAAATGAAGGGGAAAATAAGCAAAAGTTCTCACCCTCTAAGCTCTTTGCATTTTTTAAATCTTCCCTGTATGGAAGCAGATGTCTATACCAAATGAATATCATCAGTTGTGGCTTTTATGTTTAAGATTATTCTTGTAATGCTTGATCCATCAACATTTTTCTGCAAGACAATCTGTGTATATATATTTGCATATGCTTGTGCTTAGTAGGAGAGTTTGGATTGTCAAATGTTATTGGAACCTAACAATAGACTTGAAAACCTCTATTTGAAGAAAGTACACAAAGCTCTTGCCTCTGATTTTAAGCAATGAACATGACTAATAAAATATTGTGCCTTCTCACAATCAGCATTTTCAACAGAAAATTTTTAAGCTGAATTGTGTGGACTTAGAAGTCTGATTTCTAAAAGCTGAAAATACCACAACTGCATTTCTTTAAAAATGCATTTTATTATTATTTGATTATTTTATCATGCCCTGTAGCAACATAGCCATCAGTTATGGTTCTGTACAGTTTCATGTTTTTGAAACTGTAACTTGGATTTGTACTTGGAAGAATTAGATCATTCAACTAATGGAAAATACTCTGAAATACACTTTTAACAGCCTTTGATGTGGATGCAGCATTGATATTTACAAAGTAGATTACGGTGATGGCACTATACTAGTTTATGGTTTGCACAGAAGTGATAGTTTCTGAGTCAGGATTCTAACAGTCATCATATAGAGAAAGTTACCCCAGATTTCTCCTTCGTACCTATCCTTAGACACTCATCAGCTCAGAAGTGTGATGTTTTACTGTGTTTGTGCCCCAAACCCTGCTCATGATGCTCTTTTCAGGTTCAGTTCTGGAGACAGGGCATGCTTGCAGGGAGGGTTGTGGTGCAGAGGGAGAAGATCTGGCATTGTCTGCACCGAGCTTTCTGTTTGAATTCTGCACCTCCAGCTCTCCACATTGCACAGCTCTCTACACAAGTTGAGCTCTATCTGAAGCTCCTGCACAGCTTCTCTTACCTGCTTTGAAAAGGGCTGAGAAGAGGGTGAGAGAATGAGTTTGGGATGGAGTGTGGGGGCAAGTTGAAAGCATCAGCTGCTACTGTAGTGCATTTCCTTTCATTTCCAGAGACCAGGGCAATGTACAACTAAGGGAACAATGTAAATAGCGCAGCTGTTATAAGAACTTGATTTTAGTTTGACTTAAGTGAAGAGGTTCCAAAATACAAAGTGAAAGCCTGCTGGAAAGCTGCTGGTAAACTGATAGCCCTGTTGTGTGCAGATTTACGCTGATAAAATTGAACTGTCCTAAAGAAGAGTTACTTCTAATACTTATATACTTTTTTTTTTAAGTTGCTTTAGAAATTTTACTCCCCATTTTAGCCTATATATTATCATATAGTTAGAATGTCCATTTCCAAATGTTTTTTTTCAGACTTGTGGAATTCTTCCAATATGCAAATGAGCCAAAAATCTTTGTTTTCTTATTCTATATTAAAGTTCAGATATATTCTTCATTTCAGAGATCTGTTCTTTTTTCAGAGAATCCCCAAGTTGAAGTTAAAGTCCTTTGCTGAGGAAGAAAACAATACTTATAGGAAGGAGAAATGATCCCTACCTCCAAAACCTGCATGTGGGGAAGATTAGGAGTAAGAAAGCTATTATTGACAAACTTAGGAAAGTATTTTATTTTATTTAAAAATAATCATCAATGCCAATCACATGGAGCTCCCCTTGCTTTCCTTGTTCTCAATTATAGCCTTCAGTGATTTTGTATTTTCGTGATGTAAGAAGCTTTTCTTTCTTCCATTCTTCTTCCCTTCCTTC